>NC_044333.1:22948154-27748154 GCF_007399415.2 Gopherus evgoodei
CTCTCTCAGGCAAAGCCCTCACTGAATTTAGCAGGGCCTCAGCCTGAATAAGGACTAAACCAGGGCTCCACACTCTGTCCACATGTTAGTAACCTATGATACTACTAATGGACACAACGCTACAGTGGTTCCATGTGCAGACTCCCATCAAAGTCAATAGGGTTTGCAAAACTGCAGGATTCTCACACTATTGCATTGCATGTGAAAACACACAGGATATTAAAATCTACCTTTTTCTGACAGGTTTTCTTTCTGGTGAACCTAAACTCATTCAGTTGTCTCACCATAAAGAGAGAAACTGACAGAAATTTTACAATGTGAGCCCCTTAGCTGCTGGGTAATTTTAAAGCTAGAGACAGGGTGATGCACACTTTGGAGGAGTAGGAGACCAGGTTAGTCATCAGTGGGAGTCAGAAAAAGAAAAAGAGAATATGATGAGGTGATCACACAAGAACTGAAGTGATACACAAGGACCAAGCTCTGCCCTTTTGAAGAAGGAAGAACATAAATAAAAATATTGGCAGCATCTCAGCATATGAAGAGGACAAAGGAACTTGTACCAAATCTGCCATTGAAAAAATAAATAAGGAAAATTTTTCAGTATGGAACTGCCTATCTTAGAAATTTCCAGGGTTCATACGAGCATTGTTTGGCTCAACACCAATATATGGCAATATGAGTAAATAAGGAAGTGTTATTTATTTTCTTAACACAAGAACTAGGGGTCGCCAAGTGAAATTAATAGGTAGCAGGTTTAAAACAAACCAAAGGAAGTATTTTTTCACCCAATGCACCATCAACCTGTGGAACTCCTTGCCAGAGGATGTTGTGAAGGCCAAGCAGGGGCGGCTCCAGGCCCCAGCACACCAAGCGCATGCTTGGGGAGGCATGCCACGGGGGACGCTTTGCCAGTCGCTGAGAGGGCATCAGGCAGGGTGCCTTCGGCGGCATGCCTGCGGAGGGTCCACTGGTCCCACAGCTTCCGTGGAGCCGCGGGACCAGTGGACCCTCTGCAGGCATGCCTGCGGGAGGTCCACCGGAGCCACGGGACCAGCGACCGGCAGAGTGCCCCCCGCGGCATGCCGCCATGCTTGGGGCGGCAAAATGTCTAGAGCCACCCCGAAGCCAAGACTATAACAGGATTCAAAAAAGAACTAGATAAGTAGATGGAGGATAGGTCCATCAATGATGAATAGCCAGGATAGGCAGAGATAATGTCCTTGCCCTCTGTTTTGTAAGAAGCTGGGAATGGGTGAAAGGGGATGAATCAGTTGATGATTATGTGATCTGTTCATTCCCTCTGGGGAACCTGGCACTGGCAGCTGTTGGAAGACAGGATACTGGGCTAGGTGGACCTTTGGGCTGACCCAAACACTGGTTTCTTGCAATGTGCTTAATTTTGGCTTCCAAACACATGGCAGGTTCCCTATTTATTTCGTTACCAACAAACTGCAAAGTCTGGAAACACTTCTACTTTCGAACCACAATCTTCATTGTTATGAAAGTTCAGGGGTTCAGGAATTATTCTGGGGACTACAGCAGTCCAGATATTACGAAATTGAACCCTTCAACATTTTAGGGTTACTATCACCTAGAGCAGTGGTTCTTAACCTTTACTGCAGCCTGCACCCCTTTGGTTCTCAAAACATGTTCTTGCACACCTTAAATCTAGATTTATTTTTGTTTACATTACAGTTAGCATTAAAAATGTATAATGTTAATAAATACACAGGTTTGGTGAAGCAAAGTAGTTGTACGTATGCTTAATTTGTGTTTTCGATGATTTACCTTCTAAAAAAATCTGGCATGTCTCACAGCCCCAGAAAGGACATCTCACATCCCTAGGAACCACTGACCTAGAGGATGGGTTGAATAACATTGTGGAATATAGAATACATTCCACTGAAGTTCAAGCCTCAGCCAATGACGTGCTAGAAATGAAAATGTATGGCCTGTATTTATATAACTGATAGACATTGTATTGGTACCAAACATGGCTTCCATTCTGCTGCGTTCTCACGTACACAGCACCCAGAAACTAACATTTTAATCTTATATTAGCAACTAGTGTTAAGTTACATTTGAATTAATAAGAGTTAAATGAACAGATTATGAAATATTAAATGCAATAAAATATTAAAATGAAAGTTCTGCATAAAGTGTCCATATATAATAGTACATATAAACACACACGTTTTTCTATAATACATAAAAACTCATCACTTCTCATCCGTTTGCAGTCTGAATGCCTCATTTTTGCATATGGAAATCTGATGTAGCTATTAGATGTGTACATACAACTATACCATGTGTATTGCTGCAATCCCTCAAAGATAAAAAAGTTACCACACCTGAAGACTGGAAAACAAACTCTAAAATCAACTCAAGGTGCATCCACAGTTGCTTTTAGAGACTTAATTATTTTAACCATGGAGGCCATGAAGATCTGATAAATATACATATTTAGAGATGGCAATTTTTTTTTCCAGCATGGAGGCCCAGAACCACACGTTATTTTCCTTTACCGAGACACTGCCTGGATGTGTACATTTGAGCCTGAAATTGACCCTAGTTATCTGTTATTTGCTAAAAGTGGTAGACACACTGATAGAGAAAAAATTGAGCCTGCAATATAGTGCCTTTAAGGGTATTGACTTGGTTTCATAAGTATGGTGACTTGGAGACCTTTAGAAGTGTCCACCTTGCCTTCAAAGGTGAGTATTTGACTGGGCCAGCAGGAAATGGATACCACTGCAGCCTGTCTAAGTCAGGCAGGGGCTGGGCCCTAGGGACCTAGCAGGGCTGGCCAGAGGGGAGTGGGGCAAGTGGGGCAATTTATCCCAGGCCCTGCAGGGGCCCCCACAAGAATATAATATTCTATAGTATTGTAACTTTTTTTATGGACGGGGCTCCCAAAATTGCTTTGCCCCAGGCCTTCTGAATCCTCTGGGCGGCCCTGGGACCTAGTTATGCAGAGGGAGAACAGTAAAGGAGAAGAGCAGAACTCAAGCATGTGTTATAATTCCTCTGCTCTTCCCCCACATTCCCCTCTAAAGGAAGGCATATTGGCTCTCTGAACCATTTCACCAGACCCTCTCCACCTGGTTTAATGGGTATTATTGGTTTGCTGCTTGACTGAGTGCCCAGTATACTGTGAATCAGTTGGATGCTAATTTGGGGTCAGAAAGGAATTTTCCCAGACTGTAGATTGATCTGGTCAGCCTGGTGTGTTTGTATTTTCCCCCCAGCATCCCCAAAGCACTGTCTTTCTTTGGTATTGTTGAGGATAGGCAATATAATACAAACCAATAGGGTTTAATAGTGCTGAAACTTTAGACATATAAACACAATCTGAAACCTATCAAATTCCCTGTAGTAACTGATCCAGTGATATGATCTTCCCTAAAGTCCCAGTACAAAAACCAAAACATTTTTATTAATGCTACAACAAGTTGGAGCTGCTACAGTCTGGGACAATACTGATACCCAATACCAGAGGATAGGGTCTGGGACAGGTGACGCTGGTTCCCACATATGATTTAGTGAGTGTGCTACACTAATTTCAGGAACAGACAAAAGGGTCCCTTTGGATGAGGAGAGATAAGGCTAAGAGTAGCCCATCTTCTTTGTATTGGGACTTTAGGGAAGGTCATATCACTGGATCAATTACTGCAGGGAATTTGATAGGTTTCAGATTGTGTTTATATGTCTAAAGTTTCAGCACTATTAAACCCTATTGGTTTGTGTCTTGTTAAGTTGCCTATCATAAATAGCCAACTAACCCACCAGATGGATTTCCTCATGTTCAGATATGTGCATTTATAATAGAAAAGCATTTCTTCTTCATAAATTTGATTACAAAAAGTATCCTAACTTTGTTACATTGTTCATCAATAACACACTTTACATGAATCACTATTATTAATCACTCTATCTAGGTATTTATAGCATACCCATGAACACAGTGAAAGTAAGCATAACCAGTGAAAAGGCTGACCATTGCACAGAGGCAGATGTACCTTTTACCCAAACTTTATTAATGAAGTAACATTGTGTTTACCTATTATTACAAAGATTGGAAAGCAAAATCAATAGATAACATGTTTTGGACCAAAAGTAAAGATATAGGTGTTTAGATCGCCTACAGCTGATTCAAAGAACATGTCCTCCTTATTCTTCCCTTATTTTACCAGTTAAATATAAACAAATTAAATTCCTATGCATGTTGCCTCTGAGTGAATTACTTTTCATTTTTAGAGTGATTTTCCATCACTATGAACCTTTTCCTTTCCCTTATGCACCAGCAAACATACTGATACAATTTAAAGGTCATGTTCTTTTCAAACTGACAGGGCCCTCCAAAATTTTGACGAGAGTCCCTCCAAGAATCATACCATACAAACGGAAAGGAATTAAGTAAAGCATTACTTGATGTAAGCTCAATCATGTGAACTGATTAGAAAATGTAACCATGGAGAGAAGTGATTCAAAGTGTGACGGACAACCTTTCAAAGAAAGGAGATGTCATGTTGATAATAATAAGCAAGTACTTGACATGGAGGAAGGGTGGTGAAAGCAGAGGGGTCAATAAAGATATAATTGCCTTCAAATACTAAAAAAACCACTTCTCTAACTTTTTTTCTTTTTCAAAGCTCTAGATAAATGTTTTAAATGATCACATCATTTCTTCTTGAGAGACAAAGTTAAGCAAAACTTTAGCCAAAAAGACTTGATATTTCTTAACATTTAAATTGCATGCTTTTCTTACACTATTAAAAAAAGTTTTGAAGTTCAAAGTCAAATGTATAGAATTTGGATTCAAAATGAGATTGATGCATATTGGTCGTTACCATTCGGATCATCTTTTTAAAAAATGGGCAGCTTTTTGAACAATAATTTATTTCGTATACCTCAGAGAAAAGATGAAGGCAGAACATAAAAACTTATAGATCCTTTTGACAGATGTCACTCTCCAAGAAACAGATCAATCCTACTGTATGCTTTTTAAGTATTATTAGACAATGTTGCCTTAAATTACTTTTTTTTGTTCATTTTCTTCTCTTGTTGAAGGCTTAAACTCAGAACACGTAAAGGAGAAAAGAATGTTTAGAGCAACTTTTTTGCTAATAAATTCATACACCAGGACCTAGATTATGGCAAAAACATCAGGAATATTTGGTCATTTGTGGCCAAAGGTGATAAGCAGCCCACTAGAGAGAAAGGGTTTAGATAAAGAGAAGGGATGGGTAAAGAATAATCATATGCACAAACTATGCAGATTAACTCTTATCTGGATCATTCTTTCTCAGGAACAGAGTAATTTCATCTATCTTCCTTCCAGTTGCTTATTTCTTCTTTTTCAATTCAACAATTCTTGATCTTCTTCAATCATCAGTTACTTAAATTGAAACACATACAAGCAGTATCAGGTCATCAGTATGCCAAGAGCTATATACTAGAGCAACATTTTCCAGGCATTATTCTTAAGAGTATCTCCTTAGGATACAATAACTCTTCTTCTCTTGAACAGAACATATATACAAAATATAAAATCAATCTTAACATAGATGTAGATACTACGTTGTGCCTTCACAAGTATCTAAAGTCAGTAGTTATCTCTCTGCAAAGCAGTTTTAGCAACTCATGAAGCCTTTTATTTATAGGGTCAGCAATCTGAATCTGACCCAGTGCTGTACCAGGTGAGGACTCTTGGGAAGTTTATGGGAAACAAATTGGTGGCTGTTAACTTAAGCTCTAACTGGACAGATCTCCACATCACTAAAACAGTAATCAAAAATGGCACTCATGACAAACTTCTCCCTTTGCCAGGCCTGTTCAGTGCTTGCCCATATTTGACTCAAACAAACTACAGCCAGTCTTGGAAGGAAACAAGGGTTTTACTAGATTTTGGATCTCTCTCAAATACTCTGCCAGGCTAATGAGGTCAGACAGCTCTGACCATACCAGACATATTGTTTGTAGGGTATCATCTCTCGAAGAGACACTCCAAAAGGACATACCCTTAAATATGCCATCAAAGATAATTATGATATAATTTATTAACATTTTTATGAGGCAAAAATCAGAGCTGAGGAAACATGAAATAAAGTGGGATTATACAGTAACTGGATTTCTGAAATGATCTAGTAGATGTTGTTTATGCTATTGGAAAGCTTTTGTTATACAAAAAGATAAAAGATAAACTTAAGACTTGCAGACACCCTGCCTAGAGATCTTAACCAGACCTTTTTTCGTCTGGAGTTGACAGCTTCCCCACACAGAGTACATGTGTGCGAACAAGAAGACTGTCTTCTCTCTTTGTTCTTCCTTTTAACTTCAGAACCCCCACTACACTCTTCTTTGTTGAGAGGACTGATAATATGATTGTGCAGATCACAGATTGTGTGGCCACCTTGATATAGTGATTTAAAACACTTCTGTCAAGGACTCAGTAACATTCCTCCTCTTGTGCTTGTGAAACTGTACGATTGGTGAAGCACTAAAGATGATCAACTGTCTTAAATGAGATCCGGATTCTCTGCACCACAGTCTAGGCACAAATGGCCAGCAAGATATTGCCCTAGTGTAGAGGAACTCCTGACGGGCAAAAAGCTGTCAGAGCCACAACCTGACACAAGCACCTGTCTGCATCCCAGCATCGGTGGTGTGTTGGAGAAGGGAAGAAATGGGAGGGGAAAAGAAGGGAACAGAAAGCAGTGCAGTACTACAACAATCCTCCAAAGCCAGAGGGATCATTAAGGACCCTCTGTCAGTGGCCTCACTTAGAACAACCAGAAGCTGCTCTTCAGAGCTGATCCATAATCAGAACAAGAGAGAATCTGCCCCAGAGACTCCACTGACCATAACTGGGCTCTTGACCACTTCCTGAAGCTCCCCGAAAAGACTCGGATATTTACAAATAATTTTTTTTTTATAAAGCATTCACACAATCTCAATTGTCTCCCCTGTCTGGGTCTCAAATGGACCATGAAAAGCACTTTTCATTCACCCATTATTTTAAAAGCACTCTCCAAACAGTTAATTACAAATTCATCCTCTCCTGGACTCAAACTTTGCATCTGTTCATTTCTTATAGGATAAAATATTAAAAATAAATGAAAAAATGGTAAGGAAAAATCATGACACAGAATATCTGCTGGCAGTCTCATTAGCAAGGGCCAGGACTGACACATCGAAACTCAGCTCATGTCTTATCCCTTAAAGTTCGGATTCCTGCACACTGTTGCCGCCATGCTAGAAAGCTTAGTGTAGGGTGGGGCCCTATTCAGAGCAGAAGACATGGAATCAGGATTTTTACCCTTTTCCTAAAAAAAGTGAGGTGGATTTCAGAGCCACATTTTTGCACATTCATGGCAGGACCTCATGCTCTGGAAAGGACCATTTGGAACATAAGGCCCTGTTTCCAATGTGCACAAGATCAGAGTTCATCTGTCACTGAATAGATTTAACTTTAGTGCAAAATGAAGGAGGATGGAGCCAGCTGGCCAGTTCCTGGAGATGGGGAGTGGGAAGGGCACCAGGCAAAGGGGAGGCCAACAGTTGCGGGGAGGGAGGGTAAAAGCAACACTCAGGGCTGCAAAACCAGCAGTTTATTTGCCAGAAATTGGTGTGACTCAAACTTTTTAGATTTTTGCTCAGCCTAAATAAAAATTAATTTTGAGGAGACTATCATTATAAACTTTTACTTTAGCAGGAAAATACATTGTGGTTATATTTTGTTATTTTTATCCTCTCTACCATGGAGCTGCTGGGAAAGCAGTTACACTGAGAATTGAATCTCTTCTAAGTTGTTAACAAGACACATTCCTTTTGGTTCACGTCTAGTATTATGAGAGTTTCTGTCTTATGTCACTATTTCTGACATACACTGTAGATAGAATATCTTGTCTCCAAAAGTATTGGACCATCATTTTATGAGATGAGGCTTTTTAGACCACAGAAGTGGATAGATTTAATACCAGCCATACAGAGGTAACAATAACCTATCCTTATATAGCCCAGAGTCTTACATATTGTCAATTTGATTAGTATTTCTTCCATCTTACCCCCTAAAAAATATATTGAATGTTGCAGAATGGTAAACATTTTTCATATACCTCTAATCATGAAGAGTAATGCTGCCTGTTTTGCTAACACCCTTTCATTCTGTCCTTCCCTTTTTTCATTCAGTTCGGGTTGCTTGATTCAAAAAGTCTAAGTCCATGTTCCACACAGTCAGGTGCTCATTTTCTAACAGACTATAAGCAAGTGTGTCTTAGATAGAGATGAACGGTATGATGGTTATCCCTAAGTTTGCCACAAAGAAACGTTAGATCTGGGATACAACATATTATGTCTTTCCATTAGAATAGTTTTGATAAAGGCCTACTACTCGCTTTTCTTTCACTATACACAGTGAGGCTATATTAGATAAACACTTCTGTCAAGCAGAAATAAACCACACAATGTAGCACATTTTGTGAAATAACATTTCACTTATCTGTTATGTCTTTTTAAAGCTTTATTAAGAACTATACCTCTGCAATCCTAGAGTTACACATTGTAACTTGGCTGGAGCAAGACTATCTAAAAAAAGTAAGTAAACAAACAAACAAAACCAAATGGGCAGGAGGTCAACATATAGAGTGGTCAAAATGGTGACTAGCATGTTTCTTTCATTCTCAGCTTTTTACTTTCCATTCTCCTTGTTTCTCAAATTAACTAGTTATTTTAATAATATGCAACACATATGTATGTATGAAGCCACTCCAAATTTTGTACAAAGTGCAAATGGAAAACGTTTCCATAAATAAGCCAAATATATATCTCTTTAGTTAGTACTCTTACATTTTTAGTGGTCCTCAGTGATTGACTAGTATCAAGTAACCCACATAACTATACTTCCTTACAGCAACAGAGTTAACATAAGAATAGAGGGTGCAGTAAAATTTGAAACAAGAGCAAGTGCAGAAGAGAGATGAATCTATATAGGACCACTGCAATGGATCTAATCAAATGCCTAATTTCAGAGTTACCTGAATGCCTGTGGTAAGTATGCAGATCCATGTAAAGAAAAACGTGTTTGATTTACACAGCATTGTTTAGTGTTTCTTCCCAGGGCTGCCAATCAGTTTCAAGAATGGGCATTTCAAAACAGCAATCAGACACGATGCTACCAAAAGTGAGCAGGCTGATGTCCTGAGATGGAGTTCAACTTCAATTTATTTCTGCAAATTTAAACCATTTCTACATCACTATTCTGTGTTGACAGGATATGATTTCTTTAATATTTTTGTGCACAATAAATACAGCACAATTAAAGTTTAGAGAGGAACCTGTTAAGCTTTGTCTTGACAGCATCACAGTTGAGCATAAAGTTATAATATTCTCTTCTGAGACTGTTATAATATACATATAATTTTTCAAAACAGGAAGATATTTCTCATTTGATATCTCATGAAATATCTCCTAACTTACATCCTACTTATCTCTGCATCTGGATTTCTCCCATCCACTTCTCCATAATACAAATTAGTCTAACAAGATAGTTATCTCAATGTAGATGAACATTGGTGCTAACTGTAATATTGTGTTTTGTGATGTATACAAGTGCCCAGTAAAGTGGATCAAGACCACCAGTCTAGCACTCACAGCCCCATCAATCATCAGATGTTAACAATTCTGTCACATTTCTGATCCTACTAGCCTGAGCCAGATTCTATCTGGTGACCTAGGACCAAATTTTCAAAGAACGAGGAAACAATTACACCCATAAAACTGCATTACACTTACGTACCATCAAAAACCCTTATTTTCATGTCCGAAACAGGTAACTATACATTTCAGGACCAGGGGTCAGCACCACCATGTTGCATGTTAGACACTTGACAAAATTACCATACTTGGTGACTGACACTGGAGAGGTGGGGGGGGGGGGTTATGTCACTCAGTCATTCAATTTTTTGAAAAATTACCATGGGCCTCAAAAATTTTACCACGGACACTTGCGTCCACGTACAGATAAATAGCTGACCCCTGTTCAGGACCTATATGCACATACACTTATCTATTTTGCATGAACAATTGTGGGATTTTGTAGATGCAACAGGCAAACATGTAGACTGCCTGTTTCTAAGTCCCAGAGATGAAAAACTCCATATTCCATAACCAATCCAACAAGTTTCCTTCGAGTAACGCATTGATAAGCAATAACAAATTAGGTTGTTTCTCTCCATGTTGGGCAATATTATTATTTAAATTATTAGACAAAGAACTGCATCACATGAGACTGTCATCCAGTGACATGGAAAGAAAACCACTCCTGGTTCAGCCAGTCATAAGATTTAATACCAACATTAAAATAATTGTTGAGAACATCAGATGGCATTTCAATGCCCTTTATGATATGCAGGCATTATGCTATTGATATCTCAGGGAGATGAGGGGTTTCCTTGTGTTACCCACTTTCAGATATTCCAACATTACAAAACTTAAGTTAGTTCACCTCTTTTAGAGCAGGTTATTGCATTTGGATAATTACATAATACAACATATTTATTACTAATGATATCAGTGATTGCTTTAAAATATTTCTCTACTGATATTAAAGAGTGAATGAAAATATCTGCAGCACATTTTTTAAACTTGTTTTAAGTATTCATTTACATTACTCCTTTAGTGATCTGTTCTTAGTAGTAAAAATGAATTCAGTCTCCATAGTTTTATCTATCAAATCTAAATAGGGATCATGAGAACAATATCTGAACAAGAGTTCCACCAGAGAAACCAAGATTCTTGACCTTACGTCATACATATTTATGATTTAGCACAAAGATCCTACTTTCAAATATGTATTTAACTCTTGTTCCACTATTGTTATGTATATTCTCAGTATTGCAGAACGGCTGTTCAAAATGCTGTCATCTAATCAAGGGAGAGTCTCCTTTCATTTGACCATAGAAATGAACTGCACAAGTCCCAATATAGACTGAACATTCTACACTGAATTGCTTGGCAAGCTAGCAGCCTCCATCAGCAACTACTGCATAAGCACATATTAATTTTATAGCACATTATTAGGACAGATACCTCAGCATGTTCATGATGGCTCTATTACTGCTGCCTCTTACGTTCTAAAAGCTATTGCGCTTACATCATGTTATTGAAACCTCTGAAAACTCTCAAGCAAAAGGAGCAAGGGGTACACTCAATCATTATCGCATGCCAAGATGCTCAAAATCACTTTCAGTATTCAAAGATGAAACACCTGGCGCAGTAGGTAACAAAATGCTCCTGGTTACTGAACAGTACAGGAGCGTTCAATGTGAGCACAGCATGCTAGCCTCTATTTCATCAGTTATCTGCCATTTGAAAACAGAGTTGCATCACAGATATTTTCCTAAATGATAGACAATAACTGATTGTTTTCAAAGGTGGATTCTGCAACATTGAAATCAATGGGTGCTTTGCCAAGGGGTGCAGGACTGGGCTCTGAGGAAGTAAGTAGAACACGAGGTAAGTAGGGCAAGAAGAATAAGTCAGATGGGGAAGCCTGTTCAATCAAAGAAAAAGGGAAAGTTTGTCTTCTTTTCTATGCTAAATCTTAGCCCAGAGAAAACATTTAAGGGCTGAATCCATGTGCCATTGTGATTGCTTTGTCCTGGTCCAGCAACCTGAAGATATCTCTGGAGTGGGGAATCCCTAGGTGGCACAAGGGTGGTCAAGCAGCTTTTACATCACCTAGAAGCCATCATAGCAGTCTTGCCTGGAAAAAAAAGCATGGTTGGAGTGGCACTGAGCACTCAGGATGATGGGATGGCTCCTTTGGAGCAAAGTAGAACAGCTGTAGGTTCCACCATCAGTGCACCTCAATCACTGCTCACTCCTTCTGCACCACAACTACATCTTTCCCCCAGTAGGGTTGCCACTTCTCCAGGTTTTCCCAGGATCATCCCTTTTTTGAGGGAGCTGTCCTGATAAATCTAGGATGGTGCTCAGTACACACTGCCAGCTGTCTCACTGTATGGGCTAGAATCATCGTGGATGTCCGTGTGGTTTTTTGTACCTCAAGAGATGGCAACGCTATATCCCAAACCCAACCCAGGCTCCTCCAGGGGCAGCTCCAGGCACCAGCACGCCAAGAGCGTGCTTGGGGCGGCAAGCCACGGGGGGCGCTCTGCTGGTCACCGCAAGGGGGCAGGCAGGTTACCTTCGGCGGCATGCGTGCAGAGGTTCAGCTGGTACCATGGCTTCGGTGTACTTTCTGCAGGCATGCTGCCAAATCCGCGGGACTGGGGACCTCCCGCAGGCAAGCCGCCAAAGGCAGCCTGCCTGCCGTGCTTGGGGTGGCAAAATACCAAGAACCGCCCCTGGGCTCCTCACTGGCCTTCACGCGAAGCAGACACACCACCTTGGCTGCCTGAAGCTATGCACTGCAGCAGTCTCACATGGACAGCAGATGGATTTGCATCCTGTGTCTGCAGCCTAAGCCTGATGCTTGCGGATTCAGATTGCCTACAGCAATGAGCGACAAAGCTGGTAAGTTACTTGAGCCCCATTGAAGCAGTTCTCATAAAGGAAAGGGGGCTGCTAAAAAGTTGTACTCAGGATGCCCTCACCACTTGAGTTCACTCCCAAACTTCATTCTTTCAGGTCACTCATCCCTTCTCCCCTGCTTTTAGGTAGCAGGAAAATTTACGAGACACCAGACTGGGAAGGGGAATTATGTTATATTTAAATGTTTGCTGTTGCTGCCAGGGTATTGTGTAGTCAGAATAACTCAAGGAGTATGTTTATATAATTGTACACTTTAAATAAGTGGCAATGGAACCAAAAGCCTGGGATGGCCACTCTTAATAGTTTAGTACAAATCAAAATAACTAATAAATAAAATAGTTTGGGAAATAGGAAAATTCCTCTCTTAATCTGTAACTCAGTATGCTGGTGAGAAGAAGGATGCACTTAGGTTAGAGAGAGATTTTCCCACACATTTAGAGGGTTATTCATACATGCAGGAGTTGTCCATTGATTCCTGCTCGTTTCAGTGAACAAATTCAAAGGGAAGCCACTCAACTCGGTACCTAAAGCCCAGACCAGGCAGAGAGGAGAGAACTAAGCAGAGAAGGAGAAGAAAACATGGCAGTCTTGTGTTTTCATTCTGCCTCCCTTTGCTGTCTGCCAGTGAAGAGCATCTGGAGAGGCTAAGAACAACCCAACACAAAATACCCACACTTGCATCTTCAAGCACAGCAATTGCCTTGTATCACATGTAATATTAATGTCCACAATTTCTTTGGTGGGACAATACAGACTCCAAAACTGAAATTTGAATTCTTACAGTTTGAAGAAGAGAAAGTAACCCTTATACTGAAAAAGGTGATTGCTGGAACAGCTTATCTAGTATGTTACTTAGGTAATACAAAGCCTTTGCTTGCTTAAATCTTCTAACTTTGTAGCTAAAAATACTGCTATTTCACCATAAACCAATGTCAAATTGATTATGTAATGTGACATGTGCCTTTATACATTGTATTGTAATGTGTTTTTGACTTCTTGCTGTCTGAATGGGCACTTGCTAATAAAGATAGAATCTAGTTTGCTACACCATCGGAATCCACAGTCCCTGTCTTGACTTGAGCTTTCCTACATTAAAGTCAACATCTCATAAAACTTTTGAGAAGTTTATTAAGACTTTGTTTAACTTGATTTCAAACGACCGCTGGTCCCCACAACTACAACAGCTCTAAGCTCTTTGAGGCATGGACCATGTCTACATCTATGTTTGTAAAACACCTAGCATAACAGGGCATCAATTCTGTTTGGGGAGCCTGGGCAATACTCTAACATAAATATTAAATAACAACAACATTCTGTCAAGTCAGTGATCTGTGAACTACAAAAGACTCACATGATAGTCTATAATGGCTCAAAAATCCCTGAATAATGATTTACACAATAACCATAAATCTCCAGTAGGAATAATGTGCATTCAAAATGATCATATATACTAAAAAAGTACATCTGTGCACTAGATAACAAGACTTCGAAGGCTCCAACATCATTTTACTTTTCCCTTTTTAATAATACACAAAAGTTCATGAGCAAACACATATATTTACACAGTGCTAAGTAACCAGATTTGTTGAGACACCCAAATACATTTCAATGCAGGTAGAAAATCTGTTTAGAGTTGAAAGAAAGGCAAGAGAATTATCGCTTTAAACATTTAAAGATATTCAGATGTGGTTTCCGACAATAGGCCTGGATCTTGTTTTTGCTCCTATCCATTCCTAGCCATCAATTGCACTACCGTCTACCAACCCAGACATGCTACACTATGGTATGGCATTTATAGGAGGTAGTTTTACCTACTGGATAGAGCACTGGCCTGTGACTCAGGAGATGTGCGTTCTATTCCCCACTCTGCCACTGGCCTGCTGAGTGACTTTGGGAAAGTCACTTCACCTCTCTGTCCTTGAATTTCCCCAGCAATAGAAGGGGGATGATGATACTGAGCTCCTTTGTAGAGCATTTGAGATCTACTGATGAAAAATCCTATAACAATAAAGATGCTGGTCTTCAAAGCCAGCACAAGTTCTGCTGTTTGATTCAGGAAACAAGAATTGCATTGAAAGATTGAAAAAGATAGAAGCCACAGTGCGGAAAAAGTAGAGAATACCACTTGCTTGAGAACCACCTTCCTCCAAAATAAAAACCCCAAACCATGGAAGTTATACACAATGCCCAGCTTGATCTTTTTATTAAGCAGTTAAGATACTAAGCTAACATAAGACATGTCAGTGCACCATTTGACATTAATGGTAAAATTCTCATTGACCTCAGTAGAAGCAGGACCCATGAAAATGAGAGGTTGAAAAGATCCCATTCAGTTTGAATTTATAACAGTGCCTTTCAGACAGTTTCAGTTAAATGTCCATAGGTATTTGTTAACCCTGCATTAGTCAAACTTAAAAATAAGAAAGGGTATGCTAAATGGCCTTGAAACCAATGGGCACATGGACCCCGAAACTAACAGCCTTTATCATCAAATCGGAAGCTATGTGCAAAACACGTGCAAAAAGAACTCTTAAGTATTCAAGTATAGTGCAAAGAAGATGGGGCCTCATGAAATGAAGGGATTCCTAGATATGGGAAAAGAGATTTTTTTAAAAGTGTGTGGGCAGGTGAGGAAGGGGGAGATTTGTTATGAAGAGTTCCAATAGAGCTGTTTCATTATCCCAACTAACAAGCCTGACCTGTCCCTAACACAGGCCCTGGTGCAAGAATTGCAGCGATGATAAAATAACTTTGCACACATTGAAATTAGATACAACCCCCCCCTCATAAAACTAATAAAAAGCACAAATCAAACTCTGTTTAGCTTGTGATCGCAAGTGACTTACCTGAGGCAGTAAAGACAAAGCTGAAGAAAAAAAATTTAATAGAGAGACACAGAAAACTGCCACTTACTACCAGGAAGACAGCTGAAATGCACAGTAGATTTGAAAGGCAGAAAAAAGCAGATTAAAGAAAACCGCACAACTGAAATCTGTCTGTGTCTCTAGCTTGAGTTCAGACATTTTAAATGGAGGAGGGGGAGATAACTTCCCTAAAATATGCTCTGAAAAGCAACAAAAAGTTAAAAATCATATTTCACAAGAAACAACAGATTACCTATTCTGTATCCTTCTTTTTATTATCACTAGCTATTTTTTATTTTGTCCTTATTGCTGAAAATAAAAAAAGTTACTTCTGTTGGCATTAAAGGCTTGATTTTACAAACCATTTAATGCACTCTAAGGATACTGTTAAAAGGCGTTGGCATGTTGATGTGAGTTGCACAAAGGTCAGTGATTTGGAGGCTCTTTCAGACAATTTGCCAGGATTTTGGCATTTTGTAAGCACACATAGGACAGCTCTCCAGCAAGCTGACCTTGACAGCGAATTGGATAAATAAACCTTCAATTTACCCCCTCCAGCTCAATGCTAGCCCAGCTGATCCCTCTGGAGCCTTCACCTGTCCATATCGTTCAACTGACTGCAACTTTCAACTGACGAACATCCACAGCTTTACAGGTTCTGTGACAAACACCATCTAACAGATAAGGCTTCTGAAAAGTCAAAGTCAATAGTGTTTCCATTGAAAATTTAATGCTGGTTCCATCTTTGCCCATCATTCTTTCCACTGTTGCATGTATCCCAGGAGGCACTTCAAGCAAAAGCACTACTCCATAACAGGTAATGACGTGGCATTTAATGATACTGTCCAAAGTGATCCAAGCCCATGGAAAGTAATGTGCACTCATGTACCAGATAAGCACGGCTGAATATACTAGAACAGCAGTATCTTTCACTGCACTGTCACTAGATACAATGTGACATATGCTCTGCCATTGTACCTGGCTTTTCCTTTTACTTCACCATCAGAGGAAAAGAGCATTTTCAGATACAGAGCACCAAAGTGTTAAGGGAATTCAGTAAAAGGTAGGATGGCAACATATCCGTAATTAAGTATTCACAGCCTCTTTAATACTTCAGTGCTCTTGGATTCGCTACTAAAATCTGTGAATTATACCTCATTGAAGAATGCCCTTAATCGACTCTGACATGTTTTATTGGAGGCAGAAAAAATGTTTCAGTATGATAGATAAGGTTAAAAATGTTACTACTCTGATCATTTACTCTAGTGCCTTGCAAAAAACTCCAAAGCCAAAAACCATTTACATCATTCATCTGATGCAATGGAGAAAAGAAAGCATTATCTGACAGCCCATTTTAGCTGATGGGACAAAGTGCACATTTTCAATTTTCTGACAAAGTTATGTTGTTTATGTAGATAAGAAAAAAACAACTGTAACATTTCTACAGCATGCCATAAGGATCTGAAATTTGACTTAAACAGCGAAGTATCTTGAGACCGTGCAGAGCAAAGCATGACAAACAAAAATCACATTTATGGTTTCAAGCCAAATAATGTATTACATGTTTTCTATTCTAACAGCAGCTCAGAGTTTTCAGGCAGCCCCATAATAATGCAACAAAGTGCAGCATGACATCTCTATGAGTGTGAAAAGCTCTCTCTCCCTACAGTTACCTAGAAGCTGGCTTAATAAGAACTACACAAATATCCCTAATTAAACCTTTTAAAGCAAACTTTTCCCTGGAATATTCCATGGTATCCTCCAGATAATGTAGGTGTTCCACTTGTAATATTTACTGCAAAGGTACAGACAGGCATCTCTAGAGTGTTCACCTTCTATCATTACCTGTATTAGGTTGTCTCATATACAACATGACTGTGTGATGGAGCTAGAAGAGAAAAGGGACTGTTTAATCACAACTGAATTTGTTTCTTTCAACAAAGTCATGGCACGGGCAGCAAGACAGTTATTAAGAAACTATATTCCACACAATGTACCCATCAAGTTCCCAAAGTAGACAATTTATATTTCTTTGCTTTAAATTTATGGTTCACCACCCTACTTTTATACAGAGGATGCACATTTTCACTCTGTCATACCAGAAAAGTGAAACTATTAGTTAAAAAAATAAAAATGGTATTTGCTTCATATTTACACAGTCTACAAGACTGCTTCCACCTTTATTTGCTTGAGAGACAGGGACAATGCTATTGATGTTTTAGCAAGGTCATTAAGCCTGTGCTTTACTTTAAGCATGAACAGTCCCACTAAGTCAATGATGCTATTCATGTACTTAATATTAAGCACATGTTTATGGGACTTGCTGAATTGGAGTTTAGATCAGTCTCCCTAATAACTATTTTAAGCCTCCACTATACCTAAATTACTATGATAAGAATTAACATGCCAGCCTTGTCCCCACGTTGGACTCATGCGGGCTAAAGTTAACCCCGAAATGTAGTAGAATGGTGTTCGGCTTTTGTTACCTATATAATTGCTTATTACACTATTTTTGCTGCACAGGACTGCTTTTATGTTTTCTCTGTTTTGTTTTGTTTTTAAAAAAGAAGAAAAGAAAATGTATTTTCCTGATTATTAATTTTCAGACTCCTTTTCTCTTATTTTAAAGTAAGATGTTTTATTTTCCAGCCAGTATATACGACTTGCTCTATGAAGTGTGAGGTGCGATTCCTGCCCTAGCTCTGTGTGTGGTTGTGGCCTTAGCAGTCAAGGCTGAAAGAAACAAAACATTTTTTTTATTCTGAAGTGAAGAATCCATTTGATTTCTTTTTGTTTATTGCTGCATTACTTAGGTAATTGCTTGAGTTGAGTCAGACTGACGGCAGGGCCCTGGTCCCTCTGACTCCATTCCTTTTCTTCTTATTTATTAGTCTCACTTATTAAAAGAATGTCTTGGCTTATGTGATGGGTACTATTCAAGCAAAAGTCAAACAGCTTATATTTGCAATGTAAGTCAGTGACTGGCAAAGAGCTGTGCAAAGTGTTCACAGTGAAACCCAAAACTACAGGAAAATTGCCTTGTTTTGGGTTGTGTTACAAACTCAACACTAAAACAGTTCTGCCTGAAAGGTCTGTAAAACATTAAAGTGAACCTGAGCCAGATGAGGGTAACAGACAGGCAGGAGCTAGTGAGGAGGAAAGGGGGGGCATCAATATATAGAGCTGTTGGGATCAGGTCATATTGAGGAAACTGCATGGGGTCCCACATGATTTATTCCACACAGAACTTACACAACTCAGAGCTTCCCCTGCCTATCAGCGTGATAACAGGAAGAGCAGCACTGTCTATGTAGCGTTTTGCAAACACCAAGGAATATACACATGGCCATTAAGATATCTCATATGTGCATCTACTCTTAGCAATTGTGTGTGGAAATGACCAGCTAACATATCTGACTCGCTACTTTTGACCTGATGCACACAATTCTAAGCATTTGGAACAACTCTTCATCTAAATTGGAAGGTTGAGAGACAAATTACCACACCAGGGTATATATGGAGATATACCTATCTCATAGAGCTGGAAGGGACCCTGAAAGGTCATCGAGTCCAGTCCCCTGCCTTCACTAGCAGGACCAAGTACTGATTTTTCCCCAGATCACTAAGTGGCCCCTGCAAGGATTGAACTCTCAACCTCTGAGCTATCCCTCCCCAAATGGCTTCTTGGATTCAACCGATACAACAGTTTTAACATTTCCCCCTCATTTGTGTAATTCAGGTTCACTTTATTTCTAATATGCAATCCATTTTTCCCTACAGACAATTGTATCACCATTCAATTTGGAAAGGCAGTAGAGCCTTGTTGTTAGAGTTGGCACTAGAAGCCAAAAACTTCAGCTTGTGTCCTTTGTTCCACATACCTCTTTTGTTTCTCTCTGAATTCAGAAGGATCTCCACTTTTCTCCGCAATTTCTCCCTCTTTAGTAATGATCTCTTTTCCAAGGAGTACAGTGCCGGAGCTCAGCCATGCTCACCCCTGGCACAGAATGAGTTGCTTTTCCATAAGCTATTAGGAGTATACCTAGTTTTTGTTTCCACCCTATTAGTCTTTGTGCTTGTGCTAGTCTAGTTGCCTTTAGCAATGTACTGTTTTGGAGTACAACTTCTACGTTTGCTTGAGGCCACAACAGTATCAGTGTTCTATGCCATATCCCATTAGGTCTCAGACTGACTTTGAACTCACTTGAAATAAATTGTGGTCTATTGCCACTGACAATGGAGACTGTTATCCACATGTTGTGAAAAACATGATCCAGCCTGATTGTTCTAGTCTGTAAACTAAATACTTACTGTGACAGTGTAAAAGGAACAAGAAACCCTTTATATGAGGTGATGGCTCTATGAGATCTGCTGTTAAACAGTGCCATGATGCATCAAGATATTAATTTCTGTTCATTGGTTCATGCTTTACTGGCCAGGCTTCAAGACGACAATTATGGTAGTTCTTGCATAACTCATCTCTGTCATTAATAATGCCTCGCCATTGCGCTCTTGATTTCACTTTCAGTTACTGCTCATGGTGACCTAATATCTTTCATAAGCAAGTTTCCAATTTATGTTTTCAAATTTCACCGTATCAATACTATATTCTCTCTTAAAATTGCAATGAACATCATGACATCTTTCTAGCTTGCTCCCATCCTTCAACTCACACATATTTCCTCACTTCCACTAGCTCATCATCACTTGCCTATTCTCTTTTGGCTTCTCCTGCTGTCATTTCATACTTCACTACTTTCTCTGTAGGAAATCATATCCTGTATACTCTTCAGCTATATTTCATTTGCTTGCTCTACATTTTAGGGTAATTGTTTGCTTGCTGTCCACTTCACCTGAACTGTACCCTGAAATTTTATGGACACCAACTTGAAACCAATGTCATAAAGGTACACAGGGAACTATTTCAATTATACCACTAGACTAAAAGCTTTTCTCTTCTGACTAGGTTTCTCCCAAGGATGCATCAGATTTCTGAGAGCTTTCCATTCGTGCAAGAAATGCATCAAGCCCTACCAAGCACTCTATCTCACAAGTATTTCTGGCTTATGTCAGTAGTAGACAAAAGTTTGCATTTTTCAGACAATAATTACAGCAAAATTTTGAAACCAATGGTCAGATTTTCAGATGTGGTGAGCATCCACAGCATCTATACCTTCAAGTCATTTTTATTTAGGTACTTAAAAGAGGATGCAGGTGTACATTCAAGCACCCTACTTTGAAAAATGTTGGTCTGTGCCTCTATCAGTTTGTACGACAAGGTGTCAAACGCACTCTACTGCTACACACCAAAAGTAGAGCTTTCCTAGTTATCTTGCTAATCCTTCTTCACTTGTTTCTCCATAGATGCTTACATTAATCCTATGAAAATACTGAAATTGAGAGCAGCCTCATTCACCAAAGATATGAGAGTGATGTAACAGGCCTTCCTTTCAAGAAGGCACCACCATATTTGGATGATCTTCAGACTGTTGCAAAGTGTGTAAGTTAGGAAGGGAATGAAAAAGAATAGAAGGCCATGAGGCCCAATTCTGATAAGCATCCAAACTCTGACCCTTTTGAACTTTCCTCCTTGCTAGATTTGTGCGTAGCCTTAATCATGCTGAGGCCAGTACATAAAATGCTGTTCCATGTAGCTTTTACAATAGTGAGTCTGGCTTACAGCATATTTTTATGTGCAGTTTGGGCACATTAATGTAGGGGTTTGCATTTTATTCTGATTATGGTTATAGAAACAGGGCACAAATTCATTTAACAGAGTAACAGACTATCAGTTCAGTTCTGAGGTAACAACTGAGCAGGGGAAAATTGTTGCTGGTGTTAATACAAGTGGCAAGCTGCCCGTTCTTGTACTAGACTGTCCAGACAAGGTGCAGAAGATATGGGGGCACAGGACCCAGAACAGACTCCCATAATACCAATGGATGTAGAAACAGTCTATAGATCTTTGGCTGCCCCCTCCTGATCTGGATGCATACTTCCAAGCATCAAACTATGCTGCAGTATGCAGAACTCAGTACAAACGATGCCAGGGGGAGCACCCTCACAGTTTTTGCCTGCTCACACCTAATACTACACCTCTTCCTTTGGGTGTCTATATCTGTGGATTTATAGCCGACTTGGGAAAAAAATGAAAAACAGAAATTGTGCAAAACTTACAACGTCAAGGACACGGAAAGTGAATTAAATGTACTAGCAAAACAAACTTTCTTCTTCACACAGCTCAGCTGGATGTGATCCCATCACCACTACAGTTTGAATTCACCAAGTGTGTGGAGGAAAGAGTTGCACTTCCTTACAGCTCTAATACCACCCTACTCACTCACACAACACCACCACAGTAATACAGTGCATTTATATACAGCCTTACTTCAGGACTGAGCATCTGCAATTGCCCACCCGAATCCTTTGAAGATTTCCAGGTGTGCAGGATATGTCTCATTTGTAACAGAGATGGCCACACAAATCAGAGCTGGATTGTCACCACTCATTTCATGATGTCCTTCATCAAAGGACATGGACAGAGTTTGGGGGGGGGGTCATAATGTTGTGACTGTTCCTCCTTTGAACATCTAAACCCATAATAGGTTACATTCTGCCTTTGGACTGCACTCAATAGGAATCTTGCATGTGTATCCAAGGGCAGAACTGTCTAGTGTAAGCTTCATTACAATTATAATTTGGTAACACAAAGGTGGATGAGGGGGACAAAAGTAGATTCCTCTAAAAATACATCTGTTGAAATGATCGGTGATTATTACATCCAAAATATTTTCTGTTTATATAAAATGCAATTATAATTTGAGTCATTTACTGCTAATTTGCTCCTAAGTGACAGCATCCAAATTTCAATTCAAAATTAAGTGTGCTTTCTGAGTTATCACAAAGCAGCTTTTTATTTTAATTCTACAATAACACAGATAATACCATTATCTTAGCAGAAAGATAAAGAGATTACTGAAATCTAAACCTTAGATGGAAACAAATTTCTTATTTAAACTGTATCACCCTCACTCCATGGAAAGAGAGCGATTATAATCTGCAAGGGAAAAAAAATGTAAAGCCCTCAAGAAGCAAGCCTTTCATAAATTCACCATTTTTCACAGGCAAGTATAATTATAGTTTTGCATAACTGTTTAATGAAAGGAAGTCCTTTCTTGCAATGTTAATAAAGGACTTTGCCTAACATGTTAACAAAGCAAAGGCACTCTGTGTAGGTAATGTCATTGTCTAATTAGTATGCTCATAAGATGATTTAAGATTACAGTTTATCTGAATCTAATAACCACCTATCAGCAGTGTTACCACTCTGTCTTTTTCAATATATCTTTCCTCATGAACGGATTGAGTATCCACCCACTCAGTGGGACTCCCTGGTATACAGAATCATAGAGGAAATAAGACATGCTACTAAAGGAAGGAGAAAAATAAAAAATAATAAAAAAGAGGAGTTCAGGCACAATGAATGAACAAATGTGTTTTTTGTCAAAACACAGAAATTTCACAAATACTATAATCTGAGACACAATCTTATAAAATCTGTTTTTGCTCTTAATTTCCACATCCTATGTGGGACAATAGTTAAAAGAGAGAGGAGAGCATCACTAGACAGGATATTGACTCTTTAAATTTTTATTTAGAAGAAGAATTATAAGAATAAACATGAACCAATTCCCTCCCCCAACGGGAAAAAGACTAACGAAACTGCTTGTGTCTTCATGTAACTAATTAAAAATTAATAATAAATAATAATAATAATAATAATAATAAAGCTAGCTCTTATATAGCACTTTCTCATCAGTATATCTTACCACACCTTACAAAGGAGCTGGCTTTAGCCTGCACAGGAGAGCAGAATACCGAAAGTCAGCATTTATCAACTACCAACCAGCATGTTTTTTTTTCTATTTGCTCCTTTGCCCAACCCAGGCAGAGCTGTTTGCAGGATCAGGGCCAAAGTTCATGGCACAGACGGGACTATACACCATGTCTCCCAAATCTTAGTTCTGTGTTCTCTCCACAGACCACAGAAAGCCTATGATAAAGAAATAAATAAAAAGAGAGCTATTACTTGGTTTGGGTCGATGCAGTGTTGATTCATCTGTCCCTATGTCTAAATATCCATCTCTAGCCCCTCTCTCTCTCTCTCTCTCTGATTCAAGAAAGCAATCTGAGTGAGTGAATGAGTGGAGGATGACAGATAGTGGTTGAGTTTTGACTTGGCATGTTTTTATAACATGTACATTTCAAAGTTGGCAGTGTAATAAGTCAATATAGTTATTGCAATCACAAACGTTGAAAAGTTCCAAACTAGCAGAATGGTGGAAGCATATAACAGAACAGAAGTTGAACCTAAAACTGTGTGTTGCCCAAATTAAATCCATTACAAAAAAAAGAGAAGCAGACGTATTGGAGCATAAGCTTTCGTGGGTGAACACCACTTCGTCCTACCCACGAAAGCTTATGCTCCAATACGTCTGTTAAGCTATAAGGTGCCACAGGACTCTGTCACTTTTTACAGATCCAAAGTAACATGGTTAGCACTCTGATACATTACAAAAGAGTAAGACATTACATAGGATCCTTTTCTTTTTAAGAAATGTATCTCCTTAAAGTAGTAAGCGTAAAGGAGATTAAGACATTTCCAAGTATTTGCTAACCTACTTACAGACATCATTGCTCCCTTGGGCCTTTGTAGCCTTACACTTTCCTTAACGGACTAGCTGAATAGGTAAATGGGTTATATCAGGCCAGGAAATCAATGTGTATACTGTGTTCTCAGCCACAGATGAGCTTGTCGAAGCCATTTTATTATAGCTCTAGGAGCTATATTGATCTGACTGTTAACTACTCTGAGGTGGCTAGCAATCCAATGAAGATGCGTCCCTCTGTCCATCCAAACGCTTTTTCCCCTCAATAGTTCTTATAGAGTAAGTGTTTGCAGATTGAATAAATTTAATGTTTGCTTAATCAGAACTGACGATGCTGGAACCTAAATGCTATTAATTACTAAAGGAATCACTCTAATGCTGTAACATGACATTAGGCTGGAATGGCCCTATATGCTACTACAAAAACAAGAGAGTTGGGGCCTTTATTTCATGTATGCATCTAGTTTTGATTTCACTGTAGTACACTCCAAGCAAAATACATTTCTTTACCTGAAATGTGACTGGTTTTAGTTTTACCTTCAGTTATCATATTTTGTTTGCACTGGATAGTGCTGGACAGATACAAAGGTATTCACTATGTGCTTAAATATTTTTTTAAAAATCACCCATATTTATTTGTTGGGGTGTGGAGAGTTCATGTGATGTAGAATGGAGCCAATGGTATCTTTTCTAATTGAGACTCATTTCTATGAATACCCGAGATATATAGAGCTAAAGTTGGCATTCTGTAAACATTAAAATCATTTTCAGTCTAACACAAAATAATCCTCCATTTTCTTCACACAGCAGAAATGGCCTAGAATTAAAATACCCAGCATTATCCAGTACCTCCAGAATCACTGAAAAGTGCTGTTTTCTAGTGACATTGTGCAAATGCAGCCAATATGCATTTTGGATTTGGAACAATTATGGATCATTTTTCTTGGAGATACAGGACTAGGTTTTTCTTCTTGGACCTTTAAAAACAAGACGAGGTGCACAATACATTTTTGATGGGCTGTGCAAAGCAAAATATCACCCCAAAATTGTTAGGGGATAAACCTCCAGATATGGTAACACGGCTCCATTTTTAAAAGAGCTTCAGTTTTATACGTAAGAAGTTTCACATGGAACCAAAAAATTTTATTTGATTAAATACAGTCTTATGCTTACAAATTACAAACTGTGTGTTAAACAACAGTGGCCAACTGCACAGATTAACTACATACAAAGTATGTCCTAAACAATGAGTTCGCATCAAACAAAAGCATAGTGTGTGCTCTTTCCTTACATTCTAATTTACAATTTCAATTATAAATATTGAAAAAAATGTTTTTGATAACTTCCTTTATTAGGAGAATAGTTTTACTTTTGTCTCACAGACAAATAGTTGATAGCACAATCAAGGAGAAGTATAACAAAAAAAAACCCTCTGCTGCCATGAGTACATGGCCTTGATTTTTAAATGTAATGGCTGAGTAAGAGTCTGAAACTTACATTCTTACTTGGGCAGAGAAGTTACTCTGGTGACATTTATTTTTGTAACAAATCAAAATGGTCACTCTGAGCTGCAAATCATAGAGCTCAAGCATGAATGGCAGGTTTAGAAAGCAAAAATGGTTCTGTGAAAATGAAGATGGGTGTAGATTTGAACCAATGGAGCCTTTCCTCTAGCTGGCATGAAAAACTCTTACAGCTAGATTGTAATCTAGACCTACATGACCAAACAGTGGAGTGGGAGGAAGGGGCCTAAGGCCCCACACCCTGCACAGGGTTTACACAGATCAAAAGACTAGACGCAGGGAAAAGAGCAGCTCTCACATACAGGTGGTTGGAGAGGGATAGACAGGGGTGGGCAATGCTTTGACTCCAACCCCCTTCTTCCCCATATTGGCTTCCAGCATAGTTGAGCCAGTACACAAAGGGAAGTAAGCTACATCCTGTAAAGATCTTCCTCCGGGGCCAAAGGGAGGAGGATAGAAATTGTGAATTTGTAACTCTAAGTTACAGAGTTCTTTCTTGCTGAAGTTAGAACATAAGAACGGCTATAGTGGGTCAGACCAAAATTCCATCTAGCCCAGTATCCTATCTTCCAACAGTGGACAATGCCAGGTGCCCCAGAGGCAATGAACAGAACAGGGAATCATCATGTGATCCATTCCCTCTCTCCCATTCCCAGCTTCTGGCAAACAGAGGCTAGGGACACCATTCCTGCCCATCCTGGCTAATGGGCATTGATGGACCTATCTTCCATGAATTTATCTATTTCTTTTTTGAACCCTGTTATGGCCTTGGCCTTCACAACATCCTCTGGCAAACAGTTCCACAGGTTGACTGGGTGATGTGAAGAAATACTTCATTTTGTTTGTTTTAAACCTGCTGCCTATTCATTTCATTTGGTGACCCTAGTTCTTATGTTATGAGAAGGAGTAAATAACACTTCCTTATTTACTTTCTCCACACCAGTCATGATCGTATAGACCTCTATCATATCTCCCCCTCCTTAGTCATCTCTTTTCCAAGCTGAAAAGTCCCAGTCTTATTAATCTCTCCTCATACGGAAGCTGTTCCATACCCCAATTATTTTTGTCCTTTTTTTGAGCCTTTTCAAATTCCAATGTATCTTTTTTGAGATGGGCCAACCATAACTGCACACAATATTCAAGATGTAGGCCTACCATGGATTTATATAGAGGCAATATGATATTTTAGGTCTTATTATCTATCTCTTTCTTAATGACTCCCAATATTCTGTTTGCTTTTTGATGGCCACTGCACATTGAGTGGATGTTTTCAGAGAACTATCAACAATGGCTCCAAGATCCCTTTCTTGAGTGGTAACAGCTAATTTAGACCCCAACATTTTATATGTATAGTTCAGATTATGCTTTCCAATGTGCATTACTTTGCATTTATCAACAATGAAATTCATTTGCCTCTTTGTTGTCCAGTCACCCAGTTTTGAGAGATCCTTTTGTAGCTCTTCGCAGTCTGCCTGGGACTTAACTATCTTGAGTAGTTTTGTATCATCTGCAAATTTTGCCACCTCACTGTTTACTCCCTTTTCCAGATCATTTATGAACTTGCTGAATAGGACTAGTCCCAGTACAGACCCCTGGGGGACAACACTATTTACTTCTCTCCATTCTGAAAACTGACCATTTATTCCTACCTATTGTTTCCTATCTTTTAACCAGTTACTAATCCATGAGAGAACTTTAGAATCATAGATTCATAGAATATCAGGGTAGGAAGGGACCTCAGGAGGTCATCTAGTCTGACCCCTTGTTCAAAGCAGGACCAATTCTCAACTAAATCATACCAGCCAGGGCATTGTCAAGCCTGACCTTAAAAACCTCTAATGAAGGAGATTCCACCACCTCCCTAGGTAACCCATTCCAGTGCTTCACCACTCTGAGTGAAAAAGTTTTTCCTAATATCCAACCTAAACCTCCCCCAATGCAACTTGAGACCCTTACTCCTTATTCTGTCATCTGCTACCACTGAGAACAGTCTAGATCCATCCTCTTTGGAATGCCCTTTCAGGTAGTTGAAAGCAGCTATCAAATCTCCCCTCATTCTTCTCTTCTGCAGACTAAACAATCCCAGTTCCCTTAGCCTCTCCTCATAAGTCATGTGGTCCAGCACCCTGAACATTTTTGTTGCCCTCCGCTAGACTCTTTCCAATTTTTCCACATGCTTCTTGTAGTATGGGGCCCAAAACTGGACACAGTACTCCAGATGAGGCCTCACCAATGTCCAATATTGGGGAATGATCACATCCCTCGATCTGCTGGCAATGCTACTTATACAGCCCAAAATGCCGTTAGCCTTCTTGGCAACAAGGGCACACTGTTGACTCATATCCAGCTTCTCATCCACTGTAACCCCTAAGTCCTTTTCTGCAGAACTGCTTCCTAGCCATTCGGTCCCTAGTCTGTAACAGTGAATGGGATTCTTCTGTCCTAAGTGCAGGACTCTGCACTTGTCCTTGTTGAACCTCATCAGGTTTCTTTTGGCCCAGTCCTCTAATTTGTCTAGGTCCCTCTAAATCCTATCCCTACCCTCCAGCTTATCTACCACTCCTCCCAGTTTAGTGTCATCTGCAAACTTGCTGAGAGTGCAGTCCACGCCATCCTCCAGATCATTAAAGAAGATATTGAACAAAACCAGCCCCAGAACCGACCCTTGGGGTGCTCCACTTGAAACCGGCTGCCAACTAGACATGGAGCCATTGATCACTACCCATTGATCTAGCCAATCTAGCCAGCTTTCTATCCACCTTATAGTCCAATCATCCAGCCCATACTTCTTTAACTTGCTGGCAAGAATACTGTGGGAGACCGTATCAAAAGCTTTGCTAAAGTTAAGGCATAACACATCCACTGCTTTCTCCTCATCCACAGACCCAGTTATCTCCTCATAGAAGGCAATTAGGTTACTCAGGCATGACTTGCCCTTGGTGAATCCATGCTGACTGTTCCTGATCACTTCTCAACTTTCCCTCTTATCCCATGACAGCTTACTTTGTTTAAGAGCCTTTGGTGAGGGACCTTTTCAAAGGCTTTCTGAAAATCTAGATACTAAATCCACTGGATCCATCTTTTCCACATGCTTGTTGACCTCTCAAAGAATTCTAGTAGTGCAGCTCTATGCACTAGCCCTTGCTCAGGGCTCGATGAAATTCCAGAGTTCAATTCTACTGCACCATATTTAGCATTGTCCCATATCATGTGGTCATTCACACCAATACAGTGGAAAACACTCCCAGATCAGAAGGAAAGTGTTGGACATTCAGTTTGCATTAGTGCAAATGAATTCACAGGGTCCAGGGCAATGGAGAATCTGGCCACTAACAAGTTAGAGTTTCAGATTCCAGAGAATACTGATTTATTTCCATATTAACCTCTCTGCACTTTATCAGCAGGAAGGAAGGTTGCATTAATGCGTTTTTCTTTAAAAGAAGGAGGAAGTAAGGACCTAGTTCTAAGGATGAGCCTTGAGTTCAGACAGCATAATGCTGGAGCTCTCCTACTTGTTTGCCTTTAAATTGAGCTCCAACAAGCCTGCATAGTGTATGTGTGGTGTCCTACCCACCCATGTATAGGGTAAGTGTTCTATTCACCCACTTGGTGTACTCACATTTGTAAGCCTGTGGATCAGAATCCCAGTGACATTCACTTTTGCTTTGATTCTCTGTCTGTGGCTAATCGATCAGAATCTCCCTTCTACACATCTAATTGTGCCAGACTTTTACATGTTTGTTGTTTACTTCGGACAGTAAGCTACTCTGCACTTCTCTACTATGGGTAAATAAATTACCCCTATAAAGGGAAAAAAATCATTTATTCTGTTGTATATGATCTTGTTGTAATAAAGAAAATCTCCAGTATGAAAGGAGCATTCTCCCTTCCACTCTCCTTCCCCTGCAAACACAAATATTTTGGCTGGGTTGAAATCCATCCAGGGAACTGTTGTCTGTTGCTCTTTTGAAAGAATTCTGTCAGCAAGCAACCACCATAGCACTAGGATCAGGACCAGGAATATTGGGTGCTTTTCCTATGAGAGAAATTCCAGGAAAACTAACACTACCCTTTCCTTCCCCACATGCTAAGCAAATTTAGGTGTCTAGCTACAAGGAAGTGCAGGCAATGGGACAACGGACCAAAGACCTCCAGGGATTTTTCTTCCTCAATTTATGGCTGAACAGTAGAAAGCCGTGAGTAAGAAAAGGCATTGACCCTAACGAAATAACTGCCAGTCACACAGGAAGCCTGTCTCTGTAAATGAACGCTTTGTAAATGCAAAGACTCCAAGGAAATTTTTCAATTATTTAAGAAAAACAAAACAAAAAGTTTGGAGGACCTCAGCAGAGATTCCTCTTTAGGAGGTCTCTCGAAGCATGTTTTGTATTTTAGAGGAAAATTGAACCATGCATCCAAACCTACATCAACGTTCTGATTCCAAATAAGACATTTTTAGATCTGGCTGTATTTATATCTTGTTTGTTCATTAATAAACTCTGTTGCTGTTCAAATACAAGGCACATCCATGGGGTCAGTGAACAGGAAGTCCCCCTGCCTCGTCTCTATTACAGCCTGCCATACAAGATAATAAGGCATGGTCAAAGATCATTACAAAGAAAATGCAAGGGATTGAAAAATAAAAGATAAAGATAAAGTGGGATTACTTGCCAGCAGCTGCCTGCACCTTTCAGGAGAGACCGTTAGAACAGCCCGTTTTCCTCTAGGTCTATCCTCCCTCTTCTGGAAAGGTAATGTTGATACATACCACTTATTTCTCATCATGCCTAGTCAGATGCTAGGACTACTAATATGGCCCCTATGGTTTCCTTCTCTCCTGGTTTCAAAAGCCAGCCTGATTCTCTATGACTGAGGGGGAAAAGAATATTCCAACCCACCCTGTTCACAGAACTCGAGCCTAAAGCCAGGGTCAATCTTGTTACACTGCCTATTTGAGGTTCCATAATTCTGGATTTTTATGTTATGTCTTGCCACTGATAAGCTATGATCTTATCAAATGTCATAAGGAGTAGGAAAGACCTTTAGACAATAGTTAGATGCTGCAAGAAATATGGCTGGTGAATTGGTAGGCTGCAATATTGAACAAATTCCTCCTCATGGGAGATAAGAGCACTCAGCTGTACAGTGACACCAAGGGGGACCAGATGTCCTGATTTTATAGGGACAGTCCCAATATTTGGAGCTTTTTCTTATATAGGCTCCTATTACCCTCCACCCCATCCTGATCTTTCACACTTGCTATCTGGTCACCCTAGTAACACCTGGAAGAATCATAAAACTATTTGTGGTCATTAAAAGGGCTATGGTAGTTTGTGTGTCTATTGGGATCATGAACCCTGTTGTGATCAAATTCCAGCTAACAATTACATTCTGCTGGCCAAAACTCCCATTGTATTTCTTTTTGGATAAGAATGTTTTTCACTTCCCGTTCCTAAGCTATTGTATACTGTTGTTGTGTGATGTTTGCAATTTGTTGCTTTTCACGCAAGAGATGGCTGCACTCAGTGATGAGCAAAGTGTTCCCAGGATAATGAATATTGTCTTAACAATCAGTGAGTTTGTAAAACACTGAGAGTCTTTTGGATTAAAGGCACTAGAAAAATGCAAGTTTCTCATTACAATTGACTAACAGGTCAAAATGTATTTTATTTTAATCCAACAGCCTACATGTTTCAAATAGTCCTAAAATATAAATTATATCCTACATTATAGCAAGAGACAAACCCGACTGCCCTTACCCATAATCACTGCAAATTGCAGCATTGACATCTTTGAATTCAAATCGCAGAAGGATTCACATTTCGGTTGTTTTAACCACTATCTACAGTCATTTGAATATTGTGGGATCAGAATAATTTTTAAGATGAATATAATATTCTTCCCCATGTATTTCATCAGTGAGGATAATTTGGATAAAAACAGAGCTTTAGTTTAAGACTCCACTGGCTTGCCAAAGAAAATGGTTTAGAGTTTCTCTGGGCTGTAACAAGCTGTGAATGACAGTGTTCACTCTTATTTCTTAAGAGCACTGCTTCCTTATCTACCAGTATGGTCCCAACAAAGGGAAATCCAGATGTCTGCAAATTAAAGGAGCGCTGGATGACATTCTGCTGTTAATGCTCTGCATACATAAATCACTGTAATAAGAGAAGATTGTGTGACAAAGGTTAATATAACAATCTCTCTTTTTCTTGTGTAATAAACAAGAAAAACAACACATCAGGTGACATAATGATTCTGTTTTTAAAACAGAATGAGAGATCTTTTCTCCCCTTGATGCCCACACATAATTTCCATGTAGTAGGTACTGCACATGGATCTCGAGAGATGTGCCAACGGTTTAACATGTGAAAATACTTCTGCACAATTTAATTGGCATCTTGTTTAGAGACTAAAAACAAAAAACCTTTCCAAATAAATGATGATTTTTTTAGAGAAATAAGCACAGCACCAGGAGAAAGGAATTCATGGAATTTAATCCTAATTGTGCCGGGGACTCACTGAGTGGCCTTGGGATAGTCACTTTAGTTCTCTGCCTCAGTTTCCCCAATCTAGAAAAACAAGATAGAAATACTGCCCGATCTTGAGTGTTGTGGTACAGATTAGCTAGTTAGCGTTTGTATAGAACTTTGAATGTATCAAGGCTCTGATTCTGCAAGCTCCTCTATAGATGGATCCCAGTGCCTATCCATGGCCTCAGTTGCTTCAGCACAGAATGAGCAGCTTGTAGGATCAATAGCTTGATTTCAGAGGGTTTGAAGTATGTGCTTAAATGCTTTGTTAAATAGAGGTGATAATGCCATGGTTACTATAGTGTATACTGAGCTAGCAACATTTCAGGTTGTCATAAACAGATGGTTAAGGGTTAATGTCTCTTTTACCTGTAAAGGATTAAGAAGCTCAGTGAACCTGCCTGACACCTGACCAGAGGACCAATGGGGGGATAAGATACTTTCAAATCTTGGTGGAGAGAAGTCTTTGTTTGTGCTGTTTGTTTTGTTCTTTGTTCGCTCTTGGGCATAAGAAGGACCAGACGTGCAACCAGATCTTTCTCCAGTCTTTCTAAAACAGTCTCTCACATTCAAAATAGTAAGTACTAGCTAGAAAAGGCGGATTAGGCTTATGTTTGTTTTCTTAACTTGTGAATGTGTATTTTGCTGGAAGGATATTTTTACCTCTGTTTGCTGTAACTTGTATCTTGGGCTAGCGGGGAGGGAGTCCCTGTAGTCTATATAAGCTGAAGACCCTGTAAACATTTTCTATCTTGATTTTACAGAGATAATTTTTACTTCTTTCTTTCTTTAATTAAAAGCTTTCTTTTTTAAGAACCTGATTGATTTTTTTCCTTGTTTAAGACCCAAGGGGATTGGGTCTGAACTCATCAGGGATTGGTGGAGGGAAAGGAGGGGGGGGGGAGATTAATTCCTCTCAGTTTTAAAATCCAAGGAGTTTGGGTCACATTAGTCTCTCATGGTAACCCAGGGAGGGGAAAGTCTGGGAGGGGGAAAGGAGGGGAAATGGTTTATTTCTCCTTGTTTTAGGACCCAAGGGATTTGGGTCTTGGGTCCCCCAGGGAAGGTTTTGGGGGACAGGGAGTGTACCAGACACTGGAATTTCTAGTTGGTGGCAGCGCTATCAGATCTAAGCTAGGAATTAAGCTTAGAAGGGTACATGCAGGTCCCCACTTTCTGGACGCTAAAGTTCAAAGTGGGAAACATACCTTGACAGAGGTAAAATGGATTACAAGGAAAGATTACAAATTCCCTGAAATCCGTCAAGTTTAGATTCCTCCCAGAAGCAATTTTGAAAAGTTTTCTAAAAAGTTATTATGGAAACTTTAACTAATCTCTTGGTCTTTGCACTCTAAAGTCTCTATCTTAACATAACAATAATTACAGAAAGTTGTAAATGGCTATAAAGTATATAGAAGAATCTAACTCCACCCACAAACACACTAGCCTACTCTATCAACACATATTCTGCACTGCCTACTTTGTTGTGAAACTTGATTATTCCCTCCCATATATGCCTCTGGAAATCAGATGGCATGGTACAAGTGTTTGAGGAATAGGTTGATCATTCTTGCAATAGTGGAGTGGCTAATTAGAATAATAATACAAAATAATAGAAATAATTTCAACATCTTTTTGGGAATTGTAGTACTAGCTTTCTTTTCTTTTTTAAATTAACTGTCATAAAATGTCTTGAATAGAAAATACATATCAAATTATATACCCAATTCATCATACTATTAAATATCATTTACAAAAAAAGACAATGATGTAAGGCTAAAAACCATCTAGAAAGAGAAAAAGGTGATCTAGCCCAATATGCCTCCTGTTTTATCTTAATCCCAGTTTTCTGTTTTTCCACTATGCCTCTTAATCCCTACTGTACATCAGTCTTGTTCTGCATTCTCTTGGAGATGATAAACGTAAGATGATGTCTCTGCACACTCCAAAAATTAACTGTAAACAAATCAGTGTTACAAGTTTCTCTGATATACTGCCATTGAATGTCAAAAGAGTTGCTTTAATTTCTGGTGGGGGTAAAAAGATAAGAAAACGAATATTTCTGTGTTGGTATCTCTTTCAATGCTTTGAAGACAAAAATTTGGTTCTCTCTCCAGGGCAATATTATTTTATGCTTCTGAAACTCCATGATAAGACATTTTCAAGAGGACTGTTTACAATATTTTAAAGAACACTCAGAAACTATCCTCTATTTGAGAATTTTCATTTTAAACATTACTCACAATAATGAAATTAGCATGCTACCATTTAAAACACAATAGTAAAACAATTAAAAAATTCTGAAGATTTGAAAATTGATAATACACTAAATTTTCCTATAATATTTTTGCCTATACTTATTTCAAATAATGACCACAGCACACCTATTTAGCTGGGTGAGGGGAGACATTGTCTGACTTGCTAGGGGAGAGGGAATAGCACTTTACGGGGAGGGGAAGGGAAGAGGCTCAGAAGCTGCTGCAAAATGGGGAGTGTCTCAGCATGGCAAAGCTGACTCATCCTCAGGGACCAGAAGGGCTGCAGAGATGAAAAGGAGCAAGCCTGGCAGGAGAAGCCCCTCTTTCCCAGGCCAGGCAAAGCAGCACCCACCCTCCCTCCCCTTGAGGTGGCAAAATAACAGGTTTCATCAGGACCTGCTGTGGGCATTGTGTGAGCCGCTCCTTTCTAGGAGGGCTGGAAAGGAATTTTTCCCTCACCACCAGACTGGCCAAGGTGGAGTGTGTGTGTGGGGGGGGGAGGTTGTCTTCCCAACAGTGGGTTCAGCGGGGGTTTTCTTATGGTGAGCAGGAAAGGAAGTTAGGCTATGAAGTTGCAACTCATTATGTAAGTATAGGACGGATGTCCAGTGCGGGTACTCCATAGGGAAGGGAAACAGTGACCAGATATATAAAAGATTTGGTAAAGGACTTAAAGGAGGTGTTTGTTAAAGGATCAGAATGTGTGGGGCAGTCGGGGCCCCTATTATTGGTACAGCAGGGAATCAACCCCTTTTTCTTATAACCCAACTTGACCCTCGTTTGCGGGGGGGGGGGGGCGGGGTTAAAGTCCCAGCAATGGACTGGCTGGGGGACTTAGATGGAAGAAGAGGAGGGCTGGTGAAAGCCCCACAGGTGGATATTGAATGAACATGGAGTTACCACCACTCTACACTTTTATTTGCTGGATGGTCCCAGACATCTAATAAAATTTGTGGCCTGATTAAAGCCATATCAAATGTCCCCTGTCCTCCTTTTGGTATAGCCGGACAACAGCGTGATACCTTCGCAACACTGACTGATGTAGTGGAGTGGGCCATACCACAAAGAGCTTCTTCCAACAATCCTCCTTGAACTTTCTCAGAATATTACAAATATAAATGGGTTCAATCCTATCCACGGATGGGCTGGAACACAAAAGGGTGGAAGAGAGAGATTGGAAGCCTCTCGATCTCTCCTTCCTCAGCAAAAGTCAGCCAGAAACTTTCTATAGTTTAAGAAAGAGCTAAGAGTGATTGATGATAAACATGTTGCTTTGTACACCTGGGACTTGATCCAAAACCCATGCAAGCTAGTGGAAAGACAATGACTCATTGACCTCAATGGTCTTTGGATCAGGCCCCATGTCCCCAGTGAACATAAGAACTACCCCACTGGATCAGACCAGAGGTCCATCTAGCTCAATATTCTGTCCCCTACAGTGGCCAATGCCAGATGCTTCAGAGGGAATGAACAGAATAGATAATCATCAAGTAATCCACCTCCTGCCACCTATTCCCAGCTTCTGGCAAACAGAGGCAAGGGACATTTCAGAGCATAGTTTTGCATCCCTGCCCATGCTAGCTAATAGACATTGATGGACCTATCTTCCAGGAATTTATCTAGTTCTTTTTTGAACTCTGTTATAGTCTTGGCCTTCACAACATCCTCCGGCAAACAGTCCTACAGGTTGACTGTGCATTGCATGAAGAAACACTTCATTTTGTTTTAAACCTGCTGCTTATTAATTTCATTTGGTGACCCCTAGTTCTTATTTTATGAGGAGTAAACAACACTTCCTTATTTACTTCCTCCACACCAATCATGATTTTATAGACCTCCATCATATCCGCCCTTAGTTATCTCTTTTCCAAGCTGAAAACTCCCAGTTTTATTAATCTCTCCTCATACGGAAGCTGTTCCGCACCCATACTCATTTTTTTTGTTCTTTTCTGTACCTTTTTCAATTCTACTATATCTTTTTTTTATATGGGGCAACCACAACTGCACGCAGTATTCAAGATGTAGACCTACCATGGCTTTATATAGAGGCAATATGATATTTTTGGTCTTATCTATCCCTTTCCTAATGGTTCCCAATATTCTGTTAGCTTTTTTTGACTGCCGCTGCACATTGAATGGATGTTTTCAGAGAACTATCCACAATGACTTCAAGATCTCTTTCTTAAGTAGTAGCAGTTAATTTAGACCCCATCATTTTACATGCATAGTTGGGATTGTGTCTTCCAATGTGCAGTACTTTGCATTTATCAACATTGAATTTCATCTGCTATTCTGTTGCCTAGTCACCCAGTTTTGTGAGATTCCTTTGTAACTCTTTGCAGCTTACTTTGGACTTAACTATTTGAGTAGTTTTGTATCATCTGCAAATTTTGCCAGCTCACTGTATAACCCTTTTCCCAGATCATTTATAAACATGCTGAACAATACTAGTCCCAGTACAGACCTCTGGGGGACACCACTATTTACTTCTCTCCATTCTGAAAACTGACCATTTACTCCTACCCTTTGTTTCCTTTCTTTTAACCAGTTATTGATCCATGAAAGGACCTTCCCTCTTGTCCCGTGAGCTGTGGGGTCTTTGGTTCAGGGGAATATCAAGCACTGACATCACACTGTTACAGAGGAAATACAAAGTGTACTGCAAAACATTTCCCTACCCCTACTGATCAGCAGGATTCCTGTAGGCCAATGGGGTAGCATTTCTGCATCAACAAAGGCCCTGATTTAACAAGTCAGTTTAGCACATGCCTAACTTAAAGCATGTAAGCAGGGCCGTCCTTAGGCATAGGCAGAATAGGCAGCCACGTAGGGCCTCACTCTCCCTGGGGGCACCACTCTGCAGGCAGCCCAGACAGTGTAGAAGCAGGGCTGCTGGGTCCTAGAGAGAGCCGAATGCAGCACAGTCTGAGGAATGGGATTGGCTGCTGGGGTCTCTCGGAAGGGGGGGGGTAGGGGTTGGGAAAGGAGCTCACCTGTGAGTGTGACTCTTTCCCCCCCGGCTGAGGTCAGGTGAGGCAGGCTCTGTGGCTCTGGAACCAGTATCCTTTGTTGTCCCTCATAACATCTGTTCTTCTCCCCCCCGCCCCATGGAGCACCCCCTCCTTTCTCCCTCCTCCCCAGGAGCACCCCTCTCTCTCTTCTCCCTCCCCACCGTCAGGGCTGGGTTGGGTGAGGTGCTGTGGGGGAGGGGAGGCTGGCTGCCTGCTGAGGAATGAAAGTGAAAGTAACTCACTTCCTGGGCAGCGAGCCAGGATTGGAATGTCACACAGGGCTTGGCTGGGGTTAGCCAGATGTGTGAAAAATCAGGACTTGGGGTGGGGTGAGCAGATATCCCTATTTTATAGGGACAGTCCCAATTTTGGGGTCTTTTTCTTATATAGGCTCCTTTTACCCCCTCTCCCCCCGCTCCCACTGCCTGTCCTGATTTTTCATACTTGCTGTCTGGTCACTCTAGGTGGGGGTAATTGGTGCCTATATAAGACAAAGCCCCAAATATCAGGACTCGCCCTATAAAGTCAGGACATCTGGATCTGGCCACCCTAGCTGGGAAGCGCCTCTCCCCGGGCTGGCAGCTGCCAGCGATCCATCTCATCCGGGGGGAGCTGCACAGGGCAAGATGAGCTGCTGTGGCTCCATGGGTGACCTGTCTGAGATCAGATGCTGTGCTAACTTCACCATGGTCCGTAAGGCTGGTGGTGGTGCCCATTGGCGTGTGATTGCACCTGAGGGTTTGCTGCTTCTGTTGCCACTCTGCACCCCAAGAGGTGGATTTTGGGGTCTATTGCAGCTGTTGGACCAGCAGGCTGGGGGGTGAGCCAAGCATGAAAGCAGTACTGTGTTGCCATTTAGATTGTCATTTAACAACTTTGTTTGCCAAAAATTCTTGCTAACAATCCTGAATCCAATTTCAATATTTTTTTTTTAAAAAAAATCAATATCTTAGCCAAAAACAGAAAATTAAGTTGTTGACAATTATTAGTGACAGGTTTGGTTTGCGGCAGGGAGTGGGCCAGTTTTCATCAGAGAAACAAAAAATGTTGACTGACTTTCCTATAGCCTGTTACTCCTGATAAGAGCCCTCCAACAACTGTAATATGCTCATCTCCTTACTAGTGTATAAAGCAGGGGTCGGCAACCTACGGCACACGTGTCAAAGGTGGCAGGTGAGCTGATTTTTGATGGTATGCAGCAGCAGGCTGAGCGGCTCAGCCCATCTCTGCTCTGGGGTTCCAGCTGCTGCCCTATTGCCAGCTGGGATACCAGCCATCGGCCCCATTCACCACCTGCTGCTGGCCTGGGGACCCTCAAGGAACCCCAGGTTGGCAGTGGACGGAGCAGGCCAGTTGAACCACTCAACCTGCTGTCAGCCTGGGGTTCCATTCACTCAGCCGGCAGCGGGCTGAGTGGGCTGGTGGCGGGCTGAGCAGGGCCGGTTGGGGGTTGAGTGGCTCAGTCTGCTGCCAGTCTGGGGTGCCAGCAGCACTCAGCCTACTGCTACTCCGGGGTTCCGGCTGCCGGCCCCTTGCCAGTCAGGAGCTCAGCCGCCAGCCCCACTCTGCCTCCTGCCAGTCTGGGTGAGCAGAATCCCAAGGCTGGTAGCGGGCTGAGGGGGGGTTGGCAGCCGGGATCCTGGCTGGCAGGAGTTGGTGGTCAGAACCCCATACCAGCAGCGGACTGAGCAGGGCCTGGGATCCTTGTCTAGGGTTCCAGTCACCAGCCCGCTGCCAGTTTGGGGTTTCATTTACTCAGCTGGCAGTGGCCTGAGAAGGACCGGTGGCCAAGACCTCAGATAATAACAATAGTTTATTTATATAATATAGACATAGAGAGAAACCTTCTTGTGACGAACTGGGAATGTTCTTGATGTTTCCTCTGAATACTGTGTTGGTGCCTCAGTGTCCCCTATGCAGTTCTTAAGTATCTAGGTGGTGGGATAAGGGCATGTGATTGCTGAAGAGCAAAGGAACAGTGCACCTAAATGCCTGGCACTCTGTCTCCTAGCAACTGATGGCCTGGGCCCCTTCTCTGCAAAGGTGCCAGCTGAAGGTTGTCAAAGTTAGAATCAGGACTCACAATTTGTCAGACCACTCTGTTTTATTAGCACAGCGCTCTGCAAATAACATTCAGAATATGTGAGCGGCCATGCAAGGCCCAAACAGTCTTATTTATACAGATAAAAGAGCGGGAATTAGACAAAGGGACAAAGAAAGCAAAACAGGAAAATTCACCTGGGGCACAGCATGCATATCCTATTTCCTTACTAACTGTTATCGATTTAAGGCTAATACTTCACCAATTGCCCTCAAACGGTGCAATTGTTCTATGTTAATGTCTGTATTCCTGACACCTGGATTGCAGCATTCCAACAGTTTGTCTTAAAGGTACAGACAGCATTTCTTTAATCCTTTCTATTTTCACAATATAATTCATTCTACTTTCACAATCCCTCCTTTTGGTCAGGCGTACGCCATGACCAACCCTTACTGAGTTCCACAAATTAACCATTCCTTATCTCTTAGTTCATCAGCGATATTCAAAATCATTATATTAGCACTCTGTTTTGGGGCAGCCATCTGGGTGACACAATTTTGGATACAACAGATTAACTGAAAGCATACAAAAATCACTAAGATTTCAAACAGGATAGTTAGGGCTCCCTGAAACAACCAGTTTCCTATGCCAGAGAAATTGAACAGGTTACTTAGCCACTTCCATAAAGAACTCAGCTCTTCATGAGGAAGATATGCGATTTGTTCTAAGTGGCTATAGCGATCTATTACCTTATTGGTATTGTATAAACATACAACATTGTTTTCCAGTGAGAGCACAGGTCCCTCCTTTGGCCGCGAGCACTATGTCCAATGCCTGACGGTTCTGGAGGGCCACCTGTCCGATCGCCTCTGTTTCCTTGGCCAGGGCTCTTAAACTTTCTCTGGTTTTATTTGCCATTATTTAACTACTTAGGAGCCTTTTTGCCTGGTGTATTGCTCCCCCAAGTGGGGTAAAGGAACTGCCAATAGCCTCTTCCCAGGTGTCATTACTGTTCCATATTGTGTTAAACAGACAAGGTCCTCCAGTGAGGTCTGGGTAATTGAGTGGGATAGCCAGGACAGGAACACCAGTTTGAGAGTGGGCTGGGATGTGGCTGCAGACCCAGCATTTAGAAATAATAAGGGTCTGAGCTATCCACACTTGCTGCTGGATAAAAGAATTGTCATTGTGTGCACCCCAGACCTTAAGATACCAGCAGCCGAAGAACAGGTGCTACCAGAGCTGCATGTTGGAGGCAAGGCCCTTCTGGTTCTGACAACCTCAACTGAGGGAACTGCACTCACAGTTTTATGTCCACCAGGCAGCAGGCGCTCGGCTCACTACTGCTTCTTCTTGGGCCTTGCTTTATGTAGTCATCTGCTTCTGGCAACCCTTAAGAGAGCGTAGATTGTAAGGTATTGCAGGCTGTTCCTCTACGTCTTCTTCTGGAGTCAAAAAAATTGACTCTGCGTGGTCCTGAGGTGGTGGTTGGTTCACTGGGGTCTGTGCATTCTTGCACTGCGAAGCATGTATCCACTCTGAGATGCCAGACAGTTTAACAGCCGTCCCTTGACTCTGGCTGTAACAATGGCCTTCACACCTTATCTTTTCCTGATGCATACATTCCTCATTCACACAAATAGATTTGAGAATACAAACAGTAGTATTTTATATTGAACAAAAAAAACATTGCAAATTAAACCTTGCTAAGTTTTACAATTGATAACTAAGACAATTTACATTGAGACCCAGGCCTTCAATGTTTCTCTAATTTACTTAACACAGACACAATAGAGAATCCTGTCTCTTACTACCTAAATCTTAAAACAAAGAGTTAGAGAGGGCCCAATTTGTAATGCATATGGGAAAACAGAATCCTATTGTCCCAGGGGGTCATTTCTTTCTGGTATTTAAATAAGAGGGCTAGCAGGATGAAATCAAATTATACTGTAATTCTTATGGGACATTATAAAATGCTGCTCCTACATATCCCCCTTTTGACACTAAGATTATTAATCGCCAGTGTCACTTCTTATTTAGTCCACGTAATAGAAAATACTGGGAGGTGATTTGGGCCTGTGGCTTTAGCTTTACATACATTTGTTTTATCCACTAGCACATTTTAAACATTTCAATTAAACATATACAATGTAAAACCAAAAACACTTAGGGTAGTAATATTAGTATGCCAGTAGTTGTGGGAGACCATCCAGAAAATGTTATACCAATGGTAAGCTGTTATTGTTTTATGCAGTGGCAATTTTTAACATGTCCCCATTTGCGTGTATAATATGAATAGTTCAGTTTTCCACATTTTTGTTTTTATTTTTTTAGGAGCCATCTTACCTTTTTACCTTTTAACAGATGATTGGTAACTGTTTGCCATTTAATGCCAAGGTTGATAGAGAACTCAGCTAAATCAGTGCTTACAGTAAGCGGAGACTCTTTTGTTGTTGTTGTTGTGGCAAATTGTAAATGTGATTATTGGTAAACACAGTACTTACATTACATTTACATTTGTCTTCTGGTAAGTTGCTAACACTTTTTAAACACTTTTCCCCAAGAATTAACACATACACATAGCCCATTATACAGTACTTTGGATTATCTGAAAGACAAAAAGAACATTTTTCTGCCCCTTTTGGGGTGGCATTGATTATTGCTTAAAGATTCCATTCTTTTACAAATACCCTTCCTGACTGCAGGCAAAACAGAGGAATTACCCCCATATTTTTCTGTGTGTGTGTGTTTTGTTTTTTTTAATAGGCAGGCCAGGTTTTAATGGCTTCTACATTTTAAGGGTTATGCAAAAATTATTTCACTGTTTAGTTATTAAATTCATGAGGTGGTGTACCTCAAGTTTTGCCTCTTATATAGCAGAACAATGTTTTCCCTGCTGTGTTAAGCTTTAAGTTTATTCACAGGTAATAGCTGAGAAGCATCATTACCATATTACTTTAAAGGATTTTTCCAAAAATTATACACACTACAAGTTGTTACAGGGGTACTCACTAACATTAAAGTTATTTTAATGTTTAATATTAACAGTAACATTAGCATCAAATTTATTAAAGGTATCTTGTTATACCATGCCTTTTATGTAGGCAGTTTGTTTGCTGACCAGGTATGTTCTTTATTTGCAGCTTCGTTTGTGCTGGCAGTTTTCACCTTTTTTTTTATCAGTTAGGTAATTTGCATCAACATAGGCTAGGCTTTTGGATTCAAAGCCATCAGCAGAGCTCAGAGACTCTGTTTTAACACACAGGGATTTGAAAAAGAAAACACAGCCTATTGCGGCTCTTTTTGGAGCCCTAATAGGATTTTAATTCAGCAGCATGTTTTATTTGCATTTTTTTTTTACATCCCTTTCTACAATATACGCTGCACATGTCCTATGGAAAATGCACATTCTTTTTATACTATAACTTTTCAAAAACATTAGCCATATTAATTTTTACATAAGGTATAACTTTGTTTTATTTTTTTCAGAGTTTTCATGTACTTTTATTAAAGTGACAGTCTGATTACACATAGTCATTTTAAAGCTCAGTGTTTTTAACATTGCTTCTTTTTGTTTTGTGCACCTCACCTCTGCTGTTGCTTCAGAGGGTCACTGTTAACTTCTTATTCTGTCATTACAGCTCTTATCTGCTATTGTTACAAAAAACAAACCAAACAAACAAAAAGACTCCAGAATCTCTACCTATTCTCCTGATTCTGACTGCCCTATTGCAGCCATGACTTGGTCTTTATTTAAAAACATTTTAATTTTTGTAAAGAATCAAGTTACCCCTTAAGGGTTAAATGCTAAATCCCAAAGCCAAACAACACTAATTACCTGCGTCTTGCAAAAAGGTCTGTCAGTTTTGCAACTTTGAATCAAAGAGTCAAATGAATTTTTAGTGGCATTAAAAACAAAAACAAAATCAATTTATCTTACACCTACAAAACAGTAATTTTACAAACCAGATGTGTTGGTTTAGATTCTTAGAACTTTACATACACAGACAAATAGATACATACACATTTTCTTTTCCTTAACTTTTTTTTTTTTTTACACTGCTTTGTTTTTGCATAGCTGTATATATATAAGGATTATTTACAGGCACTCTTTTGGAAAAGGGCCCATTTTTCCTTCAGAATGTCTGCAAAGAAACCAAGAATTCTCTCTCTTTAACATGGTCCTTTTTAACATTTTCCACAAAGTTTAACTGCTTAATTCTCTCCAGCCTCTATAGTTAACTTTTTACTCTCTTTTCTTAAAGCACTTGTTTATGTTCCAAAATGACACCTTTATCACCTTAGATTGCACCCTTTTAAGTATTGTTCCAGGGGTTCATGCCTGCACTTACTACTTTTTTTTTTTTTTTACTCCTGACACTATTCCCTTAGGGCTTTTAACCTGTTTCTTTTCTGTTGCTTGCCTGCTTGTCTGGGCCCGATCCTGCTTTTTTCAGTGAACCGTTTGTGAATGATATTGTGGTCATTTCACAATTTTGAAAGAAATGTTCAAGGAAAGGGACCAGAAAGGATGGGGGCTAGTTGAGGAGCCCCCCCGCCCCCAGCCTTGCTGAATTGGTAGTGGGACACTATAAAGAATCAGTTTCTGAGGCAGACAACAAAGGGGAACAGAACAAGGGACTGTTTGTCCTTTTTACAATGAGATGGGAGTATGAAGGGGTTTGGATCGATCCGGGGTTTGGAGAACGGGGTAAAGGGGAGCGCTCGGTCTAGTGGTGGGAGAGGAGGCTTTTAATAAAGCTTTTAACTTATTATTTGAATAAGTGAGAGAGGCCAGTTTTGATTTTGTCCACCTATGATTTGCCTCTTCCCACCACTGCATGAAACAATTAACCTCTCCTTTAGCCAATTTAGTTTTAGGTTGGCCGAGTTTGTCCTTTAAGATGTCCACTCAGTCTTTGTTCCAAGATTTTAACAGTGGCCACTGAGTTTTGGGATCCTCCTGAGTTAGCCTAGACCATTTTCCCAGAAATTTACAGGAGTCTTGACCCTTTTTACAGGAGTCTGGACCCATCCTAAATACATAAAATGAGCCGGCGTTCATTTAGGGAACTGTCCCGACTTAGACGTCTGGTTACCAGTACAGGAGGACTTTCACACACCAATCACACAAGAAGGAAATTCAGGTTCGTCAGAGCGATGCCTGCTGCAACACATAAAAGGAGCCCACAGGCTACTGCCTCAATTGCCCTTGCTTTCACACTAAGGGTTTTACCCAAGGTGTGGTGCGGCTGCAATTGTGCAGATTTCACTCACTCAGACCGCGGGGACAGGAACCCCTTGGTCGGCCGATCCCCAGACAGAGACGGCACCCAGACTCAAACACTCCACAAGAGGACAGATAGACACAGAGACAGGACAGTCCTCAGTCCGGACAAAACACAGAAATAATTACCTGACCAGATTCCTGATGTCAGATCCCGGGATCCCTACCAGAACAGAGTGGGAACCAACAGGTTCGATGGCGTAGACCTCACTGTGGCTGTGCGCCTTTCCGCTCTAGTGGAGGACCGCTTGGGCCAAATGCCCAGGTGCCGGCTGCCACAGTCATCCTACAAAAACAGTCAGGAATCACACAGCCCCAGTGAAGACGGTTGCCATCTCGGTGGAACCTCCAAATTGTCAAAGTTAGAATCAGGACTCACAATTTGTCAGACCACTCTGTTTTATTAGCACAGCGCTCTGCCAATAACATTCAGAATATGTGAGCGGCCATGCAAGGCCCAAACAGTCTTATTTATACAGATAAAAGAGCGGGAATTAGACAAAGGGACAAAGAAAGCAAAACAGGAAAATTCACCTGGGGCACAGCATGCATATCCTATTTCCTTACTAACTGTTATCGATTTAAGGCTAATACTTCACCAATTGCCCTCAAACGGTGCAATTGTTCTATGTTAATGTCTGTATTCCTGACACCTGGATTGCAGCATTCCAACAGTTTGTCTTAAAGGTACAGACAGCATTTCTTTAATCCTTTCTATTTTCACAATATAATTCATTCTACTTTCACAAGGTGTTGGAGACAAAGGGATCAGGTGACCTCCTGGCCCAGGAAAGGGGCTGAGGAGAGAGGAGGGGCTGGGAGGGGTTGTTAGTCTGGATCTGGCTGGGGTCGAGGAGTGAAGTGCAGACATGGGGGGTCTGGTTCACTGCCCCCCAGAATGGACTCGGCCGAGGGGTCTGGTTTGCTGTATCTACAAGCTTTGTTTTAGACCTGTTCCTGTCATCGAATAAACCTCTGTTTTACTGGCTGGCTAAGAGTCACATCTGACTGCAAAGTGGGGGTGCAGGATCCGGTGGCTTCCCCAGGACCCCACTGAGGCGGGCTCGCTGTGGGAAGCGCACAGAGGGGCAGAGGATGCTGAATGCTCCAAGGAGAGACCCAGGAGGTGAAGACGTGTGAGGCCATGTCTACATCTAAAATTTTGCAGCGCTGGTTGTTACAGCTGTATTAGTACAGCCGTATAGGGCCAGCGCTGCAGAGTGGCCACACTTACAGCAACCAGCGCTGCAAGTGGTGTTAGATGTGGCCACACTGCAGCGCTGTTGGGCGGCTTCAAGGGGGGTTCGGGAAAGGAGACCAGCTTCGCCGCGGTTTGCTCTCGCGTTCCCCGAACCACCCTGCAAACCGCAGGGAAGGAGACCTGCTTGCTCGGGGGTTCGGGGAACGAGAGAGTAAACCGGGAAAGGAGACCAGCTTCGCCGCGGTTTGCTCTCGCGTTCCCTGAACCACCCTGCAAACCGTAGGGAAGGAGACCTGCTTGTTCGGGGAATGCGATAGCAAACCGGGGAAGGAGACCAGCTTCGCCGCGGTTTGCTCTCGCGTTCCCGGAACCACCCAGCAAACCTCAGGGAAGGAGACCTGCTTGCTCGGGGTTCGGGGAACGGGAGAGCAAGCTGGGGAAGGAGACCAGCTTGATTACCAGAGGCTTCCTCAGGTATGCTGGGATACCTGCTTATTCCACAGAGGTCAAGAAAAGCGCTGGTAAGTGTCTATACTTGATTACCAGCGCTGGATCACCAGCACTGGATCCTCTACACCCGAGACAAAACGGGAGTACGGCCAGCGCTGCAAACAGGGAGTTGCAGCGCTGGTGGTGCCCTGCAGATGTGTACACCTCCTAAGTTGCAGCGCTGTAACTCCCTCACCAGCGCTGCAACTTTCTGATGTAGACAAGCCCTGAGCTTCTTGCCCTGAACAAGTCTGCTCCAAGGGAGAGGAGGCTCCCCAAAGTCCTGACTGGCTTTGTGGGGAGCAGTTCCAGAGCATCGCCCGGTGACTCCGTGACACTTCTACAAACATTAAAATGTATTACTGGCATGAGAAACCTTAAATTACAGTGAACTTGGCACACCACTTCTGAAAGGTTGCCGACCCCTGGTATAAAGTGACCATATGTTGTACTAAGATTCTCCTGCTTTTTTTTTTTCCCTGTGAGTCACAGTGTAACTTTTGCCAGCCCAGAAGTTGGGCAGCCAATGTTTTACATTTTCACAATGTTTTCTCCAACTTTCATAAAGTAAATACATAGTTAATATGAGTTTAAAAGGCCAGGGACACTTCTTTGTGAAGAATCTGTACAGCAGATCATTCCCATAGACGATCCAGAAAATAAATTTGAGGTTGAATTTTTTAATGTTGTGATGGATAAAGCAGTATCTGCTGTTGATGAAAGGTTTAATACCTTGCAAGTACACCATGAACAATTTGGATTTTTGTATGACATAACTAAATTCAACGAAATAGGAAAACAAGAGCAACTAATGACAAAGTGCAAGAACCTAGAGAGCCTCCTGAAGCACGGTGATAGTTTTGATTTAAATGGACTTGAATTGTACGAAGAATTGAGTACACTGTCATCAATGTTGCCACATGCAAAATCGGTGATGGACATTGTACAGTTTATTCATACCCGCAAACTTGTTGACATATATCCTAATGTGTACATTGCCACTCGTATTCTAATGACAATTCCTGTAACAGTAGCATCAGGAGAACGGAGTTTCTCAAAACTAAAGCTCATTAAAAACTATCTCCGCTCTACCATGAGTCAGGAACGCTTAACTGGTCTTGCTATTCTTGCAATCGAACAAGACACGACTTTGTCTTTGTCATATGATGACATTATTACTGATTTTGCAGTCAAAAAAGCCAGAACGATTGCTTTTAATTAAAAACAAATCTTTGTTTCAATACCTTTTCATATAAATTTCCAATAAAATTTTGATACATTAAAAAAAATATTATTTGCATCATTCTGTCATATCAGAATTTTTTCTATAGTGCTGCTTCTTTAGTGCTAGTCCATCAGCATTACAGTGTGCTTCATTAAGTTAAACTGGTTTTAATAAAGTGAATGTGGCAAGTTTTCCAAAACTGTAAGCTTATGTTTGTGTTGCTAAGAGCAGATCAGGCACAGGGGCACCAGTTTAATAATCTCGCCTAGGGCACCATAAATCCTAAGGCCGGCCCTGCATGTAAGTATCCTTAATCTGTGCTGAATGCGGATCCAAGGCAGCACTAAGTCCAAAACATTATAAATAATGCCCATAGTTACCCAAGTTATGATCTTGTGAATAGTGTTACAAATATCTAAATAAGTATTTACATACTCATGAGAACACTTTTACACATTTGTCTTTTTATATTTTTGCCAATACTGTCAAAAAGAAACAAAAGGAGTTACACAATGAAAATCAAGGTAAGATTTTAAGGTCCAATTAAGAAAAACAAAAAGATAGACACTATTAAAATAATGAGAATAAAGAGTCAAAACTGATTCCTTAATTGATATGCAGGAAGATTAAATATTATCATGTGGACAGTAACATGACAGACAGCTAAGACAGACCTGCAGTACACAATGAATTAAAGATAGTGTGTCAGTTTGCAATTCCAGTTTTCACTTTAAATACAGGAGATTTGTGAAGTTGTGGGATACTCTGCTAAAATATTTTATATTTGTGTATTACTTTCCATTACCAGCTTCCTTAATCACAAAAGGACTACTGTTTAATGTAAAGTTTTAAACTTTTTACATTCTCCCTTGAAAATAAAGTTATTTTTAAAAACATCCGTTGCAGGAAGCTTTTGAGTATACTTTTTTGAAGAATTGCATCATATATTGTTTTCCAGAAAAGGGAAGCATTTAAAAAATATATCAAAGAGAATAGACACTGAGCTTAAAAAAAAAAAAGTTATTTCTTCATATTCTGGATCACTAGTATCCCAACCTCCTGCAGCAGCCAGAAACTGCAAGAGACTGATTCATTGCTGGGAGGTCAGCTTCAGGACCTCCAAGCATCAGCAGGGTGGGCTTACTTTGAGACTTTTCCCCAGAGGATGGAAGGGGAAACAGTAGCTAAGCAGCAATCTTGCATTAACAGAACTGGTAAATACTACAGAAAAGATGGATGGACTTATCCCTAAATAGCTCTGAAGAGTTGACACTGTCACTTGACTCTACACACAGAGCCAAGGTATGTAGGCAACAGTCGCATGGTAGTATCATTCAGGTTACATTTGCAGCTAAAGTGGCAGGACACATTACTGTGTTGCATATCATTAAAATTCAGAATAAGAGAATTGTTGTTATACACAGGATTCAACCACAGGTTTTAATCAGAGTAGAGAGCATGGCTGAAATTCTGGCCCTATGGAACTCAATGGCAAAATTCTCATTGTCTCTGATGGGGCATGGCCAGGGAATTCCACCTCATGTCTTTCCTCTGTGTCTGTACAGCTCCAAGAACACAGCTGCCACTCGATGAATAATAATAAAGGTTACCAGCAACAAAAATATATTATTGAGACCTAAGATTTTCTGTTTTGTTTTTGCTGCAGCACTACTTTAAAAAAAATTAAAACAACTGACCTCTGTGTTTCCACCTGTAAATTGTGAGCACAGTTTTATACTCTTTGAGCTTGTCTACACAATGCATTAGCCCACACTAAACAGATGTGAATTCTGGTGTGCACTAGCACAGTACACTTTAATTGGCTCCCCATGGATCCTTCTGGAATGCACTAAAAATTTCCTAATGTGTTACAGTAGTCCCATTTCAAACAGAACTACATTAATGTGCTCTAAGGAACATTCAGTGCGCACCAGCAAGGTCTACATGGGTCTGTTGGATTGCAAGATGATGGTGCCTCTAGTGTACCATGGAGACAAGCCCATAATTATTGTTGGCGCAGTCATCTTCTTAGCATATGTGCAATGTGCCTCAGATGGCACAAGACCAGAATTCATCACCAAATTTGGTCCACTGCTTCGATCATTAGCTTCCCTGGCCCAGGCCAGGTACTGACAGAGAGTATGATGTGAACACTGATCCATGACTCCCATTGGCACAGTAAAATCACATGGACATCTAACTGGATTCTTAACTGTTTCTGCAAAGGATTGCTCTTACAAAACTACAGGCATGAGAACTGGCCTGACTGAGTCAGAGCTAAGAACAGGCCCCATATCTGCAAATGTATTTGAGTGCCTCAATCAATTTTTTAAACTGTGCCAAACATTCTATCACTTTAGTTTGTAAAATTTCTCTAAAGAAAATGTTTTAGTTCAAAGATATTTTCCACCAGTTGGCTATATTCCTATAGCATATTTTGTTTTTATTTCATATGTAATGTACAGTATAAACTACGCGTATAATTAATCAATTACATTAAATGCTATTCATTTGGACATCCTCAAACTATATAGAGTAGGGGCATCTGGGAATAAAATTTCAAATATTGAAATATTAAAAAGGAGCATTTAGCAATAAAAAGGTTGTTCACATAATAATGCCCTGTTTGTTTGTAACATGTAGCCAGATAGAAAACTCCCAAGTGTAGCCATAATTCTTAGTGACTTCAGTTTCACTAAAGACCATGAGCCAGATGAAGTCAACAGATGTAAGCTAATTTATGTCAGGTGATACTCCAGCCCCACTGACATAACCTTATTCCCAGATTCTGGACCTTAGCGTCCAAAATTTGGGGGTTAGCATGAAAACCTCCAAGCTTAGTTACCAGCTTGGACCTGGTACTGCTGCCACCACCCAAAAAATTAGAGTGTTTTGGGGCACTCTGGTCCCCCTGAAAAACCTTCCCTGGGGACCACAAGACCCAAATCCCTTGAGTCTCACAACAAAGGGAAATAATCCTGATTCCCTTCCCCCCTCCAGGTGCTCCTGGAGAGATACACAGACACAAGCTCTGTGAAACTACGCAGAGTGAGTCCCCCTCTCCGTTCCCAATCCTGGAACAAAAGCACTTTCCTCTTCACCCAGAGGAAATGCAAAATCAGGCTAGCAATCCAACACACAGCTTTCCCCTGATTTCTTCCTCCCACCAATTCCCTGGTGAGTACAGACTTAATTTCCCTGAAGTAAAGAAAAAACTCCAACAGGTCTTAAAAGAAAGCTTTATATAAAAAGAAAGAAAAAATACAAATGTTCTCTCTGTATTAAGATGATACAACACAGGGTCAATTGCTTAAAAGAATATTGAATAAACAGCCTTATTCAAAAAGAATACAAATCAAAGTACTTCAGCACTTATATTCATGCAAATACCAAAGAAAAGAAACCATATAACTTACTATCTGATCTCTTTGTCCTTACTCTTAGAAACAGAAGACTAGAAAGTAGAAAGTACTTCTCCAAAGCTCAGAGAAGCAGGCAGGCAGACAAAAGACTCAGAGACACACTTCCCTCCACCCAAAGTTGAAAAAATCCGGTTTCCTGATTGGTTTTCTGGTCAGGTGTTTCAGGTGAAAGAGACATTAACCCTTAGCTATCTGTTTATGACACGCCCCCCAAATTGCAGACAGTGGGGAAGCTCACTGGCGGCAATTTCCTTCTAGAACTTGAAAATAAACAGATTAATACAACACATGCACCTTTACATATACTACTAAGTATATAACTAACAGACTTTTACATTTTAAGAACACTTTTTAACTACTGGATTCTGGGAAACTCTCACGGGAGAGTGCATCAGCAACTTTGTTAGAAGCTCCTGTGATGTGTTGAATTTCAAAATCAAAATCTTGGAGAGCTAAACTCCAACGAAGAAGTTTCTTGTTGTTCCCCTTGGCAGTATGAAGCCACTTTAGTGCAGCATGGTCAGTTTGTAGTTGGAACCGCCGTCCCCAAACATATGGGCGTAGCTTTTCCAGGGCGTACACAATGGCATAGCATTCCTTTTCACTGACTGACCAGTGACTTTCCCTGTCAGACAGTTTCTTGCTGAGAAACACGACAGGATGGAAGTTGTGATCTGTTGCTTCCTGCATGAGTACTGCTCCTATACCACGCTCAGATGCATCCGTGGTTACTAGGAATGGCTTGTCAAAGTCCGGGGCCCTGAGCACAGGGTCCGACATGAGCGTTGCCTTAAGCTGGGTAAAGGCTTTTTGACACTCATCAGTCCACTTAACGGCATTTGGCTGGGTCTTTTTGGTCAGGTCGGTCAATGGGGCAGCGATTTGGCTGTAGTGTGGTACAAATCGCCTGTAGTATCCGGCCAAGCCTAAGAAGGATTGGACTTGCTTTTTGGACCGTGGGACAGGCCACTTTTGGATAGCATCCACTTTGGCCTGTAGGGGGTTTATGGTTCCTCGACCCACCTGGTGCCCCAGGTAAGTCACTCTGTTTTGGCCTATTTGACACTTTTTGGCCTTAACAGTTAGTCCTGCCTGCCTGATGCGCTCAAAGACTTTTTCCAGGTGTAGTAGGTGTTCGGGCCAGGAGTCTGAAAAAATGGCCACATCATCGAGGTAGGCAACTGCAAATTCTCCCAGTCCAGCTAGTAGACCGTCTACCAGCCTCTGGAAGGTGGCGGGTGCATTTCGAAGGCCGAAAGGAAGGACATTGAATTCATACACCCCCGCATGGGTGACGAATGCTGACCTCTCCTTGGCGGGTTCATCTAGCGGTACTTGCCAGTACCCCTTGGTTAAGTCTATTGTAGAGATGAACTGGGCACGTCCCAACTTTTCCAATAGCTCATCAGTGCGTGGCATTGGATAGTTGTCCGGACGAGTTACCGCATTTAGCTTACGGTAGTCCACGCAAAAGCGTATTTCCCCATCTGGTTTGGGTACCAGAACCACTGGAGATGCCCATGCACTGGTAGATGAGCGGATTATACCCATCTGTAGCATGTTCTGGATCTCCCGTTCTATAGCAGCTTGGGCATGAGGAGACACCCGGTAGGGTGGGGTTCTAATGGGGTGAGCATTACCTGTATCAATGGAGTGGTATGCCCGTTCAGTCCATCCTGGGGTGGCTGAGAACAATGGGGCGAAGCTAGTGCACAGCTCCTTGATTTGTTGCCGCTGCAGACGTTCCAGGGTGGTTGAGAGGTTCACCTCTTCCACGCCACCGTCTTTTTTCCCGTCGTAGTAGACACCGTCAGGCCACTCAGCATCATCTCCCTGGACTGTAAACTGACAAACCTGTAAGTCTCTGGAATAGAAAGGCTTGAGAGAATTAACATGGTACACTTTAGGCTTTAGTGAGGAATTGGGAAATGCTATGAGGTAGTTCACAGCTCCCAGGCGCTCTTGGACCGTGAATGGCCCTTCCCATGATGCTTCCATCTTATGGGCCTGTTGCGCCTTCAAGACCATAACCTGGTCTCCTACCTTGAAGGAACGTTCTCTGGCATGTCTGTCATACCAGGCCTTTTGCTCTTCTTGAGCATCCTTTAGGTTCTCTCTAGCAAGGGCTAAAGAGTGTCGGAGGGTGCTTTGTAGGTTGCTTACAAAGTCCAGAATGTTAGTTCCTGGAGAAGGCGTAAACCCCTCCCATTGCTGCTTCACCAACTGTAATGGCCCCTTAACCTCGTGACCATACACAAGTTCAAATGGTGAAAACCCTAAACTGGGATGTGGTACAGCCCTGTAGGCAAACAGCAACTGCTGCAACACTAGGTCCCAATTATTGGAGAATTCGTTGATGAATTTTCGTATCATGGCCCCCAAAGTTCCATTGAACCTTTCCACCAGGCCATTGGTTTGATGGTGGTACGGGGTGGCAACCAAGTGATTCACCCCATGAGTTTCCCACAGTTTTTCCATGGTCCCTGCCAGGAAATTAGACCCTGAATCTGTAAGGATGTCGGAGGGCCAACCTATCCTGGCAAAGATGTCTGTTAGGGCCAGGCACACAGTGTTAGCCCTGGTGTTGCCTAGAGCTACTGCTTCCGGCCATCGGGTAGCAAAGTCCACTAAAGTCAGTACGTACTGCTTTCCTCTGGGCGTCTTTTTTGAGAAAGGGCCCAGAATATCCACAGCTACTCGCTGAAATGGGACCTCAATTATGGGGAGTGGCTGGAGAGGGGCCTTGACCTGGTCTTGAGGCTTTCCCACTCTTTGGCATACCTCACAAGACCAGACATACTTGGCAACGTCCTTGCCCATCCCCTCCCAGTGGAAGGACTTCCCCAACCGGTCCTTGGTTCTGTTCACCCCAGCATGGCCACTGGGATGATCATGGGCTAAGCTTAAGAGCTTCCCCCGGTACTTAGTTGGGACCACCAACTGTTTTTGCGGCTGCCATTCTTCCCGGTGTCCACCAGAAAGAATTTCCTTGTATAAAAGTCCTTGGTCTATAACAAACCGGGATCGATTAGAAGAGCTGAGAGGCGGTGGGGTGCTCCGTGCCGCCGCCCACGCTTCCTGAAGGCTGTCATCTGCTTCCTGCTCAGCCTGGAACTGTTCCCTTGAGGCTGGGGTCACCAGTTCTTCCTCAGACTGTGGACTTGGGCTTGGTCCCTCTGGAAGCGATGTAGGTGATGGGGTTGTTTCCGTTGCTGGTGAACCGCTCTCCGCTGGTGCACCTGAGGGTATTTCAGGCTCTGGCTGAGCCTTTTGGGTATGGCTGTCTTTTGCTTCTGCCAGTTCTGGCTCGCTGGCGCCCTCTGGCGTTGAGTTTGAAGATGTGGTTGCACTTGCTGGTGCTGGTTGCTGTTCCAGTTCCGGGCCTGGGACTGGAGATGCTGTGGCTGTTTCAGTGGTATGCATGGAATCCGGGTCCACTACCTCTGTCTGGGTCTCTGGTAACACAGACGGGGCCTCTGTGGACGGCTCAGGAACAGGAATGGGTCTGGAAGCTTGCCTGGTTTGGCTACGGGTAACCATTCCCACTCTCTTGGCCCGCCTCACCTGGTTGGCCAAGTCTTCCCCCAGTAGCATGGGGATAGGATAATTGTCATAGACTGCAAAAGTCCACATTCCTGACCAGCCTTTGTACTGGACAGGCAGTTCAGCTGTAGGCAAGTCTACAGCTTGTGACATGAAGGGGTAAATTGTAACTTTGGCCTTTGGGTTGATGAATTTGGGGTCAACGAAGGATTGGTGGATAGCTGACACTTGTGCCCCCGTGTCTCTCCACGCAGTAACCTTCTTTCCGCCCACTCTCAAGTTTTCCCTTCGCTCCAAGGGTATTTGAGAGGCATCCGGGCCTGGGGATCTTTGGTGTGATGGTGGTGTAATGAATTGCACTCGCATGGTGTTCTTGGGACAGTTGGCCTTGATATGTCCCAGTTCATTACACTTAAAGCATCTTCCATCTGATGGGTCACTGGGCCGAGGTGAGTTACTGGAGACTGGTGAGGTTGAAGGGTAGGATATCTGTGGCTTTACTTGGGTGGTATGTGGGGTCTTTGGCTGTCCTCGGTTGTAGGGTTTATGGTCTGTGTGCCCCCTGTGGTAATCGTTCCCCTTGACAGTAGCTTTTTTGCTTTCTGCCAGTTCCATCCATTTGGCTCCAATCTCCCCCGCCTCAGCGATAGTTTTGGGATTTCTATCTTGTATGTACCGTGTGATGTCTTCAGGAACACCATCCAAGAACTGCTCCATTTGTATGAGGAGGTTCACTTCTTCCAAGGTTTGAATGTTGTTTCCTGTTAACCAGGCCTCATAGTTTTTTGCAATGTAGTAGGCGTGTTTGGGAAATGACACCTCTGGTTTCCATTTTTGGGTTCTGAAGCGCCGACGGGCATGATCTGGGGTTATCCCCATCCTGTATCTGGCCTTGGTTTGAAAAAGTTTATAGTCATTCATTTGCGGCTTGGGCATTTCAGCTGCCACCTCTGCTAAAGGTCCACTGAGGTGTGGCCTTAATTCTACCATGTACTGGTCTTCGGGGATGCTGTACCCAAGACAGGCTCTTTCAAAATTTTCCAAGAAGGCCTCGGTGTCATCACCTGCCTTGTAGGTGGGAAATTTCCTGTGCTGTGGAGCAATAATTGGCGCCGGGTTGTTAGGGTTGGCTGGCACATGCAGCCCAGCTTTTGCCATCTCCAGTTCATGTTTTCTCTGTTTTTCCTTCTCTTCATTCTCTTTTTGTTGTTTTTCCATTTCTTTTTGTTGTTTTTCCATTTCTTTTTGGTGCTTTTCCATTTCTCGGCGGTGGGCCACCTCTTCTTCTTCTAGTTTTCTTTTGTGTGCTGCCTCTTGGGCTGCCTGTTCTCTTTGGAAGGCTGCCAGTTTGAGGCTTTCTTCCTTTTCTTTTATCTCCATCTCTTTTTGTTTTATTTCTAGTTCCTGTTTGTGTTTTTCCATCTCTCGCCTGTGTTCAGCTTCTTTGAATTGGTCTTCGGCCTCCATTTTTGTCCTGGTAGACATGGTTCCTGTTTTCTTGTGTTGGGGTGCCCTCCGGTGTTTCTCTTTTGAACTGCAGGCTCTGTTCCCTCCTGGAGTCTGCCTAGCAACAGTGCTTTTTTTTCCTTTCTCTCTCTAGCTAATGTTCAATGAAGGGAAACCAGAAAAACCACTTTATTTGCATGCATATAAGTGCTGATACTTGCCACCTAATGGGAGGGCTATTGCATGACAAAAGACCCTCAACAGTCTTCTCGCTTAACATGCAAACCACAAACTGCTAGAGAGAGCAGAAAAAAAAATTCTCTCTGGTTCCCTTTTAAAACCAAACTGTTTCTCTCTGCTAAAAAGCCCCTAGCAGAGAAAAGAAAAATATAATATTCCTACTGGCTTCTGGATTCTGTCTATCTCCCGCCACTGCCACCATGACATAACCTTATTCCCAGATTCTGGACCTTAGCGTCCAAAATTTGGGGGTTAGCATGAAAACCTCCAAGCTTAGTTACCAGCTTGGACCTGGTACTGCTGCCACCACCCAAAAAATTAGAGTGTTTTGGGGCACTCTGGTCCCCCTGAAAAACCTTCCCTGGGGACCACAAGACCCAAATCCCTTGAGTCTCACAACAAAGGGAAATAATCCTGATTCCCTTTCCCCCTCCAGGTGCTCCTGGAGAGATACACAGACACAAGCTCTGTGAAACTACGCAGAGTGAGTCCCCCTCTCCGTTCCCAATCCTGGAACAAAAGCACTTTCCTCTTCACCCAGAGGAAATGCAAAATCAGGCTAGCAATCCAACACACAGCTTTCCCCTGATTTCTTCCTCCCACCAATTCCCTGGTGAGTACAGACTTAATTTCCCTGAAGTAAAGAAAAAACTCCAACAGGTCTTAAAAGAAAGCTTTATATAAAAAGAAAGAAAAAATACAAATGTTCTCTCTGTATTAAGATGATACAACACAGGGTCAATTGCTTAAAAGAATATTGAATAAACAGCCTTATTCAAAAAGAATACAAATCAAAGTACTTCAGCACTTATATTCATGCAAATACCAAAGAAAAGAAACCATATAACTTACTATCTGATCTCTTTGTCCTTACTCTTAGAAACAGAAGACTAGAAAGTAGAAAGTACTTCTCCAAAGCTCAGAGAAGCAGGCAGGCAGACAAAAGACTCAGAGACACACTTCCCTCCACCCAAAGTTGAAAAAATCCGGTTTCCTGATTGGTTTTCTGGTCAGGTGTTTCAGGTGAAAGAGACATTAACCCTTAGCTATCTGTTTATGACACCCACCTATTCCATTTATTCAAAATATTAATTTATATGTTAAAGGCTGTTAGCAAAGCTTTCAGTATTACCTATTACATTCCAGACCTTGTCTGATTTAAACTGCACATTTGGCAGTTTTGTAGAATGTAACATTTAGGAAAGTTCTATAAATGATTGGTAACATAGCACCATTGGTGCATCCCTTACCATGGACTCTCCACTAAGAGAGTCATAAAAAATCAAAAGGAATCTGCTCTTTCTGATCTGCATATTAATTTATTGTGGTGGGACAACAGAGTATCATCTGTCCATTTAAGATATTTTAGTTTATTTTACAATTTGATCCATGAAACTCTATCTTTTAAATATCTCAGACATGTATATACTGTGTTCTGAAGAGCTTTCAAGAACAATGTTTATTAGTCACTTTGATCTAATTCATCACAAAAAAATCTTAAACAAGTACATAATGTTCTTTTAAGTGACACATGTTGAAGCTGTTAAAGTACTTTTAACCTATGCTTTCATGAATCTGAACCCTTACTTACATGGCCTAAAACATAATTAAAAGAATACTGTCAATATCAATGTCAAAGTAACATGTCACCTTATGAATGAGTGCCTCAGTCAATTTTTCAAACTGTGCCAAACTTTCGAAGGGCTCTTTCACTTTATAAATCAACTAGCAGCTTAGAATATCCTGGCAGCACCTTCAAGGAACGAATCAAAATGACAGGAAAAGAGGGGATAACAATCAAAGCTTGACTGAATACAGGTGTTTGAGTTTACAGAAGAACCACAAATGCCTGGATCTTTGACAGCTGTTGATGTTATCAGTTATATGCAGCTATTATTGGCTCCGGTCTTGAGGGCTGTAAGGCCTTTCCCTTAGCAACATCTCCGTGGCTGATAACATTTGGCTGAACTTTCAGATCTTAACCTCCCTTCTGACTTTTTGCAGTCAAACCCGCCTAAACTGATCAGAGGAAGAGACACGCAGTGGGAAGACAAGTAAAATATTATTGACTGGACTGTTTCATGTCTATTAGGAAGAAAGAGCAAGGGAGGGGAGAGCTTTTGAGCTTGACAGGCTTCAAGATAATCAGGGGAAGAATCAAGGCAACATAGTAACGCTTAGAAAAGTAAGAAAGCAATGGCTTATGAGAGGTCATTGTTCTGCGTAGGGAACAAACAAGAAAGGCAAATGGGAGGGGGGGTTAATATATTAATAATCTTCAGTTTAGTGCTCCCATTTTTAATACATGGTTTCTTTAACATCGCAACTTAAAAAGCTCAAACAATTTTATGACACATGAAGCAAAATTGCCACATGGTTTTTTTAAGCTTTTAGTTTTACTACAAAGATATTAAACGTGTGCATACATGTGTGAATAGGTAAACAGATGAGATTCCAAAGGCATCAAATGAGGCTCCTGAGAATTTTCAGATAGGTTGCTTCTTCAAATAGTAGTTTAACTCTGTTTTAATGCTTCTTACTTCATTTTCCAGTAAAGACCTTCTCTCTGTTCCACTAACATGGATATAAATTAAGTAAAAGAAGAGCTCACTAACATGGTATTGCCACCCACTGAAACTGCTTTGCTGATTACAGTAATCTTTCCATCTCATTGCCTTGTGCTCTGTATCTTATTTGAAGCTTGATAGGCTATCCAGGTTTCCAGATTTCTCTGAAGCTAATGCCAGGAGGTTTAAAACACATCAGATACATTTATTATGTTCTTTTCTGAAAACTAAGCATCACTTCAGTAATTAGATCAGTCTCCCCAGTTCAAACATAAAGCAGTAAAGTCTTAAATCTAGCTTTTGGCAGCACAACAAACCATGTGCTCAGGTGTTGTAACATGGCAGAACAAAAGCACTTGACTTCTTCACGGCAGCACAAGAAGTCAGGTTTCCCATCGGGTATGCAAAAACTGATCTTGAACATGAGTAGAGAAGCACTCAGGTAGGAACAATTAATAAACACAGGAGTTGAACACATATAGATTTTTATGATGCTCTACCATTTTCACAGTCTCCTGTGGGTATAACTCACAACTGTGACTGTTTTCCCTTTGGGGATTACACAGCCTATTTCTTCTTGACACGTTGCCCTTCACATTGCAAAAGTCTTAAACTGTGTAATTTACTTATTTTGTGCCACATAGCACTGTAAGTCCTATTATAAAATCACTGTGTATACATAATAATATGTTTTATTACAAAGCTGTATCATGCTGCAGAAAGAATGAATAGTGTTATATGAGAATATCAGTAATTTTAAGTAGTGATAGGGGAATAGATGGATTTATAGACGAGATGCTTATAAAGTAAGAAAGGGGATAAATAAAGGATGTCAGATGACTATAGACATGCTCCGTGATTGATATCTTTAAAAAAAGAGATGTGTATTGCCATTTCTGCTTAGCAGTAACAACATAACTCATAGGGCCAGATCCTCAGCTGCTATAAACTGGCATAGCTGTACTGATATAAATGGAGCTAGGCTGACATACCCTAGTTGAAGATCTGGCCTACAGACATTTTACCAAATATTTTTGAAACACAAATCAAAGGCTAATAAGTCCAGTTTACATATTTGAAAGTATTTTTATAACCTGGAAAATTATAACAGTTTTGGATTTATATTTCTGTTTATGGTCAAACAAGTGACTTTTTAAAGAAGCCATTACTTCAACTGTTACAAATGTTATGGGCAATATTTGTATTCAAGATGCAACCTGATTTCCCTTTTTGCAAGCACAATTGTGCCCTTGAATTTCTGCATTTGAACTTAATTGGAAGTAACTGGGGGAGGGAGGGGCGCAAAATAAGGTACTTAAATTAGCTGCTGGCAGAAAAATACAAATGAATTATTTGTGGGCACAAAACTGCACCTGCAAAAGTTATAATAAAATGAAAAATTGGAAAGAAAATGTTTTAAAACTTTTAATATTCCCTGGGATGAGTTCTCTTCTGTCACATTTCTCTAAAGCTCTTCCAAAATCAAATCAAAATTAAAGCCCCGGTAAGCAATTCAGGTCTGCCTCCTATTTATAGATGTTATAATCATCCAATCAGGAAACAAACAATACCATAAGATCAGTTATAAATTATGGACACCAAATAGTTCATATGTAATCCGGACAGGCTGAGAAATAGTCATACAGCACATACAACACAAAACCCATGTATTAAATAAATGCAAATAAATATATTCATAAAATTAATTAACTGTTTGCAGACAATTCACAACTAGAAAAGGACTAAATTCAACATGTAATTGTTTGGCATGGATATTCTGCCCATATCTAGAGTATGCTGTAAGGTATTCTATTTACTTCTAATAACTGGAATGGAATAGTCACCTAGTTAATATCTCCAAATATTTTTGGTAAGCAGTTGGAGAATTAATGCAAGGGAAACTTCCTTTAACCATAACTTGATTGAGGAAATTCAAACCTAACTTAATGACCAAGGAAATAAAAGGAAAATTCCACTAATAATCTCTCTTTAGCTCTAGTATTCACGTATCTATATTTAAGTATTTAGGAATGAGTTCTATATATTCCAAAATAAAAAATTTGGTTAAAGAACTATTTAAGATTTCCAAAAGACATCATATGACTATATCAGTTACAAAACCCAAGCACTTAAAAGCAAGGTAAAGAATAGTTTTAAGGCCATCAAGCATCTTATATAGATTAGCCCTGTACTCCATTCCCAATCTATAGGGACTGAAGGAAGGGGTTCAACCCAAATCTTTGTGCCTCTTGAATTCTTGGCCCCTGAAATTAATTTCTGGGCTCCTCTAATTTAGACACTGACGACAATGGCCTCTAATAGATCTGTCAGCAGGGAAATATAAGTCTGCAACAGGCTCTAGCCACAATGCCTTCCACATGCAACCCTTGACCTACACTGTGGCTTTTAGGTGGGCTAGCATAGAATCATTCCAGCCCCCTTAGACTGGGGCATTATCTGGGATTTTTTCCCCACCACCGTTACAGAGCCAGAACAACATAAGAGGACTGTGGCAGCAGAGAAAATGTACCATTATTCTTGTCAAATAATGAAATACATATTTTCTGGTACAACACAACCACCTTAACTCTGACCAATTGCTTTTTTAATCTATTATTTTTGTTACCTACAGTGATACTGTTAAGCAAAAAAAGTCAGTTAACGTATTCAGCAAATGACAATAGAATTCAGAAAGTATTTATGATTCCTGTTTCTTGAGAATAACGTATCTGTAGTTGACTAGGAAAAGCACGTAATGATCACTGTATGATAGTTATGTATGCATAAGGATTTGCATTTGAAACTGATCCATATGTATTATAGTCTATGGTTCTTTTTCAGAAGGTCTTCTAGACTTTTATTTTGAGATTACTGATGAAAGATTAATATTTATTGTGGGTCAGAGTTGGGTTGTTGTGGTATGATGAAATATGTATTATTTTGTACTTGAGAAGAATAATGTGTATCTATTTATATGGGTGTAGCATGGCGGGCACTCACCACCGTGGCGCCTCCTGCTGGTTGCGCAAGAATTAGCCCAGCCTCGGAGCGCCTCCTGCTGGCCGGTGTCTTCCTGCTGGTGCCTGCTTCCTCCTGGTCTCCACCACTTATAGCACTTCAGGCCCCATGTCCCTCCTAGACCCCGGTACCCCTAACCTTGGGGTGCTGCCCCACAGCAGTGCCCCCACACTGGGGTTCCCTGGAGAGGGGAGACCCACAATCCCCTAAGCCCACCTCACCTCAGTGACCCACTGCCAGTCCTCATCTAGCCCCTTCCCTCAGGGGAAAACTGCAGTCTGAAGTAGCCACTCATCATCAGCAAGGGGGTTTGGACCTGCTGCCTTTCCAGACCCAGCTCCCTCCCTAGTACCTCCTCTGGCCTTTAGCAAGAACTCAGCCTCAGCTCTGCCTGCCTTTCTCCAGCCCTGCTCTGCCTCAGGTACCCTGCTTGCTCTCCCAGGCAGCCTAATCCTCTCTGCTCCTCAGCTATAGTCTTCTCTCACTCCCTCAGCCTGCCCTTTTATCAGGGTCAGCTGTGCCCTAATTGGGTGCAACCACACCTGTGGCTAACAACCAAAGCTGCCTCCCTAGGCTGCTTTTAACACCTTTCTAACTAGGGCGGGGTGTCCAACCCACTACAATGGGCAATGCAAAATTTATGACATCCTTAACTATTCATTTCTTTGTTTTAAAACCTTTGGTTTTGTTAGCAGTTAGGAACCTGAACTTGTTTTTGAAATGAAGTCTTTGTATTGAGAATTTCCCTGGTTTTATTTTTCTCTCCACTGCCCACCATTTCAGTTTGTGTAATGGCGTATAACACCCATCTGGGGGCCAGAACTTTAAAGAAACTCAAGAGTTCCAGGCAAGGACACACACACTCTCCCCTGCCCCGCCCCCTTTTCTCCATCCCCTCCCAATCAGGATCTCAACTCTCCTACTCTTGCCTCCGCACATACCCTCATATCCTCACTTCAGCAGGACCAGATTACCCACTGTTTACAAGCATGGCTGATAGTTGGAGCATTACTGCAGAAGCTTAATACCAATGACCATCTGCTCAGCCTTAACTCAAAATTCATTTGTCCAATTCTCTTCAAATTTTCTCCTTAACCTTCAGAGCAAATATGGTAATATCCATGTCTAAACAATTTTCCCAACCAAAATTATGATGATAAATTAGGGCTTTATAAGGGAAGCTGGTTGCAACCTTAACTATGGAGAAGCTATCATCTTTCCTTAATATATCAGTCCTTAAGTCAGCAGCATTCAAGGCAGCACTTCTGGTAATAGCTGACTGGTACAATGCAACATCCTTATGCAAACCTTTTATCCTCAATCAACCAACCAATTCGAATATGGAGTACCATCTACAAGCAACAAGCACTAATAAATCTCTCTTTCATTTCCTTTTAATTTTAGACATAAATGTTACACATCCTGAGCTAAACCATCTCTGAACTAAACAAGAGAACATGAAATCACTCAGTAATGACTCAAACAAAAGTTAACCCTATTGGAGCACAGCCCTATTCCTGATCCAGGCATCCATATTATTGTTTCAAAAGCCTATGTTTTCAAAGGAAAACTTGCCCCAAACATACACTCTGATTGATTACTTACAAGAAGTGCTTGTAAAAAATGTAACATAACCAAGCTAATCCTCTTCCACCACCACCTCACCCCCAAAAAGCATGACCTCAAATAGAGCTTTTAGAAGGTAGCCTTTGTAAGTCAGAATTTTCAAAGCATGTGAATAATCAGCTCTAGAAACAGCAATAGAAGCTGTAGCAAAAATAGAAAGTAACTGTTCCTCCACTGATGGAGATTATATTGTGGTAGACATTTTGTGTAATTAAAGGTGTTTCTAATATATCACATAAACCGAAAAAGGGTCTCAACTGCTGTCAGAAAAGAGGATCTCATAAATAACTGGGATCACAATTGTCATATAGCATGGAAGTGATCTCTTAAGTAATTGGTGCACTGGAAAAAAAAAAGGGAGAGGCAGAAAATGGAGGGGAAACACTCTTCCCCTTGTTACTTTATTTCCTACTGGAAAAGGTTAGAAAAAGTGAAAAAAACTGTTAGAAAAATGGCGGGAAACGCTCACATTTATTACTTTTTTAAACTGGGGAAGTATGAACAAAATTAATTGAGAATGTAGTCCTTTCTCCCACTTTAATTTCTTTAAACACCTTTTCTAGTTGGGGAAAAATGGGAACACCCTTTCCCCACAAAAGCTAAGGTGACTAGTTGTAGATGCCTTATATACTAGACCAGAGGTTCTCAAACTGTTGCAACACGACCTCCTTCTGACAACAAAAATTACTACCCAACCCCAGAAGAGGGGACCAAAGCCTGAGCCCGCCTGAGCCCTGCCGCCTCAGGTTGGGGAGGCCAAAGCCCATGCCCCACCACCCCAGGTGGGGGAGGGGAGCAAAGCCAGAGCCCAAGGTCTTCAGCCCTGGGCAGGGGGCCTGTAACCTGATACCTGTCACCCAGGGCTGAAGCCCTTAGGCTTGAGTCCTGGGCCCCAGCAAATCTAACATCAGTCCTGGTGACCCAGTTCAAACAGGTCCCGACCCATAGTTTGAGAACCGCTGTACTAAACTAATTGCAGTCCAGTTACAGTGATTGCCATTAAAAATCATAATAAGCAATTAACATTATCGCTGTTGTTTCAGAATTCCTTATACTTACCATAGAGAGTACTGGAAAGCCAGGAATACAGAGGAATGCTAGTTGCTTTAAATGGAACATTAACTGGATATGATGTACACATCTTAATGGCCATCCCTATACATATGTGCAACCCCCAGGAAATGGATTGGATACATGTAGCAGAGAAATATATGGACTTTTTTATTATATATTATTTCTTTTCCCTTTTTACAGTCTTTGTATGTATTTCCTTCTACTTAGTTCTTCTCTGCTTAATTTTTAACTGTACTTTTACATTGGATTTTTTCTCTCTCGCTGTTTTCAGGGGAGAATGTGAACACACGACATAAGTTTGAACTGAACTCTCAAAGCCATGATGTTCAAGTGAATTCAAAACTAAGCTAATCAACTTCACTCATCTTTATGCAAACACCATTGGGTCATGCATTTTGACCCCTTGAATTTTGCAGGCGTAATCATTTTGTGTGTCTGAGGGAATGTTAAATGTTTCTTGTTGTGATTGTGTGGAAAAGGTTACATGAAGCCTAGGATTGTTCCCCATTAGTATAAATCAAAAAACACTTCTAGCAATATGCAGTGTAAGTAGTTGCGAATTATTTAAAGCTATCTTGGGTTAGCCTCAAATTGTGGTCCTTTATTAAAAAAAAAAAATTCATGAAAACATGTTCCTCAAAGAGGAAGTTTCATCCTCTTTCCATAGTCTATCACCTTCAGAAGATATACTCATACCCCTAACCAAATGGAAACAGCCACAAGAAGCATCCTAATTTTTGAAAGCCAAGTATCATACCAACATCACAACATTTTAACGGAGAAATGAATTATGCAGCTTTCTCATTTAAATTTACACATAAATCAGAGATACAATATGTGGTGCTTAACTGATGGCAAATAGGGTTCTTAGGATCATTGTTTTATTCACACACATATATATACACACATACAAACAAACACTGGAGATCAAGTGCAACTTGGGAACTCACATGATGTGCTGAAGGCCTGTACTCTGGGGGACTTCATGCATTTCAAAATGTACACGGTTTGACTGCAACCATATTTTAAAAGGCATTTTAAATTCAATTTTTAAAACTAATTTTTAATCAGTAAGAAGTTTGGATTTACAAACAGTTATTTTTATTCAGAAAAGCATGAGAGTTATTATTTTAAGTCACAGTACATCTCCATTATAAAAGAATATATAATTCTACATCCCACTGTCCCTTGAACTTTATTCACGTTTATGTAGATCTTAATACAGTTATACAGTCATCTGGCTAACATCACCATCTGGATAGTAATGAGGTCCTCTCTAACCCTTTAGCTGCTATAAAGTATGCAGAAGTTAAATGCACATATGAAAAAAAATTTGTCTCAATTTTATACTTCTGCAAAATGGTAATTTTGTACTTAAAATGTACAAGATGGATGTTCAGAAATATAGGCTGATAGCCTAAATTATATTTGGTCATAATTTATGTAGTACAGTCCCAAAGAGATACAAAAAAGGCAGAGCATAATTTATCTGTTGGAATCAGAGATAGCTTTACTAAAACTCCCATTTATTCTATCCCCCATAGTTTTAACCAGTCTTTGTCCTTAGGGCGCATTCTATTTAAGCTTTCCATATTGCTGTTTGATCACATATTGTAGCCTATAATTTGCCTATCATCCAAAGCAAATTTAGCTCACAAAAATTATGATCCCAACATAGCAAACACTTTATTTCTGAGATACAAAATATTTATAGCAATATAAAAATGGTACAAAAATAAAATGTTTATCAGCAGAATATATACACTTTAATATTGGGCATTATTAATTCCATTAGGACATAAGGTGCTCAGTTACCATGGCAGTGAGTTTTGTATAAGAACCTAACTAAAATATTATCATTACAGTGGGCAAAATTCTGTGTTGACTTATACCTCTTGAAATCCCACTGTGGTCAAAGGGATTAATCAAGTTGCACATAAATACCAAACTTCTATTAATCATATTTCTTTCTAGAAGTACTGTCCAAAAATTTAATTATTTAGAAGAAATTTTAAAATGTTCTAATATAGATTTTATTTGGCATATGTAGGAAAAGCCTGTGGTTATTTTGTCAAGCAATAGTTTTTTAAATACTCTTCCATGTAGAAAATTAGGTCAAAAATGTACATCAAAAACAACCAAATTAATAAAAAAAGTAATCTTAAGTACTTTACTGCTACAGCCTGAAGCCATACCACCTCCGGCTTGGTCTCCTTCAGATATTATCTTTGCATGGTTGGATCTAGTCAGGACTTACTTGGACAGAAGATCTCCAAGGGAAACCCTGATGTTGCAGAAAGAGCCAGCTTTTCATTACCCAGTCAACACTGATCCTTCTGCATTTGGGCAGAATCAATGCCCCAGTATGTTGATAGGGCGAGTATGAGATAATGCAGTTATTTCCCAGAGATCACTATGTTAACTGTGGGTTTTTTAATGGAGACTACAATAGCCAAAAGTAGCTTGTGAATCTGGGTGCTTGAGACATCTTAAAAGGACCTGCTTGTCAAAAAGTCTCTCTTTAAGGTGTCTCAAGTTAGAACCCAAAAATTGAGGCACCAAAACCAGCAGTTACTTTTGAAAGTTTAGGCCTGCATGTTTGGTGAAAAAGGCACAAAGGGTTGAATGAGTCATGTTGGGGAACAGTTTCAGAGGGGATACCAAATGCACAGATATCAATGTGATTCACTGAAACGTTCACTGTGAGCCTGCTCTTTCCCATAGGAGCACTCCCAGTGGCACCTCTCTCATTTGCAAAGCCTCAGATTTGGAATGAGGCTCTGGTAGGTCCAGGACTACTAATGAGCATCCTGCACCTTTAAGCAGGGAGATATTTGGCTGGCTGTCCAAATGAAGGGAACTGTGCTTTATGGAATGGAGGTGAGAGGGAGATGAAAACTGCTGCAAATAGGGACAGCATGGTCACTGACTCATCCCCTGGGAATGAAGGATTTAACGGGGGCAGCCCTGTGCCTTAACCTTCCCTTTTACACATAACCGGTTGCTATGATTGGTACGGCAGGGAGCCAACCCCCATTATTATAGTCCCTTAACCTTCCTACGAGGGTGGGGTCACGGCAATGGTAAGGTCCTGACAATGGATTTGCTGGAGGGACTGGATGGAAAAAAAGAGGGGGAGCTGGTAAAAGCCCCATGGGTAATTATGGAATAAACATGAGGTTACCTGCACTGTACACTTTCATCTGCCGGGTAGTCCCAGATGTCTAATAATAAAGCTGCGGCCTAATTAAACCCACATCAAATGTCTCCTGTCCTTCTCTTAGTGTAGCCAGACAATAAGCAGGTGCTGTTAGACTTCATCCCTCTCTTTCCCAGGAAAGTGAAAAATCTATTTTGCTATAACATGCACATAGCTCATTCACCCAACAGTGCATTATATAATATTAACACAGTTCACATAGCACTTTGGGATCTTCCGATAAAAGGCCCCACACAGTGTAAATATAAGCTGTCATTATGATTCAATTATTTTCAAATATAGTAAGGCAACTAACTCTCGATATTGTGCACAATATCAGAGTAAAACAAAACAAGGATCCCTATTTTTGAAAACAATATAAAAAGCAGCTGTATTCTAATACCTTTAAGGCTGAAAAAAGGGTTCTGTGTCACTGCTATTCACCATCCATCTGCCATAAGTCACAAATCAGTGGTAAGGCTACTTCATCATCTGTCGGGCTTGATCTTGCACAGCACAGATGCAGAATTCTGTATGCACCCAAGTGCAAGGTGAGAAGGTAGTGAGCAGAGCAGGTAGCTCGAGGCAAAGAAACCCTGTGTTACTGAGAGCGCTGCTGCACAGCCACCAAGTTATTCCTGGTAGCAGAGGTAAGGCCTAAGAAGTGCAGGAGTGGCTGAGTGCTTCATTAGCATTATAAAAAGGAGCACACACACAAGCTCATGTCTTCTCAGTCATATCCACACCCCATCCATGCCCTTCCCCCTTTTTATCTTGTGGTCTCTTGCTCTCACAAGAACATGGAGATTTAGTACAGACAGTATATCTAGTATTTAACCTTCTTAGGCCCACCCAAAGCTGCCACTGATACGTGCTGGATGCAAGAATCTCTCACATTCTGGGGAGGACTATACTAGCTATATTTGGGTAAAACTTCCCACCATGGCAGCTGTACCAGTAGAAGAAACAGTGAGAGTGCTAGTTCAGAACAGCACAGCTGCTGTCATTTTAGCCACATCACCATCTGTCCTTACTGAAAGCAGGTCAAGATGACACAGTGGTTAAAACACCAGCAGCTGCTGGCACCGTGGCTTTGCTAGTTGTCTCGCCAGTTCTACTCCTACTGGAGCTAACCACATTAGTAAGAAATGAGAAGGGGAAAAAAAATCTAGCTTAGACAAGATCCCTGTGTTGCACATTATGTGGGAGTTTACAAGGCCAATGCTGTAATGGTACTGGAACAAATGGCATTAAAGCCCTTCGCATATATTCATTTCAACTGGCAGAATGTATTTGTATGATTGTTCAAAGGCAGCAGCCTTCTGAAAATGAAATCTTGTTCTTATGGCAGAATCCAGTAGTGCAGGAACATGCACATATATGTCTGATATTTATGACCCAATGGTAGATTTCAGGTGGCGCCATATGTATACACATTCAGTGTAAACACACTATCAGTGATGGCAGGTAAGTGGCATCACAGAGACTAGCACTTACTGTGGATTTCTCTTACAGGAAAGTCTTTTCTTTAAACAGGACAACTTATCTGAAAGTTAAGTACACTATAACAAGAACTGCAATTTGAATGTTGCAATATATATAAATAATGTAGAGTTTCATTTTACTTCATATACTATGTTTCATCAAAAGAAGGGTCCATTGTTTACAGTGTATTAGATATACACACTGTCCTTACAGAAAGAGTAAGGTTCTGTGTTGATCTATCTTAGGGCAAGTCTACACTACAGCGCTACAATGCAGCTGTGCCACTGTTGCACATCTGGCGAAGACATTTTATGCCAACAGGAGAGCGCTTTCCCGTCAGCATAATTACTCCACCTCCGCAAGAAGGGGAAGCTATGTCAGTGGGAGGGTGGTGTGGACAGCACACAACTTGTGCTGCTCTGGAGTTGGGGGGGGAAGAGGGACTCTTTCATACCCCTGAGCAAGTTATATTGTAAGTTATATCGACGTAAGCTGTATTGCAGACCTGCCTTTTATATCTGAGCTCCTTCTACAAAATATCAATACTAATAGCAGAGTCCATAGTGGACCTCCTGGAGTCTCTAGTATTTCTCCCTTTTTGGAGTGAAAACTCTGCTAGAGGTAGGGTTTTGGGGTGTTTAGTTTTTGTACCTTTCAGATTTTATTAATTTCCTCCTTTTTCAGTAGGAGTTTAAGAGCATATGGAGTTTTCATTGTTGTGTCAGTCTTATCGCTTATGAGGTAGAAAGGCGTTTCGCTGCTACTTCAGATACTGGAAATGCGTGTTGCAAACATTTCTGAATTCTCAAAAAGCTTACTCAATTATTGCAAAGAGGCATTAGCAATTACGTGGGTGGTGGATTCCCTTAGAATCCAACCTGCTGGTTAGTTCCTTCTCCCTGGTCACAGATCGTGCTCCTCTACACTGAATTAACACCACGAAAGACACAAACTTGTACACAATGAGATTGCACCTTGCGTGACAACTCTCCAGTTTCAGATGGCAACTCTAATGCCAGTTTCTTTTCAGAGGAGATCAGGGATGGCGACAAACTACCCCAAAACATCCTTTCCAGCTTGAGGGGTGGGGTATGTGAAAGGGCATGCCTTAAACTGACAGAAATGAGACTAATGAGGGCCTCTGGACCTGTTCATCACCAACTAGACACACCTGCAAAGCTTCCTCAGCCTGGAGTGGAAGGAGCTCAAAGGAAAAACCTGCCACAGGAAAGGGCAATGAACAGGAAAAGCCCTGCCCCACCTCAGACTACCAAGACAGGCTTACTGAGAGGGAGACAGCAACAAGCCTTACTCCCGAAGCTGCACAGCATGACCCAGCCTTAGCAGTACGCCCCACAAGGAGGGGCTGAAGGTAACCCCATTTAGACTCAGCCCAAAAGGCTGGCCCAGAAAGACTGCCTGTGTTCCAGGTCACCCTTACTTCTCTTTGTTTTCCCACAGACTACCCTCTTCCCTATGGAAAAAAGAGGGAAGAGGACTTTTCTTTTGTTTGTTTGCTCCAAGGAACCGCTTGGGCATCTGCTGGGTGATGCAGGGGGTGTGGGAGAGGGAAAGATAAAGACGGTATAAGGACCTGAAGTGGGGTCTGGAGAGGACTTGAGGGGACACCTGTCCCCCACATTTCCCCTCTGTAAAATGGGAATAATAAGAAGTACATTTTCACAAGGTTATTGTAAGAATTAATAAGGGAATGCACTTGAAAAATGCAGCATTGTACACACACTAATTAATAGCAATATATGCCTATTGTACAACTCACTGGGATTTGTTTAGTGCACAGTGAAGTCCTGGGATATTTACTACAATACACTCGTAAAAGACAGGGATGTATAGATTTAGCATCCTTCAAAAAGTGAACCACCACCACAAGAGAGAGGATTGCAGAAGGGGAAAAGTCTACTGATGCCTCAGAGAATACTAAAGAAACCTCAGAAGGGATTTCCCCACCTTGTACCCCCACCTTCAAGGTTGTCTTTCACTAAAAAGATGAAGTAGTGCCCTCGATGCCATCCTTCAGATAAAGAGCTTCAGCTGAAGCCTCATATATTTTGTTGATATTAAAGATCTTTTTGAAGAACAGTGTTGGTATTAATCATTTTACTAACTCAGTGTCATTTTTAAGATGCCCCGCCCTTTAGCTGGATGCTTTGTCTCTTTGGCACTAAACATTTATGCTGAAAGAAACAACCATGGATTCAATCAGATATGTTACATTCATCACTGTACTAGTGCTTTGGCTTCTCCACACAAACAGGCAATAGAATTTTCCCATCTCAGAAGTCCCCGTTAATTCGAAGAGACGAATTATTTTATTATTTCTTGAAATTTATAAAAATATGTGTAGGTGCCCATCCTTCAATCTGGATGTCTATTACAAGAACTGAAATATATAAAATATTACACTATAAAGGACTGAGCCTAAATAAATATTCACTAAGCCTTCTCCAACTCTTCCCTCAACCCTCCCACCCACCCACCCCACAAAAAAACAAAGGAAAAACCATACAAGTACATAGCTTTTAAAAAAGGTTACAAGGGGGAAGAGATTCTGAAAATAAAACTTTCAGATTTAGGGCCAGACTTTGCAAAAATGAAACATCCTTCTAAATTCCCCCCTGCAATTCTGCAGGAAGAGTTTAGTGGCTGTGAACAATATGCAACCCAAATATCAAAATGCAGTTGTTTAATTAAGTGATTTGCAGATGTAAAGTCAGACGACGGGTTATGACTCTTTATCCTCTGTTACTGACTAAAGATATCAGGAACCCAAAAAGAGTCAACACCTGGCACTTTGGCTTCAAAGGTAACTGCACGGGGAACTTTGATCAGCAAGTTGTCCCACTGAACTCAGAAGTAAATAGGCTGGATCTGCCCTAGCACGGACTGTGCTAGCCCTGAGTACCATTGCTCGGTAGTCTCCATTGATTCAGGTCAACCTGAGAGTAAATTTATTTTTAAATTATGTAACTTTATCGCCTTTGTGGCCAAGATGGAGTCTGCTCTGCAGGCAGCTCTGGCTAAGAGAAGGTGTGTGCTGAAATGCAGCAGGAAAAATCCCTTCTACCCCAGAGGCACCTGTTCCAAACCCCCCAGAGTGAACACACACATCCACAGGAAAAGTACAATGGATATAAGAAAGGGAAATATTTATTTACAGAGGGGTGAGAGGAGAAAAACAATAAGGGGAAATACAGAGGGAGCGGTAAAACAGGGTTGCATTCAAACCAAGGCCCCACAGGCCCAGTGGTAGCACAGTCTGAAAGGGCAGACACCAAGCAATGTGTCTGCACACAGAGTTCGGGTGTCCTGCACAGAGTTCCCATCTAGTGCTGAGTCTTGGGTGCTCCTGGTTATCTTCGGCGCTGTCTTCTCCCCCAACAAACCCCTCCGGTGCCCTCTTCTGCCACTCTCTGCAAAGCCACACAGAGCGACCACTTCCCCATTTAACTAGCTAGCAGCCTTCCTCCTTATTCCCAATGCAGAGACACAAGCCCCAGTACTCACAGCCCCATGCAGATCTAGGCAGCAGTGATACTGGGTCCAGCTCCAGCCTGTCCTTCTCGGGTGATTCCTCCCTGATACAGTGCTCCTCCTGGTTCCTGTCCTAAGGTGTCCCCGATCAGCCACCCTGTCCTTCCCAGGCTTCAAACAGGTTCTCTGCTGCTTCACTTTGTGAGGGCCTATGGGCTGCAGCCCTTCTCTGTTTGGAGCTCCAGAGCCATCCCCTGGAATTTCCCTCCTTTCTCTTACTGCTCTCCCTTGCCCCTTAGGAAAAAGATTTAAAGAGGCCAGGCTCTCTAAACCGCAAAGGGGTTACAATTAATTCTTCCATTTGCCTGCTAAACCAAAAAATAAGTTATTCACACAGTTCTCCTGAGAAAAAGAGAGTCAACTGATGCACCAAAGAAAGAGCCATGCGGATGCACCAAAAAGGATCAAGAATATCATGGCTAGTACCAGTGCACCAAAAAATGAGTACTGGTGTGGATGCCAAAATGCCAGAGCAGGTCCCAGGAAACAAGCACTACAAAAGCGTATCAGAGTGTTCAAGATGAAGGCCTCACAATTTAGGCAACTCTATTAGACCAACCTTAAGAAATGTGTATTATGTGAAGAGATGGAGAGACACAAACACATAGCAAGCAGGAAGCGCCTTCACCAAAAACACTCAAAAAGATACTGTCTAGATTATAGTAGGCACAGTACGGCATGCATAGCAGCCAATAAGAGCATGAGGCCAGACTGCCACCCCACTGATGCCCGGAAGGGTAATAAAAACATAAAACCTAAGGGAGACCCCCAGCTTTTGTGCTAAGGCCACAGGAGTGAGAATACAGTCCAGACGATATCTTCATATAAGGTTTATCTAATGTATCCATCTCTTCAGTACCTTAGTGCCACCCTGTTACGAAGAGGGCCACAGAAAAGAAAGTTGGCCAACAGCTGTTCTACAATATCTTAAACCAAATTTGAGTTAATTTCATTTTTCACTTTCATCTTTAAAACTTAATTTTTCAAGTTAGAAGGGAATTAGTTTCCTTTGCTGCAAGAACAGAATACAAGTGTCCATCTTTAAGACCTTCCATTACTTATTAATTTTAATCAAACTTCCCATGTTCTTTGACTTTCCATCCTTCATTGCCTTGAGCTATGCATTGCAGCTACTGATGACATACAAATGTTAATTTTGTTCAAATTCAAACACAATACAGAAAAGCCTATTTTAAAGACTGCTTTGCACACATCACACTTAAAATGAAAGTGAACTGAATTAAACAGACTATAGAAAGAAAAAAAAACATTCAGTCAAGTGGATCCCCTGTTAGTTCTGTCAAGCGATCTTCAATCTTTCCAGGACTACAACAATGATTTTTTTTCTTGAAACCTTAACAGCTGCACATCTATTACAACTTATATAGAAAGAGCAAGGACTCCTTTGAAAATAAACCAACTGCAAGGCATCCAAGGAACCAATGATAGCCAACTCATCCCTAGTAATTAAAGGCAATCCCTGAGACAGCAGACACACACAACAGCTGTGTAGTAGTAAATGAAGTTTTTGTTCCAGTTTTGTTATTTTCAATATTTATTTTATTCCATTTTCCCTCTCTGCTTTTCATAAGAAGATGGTAAGATTGCAAACAGCCTTCCTGCAGCAGAAAGTAAGTCATGCACTCCCTATTGTGTCCTCGCTCTAGAACAACCAAATTTCTCATTGGTTTTTCAAAACAAAACCCTAGTTTTTACTCCCATGTTGTAGACGATCACTGATATTTCCCAGTCACCAAACTAAGTCAAATAAGACTTGGACACCAATTAGCCAAAGCCACATGCTGATTATCCTGCTGGGCCTTGCTGCTGATTTCAGATTCTCAGAGAAGGTCTGGTTGGGAAGATACACAAACAAACTGGTAATTACACCTGAGCCTAGTTTCCAACAAGACAGTGTGTCTAAGTATCACCTTATCTGGAAGCATTTTGTTCCACAACAGAGAGCACTTAAGTGTTAATATAACTGCTGCCATCTTGGACAACACGTCAGGGAGTGAACAAGGACCATCCAAAGCTAAATCATGAGCTGCTGCAAGTAGATCTGAAAGCCAAGGCTCTCTAGCTGAAGCTGTAACAAACTAAAATCCCCTGTGGACTAGGCATAAAGGGAGACCCCTCCTCTTATAGGTTCTCATTTCATTTCATTTGGGAAGCCTCCCCCGTATTATGCTAGTACACAGACAACATATCTGTTCTTTTAAAATAAGCATTTGTGAGTGCTCCAAACTTATAATTTTGTATACTCTCATAACAATAAACTACATCAAAGTGTGAATTATTTCCCTGTCACTACACTTCTTTAATGTTTGAAGACACAAGATCTTCAGCCTTTTCTTTTAAATCACAGCCTATTGGAGGCTCTCACCAGTGACCACATAACACAGTTCTCTTGTGGTTTACTGTCAATCCACCTTCACTAACCAATACGCAACACAACTAAGATCAAGAAAGTCTCTATACTCCTTTACTTCAACCTTTATATGGTCACTGGGAATCAAGTCACTATTTTGATGCAGAAGATCATAGTTTTCTTGTTAGTCACAAGGGTACTGTGGATTTACAGTAACCCAGGAACGTAATCATCATAACTTTAAGTATCAGTAATCATACAAATTTATCAACTATAACAATTACCAGTGATTATTCCTACCACACATTGTCATGCAGTCACAGAGTTTAAGGCCAGAAGAGATCACCAGTTCATTTCATCTGACCTCCTGTATATCACAGGCCAACACCACCCACACAGTAAACCCAACACCCAAAATAAGACCAAAGAATTAGAACCCACAAGACACTAAACTATTATATGCCCAAGGAGAGAACAGGAGAGACTGAGGTGCACCAATGCCCAAGGCCCCTGCAATGGCAGGGAATTATGTCTAACTATTCACTGCGTTGGCTGATATGTAGGTGGAAAATAAGATGAATGTCTGCAATGGGGGGGAATAATTATTACTTGAATATAAAGAACTGATTGTGAAATGCAAGACCAGTTTCATTTTGCTTATAATAATGGTGTTCTATCTTTTAACCCTGAACATATTAAGTATCATCACTTCCTCAGGGGACTTGAAGATCTAGGGTTAACAATTTTCTGTTTTAAAAATTCATTGAGGTGCAAACAAACTGTATTGCTTCCAGTGGATATGCCTTGCAACAAGCCAAGGGGAAAAAAAAAAAAACATTACCCCCTACAGGATACTTGGCAATTAACTCCAGCTATGTCAGCAATTTTTTGAAAAATTTCCTAAACACGGGGAAATCTCATCTTCACCGTATGAAAGACAAAGCTACTGCAGTGACTCTTCCAAGCATTACAATGTGTGTGTCTTACTCCTTAACCAAGCCGCTAATCACGCAAATTATTGCAACTAATTACATCTGAAGGTCTAATTAATTCTTTCAGTACCACATCATTTAGTACGCATTCACAACACAGCACCTGTTTTGAAAATCCTTGCAGTTAATTTGTTTATAAACAAACACTATTTGCATAAAATGTTTAATGAATGGTTTAACAGTTAGTACAATACTCCAGCTTTGTCTTAGTAGATTTGAGGTCATTGAAGGCCACAATAAATTAATTTTAAACTATACAAATTAATTTAAATAGAATGTGTGAATTTCTCATTAATAAAGAAAACATTTCTAACATGTTAATTAATATCTCTGTAACAGGCTAATTACTGTCTGTACAACAAGTGCATCTTACAGTCAAACTCAAAAGATTTTATTGGGTTTTATTTTAGTGTAGTAAAATACTACAAATCAGGACACACACAAATCATAGTTATGTCTGGAACTTACTTAAGGATTACTGGCAGTGCTGACGAAAACTTATTTTTTCCTTAGAGAAACAACCAATGTTTTATTATCTAGGACAAGATATTAGCACAGTTCAATATTTTTTCAACCATATTTTAAATCCGTACAGTAGAAGATTAATAGAGTACATTTCATATGAGTGTCGAGCAAAGCAGTACAATTAAAAACAAAATTAACTATATATTCTCTTTATAGTACTTTCCATTATGCTGTTTATTTGTACATAGCTTCACATAATTATATGTTTCATAAAATATTACAATTTATTTTCGAACCCTCTTAGTTTTCATTTTATAAAGTGATCTGACTCACAGATGTTATAATTCTCACATGCAATAATACCTCAAGCTACTTCATGTAGAAACTAAAGAACAACAATATCCTCACTTACTACCAAACAGATTCTTTTGCATGACTATCTTGAAATATGTTTATGGTCCCAATGTTTGTTTCTGATTTGCAAGCATTTTCACATTTGATAAGCACCTGTTGTAAATTTACATCCACTCGTGAACTATTCTTATGATAGGGAGCTAAGAATTGTAAAATATATTTATGTCCTTACTCTTGTGTAGTGTTGCCCCTTAATGTACGTTCTGATGAATTCACATCATTGTACTACAGTATCTGTTTCAGTAGGGCAGATAAGGAACCAGGGAACTAAAAAGCCTGCTCATTTTCTTTTGAATATGAATTTTTGTTTACTGGCTATTGCCACAAGTTCAGCTCAACTGGACATTCAACAACAAGCACTCTGTGAGCCCTATAAACTGTGTTTGCTTCCAAAAAAAAGCTTGAGCGTGGAGAATCTTATATTTTTACAATACTACCATCATTTCTAAAACACAGCAATTTACCAACAAGTTTTGAGAGAAAATGAAAAACCCAAGAAAGGTGGAACACACTTAAAACCATCACAGTTCTCAAACTTTGCGCGAAGCATTTGCGAGTTTTACCGCAAACTGAACATAAGAACTATATACGGAGGGCACGACCCTACAGTCATTACTCAGGCAAAACTCTTATTGATTTCAGTGAGCTTTCCATTTCAACATATACATTTTTCCCTTTTGTATTGTGTAAAACATTTTCTGGGATTCTGCTTGTCGCACATTGTGACTTCTGTAAAATATGAAAGATTTAGAACAGCTGACCTCCAACTCAGCTATTCACCACAGACCAAAATAGGTTAAGCACACTGGATTCTCAGCTGGAGTAAATCTGTAGTATCAATGAAACTACACCAATTTACACCAGATGACTAATGTTCTGCTATTTGATTCTTAATTCTATCCACTCTCCTCTCTTCCAGGTCTAAAGCTGTACTGAACTTGTAGCTTGTTTCATTTTAGCATGGGTCCTCCTTGAGGAAGATTGTCATCCCTACCAAGCGTGTGGTGTTTTTTGACAAAATAACACACTAAGAAAAAAGTTGAAACTTCTTCCTGCATATTATACCTTTTAACTCCCTTTAAATAGTTCCAGTTATGATTCCACAGTGTATTTTAAATAGATCTTTTCATAAGCATAGATTGTGTTTATTGCCCCAAGAAGTTATTAACATGAATTTTCCCTGCCATGTATGCAGACAGCCCCCTTTTACATGTGTTTAGGTTTCAGAATACAAGAACCATTTTTTTTAAGATTAAGGGCCATTTTGGTAGTACTTGCACAGCAGTTATTTACCTTATGCCTGAGGGAGGGAGCGGGTGTGTGTGTCTACAAAGTTCGAAGAAGGAGATAAACTTGCTATCAAGTGTTTTAAATCTCCCTATAGCAAACAGCTGAAGGTTTTTTAGGTTTGGTACTTAAGACAAATGTTTTTTTTTCTCTAAACATAGCATGGTAATATTCTGATCTCCTGTTGTAAGAGTTAAAGAACCTTGAAGATTTGATATAAACAAGACAGAACTTTAAAGCCAAAGATAAGTTGCTCAAGCAGCTGCTGAAGAAAACAAGGCCATAGCTAAACTACAAGCAGCATTACTGCTGTGACTAACTTTAATAAGTTATCTGAAGTGTCCCATCCACTGATGTCTGAACTATTCCAAATTACAAGCCCTCCTCTTCTCCTTCCCCCTGCAACGGTAACACTCAACTCCAGAGATTGTTCCCCTAACATTAAGAGTCTCTAGCATTTCACAAATAAAGAAGATCAGCATGTGAAAAATTATCTTTTAAAATGGAGTTTAATTTGCATATAAGGAACAGGAGATTTATGATGAGCAACGCAGCGCAGCACTGCATCTGCCTAGTATCAGTCGTAATTTAGATTGTTTGTGACCGATCTTAAATTCTAAAGCACAGAGAAGATGAAGTGCTCTGTTGCTGTGTTATTGTCAGGAGTCTAAGACTTTCCAAGATTTATTAGTAATCTTATCACAAACATGTCTCAAGTTTTTGCTTTTAATATGTGCCAAGCTCCTCTGAGGAATTTTCCTCACTGCAATTATATTTCTCAATGCATGCATTCTGAAGCTTAGTTGATTTCCTTCCCAAAATAAAGCGACCTATCATTACACTACAGTAGCTTTGGTACATTTTTCCTCTGCTACTTAATAATCAATGTATTCATCATTAAAATCTGAGCCCTGAAGCAATGGTTTTTAGCATATTCTAATGACTAGCAACTTGCAAATTACATTGACCTTTCATGTACATTCTGTAAGCACCTTGTTCTAATGTGTACTGTATTTATAGTTTGCCAATACAAACTAGCCAAAGATTGGATAATTACTGTAATCTATTAGCTCGATTGCTTTCCCTGCTCATTTGTAGCATGTGCCATACAGACCATTTTCAAAAGCTGGCCTATCTTTCATCTCTTGCAAGCCCAGAAAGTAAGGAATACTTCATCTTCCAAATATACACACTTACTAATATATGAAGAATAACCTATCTCAGCTCAAGGATATTTCAAAAATAAAGAATCTTCTTTACTATTAGTGTCATAACGCTATTTGTGATTGACAAAAAACACAGCTCACAGAGTGTAAACTTTAGTTGAAGAATGGCAGGCCAAGTACCGTTTTCTGCTCATTACCCTGACCTCCAAACAGCATTTAATAAGAACTGCTTGCTTCCTCGCTTGGAAAGAAAAAAAGTCAATTCTGTTAAAACAAGGAATATTTTTTTTTGCTATAAGAAAATGTTTCAAACAAAGCTTTAAACATTTTTTAAAGCACACTGTTGTGACTTAAGAAAGATAAGAAATACCACTTGGACATATTAGCTCAAGTCTCTTTCCGTTGACAGTCTATTTCAATACAGTTATGGATAGATAACATTACAGACACTGGTAATTAAAACAACACTAATTTTGTCTCAGTGGCTGCGCTTTGTTGTTTGAAATCATCTATCATGGCCTTCATGCTTCACACAATGAGAAGACATTTGTCTAGTCACATTCTGCTTGGTCAACACTTTTACTAATATCCCAGCATACCTGGATATTATTGAACTTTTAAAGAGGTAGTACACATTTTTTTACTAAATCACCTGATTAATAAAATACTTTGCATGCTTGCTTAATGAAACATAGTGCAACATCTATAAAACTCAACTTCAATTTTCTTCCTTCTAGACTACTTCAGAAAAAAACCTCTTATTCGTGTTGTGAAAATATCTAGCACACAAATCTCTATTTTCTGCAGAAAATCAGAAAAGGAAAAGTATATTGATATATGACAATTATTTTGGAAACAAAATAAATGCTTGGAAGGGCTGGGCATATACATCTAATTATTTTCTGTGCAATAGTTTAAATGATTTATAGACACTAAATATCACTTAGAGGTATATTTTAGTATTATGCATTCTATATATTAGTCTTAAGAATTATAGCTAGCAAATGTTTTATATTTCAGTAATAAAAAGGCAAGACAGACTTATATTGTAAGAGGGAGAAAGGAGGAATCACTCAGACATTATTTTCAAATTAAACCTGAATAGTAGTAATAAAGTAAAAACAAAGCAGTAAAGATAGATTTCAAAGGAGTGTTACTGAATGACACAAACAAGATAAGAAACAGACAAGATCATTTAATATGAAACTCTATGCAATAGGGCTTAAGTGCTCATATTTAAGTGAATGGGACTTTGGTCACTAGATTCTTGGCTGTGGGAATGAGCCCAATCCTGCAACTGCTCACTCAAATGAAAAAGGAGTGACTGTTTATGGGGTCAGGACCTAACTGCTTTAAGCATAGCCTAATATTCAGCAGCAGTCACTGTTTAACCGAACAATCCAACTTAAAATATACAGTTCTCTCTAAGTCTTAAAAAAACCCTTAATCATACATAATATCCATATTTCCCCCCTTTGAAAACCTTTACACATACACCCATACCCACACACAATTACACAACCTTTTTTTGCAGATATATGTGTAGTTTCAAATCCAAACTGAAACCCCAGCCAGAACTTCTATCCTAATTGCTCTCTCTGGGAAGGTATCATAAATGAAGGTACCGATGACACAGATTTGGCTTCAACTTTATACGGAAAGAAATCCTACATCAAAGCTATCTGAAAAGTGACATAACTAGTTATGAAAAATTATATTGTATTATATCTTAAACAGTAGATTTTTATAGACACAAAGTGCCTTTTAAAACAGAAGATTATAGCAAGGTTTTAATAATTTGCAATTCATAAGGGTTTTTTTAGATCTTGCCTAAGTAGCGTCCAGCTTACATATTACTTAAGTCAGTTTAGGAAATCCAAAGCAGTTGTAGCTCAAATAAGTTATTTAAAAAATTCTTATTAAAGTTATATAGGCTGGTATATAGGTTGCACTAAAATTAAAAAGTAAATCTTATTAGCACTTGTATGTGACAAAAAAAAGTAAAAACAGGCATGACACATAAGCAAGGAACAGACTCATTCTTTTTCTGTTCACGTTAATGGGAATTAAGTATGATCAGCACCTTATGGGAGATACCCCAAACCTCTCAGGACTTGGCCCTATATCTGTGTAACTTGAAAAGATGTAGGTGGCAGCAAGTGGCTCTCTTGGGTCACAGAGGATGGGAAAAGCCAATCAGTAGGTATATGGAAAGGGTCCTGGTAAACTCTTCTGTGTTGAATTTCCAGACTATAAAAATCCCTGAGCCTCTTGACTTCACTAGGTTCATAGATTTTAGCCACTTGTAACATCATTTTTAGCACATTAGGAATTTCTTGGTGAAATTGGTATTATATTTTTATTGAATGTTACTGGATTTTAATTGCAATGTTTTATGATACGCCCCTCCCTATACAGTGGCAAAAAATGTGCTATAAAACTAGAAAGTGTACCATTGACTCAGTAAGTTTTTCATTAATACCTAATTTTTAAAATGTTTGCAAAATGGCATGAATTAACTGGATCATGCCTTTTACAGAATTATTTAAATAACACAAACTGAAACAGAATGTTAACAGCTTAAGGCAAGTCACGTCCAAGCATGGCCATCTCCATACACTTTTATAATACCTTTAAAGTTTAGTATTCAAATTATACCCAACATCACGGACAAATTGCACAAAATGTTAGTTAATACAAGTATCCAGAATCTGAAACAGGAAAATGTATGCTTTCCAGGAGCAATTCCTACAATGAACGAAGGCTTTTCACTTTCCATAACTTATTTGCATGAATTTACTTTTTTGCCTTAAGAGATTGTTGCAATGTATGTTAAAATACACAGAGCAATTTTGACTCCATAATATCACAAAAGAAATGTTATGTTAGAATAAAGTGTAAAAATATGAATGCTGTTAAATTTCTTAGCACAGGAACCACAGTGCAGCACTGCTCAAAAGCACCACCCAAAGGTAGAATAGATGTAAAGACATTCCGAGAATTGTCTATTTGGGGATTTCAGCAATATCCAAATGTAAAAAATGACAGTGCTGTGGAAGCTGACAGAGGCTTTTGATTGAAGTGACTGATTTCCAGAGCTGCACCTGTAGAAAATTGATGATAATGCTGTCTAAACCATTCATTATGATTTGGAACTTTACTCAGATGAATACTAGATTTATAAATTTGCTAGACATGTGTTGTAGATAATATGACAAAGTACTGTTTTCAAATGAGAATTCCTTTGACCTAATTTTATCAAAATCATGCAAAACTGGCGACGAGCATTTATTTCTAAACCTTTCTGAAACAGCTGAAATTGTATTTTTTTATTCAACACAATGAATTTAAGTGAAATATATTCATTGAAGAGAATCCAGCTATCAATTGTATTCACAGATTTTATTTATTAGAATTATAAAGCAAAATGATAAGACTTTTATTTTACATATTACCAACAATGATCCTCCATCTGGACAAAGGACATTTATCTTTTTGGCAATCATGCTTACAATATTTCTGGGGATGAATTAAGCAACTACTTAGCATTTCAAAAATATGTGAATATAAAATTTGGGTATGAGCTATGTGATGTTACTGATGCACTACATGCTGATAGTACATTTTTGTTTAATAATCATTTTGATACGTTTACAAGCTATTAACCAGATAGTTTAAATAATAGGTACTTGATGCCTTCTTGTTTCTAAATACTGTATCACTACAGCAAGTAAATATATTTATTCCTTAACTTGCTCAAATAGAATAAAGATACTATAAAGTATAGCGTTTCCATATATCCCCTACACTTAAGCAAGCTAATTTGTAGGGGGAAGGGCTTGCCCTTTTTGCTGACATGAGCTGCTCACAGAAATGAGTTGAGAGGTTGTGAAGCTACAAAGTGAGAGCTAGAGAGCTACTAAAATGCTACATCCTTGGAACAGGGTTCCAGTACTAGAAATACAAGGGACAGAGCATTTGGCACAGACTATGGTTCTCTCATCTGGAATCACCATTAGATGGAGGAGACTTGTGACTTTACCACCAACGGGATAATTTCTTCTTGTTACTCATTTCTTCTTACTGAGAAAGCTAGGGAAATAACTTTGGCTGGTCTAGGTTTACTGGATGGATGCCGGAGTCACCTCAGCTCTCCAAAGCAATCACAGACTATCTTGGTGTCAGGCTGTGCCAAAGGTCACACCTCTGGCTCTAAAGAGCCCTCTTACCGGCTGGGAGGAATGGAGGACTTTCCCCCTCCAACCTTCCCTTTAGTTTGATCTGTGGAAGGAGCAAAGGGCCATTCAAGGCAAGATTTTTTCTCCCATGTGCTGGGGCTCAAGGCTTGTGGAATATATGTTATGATGTTCACTGACCATTACTTTCTCTTTTCTGTTTCAGCCAAGCCAAAATTGTGTTCAGGTTTCTGCACATTCCTCCATGTTATATGGCAACTTTGCAGAGGGGTAAATTTATTCACCCATTTGGGCCGGGATGGTAAGTAGGGAGGAGTATATCTCTCATACCTGTGGGATTCATGTGTAGCCAGGACTGAAAGGTTCAGTGGCCGAGATTCCCTGCAGTCTATCCCAGCAGCTACTCTAACCCTCTCCACAGAGGTGAAGTGTGGCTTGGTATAAGTGCAATCCAGGTCTGGATGCATGTCTCTCTGGCTAGATAGCCTTTTTACCTTGGGAATCTGCCAATCAGGCCAAAGCGCTGATCAGCTACAGCCACCCTTTGCTGTAAAGTCTATGTTCATTTCCTACCATCTGCTTAACTTTGTGTTGTGGATTTTTCTTTTCTTTTCTTCTTCGTTCATGTCTAATCAAACTGTGACCCTTCTGCCATAAATTATCACAGGCTTGTTAGGTATTTGTGGGGTCTCCTGGGCAAGTATTGTATGTGGCAGATAGCAATTTCAATCATTAAAAAAAAATCAAAGAAATATATTCAATTGTATTGAAATTTAATTAAAATAATTACATATTTCATGCTCTTTTTCTCCAGCTCTCTCACTTTTATAGCTACAATATGCAGCTATACTGAGAGATTTGAGCTTCCTGAATATATGAGCAGTTAAAGTGAACTCCTAGTCTACTTGGAGCAAAGGTTGTGCCACATGTTATTACAATATAATGACAGTCTCTTATAGTGAAGTCCTTTTCTGTACAGAATAACCACACTTCGAACCCCAGAAGTTCATATAATAAGGTTGTAGTTTGGATGCTGCAATGCATTCTCATTCACTGCTATTAACTGAGTGCACTATATCAGATTTTACTACTTAACTTGGGTGCCACTGTAATGAAATTCTAGTAAATTACATTCTCTCTTACCTCCTCCTTTCCTCTTTTATTTTTGATTCCTCCACTGGTCTCTGGCCAGTTCCTTCTTTGCCTGCCCTCCTCAGCTGACTCTCTTTTTAAAGCATAAGCTTTAATGGGCCCAATGGCCCATATATAAGAACTGCATATCCAACCTGGTGTAGATGCTGATCCAAACCTAATTGAATTCCAAACTTTGCAGCTCTGGTCCTCTTCTTTACCTCCCATGTGGAAGGCTTATAGGACTCAACAGATTTGACTAACAGCTTCTGACAAACTCAAAGATTCAGCAACTGGGGAGTTCATGATCCACACCAACAAATGAAGGAAGCAGGGTCTGTATGTAACACCCTTGTCTCCCTCTCTGAAATAGATGATTGGGCATGTCTAGCAGAAATAGTTGAGACAGGAGATCATAGTACTATAATTTATGAGCACACAAATTAAATAGATCATGTGTGCTCCCTCATGACTCCCCTTGTGATGGACTCTAGACAGCAGAGGGAAACACATACAGGAAGCCTATTCCTCAGTACAGGAAACAAGATAACTGACACAGCTTCTCACTCTTTGCGTGTTCAAGCAAGCAAAGCTGGCACTTGGCAGTGGCACAGAGGTAAACTCTGGGGTCAGTAACTACTGCTGAAATCTCTCATAATTTCTTGAGATTGCTCTCTCAAGATGCAGAAGTAGGCAGACCAAAGGCTCTGAAACAAATCCTGAGGACATAGGAAAGGGATTACTGAGGAACTCATTGAGTCTTCTGAAACACGGTATAGGTTAAAGACTCCCAGACTACTTTGGAATGAGAAAATTCTGGGAATTATATCGTTTCCACTTCTGAGAGGACAAAAAAATGTTTTAATCAAGAATTTCTTTCAGGACAACTTCCTACCTCTGTAATTTTGTGTTAGAGGGATCCATGGGAAGCGAGATTGTGGACAGATTGGAATGCAGTGTGATGTCCAAGTGATGGAAAATTACCACATCCCTTTGTAAATCGTACCAATAGTTAATTATCTCCATTGTAAGTTCCAATTTTTCTAGCTTCAACTTCTGTCAAATCTTGTTATGGCATTGTCTACTAGATTAAAGAGTTTAATAATTCCATAAGGAAATCTCTCCCTGTTCAGGTATTTATACACTATGATAAAGTCACCTTTCAATCTCATCTTTGATAAAATAAATAGATTGAGCTCATTGGAAGACGTGTTTTCCAAACCTTAAATCATTCTTGTAGCATGCTTCTGCACCCTCTCCAATTTTTTTGAAGTGTTTACACCAGAATTGGACATAATATTCCAGTAATGATCTTACCAATGCCGCATACAGAGGTATTACTTTCCTATTCTATAGTCTCATTTATCCTTCCATGGATTGTTAGACCTCTTAGGCACAGCACTGCACTGGATCTCACGTAAATTGACCCACAAGTCCTTTCAGAGTCACTGCTCTCCAAGATTCAGTCCCTCTCCAGGCTACATTAATTGGTCAGTTTGCAGAGAGTACATGTGGAAACAGATGATAGGGCCATAGTGCAGGATAAAAGGGAGAGCAGGGAGTGAAATAAAGAAAGGTACTCATTGGAGATGAGTGCAGAAGAGAGACTGGGAATGCATGGAATACTAAAGAGATTTGTTGTGGGCAAAAGGGACAAGAGGAAACGAGATGGAGCAGGACCAAAACTGGAGAACTCTTATGTTTTCTTATGAGATACAGGAGTGGGCGGGTTAGTTTTTATCAGAGAGATGAAAGAAGAAATAGAGTAAAGAAATAAAAATATACAAGAAAAGAATACAAATAAAAACAAAAGAGAAAGAGCAGGAAAAGGAGGAAGAACATTAGAAGAAAATTGTTCCTCAAAGCATCCTGAGAAAGCATTACCTGAGCTCAGAGGGGCGCAGTCTCAACCAGTGGTCTCTTCCAAAAGACTATGGCGACTGTAGGTCATAGGCACAGAATGGAGGAGCTAGGGGCTGTGATGGCCATCAGTTCAAGTCCTGACATATTCTGAAATTGCTCACTTTACGAGTATGACTAGAACCTGCGCCCATCTCAATTTCTGACCGGAATCTAGTCAAACATTTATATACAGCTCTAATTGTACAATTATTTTCTGTGAATTATTTTCCAATTGATATCACATCACTAAAAAATATATGAGCAGCTCACACAATGGACCGAGTTAATAGTTTTTTAGAGTCAGATACGGACATAAACAAGTAATATCTAACCCTGTCATCTTGTTTTCAAACAAGAACCAAACATACATTTGATAAAATGAGTATAAAACTTTAGTCATTTGTATAAAACTTTTCTTCTCTATAATTCTAGAAACACAATAAACGGCAATAAAGATATAAAGATCCCACAGTATTTTGCATCCTACAATATTCTTGCCACAAGTTAAAGAAGTATGGGCTGGATGAATGGGACTATAAGGTGGATAGAAAGCTGGCTAGATCATGGGCTCAATGGGTAGTGATCAATGGCTCCATGTCTAGTTGGCAGCGTATCAAGTGGAGTGCCCCAAAGGATGATCCTGGGGCCTGTTTTGTTCAATATATTCATTAATGATCTGGAGAATGGCGTGGACTGCACCCTAGCCAAGTTGTGCGGATGACACTAAACTGGGAGGAGTGGTAGATTACGCTGGAGGGTAGCGGATAGGATACAGAGGGACCTAGACAAAAGAAACCTGATGAGGTTCAACAAGGACAAGTACTGCCATTAGGATGGAAGAATCCTGCACTGCTACAGAGCAGGGTCTGAATGCTAGGCAGCCAGTGCTGCAGAAAAGACTTAGCGGTTACAGTGAAACGAGAAACTGGATCTGAGTCAACAGTGTGCCCTTGTTGCCAAGAAGCTAACGGCATTTTGGGCTGTATAGGTAGGGGCATTGCCAGCTGATCGAGGGACATGATCCTTCCCCTCTATTGGGCATTGGTGAGGCCTCATCTGGAGTACTGTGTCCAGTTTTGGGCCCCACACTACAGAAGGATGTGGAAAAAATTGGAAAGAGTCCAGCGGAGGGCAACAAAAATGATTTAGGGAGCTGGAACACATGACTTATGAGGAGAGGCTGAGGGAACTTGGGATTATTTAGTTTGCAGAAGAGAAGAATGAGGGGGGGTAGAATGATAGCTGCTTTCAACTACCTGAAAGGGAGTTCCAAAGAGGATGGCTCTAGACTGTTCTCAGTGGTACCAGATGACAGAACAAGGTGTAATGGTCTCAAGTTGCAGTGGGGGAGGTTTAGGCTGGATATTAGGAAAAACTTTTTCACCAGGAGGGTGGTGAAGCACTGGAATGGGTTACCTACAGATGTGGTGGAATCTCCTTCCTTAGAGGTTTTTAAGTCAGGCTTGACAAAGCCCTGGCTGGTATGATTTCGTTGGGAATTGGTCCTGCTTTGAGCAGGGGGGTTGACTAGATGACCTCCTGAGGTCCCTTCCAACCCTGATATTCTATGATTCTACAATACTAGCCTCTTATGTACTGGCAATTAAATTAAGGATGCCTTTGGATTAAATTAAAATTCATAAAAGCTCAAATTCTTATGAAGCAGGTACCTGACTGCAGAAGCTACAGGTGAATAAATAGTGAGATTAAAGTGATTCTCTCTACCACATATATCTTTATGTCATCACAAAGTTTCACGTTTTCACAAATCTGTTTGCCCCATTTTATGCCATTCAATCTCTTTGGTATATTTACTGCCTCATTATATATGTTGGGAGGTAGCAACATGCAAAGTCTCCAATTATTTAAAAGGAACCAATACTTTAATACCATTGATGACACTTATCACCAGAAATTATGAACTAAAAATCTGAAAAGGATAAATATGTAATATATTGCATTTGCTCTTCCCCTTGTTTTCTTTTTTTAAAAATTATACGTTATGCCATGAGAAAGTCAAAACTAGTTATACAGATCTGATCTCTCCAGTAAAGAAATTTAAAAGACTGAAATATTTCAGAACTTTTATGCAGGTTTTTGTCTTAACCCGTGACCTGCATAATCCATGTTATCTCCTTGAACTAAAAGCTACAGTTCTGCCCTTTTCTCCTCTATACTTTCAACATTAATAGGTATTATTACCCCATAACTTTTTATTTAAAAGGAAATTGTGCAGCCAGGAAAATGAATGAATTTAATTATCAATGCAGTGTGAAAAAAATCATTAGAGCAGGAGCCTGGGAACACCACATATTAAAAATAAACAAAGGCTATAAAAAACCGTTTCAAAAAAAGAATGTCAGTTTTTCTGCAATTCTCAAAATGTAAATACCAAAAAAGAGAAACCAAATGTAAACATCTACAGTTTACTGAAGAAATTACTCTTAAGAAAAATGCTAAATGACTGACGGATCATTTAACTTAAATCTATACTTTATGTGGCAATATGGGCAGGTCATTTGATTGCTACTGCATAGAAACAATTAGAATTTTAATATGATCTCAAAGTTTCACCTTCATAAGACAAAATTTTCATTATAAAATTGTATTTAATGGTAGTCGCACAGAACTGCCTCCTCAGTTCTGTAATATATTTCTATAGGCTGTGGACTATGCATTATAGAAATGTGTTGAAAAATACAGTAAAACTGTATCTTTTAACTTTAAAAATTCACTGTACCCCTTTTAAGGCTGTATAATAAATTACCTGTTTGTTCATAACATTTGAAGCAAACACAAGCTACAGATTTTTTTCACAAATTATTTCACTAGTTGGAAATTCAGTATGATGCAGTTGTATTTTTCTATTAAAAATGGTTTGTTTGCCCATATGCCAAAGACACCAGCATCGACATGAGGACATTTTAAAAAGTGAATAGTGATTCTACCTTTGAGAGGTTGGAATTACAGATTTTTATATTTTCACATTCTGCATGTGTATAAATTAGTGAATGATCTGAGCCAAATTCTTTCTTTCTTCCCACCCATATCGGAGCCCTCACCCATGGTGTAGAGAACAAGTCAGCCTAAACACTTGTTGACTTCCTCAATCTAGTTCCATATAGCATGAAATATATTCCTATGTACTGTTCTTAGAAACACAATGGGCCAAATTCTGCCCTTAGATATGCATGAGCAATTTCCACTGAAGTCAACAGAAATAGTGCATTCATATCCAAGAATATAATTTGCCAATTTATTTTTAAAGTATTTTTATTTACTTCTTTGCTTAGTGCAAACATGCCAATAAAAGCATTTCTCTCAGCACTTCAGTTCACTCCACAATCACTGTTACATGACACCATCACACTGATCTATAACAGTTAATAAACATGGGACAGGAAAGAATTGTCCTAATTGTAATTTCATAACATAATATCTGTGGATAGGAAACAGGAATGTCACAAAAGGTAATATTTTAAGGTAGACAAACTAAGATGTGGAGTGCAACATGGGTCAATTTTGCTTTCTTCTGTACAAATGATTTTGAAACAAATAATATTTCAAAAACAGGGCTATTTTTGCTGACGCTTTAATAAAAAGAATGTTAATCTGTTGAGAATTACTGGAATATCCTGCAGTACTATAATTACATACTGTATTAAGGATTACATATTCATTACTGATTATTCAATATGGGGCCTCTGGCTTTGTCATGTCCTAAGTAAATGAAAACATACAATATTCCTTAATCTCTCCCATAGTCAGGCCCCAGTCCTGCAAACACTTCCACACATATCTAATTTACCACCAGGAATAGTCCTTTTGATTTCAATGGGATAACTCTGGCAGTAAAGTTAAGCGTATGTGGAAATGTTTGCAGGATTGTGGCCTCAACCATCTTTTCCCACCCATTTTTATTGGCTATTTTTGAACCTCCATGGAAGAAATCAGAAGGGAGCCTCATAGTTTGAGAAACAATGGGCTATGGGGCTAAGAAAATTATAAGAAGTAAAAAATTAGGCAAAGGCAAACACACATCAAGGCCTGATCTACACTGAAAAGTTATATCAGCATTGTTATGTCGTGGGGAGAGGGGAACACATTCCCTCACCCACATAGTTATGCCAAAATAACTCCCAACATAGACGCAGCAGCCATGTTGACAGAAGAGGGCTTCCATTGGCATAGCTAACTTCATGCAGGGAGGTAATGTCCTTACACCGACAGAAATCCCCTTCTGTCCGTGTAGGCTGCAGTTATACTGCAGGGCTAAGCCACCATAGTTATACTGACATAGTTACTATGCGACTGTAGTCTCCGTAGTGTATACGTACCCCAAGACAAAGTCCTAGGTACAGAACTAGAAGCTAGCTACACAATCTTCTGGGGAAAAATGGCAGGCAGTTTAGACTGATTTCCTTTCTGCTTGCCCTTTAAAAATATAGGCAACGTAGTCTACTGGCTAACGGAGAAGAAAGGGTAGAAAGGGTTCTATACCCATTTCTTTCACAGACTTGCTGTGTGGTCTTTGACATGGGACAATCTCCCAGATGCTTCCATCTCCTCATCCGTAAAATGAGAGTAGTACTGCTAATCCACCCTTATAAAGCACTTTGAGATCTTGGGTGAAGGGCACTGTACCTTTATTGAAGCACCTAGAGACCTTAAAGATAGTGGGTACTGGGGAAAAGAAGTTGTTATTCACTATTAACATCTGTGTTTTTAGGAATACCCCGGGGGCATGAAGAGTTCACCTCATGGCCCTCTATTGCCTTGCCAAGTATATAGTATTTTGCCACATCTTGCTTGACCAACAGTGATGTTAACTATGAGAAAATAAGCAGAATACCAAAGCTCCTTCCCCACCCCCGTGGTTCAAGCAGTCAATGCTAAAAGGTACAGTGTATGACAATTTGAATTAGCAATGGAACAGTGGCAAAGAAACCAATATCAAATAAAATGCCTTTGGAGGACAATTTATTTTTCATGATTTTGTATACAACACTGCAGAATCGTAATCCAGTCTTCAGGTTAGCAAACTGAATAACTGCTATCTGAAAGTACAATTCATATCTGAGCTGAAAAGAAAGTGTCTTTCTTCAGCTTTCGCACTATTAGGCAAGCAGATGGCTCAATCGAAATGACCATGTGAAGAAAAAAGAGACTAATACAGATCAATATCCTCACCTGGATTTCTGCATTCCAATAAATACCAAACCATCAGTAGCAAGCAATGTAGAGGACCTAGCACTGAAATAGCATTTTAGGGAAAACAGTACACAGAAAGAAATCAACATAGCTAAAAAAACAACCTGAAAATAAATGGTTGCTATGTTTAGTATGAAAAATGTTCACAAAAACAGAAGAGTATTTTTTCTGCTATCAATGTATGTGGTTAACTTTCACGTCAATACCAGAATCAATCCCACAGAATCAGACCAAATCAAACCCATATGTAGCAACTAAGAAAAACACCAAGAGTACCAAAAGTTAATAGCTCAGCACAGGTCAGGTTTTATTTTACTTCTCTGGTTAAATGAAGGATGAGTTTCTGCCTTTTCCTATGGGCAAAAATACTCCTTTAGCATACTGTGATGATGTCTAATAGACAAAACTATGCCAGAAACTAATCAGAGCAGACCCAGCTCAACATCTGGGAAAATGTGCCAGATACCAGGTTTCAAAAATCAACAGAAAACTTCTTTGCTGTAAGCAGAATTCTCACATACAGTGTCTTTGAATCCATAGTCTTATGTCACATGACTCCCTCAGTGTGTGGCATCAAGGAGTAGATGCATTGATTTGTTAAGATTTGTTGCTCTGAGGCATGACCATTATGTATGTGTGTCTTCAGGGATATAAACAGACTCCTTACGAAACCATCAGTTCTTTCCTGACCTGGGCCTTAACTTAAGCAACAGAATGAACCAATTCTCAAAAGGAATGGCAGTGGACAAGTTCATATCCATAGAAAATACCTACAAGTTACTTACCTATAACTGAGTTATTATCTAGAGATATATTTTCATTCGCTGATTTCCTTTTCAATCTTTTTTTAAGCACTACAACAACAAAAACAAAAAAAAGGGGCCTACCCAGGCCTACTTCAGGCACCATAGTTACAAAAAATTGAAGATTAGCAAGAATGTTTAGCCCTGTCCAGGCAACTAAGGCCTGGATTCAGCAAAGCACTTAATCACATGCTTAATTTTAAGTCTTCAGTGGGAATACGCAAATGCTTAAATAGTTGGCTAGATCACAGTTTAAGGGCCCTTTTACTACCTAAATACACCCTTGCTTTGCCTGGTAAAGCGTCAAAGTAAGGAAAAATAAGGAAGATTAACAGTCTAATTGAAATGGAGGTCCAGAACTACTTTAGGTAGGTATTTTGGGTGTGGATGCAGTATCACTGTCTCCTTGTAAAACACTGTGTAAGGAAGCTCAGCAGTTAGGGCTTGTATTGCAAAGAGACTTCTCACTGAGCTATTTCCAATAGATATATTGTCTAGGAAAGTTAGATCAGGGATTCTCTGAGAGGTTCAAAAGATGACTTCGTAAGATTGCTGATCACATCTACCAGGACAATGGCAGCTCACAGATAAGAGAACATAGATGAAGCAACCATTTTGAAATGTTCTTTACTGTTGTGTGTGTACATTCATAGGATTCTTGAGAAGAAGGGTGAAAAATTGATTTGGTTGCCATAAAGAAAAGCCAGTGACACAACAGATGTAGAGTTCAATCCAGAGACAACTCCCATTACTCTATGCAGGCCTGTAGCTTACTGTCGCAATCAGGCTCTAAATTTGTAACTGTAATTTAACTTTGTAAGGATCTGGGGGTTAAAGTTTGGATGAAATGCATTATACAAAATAAAATCGCATTGTACTGTATGGGGCCTGATGTAATGTCCATTGAAGTCAATGGGAGTCTTTCCACTGATTTCAGCAGGTTTTGGATCAGACCCTTGATGAACAACTTTTGGTGGTGTCAAACAGAAAAATTCATAACCCCTACACTAAGAAATACTGGTTTTAGCAGGCTTAAAAACAATTTGCTTTGCTTTGTATGAATCTTAATTTTATTATAATGCTAGAACTACCTAATTTGATTGGTGATATTTTACACAGTTTATATTTTTACAAACTATAATGTACTATAACATAACTAGTCTAACTGAAGCAGCAAGATTGTACATTTGAAGTATGACTGAAGTACTGGGTGTGGTCCTGAGGTGTAATTTGTAGTTAGAGCTGCCCCCTGTTAGAAAGGGTGAGCTAACTGAAATTGGTATGTGATTTTGTAATTTTAAAAAATTGCAGGATTCTCTGACAATTTTAATTGTTATTACTGAAAGAAAATAAGGTTCGGTATTCACTAGTCCTAACTTTAGTCATTTAAGCAAATAAAATTATTCTTTCCTTTTCTTGCTACCTTACATATTTTTATTAGATAGTTTCTAGATCTATCATACATACACTCTTACTTTTAAAATTATAATCAGTTCACCCATAATACCAATATATAAAAACTAAAAGAATAAGTCAATAAATGACCTGTTACTTCACAGAATCATACACTTCCTCATCCAAACTTGCAAACCTGCCAACATCAGGTTAAATATCCTGCAAAGCCCACAGATTCCTAAGAAAACTGTAAAAACCAGTTTGAAACTAACATGAACTCAATGATCCCCTTGAAATCTTTTGCCATCTAATGTTGTGCAGCCATGAAAATTTTGCCTTTTTATTTTAAAGCATCAAGTAGATATACTGCTGCTGCTGCTGCTGCTATTTGCATAAACACTAGTCACAAAAAGCCAAAAGTAGTTCATTAATACGCCAAGAAGTGTTAATTTGAACATTGCCCAAAAGCAACTGTAAATTCCATTTTGCCAGTGTGTAAATGGAATGCAGCACAAATTAAGGCTGATCACTCTTTTTTTTCTCTCCAGGCTTCACAGAGCTTTTGAGTTCACTAAACCCCATCTGAATACAGTTTTGGGGGCTGTATTTTACTCGTGAGACGTGCAGATTTTAAAGGCCTTCATAGGCTGACCTAAGAAAACAGATTTTAATAGGTATAAAGGCGAGTGAAAGTTGTATTATGTTTGCTAGGGGAAATGTCATGTTTCTCATTTGTGTCATGGGTTCATACAGCATGTATAATATTTAAGTATACAGGAATTCTTACGCTTCAAAACATTCATGTTAGCTAATATTTCCACTGGGCCTGCACTCTTTTTGATTTATAATTTTCAAAGAACCATTTCCCCAGCTCATCAGTAAATGCCATGGAATCCAGAAGAAAAAGAAACACCAACACCACAACCACATTCCACTGATATATTGCTACAAGTATCAACTTACTAGCCCCCACCTAACCCTTGAGGTAGAAAATCAAATTATCCCCCTTTTACATAAAGGGAAATGGAAGAAAGGTCTAAGAATTCTACGAAATATATAAACCTCTTTCCCAGCATGGGCAGAACCCATTTGCCCTGACAGAGTACTTGATTATTGTTGAAAAAAAGGCATTTTCCCTTTCTACCTGAAGAGACAAATGAGAAGCTCAGTAATAGTCCGATACAGCCTTTGTGGTTAAGGAAAAGAACAGAAAGGTTTGGGAGGCAGTCCAGGTGTGAAAGATCCAGTTGAGAAGACAACTCCTTGGCTGCTTATGTCAAACAGAGGATTTTCAAATAGAAAAGTCAGCATAGCAGATGAATTCTTGAATGAAGAGAAGACTGAGCACGGCAGTGCCAAGCAGCAATGCTTTGGTCTCCAATGAGTTCCTCAAGGCTGAGTCCAAACTTTCTTCAGAGTCTGAAATCACAGAGTTCCAACTTGTCAATGAAATTTTCGGCCAACCATCATCACTGCCATAACTCTTCCTGACAACAACTGAAGGCCTCATACTCCAAGATGGAACCTTCCTGGCCACTTGGCTCACAATGTTTAGAGCATTTTTGGTGATCTGGATTTCTTTAAGAAGCAGAGATGCATTCAATATTAGCTCTCAAAATATACGAAGCGCACGTGAAGGCCCAGATATAGGAAGCCATGAGGTTGTAATTGTGCCTTTACAATTTCCTTGATAAAGGCATCTTTAAAACGTATGGCTGAGGGCATCTTCCAACAGATGGAAGAATAGTTTGTACAGGAAACTGCTCTAAAATTATTTTTGAAGCTTTCCTGAAATTCCCTTGGGGAGAGAGTAAATACCATTGACCTACATGGCCAAGGCAGATTAGGAGTTGGGGAATACCAGGTTAAATCCACAAATTCTTGGATTGATTTTTGAATGGACAGAAAAACAGAGAGACTAGAATGGGATGCAAGAGGAAGGTTTTACCCTGGCTAAGGATCAGAGCTGCTTGAACTCCGTTGACTCTCTCTCATCTGACTGTTCAGAGGAAGAGAAGCTAAGCAAGTGGAATAGGTCATCACAAACCCAACAGTGACAACACATCCTTGGCTTCCTCCCACTGACTCTGTCCTTTGAAATTATACTCCAGGGCTGAACTACTCCTTTGAATGGCCCAGGCACTATTGCTGTAAAAGCTCATGTAATTCAGCTATGTAATTCAGTGGAAGTTGCTTCTTACTCAAGAAGCCCCAGAACTTGTGTGAATTATCAGCACTGGTGCTAGAGATCAACAGAGCTATGGTGGCACCAATGGATTTTAAGTGGGAGAATCATAGGAAAGCAGAGATCTCAAAATTCCCATGGTAACTACTGAAATAACTATCTCCACTGTAAAAAAGCACAGTATCTAGAAACATTTGTTCTGGGTTGTAAAGTCCCAAACATACTCTGGAAAATGTATAATATTTAGATACATTAGACACCATGCAAATGTTGGGTACTTTAGCATTTTTCCTGGATACCCATTGTTAATTGCCAAGATGTGGGTGAACAAATGCTCTTTTCTTTAAAAACAGAATATACTAGTTTCTGCACCAGTCATTCAATTAAATGAACCCCAAACCTCAAAATGAAAACCAGGCAAAACTGCTGAGGCATGGTTTCCACTCCAAATTATAAACCACTGAAACTTCACAGAACTAGCCTAAGTTTAAGGCTCTTAATGAAACTCAACAGAGAGGGTGTGGCGTAGGTAGCTATCATCCTCTGCACTGTGTACTGCATTTTTAAATAGAAAGAGTCTGCCCGACTGCATACTAGGGGGACAGGGGATGCATGACGGGATTGCAAGACAGAGGATCTCACCAAGTGAGATACATGCCACTTTAAGTCTCGTGGAGATTTCATATTTGTTCTCCCTCTCGTGAGTTTTTTGTATTTGTTCTTTGTTGCTTTGCTTAATCAAAAATAAAAGTCATCCAGACTGAGAGAACATGTTTTGCTCTGTGTACAGAAAACACCACACAGGCACGACCTTCACTAGGGGTTTATCACAAACATTTCACACAGCTCTAATGATATTTCACTACTCTCCAAGTGACTTTAATGTCCAGAACACTGAATTATGTCATTAATTAAGGAATCAGGCAGGAGGTGGCTGATTATAAGGGAGAGAGAATCTGTACTTACACAAAAGTATTTTCATAATCAGTGATAGGAAGAGAAATAAAGAAAAATTGCATGGTGATTTAATAAGTGTGCTCTGATGCATTGATTTAAGATTTGTTTGTTTATGTATGGTGCAGTTTAAATGTAGTGGCCAGCCAAAAGAAAGACATAAGATTCAGTGCCCTTCCTTTAGCATGTATGGTGAAAGGCACAAAGAAGTTCTGCTTTGGAAGCTGAACTTCCAAAATTTTAATTTCTCTCAAAGCACACACTGGGAAAAGGTAGGATAAGCACCCACAATTCATTTAAATTCTTCTTTCTTTAGAAATGTTGATTTTAGCTGAAATGCAATGTGTAACATGCAAGAGCAAGAATAACATCCACTAGAGCATCAGAGATTAGTTCATTAATGGGTTCAAGCAACTGGCCATGCATCAGCATAATATTAGAAGCTAACTGATTTCCCACTGTAAGCCACTTATACAACTGAGCATTTGCAAATCATCTCAAGATGCATGTCAGAGTGAGAGATGACAGTGTTAAAGAAATACATTTTCCATTTTTTCTATCAGTAATACCCATTATTGAATATGCTATAGTGCAGACATTAAAAAGGGCTTGTCTTTTTCATTTACTTGCCAAGTCAGAACATGTATCATATAGAACATGCCCACATTTTAAAGGCACTCTTAGTGAACAATGTTACTGTAAATACACATAGGCTGTTCTACAAGACTAGGTGTGCTGATGGCTTTACCAAATGCCATATAGACTTGTAGGAGATTTTCAAAGGGGGCATCTGGGTTTACTGCAGGGAATTTGAGCCCGGATTCAATGAAATTCTTAAACAAGTGAGTAATCCCACTGAAGTCAGTGGAAATACTCACACGCTTAATATTAGGTGCATGCTTAAATATCTTGCCATATTGGAGCCTTTAACTACCTGTTTTGGATTCTTTGGAATTCTGGGGAATTTTCAAAGGAAAGGTTCAGCCATTCCGGAGTTTTGAAAATTGATCCCTATCACTGAGCTGTTTCAGAATTCTGGCTTTAGCTACATGCTCAGACACTGGGATTTTCAGAAGTCAGCCATCACATGAAGCTATGGTCGCCAGTCACTGTTGCCAAAGCCACAGCACCACTGTTGAGCTCTGGGCACGAGTCACTCAGCAGAAGGCCACGCAGAACATGTGTGGTGACCACTGCACAACAGGATAAACCACAAAGACACAGAGAACATTTAAGCTTTGGAATTGGAAAGGTACTCAAGCTGGGTATGGACCTTCTTCCCATCACTAACAGTATGCCCGCTCAAGGTAGGGGAAGAATGCCGCAGAAATGTACCCAGAAGGGCTACTGCAGCACACAGCCACCCCCAAATGGTATGTATCCTCACACATCAGGAAATGATATTTGCCAGCTGCACTCCAGAGAACTGAAATCCTCATTGATTTAGGGAACACGGTAACTAACAATATGGTAAATTCTTCTCTGGAATCTACTAATGGGACACAGGGAACATGGGGGAATGTTGCCTGTGTAATGAGCAGATGTGAGATTAACCTTCTCAGGTTTTAGGCAAACAGAATGGAACCACCATCGTCAGGGAGGAACTCCAGCTGCAGAGAACTGCATTGAACATTCCCCAGGATTTCTAAAAGAAATTGCCCTTACACACTGGGCAATGCGTCACCAACTACCATTGCTCAAAAGGATGCTATTTCAGCAAGGGTAGCGGAAAGAGGGCTCTACGTGATGCACTGAAAGATCTGATGGCCACACACCTTTTCCAGCTATTTGCTAATCTCAGCAGCAAGGAACAGGTTAACATCAGGCAGCAAGACACTGAACAGTGGCTGCATTGCACCTCTGTAAATGATCATGACATGCAGCAGCTCCGAACACAGAGCTCTATGATACACTTAAACTCCTGCAGTTCATTCTATGAAGTTCAGCAACAGAAATGAGCAGGGAAGTTGCCTGTCATTTAGAAACCATCACCTGCTTGTTAGATATCACTAAAGAGTAGAGTCCACAGAGTGCAGGGACACTCCCCAAGAGGAAGGAGTATGATGCCTATGTGAGAGCGGAAAGTATTAGGAGACCAACAGATCTCTTGGATGGGAAGATCAGGAGTAGAGGAACAGGGTTCCAGACTTCTGTCTAGAACCCAGGGGCAGCTCCAGGCCCCAGCACGCCAAGTGCGTGCTTGGGGCGGCATGCCACGGGGGGCGCTCTGCCGGTAGCTGATGGAGCTTCGGTGGAGCCGTGGGACCAGAGGACCCTCCGCAGGCATGCCTGTAGGAGGTCCACTAGAGCTGCAGGACCAGCAAGCAGCAGAGCGCCCCCCCCATGGCATGCCACCGTGCTTGGGGCGGCAAAATGTCTGGAGCCGCCCCTGCTAGAACCAGCTCTTCAGATCCACACAGGGCAGGGAGGGACCAGTGGGCTGAGAGGCAGGCTGTAGTGGAAGTTACAGGAGTCCCACTTAATATAACATCAACTTAGCACCGTCTTGTCCTCATCCACTTCTAGAGATGTTGGTGGGAGGAGGATTTGTGTGGATCTGGTGCATCCTTTACACACAAGAGGCATTCGTGGAGGAAACAAGAAGGAAGTTCTCCTTACAGCAATGACTACGGTACACACACTTGGGGGGGGTCTGAAAATTTCAACAAGGAGAGCTGGTCTTAGCATGTCCTTGAGAGGTTACAAAAGAAGGTCTAGTTGCCTCTCCCCAAACTTAATCAGCCTCTGTCCTCTATGCACAGGCCTGACCTGTGGATTTTGTGGATGGTTAATGAATGATTTATTGAGACCAGGGGTGGCTCTATGTATTTTGTCGCCCCAAGCACGGCAGGCTGCCTTCGGCGGCTTGCCTGAGGGAGGTCCCCGGTCCCACGGATTCGGCGGCAGCCTGCGGGAGGTCCACCAAAGCTGTGGGACCAGCAGACCCTCCAGAGGCATGCCGCCGAAGGCAACCTGCCTGCCACCCTTGCGGTGACCAGCAGAGGGCCCCGCTTGGCTTGCTGCCCCAGGCAAGTGCTTGGTGTGCTGATGCCTGGAGCCGCCCTTGATTGAGATACATCCCTAATTTCACTGACTCACTTTACATAAAGGGGGAGGAGGAGGAAAGGATCTTAATTTCCATCCCAAACTCCCTCCACAGAAATGGAATTCAGCCATATACCTTTTTCATCTCAGTAATTGGTTAGTACAGGTTTACATTACCAAGACTTTCTTGGCAAGGGAAAAGGTCAAATGCCTACTTTTTTAAGTGAAAGATGAGATTTTCCCTTACAAAACCTCAAGACCATTAACATTGCATAATTCCCCTCTGACTCATCAGTGCCTTGCTCCCATGAACAGGAGCACCCCACTTTCACTGTCATCAGATTATCAATACTGTGCAATTCTGTCTTCACTGGAGGGGCACTGTTTTCATTGGTTTATCCGGATTATGAAATCTCCATCTCAAACCCAGCTCTTTTCCTCTGCAAACATGAAAGATCTTACATGCAGCAGAACCACTGTGCTGGGGAAGGAGTCTGGGGAGACCTCCTCCATGTCTTCTGTGCTCCATCTGCCATGCACAGCAGTGCTGTGTGATAGCTCTCGCTGTGGCAGCATGGAAGCCAGTCTGCAGCAAAAGAATCCACTGCCCAAAGCCCACAGTGATTTGGCTGCAACTACAGTGTTATAGCAGCAACTATACTGATAGCTATGCAGGCAGGGGTTGGGGAAGATTCCTCCCCTCCCCCCATCAGAGATTCCCCTATTCAATGTACACACTTTGCTCTAGGGCCCACAAATTGTCTTTGGTTTGTTTTTATATCTCAACTGTCCAAGTTCATTCTCTATAGTTTGCTTTGCTTTATATAACTTTTAATGAGTTATAACTGTCTTTAATCACTAAGTATTTTCACGGCCTTGTTTTAATTTGAACTTGTTTTCTCCTTTCATTTCAAGACCATTTTTGCTCAAGTAAAATTTCTCCTCCCACCTCTCAAAGCGAGATTTTCTTGTTGCTGAGGCTTTTTCATAAGGCTGAATATAGACTATTTGTGCATTTTAATACTGACTTATTGATTGTGGATTTAGGCTAGTCCCATTCTCTCTATCCCACAATCATGGTAAATGTAAAAAAACACGAGCAGCTGCAGCGGAATTAAAAATAATTGGTTTAGATAGATGGACAAGAAGAGACAGGAGAAGCAGTATGAACTTTGAATTTTTCGCTACACCTGTTGCTGGCTGCCAATATAGGACTGTTCTCTCATGTATAGAAATGAAAAGTTAACTTAAATTGTGATTCATATGAGTTAAATCCATGCCCTGAAGAAATTAAATTGAGAACACATATTTTAATATATTTTGCTCTACATATCCACAACAAAATATTTGATCATATTTACTAATTTAAGACTATTTAGGCTCATTGTTACTGGTTACAGATGACTGGTAAATGACTACACAACATCATACACAACCATTCTTTCAACAGAGGAAGTGTGCTATTTTTCTCACACCACAGCTAAATACAGTAGCTGTTCACTGTAAGTCATAATGTACTTCCAGATGTAGAGGTAATTATTCATAACAAGCCTGCCTTAGCCAAGCCTATATTGACATATGTTTCTATACATATATGCAAAGTGTATATGTTTGTGTGCATAGACATGTGTGTGCTACTGAAAAATATTTTTGATCCAAGAAATAACTTGTATCCTGGGGAATGTTTCTCCTGTTAGCAAACCTGGTATCAGAATTCTGCAAATCTGCCAGCAGATAGAAATCACCATATTACTACGGTCTGTTTTAAGGACAAATAAAGTATGCTATGGAATACACAGAACTACAGACAGAAGTGTTTCAATTCAACACAATATGAAAAAATTCAAAATAAAATGAAAAGTGTCTGAAAACAAACCAACAAAAAAACACAGCACTGTTGTTAATTATGATTATTTATGATCATCCAGAACTGGCATCATTATTACAGTTTTCCTTCCAAATTTCACTAAACACATCACTGTACAGCAGTTTAAGTCATTCCTATAGGTATTTAAGAGTGGTTTGTTGTCCTAAAAGGTCACTTTTCTAAGTCTAATGTCGATACACCATTACAAATATGCATATAATCTTCAAGTATTTTCCAATGTTTACAAAATCTTAAAGCACTCATAATTTAGGATGAACATCTCCTGTGGAACAATCTATTAAACTGAGTGTTCTATGCAACTATATACTGTGAGCAATCAATTCTCTATCATTCTTAAAAAAAAACCTCATGAGTGTAATCCATTCGGTCCGGTGCTACCTGCTGCATTGAATATTTCCTCAGTAATGACAAGACTTTTTCCTCTCCCTTCCCCCCACTTTTTATATTTGCTCGCTTGACAACTTGTCACTGCCACATCACTGCCATGCTGGCTGTCCTTGAAACCTGACCTCTGTAGCTTGCTGCACCCAGTGGTCATGCCGTCCCTGTCTCACTCCAACCATTTCTGACAGGAGACATGTCGATCTCAACAGCAAGTCCTGGCACCTGAGACACACTGGGATTACACAGGTAAATCAGAGTATTCCATGTTGTCTCCCAACTAACAACAGAGGGAAAAACATGACATCTCGAATAACAGATCTTACATTCGCATATTCAAAAGATTCATCATACTTTTACAAGCAGATGGGCAAGATTGCTTTCTCGTGCTGCGACAGGGCAAATGATACGCTACATTTAAAATGAAAGAACTAAAAAGAGAGATTTTGCTTCCATTTTAATTAATGCAAAATTAAAGGGTCAATTGTTGAAAACAGGACAGAAAAGAAAAAGGAATTGATTGAAAATAAATGATGAAGAATCATTTGTTTAGCAGTCTAATCAAAAACTGTTTCAATTATATCCTTTATGAGAAACATCACAGTTTACTTAGCTTTCATGTGAACCTCACTTCCTAATAGGGGCATGATTTGATTCCACAACAGTGTGATGTACTTATGGTAAAAGTAGGTTTTATTTGTATAGAAAGCAAACGTTTCCTTTTAAAGTGACATATTTTTGCTTTTTTCATGAAATGTGTAGAAAAGAACGTGAAGTATTTTGACTGAAATAAATGTTTTCATGGAATACAGTGAACCCTGGAGATTATTCCGATTCGTGAAGAACTTCATACTGTTTTAAGCAGGTGACAGTAATGTCATCGTCTGAGTTTTTTGCTTCCAGACTTTTAAAATAAAATAAAGTTTTGCATTGAATAGAGAAACTTAAAGCAAAAAGCATCCCAGAAATCTGTAGTTAATATACATCAATGGTATGTCCACTGTAATTGATTTTCTGGTCAGTGCTGTCCTGTATAAAAACACATTGCTAAGATGAACCTAAAATTAGATAAAATTTATCTCCTAGCAATGTGCCAACAAACCAAGGCTCACAAACATCTTAACTTACTTTTATTGTGCAAAAAATGGGCTAGGTAGTTTCTCATATATTCTGCATGTGGATATTGTTACGTTCATTTTCCAGTATATTATCTGTAGAACCAAAGGTAGTAGACATAAATAGTAGCTGAAAAGGAAGACTATGGGGAAAAGTATTTATATACATTTTGATGAAGTATTTATATACATTTCATCTTTCTTCCATGTTTATTGTTACTAAATGGACACCAAAAGTTACTAGATGCCATTTAGCATTAAAACAGTTGACCCAAAGGAAATAAATATACCTTTATCTCTGGTGGCATCTCGCACTTGAGCTATGGTTACTCAACCACTTTTCAGTTTCGATGCTCACAACCATTTTCTTAGTAAACCAAATAATATCAACAAAATTCAAAGTACACACTGCACCAAAGTCTTACAATACACTGATTGCCCACACAATCTTTCACACACAATTTTTCCCAAACCAAGTTCTCTATAATTATATTTTCATTACCACTGAGGTTCTCCTTTTCAGTTTTTAGTAAGACATTTAATGTACATCAGGTAGGTAGTATTTCTTCCCCATCTGTCTCATAGTAAAATTATGATTAAATAATAGAATAATGCTAATTCAAAGGTCTGCTCAAATGAAGGGATTCCACATATACTCATCTGGGAGCTGTACGCATTCAGGAGAGAATAGACCCTTTAGGCACATTAGCTCATTGAAGACAAGAACATAGAAAACTAAAGACGTGCTTTCATTTCTTTCACTTATGTGTGCTGCAGGCAAATGGAAGAAGATGGATCTTACTTCTCAAATCTTACAACTCACCTAAATGGACTCGCAACATTTCAAGAATATCACTTGTTTCAGGTGGCTCTGGTTTGTTTTTTCTAAGATTCTAAATTTTCATTCCTGGAGGCTGAAAAGTATTATTGGAAACTTCATTACTGTTACCACCAAACAAACTGTAAACGGATCAAATGTTCTTCTTATTCAGATGTAGGAGCCATTTTTCATTTTGAAAGTTAATTCATCTCTGAGCCTGATGAGGAGAGATTCATCACATCAACAACAGGTTCACAAGATCAAGGGAGATAAGTCATCAGGACATTAAAAGCCATAAATCCTATTTTGAACATCCAGAGTTGATGCACGAATATAGTCTGTTGGCTGCCTATACTCATGACTGTATGTAGGGTTGCCTCCAGAGAATTACCAGCAAAGAGGTTCACATGGGCAGCCCATGTAACAATCAATTTTTTAACTTTCCTGAAGAAATCTCTGCTTTACCGTAGTGCTATAGCTCTTTCCCTACATGATCACTCTGAGAAGATAGGCTGAATAGCAGCAAGTTCTAGAAAATCAATAAAGACTATAGGGTCAATTTAAAGTGTATATATACACATTATAATCAGATCATTCTACCAAGAGGCATTTCTGTATAGGACAGTCATTTTTCACAGTGAACTGAGATATTAGGGAAATGGAATAAAAAAGGAATCAAGCTCAAGCGTTTTATACTTGGGTCTGTCAAATGGACAACAGTTGAAATAGTGTAACCACACTTGTCAACAAGGGTGTGTGCCAAAGGCAAAAAGAAAAAACAGGGTCTGTATTTGTTGGTTGTGCTTGAGATATATGACTGATTCAGCATGCATAGTTGAAGGTACGAGCACAGAAGACCAATCATCTCGTTCAAAAAAAGACAGTCACCATACATAAAAGTAGATCAACACAGCGAGTCACAATAATAATGCACAACCAATATTTAAACAAACGGCTCCCATAAAAATTATCTCCTTTGGCTTGCAATTAACCTAGTGTACCAAGCCATGTGTGTGGAACTAGAGGAAGGATGAAAGACCGAGTAGATATATTCATTTGTTTTTTCCTTTTGAACAAAACCACTTTCTCATAAGGAAGCAGAGGGATAACACCACTTGGCAAGCAAAGGTGTATTAGTATATTTTACAGAATTAGCACTTGAGAATATTTATAGTATAGCAGCATTCAACTTCTTGGATAAGAAATGGAGCATGGTAGGTGAAAACCCTTTAAAAGGGTCCATGGATATCTTAGCTCAAGAAATGTTTTTGAAAATAGCTGACACTTGGAGAAAATCTGCTGCAGTGGAAAAAAGTGTTATTCTGAAGTATAATTATGAGCCCATGAATCATGATGAGTCATCTCTAGCAATGATGTGTTAACAGTATCCAGAGAAGATATGAACCCTGTCAGAAGCAGCGAACTTACTAGAAGTTACCCCTTTAGTCTGATGGCAGAATTTTTACACAGGCTTTCTATGAGATCCCTACAACACAACTGAATAATCAATATGACATAATTGAAAAGTCATCAAGACCAGAGAGCTTGTAAATCCCTGTAAGCATGGCATTAGCATGAATGAGAAATACATAATTAAATGTTGTCCTTTAGAGCAATATATAGCAGGATTATCATAATTCCATCCATGTGAGCCCTTCCATGTATCTTCTGGATATCACTGTTCTCTTTGAGCATATGCAGGTGAATGACAGACTCTCTTATTACACAGGAACCAATCCATGCAACAAACCTCGATGCCAACTCTGCCCACATATCTACACCAGCGACACCATCACAGGACCTAACCTGATCAGCCATACCATCACAGGTTCATTCACCTGCATGTCCACCAATGTAATATATGTCATCATATGCCAGCAATGCCCGTCTGCTATGTACATCGGCCAAACTGGACAGTCGCTACGGAAAAGGATAAACGGACACAAATCAGATGTTAGGAATGGCAATACACAAAAACCTGTAGGAGAACACTTCAGCTTCCCTGGCCACACTATAGCAGACCTTAAGGTGGCCATCCTGCAGCAAAAAAACTTTAGGACCAGACTTCAAAAAGAAACTGCTGAGCTTCAGTTCATCTGCAAATTTGACACCATCAGCTCAGGATTAAACAAAGACTGTGAATGGCTTGCCAACTACAAAACCAGTTTCTTCTCCCTTGGTTTTCACAGCTCAACTGCTAGAACAGGGCCTCATCCTCCCTGATTGAACTAACCTCATTATCTCTAGCTTGCCTGCATATATATACCTGCCCCTGGAAATTTCCACTACATGCATCTGACGAAGTGGGTATTCACCCACGAAAGCTCATGCTCCAAAACGTCTGTTAGTCTATAAGGTGCCACAGGATTCTTTGCTGCTTTTACAGATCCAGACTAACATGGCTACCCCTCTGATACTATCTCTTACTACGGATTACATTCCATAAGTATGTACTGGAGAAGACTAGGAAGAAGGACTTATTGGCCTACTCTAGACAGAGAGCATTTTCAGTTCCAGTAAGGGTGGTCATTTCAGTTCCAGCCTCCACTTTTGCATAGGCATGTCCATTCTTTATATGATTTTACACTGGTACTTTAAAAATTGTTACATTTGTGAATACTCAAGTAGAATATGCACTCTCAACATCCATTAGGAAACACTCGTTTTGTGGGTGCAAATGACAGGACTTCCACGTGGTACAGTTAGTGTGAATGCAGGTATTTAAGCCTGTAAAGTACATACATACTCATACACCCTTAGCCTTAGCTTAAGTGAAGGCTAAGAACAACCTTTGTAACTGATTTAGCAATAACAAAGTCAGCTGTACCATTGACCCATATCATTTGCCAAGGAAGAAGTGTCATTGTTAAAGCTAAAATCAAAAGGAGTATCATTATGCTTCATAGTTTCAGACCCTAGCTGTGTTCCCGGAAGTTGGAGCAAAGCTCTGCAACATTACGTTTAGAGCAGAGGGGAGTTTGTGTTTACCTATGAATTAAAAGTCAAAGCACAGGAGGAATGATCAACAGACCACTTTAGCAAATACATTTCAAGATAGTTTGGTGCAATGATAGCAACCTGAAAAAGAGGACTTTTCAATATCTAAGAGACTGAGCTTGTAGTGCACGCTGCCCTGAGTTTCTCTCTACTCTCTTTCCAAAACAAATTTGTATTTCTTCCATTTTAATTAACGTTTGGGTTATTCAGTACCTGATCTCAGATGATAACCTTCCTACTCCTCTACAAATATCTGTGCCTTTTGCAGCAGATCTTTAAAGTTCAAGGGCAGTAGTAGCCATACTGTACTATAATCCAACCATATGATCCATATGAATTCTGCTTTGATTAACATACTCAGGAAGCCCTCCCCTCCCCAAGAGAGAAGAGTTCGGTTCATAAAATACTAATACCTTCATTATGCATGTTCTAAGGCTGAGTCACACTGGAAAATCAGATCTGGAGTAAGGTATAGACACATGCCTAGGGCTCCAGCCTCTGAAATCATGTGATGTCAGAGCATCAACTTGCATTTAAAAACATGTGTTGTCCCCAGCTCTCCTGGTTGTGAAGAAAAGCTTAAAAAGATGACCCAAATGCAGAAAGCCTGAATAAATAGGTGTGAACTGTTCTATTCATTTTAGCTTTGAAACTCACTGCTCTGAGGGCCTGCCAGCAGAGGACTCTGTGTGTATGTCTACACAGCAGCTAGACACCCACATTTGGCCCATGCCAGCCGATCCAGACTCACGGGGCTTGGGCTGTGGGGCTGTTTTATTGCTGTGTAGACTTCTGGGCTCGGGTTGGAGCCTGGGCTGTAGGACCCTCTGAGGTGAGAGGGTCACAGAGCTCAGACAGCACCCAGAGCCCATAAGTCTGCATAGCAATGAAACAGCCTGCAGCCCAAGCCCCATAAGCCCAAATTGGCTAGCACAGGACAGGCAAAGGTTTTTCTTTGCTGTGTCGCCATACACTGTGGGTCTCTCTTCACTGCAGAGTTAACCTAGGCTCTCAGATGGCTGTTGTCCCTAACATGGCTCGTGCTCACATACAGAAGCCTCTCACCTGAATTTGGGGTGCTTTCAACCAGGCTAGCTGGCCCCTCTGCACCTAGAGGCTGACCCCAAAGTGCTGCTTACTTGGGCTGATAACCTGATAATTTTGCAGCGCAGATGCACACTAATGAACTTAGGCATGTCTAGTCCTCCAGTGCCTTTTCACAATTCCTCCTGGGCCATATCTTCTTGCCATCTATCTATTCCCTTCTTCTGCACCAGAAGTCACCTACCAGTTTATATACATCAGTTCCACATTCAGACCCCATATAGTTGGGTTGTGAAGAAAAGCTTAAAAAGATGACCCAAATGCAGAAAGCCTGAATAAATAGGTATGAACTGTTCTATTCATTTTAGCTTTGAAACTCACTGCTCTGAGGGCCTGCCAGCAGAGGACTCTGTGTGTATGTCTACACAGCAGCTAGACACCCACATTTGGCCCATGCCAGCCGATCTCTGCTGTACATGCCTGCTGTACTCTTTCTACTGTGCTTCCCCAGCATTGAACAGGGATGCCATCCCCTAGTGTGTTGCCAGCTGGTTTTAGGTCAGTAAGAGCCATAATTTGGGGAGATCTACCTGTTCTCTCCAGTTCTGTAAGGCCATCTCCAAGAAGTTGGCAGAGGAGAAGGGGATTAACTGGAGGAGACCTCAGTGCAGGGAAAAAAATCAGAACACCCAATCCAGCAACTCACTGAGAACATACCCACTCTACAATAAGTTGGACTGGTGCTCAGCACCACCTAAAGCTCAGAGCCTGTTTTTATCCAGGATGGGCTTTTGACTCTAACATCCTTACTCACACTGGATACTACTTTATTAGGCTACTTTAGGAATAAAGTGCTACTCAAGGTGGGTAAGATTATCAGATTCTGGCCCAAAATCTTAAATTAGGAAACACGTTTTGGGCCTGATTCAAAGCATTCTGAAGTCAGTGTAAAGATTCAGCATACAAAGTGAAACCAGTGAGAATATGAGAAGGCCTATTTGCAAGAGTGGAAAATGGTATGAAAGAGGGAAATTTGTACTCATTGACCCCTCATTTCTATTATCAATTTCAAACACTGTTTTGAGAGAAGAAGTGGAAAGGATATTGTTTGCCACTAGATATTATGGTAGTGCTGTAAATGCTGTTATAATTAAGGTTGCATCCTACTAGCATTGTAAACCTTTATTTTAGCTTTTGTATAACCCTGTAGTAGTTCATTCTGTGCATACAGCAAACAAGGTATCAACCCAGAAGCAAAACCAAATTCCATTTTTCCAAATGATTTTTTTCAAATCTTTGTAATGTTTTAACTGCTAGAAAGTCAACATTAACACAAATTCAGTACAGAGATTTAGACATGCATTTGTGCTTCTGAAACAAATATTTTTTGAAGTAGAAAATCAATATGGCATAACATTTTCCATAAAAAAATTAAAATAAACAACCTATTTTAACTAGATACATATCCCCTTTTTAATGACAACTTACTACTTTCATCAGCTAAAATTTATAATCATCTAAATGCAGTCTTTATTATGTTCAAATTGTTTGGTGTCACATGATGGAACGCAGCATATTTGGAGATTAACAGTGTGTGTGTACACATGTGTGTGTATGTTTATGTCTACCATTCCACATCAAGTGTAAAATTAACTAGAACATACATTTGCACTGAAATATTCCATTTTATGCTGATCATTAACTAAGAATATTTCCCTCTAGAGATTTATCACATTAATTAGCTCTGAAATCACTTATAGCAATTAAGTATATTGTTTTTAAACTCTTTAGAGATTACTGAAATACTTTTGTTGCTACTAAGGGAAAACATAAATAATGAGGACAACCTTTATTCACAAAAAAAACCTATTTGCCTATAGTGCTCCTTTTTAAATTCCTCTCAGTTCCCCAGTCCTTTCATACTCCTGCCCTGACTGGACTTTACCCTAGTTCATCTGCCGGAAGTCTAACTTTTCAGACACTAACAGAATTTGCTCTCTGACATACTATCATGCTATGGCAGTGATCTTTGAGTCATTTTTCTTCATGTATGCAGCAGGACCAAATGCTGACAAATGGCGATCACCACAACACTACTGCTGGAGGTACAGGCAGTCCTCAACTTTATGATGTTCGACTTACAACAAACAGCACTTACGTTTCTGAATTGACACACTGATTCGACATATGACAATTGGTTTTGACTTTACGACGCTCGGTTCCATAATGGAGGAGTGGATTACAGTTCCGAGTTATGACGTTTCAACTTACAACACAATTGGTTCCTGAAAATTGTGTTGTAAGTCCAAGGACTGCCTGTATACAGGAGTTCTAAAAAGTCTTTCAAAGCTGTTATGGAGGGACTGAAAAGTGCACCATCTCACAAGGTAAACTACAAAAAGGGAGAAACAGATATTTGCATGGTTTAGAAACTAAATCAGAAGGAAGGCCTGCCTGAACCAGGAAGCCTTTTAAAAAGTGTAAAATTCGACAGTACTGAATATCAAAGTGATACTTTTTTTTTTTAAATATAGTGAACAGCGTGGCTTAAATTTCTCAGGCTTGACATCCCATCGGGTTGATGCGTCATGTCCCTTTCTGTCAGCCTGTCACGTCACACAGTGTAATGTGGCATTTCAGTGTAACAGGCTGAGACACGTCATGCCAATGACATGTCAAGCTTGTGAATTTCAAAAAGACACAGTTCAATGAAAAACATGAGTTTGTAACTGCCCTGGAGATTTTAAACCTTAAGAAAAAAAAAAATATATATATATAACACTTTCTTCTCCAGTGATTTTGCCATTGGACAGCACATGTTTTTTGGTGTTATCCATGTGTAGAAGCAGGTAGCAGATATTTGCATATCTGGACATCTTTATTAACCACGTCTTAAATTGCTACTTCAATTGGATAATTAGGAAAGATCCACAGTGCTCCGTTTTTCAGTGAGCTGATATTCTTGTCTATATGTAATAGAACTAAAGTGGGGATGAGACTTTTAGCCTTTTTCAATGGCAGAATGAGCTTTAATACTCAAATTCCACAACTAGGATTGTAATGATTCACTCCACATATCTTTTTGGATTATTATAAATAATCAGCAATTATAATAGCACTTGTGTTATTTGAGGAGGGACTTATTTGCTAGTGTTAGTGAAACTAATTGCACATCGGATGATGGGCCAATGAGGACGCAAACTACCGCTGTTCTCTATACACGTGTATTTTTGATTTATTTATAAAATACAAAGAACACCTGTGTCCAACTCTAGGCATCTTTGATAAATCATTAAAAGCATAATCCATCAACACAGATATAGAAACATAATGTTGACTATACCATAAAATTAACTGAACAAGGTAATTGCAAATAATATAATACCAAATGCCAACCTTCATCCCACAGAGTCTTCCCCAAAAGCTTGAGGAGAAATGATGGGTTTTACAGCATGTCCTGAAAGTAAAAACACTATTTTGGACCAAAGCTGGAGGGAAGAGTGAGTTCCAATGTCAAAGGCCCAGTATGGAGGTTGTCATGCCAATGTCTCCTGCTGAAACCAATAGGGCTAAAAACTCAAGTGTTTCTGCTGTTTTCAGATGCAATATCATCACACATGGGGAGAGATGATCTCTCAGATAGGCAGCTGCCAAAGCATTTAGGGACTGATAAGTCAAAAACTCCACCCAGAAACCAAGAAGCAGCCAATGCAGATCCCAGAGCACTAGTAACTGCTGGAATATGCTCCCAATGGAATACATCACTTATCAAGTAGGCTGCTGCATTTTAAAGCTTGTCCTCAAGTAGATTAACACCACATGACTGACTATGTAAGAGAACAGAGATCTAAACATAGCTGCATGGACATGATCTCCACCCACCATGAGAATGAGAACATTCACCTACGCAACCAATCCAGTGACTCTGCTGCATCAAGGCCTTTAACTGGTTTGACAAAGTAAAGGAAATCTAAGGCCCATAGAAAGTGAGAGTTCTCTCTTCTTTTCAGTAACTCTTTAATTGGAAGATTTACCAAGCCAATAATGAAAGATTGGACACAAAGTGAAAGATAGTTCATAAGACTGTCCACATCAAGTAAGGGTTTCCTGTTCAAAGGCTGTACATAAATGCTTCCTTAAAAGAACTCAGGAACCTGACCTCCCTAAAGGAGGTGTTAACTGTTGAAGCAGTAATATGATCTGTCCTTCTTCAATGGCCCTTCACCAGGTAGAAAGACATGAATCAAAAAGGATGTTGGGCTTTGGACTAAAGCGCTGAACTGAGACTTGGGAGATGAGGGTTGAATTTTCAGCTCTGCCATAGATTCCTTGTGTCGCTTCAAACAAGTCACTTAATCTGTGTTCCAGTTACTCCATCACAAAGAGGGAATAGTAATATTTCCATAACTCACAAGTGTGGTCCAAGGGCAGATTAATGTTTATGAGGCAGGTAGATACAATTATGACAAGGAGCCATCAAGAGGAGCCAAAAGGCTCATTGTGGTAAACTGTCAGCAGTGCTAAGCCTCTGTTTACACATCTGTTGTTTATGGTGCTAAATATCTCTGTAACTGGCGGTAAATGCTCAGAGATATTATACCAGTGTTTCTCAAACTGGGGTCGCCACTTGTGTAGGGAAAGCCCCTCGTGGGCCTGGCCAGTTTGTTTACCTGCCCCATCCGCAGGTCCAGCTGATCGCGGTTCCCACTGGCCGCGGTTCGCAGCTGCAGGCCAATGGGAGCTGCAAGAAGTGTCACAGGCTGAGGGACTTACTGGCCAGTGACCCCAGTTTGAGAAACACTCTGTTTACATCGGTCATAAAGATCAGAGGTGACAGATCATCACTTACACCTGTTGCAGAAGATCAGAGATGACAGAGCTCTAATTCTGTGACTCTCTCTTTAGCTTACCCTCTTCTTATCTCTATGTAACAGAACAGATTTCAAAAGTGGTGAAGGTTTTCTGACTCATCTACTTTCATGCAAAAAAGACTCCTTTAGTCATACAAATAATAGTATTAAACTCCACTTTTCGGTGGGAACCCTAATTAGGTAAAATCAGCTTTATTCCAGAGTACAGATTCACAGCAGTTACTTACCAACATTTCTCTAAAAATACATTTGTTCCACTACTTTCAGAGCTTTGTAATCTTTCAGCAATTAGCATAAATACCTGGAAAGAGGAGTAAGGTATGAATACCTAAGACTGTACAGTGACAGTATAAACAAAGCACTGAGGTATTCTGACAGTGATTAAAATATAGCGACAAAATAGATATTAGATATTTTAAAGGTAATAACCCAAATGTCTCATTAAAAATAGCTTTCTTATTTCAAGTGTTAGTTGTAGCATTAAAACTTTTAGAGACTTAATTTTACTGAGTCAAAAAGTCTTACTAGCTATAGTAATATGCTGAAAAGGGCATGCTAACAACTACATTCTGCTCTCAGTAATACCCACATAACCCCAGTGACTTCCTTTGTCATTGCACAGTTTTAAATGAGAGCAGGATTTGGCACTAGCATTCTAAACTGTGTGCTAGATAAGCTGAAATAAGGTTACCTATTTATTAGGAGGGGTAACCCCATTCTTGGGAGTTAGTCCTATTCCAATATTACAATTTTTAATTGTAATAATAATAATCTTGAGCATACTACTCAAAAATGTACCACACAGTAAAAATAATACAGTTGCACTGTATTTGGTACTACTTCAAAATATGTCTTCCCATAAAGCCATAAACTATATTAAGAACAAACTCTGCATTTAAGTCTGGGGCTTTGCAAATATCTGAAAACAAAAGGAAATAAGAGAGGTGATTTACCTAAACACGTGAGAGTGTCTGCTGTTAAATAAGTATATTTGCTTTTAATCCACCACTCAGTGATCTATATTCTCAAGTTTCTCTTGTATATTCACCCTTGGTCCTGACACCCTTCTAGATCTGCAGGCAGCCCCTAATCTAGAATGCGAGTGATAGCTAGACATAAAGCCTACCAAGAATCATACAAAGGAGGTGCTTCACCAGAGTGGTATCACTGTGCCATGAAGTGACTGTCATATTTTACATCTACCGTCCCAAACAATATCAAAGCATCCCTCTGACATTTCATGGCTAAACAGATTGATAGGCCTATACTGTAAAATTATTTTCCCTAATTTGAGTGAAGCTGGATCAGGAGCTTGGTAGTAAGTCTATATCTATTGCTAATGGTTAAGAAATAAACCTATTAACATTTTTCCATGAAAGGAAATGTAAAAAAAGACAGAAAAATAGCTCCGCTGAAGAGAGAGAAAGATGGTATTAAGACTCAGTAAAATGTTCTGGAGCGCTGGAGCCATGATAGAGCATGTGAAAAGGTAGGTTTAAAAAGCAGTGGTTCTCAAATTTTTGTACTGGTGATCCCTTTCACGCAGCACACCTCTGAATGCGACACCCCCCCCCATTAAAAAAAGTGTTTTTAAATTAATATTTGACACCATTATAAATGCTGGAGGCAAAGCAGGCCTTGGGGTGGAAGCTGACAGCTAGCAACTCACCATGTAATAATCTTGTGCCCTCTGAGGGGTCCCAACCCTCAATTTGAGAACCCCTGGTCTAAAGGAAAGATGATCTTGGCTTGGATGTCTCCAAATCCTGAATCCTTGTAGGAATGCAAAAGAGGAACCTGAAATTTCCCTGCCTCAGAAAGTTCCACAAAGTAAAAGTTTTGTTTCTTTCTTCCCGCAACTTCATTTTCTATTGGGAGGGACTGACACACTGTTCTAGCATTAGCCAACCCTTGCGCCCTCTCCCAAATCTTTCATACACTGTTTCTTCACCCTTATCTGAAATTTACCTACACCTGGCTGCTTCTCTGCCCCAGGAGCTGTGGGAAAAACAATACAAAATGGACTTTTATAGAATAAGACCCCCCAATAAAAGCAGGGCGACCTATACACATACTGTACAACTCTATGAAAGAAAGGGGCTGGAAAAAAACTTGATCCTGTCTCTTTTGTCCTGGCTAACAAATTTGTTTCTTATTGTGTATAAACTTGTATATATCAAAAATGGGTCTGTGCAACAAAAGCTGGAATAGATTCAATTTTTTCCAAAGTTCAGGTGTGTTTGATCAGCATGTTTGTCCTCCGGGACATAAGACTCCCATAGTCAGCAGCCATCTTAGTCACCATCCTTCCTCCTTCCCATAGATGTTTGGTTAGTTGCTGCAGTTTGCTTTATTGCTGCCGGACTTCCTCTTCTGCTCTTGGTTCTCCCCGGACGTTTTTCAGGTCTAGGAAGAACTCTACCGTTATCTCAGAACTGCCATTGGTGTTGGCTGGGCTTTCCATGTTGGCACTGCTTTATATTGCAGGAGGAAAGGAGAGTTCAGTCTCCAAGGCAGAAGGTGGTGTCTTGTCTTGACTCTCTCCCCTTGCACAAAGAAAGAGTCAAAGAAATCTAGAGGTTACTTTACAAACTACTAGATCAAAGATCAGGATTAGCGGTCACTGAAATTTGCAAGGAAATTGCACCTGGACTTGCCCTGCCATATAACTGCAGGGGAGGGAGGAGAGGGACTGCTTTGCAGTCCTCACCACAGATCTATTCATCTATATTCTTGGGCATGGATCTTGTTTCCTGTGGTGTCCAGGCAAATGAAGCCATTTTAGTGAGACATGAGCACAAACAAAAATCTGAAATAAAAAGTCCTCTTAATAATTTTATTCTTACAATTGACACACAGTTAATCCCCTGCACCTGCCCCTTCCCCCCAAAAAAGAACGCTCAATTTGTATATAAAAACAAGCTCCGGGGTTTAGACCTTGGGTGGCAGTTTTAAGCCTGGAATCAATTTTTTGAATTATAAACCCCATGAATATAGGGGTTTATAATGCAACTACTGACAGGCCCTTAACTATAGCGGCGCTAGCGGGCACCACTATAAATGCTGGAATAAAACTAAATTACATCACTTGTCATCATTAAGAAAAATTTTCATCTCAGTTCCTCATTTGAAAAGCACTATAGTTAATGAATGATTACTGAGCCATGACACCTAAATGACTAAAATATAGGAATTATACTGAGGTCAACTCAAGTATTTTTTAAACCATGAAATTAAGGGACCTATTCTCTTTGGTATAGGATGCCATTCCTGGCCATTATGATCCCTTGCAACACTGTCTTTGAGCACAAGAGGATGTCAGGTATTTCTATACTGGAGATTAAGGCCCCTTGCAAATTTAAGATATGAACACATGATCACCTGAAGAATGGCATCAAGAATGGCATTATTTCCAATGTTCATATGTGTTTCCTGTAAGCATCTGTGTTTTCTTTAAACCCTTCTACATGCAACTAATTTCCACATAAAGAATAATTTATAGTGATAAAAGATACAGAGATCCTTGTTCTTCAGAAAAAGGTATTAAATTATTCACTGATAAGTCTAGTAACTGAAATGTAGTAATCCACTCAGCTCCTTTTAGCCATGCCACTTTTAACAGGAAAGAGAATTTAATGGAGACCCTGGATTTCATCTTGCAGTCTGACTCAGGAGAAGCCCCACAGAGGTCCTTCATATTTTGCCCAATGTTGAATCAAGACAGTCAAATCATCTCTTTCTACATTGTTAGAAAAATGTAAAGTTAAATGTAAAGAAGTAATGAAAAAAGAATTTTAAGTAGCCTGACCACATAGTTCCTTCGTTATCTGAAATTTAGAAAGCCATCTTTTCTATTTCTTTCTTTCTTTTTTTTTTAAACTATGAAAGCAGTCAGATGAAAAAGGCGGGCGGGGCAGTGTGATTGCTCAGATGAAGGAAACAGAGGATCATGGGGAAGACACAAACATTGGAAAAAGTGAATTCTACCACCGACAGAGAGTCTGTCTCTGCAAGTCTCACTCAGGCAGAACGCCCTATTGAAATCAGCTCTCTAGATGGCCCCACCATGCACCAGGCCTCAGACAGGACTGTAGTTGGGGCAGCCCACAGCTCCACCCACAGCTACATTACTATTTTTAGCAGGTTAGCTTGATCAAAGCTATCACATATGTCTGCCCCCAGCTGCAAATTACATCTTCAGCTTCAGTGCAGACATACCCAAATGTTCACCCAGCTTTCAGTTTGAGCACTCCTGATCACAAAGGCTAATCCTAACCTTTAAAACATGTCAACAAGCAAAGGAGAGAGTGAGCTCTAATGACTGGAACAGACAAAAGAGTCTGGATTCCTGGGCCTATTTTTTAATCCTTCCTCTGACTTGTGTTGATTTTGCCAAGTTTCTATGCCTCAGTTTGCCCATTTAAAATGAATGCACTATCCTACCCCATAGTACTCTTGTGACGATTAATTTAGGTTAGTAAAGTCCATTGAGATCCTGAAATGAAAGATGCCGTATAAGTGTAAAGTATTGTATTTATAAACCTTTTTAAACTCAGCCTCCCCCATTTGTTAACATTCAAAACTGCTGTTCTTAGTAAGAAAACAACAGTTTGTACTAGAGCAAGTCAATGAGTCTGAACCAACAAAACGCCTTTCATTGAAACTTCCACAAACTAAACACTTATCAGTTTTACCTTGTGTGTGAAATGTCACCCACCTCCATACTTTTATTTTAAAGTACATGAGATATACATCTAAATTCCTTTATACTAAAATACATGCAACACATTATTCATGAAGATAAAAACAGGACTTTTAGTAGGTTTCAGTCAGTCAAGGAATGATGATAGAACACCATACAACATATACCAGCCTTATCAATTTTCTAATCTAAAGTTCTAAACGGACATGCCTTTCCCAATACATAATTTCCTAGTGCTGCATAATTTCCCAGTGTTCAGCATCCAAACAGCATGAAAAAATTGTTACTAGATTTTTGAGATGAAAGTGTAAGTAAAAGTGAAGGTTACCAAATTGAAACTGACGAATATAGGCTGCATGTTAATTCTCACCTAGCTATTTTGCTTGCTCTCATCACGTGGTTGGTGACAGTCACAGATGTTGATGGATTTTGACTCATTCTAGAAATTTGGCATTCTCAAAAAAAATGGCAGAGAAGTAAGCTCTGCAGTCCGCAGAAAAAGAAAAGGAGAGAGAGGGGGTTTCTGACAGCTCAAGCAGAGGAGGCAAATTAGAAAGGAAAGCCAGTACCACTACCATATGTGCTCATAGCTAGTCAAGACAGCTGGCAAGAAACATTGTGCTTCCCTTCTTTATGTCCAGGACTGTGATGCATTTCTTTATATGGCTATCAATAATACTGAATGATTAATGCTAATGATTTATGTTAATTTCATTATAAGCTTTATTTGTTGCCCAGTGTTGAATTAAGACTGTCAAATCATTTCTTTATACGCTGCTAAAGATTTTTAAAATGCAAGGCTAAAACATAACATCTGATCATTAATATGTTAATGCACCTATTTCATACATACACACACACACACGGAGACAAGAAGAAAATGGCTCTTTGGAGACAGGACAATTGTGGTTCAGGGATCCTAAATCCACTTGCTCCCAAAATTCATTAATTAAAAAAGAGAAAACATTGTCATTTTTAATTCTTCTGTTGTCAGTTAGGAAATCAAAATAAGACTCATCTTCTGCCATCAGCTTGAATAACCACATTCCCTAGCCACCCAAGTAAATAATACAAAGCCCACCTTACTGTGGGTGGTCAAATACCCTGCTCAGGGACACAAGTGTATTCCCTAAATAATCTGGGTATAATAACCTATTATTCTCACCCGAATAACCAATGTGTTCTGAGCATGAGCATGTCAGCTATGACTTTTCATTTAATTTCATTTTTCCTGTAATTTTCATTTTCAATTCTACTTTTCATCTCGGTAGGTGAAGCACTTAGCAAGCCTTAATGGTTCTAGCCTCAGATTATGGCACAAAGCAGTTTTTTGCAGGGCCAAACCCTGACCCTCTGTGTAATCCATTTTTATTTACTTATAAATTCCACTAGTGTTGGGCTTTGTACATAGTAAATGTAGTTTGTCCTCTGTAATTGGGACAAACAGGAGAGTGTTTGGACCATAGTTTAAGTGGCTAAGATATTCTTTTGCCTGAGTAGAAACAAAGCTAAGGAATTCTGTTTCTACACAGACATAGGGTTGAGGTATTTGCCATATGTCAATAAGCATACAACATATTTTCAAAACAATGTAGGATTTTGACCTTAGAGCTCGGAGGCACTCAAATCTGAAAATACCTACTTTAGAGCATAGTGCTTACTACTGTAAGTGCTCCTTTCAAAGTTCTTGGGACTATTCATGATAGTGTTTATCGGATTAGTTCTACTTTTTGAGTTAGGGCTTGTTTCATATATATAGCTTATCCAAAGCTTCCCTGAATCTCGTAAACCCCAATCTGAAATTATTGCACCACCATGTTCCTTCATTAAGTTTCTCACTGCTCTAAATATGGCCAAACGTCCTGGAGAAGAATGAAAAGGGGTTTTTTGTTTTCATAGTCTTGTCTTTTAATTGTTTTTTCTCATCCTTTTTTAATCCACTAAAATTTCTCACTTTTGGCCCTTGCTGTACATTGATCCTTTGTGTAGCTGTTTGGCAGGTGACTATAAAAATAATTTTCTGAAATTTAAACTCTGATACCTATAAGACAGTTGGAACAGTTTCAAAATAAAAATAAATTATACATATTACAGCTATACACACGCTCTAGGACATGAGTATAACCAAAAAAAAAACCATATAACAAATTTTAATATCTTGTTTCTCTCTCTCGGAATCCATTACTTGCAGCTTTAAAACTTCAATATATAGGTTTTGCACCAAAAAGGAAATATTCTATTTGCTGCTGCTCCTTTTTATGATGGAACTAGAGTCGTATCAGTTTGGTCTAGGCTATACAGTTAACAACTGTCAAAACGTATGGACCATTCCATTTATCAAATAATCTACTCTTTGAATAGATAGGCACTATCAGCAATCTGGTATTGATCTTTACAGGCTACTGCTATTGTTCATCTGAGCATCCAGAATGGCAGCAGGAATTAATGAAAGAAACAAAACAATGCATACCAATCACACAGCACACAACTTTTTTCTTAAGTTTGATAAAGTTTATGTAGTTATCAAAAATATATTATTATGGACACAAGGGATTCAGGATTACTAATAGGAGGTGAAGGGGTAAGGAGGGTCATAGCTGTGATGGAAAAAAAAATCACCCCCACCAAATATCAAGTTCTGCAGACTTCCACTGTGTTTACTTCGAGTTCCTGATTGCAAGTAGGTTACGCTAATCTAGCATGATAAATCCCTTGCAATGTGTTATACTGGCATTCACCATAGTTGAGACTGAGATAGCACTTTCACTAAGAGCTCCATTTTGGGGCATGTTTAATGTCTTGGACATTTCAAATTGCATCTGGCTGAATCTTGGCATACAGTTTGTCAGTCCAGATGCACACTTTTTGTTTATTTGTTTTTTACAGAAAATTGCATAAATTGGTTGAGACATTCTTGAGTTCCATGGGGACTAAAAATAATAGATGTTAGTGGTTTAGGACACTTATTTTTAAAATACAAATGAACAAACATATACACATTCACCTGTTAAATCTTCAAAAAAGCACCTTCGTGCTTTCTCCTATGCTGCCCCTCTTGTCGGCAAGGAGCTCCCTGTAAATATCATGGGATTTAGTTCTCCTTCAAGCTCTCCACAGCTAAAATAGCTATGAAAAATTCAACAGTAGTTAGGTAGCGGCTATGTTGTGACCACTGCTTATCATGCTGACCAGTTTTATCTCACCTTGTGCTCCTCCATCCATTTGTCATATCCATGTGTTGTCTCTCAACTCATACTTCAATTGTAAGCACCTTGTGGGAGGGACAATCTTATTGTTACCTGCTTGTACAGCACCTAGCATAATAGTGCCCTGATCCATGCTTGGGGTCCATTAGCACTACTGTTAGGTATGAAAGGTATGAACAGTAGCATGGGGCCTCCTTATATCTCCTGGGGGGGACTGTTGTGTATTTGGTTGTTGAGGTAATAGAATCTTGTGTTGCTATGGCAACCGAGTCAGATTATTAGGGGATAGCCCAGCCTGTTCGGCTGGCTGTTGGTTAGTTTTGTGTGTAGCAATAAATGGCTGCTCCAAGGTTTACAGCTCTGTGTCTCCAGTGATTTCTTCCTAAAGCTGTTGCCCCCAAGGATATAACAGGGACCTCATCCTCTTGGGAGCAGCAGATGAACCTTCTGTCTCATGGAGGTTAAGTTGGTAGAAGGGCCCCTACAATAGGGCATGCACTTACTCTGACTGCTAGAGTATATCTATATGGATGGATGGGCTAGGCTTGCTGCATTCATCTCCTCACACAACAGAGGATACTGAGTTGGTCTTGGCAGGGCCCCCCAGAGTAGTGGGTTAACACCCCATTGAGCAGTGGATTAACACCCCATTGAAATGTACAGGAAAAACCCATCCCTTCTGGTTATTGTTTAGGCAATCTGCAGATTCAGGCATAAGAAACTTGTTCTAGGAGAAGACTGGACAGTACATTCATTACTTATAGGGTTATGCTCTATATTTATTATTTTTACCATGTGAAGTCCCATGGTTCTGAAAGAGACTCCATCATTGACTTACACAGAGTGTTCCATGGTAACAATTGTGTGCACTAATATTCTCTGACACTGCATAGAAAGATAGAACAAAATAATCTAGCTTCTGATTATCTTCATGTTATTTTTTCAAACTTTGATAAGTTTGATGGAGAAACTGCAGCAAAGCTCAGAGGAAAATAGAAGGAAGCATAACATAAAATGTTTTTGATTTAAGATCATTGTTCTGTGAGTGGTTGGGACAGTCAATTCACTCCATATCACTTTTAGAATGGATGATATTTGCTACCTAAGGTCCCATTAAAATAAATGAGGTGCTTACTGTATTCATTTAGTGAGACTTCGTATATTAAGGGTTCCATCCTGCCTGTTAGTGTATGGGTATTTTTTTTACCATGAATCTTCAAAAATCACCTCACTTCCAGGGCCGGCTCTAGGTGTTTTACCGCCCCTAGCAAAAAAAATTTTGGCTGCCCCCCACCTGAGCCCTGGGCTCTCGCCCCCCCACCACCAGTGCCCTTGCCCACCCGCATGCCCTACTGCCCCAGTGCTGGGCTCTCCTCCCCACCCCACCCACACCCCCTGCCATCCCAGCCCTGGGCTCCCCGCCACCAGTGATGACTCTGCCCGCTCCCCCCTTGCCTCCAGTCGGTCCAGTGCTGGCAGGGTTGGGGTAAGCAGCGGGGCTCCCAGGACATGCCTCAGCCCAAGGTCCTTCCAGCCAGAGCTCCCGCCTCCAGGACTGGTGGGACCCAGGAGGGCAGAGCCGGGGGACCACCCCAGCAGGGGGCTGAGGAGCTGGTGCATGGCAGCCCCAGAGGGAGTGGAGCCCCACAGAGCGGGACGTGGGCCCCACATAGCAGTGCCCCGCCCTCTATGGCCCCACTGCTTCTGCTGCTTCTGGCCGCCCTGACGCAGTCCCTGGGCAGCTCGGGCCGCTTCACCCAGCCCTGGCTGCAGCGCTGGGGGGTGGCCACCCTGTGGTACTTGCAGACAGCTCCATGTGCCCTGTGGGGCGGCCCCCAGCCCAAGTGTTCCCCACTCGGAGCCTGCCCAGCCCAGCCACAAGGTGCAGGCGCTGCTCCCCAATGGCATGAACCGCAGCAGACCCAGGATGACACGCTGCTGCTGCCAGGGCCGGCTCTAGGCTTTTGCCACCGAAAGCAAAAAAAAAAAAAAAAAAAAAAAGGGTGACCAGAATGCCGCCCCTGAAAATGTGCCGTCCCAAGCACGTGCTTGGTTGCCGGTGCCCAGAGCCGGCCCTGCTCACTTCGATCCATCCAAACACATGCATGGGCGGTAGCTGGATGCACAGTGGTTTGCTCCCACATATTAGAGAGCAATATTGAACCAGATGAAAACAAAAATGGATTATTATTTAATATCAACAATGGCACTGCTAGTACACTGTTATTCATCAGTAAGTGTTTCCGGTAAGTTTCTCAGTAATTATTAATATGACTCAAGTTTTGTCCAAGTTTTCTTGAAAGTTTTTACTAATTTTCAGTGATTAACATTAAATTTAAGGCAATGTCAGCATTTCTATGAACCCAATTTCTCAAGGGTGTAGCAAATGATTGTAAAAAATTATTCTGAGCTAAAACTCAATACTTAGGGGTAAATTTTCAAAGTGCAGTGTGGAGCTTTAGACACCTATCTCTGAACAAAGTCAATAAGGAGTTGCATAGCTGAACCCCCAGTCAAAGCTTTGAAATTTTACTTCAAAGTCTCACCCCAGGAACAAATTCTGTCACACACACAAAAAATTAATTTGACCTCTTTAAATTTGAAGAGAGCCTACAACTCCGCACTAACTACTTTTTATAAAGATCTTAACTATGTATCTGAAAAAATTCTCAACAAATCATTATCACTTTATTTGGAGTAGAAAGTAGTAGATTTATAAGGAGAACAGATTTACTGACAGATCAACTGGAAACGAACAGGATAAAATAAACCAAGCTATGTTTGCTGCCTGCCCTACATGCAAAAAAAAAAAATCTGTATTTTTTCATGCTTCAATATAACTATACTAGGTGAAATTATTCTTATTAAATGCAACATTATTAAATCGAGAGAGATGGACCCTTTTCTATTGCCAAGGAACAAGGTAAATGACTCAAAATCAGTAAAATGGTCAACATTTTACATTGAAATACTTGAAAGAGAATATATTGAATATAAAAACATAACTAGCATTGTTCCACTGAAGAAAAAACAAATTTTCATTGATATAAGGCAGCATAGCTGGAAAGAGCACAAATACAATGGTAGATCCATTAACTGGATGACAAGAAACAGTGTCTGCATCCACTTACTAAACTATTTTTAATTCTTTAGTACTAACATCCAGAATGATCCTTACATTATGTTGCCAAGGAAAACCTAAAATGCATTAATTTCATTACGTAACCTTTTCCACTTTCATAATACAGCCATCACAGTTGTTTCAAACACAATGTGATCTTGAACACCTAAATACAATTGTTAAATTGGACATTTTTTAAGAGGGGAACATTTTAAGCTTCTCTTGAGATGTGTGTTGCCAGGCAAACTCCTAGAAGGGGCCATCTGCAATTGCAAAAACTAACTCGCAGGGGTGTGTGATGATCTCAATTAGAATGAGGCCATATTTGACACCAAGACCAGAGAACTAAGACTATCACATAGCCATTCAAGTTAACATTGCATTGTGGCATGATGACTTAGTTGTAACTTGTGCTAATTTGATGAGGATAGAAGCCTCATTATTCATTCTCATCAACTGATCTTTTGCGTTCTTTAGTGTTTAAATATAGAGTAACTCTATCATGCCCTTGAAACACCCCAGCTCCCCCTGAGCCTGAATTCAGCAGACAGGGAGACCAGACTTTCATCACAGAATGTAAATACAGATGATCAAGGTGTATGCATGCAGAGATATTCAGATAAAAGTTTACAGTGTTCTCCTTTTCTGAATCAAGAGGAGTCTATTCTCTAGTGCAGAGGCTTATTTAACCACTTTCTTGGCTGCCAAAAAGAAGATCAAATTAGTTAGCAGTAAAGGGCCTGTATCTCCTGTCTTACATGCACGTAGATGAGGACAAACTCCATTCTAGTCAACAGAATTATACTAGCGTAAAATTGGTGCAACTAAGACAAGAATCAAACCCAGAAGATCTTGCTTTTAATGTTCTGTCAAATAATATTAATAGATTGGCTATATGACTACAATATTGCATAATACAGATTAGTCTCCTACTACCTATATTCAAAGGGCTTAGTTTGACTTGTAGAGAGTTAAAAATTTTTATAGCCATTTGATTTATAAATGTCAACAATTCTATGAGGATTTTTTTTTACATAGCTGAATATTTACTTTCCAGTTTTTAATTTGACTAGATATGTTTTCTTTTTACATCATTTTATATCAACAAAACTTTTAGGCAATTAAAGCAAAAATATTTGTAATAGGTTAAATTATGGCATTTCAAATTATCAGTGTTCTGGCTATTCAGCAAATAGTGATATTTTACTCTGTGAGTTAGACGTTAGCATATATTTGTATACACAAAACTTTTAATGACCAATACTCATAGTAAAAAAGGTCCCACTTAATTTCACATAAACAGTATTTGCACTGAATTTGCATAACCAATAATACACTGTTTCTTAGTGTAATTTAAATGAATAATTAAACATGAAAAGGGTGTGCCTTGGCAAATTAGATCATCACATGCAATTCATATATAATTATATTAATGTTAACTGGTCAACAGTCTAACTTATTGATATCTGCTTGGGTGTAAATTAGGTTCCAACAGCATTAATAATAGTTTCTGGAAAAAGAATGATCAGTTAACAATGTAGGATTTAATTTTGCTGTGAATTAAATATTATTTTGGATTGTTTTTCTAGGCTGTTTTCTTTATCATAATCATGATCCTCAATCTGAAGGGATAATGGTTTGATATCTAAGCACTTTGTAGCCTCTTCTGCAACATTGTAGACTGATTAAATAAATAGGTCTGTTCATTTGTATCAGCGTCATTTTCTGTCACAATTTGCCATTCACTTCCATGATATTTGACCCTATTCTCTGGATCATCTTTCAATCTCAAAATAATGCTAGCAGGAACAAAGACTCCCTCATAAATCTCAACATTGCAGAGTCTTGCATCATATTAAAATGTCAATGTCATCAAATGTGTCAATAAGCAGAATCCATAAAAAATATACATATTCCATTTGTGTCCATAACTCTAGTACCAATCAAGTACAATATAAATATCATTGCCCAAAAATAGCACTCAGTTTCACAATATATGAGCTAATTTTTAAATTTAAATGTATATTTAAATGTAGTTTGAATTGCTATTGCAGTATCCGAAGCACTACACTTATTTGCTTCAAGTGAAACTGCATGGCACCCATGTCACAGAACTGAATGCTGTATAAGCTAGTATCAATTTGCTAATTTTGGCGGAAGGATATGGCTCTGTCTAGTATAGTAGTATCTGCAGTTTAGAGTAGGGAGACACAAGCATGTTTTATCTAATTTTCTCCACTTGAACGTTATACATTCAACATTAGGAACAGAACTCAAACGTCAATCCTGGGCTAAAAATGGAAGGATCAACAGCTTGTAGGCAAGAGAACATACACTTCTTACTCCTGAGGGCATTCTGTGCCAAAAAAATTAAAATTCTGTGCACAATATTTTAAAATTCTGCAAAATACTGCAAATATTATTTGTCAAATAAATGTGGAGGCTCCAGCATGGCACTGGGCAACACAGGCCACTGGCTGCACAGAGGTAACAGATCACTGTGCAACTCCCCCCGGGGGACAGATTTAGCAATGAGGCTGCATCCAACCCTGACACAGCACAAGCACCAGGCCTGCCCCAGAAACACCCCAGGGTCCTGCCTCTCCATGCCAGGTATGGGCAGGCAGGGTCAGCAAGGCAGGACTCAAGTGTGAAGGGGTTTAGTATTGGGGGATCCAGGTGTGGGTTGAGAGGGTTCTGTGTGGGGCAATTTGGGTGCAGGCAACTCAGTGGGGGATCCAAGTGGGGGCAGGATCTGGATGCACAAGAGCTTGTTGGGGGGGTTCTAGGTACAGGATGTGGACCTGAGGCTGAATACGATCTTAGCGGGAGCGGGAAAGAATCCGTTGATTATCCTTCATGTGGGAACGAATGATACGGCTAGTTACTCGCTGGACTGTATCAAGGAGGACTATGCCAGACTGGGGAAGAGGCTCAAAGACATCGAGGCTCAGGTGATCTTCAGTGGGATTCTGCCGGTTCCTAGAGCGGGACGACGAAGGAGTGACAAGATTATGGCGATCAACAGATGGCTTAGGGAGTGGTGTTATAAGGAGGGCTTTGGAATGTACGGTCACTGGGAAGCGTTTACGGATAGACGACTGTTCGCTCAGGATGGACTTCATCTAAGCAAGGAGGGAAATAGAATTCTAGGATGGAGGCTCGCCGACCTGATCAAGAGAGCTTTAAACTAGGAAGTTGGGGGAGATGGTTGGGAGATGTTCGGGAGATCTCCACGCCGGAATGTAACCTGGAGAGGAAAGTAAACAAAGTGAGAGGGGACACCCTTGTGGTCCCAAGATTTGATCCAAGGAGGAATAGTGGAGAAACCAGAGTAGCGGGTGATGCTGGTGGTAAAAGGCCTCTGCACGACGGGGGAAAGAATGTCACTGATGCCAAACGCCAAAAATTAAAAGGCCTGTACACTAATGCGAGGAGTCTAGGTAACAAGATGGAGGAACTGGAGTTACTGGTGCAGGAAGTGAAACCGGATATTATAGGGATAACAGAAACCTGGTGGAATAGTACTCATGACTGGAGCACGGGTATTGAAGGCTATGTGCTGTTTAGGAAAGACAGAAAGAAAGGCAAAGGTGGTGGAGTAGCCTTGTACATCAATGATGACATTAACTGTAGCGAAATAAGAAGCGATGGAATGGATAAGACAGAGTCTGTCTGGGCGAAAATCACATTGGGTAAAAAAGCAACTAGAGCTTCCCCTGAGATAGTGCTTGGCGTGTGCTACAGACCGCCGGGATCTGATTGGGATATGGATAGAGACCTCTTTAATGTCTTTAATGAAGTAAACACAAAGGGGAAATGTGTGATTATGGGGGACTTCAACTTCCCGGATATAGACTGGAGGACGAGTGCTTGCAAGAATAATAGGGGTCAGATTTTTCTGGATGTGATAGCGGATGGATTTCTTCATCAAGTAGTTGAAGTACCTACGAGAGGAGATGCCATTTTAGATTTGGTGTTGGTGAGCAGTGAGGACCTCGTAGAAGAAATGGTGGTAGGGGACAACCTTGGTTCGAGTGATCATGAGCTGATTCAGTTCAAACTAGATGGAAGGATAAACAAATGTAGATCTGGGATTAGGGTTTTTGACTTCTCGAGGGCTAATTTTAAAGAGTTAAGGAAATTAGTTAGGGAAGTGGATTGGACGGAGGAATTAGTGGATTTGAATGCGGAGGAGGCCTGGAATTACTTTAAGTCGCAGCTGCGGAGACTGTCGGAAGCCTGCATCCCGAGAAAGGGGAAAAAAACCATGGGCAGGAGTCGTAGGCCAAACTGGATGAGCAAACAACTCAGAGAGGGGATTAGACAAAAGCAGACAGCTTACAGGGAGTGGAAGAAAGGCAGGATCAGCAAGGAAAGCTACCTTGGCGAGGTCAGAACGTGTAGGGATAAAGTGAGGAAGGCTAAAAGCCGCATTGAACTGGACCTTGCAAAGGGAATCAAAACCAATAGTAAAAGGTTCTACAGCCACATAAATAAGAAGAAAACAAAGAAAGAAGAAGTGGGCCCACTATACACTGAGGATGGAATGGAGATCAAGGATAACCTAGGCATGGCCCAACATCTAAACAAGTACTTTGCTTCAGTTTTTAATAAGACTAGTGAACCTTGGGATGATGGAGGGATGATAAACGGGAATGTGGATATGGAAGTGGATATTACCGCAACTGAGGTAGAGGCCGTACTTGAACAGCTTGATGGGACGAAGTCGGAGGGCCCGGACAATCTCCATCCGAGGATATTAAAGGAACTGGCGCGTGAAATTGCGAGCCCGTTAGCGAAAATTTTTAAGCAATCGGTAAACTCGGGGGTTGTGCCGTATGATTGGAGGATTGCTAATGTAGTTCCTATTTTTAAGAAAGGGAATAAAAGTGATCCGGGTAATTATAGGCCTGTTAGCTTGACGTCTGTAGTATGCAAGGTCTTGGAAAAAATTTTAAGGGAGAAAGTAGTCAAGGACATAGAGGTCAATGGTAATTGGGACGAATTGCAACACGGATTTACTAAAGGTAGATCATGCCAAACCAATCTGATCTCCTTCTTTGAGAAGGTGACGGATTACTTAGATAAAGGAAATGCGGTAGATATAATTTACCTAGATTTCAGTAAGGCGTTCGACACGGTTCCGCACGGGGAACTGTTAGTCAAATTGCAAAAGATGGGAATGAATATGAAAGTTGTTAGTTGGATAAGGAACTGGTTAAAGGGGAGACTCCAGAGGGTCGTATTGAAAGGTGAATTGTCAGGCTGGAAGGAGGTCACTAGTGGAGTCCCTCAAGGATCGGTTTTGGGACCGATCTTATTCAACCTTTTTATTACGGACCTTGGCACAAAGAGCGGGAATGTGCTAATAAAGTTTGCGGATGACACGAAGCTGGGGGGTATTGCTAACACGGAGAAGGACAGGGATATTATTCAGGAAGATCTGAACCACCTTGTTAACTGGAGTAATAGGAACAGGATGAAATACAATAGTGAAAAGTGCAAGGTTATGCATTTAGGAACTAATAATAAGAATTTTGGATATACGATGGGGGCGCATCAGTTGGAAGCGACGGAGGAGGAGAAGGACCTTGGGGTGCTGGTTGATAGCAGGATGACTATGAGTCGCCAATGTGATACGGCTGTTAAAAAAGCAAATGCGATTTTGGGATGCATCAGGCGGGGTATTTCCTGCAAGGATAAGGAGGTGTTAGTACCGTTATACAAGGCGTTGGTGAGACCCCATCTGGAATACTGTGGGCAGTTCTGGTGTCCCATGTTCAAGAAGGATGAATTCAAACTGGAACAGGTTCAGAGACGGGCTACAAGGATGATCCGAGGAATGGAAAAACTGCCTTATGAAAGGAGACTCAAAGAGCTTGGCTTGTTTAGCCTGGCCAAAAGAAGGCTGCGGGGGGATATGCTTGCTCTATATAAATATATCAGGGGGGTTAACGTTAGGGAGGGAGAGGAATTATTTAAGTTTAGTACTAATGTAGGCACGAGGACGAATGGGTATAAACTGGATATTAGGAAGTTTAGACTCGAAATTAGACGAAGGTTTCTAACCATTAGGGGAGTGAAGTTCTGGAACAGCCTTCCGAGGGAAGTAGTCGGGGCAAAAGACTTTCCTGGCTTTAAGACAAAGCTCGATAAGTATATGGAGGGGATGTTATGATAGGATTGTCAATTTGGGCAGTTGATCTTGGATTACCACCAGATAGGTCTGCTCAATGATCTGCGGGGAGATGTTGGATGACATGGGAACTGAGTTACTGCAGAGAATTCCTTCTTGGGTGCTGGCTGGTGAGTCTTGCCCACATGCTCAGGGTTTAGCTGATCGCCATATTTGGGGTCGGGAAGGAATTTTCCTCCAGGGCGGATTGGCAGGGGCCCTGGAGGTTTTTCGCCTTCCCCTGCAGCATGGGGCACGGGTCGCTTGCTGGTGGTTTCTCTGCAGCTTGAGGTCTTCAAACCAGTTTTGAAGATTTCAATAACTCTATCCTAGGATAGGGGGTGTTATAAAATTGGATGGGGGGGTTCTGTGGCCTGCCTTGTGCAGGAGGTCAGACTAGATGATCAGATTGGTCCCTTCTGACCTATTAGTCTATGTGTCTATGAGTCTATAACAGCAACGGGACTTTTCAGGGGGGTCCAAGTGAAGGGACTCAATGGGGAGTCTTGGCGTGATAGGGGGCAGATGCTGGGGGAGTGGGTAGGGATCCAGGTGCAGCTGGCTGGGGTTCGGTGGAGTGGGAATACTGGTGCGGGTGGCTAATCAGGGTGATCCAGGTGCAGGGGGAATGGGGATCATTGGAGAGGTTCTGAGTGTGGGGGGGTGGGGTGAAACTCAGTGGGAGGGTCTGGTTATGAGGAGGTATGGATGCATGGTGTTTGGGTGGATGGGCATGCAACTCCCTGTACAGGAATCCCTCCCCATGTAGCTGAGGAGTGATGGGTACAGGAAGCGGGGGGGAGGGAGAGTTTGCAGAGCTTCCTGCAGCTGGGGGATAAATCTGGCGGTGGGTCTGACTCAGCCCCAGATGCTGTGCAGAGGAAGACAAAGTCCTATCCTCCCCAGCCCAGCTGGGACTAGCAGCTGTGCCCAGCACAGGGTAGGAACCACCAGCTGGGTCTTCCCCCCAGTCCTGCCCTCTACCCCATAGTGATTTCCCTCTCTGGCAGCTGCCCTGGGCACCTGGAACATACTGCTGGGAAGGGTCGCATGACCGCTCTTATGGTTTCCCTGTCAAAAAGTAATTTTTCTGCAGGGAAACAAAGAAATCTCTGGATGACACAAATTCTGCACATGTGCAATGGCGCAGAATTCCCCCTGGAGTAACTCCTAGATCAGACATTGTTGTGCTAGACACACCCAGGCACCAACAGAGGACCTGAGACTCTTAGCATTTATGCCAGAGACTCTCAGTGCATCTGGCAAAGGACCAGAGACCACCACCACTCTCAAGACCCCTGGTGCTTGAAACTAAGATTCCTCCAGCTCACCCAGCACATAGGCTCCCCCCACCCCCTTCCCAATTAGAGTTTTGCCCCAGATAGAGCCCAGAAGGGGAGGAAAATCCCTTCCTGATTAATTTTTCCCAGAACCTCTTAGATCTTGATCCTCTCCTTTCAGACCAACCTCTACCCAACTGGACTTAGGCTCCTCCTTCTCAACAGGAAAGACCTTGTGGGGGCAGAGCTACCACCTCTTAAGTATTTTCAGGGATAGTGTTGAGCAAGAGAAGTACACCATCCCCAGTAGAAAGATGGATCTCCTGGAGGCAGGAAACCTACCCATCTCACCCCATCAAGCAGCAAGTGTTCTGAAAAACATTTCCCAGACCACCGATGCCTTGATAAGGACTATGGATGGAGCAGAGGCATCCCTCTTAAAGAGCACTGAGCTAGGTACTGCTTCCTTTGGGTAGTTTTCCCACAACCCAGTGCACCATGAGCTCTCTCTCCCCGCCACAGCACTGAAACAGACAGTGTAGCAGCACCAAGAGATGAGTTTCCACTAATGGTGTGTCTACATTTGAGCTGGGAGATATGATTCCCAGCTCACGTAGATGTACTCATGTTAGGTCTGCTTGACCTAGCAGCTAAAAATAGCAGTGTGTCCACAGCAGCACAGGCACCAACTCAGCTACCTGAATATGTACCCAGAGGGTTGGAAGGGAATGTACTTGGGGAAGCTAGCCCAAGCGTCCATCCTTGCTGCCATGGACATACTGCTATTTTTAGACACTGGCTCGAGCAGAGTTAGTATGGGCACATCTACACAAGCTGGGAATCACACCTCCAAACTCCAAAGTAGACATACCCTAAAACATTGGATCCTGTGGAATGTGGTCATCTTGATCAGCAGTTCAAAGCAGAAAAATGGAGACAAGGACAGGCTACTGTCCCCAGAACCAGAAAGAGTGGAAGGGGAATAGAACCACAAGATCCCAAGAAGACATCATGGCTAAAAGGGGGAGCATCATAAAGCCTGCGGAAGGCAGGGGAGACTCAGTGGAAGACTCCAGGAATTGGGGGCAGGGGAGTTAGCATCTTCATTCCCTTCCCCCTGAGAACAAGGAGGAGAGGACAAAGATCTTTACATAGTCCCTCCTCCCAACAGTGACAGGAGAGTAGACCAGGTGGCAGCCAGGTGCTCAAAGCCTCACATTAGTTTTCAGTGGTTTGGGTTTCACAAAAGGCAGCTTGGCTTTATGAAGCACATAATATTTGAAAAGCATGACTGAGAGGCTTGTATAGTCTCCAACTCCATGAGCAATCCCTAGTGTATAGTATTAACAGTGTACAGTATAGAGCAAAATCTAAAAACAACACTTTCCCGTCATTTTTTCACCTCCAGTTATCGCTGAGCGTCATATTCTGAAGAGTCAACCTGTTTTAGTTTTGTTCTTTCTTGAGGAAGGAGATGCTAATCTCATTATCACCTTGCCAACACTTTCAGTCATGATTTTAATGATCCTTAGCAACCTGCTACTGAGCCAATTCTAAATCTGAGCAAATTGAGAACAAACAACACACCAAACACTAATAAAATAAAATAGACTCCAGGATCTGCTATTGGGAATAAGAAAGGGTGGGGCACTCAATCACATTCACTAACATAAGAAAATAATATCACCATTAAATCTTTCCAAAGATTGTTTCCTCACAGAAAAGCCAGGAAGTGCACTGTGGAAACCAATATTCCACCTTTCTAAGTGACACACTTATAGAGAACTAAGAATCCAGGACCATATTCAGCTCTGAGAAAAATCAATGAAGTGTTGCACTTGCTTACTTCAGGACTTCCCCAAGTGTTAGAATGTCATGTCCTTTCATGAGCTGTGGCTCAGGCTTAACATTATTCAAATTGAAAAGTTCCACCTAGTTTCACGTTGACACCATACAAAATTACTAATTCTGCATGATATAGATACCAAACCTTAAATCATCTCACACTCGCAGAAGCAGCCAAAGCAGGGACTGCTACACTGGGGTGGGGAAGGAGGCAAGATAGGCCCAGCTGCGGCCAGCTCTCTTGCAGCACTGTTCAGGACCCAGCACTGTGCAAGGAAGATCTGGGACACTTGCCCCCCACCCCACTCACACACCATGTGGCCTTGGGGGAAAACTGCAGACAGGAGCCAACCAGAGACCCCAGCCAGAAATTTTCCACAGTTTTGCCTGGACTTTCTCTGCCCTGGGCTGATTAGCTGTTTTCTCTAACCCCCCTCCCCTCTCCCTCAAAGGGTATTTCTACCCTGCCAAAAATAAACCAACCAACCTTGGCACTGAGTCTTAGAGCCCAAGCCTACAGACTCGGGGTTTGAGTCTACAGACTCGGGCTCATGCCATGGCACTAAAAATAGCTGTGTAGACTTTTCCACTCAGGCTAGAGCTTGGGCTCTGGAACCTGGGGTCGTTTCCAGAACCTGAGCTCCATTCCAAGCAAGAACATCTACCCAGCTATTTCTAGCACAGTAGTGCAAGCCCAAGTCTGTAGACCCAGGCTCTGAAACACTGCCACGGCTGCTTTTGTTCAGTGTAGACGTGTCAACTCTCTTCACCTCAATGTCATGCCACACCTGTTCCTTTTACCTCTTCTCTGCCCTGTCCTCGCTTTCCTTTTCTTTCCATTTAGCTTGGCCCATTCTAACCAAACTCACCCTCCAAACAAATTTATCATGGTACTAACTGACGTTTGCTGCTCGCACACTCTTCACTCTGCTTGTGTGTCCTACCCCTTCCCGCACCGTTTCTGTCCTGTCTATTTAGACTGCAAGCTCTTTGGGGCAGGGGCTGTCTACTACTGTGTTCATGCAATATCTAACTACAATCAACTCCTAAACACGGTTAACAACTTGTTCAAAAGACCCTGAGAAATGCGGACAACTTCATTGGGAACTGTGGGTGATCAGCACACTCAGAATCAGCTATATACATTTTATCCCTTTCCCTGCACCTTTCAGACATCACTTGGAGATCTGATTATATTTTTGTATATAGCACTTTGTGCAATGGGGCATTAATCCTCTTACTGTGATATAAATATTAAACATAATATTAACAACAACAAATTCCTGTATGTTTGACTGATTGATCCTTGTTGAGTGATTACAGGTGGTTTGGCATTGGGGTGACCAGATAGCAAGTGTGAAAAATCAGGACAAGAGGTGGGGGGTAATAGGCACGTATACAAGAAAAATCCCCAAATATCGGGACTGTCCCTATAAAATCAGGACATCTGGTCACACTATTTGGCATAGGTTTATCTTAAATTTGTTCTACTGTACCTCTGTCCAAAGCATAATAGCTACTCTTAATCTGTTTCAGTTTGCAGTGTATGATATTGCCTCCTGAGCTTCATAATCCTTCTAATCAAACCCCTAGAGGCACTTTAGCAGCCAACCTGGGTGATTACAGGCATCACCGTTGTAATTTACAAAATTATAAATGCTTGAATTTTTCTTAGTCATCAGTTTCAATTGTGTAAAGTTGCCCAACTGTAATGAAAGTTGCACATGGAAACAGTGTTGAATATTTAATTTGCATGCTAATCTGCCCACTCTCCACCCATTATTATGAAATGTTAATATAGTCACATAGTGTTGCATACATGGATTAACATGATCTTTGGCGCGGCACAGTAGCTGTGCCCACATGAATACACAACTACATGTAGCCTCTTCAAAAAAAAATGCATTTGTGCATTTAATGGAAGTTATGCATGGACAGGTCTGCTTGCACATGTAATTATATGTATTTGCATATACAAACTCAGGATTTTACTGTGCACATATTTTGTCCTCCTTTTGTCAACTAGGTAGAGAAATCAACTCTATTATATTTAATTTTATTAACTGAAGCCATTTTTAAAGTAGCATATGTGCAAAAAAAACCTGAAAAAGTAAACTAATTTTTTAAAATATTACAATTTTAATCCAGATAGATGGATTTAATTGTATTTTTTTTAAAAAAACATTACTCTTAGGTTAAAATCTTTCAGACAAGTATATCCTAGGCTTCTCAACTTCCCTATACTCAGGGGTCTTTCTTCTCCCCTTAATCTTCTTGCCTTCGCATATGCATACACACTCATAAAAAGGCCACTGGTGTGCTGTACAAAGCTATTACTTTAGGCTGCATGGGCAAGTACCTGTCATTATCACCTACTATGTTTCCTGTCTGATTTACTGTATTTAAGGAATTGTAGCTGCAGGTAAATAATTAAAGAACTATAGGTAGAGTACCTCTCTGGTGTGATTAATAATCACCACACAATCCACTTGTTACAGTGGAAAAGGATAAGATTCTTTCCTCTTCACTTCTTGAGTTTTGCAAAATAGGTGACTTGCACTGAATTGTTTTGCTGCTTCCCTCTTTATTTCAGCATACTGGACTTGACCAGCTTCACCAATATTTCTAATGTAATACTTATAACAACTTACTGTCTATTACACAGACCTGGAGAATATAGAGGGAGAACGGAAACAAATATTTACACAATTTTTAAAGTAAATTCTCCATTTCTGAGCCACCTTTGTTTCTTTTCTGTAAACATTCTGTAAAACAAATGCTCACAGAAACTGAATTCTAAATTTCAATGCACAAATACCTATGGAAAACAAAACTTCAATCCAATGTTCACGAGCATTCACAACAGCAATTTTCTTTATGACCCCCCAATTTACCAAAGCTCTTAAGCATATCAATGGGACTACTCACATGCTTAAAGTTAAGCACCTTAAGCAGTTGCAGAATTGAAGCCCTAATCATTAGTGCTCCCAATCTGCAATGAGTTCCATCCAGATTCAATGCAGAATATGGACTTATGTTCTTCACAGGCAATAATCAATACTGTTTCCATTTTCTAGGTCAAAAAAGCTTGCTTTTCACAATGGAAAAGAATTGGCATGACGTAATAAAGGAAAGTAAATAGAGGCACTCGAGAAAGATAGACCATATGATAATATCTTAGATTTGTGAATTTATTTGAAGGGAGATTACTTGAGAAAACAAAACCATTTCCTTTGCCAATAATTATTCTACAGGCTTTATCATCTTTTAAAATATCAGCTTTAGAAAATAAAGAGAAACACGGGCATTTCATAACCCAGTCATTCCTAATCAAACATGTGCACCAGGGCTTGAATTATACTGGAGCCAGCTTATGTCTGCATGGCAATTGTCCAATTCACATTTCCCATTAATGGTAACTGGTTATCCATTGATCTCAAAAATCTGAGAGGTTCAATTTGGCTAAGATGAACAGTAAATCCCCCAAACTGCAGATGCTTATCCAAACCATCTGAACTTTTTGGATTTGTAAAGATGAGACAACAAATTTAATGAGATCAGGTTCCCATTTATTTTTCATTACTCTTTAGTTGATTATTATTAATAATATATATAATTTGTATTATAGCACTGCCAAGGGGCACCAGCTGAAATCAGGGTCCCACTATGGCTTGCACTGTATATACACATAGTAAGAGATGGCTCTTACACCCAAAGAGTTTAGACAAAAAAGGATGCAAGAAAGGAACTGACTAATTACAAACTAGTATGAAATCAACAAAATGAAATTCAATAAAGATGTGCAAAGTACTATACTTCAGAAATAAATGCATAACTACAAAATGGGAAATAACTAGCTAAGCAGTAGTACTGCTGAAAAGGATCTGGGGGTTATAGTGGGTTACAAATTGAATATGAGTCAACAGTGTGATGCAGTTGCAAAAAAAGGCTAAGATCATTCTGGGGTCTATTAACAGAAATTTTGCATGTAAGACACGGGAGATAATTGTTGTGTTCTACTCGGCACTGTGAGACTTCCAGTGGAGTATTGTGACCATGTTTTAAGAAAGATGTGGACAAATTGGAGAGTCCAGAGGAGAAAAACAAAAGGTTTAGAAAACCTGACCCATAAGGAAAGGTTAAAAGAATTGAATATGTTTAGTCTTGAGAAAAGAAAACTGATGTGGGACCTCATAGTCTTCAAATACATTAAGAGCTGTTATAAAGAGGACTATGTTCAATTGTTCTCCATGTTCACTGACGGTAGGATAAGAAGTCTGCAACAAAGGAGATATTAGGAAAAACTTTCTAACTGTATGGATAGTCAAGTACTGGAATGGATTACCAAGGCTGTGGAATCCCCATCACTGGAGGCTTTTAAGAACAAGTTAGACAAACACCCTTAGAGGACGGTGTAGGTTTACTTGGTCGTGCCTCAGCCCAGGCAGCTACACTAAATGACTTCATGAGGTCCCTTCCAGCACTACATTTCTATGATTCTACAAATTATTATTATCTCTGTTTTACAGGTGGAAAACTGAAGCACAGAGACTATGGGTAAAATAGGAGCAAAATCCTATTTGCAAAAGGGACTTACAAATTTTGAAAGTCAATGTGACCTAGAAGCCTAACTTCCTGTGTCACTTTTGAACATGGGACTTGGACAATTTTGAATATTTTATCCTTAGTGACTTGCCCACGGTCACACAGGAAGTCTGTGGCACGGCAAAAAATTTAACCCATATTTTTGAGCCTCAGAGACATGCATCAGTCATAGGACTCTCTTTCCTCCCTCCTAGTTTGACCAGCAATAATACCCGAACACAACACCTCTTGTGGTATTGAAGTACTGCCATTTACACTGAGAATAAGGAAATGCACAATCATAAATAATACATTAAAATATTAAATAGCCTTTTCTAACAGCAAAAAAACACATTTCAAGTTTTGGTTAAAGCTCTAAATGGGTCCTAGCAGTTAAAGATTAAATTAAAACATTCCCCAAACCACAGCATGAATTTTTATTAATTTCATTGACCCTTTTTATGTTCAATAATACACAAAAGAGCAGATCTAGGTGGTGCACTAGTTGTGGAACTATATGCAAGGATTTCAGGAATACAATCAAGTTTGACAATTACATTAGCTGTCATACTTTATAGTAAGGTTCCATTTTTAGTTTATAAAGGGTTAATAAATTAACTGATGTTATAATATAAGTTATAGATTGTTAGAGAGTCCAAAAGGTTGCTTATAACTGTGGTTTATAACTATATATAAACCTTCTACTGATGTGCTTCTAATCATCTACAACACATCTTACACTCATATGTAACCAGCCTATAACATCTATAAATCATTTAATAACTCTTCAAAAAATGTATGAGTCTTAATACAAACAGGACCATATTCACTTATTGTCTATTGCTACAAAAGGCAGAAAGGCATTTTAGCGCTTTTAATTACGTAAAAAGGGATGTGCCATTTCAAGGGCCATCAACTTGTAGGTTCTAGATTTTATTAGAATTATGAAGATGTGGCAAAAGACTCAAGTTTTTTCTGGTCATTTTGTTTTGTTATTCACCAATGTAATCCAGAGGCACAATTCTGTGAAGCCATATTTTGGACTTTAGATTGGATTACAAAAGTATTTTTTAATTTAGAATTTTTTGGAAGAGATTTCCCTTAGAAATCTGTCAATGGGTTAAAATAACCTAAAACCTTTCTGAAATGTTTAAATGGCAATTCTGTGTGATAGGTCATTTCAGATTAGGAAGATGTCTACTTTGCTCTTTGATACTTTTGCACCGATGTAAGTCTTAAAATCAATTTTGAAAGGGCCTGAAGGAAAAAAGTAATAGTGTTAGCCCCCATAAAACTTATGCAAGGTAGGATACTACAATTTTACAATTCCATAGCTTAATGCTAATGGGAGTTGCAAAACTAAGGTGTATGTGCTGCAAACTACTCACTGCATTAAACCGCACTTTGGGGAAGAGTCCTAAAAGAAGTTAAAGGATCCAAATCCAATAAAAAAGGGAATGAGCAAATAGACCCACCCAGATGTGCATACTAAACAGTTTTGTTTCTAAAGTCTCTTCAGCTTCACTCAACAGTCATTCCTGCTAAATGAAAACTTTGTGAGGCTTTAAAAACTCAATTAATATAGGTTATTCCAGCAGGTAATCAGACTTATCAGTCCTTTCACACCAGACCTGCAACAGCAGCTGCAGTGGTCTTTATAAAGTCTGGGGTGGAGAAATGGAACATGGCATTGATCAAAGGTTCTTTTAATGCAATGGTCAATGAAGTTGTTTCAACCTGTTCATTTTTAAAGCATGCTTACATAAAACCAATACACAAAAAAGCAAAGTGACAGTAGATGACAAGAAACCTGGTATTTGTTTCATCCACAAACTGCTGGCAATCCACACCATATATGTTTTAACAAATCACTAGTAACTATGATGATTTGACATGGATAAAAGGTGTACATGCCGCAAAAGGCAACCCTGAATTACTCACTACTGCACTGACATAATTGTGAAATGGGTTCTGATTCAGTGTATCACACATATTGAGTGCATTTAATCAGTGGAGTCACTCTGTGCCACCTTTCTCTCTATCTCTGCCTTCAGACATAAGGTCCAGTCCTCTTCCCTCTGAAGTCAAATGAGACACAGCAAATTCTATGAGGCTTTCAGCATAGGATCCTATAGCATAGTTTTCATCAATTTATTACTGTCACACTGAATATCTCAAAAATATAGCCCACGTAGGGCCATATAGGGATATACATTAATATAACCAGGCAGATTTTCATCAGTTTCTCTTAAACATGATAAAAATATTGTTAGATGTAATGAACCTGCAACAGTTGATAAATGACCTGGGGCAGCAGGAGAGATTGTCAGATACTGCAGTCTTCCAGTAGCTCTGGTTTTCAGAGCATTCATGTTTAAAATTATTTTCCAAGGAGTACCCAGAGCTAGTCCAGCAGTATGCCTAGTGCAACTCCAATGAAGTTATACTGCAATGAAGTTGGCCTGTTGAGCCTATCCCACTGTACACAGATAGCGTAAAGGGAAAGGCTGTTCTTGGTGTTTTCTCTAAGATCCAAACAGAAAGTCCTCCATCAAAGCAGGCTCAATGAAACCTAACTTGTACCTGAAACAGGTTTACAGGTCCTCCCATCTGTGATTTCCAGGTCTCTATGCTTTATATGCATGATTTCAGTATTATAATTTTATCACTAAGCACCATTTTTAAATGCAATTAAGGAAAAAATTAGCAATAAATTGTTCTCACAACTTAACTATCCTTAAATTTACTGCTGTTACAATTTATTATTTTCATAGGCCCGAAATAAGCTATGAATAAACTAATTGCAGTTCAGAGGGGTAGCCAGGTTAGTCTGGATCTGTAAAAGTGGCAAAGAGTTCTGTGAACCTTATAGACTAACAAACGTATTGGAGCATGAGCTTTCGTGGGTGAATACCCACTTTGTCGGATGCAGTTTGTCACTCAACAGTAAAAATGGAAATTAAGAGAAAAATAATATTCATTCATTTTCCAAGTGTCTACTTTAGATGTATACAAAATCCATTCCAAATTTCTCTTCAGTAAGTTACATTTTAAGAGTTGTCTTATTTAAACACAGAACAGTAAATCCTCATGTAAGCACCCTGCTCTGAACAACATACATCCCCTGCATACATTCCAAACTTACCTGTAAAACCAAATCCCAAGAAGAGGGTAACTCAAGCAATAACAAAACATTTCCAAGTAAGAGTTCCCTTCCAATTTCATATAGTTTTCTCTGCAGAACTTCCTTGTGCTAACCCAAGTTCCCTGTGCTTTTTCTCCTGTATGAAGTTATCAAGAGGTACCTGCTTCTACGACTCAGCAGGAATTGTCCAGCATCTTCAAAGTGGGGTTCAAGCAAGATGATTCAAAGGAGCCCTGTGTCCCTGTTCAGGGTCTTAGAGACTGCCATCCCCTTACACATCCCTTCTGTATGTTTTATCTGGTTTGTGTGGTTTTCTCTTTTCCCCCTTTGCTTTATCTATTTTCCACAAAAGTGACTAGCACAGTATAACAGTATTATATAAGCTTTTTACAGTGCCATGCTTTGCTTTACAGAGTGAGCATAAATGAGGAAACACTAAGTTAAACTCTGACAGCCAGTGCTGGATGTATCAGCTTGGCCTATAAATAAGCACTGATCACCTCCATTTTATCGAACTCATTTTTAAGGCAAGCAAAGACCACAAGATTCTCCTGCAAATTTTCCCTTTACACTTCCTAGCAGTGCTGCTAGTGTCAGCTACGACAGATTTATAGTCTATTCATTCATGGGAACAAAAACCCTGCCAGGGCTGGTCATGGAACACGCAGTAGCAGTTAGTTCAAAAGATAAGAGCTGCAATACCTCACTTCCTTATTCAGCACTCTATAGCAAACACTACTTTGGAGATAATAAATGCTTCTTGTTTGTATTTCTTGAGTAATCTCTGTGAATAGTGCCTGCATTACAGCAATGTATACTAGTGCTGCTACAGTGAGGGATTAATCGGTGTTTTCCTTGTATTTAGCCTTCTTCCTCCAACCTCTATCCCTAGTTTTAGGATTTTATAACTGATGTAAATAAAGTTACTGTACTCTTATTTAAATACTGTTATTTCTGTGAGAAATTCCTTCTTCAGATATTTAAATAGTTTCATCGTTTAAAATTGAGAAACTTATTTTGAACATTGAAATCATGGTTCCACTACCGTTACTCACACTGAATAGTGCCCAGTGCTCCTTACAATTTTAGGTTTAGCCAAGTTTCCCCCACCACCACCACCTCACACACACACACATTTCAAAGATTTTGATTGCATACAGTCCAGATAGTACATACAATTATCAAAAGGAAAGCTGAGATAGAGAACAGTTACATATTTATATGAATGAATGATATTGATGGATTCATAGGTTATTTATGGTTTTTCAACAATAGTGTAGTGGGCTACTTCCCACCCCCATAGCTGGGTTGTAGGTGTAAATCAATGTTTGAGAGGAAAGAATAGGATTGAAACAGCGTGTTCTTTTGGCAGGTAGTATTACCAGTCGCTGACTCCAGGTGGGCGCTGCTGTGTGAGCACTCTGTCTGCATTAAAAATTTGTTGGATTTTTGGACAATGTGGTCTTGCCTCATATAGTAGGAAACCCCTGATCCCACAACACAATCGAACACAATGTAAATCCTCATCCTTTCTTAAATATGCCTCTTTCAACAGCAACTGTCTCCTCTCCATCAGTACTGGTGGCTCCTGCTGCTGGCTGGATCCCTGTTCACCAGTCGCTCGCCCACCAGCAGTGAGTGGGGGTGACTCCACTGGTGGACGATGGGGGTGGATGTGCAAGGCTGGTGACGGGGTGAAGATGCAGTGTGCAGGGTCAGCTGCTCCCCCTGCTGTCTGTCAGCACAGCCCATGCTACGTGCCGGCTCTTGGCCAGCAGGGCCCCATCCTCCATCCTGTTTACAGCTGGCACTGGCTGTGCATTGCCATGGTTGGTGAATGTGCATAGGCGCTGGGTGGCAGCCGGTTACAGGTCATCTCTGCTGCTCAGCCATCAGCCCTCTCACTGTCCTCTCTCTGCTTTTCCCCTTTTCCCCACTGCTCCTCCATATCCCCACCTGGAGGGGCACATCCTGCTCCCAGCGCTGTGCAGAGAACCAGCCCCTGTTCAGAGTACCCCAATAGGCTATCCAAGAGGCTCCTTCCTTCCCCCACTGCCTCTGGCTGAGCCAGCACCCCAGAAAAACCCCAGGCCCTCCAGGCTGAGGTGCTGGCCAGGAGGAGGTGAGCTCTGCATGTGCCAAAGCCCCAAGCAGTGCTAGCATGGGGAAGTCTCTCCACCCCTCAACTAAGCTCAGGAATCACAGGGGAGGAAGCAATTTCGAGCCTGTTCATGTCCCAACCTACAGGCTACACAGCATCCCCCAGGGCAAGAGCTTAACAATCTCTTCACCCATGTCCTGTCCCCTAAGGAACCGTGGGGCTGCTCCATCCCCTAGGCACCTCTCTGGCTGGGTTCACTGAAGCGCCTGCAGTCAGGTTCCCAGGCCCTGATGCACAATGCATCCTTAGGGCTTAATCCCTTCCTGCCAGCAGCCTGGATGGGGGCGGGGCAGAAGAGATATGACCTGGTCCATGTCTTTGCAGAGTTCATCTCCCCCCCACCACAGCTGGAAACAGCTCCCGTCCCTTCCCTCCCACACAGTGCCAAAAGGCTGCTGCTGGCCACATTCTGGTGTGAACCCTAGCAGAAATCTGGGGCGGGGGAGACATGTGGCCCCACATGCTCCTTTCCCCCAATGTATTGCCTTAGGAAGACATCGTGTCAGGTACTAGGAGAGTCAGTTCCGTCCTGGGGGCCTAGCCAGGCATGGATGATGGAGAGAGACAAACAGGGAAGGTCGGGTCCATCGGTTACTCTCCCCATGTGAGAGAGGTGTACAGGAAAAAGAGAGAGAGAGAGAGTGTATGTGTCCTCTCCCCATGTGTATGTGGGGATAGGGAGTGTGTGTCACCTAGGATGATAAGACATCCCGATAAAATTGGGACTGTCCCAATATAGAACTCTCTCTGACTGATGTATACTTGGGAAGCCATTTGTCCCGATACTGTAGGGTTGCCAGGCCTCCGGTTGGCATGGGACTGGCAGGTTCCCTACCTGGCCAGCTCCGCACAGCTCCCCGGAAGTGGACATCTCCCTCTGGATCCTAGGTACAGGGATGGCCTGGGGGGGCTCTGTGTGCTGCCCCCACCATGAGCACTGGCTCTGCAGCTCCCATTGGCTAGGAACCGCTGCCAATGGGAGCTGAGGAGGTGGCATCTGCCAGCAAGGCAGCACACAGAGCCGCCTACCATGCCTCTGCCTAGGACCCAGACGAAAATGTTGCCACTTCCAGGAAGTCGCCTGAGGTACAGTTGATCCACTCACCCACTCTTACAGCAACGGTCATCTCTTTCCTTCTTGGGTCTGGAGCATATTTTTCTGAAGAAAATATGCTTGTGAAGGAGGTTTTAATTCCTCTGCCATTCTCATAGCATCCCCTAAATGAACACTTGCTTTACGTGCATGATAGATTGCAATCACTCCAGGGTTTAAGCAGGTAAATTATACAGTTTAAAAATTTCCAAACTGGCACAATTGCCTGTATAATACATTGGGTCAGTTCCCATAAACCTTTACGTTTCTCTGTGGATTTCCAGCAATTAAAAACAAAACACAAACACCAACCATTCAGACTGAAAATCAAAATGACAATAGCATTAGAGGCCTATGGCTACATTGTGTATAGCCCTGCTCAAGTACCTAAGGTGGTGAGAGGGAAGGCTTTTTCCACGAGCCCCCTGCATAGGAGTCCAAATTCAGTTCTGGGGCTGACAGCATGTTCAGAGTAGGGCGCTCAAGCGTCAACAGTAGCAACACCCTTTTACAGGCTTCCATGTGAACTCCCCTCCTGTTCAAGTCCAGCTCTGCACCAGAATTCCTAGAAGCATCATGCGGAGCTGGACCTAACAAGAGGGGAGTGCACATGGCAGCCTGTAAAACTGTAGTGCAGCAACCATTGAAGCATGCACTCAAGTGCTCCAGCTCTGTACCCTTACATCAGGGGTGTTCATTAAAGAAATGCTGTAGTCTTCCAAGTTAAGATTAAAACTCTGCCTTTAATCTGCCCCATTGTACTTGCATAATGTAGCATACATGGGTGTGGATTTTTATCTCACTCATTGGATAGAACTCTTATTAGTCTTAATGGGAGTTATGGGCATTATCAACAGAACATACGCAAGAATATATAAAATGTCTGTACACAGCTCCCTTCCATAGTAAGCAACAGCAGAAACAGGCTTAGACTTTCAGCTTGAACTCTTGAGTTTCCTTGTTTTTGTCACTTTAAGCCCATGGAATGCATATAAAATGACATCAGACATCAGTTACTGTAACTACATTCTTTGCTAATCAATCAGGTTTTATTGTGTGGCCTCTGGCTCAGCTCATAACGCCAGAAAGCAGCTAGAGCAGCAGTTTAAAATTTTGCCAGTTTAATAATCCTTGCTAATTGAAAGTAGCACACTAAACAAAAAAAAAAACAAAACCTAACAGGACCACGGTTTATAGTACCTGAGCTGTTCCTAGTGAAAAAAACTATTAATTATTTTTCTCTTTAAGGGGGAAGAGGGGGACCTGAAACAACTCATCCCTATAGCTCTCTAACCCAGCAGTAGGAACCTGCACATTTTTATATTTAAGCTGCGCAACATTTATACAGAAGCTATATTGCTGTGAAGAAACCTTATTTTAGCTGCTCAGAATTAACCACCCCCTGCTGCAAAAACTGGGGGGGGTGGTTCTTCAGAGAATTACACTCATTTTTATAATTGTTCTTTCCTTTCAAATCACCTAATATGACAAACGCTTGGAGACATTATAGTTCATCTGCTAAAGAGACTCTTTATGAGTTGAGGCTTCAATGCCTTAATGGGGAAATTGCCTGATTTAAGTAAATCATGTCACCTCCATCCAAGCAATCATATTTGTTGCAGACTTCTGCTGACCTCACCTCTACAGTAAAAACAAAAACACATTTACATGTTCAGCTTGAGATATGTGGTTCAAATGATTCACAAATAGGTCATAATGAAAACTAATTTCAGCATACTCCAAAGGCACTATTTCAGTTAACTTTTGACAGTTTTTATACACATATTTTTAGTCATAATTTAAATTGCAAAAAGCAGATTTTGCACAAAACACGAGATTCATTCTCTACAGTTTGCTACATTTTCAGAACTTTTATCTTCTTCTATAAGATACAAAAAAGCTAAAATCATATTTTATACAAAATCAAGCTTGAACGTGTTTGCTTGTATTGTTTTCTTCTCTGCTTCATGCAAGCAGCCTTTGAAAATTACACTCAATGGCAACATTTAACCTCCAAGTTATGACATGCTGAACACTCAATAAATAGCTATAATTAATCTAGCTTGTTAAAATTTGAATGGTGGAGACTCCGTGCATTCTAAATAAAAATTAGCTTCATCTCAAGATTTCCTGCCTTCATAAAAAACACAGCTCTGAAAAACAGGGTTAGAACTTTGTACAATCTTACAGTATAGAGTTAACACATGGGTATCTGCTACTTTCATAATTGTCAGACTCATGAGTCCAATCCCAGTGCTGTGACTCACATTTGTTACCCTTTCAGCTGAAGTATAGATATCCATCATTCTTACTTCACCCTCAGTCATGGATTTTCCAGAATGCCAGTTATATTTCTAATCCATCTTTCTCCATTTGGCACCAGAAGGCAGTCTGTGGAGAACACTCTGATAGAAAAAGAAAATACGAGTGGAAAAAGTCCCATAGAATTTAACAAAAAGATAGTTTTTCTATAGGACTATTGTATATAATATAATGAAGCGATTTCATGGATTAGGTCAGAAGGCACCATTAGATCTAATTTGATCTGTGTAACACAGAATTTCAGTAACTCCTGTATAGAAAATTACTTCCCTGCCATATAATTCTATGCAGTAGTTCAGAAAACGTATAGCAAAGCTATCATGTTCTATATGTTTTTGGATTCATTCCTATAGAACCCTATTAATGTTTCTACATAACTCTATTGGCTTTATTCAGTTTTACAGGACTTTTCTATAAAAAGCTTGAAGAACATGCAGATCAAATAAAAACTGAATATTTTAGTATGATTTATAAATTCTAGTAACTTCTGCTTTTGATTTGGATGCCCTTGGATTCGGATGCCCTGACTTTCAGTTCAAGTTGCTGTTTGAAGGAAACTCAGCCGAAACTACCATGTTTCTACCACAAGCTAGACAGGATTCATGGCACAACTGGCTCCTGTTCACCAAAAGGAGCATCTATCCATGTTTTGAACCCCAAAATAAGGTGAGCTAGACTGGTTTTATAAACTTTAGAATGTCTGTGAATGCTTTGTAAATCCACCTCAGTTAACTCTTATTTTTACTATTTTACAGTCATTCACGTACAGGATGATTAATGGACAATGATAGATCCCTTCTCTAAGAAGTTTACACTACAAAAATTACATGTCCATCCCCACAGACTACACAGTAGAAGAATTAAGCACATCTCCCACTTGCTCATTTTGAACCCAAGATTCTTCCAAACAGACCTAGAGGGATGCCTGGTTTAATTCATTCATTTCAGGCCAGGGTCTTAAAGCCTGTAGACTCAGTTGTACTTTTGCTGGACGCGTTATCTTTCTATTAAGAATATTATTGGTGAAAAGCCCAGAGTAGTTCAGCAGAACACCAGAATGATGCAACTTTGCTTTTGGAGCAAAATCTTCTATGCAACTCTCCACCCATTACTATTCCCATTCCTCTATTTACTAAGCAGAAACTTTCGTCACACTGCTCCAGGGACACATTCTTCCTCATGTTTTTGTCTATCTGCAGCAAGCATTGGAATTGCCAAACAGGATAAGACCAGCATCCCACCTCCTTCAATATCTTGTCTCTGACAGGTGCCAATACCATTTACTTCAGAAGAAGGGGCAAAAACCCCTGTAGTAGGCAGCTATGCAATAACTCAGGGAAACCTTCTTCCTGACGCCCCCCAATAGCTAGAGGTTGGCTCAGCCCTGAAACATGAAAGTGTCTCGTCCAAGCTCAGTTTTTAATACTTATTGTAACAATTCTAGATTTTCTTGTTATCTATATAAATGTACATTTTTTTTAATCATGCTAAACCCTTGGCCTCAAATATATCTTCTGGCAAAGAGTTCACACAGGCTAATTGTGCATCGTGAAAAAAATATTTCTTTTTAGCACTTTTAAAATGGATCCCTTTGATTCATTAAATATTCCCATGTTCTTGTATTATGAGAGGGTAAAAAAAGCAATGCACAGTTGAACAGGTACCCAAAACATGACCTATATTCAAGATTTTTCCCAATAACCTTAAAAGTCAGTAAAACTTGCTTAGAGACCCTGCCACTTGGAAAACAGGTTCTATGTGATTTTCAAGGAAGCCTGCCAAATCTCATACGGTACACATCACTTCTGAAATAACCACACTCCACAGTTAACTGTATGTGCCTCACAACGATATTCTTTACTTATGTGCTTTCAAAATAGATGACTGATTTTCCAATATTTTCATGGGTATTGTAGAACCTAGCTATATCCTTGGGAAGGTAAGTAACATAGTAGTTACCTTCATCTCTGCAGAAGGGTCAAGCTTAACAGGGGCAGGAAAGGAGAAATCATCTAAATAAAGGAGTATATTTGTACACATGGATTCCTTAAGCAGCACCCATTGGAAATAATGTTTCAAATACTGAACAAGAAATTGAAGGGCCTTATAGGAATAATACTGGTGTGCAAACTCAGAAGCCCAAGAGTTTCAAGTCCTCTAAGTTCACTGGCAGTAATCAAAAAACTAATTGTATATTCCAGACCACCATCAATACTGCCTGCTGCATTACACTCAACCAATGACTGGATTCACCAGGTCATGGAGCATGACAATGATGGGAGTATGACATCATTAACTGAAGCACACTCTGAGTTTCTCAAAGGTGGCTTCCATTGTATTTCTCCAACGTCTTTTTTAGATAGCAAGCAAAGCAAAAAACCAAGATTCTTAAATTCCATAAAAGGTGGGAATGGGGAAGGAGAAGTGAAAATGGATCTGGCACAGAACTAAATTTACCACTATGGTAACCGATTCTATCATAAAACCCTGCAAATTCTAAAACAGATTTGAAAAATCTTTTAGAAACGGAAAGCTGTGGACTTCCTTATTCAAGGAACTCTGAAAATCTTTTGCAAACACTTTAATTTAACATTTGCTCTCTTTGCATAAATATCTAGACATTTTTATGGACTCTCCAAATTAACTGAGGATTGTGATCTTTGCACAAGGCTACTGCTGACTCCTTGTGAATGCTTTTTTCCTCTAAATTCCTGTCTGCCTTTGTTTTCATATTCTACCACAATTAATAAGCATGGAAAGCCCCATAATTTCTATATAGGGCTGTAAAAGAAAGAGGACATATTTTTGGTATTTGTGTTAATTTACCTAATGCATAGTTATGTTTAAATCCTCTAAGATCACTTAAAAATGTGACAAAGTGGGTATTCACCCACGAAAGCTCATGCTCCAAAACGTCTGTTAGTCTATAAGATGCCACAGGATTCTTTGCTGCTTTTACAGATCCAGACTAACACGGCTACCCCTCTGACACTTAAAAATGTTAAAAATGAATGTTTTGCACAAAGGGAAAGTTGTAATGAGGTGTAGTTCCAGATTTAACCACTAGAGGAGCTGTTGGCTGTGGCTCCTGTCAATTCAGCGATGCCACACAAAGACTATGAGTATGGACGGGGACAAAAGTTGATTGAAGGAGGAGAAAAAAAAGAGAGATTGAAGGGCTCATAAGATACTGATTGGATACTTATGACTCTGGGGCCAAATTTTAAGGCTGGTCTTCACTGGACATGTAAATGCCAAAGAACTAATTTGTGGGCTCAAGGGTTAAGCATGACTAACACTGTCAGTGATGGAGAATTAGGCAATTTTAATTGAAGATTGTATCGTCTTCTAAAACATCGGCTCTAGGAATTATGTTGGGAAAATTCTACTTCCTGTGTTATACAGATCAGATCAGATGATCATAACGGCTCCTTCTGGTCTTAGAATCTATGAATCCACAGCAAATAATCTAATTTTTCCCTGTAAATAACAGCAACCCAAAATTTGTGCAAGTTATGGGTGCAGAAATGGAGGCCACTTTTTAAAATCTTATCCTTTTATATGCATGTGCCCGTAGCCTAAAAAATATGTATTTGGTCTAGTTATTTTATAGTATATTAATTCCATCTTCCCATTACTTTAGTTTTCAGAAGATTTTCTCACAAAAAAATAAGATGTGGTGATACAGAGTTCCCTTTCTTAGTCTTTTGAATATGTTTATGTAGAAGCATGACAAAATCCTCACTTTAACATGAACTTCTGTGGAAATGAATGTAACCTTCCCTGGAACCTGATGTAGCAAACTTCTTGATAATGACTGCAGCCCTTCTAGATCTTGCCTGTAATTGATACATGCCATACACAAGTAACAAGGTGTGCTACTGTACAGAAACCTAATGAATATTCTACATAAAGAGGGTTAATGGCTACAGTGCAGTGAGTTGAGATTAAATATACAGTAGGTGTGTAACATTATGGGATGTTAATTATAAAGAGGGTGAACATAAATAGGGAACAGATAGGGTGCATTAAGGGGTTCAATGTGGCAGAAGGAAGAGTGAGAGCTCCAACATGACGGATGAATATACTGAACTTTACTTATCTGTGCTGCACTTTTTGTTACAGCCTATGTAATAATCTTGGTTCAATAAAACATAGTTTTGCAGATTGAAGGTATTTAATATACCATTAATTAAAACTTTGACAACTGTCAAGAGAAAGTTAATAGAGATGCAGTTCTCCTTGTTACTTTTGTCCCTTTTGAACAGAAGAATCTTGGTTTCATTTAACTTCATTTATTTAGATCTTCTCCAGAAGATTCTATAGCCACCATCCCCCTTATACCACTCTTTCCTTTTCTGCCCCTTCTTTGACACATAGAGTTGTCTTTGTCTTCCTCTTCATGACATTTTCTTGTAAAGATGTTGTGAAACTCTTCTGTGCTCTACAGGATGGTGTTACTGACAATTATAATTAGTGTCCAATCATGATCACTGAAGGAAAAACGTGCTATAGCCCCCCATGGGTTGTTGCCTCTTCAATTACTTATACCATTGTTCTTGAGAGCTTGTTAAAATTATATTTAATGAATGCTGTTTAGAATCCTATGATGAAACCTTATACATGCAGCTTATTCATCCATTTAGTTTGCCATCTTCCTTCCATCATTTTTCATGTAACTATTTATAACAAAGTTTTGTCTACTAACGTACAAATTCACTTCCTTACTCTAGTATACTTTATAGACCTTGCATTGGTTTGTAGCTATTCTACAGCTAAAGAATACATTTTATATTTCCCTTGCTTCATTTTTCTACTCAATGTTTTGTGTATTGGCTGATCAATTTTCCTCCAGGGCAGATTGGCAGAGGCCCAGGAGGTTCTTCGCCTTCCTCTGCAGCAAGGGTTACTTGCTGGAGGATTCTCTGCACCTTGAGGTCTTCAAACCACAATTTGAGGACTTCAATAACTCGGACATAGGTTAGGGGTTTGTTACAGGAGTGGGTGGGTGAGATTCTAAGGCCTGCACTGTGCAGGAGGTCAGACTAGACGATCATAATGGTCCCTTCTGACCTTAAAGTCTATGAGTCTGAGTCTAATTTTCTTCGAATTAATGTTAATGTTAAGCAAAATCTTACACTTCACTGATATGTGCTTATTTCTGCGCTGAATGTACTGAGAAGCACATATATCTTCAGTTTTATTAATCAGAATGAAGGAATGCTCACAACTCATTGTTGAGGTATAACACTGACAGACCCCAGCCGTTGGCGGGCGGGATGGAACTTGGGACCTCTGGAGCTCAGTGCATGAGCCTCTACTGCGTGAGCTAAAAACCAACTTCCTATTAACTAAGGCTGTAGAGCAGACTCATAATCTATCTTCCCTGGCCCCATCCCCCCTCAACACCACACCCAGGTGGTGTGTGGGTTACAGAAGCCTTTTTCCAATCACTGTATATATGTTGTTAAGAGAAGTGTGCATAGCTTTAATTCTATTAGTGAATTCTCCTACCTACTGTCTTCCAAGTATTTTACAGTAACTCCTAAATTACATTGGTTTATAATAAAGACAGGCATTAATGGGAGTTCAGAAAAACTCGGACTCATTCTTTCGCATTACTGTCAACTGTACTGTGCTGGGAGTGGATCTCAGGCTCAAATATGTTTCCCCTTACAAAGCTAGGTCATGGTATCCATGACAGTCCCCTGGTTTAGGGAGTTGTGTGGAGCCCTAGGGAATCATGAAGGGTGAAAACCGTGGACCAGCTGTTACAAACCACTCCTCAGCATGCTGAACAGCTCCACAGATGCACTGGGTGTGGTTTACAAGGGGAGACAGAGCCATGAATCCACTTCCTGCCCACCTCCATTTTGATATCTTGCATTCTGACTGGGAAGCTCTTAAAGAATGCAGGAACCATTAATATGGGAGACTTCTTGCTCAGCCTCCCCTCTCGCACAGCCTAGGAACAGCTCTATTGTTTGTCTCACGAAAGTCATGCTGGGTATGTCCACTTATAAACGAAATTCCCAGGATGTTATCTCAAAGGTCTTATTTACCATCCAAGATGTTTAATGTTCATTCCGAGAAGTGCCACTTTTGAACCATTTGATCAAGGGGCGGGGAGAAACCAACCAATCTAGTCATGGTCTTCTGAAGAACCATTCCAGGTAATGCCTTGTATGGCACATCTCTCTTGATTCTGGCTATTTTCTTTCCTCTAGAAATGCCAAGATGATATTTAGCATTTTGGCAAAGTTACATCACCTTGGCATTATAGCAATTCGATTGATCAAAAATAAATTTTCCTTAAGGTGAGACATTGATTTTTATTATGGAAGATATTTTCTTTCCGAGTTATTGTCCTGTTTTACGTTTTCCAAGAGAGATTCACTTCAGGATGTATCACACTTTTTTCAATAGAAGGAGAAATGACCCCTTACCTAATTCCACCTCTTTGCAAGTTTTACTTTTCCCTCTAACCTGCTAACACCTTTTTGAGAATGTGTGCACTACACTTCAGGAAGGTAATTTCCAAGGTAGCGTGTTTGAACCTAGTAACCCATAACAAACCCCATTCCTCCAAGTTCTAATTGCTGGCTCAGAATGAGCGTACAAGCGAGGTTCTCTTTATGTACATAAAAAGCTAACATGAAACAAACAAAACTAGAAAAGGATGTTCTTTCTGAATTACTGCCACAATATGTTAACTTCTTAATAAGACTTAGGTGCAAACATGTGGCTTGTGGTACCATGGGTGGATTTATCATTTAAAACACAAACCAGGAGGATTCATAACTACCTCAGACCCATCATGTTTGTTACTTGCTTACTTATTTTTAAATTAATTTAATACATTTATAAACTGGAGAAATTGTCAAAACAGCAACAAATGTACAATACCTAAGAGCTTTTAAAATGAAACATCCTGCACAATTTTTTGCCACTGCTTTGCTTTTACTGCCTACAAACCTGTAAACATCAAAAGGCAATACTGTAACATCCTTGTCTGCTATGCTGCTCCCCTTCTGACTACTCACTAACTGCCTGGAATGGCCAAAAAATAGTAACATTTAAAGATAGTAAATAGGCACAGGCGTGACATGGTATTTCTATTCCTGGAATGGGTGATTAACTCCAAAAGTCAGGTTTCTAGATGAATACTCATATTTCCTCCAGTTCAATATGTGTTTTCCACTCATGTTCACTAATAATCACTGCAAATTCACTGTTTCCGTGACTGCTCTCCAGTATTTGAAGAAAGTAAACATATCAGGGATTCATACTCAGTCCAAGCAAATGTTTTTCATTAAAGGGAATATTTTAACTCAACTCTGTTAAATATGCAGAACATTAATTTATTTCTCATCAGAGTCATGAATACCCAGTGTGAAATCTGGGCCCCACTGGAGGGAATAGCAAAATTCTCTTGTGCCCAATCATTTTGTTGCCTAGTCATTTCTATCAATATGACTAGGCCTGAGAACACCTTCCGTGCAAGGTTGTAGGAGTGTCAGTCACCTCCATGGAGAGCCTGCTGTGGGTTCCAGCATAACAGTAGTCTATTTATCTGGAGACCCTTCTACAAAAGGAAAACCCACTCCATGGTAGGTCAAGGGCAGTGGCAGCAAGGGAAACAAGAACACAAATGAAAACATTTGTTTAGCTTGTAATGTTATTCACATAATCACAACCCATGTGACCAAAGCAAAATCTTTTTAAAAAAATCAATTTTCATTTTATTGCCTGCATAGGCACCGTGGTAGCTATTTCTGTCAAAAGTATTCAAATTACCATATTTACAGGGTCACGCTGTGTGGAGTTGTTCATGACATGAGTGCCAACCTCAGGCAGACTGTCAAAAAACAGGACAGACACCCCAAACTGGTGCTATGTTCTATCATTAGATTTCACCAACCCAGTAACAAGTGGGAACTCCCGGATTACTACAACAGTCTTACCATGGAGTCACAGTAAGTCCCCTTGGGCACTCCAATCTATCCATCGAGGCAAGCTGGACTTAGTGATAAATGGTCACTTGCACCAAAAAATCGCAAAATGTTCAGGTTGCTCCCAGTCCCAAGAAACCAGTCACTTACCCCAGGTCAATTTGTACCTCAGATCTCACACCAGATACAACACTGGTAGCCTATAGTAAACTAAGGATTTATTAACTAGAAAAAAGAAATGAGAGAATTATTTACAGGTTAAAGCAGCCAACATATAAGCACAAATGAGTCACAATCTGGTTCCAAAAGGTGACAGAGAGATAATAATCTGTCCACTTAATATCTTTTAGGAGTTGACCCTGGAGATCTCTGCTTTGTGCTTCTTAGCTCCAGTCCTTTAAGAGTCCAAAAAGCAAAGTATGATAACCATTTCTTCTTGTGAGCATCTTTATACACCCTTCCCCCAGAGTTTAAACTGAAGGAAGGAGAGCTCCTGAACATAACTTCTTCATGGCTGGATGAGACAATCAACAAAGACTCAATCCTACACTGGCCCATTTAGTCTTGATAATACTTCCTTATGGGCGGGGGTCGGGGATGGGACCACTCTTCCTGCCTAGGTTCACAAATCAGAGCAGGCATTTTTCAATTATAAAGCAAAACTTACATATTGCCTTATAGCAGGATACACCAAAAAATCATTTAATGAAGGAAAAATACTTTTACTTAACATTTTCTAAAGTAACAATTTTATTTTATGCTCTTACCTCTCCCTTCCCTTTCGTATGCTCATAGGAAAAATAAAATGCAATCCTCTCTAATAAACCCTCTCTATGCCTTTTTTCTTGTAATATTATTTGATCTGACCAGTATGTCTTGAACTTGAGATATTTTCCTGAAAATAAAAGTTCATATCTTAAAGCAATTGTCTCTTTTATTGATAAATTACGTTTCATTTTCTTCAATGTTGTATTTCAAAAGTTCAGAGATATTTAGCACTATAAATACAGTCAGAAATGGACTTGCAGGCACCAGAGAATTACAGGTGTAGATCTTTTTTCCTCCAACTATCCCTCTAGACAGCCACATGATGAACTAGTGCTTTGATTGTAAGGTACTGCACTCACATAAGGAACCTTTCAGATGTCTGTCTGCATGCTGACATTCATGTGGAATTTCTTACACTATGCAATTAAGCATGGATTTCAGATTTGGTTTCAAAAATTCCTTTTTGACCACATAAGGGGACTATGCACATCTTAACACAGACAGAGCATTTAACATGATATTCAATGACAAATCTTTTAGGGCCAGAGTTCGCTGCCTTTGTGCACGTAATGGTATAGGGGCTCTGCTTGCCCAAAATGCAGCCAGAATGCAGCTGCTTGGTGCATTTCCCCTGTGGCACTGGAGGTATTCTGTCTGCCTTTGCCCTTCACAGGCAGAATACATCCAGCCACTATCATTCAGATGCTACATCTTCACACACTCAAAACCAGCTTTGGCTTTTAAAGTCAAAACATAGCCTGAGTGCACAGTGTTTCTGAACTGTGTGGTGTCACAGCACAGAGGGGAACTGCCTAAACTCATTCTGTTCTTTCTGATGTTCCTGATGTTGCCACACTTAATGCCCTAAAAGCTACAGCATTCTTGGGCTCTGCTTTTGATGCCACTTTATTCTCTTGGGTGTTGGGGCAAGGGGCATGCTTTGAATCTTCACATGTCAGGATGAGAAAAATCAATTTCAATGCCCAAAGGAAGAAATTACTGCTAGAGAAGGTCACTAGCCACTACAAGTTGTTCTATTATCATGTAGCCTTGAAAGGAAGCCTACAAAAATTAGATAAGTGTGGAATATGATCTGGTAAATTATAAATACCTTGGGATAATCTGAAAGGCACATAGGGGAGCTAAACTTTAAATGAAGAGTAGAATTTGTTCAGATGTTTATTCTGGTTAAAGTTTTAGAACAAGAGAAGACATATTAGGTCTGATGCTGAAGAACAGTCTGCTCATGTCTGAGACTGTATAATACACTACTTAAGAAAAAATTACTCCCATAATGCAGATAAAATTATGTCAAACTGGGTTTCTGCCCTATAACGTTGGCCTGGGAGATACAGGAGAGAACTGATATAACTTAAAATATTAATGCAGCTCAGTTTTCCAATGCTTTTCTTCATAAATTACCATTGCTCATTCAAAGGGAGCCTTCCTCAGCCTTCCTTCATTGCTTTTGGCTTAATACTGAACCCTCGTCTATTCTGACAGATTACACCACATGTATACACATGTTCACAAGCAGAAAAGTATCTTGTGAGGAAGCAAATACAGTACATCTTGTTGATCAATGCTGATTTTGGTCAAGTTATACACAAGGATTGCATTGTTTAAGTTTACTAAAGAACCCTTCTTTAAATAGGACACAAGTCCTGGGAGTCATAAGTAGACTGAATAATCAGAATCAAAAACAGTGCTGATGCTTATGTAGAGAAACAAGGTGGGTGAGGTAATATCTTTTATTGGAGTAACTTCTGTTGGTGAAAGGCTGATGCATATGTGGGTACGTCTACACTACGGGATTATTCTGATTTTACATAAACTGGTTTTATAAAACAGATTGTATAAAGTCGAGCACACGCGGCCACACTAAGCACATTAATTTGGCGGTGTGCGTCCATGGTCCAAGGCTAGCGTCGATTTCCGGAGCGTTGCACTGTGGATAGCTATTCCATAGCTATCTCATAGTTCCTGCAGTCTCCCCCGCCCCTTAGAATTCTGGGTTGAGAGCCCAGTGGCTGATGGGGCAAAAATCATTGTTGCGGGTGGTTCTGGGTAAATGTCATCAGTCATTCCTTCCTCCAGGAAAGCAACAGCAGACAATCATTTCGCGCCCTTTTTCCCTGGATTGCACAGCAACCATGAAGCCCGTTCAGCACTTTTTTTTTTACAGTCACCGTATGTGTACTGGATGCCGCGGACAGAGACAATACTCCAGAGCTACACAGCAGCATTCATTTGCTTTGCATGATAGCAGAGATGGTTACCAGTCGTTCTTACCGTCTGCTGCCAATGTTATTTGGCAATGAGATGACGGTTATCTGTCCTTCTGTGCTGTCTGCTGCTATCATGGGTGCCCCTGGTTGAGATCGGCCGAAGGCGCAAACGCAAAACTGGGAATGACTCCCCGAGTCAATCCCTCCTTTATGGTTTCTAAAAATAGAGTCAGTCCTGCCTAGAATATGGGGCAAATGTACTAGAGAAGCAGTGTATCAGAGAGTACAGCTGCTCTGTGTCAGATCCCACAGAAATGATGAGCTACATGCCATTCACGGGGGGTGCCCCTTCAACAACCCCACCCGTTGCTTCCCTTCTCCCCCAACCTTCCTGGGCTACCATGGCAGTGTCCCCCCCCATTTGTGTCATGAAGTAATAAAGAATGCAGGAATAAGAAACACTGAGTTTTTAGTGACATAAAATGAGGAGGAGGCAGCCTCCCGGTGCTATGATAGTCCAGGCAGGACATTAAGCAGTGTGGGGGAGAAGAGCCCAGTCTCCCACTGCTATGATAGTCCAGGCAGTACAGAATCTTTTCTTTTCACATGAAAGGGAGGGGGCTGATTGAAGCTCAGCCCCCAGTTGCTATGATGAAGACGGTTACCAGCCGTTCTGTACCATCTACAGGGAATGACCGGGAGTCATTCCTATTTTCACCCAGGCGCCCCCAGCCAGCTTCACCTGAAGCCAGCCAGGAGTACTCACGGGTTCATAAGAAGGACGGTTACCAGTCCTACTGCACCGTCTGCCACCGGGGAGGGGAGAGGAGCGGATACTGCTCTTCACTGCTGCAGCATCGCGTCTACCAGCAGCATTCAGTAGACATAGGGTGACACTGAAAGAAGTCAAGAAACGATTTCTTTCCCTTTTCTTTCACGTGGGGGGGAGGGAGTAAATTGACGAGCTATACCCTGAACCACGCAGGACAATGTGTTTGACCCTACAGGCATTGGGAGCTCAGCCAAGAATGCAAATACTTTTCGGAGACTGCTGTGGACTGTGGGATAGCTGGAGTCCTCAGTACCCCCTCCCTCCATGAGCGTCCCTTTGAGTCTCTGGTTTCCTGTTACGCTTGTCACGCAGCACTGTGTAGCCTGTAGATTTTTTTTTCAAATGCTTTGGCATTTTTTCTTCTGTAATGGAGCTCTGATAGAACAGATTTGTTTCCCCATGCAGCAATCAGATTCAGTATCTCGTACGGTCCATGCTGGAGCTCTTTTTGGATTTGGGACTGCATTGCCACCCGTGCTGATCAGAGCTCCATGCTAGGCAAACAGGAAATGAAAATCAAAATTTTGCGGGGCTTTTCCTGTTTACCTGGCCACTGCATCCGAGCTGAGATTGCTGTCCAGAGTGGTCACAGTGGTGTACTGTGGGATACCGCCCGGAGGCCAATACCATCGATTTGCGGCCACACTAACCCTAATCCGATATGGTAATACCAATTTTAGCGCTACTCCTCTCGTTGGGGAGGAGTACAGAAACCGATATAAAGAGCCTTTATATCGATATAAAGGGCCTCGTAGTGTGGATGGGTACAGCGTTAAATTGGTTTAACGCTGTTAAAACCGGTTTAAACGCGTAGTGTAGACCAGGCCTGTGACTGACAAAGCTTAAAGTGAGTTTAGGGAACGAAGTGACTAAGTCATATGTGGAATACAAAATGACCATAGAGGCATACACAGCTGTAATAAACTGGTTTAACCTTAATCTGAGTCACAGATAATGGAATCGGATCTTATTGTGAATTTCATATTTTACATCGGGGTAGGCAACCTATGCTAAAGGTTATGCACGTGCTAAAGGCGGCACGTGAACTGATTTTCAGTCACGCTGTCCAGGTCCTGGCCACTGGTCAGGGGGCTCTGCATTTTAATTTAATTTTAAATGACGCTTCTTAAACATTTTTAAAACCTTATTTACTTTACATACAACAATAGTTAAGTTGTATATTAAAGACTTATAGAAAGAGACCTTCTAAAAACGTTAAAATATATTACTGGCACCCAAAACCTTAAATTAGAGTGAATAAATGAAGACTCGGCACACCACTTCTGAAAGGTTGCCGACCCCTGTTTTACATGTTTCTTAAACTCCATGCTCCTGGATGCATGTGATTAGGTGAAAATCTCAGCATTCATTAAAAAAGTTAGTGAGTTTCCAGCCCTCATGGGTACTGAGACATGCTTGAAAACATTTTTATGAGCCTTTAGAGTCCAAAAACGAGAAGACAAAGAGCATGAACCCAAAATCTTTTTCTTTAATTTTATTATTTTTAAGACCTCGCTCTTGATTACTGTTACGTGCCTGGATGCTCTGCAAGGACGAAGCCCACACACACAGGTGAATTAATTGGCTTTAATGAAGGTTAAGTGACACACCTGCAATGGGAACGCCATGCGTTGCTGCCACTGGCTTAGGGAGTCCGACATCCGAACAGCTCGGTCAGGTGCGAAGTTCAATGCGCAAGCTCTAGCCCTCAGCAATTATAGCATCATGCTAATAGCATGCAAACTAACCTTTACATATGCAATAAGGGACTTTCCATCAGCAATGGCCGCCTCCCCTGGCCTCGTGCCAGGGACTTTCTGCAGACGGTCTGCAGTTCCCCAAAACACCGAGGCTTCCCACACAGGGCAGTTTTATCCGGTTAAAAGCAGCAGCTGCTAGCAACTTCTATCCGCTAATAACCTCTCCTTGAGAAAGCGCAAGCCCTAGCTTAGACCGTAACAATATCTTCTGGGGTCCCCTACAATTACTTTGGGTTCTCATTACTGAATTAGTTAAAATGAGGATTCGAGCTCCAAATGATCTAATAGATAGGGAGTACTCGGAGGTCTTCAGGGGGTATATCAACTCATCTAGATATTTGCCTACTTTTACAACAGGCTACATAAAAAGAACTAGTGAAGTTAGTACAAACTACAATTGCATAGATAATGATTTGTTTGTATTGCTCTGTATACTATACATCGAAAGGTAAGTATATATTCCAATTGATTCATTTTATAATTATATGGTAAAAATGAGAAAGTGAGCAATTTTTCAGTAACAGTGTACTGTGACACTTTTGTATTTTTAATGTCTGACTTTGTAAGATTTTAAGTGAGGTGAAACTTGGGGGTAGCCATGACAAATCAGACTCTTGAAAGGGGTAGAGTAGTCTGGAAAGATTGAGAGCCCCTGAAGTGGACAATGAGGTGCTATTCCAGAGGGGTTGATTTCAAGGAGAGAAAGTTAGAAATGAAGGAAACCAAAATCAAAGACATATAACAGGAAAAAAATGTCTATGAACCAATTGGTATCAGGAAATCAATTACCATTTAGTCCAATATCTCTTGAATGGAACAGAAAAAATAGTTCCCGATGTTACATTTTACAGTTAAAGTTGAGTATCCACTTCAGAGACCAAGGAGGCAGTGATACAGATCACTTGACAGGTAAACTAGCTTAAGAACAACCTGCTTCGGACTGGCAAATAGAGCTGATTATTAACGGCAGATTTGTATCCTTTAAGATGGATTCTGGAGTACAATGCCATTGTATTCTAAGGAAAATAATACATAGATACGCATATTAGGCATGTCAAGTGATAAAAAAAATTAACCGTAATTAATTGCACAATTAATCACGCTGTTAATGAATAATAGAATACCATTTATTTCAATATTTTTGGATGTTTTCTACAGTTTCAAATATATTGCTTTCAATTACAACACAGGATACAAAGCATACAGTGCTCATTTTATATTTATTTTTATTACAAATATTTGCACTGTAACAAACAAAAGAAATATTTTTCAATTCACCTAATAAAAGTACTGTAGTGCAATCTCTTTATCATGAAAGTTGAACTTACAAGTGTAGAATTATGTACCAAAAAACCCTGCATTCAAAAATAAAACAACGTAAAACTTTGGACTTGTAGGCTCTAATCAGTTCTACTTCTTGTTCAGTCAATCGCTTAAACAAGTTCATTTACATTTGCAGAAAATAATGATGCCCGCCTCTTATTTACACTGTCACCTAAAAGTGAGAACAGGCATTTGCATGGCACTATTGTAGCCAGCGTCGAAAGATATTTACATGCCAGATGCGCTAAAAATTCATACATCCCTTGCTGCTTCAACCACCATTCCAGAGAACATGCATCCATGCTAATGATGGATTCTGCTCGATAACAATCCAAAGCAGTGCATGCTGATGCATTTTCATTTTCATCATCTGGATCAGATGCCACCAGCAGAAGGTTGATTTTCTTTTTTGGTGGTTCGGGTTCTGTAGTTTTCACATCAGAGTATTGCTCTTTTAAGACTCCTGAAAGCATGCTCCACACCTCATCCCTCTCAAATTTTGGAAGGCACTTCAGATTCTAAAATCTTAGTTCAAGTGCTGTAGCTATCCTTAGACATTTCACATTGTTATCTTCTTTGCATTTCATCAGATTTGGAGTGAAAGTGTTCTTAAAACGAACATGTGCTGAGTCATCATCCGAGACTGCTATAATATGAAATATACGGCAGAATGTGAGAAAAACAGTGCAGAAGACATACAATTCTTCCCCAGGGAATTCAGTTACAAATTTAATTAACGCATTTTTTTAAAAAGTATCATCAGCATGGAAGCATTTCCTCTGGAACGATGGCCAAAGCATGAAGAGGGATATGAAACTTTAGTGCATCTGGCATGTAAATATCTTGCGACGCCAGCTACAACGGTGCCACGTGAACCCCTGTTCTCACTTTCAGGTGACATTGTAATGAAGTGTGCAGCATTATCCTCAGTAAATGTAAACAAACTTGTTTCTCTTAGCAATCGGCTGAAGAAGAAGTAGGACTGAGTGGACTTGTAGGCCCTAAAGTTTTATGCTGTTTTGTTTTTGAGTGCAGTTATGTAAAAAAAACTAAATTTGTAAGTTTCACTTTCATTATAAAGAGATTGCACTACAGTACTTAATATTTTTCAATTTACCTCAGACATTTATTTTGTTAATCATTTTTACAAAGCAAATATTTGGTAATATAAAGTGAGCACTGTACACTTTGTAGACTGTGTTGTAATTGAAATCAATATATTTGAAAATGTAGAAAACATCAAAAATATTTAATAAATTTCAATTGGTATTCTATTGTTTAACAGTGCGATTAATTTTTTTAATCGCGATTGATTTTTTTTTAGTTAATCATGTGAGTTAACTGTGATTAATCAATAGCCTATATATATGCGCGCGCGCGCACACACACACACACATACATACATACATACATACATACATTCAGGACATAAAATACCAGGGAAAAGGCAAATAACTATTACAACTTTTTTTAAAAACCAGTTGTAACTTAACTTTCCAAACAGTACATTCAGATATCCTACCTGTGTTAGAACTCAAACTGTCTAACCATGAAGTAGATAGTTAAATAAGAGATTACTACAGACACTACAGAATTGCACTCAGAAAGCACAGACAACACACTTGGCCAATTTTTAGAAGTCTTCCAAGGCATGAGATGTCAAAGTGGATGTTTACCACAGTAAAACATACTTGGTTATTAACTTCAGTGATCCATTCTCCAGAAAAATATCTATTTGTCCTAACTTTTAAAGTAAAAATTGAACTTGATAATATGGAAAATGTAGTAATTACTGAAAAGGTAGAATAACCTATACATTTTAGCATATTTGAAAATCCACATAAGGTATGTTCAGGCTGTAATCCAGGGGTCGGCAACCTTTCAGAAGTGATGTGCCGAGTCTTCATTTATTCACTCTAATTTAAGGTTCTGCGTGCCAGTAATACATTTAAACATTTTTAGAAGGTTTCTTTCTATAAGTCTGTAATATATAACTAAACTATTGTATGTAAAGTAAATAAGGTTTTAAAAATGTTTAAGAAGCTTCATTTAAAATTAAATTAAAATGCAGAGCCTTCCCCCTTCCCCCCCGGACCGGTGGCCAGAACCCAGACAATGTGAGTGCCACTGAAAATCAGCTCGCGTGCCGCCTTCGGCACACGTGCCATAGGTTGCCTACCGCTGCCATAGTCTCTCTCTCTTAAATAAACCTATAAAACATTATCTGATGGCAGCTAAGATCTCAGAAACAAATGTGGATTTTGGCAAGTAAAGTTGAATTTAGAAACGTATTGACTTTTAATTCTCCATTTAGATGTTATACAGGTATGTGAATGCTACTATATATTAATTCCACTGTAGCACTATTTCAAAAAGTCTTTGAAGAGGTCATGGAGGGGGTTCACACCTTAAATGAAATTACAATAGATAATTATTTAACTTTGGCTATGAACCCTAACAAACACAATATAAGACTGGGGCAAGTTTTGCAAAGAGTAAGAAAGGGATACTTAACCTTGACTGTTTAATATTAACTGTTACTGTTAACAGATTATTACACTAAATTTATGGAGATAAAAAAACAAAGAAAAAAATCGGTAGAATGGCAATTACTCACATCAAATCACAATATGCAAGACATAGATAGCACAAATTCTGATTACCGACAACAAACCTCAGTTCTCATATCTGTAATTTCAGGAATTCATAAAACTGCAATAGCCCATGGAGTTAACCATAAAAACTCTGGTTATACTCAGTTCCAGCAGAGGAACTGGTCATCACACTTACAAGCAATATGAACAAAACAAAAATACTTCTGCCTGGGAAAGGTCAGCTAGTTAGCCTTTCTCCTCATCTCCTAGCACTCAGCCCTTTGCCAGCCTCCTAGCCCTGGCTCAGGAAAGCCAGCCAGCTAGCCCTCTTCTGGTCTCCAGCCCCAGCCTGCCCCAGCCACCTGGCCCTGGTTCAGAAAAGCCAGCAAGCTAGGCCCTCTGCTGCTCTCCTGTCCTATTTATTAGTCCCAGACATGACCTTACACTCTTAATCAGGTCATATTAAGATGCACCTTTGATGACACAGGAGAGCTAGACTCTTCTCTTGGGGGCCAGCCACCCTGACAGGGTCTCAACCTGGCCTCTGATGGCCACAACTTTAAAGATGTACAATGAAACTGTAAACATTTACTTGCCTTTTTTGTAGACACATTGTAGACACAAAACACATATTTTTGTTTGAAATTCAAGAAGAAGATGGCACTTATTCAAATAGTGACCTTTTCTTCCACAGTTCAATGTACCCACTAAGTTAAAGGCTATTTGTATAGAAAAGAGGCCACTACAAAATATAATATTTTGCAAACACCACTCAGATTGGACATCACAAAAAAATCCCCATGTATTTAACATTACCATAGAACGGTGATATCTGAGATATCCTAGTTATTTTACTGTACAGTATTTAACTATACAGGAACAGTGGTAAATGTTGAATTTTTTTTTTTTATCGGTTAACCATCCCTTTTACACAACACAAGATGCTGTGCTCATTCAAGACTCTGACGCAAAAGTTAGTAAAACCACAGCCTATGGATTCAATATTATTTTGTTTTCCCTATTTAATTTCCTACCCAGTCTTACTGCATGTTTATGGTATGTTTTCTCGTAGAAAATAGACTATTTTTTTTCCTAGCTACAACTATGAAATGATGTGTAGGAGACACATCAGAACAGAATTCACATTCTATGCAGCCAATGCCTCTCTGCAGCTTTGTACATTTTTTTTAATAAATCACACTAAATCAGTGTCCCCAGCCATGCCCTGTAGTCCAGCAAGTGTCACAGCCCAGTGGGAAAACATGAGGACTGACACTAATGGAAGGTTTTGCCACTGGCTGTTCATATCCAGATTACGATTTTTGTATTCCTCAGTTTCACATAAAAAACCCAAAGACTAAACTCTCTTTCTGTTCTGCAACCCTTCAGCAAGTGCTGTAATGTTCGCTGCCTGGGGAGCTGAAGGCAAAAAAAGGGCCTGGCACAAAGGTATATTGTATTTTCATAACTACTCTATCATCGACAGGTTCCTGTGAGTATACACTGAGTTTAACTGAAATCAATGAAGAAAAATTATGCCTTTAAAAGTGCTAATCTGAAATTTAACTTCCAAAACATGACTTATTTGCAGTTGAAGGGCCTGTTTGGTTTTTAACATTCAGTCACTTAAAACTGAGTCTCACCCTGATTTTAACTTTGCTCCATCTAAAATATTCAATGACAGTCGTAACATTTGATCCGAGTTTGAAGTTAAAAAAAAAAGTCACTCTTGGAAGTATTTCATTATCATTTGCACAATTATTTTACTATGAGAGAGTAATAAATAATTGAAATTTACAAAAATAATCTAGTAAATAGCATTGAGTCAAATAATTATTTTCTTGGATTTTTTATAAAAATTGGTTTTACTAAAATTGCTCTATGTATTTAATTATGGATACTATGTAACATACTAGTTATTTTATAATAAATTACTTACTAGTAAAAGATTGTTTTCCTACTTAGAACGAGGAACCAGTATCCTTTAAAAAAAGGAATTAAGGAGTCCTGGTCTTTTAAACACAACAAAAATTAGGAGATGGGCAAATTGGTTTGGATAATATTGGAAACAAAGGTTTCAGAGTAGCAGCCGTATTAGTCTGTATCCGCAAAAAGAGCAAGAGTACTTGTGGCACCTTAGAGACTAACAAATTTATTTGAGCATAAGCTTTCGTGGGCTACAGCCCACTTCATCGGACGCATAGACTGGAAATACAGCAAGAAGATATTTATACATGCAGAGAACATGAAAAGGTGGAAATAGCCATACCAACCGTAAGAGGCCAATAAATTGAGATGAGCTATCATCACACTAATTGAATCTATTTCCCCATGTTAAGTAACCTCACACCTTCTATGGGTCATCTCGATTATCACTTCAAAAGTTTTTTTTTTCTCCTGCTGATGATAGCTCATCTCAATTGATTGGGCTCTTACAGTTGGTATGCATACTTCCATGTTTTCATGTTCTTTGTATAAATATCTCCTTGCTATATGTTCCAGTCTATGCATCTGATGAAGTGGGCTGCAGCCCACAAAAGACTATGCTCAGATAAATTGGAAACAAACTGAACCTTCATCCCAAAACTCTTTCAAAGAGACATCATTAGGTTAAAAACCATGACCCGTATCATTTGAGTTCAATCCACACACAGAACATCAGAAACTACTTGTCTGCTCTCACGTCATTCAGTGGGAAGCAGGTTTTGCATCCTCCTGAAATTGACAGCTGTCTGGGCCAACAGAACACACACATCTCAAGGATTCATTGGAGACCAGGGCCATCTGTGTGGAAACCCTGTGCCTCTGTGCTGCCTCCTACCCCCTTCCTAACATTACCGTGTCCATGGTAGCATGCTTCTGACAGAAGCACCAGCCATTCTCTCTGAAACCTCCCCTCAGGGACATTTCAGAGAATCAAGGGAGAGAGAACCCCTTCAAGTCAGTGGCTTTCAACCATATTGCAACTATCTCAGCTCCTTCTCCCACTCAGCAAAATGGGAAGAGCAGGTGGTCATGACAGCCCAGTTTGAGATGCACCCTTTCCCCAGTGATGAGATGCAAAATTTTAACAACCGGTTCCTTCCTCCTCACCCCCGTGAGGGAGTCATGCCCCCCCCGGGACTCCTGCCCCATCCAACCCCCTACGTTCCTTGACAGACCCCCCCCAGATCCCTGCCCCATCCATCCCCCTTCCCTGTCCCTTGACTGCCCCCTGCCTCCCAATCCAACCCCTGCTCCTTCCTGACTGCCCCCCCGGGACCTTTGCCCCCATTCAGTCCCCCTGTTCCCTGCCCTCTGACCGCCCCGACACTAATCCACCCCCTCAACTGCCCTGCCCTCCATCCAACACCCCCTCCATGCTCTCTGCCCCCTTATCGTGCTGCCTGGAGATGGGGGCCGGGCCGCGCCAGGGCCGGGCTGGACCAGAGCAGGGGCGCTTGGCTGGGGCTGGAGTCAGGGCACTCAGCTGGCCAGGGCCCAGTCGACCAGGCCCAGGGGCCAGACCGGAGCCGCGCCGCCTGGGCCCAGGGGCCGGGACGGAGTCGCACCGCCCGGCCCGGCGGTAAAGGGCCGGAGCTGCTGCGGTCGGGGCCAGGCCGGAGCCACGCCGACCGAGGATGGGATAGGGAGCCAGGCCGGAGCCATCCGGCACCTGGAGCCCTCCTCGCACCCCCATCCCCCTGCCCCAGAAAACCTGCGGAAAGCCACTGCTTCTTTCTCAGCTCCCCCAGGCTTCTCACACGAACAGATGATTCGCGGGAAGGGGGAGGAGAAGCCTCGGGAGCCTTCAGGGGAGGAGGCAGAGGCGGAGTGAGGTGAGCTGGAGCCGGGGGAAGGGCATGGAGCTGCTGGGGCTTTTGTTAAATTTAAAACCCCTTTTCGAACCAGTTGCCCCTGTGGGACACCCGGTTACAAAACACCTTCTAAATTAAACAACTGGTTGCCAAGAACCGGTGTGAACCGGCTCAAGCTAACCACTGCCTATGGGTAGGGCACTTGGAGCTAGGGTTAGGGTTCCCATGGGTAGGGCTTTCTGCCCTAGGTTTAGGGTTCCTAAGGGTAGGGCACTTGGAGCTATGGTGAGGGTTACTATAGGTAGGGCACTTGAAACTAGGGTTAGGTTTGCTATGTGTAGGGCGTCCCGCCCTAGGGTTAGGGTTCCTATAGGTAGGGCACATGGAGCTTGGGTTAGGGTTCCTATGGGTAGGGTGCAACGCCACAGGGTTAGGATTCCTATGGGTAGGGCACTTGGAGCTGGGGTTAGGGTTCCTATAGGTAGGGGTTCCCGCCCCAGGGTTATGGCTCCTAAGGGTAGGGCACTTGGAGCTAGGATAAGGGTTCCCACAGGTAGGGCTTCTCGCTCTAAGGTTTGGGTTCCTACAAGTAGGGCACTTGGAGCTAGGGTTAAGGTTCCTAAGGGTAGGGCACCTCGGGCTAGGGTTAGGGTTCCTATGGGTAGGCCTTCCCGCCCTAGAGTTAGGGTTCCTAAGGGTAGGGCACTTGGAGCTAGGGTTAGGGTTCATATGTGTAGGGCACCCCGCCCTACAGTTAAGGTTCCAATGGGTAGGGCACTTGTAGCTCGGGTTAGGGTTCCTATGGGGAAAGCTTCCCATCCTAGGGATAGCGTTGCTAAGGGTCTGGCACTTGGAGCTAGGGTTAGGGTTCCTATGGGTATGGCACTTGGAGGTAGGGTTAGGGTTCCTATGGGTATAGCTTTCGGCCCTAGGGTTAGGTTCCAATGGGTAGGACACTTGAAGCTAGGGTTCGGGTGCCTATGGGTAGGGTAGTTGGAGCTAGGGTTAGAGTTCCTATGGGTAAGTCTTCCGGCCCTAGGGTTAGGGTTCCTAAGGGTAGGGGACTTGGAGCTATGGTTAGGGTTCTTGTGGGTAGGGCGCCTCTCCCTACGTTTATGGTTCGTATGGGTAGGGCACTTGGAGCTGGAGTTAGGGTTTCTATGGGTAGGGCACTTGGAGCTAAGGTTAGGGGCCCCTATTAGGACAGCTTCCCACCCTAGGTTAGGGATCCTATTAATAGGGCTGCCAGCCCTAGGGTTAGGGTTCCTAAGGGAAGGGCTGCCCACCCTAGGATTAGGGTTCCAATGGGTAGGGATTCCCACCCTAGAGTTAAGGTTCCTATGGGTAGGGCACTCGAAGAGAGGGTTAGGGTTCCTAAGGGTAGGGCTTTCCGCCCGAGGATTAGGGTTCCTAAGGGTAGGACACTTGGAGCTAGGGTTAGGTTTCCTATGGGTACGGCGACCCTCCCTATGTTTAGGGTTCCTACGGGTAGGGCACTTGGAGCTGGGGTTAGGGTTCCTATGGGTAGAGCACTTGGAGCTAGAGTTAGGGTTCCTATGGGTAGGGCAGTTCAAACTAGGGTTAGGGATCCTATGGGCAGTGTGCTCCCCCTTAGGGTTAGCGATCCTAAGGGTAGGGCACTTGGAGCTACAGTTAGAGTTCCCATTGGTAGGACTTCCCGCCCTAGGGTTAGGGTTACCAAGGGTAGGGTACTTGGAGCTAGGGTTAGGGTTCCTATGGGTAGGGCTTCCTGCCCTAGGGTTAGGGTTCCTAAGAGTTGGGCACTTGGACCTGGGGTCAGGGTTCCTATGTTTAGCGCTTTCTGCCCTAAGGTTAGGGTTCCTAAGGCTAGGGCATTTGGAGCTAGGGTTAGGATTCCTATGGGTAGGGTGTCCCACCCTAGGGTTAGGGTTCCTATGGCTACGGCACTTGGATCTAGGGTTAGGGTTCCTATGGGTAGGGTTTCCTGCCCTAGGATTAGAGTTCCTAAGGGTAGGGCACTTGGAGCTAGATTAGGGTTCCTATGGGTATGGCTTCCCACGCTAGGGTTAGAGTTCTTATGGGTAGGGCGCCCCACCCTAGGGTTAGGGTTCCTATGGGTAGGGCACTTGGAGCTAGGCTTAGGGTTCCTATTGATAGCGCTTCTCATCCTAGGATTACAGTTCCTAAGCATAGGGCACTTGGAGACACTGTTAGGGTTCCTATGGGTAGGTTGCCCCACCCTAGGGTTAAGGTTCCTATGGGAATGGCTCTTGGAGCTAGGATTAGGGTTCCTATAGGTAGGGCTTTCCGCCCTAGGGTTTGGGTTCCTAAGGGTAGGGCACTTAGAGCTAGGATTACGGTCCCTATGGGTAGGGCTTCTCGTCTTAGGGTTAGGGTTCCTAAAGGTAGGGCTCGTGGAGCTAGGGTTAGGATTCCTATGGGTAGGGCTTCCCGCTCTTGGGTTAAGGCTCCTAAATTGAGGGCACTTGAAACTAGGGTTAGGGCTCCTATGGCCAGGGATGAGCTGCCAAAATATTAACAACAGGTTCCATCCTCCTCACCCCACCCCCCCAGGGACTGCTGCCCAGGGCCGGCTCCAGGCACCAGCCGAGCACGCTGGTGCTTGGGGCGGCAGATTCCAAGGGGCGGCTTCTGCCCAAGCCTTTTATTTTATTTGCGCTTCGCTGCTTCCCTCGCCCCTGCAGGTTTTTTTCTTTTTGATTTGCTGCTCCTGCCGCCCTGTAGGGGGCGGCAGCGCGGAGGAGGGGAGCTGCTGGGAGTGGTGCCCGGTCTGCAGCAAGCCCGGCACAGCAGCCCGCATGCCTCCCTGCCCGCCCGCCCACCCACCGGAGCGACGTGGAGCCCTGCTGGCGAGCGCCCCCTTAAGGAAATCCTGGCCGCCCCACTTCTCTCCCCCTCCCCTCCGGTTAGCTGGCGTGTGCACTCAGCTGCCCGGGGTCTGCAGGGCTGGGAGTCCCCCTGCAGGGATTTTTTTCTTTTTTGTTGTTTCTTCCCTTCGCTGCTCCGGCCGGCCTGGCAGTTTGTTTTATGCGCCCCCACCCCCCACGTCGGTCCGACCGGCCGGTTTGTCCCCCCCCTTCGCCGCTCCGGCCAGCGGGCGGTTTGTTTCACCCCCCCCTCCCCCCGGAAGGTTTGTTTCAGGGCCCCCCCCTTGCTGCTCTGGCCCCCGCACAGGTTTGTTTGTTCTTTTTTTTTTTTGCTCAGGGTGGCAAAAAAGCCAGAGCCGGCCCTGCTCCTGCCCCATCCAGTCCCCAACGTTCATTGACAGCCCCTCCCCACCGCTGCCCCATCCACCCCGCTTCCCTGTCTCCTGCCGCCCCATCCAACCCCTGCTCCTTCCTGACTGCCCCCCCCCCGGGACCTTTGTCTCCATTCAATCCTCCTGTTCCCGCCCCTCTGACCGCCCCGACACTAATGCACCCTGCAGCTCCCCTGCTCTCTATCCAACACCCCTCCATGCTCCCTGCCCCCTTGCCGCGCTGCCTGGAGATGGGGGCCGGGGCCGGGCTGCGCCGCTCGGCCGGGGTTAGGACCGGAGCAGGGGCGCTCGGTCGGGGCCGGAGCCGCGCAGCCCGGCCGGGGTTGGGACCGAGTAGGGGCGCTCGGCCAGGGCTGGGGCCGGAGCCGCGCCGCCCGGGGATGGGGTCGGGGGCCCTTCTCGCACCCCCGCCCGCCTGCCCCAGAAAACCTGCGGAAAGCTGCAGCTTCCTTCTCAGCTCGCCCAGGCTTCCCGCGCGAACAGCTGATTCGCGGGAAGCCGGGGACGGAGAGGAGAAGCCTCGGGAGCCTTCAGGGGAGGAGGCAGAGGCGGAATGAGGTGAGCTGGGGCCGGGGAAAAGCAGGGAGCTGCTGGGGCTTTTCTTAAATTTAAAAGCTCTTTTCCAACCAGTTGTCCCTCGGGGCAACCGGTTCAAAAAGGGCTTCTAAATTTAACAACCGGTTCCCTGAGCCGGTGGGAACCGGCTCCAGCTCACCCCGCCTTTCCCAAGTTAGTGCTTAGCCAGCATTAACTTAGGTAGGGAATTCCCAGAGGACTGCAGCAAGACAATGGCACAGGGCAGCTATCTCCCAACTGGTCTCACTTGAAACCCCACCCCAACCTACATACCCTGAGCCCCAACGTAACAGTAGTTCTCAAACTTTTTACCATCTGGTCCACTTTTATTGAAGCCGATCAGTTCAGACCCCTACATATCAAGTACTGGTGGAATATTAGAATACCAAAGCATATGCAATCATCATAGCTTGTACCTGGACACTGCTGCCTGCAAGGGAAGAGCTGATTTCTGTGCACATGGCTTATCCAAATGTGGAAAGGCTGATCCAAACTGACACTGGTGTGGGACCTGTGAAAGGCTCGTGTCAGGGACTCTAAGGCAGACAGAATGGAGCTACAAGACCACCAGGGAAGAAGGGACTCAACAGGAGACCCTCATCATGCCAGCCAGTTTCTCCAGGGGTCCTCATTCCCCGAGCCTGTCCTTCTCATCTCCCAGCTGGCAAGGCTCTAAAGTAGCCAGCTACTGTTTCTCCGTTCCACACTGGCTGGCTGTGCATCTGCAGAGAGGAGTACTGAGAGCAAAAGAGAGAAGAATCTCCCTGTCAGCAACACTGTCACCACAGTAGCCCTGGGTGGCCAGGAGGATTCAGGGGAAGGGAATCCCTTTTCAGATCCTGCTAGGTGTGAAGGAGGCTTTAACTGGAGCCGGAACAAGCACACAGGAAATCTAACAGCAAATCCCACACAGCCATTGGTATTTTCAGGAGTGCAAACAACTACAAGGACAACAACAACAAAAGACTAGTGTTTTGGGCCCCACCCAGCCACTTCTCAGGCCCACCCAGCAAAAGGGCCAGGCTGCATAGTCTGAGAAAGCCTATGATAGAATACCTATAAAGGAGCTCCAGTATGCCAATATCCTGCCAACAGCATGTGTGCATGCGCGTGCACACACACAGCACCTGGACAACATTTAGACGGTATTTAGTCCCTTTGCTTATGGAGGGGGAGGAGATGATTTGGCTGAACATTTTAAACCCATGTCTCCTTAGCTGTTTTATTAATAAAAATCCTTGCATTTTAGAAAATAATATTTAATCCAATTCATTTTTCACTATTAATGGTATTTGCTTGCATTCTTGCATTTCTCTAATCTGGAACAGTGAAAACAGACTAGCCAGTCCTGCTTTTGTTCCTAATCCATTTCCTGTGAGTTTGTCTGTCTGACTCATGCACTAGCAAAATGTGAGAAATATTTAAATATAGATGAAGGGTTTTCATGAGAATGCTAAAAAAAAATATAATGAAAACAGTTTGTAAAATCTCAGTTGCTCAAAACCTGATAGTAATTTCCTAAAATGCAAAAAAGTTTGGCTCTCTTTTCCATGTGTTTGGACTCTTCCCCACCCAAGCCTAACCAGAAGCAGAAAGTACCAGGAGTCTCATGAGAAAGTCCATTGTCAATAGAGAGAGGCTTAACCTGTTTAAAACTCTGATCAAAATTTTCAATATTCTTCAAGCTCAAAATATAGGGATATTCAGCTTCAGGGTTTTGACTTGAACTGTTAAAAGGATATGGACCTGCTGCAAAATTTGCATCTGATTTCCAGTTTGTATTCCACCCCTCAAATTTCCATATCCAGGATTTTCATTTGGCCTGTCTGGAGTTTTCACAATTTTTTCAGTATAGTACTGCAAAAACAAGTGGCTCGGGTAGAATAAGCATCTGAATTTTTGGATACCTTTCTGAACTGAACCAACCTCCATATTTGTTGAGGTTCACACATCATTGCTTAACAAATCTCATTTTAGGGCCCCCCAAAAGTGCACTTCCAGTATTTGCAAATGAACATTTTTGGTCATATGCAAACAGATATTTGCATACATAAAATAGTAGCTGTGCAACCCATCACCCTTAGATGTGTGATTCTGTATATGCAAACAGGCGGCAACGAATACAAGCAGGGCCGTCCTTAGGCATAGGCAGAATAGGCAGCCGCATAGGGCCTCACTCTCCCTGGGGGCACCACTCTCCAGGCAGCCCATACAGTGTAGAAGCAAGGCTGCTGGGTCCTAGAGAGAGCCGAATGCAGCACAGTCTGAGGAATGGGATTGGCTGCTGGGGTCTCTGGGAAGGGGTGGGGGTAGGGTTGGGAAAGGAGCTCACCTCCCCTCCGCCCCAGGGAGCACCCCCTCCTTTCTCCCTCCTCCCCAGGAGCACCCCTCTCTCCTCCCTCCTCTCCGTCAGGGCTGGGTTGAATGAGGTGCTGGGGGGGAGGGGAGGCTGGCTGGCTGCGTGCTGAGGAATGAAAGTGAAAGTAACTCACTTCCTGGGCAGCGAGCCAGGATTGGACATCCCTGTCCTGATTTTACACACTTTCTATCTGGTCACTCTAGGTGGGGGTAATTGGTGCCTATATAAGACAAAGCCCCAAATATCAGGACTGGCCCTATAAAATCAGGACATCTGGATCTGGCCACCCTAGCTGGGGAGCGCCTCTTCCCCGGGCTGGCAGCTGCCAGCGATCCATCTCATCCGGGGGGAGCTGCACAGGGCAGGACGAGCTGCTGTGGCTCCATGGGTACCCCGTCCCTGAGATCAGATGCTGTGCTAACTTCACCATGGTCTGTTGAGCTGGTGTCATAAACAGATAGCTAAGGGTTAATGTCTCTTTCACCTGGAAAGGAGCAACCTGAAACACCTGACCAGAGGACCAATCAGGAAACAAGACTTTTTCAAATCTGGGTGGAGGGAAGTTTGTGTGTGAGTTTTTTGTTCTTTGTCTTGTGCCTGTACTCTCTCGGCTATGAGAGGGATTTTTTCTGTCTCCTGCCTTTCTAATCTTCTGTTTCCAAGTTGTGAGTACAAAGATCATAAAACCATAGGGGTTTATTGTTTTTTTTCTTTTGTATTTACATGTGTGTAGTTGCTGGGGTGCTTTGAATTGTATTATTTTTGAATAAGGCTGTTTATTCATAATTCTTTTAAGCAATTGACCCTGTATTTGTCACCTTAATACAGAGAGACCATTTATATGTATTTTTCTTTCTTTTTATATAAAGCTTTCTTTTTAAGACCTGTTGGAGTTTTTCTTTAGTGGGGACTCCAGGGAATTGAGTCTGCAACTCACCAGGGAATTGGTGGGAGGAAGAAGTCAGGGGGAAAATCTCTTTGTGTTAGATTTATTAACCTGACTTTGCATACCCTCTGGGTGAGGGAGGAAGAGGAGAGATTAGCTCTCTCTCGGTACTTGTGTTTTCCAGGACTGGAAATAGGGAGGGTGGAGTCCCTCTGTTTAGATTCACGGAGCTTGCTTCTGTATATCTCTCCAGGAACCCAGGGAGGGAACACCTGGAGGGGGGAAGGGAAATGCTTTATTCCCTTTTGTTGTAAGACTCAAGGAATTTGGGTCTTGGGGTCCCCAGGGAAGGTTTTGGGGGGGACCAGAGTGCCCCAAAACACTCTAATTTTTTGGGTGGTGGCAGCTTTACCAGGTCCAAGCTGGTAACTAAGCTTGGAGGTTTTCATGCTAACACCCATATTTTGGACGCTAAGGTCCAAATCTGGGAATATGTTATGACAGCTGGTGGCGGTGCCCATTAGCGTGTGATTGGACCTGAGGGTTTGCTGCTGCTGTTGCCACTCTGCACCCGAAGAGGTGGATTTTGGGGTCCTGCAGTTTTCCACCTATCTCCTCCTCTACTGCAGCTGTTGGACCAGCAGGTTGGGGGGGTGAGCCAAGCATGAAAGCAGTACTGTGTTGCCATTTAGATTGTCATTTAACAACTTCGTTTGCCAAAAATTCTTGCTAACGATCCTGAATCCAATTTCAATATTTTTTTTAAAAAATCAATATCTTAGCCAAAAACAGAAAATTAAGTTGTTGACAATTATTAGTGACAGGTTTGGTTTGAGGCAGGGAGTGGCTCAGTTTTCATCAGAGAAACAAAAAATGTTGACTGACTTTCCTATAGCCTGTTACTCCTGATAAGAGCCCTCCAACAACTGTAATATGCTCATCTCCTTACTAGTGTATAAAGCAGGGGTCGGCAACCTACGGCACACGTGTCAAAGGTGGCAGGTGAGCTGATTTTTGATGGTATGCAGCAGCAGGCTGAGCGGCTCAGCCCATCACTGCTCTGGGGTTCCGGCTGCTGCCCTATTGCCAGCTGGGATACCAGCCATCGGCCCCACTCAGCACCTGCTGCTGGCCTGGGGACCCTCAAGGAACCCCAGGCTGGCAGTGGGCTGAGCAGGCCAGCTGAACCACTCAACCTGCTGTCAGCCTGGGGTTCCATTCAGTCAGCTGGCAGCGGGCTGAGTGGGCTGGTGGCGGGCTGAGCAGGGCTGGTGGAGGGTTGAGTGGCTCAGTCTGCTGCCAGTCTGGGGTGCCAGCAGCACTAAGCCTACTGCTACTCCGGGGTTCCGGCTGCCGGCCCCTTGCCAGTCAGGAGCTCAGCTGCCAGCCGCACTCTGCCTCCTGCCAGTCTGGGTGAGCAGAATCCCAGGCTGGTAGCGGGCTGAAGGGGGGTTGGCGGCCGGGATCCTGGCTGGCAGGAGTTGGTGGTCAGAACCCCAGACCAGCAGCGAGCTGAGCAGGGCCTGGGATCCTTGTCTAGGGTTCCAGCCACCAGCCCGCTGCCGGTTTGGGATTTCATTTACTCAGCTGGCAGTGGCCTGAGCAGGACCGGTGGCCAAGACCTCAGATAATAACAATAGTATATTTATATAATATAGACATAGAGAGAAACCTTCTACAAACATTAAAATGTATTACTGGCACGAGAAACCTTAAATTACAGTCAACTTGGCACACCACTTCTGAAAAGTTGCCAACCCCTGGTATAGAGTGACCATATGTTGTACTAAGATTCTCCTGCTTTTTTTTTTTCCCTGTGAGTCAGTATAACTTTTGCCAGCCCAGAAGTTGGGCAGCCAATGTTTTACGTTTTCACAATGTTTTCTCCAACTTTCATAAAGTAAATACATAGTTAATATGAGTTAAAAAGGCCAGGAACACTTCTTTATGAAGAACCTGTACAGCAAATCATGCCCATAGACGATCCAGAAAAGAAATTTGAGGTTGAATTTTTTAATGTTGTGATGGATAAAGCATTATCTGCTGTTGATGAAAGGTTTAATACTTTGCAAGTACACCATGAACAGTTTGGATTTTTGTATGACATAACTAAATTCAACAAAATAGGAAAACAAGAGCAACTAATGACAAAGTGCAAGAATCTAGAGAGCCTCCTGAAGCACGGTGATACTTTTGATTTAAATGGACTTGAACTGTACGAAGAATTGAGTACACTGTCATCAATGTTGCCACATGCAAAATCGGTGATGGACATTGTACAGTTTATTCATACCCGCAAACTTGTTGACATATATCCTAATGTGTACATTGCCATTCGTATTCTACTGACAATTCCTGTAACAGTAGCATCAGGAGAACGGAGTTTCTCAAAACTAAAGCTCATTAAAAACTATCTCCACTCTACAATGAGTCAGGAACGCTTGACTGGTCTTGTTATTCTTGCGATCGAACAAGACACGACTTTGTCTTTGTCATATGATGACATTATTACTGATTTTGCAGCCAAAAAAGCCAGAAAGATTGCTTTTAATTAAAAACAAATCTTTGTTTCAATACCTCTTCATATAAATTTCCAATAAAATTTTGATACATTAAAAAATACATATTATTTGCATCATTCTGTCATATCAGAATTTTTTCTATAGTGCTCCTTCTTTAGTGCTAGTCCATCAGCATTACAGTGTGCTTAACTACGCTAAACTGGTTTTAATAATGTGAATGTGGCAAGTTTTCCAATACTATAAGCTTACGTTTGTGTTGCTAAGAGCAGATCAGGCACAGGGGCACCAGTTTAATAATCTCGCCTAGGGCACCATAAATCCTAAGGCCGGCCCTGAATACAAGTATCATCAGAAGCCCTTAGTACTTAGTCCAAACTTCTCATCATTTTTTAAATGTTGTTTTAACCGTGGTGTCTTTTTTGCCCCTGCACTAGCCTATATTATTAACCTCCACACTCACTTTTTCTAGCTCTCAGCTCACGTCACGCACATCAGAGCAAAATCCCATTGATCTCATTCTCAGCATTACTTTTTATTTCACTTTTTGAAGCTGTTTCTTTTTGACACAGCAATGTTTTGCATTTAGCTGAGTAGCTCAGCTGTGAGCCTAATGAGCTACAGGTTTCAGAGTGGTAGCCATGTTAGTCTGTATCAGCAAAAACAACGAGGAGTCCTCATGGCACCTTAGAGACTAACATTTATTTGGGCATAAGCTTTCCCAGGCTAGAACCTACTTCATCAGATGCATGGAGTCGAAAATACAGGAGCAGGTATAAATACATGAAAAGATGGGAGTTGTCTCATTAGACTGACCTCACACCTGGTAAGGCCAGTCTATTGAGACAATTCAATTAACAGTAGGATACCAAGGGAGGAAAAATAACTTTTATAGTGGTAATGAGAGTGGCCCATTTCAAACAGTTGGCAAGAAGGTGTGAGTAACAGTAGGGGGAAATTAGTATGGGGGAAATTAGGTTTAGGTTTTGTAATGACCCAACTACTCCCAGTCTTTCTTCAGGCTTAATTTGATGGTGTCCAGTTTGCAAATTAATTCCATTTCTTCAGTTTCACACTGGAATCTGTTTTTGAAGTTTTTTTGTTGGAGAATTGCCAGGGAGATTGAAGTGTTCTGCTACTGGTTTTTGAATGTTATAATTCCTGATGTCAGATTTGTGTCCATTTATTCTTTTGTGTAGACACTGTCCTGTCTGGCCAATGTACATGGCAGAGGGGCGTTGCTGGCACATGATGGCATATATCACATTGGTAGATGTGCAGGTGAACGAGCCCCTGATGGTGTGGCTGATGTGGTTAGGTCCACCAACCCAGGAACCAAACCCTGCAACAAACCCCAGTGCCAACTCTGTCCACATATCTATTTAAGGGACACCATCATAAGGCAACTCCCATCTTTCATGTGTTTATACCTGCTTCTGTATTTTCCTCTCCATGCATCTGATGAAGTGGGTTCTAGCCTGCGAAAGCATATGCCCAAATAAATTTGTTAGTCTCTAAGGTGCCACAAGGACTCCTCATTGTTGCTAATGGGCTACAGTCAGAGAGAGACAATGAAGAGCAAGCAAACCAGCCAACAGAAAAAGGACCCAAGGTTGTCAGCTTTGAGGGGTTCATTCATCAGAATTTGCCTTTCTGGTGATCACTTGGTTGAAGCTCTGGTAATGTCATTTTCCCCATTCATCCTATGCCTATTTTGATATCATTTACATTATGACACATCAACTGACACCATGTGATTCCTGTGGTCTTTAAGTAACGAGCTGTAAAGGAAGCCTGGCTGCCGAAGTAACACTGCAAGTAGATGAAGTCTGTGTCATGTAATTCCCTGTTAATGCAGTCAAGCCCAGTTCAAGCAAGTTTAGGTCCATAAAACCTCTAGAGGCTGATAGTATTGCTCACTAAGGGTATGGCTACACTTGAAACTTCGGCAGCGCTTTGAAGTGAGAGTGTGGTCGCAGCGCCAGCTCTCCCAGCGCTGCACGTAAACCACATCCTCTACGGGTGTAGCTTGCAGCACTGGGAGCCGCGCTCCCAGCGCTGCGGAACTGATTACACTGAGGCTTTAAAGCGCTGTATCATGCAGTGCTCAGGGGGGTGTTTTTTCACACTCCTGAGCGTGAAAGTTGCAGCGCTGTAAAGCGCCAGTGTACCCATGGCCTAAGAACACTTAGCTGACAATAGCAAAGCCATGCAGGCCTAACTCCACAGCTAACCCTGTGAGAACAGTGCACACTTGTTTCTGTGGTTCCTGCTTGTCACTGCTATTCTGAAAAACAAAAAAGCAAAGGCTGTTATCTCAAAAACATTCTTACTACTATCAAGTATTTAAAAAAAACACTGTTTGAATATTATGTTATTGATGCAAGGAATTAAGTGTCTACCATGTGGATTGTGTCTCTAGACATAAGCGGATGAACAGATACTGTGCATCAGACTTTCCACACTTGCAGGCAGTGGAGTGTTGGCACAGCTATGTATGGCTTCAACCCTTCCCTGCTAGGCAGCAGAGTAAGAGTGCAGGGGGAGGAAGAGATGTTATAGCTTGTAAAGTGCTGACTCCACATACTCCCACCTAAGCGGAAAAGACAACTTCTAGAAAAAGGGGGCCACAGAGGAGCATCTCTGAGACATCTGTCTTCCTGGTGCTCTACCAGGCGCAGTGCAGCTATATGCCTCACTCAGGGCTGTGACTAAAGGCACACTCTAGTACTGAGGATTTGATCCTGCACTACTGAATTCAGAGGGAGTTTTGCAGTTGACTTCAAATGGCACATAACTGCCCCAAGTAAGCGGGTCACATTTCAGATCAGTTACACAACCAGGAACAGAACCTAGGAGTCCTGACTCTCAGTTCCCTGCTCTAACCACCAGATAATACCCAAGACAGAGATAACATGTCAAATCTCAGTCTGGAGCAAATATTTAAATTTTGAGCACCCGACAATAAACCCTGCATATTAACTGAAACTGTGTGAATTGCATCACTACAGTAATTTCCATCCAGAGCCTTAAAATCAGGGCCCATGTACTTCCCTTCATTGCAAAGATTTTACTTTCCTCCCCCCTTAGTTAGAACTCTGCTGAATTTTTTAATATATTCATGGAAACAAGATATTTCATCTCACAGATTTTACCCCAGTTCTGTCTATACACATTTTAGATAAATTAAGATAAAATAAACCCATTTTATTGTATTATTTTGTGCCATCTCTATGAAATAAGGCTCATCTGTGTGTTTTGTAAGGAACGTTGACATGGCTGAAAATGTTGCATGAAGTGTAATCTTTGAGGATTGCACTGCTAGAAAAATAAATCCAAGACTTTAAGTCCCAAAGTGATTGGGACTTGATTGAAATGCCTCTGAAACGTACATCCCAATTCAGCTATGCTGTAAAGTTCATACAATTGATCAACAATGTAGCGGTAGGAAAAGTAGTGACTAGTAGCTTTGTTTTCTAAACATGTTAATTTCTTACAAACATAAAACATGCCCATGAAATAAAGTAAAGGATCACATTTAATTCTTGAAAAGAGAATTACAAACTTACAGTAGCAAAGAAAACACCATGTTTAAAAGGGGTGCAAACCTAAGGCAGCCTCAGAGACAAAAAACAAAAACAAAACAAAAAAACCCTAAGAGCCAAATTCCAAAGTCCATAATGGAGAAAACTCCTTCCGAGAAGTTTTGCTCAATTAAGAACCACAGAGTGTAACCTGATAAACAAGGCCATCATCTGTGTTATATTGGCATAGATATCCTATCTTTTGTGGTCCACTTCTGTTCTCTCATGTGGGGCACAACTCCCAATGATATCAAATGGGAACAGTATCAAACTTCATACATCCTGCAAATGTATCGTGACAAAGTCTAATATCCAGGACACCTATGGTCATAAGACAGGCAACATTTCAGTCAACAGGGATTTGGTTTCATGCTGTCCATAGCATTGGTATTTGTAATCATGTAAATATGTTAAAATACCTTTCTAGGTCAATAGATCACTTGTTACAATTCTAAAGATATTGTGCCAAGAAATTTCTATTTAGACATGGTTCCATGCATCTATCTAAGGTTTATCAATAGCATCATCACTGAGGTGTTTAAGCACTGTTAAAGAAGTGGTTGCACTGCAATAGTGAAATGGTAGTGTTAAGGCGCTAACTGCTTTCAGGGTACGTCTACACTACAGGATAAATTCGAATTAGCTTAAACCGATTTTATAAAACAGATATTATAAAGTCGATTGTGCACGTCCACACTAGGCACATTAATTCGGTGGTGTGCATCTGTGGTCCGAGGCTAGCGTCGATTTCTGGAGCGCTGCACTGTGGGTAGCTACTGTAAAAGAATGAGGCCAATAATGTCAATTTGCATCCACACTAACCCTAAATCGATATAGTAATATCGATTTTAGCATTACTCCTCTCGTTTTGTAGGAGTACAGAAATCGATTTAAAGAGCAATGTAGTGTGGACGGGTGCAGCATTAAATCGATTTAACTCTGTTAAAATCGGTTTAACAGCGTAGTGTGGACCAGGCCTCAGTTAACAACTCAGTCCAACACCACACATCCAATACAAGATGAACAGAATAACGGCATATGAAAGAAAATGAAATGTTGGCAAAGATAAATGTTTCCTAACTGGGCAAGGAAGCCAAATGAAATCCCTCTCAGTTAATATGAGGTGAGCTTATATCAATGAGAACATGCCTTATAATATCTGTAACAAATTATCAGTCAAAAAAGATCAGGGAAATGTGGTCAGTTAAGAAAGTTAAGCTTTCAATACCCAAATATAAAAAGTTAGCTGACACCATCTGCCAAATATTTTTCAAAAACTTTCTCTTAGAGCACAGTCTTCTGCAGGGTCATAGAAATCCTGTTGCAGTATTTGAGGATGAAACTCTACCTGATGCAGAAAATTATATTCCTAATGTTCTCACTTGATATACTGCAGAGTGAACTTCTTGGAGATGATAATGAAGCCTGTAGTAGTACTAGGCTTCAAACTGGTGGCACAATGATAACTCCAGAAACCAGCAAAGCAAAGAGAGGTGAAAATAACACTTAGTGAAAGGGACAAGAGTAGCTTAAAGTGTTGATTTCCCAGTAGTCAAACTAGAAAACTCCCTTGGCTTGTTCTGGCAGTAGTAGTTCTGCTTCTTCCTTAATTCTGCTTGTCTCTACATGAACAAAAATATCTTTTGTGTCTTCTGAATCAATGAGCTCTCCCTAATGAACATCAGCCATTGGTGAGGTGGGAGCAGGTCATTTTTATGAGAGCTGTGACAATCAATGCAATTTAGATTTTGGTCAATTCAAGAACATAAATTGGAGAGTGGGTAAACTGGGCATGACAGTTTGATTAATCAAATACTTGCTTCAGAAGAGGTATCTACTTGCTTACTAGGCGTATAAGAGCTTGTAATGAGGAAAAGTTAGATTCAACATAGTTTCACAACATCTATTTCTGTTATGTCACATGATCTAAGCAAGAGCATAATTATAACTCCTGAATCAACATGCATCAGATCACTAGACAGGAGTTTGAAATAGGACATGTAAAGATAACAACCTTCACAGACAAGATGGGAGATTCCCAAAATTGAGCACAGCACCTTGGTCTGGCATCAGCACTTTGGCAAAAGCCACAAGCACACCCAGGCAGAAGAACACTTAAGAAAATAGCTTCCTCCCAGGCAAACAACTGACTTTCTAGACTATTTGTAGAAGAAGTTGAAACTTTGGTTTTTCAATTAACATTTTGTAGAAAATCTAAATTGGAAAAATTTTGAACAAAAAAATTTGTACTAAAATGTACCATTTTTAATCAGTTCTATAGCTGGTCAAGGTTTTTTAATTTTCAAAATACACTGTTGAAATCTCAAAAAAAAAAACCCAGTTAAACAATTTGAAACATTTTCACATTTTTTCCATCCTAATTATTAGCCAGATGGTTCCTGCTGAAAAAGATTCAAAAACAGCAGGAATATCTGGCTAGCAATACAGGGAAAACCACACTTATCCAAGATTCCTTATCTGCCCCTGTCATAAACAGATAGCTAAGGGTTAATGTCTCTTTCACCTGAAGCACCTGACCAGAGGACCAATCAGGAAACCGGATTTTTTCAACTTTGGGTGGAGGGAATTTTGTGTCTGAGGTTTTTGTTTTCTGTCTGCCTGCTTTCTCTGAGCTTTGGAGAAGTAGTCTCTGCTTTCTAATCTTCTGTTTCTAAGTGTAAGGACAAAGAGATCAGATAGTAAGTTACATGGTTTCTTTTCTTTGGTATTTGCATGAATATAAGTGCTGGAGTGCTTTGATTTGTATTCTCTTTGAATAAGGCTGTTTATTCATATTTCTTTTAAGCAATCGACCCTGTATTTTGTCACCTTAATACAGAGAGACCATTTGTATGTATTTTTTCTTCCTTTTTATATAAAGCTTTCTTGTTGAGACCTGTTGGAGTTTTCTTTTCTGGGAAATTTCAGGGAAATTGAGTCTGTACTCACCAGGGAATTGGTGGGAGGAAGAAATCAGGGGGAGATCTGTGTGTGTTGGATTTGCTAGCCTGATTTTGCATTCCCTCTGGGTGAAGAGGAAAGTGCTTTTGTTTCCAGGACTGGGAACGGAGAGGGGGAGTCACTCTATTTGGATTCACAGAGCTTGTGTCTGTGTATCTCTCCAGGAGCACCTGGAGGGGGGAAGGGAAAAAGGATTATTTCCCTTTGTTGTGAGACTTAAGGGATTTGAGTCTTGGGGTCCCCAGGGAAGGTTTTTCAGGGGGACCAGAGTGCCCCAAAACACTCTAATTTTTTGGGTGGTGGCAGCAAGTACCAGGTCCAAGCTGGTAGCTAAGCTTGGAGGTTTTCATGCTAACCCCCATATTTTGGACGCTAAGGTCCAAATCTGGGACTAAAGTTATGACATGGTGTGCAGCGGTTATGGGATAGACAAAATCCAGAAGCCAGTAGGAATATTATATTTTTCTTTTCTCTGCTAAGGGCTTTTTAGCAGAGAGAAACAGTTTGGTTTTAAAAGGGAACCAGAGAGAATTTTTTTTTCTGCTCTCTCTGGCAGTTTGTGGCTTGCATAATAAGCAAGAAGCCATTAAGGTGCTATTAAGAGTCTTTAGTCACACAATAGCACTCCCATTGAGAGTCATTACCAGCACTATATACAGGCAAATAAAGTGGTTTTTCAGGTTTACTTAACATTGAAGATTAGCTAAATGCTCTGTTGCTAGGCAGACTCCAGGAGGCAACAGAGCCTGCAGTTCAGAAGAGAAACACCGGAGGGCACCCCAACACAAGAAAACAGGAACCATGACTTCTAAGGCAAAAATTGAGGCCGAAAAACAAGTCAGAGAAGCTGAACACAGGCGACAACTGGAAATAAAACAAACAGAGATGGAAATAAGAGAGAGAGAAAGAGAGGCAGCCTACCAAAGAGAACAGGCAGCCAAAGAGGTGGCCCACAGAAGGAAGCAAGAAGAAGAAGAGGCGGCCCACTGCCGAGACATGGAAAAACACCAAAAAGAAATGGAAAAACACCAAAAAGAGTATGAAGAGAAGGAAAAACAGAGAAAACATGAACTGGACTTGGCAAAAGCTGGGCTGCATGTGCCAGCCAACCCTAACAACCCGGCGCCAATTATTGATCCACAGCACAGGAAATTTCCCACCTACAAGGCAGGTGATGACACTGAGGCCTTCTTGGAAAATTTTGAAAGAGTCTGTCTTGGGTACAGCATCCCCGAAGACCAGTACATGGTAGAATTAAGGTCACAGCTCAGTGGACCTTTAGCAGAGGTGGCAGCTGAAATGCCTAAGCAGCAAATGAATGACTATAAACTTTTTCAAACCAAGGCCAGATACAGAATGGGGATAACCCCAGATCATGCCCGTCGGCGCTTCAGAACCCAAAAGTGGAAACCAGATGTGTCATTTCCCAAACACGCCTACTACGTTGCGAAAAACTATGAGGCCTGGATAACAGGACACAACATTCAAACCTTGGAAGAACTGCACCTCCTCATACAAATGGAGCAGTTCTTGGATGGTGTTCCTGAAGACATCACATGGCACATACAAAATGGAAAACCCAAAGATCTCGCTGAGGCGGGGGAGATTGGAGCCAAATGGATGGAAGTGGCAGAAAGCAAGAAAGCTACTGTCAAGGGGAACGAATACCCCAGGGGGCACACCGACCATAAACCCTACAACTGAGGACAGCCAAAGACCCCACATACAACCCAAGTAAAGCCACAGACGCCCTACTCTTCCACCTCACCAGTCTCCAGTAACTCACCTCGGCCCAGTGACCCATCAGATGGAAGATGCTTTAAGTGTAATGAACTGGGACATATCAAGGCCAACTGTCCAAAGAACACCATGCGAGTGCAATTCATTACACCACCATCACACCAAAGATCCCCAGGCCCGGATGCCTCTCAAATACCCTTGGAGCGAAGGGAAAATTTGAGAGTGGGCGAAAAGAAGGTTACTGCGTGGAGAGACACGGGGGCACAAGTGTCAGCTATCCACCAATCCTTCGTTGACCCCAAATTCATCAACCCAAAGGCCAAAGTTACAATTTACCCCTTCATGTCACAAGCTGTAGACTTGCCTACAGCTCAACTGCCTGTCCAGTACAAAGGCTGGTCAGGAATGTGGACTTTTGCAGTCTATGACAATTATCCTATCCCCATGCTACTGGGGGAAGACTTGGCCAACCAGGAGAAGCGGGCCAAGAGAGTGGGAATGGTTACACGTAGCCAAACCAGGCAAGCTTCCAGACCCATTCCTGTTCCTGAGCCGTCCACAGAGGCCCCGTCTGTGTTACCAGAGACCCAGACAGAGGTAGTGGACCCGGATTCCATGCCTACCGCTGAAACAGCCACAGCACCTCCAGTCCCAGGCCCGGAACTGGAACAGCAACCAGCACCAGCAAGTGCAACCACATCTTCAAACTCAAAGCCAGAGGGCGCCAGCGAGCCAAAACTGGCAGAAGCAACAGACAGCCATACCCAAAAGGCTCAGCCAGAGCCTGAAATAACCTCAGGTGCACCAGCGGAGAGCGGTACACCAGCAACGGAAACAACCCCATCACCTACATCGCTTCCAGAGGGACCAAGCCCAAGTCCACAGTCTGAGGAAGAACTGGTGACCCCAGCCTCAAGGGAACAGTTCCAGACTGAGCAGGAAGCAGATGACAGCCTTCAGAAAGCTTGGGCGGCGGCACGGAGCACCCCACCGCCTCTCAGCTCTTCTAATCGATCCCGGTTTGTTATAGACCAAGGACTTTTATACAAGGAAATTCTTTCTGGTGGACACCGGGAAGAATGGCAGCCGCAAAAACAGTTGGTGGTTCCAACTAAGTACCGGGGGAAGCTCTTAAGCTTAGCCCATGATCATCCCAGTGGCCATGCTGGGGTGAACAGAACCAAAGACAGGTTGGGGAAGTCCTTCCACTGGGAGGGGATGGGCAAGGACGTTGCCAAGTATGTCCGGTCTTATGAGGTGTGCCAAAGAGTGGGAAAGCCTCAAGACCAGGTCAAGGCCCCTCTCCAGCCACTCCCCATAATTGAGATCCCATTTCAGCGAGTAGCTGTGGATATTCTGGGCCCTTTCCCAAAAAAGACGCCCAGAGGAAAGCAGTACATACTGACTTTAGTGGACTTTGCTACCCGATGGCCGGAAGCAGTAGCTCTAGGCAACACCAGGGCTAACATTGTGTGCCTGGCCCTAACAGCCATTTTTGCCAGGGTAGGTTGGCCCTCCAACATCCTTACAGATTCAGGGTCTAATTTCCTGGCAGGGACCATGGAAAAACTGTGGGAAACTCATGGGGTGAATCACTTGGTTGCCACCCCATACCACCATCAAACCAATGGCCTGGTGGAACGGTTCAATGGAACTTTGGGGGCCATGATACGAAAATTCATCAACGAATTCTCCAATAATTGGGACCTAGTGTTGCAGCAGTTGCTGTTTGCCTACAGGGCTGTACCACATCCCAGTTTAGGGTTTTCACTGTTTGAACTTGTGTATGGTCACGAGGTTAAGGGGCCATTACAGTTGGTGAAGCAGCAATGGGAGGGGTTTACGCCTTCTCCAGGAACTAACATTCTGGACTTTGTAAGCAACCTACAAAGCACCCTCCGACACTCTTTAGCTCTTGCTAGAGAGAACCTAAAGGATGCTCAAGAAGAGCAAAGGGCCTGGTATGACAGACATGCCAGAGAACGTTCCTTCAAGGTAGGAGACCAGGTTATGGTCTTGAAGGCGCAACAGGCCCATAAGATGGAAGCATCATGGGAAGGGCCATTCACGGTCCAAGAGCGCCTGGGAACTGTAAACTACCTCATAGCATTTCCCAATTCCTCACTAAAGCCTAAAGTGTACCATGTTAATTCTCTCAAGCCTTTCTATTCCAGAGACTTACAGGTTTGTCAGTTTACAGTCCAGGGAGATGAGGCTGAGTGGCCTGACGGTGTCTACTACGACGGGAAAAAAGACGGTGGCATGGAAGAGGTGAACCTCTCAACCACCCTGGAACGTCTGCAGCGGCGACAAATCAAGGAGCTGTGCACTAGCTTCGCCCCATTGTTCTCAGCCACCCCAGGACGGACTGAACGGGCATACCACTCCATTGATACAGGTAATGCTCACCCAATCAGAACCCCACCCTACCGGGTGTCTCCTCATGCCCAAGCTGCTATAGAACGGGAGATCCAGAACATGCTACAGATGGGTATAATCCGCTCATCTACCAGTGCATGGGCATCTCCAGTGGTTCTGGTACCCAAACCAGATGGGGAAATACGCTTTTGCATGGACTACCGTAAGCTAAATGCGGTAACTCGTCCGGACAACTATCCAATGCCACGCACCGATGAGCTATTGGAGAAGTTGGGACGTGCCCAGTTCATCTCTACAATAGACTTAACCAAGGGGTACTGGCAAGTACCGCTAGATGAACCTGCCAAGGAGAGGTCAGCATTCGTCACCCATGCGGGGGTGTATGAATTCAATGTCCTTCCTTTCGGCCTTTGAAATGCACCCGCCACCTTCCAGAGGCTGGTAGATGGTCTACTAGCTGGACTCGGAGAATTTGCAGTTGCCTACCTCGATGATGTGGCCATTTTTTCAGACTCCTGGCCCGAACACCTACTACACCTGGAAAAGGTCTTTGAGCGCATCAGGCAGGCCGGACTAACTGTTAAGGCCAAAAAGTGTCAAATAGGCCAAAACAGAGTGACTTACCTGGGGCACCAGGTGGGTCGAGGAACCATAAACCCCCTACAGGCCAAGGTGGATGCTATCCAAAAGTGGCCTGTCCCAAGGTCAAAGAAACAGGTCCAATCCTTCTTAGGCTTGGCCGGATACTACAGGCGATTTGTACCACACTACAGCCAAATCGCTGCCCCACTGACCGACCTGACCAAAAAGACCCAGCCAAATGCAGTTTAGTGGACTGATGAGTGTCAAAAGGCCTTTACCCAACTTAAGGCAACGCTCATGTCTGACCCTGTGCTCAGGGCCAAGGATTTTGACAAACCATTCCTAGTAACCACGGATGCATCTGAGCGTGGTATAGGAGCAGTGCTCATGCAGGAAGCAACAGATCACAACTTCCATCCTGTCGTGTTTCTCAGCAAGAAACTGTCTGAGAGGGAAAGTCACTGGTCAGTCAGTGAAAAGGAATGCTATGCTATTGTGTACGCCCTGGAAAAGCTACGCCCATATGTTTGGGGACAGCGGTTCCAACTACAAACTGACCATGCTGCACTAAAGTGGCTTCATACTGCCAAGGGGAACAACAAGAAACTTCTTCGTTGGAGTTTAGCTCTCCAAGATTTTGATTTTGAAATTCAACACATCATAGGAGCTTCTAACAAAGTTGCTGATGCACTCTCCCGTGAGAGTTTCCCAGAATTCAGTAGTTAAAAAGTGTTCTTAAAATGTAAAAGTCTGTTAGTTATATACTTAGTAGTATATGTAAAGGTGCATGTGTTGTAGTAATCTGTTTATTTTAAAGTTCTAGAAGGAAATCGCCGCCAGTGAGCTTCCCCACTGTCTGCAATTTGGGGGGCGTGTCATAAACAGATAGCTAAGGGTTAATGTCTCTTTCACCTGAAGCACCTGACCAGAGGACCAATCAGGAAACCGGATTTTTTCAACTTTGGGTGGAGGGAATTTTGTGTCTGAGGTTTTTGTTTTCTGTCTGCCTGCTTTCTCTGAGCTTTGGAGAAGTAGTCTCTGCTTTCTAATCTTCTGTTTCTAAGTGTAAGGACAAAGAGATCAGATAGTAAGTTACATGGTTTCTTTTCTTTGGTATTTGCATGAATATAAGTGCTGGAGTGCTTTGATTTGTATTCTCTTTGAATAAGGCTGTTTATTCATATTTCTTTTAAGCAATCGACCCTGTATTTTGTCACCTTAATACAGAGAGACCATTTGTATGTATTTTTTCTTCCTTTTTATATAAAGCTTTCTTGTTGAGACCTGTTGGAGTTTTCTTTTCTGGGAAATTTCAGGGAAATTGAGTCTGTACTCACCAGGGAATTGGTGGGAGGAAGAAATCAGGGGGAGATCTGTGTGTGTTGGATTTGCTAGCCTGATTTTGCATTCCCTCTGGGTGAAGAGGAAAGTGCTTTTGTTTCCAGGACTGGGAACGGAGAGGGGGAGTCACTCTATTTGGATTCACAGAGCTTGTGTCTGTGTATCTCTCCAGGAGCACCTGGAGGGGGGAAGGGAAAAAGGATTATTTCCCTTTTGTTGTGAGACTCAAGGGATTTGGGTCTTGGGGTCCCCAGGGAAGGTTTTTCAGGGGGACCAGAGTGCCCCAAAACACTCTAATTTTTTGGGTGGTGGCAGCAAGTACCAGGTCCAAGCTGGTAGCTAAGCTTGGAGGTTTTCATGCTAACCCCCATATTTTGGACGCTAAGGTCCAAATCTGGGACTAAAGTTATGACAGCCCCATCCCAAAAACCACAGTGTGTGCAGAATTTGGTAGAAGGTAAAATTTGTTTGTACTAAACTCAGTTAGCTAACAGGTATGGAATGCAGCCATGTGGTTATTGAATCACCAGAGAAATATGGCAGAATCATCCAGGAGATGACATCTGATATTACCGCTGGCAACAGCTCAGGAACAAAGGGATCCACACCACATGAAATGCAGGCAAAACTGTCAAATTCATTTTCTGATTCATGCAAATTACTCCCAAGAGCATTTAGGTTGATTCATCCACAAGGTACACAATTGCCTTGTGACATGGGGTCAGCCAGATCCCAGAGCTTGAAAACTGCAAGGACTCCAGTGCCACAAAGCCAAATCCCAGTTCATTTATTTATTTATTTTAAAAAGCGAGGGGGGACAAGAAAAGACAAATAAAAAGAGGCAAAACCCATATCTCCAAACAGATTTCCTGTATTACAGTGCTTACAGATTTCCCCCATTATCCCCCAAAAAGAGCCTTCCTGAGGCAGACATCCAGTAAAATCTTATAATCTGGAGAGGGTACCCAACCTTTCTTTTAAAGGGACAGTGTCCTATCACTTTTCCAGGCACTAAAGAGAAGATATGACATGTGCCATGTGATAGCATTTTTTCTACTGCATGCAGAATACGGGAGAAGTGAAGTCCAGACAGTGCTAAAGACATCTGCCCAAGCATTCTATCCATTTTGTATTCTGGTCAGTGCTGTTGGGTAAACAGGGTAGCAAGCAGTTTTTTTGTGTTTGGGTTTTTTGGTGAGCAAGGGGGTTTGTTTGAAATAAGATGTCTTTGAAATAAATACATTTATGGGGACACTGGGTCCTCTAGCTTAACATTTAACATGTTGACTTTGGCACGCTACTTAAACTCTTTTGATAAAACCCTGGCTCCAGTGAAGTTAATAGGAATTTTCCCATTTACTTTAATAGGTCCGGAACGTCACCTTTCATGGCCCCCAGATGAATTACAGGAAGAATCATCATAAACCCACTGTCGTGTAGTGAATAATTTTCAAAAGCACCTAGGTGACAGGCTCACAAGTCCCATTTTCAAAACTGATTTAGGCACTTAGGAGCCTAAGGGTATGTTTACATGGCAATAAAACACCCATGGCTGGGCTATGTCAGCTTACTCAGGCTCACAGGGCCCAGACTGGAGGGTTATAAAATTGCAGTGTAGACATACCTTGCATACCAAGATTGAGCCTAGGTTTGTATAACCCCGAAAGCCTGCGTCAGCTGACTTGGCCCAGATGTTTTACTGCAGTGTAGACATACATTAAGGTCTGGTCTACACTAGGGAATTAAGTCAATATAACTACATTGCTCAGAGGTGTGAAAAATCCACACCCCTGACCAACACATTTAAACTGACCTAGTCACTGGTATGAACAGAGCTAGCATCCTACAAGCATTCCATAATGGAATTCTTCTCGCTATTGCCTCTTGGGAAGGTGGAGTACCTACTGTGATTTCTACAGAATGTGTTATCTCCTGCTTATCAGGAAGGACTACTGAATCCAAATGGGCCATTGTAACAGACTTTGTCAATTTCTCCTCCCAGCCATGAAGAGGTTACATGCAGCAGCACTAGTCCCATCAGCCTGGGATCTAGGGAGGTGAGGATAAAATCCCTGACCAGAAGGAATGAGGGTCTCTTTATTCTGTCTGGACTCTGAGGTGCAAAGATTCCTAAACATAAGCAAGAGATCCTCTAGAGGCTTGGGTTAGCCTCAAAGGACATTAAAGCTTGTTTATTATAGAAGCTTCTCTTAGCTTTTGAACTTAAGGTTGTATCTCATTTGTGTGTGTATGCTTACCTGCTTTAACCTTGTAAATAACTCATTTCTTTTTCCTAGTTAATAAGCCTTCAGTTAGTTTGTTACAGGATTGGCTACCAGCATTGTCTTTGGTGTGAAGTCTAAGGTGCAAATTGACATGGAGTAAGTGACTGGTTATTTGGGAATGCGAGTAATCTCAACATTTTGTGATCTTTGATGTAAGATGACCATCTGTCACAGAGTCAAGCTTGCCTGGGTGGCAAGATACATTGGAATGCCCAAGAGGACGCCTGACTCCACGTTAAGGCTGTATAGTGCCTGAGGAGTTTACACTTGTTATTTGATTGGTGATATTTAAGTACAGAACTCACAACCAGTTTGGGGTTTGTGCCCTACTTCTTAACCGTCTGCCCTGAGGTTGGTATTCTCACTCATGAGCCAATCCAGACAGCAGGACACCACGACCAATGGAAGAAGACGTCCCATCAGCATAAGTAGTGTCTTCACTGACGTGCTACAGCAACGCTGCTGTGCCACTGCAGCATTCTTAGTCTTATTGAAAGTCAGTGGAACTGAGGTTCTAAAATGCCAAAATTCCACTGAATGTCACAACCTAACAGCTTTGAAAGTCACAAGATTTAGGCTTCTAGGTAACATAGGCACCTTTGAAAATTTTCCCCCAGTGCAATTTGCTTACTGCATATAATGGGTGTTGGAAACAAAATGTTATCGCCCACAATTGTATTTAATTATTTCATTACTCCATTACATTTACACCACAAATTTGAACAATGTTACCATATTGCAGTCTAGCAAAGTATATTATATTTCATTATGTAACACATATGCAAATTTGTCTTCTGAACAATGTTCTATTACAATGAATTCTGAATATCTAATATAGAATTGTCAGTGTGATAAAATAATATAAAATCTGTGTCACATTGACTGTGCAGTCAAATCTCTACAACTAAAGTCTGCAATTTAACATTCACATTGTCATTCTATAGTTCGGCTGCAAGAACTGACTATTTTTATGCAAAAATTGTTAGTGTAATTCCATTCTGTCTTGGGACTTTAAGTTTATCATCTGGTTTGTATAAGAAAGAAAGAAAAGCAGACAGCACTCTACCCACCTGAGCATAATCCCACCCACCACCCAGCTCTCCGAATAGAGTTTTATATTGGAGGAATGGATCCCGCTACCCATGCTTTAAAAAAGAAAAAAAATCAGGCGGCCACAAGGAGAGAGAGACTACTTACTGTATCAATAATTATTCCCCTTGTTATAAATTAATATTGAGCATTTCTTTAATTCAGCTTTTTTTTTTCGGAGCATGAAAGTTATGCAGCAGAAAAATGCAGCTAAAATGCAAAGGGCATTATTGTTGCTACAGATATATTTACCTACTTCACAGGAGTGTTGCCAGCCTAAATTCATTAATGTCTGCAAAGCACTTTAAAATCTTTGATACTTGCACATATGTAGTATCTTGCAACCATTACCACATTAGTATTACTATTTCCTATTAATAAACTAAGTTGAATAGTTACATATGACATAGTCAGTCATGAAATGGGAGAAGTTGGAGATCGAAAAGGCTTATCCTCTAGTCCAGCTCTCTGATAACATAAGGTTCTACCTACAGTATAGTTTCCAGTGTCCGGACCAAGGTGAGAGGAGTTTTCCACCACTGCTTTTGGGAGAGATCATGTCTGATTTGTGACAAGCAACTATCATGAAGCTTTTAAGCCATAATATTGAACTTAGTCCTCCACCCATTTAAGTCACTGTCAACTCCCACAGACTTCAATGGGAGAATTGAACCTATTTATTCCATATCATCCCACCACTCCTAGCTATCACCGATTACACCACTGGGAGCAATTCTTCTCACTTTTTGGTGTTTGCACTCTTCAAAACCATAGACAATTATCCTGACTCTCCCATGGTCATCATTTAGTTAGTATAAAGCTATTTAATTCTGCTAAATTCACCATCACTCATTAATATTAAATCTACCTCTAATAATATATGAATGACATTGTACACCTAACCCACAACCTCAAAATATAGGGCTGTTATGAAGAAACAATGGCTACATGGGTAAGGCTATAACTGTGATATGAACAGAACTAGTGCAAGTTTTTAAGTGATGAAAAACTGGAGCCTTCACTGGGAAATAACTGTATTGAGTAAATTTAAAAGCAATATTTCAAATCCACATTTTGTCAAAAAAAATTAAATGGTCTTTGTTTACAATGAGATAATGAATTTCTTGAGCGAAAGGTTTTTTTATTAATAATGCATGATCAGTCTATACTGCTACAGTAGGCAGAAATAACACAGAATCATGTCTTGTCAAATATGTGTGACTAATTCAGCTCTGCAAGTATTGATTTGACAGATCACCTTCCTTCCCTTTACCTGTGCATAGCCATTTATATGCAATGGACATTTTTATTATCCACATAATATTCTTTTGTTTAAGCCTCCAATCTGAAAGCACATCAATGTATTTATAACTAATTAACAATTCTTTGGAACTCTACATTTGCATTATGTTCTAAGTTTGCGCCATCTTCTCCAGCCTATTAACATCAATTAGACTTGTAAAGATATGTGAGACTGACAGGCAAACTTTGACAAAATGCTTGGGCTGATCTTCCAAACAAAGATATAATGCTATAGCATTTGTTTTTGATAAATGACTGAATTTAATAAACATTTGTTTGCATATTTTTATCATGCTAATGAATATAATTACTTTTATTTATGTCATAAAACTACTATAACATTTTGATATATACATCACTTAAATATGTATCATTAGTATTTTGTATACACTGGCAAGCTGAGGAAGTGGTTGGACTTAGGGACAGTCTATTATCCTCCAGTCTGCAGCTAATCAAGCAACATTCCACTGAGTAACATAATGGTATGTAATAGTTACTGCATATGCTCCGATACACACTCCGCAGTAGCAAATGGTTTGGTAGTATTCTGCACACCAAAATTACCTTTCCGTCAATGGACTGCACAGATTTTTTTTTATCCCATGTTTTAATTTAAAAAAACACACACACACACACAAAAAGGGCCAGATCATAGAATCTCAGGGTTGGAAGGGACCTCAGGAGGTCATCTAGTCCAACCCCCTGCTCAAAGCAGGACCAATCTCCAGACAGATTTTTGTCCCAGATCCCTAACTGCCCTCTCAAGGATTGAACTCATAACCCTGGGTTTAGCAAGTGAATGCTCAAACCACTGAGCTATACCTTTACTCATATTGAGAGCACCTCACTCCCTAAATGATCCCACTGTCTTCTTCAGTGGGGGCAGGATTGAACCTATTCAATCCATTGCTTAATATCATTCCACTACTCCCAGATATCACTATGTACAATTCCTCTTCCTCCTCCAGTGCAGACTCAGGTAATATTTATCAGGCATATGCATTTCCAGATCTGGCTTTTGTTTGTAAAGTGTCATGCACTGCATACATAATTGTTAATAACGACTAGGTAGCTATTCCACACGTGAAACTCTCAACAAAGTCAGTGGGAGTTCAACTTGTGAAATGGCTTGTAACAGAGTCCTTGGTGGTTCCTCCCTCAAGGGATGAGGAAACCTGACTGCAGCCAGTTATCTACATTGGGTGGTCACGATACAGGACCCACTTTCCTACTCTTTGCAAGGGCTGGGGGCTCTGTCCTTTGTGAGCCTCTCCAGCTGGGGGGCTAAAATGAGAATAACAAATCCCCCACATATTCAGGGATACTCCCTCCCTGCAGTCCCAGCAAAGTCGGGGATACGGGGGGAAGGGAGAGGCTTGCTACCAATGATCCGGTCCCAACATAATGATTTGGGGAAATCGCTATGCTTGGGTCTCTGAGACAGGCTACGTCTCTGCCTGTCCTATCCTGGGAGTCCACTGTACTCACCTCAGGATCAAGGTGAAGGTCTCCTGCTTAGGAGTTCCTTCCATAGCTTCAGGAGTCACCTTAGGGTATGTCTACACTACGGGATTATTCCGATTTTACATAAACTGGTTTTGTAAAACAGATTGTATAAAGTCGAGTGCACGTGGCCACACTAAACACATTAATTCGGCGGTGTGCGTCCATGTACCGAGGCTAGCGTCAATTTCCGGAGCGTTGCATTCTGGGTAGCTATCCCGTAGCTATCCCATAGTTCCCGCAGTCACCCCCGCCCATTGGAATTCTGGGTTGAGATCCCAATGCATGATGGTGCAAAACAGTGTTGTGGGTTATTCTGGGTAAATGTCGTCACTCATTCCTTCCTCTGGGAAAGCAACGGCAGACAATCATTTCACGCCCTTTTTCCCTGGATTGCCCTGGCAGACGCCATAGCATGGCAACCATGGAGCCCATTTTGCCTTTTGTCACTGTCACCGTATGTGTACTGGATGCCGCTGACAGAGGCAGTACTGCAGCGCTACACAGCAATATTCATTTGCCATTGCAAGGTAGCAGAGACTGTTACCAGTCATTCTGTACCGTCTGCTGTGCCATTGTAAATTGGCGATGAGATGACAGTTATCAGTCATTCTGTACTGTCTTTACATGTCATGGGTGCTCCTGGCTGGCCTTAGCTGAGGTCGGCCGGGGGCGCAAAGAAAAAAATGGGAATAACTCCCCGAGTCAATCCCTCCTTTATGGTTTATCTAAAAATAGAATCAGTCCTGCCTAGAATATGGGGCAAGTGTACTAGAGAACTAGTGTATCAGAGAACCAGAGAGCACAGCCGCTCCGTGTCAGATCCTGCAGAAATTATTAGCTGCATGCCATTCATGGGGGGTGCCCCTGCAACAACCCCACCCGTTGATTCCCTTCTCCCCCAACCTTTCTGGGCTACCATGGCAGTGTCCCCCATTTGTATGATGAAATAATAAAGAATGCAGGAATAAGAGAGACTGACTTTTTAGTGAGATAAAATGAGGGGGAGGCAGCCTCCAGCTGCTATGATTGTCCAGGCAGGACATTAAATGGTGCGGGGGAGAGGAGCCAAGCATCCCGCTGCTATGATAGTCCAGGCAGTACAGAATCTTTTCTTTAGACATGAAAGCGGGGGGGCTGATGGAACTCAGCCTCCAGTTGCTATGATGACGACGGTTACCGGCCGTTCTGTACCATCTACTGGGAATGACTGGGAGTCATTCCTATTTTTACCCAGGCGCCCCAGCCGACCTCACCTGAGGACAGACAGGAGCACTCATGGGCTGATGATGATGACAGATAGCAGTCATATTGTACCGTCTGCCACCGGGGAGGGGAGAGGATGCTGCTATTCATTGCCGCAGCACCGTGTCTACCAGTAGCATGCAGTAGACATAGGGTGACATATAAAAAAGTCAAGAAAAGATTTTTTTCCCTTTTCTTTCACGGGGGGGGGAAGGGGATACATTGACGAGATATACCCTGAACCACTCCGGACAATGTGTTTGACCCTACAAGCATTGGGAGCTCAGCCAAGAATGCAAATGCTTTTCAGAGACTGCGGGATAGCTGGAGTCCTCAGTACCCCCTCCCTTCCTCCATGAGTGTCCATTTGATTCTTTGGCTTTCCGTTACGCTTGTCACACAGCACTGTGCTGTGGCCTCTATCATAGCCAGGAGATTTTTTCAAGTGCTTTCTCATTTCGTCTTCTGTAACGGAGCTGTGATAGAACAGATTTGTCTCCCCATACAGCGATCAGATCCAGTATCTCCAGCATGGGCAGTACAGGAGCTCTTTTTGGATTTGGGACTGCATCGCCACCCATGCTGATCAGAGCTCCATGCTGGGCAAACAGGAAATGAAATTCAAAAGTTCATGGGGCTTTTCCTGTTTACCTGGCCAGTGCATCTGAGTTTGGATTGCTGTCCAGAGCAGTCACAATGGTGCACTGTGGGATACCACCCGGAGGCCAATTTGCGGCCATGCTAACCCTAATCCGATATGGTAATACCGATTTCAACGCTACTCCTCTCATCGGGGAGGAGTACAGAAACTGGTTTAAAGAGCCCTTTATATCGATATAAAGGGCCTCGTTGTGTGGATGGGTGCAGGGTTAAATCAGTTTAATGCTAAAATCGTTTTAAACACAGAGGCCACGTCCAGACTACCCGCCGTATCGGCGGGTTAAAATCGATTGCTCGGGGATCGATATATTGCGTCTAATCTAGACGCGATATATCGATCCCCGAGTGCACTTATATCGATTCCGGAACGCCATCAACCCCAACGGAGTTCCGGAATCGACACGGAGAGCCGCGAACATTGATCCCGCGCGGTGTGGACGGGTGAGTAATCCGATCTTAGATATTCGACTTCAGCTACATTATTCACGTAGCTGAAGTTGAGTATCTAAGATCGATTTCCCCCCCCTAGTGTGGACCAGCCCGTAGTGTAGACCAGGCCTTACATTCTGCTACTTAGGGCAAGCCTGCTCCTTCCCCACCTACTGATTTCAGTTTCCTTCCTTTTAAAGGCCTCCTCTCTTTCATGCATGATTAACAGGGCCAGAGGAGTGTGTCTAGCCATGCCATCCATGTGGGTCCTACACACCTTGTCACACGGCTAAAGAATAGGATCTTTAAAAGGTAATTAACACACAGAGACTTTCTGAGTAGGAAGTAATAGTTTATGTAGAAAATTTTAAAGCGTTATTTTTAAGGAAAAATAAGTTGCCTTGGGGGATTTTTATCAGGGGTTTAAAATTTCCTGTACTAATGCCCCAACATTGTGATGTACCAATTGTTGGTCTAAGTAATTGTGCAGAAGAAAAAAAGCCAACCCCACCAATTTCAGCATTTTGTGCTCTTATAGTTGCAAATTTAAATACCAGACATAAAAGCTGATAGCATTACTTACGGTAACGTCCTACTTTGGTACACTCAGACTTTTTTAAAAATTGCATCAGTATAATGTCATTTCATGATACAACTGGACTGAAGAATATTCCCCTTTGTACAGCTGCAATTATTTTAAATAAATAAGAGATAAGATATTTTAAATATTCAGTGGACAGTTTTAACAATGTGCCAGTCACAATATAAGTGTATTTCTTTCTGGTTACCTTTATTTTATAACAATGATTGTATTCTCCAAGCTGGAATTTATCTTTTGATCAATTGTCTGTCAATGAAATTTAAAGATATAAGCAAAAGCAAAAAAAGGAAAAGTGACAGTGTCTTCTTAGACATCTAAATACAACAACTAATGTACTTTTCTAGTTCTGTGAAGCGGAGATTTTTGGCGTACAGGCAGACTCTTAGCTCACTCCTACATTCCTTGACATCAAAACTCTCACTGTAGTCAATAGGGTTTTAGGTGTACAAAGAATGCAGGATTACATATGGCACATTCAGCCAATCTTTAGGGGTATCAGCAAAGAAGGATGCCGAATCTTGTTTGACCAGAGATACAAGTGATAACAAATACTGCTGATGAATTAGATTTTATACTCAACCCACAACCTAAACTACAGCTTCTCATACAAATTTCACTCTTATTTACCAAGATCTTTATATGCAGGTTAATGGTATGCCACTTAGCTTACTATCCCTGCCAGACTTTCACATCTCCTGCATTACAGCATATGGTTATATAAAAGGGCTATCCTTTCACTATTTTAAAATAACCAGAATGTGTCCTGAAGTTCTAGAATTAAATGTAAAAGAGTCAGATGAAGAACATGAGTATGCAGAGAGAGTGGAGTTTACCACTTTATTAAAATTGTGATTGTTCACATAAAGACTCAACCAGGTCACATATTAATAATTATCACTGACAATCTTTAACATCAGACTAAACCCACAAGTGAAGCAATATTACATCTCTCTCTCTCATTTATCTTTACTGCTTATGGCCCCTCTGTGGTCAGCATGCTGTGAGCTTCGTGGACATTTAATTATGAACACATCATAAATGTGGCTGACAAGGCAGAAGCTGGGTTCAGATGCTCCTGGGATGAAGGAAACATTGTTGAAACTACTTAGGCTTGCAGTACTTTCATTCAAACAGTGTTCTGAGTTACCATACACAATGCTGCATGCAGAACTCCCTCTCCTCATTTCAGTTTTTTGTTTTAAATCAAATATTGTGGTAAGTCTAGGTAAAAATATTCAAACATATTGTTTGTTACCCTCTAAAAATAAATTTCCCACTCATTCAAATAAATAATGGTGTAAAAATGGTGCTGTAAGCACCAAAATCCAGCTTTGGCTGCCAGAGTCACTCACCCTGGTTGCTGAAGAGGGGAGTGGAAATATTACACCCAAGTGGTGATGCTCAGGCTTTCTGCCTGCGCAAGGTAAGATAATGGATGCCTCATGGACTTCTGAGGCATAGGGCAAAACGTGCTTAGCAGCAGCACTTATACCTCTAGCTTAAAAGTCTACTGTGCACTATTCCCCTCACCTGCTGCTTGCCTTTGGGAACCCACAGGCAGCATAGACTGGCCACCCCCCAACTCAGGGGGTCACTGCCCCTTCTTAAGCAAGCAGCATTACGGGGGTTCCATAGCCTATATCTGGGCTGCCTCTTGCATGGTTGTGTTGAGTAACAAAAGAGGCTACCAGCAAATATAAATTTAAAATAGGAAAATTCTGCCACAGCAAATATCATCATGGAAACAGTTTTTCTCTTGAAGACACTATATAAAGATCAAGATCAGGGAGTATGTGTTTGATCTAAGTAAACAGAGAACATCATAAATAAATCTATTAAAGCCACTTAAGTGCCACACTTGCATAAAATCAGTGCAAGATCAGAATCAGGTCCATGACCTTTCAATTAGAACACTACACATTTAAATTTCTTTCTGAGTTAGCTTCATATTCTCACAGAACTGCTTTGCTTTACCCCTGCCCCAATCAGCATGGGTGTGTTGCCCCAAGGAAACATACCTATTACTGTTTTATAATGGAAGAAATTATCTCAGTTGGAATAAGGTTCCTGAAAGTTAATTTTATAAACAAACACTTTGAATCCCTATCACTAGTAAGTCTTACCTTCAAGAACAAAATTTTGAGAAAGGAGCCCATGTATTCTACACAAATATCAAAAATGACATTTAAAGATACCCTATGTAAGGCGATTTTTTGGAGTGAATATTCAGTGATAAAAATTTACATTAACAGATAGTAAACAATGTAAGCTACATTAATGTTTCAGCACTTAAGAATAAATGTGCATGCAAAGAACTAACCAGTGTCATGTTTCAAAGCAACTGTCCTCTGTAGTGCTGAGGTACATATTTCTATACCTCCCCAACAGACTAGAAATAGAAAAGACAAAGCATATAATAAAGCCAAGCACAATGAAAGAGCACTGAAGAAAGAGCTGAAAAGTAACTATCATGTTGGCAGATAAATTCTACACACAATTATTCATTCCTAGCCTCTTGACATGTAGATTAATGAGTTTGATAACCTAGGCTTCTAAGAAGTAGATTCAACTCTGTTTCACTAGCTTTCTTCTTTTCTAACTACAAACACCACTTTGGTCTATTGAGAAAAAAACAAATCGATACATTTGCACTGTCATCAACATTTTTGCAATTGAAGTGCTATGTCAAAAATATGATATCTACTGTGGGACGGGTCTCTTTACTGGCCCTGTCAAGAATTCACAGGGGATCATGTGATCTCTGGAAGGAGGAGTTTTGCTTCAGAAATCCTTGCTTCTGCAGCAAGCTCAAAGTCACATAGTAGCCAAGAGAAAAAACATCAACCATTCTGCTAGTTATAATGACCCCTGTACTCACTGCAATGTGTTGTGTACATAAAATTTTCTATTTCTTCCCTGAGGCCAAATGACCTTTTGTCGACACTTTGGTTAATGCTCACTGATCAAAGTGTATTTTAAAGCAAGTGCTGTATCAGATTCCAGCCATGATGACTTTACAAGGGGTTGTGTCTGCTTCAAACAACTACACACAGAGATGCACCCTTTTAGCAAGAATGAAAAAAAGGCTAATGGTTTACAGATTTATTCTTTGTGAAGGCAAGCTTTGCACAGTAGAAATGTTTCATTCTTGATCAGTGAGCAGCTTTAAGTACTTACTTCATCCCAAATGTTATGAGTTCAAATTCTCCTGTGTAATAACAGTTGCATGCAGCTGCTTAGGATTTATCAGGGTATCCCTACCCTTCAATTAACTGTAGTGGAACATGTAGTATTTGGCTGGTAAGGAAGGAAAAGGAGAGAAACCAGTAACTTTTCCGTGTGCAAATTATTAATGTCAATCTTAGAAAATAGGATTTTTGGTGCCATGTCAGTGAAGTTTTAATCCAGTGTAATCATAATATACTTTTCATCCACACTGAATTCTGAAAAGACTAGAAGACTAGAGTGGGTGGTCATAGTAATGGGGTGCTTTAAGTAAACCTTAGCCAAGGAAAGGCTATAGACATTCCTTAAAAAACTAGCTGTGTAAAGGAAATACAAACACACACCGTGTAGTTCACATGTAGTACAGTCCCTCTGGTAGGCAGCAATACTCTTCAGCCTGTAATAAGCTTTATTTGCATTGAAATCTTACTGATTACCGTTTATATATTTTATGCTGCATGGCTCTTTACTGAACTTAGTGAACGTGTATTTTTCAACACATTTGGTACTAATCATCGTAAAAGCTCAAAAGAACCGTGTGACGTAGAGCTCAAAAGAACCGTGTGAGTGCTGAGTACTATTACTGGATCTTAGTTATTATTGGATCTCAGATACCTTATATAAAAGAGAACTCAAATAGTTTCAATTTCTAAATTTTGAATGCTGTTTTACTTCATGCTTTCTGTAAATATCTGCTTTAAACCTGTTTTTTCTAAATGTAAAATCATTCTGGTTTTTAAAAAGTTTAGGAGATGGAAGTGTTATTGCAAGATCTGATACCCTACATTTCCAGTGGGCAGATGTCATGATCATAGCCTCCTTTTTGTCCACATTTATGATCATGTGACTCTGCTGAACTACACCCCTCAAACTATAAATCTTCTATAAAGGAAGATTGCTTAGATGCACAAGTTACTGTTATGCACAATCCCCTCTGGAGGAAGGTTTTGTGATTTTTTAATGGAATAAAAACTAGGTGTAATTAATGCAATAGAAATGTCAGGACACTGCAGTTTAACAGTCTCGGGCTAAATTCAGAGCTACTTAGTGAAGACAAATTTCCACTCAAGTGAGTAGGAGTTTGCCTGAGTAAAAATTGAATATGGACCTCAGGATTTGGCTCTCAGTCTTTATTTTTACAATTAAACTTTCCAGAGGTTTAGGGGAGTTATGTAAAAGATCATTGTATTTTAGAGGGGGGGACAGAAGCTTAGGTGTGTAGAGAAATGATTGAATTCTATATACATTTCTCATTCAAATGAATTGATGTACCTTATCAGCTACATTTTCAGTTGATATTACATCATGTTGGTACCTACACATCCTATGTTGCTGTAGGGATTTACAACAATTTTCAAACACCGTTTACCTACCACACAGAGGTGAATGACGACATCAACTACTGAACAACTCAGCTGCCCATGAGTATTAGATAAATGTCTTAAAAATACCATGGACAGATATTAGATTAGATAAATAACTGATAGGATAAGCACAAGTTACATCTTCACTGTTATCCTGGCAGCAGCAGCATTGAAAATGTGCAAAATCAACAGCAAACATCCCCATTAAGATGGTGAATTGATGGCTATCTATACCAAAAATCTCTAATTTTGAAATCTGAGGATTTTGGGAGAACCCACAAAATACAGTCCCTTCTTAAGGAGCTTGTTCCCACACGTTTTGTGGTAACATGCTGCTGTTATGGGGTTTGGGGTGCAATCTAAACCAGTGAGAGGCACTTGCCCTGCAATCCTGGGTGCCTCACAATGCTTTGCTGCTGTAACTCTGCACCTGGGTTGCTTACAGCCAGCCAACAAGCAAGCAGGTCATACCGAGTGTCTGAATGCTAGACAGCTCTGACCCTAGCAGCCTGTCTATAGCCTGTCACAGTCCCACTCTGGCTTTCACAAGCCTTGGTCATTACTTGCAGGGTGACCTCAGTACACTCCCAGTCCTGAATTTTCCCAAAATCACGTGTTCTGTAATGCCCAGCCCATCCTAGACAATTCATGGAAATAATAAGATTTGTTTATTTCTCTAAAGACACAAAAGCACACCTCAGCTAATTAACTGGTAAATACGCCCTTCCAATTAAACACACCACTGAATTGGTTTATAGTAAAAATAAAAAAATTATAAATAGAATATAGGTTAAGCAATGCCAAGTAAAAGGAATAAAGTCAGAAAGGGTTACAAGCAAATAAAAGTGAAAATATGCATCTAAATGTCTAAAACTTAATCTAACAAGATACAGGCTTTGTTCAAAATGGTTTCTCTCCCATATTCCATTCCCAGAGACTTCAACCTCCGCTTTGGTTGAAGGACCAATCTTTCTCAGCTTGCAGGAGCTCCATTCCCTTGAGTTTCTCTACTGATGGATACCAAAGATGGCTTCTGTCCTTGTTTGTATCTTCCAGCATTCTATTACCTTGTTTCATGAGGCAGGATGACCTCATTTTCTTTTACCTTTCCTGTGGGCTTCCCATTTGTAAATGGGACTTCCAATGTTTAGATTCCACCATTGCTTAATCTACATAGGCAACAGGTATATAGCTGCCTTCTTTCCTGTCTGGGAGGGATACTGTTTCTCCCTCTTTGGCCACAGACTATAAAACATATTAATTATTCATATAATTTCCTCATGTATAATGTTAATACATTTTACAATGATATTAATCACTCTATATACTTGTAATACAGTAAGTAATATTATATATACTCAGTTGATTCAGTTCACCTCAATCTTATCACTTGAGATTCAACTCCCTTGTATTTACAGATCAGTAAACCTTTGAAAATGGATTCTTCTGAGGGTTACCTCTCAAAGTAAAGTTTATTCAAGCTATGAGGAAGGTGACATGGAGCCTGGTGGTGAAAGAAATTCCATGCTTTCTTCCCCCACTGGTGTTTGTTTAAATGCAAATTGTTCTGTTTCCTGCCATCTCTTCCACCTGCTGTCTTGGTGGTCCTGTTTACTGCTCATATGTAAATATGGACCTTCATGGCAGGTCCAAGAATCATATACACATTCTTTTGTCTAAGGCAGACCTGTTTACCAACTCCCCCTCACATGCCTGGTTTAAACAAATTTTAGTCATAATTCTGGTATATATACACATAACACTCTTAATACTCACCGCATACATATATCACAAGAATACTGATGATCAGTGAGTTATTAGTTATCAAATAATACCTCATAAAGCATATTTTATACAAAAAGTGTTACAATAGTGTGTTGGATGTGAACACAGGTGTCCTTAGTGTCACAAACACATAAAACCCATTATCCCCAGTAAATGCATGAAGGGCTCATTTACAGAACTATTTTGTAAAGGCATATTATATATACACATATATATACACATAGAGAGAGAGAGAGAGAGAGGGAGGGAGGGAGGGGTATATTTCATGTACCACCAAGCCAAAAGATGATCATGCCCTGAATAACTTGAGAATTATTGGGAGCCTGAAGAATGTTATTGGTGTCATGGAATCTCAGTGACAGAAAGTATGAGACCGTACTCATTATAGAGGGAAACAATGCCATATATGCAGATATGTATGGAATATATTTAAAAACACAATTTAATTCCCATTTGCACTAACAGGTTCCCCCCCACTTTTTTTTTTTTGGCTTAATGTCCACTGAGTCCAATTTCTGCTGTCTACAGCGTTAGCCCTATTTTCCCCAGCTGTTCTAAGCACAAACATTGTAAAAAATAATCAGTTTGGAATATATGAAAATACTAAATACATGCACATTTTACAGTGTTCCCACTGTTTGAGATCTGTGTCATTTGTGACTAGACATGATTAGAGGAATCTCATTAATGACTGCAGATGCTAATGCCTCTGCTCAGCTGCCTGGATCCAAGCTCAGCCGTTAGCTCAAACACCACTAGAACCTCGGTAATTTACTGGTTAATGTGCGTTATGCATTCCCCTCTATGCCCAATCCACACAGGAGGTAGGCTTGTTACAGCACCAACTGGACAGCCTGGCTTTTTAGCCCATGCTGTAGCGACTTATGCTTTCACCTCTACAAGGTCCTGGGCTCCGATCTCTGTGGTAGAAACTGGGAAATCTCATTTTTGCAGCCCATTTGATCTATGGGTACAAATCTGGGCACACATTTACCTCTCACTACCTGTGTTCTGGTACAAAACAGGAAGTTAGGGGAGCATATACTCAGATTTCCAAAAGCAATTATTTTAGTCTATGCAAAGAAATGGTCCTTAACCTTGCTGAAAATACACCCCTACATGCCACTTGCCATGTGAGAGAGGAAGCTTTTGAAATGTACCATTTATGGAGGGCAGACACTCTTGCTGCTGTTGTGCCTTACTGTTGTTTTCTCCTCCATTAGAAAAGTATCTTATACTGAAATGAGGAGTTGCTCTGTGACCAAATGATGGAAAGCATCCAAAATAACCTCAGCTGATAGTGAGAAGGCTCATCTTGGGGAAGCCAAGAGAATACCCAGATAGTATTAAAAGGTGATGGCTTTATGCCATATGTCCACATACCTGTATAGCATCATGATCTGGCTTCCACAACAACACACACCGAATAGACAAGGAGAGAAGATAAGTTAATATACAAATCTAAAAGTCGTATGTTTTACATACAAGGTACTTGTGTACCCTTGAACCTCCCCAATCTCTGCCATTGCAATCTATCCAGTTTTGGTACGATGTTTTAATTACAAATTTGATAGCGATACTGGAGGAAAACACATTTTTTTACTCCAAGAATCAACCCTGATGATTCAAAACTGAGAATTATTTTTTCCCTTTGCCTCCACACACACACCTCCCTCCCTCTCCCCCAATAGATTCACAGGATTAATATGAGTCTGGCTTTAGGGTTTTACCAGTAACTGCAGCAAAACAAGTTCTGATTGGCTGATTCAGAAATTGGGATTCTGGGCAGTGTTTTATAAAAGGATAATGTATCTTTAAGCCTAGGTGCCCTTCAGGGAAATGTATTGGATAAATGTCTTCTGAAAAGCCTGTAAATATTCCATCTCCTCACTGTCATTACTACCATGAAATGATAATGAAGCATGAAAGAAATATAATTCCATATTCAGATGACAGCATTAGCCTTCATAAGCAAACTGAAATATTTATTAGTAAAATGTTCGGTATCTATGCCTGTAATCTAAAAAAAGGACAAAAATGTTTTATAATAAAAAAGAGATTGAATGCAGAGGTAAAATCTGGTTGGCTGATTTTATTGCTTATTATTAAATCCTGGCAAAACAATTATTTTTTTCTTTTCATTAGTGAGGCACCCAAATTAAAACTGTGCCCTCAGGCTGTGAGGTTTACAGTAGTGATTAAAAACAAGAAATTGTGATGCATGGGGTTTTTGACAATGGTATAATCAAATTCATTCATATTGTTCAATCTTTCACTGACAAATATTTTTACAGTGAAATATGCCAAACAAAGAAGCGCATACAACTACTATCAATACACAGAAATTAGGGAGACTTGTTATTATTTAAATAGGGAACTGATACAATTTTTCTATAATCTTGAATACAAACATTAGAGAGTAGTTAATTAGGGTAATTATTGTCTAAATTGTGCTTAATTGTTTTATACTGAATAGGAGTCGGGAATGAACCCTCTTGGATTTCTACAAGGCACAGAAGTGAATACTGTGTAGTTTAAGCATTTAGATATAATTTAATAAAATTCTGATTGTATTTCCTATAAGTCAGAAGATATATCCTGAAGCACGCTGAGGCAGAGATAAACACAAGCCATGTGTCTTGACCTCTGTTTCACCTTATTGAAAAAGAGGCGTAAAACAGTCATTTAGTACATTAGCATCAGAGAGCATTCACATACTCTAAGTACATTCTAAGAAAAGATCTTTGAAGTGAATGAAAAATTAGAAATTCAAGTGACCACGATCAATTCTGAAACACTGCACAAAATTAATTACAGTTTTGCATCAGAAGCAAGAATGTAGATTTCAGACAGTCTATGTCATTTATCTCAAGCTGTACAATATACAAGACGATTAAAAAGCCAAATCTGTTCCCACCCCCCAACTCTAAGGCCTATCAGAGGCTGTGAAGTACAAATGATTAACTCCTAATTATTCAAGGGATTGTACAGAGGCTTCAAAGTGAATGAAATCTGAGGCAAGTCACAGGAGCTACAGAGGGACAGATTTGCTGCTCTTTATCAAAATCTAGTCTGACTATCACTGACACAATCCAGATAAATTGCACAGTAATCTGGCAGCGGTTGTGGAAAGCTTGCTCTGCAAAATCCAAATCTCTAATTTCTATCTGTTTTTAATTGCTTGCCTTAAATTTGCATTTTTATACAATTTGCTTAGAGGATTTATTCAGTTCTTTAGGCTATTCCAATAAAGCGGAGTCTCATTTCACGTGGTATCTCAGGAACCTACATTTACATTAAATAAGCATGCTGTGTTACAAAAATATTTACTACAATAAAAAAAAAGAATTCCTTGTTATGTGGCATTCAGAATTAGCTAAAGAATCCATGGGCCAGGGAATCCTTTCTTAATCCCGCCCAAGAAAAAACATCTCAAACTGCAACAATTAATTGTATGGTACAGAGGGTGCAACTTAAATAAAATTCAACATAAGATAAATCAGTGAAGGGGAAATGTGTATTCTACAGTGAAGGGTAGGCACAGTCAATTGCCCAGCCAGAAGTCAACCACTGATCCAATGTTTTGCTGAGCCAAAGGTCAGGGAAAGCAGCCACTAGGCCAACTGAAACCATCCAACCCACCCAAAACAGGATGCTGGGCTGGACCTCAAGCTCAATCCTCTAGCCTATAAGAAGGGTTAGAACAACTTCCTGCAGTGGATAGCACTGTCCTGTGACATTATCTGACCCTCTGACTTGATTCCCCTAGCCCCATTAAGAGTTAATGACTTCCCTAGTTCCCACCAACCCAAAAACTAGAGAATGCCATCATTTCATTAGCAATTGCTCAGCAAACTACTCACGGCCACCATTCATGCCAGAATTGGATGCCAGTGTAAAAAGTCACAACCAGTTTCTGACTGCACTCTGCACGGGGCAGAACAACCCTGGACAATCACACAAAAACCTTGAATGCTCTGAAATGTTACATCTATAACGAAGGTTAAGATTTTGTCATGAGTATTTTTAGTAAAAGTCTCAGACAGGTCGTGGGCAATAAACAAAAATGTATGGATGCCTGCAAGCTGTGTCTGACTTTTACTAAAAATATCCGGGGAAATCTAACAGACCAGGCCTTGCCACCGAGGCCTGACCAACGGTTGCTGCTCAGCCACCAGGGCTGCTCCAGCCATGGGGACTGACCCAGCCCTGGCCACTGCTTCTGCATCAAAGGCTAAAATCAAAGAAGTCATGGAGGTCAATTACCTCCATGACAAAATTGTATCCTTACCCACAACCAATAGAATGTTTTTTCACTTTTCAATGTACATGCATCCACGCCCAGTCTGCCACAACAGGCAAGGAAGATCCCCTCTGTTCCTCCTGAGGTAGCATGGTTCAATAATTCTATCCTGACCCTAGCAAAACATTTCTTTTATTTAGAATTACAGAAATGCTCACTTAAAAATATGTCACAAACAATACAACAACTGAAGTGCAGCAGTAAAATTTAACATAACGCATTACCAGCAAGCCATGTAATTTATAAACTGAAATTATCCTCCTCTTCCAGTAATCCCTCATTTTTACAAAACCTTCTCCTACATTTTCAAATAAGATCTCAAATTAGTTCAGCAGCATGTGATTTTACTCACCAGAGCCTAATGCACACACATCCCAGACCTCTGAGCTCATTACTGGCCAAACAGACAAGGACCACATCAAGTTCCAGTAGGCCCCCTTCATATGCAAAACCACAAGCATGAGATGGTCCCACCTCATCTCCCTGATACTTGATGTAACCTTTGCCAATGCCAAAACTCAGTGGTGCTCCTGTAGTGGAAGCTCTATTCCTTTCCCAGTAGACGATGTTCATCCCAGTATCCACCCCTGCACAGGAGAATCCAAATCATAACACACTCTGTGAAGTGAAAGAAACTAGATACTAGATAACTCATGCTCAGTTTAGTTAATTCCCAGTGTGACTCCTCAAATAGCCTGAATATCAGTGGCTCTGACAGCAGGGGAGGGGGTGGAGCGGGGGCAGGAAGCGGTGAGGCCTTGGGGGAAGGAGTGAAGTTAGGGTGGGGTCTGGGGGTCCTCGGGTTACTAAAAAGTTTGAGAACCGTGGGGGTAAGTAATTCCGTACAGCAGCCACGGGACATGCATTCTTCAACAAATGTCTCCTCTTCAGGCAATCAAAATGTGAAGGGACAAACCCCATTTGTCTGCTTTATGAATGAATTCCCCCTAAATACTTTCCCAGTACTCCAGAGAACCATTCTGTGAAAGTCCACCACAGGCAGGAAGGGCAGAGTTGGGGGGAGTTTCACAGCTAACGTTCCATACTTACAATCTCCATGGGAGAAAAGCAGTCGGGGTAATCTTACTAATGCAGCATCTGTAAGTGTTGTGTAGACAGCTTCCACAGTATTTCTGGGTGGTACCCCACTACAGGAGTTAAGGGGACCATACTTTGCTCCCCAAGCTTGACACTCTCTTCAACACTGCACAAGGGAAGGGAATGCAAACGTAAATGTTTAAATGTTTCTACCTAGAAACATTTGCTGTAGCTGCAAGGAAAGGTAAAATCAACCTTGTACTCCACTGGCTGCTGCTGGCAAGGAGCAGCTCCCAGCAAATCAGAGGATCCTTTAGAGGACCAATGAGAGAAAGTTGTGTCATGATTGTCCACAAAGAGGGAAGAGTCACTGGTTAGGGAGAACCCACAAAAGGTGCCCTGCCCACGAGGCCGGCTCCAGCTTTTTTGCCGCCCCAAGCAGCGAAGCAAAAAAAATATACCATGCTCCTTCATTCTCCAAGAGGGAGTGAGGGACCCGCCACCAAAGACCTGGATGTGCCGCCCCTTTCCATTGGCAGCCCCAAGCACCTACTGCCTTTGCTGGTGTCTGGAACCAGCCCTGCCTTCCCAGACAGATGCTGTCCTACATGCCAAGTTTGGAGTAAGAGAGCAAGGCCAATCAAGCAGTCAGTGTGACCTCAGAATTTGCCAGCAACAAATAGGACTGCACAAATATAAAAATGAGTGCCTATATATTGTGCCACCACAAATAAGGACACTTTGCCTTTATCGCCTCAGAAGAAAAAAACCCTCTCTCATACTCATTAAGCTCATCTTTCTAAATATATGGAATTGAAATGTATTTCTGAGAACATGGCATTTTGTTACATAAAAGAAAACAAAGGCTGACAGACTTTCTGTAATTCTGAACTGTACATACTGTATGTGTATCATAACCCCAAAATACTAAGCTTCTGCTTCATCAAAACCCTGGATTTTATTCACTTTATTAGCACCATAAATAATTAGGAAGTATAATTTACAATTTGTAAATTTATCCTAGTCTAGCCATTGATCAATGCACTTTAAGTCTGAATTTTGGAAAATACATGTACAGTAATCAAAACTCAGAAAGCATCTTGCATGCTATCTAGGCTGATAATTTTGCTATTGCTTTAATTTTAATACTATTTTTCTCCATTACCGTGTTTTTATATGGTAATTTACATATATCTTTTGTAAGATTAGAGATAAAAGTTCCATTTAACTGTCCAGTGCATCTTATATGAGTTCCACAATGATACACAATTTTTAGCAACAAATTTTATATTCACGTCCAGATGTTTAGAATAATGTAAGACATCCACAATTCCTAGTGAACGTTCCCTGTAAAGACATTTTTATTTTTGCCCCATGGGATAACAACAATATGGTGGCATAAATGCTAATAGAAGGAATCTTTTCTAATAGCCTGGTATTTATTGCCTTTTTTAATATTAGTTTTTTCATATTATGTTACCCTAAGAATTAATATCCAATTCCACTTCCAGCTAAAAAGATAAATGTTTCATCCTAGCTCATCTAAAGTGCACCTCCATTTCATGCTTCTCATCTTTGATTCCTTTGAATTGCTATGGTGTCAACTATTAGAAGTAGGAAGATGTGTCGTGCTGAAGCAGGATTCCCTAAAGCTGATTCCTGCCAATGTCAGTCAATGTCCACTGTACTCTGTATGTTTATGCCAGCTCAACAATGCTGCTGTAATCTGTGCCAGCTTTATAGAATTCCATTCAGCTGCAGAAAATGCTTCAAACCACTATCTCTTTGGTGATACATTTTAAAAAAAAATCCCTTCCTTCTGTTGTTACTTTCCTTCTCGTCCTCCTTCCCTATCCCAGAAATGGATAGAACAGCAGATTGGTGGTGTTCCAAACTAGAGACTGTATCGAGGGGCCAATTGGTGCTGCAGTATGATACACCTTCTGGGTTGGTCTTGCAAACTTTACTCCATAGTGGGTCCAATCTTGCAAGGTGCAAAGTTCCCTCAAGTCATATTATTTGGAGTGGAGGGTTCTCAAGGTTCTTTCTGGATCACATCCTATATCACCATTTCCTGCCTTGCCTCCTCCAAGCACAAACAACTCACACCAAAGCACAAGTCCACCATGCCGGATAGACAAGGAACATCAGGACTAAATCTTGTTTATCAAACTCATGAAAATACTCCCATTGAAATAAATAAGACTTATGCAAGTACTATAATTGATTTTCTTCTTTTGGCAGTTTGGAGGTGACCTGAAGATGAAGAAAAATTCAGCTGTGGCCCTTTTTTGTTTTTTTAGCTTCTCTATATAGCATAAAGAATACCTGACAGGTTATCTTTAAAAAAACAAAAAACAAAAAAACTGCTTGGTTTTTACTTGTTTGCCAGATGTCTCCCTTGGAGAATCCAGAGATAAGCAATATGACTCTCCATTCTTAGGTGAAGGAATAGAGTTGAATCTCTAACATAATAGCTTTTCTTCAAAATGTTTGCTCGACATTTATGTTAAGGTCTGTTCTTTAAAATAAAAAAGAAAACGGTTTAAATGGTGTGAATAAAAAAAATCACTTCCCCTCTTAATTATTCAGGTTTCAATTTTCTGGTGTTTGTAATGTTATAAACCTACTTCTTCTCTAGTCATTTGTGGATACTTTTAGCAAAAATGGAGCGCACAAGAATTGAATTTCTAGAGTAAAAAAAAAAATCTAACAGAAAGGTTTGTGTGGCTTTTTTTAAATACACATCTTTCAGGCCTTGACATTTTTTCTCCTTTGGGTCACCTACAATATAAAGAATGGACCATTTGTTTAAGGAAAATACTACTTCATTATCTTTATCAACATACCAAAGTACTTTTATAAATATATTTCTATAAAAATCCTGAATAATTTAAAATTTACTCATTAAAAAAATTCTTTACCAAGCACTGTAAAACCTTAAGTATTTTGACATGCAGTGCCCAATAAAGTAATTGTCTAATTTATAGTTAATTGCTTAAAATTAAAATTATAATAACCTTTATTCAAACAACTAACTTATTTAAAGTAAAATTAATGTTCAGTTGTCACAGGACTTTCTGATATTATAACATATAAACAACTAAGGGTGCATATACACTAGAAAAATTAGTACCCATACTATAGCAGCTGCAAGCAATTTCTGAGTTAAGCAAGTGAAGCAAACAGGATTTAAGCATTCAAGCTAAAAACAGGTTTACATGACACAGTGTATTCCAGAGGGAATTCTGCAGCAATAAATTAAGAGTTCTGCTCCAAAAAATCAAAAACTATGTGCATAATATTTTAAAATTCTGCAAAATTCTGCAAATTTTATTTGTCAATAAATAAATGTGGTTCCAGCATGGCAGTGGGAAGCACAGGGCACTGACTGCATTGAGGTGGGAGATCACCCTGAAGCCTCCACCTCTCCCAGTACAGGGACTCAGAAGTGAGGCTGCACCTGACTCTGACATAGTGCAAGGGCTGGACCTACCCCAGAAACAGAGGTTTCTGTGTGGGGCAATCTGAGTGTGGGCGGTACAGTGGGAGATCTGGATGCACAGGGGCTCGCTGGGGGGTTCTGGGTACAGGAGCAATGGGATTCTGCAGGGGATCCAAGTGAAGGTGTTTGGGGTTCAGCATAGGGGGGTTGGGTGTGGGGACATGGGCTTGGAGGAGGACTCAGTGGGGGTGTCTGGGTGCTGGGGGAGTGGGGCTTGATAGCATGGGGGTCCAGGTACAGCTGTTTGGGGATCAATGGGGTGGGGGCTGAGTGTGGGTGCTCAGAGAGGTCCAGGTGTAGGGGGGTAGGCTTGTCAGGGTGAGGGTTTGATGGGTCTGCTTAATGGAGCACTCTCCTGCCAACAACAATAATGCCACTCTTTGGGGGTAGAAGTTTTTTGTCAGCAGGCGAGCCGACAAACAGCAGCTACATTGAACGACTTTTAGTGGCACGGCTGTGGCAATGCAGCCATATCGCTAAAAGCTGTGTAGTGTAGACATAGCCTAAGTGTCTAATCACACAGGCTCCAGTGCTGTTACCAGCATTAATTTTATCAGCTCCCTCCCACTACCAGCATAACCTCCCAAGCCAAATATTCCAAAACCTCAAAGCAATTTAACAGATGGGCAAGTCAATTTGATCGCGCTTCTTGAATTGTAAGTATTCTAGTGCTCAGTGGAGTCTGAGTCACATCAGAATGCAGGAAATCCAGATTTATCCTAGACTCAGCTGCACCGAAACTCAGATACAAGTAAGCCATAATCTCATTTTTGAAACTGGGAGAGGCTAGAGGAGAAAGGAAAGTGACTGTAGCCACAGGTGGAGGAATGATGATCTGAAGGATGAAGTGGAGTTTGGAAGGCCAGTGAACAATGGTCAGAGAAGATGGCAGCTGTTTTTTTCTTGCAAATTTCCTTCCTTCTTCCTCCCCCTGCTCGCATAACAAATGTTGAAATTCGTCATCCTTCTGGAGCCCCTATAGACAAGTGGCACAATACCCTCTTCTAAATTAATTTGCTTTCCCTATACCCACATGAGAGTGCTTCTAGCCTCAAGACCATTTCCCAACTGCTGAAATGTTCCCACAATTCCTATGACAGATCCCGCAATTCAGCCATACAGATGAGCTACAAATCTCCACTCGCGTTTCCTCCTTATCCAATTTTCTATAGAGGTTACAGAAGTCTGGCGGAGGCCCTGTGCTGGACTGTCTTCCTGTACACAGGATTCCACAAAACTTACCCCTGCCTTTAAAAGTGTGTGTAAAATCATCAGTGAAGAGAGAACACAACTCCACCAGCCCCACCCCCACAAGAATTGGAATTATAGTGTACTGTAAGTAAATGCTCAAAGTAAATGTTTTAAAAGAGAGATAGAGACTCTGGAAAGAAAAGTAAAGTGCACTAAAAACAGGTCATGATAAAGAATGGACAACATCATTTAATATTTTAGCACTCTTTTCTCATGAAACTACCACTTTAATATTTATAAACACAAATATAATGTTGATGTTTTGCAAGCTTCCTATGTGTTCTAGCATTGTACTTTCACTGCTATATTAGAACGTAGGATTATAGTGTATTCAGTATACAAATCTCCAGATAGATCACAGGGAATTACACATGTGTATTGGAAGAATAGATCCCTATGGATTCAGGCATGAAGAGGTCACTGGATTGAATTCATACCTTGGTGTGAGTCCATTCATATTGGGGCAAACTTTTCTAAACATTGAAAAAATACAAAATAAAGTTTATGATTAACCATTTGGGTACTTAATGCCCTGGCTCCGGTCTGAGTGACATGATATAAAATATATGGCTGTGTTTTGCCACTTTCTGGACATATGATGCCAGCCCTTGCTTTAGGAAGAAGTTATTAGAACAAATTATCTTTTTTTAAAAATTAGATTCTGTTTAAAATAAATCCAAGAGCAAAAACCTGTCATTCTCCTGCTGTTCAGTAGGTGGAATGAAAACCTAGATGGGCCTAGCCCTGCACGAGCAACAAAAGTGGGGGGAAACGGAGTAAGACGCCTCTCCCTGGCACTCCTAAGAGGTTTGTCGTAATCTGGTTGGGAAGTGAAGGCAATGCTCCAGACGAACACAATCCACGCAACTAGCCTCCCCACAGGAGTCAGCAATGTAGATGGACTCCTAACCCCACACAGAGCAGACAGTGGAGCTGGCCTCCCCATAGGAGGCAAGAAAACAGGGTAGCATAGCTGTGGATGGACTTCTAATCAGAGAGAGAGAGAGAGAGCGCACACCCAGTGGAACTGGCTTAGCTTAGGAGTAGCTCACACGAGTATGCACTCCGGGGCGTACTCATCCCAGACAGAGTAATTCTAAGCCAGTCAAAATCTCTCTCAGACCAAAGGGTGCTGGAACTAGGAGTGCAGCAGCAAAGTGTTTTCCATTACATGCAGTTATGTTCAATGGCTTTCACTACCCCCCACTATACAAATTGTTCCAGTGCCACTACCTCGGCCTCCCATTCCAGCCCCTCAGTACCCTCTTCCTTACTCCTGGGGCTTAGGTGCAAGGCATCACATACAAGACTCATCTCATCCGTACAATGTGGACAGTGGTTTAAAGTTGCTTTCTGTAAGTTTAAGCAATAACAAGGGTGTGACAGGATCCCTGCAGGGGTGCAGCCTGCAACTGTGGGACCGCTGTGCCCCCTTATCTCTCACAATACCCTGCTAGTGAGAAGCAGCAAACCCCTCCAGGCACTGTGTTCACTCAGCACAACCACATGTGGTGCTCCCCACCCAGCTAGATTGCATGAATGCTCCCAGAGCCACTCACGAATCACACAGAGAAAGGCACCAGCCAAATCCTCCAAGCTCCCAGCACTGTACCTCAGGAATATACTGTCTTACACTGCTCAAGATGAGCAGCGCAAATTTATTGATTGGTTCACCACTTCATCAGCGGAAAGTGGACATATACCAGCCTTTGCAAACCTGAGTAAATTCACCAGATGCTTCAGGCAAACTCATTGGCAAAGATAAACAGTTAAATAAATTTATTGACTACAAAAGATAGATTTTTAAGTGATCATATGTGAAAGGCAAAAAGTCAGAGTGGCTACAAAAGAAATGAAAATATAAGCACTCAATCTAAACTCTCAACTCTATTAGGCTGGGTAACATCTAGATTAAGTAGTTTTTCTCATCCCACTGAATATTGCAGTCCTCGATATACAGGTTTGTCCCTTGAACCTGGGCCAGTCTCCTCTACTGGAGTCTTCAGTTTTCTGAGTGTCCTTGTTGCTTGCATAAGAACAGCCATACCAGGTCAGACAAAAGGTCCATCTATCCCAATATCCTGTCTTCCAACAGTGGACAATGCCAAGCGCCCCAGAGGGAATTAACAGAACAGGTAATCACAAGTGATCTATTCCATCGCCCATCCCATCTTCTGGCAAACAGAGGCCTGCCCATCCTGACTAATAACCATTGATGGACCTATCCTCCACGAATTTATCTACTACTTTTTTTGAACACTGTTGTAGTCTTGGCCCCCACAACACTCTCTGGCAAGGAGTTCCACAGGTTGACTGCGTGTTATGTGAAAAAAATACTTCCTTTTGTTTGTTTTAAATCTGCTACCTATTAATTTCAGATGGTTACCGCTCGTTCTTGTGTTATTAATCACTCCTCATAAGGCAGCTGTTCCATACCCCTAATAATTTTTGTTGCCCTTTTCTGAACCTTTTCCAATTCCAATAAATCTTTTTTGAGATGGGGCAACCACATCTGCATGCAGTATTCAAGATGTGGATGTATCATGGATTCATATAGAGGCAATAATATTTTCTGTCTTATTATCTATACCTTTCTTATTGATTCCCAACATTCTGTTTGCTTTTTTGACTGCCGCTGCACATTGAATGAATGTTTTCAGAGAACTATCCACAATGACTCCAAGATCTTTTTCTTGAGTGGTAACAGCTAATTTAGACTCCATCATTTATATGTATAGATGGGATTATGTTTTCCAATGTGCATTACTTTGCATTTATCAACCTTGACTTTCATCGGCCATTTTGTTGCCCAGTTACCCAGTTCTGAGAGATGCTTTGTGGCTCTTCACAGTCTGCTTGGGACTTAACTATCTTGAGTAGTTTTCTATCATCTGCAAATTTTGCCACTTCACTGTTTACCCCTTTTTCCAGATCATTTATGAATATGTTGAATTGGACTGGTCCCATTACAGACCCCTGGGGGACACCACCTTTCTCCATTCTGAAAACTGACCATTTATTCTTACCCTTTGTTTCCTATCTTTTAACCAGTTATCAGTCCATGAGAAGACCTTCCCTCTTATCCCATGACAGCTTACTTTGCTTAAAGAGCCTTTGGTGAGGGACCTTGTCAAAGGCTTTCTGAAAATCTAAAGTACGTAATATCCAGGGCTGGCTCCAGGCACCAGCGCAGCAAGCAGGTACTTGGCGCGGCCAATGGAAAGGGGCGGCAGGTCCCTCAGTCCCTCTCGGAGGGAAGGGCCTGCCGCCAAATTGCCACTGAAGAATGAAGCGGTGGCCGTAGGGCTGCTGCCAATAGCAGCTTTTTTTCTTTTCTTTTTTTCGACCCTCCTCAAACATATCAACAACACTCTCCACAGCCCCCAAAAATCACAAGCTCCACCCTGTTAGGTGAGTAGCCCTTGCAGCATGTCCTGAAAGGATCAAGACAGAAGGCAGTTCCATAGTTGAGGACCCTCATCTGAGAACGCCCAGCCCCAGATGTATAAATCTAAGGACTGGAAGCTTGAATATTCCAGCTGATCTCAGATAATGAGAAAAAGCCATGAGGAGAAAGGTAATCTCCAAGTTAGCCAGGGACCAAACCATAATATAAATCAAAGCCAAATTTTTGAACTGTACCAAGAAACAAATTGTGAGCTACTCCACCCTCTGGAAGCACCATTAGCAAGTGGTCCACTACACTGTGAACTGGCTGGAGTTTCACATAGTCCTCAAGTGTTGCCTCAGATAGGCTGTGCTGTAGCAATCCATTCTGGAGATGAATAAATGAATTGGTGAAATCTATTACCAACAGTGACAAATATCTCATATAGGGAAAAACAAACATGCTTTTGGCCATTCTGAGCACTCAGAAGCACTCACAGACCCAACTGGATCTGTTGAGTAACTAAAGGTATGTGAGATTCTCTCAGGTAACAAGACAAATATCACCTCCACCATTTCATCCCATTTTTCCCCCAGCTGTCATACCTAGGCTGAGCTTCTGTCTGCAGACCTCCAACATTACTTCTATCTTATCGAGTTTGAGCTTAACCCAAGACATATCAATATGCCAGTGTTTTTACAAATATATTCAAAATAAGATTTAAATAACCTAGAAAGCAAAAAAATAAAAAATACCCATCTTGCCCCCCACCCCCAAAGCCTCCTCTTTCATCACATCACTCAGCCTGTATGTGTAATCAGGTTGCAAGCATACTAGGCAAGCATACTAAAAGGTCCTAGGACAGTCCATATGGAATAACCATCTTTAAACTGTAATGATATATTTAAAAGTGCTATATTTTACTGATCCAAAGGTGTCACACAATAAGTTTGAGTTCCTTATTATGAACTGTTGAAAAATAAGACTCACCAACCTGCTTAGCAATCAAATTTAGAACTTGGCTCACTTGTTTTCGTAGATGAAACTAATCAAAAGATTCTGGGGAATCTGTCTTCATTGCAGTAACTTAAAAAGCACTCGAAACCCCTTTTCTGTAATTGTAAACCTCCTATCAGTTAAAGATATGTTATTCTAGAGCATCAGGGGCAAAATTAAATAAACTGCAACTGTTGTCCTAATTGGCAAGCAGGAAAAATCTACCTAGGAACTCAAGATTAAAAGCACGTGTCTAACAGAGTATCTGACACTTTCAGAAATTACTTATGCAATGCACACTTCTGAATTCCATTTTTGTGTATCTCAAATATATGGTCTGTGGTATAATACCGAGTATAGGGAAATGCTTTATAAAAATGAAAATGCAATTGTCTGACCAATAAAAGGCATTCCCATATGTAATCCCAGTAATAGATTTTTAAATCCTTACTACTGGTGCAAATATTAGGTATTCATGGTTATTATCTTGTCCACTTCCAAATCGTGAAAGGTTAGATTGTTTAAAGATTTGTTAGCTATGAACTACTTAAAAAAGCAACACATTAAACTCAAAGCTAATTGAAAAATAGCATTTTATCAGATTTTTCTTTGATACTATATTATAATGATTGTATTTAAGGTACTCACAATACTTCAATAAATAGTGAAATTAAAAATATAACATCTTTAGGGCTTTGCAGAGAATGTGCCTGTTAACAATTTATACTGCTTTTTTACCATTATTTTCTTATATTTCCCACAATCCTTCACATCAGAAGCAAACAGAAACTGAATGATTACCCCAAAGTGTGCTAGATGAACTGGAAAAAGTCTATTCAAACAAAGCTCATTAGTTTTGATACCTTCAGGGCTATGACAAATTAAGCGGCTGGCGAATATGCTTGCAGACAAAAGGATGATGGAAAAACTAGGACCTGTGCTAGGCATTGTATCAATAAATTCTACTGAAAAAGGTAAAAATTACAATTGAAGCTAAAATGGAATCCTTTTAAGGAACATGTATAAAATAGATCATCTCTTTTTTTTAAATACATTTATGAATGATTGTGCTATAAATAATACAGGGATTGCTTATTGGCTACTTTGAATGTGTATTCTAAACAGGTCAAGCTTGGCCTTTGGAACTGGTAGAAAGCATATAGTGTATTTAGACGGAATAATCTGGATTGTTTTACCACAGTGAAAGTTTCACCATACCAGAGGAAAGAGCATCATCACCCTAAATTCATCCCAATATTCATCTGCAATATCCTGTGCTGAACTAGGAGCAATGGTTATCAAGCTTATAATTGTGCCATTTGATTTTGTCAGTGATAATGTGAAAGTATGTATGAACAGTGGAGATTAATATTCTAATGTAATATAGCCTAACCCATTCAAGACAAGTACAAAATGCTGTACAGACTGGATAGCTAAAGGGAATAGGTAATGGAATACAGAGCTTTTCACCTCTACTGTAAGTCACAGGTTGCAATTTGATACAAGTTGGTAGTGACTGAAAGTCGTTACCATCTAACTGCTGTTGGTGATCTGATCTAAGTTAAATTAGTTGGTAGTTTCAATCCAATCACTACGGGAAGGTGTCCATATCACAGAAACTATCACAACTGACACCTTTGCTGGCAGTCTCAGAACTAAGGGCAAGGACCAAGCAGGAAGGAAGATTTACCCATCTCAATCCTAGTGGTCCCTCTGGATCAGCGCTGAGCCATATTGGCAGAACAGTGTGTGGACGTTTGCATCTACTGTTGCTGATGCTATATCTGTTCTGTGACTAACTCTAAAGAACTTAAGTTTCTAGTGATATCATTCAGTGTATTTCATAAGCACTAAGGGCTTAATCTTGTTCCTTATCAAGCCTGTGGCAAAACTACCATTGGCTTCAATGAGAACAGGACTGAGTCCTTGCTAAATGAGGATTCATTACCCATAAATTATTTGCTTTTTAATCACAAAAATCTTGACGGAGACATTATGCCTTTCTTTGTGACTTCCAGATTGTATTACTACAGTATGCTGTATATGGACTACCATTATATCTACTCATCTCCTTAGTGATTCTAGTCACATGGCACGTACTACACTTGCTCTGAGTTGGCTGCACTGGATTTGTTCTGGTTACAATTCTCACATAGGTGATAAAAGCCACATTTCTAATTATATAATAGTTTGCATCAACAGGACATTTCCTTCTAACAATCCCTAGATTAGAACTTTGGCAAATTGGAAGGAGGAGGCCAAATTCTGATCTCAGTTACATCTATGTAAAGTCAAAGTAGCTCTACTGTCTCTGAGATGATGTAGTGACTCTACATTTATACCGATATAACTGAGTTCAGAATTTGACCTGTTTTGACATAGCCTGATTTTGCTAACCTCCAAAAAGCAGTACAAAACTCATCTCTATACTTAAGCTTTCGTCTGAGAGGTACTTGGTGGTATAAAATGAGACTGTAATTATGATTTTTTTGGCTGATATTTGTCAGTAGATCTAATCCTGATCTCACTGAATTAAAAATGAGATCCTTGCCACTGACTTCAAAGACAACAGATCAGGTGCAATGTTATTACTATTGTTACATATATATATATATAGAGAGAGAGAGATAGATATGTTTGTGTGTGTGTCTGTGTGTGTGTGGGTGTGCGCACACGCACTCATACACTCGATGTTTGTATTTTTAAATATAAAAATGCAAATGCTGATATAGTGATGTTTTTAAGAGAAAACTTGCCACAGCCATTACTAAATTCTTCTAATTTCTAAGCAGAAATGGTTTTCTAAGACATAGAAAATATATGATAGTATATTATGCTATGAACTCTAGTTAGTTCTTCTAAAAATATATTACCTTTCATGTAGATTTCCAATGCCTCAGTCCAACTCAGTTACCTCAGTTCAAATATCAGTGAGATTGTGAGATTCCACGGGAGCAAGAGGTAGAAGCTTGAAAACTGCAGAGAATTCAGTGAGCATCACTATACACACCTTGATTCAGAAAATATACCCTTTCTTCTGTCCATCTTGCTTCCCCCTGCTCCCAAGCAGCTTCATTTCTACTCTCGCCTTGTGGCCACAGTCAAAAGTGCAAACACTTTGTTCAGCACTGCTTGGAACTCACCAACAAAGGCACTTGATTGAGAACAAGTACCACAGGCTTTTTTCTTGCTGGAAGCAAGGTATATTATCTCCATGACCACTAGATTTGTTGACCTAGAAGCAGCAAATCTAAAACCAGGGACCACTCACAGGGCAGCAAAACTGGCAAACAGGCTAGCCCTGAAGTCGCTCTTCAAAAACAAGGCCCCAAAGCTTCTAAAAAGTAATGAGGGCATAGACTCTATCAGCATCAGAAGTAACTGGATTAAGGCTAAAAATGAGGGAACTGCCAAAAATGAAGAGTTCACCTATTGTAACTTAAACCTATTACAAGGAGGGGCGGCTCCAGGCACCAGCACAATAAGCATGTGCCTGGGGTGGCAAGCCTAAAAACACAACAACCTATTGATATTTATTTCTCTTTTCTTTTTCATGAGCAACAAAAGAAAAGGATCTCAAGTGTTATAGAGGGATTTTTTTCAATTTTATATAGAACAGCTGCTTTTTTATAAGAAAAAAAAAGGCAAAATACATTCTATGCAGGGTTGAAAATTTATATGTCATGTCTTAGGCCAGACAAATTTTTCATTGACTGAGTTCATGATAGAATAAGAGTATAACCTTAACCACAGCCTCATGAATAGCAACCCTACCAGATGCATTTTGGGAAGATCTTCATCTGCAGCCTGAAAACTGGAGCTACAAAGTGCCAGGAAATTTATAACTGCAGAAATGTATGCTTTTGATGGATGTTTTAATCAAGCTTGATTCTAATTTATCATTACTTTTTGAATACTCCATAAAACCATCAAACTATTCTAATAGCTGTTTACTGAGGTTAATTTTGAAATACTAGTTTCACAAACACAGAGCCTCTGGCAATCAAAGCCATGATCTCCTGGTTCTACGGCATGCATCTGGCTAGAGATGGGTGGTGGGGATAAACTTTGGCACCGAGAGCATTCTCTTTAATATATCACAAACTCAGTAGAACCAATTTTTGCTCTGTATATCATTGCAAGCACGTTTATGTACTGTTTAAAGTAAAAAATTCACTTCACTTTATTAACAAAAACATTAACAACAATAATAAAGTTCAGATCAAAGCGTCAACCCAAGAAACTACAGACAAGTTAGTTTAACTTCTGTGCCAGGGAAGATAATGGAGCAAGTAATTAAGGAAATCATCTGCAAACACTTGGAAGGTGGTAAGGTAATAGGGAATAGCCAGCATGGATTTGTAAAGAACAAATCATGTCAAACCTATCTGATAGCTTTCTTTGATAGGATAAAGAGTCTTGTGGATAAGGGAGAAGCGGTGGATGTGGTATACCTAGACTTTAGTAAGGCATTTGATACAGTCTCGCACGATATTTTTATTAATAAACTAGGCAAATACAACTTAGATGAGGCTACTATAAGGTGGGTGCATAACTGGCTGGATAACTGTACTCAGAATAGTTATTAATGGTTCCCAATCCTGCTGGAAAGGTATAACAAGCGAGGTTCCACAGGGGTCTGTTATGGAACCGTCTCTGTTCATATCTTCATCAACAACTTAGATATTGGTATAGAACAGAGGTCAGCAACCTTTCAGAAGTGGTGTGCCGAGTCTTCATTTATTCACTCTAATTTAAGGTTTCACATGCCGGTAATACATTTTAATGTTTTAAGAAGATCTCTTTCTATGAGTCTATAATATATAACTAAACTATTGTTGTATGTAAAGTAAATAAGGTTTTTAAAATGTTTAAGAAACTTCATTTAAAATTAAATTGAAATGCAGAGCCCCTTGGACAGGTGGCCAGGACCCAGACAGTGTGAGTGTCACTGAAAATTAGCTCACGTGCTGCCTTCAGCACACGTGCCATAGGTTGCCTACCCCTGGCAGAGAAAGTACACTTATTAAGTTTGCAGATGATGCCAAACTGGGAGGGATTGCAACTGCTTTGGAGGATAGGATCATAATTCAAAATGATCTGGACAAAGTGCTCCACTTAGGAAGGAACAATCAGTTTCACACATACAGAATGGGAAGAGACTGTCTATGAAGGAGTATGGCAGAAATGGATCTAGGGGTTATAGTGGACCACAAGTTAAATATGAGTCAACTGTGTGATGCTGTTGCAAAAAAAGCAAACATGATTCTGGGATGCATTAATAGGTGTGTTGTGAGCAAGACACGAGAAGTCATTTTTCCACTCTACTCTGCGCTGGTTAGGCCTCAACTGAAATATTGTGTCCAGTTCTGGCCACCGCATTTCAAGAAAGATTGGGAGAAAATGGAGAGGGTCCAGAAAAGAGCAACAAGAATTATTAAAGGACTAGAGAACATGACCTATGAAGGAAGGCTGAAAGAATTGGGTTTGTTTAGTTTGGAAAAGAGAAGACAGAGGGGACATGATATCAATTTTCAGGTATCTAAAAGGGTGTCATAAGGAGGAGGGAGAAAACTTGTTCATCTTAGCCTCTAAGAATAGAACAAGAAGCAATGGGCTTAAACTGCAGCAAGGGAGGTTTAGGTTGGACATTAGAAAAAAATTTCTAATTGTCAGGGTGATTAAACACTGAAATAAACTGCCTAGGGAGGCTGTGGAATATCTATCTCTGGAGATATTTAAGAGTAGGTTAGATAAATGTCTATCAGGGATGGTCTAGACTGTATTTGGTCCTGCCATGAGGGCAGGGGACTGGACTCGACCTCTCAAGGTCCCTTCCAGCCCTACAATCTATTAATCTTATTTTTTATCTGTTGTCCTAAAGTACCACATACACGCCCATTACAAACTTTTCTTTATGTCAGAATCCATCCATAACAATGAGGTTCCTCAGAGGATTTTTTTTAATAAATAGTTTAAATACTGCTCTGTCTGAAAAGCTGTTCTGTAAAAAACACATTGTGAAATTCTGCATTTATGATTTATCATTGATCAAATCAAATGTGCTCAGTTTGAAAGTAAAAAAAGATGGCTTTCTTCCCTAGTTGCCAGCACTGTAAACTCTATCTGGAAACTGAAAGTCAAGGTTGGTTCTGTAGCCCAAAAGGCTAGCCTGCTTGCTTGCATATCTTTTCTTATGGGTTTGATTGTTTTATTATAATAGATGTACAGTTTTGTACTAGAGTATTTTGGCTGTAATGTAAGGAATCTACAGGCCACATCCTGTATGTTGAGCTAAAACAAGTTAGCATACATATGTTTGGGACTTTTAGCCTAGATAAGTGATGATGAGCTAAAGCATAAAGTATATATGTATATGTTTGCGATCTTTAGCATAGATAAGTGAGGATGTGTTAAAGCAAGTTGGCATAGGTAGGGGGCTAAGTTCATGCCCTAAACATAACAGGCGCACCACAAAGAATATGGAAATAACCAGTTGGCCAGAAACAACAGACATCAGAATGAGCTAATGGTCATTACTATGCATAAATACGTCATCAACACATATGAACATGCCAGCCTATAAAGTTAGCCTTACCCTGATATCTTGAGGGTGAGGAAATTAAGTGTGAACATGGAAGGAAGGCACATAGTGCTCAGGCTCTATAAGAGGGGCAATGCACCATGTTAGTTTAGTTTGTAGTTTCTTGGTTTTTGTCAGTTCTTAGTTAAGTTAGTTAGTTGGAGTCAAACTCTGTTAGCTTCTATAGTCTTTCTATAGCTTTACAGCTCTCTAGCTTTTCTTACGTTCTTCACCTCCCACTTGAGAATTGAGGAAAAACCAGTCAAAACATTCCTTCGTTGTAAAGTGTTACTACCACCACTGGTAGGGGATAAGTAGCTCTGACTGATGCACATAAGAAACACATCTGTTTTCTCTTTCAGCAGAGTAGAATTGTAATTTAAAGTTGCCTCTACCCACTATTTTAGCTTGCTGCTGTTCAGAAAAAGAGTAGACTCCTTCAGCCCTAACATACACACATACATATGATTTCAAGTGTAACTCTATTCTGAATATTCACTCACCTAACTATATTATAAACATCTCAGAGGGTCCAAAGTACAACCCAAAATGCTTCATACTTAAGCTGTGCTCAAAACACATCTCTTCGTTGAGTCTTAGCTACAGAAGACATGATAGCTTTCAGTCAGAACCAACCACACACACATATCCAATTGTTACCTTGGCAACTTCAGGATGTCATCAATTAGAAAGCCCCATGGCTATAGCTCTTAATTTGATAATGCCTTTGCCTAGTAAACTGCATGACAATCATGTTATCTACTTGTAAAGGGTGAAGGTATGAGCTGGCCCCACTGGATTTACAATTCCAAGGAGTCTTGCTTTTAGCTCCAATATGCAAAATGGAATTCTTGTCACAACACCATGAAGAAGGATATCCCAATAACTCAGTATGTCGACACTTCGTTTGTCTCACCAAATCATTCTTTTTGTCTTTCACATACCAGTGAGTTGAGCTGCCATTTTTTTTGCATCTATCATGGAAGTCCTTCTTTATTATTTCATTTCTCACAACTCCATTGTCAGCCACTTCATTATCTTCATTATAATCACTGCCAAGAACAGAACGCAACAAAGGCTTCAACTAACATCTTCCTAAAGTCACTAGTGATCTCACATACTATCGCAAGACTCAAGCACTGAAAATATCAAGAGCATAATTCTTGCAACATTTTGGATATCATAAAATGTTACTGTATATCATATCATCCAGACTGTTATGATGTTGCTTCTGTCTTTTGATATGGCAATCAACAAACATTTATATCCATATGTATAAAATACGTGAATAAAATATGAAAGACATAAATACAACTACACAGTATAAAAAAAATATATGATTCATGCAAGCATTCAGGCTATATTTTTCCACCTCACCCTGCCAAATCCATCCAAAAAAACAAAATCCAGTTCATGGAGGAACTTCATCAATTTTCCCCAGATCTAGATTAATCAAAGCTTCGTTACATTTGGTTCCTTTTTTAATCCTAAACTGATTGACAGTAATACTGCATGTTACTAGTCAAAAAAGGACTCTCAAACTTTTGGGAAGCCAAGACCTTTCAGCTGAGAAGGCATCAGCACTTTCAGAAGCAAAATTGTATTGGAAAAATAGATCTCTAATGACAGTAGAGTATGAACTGGGTCCTCATGTGACCTATTGTCCAATCTTTTCTGTTTATTCTGGGTGAGGAAAAGACATGTACTCTGCAGTGAGCCAGCAGCTCATTACAAATGGGTGCCTGAAAGAGGAGTTAATCATGAGACCAAAAAAAGGCACATGGATGGAAGATGAAGTCAGAGTTGGGGAGTGAAAGACTAAGGATAGATAACAATCATTCTTCGGCCTGCCCTCCTGCACAGAACAAACAATAACAGTTTAAATTGCCTCTTCCCACAAAGTGCCATGCTGCCTTTCTGGCAACAGTGTAGTGCCCTCCCAAATACTTCGGTCCCAACCTGTAGCCCTCAGACTAAAATAGGAGCTGCTCAATAGCTCAGATTACGTCCTTATTTTAATAATAATAAAAAAAAGTGTGGAAACTGACTGTTGGGACACAAACTGGTGCTAAAAGGACACTAGGGTTTCTTGGGGACAGGAAGGAGGAGCTAAGAGATCCAAAACATCTAGGGATGCTTAGAAAAAAAGAGAGATGGTTAAAAAAATAAATATATTCTCAAGAGTTTGGTTCTTAACTTGTTAATAGGGACTTCTTACAGAGGAAGGATAATTTGGATAGAGTCCACACAACTGAATTTTAAAGGGTGCTATTTAAAAATGAAATATTAAGTTAACAAGCCATTTTCTAACTGCAATATACCTCTCCAATGAGTGCCTTTAGTAAGCACACCCAGGACACTGCAGCAATAACTTAGTACCACAATGTCGAGGATTATTCCAAACAAATCTCATTTTGTAGAAAGTGTCCAATCCTACCATCTTTAAACTCACTGGCAAAAATCCCCACGGCAGTAGCACAGGAGAAAGCCAAATTTGATGGCAGACAGAAGAAGAAGAGGAAGAAGAAGAAATAGAGCTAGGAGACCAGGCATGTTTATAATGTTATGCTGGACACATCTGCCTTTGGACAATTGTTGCATGATCTAGGTTGCTGAACGAAGATAAGATGGTATGAAAACTCTTCCTACACACATTGCAACTGAAGTTCACCTTCACACTGATGACAGATTTTGTCTATTTTTTTAAACCATATAAAGATAATGTCGCCTATTCTGATACTGCCAAATCAAAACCAGCCTTCCTTGAGAACAGCAGAGAACGGACCTGCCAGATAACACTGATACTGGTGATTCTTCTCACAGAAAATCTTAACATGAATAAAGATTAAACAAAAATAGAGAGAGAACACTGGGGAACTCACTGAGAAAAAGAAGGGGTAATTACCTCGTATATCTGCTCTTTTGAAGACATCCATCTGGCAGGATTTTTACTCCTGTGTCTTATGCTCACTTCCACAGGAAAAATCAGCAAAAATCCCTTACATTTCAAAAGATGTTGGTCCCTATGGAAAGCAGTAGTGAATTGAAAAGTGAGCCACCATCCCCTATCAGAACAGGAGTACTTGTGGCACATTAGAGACTAACAAATTTATTTCAGCATGAGCTTTCGTGAGCTACAGCTCACTTCTTCGGATGCATAGAATGAAGTGAGCTGTAGCTCACGAAAGCTCATGCTGAAATAAATTTGTTAGTCTCTAAGGTGCCACAAGTACTCCTGTTCTTTTTGCAGATACAGACTAACACGGCTGCTACTCTGAAACCCATCCCCTACCAGTGCTTCATGAAGATAGTGGAATAAATATACAAACTCACCCAAAGTGTGAAGTTGTTCACACCTGAGGTTTTGATTCAAACAAATCTTTTCTGCATGTTTCCATTTAGACACACTATACTATTTTCTTTAAATCTAAAATAAATACCCCTCTGCACTGCATCCTCCACTTCTTTCTTCCTTTTTTTTCCCCTCCAGAAAAGCACCTTTCCTGGCCTTTTGAACTATTCACTTTAATGGGTTCAAAACTAAGTGATCTGGTAATTTTCTGGCAATAGCTAGCAATGATTCCTGCTTTTCCATCTCATACAAAAAAGAAAACCCTCAAATCACTATCAAGAAACCACTCTTAAATCTCACTATTTAAGAAGTGGATGAATGATCATTTATATTTCCTTCTATTAAAAAGAAAAAAACAGTCATATGGAATAAGGATTAAAATAGCAGGGTACAATAAAAGAAAAAGGAGACCAATATGCCAGATTCCACACGAAACTGACCTTTACTTTCTTACTAATACAAGTACGGGTGTTAAAATAGAGTAATGGTTCTGAACCAGGGGGTAGGCATACCCCTGGGTGTACCACAGAGAGGTTTCAGGGGGTATATCAATTCATCTATTTCCCAACCTGAGGACTGTGACCCACCGGCGGGGGAGGAGGATTTCACAGGATGGGTTGGGGAGGGGGGTCACAAATGCAGGTCTGGCATTAGAAGGTAGCAACCGTGCCACAGGAGGGCCTGTGAAGCTAAGTTACATGCTTCAGCCCTAGGTGGCAGGGCTTAGGCTTCAGTCCCTAGTGGTGGGGTACAGTAGTCTGGAAAGGTTGAGACCACTGAAATAGAGGAATGATCGGAAGCTGGCTCAGGGCCAAGGACTCATTTTTGTTATGTTTGTACAATGTCTAACACAATGGGTCCTAATCTAGGATTGAAATGCCTAGGCCAGGGGTCGGCAATCTTTCAGAAGTGGTGTGCCGAGTCTTCATTCATTCACTCTAACTTAAGGTTTCGCATGCCAGTAATACATTGTAACGTTTTTAGAAGGTCTCTTTCTATAAGTCTATAATATATAACTAAACTATTGTTGTATGTAAAGTAAATATGATTTTTTAAATGTTTAAGAAGCTTCATTTAAAATTAAATTAAAATGCAGAGCCCCCTGGACTGGTGGCCAGGACCCAGGCAGCGTGAGTGCCACTGAAAATCAGCCCACGTGCCGCCTTTGGCACACATGCCATAGGTTGCCTACCCCTGGCGTAGGCCCTATCACAATACAAATAATAGGAATACAGCTGTCTCCCTTTCATGAGACAGTAGAAATATACTGCCATCCTTGGATAAGTTCTCCAAACTGTGCCCAGCAGTTTGAACATGCAAGTTCTGTTGATTTTCTGCAGGGCATTGTGTTGAAAAACCATGGTTTCAGCTTATGATCTGTTACTGCAATAATAAAAAGAGTTAATATTTTATTAAGTTGCTATTTCACCAGGAGTGTAAATGGTGGAAGAATCTTAGTCAGGTATCAATTACTTCACAACCTTCCCAAGCATTTCTAGATGCTCTCAAAACCTTTCTGAACATGTTTAAAAACTAAGTAAATCCATAAGAAGTTACTCAAGCTGCAACACAAATATATTTTTCTAAGTAAAGTTACTTCACATCACTTGATCTAGAGGAAAAAAACATTTAAAATGTCAGACAAACTATTTGATAGTAACATGACTACGTCCTTGTAGGATGCACCTGGGTTAGGAAGACAAGCTCCATAGTTTGTTCTCTTGTGACTAAGTCTCTCTGTCTATAGTCTTTCACCCACCAGACTTTCTACTCTAGTGCTTTTTTCTGTTCAGATATCCCACTACCTCCCAATCTTTCTGCTATCAGTTCTATGATTTTACACTAGTGCTGTTCATCTATGCCAATCTCTGCACTATTAGTGTTCCATCACACTGACGCCCGCTGCTCTTCAGTTAAATCTCGGACTACCCTCTCTGCTTCAACATTATTGCCTTAGGTATGCCCTTATGCTCCTGATTGCTCAGTTCACTTCATTACTACTTTCTGAAAGGACTATATTCTGGCTGCCTGACAAAGAAGGGAAGTGAATTTCATACAATCTATAATTTTCCAGCAAAACAGAATGTAAACAACATCATTTCCATTAAAACTACAGTTTGAAAACTTTTAAAACGTCACAAAGTTGACCCATAGCTAAGAATTAACTATGAAGTTTTATGAGAACTGCTTTATATAAGTGTGTATATTACATTTAGGCCAGGGGTTTAGCGAGCCGCATGCCAAAGGCTGCCGATCCCTATTCTAGTGTCGGGGGGGGGGGGATTAAAGGACAATTCATATGCCATTGAGGTACTCTAAGGCTCTCTTCTTACCTCACTTGTGCTTCATGTAACTCAGACTTCATTGTAATTTAAATGAAAGAGTGTCATAGTTCGTCTTCCATTTAAATTGTGTGATATCTTTAGTCTTCCCCTCCTAGTGTCTGACGCTCTTCTCAGTAAACCTGTTGGGTATGCTAGGGATGGAGATGGCTAAACTGGATAAATGGGGATGATGGCTGAATTAATTTTTTTAAATGCATAAGACCTTGTCATAAACAGATAGCTAAGGGTTAATGTCTCTTTCACCTGAAACACCTGACCAGAGAACCAATCAGGAAACCGGATTTTTTCAACCTTGGGTGGAGGGAAGTGTGTCTCTGAGTCTTTTGTCTGTCTTCCTGCTGTCTCTGAGCTTTGGAGAAGTACTTTCTACTTTCTAGTCTTCTGTTTCTAAGTGTAAGGACAAAGAGATCAGATAGTAAGTTATATGGTTTCTTTTCTTTGGTATTTACATGAATATAAGTGCTGGAATGCTTTGATTTGTATTCTTTTTGAATAAGGCTGTTTATTCAATATTCTTTTAAGCAATTGACCCTGTGTTGTATCATCTTAATACAGAGAGAACATTTGTATTTTTTCTTTCTTTTTTTATATAAAGTTTTCTTTTAAGACCTGTTGGAGTTTTTCTTTACTTCAGGGAAATTGAGTCTGTACTCACCAGGGAATTGGTGGGAGGAAGAAATCAGGGGAGTTCTGTGTGTTGGATTGCTAGCCTGATTTTGCATTCCCTCTGGGGGAATAGGAAAGTACTTTTGTTCCAGGATTGGGAACGGAGAGGGGGAATCACTCTGCGTAGTTTCACAGAGCTTGTGTCTGTGTATCTCTCCAGGAGCACCTGGAGGGGGGAAGGGAATCAGGATTATTTCCCTTTGTTGTGAGACTCAAGGGGTTTGGGTCTTGTGGTCCCCAGGGAAGGTTTTTCAGGGGGACCAGAGTGCCCCAAAACACTCTAATTTTTTGGGTGGTGGCAGCAGTACCAGGTCCAAGCTGGTAACTAAGCTTGGAGGTTTTCATGCTAACCCCCAAATTTTGGACGCTAAGGTCCAGAATCTGGGAATAAGGTTATGATATGGTGTGCAGCGTTGTGGGAAAGATACAATCCAGAAGCCAGTAGGAATATTATATTTTTCTTTTCTCTGCTAGGGGCTTTTTAGCAGAGAGAAACAGTTTGGTTTTAAAAGGGAACCAGAGAGAATTTTTTTTTTCTGCTCTCTAGCAGTTTGTGGTTTGCATGTTAAGCGAGAAGCCATTACCAAACTGTTAAGGGTCTTTTGTCATGCAATAGCCCTCCCATTAGGTGGCAAGTACCAGCACTTATATGCATGCAAATTAAGTGGTTTTTCTGGTTTCCCTTCATTGAACATTAGCTAGAGAGAGAAAGGGGAAAAAGCACTGTTGCTAGGCAGACTCCAGGAGGGAACAGAGCCTGCAGTTCAAAAGAGAAACACCGGAGGGCACCCCAACACAAGAAAACAGGAACCATGTCTACCAGGACAAAAATGGAGGCCGAAGACCAATTCAAAGAAGCTGAACACAGGCGAGAGATGGAAAAACACAAACAGGAACTAGAAATAAAACAAAAAGAGATGGAGATAAAAAAAAAGGAAGAAAGCCTCAAACTGGCAGCCTTCCAAAGAGAACAGGCAGCCCAAGAGGCAGCACACAAAAGAAAACTAGAAGAAGAAGAGGTGGCCTACCGAAGGAAACAAGCAGAAGATGAGGCGGCCCACCGCCGAGACATGGAAAAACACCAAAAAGAAATGGAAAAACAACAAAAACAAATGGAAAAAGAAAATGAAGAGAAGGAAAAACAGAGGAAACATGAACTGGAGTTGGCAAAAGCTGGGCTGCATGTGCCAGCCACCCCTAACAACCCGGCGCCAATTATTGCTCCACAGCACAGAAAATTTCCCACCTACAAGGCAGGTGATGACACCGAGGCCTTCTTGGAAAATTTTGAAAGAGCCTGTCTTGGGTACAGCATCCCCGAAGACCAGTACATGGTGGAATTAAGGCCACAACTCAGTGGACCTTTAGCAGAGGTGGCAGCTGAAATGCCCAAGCCGCAAATGAATGACTATAAACTTTTTCAAACCAAGGCCAGATACAGGATGGGGATAACCCCAGATCATGCCCGTCGGCGCTTCAGAACCCAAAAGTGGAAACCAGAGGTGTCATTTCCCAAACACGCCTACTACATTGCAAAAAACTATGAGGCCTGGTTAACAGGAAACAACATTCAAACCTTGGAAGAAGTGAACCTCCTCATACAAATGGAGCAGTTCTTGGATGGTGTTCCTGAAGACATCACACGGTACATACAAGATAGAAATCCCAAAACTATCGCTGAGGCGGGGGAGATTGGAGCCAAATGGATGGAACTGGCAGAAAGCAAAAAAGCTACTGTCAAGGGGAACGATTACCACAGGGGGCACACAGACCATAAACCCTACAACCGAGGACAGCCAAAGACCCCACATACCACCCAAGTAAAGCCACAGATATCCTACCCTTCAACCTCACCAGTCTCCAGTAACTCACCTCGGCCCAGTGACCCATCAGATGGAAGATGCTTTAAGTGTAATGAACTGGGACATATCAAGGCCAACTGTCCCAAGAACACCATGCGAGTGCAATTCATTACACCTCCATCACACCAAAGATCCCCAGGCCCAGATGCCTCTCAAATACCCTTGGAGCGAAGGGAAAATTTGAGAGTGGGCGGAAAGAAGGTTACTGCGTGGAGAGACACGGGGGCACAAGTGTCAGCTATCCACCAATCCTTCGTTGACCCCAAATTCATCAACCCAAAGGCCAAAGTTACAATTACCCCTTCATGTCACAAGCTGTAGACTTGCCTACAGCTCAACTGCCTGTCCAGTACAAAGGCTGGTCAGGAATGTGGACTTTTGCAGTCTATGACAATTATCCTATCCCCATGCTACTGGGGGAAGACTTGGCCAACCAGGTGAGGCGGGCCAAGAGAGTGGGAATGGTTACCCGTAGCCAAACCAGGCAAGCTTCCAGACCCATTCCTGTTCCTGAGCCGTCCACAGAGGCCCCGTCTGTGTTACCAGAAACCCAGACAGAGGTAGTGGACCCGGATTCCATGCCTACCACTGAAACAGCCACAGCATCTCCAGTCCCAGGCCCGGAACTGGAACAGCAACCAGCACCAGCAAGTGCAACCACATCTTCAAACTCAACGCCAGAGGGCGCCAGCGAGCCAGAACTGGCAGAAGCACACGACAGCCATACCCAAAAGGCTCAGCCAGAGCCTGAAATACCCTCAGGTGCACCAGCGGAGAGCGGTTCACCAGCAACGAAAACAACCCCATCACCTACATCGCTTCCAGAGGGACCAAGCCCAAGTCCACAGTCTGAGGAAGAACTGGTGACCCCAGCCTCAAGGGAACAGTTCCAGGCTGAGCAGGAAGCAGATGACAGCCTTCAGAAAGCGTGGGCGGCGGCACGGAGCACCCCACCGCCTCTCAGCTCTTCTAATCGATCCCGGTTTGTTATAGACCAAGGACTTTTATACAAGGAAATTCTTTCTGGTGGACACCGGGAAGAATGGCAGCCGCAAAAACAGTTGGTGGTTCCAACTAAGTACCGGGGGAAGCTCTTAAGCTTAGCCCATGATCATCCCAGTGGCCATGCTGGGGTGAACAGAACCAAGGACCGGTTGGGGAAGTCCTTCCACTGGGAGGGGATGGGCAAGGATGTTGCCAAGTATGTCCGGTCTTGTGAGGTATGCCAAAGAGTAGGTAAGCCTCAAGACCAGGTCAAGGCCCCTCTCCAGCCACTCCCCATAATTGAGGTCCCATTTCAGCGAGTAGCTGTGGATATTCTGGGCCCTTTCCCAAAAAAGACGCCCAGAGGAAAGCAGTACGTACTGACTTTAGTGGACTTTGCTACCCGATGGCCAGAAGCAGTAGCTCTAGGCAACACCAGGGCTAACACTGTGTGCCTGGCCCTAACAGACATCTTTGCCAGGGTAGGTTGGCCCTCTGACATCCTTACAGATTCAGGGTCTAATTTCCTGGCAGGGACCATGGAAAAACTGTGGGAAACTCATGGGGTGAATCACTTGGTTGCCACCCCGTACCACCATCAAACCAATGGCCTGGTGGAAAGGTTCAATGGAACTTTGGGGGCCATGATAAGAAAATTCATCAACGAATTCTCCAATAATTGGGACCTAGTGTTGCAGCAGTTGCTGTTTGCCTACAGGGCTGTACCACATCCCAGTTTAGGGTTTTCACCATTTGAACTTGTGTATGGTCACGAGGTTAAGGGGCCATTACAGTTGGTGAAGCAGCAATGGGAGGGGTTTACGCCTTCTCCAGGAACTAACATTCTGGACTTTGTAAGCAACCTACAAAGCACCCTCCGACACTCTTTAGCCCTTGCTAGAGAGAACCTAAAGGATGCTCAAGAAGAGCAAAAGGCCTGGTATGACAGACATGCCAGAGAACGTTCCTTCAAGGTAGGAGACCAGGTTATGGTCTTGAAGGCGCAACAGGCCCATAAGATGGAAGCATCATGGGAAGGGCCATTCACGGTCCAAGAGCGCCTGGGAGCTGTGAACTACCTCATAGCATTTCCCAATTCCTCACTAAAGCCTAAAGTGTACCATGTTAATTCTCTCAAGCCTTTCTATTCCAAAGACTTACAGGTTTGTCAGTTTACAGTCCAGGGAGATGATGCTGAGTGGCCTGACGGTGTCTACTACGACGGGAAAAAAGACGGTGGCGTGAAAGAGGTGAACCTCTCAACCACCCTGGAACGTCTACAGCGGCAACAAATCAAGGAGCTGTGCACTAGCTTCACCCCATTGTTCTCAGCCACCCCAGGACGGACTGAACGGGCATACCACTCCATTGATACAGGTAATGCTCACCCAATCAGAACCCCACCCTACCGGGTGTCTCCTCATGCCCAAGCTGCTATAGAACGGGAGATCCAGAACATGCTACAGATGGGTATAATCCGCCCATCTACCAGTGCCTGGGCATCTCCAGTGGTTCTGGTACCCAAACCAGATGGGGAAATACGCTTTTGCGTGGACTACCGTAAGCTAAATGCTGTAACTCGTCCGGACAACTATCCAATGCCACGTACTGATGAGCTATTGGAAAAGTTGGGACGTGCCCAGTTCATCTCTACCATAGACTTAACCAAGGGGTACTGGCAAGTACCGCTAGATGAACCTGCCAAGGAGAGGTCAGCATTCGTCACCCATACGGGGGTGTATGAATTCAATGTCCTTCCTTTCGGCCTTCGAAATGCACCCGCCACCTTCCAGAGGCTGGTAGACGGTCTACTAGCTGGACTGGGAGAATTTGCAGTTGCCTACCTCGATGATGTGGCCATTTTTTCAGACTCCTGGCCCGAACACCTACTCCACCTGGAAAAGGTCTTTGAGCGCATCAGGCAGGCAGGACTAACTGTTAAGGCCAAAAAGTGTCAAATAGGCCAAAACAGAGTGACTTACCTGGGGCACCAGGTGGGTCGAGGAACCATAAACCCCCTACAGGCCAAGGTGGATGCTATCCAAAAGTGGCCTGTCCCAAGGTCAAAGAAACAGGTCCAATCCTTCTTAGGCTTGGCCGGATACTACAGGCGATTTGTACCACACTACAGCCAAATCGCTGCCCCATTGACCGACCTGACCAAAAAGACCCAGCCAAATGCCGTTAAGTGGACTGATAAGTGTCAAAAAGCCTTTACCCAGCTTAAGGCAACGCTCATGTCGGACCCTGTGCTCAGGGCCCCGGACTTTGACAAGCCATTCCTAGTAACCACGGATGCATCTGAGCGTGGTATAGGAGCAGTACTCATGCAGGAAGCAACAGATCACAACTTCCATCCTGTCGTGTTTCTCAGCAAGAAACTGTCTGACAGGGAAAGTCACTGGTCAGTCAGTGAAAAGGAATGCTATGCCATTGTGTACGCCCTGGAAAAGCTACGCCCATATGTTTGGGGACGGCGGTTCCAACTACAAACTGACCATGCTGCACTCAAGTGGCTTCATACTGCCAAGGGGAACAACAAGAAACTTCTTTGTTGGAGTTTAGCTCTCCAAGATTTTGATTTTGACATTCAACACATCACAGGAGCTTCTAACAAAGTTGCTGATGCACTCTCCCGTGAGAGTTTCCCAGAATCCAGTAGTTAAAAAGTGTTCTTAACATGTAAAAGTCTGTTAGTTATATACTTAGTAGTATATGTAAAGGTGCATGTGTTGTATTAATCTGTTTATTTTCAAGTTCTAGAAGAAAATTGCCGCCAGTGAGCTTCCCCACTGTCTGCAATTTGGGGGGCGTGTTATAAACAGATAGCTAAGGGTTAATGTCTCTTTCACCTGAAACACCTGACCAGAGAACCAATCAGGAAACCGGATTTTTTCAACCTTGGGTGGAGGGAAGTGTGTCTCTGAGTCTTTTGTCTGTCTTCCTGCTGTCTCTGAGCTTTGGAGAAGTACTTTCTACTTTCTAGTCTTCTGTTTCTAAGTGTAAGGACAAAGAGATCAGATAGTAAGTTATATGGTTTCTTTTCTTTGGTATTTACATGAATATAAGTGCTGGAATGCTTTGATTTGTATTCTTTTTGAATAAGGCTGTTTATTCAATATTCTTTTAAGCAATTGACCCTGTGTTGTATCATCTTAATACAGAGAGAACATTTGTATTTTTTCTTTCTTTTTTATATAAAGTTTTCTTTTAAGACCTGTTGGAGTTTTTCTTTACTTCAGGGAAATTGAGTCTGTACTCACCAGGGAATTGGTGGGAGGAAGAAATCAGGGGAGTTCTGTGTGTTGGATTGCTAGCCTGATTTTGCATTCCCTCTGGGGGAATAGGAAAGTACTTTTGTTCCAGGATTGGGAACGGAGAGGGGGAATCACTCTGCGTAGTTTCACAGAGCTTGTGTCTGTGTATCTCTCCAGGAGCACCTGGAGGGGGGAAGGGAATCAGGATTATTTCCCTTTGTTGTGAGACTCAAGGGGTTTGGGTCTTGTGGTCCCCAGGGAAGGTTTTTCAGGGGGACCAGAGTGCCCCAAAACACTCTAATTTTTTGGGTGGTGGCAGCAGTACCAGGTCCAAGCTGGTAACTAAGCTTGGAGGTTTTCATGCTAACCCCCAAATTTTGGACGCTAAGGTCCAGAATCTGGGAATAAGGTTATGATAGACCTATAGATAGAAAAGATGCATCAGGCCATCTTGTCCATTCCATGCTAGTAGAGGATTGTGCCCACTGTATATTTTCTCATGTAGAGTCGAGTCTACATTTAAATGCCCTCAGGTGATGGCTCTTCTGCCACAAGGTACAAATATTTTTCTCCAAGATTTTTCTTAACATCTTGGTAATGTTGTGTGCGTTAGTTGGGGGCCCCAGGCAGCTTTAAATTGTGCAAGTGGAACTTAGGCAGTAGATCATGGAACTATAAGTGTCAATGACAATATTACGAAGTCATTTTGTATCATACACAAACACTGGGCATGTTGGTATTAGCTTTCCACCTTTTTCTTCAGTAGATATTGTGGGAAATGTTACTGTCTATTAACATTGGAGCAGCCTTTGCCCCTACAATGTAGGCACTAATGCTACACACCACACATTTTCCCCCATATACGGAATTATTTAGAAAAGAAAATTAATTCCCCAGGTGCATATCTGAAATTCATATCCATGTATGCCCATGATTACATCAACTGAACAACTACATTTTGGTCATTCTTTTGAAAGAATTCTTAGGAATCAGTGATCCTTTCTTGCTCTGGGAAAGGTCCAAATAACAAAAAGTAAAGGCATGTGACTTTAAAACTCAGCATTAACAGAATCTCAACTCACCCCAATTAAACCAAAGTTTTAGTACAAATTCAGTACCACAAAAAAGTTAGTTTTAATCTGGTTCAGGGCAGCACATAAATTACAAGTGTCCAGGTTTGACATATCCAGTCAGTCAATCTATATTTTTAAACCTGAAACCATTTTGTGTGCAAATATTGCAGAAACTAGAATTCTTTGGTTCAGTGATTCTGATGTTTATTCTATTGGTTAAGTACCCATAACTTAAATTATACCCATTCTTTCTTTTTTTCATATATTTTACACACAGAAGAACAAATGAAGTACAATATAATATACAGAGACCTCATGGTAAATATAGCTAGGCTAGATTTGTTTTAATTCTCTTGCACAATGCAGTTTTGTAGAGATGCATACAAAATGATTTAATCAAATTTACAATTGTCAGATAATTTGTTAATGAAAATATTTTTATTTTACTTTAGTACTAATGCAGAACCAGAGTCTAGGGCAGGGGTCAGCAATCTTTTAGAAGGGGTGTGCTGAGTCTTCATTTATTCACTCTAATTTAAAGTTTCACGTGCCAGTAATACATCTTAACATTTTTAGAAGGTCTCTTTCTATAAGTCTATAATATATAACTAAACAATTGTTGTGTGTAAAGTAAATAAGTTTTTTTAAATGTTTAAGAAGCTTCACTTAAAACTAAATTAAAATGCAGATGCCCCCAGTGGCCAGGACCCAGGCAGTGTGAGTGCCACTTAAATTCAGCTCACGTGCTGCCTTCGACACCCGTGCCATAGGTTGCCTACCCCTGGTCTGGTGGGGGAGGGAAATCTATGAAAAGTAAATGCGCTTGAAACATAAATCAAAAAAGGTATATGTAGCATCTTTTACAATAGCATAGAGATGACAATGACACAGTTCTCTCAAATCTCTATGTACATATTAGAGACAGGCACAAATTGCAGCAATGCCTTGGAATGTTGGAAAGTTCAGATCCAGATCAAGATTCTAATGCAAACTTTGGATTCAGTTCTGCAGAACTATACTTTTAGGCCAGGTCTACACTAGAAACATCTTTGGAAGTGGGTTTTGGGATGGCGGGGGGAGGTTTGTTGGTGTGATGAAGTGGTGGGTTTTGGAAGAACTGGATAAGGGGTTGTGACATTGCTCTACAGGCAAAAGCATTAGTGTAGATGTAGTTATATTGGCATAAAAGTGTTTGTCAGAATAGCTTATTTCACTCGGTGAAATGATATAAGCTATATCAAAACAATTTTTTTTTGCCAGCATAAACCGAGTCGACAAAAGGAGGGTTTGCCAGTATAGCTATACTGGCAAACCTTATAAAAGTAGACTTGGCTTTAGTAATTTGGGTCCATTATATAATGGGCTAAACTGGAATTCCATACAGTATTCACCCAAATTATTAGGAAGTTCAGTTTTCAGAACTGAATTTTACAACTTAATCCTTCTTTAGTGTCTATCAGTAGCCTCTTACCTACTGTATGTCCGTCTGTGTTTCTTGTATTTTCAATATTCCAAATTATTACTTCTCTTAACAACACATTCTTTTCAACTTGATAAAAAAATTAATACATTTTAAATGGGTGGTAGATTTTGCATTTGGGAAGTGTATTTGTTTTTGTTTTGTTTTGAGAGGAGAGAATTCTGAAATTCTTTCCAAGAGTAGTACTAATTTATCAACATTGTAATTTAATAACAATTAAATGAATTTATATTGGTCTCAACCCTCAATAAAAATAAGTGTGTGTCTCTTAACAATGAAAATGAGTTCTTATGTGTGCTAAGGTGTAAGCATAACAGGAACGCTATTAGAAATTGGTCATAATGAATTAAGTTGTAAGATATCTTTACGGTTCATGAGTATAAGAAAGCATGAACAAAATTTCCAAGCTTAAGGACTATTGCACCAGTTCAGCCAAGCACTTAAGCAGGTGCTTAATTTTAGGTATGCAAGCAGACTCACAGAAGTGACTATGCTTAAAATTAAACATCCGTTTAAGTGCTCTGCTGAATCGTGTCTATACAATTATTTGTAAGATGACATTCAAGAAAGTTTGGGAACTTTTGTATAGATTCCACAGTCAAAATTTTCAAACATGTGTGCCTACAAGTAAGGTCCTAAATCCACAATTAGGCACCTAAATAAAAGCAGCCTGATTTTAAACTGTAAAACTTTCAACATTCAAACTCTGAACAGCTCATCTACTAAGTGGGTTAGGTTGACAAAAGCATATCCCACCTATGTTTTGTTTACATTCCAATATAAAAATCACAATCTGGGTATTCATATCTCACAATTTTATTGTAGTAAAACTTGTAGTGAGTGACCATTTTGATTAGTATTTTTTGTAACTAAACCAATAGATTATCTATTTAAATTTTCATTCATTTAATTAGTTTTTATGAATGCTGGGCCAGATAGATTGTGCACTCAGTTACACAGATATAAATCTATATTACTCCAGATTTATAAATATGTAACAGAGTTCAGAATCTGGTCCATAGAGCACTACTTCATGACACATTGAGAGACCACTCAGGTGTTTATTACTTTATTTTTGCACAGTTCAAGTAGGCTGTGTGTGTAGTTTGCCTTCTCTATGGCATATTTAACTCAACGACATATATGCAGTTATTAAATGAAGTGCCATGAATGCTAATATCTAGCCTACCGTATATGTGGGGAAGAAAACATGCTAAAATAAAAGGAAAAAAATATTCCAGGCTGTGATGTGAGACAAAAAAAGGCCCATGACGATAGTTTCATAGAAAAATAGCAGACTGAGACATATTAAAATTAGTTTATTGTCTTCCTAATGAGGCAATGTATATTAAGTCCAAAATACTTCATAATTAAAACTTCCAGGAAGTGGAAGCTTTAAAAAATGAGAAGCAAATCTATAGCTGATAACTAGCAAACTCCCTCATCAATGGCTAGATTGGAAATAGGAGGCTTTCCTTACCTCGGTCATTTTTACCGTATGATGCTGCCACCAGCACCCAGTTTGAAGCCAATCTTAGAGCACAATAGCTGCTCTAATTTTCCTTGAAAACCCTTGTGAGATGCAGTTGAGGACAAATGATATTTGTACATTGGAATGGCTAAAATGCTATTGTCATTTATTTGCTTATATGGAATCAGAATAGTTTTTGTAATGGTAATGAATCACTTGCTTTCTAGCTTAGCCACAATGTCATAAAGAAACTGTTTTCTCGGATTCAAGTCCCTTCACCCAGTCTAAGAATAACTAGTCCCTACATGAACATGGATCTCCTAAGTAATGTGTATCAGTCCATTGACAGCAGCAACCAAATATTTGGAATTATGAAAAACCTGTTTTTATATTACTGGTTCAGTTAAGCGTGTCTTCACTAAATTATATTCTATTTCCACTTCTTCCAAAATCACAGACAAAGGTTGAGGGCCTCCATTTTTTGACCATATAAGTGAACAGCAAAGAACATAGACTCATAGCAATTAAAGGGAAAGACCATTTGCACCATCAAGTCTGCAACAGACTGATACAATGCCCTGGAAATACCTGATATGATCATCATATGACAGCTGACCATTTTACAGAAATATTTTGGCACAAAGATGCTGACTCTACTGAAGGATAATGCACCGGAACTGCTTAGATTCCCATAAAACCTGCTGTAAACTGAACTCAACATGGTCTCACAGCTGGTAGGTTATATTATTCTATACAGTGTCATGGCATTCAAGTCAAGTTACACTACTTTTCTGAATATTCCTTGGGTACAAGTTTTCAGCTTCAGGGTAACAAATGTAGAATGGATTTACCCAAAGGCTAGCAGATTGTTAGGGGACTTCTTGGATTGTATAGGGGAAATTAATTCATTTAAACTGGAAAATTCAGCATACAAATACAGCGTTTTCTACATTTGTGCTCTTAGTCCAAACTGTTTCATGTCTGTTTCACTTTGTAAAGGTTTTGTGCTCATTTGTTGTTATACAACACATATCATGCCATATATTTAAACCAGATTTTCAAATTTAGGAGAGTACAAGTCGAAAAATTCTACTTGCTTACCTGTCCAGGGTAATAATTGTTTTATGACCTTGTCAAATATCCTGTTTTTCATCAATCATCATGGCACAAAGCAGGTGAGTAGGTTGTGTCTGGGCTGGTAAGGTTTCAGGACAATTTTGTAAGGCTGGTGTAAAAGTATGAGTGTAATTGTGCACACAATTTTAAAAGTCTCTTCCTAAGTCTATAATACTTTAATGCAGACTGTCTAAAAATTATACACAATATCATGAAAAAAATAAACCAAATCATTAAAAGAGCTTAGACCAAGTATAAAATATTATGTTTTAATAATTTAAAGAGATGCTATCTACTTTATTGCTGATTATGAAATAATCAGAAAATGACCTTGTACGTGAATGGTTTTACAAGCCACTGAGCCCCAATTGTGTTAAGTGAAGATATAACGACATGCCTCTACTCTTATAACTTACAGGAAACTGGTACTCTCCAACAAGAGTTTCTTAAAATACACTGCAATTCATTGTGTTTACAGCTCAGGGAGGCATAAGCTACAAGTGGATATGGATTGAACTCTTACCAAAATGATCAATACATTGTTCATGACTAAAAATTCCCTCCATGGACAAAAACCGAGATAGGTGTCAGCAGGCTTAACTTGAGTCACAGGCAATTACATAGGTAACAAAGATAACTAAAACTGGCTGACAATTTTAATTAGTGTTAACTATAAAAATGCATAAGCATGCAGGTGTCAATCTAGTGTCCTGGCCAACCGGTGGCATTATACCTACACCACAGATTCTCAAACTCTATCATATTGTGGACGACATCTTACTAGAGACACTGGTCTCCTAAACCATTTCCCTTCCCATTTGCAATCCCTCATACCATGTTCCCTCATTTTCTCAATTCCATAACAGCCCTGGTACCATTCCAGCACTATAATTTTATAACTGCTGGAATCAGGTAGAATTATAACTCTACTTGTCCTACAGGAGAATTCTTGCACTGCAGGATGAATTCCTCTAAAGAACACTGATCTTCTGTAAGAGAGATACTCCCTTTCTGCAGGGCTGGTGGAATTTTAAGAGTCCAGAACAATACATGGAAAGGTAATATTTTAAGTGCTCTCATATGATTTAGAAGCTGCAAGAAAGGAAAAGAGCCAGCATGTGATCAGACAGCTGTCTGCAGGCAAGCAAAGGTCAATTGACCAGAGCCTGAGATCCTCTGACCTTCATAAGCTTTCACCTACGGTTTCAGTTGTCTGTGATATTCGTAGTCACTTCCATCTCTAAGGGCCTGATCCAAATCTCATTGACTGCACTGGGCATTGGACCAGCCCCTAAATTGTGTCATGTTGCTGTGCTATGTTAAAGATTTTTTATTTTTTTTTACCATAATGCCTACTCACCACACAGGATGGAAAGTAATGGCTGACAGTGTGATGTTCCCAATTTCGCGTCAGACACAAAGTCAGCTAACCCAAAATGACAACCTAGGAGAGTTCCAACAGATTTTTATTGACCCTTTTTCCTGAGATCACACACACTGCCTGCACCAACAACCAGCTGCAGCAAGTTTACTTCCTACTGTGCACCGCTACCAATTTTTAAAGACAGTTCACTACAGGTAGATCTGACCATTTGCAGAGCCATTGGCCCCTCCAATTCCCGACCCAAAACCCACTCTTCTTTTTTGTTTGTTTTGGTTTTGTTTACATGTATAAACTAAACTTTAAATTTCTAGGACATTGTTTGTCAGAGGAATTCGAGAACTATAATATTGTCTTGAGGACTCATAAAATAATATTTGAGTATGTTATTCAGTGTATTTTCCAAAAAAATTCAACTAAATTATTGAATATTATGATGGTCCATTAGTCACCTGAATTATGCAGCTGGTCACATAATATGTGGATATACTCAATCTCATGAGTTTCACATATTTTTCAATAAAATATTTGATGTTTTTCTTTCTCTTCATTATTCACCCAGCCCTGTTTGCTACCAGAACTTCTCCTTAGCCATATTTTTTTTTGTCTATGATTGTCTAAACTTTACTCGGAGAAAGCAGAGGGCATGACCAATCAACACTTTCTGAAGAGAATTTACAAAACTTTCTCCAGAGACACAGCCTGTTGTCATGATGTCATATCCCTTGATGTGCACATTACTTCAGAAGCAATGAGGAAAAGAAAAGCTGTCTGAACAATGCTGAAACCAAAAAGTACATATCACTAACAATTATTCTAATAAATCTCAGTGTAAGAATATCAAAAATAATCCCAAAGAATCTCAGATACATAACAGTAATGATTTCATTTGATCCACAAATTTTTCAAAGACTTTTATACTACAAATCAACCTCTAGGGAATATAGCAAAAGCTTTCAACATCTGAAGTAAAATAGTACCAGCTGCCAAGTAAATGTCCTTATTCTATGTTAATATCAGAAAAAATTATTCTCAAATTACATATAAACGACGTGTGCCATTTATTGCAGATTTCTACTAATTTTTGAAGAGTACAATATTTTTTTCTCTCTGCAATAGTATTTCTTGCTAATCCAGCAAGAGCTGACATCCTGGGCAGTATTGCCTCAAAAGGTTTACATTACTTTACCAACATAAAGAAAATGGTGAGGAGAAAATCTTAAATGATAGCACAAATGAAACTTGTCTACAAATGATGCTATAAAATCCTACTCATGTCAACAGTTTTCTCCTTTGTAATGCACAGTCGCTACCACGTGGCAATCACAGGAAATCTAGTCTTCCAAGGACTAGTTCTTACCCACTGCTTGAGACCCAAGAATGCTTTTTTCCCCCCCAGATGGCCTAATAATAATGGCTTTTCACAGATCAGCTGCAGAAGTTGCTTGTTTTTTCTCACTTCAATGAAGTAAAATGCCAGAACCACCACAGTCAAGTTAATCTCAATGAAAACAGACATGATGCATGCAGAATCAAGGGACTTGTCTAAACTGTGAGTTTTCTAAAATGCTGTGGGACTATTGGCCTCATCCTGAGGGGCACTGAGTACCCACAACTCCTAATGAAGTCAGCACCTCACAGGATCAGGCCCAGTGTAAGTAATGACTGATAAGAAGAGCAGAAATTGATGAGTAACATTAATAAAATTTTGTTTATTGATACCTCATTATAGGGCCCAACTGGTAAGGAGAGCAGTGCGGAGAGGGGCATCTTGTAGCTAGTTACAACTTACTTATTCTGAGGACCTCTCTGTGATGATCTTAGTGTGAGATAGAACAGTGCAGGGAATCCTCTAATTCACACCACTGGTGTATGGTAGCTAAGAGGCTGTATGCCAGCGGAAGATTGCCATAGTAGAAAAGAGCTCTACCCCGAAATGGGATGGTGGGGGTGAGGAGGTAGCAGGTACAAGAGTTGGCTCTGGTGACTTTCCATCAGCTAAGAACTTCCCACCCCTCAGAGGAATTCTCACCTGGTTAGATACATCCAGAATCAAGCCCCTGAACAGCAGAGGGCCAGATGGCATTTGAGATTCTAGAGTTTATAGATAATCCAAAATATGAGATCTATATTTCATCAGAATTAGTAAACCAAGCTCGATGTTTTAGGACTGTAGCATTATATATACATACATATTATATATACACACACACACACACCACGCGCATTTAAGATAATCACAAGGGATATTATCTGCTTTAACAAGAATTTGTAGAGTCACATTTGCAAATACAATAACTGAGTGAGTGGAGAAGACCCAAACACCATTGACTTCAATGAGAGCAAAATCAGACAGCAATACAGGTTTATATAAAAAATTTCAATGAATAAAAGCATAATTTGAAATGCTATGTATAGAAAAAGTGACTCAACTTTTTACTCAAGAGCACCAGCTACAATCATAAACATAACTATTTAAGGCATTAATATTTTAATGTGATTTTAGGGATTGTTTTACAAAGCCATTTTCTAAGCATAAAGGGAAAGGATACATTTTTCTGTTCCAGAATACCAGGGGAGGGAATTGTTTGTTTGTTTACACATTCATATTCAGTTTATAGTTTTTGTGGGTTTTAATAAGAAAAGAGCACTTTTCCCTATGATTCTCATTCCATCACTATAGTTATCACAAAACATTAAAATAATTACATTTTTACCAGATTTTAAATACAATTGTAGCTCATTGCTTTCAGAAGCCCTTTTTAGTTGTGTAGTGTATTAGTCAGAACACTATGAATTATTTGAGCTCAGCACAAGATGCTTGAAAAAATATTAAAAGTGACAATAACTACTTACAATAGCTATATAAATGAAAACTAGACTATCTGCCATTCTTAGACATTTCTTCTCTTTACGCTGCAATACATCTAATGCTCTTTTAAAAATATATTTAAAGTATCCAATTAGTCAATTAAAAGTTCTCTTTAGTCTTTTCAAAAATACATATTGTACAGTTTCCAAAGACAATTATCTCCTCCCACTTCTCACTAAGTGTAAAATAACCCTGAAAACTTCTACAATACATCTATTAAAATGGAATTGACAAAAAACTGTTTGTTTGGCTCATCCACTCAGGGTATATAGCAGTGTATTTGTATCAGTATGAAATTACGGATGAAAAAAATCATACCACTTATTTCTTAAATCTCAGAGTTACTATGATGAGAAAATTCTAAATGCTTAACACTAACCATGATCATGTAGAGGGAATAATCAAAAGCGAGTTTATACTTGACCTGAAAGAAACATCCCCAAAATATTTAGTTTCCTTGAATTTTTAGAATAAAAAGAAAACATGTATAACATAGGTTTTAAATTCTGTTCGAAGTACCTAAGTATTTTCTATCATGAAATACCGAGGTATGGTACTATCCAGATTCTAATCACCAACAGATTTGAAGGATTGCAGATGTTTCTGTTAGCGAAATAAAGAAAAATAATTAGATATTGAATTTTTTTTATTTTTTTTTTAAGAACTGCAAATCCCACTTACACACGTGCTGGCAGCAATTCTCTTCCCCCCCGTCCCTCAAAAATGTAGATGTTATAGACCATTTTCTCTGTCAAATTATACTATCTGATTGGAATAATTGTACTTTTTTAAAGACAAAGCAGAGGTCTCTTTTTGTTAAGTCCAGTTCTTTCCTTGCAGTACACCACACGTCGTCTGGTTTTGCTCTCTCTCCTCTCACAAATGTTACTTTAACTTCTCACCATAAAATGAAATGATTCCAATGTTTATACTATGAGCTACATTTATCTTTAAGAGCAAGATGTTGAGTTTAGCTCTAATGATGAAAAAAAGCCTTTAAAAAGGATAACTCATCACAACTCATTATGTACTATAAAGGCTACAATTTAAAGATTCTGTAATTCCAACGATGATCATTTTAAAGTAGATTTATAGCAGAAAATAGTTAGATCCTTTGACTTCAGTTATAATTTTCCATTTTGTAATTTAATACTCCTTTAGTTTATATTTGCACATTAAAAATATAGCATCTAAAAGTCCATCATTAAATACTTTTAATAAGTGCAATAAATAAGTTTTACGGTGTGCATAAATCTAAAAACAAAAACACAGCATAAATTGTTAATCTTACACTTTTTCTCATTAATTGCAATACATAAACATATGTTTTATACAAAGATATTTGCTACAGAATAAGTATAATAAATACAGTTTACCACATGTATTAATCTTAATAGTTACAAGCTGTTAATCTTATATATTAGGTAATAATTTGCAATAAATAATTATTTATTATCTTGATGTTTGCTTGTCTTGGGTTTTAGCAATATGCAATAAAGAAATGCAATTTTGAATAATTTGATTGTAAGACTGTTGGGAAAATACTGTAAGTTATAATTAGCTGAGGGAGGATTTTGTTCACTAGGCGAACTATAGAGATACAGTTCAATAACAAAAACATGCATTATTGCTACCATAAATAATTTAAAAAGTTAACTTCAGTTTCAACTAATAAAAGATCTTTAAAACTTAAATGCAAATAAAATTAGTGAAATATTTCACATTCTTTTGTTTCTTTATCATTCCATGTTCAGAGAACACAGGCAAGAAAAGAAGAAAAAAAAAACAACCCACAAAGAAAATTCCAGCATTTTCTTAAAAATCTCTGTGCATGAATGCACTTCTATGAAAACATATATCTCCTACATACAGTATGTATGTGTACAGGAGTATATCAAATGTTTACTTTAGAGTCAGGCAATCATTATACACAGTATAATAAATGTGTTTTATCATATTTACTAATCTTAATAGAAGTTGTTAATCTTGTACTTAAAGGTAATAATTTGTCAAATAATTGTTCATTATCCTGATGTTTGCTTGTCTTGGAGTTTAGCAATATGCAACAGAGAAATGCAATTTTGAATAATTTGATTGTAATACTGCTGGGAAAATATGCTGTTATAATTAGCAGAGTGAGGATTCTGTTCACCACAGGAGCATACTATAGTTTACTATCAATAATTTTAAAAAAATTATTTCAAGCAATAAATGCAATCTTTTCAAATCTGCATGCAAGTAGAGTTGAAGTATTTCAGACTTATTTCTACAGGAAAAAAGCTGTACCTATCTATTAGAGAAGAGCTAGAAATAACCAATAACTATGGGGGCTTGAAGCCAAAGGGATTTGAGGTGTGCAAGGAAAACAGGGCTGGTTCTACATAGCCCATCGACAGTAAATCTATCTATGTCCATATTCAGCTGGTCAGTGCTGCCACATAGTATTTGCTCTGATGTTGTGGTACCATTTTGACAACACTGATTTTAAAAAAATAACTTCTAAGAAAGAAAACACCCAAGATGGCAACACCAACCAATTCAACAACGAATCAGTTAAGCAAAATACCTCATTTACAAGTGAGCTTTCAAGCACTTCAATTGTTGTTATACCCATAATTTATTTAAGTGTTTTGATCCATAAGAACCAATACTTATGGATACACTAGAGGGCCCTGAAAGAGTATATGCTTAGAATGGCAAGTGAGAACCGTTGGCACAGGATATTATCCAGCCCTGTAAACCCTGCTGCCCGGCGGTAGACTCAACAGGACTATAGAACCCTTTGATTGCCTACATACTATACCAGTATGTGCGTACAGTATATACACTACCATCAGTATGTGCATCATATGCATGCAATGTGTTTGACATACCTTTTATAACAAAGTAATTTTTCAGAGGAAAAAACTTCCACTTAGAGCTACTTATGTGGAACAGTAATTTGCAGATTGCAATTCTGAAACAATTTTGGAATTTTATTCCACTGTACTTTAAATGAAGTTTCACTATAAGATGGTTCTACTTTCAATTCATACATTATATGGTTTACATATGAAAAAATTGCATTACAAGTGTATATGATACAAGTGGGAAATAACATCCATCAACACTTATGTTATTCTACAGTTATATTAAGAACATAATTACACAGTACATTTACTAAGTGTATACCTATCGTTGATCTACAAACTATCTTCTGGTATAACATACAATGTATGTGGCAGTAATATTTTTATTTTAATTAAGAAGGAAAGAACATACACAAAGTCCTTTTGAATTTTACAATCAGATGTAACCCAAGAAAACTATATTATACTCTATAGTTCCTAATATTCTCTCTGTATTATAATACATATGGACAGACAAGTTAATGTTTTAGGCAAGCTTTATTTTTTTTTTAAAAATCCAATTGCTATTTTCAGGTTAAATAGTGTTTTTTTCTTGGAAAGTTTGTGGGGTGTTCTTATATCATTGAGAACAAGAAAGTTTACAAAATATGATCCCTTTGAATCCCCACCCCCCAAACATACCCATACCCATTAATTCTTTACAGAACAGAAGCCTGATGAAGTATAGTAGTTTGAAGACATTGAGAACAGATTTGTATTGGCTAATTTGAGCCTGCAGACTATTTCTGTTGATAGTTTACTTGAATTCGTGGGATTAAAAATTACATTTAATGTAAATTTCTGGGGATTTTTAACTGATAAAGTTCTCCAGGCTCTGATGTTATGAATTTGTTTTATAATTCCCAATTTGAGATACTCTAGAACAGTGCAATAGGAAAATGCAAGTATGTGTGGGCGTATGTATGTGTGAACGAACATATTAATCAAAATGGGCTTTCATAAATCTGAGTGTGATACTCCAGTGCTGGAACAGTAACACAGGTTTGCATATTATAAAAACCCAGATACATAATGAAAATCCTCAAAAATGCACTTAAAGTTTAAAATAATGAGCCAAATCTCATTTGCTTTACTTAAACATATAATCCCATTTATCTTAATTGGGTTATTTGCATAAGTAAAACAAGGAAGATTTGGCCCTATATGTATTTACCATTCACTGTGATTCAGAATGAGTTCAAAATCCCCTTTACCTAATATTCAAGAACAGTTACGACTCAGAACCTTGGAACTGGTATAAAGTTCAGGTCAGGCACAGGATTTAAATTAATCTGTACGTAACATACAGTAGGCAAAATTAGGAAGCAGATTTTTCGGTTTATTAAGAATAAAAAAAACACAAAAATTTAGTTTTCATATCAGATGAAAGAAGTTTGTTAAAACGAGAGCTAAAAGTCTGCTGTTCAAAGGAAACTATTGAAGGACAAAAACACAGCTAGACAAGCATTATTAGAGGTTTCACAGCAGATGGAAAAGCTACTTTGTTCTAGCCTAAAGATGTAAAATGCAATACCAGTCCCTAAGTGGCACTGGTACAACTGTGGAAATCATACAGCCAGATGAAGCACATAAATTTCCCATATGAACAATTGTTTTCATTTTCCTCCCATGCCACTAGATATTATAAGTGGAAAGTAAAACACAAGTAAATATGTTCATTCCACTCTTGTGATCAGTGATAAATGAAAGGCTATTGAGCCTGACAAAGGTCAACCATGGCCTCATTGCAGTTCGCTGATACTCCTGTGTGCTGCAGGTGCATGTGCCTACACTCCCACCAACAGGTCACAAGTAGTATTGCTTGTTGGCTTATTTTATCCAATAGCAGTGTTTTTCATGCACCACTCAAATGATTATACGAACTATTGCTATAAGGGTATTACATGTTTTCCTATCGGTAAAAAAAAAACCTGACACCGACTCTAGGTTTTATTTACAGTAAAAAACCAACAGCAATTGGACTGGAGGAAATAATGAAAGACAGACGTTTGTTGCAGGTAACAGCTACACAAATCGTTACAAAAAGACCTGAATGCTCATGCCTTCCAGTGTATTAGTGTTAGCACTGATTTAGAATTTTACAATCCTCAGGAAATGTGTATGGCAATCATTTTTAGAATTGTCAAAACCTTTCTTCAGAAATTAGTTTTGTTAATTGACTATCATTTGAAATGCAAAATCTAGGAGTGAAAACTTGTTAAAGAGAAGTATATGGAAATGTATTTCAATTTCCTAATAATTATTCTCCCTCTCATCTCCACACTTAAAGCTTGTAATATTGAAATAGTGTAACAAAGCAAACTGTTACTATGCCAAACGCTGGCCACTAGTTAATCTACAAGCTCAGTGGCCGAGGACTATACGCTGCAAATAGCAGTATACAGTAGGAATCAGTGTGCAGTAGCTGAAAGTGATAAACTTGCCCAATAGCTCCACATCATTCACTATGCTGGTTCCTCAATGTAAGAACAAAAATCTTGGGTTTCTATTTATGTCAGCCAAATAATGGGTCCTATCCCAAAATCCTAATCATGTGAATACCTCTTACTGATTCAAATAGTATCATTGATGGCAAAGGAATTTTTTTGTATTAATGATCAGTGGCTGCAGGATAGGCCTCAGTGTCTGACTTAGCCTATTTTATTGTATTGGGGGGGGGAGGGGAGAATATATTTTGTACTATTACTTTCATTTACTGGAGCAAGCCTACACTCAATTGTATTAGATTTCTACCACTGTGAAATAATTAATATATGTGTCCTATAGATAAGAGTTATTGGAAGGCATCTATGATTATTGTTATTATAGAAGGAAGGAGAGAATTAAGAATATAATATATATAATACATAATTTACCTATCTCATAGAACTGGAAGGGACCCAGAAAGGTCATTGAGTCCAGCCCTCTGCCTTCATTAGCAAGACCAAATATTGATTTTTGCCCCAGATCCCTAAGTGGCTCCCTCAAGGATTTAATTCACAACCCTGGGTTTAGCAGGACAATACTCAAACACTGAGCTATCCCTCCCCCCCACAGATAAGTATATCATGCAGAAAAGAAGAGGCTGAATTGATACTACAGAGACTTGAACCTGTTTCCCCAGAGTTCCTAGATATTTCTAACCTGATACTCATCCTCTGCAATTACTTGTACTACAAGATGTACCCAAATATCCATTAGTGATACAAGCAGAACTAAACTCTCATCCCCTTCCAACTTGTGGACAATCAGGATATTTAGAAAGAGAGTAAGAGTAAGATCTCATGCAAAAACACACATGACATTGTGAGTAAAATTTTCAAGAGTGCCTAAGTAGTAACCTAAGTCCCATTTTCAAAAGTGATTTAGGCACTTAAGATCCTAAGTCTTATTGAAATTCAATGGGACTTGGCTCCTACATCACTTACATGCTTTCAAAAATTTTACCCAGTATCACCAGGCAATTCTGCTTCATGTATAATGATGTCCTCTCCTTATTCCTTAATACCAGTAATATTTGCTCCAAACCGATCTTTGTTACTCGAAGGTTTGGATGACCCTGCTGTTCATGTTCCAGCGGAAATAACCAATTCTCTTCACACCATCACTATCAGTGCATCATGACTTCAGAGAGGGACAGGAAACAGAAGAGAGTAAAACCTGTGAATACCAGAGATCCTATTTTCATGCAAATATCCTTAGTAACAGAGAAAGAAAGAGAAATACTGAAAACAAAGGAAAATTCTGGCTGTTGTGCTCAGGCACTCCCAAGAAAACCCCTGGGCAGCAATGGGAGAGAAGTGTAGAGTGGACATTCTGCAGCCTTTTCAAATCAGTTGTGCTCCACAAAGATAATACAGCTGAAAAGACCCAGATTTAGAATATCAAGCACTGGCACCAGAGAGCTCTTGGGGCAGGACCACAGTTAGGGTGATCCTTACGAGAGGGGATCAGACTGAGCCCAGGCCTAACTATTTGCCGATCAAAACACACACTTCAAGGGAGGATTTCAAAAGGCACAAATAGTAGTTAGGTACCCAACTCCCACTGAAAGCCAATGGGAATTGGGTCTGTAATTCCCATTTGTGTTTTGAAGACTATTGTTGTTCATCCTTCAAGTTTGAAGATAGCCATGACGTCACTGGTTGGTCGGGTTTCTGTGAACACGTGAGTGGCTGATCAGGCCAATTTGAGCTTTGAACAGTCTGTGGTAGACTGAACAAATGATGCCACTATGGGTTACTTGATTAACAGCGGACATCCTGCTATTGTAAGATTTACACTACTGGCGCTTCTGCTCTGCCTCAACAGTTCTCCTCTGCTCATAGACTGTATCTTCAGTATGGATGAGACTTAGCCAGACAGAACACTCATGAGCGAGATCTTTCCAAAATTCTGGATCAATGTTGAAATGCCCAAAGGATAACTTGAGGGAGTCCTTGGAACTTCCTGAGAGTGCTTTCCTTCCTTTAGCTCATCATAAAAAGATCATCTTTGGCAGTGGCTCATCTGACACTCTGGTGATACGGCCTGCCCATCTCATCTGTGAAGGATGTTTGGAATGCCTGCCCGCATGAGAATCTCTGTGTCTTGCCATCTTATCTTCAAAATTTTCCTCAGACAGCCCATGTGAAAGTGGTTCAGCTTCACAGCATGGCATCTGTATACTGTCCAGGTTTTGCATTCATGCTTCAGAGTTGGAACACGATGGTTTTGTAGACCTTCAATTTTGTTGACTAATGCCTCCGTGCTCCCACATATTTGCATGTAGCCTGTCAAAGGCCAAACTTGCTTTGGCAATTCTGGCGTTGGTTTCATCATCAAAGTGAACTGCATGCAGGGCCAGCGCTACCATTTAGGCAGCCCAGGCAATCGCCTAGGGTGCCAGAATAATTGGTGGGTGCCGTTTTGCCGGACGGGGTGGCAGGCGGCTCCGAAGGAGCTGCCGCAGTGGTGCCTGCGGAGGGTCAGCTGGTCCCGCGGCTCCGGTGGAGCTGCCGCAGTCATGCCTGCGGACGGTTGGCTGCTCGCACGGCTCTGGTGGACCTCCCGCAGGCACCACTGTGGCAGCTCCAGCGGAGCCACGGGACCAGCGCACAGGGTGGCGAAATTGCCGTCCACCTAGGGCGCTCAAACCCCTAGCGCCGGTCCTGACTGCATGTGACAACGTACTGCTGAGCTAGATGAAATTGTCCATTGCCTGAAGGGTTTGGTCATTCACTCTGATAGAAGGCTTTATGCAAGGCTTTCCTGATGCAAGATGGTACATCATTTCTGTCTTCTTGATGTTAATTTTGAGATCAAGGTTGCCACAAGCTGAAGAGAAATAGTCCATGCTCCGCTGCATTTCAGACTCAAATTTGGCATTCAGAGAACAATCAGCAAACAGCCACTTCCTGTACCTTTGTCTTCACCTGTAGTCTTCTCAAATTGAAGAGCTTGCCATCAGTATGGTATCTGATGCCAAAAGGCATCTGTAAGCATGACAGATCATATAGATGAGGGTTGCGGCCAAGACATAGCCCTGCTTGGCTACACTGGTGACTGGGAATGGTTCAGATGACTCACCATCATCCACAACACAAGCGAGCATGCCATCACAGAACTGCCGAACCACTGCAATGAATTTCATCAGGCAACCAAATTTTGCCATCATCTTCCAAAGGCACTCCCAACTGACTGCATCAAATGCTTTTGTCAGGTCAATGAAGTCATATACAGATTGAAGTTCTGTTCCTGACATTTCTCCTGAAGTTGACAAGTTGCAAACACCATGTCTATAGTTCCACATCCTTTCCTGAAGCCACACTAACTCTCAGGCAGGAGCTCTTTTCAAGGTGATTCAGCAGAATTCTGGTGAGAATTTTGCCAGCTATTGACAACAAGGAGATGCCCCAATAGTTGTTGTCGGATTGTCTGTTGCCTTTCCACTTGTACAAGTGGACAATGGATACATCCTTGTACTCTTGGGATATAGTTTCTTGAATCCACATTGACTGGAAAAATTCAGTCAGTTTCAGAGCCAAGTACAAGCCTCCAGCCTTGTAGACTTCTGCTGGTATAGAATCTGCTCCAGGTGCTTTACCATTTGACAACAGGTCAAATTGCTTTCACAGTTTCAGTCAGCACTGGAGGATAAGCAAGAGATCAGACATGCCAAATCCACGGGAAAAAAAGCAGAAACCGGGCTTGTTTTTGGCTTAATTGGCTTGAGAGTTGTTTGTTGGCTAGTTTTTGACTTGTTGTTGTTTTGGGGGGAGGGAGGTAGGGGATTGGTGCCAGGCAAGCAGGGGCAGAGAGAGTCAGGGGTGCACAGCGGGTCGACCACAGTCCCAGGCTGTATGTCGGGAGGGCTCATCTAGTCACACTGTGTTTGGGTTCTTAGGAATTGGCTTGTTTTGGCCTTGTTTTGAAATCAGATTACCTTGATTTTTTACGTACTGTGAAAGTCGGGGTGCTTATTTACCACATGAAAGTTGGCAACTGTGCAAGAGATATGTTGATATCGATTTGAGGATGTTAAAGTGTTCTGCTGACCTTTCCAGTATCTTTTCTTTGTCAGTGAACAGCATGGTGCCATCGGCACTCAATATTGGAGGTGTTTCTGATGACTGTGGCCCATAGATTGTCCTCAGAGCATCATAGAAACTCCTAGATATCATTCCTATCTATGAAGAACAAGTTCATCTGCCTTGTTGCTCAACCATGAGTTTTGCATCTTTCTAAGTTTGCATTGTACGGTCCTCTTGTTGTTGTTGAAGGCTTCCTTTTTAGATGTTGAAGTGCTGTCTCCGAAACAGCCTTTATGGAACCAATGTTTCTCTTCAATAGTCTCCCTATGTCAGAATCATTTTCATCAAACCAATCTTGATGTTCACATGTGATGGAACCAAGGGTACTGGATGCAGTCGAGTGCATAGAATCTCTAAAGAATGCCCAATTTCCTCAATGTTATTAGAATTTGCGTCAGTTGTTACAAGTTGGTTGCTCAACAAAAGCCTGTTTCACATTCTCCTGTTTCAATTTGGAGACATTAATGTTTGGGGTGCTTTTTTACCTTGTGGTGATCTACTAGGCTGTATCCAGATAAGCCTGGAGATGATAAGCCTGTGATCAGTCCAACATTCTGCACTTCTCAGTGGCCTTTGTCACTTTAACATCCTCTCTGTCTCTTCTCTTGAGGACAACGTAGTCAATGAGATGCCAGTGCTTGGAGCATTGATGCATCCAAGATGCCTTGTTGCTGTTTGGCAGGTGGAAGACTGTTGGTGATGAGGTCATGTTTAGCGCATTTCCTCAACAGGAGGAGCCCACTGCTGTTGTATTTCCCAAGGCCAATTTTTCTGATGACGCCTGGTCATGCCAGGTAATCTGCACCAGCTCTAACATTGAAGTGACCAAGGATGATAAGCTTGTCTGCTTTTGGTACTTCTGCAATAAGGAATCCCAAGTCTTCATAAAATTTGTCCTTGATCACATCTGGGTTGGTTATGGGGGGTGCATAGGAACTGATGCTAGTTGCATATCTTTTCACTCACATGCTTTGGGAAGTTCATAAGCTTGATAACCTTTTGTGTTTTGATGGCAAACTCAACACTAGCTTCACATCATTCTTGTTTACTACTGCCACTCCAGAAGAAGGTCCTTTTTCAATAAGTTGTCCTTCTTTAACTGTCAAGTTTCACTCAGGACCACTATATTGATGTTGCATCTGGCCGTTCTCTACCAACTAGAGCTCTTCTTCTCTCTGGGTCTGGCCTATCTGCTGTTGTACAGTCCACTAATAGCTGCACATTCCAAGCACCAATGGTGAATGATGTCATCTTTGTCTTTTCATGTGATTTTCAACCACTATAGCGGGACCCCTATCAGCCACAGAATGCTGACCAGGGCTAAGGTGAAGCAGACAATGTTTAGGGCACCTTTTCTAGCCCCTTCCTCATACTACAGAGGTGAGCAATATGATCTTAAAGAGGACTGCTCAGTCACTCAGGCAGCTGTCGAACTCCACCACTGCTTCAGTCCAGTGAAAAGTGAACTTATACCCTGAGCCGCCTGTGTGAAGATCTGCAGCTACAGCTCCCGGTGTATCCACATCTGCTGCTTTGCTGCTCTCTCATAGCCACCAGACTTGAGAGGGAGATGAATAGTTGATATCATGACTAGCATGTGAACTGGATTTAAGTGAGGGAAAGTTGCACAAAATCACCCTCTCTCAACTGGGCATGTCTGAATCCAGTGGCACCATGATGTTGAGACATCTGGAGACAAGTCTGGATGCAGAGGGTAACCATCAGGCCCTACTGCACCTGAACTGATGCCCTAGGCTGTCCACAACTCTTGCCATCCACCTTCACAGCCAGGGAGATGAGCATATCTGCTTGATCGCCTGGTCCACCAGAGAGTGTAGTTGTCTGCTCTGCTCAACAGTCACAGATAATAACATCTGTTACTTACAGTAGCAGGCATAGCCTATCTTGAGAAGTTTGGACCGTGCTTTCTCAGGAACCTCACCTCAGACCTGTCTTCTCAGAGTGGCCCTACCAGGAGTACAAGACTGTAGATGACAGAGTTCTGAGGTTCACTGGGGGACAAAAGCCTTTCCAGCACAACAAACTGCCCCCTTTCCTGTAAATTCTTTCCCAATGAATGATAATTGCACATTCTCTCACACACAGAAACAACATAACCTGAACACCATTGAAACTCTGGAGAACAAGAGAAACAACATCTTCTAGAACCTTTAATATATTCTGCATAATTACTGATTAGTGCTTCTATACCAAGCAACAGGAGTCTTAAAACTACTACAAATTAAATAGAAACCACAGAGAATGGGCACAGGGCATGGTCCCTAAAACAAAAGGGAGCAATTCCACTTGTGTATTTGTATCTGTTCCCTTCCACACCATTCTCCAAATAGACTGGTTCTAATTTTAGTAGATATACTGCAGGTACTAGGTGCTTGTTTGCACGATGGTATCAGGCAGAATACGACTACATATTAACATTACTTTTGCAAGGCGTATGTTTGGCTATTTGGGAGCCCATCATGTTTGTATCCTGACACCTGGCAGAACATGGCAGAAGCTGGGCAACAGGAGATGGATCACTTAATGATTATCTGTTCTGTTCATTCCCTCTGAAGCACCTGGCATTGGCCACTATCGGAATACAGGACACTGGGCTAGATGGACCTTTGGTCTGACCCAGCATGTCTGTTCTTATGTAAAAAGAACAGATTTGCCAGTAGAATAATGGTTTTCAAAGTTGCCAGTGTTGCTTCAGCAGCTATTTATTTAAACAGAATGTTATAGAGTAAACTGACTATTTATCCTAATAAAGTACTAACAAATGGCCCAATCCCTCCATCTAGCTGCACTCCAAACTTCAGTGGGAGTGACTGAAAGATCAGGTCCAAAATGGACACAGTGGTACTCATAAAATGAAAGCAGCGCTTTAATTAAGGGTAATATTCTACAAAGGATGAATGTCAGCACTACACAGGAGTTGTACCAGGTATGCACCACAGCCTTGTAAGCAAGATTCAGGTTCTAATCTCTGTGTGTGCCTCTTCAAGACATCTGAAGGTAAAAAGAGTATGTATGAGCAACAGAAAAATGAGTATACATCCCAAACCCCAGGAACTGCAATCCTCTGCATGTCTGAATTCAGAATATCTGATCTCCACACAACACAGAGCTGCCCATGTTCTTTATACAGTAGCTCATCAACAAGCTCATATATCTTTAATAATGCAAGACAAGCTTACAGAAAAGAGTAGTATTAATCTGAAGAGCTCCACAATTTCATTGCACAGTTGAATGTCTCATGCTACACAAAATGTCTTTGAAAGCGGAACTGAGGAAACATACAGTTTGTGGAGAAAGTATGTAGATGCAGCAAAATAATATTTTTGACTACAGATGACCCAAATTAGAAGCAACGTCATATAACCATTTTAAAAATCATTGTGAACTGGCAAACATGGTACTGCTGGGCTAATATAATAAAAACATAATCTATAAAATTATAACAATTTTATTTGTGCTCTATTAGCATTGCATTAGTAGTACTTATTTTCACTCTGATAATACCACTATGGTGATATTTAGGCTGTTCCTGCCAAAAAGAAATACTAAATACAGTGCTAATATGATACAATGGAAAATTGCTAAACAATAAGATGGATTCCCGAGAAAATTTGATACAGATTTCCTGTAATTTTCCCTCACTATTGTCAACCCTTCTCACCAGGGATACAGCAAGATGGCAGTGAAAAGTGAATTTCCTGCTGTTACAGCTACTTTGGATGCTCATGCTTCTGTTCCTGTGGAGCCTGCTTGGATCAATTTCAAGAAAATAGCCTTTATCTACACTTTTGCACAGAAAACACATTTCTGTTTTGAAGAGATGCAGTATGTGTGTGGTGGTCAGTATTTTAACCTGTAGTATAATGTTGTAGTAGCTTGCATATAGTAAACTGTAACATACAAATATTTGGCATATTGTTGAAGTAGAAATTGTATTTCTGCACTTTCCCAATTTGTTACAGAAGTGTTTAATCTCACTCAAAATTCCTAATTTCATATGTTGTCTTTCCTATCAACATACAAAAACCAACAGAACAAAGCAGCACTTCTCCTTTTAACTATGTATTAGCCAAGGATTTAACAAACTGTCTGTTAACACCTTAGCAGCAGTGGGGCCAGATCTACTTGTATTAGGGTATGGCTACACTTGCACTTCAAAGCGCTGCCGCGGCAGCGCTTTGAAGTTTCGAATGTGGTCGCAGCGCCAGCACTGGGAGAGAGCTCTCCCAGCGTTGCACGTACTCCACATCCTCTAGGGGTGTAGCTTGCAGCGCTGGGAGCCGCACTCCCAGCGGTGTGGCACTGTTTACACTGAGGCTTTACAGCGCTGTATCTTGCAGCGCAGGGGGGGGGGGTCACACCCCTGAGCGCGAAAGTTGCAGCACTGTAAAGCGCCAGTGTAGCCATGGCCTATGTCATCTACTTCCACTGTTCTAACTAGGAATGAAATAGTCCCTGAGGTGGGCAAATCCTCCCTTTCTTACCAGAGTAGGTATGGAGGTGTGAAAATATTTGTTCTTTGGCATGAAATTGTAGTTTAGGGCCCAATCCTGCCCACTGAAGACAATGGCAAAATTGACTGACAAATTATGCAAAACAATGTATAAGCTATATGAAAGAACACTATGCAGAATAATGATGCAACATGGATTATCCGTACAAAGAGCTTACTACTACTCTCATTCGGTTTTGTGGGAACAGTGTAGGGTAGGAAGTGTGAAAGAGACAGGCACCACCTGTTTTTGAAGATCTTTAAATTTGTCTTTCTGAATACAAAATTACCCTTTATAAGCCAAACACTCTATATATAGAATTATGTTCCATACGCAAGTGAATCAAGATGGCTATAGGAGCCATAAGCATTAAAAAATAATTCTACAAGAACAGCCAATGTAAATTCCAAGATGGGCCCTGCAGTTTCTTAAATGACTCTGGATGACTCATGAGTTGATTAATAATACGCCAGATCCTGCTTGCCTCACTTGCTGATTTAAATGAAAATACTAGTGTGAGTACAACAAACAGGACATGACCCAATAAGTTCCAATGGAATGAATAAATTTCTAAACTAATAAGATGACATTTCCTTATCCATTGAGACAAGTATTCTCTACCGACAATACTACTCCCATTTTGAGTGCCTGCCATTTGGAATACCAACGCAGTACACAAGTGTAAATATCACTCTCCATTCTACAAGGCACAGCGACAGTTGTATGGCTGGCCAATAGTGACGCCGCAAACATCTTTAATTTGTTCACATGTCATTTCACACTGAAGCTCAGATATTTATAAAACAAAGGTGGAAGTGAATTTCTTTGATTATTGTTAAAACTTAGATGAGTCTCCTCACAAAGAGTCCAAGTACACTTTATAAAGTATATTAGGTATAGTTTCCTACATATAGGCTCTGTAAATCTTTGTTTCTTCAATATACAAGTCAAAAAAGCCCCAAATTGCTGTTGCTATCATGATAAACATTGGGAAGTTCTGCTTGACCTTTTATTAACATTTTTCTATACCAATATGGTTCTTTTGCTACAAGCACCCTAAGGAATTATGAAAAATACTTTTTTCTGTAGTTTAGCCCATGTGCACTTAATAGGCTCACAAATATAATGCCATTATAAAAAAGAAAAACTGCCAACACTGCTAAAAAAATTGTCATAACACTAAATTATTATATAAATATAAAAGGAGTATGTCTGTAAAATATTCACTCAATGAACATCCCAAGGTGATGATTTTGCTATGTTGTTTTTATTCCTGGGAGATCCATAACACATTTGGATATGCCACATGTCACCACATGAATCAGGCAGTTAATGCATGTGCTTTTTAGAAGCAGAGATGTCTTCCCAATAGAATGTGCTATAAAAAAAAATGTTGAGATTCTGCTGCTTTGTCTGATAGGCATAATTTAGTGTCTTGCTTATAATGCTGCATCTTAAGGAAAAATATGCACTGTCCTATGTAGTTATTTACAATATATTACTAAATCTATGCAAATATATTTCCCTGAGCTTGGTATTATATAACAAAGGTCAACAACGTTTGAAATATTTTGAATTATATTCCCAATATACTGTGTATATAGCACTAATATCCAATATAGGCACATATATCTTAATATAATTCTAGATTTTTCTATTCATTGCATCTTACCATCAGTTTTCATAGATCATCATACAAATATTTTTCTTTAAGAACGCAGAAAATGGTCAATCCAGTTGTAGCTTTCTATTAAGATTATTAATTATACAGTCATTAATAAAGCATCAGTTCAAACACTACATGGTAACTCTACACTATTTTATAAGACAAATGGTAATATCCAGCTCAGCAATAAACTCATTGGCAGCATCTCTAAATATGGGATACAAGGGTTAAATTTCTGTTACGTGGTTAATTCCCTTATCTCCGCCAAGCATGGCTGCTTTTACTAAAATTTAAAACAAAAGATCCCCAAATGTCATTTGCCTCATACAGTTTATGCAAAATATTTCTCCATATTTTGGGGAAAATCTATGCATCTCTGATTCCATTCATATGGCTTCTTGTCAGTTACTCCAGTATATCCACATTAACTTCATTAAGAAGGCTTCATTGTAAGAGAATAAAATTTGACTTATGTTCAGCAACTTGAGAAAACTTACACCTCAAAATGCAGTAGGGATTACATGGTTCTCCATTTTAACTTAAGAACAACATTACAACCCATAAACATTCTCTTCAATCAAACTTGGATGCTGTTTTTATATCCAGATGCTTAAGGAAAATCTGACCCTGGGAAGCTCTATATTTAGTGTTGAACAACTAAATGGTTCCCTATGTATCTATAAGCCATTAAGCCCAATATAAGCTTTGAAATATTAGAACTTAATTATGTATCAGTGTGAATGTACTAAACACCTCTCTCAATTTTATAAGCCTATGATTTTTAAAACAAGAGATTTTTTTAAAATGGATCATAGCTGAGAACTAGTTTATGCAATTATTACTCAAAAATAACTTCTTCTAATTCTCTGGATATGATATTGTGTCATGTTAACCAAACATATGAATAGATTTTAATACACATCAATAATGGTACAGAATTACATATTTCAGATTAATAGATTTTGAGGCCAGAGGAACCAAAATGATTACCTTGTCTGACCTACTGAATAATACAGACCATGCAGAAATCACTTGGTGAAATAATGTGAAGCCTGGCTGGCTGAGCTAGAGAATATCTTTAGGAAAGACATCCAGTCTTGATTTAAAGACTTCAAGTCTTTATATGGTTTGATACTAACATGACATAATTTGATAATATTGTCCTCAGTAAATTGGCACATTTGATTCATCACCCAAAGACACAATATCCTCCCATGCCTGCTTGCCTAAGTTCAACCAACCTCCTTTGACCCACAGCTATAGAGGCTGTTCACATCTGTGGAAGGACTCCAACCAGCCCAAGCAACCTGATATTAAAGGGCAATGATAAGAGAATCCACTGAGTAGTCTCTTGCAGATGTAATAGGAAATGCAACTATTGTATCTGCCTCGGCACCTAATCCCTCTTTCCTGCTTTGGGTTGTATTATCCTGATCAGACTCTAGAAGAATTTCTTTTGTCTGATGATGGCAAAGGAGAGAAATCTTGCTATCCTTAATATTACTGGTGCAAGAGGTAATGCATACTGACAAACCTAGCCCTGGTCCCTGCAAGACAGGAGAATAACAGACTTTGCCCAGCATGTGGCCTCCTGCCACCCATTCTGGCCAGGATACCACACTATGGAGTGCAATGTGGAGAGCGAAGTACATCCCTGGTTAGCCTTTGCTAGTGACTGTAGCATGTACTAGCTGCCTCAGCAGCTAGATATACCCCTTAATTTGCAGACCATGCCCCCTTGTACTACTACAAAGAGTGTGAGCACCAGGTAAGAAGGGCAGGGTTTAGTCCACTAGGTGGGCATACACTCCCCATTCCTCCCAGTGGAAGTGCAGCTGGAGCAGACACTGCCACGCCACTGACAGGCACCAGGGAGAGGGAAGGAATCAGTCTCAGCCACACCACTCAGACTTTTCCTTTAGTTTTTATTCATGTCTTTACCCAAAGTAATCTGCTGTTACCCAAAATTCCTTAGCAAATTGAAGTTTACTGGTTTAGTAAATATTTTGGACACACCATTCCCTCTATCTGTACTTTCCTTTTTTTCTTCCCTATACTGTATTGGTGTCATTAATGTCAGTACACTAGAACTTTTAATGAGTTCTGGTTATCCGCACTGGGTTATACTCTTCACCTTGCTAAAAGGAATTTCTGAAGCTTCTAGTTTCTACTGATAACAGCCTGCCTCAAAAATTTCAATCTGTAAATGGGTTCAGATCCCAATTCCACCAAAGTTTGAAGTGTGCAGCCCTGAGATTTTAATTTGGGCCCCCTCTTTCCATAAAATACTCATTCACTCTAGAGCTTGTGATATTGTTTGTGGTTGCTAGTTGAATACTATATTAAGTATGTAATACCCTAATTAGAACAATATATTATAGCAACATATTTGGCAACGTGAAGGAGTTCATGCTTGTTTTTAAATTATATACATATTCTCTAAATTCATTGCAAACTTTGCACTTTTCCCTCTATAGTCTCACAGCGGCTTATTGCATTTTATTCTTTTCCTGCTATGTATGGTACGAGATAGCCATAATTTTGTCCAATTGAATAAAAAAGCATATAGAAGAATTACTGTAACCATTAGTACAGTACTAATTGGGGTTCTCAAGCAGGGGTCCAGGGCCCACTGAGAGGCTGCAAGCAGGTTTCAGGGGGTCCGCCAAAAGGGTCGGCATTAGACTTGCTGTGGCCTAGGGCAGAAAGTCAAAGTTCCACCGCATGGGGCTCCAAGCCCTGCCACCCAGGGCTGAAGCTGAAGCCTAAGCAACTTAGCTTCACAGGGCCCCCTGCCTTTTATATGCAGAAAAACAGTTGTCATGGCACAAGTGGGCAGTGGAGTTTTTAATACCACGCTGGGGAGCGGGGGAGGGCTCAGAAAGAAAAAGGTTGAGAATCCCTGATATAGTGCATACCTGCAGCTGTGTCTAGACCCAGGCCCAAATCTTGGTCACTCAAATAGTCCCATTAGCTCTAACTGAACTACGTGGGTGTGCCAGCTGAGTAGAAGCTGGATCGTGATGAGGAAAGTAGGTGACCCTCACCGTTGCCAGGGTAGGAGCCAATTATGAAAGAGTCTCAGAGAAGAAAAGTCTCTCGCATCTTAGTACAAACTCATCTACCTTAAGGAAAACATAGATTACACAGACAAAAGCAGAGAAGATTACAATAAGGTTTCTGACTGATTGATAGATGTTGATCACATCTGTTCCTGGACAGTTAGACTTTGTTTCCATCAAGTCACTTTGCATTTATACTTATGATATTTATAATTCCTTCCTTAAGCAAAGGCTTTGGTCAGGATTGGAAGTGAATTTGATGGTGTCATTATAACCACTTTTGTGCATATCACAGAAACACTACAAAATTCAGCAAGGCTGGCTGTGTATGTATGAGGGAGGAAACACTACTCACTTTGTATCCCTCCAAATTGCTCACCCAACCCCGACACTATGTGCATATTGCCTTACCCATTCTGCTCCCCAAATGAGTAGAAGACTTGGAAAGGGAGTTAACATTGCTAGGTTTATTAGGATTACCATTAAGAAAGCCTCTGGACCCCATAAGAACTGTGCCACAGAGAATGGCTGCTCCCTGGGTCTGTCCTTGGAATATTCGCTTCCGCAGTTGCTAAAAGGGTCTCTGTGGCTTTGAGAATAGGGGCAGCTGACCCCCTGCTCTTTCAATACCAAAAAGACACTAATTTTGCCATGATTTGCTTCCTCTTCCCTGTTAAGGGAGGGGAACATCAGACCCACAATCTGCAGAGCCTCTGGAAATCCTTGTGTGTACAGTCAACGTAACTAAACCAAAAATGTAAAGTTATTAGCATTTATTACTAACATCATCCTGCCCACATATTGCCTCAAAATACAAACACCGATCCCTTTAGATTTCTTGACATGATGTTTGTATTCAGCACATTTGTTATTTTGACAAATAAATATAATAGTTAAGAGGACAAACTGGTCGATGACAGTAGGGTAACTAGAATCTAGTAATATATTTTAATAGTGAGCCATTTTAACATGCTATTCCTGTAACTAAACAAAATGAGTAGGCTAAATTAATTTATTTACCTAAACATTGTTAGTTTCGATCAGTCAGATATGCAAGTATCTGAAAATTCATAACTAGCATTAAAAAGATACATTTAGTGATTCCAATTGTTGGAATAACAAAAGCCATAGAATCCAGAGACTATTGCATTCTCCCAAAAGTGCTTAAATAATAGCCTAAAATCTGAAGAATTACTTTAATACTTCAATAAAAATAACCCAATTCAAACATTTTCAAGGAAACAGAGCTCCTTGCTCTAGGCTACCGAATAATGGCTGAAAGAAAGTATATAGCTTGTCACTTCTGATTAGAGAACTGTGCCTCTGTGCTTTGAATGAGAGGCATGTCTGGTAATAGGAAGTGCAGATATTAAATTTAATAAAATAATGTGGAATACGATATATATGAAACTTGACCAAGTATAGCACAGAATGTAACATACATTAGCCTGCTCAGTCAACTACTGTGGCCTAGCATCTAATGACAGACTTAATTTTTATGTTCAAAGGCAAGTACTACAAAAATACAATTTTCAGATTATACAAATATTTTATCAGACTACATAACAAATTAAACCAAAATTGCCTGACATCTACATGAATGCATAACAATAGTAGTAAATTACTAGGACTTGGAACTATCCAGCCTTAAAAGTCCAAAAAAAACTATCATCTTTGAGGTCATTATAAATAATTAGTTACAAAGATTCTGATGCTGAGATTTCAGATCATCTTATTAATTACTGCAGATATATTTCTTTCCAGTTTCAAGAACTCATTCAGATTTATTTTTTAGCACAATGGAGGACTCACAGTTTACATACTGCTTATTATGGAGGAAATGCCTTATCTCTGATTGCTTCTTTAATCTAGCATTTCAACACAAACAACAACAACAACAACAACGTTTTTCAATACATTAGCCCTCAGTATGTATTTTTGCTATTAAATAACAAGCTACAGCACCTCCTGTTTCCCAGCCTCCTACCCCATCATGGAACCATACAGTACCCATGACATGACTCTCTTAAGGGATTTAAAAAACACAATTCAGTGAGCTAATCCCAGTAAACCCAGAATTAAAGTTCTTGTTTCCATATTTCACTTTCAAAATATTTAGAACTTTGACAGATATGACATTATGTTTTCATTAAAACAGCTGATTTCAAAATGCTGCACTGTGCAAAAACATCATAAACAGTTTATGATGAACTGCCACACTCTTAATTAAAACAATAAATCCAGCACACAATATTTGTGCAGCCTCTGGTTTGACCTTTGCCTCTTGCTATCCACTACCAAAGCCGCTGCCTCATTCTGTGCACCAGATGTAGGTGGTTTTAAAACATGATCTGAAAGGCACTAAAGATAAAATAGGAGAAAATGTGCCATTACTCTTTGCGGTTATGATTAATTCAGTTCATATTTTACAATCTGGTTATGGAGTAAAACTGCAGACTTTACATCAAGTATTTGCCATTCAATATACCTAATGTATAAAATTGCCTGATATTTTAGAAAATGGCACAGGGCTAATTCACAGCCACCACAAGAAGGACAGAAATAGGAATAATAAAAAAAATTGGACAATGATTAGCTATCCATCTAAAATAACGAACCCTACCTCAGCCATTTGATGGTCAGTTTTGTGCAATAAATATATGTGTTACAACAAAACAACTCAGTCTCTCTCTTATCTCTGTACTACCAGACTTTAGATTAAAATATCCCCTTAAATCTATCAGGTCTGCTCCTTGAAAAGAAACCAGAGGGCATCAATTACTACTATATGCTGCAATGATAGAAAATTTGTTGTGCCTTCCTGAAGACAAAGTTATATGCAATAACAACTCTGAGACTTAAGTTCAGAAACTGATCTAGGGGGCTGGACTGAAGGCTGGTGTGGTCCAGTAAGCATGCATAGATGGGAGAAGCTGAATTTAAAAGGCTTCATCCTGTACACTGTTACTCATCAGCCTCACCAGAGCAGAGAGGCTGACTTCAGATCATTCATTATTTCAGATCTCTGACTACTCATAGAAGTAAAAATATGCCAGACGAGGCCCCATAGCAGAAGATGTCATTCAGCCCAGCACCCCTTTGGGCCAGCCTGCAAAAGCATCAATTTACATTTTCCTTCAGTTTCACAAGGAATCAGCTTCACAAACAACAAGAGCTACACTACTTCATGTTCATTGCAAAGGGAGAGTGATATAGAAATATTCAATTTCGAAGTAACAAAGTTGGGATTAAATAAAGGTTCCCACAAGCCCTAGGTACTTAAGAGTTTCCCAATTCCACACCACACTGTAATGGAACAAATTCAACACAAAAACCTCCAGAGAATTAAAAAAGAAAAATACCTTACTTTGCCAGTTCTCCTTGACTTGTTTGGAAGCAGGGGTCATGACTCCCTCTCTCTCTTTCTGAAGACTAATTTACAGGCACATCATTCTGCAAGTAAAAAAGAAACTACCTTTAAAAAAAAAATCCCAATTGCGCATTAAGAAAAGCAGATGGGAGCAAACACACACATACAACTTTTCACTGGTTTCAGATCCTCTACATGATCAACTCAAGGCTGCTTTACTATACAAAGAGACACCACTCTGTTGGAGAGCACAGAACTTCGGCATTTTATTATATGTAAGGAACTTGTATATATGTTCTGCATGGAAACAGAGTAAACCAAACCTTCTATCTGTTTTCAGTGGCCATCAAATCAGATACAAGAGAATTCTTACTGAAGGACAAGGCACAATATAAACATTGTACTGAGAACCGCATTGTTTGCATTCAGCTAGTTAGGGTTTTGCATGATTTTGTTTTTTAAAATAAAAGACAAGGATATTAGCTTAAAAATAATTCATCATGAAGTCCTGTTTCCAGAGCATGGCTAAACCAAAAAACCACCACTAAGTTCAATCACTCAAAAAAAGAGTTTTCAAAGCGTTCTTCAGCATGGGAAATAGGTATAATCATGCGCAGAGTTGAGCCTTGTATCTTCATGTTTCTCTTTCACATCACTATTGTACAAGAGCTTCCAGTGAGTGATGTGTTAAACTAAAACATTTCTGAAGAGATTTTTGAGTTCTAGAGATGAAATGCATATATTCCTTAGCTTGTTTTAGGTGCATTCTCAAAGGTTTAAAACAAAACCACATTTTCCCATAGGTCTATAAAAAGGACACTAAATTCATCTTCACCTGTGACTTAGTGTAAGCGGTACTTTGAATATACATCTCAACAAGTGAAAAAGCTTATGTTCGGTTCTGACTCACTGTGCCACCTAGAAAATCTTTTTTCAAATAGAATTTTAGGATTCTGTATAATGACAAAATGGTAGATACAGCCTTTGATTAAAATTCAGCCTCCACAATACAACTTGGAGTTGAAAGTCTAAATGGAAATCTGTTCTCTCTCCTTATAGTTGTAAAAAGATAGAAGAAAACCAAACCACACAGATGTGGTGGATAACGACAGCCACACACAGGCTAATATATATATGTGTGTCTTCAGCTGGCCACAGCTTTCAACAGCATTTCATACATACTACTGTCAATGCAGCTCTACATTTGTGACACTGACCACACAGTACCTTATGCAGGGGTAGGAGGAGGGACGTTGTCCATCTTGCTAGGGGGTCAGAGAGATAGAGGCACAGACGGTTCTGCAAATGCAGAGTGGGTCAGCGTGGTAACACTGACTGATCCCTCAGGGAGAAGGGCTGGGGAGTTGATAAATGGCAAGCCTGGTGGGACAAGCCCCTTTTCTCCAAACCAAGTGGAGCAGCACCTGCCCTCTGAACCCTTGGAAGTGGCAAAATACCAGGTTTGGTCAGGTCCACTGTGGCATTGCGCTAGCCGCTCCTTTCTAGGGAGGCTGGGAAGGAATTTTTCCCTCACTACCACTATGGCCAAGGTGGGGGGGGGGGGAATTTCACCTTCCCCACAGTAGGTTCAGGGAGAGCTTTGTTATAGAGAGTAGGGAAGGGACTTACATAATGAGTTGTGACATCATGGCCTAAGTGTGGGGCGGATGTCCAGTGCATGTACCCCACAGGGAAGGGAAACAGGAACTAGATATATGGCTTGGTAAAGGATTTAAAGGTGATGTTTGTTAAAGGAGAGTAAGGGGGCTCCCATGACTGGCACGGCAGGAAGCCAACCCCACAGTTCCTTTATAGCCCACCTTAACTCTCATTTGGGGGAAAGGGAAATGATAAGGTCATAGCAATGGGCTGGTTGGGGACTAGGATGGAAAAAGTGGGGGCTGACAGAAGCCCCTGGGTAGATATTGAAATGATAATGGAGTTGTCAGCACTGTACATTTTTATCTGCTGGGTAGTCCCAGACATCTAATAATAATGTTGCAGCCCGATTAAGCCATATCCATTGCCTCCTATCCGTCTTTCGGTATAGTCGGACATCATGACACAGGTAAATGAACGTACTGCTAATGCAGGCCTACAGAGATTATCCTGTGATGCGAGAAATAGCCAGATTTAGAGCCTAATCCCATAAACCTTCTACATGCTTTACTCATGTTGAAACCAATGGGAGGTCCATACCAAAAAAAAAAAAAAAAAAAAAAAAAAAAAAAGAGCCCTCCAGGGTCTATCCCTAAATTCAGCGTGCTAAATCCTTTAGTGGCCCAATTGCATCAGATGACAATACACCATAATTTGGCTATTGGTTCATATTGCCAGATAGGCAAGTTAAATGCAGCACTGAAACCTTATCACAGACTATAAACCCTCTAACTCAAGAGCTGGAAGACACTTAAAAGCCACAACACAACTAGCATGCAGTAAGGAGGAGGTACAGTATCTCAGAATAAGTTTGTATGTGAAAGCCTCAAATATTGTACATAATTCCTTATCGGAATGTGTCCCTTAATTCAGTTCTCAGGCCATGCTAGGTGAAGAAGGTTAAAACCTCAGATGATTTGAGCTCAACCTTACCAAAAAAAGAAAAATTGAACAGCATTTACTTATATTGTAGAAAAGTGAATGTGATGAATGGCCTGGGTATAGGACTAGGATCCAGGAATTCCTGAATTCTGATTCTGACTTTGACAGTGACTGTCGCTGTAGCGTTCTGCAGTTTGTATGGTTTCTCTGCCTCCATTTCCTCATTTGTAAAATGGGGGAGGGAAAATACTTGCATCCTGTGCAAAACTGTTGGAAGAAGCAATTAGCTCAGGGGTCCCCAAAGTGGTGCCCGCAGGCGCCATGGCGCCCACCGGGGTGTCTAAGTGTGCCTGCGTACTGGCCGGCAGGTGAGCATCCACCAAAATGCCACTGACAAGCAGTGTCATCCAAAGCCGTTGCCACCAAAATGCCACCAAATCGGTGGCATTTCGACAGCAACGCCTTTGGATGACGCTGCTTGTCAGCGGCGATGCCTATTGACATTACCACTTGTCTGAGGCATTTCGGTGGATGCTCATCTGCCGCCACAGTCCTCCGTGGCTCGTCATCTGGCACCCACCAGACGAAAAAGGTTGGGGACCGCTGAATTAGCTAATATCTGTAAAGCATGAGGTATTCTTGTAGCCTGTCCATAACATACTCAAAAGAGTAAAATTTTCAAAAAGCACTTAAGTAAATTAGAAGCCTACCTCCCATTTTCAGAAGTGAAAGCCAAAAGGAGAGAAAAGGAAAATTATTAGGAGTATGGAACAGCTTCTATATGAGGAGAGATTAATAGGACTGGGACTTTTCTGCTTGGAAAAGAAATGACTAAGGGGGAATATGATAGAGGACTATAAAATCATGATTGGTGTGGAGAAAGTAAATAAGGAAGTGTTATTTATTCCTTCTTATAACACAAGAAATAGGGATCACCAAATGAAATGGGCAGCAAACTTAAAACAAAGAAAATAATGTCTTTTTTCACACAACGCACAGTCAACCTGTGGAACTCTTTGCCAGAGAATGTTGTGAAGATCAAGACTATAACGGGGTTCTAAAAAGAAAAAAAAAACTAGATAAGTTCATGGAGGATAGGTACATCAATGGCTATTAGCCAGGATGGGCAGGGATGCAAAACCATGCTCTGAAGTGTCCCTAGCCTCTGCATACCAAAAGCTAGGAATGGGCAACAGGTGATGGATCATTTGATGATTACCTCTTCTGTTCATTCCCTCGGAAGCACCTGGCATTGGCCACTGTCGGAAGACAGGATACTGGGCTGGATGGACCATTGGTCTGACCCAGTATGAACGTTCTTATGACATAAGCACCAATGTTTGTAAGTTCCTTCTGAAAATGGCATTTAGACCTCTGACTCACTTTGGAAAACTTTACCCAAAATCTTTAAACTATTGTATAAATATAATTGGTGGAAGTCATTCTAAGTGCACCAGATTTCTTCATTTGATTCTGTTTGGATTGCTCTTCATGAATATATGCTATGCTTTAGTAATATACAGCTAAGTGAAAAGCAGAGCATTTCTAACTGCTTAGTTTACACTTATTTATTAACTGAACACTACAAATCTAGAAGATGGCATGATGGAACAGGACTGCTAAATGTAACCATCAAAACATGCCACAATTTAAGTATAGCTGGGCAGTTTACTTCTGTTCAAAAAATACTAGATCTTTGAATAGTACCATCTCTCACAATATTTCAGAGCAGGAAGATGGGAGGCATTTTAGTTTTTTAAAATCCTCTGCTTCTGGAGTTAATGATTACATAAGAATCTCAACTTTCATTTATTAACAATGCCTCTAACAAGCCCCATTGTTGCAGAGTAAAGCTCAAATACATGACCCAAATGTACCCTCAGATTCAAAACCCAGAAAACAAAGAATCAAAAATGAATTTTTCAGATCTCGATTTTCAAGATCACATTATGATTTTAGGGGCCTGACTCATGACTTCTGAATGCTTGGGGTTGGCAATATTGTATTAGCCTTGCACAATTCTCAAGGAAAAAGTTACCAGCCCAGGCAAAAATCTACTAGCTTACCCTTACTTTAAACATCAATACATGAACAACTTCTCCTCACATATCCAGACACACACATGCTATGTATGCACATCCCTCTGCATACCATATTCCCAATGGGACCTACTGTTCTTCTCTCCGGTTGTAGGGGTAACTCAGAGGATTCAGTCTGTACTCTTCCATCTTCAGCTTGTTCTGCTTCTGAACTGAGTGAATGAGAGGAGCAGCTGCTCTCACGGTGTCTGGTGGCTGCAGCATCAATTACACTAATTTCACAGATCTAAGGTTTTCTTTTTAACTATAAGGGCTTTTTAACTGAAGGCTCAGATTTGGCAAAGTTTGTTGGCATTACGTGCCCAAGGAAGCTTTCTACTTACCCTGGATAAGCAGGCAAGATTACTGGACCATCAGATTTTCCGCAGCCCTACCACTGGGGATTGTGGCACAATGGGCTCTCACCAGCTGGCTCAGATGCAGCTAGGGTGACCAGATGTCCTGATTTTACAGGGACAGTCCTGATTTTGGGGGCTTTTTCTTATATAGGCTCCTATTACCCCCACCCCCTGTTCTGATTTTTCACACTTGCTATCTGGTCACCCTAGATGCATCCAACCTTTCCCAGGAAATATACCAAAAAGGCTGAATGATGAAAAGAAACATTTTACAAGGGATGCATATAAACACACATTTGCCCAGATTCTACCTTCAAGAGACTAAAATGTAAATCCAGAGCAACTCTGTTGACTTCAGCAGTTAGTCTGTGTTTACTCTGATGTGACTGAAAGCTGAACAAACCATACTATATATTATTTTCAAACTGCCAATGTCTCTTAAAGCCTAAATCCTACAATGATTTCTGTGTAGGCAAATTCCAGGGGTTCCACGTGGGCCAGTGGATCTCACCATGCACAGCTCACTGCAGGGTCAAGGTCTTCACTTTCTTTTGTTATAGAGTTAAAGGGATCATGAGCCCTTTCAGTATAGGAAGGGCCATTACTACTGTACTAAGATGGATTAACTGCCCTACCATTGACACCATGACCTTCAGACTTCACTTTTGTTCTGTTGGCTCCCAATTCCCTTCACCTTTTCCTGTTCTCTACTGTACCCCACTAGCTCCCAGTCCCTCACCACTCCCATTTTTGCTCCCAGCTCCTGTCTCCTGGCCCAGCTAGTCCCAGTTCTTCCTGCAACAGGCTTCTCCCTGAATCTCAGTTTCCTCCCAAGCTCCCAGTTCCAGTGCAAGGGTCACTGCCCTCAGTTCCAGTGCCTAGCTTCATAGTGGTCAGCAGCAGCCAAGAGGAGCAACTGCAGAGAATGTCCTGCTCAGCCCCTGAAAGTGCTGTATTGGAGCATGCTCAGTACAGAGGGAATCTTCTGAACATTGAGCTGCCAAACTAACAAATCTCTACTGAGCATGTACAAACTGAAATTGTTCCAAGGCTCATAATGTGGCCAAATTTGGTGTTTTTTCCCCAATGGAACAGCAAAAGGCACTTCCCTCAGACAAATGTCCTCTGTCAAGTTCCTGCTCTAACACATGAAGGTGCCAAAACGACACATTTTTATCTAATCTACTTCATGGAAATGGCTGAACAGTTTTAGCTGAAACTTTCCAAAAAATTCAGACTGAAGCAGACACTTGGCATGGAAAATTTCAGGCTAAAGTTTGACAAACTTTTAGACAACTGAAAACAGAGTTTTATAATGGGAAGTGTTTGGCAATCTAGAATAAAGGTGTTGCTACCAGCACTGCCTAGAATAAGTAATTTTAAGGCATACACCAAGGGGCTTATTCTTTTAGAAGAAAACATTGCTCTAGTGTGCATTTTACATATACACACACACACCATTTAAATATGTTGTAAGTAGGAATTTTGCCTAAAGATCCAGTCTCTACTCCAATTTCCAGTAGATGCTTTTCAGAAGAATATTTTGAGTTCCTGCAATGATTAAATCTCTTTCTTTTCCTTTCCCTTCCTGGAAGTCTATTCAAATGAGTTGGTTAGTTTTGATCAGGTGTACAGTCAGTGTCTCACAAAATGGCTCTGCACAGCTAATTAAAATAGTCAAGTTCTGATTCAGAAAGAATACTGACTGTATAATAGATATGAATAGCATCACATCTACATACAGCATACAGATTGGGACAGGAAAATACTAGCGCTGGGAACAACCTTCTCTTTTCAACCATGAAACATCTACACCTATCTCCTGCTCAACAATATTTACACTAAGTAAAGGCACAAAGGAAAAAATTATGCCCAGAGAGATAAAGCAGCCAAAACTAAGTGCCAGTTGCATGGCCATGTGACAAACTCAGAGGTAAGTGCAACTGTTCCAAAGCTAAAACTACAACCACCTGAAGAACTGACTGAAGTCAGATAAAGGGTGTAAAATAGCATCACCCATCTCTGGGAATTTCCATTAGGTCTCCTTTCTGTCAGCAAGCTGGAGACAATAAACAGAGTTCAACATGTTATAGAAACCACAAGATCACTGTTAAAAAATACTTCTTTAAATTCTTTAAGCTGAAATTAAAAAAAGAAATTGAAGAGAAGATATAAATTTATCTCTAGCCCTTCTCATTAGCATTACCTGATCACAGAACATCACTCCTTCGCTTAGAGCCGTGCACTGGTTGTCCATCTCATCTCACAGAGAAAAATGCATTGTGCACAATAAACGGGATTCGTGTTCTTGTCTACTGTACATAAGGAACCAGCTCTTTGCCAGGATTTTTTTAAACATTGAATGCTAGCCATGCCTGATCTTCAGAGTGGTCAACCCCTCCACAACTATGAATGACTTCAGCATGCTCAGCATCTCTGAAAATCAAGCCACAATCTTGTTCCCTTTTTCCAAAGTGGCCTGAACAGGGGATTGGAAGTCACCACATCTGACTTGTATTGATGGTTTTGCCTCTAATTAATGAGGAGACTTGGACCTATCACTTAACTTCAGATTAAAGAAACCATCTGTGAAGTAGGCATAGCACCAACTACCTGAACCGGGATGTCTGCAACTCTTTTAGAGATATGATTTCAATCTGTCTGTAGATTCAAGACAACAACTCAGTCTTGTTTGCCCTTCAGAACTGGGACATTCCATTATGTTTGCAAAATGCTCATGGCATCTTGTTCCTGCTTTTCAAAGCAAATCTATACTTATAAGTGGACAAAATGTGGAAAATTCTCCTGTAATTAAAAGGTTTAGACATTTTCTTTAAAATGAAAATTAAGTTCTGCATAACAAACAAAAAGAACAGAAATCCCCAAAAATCTACAAGCAGACCTTAAATCTGCCCAACAGCATGGAATTTCTGCAATATTTATTTCTGGTGTTCCTCCATTATTCTCATTTTCAATACCTTTTTCTTTAGGCATACTCTGAATCACAAAGGATTAAAGAACTTGTGAAGAGTGGAGTGAAAAGAATGAAATATAGGTTGGAGATATACCCTAATTTAACGTTCTGTCAAAGGGGCTTCAAGGGAACTGGACAACAGAAGATCAGCATGTGCAGCAAAGGAGTCATTCAGGCCTACAGTCTTAAATGTAAAGATTCAGTCCACAAGGTGGCAGAATGCAAAGATGACACTGCATAGGCTTCACACCTGCCTCACATTAGGCTTCAGGCCCATTATTCAGCTTTTCCTTTGGGATGGGTGGGGATTTCTCAGGCAGCCTCCAAGATCTGAAGATGGTAGCATGGTGCCATGGCAGCAGGATGCAGGTGCTATTCAGTGACTGCAGACAGCGCGCCAGGAAAGTGAAGCTGAATAAAACAGAGAAGGAAGAGAGTGTCCAAACTTTGAAGAAGCCTACCATTCTCTGGACTCATTTAAAGCTAGAGGTACTATTTTCCTGATCTTACAAATAAGACATTTATTTTTAAAGCAGAGAGAAACCCAGAACAACTAGGTAGAAAGGCAGCCTAAAACAAAAATCTCCAGTTTCCATATAACACTGTACATGGACATGATAGGTCCCTTTCTGCTTGCAAACAGTCTGAGGTTGGGGACAGAGCAAAGAAGATCCCAGTGACTTCTACAGGGTGTCTCAAAAATAAGTGAGACCCATATTATAATAAAGAAATGTACTCAAAAATTTAAAATTGCTAATATTTGAATAATCTATGTTATTTCCCATATATTTATAGAGGGATACCATGTTCTAATATAAATAGCATCAGTCCTCCTTTTAAAGCTGGTGAGTTTCTCCAGGGATAACAAGTATACCTAACTATTTAATGGTGGTAATTTGAAGCAATAAGTCAATTATAGACAACTGGAGTTACAAATGAGCTCTCAGTTGTCTGCTTTATGAATACCCTTGAATCAGCTAATACATATGCGGTATATATATGCGCATGCACGCACACACGCACCCTTCAGTTTTCAGAAGTGCCACTGACATCAGCTGTATAAAGAACTGATCTGAATGCAGGATTATTTTTGGATTATATGGGGTAACAATTTAAGATCACAAACATCTATTAAAGAAAAAAAAGTATGTGTATGCTAACATTATCCATTGATCCTCCACCATCCTAGACCATCCGTTGACTTAAGAATCTGCTTGTACAAAGAAAAAAAATGGTTGATTGCACTAGACTCCAATCAAAATGCATACAGTTAACTTAATATTGCCCAAGAGTGTTCATTTAGCATCACTATTACATTTTTATAGCTTTGTACAAAAGTTAATAACTTCTAGTCTGAAGTTCTTTACTCATTCATTCATTCAATTCCATACAACGTTACCAAATGATCCAAGTAACATAGGATCTGTGAGGTGCTGAGTGCTCTCAACTCCTATTATCTTCCTGGGAAGTTCCACACATGACTGATTACATGATCAGTACCTACCTGCCATTTTATGGGACTTCAATCAGAGTCAAGGGATTCTTAGCACCTGGCAGAATCAGGCCACTATCTTTTAAGAAATCTTTTTTATTGTGCTCCTAACGCAAAGAATTGAAAAATATGGATTTCACATTCTTTTACAATAATGAAATGATGTATGCTTCCAAACTGGATGTTTTTCTGGTTGCAGTTTCCTGTTCTTGGAGAGTTATTTGGGGATTGAGGCCTATGGGGGTCACGGTAAGATGTGGGATGTCATGTTAATTTTGTATATCAGGGTGTGGAGGTGCGTGTAAAGAGCAGGAATCTTTTCTATTGAGTTTGATGTAATACACCACACGTGTTTGTGTTTAGTACTTTTTGTTAGCATCACAGGAATTAAAATAATTGTTCATTGATTAATATGACCCAGCAAACCCCTGTAGCCACCTACATTTAATTGAAAAGCAGCCTGGCACTTCAGGCTAAGGAAAAGTTTTTTGTTTGAATTCAGATTTAATTTAAGGAAGAAACAAATAGTTAAATTATTTTTCTAGTATATTCTTAATTCTTTCCCTACCATACTGGTTACTCCTTGCACGCTATGCTGAAACTCCATTTAAGGTTCAAACAGATATATAATCTTCAGGAGTTAATAGCAGTGTCAGTCTACAGATAAAGCAAGAAAGCAGTTCATTGCCCCTGCATGAACTGCTAGATACCTCTTTTGATATAGGCCCCAGAAATTTAAGGCTTGTTTTAAACTGTTTAGAATTCAGCCATCAGGCTAAAGACAACAAGTTATTAGTCAGAGTATTACCGTAGTACATAATAATCTTAGTCACAGATTAGGTCCCCTCTGTGCTAGGCACTGTACAAATACAGAACAAAAAAAGTGTCTCTTCTCCAAAGAACTTCCCATATGCTATCATCATAGATAGGCTAGAGGACTCCCTGGATCACAGATGAAACTACTATAAACTTTATATATAAAAAGGGAATTTTCTTAGCAAATTGAGGGAACAAGCACAAAAAATACTTGTTTACCTTGTCTTGCATCCCATTATTACAACCTCAGACAGTTCACCTCTCCTCATCTCATTTGTAATCTGTATTACACATGCAGAATGTGGCAATGTGCAGTTGTCACTGTAAATAATTGTGAAGGGTCAGAAGCAAGGATTAATTTAAAAAAAAAACCAAACCCTTCTTGAGGTATGATAATTTGTAGTGGTGTTTAAACATATGGTTGAAGTGACCCAGAAAAAAATTGTTGAATACGAGACACATTGAACTTTTCTGAACATTTGGAATTATTAAATTGAATCCAGCAGGCTTTACTCAAGCAAAACTTCCACCACGATTGTGGGAATTTTGTGTGAATAAGGCCTGAAAATTGTGTCCCTTTTTAAAATTAGCACAAACCTTAAGCACTGGACAAAGTAACATTATCAAAAAAATTCCCATCAAAAACTCATCAATGAGTTTTATTTGGTCATTATAATTGAGTTTTGATAGGATGGTGCAATCACAGAGGAAAGGACGAGGATATGTTCGCACCCCATGTTTTATTAGCCTGCATATGTCCGTCCCCGTGCAAATGCAGGGCTAAGGCATTCTCGTGCTCAACTTTTGGGGGGGGGGGGGGTTGGCATCACTGGGAGCAGGCCACTTGAAATGGGGGCACACACTGATCCTGAACTCCCCATAAATAATTCTGAATTCTCTGATCTTGTTATGTATTTTTTTTTCCCAAATGCAAGACTGCTAAATGCATGAAAAGTAAGTAATTCAATTAAGTATCTATTCTGAGCTGGAAAAGACCATTCAGTTAGAACCAGAAGAGCACTAGTTTAACCCTGGTGCTCAGAATTCCCAAGCAAGTCAGCACATTAAGCCAGCTCTTCAACTTAAGAACAATTACTGTCATTTATCAGCCTGAATAGCAATAATGCGCAAATCGACAGCTTTCAAGAGGCAAAGAGCAAGCTAGGTGTAATGATATGCAAAGCCACAGCACTCTACATTTTGAACTGTCTTCATCCCATCAATACATCTCCTAGTACCTACAATTTATCAATACAAATGTGGTGCACAATGAAGGCAGGACCAAGAAGATAAATATGAACAGGGTGGCATAAAAAGGTTCAAGAATGTTTAAATTTTATAATGATGAAGTACAGATCACATTCTTACAGCATTTTACATGCAGTGACCGGATCACATCAAGTTTTATTCAGCAAGAGGAAACCAGGATAAGAGATCATCTTTCTTTCAGATGGTTGTAAGCAGCTGCTGCTGCTTTTGTTTTTTCTTCCTTTTCTTTTTACCATTTCTATTGCAATCATGCAGAAAAGTAGCTGAATAGACATGGTTACTTATATCAAAGTATATAATTACTTCACTATTTTTAGTTCAAAGATGTATAATATATACACAGCTATACAGTAAGCATCATGTGAATCTGGATGTCTTAAATTACAATAAATCTTACTACTAGCAGACCAGGTGAAAACCCAAGTAGTAATCCAAAGAATTATAGGAGACTGCATTAATACATATCTAATAACCACTGAGACCATATGAAACTGTAGGCTGTATTGCAACTTATAACCTTATATTTTTCATCTTCCAAATATTACTCCAAGCCCACTTCAGTCACTACAGTTCTATTTGGTTCAACAGTTCCATTATGAACCATGTTTCAGAGTGTTTATATGAGCCATAAACATTTGCTTTAGGCTGAATCTTGCATACACAATCTCTGCTTACAAGCAATTTTTTAAAACTATTTTTTCAAGACCACCTAATTATATGTTAGAAAAGAAACTCATGAACTGGAACATTTAAAATGAGAGCTAACTAGAACCTTTGCCCAAAAGGGAACACGTACCCTTGTAATTAAAGTACAGGACTGAGAGTCAGGTGACCGGGGGTTTGCTCCTGGCCCTGCCAGAGACTCTCTATGTGACCTTGAGCAAGTCACTTAACTTCTTGCTGCCTCAGTTCACCCATAGGGACTTAATTTTCTAAAGGAGGGGTGGAGATTTTCATAAGAATGCAGTTGATGCAGGTGTTTTTTTTCCCCCTGTGAACTCTGGAATTTCAGTTTCCAGAAACATTTGTATGATATTCATAGATGGATGGGTCAGAGCAATCTTGTCCTCAATTCTCAGAAGGCAGCACTTGCTAGCAGGCACAGGTCATTTGTACAAGACAGCTCGCTTGCTGAAAGGTTTAGTTTGGAGCATCAAACTTACATATTATTTCAATCTGGAGGGAAAATGAACTTCCTTTGTGTTTTGCTACTTTCTAGAATTCATTAATCTTTAAATGTGGCTTTTTGGACAATTTAATATTTATTCTTTGAAACCCTTTTTACTGTCAGTCAGTATATTTGCCCTCTTTGATATTAACCAACATCTCCCATCTCACCAAACCAGTCTTCTTCCTATTGGCCTTCAAAAAAGCCGCCTCTCATACCTGGAATGCTCTTCTCCTATCTAGGCAACAAGTAGTAATAATGTTCACTGTGTTGGACCAATGGGCCACTGATTAGCCCAACAGACAGAGCCACTAAAAGTTAATTCATCAGCACATCCTAATTATATTAAAGCCCTTCAAGAGAAAAAAGCAGAGGAGAAACTACTCTCAGGTGGACATGAAAAAGCTCTATTTCCTTTCTATATACAGGAACATAGGAACCGCCATACTGTGTCAGATCAGTGGTGTATCTACTCTAGTATTTTGTCATCCACAATGGCTAGTAGCAGCTGCTTCACAGCAAGGTGCAAGAAACAATGAAGTAGCATTACTGGGTAACTTGCCAAAAGGGAAAGTTTCTTCCTAAACCTCAATATCAGTTAGATGCCTGTATATGCCCCGAAGCATATGGACTTTTTAAACATTACTATTTTAACTCTTGAAGTTTGTTATCTACAAAACTATTTAATCCTTTTCTTAAATCTTTCTAAGTTCTTGACTTCAATATCTCATTTAATTATTTGGATCCCTATGCCCCTGGCACCAATAAAGATAAGAATTAAATATAATACTCCAGCATTGGAGTGCCAGGTTTGTAGAAATTTTGGTGGTGCCCAGAACCGCCCCTCCAACTCTGCCCCCCAAAAACTCCACCCCCTCACCTGCCTAAGGCTCTGGGAGGGCATTTGAGTGGAGGGAGGAGGCCTGGGTGTAGGCTGTGGCCTGGGGATTAGGGTGCAGGAGGGGTGCAGGGTCCAGGCTCTGGGAGTGAGTTTGGGTGCTGCGTGCAGGCTCCGAGCTGGGGCAGGGGGTGGGTGTGCATGTGCGTGTGCAGGCGTGGGTGAGGGGTGCAGACTCTGGGAGGGAGTTTGGGTGTAGGCTCTGGGCTGGGAGTGGAGTGGGGGTGTAGGAGGGAGTGAGGAGTGCAGGCTCTGGGAGGGAGTTTGGGATAGGAGGGGGTGCAGGGGTGAGGGCTGTGGTGGGACTGGGGATCAGGTGTTCATGATGCAGGAGGGGGCTCAGGGCTGGGGCAGAGGATTAGGGTGTAGGGGGATGAGGGCTCTGTCTAGGGCTGGGAATTAGGGGTTTGGGGCATTGGAGAGGCTCGGGGCTAGGGCAGAAGGGCACGGTAAGGGCAGCCTGCACTAGTGAATAGGGGCACTAGGACCCTGCAGGAGCAGTTGATGCTGGGAGCCGGCAGAGCAGATTCAGTGTGAGCTGCAGGCTCCAGGACCAGAGGAGGTGAGAGGGGTCAGCAAGTGGGGGCCAGGGGACACTCAGGGGAGGCAGGTGGGGTGGGGGCCGGGGGACACTCAGAGGAGGCACATGAGGGCGGCAGGTGGGATGGGGGAAAGACCCAGCCCCAAACATTGAAAACACGTAAGAAAAACAAGCAAGATTTGGCACTACATTTGTAATAAAAAACAAAATCAGTGGGTTTGGGAACTTTAAATACAACTACACACAGATCTATAAATAAATAACCTCTCTCACTCTGATTAGTAATGGATGCTTCATACAATATCACAGGGTTCCATCAGACAGTCCTTATTTATAGGAGTAGGCACCTAAAACTATTCTAATATAAAAAGTTCCTTTGAAAGTACATGATCAGATCCTTAGCTGGTATAGTCTGGTGCAGCTCCATTTACTTCAGTTCTTTACCGCTAGGGAAGGATCACTACGGTTGGTAACTACAACAGAATTAGGGCCAGATTTTTAGAGGAATCTAGCTGCCTAACAATGCAAATAGGTTCTCAGTGGTCTAGACAGGAGCCATGGGAGTAGGGCACGTAGGCATTTTTGAAAATCCCACTGGCCACCTATCTGCCTCTTTGGGTACCTAAATACCTTTGGAAATCTGTCCCTCAGTGTGATATAGTACATATCATCATAATTAAGAGGTGAGTCCCATTTAACAATCTTAATCAAAAAATTTTAGCAAAATTAAATGTAACATGTTAATTATTGGTAAATTATCACAGGCCTGCAGACAAATGTATACGTAATAAATATATGACAGAGAAGTTGTGGGCTAGTTCTGTAGTCTAAAAATAGTCCAGTGTTCAACCATTATTTAGAGAGCAAAATTGACAATTCCAGTTACAATTCTATAATAAATTCAGAAAAGTCTAAACAAATCACACCGCCCTTCATGAAAGCTCTCCATCATGTGGTATGATTGAAGTACTGACAGCGTTCTAAGGCTTTGAACTTGAAGACTGTGGGCTATATCCTCAGCTGGTGTATGTTGGCACAGCTCCATTGCCAGCGAAGTAGCTGTACCAACTGACAAAAGCTGAGAGTCTGGACTTGTGTATTTTCAGATTTTATTTGAGACACCTAGTAAGCCATATTGATATGGAATGAGCACAAGACTGGAAGTCTAGAACATCTAAATTCTAATCCCAGCTCCAATACAAATGCACTTAAGTCCCTTAAGGTTTCCAGTGCCTAACTTTAGATACTTTGGGCCAGATCCTGGCCCCCACTATGGCTTCTTTCGAGTCATAAAGTTGGTTCAACCAACCAGATGAGAATTCCTAAGGTGGTGCAAAGCTGGTGCAGGTGGTGTGTCAGATATATGGCTATGGAGAGAGGGCATAGTATAAGGAGTCCTGTGCTCTGGCATCCCCCAACTGACATAATGGACTTTGGGATCATAACCAGTCTGTGCAAGTTGGAGCTATTCTAACTTATGTTGGGGGCAAAATTGGTGCTCAGTCAACTCCAGAACTGGAGGACTGTAAAGGTGTCATAAACCCACCTTTGGTCCCTGCTTCTACACAAAGTGGAGCTGGCCAGATTCAAAGATTCTTAGGCTTGATTTTCAGAAGTGCTGAGACACAAAACTCTACCTGAACTCAAAGGGAACTGAGAATCAGAACAAAAGTGTCTAAATCTAGATACCCAAAATTAAGGTACCCAAAGAGTCCACTTTTGAAGATGCTGGCCTTCTCTGCTTCAGGTTTTGCCATCTGTAAAATGGGAGTAACAACACTTCCCAGTCTCATAGTGCTATACGGACTGATGTTTATGAAGCACTTTTAATCTTTAAAGTGTTACTATATGTAAATGCTAACAAATATTATTTCTAAATGTGAGCATTTGGCTGCATACATGCTATTTGATGGTGATTTGGGGATTTTTGGTTTTGTTCTTTTTAGTTAACTTGGAAGACAATATCTCTGTAAGTTAGTAGGAAGCATGTTATGGCACCTTTTACCCTTGTTTTTATACTGAAATAATAGTATAAGAATATAATATTATATAGCTGAATAACGAACATGAGATGTATACAGACAACACAAAAGAAAATCAAGTGATAAAAAAGTCAAAACATGCTCAGATTGAGGGAAACTTCTTGACTTCTCTTTGCGAGGTATCTATGGAGGTAGATTAGCACAAAGTACAGACCAAAAAGCTGAGAAGAGCTGAGGACAAATCACAGCTATTTCAAGGATTCAGATCAAATGCTGATATATTTAAATGGGCTGTATTCTAGATGGGAGGGTTTTCTTCGATGTCATTTTATTACACTGCAAGGGAGGAAAACAGACAGTTCAATCACAAAATCATAATGCTTAAGCAGCATGAAATCATAAAGCCAGCAACAAAACAGGTGAAGCATGCTACATTTGTGATTCATATGCTTCCCTTCACCCTAGAACTGTATTAGTATACTGATACCCCTAAATAGCCAATCCCTGCTGGTCTCTCCCAGCACAAGAGGAACATTATCCATTTGGGTATACTTACCATACTGCATTCCATCATATAGAAACAATGCATGTGAACAGTTAAACTGTTTATTCAACTGTACATATTGGTTACAAGGTACAATAGGACTGTTGTTCAAACATGTACATAGAACACAATGCATACAAATAATCTGTGGGATCAGATTCCAGACACCACTGGAGCACTAAATACTGTTATGATATAAGGTAATTTGGTAATTGTGTTCTACTACAGCCCTCCAGCTATTTTTTAAATACTGGTATGAACTAAAATAGCAAATTATTTTTAAAAGCATACCCAAAAACCAGCCAGTTTAAGTCTGACATTTTATGTTCCCACATTTTCCTCCTACTGTTTCATGATACCAAGGTTAATATACTTCATTGAAAAGTTATGCCAGGGGTTCTCAAAAGTAATGTCTCCCACAGATTGTTAGCTCCATTATTTGACTGTTAACCCAGAGAGCAAACATTTCAGAGTCTTTACTCCCAACGTTATCATGGGACTCCCACATGGTCACACAGGAGTTGCCAACCAAACTACTACACTGACTTCGTAACAATCATTCAAATGAAAGATACCAGGCCCAATTCATCTGTGCACTGCAACAGAGCTTAGTACAGAGGCCTTACAGGGAAGGAGGAGGAATCAGTTTGCATCACTTCTGTGCCTTCCCTGTCCTAGGCTAACCAGTCTCCTTCAGCCCCAGTGCAGTTTAGAGCAGCCCAGGAGCTACCCTAACTTGTACACAGCTGCCTATGGCCCCAAACTGTACTCCAGCTTCTAAGAATGCCACAGGCACAGTCCTTGCACAGGTTCTTGTGCAGGAAGATGGCACAGAGTCAGGAACTGCTCACTATCTTGCAGAATTCAACTTATACTGTGTCACCTCAGCAATGCCCATATCCTCCTAGTACAAATTCACTGCCTCACCTAGGGGTAAAATTTTCAAAAGCACTCAAGTGACTTGAGAATGGGATAAGGCTCTTAAGTCACTTTGGCACTTTTGAAATTTTTTACCCCTAGGTCTCAAACATTATCATGTGTTCATTACCATCTTAGCCATTAAATCAGCTATGCCAATCATTTTTAACTGTAATGAGATCCTCAAGCCAGGCACCATTAGAATGATATTTTAAGTGACTTTTTAGGGCTTGTAAAAAGTGCTAGATTAGCAGCCCAAGTGCCTGAAGTAATTCATTATCCATAGAACAGGTACAGCATGAGCAGCAGATGTTTTCCTCACAATGAACCCCAATATTCCTCAATCCTTCTTCATAGAGATTACCTTTGATTTCTGACTCCAAATAGGAAATAGTACATTATACCTCAAAAATTAGTTTAATAATAGTTGAAAGCCTGTCTCAATATCTTCACATCTCCTGTAGACCTGTCTAAATCCAGAATATCTCCAAGGTGGGCAGTGGAGTTACTTCCCGATGTATGCAGCTGTAACTGTGATCAGAATAGGAATTATTAGCTATACTTCTAATGTAAGCAATAATTTTAATACATTCAGATTTGTTAATCTATTTTAGAATATCTGTTTGTCCCTATGAGTGGACATGAGATATTATAAGATCTATTGATGCAAATTTCTAAATTACTTTCAAGACAATTTCACTTCGTTTTTTAAAAAAAATGATGTGAATTAACTTTTACTGTGTAGCATAAATCCAAGACACATGTAGATATCTGGGGGAAACAATATCTATAATCCACTTTGTGCCAACAAGGACTTTTTTGTTGTAGTCAGTAAATTATTTCATTTTAATTTCTTAATTGGTGATGTATATATTTAAATATGTGAGAGCTAAATTTTCAGAATAATTTTTCCAGATTTTCTACATTTATCCCCACATATATTTGAAGGTGAGAAGCAGAATTCCTGAAGTTTCTCTTTTCAGCCAGAAGATGGAGTCACGTTTCCCTATCAATGTCTTCATCACATATACTATTATCTTGCCCAATATCTATAGTTATAGCCAGTTTCCCTCCACATCAACATCATCAATAATCTGATCAAAAGTTAAAATCGCTTCAGGATTACGAGGAAACGGTAATGCACAGCACAATGTATCTGTTGAAATATGCTCTATTAAATTGCTTGTTTTGTCTTTCTGATTTATATACATGCAGCTTATAATTTACATATTTCACTTTTCAAGAGCTGATCTGATGCTAAAAAGTTAGTTGACAGTTAAGTGTACTTTTAAACCATGATCTTTTATGTAGCTCCTACATCTAACCACTTGTCAAGCAGAATCATTGCATATAGTACTGCGACAGATGATTCAATGCAAATGAACAAAACAGTGCAATTTTAAATGATCCATTGCATCATCGAGTCCTTCTGGCAGTTGGAGGTTCAACCCCGAATGATGGGGTTGCATCCCCAACCATTTTGGCTAATAGTCATTGATAGATAATTCATGGAAGATATGTCCAATTCTCTTTTTAATCCAGTTATACTTTTGGCCTTCACAACATCCCATGACAACAAGTTCCAAAAGAACTTCTAACAGCACACAGTCAATCTCTATTCACTGTCTCCATACCATTTACAATTTTATAGACCTCTGTCATATCTCTCCTTAGTCATGTCTTTTCTAAGATGAACAGTTCCAGTCTTTTTAATCTCTCCTCATATGGAAGCTGTTCCATACCCCTAATCATTTTTGTTGCCCTTCTCTGTACCTTTTCCAATTCTAATATATCTTGTTTGAGATGGGGTGACCATAACTGCACACAGTATTCAAGGTGTGGGTGTACCATGGATTTATATCGTGGCATTATGGTATTTTCTGTTTTATTATGTCTCTTTCTATTAACATTCTATTAGCTTTTTTTTGACTGCCACTGAGCATTGAGCACAATCTATGCACAATCACTCCAAGATCTCTTTCTTGAGTAACAACAACTAATTTAGACCCCATCATTTTGCATGTATACTTGGGATTATTTTTTCCAATGTGCATTACTTTGCACCCAATCAACACTGAATTTCATCTGCCATTTTGTCTCCCAGTCACCCAGTTTTGTAAGATCCCTTTGTAACTCTTCTCAGTCAAATTTAGACTTAACTATCTTGAGTAATTTTGTATAGTCTGCAAATTTTGCCACATAACTGTTCACTCCCTTTTCCAGATCATTTATGAGTATGTTGAACAGCACGGATCCCAATACAGATCCTTGGGGGACCCTGCTATTTACCCTTTTTGATTGTGAAAACTGACTGTTTATTCCTACCCTTTGTTATCTATCTTTTAACCAATTACTGATCTCTGAGAGGACCTTTCCTCTTATCCCAAAATTCCTTACTTTACTTAAGAGCCTTTGATGACAGATCTTGTCAAAGGCTTTCTGAAAGTCCAAGTATGCTATTTCAACTGGATCACTCTCGTTCATGTGCTTGTTGACACCCTCAAAGAATTCTAATAGATTGGTGAGATGTGATTTCCCTTTACAAAAGCCATGTTAAACCTTCCCTAACAAATCATGTTTATTTAAGTGTCTGATAATTCTGTTCTTTACTATAGTTTCAACCAATTCATCAGGTACTGAAGTTAAGCTAACTGGCCCGTAATTGCTAGGATCGCCTCTGAAACCTTTTTAAAAATTGACTTTACATTAGCTACCATATAGTCCTCTGATAAAGAGACTGATTTAAGCAATAGGTTGCCTACCACAGTTAGTAGTTCTGTAATATATCTGAGTGCCTTCAGAACTCTTGGGTGAATACCATTGGTCTTGGTGACTTGTTACTGTAGAATTTATCAATTTTTCCAATTCCTCTCTGTTGACACCTCAATCTCAGACAGTTCCTCAGATTCGTCACCTAAAAAGAATGGCTTACATATGGGAATCTTCCCCATATCCTCTGCAGTGAAAACTGATGCAAAGAATTAATTTAGCTTCTCTGCAATGACTTAGTTTTCCTTGAGTGCTCCTTTAGCACCTTGATTGCTCAGTGGACCCAATGACTATTTGGCAAGCTTTTTCCTTCTGATGTACTTAAAAAATATGCTGTTAATTTGAAAAAAAAACTAGCTAAAGACACAAACACTTTCTTGGCCTGCCTTATTATACTTTTACACTTGACTTGCCAGAGTTTTTGTTCCTTTCTATTTTCCTTGCTAGGATTTGACTTCCAATTTTTAAAGGATGCCTTCTTGTCTCTAGCCACCCCTTTTAGTCTGCTGTTTAGCCCTGGTGGTATTTTTTGGTCTTTTTTTATATAGGGTATACATTTAGTTTGAGCCTCTCTTATGGGATTTTTAAATAGCCTTCATGCAGTTTGCAGGCATTTCACCCTTGTGACTGTTCCTTTTAATTTCCATGTAACTAGCTTCCTTATTTTTGTGTAGTTCCCCTTTTTGAAATAAAATGCTATTGTGGTTGGTTTCTTTGGCATTTTCCACCTGTAATGATGTTAAACTTAACTACATTATGGTCACTATTATCATTTAAGAGGAACTGGAAAAGAGGGTAGGGGGTGTCTCCCTACTGTTCAGAAGTTAGGAGCCCAACCCTTTGCCTGTTTTCCTTAAGAGATGCCACCCATAAATTCACTTTCAACTCTTGTCTATCATGGAACCAGATCATCTCTGTAATGAGCATCTGCACTGAACACCTCCCATGTTTGTTATCAGCTAAGTTGTGACATCTTGACCCTATCTCCTTATCTACCTCACTGGATCCCTATTCTGCTGTAGGAAAGATTAAAAAAAACCCAACCCCTTCTTGACCAATCTGGCAGTGATGGAGGGAAGAATTTCTTCCCAGCCCCAAAGAAAAGACATGACTGGCACAATCCCATAGCAAATAATAAAACTCATTGGTGGGCAGGTGGTTACTATTAGTCCATGACTGCTGAGAGAGAGAGAGAGATTGATTCTCCTCTGGAATGCATCGGATATAAATGCCCTCCATTCCCCTTAGGGCACAAGCTGAGTCCACCTGCTCTGGACATTTCCTGTTCCCCACTTGGGGTCACTCAGGCAAATCCATCTCTCTTTCTCCTCCCTTGTAACCCAAATGCAGTACATAACGTTAAAAGAACCCCATACTCTTTTTCCTGCTGCTCAGAAGAAGAATCACTACATTCCATTCACTATCTTCATCTCAGGATACGTCTACACTATGGGATTATTCCGATTTTACATAAACCGGTTTTGTAAAACAGATTGTATAAAGTTGAGTGCACGGGGCCAAACTAGGCACATTAATTTGGCGGTGTGCATCCATGGTCCGAGGCTAGCGTCGATTTCTAGAACGTTGCACTGTGGGTAGCTATACCATAGCTATCCCATAGTTCCCACAGTCTCTCCCACCCCTTGGAATTTTGGGTTGAGATCCCAGTGCCTGATGGGGCAAAAATCATTGTCGCGGGTGGTTCTGGGTACAGCCTCACTCCTCCCTCCCTAAAAGCAGCAGACAACCATTTTGTGCCTTTTTTCCTGAGTGAACTGTGCAGACGCCATACCATGGCAAGCATGGACCGTGCTCAGATCAATACCACAATCATGATGTTGTAAACACCTCGCGCATTCTTGTGCAATCTATGCTGAACCAGGACCTGCAAAGCCAGGCGAGGAGGAGGCGGCGGCTACAGCAGCGCGGTGATGAGAGTGATGAGGACACGGACACAGAATTCTCTCAAACCGCGGGCCCCTGCGCATTGGAGATCCTGCTGGTAATGCGGCAGGTTCTAGCTATTGAATGCCAATTTGGGGCCCGGGAAACAAGCACAGACTGTTGGGACCGCATAGTTTTGCAGGTGTGGGACGATTCGCAGTGGCTGCGAATCTTTTGCATGCGTAAGGGCACTTTCATGGAACTCTGTGACTTGCTTTCCCCTGCCCTGAAACACCAGAATACCAAGATGAGAGCAGCCCTCACAATTGAGAAGCGAGTGGCAATAGCCCTCTGGAAGCTTGCAACGCCAGACAGCTACCAGTCTGTCAGGAATCAATTTGGAGTGGGAAAATCTACTGTGCGGGCTGCTGTGATGCAAGTAGCCAAAGCAATCATTAAGCTGCTGCTACGAAAGGCTGTGACTCTGGGAAACGTGCAGGTCAGAGTGGATGGCTTTGCAGCAATGGGATTCCCTAACTATGGGGGGGCGATAGACGGAACCCATATCCCTATCTTGGCACCGGAGCACCAGGGCACCCAGTACATAAACCGCAAGGGGTACTTTTCCATGGTGCTGCAAGCACTGGTGGATCACAAGGGACGTTTCACCAACATCCACGTGGGATGGCCAGGAAGGGTTCATGACGCTCGCATCTTCAGGAACACTACTCTGTTTAAACGGCTGCAGCAAGGGAATCACTTCCCAGACCAGAAAACAACAGTTGGGGATGTTGAAATGCCTATAATTATCCTGGGGGACCCAGCCTACCCCTTGATGCCATGGCTCATGAAGCCATACACAGGCAGCCTGGACAGTAGTCAGGAGCTGTTCAGCTACAGGCTGAGCAAGTGCAGAATGGTGGTAGAATGTGCATTTGGCCATTTAAAGGTGCGCTGGCGCACATTACTGACTCGCTCAGACCTCAGCCAAACAAATGTCCCCTTTGTTATTGCTGCTTGCTGTGTGCTCCACAATCTGTGTGAGAGTAAAGGGGAAGACCTTTATGGCGGGGTGGGAGGCTGAGGCAAATCAGCTGGCCACTGGTTACGCGCAGCCAGACACCAGGACGATTAAAAGAGCACGCCACGAAGCAGTGCACATCAGAGAAGCTTTGAAAATGAGTTTCATCACGGGCCAGGGTACGGTGTAACTGTTGTGTTTGTTTCCCCTTGATGACCCCCCCCCCCCCGATTGACTCATTCCCTGTCAGCAACCCACCCTCCCCCTTCAATTACAGTTTGCTTAAGGAAATAAAGTCACTATCGTTTAAAAATCATGTATTCTTTATTAAAAAGTCATTATAAAAAGAGGGAGAGAAATGACAAGGTATCCCGGGTGTGGTTTGGGAGGAGGATAGGAGGGAAGGAAAAGGCTACTAAAAACATTTCAATGTAATGACAGCGTTTTGGTTGGGCTATCCACGGGGGTGGAGTGGGCGGGTGCACAAAGCCTTCCCCCACGCGTTCTTACACATCTGGATGAGGAAGATATGGAACATGGTAAGTGGTGAGGGTGGTTACACGGGCTGCAGTGGCACTCTGTGACCCCGCTGCTCTTCCTGAAGCTCCACCAGACGTCGGAGGATATCAGTTTGATCACACAGCAGCCCCAGCATTACATCCCGCCACCGCATATCTTCCTGCCTACACCTCCGATCTTCCTGGCGCCACCTCTCATCTCGAGCGTCCCTCCTGTCCTCACGTTCACTGGCATCTTTCCTGTAATTTGATACCACATCCTTCCACTCATTCAGATGAGCTCTTTCATTGCGGGTCACTTCCATGATTTCCAAGAACATTTCGTCTCATGTCTTCTTTTTCCTCTGCCTTATCTGAGATAGCCTTCGGGATGGAGTAGTGAGACTTGAAAAATATGCAGCTGCATGAGGGAGGGAAAAAAGAGAGAAGTATTTTAAAAGATACATTTTACAGAACAATGGTTATACTCTTTCACAGTGAACAACACTATTCACCTTACATAGCACATGTGATTTCACTACAAGGTCGCATTTTGCATCTTAATATTGAGTGCCTGTGGCTCTGGTGTTACAGATCTCACAGATGCAGGCCCGGGCATCAGAATTCAGCTTGCATGCGGCCATGGTAAGCCATTGTCTTTCGGCTTCTGCAGCCTTCATATACACAGTGCCCTCCTTTCCCAAAAACCAAGCAAATCCCATTCAGTGATGCTTCTTTCCTGTTAACATGCAGCAGCAGAAGCCACCCCCCGCCCTCCAATTCTGTGGGATGATCGCTTTACCCCTCACCCCACCACATGGCTGGTATCATGGAAGATCACTGCTAATGACCCCCTTTCCCCCTCCCACCGCGTGGCTGGTATCATGGAAGATCCCCGATAGCCAAACACGAAAAAGCTCAGCACTATTCCCCTCCGCCCACTTGGCTATGTGCAAGGAAGGATTTCTTTTAAGCAACAGGCAAACAGCCCAGTACGAATAGCCATCTCTGTCCCCTTAATTAAATTCCTGAATTTCAAATAGGTTACCATGAACGATATCACTCTCCTGAGGATAACACAGCGAGATAAAGAAAGGATGTTGCTTGAATGCCAGCAATCACCGGGACCATACGCAGCTATGCTTTGTCATGCAATGATACCCGATTACTTGCTACATGCATGGCGTGGTAAAGTGTCCTACCATGGTGGACGGAATAAGGCTGCCTTGCCCAGAAACCTTCTGCAAAGGCTTTTGGAGTACTTCCAGGAGAGCTTCATGGAGATGTCCCTGGAGGATTTCCGCTCCATCCCCAGACATGTTAACAAACTTTTCCAATAACTGTACTGGCCGCAAATGCATCCCAAGTCCTCAGGGCAAATCAATCATTAAAAAAACACTTGCTTTTAAACCATGTTTTATATTTACAAAAGGTACACTCACCAGAGGTCGCTTCCATGGCTTCACTGTCTGGGCTAGGGGCTTGGGAGGGTAACTCCGTCTGGGTGAGAAAAAGCTCCTGGCTGTTGGGGCTAACGGAGTGCTGTGTGCTCACTGCAAGCTCGTCCTCCTCTTGTTCCTCCTCATCTTCCCCGTCCGCAGAATCCTCAGGCTTGGCTGAGATTACCACCCCCACCTCGGAATCCACGGGCAGGGGTGGGGTAGTGGTGGCGGACCCCCCTAGAATTGCATGCAGCTCAGCGTAGAAGCAGCATGTTTTCGACCCTGCCCTGGACCTTCCGTTTGCTTCTTTGGTTTTCTGGTAGGCTTGTCTGAGCTCCTTAACTTTCACTCTGCACTGCTCTGAGTCCCTGGTGTGGCCTTTCTCCATCATGGCCTTGGAAATTTTTTCAAATGTTTTTTCATTTCGTCTTTTGGAACGGAGTTCCGTTAGCACAGAATCCTCCCCCCATATAGCGATCAGATCCAGTACCTCCCGTGCGGTCCATGCTGGAGTTCTTTTTCAATTCTCAGGAGACTGCATTGTTACCTGTGCTGGTGAGCTCTCCACGCTGGCCAAACAGGAAATGAAATTGAAAAGTTCACGGGGCTTTTCCTGTCTACCTGGCCACTGCATCCAAGTTCAGATTGCTGTCCAGAGTGGTCACAATGGTGCACTGTGGGATACCGCCCGAAGGCCAATACCATCGATTTGCGGCCACACTAACACTAATCCAATATGGCAATACCGATTTCAGCGCTACTCCTCTCGTTGGGGAGGAGTACAGAAACCGATTTAAAGAGCCTTTTATATCGATATAAAGGGCCTCGTTGTGTGGACGAGTACAGCCTTAAATCAGTTTAACGCTGCTAAAATCGGTTTAAACGCGTAGTGTAGACCAGGCCTGAATGTCACTCTTTGGATCCAATCCTGCTCCCACAGAAGTCAACAGCAACTCTCCCATTGGGATCACTACTTATGTGTGGTTCACTAATCACTTCACTCTTCTAGCTCAAAAAGGGGTAGCACACTCTTATTGCAGCATGGTGCATTAGAGATTTTTGTAGTTTAGAAATACTTCCATTATATTTCCTGGAAACTAGCAGTGTTACATCAAAAAGTGCAGGAAGCAAAAACAGAGTTTTGAAAAGAGCAGAAAACAAGGAATAGAGAATGTGTGCTTTCCATATGCTTTGGATACAGGTGTGACAATGAAGAAAAGGGAGTTTCAAACTCCATATGGGAGTACTTGAAAAATAGCATATTGGAAGGTCGATATACCAGCTGACATCATCAGTGCCAATAGTAAATAAGCCACCATTTACCAACATACTAATTATTAGCACTTCATGAAATGAGTGATCAATCTTAGAAAAGCTGGTTCATGAGCTACTAATATCACAGAAAGACAACTAAACAAAAGGTTACTGTAGTTCTACAAAGAGAATTTTTATAGACCCTTTTAAATCTGCTGATGCATTTGGGGAGTAAATGTATCAGTGATGAATTAAAAAGCCTGTACTGAAGTAAACATTTTAGTGTATTTGAGAAGAAGAGATAAGTTAACAGAGATTCACATTTTTTAAGGGAAGATGAGGTCATCTACTTCTTTGTAGCTGTTTTTCTTCCTGTAGAATCTTCTAAAGATTTTTGCTTACTTTTATTATCTATCATGTATGATACACCCACGCTACCAATGGGTCAGCGGGTTCTCCCAGGTACGAAAGAACCTTTTCAAGAGAAAACCACAGCACCAGTATTTTTTTCTAATTGAGGAATTCCTTTGAAGTTTGTATATGAGAGGACTTGAAAACTGTACAGTCCCACTCTATTAATCATTGGTTTCTAAGATGGATTTTATTCATTGGAGCAAATTTATTATTATTTATTGAGTAGATATGTCATTTTTAAGACATGTTATACAAGTTCTCTTTATGAAATTCATTAAAGTGAAATCATTACCTTCAGAAACTGTTATATAGTTCCTCACTCCTTTTGGCTGTTGAGAAGCATGGATTATATGAATTGCACCACCCACAGAGTTTACTTAAATTGAGACATTCATATTGTGCTTTCATCCAGAAATATATGGGCCTGTAGCAGTTAAACAACCTAATACCATATGGGTTATGTAAATAAAAGAAAAGTGTGAGAGTACTGATGTCAATATGTCACCATCATTGTCATTTCTTATATTTAATTACGTTGTTGTTTAGCAGAGACAATGAGTAATTCACATCAATAGAGTTGGGCCAGTTAACACCAAGTCTAAACATGGCTGAATGCTTTTGTTTTAAAAGGCTATCTTTGTGAATGGTATTTTATTAACCATACCGTTATATTACATTTCCACAACTATTTAAGTGGTACATGACCATTCTAAAATTAATTAATGGCTTTAATCCTTAACACAAGCAAGATATTTTCAGCAATCATGCACTCCCTGACACACTTGTCTCTGACAAAACAATATTTCCTGCCAGTCTATTCCTGAAATCATGCACTTTCTGGCAGCAACAAAGTGAGCAATCAGAAGAGAAATCCTAATGAAAACAAATCAGGGTTTTCTCAGTAATAACTGCAGGGTACATTTTCTTGCCTTGTCTCCCTCTGTGTTTGAAAGCTGTTAAGACTTAATCGATGGGGTCCAGTTTTCTTTACATTGCTTGTACTTTAAAGTACAGCAAGCAAACCACCACTCAAAGTTCACACTAGTACATTAGTGAGATCTCAGGACCTTGTCACCACAGATGCTTAAGCCATCCCATATGAGAAAAATGTTTTGCAGTTACCAGTGAAGTTAGCCTGACCAACAGCAGGTTCAAAATGTAAATTTTTTCATTTCTTCTAAGTTTAAATTTACTGATATCTGAAGCATATTTAAGCATAGCAAGACAAACATTGTTTACAACTGAGCATATTCATAGAATTGTAGAAATGTAGGGATGGAAGGGACTTCCAGAAGTCATCAAGTCCAGCACTGCAGCAAGACCAGATAAACCTAGACCATCACTGACAGGTTTTTGTCCACTGTTTTTAAAATGCTCCAATGATGGGGATTCCACAACCACCTTTGGAAGACTATTCTAGTATTTAACTATCTTTATATTTAGGATTTTTTTTCCTAATATCTAATTAAGTCTTCCTTGCTGCAGTGACTGAAGTCATTACTTCTTGCCCTATCTTCAGTAGGCATGGAGAACGGTTGATCACAGTCCTCTTTGTAATAGCTCTTAATATATTTGAAGTCTGTTATCAGGTCCCCTGTCTTCTTTTCTCAAGACTAAACATATCCAAATTTTACACTCTTCCCTCATAGGTCAGGTTTTCTAAATCTTTCAACATCTTTGTTGCTTTCCTCTGGAATCTCTAATTTGTCCACATCTTTCCTAATGTGTGGCACCAATAACTATATGTGATACTCCAACTGAGGCCCCACCAGTGCTGAATAGAGTGGGACAATTATCTCCCATGTCTTTCATACAACACCCCTGTTAATACACCCCAGAATGACATTAACCTTTTCCACAATTGCATCACATTGTTAAGTCATTCAATTTGTGAACCCACCTCACCAGTTACTCCTCATTTTTTAGTTGTGCATTTGATTTTTTTCCTAAGTGAAGTACTTTGCACTTGTCTTTATTGAATTTCATTTTGTTGATATCAGACCAATTCTCTAGTTTGTCAAGGTAATTTTGAATTCTGATACTGTCTTCCCAAGTACTTGCAATCCCTCATAGCTTGGTGTCATCTGCAGATTTTATAAGCATACATTCCACTTGATTATCCAATTAGTTTATGAAAATATGGACTAGCACCAGGAGATAGCCCTGTGGGACCCCACTAGATACAGCCTCCCAGTTTGTCAGCAAACTATTGATATCTATTATTCAAGTACAGTCTTTCAATCAGTTTAGAGTAATTTCATCTAGACCACATTTCCCTAGTTTGCTTATGAAAATACCATGTGGGACTGTGTCAAAAGCTTTACTAAAATCAAGATGTATCATGCCTTATTACACCCCCTCCCCCCCATCCACTAGGCCAACAACCCAGTCAAAGGTTGGTTTGGCAAGAATTTTTCTAGACAAATTTTATACTGGCTATTTGTCAAACTCTATTAACCTACAGGTACTTACAAATTGATTGTTTAGTCATTTTTTCCAGTATCTTTTCAGGTATCACAGTTAGGAATGATGGGTCTATAAGGCCCCAGATCCTCTTAGTTCCCCTTTTTAAAGCTAGAGCAAACATAGTACCTATTCCAGTTGTCTGGGTCTTCACCTTTCCTCCATGAGTTCTCCAAGATAATTGCTAATGATTCCAAGATTGCTGCAACTAGTTCCTTAAGTATGCTAGAATGAATTTAATCAGGCCTGGGCTGTCAGGACCAAGCATGGGCAATCGCTCCTACTCATTAGAGCCAAAGCCCATCCTAGTCATTAGAACCAAGGGTCAAGCCAAGACTCAGAGCCAGACTCAGGAGCCAGGAACCAGAGCCAATGATCAGAGCCAGCAGCTAAGCAAGGGAACAGGAGCAGCAGAGGGTAGGAACAGACTGGAACAAGTCTGAGCTAGGAGCAATTACAGCTACCAGCATAAGCATTGACCAGCCAATGACCTGCTACAGCTGCTGCCAGTGAGCTTAAATGGAGACCTGTTGATTCCTTTCAGCTAGTTAGGTGGGTTGGCCAATCAGTTGATTCTACTGCAACCTGGCCAGGTTCATTAACCTGCCTGAAGGTTAAGCCAGGTAGCTTCAGGCTCAGTTGAGGAAACTCAAACCCATGGTTTCTGATGCTGTTAACTTGAATATATCTAAATATTCTTGTACTGGTTCTTTTCCTATTTTGGCTTGCATTCCTTCCCCCTTGTTAATATTAATTGTGGTGAGTATTTGGTCACAATTTACCTTTGTTAGTGAAGACTGAAGCAAAACAGGCATTAAACTCAACCATCCTGATATGCTCAGTTATTAGCTCTCCTTTCCCAGTAAGCAGAGGACCTACCTTTCACTAGATGTTTGCCATTAACTACAATATAATAGAAGAGGTAAACTGTTATATGCATAACAAAGATATATTTGTTCCACTGTCTGATATTTGTGCACAAAGATTTCATTATAACCTAAAAGATTCTGTAGTTTGATGCATGAAAGATTAGTGATTTAGGGTATGTCTACTCTGCAATTAAACACCTGCAGCTGGCTTGTGTCAGCTGACTTGAGCATGCTAGTGCTGGGGCTTCTGAGATATTTAATTGTGGTGTAGACACTTGTACCCCAGAGTCTGGGGTCTAGCCCAAGCCTCTACACCACAATTAAACAGCCCAGTAAGTCTGAGTAAGCTGACATGGGCCAGCTATGGGTGTTTAACTGCAGTGTGGATGTATTCTTAGCAGAACAAACTTTATTGTGTTACTTCCTAAAAAAGACATTTCCCCACATCTGTGGTTCAAAAGGCTGCATCTTTTATAACAATGTTAGCAAAAATCAGGATGGTGACTCTACCCAAGTTAAAAATAGAACATTGCTATTACTATTATATTGTACATAGGAGTAAATTCACTGTCTGGCAAATCTTTGCACTACATGTTCGTTCTATGGTATACATAAAAGGTTTAGTCTATTAGCTTCTCTTTTGTTTTCTTTTTTTTTGTAGTTAATACTGTTGTTTGAGCTGTCTGCTACCTTTGTTTGTGCTAATACAGCTAAAATTGTTAATATAATACCCCAGAAGTAAAAAGCTGAATTACCAAGCTCAGCATTTTTTATTGTTGCATTGTTGAAGCCTATTCATATAGTGTGTGTAAGGAGACAAATGCATTATTGCATAACATTCTTAATTGCACCTCACTCTGCAGGTTTCCACTGGAAACTCTGCATGTTGTATCTTTATAAGAAATATTATGTTGGGAGAATTTAGAGAAGCAGAAAGCTGGTAAACAAATAGCCATTGTACATAGAGATATTATGCATTGTGCATTAAATCTAAATCTTTCAGAAGATTATCAAGATTTTTAGTAAAGCAATTCCAAAGACACTGACTCATCTGCTTATTATATCTAGTACAGTACGTGCCTTTACTTTGTTCCTGAAAAGGAAATATGCTACCAGCCTTAGTTACAGTTACTGCTTCCATGCGTCTAAAAATTGTCAAGATATTCTTTCAGCCACAGACACACACATTTTTCAGATTTGAAAATATTTAAAAATTGGAGGGTAGGAGGGAGAATCTCCAGTCTGGATTATATTGGATAAGTAATCGAGTGTGTTCACTGCGGTTGGAGCAGAGAAAGTGGAACATGGAGTGCTCGCTACTTGAATAGCTTTTCCAGATTGTTATATGTCTATATTCTCTCATTCTTAGATAATTACAAGGGTATAAAGGTTCAGCTGAGTGGTGTTAGAAGGCACATGCACACTATAGAGGCAGAGAATCTCATTCAGAGATCGGTTTGGATTTTTCACTCAAAATTGGTATAGGAGTAAATCACAGGCATAGCAGTTATTTGCAAGTTATTGATATGCTATGTAAGGTTCTGTCTTACTGCAAAGAAATTTTTTCATGAAAAAGGCATTAAATCAAGGGCCCAGATCATGTCCCCCAGATCTGTGTTTTGATGTCCTCCCCACATGTATGGATCTCTCTCTCAGTACCACAAGTAAGTGGGAGAGGGTCAGCCTCTACCATGGCAATGTCCCCTCCCCTCCACCTCAGACCCTGGAGAGAGGTCTTTCCTGGGTCAGGATTGATGTTGCAACTGAGGATGGAGAAGGGCATGGAATAGGGGAGAATATGACCATCCTGCTACCGCCCCATTGAGATTTGTCAGAAAAGATAAGGTATCAGCTATGTTACTCTTTCCTTGTTCCTTGGCCTTGTTCCACACTAGGAAATAATATTTTTCATGGGAACATACCAGTTTCAATTAACTTTCTTTGGGAAGGTTTTTCAGGTCCAGGATGAAATTCCTGGTCAAAATGATATTATAGATAGATAGAGATATAGATATATCCATCTCAGAATAGCCAATAGCTAGCGCACTCAGATGGGAAGTAGGAGACCCAGCTTCAAGTCTCTGCTTTTCCTGAGTCCTGGGGGATGTTGAGCCAGAAATGGAGAAGCAGAAATGAAGGAAGGCTGAAGGATGGACCAGCAGGGGAGATAGTCCCAATGCTTTAAGTGTGGAAAGGTCAGATGCAATAGGCAGGTCTGTCCCTTGAAGAAGAAGGCGTGCTGTCAGAGCTGCCCTGGGGATCCCCCTGTTCATAGAATTTCAGTGTGTGGAGGGTGCTGTCGCATGTTGTATTTACTCTTTTGGATTTTCAATAGGGCTTGTGAGCCCTCCCCTTATTGCTCCCTGAAGTCAATGGAAAGATGCCCAATGGGTTTTAGGTCACACTCCTTATCTTTTGCTAAACCCCTTTACAGGATCTGAGCCAGATGAAGAGAGTTCCATGAAGATAGCTGATGTCCTCTCAGCCCATACAGGATGGGACATATGGTGAGATCCTCCATGCAGTTAATCTAGGGGAGATATTTATTCGTATATTTAGTCTCATAGGACAAAATCCTGCAATCTTCAGTCCTTACTCAGACAAAATAACACTGCTTTGATGCAAACAAGAGTGTTGCTTGTATATAGATATTCTATTCTGCATAGGTTCTTATACAGCACTCGTCTAGTATCTGAGCACCTATCAAGGGTTGGCCCATAATTAATAGAAGACACTGTCAGACACTATAGACACCAGTGCAGAACAACAAATACATAATAAAAGGAAAAAGATTTATAAAAACAGAGAGAAATATTTCATTCACTTGTAGTCTTTCCCCTGTCCCTAATAGATAGCTAAATGAAACAAGCTCTTTATTTAGCAGTTTGCAGATGCAAAATGAATAGCTTCCATAAATTAATTTAAAACATATTTTGTCGAAGAAATAACTTTAGTATAAAACAAAGAAATGCATTTTTAGTTAAAATCCTGCAGCCAGTACACATTTATTTGTACTTCAATACATTAACATATTAGACATTAAAGATTGTTAAAATGTATTTAGTGATTCATTTGGAACTCAGCATTCTCTCAGTTTGATTCTTAGCACACAAATGTATGAAGTATTATCTTAACAGTCTGCCAGTTAGTGCAATACTTGAACAAGCTTGTTTTGCTACAGTAGCCATTTCCTTACACATTTCAACTGTGCAAAGTGCAAACACTCAGAAGTATCAATATCTGCAGCTGTTGAATTTCTTTTTATGTAGTCACATTCTCTATATTACAACATACAGAATGTACTACATAGAGAGTTTCTCTCCCATTTTTGCTGCACAATACCTAAACATGACTGCACTCTTAACAAGTGGATTAAGACTTCTAATGATAGAATTATATCTGTGAATGTAGTATCTAGGCAGAGTAGGCTGTGAATGAAATTGCATGGATGTTAGGGGTTGGGATTCAGGAGGACTAATAGCAGTGTGTGGGATAATATACTCTTTCCTAAGCATCACATTCATCTGAAAAGTGTTAGATCTATAAAACAAAAACTGAGCACAAGCCAATGATTTGTCAAAACACTGCAAAGAAATCAAAATATGTATACCGAATATGCATTGAGCTCCAGTATACTCTATTACCTCACAAATCTTGCTGTGAACTGTATTTAAGATCACTGAAATGGACTTTTTACATCATTAGCCAGCCCCCTCTAGCACTCCTTTTTCTTCAATACCACACAGCCATCCTCTAGTTATAAGTCCTCTGGTATTTTCCCCCCTCCCCATTGCAGAAAGGCAGGCAACTCATGAAAAACCAAGCCTAAACAAAGCAGGTAGACTGGATCAAACATAAACCAGAAGGCTGGCTTTATTTTTTCTATTTTCTTCATCGTTGATTGTGTCTTGTGTCACTGCAACAACTCTTGTATCAGGAAGGTTCAGTGGCCCTTCTTTTTGTTCTCCTTTAATACCAATTCTGATTGGCTATTGGGCAACATAGGCCTTACTCTCTTATGCGCTGTATTTGTGCAGCAACTGTGGTATTGATCTGATTAACAACACAAACTCAGCTTCATATAGATATGGATAATTCAGCAAAACAGGCCCATTCTGAAACTACTATTGCTATCAAGGGGAGATTAATTCCCTTCTGATGCACTCCTTTCAGCAACTCTCCTCTGATTCATTGATATCAGAGGACAAATTAGTGCAGTACATAGCTGAACAGTATGATATTAAAATTGGACATTGTTCTGCCTCTGAATCTGAAAATAAAGTAGCAGATAGCTTTTTTATTAAATGACTCGTGCCAGAGCAAAAAGCAGAGCAATCCAAGACATCTTTTTGTTGAAAGTTGCTCTTACTTTTTTGGTTCTATATCAGGATCAAAATCTTTGATGTAAAAAGAGATTACATTTCACAAGAAAAAGGTCAAAACATTTAGTGCTGAGTAAAAGATAACAGACTTTACAACTTTGTGTGTTTTGGCTCTGTAACTTTAGAGAGCAAAACAACATTATGCTGAAAGAGATGTGATGAAGAAGCAAATGCTGACCAACTCATGCATGAGGTTTTTCAAACTAGATCACGTGCCACACACACACACATATTCAACTTTAATAAAACTGCCATTTTATTCATAAAAGTTACTAACAAAAATAACTGGGTTTTTTTTCCAGTTAGCTTGGTTATCAGGGCTTGATCCTGAGCCACTGAAGATAATGGAAGTTATACCATTAATTTCAGCTGGAGCTGGATCAGGCCATAGGAGATTGAAACCAGTGGACAGTATTCCAAGTCATTTGGTTTCTGTATTGGGCCTGAATTTGCTCCCACTGAAATTAATCGGAATGTTACTATATTTACCATTGACTTCAATGGGAGCTGTATGGAACTCAATGTCTTCCTTGTTCAAATGATCTTTTCCTATGATATTGACAAGGTGTTGGTAACACTTGTGCTATCACTCTGTCACCACAGATACTGGATTCTGATTTTAAATTACATTATGAGGTTTGAAGGCCCATACTCACCTTTAGAGACAAGTTCCTCTGCATAGGAACAGGTCGTTCTGCAGCTGCCATTAGGTGTCCTCTTACTGTGATGTCATGTTCACCCATGCATACCTATAATGTACACTGGAGGAGATTGTTAACTAAGGAATATGGCCTATTAGCATTGATGTGGACACAGCAGCAAAATAAGAACAGACACATGCATGGAATTAAGTGGCAGGCTGCAATTTTTATTAAACTTTTAGTACAAGGGAGTGACACTACCAGCACATCACCCAGACTCTTATACCAAGTGTTTGTTTTGTTCCATTGCAGGGGTTACAGGGCTTCTTACCACATAACCCATAACTGGCACTAGGGTTACAGGTTATAACATAAAGAGCCCTGTCAGTGGCACAAGGGTTACAGGCTTCCTTACCATATAACCTATAGCACAGGATGAGCTCTCCTCAACCTCCCCTGCAGGACTTAACTCTCTCTCTTATTAGTGTTTTTCAGTTCACATCATACAAGTACCATAGTGCAATCTCTTTACTGTGAAAGCACAATTTACAAATGTAGATTTTTTTTGTTACATAACTGCACTCAAAACCAAAACAATGTAAAACTTTAGAGCCTACAAAGTCCACTCAGTCCTACTTCTTGTTCAGCCAATAGCTAAGACGAACAAGTTTGTTTACATTTATGGGAGATAATGCTGCCGGCTTCTTATTTACGTCACCTGAAAGTGAGAACAAGTGTTCACATTGCACTTTTGTAGCCAGAGTTGCAAGGCATTTAGGTTCAGGTGACGTTGTAAACAAGAAGCAGGCCGCATTATCTCCTGCAAATGTAAACAAACTTGTTTGTCTGAGCGATTGGCTGTAGTAGGACTGAGTGGACTTGTAGGCTCTAAAGTTTGACATTGTTTTGTTTTTGAATGCAGGTTTTTTGGCACATAATTCTACATTTGTAAGTTCAAATTTCATGATAAAGAGACTGCACTACAGTACTTGTATTAACTGAATTGAAAAATACTGTTTTTTATTTTTACAGTGCAAATATTTATAATAAAAAATATAAAGTGAGCACTATACACTTTGTATTCTGTGTTGCAATTGAAATCAATATATTTAAAAATGAGGAAAACATCCAAAAATATTTATATAAATGGTATTCTTTTATTGTTTAACAGCACAATTAACTGAGCAATTTTTCTAATCACACTATTAATTTTTCCAATTGTGCAATTTTTTTTAATTGAGCTATTGTGATTTTTTTTTTAATCGCTTGACAGCCCTAGTTGGAACTAATCTCAATACCCAATTTAGAGGAATCTTTAAAATTGTGCTAGGGTGCAACTAGGGGACAAATTCTGAAGTCTATACTCAATTTATAATCAGTCTTTACTAGGTAGAGTTTCAGGGGGTGTTTTACCTCATCAAGGACTGAAAAATAAACTGAATTAAGAACCTCAAGATCAGGACCAGACTTTGGAAACAAACAGTGAATATATTATACAAACTCAGTAGAGTTAATTCATTGAATAATGTGGTTAGAATTCTGTGTGTGGAGATGGGAAGATGAGAAAGGAGGTAGAAATATCTATATATTATATATTGACCTGAAACAGACTAGTCAGAGTATAGAACTAAAAACAGATTCATAGAAATTGACTGCTTGGAAAACAACAACACCTCGGTACAGAAATCACAAGACTATTGCCAAGTATGTTAGCATGCTGCAGTAAAACCCCTCTGAACAGGATGCTGTTTCCCACAAGTTGGATTTTGCACCACTGAGTGCCAGGTTAGTGATTTGTCCCACATTAATCACAGCAGCCTGTTAGTCCTGTGTCTTAATATTCAGGGTTAGCAACCAGGATCCCTCCTTAAACTTTCCACTTAATTTTTATGTATTTCTTTAATTTTAAGATAATACCCAACACCCAACACAAATAAGCCAGATATAATAGGCTATTTAAACTTTCTGTGAACTATTCGGGGGGCTTTGCTATTTTTTTATCTATACCGTGTATATCATTCTCTGCTAAGAGAGGAAGTTTTATTTGCCTTTTCTAGCATTCTGAGCTCAATACGACTTTGTAATTTTTAAGGCACACACTTAATGTGGAGCAAATATGGGCAATTACAGACTTGTTTAGAAGATTTTAAAAAATTACAAGTTACTTAGTAACATTCTTAGAAACATATTACACTAAGGAAGTCCTAGAGGCCCAGACTGAAACTGTAATATCACCAGGTTTTTGTGATTTTAGTCTTCTGTGGAAGATATTTGGTTGATAGATTCATATCATTTTTGCCATATCCATTCCAATGCTTTCCAAACCATAACAAAAATATATATGTAGAGATTAGAAAATACAGGATAAATCTTTACATTAGTTGCTTTTTCCTCTTACCTTGGAATATCACATAATCCATTTGAAAATACATAATTGTACCAATTATGTTCCATACGGTGAAAACTTCTTCTCACAAGATAAAAATTGATTTGCTGAGTTCTATCAGCAACTTCTCTATCATCAGGCTAATCGGAACTATTGACCTGTTGATTTGCAGTGACAGGAGTCACACTGTATCTTAATGGCAACAGTACAAGTCTTAGCTAATCTAACAACAATCAGGTATTTTGTTAACAAAAAATAAATGCTTTGCTAAGCTTGTAAACAAAGATTTGGGAGAAGAGTAGAGGGTTTCAAAGCACACAGCAGTAAACCTTAGTGTTTATTTTCTGAAAAGCTGCAGTACTCAGGTCCCTTTCCGCTGCTAAAAGATTGAAGAATGACTTGGAACAGAACAATAATGTCAGGAGAACTAGGAAGTACACACCAGGCAGCCATAAGAACATCATCTGACTTGTACTGGCAATTGATTTCAATGGAATTGAAACTACCTGTCAAGGTCAAGAGTGTTTTCTTGACAGTAGGAACCTCTGTGCTAAGCATAACTATGCAATGATCATTTGTTTTTGAATAATATGTCCAAATAGCAGACTAAATCTGATCATGGAGATACAGTACTTAAAGTTTTGTCCATTTTTAAATAATTTTTGTAACGTCCTAGATAATATTGTTATTGTTGCAGGATAGTTTTATTGAACATTCTCCCCAGAAGAATGTAGCAATACAGATTTCAGCTTTATACTTCCACTAAATAATAAAGCCAACTTTATCAGACACCAGATTAACTGATTTTCTGAATTGTTTAATTCAGCCCCTGAACTAAAAAAACCCAAACAATTATTTGCTCAGCTGTAATATTGAGTGACTTCTACAAGAGGCTTAATCTCCTGTTAGAGGAGAGTACACCCAGCTTATTTTAGTCTTGTATATTTATAAATAGTCCAAGTATGACTATCATTTTTTATTTCTACCATATGATATGTGTGCAGTGCTCTACAGACAAACAGAAGACACATCTCTGCCTTGAAATGCTGACAATCTAGGGGCCCGACTCTGAGGGGTGATGGAGATTCTCCACCCCTGTCTAATGTACCTCACTTGTAAGGACATAACTCATTTTAATCCCCAAGTTACATGTTTACATCATAAAACAGATTACAGGAAGGAAGAGAGGAAGAAATCCCACATCATTTTATATTTCCTATATTAACAATAATTTTGTGTCAGTCATTTTGGTTTTTTGTCTCACATTGTATCCTTCCCATTTGGGCCATGGTAGCTTAGGTGGCATGGCACCTACAATTTAAAGGCCCTAGATTAGACATAGCACAAGAATGAGTGATAAAGAGAGGCACTAAAATAAAGATCACAGGTTATTGTGCCTCAAATCCAGGTCCTACTGAAGTCATAGGCAATACTCCCATTGACTTCAATGGGTTAAGGATTTGGCCCTGTTGGCAAACATGCTTTATTAGACACACAATTCAAAAATAAAAAGAAACTATGCTTAACATGTAGTAGTTGACAATAATTAATCATTAATGAAACCTTTCTGCTAGGTGCAGCAAGCAACAACCAGAGCTGGGTTCAATATCTAGGCATTTCTTTCCATCAATACAACACAGAACCGGCTCAAGTCTCCACCCAGTAACCTGGGGAAAATCACACACCATCTCTGGGTGCCTCTGAGAGGCAATACTTTCCCACTCACAAGCACAGAGTCTAAGTGTATCAAAGAAACTTCTAATAAAAGGAGGGAAGTAACTCGGAGTTAATTTGGGAAAACACCGCAAACAGAATTCATAAACATACACCATGAGTAAAAGACCCACCCCCAAGTAGGTTGGGAAGTGCCCTTTTCCCCTCAGGTTCTTAAGTCCAGCAACCCAAAAGTTCCTTCCACATGCCTGACCCTTCTCTGCACCCCCCTCACAGTTTCTGTCCTTGATCAGTGCATCTGCAGAGTTCACCTCCTGCTCTGAGTGAGGGGTAAAAAGACATCTTACTCGCTCCACTGGCTGCTCACCGGTCAGCTGCTCACCACTCTCGCTGCACCACTCCACCAGCTGTCCTGCTGGCTGATCATCACGCTTCTCCACCGCCGCCCTGCTGGCCGCTCATTTGTCAGCTCTCATTCACCTTCTGCCTCTCTGCTGTGACCTCTTCACATCAGTCTCTCAGTGATTTTAGCTCTTAGCAGTCCTACCACAACTGGTTTCAGCTCTGATTGAGCAATTAAAGTAACAAAAGAGACTCCCAATTAAACCTATTTATCTCTATTCTTTGAACAGTGGGGAAGAACAAGTAGGTTAAGCCAGTCTAGAGAGGACCTGGGGGTGGGAGGGAAGGTTGTACAATCTTTTGACCAAGACACCAGGACTCCTGTCCCCACTCTTTTTACTTTCACAGGGCTCTGACATTCGAGCCCTTGCTTAATGAGGTTCTTTAAACTGAAGGTGCCCCCCTCGCCCCATTTGGGACTGGATAAGCACAGTCCTGCTTTCCTGTATTCCTATAATAATTAAGACATTGGTAACCATATTTCACTATCCCTGCATTCAGTACTGAGGTCATTTGTACTCAACCCCAGCCATAGCTGATCCTTTGACACAGCTGTAAATGATGAATATATAAATAGAGCAGGAGCAAACTGTATTTACATAAACACACCCACAGTCTCTTCCCCTCCCAGCTAGCTGTCAGGGAAGCATTCGTTCAGACTCAGCTTACCATTTATAATATTGATAATCTCAGGGGAATGCAATGGCTTCTACTTGAGGAGTTGCAGGAAAGCCTACTTATAATGGAAAAGCATGGGAAAGGAAAATAATGGACCATATGGCTGCAAGGCTCCCCACTCAGTAAGAAAGAAAAGCCCTTGATGTTGAGAAAACAAAACATGACATCAGAAGAAACTGATTAATAGTGGCTCATTTCTAATTAAATGTACATCAACTATAATTTTGACAAGTTTTTAAATTATTTCTTGTTATTTAAAAAAAAAAATCCTGTTGGAAGTCTAAAAACCCCTAAGCGCTGAAACTGATTTGCAGCAAAATACATCACAGTCATGTCAGTAATTTTTTTTTCATATTTGTACATGAAACTATTTTTAATATGCTGTTTCTCAAATACTGTTAAATTGTTTTAACCAATAAAACTTTTGACCTCTGATCCAAATATGTGTCAGTCTTGCTGAACAGCAATACATGACTGACAATGTAACACTACTGACAATTAGTTGTGGAGTCTCACAGTACATTGTAACTGACATAACAAGAAACTGTAAAAAACTTTGCAAAAAATGCTTTAAAAAACTTTTTTTTTGTATTTTCTTCCATCTAAAGTAACCTAATAATAACGTGGTAACCTTATAGTTATAGAAATGCATAGTTTTTTTTCTGAAAATTCACATAAGCAATATTACATCATGCAGTATACCGGGTTTAATACAACTGTTTCATTACCTGCAAGCTTCTTAGTAACAAATATGCTATTTAAGTTTGGTTTTTTAATTTTCATGTTTCTTGTGTGGTAATTCTCCAATAAATTTCTCTGACTTCCAGCATAAATAAGTTTCATTATTCCTCATTATTAAAAGAAACAAATACATTCTCCTTCACTGAAAGGATGTCATATAATTAGAGGACCTTTCTACATAAAATCATGAATGAAAAAGGTCCTAACAGCTTGCAGGAAAATACTTAATCAGACATTAGGACATTAAATACAGTTAGTCAAGACACATGACATTATTGTACTATCAAATGCTCTCAGAAACAGTCTTTTACAATATGAGAGATCAAAACAGACTTTAGTTTTACTACATCATTAGACAAGTCCAAGCTTTCCAACAATTTATCACTGATTTCTTCATTTGGTTGTTTTAAACATGCTTTTAAAACATACTTGATAACTAGTAAAAATTGTATACAATGCAAATGACATTTCAGATAAGTTTTATTGACTTAATGCTCTGGTAATAAAATTATAACAATCAGTATTATTTTGATTTATTGCAAATTTTACTTTCATTTTTAATGGACTTGGTGTAAGGCAGAGTTGAATGTAATGCTGCTGCCACCTGAAGGTCACTACTGAAAAGTGTGATGGTTCGTTTTTGTCTACTTATATCTAATGAACAGTGAAGATTAAGTAATGAAGGAGGAAAGCAGATAGTGTGCAACATAGCATTATGTTGACACACAATGGTTGTTTCATGATATTATTTGCAACTTGTGGTACAGATTCCACATGCATTTTTTGAAGAAAGTGACATTATTGTGTGCGCATCTGTCAGTGCTCCAATCATTTTGAAAGCTGTTTCAACATTTTCTTTTTGAGTCAAATGGTGTTCTGGCAGTTCTGATAATTTTAACGTAAACTAATTCTAAAAATATTGAGATTTTTGTAAGAATCTTTTTTTCAAAAAATCCTGTATCATGAAACAGACTTCGATTAGCAGATGACATGAAATCATGGAAACAGTTACCTGAAGGGGCAGCATAGGCAGCAAACCAATACCATAATATTTGGGATATATTTTCATAGACAATGAAGAATATGGTATACATAGCATCTTTATGCAATAAAAATTTATTTTATTGTTATAGGGTATTCTTGTCAAAACTGAGTTCCAGCACTACTTTTTTAGAATTCAAGCACAGGTGTGCATGTGCATTCCATACAAGGCTTAAGAGAGGGTGAATTTCCGGGGAGAGGAAAGAAATATTAATATTTAGAATAGGAAGCACCCTACCTGCCCATGCAAAAAATAAAGTGCACAATCCGCTTCTGGAATTTACACACAATTAGGCAAATCTTGGGGTCCTTACTCACATTTTACCAAGGCAAACTCACATGGAAAGCATCAAGAATTCACCTCAGTAGAGATGGAGTAAAACCTGAGTAAGGAACTAAGGATTTGGTCCAATACTTTTCCAGATATTTTCTTCAGAAATGGAAATATGTTGTAGAATGTATACTACTGATTGTATATATTCTTTATTAAAGGGGCAGTAGAGATTTTGAAAGGAAAATAGACCCCAATGTACATTGATCTATGGTAGAGTTCTATAAGTTCTCACATTCTGATTTGGTAGTAAAGTTAAAGAATGTTTTTCTAAATAGAATTGGGCTGACTAATATATTTGGTGCTATGAAATATTTTAGGAATACATGTTATTATCTGTCTGTATATCTGTATGTAGACCTTCAAACTGTAAACATAGGGGTACAACAGCCAAGCCATAGTTAAGGTTGCATCTTGTTAACTATGCTGTGTAGGAGCTAATGTATGTAGTTTTTTTGTAATTAATAATATATATTAGTGTTAGATTATATTAGAGATGGATTTTTTTAAATAAAAAGTGACATTTCCTATTGATTTGTTATTTCAGCCTTTACATAGACTTTTTGCAAATTTTAGGGGAGGAAGTTATGGTGGGTAGGTTGTGTAAATCTGGTGGAATGACAGTAATTGCTGAATAATTATATGACAATAGGGAATTAGATAGCTCCCACAACTGTACACTTCTAGTCTTTTAAATGTTGGATATTTTTTCAAAGTATAGAATTTTGGTATAGAAAATATAATATTGTAGGGATAGCTGTATTCCACTGAAACACACTGTCAACCTTAACTCTTAATCATACCTAAGGATCTGCCCCCTTGGCCTTCAAATTTTTGAACTTTTCCAAACATACCAGAAAAATTCTACTCTGGGATGGATGAGATTCAGCATGTACAATTTCAGAGTAATGGTTTGTCTGGGGGGAATGTTGGAGTGAGGATGTTGAAATCATTGATTATAATTGGAAGCTAACTTCATCCTTAACTATGAACCAGCTACTGTTACTGCATAAAATATAGAGAGGATACATAATCATGCCATGTCGTATAAAATGGTATAACAGTTTTATTGGCATGAATTTGAGACAGGTACCTTATACAAATTAATCCAAATGAGTAGCAGCAAAATCTTGATACCACACCACACAGCATGTATTCTGATTATGCCTCATGTTCTAGGAAAATATTTTAAATTATTTTCACTGAGAATTTTTCATAGCCTCTCTCTGTAAATCAGTGTTCTATTAGTTACTATGGGCCAAATTCTTTGATTCACAGAGCAAAAGGTAGAGGGGCCATCAGACAATCCATTACAGCTCCTTGATTCTCTGCTAGGCCCTGGCCCAGACCCATTGCAGATCTGAGATGCCTGTAGGCTGTTCTAACCTGTGCCAATAGCAAAGGTTCTCAAGTCAGGCGGGATAGGGCCAGATTTCTTTCTCTTTATGCAGGAAATGGAGTGTCTGGAGCAAGACAGAGAATCTTGCCTCATGAGCCCAACTATACAGTGCTCAGCGACAGTCCTCAAATCCTCTAAATATTACTTATAGTAGTAATGCCAATGGGGGTCTTGGCATATCGGAAAAAGAGACTGTCAGAGCTCTTCTCTGCAGATCTTAGAGGAGAATAAAATTCTCTACATAACATTCTCTACATGAATCCCAAACTCAAATTCACATAGCAAAAATATTTGCCTTGGGAGAAAATTTCACAGAAACACAAGCTATGGAAAACGTACTATAAAAGAAGGATTCTTGAAGTTGTTGTTATTCTCAAGAAACTGCTGACACATACCGAACACTTGTGGTGTGTGCGCACGCGTACACACACGTACAAAGGGCCAAATTCAGAGACTAGGCTAAGAAAGCTTATGTTTAGAGATACTCTAGGTTATTGTAATTTACATCTCCTGTCCCTCTCAACATGTACATTACATCAGTTTAGGATCAATAAGAACTACTTACTCTCCTTTCATCTCACATCCACTTACCTACAAGTAATTCATCATACATATCTATTTATATAACACTTCTGATTTTTGCATCTGTTAATCTAACAATGTCTATATGAGCCTAAGATGATGTTTACCATTCTGCTTTGCTAGCATTGTACATCCTCTTTGTACTCGTGACACATTCAGTGGAGCTATGCTGTTTGCATTAGCTGAGTATCTGGTTCAGTTTGCGCAGAAGTAAATGGCCACACAAATACTGATTTGTCAGGATTAATTACTGCACCTGTTAGCATTACAGAAGATTCACAAACTTTGACTCAGTTCTTAAAAACATTTACAAGAAGTCTTCAAGCAGATAGTAAAGGCTAAACTTGTCTTAAAGTGGTTAAAAGTCTTTGTTCCTGGAGTATAGACTCTGACCATCAGGAAACCATCCAGTTTAGTCAACTACCTTGCATTCAATTCAATGACACAGGCATGGCAATCACCGAGCATGGTAAGTAATTGGAGATTTATTGACATATATGTTTGAAAAGTGGACCCACTAACTGCAAACACTAGAAAAGATATTTGGTTCATCTGGAAAAATTGAATGTTAGAATGCCTTCATAACTTTAAATCCTGTTTTCTCTTAGCCATCCCTTTATTTTCAGCTTCCATTCTCACTTCATTCATACATCTCACTGCTTGCCGGTGTCCATTTAGAGCTAACTGTAATTATATAGGTTTCAGAGTAGCAGCCATGTTAGTCTGTATCCGCAAAATACATTTATGATAGTCTCTAAGATGCCACAAGGACTCTTGGTCCCTTGTAATTATGTACACGTCATGTGTCAGCAATGTCCCTCTGCTATGTACATCAGCCAAACTGGACAGTCCCTATGTAAAAGGATAAATGGACACAAGTCAGATTTAGGAATGGCAATATACAAAAACCTGTAGAACACTTCAACCTTCCTGGCCACCCAATAGCAGACTTTAAGGTAGCCATCCTACAGCAAAAAAAACTTCAGGACCAGACTTCAAAGAGAAACTGCTGAGCTTCAGTTCATTTGCAAATTTGACACCATCAGCTCAGGATTAAACAAAGACTGTGAATGGCTAGCCAACTACAAAAGCAGTTTCTCCTCCCTCGTTGTTCATACCTCAACTGCTAGAAGAGGGCCTCATCCTCCCTGATTGAACTAACCTCGTTATCTCCAGACTGATTCTCGCCTGCATATTTATACCTGCCTCTGGAAATTTCCATTACATGTGTCTGATGAAGCGGGTATTCACCCACGAAAGCTTATGCTCCAACACATCTGTTAGTCTATAAAGGTGCCACAGGACTCTTTATTGTAACTAAAATGCTGATTAACCAAATCCTGAGGTACTTACTCAGCTTTAACTGAGTCCTTATTCAGGCAAACTGTCACTGAAATCAATGCACAAGCATTACACTAGTCAATGGGAATTTACCTGAGGAAAACTGAAAAAGTGCCTCAAGATTTGGCCCAATGAGAACAGTCGACTACCCCTCTGATGATAGTCGGCTACAGTACATCAACTGCACCTTCATAGAAACACAGTATTCAGCAGTGGAAGAGTGTTTCATTTGTGAAATGGACTCTAGGACTGTTTGACCCCACACAGAGAAGTCACGGTTAACTACGAATACAAGGAAATCTTTGATGGCTAATGCCCAGCTCTGACCATAGTGGATGCCTAGCCTAGTGAATCTTTGACAGCAGGAGTTTCTTTCCTCAACCATTTGCAATGAAGAACAAAGTATCTATTAAGCTGTTCTAGAATACCAACATATGCAAGTTGAAGTTGACCTTTTAGCCCCAATGTATGATATTCTGAAGACTAAATATTTGACAGTACCCATTGGTTATCTTGAAATGGACCCAGCTGTGGAAGATACATTAGCACATTTCAACCAGCATCTTATTTCTTGCCGCAGATAGTTTGTGCATTAAATATAAGGTGATCTAATGTATTGAGGCCCAGAAGTATGTGTAATTTTTACTTGACTACAAGGAACTATTTTAGATTACCATCATAGTAATCTTGAGCAGGAAACTTACCTCAGTCTTGTGTATTCTGGGCTGGTGGTTTTCAACCTTTTTTCATTTGTGGACCCCTAAAACATTTTGAATGGAGGTGCAGACCCCTTTGGAAACCTTAGGCATAGTAGGCAGACCCTCAGAGGTCCACAGTCCACAGTCTGAAAACTGTTTTGGCCTATACTTATTATAGATAACAAGTAATGTTAAATCATGCTTCGTTTGCTAGATTTCAATGTTCTGCAAATCCAAACTATCAGGATTCAGGAATTATTTTAGGACATAAAATGCAATAGAGTTCTCCTTTGCACCAGAAATTAACATATTTTAGTCTATGTTAATTGATTTACCACAGGAAGAGAGTTATGTGAAACTATACAAATAGTAAGCAACCAAATTAGTAACAGGAATACTAGACAGATATAGAAACCCAGGGCTTCTAAGCCTTTTTAGGGGATTCCCTTTTGTATGTGAAATATTTCAGATATATAACTCAGAAACTTGGCTGTGATCCCAGATTTACCACAGCTTATCATTCCAAACGAATTCTCCTGTACATTTAAAAAAACATTGAAGGCAGTCATTAGGGCATGCGTCAATGGCAAACATAACAACTGGGATCAGTCTGCACCAGATATAACATTTGCATTACACACAGCTAATTCCTCTTGAGAATGCTGAGGACACTTCTGAATTTCCACTGAATGAAGAAAAGAGAAAGAAAAAACACCCTTAGCGGTAGTTTTGTATCATTGCTGTATACTCCAATATGCTTCATAATGCATGAGTCCCTGTACACTGCCCATGCTATGTCATATATTGTCCCACAATATGTTGTTCCTGCTCTCTGTGGAGATGCCCCAACACCAAGTCAGCAGTAAAGATTTCCCTGTCATGCCTCTTGATTCGTTCTTCTGCAAGACAGGTCTGTTCCCCCAACATACATGTGTGCACACAAACACACGTAGCCAGCTTTGAATTAAACTAATGCAAAAGTAAGGAAACTGTGGATTCTATTGGCCAGGATGAAATCCTAGCTCCACTGAAGTCAATGGCAAAACTCCGTGTCCCAAATTATAGCTGTAACTGGTCAACTGAGAACTTCCCCAGTGAGAAGAGCTTTCATTTGGTATAGAGCCAGCAGAATTGGCTCTTATGCCAACTTCCACACCTGAAGGGGCCATGTCAGAAATGTGGACAGGGCAGGGCAGAGTCCACTGACCCTCAGATCTCTTGATTGCTCTAACTCACTCTGGGGCTGGAGCTGAGATTGGGGTTAGGGCTAGCAGTGGCACAGACCAGCCCACAGAATCAGGGAGCTGTAACCCCCTTCTCCTGCATTCAGCAGATATAACATGCAGGATAGGGTCTACACCTAATGCTTTTGAGTCCACTTTCTGTTTCCCACAGGAAATTCTGGTTTGGTTTTAAACAAATTGGGAGATAAGAAGCAGCACTCAAAGTCACAATTGGTATTAATAGTTCCATTTAAAATCATCTCAAAAGCTCTCTTCCTCTACTCACAGCAGAACTAGAAATATATAATCTTCTACCATGAAATCTTCTACCATTTTGTTTTTATACTTATAGCAATATGGACTTAAAAGCAGAAAGATTACTTATCTCCTGGAGAAAAAAAGGTAACTTATCTCACTTTTTTGGAGGAGGGGGAGAGGGAGGTCAGCTAGGGTTTACCTCCTAGCTATACCAGGTCTCAGCGGCTTGACTTGCATTCTAGGCCAGAGTTTCTCAAATGCGGCCACCATAGCTGTTTGTGGCCATCAGGGGCTTTTCTTGCAGCCACAGCTGCCTGGGCTGTGATGGGGAGGGAGCAGGAGGCTTCAGTAGTGGTTAGGCACTGCCCCCGTCTGGAGACACAAAAGCTGGAAGAGCAAGCAGCCAGTGAGTTCGTCACCTTCCCAGATTCGGTGGGGTTGGGGTTCAGCCCTTGGGTGGTGGGCAGCACGTTCCAGCCATGGGGTGGCAGGCTCTGTCCCCTGGCTGCGCAGTGGTAGGCTCTGGCCCCCAATCTCACCCACCCCCCTCTCCCATCACCCTAGCCCTCGCTGCCTCCCCCCATGCCTCATCACCACTGGCCCCCATTGCCTCTGTACCCACTCCCCATCCAGGGCTTAATTTGTACCCAGGACTGAGTAAGTCTGCTGTGAAAAGTGGTATTTGTATGTTTGTTAATATCACTTTTCACAACAGACTTACTCTCTAGCAAGTCTTTAAAAAAGCAACTAAAAAAGCAAAAGAAACAAGAAAAAAGACAAAAAAGTGCAAAGTGCCTGATTTGTATTTCTATTCTGTTTAGGTTCCATAAAGAATAGAGAAAACTGTACATTATTTTTATTATTGAGTCTGCAAAAAAATCCTACATAAAAAATTACAATGATTTGGGCACATATGTGCGGATTTACTTGTTTTTCCTAAAGCTAATTCAGTATTTTAGGAAAAAGTGAGAGAGCAGCCCTCAGCAAGAGTTAGTTGCCGCATTCTGAGGCCATCAAAAAGTTTGTTGTGAGAACCCCTGTTCTAGGTAGTTTGGCAGAAAGCTGTTTCCTTCTACAAATCCCACAGTGTTCTCAGTTCACTTGCTCTGGTTTCTCTCCTTCTGTTTCCAGCCAGACAATAAATTAAGGAAGTAACTTCTTCCTGACTCCTATTCAGTTTACAACTTTCAGTGCTTCAACTGTAATCTCATCAAGAGCGTTTTCATGTCACACTGTCTCTTTCAAAGTCAGCCTCCAAACCATTGCCTGACATATTAACTGAAAACACATCACTAGTTTTAAAGTTTGGAGTCCCCAGCAGTTTAAGGCTTAAACTTTTCTTCTCAGTCCTCCTGGATTTTCTCTCTCTTCTTAGAAGTATAATAAATTACACTCCTCAAGTTGTCTTCCTCATGGCTGGAAACTCAGTCATGATCTCTCGGTTCATGGGCCCAGCCGTGAGATGCTAAAATACTAAGGACAAAGACTGAGGTAGCAATGAGCCTTTCCCTATATTTAGAACAACTAAGTGGCAAAAAAGCTAGCTCATACCTAAGAAACTGGGGTGAAATCTTTGCCGCACTGAAGTCAGCAGGAGTTTTGCTATTGACTTCAGCGGAGCTAGGATTTCACCTCGGCCAACAGAATCCACAGTTTTCCTACTTTTGCATTAGCCCTTCCCTAACTTTTACTCAGAAGTGTTTCTTATCAGACTCTCTTCTTTTTGGTCTCACTGAAAAGTCAGCACTTTAAAGACAATATTGTACATTATTACTGAATGGCAAATCAACGGAATCTAGCAGAACAGCTGATCATCTCAGAAGTTTGAGACTGAGTTATAAATGTGAGTAAAGAAATTGAAGGGAAAGAAAAAACAGACTATATTTTATGTAAATATCAATTCCAAAGTATGTGACATGTGGTCAGATAACATATGATACAAGAGAAGAAAAGCAAGAATGCAAATACTGGGACAAATTTTCTAAAGTCACTTCTAATATTGTGACTGCATGTTTTGTTCATATAATTGTTTGAATGTGCAAAAAATGCATTTGTACAAAAATCAGAGGAGGTCCTGCACCACAAGGTTTACATTTGGATCTGCATTTGACTCTGGGATTTTGATTCAGGCCCATCTCCAGTACAAATGCAAGGTTTGTACATGCAACAATTATACCTACCAAGTGATACTTTGGATGTGATTTTAGAAGCCAGAATAAAGTCGTATGAAAAACTGATCCATTGTGTTTTAAGAACAGATAAAACAAACAAGAAAAGTCACAAAAAAGGGGAAACAATTTATTGGGTGGGGGAAGCCTATTTGTTAATGTCATGGGGAAAAAAAACATATACAGTAGCCAGACAGATTCATTGTTTTGCTATTTAAAAATAAAGAACATCATTAAATGCCAGAAGTAAGGGAAAACAAAACAGAAAAGAAAAAGGTAAAATGCCATTGTTATTCTAAGTTATAACTTTCAGCACATATCAGATTTACAGCTTTTTAGTAAATTCTGTAATTTTGATTTAGTCAACATATTAGTGCTTGTCTCTTCCAAAAATGGGAGATACATATCTAATATTAAATTAATAGAAATCAGTCCCTAGATGTCATTGTTGCAGCTGAAATATCACTACTTTGGGATTAGAAAAGCTGAATATTAAGAAATGTCTGTGTAAATCTGAATAATCTATTTAAATAATGTAAATTCAATTCAATTCAATTTTAATGTCTCCATATCCAAGCCCAAAGGCCTCCAGGTGCCTTAACAAAAATGTAACTAATACTTAGGAATATAAAATAGAAATATATGAAACACTGGGCTGGATCAGACCAGTAGTGTTTCTAGTCCAGGATCCAAGTTGTGCCAGTACCAAATGCCACAAGGAAAACTGCAAAATAATACTCAGAGTGGCAAGTTAGACTCACCAGCTCATAAGGGAAGAGTCACTCTAACCCCTGTCAATTAGTGGGTTGGTTTAATGCTTGAAACATCTTTTAATCCCATCTAATGTAGCTGTGGATGTTTTCATTATCCATATAGACGTTTAATCCATTTTTTAAATCCTACTAAGCTGTTGGCTTCAATGATACCTTGCACCAATGAGTTCCAAAGGTTAATTATGCATTGTGTAAAAAAAATTGTTCCTTTTATCAGTTTTAAACATGTGCCATTTACATTTCATTTAGTGTTTCATTGTTCTTATACTATAAGAAAATAAGAGCTCTCAATTTACTATATTTATATCATTTATTATTTGGAATATCTCTATCATATTCCACCTAATATCTCATCTCTAAGTGTCACAGTTCCAGTCTTCATTCTCTCCTGACACAGAAGTTTCTGTGTGTCTAATAATTATGTTGCCTGTTTTCGAATTTCTCTATTTCTGCAAGATTTTGTTTGAAACCATAGCAAGAACTGAATATAGAATTCAAATAAAGGCATTTCTTTTTTTTATATAAATAACATAACAATATAGCATTTTCCAGGCTTGAATTTAGAAGTATTTATGCATGCCCACAATCCCAAGCTCAGCTCACAATAACCAGAACCCCAAGATGCCAGCCCAATCAGAATACTTGGGCCAGAACCTATTGATAGATTGAGCTGCCAAAGTATAGGCAACTTCCTTCAGCTGTTTCACATGCCACCTAAAAATACCTCTTTCTTATCTGGGTTCACTTTTAATCAACTTTATTTCATCCATTCTGCAATCTTCTTTTGGCAGTGGGCCAGCAGTTAGGTAAAACAACTGCTATGAGCTGATTAGCTAGTAATATGGATATAGATATCATGGGCCAGATTCTGTCCTTACTTTGACTCTTTTTACACCACCCCAGCAGCAAATAGTGAATGAAAATGAGCAGCACGGCCCTTGAGTGAATTCAAAGTGGCAGCATATGGCCATAAGGAATGGTAGGAGGGAAAACAGCACAATGAAGATAATGGATTTCAAGAAGGCAGACTTTAGCAAACTCAGGGAATTGGCAGGTAAGAGCCCATGGGAAGCAAGTCTAAGAGGAAGAAAAGTTCAAAGAAGAGTTGCCAGTTTTTCAAAGGGACATTGCATAGGAAAGATAGGAAGTATGGCAAGAGACCACCCTGGTTTAACCAGGAGATCTCCAATGATTTGAAACTCAAAAAAAAGCCCTACAAAAAGTGGAAACTATGTCAAATTACAAAGGATGAATATAAACAAATAACACAAGTATGTAGGGACAAAATTAGAATGGCCAAGGCACAAAATGAGATTAAACTAGCTAGAGACATAAAGGGTAATGAGAAAACATTCTACAGATACATTAGAAGCAAGAGGAAGACCAGGGACAGGATAGGCCAGTTACTCAATGGGAGTGGGGTGGGGGGAAAAAATAACAGAAAATATGGAAATGGCAGAAGTACTAAATGACTTTTTGTTTCAGTTTTCACCAAAAAGTTTAGTAGCAATTGAACATCTAACTTAATGAATGCCACATGGGGATGAAGTGTCTGAAGGGGGGTGGAGGGACACATATAGACAGGGGTGCTAGGACCATGGAGGTGCAGGAACACATGGGGACAGGAAAACATGTGCCTGTCTGAACGGTAGATGTTAGGGATCAGCCAGGGTCTGCATAGGAGAAGATCCCTAACAATCCCTCTCCACCCCCCAAAAACACTTGTTCCATACTTTTCCCACCCATACTCAACAACCATCCGAGTTCACAACCAGGCTTCTTCCCAGCAATTTACTTCCCTCTCCCTCAGCTCCTCCATTACTACTGACTCCCCCAAGTCTTTGCAGTGCTTTTGAGGGATGTGGGAAATATGGTTCTGTACTGTAGTTTAAATGAATTATTACTCAGAGCTCTGTATTAATATGCCTAGTAAGGAATCTATTTGTAAAAAAACATTTCCTGAATCCTTTTGGTGTCTGTATTATTACAGACATACTTGCTGACAGGTATTTTGAAATAAATGACCAAAAATAATTGAAACTGGTGTGATTATAGTATGTTATTTTGACAAATAAAATATGTAGAATTTTGCAGAATTTTAAAATAGTGTGCAGAATTTTAATTTTTTGGTGCAGAATTCCATCAGCAGTAAATAGAGCTCAGGAACAGGACTGTTGAGTTGAAAAATGAAGAAGGGGTACAGCACACAGTAACAGAAGGTAGATGGGCAAGGAGCAAGAGAGGAGCAGCTCTTTCTACAAGGAGAGGAAAAGTCAATGGAGACAGCCAGAGTTCAGAGCCCCAGGAGGATAGAGGACAAAAGACACAAGGACTTGCAGCCAGAACGAACAGGAAGGCTGGAGAATCGCACCAGCACCAAAAAGAGACAAGTCTACAAGATTGGTGACTCCCTACTAAGAAGACCGAGGCCTGTCACCAGAGCTCATCTGGAGAACAGAAAGGGATGCTGTCTGGTGGAAGCTAAGGTATGGGATGTGGATCTGAGGCTGAAGAGGATCCTAACTGGAGCAGGAAAGAATCCATTGATTGTCCTTCACATGGAAGAAACGATACTGCTAGATTCTTGCTGGTATGCATAAAGGGAGACTACGTCAGACTGGGGAAGACACTTAAAGAAATGGAGGCTCAGGTGATCTTCAGTGGGATTCTACCTATCCCTAGAGGAGAATGAAGCCAACACAAGATCATGATGAACAGATGGCTCACGCAGTGGTGCTACAAAGAGTTCTTTGGGATGTTTGACCACTGGACAGAGGACTGTCCTCCTGGGGTGGACTCCACTTGAGTACGGAGGAACATAGACTTCTGGGATGGAGGTTGGTACAACTGATTAAAAGAGCTTTAAACTAGGAACTCAGGGAAGACAGTAGGGAGATGCACATGTAATCTCCATGCCTCATTCTAATATTGACCAGGAGGAAAATCAAGAAAGAGAATACAGCAATGGAAAAAGAAATAGCAATGGGTAGGCAAATGGACATGGATGCTGAAGGGGCGGGGGCGAGTGTGGGTGCTGAAAGTCAGTGTACAGGGGGTGAGGAGCGAGCGTGGATGCTGGAGGGGCAAGCATGGATGTTAGGGTGACCAGATGTCCCAATTTTATAGGGACAGTCCTGATTTTTGTGTATTTTTCTTATATAGGCTCCTATTACACACACACGTACCAATTTTTTACATTTGCTGTCTGATCATCCTAGTGGATGTTGAATGTCAGTGTACAGGGAGAGAGGGGCGAGCATGGATGCTGAAGGGACGAGTGTGGATGTTGAATGTCAGTGTACAGGGGGAGGGGGCGAGCATGGATGCTGAAGGGACGAGTGTGGATGTTGAATGTCAGTGTACAGGGGGAGGGGGCGAGCGTGGATGCTGAAGGGACGAATGTGGATGTTGAATGTCAGTGTACAGGGGGAGAGGGGCGAGCGTGGATGCTGAAGGGACGAGTGTGGCTGTTGAATGTCAGTGTACGGGGGTGAGGGGCGAGCGTGGATGCTGAAGGGACGAGTGTGGATGTTGAATGTCAGTGTACGAGGGTGAGGGGCGAGCGTGGATGCTGAAGGGGCGAGTGTCGATGTTGAATGTCAGTGTACGAGGGTGAGGGGCGAGCGTGGATGCTGAAGGGGCGAGTGTCGATGTTGAATGTCAGTGTATGGGGGTGAGGGGCAAGCGTGGATGCTGAAGGGACGAGTGCGGATGTTGAATGTCAGTGTACGAGGGTGAGGGGCGAGCGTGGATGCTGAAGGGACGAGTGTGGATGTTGAATGTCAGTGTACAGGGGTGAGGGGCGAGCGTGGATGCTGAAGGGACGAGTGTGGATGTTGAATGTCAGTGTACGAGGGTGAGGGGTGAGCGTGGATGCTGAAGGGACGAGTGTGGATGTTGAATGTCAGTGTACGAGGGTGAGGGGCAAGCGTGGATGCTGAAGGGGCGAGTGTCGATGTTGAATGTCAGTGTACAGGGGGAGAGGGGCGACTGTGGCTGCTGAAGTCTGTGCAGGGGCGCTGAGCTTGCCCCTTGGCTATGGGGCTCCCAGGTGACACCTTATGGTGCTGCCTATGCCCTTCTGTAAGCAGGGCCCTTGACTTATCCTTCACCCTGGAGCCAGCCCTCGTCTCTATGGTAACAGGAAGGAGGAAGAGTTGACAGGGACTTTCACTCTTCGATCACCTGATCTGGCTCAACGGTCACGTGATCCCGTCTCCATCATCGCCATTTTGAAGCAGTGTTCCGAGGGAGGAAAAAACAAAAAAGCTTTCAGCAACGCCGGTCCGAGAGAAGCGAGAAGACGTGGCGGGGAGCGGCCTGTCCCGCGGAGGACTCGGCAGGTAGCGTGTGAGTAACGGAGTGCGGGAGGGAAGGAGGCGGCAGCAGAGCGCCAGGAAGCGGAGCCCATGTGCATATCGTGGAACCCCCCCTTCGGCTCAGACTTTGGGCTCCGCAGCTATCACCTCCCGCGGCACGTCGCAGCCCCCTAGTCTCCCACAAACCTCGCTTGCCTCAACCCGAGGCCTCTCCCCCAGGTTGTCCCCTCCTCCCATCTGTCGGGGAAAACCCTCTTCCCCAAGCGCCCCTGCGGTGTAACTGGGGTCATCACCGCCCTCTCGGCCTTCGCCTGCTGCCCGCGCCCCGTATCGGGGTCTGAATTCAGGCACTTGCTTTCTACATAACGCCCAGCGCCCTCCTTGCCCCTTCCCCTTAGCGTAACCTAGGGTTCGCGCACCTCACGCAGCCTGTACGGTGTTTTCTGCCCTGGGCGGCTACTTGTGCCTCTTCTCTCCCTGTCCCGGAGATGGGTTTGCCGCATGGGTGACTGGGGTGGTGGTGACTAAGCTGGACAGGTGGTTGGTTGCACGAGGTCTAACTAGGAGAGGAAGGTTGATAAATAATGAGCTAAATGGGAAGGTTTGTAAGAGTCCCTGGCGGAGTAGATATACCTCCCCCAACCCCCACGTTACCATGGCATTCCACCAGGATAGGAGTTTGGGGAAAAAACAAGCCTGGCTTGTTCCAGCAGTCCCTGCAGGGGAGAAGAGAGCAACCAGCTACTGAAACCAAAGTGCAGTTGAGGCAATAATCTTAATGTACCAAATCTGATTAATATTAGTTTCAGTCAGTGATTTTGAAATGCAGAAGTAAGAAAACCAAACTAGTGCTGTACTCCAGCCCACCTCCCCTTTGGAGAGGGAGTGATTTGAGAAACGTGTCACACAGGGTTACCATATTTCAGATTCCCCAAAAGAGGACAAAGGGGGTGGAGAGAGCTGAAGAGGGTACCTGTGGTAGGGGTACTCACTGGAGGTGGAGGATAGTGTTGCTCCCTGTCAGGATGGATGGGCAGCTGGTACAAGCCTAGGAAGTAGCAACAGCCATCAGTCAGCATCTCCCAGGGGGACCCCCTGCCTGGGGCTGGGAGCTGGAGCCTGCCACGGCCGCTGTTGTTGTAGAGGAATGAATCAATCAGCTGCCAATGTAGGGGTGGGAACAATTGGGAAGTGGACCAATCCGGGCTTTAAGATGCAGCATCTGCTCTGCAAAAATCCAGGACATTTCCTGTTGTTTGAAAAATCCAGGCAGAGAGAGATGGAATCTCAAAAAAGAGGCAATGTCCAGGAAAACCTGGATGTATAGTAACTTTTCACAACTGTTGGGTTGATATCAGTCTCAAGGATTTTGCTATGTCAATAGCTTTGGTTTCTGAAAATTAAGTAATAAAATCAATAGTTGGTAAAAGTGAAATTCTCATGATAGTTTTCCTACTTATGGGATTTATAAAGGATGTTGTGATGGCTTTTGCTTTACACTATTGTGTTAAGCAATAGTTGGCCTTACCTAAACCTAACTTTCATTTCAAATGCCCTTAACTTAGTCATGCCTTTTGAAATACGCACTTCACTCATGTACATTTCGCTACTTCAGTCTGGAGAAATTTCCCATAGCTCCAAATCCTGCAAATAGGCAGTATCGGTAAATCCTTGCATTTAACTGGGCTACATGTAGAGTATGGGTTCACACTAATAGATGTGATTACAAGATTGGGGCCTTCTCTTTTGTCTAAGCGTTACTGATGCAGTAATTAAGGTTTGAACTTTTTTTTGCAATTTTTAGTGAAAAAAAGGTCTCTTCAAGATTACTCCACTGCAAAACAGAATCTAGAATAAAACATTTTCTTTCTTTCTTTTTCTTTCAGCTTGTAAATATATATATAAAAAAAGAGTCCTTTTGGCACCTTAGAGACTAACAAATGTATTTGGACATAAGCTTTCATGGGCTAGAACTTACTTCATCAGATGTATGAAGTAAAAGATACAGGAGCAGGTATAAATACATGAAAGGATGTGGGGTGCTTTACCAAGTGTTAAGTCAGTCTAACGAGATAAATCAATTAACAGCAGGATACCAAGGGAGGAGAAATAACTTTTGAAGTGGTAAGAGAGCGGCCCATTACAGACAGTTGACAAGAAGGTGTGAGTAAAATTAGTATTGAGGAAATTAAGTTTAGGTTATGTAATGACCCAGCCACTCCCAGTCTTTATTCAGGCCTAATCTGGAATTAATTTGCAAACTAGATAGCTTCAGATTAGGCCTGAATAATATATGTAATATCTGACATGGCTTGAACTCAGCATACATGCTTCTAGTAAATAAGAACTTAAATCTTTATAGAACTTAAAGGTTTAGAAAATGCTACTATTTAAATAAAATGTCTTAAAGACAAAAATAGTCTTATTTTTGAAAGGGCAGTATCTTCGTGTATCTGTAGAAAATTAGAAACTCTTCTCCACATCTTCTTGTGAGTCTCTCAACTTCAGCATTTTTACAATAGAAAAACCATAATTGCATTTTAAATAAACTAATCAGGTGTCAATATAAACTGAATAGTAAACTGAAGGGGAAGTATCTCTGGTCAGCATTTCTGTGGGGACTGGTGTTATGACCTATACATTTGAAATACTTCAAGGAAAAAGTTTGTAGCTGTTGTCAGAGAGATAAATTTGTATAGCAAGTACCTGAATACAATAATAGTTTCTCGTTTGGGACAATCTGCTCTCTCTAATTTTTTTCTTTAACCACTCATCTACTATTATAGCTGTTTGCAAATAAAAGTTACATTTTATTTATGTCTCTCTAAAACTTTCTTACAAAAAAATACAAAAAAACAAAACAACCCCCCCCCCCCAAATCCTACAAAGGTTCTGGTCTTGCAAACATTTACTCCATGCTTAACTTTAATCCGGGAAGTAGTCCCACTGAAATCATTTGAAAAAACTCCAAACTGTGAAATTCACACTTACTTTAATTTATTTAATCAAATGGTTTTATCTTCTGTACTGAGGAAATTGAGTTGTGATAGCAGAATCCAAGATTTAGCATGGAGGAAACTTTTCATCTGAGTTAAATAAATCCTCAAATTAATAATGTGTAAAACTTTTAAAATAGAGAAGTACTACTACAAACCTTAATAACCATAAATTGGCAGTAATGTGCAACTACCATTGACCGCAGTGCAGAGTACTGCATGTATTTCCCTTTTTGACATATCAAATAAAAATCAGTATGTGCTCAGAAACACACGTGGCAAGGTAAGAAATATACATACGTCCACTACAGAACATGAGGAAAAATATTGGAACAAAACTGTAGTCTAGCTTTTCAAAAAAGACCATATTCTCTAACTATGACTTTTTCTCAGAAAGATTCTTATAATGTAAGGGAAGGGAATGTGTAAGCGAACTGTAGCATTGGCTACAATAATGGTATTAAAAAATGACAAAATGTGAAAGGAAGCTAGTTTTCCCATGTGTTGGACAAAAATAAAACTTTTTGTAATTTTATTTTACTAACCATTACTGTTGCCAAGGCTAAGGTTGGCTTAATTTCCCTCTTAATGAATCACAGTGAACTGCAGCAAAAGGTTCAATTTCAAACCAATCTTACTTGAATTAATATTTTCAATTTACCATCATAGTGCTACTGCACTGGACTTTAATGATTCTTATCTGCATATAGATTCTTGTCTACCCCCTTAATGTCAACTATCCACTCTGGATATGTGAAGAGCCGGAGTGGTATTTTTTCAGTTTCCTGAGGTGTACCTACAGCAGAACTTTTGTGTACCTGGAGTTGCATCAGAAGAACTGGCATGAACAGACTATTGAGCTACGTGTCTCTTTCAGTTATATTGAAGCAATGTTTCCTACACGCTACATGGGGATAGAAGCTGATTCTTTATTATAAAATCTTCACTTTTGTATTGTTCTGCTATATGATTAAAAAAAGTTCTCTCGTTCATATTTGAGATCTGTAAATAGAATATTTAAAATTCAGTACACATCATTTGAAAATGCTTCTTTTTAATTCTAACAACTGTATCCTCTGCAAATAAGTTTCTACAGCTGCATATTAATTCAGCACAGGATGCAGTTTTTATTGTCTCTCATGAACAAAAAGCATCTTCCCCAGTTCTAAATACGAGCCCAAAGTTGTGGTGCTGTGTGCTGTTTGTTCTGTTCTTAAACTAAAAAGCTCAATCCAATTTCTGCAATTGACTAAAAATACTATGTGTACATGAGTAACTTGTTTGACAAGTTCTAAGCCCCAGACAATTGGATACTTTTATTAAAAGACACTTCAACTGACTTGTAGTGTGGTCCTGCTCTAAGAAGTTACTGTGCAAAAATGGTGTCATATTACCTGCTCCTTGTGTTTACTTAGCATCATGTCTACTGTCTTTAGTGAGAAAATTCAGCTTATACTGTTTTTTATTCCTATTAGAGCCAATCTTTTCCTCCTGTTACATCAGAGATATGTACTGAGTGTAATTAATTGGAAGATACTGGAATTTCACAGGTTTAACTGAAGGTTTAATTTGGCTTAAAGAACTTTTATTACAGGAGAAAATAATGAGAATAAAAGAATCAGCTCCACATGAGGTGTAATATTATAAACATGGTGCTGCATTCAATTCCCATTCTGGTTTTTTTTCCCCCAGTCAATAATCTCAAACCATGTTTGTGCTTAAATATGGCCACTTTTTAAACCTCTGACCACACCACATTATGGTCTGTGGTTTATGGTTAATGTTTTTAAAAGGAAGTAAAAAGGGAAACAGTTATTGCCTGCTGTTTCCAGAACTATACAATTCTTAAAACACAGATTCTGTGATTGTTCAGAAATGCTCACTACCAGTAGAGCTTTACAGTTCAGCTGATATTGCCTTGCTATCTTAGAAAATTAGTCTTGTGCTGAGAAATATGCTTTTTTTACATTTGTACTATCTTAATAAATAAAGCCATACCTAAATGATTAATGCAGGTAATGCTTAGTAGAACCATTTCGTGCTGAAATTTTAGTTATATTCTGAAGTGTTTTGTTACAAACCTACATTCATTTCAGAAGACTTCATCTAATCAGTAGAAACTGTACTTGATGCACTTAGTATTTAAAGAGTAGGTCTTCATGCCAGATTGAGACTTGCTTTTTTAATTTAAATGTGCTGAATTAATTTAAAATCAGTATCTTTAGGTAGGGTTTCTAGTGTTCAGATGGTGGTGATCATGGTGGGGAAATAGACAATATCCACAACAATACAAACCAACTTACCTGTGAAAATCATTAGCTCACTCTGCCATTCCATACCTTTGTAGTTTGAAGCATTCAGATGTAGGCTAACATGAAAAGGTGCTGCAAATATTCTGTCAAAATGTAACATGGTATCCAAAATGCTGTGTGTATAAGGCCTTCCAGGTTTCTGATTTTCTATAGTCTAAAACTGGAATATTATTAGAATATTAATGAATTTAGGCTACCATTTTAGTAGAATTAGGAAGTTAAATATTTATCAGAAGTGACTACATATTTCTATCTTTGTGCTTGTTAAATAAGCTAATGTTCCATTTCATAAAACTTTTTCAGATATTATGGAAGAGGGAAGCAGTATTGCAGTATTGGTACCAAATATTGGGGAACAGGAAGCTGTACTGATTTCTGAAACAGTCATTGGCTCAACACTGGAAAGCAGTGAAGATCATAGAAAATGTAAAACTGATCCTCTAATCCATGTTATCCAAAAATTAAGCAAGATAGTAGAAAGTGAGAAGTCACAGAGATGCCTTTTAATAGGGAAAAAACGTTCCCATCCTAATGCTTCTACACCATCTTTTGAAACACAAGAAATTTGTGAGATCCCAGCTAAAACAATGGAGCTGCCTGTTATTGGCATTAAAAAGACTGATGAGCTACAAGCAGATTATGTAACCAATTGTCTTCCACAAAGTAAAAGAAAGGTTATATGCTACCAGTGTAGCATATGTAAATTTCTATCACCATCTCTTTCTATACTACAGGAACATATAAAACAACATAGTCAACAGAATGAAGTGATATTAATGTGCTCAGAATGCCATTTTGCTTCTAAAAAGCAAGAAGAACTTGAAGTTCATATCAGAATTCAGCATGAGAATGATGGCAAAAAACAGTCAAAAGTGCAACAATGTGTAAATCTCTCAACTTCATCTTTGCAAGGGTCAGTGGGAGGAAGTGTCAAAGCAGGCACTGATCAGGCAGTGCATCTGGACTGTAAAGGCATAATTCAGTCTACTCCTATAGCTGAAATGGGTAGGAGAAAATGGTATACTTATGAGCAGTATGGCATGTATCGGTGCTTAATTTGTAGCTACACTTGTGGTCAGCAAAGAATGTTGAAAACCCATGCATGGAAACATGCAGGTGAGGTTGATTGTTCCTATCCTATATTTGAAGAAGAAAATGAGCCTACTAGCTTGTCAGATGCAACCGTAACTCATACGCCTCATAGTGTGGATACAATTATTCTCTCTCTAGAAAATAATGAACTAGACATCCATAGTGACCATTCTCTTCAACTCCAGATTTGTACTTCTGAGCAACTGTCATGTAAATCTCCACCAGTGGTAGAAAATGTAAAAGAGGAAGAGGTCCTAAGTCAATCAACAGCCCTTTCCTCTACTGGAGAACTGTTAGAGGAAACCGTATCGGATACAGATACAGAGCAAGATAATTTGATAACTGATAGCCTACTTTCATCAGCACAGAAAATCATTAACTGTAGCCCAAATAAGAAAGGTCATGTTAATGTAATAGTAGAGCGCTTGCCAAGTGCTGAAGAAACTGTTTTACAGAAACCTTTCCTAATGAACACTGACATTGAAGCTGAGAAAAAATTAATTTCAGAGGAATCCCAGGTTGTGTGTGAAGGATCTGGTGAAGTTTATCACTCAGATGAAATTGAAGAAGTAATAATAGGATGGAGCAATACTGAGAAGAAAGATAATGATTTAATCTCTAATAAAGGCATAGCAGCTGATGAAAATGCCCCTCCTGTGCGAAGAAGAACAAATTCGGAGTCTCTAAGACTGCACTCGTTAGCTGCAGAAGCTCTTGTTACAATGCCTATCAGAGCTGCAGAACTAACAAGATCCAGCTTTAGGGCCTTCAGTGCAGTAAACTCTTTAGATGCAGATACAGGACAAAGACAGACGGATGGCACTTGTGCAGCCCATTCTAAAATGGTATCGTCACTTAAAAACCCTCCAGAGGAGTTAACTAGTTTAAACCAAAGTGACTGTGCAATAATGGAGCTACAGAAGGACAAAACAGAGCTATCAGAAGCACCAATTAAAATGGGCATTAGTATGTCACTGCTCACAGTAATTGAAAAATTGAGAGAGAGGACAGATCAGAATGCTTCTGATGATGACATTTTGAAAGAATTACAGGACAATGCACAATGTCAACCTGTGAATGACATGAACATGCCAGGAAGTAACCTGGTAGAATACATACCCAATGTAGATCGACCATACCGCTGTCGCCTATGCCATTATAGCAGTGGCAATAAGGGCTACATAAAACAACACTTGAGAGTCCATCGTCAAAGGCAACCATATCAGTGTCCTATCTGTGAGCACATAGCTGACAATAGTAAAGATTTAGAAAGCCACATGATCAACCATTGCAAAACCAGAATGTATCAATGTAAGCAATGTGAAGAATCCTTTCATTATAAGGTGAAGTTATTTTCTTTTTATCTTTCTAGAATAGCAGTTTAAGTGTTTGCTACTAATTAACTGTTTTATTACTTTCTTTTAACTAAACTAAGTTAGTCACGGGAATTATCAAAGTATGGCACCTTGGCTGCAATGGCATTACAAATGGAGACTGTTAGAACTACTCTTGTACTACTGTATTCTTGCCACATGTCTGGCAACCTTGGGTTATTTACTTTTATGTGTCCTTGGTTTCTTTGTGAAAAATATTACATTTTCACTGAGAGTCATCATAGTGATCCATTAATGGACTACTTCTGGCCTGTTAACCTGTAGCAATAACAGGAGGGAATGGAAGCACTGGGAGGGGATAGTCTAGATCGGGGTGACCAACCTGAGCCTGAGAAGGAGCCAGAATTTACCAATGTATGTTGCCAAAGAGCCACAGTAATATGCTGGCAGCCTCCCATCAGCTCCCCCACCCCGCTCCCAGTGCCTCCCACCCACCAGCAGCCCCACCGATCTGTACCTCCCCGCACCTCCTGATCAGCTGTTCGTGGTATGCTTGAGGCTCTGGGTGGGGGGGAGGAGCGAGGGCATGGCAGGCTGAGGGGAGGGGATGGGAAGGGGTAGAATTGGTGCAGGGCCTGTGGCAGAGCTAGGGGTTGAGCAGTGAGCACCCCCTGGCCCATTGGAACGTTGGTGCCAGTAGCGCCAGCCTCAGAGTCAGTTTCTACACTAGGAACCGCATATTAACTGAAGAGCTACATGTGGCTCCAGAGCCACAGGTTAGACACCCCTGGTCTAGATAACCTAATAGATCAGACCTTCAAAGGGGACTCAAACATGACCCCTCATTGGGAGTGGGTGCAAAACCAGAGATCGTTCTTCTAAAACAGGGTTTCTTAAACTTCATTGCATCACAACCCCGTTCTGATGACAACAATTACTACACGACCCCAGGAGTGGAGACTGAACTCACCTGAGCCCTGTTGCCCCAGGTAGGGAAGGGGGAAGAAGGGAGTGAGCCAAAACCCAAGGGCTTCAGCCCCAGGCAGGACAGCTGCAACCTGAGCCCCGCCGCCCAGGACTGAAGCTGTTGTGCTTTGTCCCTGGGTGGTGGGGCTCAGGCTTTGGCCCCAGGCCCCAGCAAGTCTAAACCCTAGTGACCCCATTAAAATAGGGTCCCGATCCACTTTAGGGTTCCGACCCACAGTTTGAGAACCGCTGTTGTAGAAACGTTAGCCCAGAACAATCAGCTGAGAGACAAAGATTTCTTTTTCTCATTCTCTTGCTGCCTTATGTAACAGATATTATGCAGAGGACCAAATCTGAAAAATTACACTCCAGAGCTGAATACTGTGCCACGGTCACAGTTTTGCCTCTCTATTTAGTACATTAGTGTTGCAGGATGATGCATTTATATGTGAATTTAGTGCTTATGAAAAGATATCAGTAGCACTTGTAACTGTAGTCTTTCAGTCATTCATACAATTGGGACCAGCACAGGCAAGGGCAGTGCAAACTTGCCCACTTGTCCTGTTCAATTCTAATTTGGGAGGACAACATTTAGATTAAAGTACTTCACCTCCATAGTTGAGAATTTTTGTCATGGTCAGTAGAAACTATAATGACATCTTTCATCTAAGCCACTGGATAATCACAAGAAAACACAGGCACTACTGACCTGGTCCATATTTGAACCTGTGAATTAGAATTGATTGCTTCTCTATCCTATTACCAATAACCTGAGCTACCCAGTCCTCTTTTCTCTTATTTCCCTCCTATCCCCCCCCCATCGAGAAGAAATTCTTCCTATTAGAATTTTATTATTCTTTGAGAGTTTCAGTATATTACTATATTATATCTGAATGTGAAGAAAAGTTTAATCTTAAAATTATTTTACATTTAGAAGTATAGGAAGTTACTTCAACAGGTCACTTTTTTCTATTGATCGATTTTGCTTTTTAAAAAATCTTGTTGCTATTTAATATCTTTGTCAAATATCTAACGTCTACTCTTTAAAACAGTCAAAAGCATTTCATTCAGTGAATTGTCATCTTAGTACCATATTTTGCATTTTATATATAGTACAGTTAGTCAGTTAACTGAGGCATTCTGCAAATACTTACGAACTAATGTGTAAATGTTAATAGCTTTGCAAGTTAGTGCAACGTGAAGTGACCACTGTGTATTTATGGAGTCTATACTTAAATATTGTAGAGGAAAGGTGATTTTTTTTTTTTTGTTTTTTAACAGAGTCAGCTGCGAAATCATGAGAGAGAGCAACATAGTCTTCCAGATCTGCTCTCAACAGCAACATCTAACAAACTAATAGTTTCCAGTGAGGCAGATGAAAGAGAAGGTACTGTATGTATTTTTACATAAGATACCAGTAAAGAGTAAAATTTATAGTATTGCTACTGGTGTGTTGTATTATGAGCTTATGTTTCTCAAAACTTCCATTTAGGCAGAAAATTGTTATGCTTAGTCTCAGCCTAAATGTGTGTGGGGTTTTCAGAAGGCTTGGGAAAATTGCATGGTTTTGACATACCCTATCAGCATTTGACAGGCAGCGTCTTTAACCAGTGGAGATATTTTTATGTGTGCGCATTCGGATAGCTCAGATCACTTCTTTTTTAAAATATCAATTGCCATGGACATAGTCCTTTATGGACTAATGTCCTTTGGGTTTTAAGAAATATTTTTAGAAAATTGCATAGTGGATGTCGAAAAGATTGTTTTTTTTTAATTGACTTTCAAATAACTTAGAGGTGTGGAACATCAAATAAGCATACTCGCACGGACACGCTCTTGAATATCATACTTTAAAATTATTTTATTGTATCTTTATTATGCAAGCATTAATCAAATCACTTAAGTACAGTAGGTAAAAAGTATTTCTCAGTTTACATGAGGGGAATAAATAAATAAAGCATTCTGTTTCCTCTACCACTCTTTGTTGGTCTTTTTTATCTAATTTGTAAGTTCTTTGGAGCAGGAACGGTCTCCTGCAATGTGTGTATGTATAGCACTTAGTACAATGGGACCCAAATCTCAGTTCGGGCCTCTAGGTGTGTTGTAATATGTATAACAACAAAGTGGCTAAGGGCCCAGTTCTGTCACCCTTACTCATGTTTTGTAAGGACAAAAGTAATCCCATTAAAATCAGTGGGACCGCTCATGGAGTAAGGAAGGTACTGCTTAATGTGAGCAAGTACGGGCTGTTAGTAATTTGCCCAGAGCCATATTGTAAGTGTCAGAATAGAGTTAGAACTATAGTTCCTGGCACCCAGTTCCATAATTATGCTACTAGATCATGCTGTATCTTATTAAATGGCTCTGACATTAAACATACAAGTCAGAAAAATCAGTTATTTACCTCACCAGCACTAAATAAAATTACCCGATAGCTACTTTTTTGTCCTCCTAGAAGCCAGCTGGGTTTTAGATATATATAATAATTCCAGGAGATTGAGCTTTTAGTGTTTTGTTACTTTCTTCAGGTCCAAGTTCAAGAAAGTGCTAGATTAATTTTGTAGGGGTTTTGTTTTGGTTGGTTGGTTGGTTTTTTGATGAGGCATGGGCACGCAGGAAGAGCTCCTTAGTAGAAGAAAAAGCACTCTTCATGCGCACCCGGCATTTTTCAAAAGAAATAACATGAGTATTTTTGTAGAAGTGATGGAACATAGGTGTTGCTGGTTTTGCTTTTGTTATAAATGTTTGCACAGCTGTGATTATCACCATTGTCAATGCTTGCAATTGTTTAATCCAAGGTTTTTAGAAGTGACTAATGATTTTGGGTGCCTCAGTTTTTGGGTGCCCAACTTAAAACGTGAAAGAGGCCTGATTTTCAGAAGGTGTTGAGCAGCTCCTCTAAAAAAATCTGGCCCCATTTAGGGTGTTTTTGTTGAAGATCCAAAAACTGAGAAAACCAAAACTGCTAGTCATCTGTGAAAATCTTGCTCTTAAATTTTTTTTTCCAATTCTTGCAAATTAAGGACGTGATCTTGTAATTCCTCTGATAGGGGAAACTCCTATTCAGGGAAGCTGGGCCTGACTTAAATTTACTCTAAATGTTTTAATAATTTTTACTCATTTTTACCTTATGTAAAATGTTATAGTCATTCATTTCAGATGGTTTTTTACCCCAAATTAAAGTTGGTAATATGATTTAAGTAAAAATGTTTTTCCTTTTAAACTTCCATTAAATTATATTTTGGAAATCTTCAATTATTTCAAAAACAATTTGCAATCAAATTATGGCACTACCGCAGTACAGAGGCCATCATGTCAAACAGATGTCATCCCTATAAAGCTACCCAAAATAAAGAAATTTATGACATAGCATCTGTTTATATGAGAGATTCTGAATTGGAACAGATTCATTTTTTGTTTATGAAACAGTCAGTCCTAAACGTCTCTTCATTCATCATGTTATACAGTAAACTTAAAGGAAGCATTATAATACTGGATATGATTGGATTGTAAATGCCTAATAATGGACTATAGTAATAAGCTGCATTATAGGAGCACCTGTTCTTCTTGCTAGAATAAGGATTTGTCATTTCCCACATACACAGTGCACAAATCCCTTCCAAAAAGTCCCACAAAATCATGGGGGAAGGAAAATAATGCCAAACTGGCAATTTAACTATAACTTAACTGCTTTTTGTTAAAGAATAAATCTAAACTGGTGACTAGTATGAGTAATTGCTCCCAAGTGTGAGCTGACTGGTGGTTAGCCACTTCTAACTGCAATAGATTTCTTTGCAGTATCCTTTTATCTTGTTAGCTACTCTTTCTTTAAAGCCATCTAACTAATAAATATCTAATTCCGTACTAGAAAATAAATTCAGAGCCAAATTAATTCCCACTAATGGAACTGAGCCTGCAGGCACTTTGTAGTAGAAAGTTCACTGAAGCGGGAGTGCAATAGCAGAATCATTCACAGTTTCTGCTCTGCTGGGTGGTCTGGACCTTATTGGTGTCTTGTGCTAGACTGAAATCGTGTTAATCTCCAGAATACAAAAGATATGTATTCACCTGTATGAACGAATGTGACAAAAGCAGTTAATACAAACTTAATAAGGCTGCCATGCTAATTTCATGGAAGGTTTTTTTTGGTACAGTAATAAAATAAATGCATTGTGGGAAAAGTCTGATGTACCTTGCTTTCATGAATTTAAGGCTGAATCAAAGCATGTAGGGCCAGTATCATTCCATGTCACTTTATCTTGTAGAGATCTCAGAGCATTGAGCAATTTTCCACCAAGTGTTTCAGTTCATGGGTGGAGTAGAGTTAAGCATGTAGGGGTCACTTTTTGTTAAGTATGCATATATGCAGTTATCTAATTTTTATGTCTATTAAACGTATGTATTGCTGGCAGAATAAATCCTTGGTAGTATCAGCCAAGAGGTCCAGTTGCTGTCACTTGATTTTGCATGTTTAAACTCTGCTATTAGTCACTTTTGGAGTGGTTTTCACTTGGAGAATAAATCAGCTGTCTGCAAACCTCAAATTAATGTAAAGTATTTTTAAAAAATACTTTCACATCACTTATTTGTTCAACTATGAAACGAAATGAAATGTAGAGGAAGTGGTATTTGAATGTCTGTCCAATTACAATAGGCTGTTCACTCAATAAATGTTTACTCTAAAGAATCAAGAAGAACAAGTTTGTATATTTGCATATTATGACATTAAATTTGAAGTAAGACTTTCTTTAATTACATTTCGAAAATTATTGGTTTGCTACTTTATCTCTTTAAAAATGTTGCTTCCAGGTTAGCATTCATTTTGGATCCCCTTTTTAAAATTGTTAGCTGAAGTTATATATATATCTGTTTACCTATCTATCACCTTCTACCTGAGATCTGGAATACTATTAATGTAGAACCCTTAGCAGACATTTAAACCCATGTGTCATCAATTCCTGCTATCTGGAATAGAGCTAGTTGTAACAGTATCAGAGCTTTCAGCTCACAAATTAAAAGAAACGTCTAAAAATTCTTAACAGTATTAGTAACCTCAGCACTTTTTATGTGGTCTGTCAAATTTCAGTTTTGGGAGTGATTATAATCAAATGCTGATCGGCACCTGGATCTTGGGAGACTTTAAATCTTAAAGTTTAATTCAGACTTACTTTATTCTTCTCTGATATTTTTTGTTATTGTTTGTCCTTTATCAGTTTTATCTTTCTGATTCCTGACCTCTCCTTTAGGTCAAGGCATTTGGGCTGGGGTTTAGTTCTGGCAAATTACAGAAGCATTTCGGTCTTGTCCACGTGCTTTGTCTTGTACACAAGGTCTGGAATGCTGTTAACATAGACAGCAGACATTTAAACCCCTATGTATGTCAGATTCTGTGACTCTGGCAGCACAAGTAGAACAGCAGTTTAGGACTCCTGTCTTATCCACTGCAGTCCTGGCTTTTAAAGCTGATTTTGGGGACAGCAGTGAGTACATTCCCCACTAACACCTCCATTCTCTCCTTTCCTTTAGGGGGACTGAAATGTCTGGGTATTTGCTCCCTGAATTAAAGCAGCTGCTGAATATTTTCCTCCTTAAGACAGCAGATTAAATGAGGTGATGTTCCTTCTGCAAGGAAAAGAGATGCTCTAGGAATAATTTGGGGGAAGTTGTATGGTTATATAGGAGGTCAGACTACATGATCACAATGATCCCCTGTGACCTTAGAATCTATAAATCTGACTCTGTCAGAAGCCACGGAAAGGGATGCTTCCATGAATGCTCCCATCCCTTAACCCTGCCAGGGAAGGGGGTCTCAGTCTGAGCTGTTTGTGCTCCTGCATCCACCTTCTATCCTAATCCCATACCAGAGGAAACTCTGCTGGAGTCACCTCACCTCTTGAGACTCAGCAAATTGGACTATCCTCACCATTCAAGAAATTATCAAGATAAGTCCCAAACTCTCCCTAACTCCCCTTCTCCTGCTACTCTTCACTGCCATTTCCCCTACTTCAGCTACTGGGAGTAATTCAAGAGATGATAAAGGAGGAAACATTGATCAGGTTGTTTTTTTTTTTTTTCAAACCAAATTGGCAAGAAGGCCATTGTACGTGGACCAAAGTTGAGACATTGCTAAAATCACTCCATCTTTCCAGGAAGGAACTCCTATCCAGAACTAATCCTTATATCACATTTCACAATACCTGAGCCTGACAGCCTGGCTATTGACTGGCAAATTTTAAACAAGACAGGATACTCTTAGTCTCACCACAAGCCTTTTATGTCTTAGCATTCACAAGGACAAAATTCTCCTGTTAAAATAGAAGGATCCAATGTAGGAAACAAGACCTTACAGTTTTTCTGGATTTCTTCCCTGAGTCTAAGACTTCCCATCATTGTTTAAAGCTGAAACACAAGATCCAATGTCAAACACAGGCTCATGTAGTGTCTTGTAGGTCGCCTGGTTCATTATGGCAACGTGTATCCAAACCAACCGAGAAACCTTTGTTCCCTATCTGGACTCTGCTAACAATACTACAAGCTCTCATGACCCATCCATTCAACCTGATGGTATCTAACTCCCCTTTGTGTGTGGTTGTGGGTGTGGTGAGGAGGAAGACAGAGACCTGCTTCCTGGTCACGATCATGTCAGCAAAGAAGAGTTTTTGAAATCTCTGTTCTTACAAAATTTGAAACTTACTGTGTCTTCAGCAAAGGACAAAGCGTTTCTTGAATCCCAGAATCATTCATTTCCAGGTCAAGTTTCCTTCATACTTCATAGGAAATCATCCTTTCTTGATTTGCCCAGTTCTCAACACCCAAGCATGGCATGTAGTAGATATGAGAACTACTGTTAAAATATATCTTGGTAAAAATGACCATTTCAGGAAAATGTCTAGATTCTTATTCAACTGCACACAAAAAAAAAAAAACAACAATCCAGAAGGGATGAGAGAGCGCTCAGCACAGGCTCTTAGGCAGAAAGAGCATCATCCACTACGGTGGAAATCTGTATGGCTGCCAGATCAGCATATGTTTATAAAGGCCTAGAAGGTTGACCTTTGCTCCTCTGTGGAAGCATCCTTCAGCAGGAAGGTGCTCCAAGTGATGGTCTCAAAATCGGTTATTATTTTTAGGGACAGGAGACATTCTCCCTTCTATCGTAGCTATTTCTCCCTCCTACTAACTTTTCCTTTCTGCTTGCCACATCACAAGTCTCAGATAGAGGAAATGTCAGGATCCAGAATGGAAAACTTGTTACCTGATGATTTTGGTTCAGGGATTCCTCTCTACCCCACTCTGTCCCACTTGAAAAGTTTTCCAGTAATTTACACCCTGGTCATTTCAGGGCCATGTATATATCTAACACAGTTAGGTATTACTAAATGTAATCTACTAATAATAACTTGGGAAGAGGATGGAAGGGTTGTAACCAAGCTCCAGAACCTTGTTGATGAATCTGAATTATCTTCCAGTTGCAAGAAGAAAAGCACAGCTTAAATGTCTTACATTGGCTGAGAGGTCAGTCCCAGAAAGGAAATACTTTGGTATTTCAAACTGAAAAAAGTTAATATTTTCCTCTGTTTACACTCATTTTTTAGTTCTTACAAAAATCTAGATTATCTCCTTAATAGGTTATATAATACCCTAAATCTGAACATCCCAAACTCTTTTAAGATGATGATGGGGTATGAGTGGGAGATAAAATAGCCAGATCTTTTTCAGGAAGCTTTTGATTTTGTTTCTTCTGTTGTTAATTGTTTCTTTTTTCTTAGTGCCTACCTTTTCCTTTGACTTGATTCTGCAGTGGAAATGCTGAGCCCTGCAGTTTCTGTAGCATCACTTTATAATATTACAAACCTGAGATTATGACCTGATTGCAGGAACCAGGGAAGGGGAGAGGCTGGATTGTGAGGGAGAATGTACTTCCTAAAATATGAATAGCTCTAATAAATAGCATGGAGCATGCAGAAGAGCACTGATCAACTAAATTTACATTTATTATGTATAATGTCCATTTCTAGTTTGCCTCAGTGTTGAAATAGCACTTCAAAATATTGATAATTCATGTTTCATAATTCTATTCAATGCTGAAACTATCTTTGAACGTCCTATAGTAGAAAAAAAATATTTCTAAAACAATTAAATCTATTGTGTACAGGGAATAAGCCTTCAGTCCAGAAACTCTATAGATGTGATGTGTGTGACTACACAAGCACAACATATGTTGGGGTACGAAATCACAGACGGATTCATAACTCTGATAAGCCATACAGGTGAGTGTCTTAATTGTTATTTACTAGTGCTGAGCTTTTGAATTATTTAACTTAAAAGTTTTAATTGCTTGTGTTTATTGTAATGATAGTGTGTTTTTAAGGGTATCATTGTAGAAAGCATTTAATATGAGTTTCAAAGTTTTACTAAAAGGCAAATTAAACTACTCCATTCAAAAATGGAGGGAGCTGCTGGCTCATTCAAACTATATAGTTAGGATCCAATAAGCTTGATGGTGCTACAGTATTTTCAGTACATGTATTTTCAGTTGTACTTATCAGCTGTGTTTTCTGAATTTGAAACAATGAAATGTGACGCTTTGGAGGGGGAAATAAAGAAAATGTTACCATATTTTACATTAGATAGTTCATTAAAGTCTTCAATTGAAGTTTGGCTGATTTCTGGATTTCCTGTGCAGTTGAGTTCATTTTGGATTCATTCCACTGCAGAGGGTTACGCCCAGTCATTTTTAAAACTTTAAAGCTTTGTTTTAAACTGATAAGACACAAATAACAAGGTTCAAATACCTCAGTGCAGTGGGTAGAGGGCAACCATGATTAAGGCTACATTTTAGTCATGGCTATTTTTAGTAAAAGTCACAGACCAGGTCACAGGCAGTAAACAAAAATGCATGGCCCGGGACCCATGGCTGTGGGGTTGGTGGGGCCGGCAAGCTCCTACCTGGTTCCACACTTCCTCCGCTGCAGCAGCAGAGTTTGGGTGTGGGAGGGAGCAGGGGGTTTGTGCACAGGATGGAGTGAGGTGGGCTCTGGGTGGCGCTTATCTGGGGGGCTCCGAGGGTCCCGGTCAATGGGAGCTGCACTCTGGGAGGAGGGAGCGTGCAGAGCTGCCTGGCCATGCTGCCACATAGCAGCTGAGCAAGGAGGATGTCACCATCTCTGGGGAGCCCCACAGGTAAGCGCTGTCCAAAGCCCGCCTCACCCTGTCCTGTGCCCCTGCCCACACCCAAACTCTGCTGCTGCTGGTGGGGGGTGAAGGGGTGGGGGCCAGTGGCCCAAGACTGCCCCAGCAGCGGCCGGTGCATCTGGCCTGAGCTGCCCCTGAGCCAGATGCACCGACCGCTGCAGAAGTCACAGAAAGTAATGGAATCTGTGGCTTCTGTGACAAGCCTACAGCCTTAACCATGATGTATTGGGCACTGCATGATATTGCAAAACTCTGCCCTGTACTTTGCCCCTGCACCACTCCGTTTTCCCGTAGGTTTTCAATAGGTTCATTGTTACCAATCTTAGATAAGAGACATTTTAATAATTTCCTCATAGGTCTATATAGAAGCTTCTATAATTTGTGTTAGTAGTGTGTACTACTCTTGCCTTTTGCTTTTTTTTAAAATAATAGTTCCTTTTCTATTGCAGTTTTCCATTGTTTGTTGTATAGATTCAAACAAATGTAATTCATACTCACTCAGTGTGGCACTTTATCCTTCTATAGTGGCTGGAAAGCAGAAGTTAGAGTCTGTACAGGCTTTGAGCCAGTACAACTTGGCCTTTAGGTTTTTAGATATTGAGGTCTCAGGTTCAAATCCCACTGTCTGTGACTCAGCCAGCTGCATTGTGTTATACAGAAAGAAACCATAATTTGTTTGTGACAGTGCTTCAGTATTGGTATTCTAGAATGTTTTTTCCAAAAGTATACTTCAGGCAGCTGGAAGATGTTTTGTCACAAAGCCAAATGTGGGATGTCATAGTGTCTTCACAGAGATCTGGTAAAACTTAAGAGATTTGCTTTAGAATCAAAGACTTACAAGAAGAGCCTTTTTATTGGGGTGGGGAATGTCCCTCCTTTAGATTCCCAAGAGTTCTTCATTCAAACTTGAAAGTGAAGAGGAAAACCAGGGTTCCAGCAGGAAAGAAAGGAACAAAACAGAAAATATCAGCTACAATCAGAGATGGCTGGTTCTTGAAATAAGTACTGAGGTGGAAGTTACCAGAATTCCTCCTTTCCTGTCCTCACCCACTTCCTACCCTCCCCATGCAAACTCTCATGTCAAACTACTCCAGAATAACTTCCCCACCTTTCTGCTAACATCCCCAACCAGGCTCAGGAACACTTCCTATCTATCCTTTAGCTCAATCTCTTCACTTCCTAACAACCTCTGTACACCTAAGTCACCTTCCCCCGCATTTGAGGATATTCTCCCCAGACTTAGAAACCCACCTCCTTCCTCCATCAGACCCAGAAAAACACTTCCTAAAACCACTAAATCTCCTCTCAACTCTCTTACCACCCCCACAGTGTTCCCCTGCTCAACCTCCCACCCTTTCCTGCCTCAGAATCTTCCTTCCCCCCATTGTTGCTTGGCCTGAAGCAGGAAGAGCAGAGGCTGCGGAGAGCCCTATATCCCATGTCTGTCTGAATTAATCCCACAGAAGCCTGTATTATTACTCGTTCTGCTTTCTGAAACGCATAGTTAGGACACTTTGTAGCAGGTTTTACGGCAATCTGTAATATGCAGCCATATTATAACTACTATATAGCTATTATAGCTCCACCAGCTTCTGATAATCAGCTGTTCGTGACTAATATTATTCATATTTTATCTGATAACCTTTGAAATTTACTTTGACACCTCACCTCAGTATGAAGCTTTCAAATAACACAGAGATTGGACTAATCTCAATCAGATAGACTAGGGGTTCTCAAACCTTTCCACAGTATAGATCACACCATGGTAGATAATGGACACCTGCCCAGCCATTCACAATCCCATAATATTCCCATGACAGCTACAATGAATGCTTACATGGAAATGTCATGTTAAAGTGGGGTTTTTAACTGTTTTTAATGCACTATAGAAACTAGAAACAAGAAGAACCAGCACACTGAGATCAGTCAGTTCTCATCAGATCCTACCAAATGCGCTCTGAACCACAGTTTGAGATCCTCAGTGCTAGACTAAGAACAGAACATCTCGCATCATCCTGTGAGAAGGGCTGGTGGGGAGGTTTTAAAAAGTGAATAATTATTTATGGAATGGACTTACATCGTAAAAATAATTACACACCTACAACTAGATAATCAAATGTTGTGTCCCTAAAAATTGCTGTTTAGCCTCCAATTTTTTTCCTGTTTACACATAAGTATTTTGTTATTCCAGGGGGTCAGTTCTATGCACATCATTGCAAGATACTTCAGCACCTCTTAAAAGTGAGAAACGATTGGGCAAAGCTATATATAAGCGTTAGCCAAAAGGAGATTATTTATTTAAACTAGGCATTGAATTTGGAATATCTAGAGTCTCTAGAATGATGAGCGCAACCCTGAGGAGTTTAAGCCTCTGCTCTTAAGCCTCAAATGGTTAATAAAATGAGTGTCATGAAGTTTGCTCTGTAGAAATCTTGAAGATAAGAAACTGAAAACCTTAAAACCTGAAATCTTGTCTGCTCATGTTAAAAATTCCCTGGCACTTTTCAGTTGTCCACGTTTTTGTCCAGAATGTCTTCCCTCCATTGTTCTGCCATGTGTTTTGTACTGCTGCCAACTCAACAGTTGGCTGCACTTTGATGTACGTGTACTCTTGTACTTCGAGATGAAGGGTGCAACAGAAGTTGGTGTGTGTGTTCCAAAATAACTTTTATGGATAACTGTCACCCTGATTAGGAAACAATAAAGGATTAAAATTCACAACAATAAAATTGAAGGGAACAGGGAATTTCTTGTTACTTGACACTGGTGACATAGGCAGGGCGAACTGATTTAAATCACTAAATGGAAATCCTCAATTTAAATCATTGATATTAATAACTTTTCTATTTGTACTTCATTTATTTTCTAAAAAAGGTGCATGTTTATTGGTTGATATAACCATTAAAACATGTAGATTTACAACTAAATAGTGCCTTTACAGTAGATTGGGTATATCTTTTAGCTACCAAGGAGAGTACACTATAGCCTCTAGCTATTATCTTTGGAAAGTCATGGGAGATGGGGGAGATTCCAGAAGACTGGAAAAGGGCAAATATAGAGCCCATCTATAAAAAGGGAAATAAAAACAACCCAGGAAACTACAGACCAGTTAGTTTAACTTCTGTGCCAGGGAAGATAATGGAGCAAGTAATTAAATAAATCATCGGCAAACACTTGGAAGGTGGTAAGGTGATAGGGAATAGCCAGCATGGATTTGTAAAGAACAAATCATGTCAAACCAATCTGATAGCTTTCTTTGATAGGATAACGAGTCTTGTGGATAAGGGAGAAGCGGTGGATGTGGTATACTTAGACTTTAGTAAGGCATTTGATACTGTCTCGCATGATATTCTTATCGATAAACTAGGCAAATACAATTTAGATGGGGCTACTATAAGGTGGATGCATAACTGGCTGGATAACCGTATTCAGAGAGTAGTTATTAATGGCTCCCAATCCTGCTGAAAAGGTATAACAAGTGGGGTTCCGCAGGGGTCTGTTTTGGGACCGGCTCTGTTCAATATCTTCATCAACGACTTAGATGTAGGCATAGAAAGTACGCTTATTAAGTTTGCAGACGATACCAAACTGGGAGGGATTGCAACTGCTTTGGAGGACAGGGTCAAAATTCAAAATGATCTGGACAAATTGGAGAAATGGTCTGAGGTAAACCGGATGAAGTTCAATAAAGACAAATGCAAAGTGCTCCACTTAGGAAGGAACAATCAGTTTCACGCATACAGAATGGGAAGAGACTGTCTAGGAAGGAGTATGGCAGAAAGAGATCAGGGGTCATAGTGGACCACAAGCTAAATATGAGTCAACAGTGTGATACTGTTGCAGAAAAAGCAAACGTGATTCTGGGATGCATTAACAGGTGTGTTGTAAACAAGACACGAGAAGTCATTCTTCCGCTCTACTCTGTGCTGGTTAGGCCTCAACTGGAGTATTGTGTCCAGTTCTGGGCACTGCATTTCAAGAAAGATGTGGAGAAATTGGAGAGGGTCCAGAGAAGAGCAACAAGAATGATTAAAGGTCTTGAGAACATGACCTACGAAGGAAGGCTGAAAGAATTGGGTTTATTTAGTTTGGAAAAGAGAAGACTGAGAGGGGACATGATAGCAGTTTTCAGGTATCTAAAAAGGTGTCATCAGGAGGAGGGAGAAATCTTGTTCACCTTAGCCTCTAATGATAGAACAAGAAGCAATGGGCTTAAACTGTAGCAAGGGAGATTTAGGCTGGACATTAGGAAAAAGTTCCTAACTGTCAGGGTAGTTAAACACTGGAATAAATTGCCTAGGGAGGTTGTGGAATCTCCATCTCTGGAGATATTTAACAGTAGGTTAGATAAATGTCTATCAGGGATGGTCTAGACAGTATTTGGTCCTGCCATGAGGGCTGGGGACTGGACTCGATGACCTCTCGAGGTCCCTTCCAGTCCTAGAGTCTATGAATCTATATTCATTTATTTAAGCAATTATATAGCTTAATATTTTCAGATGCTTATTTATTGTACATTTTTAGTATGTTAGAAAATTGTGAATGAAATTCTTATTTACTAGACAATTAACGTTTTGCTCATAATTAGTGTCAAGCTGCATTAGGATGGTAATTGGAATTTAAACACACAAAACAGCATAAAATCTTTTTATTAACAAACATTTTGGATACAAAATTTATCAAAATGTGTTTCACATTTACAATTAAATGATTTACTAAAGGAACAGAGGGATTTACTGTAGTCAATGAATTAAACTGATTATTTCATGTCAGCCTGGGAAAATTTTCACTAATGCCTACATTGAAAGTGACTTGAGCTTAAATTTCTGTTCACCTAAGTCTCTTGAAAATGAGACAACAGCCTCCTAAGTTACTTAGGTTGTTTTTCCACACTGTTAAAACTACTAGATCTCATCCTCTCTCTCCCCTTGTTTTTTTCATTGACTTGAAGAGAAGGACAAGTTTTCCCTCTTTTTCAACTCCCAGTCCATTTTGCAGCTTTGAATGAATTAGTCCAAATGAAGAAAATATTTGTTGCCTGCAGAAGAAGCTACTGCAGTGAAAAGCTGGTTTAGTACTTCACCAAACTCTGATCCCAGGTGCTTAAAGTAGTGACTCCCACCAGTTTAGTGGTGTGACTATCTTTAAATCATAATCAACAAACATGTACTGTACGAATGGTTCACCTCTGTCTTTGACATTTATTTTGTTTGGCACAATTGATGGGTGATTATGAGATACCTATATCATGTCAGCAGTATCTTCTTGAGCGATTATGCGTCTACCTTGGTACTTTGAGTTGAGAATATTGTAGAGAAAACTAAATGGAATAAGTGCCTCAGCCATCTGCTTCTTTACTGCCTGCAATTTAACTTTGTTGTTGGGTATTTCTTTCTTGAATGTCTCTTGAAGTTCTTTCCAAATTCCAACAGCAGCAGTTTGTCCAAGGCTACGGAAATACATCTCTACCCCGATATAACGCTGTCCTCGGGAGCCAAAATATCTTACCGCGTTATAGGTGAAACCGCATTATATCAAACTTGCTTTGATCTGCCAGAGTGCGCAGCCCCGCCCCTCCCGGAGTACTGCTTTACCGCGTTATATCCAAATTCGTGTTATATTGGGTCACGTTATATCAGGGTAAAGGTGTAGGTTTCAGTGTATTCAGTATATCTTCTAGATTTCTCTTTAGTCCAATTTCAAATATGTTGGCTGTGATAGTTCCATCTATTTTGTCATGATTTTTCTTCACAAATTGTCATCAGAAAAGGTCAGATCTTAATAAATAGTTCAAAACAGTCAACCACTGAATTTCATTGTATGTATTGGTGAAGAATTAGCTTGGATCCTCCTGTTCTTTTCAGTAAACCTGAAGCAAAGGAGTTGTTATGGAAGTGTTTTGCAATTTCAGCATTTTCCTTTATTCCTGGAATTGTATTTAAGTATTTGGCTAAAAGATGCATCATATAATCACTGTGCCCATGTGTTATAAGTTTCAGGTTCTCTTCATTATCTTCTTCTAGATTTCTTCTCATCTGTGCTACATTTGCAACATTGTGACAAAGCTATGCACTTGACACTTGAAGTTTTGTTCACAGTTTGTTATAACTTTTACTGCTCCTTACTTTCAAGTATTCTAATGTATGGGCATTTCCTGATATAGCAGTTGTTTCTGTAAGATAGACAAATGCCATCATCTGTTGTCACACAAGCACATATTCCTAGATAATTGTATATGTTGCTTCACCCATCTAGACTCATACTAACGAATTTCCTGTCAATGTTTTTTTACACATTGTTCAATTTCCTTCTGAGACACTGCATCCAGCAGTGTTTGATCCAGTAGGTGAAATATAGCCTCATCATAATGGTTGAACCATGTCAATGAAATATTTGTTCTGAACACGATGAAAAGGAGAACTTGTTGCAGAAATGAACCAAGCAATCTTTTCATCTATGGAGCTTTGCTGGAATTTGTTGGTCCTGGTTATGAACTCGTCCATGGTTTTACTGTATGACGAAGTTTTGATTTGTTTTGGATTTTTTGTACAAGTAATTTACTGGCTGTCGTATGTTTAGTTGAAACACTGCTGGTGGTAACAGCAGATGAATCTGAACTTATAGACATTACAAATGATGAATCTTAATAACCCTTTATTTCTGAGATGTACTATTAAAAAAGTGATAGTGCACTGCTTTAAAACAAATAGATTGTAAATGAAAGATTACTCCTGCAGCAGCTGTGTACCACTGTTTAAAATTATATAATTTATTCTCAGCCTAGTTACGTAGGGATAATAATTAATAAATCATAAGGATTATCTAAATCTATTTACACCCTTATCTCTAGTAACCTACCAAACAGCTGGGGGGAAGAAGAATTGTAAATGTTAAAGTTCATATGTGTCTAATAAACTTTACTTTTAAAACAGGAAATCTTCACCTAGGATCATACTGAGCAATAAAACGTAATTTCAGAAGTCCAGCAGTAACAGTAAAAATGTAATAAATAGTTCCACAAACTAACATACCAAATATATTTTGAACATAAATATTTTGAAATTCATAAGTAATCTGCCCAAAACACAAATTTTTGACCATCTAAGATATAATTTATTAGCATAGTAAAACACAGTAGGTAGATCATAAGAATGGTGCAAAAGTAAGTTTACTAACCAGCTGACCCAGATTGTTGATATATGTCCATATCATCTTCAAAGTCATTGTTTTCTGAAGTATTTTTCATAATGTTTCATTCTGACAACCAGGCCCTTTCTCCTCTTTGTTGCACTGTTTACATTTGGCATATTTGTTTTTTACCCAGAGGTACAGGAATTTCTTCAAAATATTCCCAAATACGGTGTTTTTGTTTTTTTATTGAAATGATGTGCAGCCATAGAAGTTTTTTCTCCAGTTCTCAGATCTTGAAATCAACAGTAGAGGCTGCACCCTGAAGAATGTTGTCCATTCTTCTCACAGTGTTCTTGCTCTGACAACAGAGTTGCTTCTTTCTGGTTGCATGTTCTGCGCCTCTTCCCTGAGAGGATCAAGCCTTTAATAGAGTAGATGGCTTATTGTGCCATAATTTACAAAGCTTGACTTCAAGTGTCAGATTTTTTCCCGATTCTTTTTTTAAATAGAAAAGCAGCCTTTGACTCAAAGTTTTTGATAGAGGCTTATGGATTCAGCATTTTTTTCTATTTAAATGTTTTAAGAGATTATAATAAGTTTAGGTCTTAACATATCTTGTATTAAATTCAGATTTCATTGTAAACAATATTTTTTTAAAAATTATAATTTAAATTAAAATCAATCCAATTTAAATAAAAATCTGATTTTTTTATTTTAAAAAAACATCAATTTTTATCTACCCTGCTTATGGTTTATGAAGAAGAACCTACTGTAGTCTCCTTTGAGCAGAAATTTGGCCTTGACATAGATTTGTAAGGGGGGGGAGTATGTGAGAAATAGTGATTAGCCTTCTGAGGAGACAAGGAAAGCTCCTGGGGAAAGGCAGAATGAATAAATGTATAGGTAAATATTGCAGTCCTTTTGATTAAATCTATTGTTTCATAGGATATCAGCTTTAGCGAGGACAAACTTGTGAAAGCCTCTTTGACCTGCTTGCTTTTGTGAAGGTGAATATTTTTGGAGAAACTTAAATCCAGATATGCAGTGATTTAAGATCTAAGTTATTCCCATATACTGATCTAGTTTCTAAGTGGTATTCTACACACATTGCGTTTATTTTGAATGTGTTCTCACTTTCATTTTAAACCATTTTGTCCAAGTGGTTTTGGGTGTTTGTGTTGTTTCAAGCAGCCTGTTGTCAAAAGCAGAGAGAACACACAGGGTCTGTTTTGTCCTATCAGCATAATGAATCAGTCTTTAAGCTAGCTAAGTTAATGGTTGTGGATACAGATTTCTGATTTTTTTCTTTGGCAGGGTTGTCTGCTAAGGGACAAATTAAAGACCATTGTCTCTGTGACAGGATCTCCCCGGGGTGCAGCCTGGGACTGTGGGACTGCTATGCCCCCTTAACTCTCACCAGCCTGGACTGTCTCATAATGCCTTGCTAGTGACCAGCAGCATACCCCTCCAGGTGCTGTTATCACTCAGTACAACTGCATGTGGAGCCCCACACCCAGTTAGATTGCACAAATGCTACCAGAGCTACTCATGAATCACACAAAGAAAGGCACCAGAGTCAAATCCCCCCACCTCCCAGCACTGTACCTCAGGCATATACCATCGTGCACTGCTCAAGATGGGCGGTGCAGATTTATTAATTTATTTATTCAGCAGTGGAAAGTGGTTATACACCAGCCTTTGCAAAACCTGAGATTTGCCACACACTTCATACAAACTCACCGGTAAAGACAAACAGTTAAATTAATTTATTGACTATAAAAAAAGATAGATTTTAAGTGATATTAAGTGATAGGCAAAAAGTCAGAGTTAGTTACCAAAAGAAAAGAAAATATAAGCAGGAGTATAAACTCTCAGCCATGTTAGACTGGACAATATCTAGATTAAGTAGTTTCTGACCCCCACTAGATATTGTAGTCCTTAATATACAAGTTTGTTCCTCCTGCTGTTGGAGTCTTGTATTCTTCTCAGTGTTTTAGTGTATGTCTTCAATACCAATGTTAAAGCGCTGCTGCAGAGTTGCAGCACTAGCACTGCGAGAAAAAGAAAAAAGAACACCCCACAAAGGGAGTAGCTGGCAGCACTGGTGCACTCTCTACCCTACCGCTTTACAGCGCTGAAACTAGCATCACTCAGAGGGGTTTTTTTCACACCCTTGAGCAAGAAAGTTTTAGTGCTGTAAAGTGGCAGTGTAGACAAGGCCATTTAAAGTGTGCACACTTGCCATTTAAAGCGGAAAAAGTGTCTTTTTTTGTGCAAAAAACATGGGAGCGTCTATACTTGCCAATGACGTTGTAGTGAAACTCAGATGTTTCACTGCAAAAAGAAAACCACCTCCTGGAGAGACGTACAGTCCTTTCTGGTGATGCTTTTGCAGTGATGTGCAAGTGAAGACACATTCTTCCTGTTTACACAGCTTTTAGCCTCCGGAGGATATCCGAAAGTGCTTAGGTGACCACTCTGGCCAGCCGCTCTGCTGCCAGGTAAACGGACATCCACCCCTCCCCTTGTAAAGCCTCTGGAACTTTGAAACTCCCCTTCCTGTTTTCTTGGCAAGTGTTCACTTATTTGGCCAGGTAACAATGCCTGCTTTATGGAGCAAATGATCCCCTGCTTGGAGCAATGCTGAGTTACTGGAGCTTATTAGGCTTTGCATGAGAGGAGGCTGTGCCCCGCAATCACACACACACACGCACCCCCCAATCATCATCAAACTGGAGAGAGCTGCACTGTGGGATAGCTGCCCTAGAGCGCTGCTCTCATCTGCATTGGAAGTGCTGCTAATGTAAACACTCTGACACCTGAGGAATTGAGTACACAAACCAGCGCTTTACTTTCACCGGACTGGTGAAATTTACAGTGCAAAAACTCTGCAAGTGTAGACGTACCCTTAGTTGCTTGCAGCGTAGGTGGGGGCAGGAGAAAAGGCCACGCCTGGGCCCCCTGTGTTCAGTTTTATATCCTCATTCCATGTGCTTGTAGAACACAAGTCCAGGTATGCCTGGGGGCATTGCTAAGTCTTCAGGCAAAGTTGAGCAATCCCCTTGGTGTGGCCTTATGCAGGTGAGTCATTGAATCATAGCTCCCTTGCTGGACAATTACTGTTGATGGATTGTTTCACACCCCGCCCGGGGCGTTGGTTACTTTCCTTGCTGTTGCCTCTGGGAGCTAATATCTGGCTGATTCCCCAAGTTACAGCATGTTTTAGAGACATCTATACAACACAATTCTCGTAACATCACATGTATTTACTGATATACATATATGGATAGAGAAACGACTTTCACCAGATCGTAACCTTGCCCTGATATCTTACAAGGCATGCTTGCTTTGTATGTAATAATCACAAATATATACTCATGAGGAATATGGGGGGTTACAGGGTGCTCCCCCAAGGTACAGAATGTCACACTCTCGTGGCAAGATTTAAATTGCTTCTGCCTCGTGGACGTTGAAAGGTGTCCACTCAAAGCTCATTACATTATATTTTTGTAAAAGTGCTACATATTGTATGTAACTGCAAATCAAGAGACGCTACTCAGTCTTTAGAAGTTTGCTAACCACTGTTCCCTTTTTCCCTGTGTTTCTGTTGTACGGTATGTCTAGATGTTAGTCCTTGTTGTAATGCTTATTAATATTTTAAGTTACAAAACAAAAATCATGTAATTGGAATACTTATTTATTTAATAACTGTCAAATCAGCAATAGTTAGGGCCAGATACTGAGGCGTGTGTTAAGTCCTATTGACTTGAATAGTAAATGAGCAGGCAAATTATACCTTGTGTTCTTGGCCAGATAAGTATTTTGTAATTGCATAGATAACATACTGGATTGTTTACTGGATGTCTTTGAAATAACCATGCAGGTAACATGACTTTCATGCCTTATGTAGTAATAAGTATTCTAGTTATAAGTTGTTCAAAAAAAGTTATAAAATGAGTAAAGAGTGGTGTATATCTACAATATTTGATCTGTAAGATCTTGTTTTTTAAGAAATAGCTAAATTCCTGAAAATTATATACAGATAGTATTTTAGTTGAGTTGAATGGCTTTAGTAAGAGATGCTTTAATCTGCTATCTATAGGAAGGTTAGCTGATTTTTACTTGCAGTATTTTGGTATTTATGTACATTGTGCAATGGCCATAGATCTAAGTTTGAGGTGTCTAGGATGTTTTTGTTTTCATGGAGGAATATTTCGACTTAAATTAAACGTTCAATAACAAAACTAATATGTAAGCACTAAGGTGTCAACTTTGTCCAGGGCCACCTAATTGCAGCCCTGTTGATCTCATCTCCAGTTTTTTGTTTGTTTTTTGTTTGTAAAGAGATATCTAATGATCTGGAGCTTACGTTTTCTTAATAAGTGAAAGATAATATGTAAGTGACATGGGAAGGTGTGGATGTCTTAACATAGGGAGTAAGGAGAATTTGTAGGCTTGAAGCATGAGATCCACTCACGAACATGACATACAATACCTGTAAAACGCAAGCTTTGCCTTGATCTGACATAGCCTGAAACTTACCCTTGGGATAGACATGGTGTATCTGAACCCTTTTTAGAGTTTGTGAAACTAATTGATTTCAGTGGAGTTTCACAGGATGTAAATCTGGGCAGAAATTGCCCCTCATGAAAAATGACTATTAGACTTGAGTAAACTATTATTAGTCTTGCTCACAGTTTTTCAAAAATATCCTGTTGCTACCTCTTGGAGCTTTAATTTGTGTCAATCAGGGTGTTGGGATCACTTACTTGTTGTTGTTTCTTCAGATGTCGAGTATGTGACTTCGCCACAACAAATATGAATAGTTTGAAATGTCATATGAGGCGCCATCCACAGGAGCACCAGGCAGTGCAGCTAATGGAACAGTACAAGTATGTAACAGTTATGAGTTGGCAAAAGCCGTAGTAGTGTGATTTTGTTCCCTTATGAAACAAAGTGGAGTTCAGATTCATTGCTTTCTCTGTAATCTAAATAAAAAAATAGCTTGGGTAGGTTGTCATGAATTATTTTTTCTGCCTGTCTTATTCTCTATTGCCAGTTGATTAACATTCATACAAAAGCAAAAAGTATTGGAGCTAATTTGGTATTCTTAGTGTCTCCATGTGAGACGAAACGTTGAGTTGCATTATGTTATCCTAGAAAAGAACATGAGTTTCACTAGTCTTATATTTGTGTATATTTGATAAATACCATTAGTAGTCTGTTCCCACATGCTACATACTGAGGAAAAAAGTTATTATAAATGAAATTCTAATACTTCAGCATGGCTACCCAGTGCTAACTTGCAACAAAGAGTTGAAAACCTAGGATGAAGGCAAAAATGCAAAGAAACTAAATAACTCATACTGGAAGATTGGGCAGGCAACCAGGGCCATTGGGATAAATCGCATGCATACAAAAGTTGTGGTCTCAAGAAAAAAATCCAAAATCTTCACAACTACAAAATGTAAACTAACCCTCCCCACTATGCTCCTTTCCAGAGTGCTTTCTAGTAGCACTAGACACTATGTACTCTGCAGCTATACTCTGTAGAAAAGCATTCTGCAGTCATCTAATATTACTGAAAACTTCCACACCTCTGGCCTCTCAACGTCCCTGATGGTCCACTTTGTCAAAGGCTGTGAGAAAATTTCCACAGTATGTCAATTTAGGACATTCTTGAACAGTGAGATTTAATCATTCAGCAGAAGTTAAGCCAGTAGGGCAAATTAAACTGAATTCTGTATAGTGTTGCCAACTCTCCAGGATTGACCTGGAGTCTCCAGGAACTAAAGATTAATTTTTAATTAAAGATCGTCATGTGATGAAGTCTCCAGGAATACATCCTTGCAACAATGCCCAATGCCAACTCTGTCCACACATCTATTCAACTGACCTCATCATAGGACCTAATCACATCAGCCATGCCATCAGGGGCTCATTCACCTGCACATCTACTAATGTGATATATGCCATCATGTGCCAGCAATACTGCTTTGCCATGTACATTGGCCAAACCGGACAGTCTCTACACAAAAAAATAAATGGACAGAAATCTGACATCAGGAATCATAACATGCAAAAACCAGTAGGAGAACACTTCAGTCTCCCTGGTCACTCAATAACAGACCTAAAAGTGGCAATCTTGCAACAGAAAAGCTTCGAAAACCGACTCCAAGGAGAAACTGCTGAACTTGAATTAATATGCAAACTAGATACCATCAATTTAGGCTTGGAGAGAGACTGGGAATGGCTGAGCCATTACACACATTGGATCTATTTCCCCATGTTAAATATCCTCACACCTTCTTGTCAAACTGTCTGAATTGGATCATCTTGATTATCACTACAAAGATTTTTTTCTCCTGCTAATAATTGCTCATCTTAATTAATTAGCCTCTTAGAGTTGGTAGGGCAACTCCCAACTTTTCATGTTTTCTGTATGTGTGTGTGTGTATATATATATATATATATATAATCTTCTCACTATATGTTCCATTCTGTGCATCTGATGAAGTGAGCTGTACCCACAAAGCTTATGCTGAAATAAATTTGTTAGTCTCTAAGCTGCCACAAGTACTCCTGTTCTTTTTGTGGATACAGACTAACACGGCTGCTACTCTGAACTCTGTATGATTTGTTATAGAAATAAGGAAACTGATCTCCATGTACTACTGTAGAATGACCTAGGTTCCAGCAGCTATGTCTTATATAAAACCACAAGATGAATGCACACTGCAGAAATTAAGTGCTCTTCCTCAATCTTCATTCTTTTGCTAAAAGTGGAATGTAAAAATGCATTCTGTAAAACATTGGCCAAGAACAGCAAACTCCTTTTATGTGTATTTCTTTCCTCTCACTATACTTTGTATATTTCCTATGGGATCATGTTGTGCGATATGCTCATATATTGACCCATGGATGATGAGTAGTATAGTGAGTGATCCTGGAAGTTGCTGAGCACCTTCAGCTTTGATTTGAAATTAGCATGTTGTAGCATTAACACTATAGTTCTGTAATCCTGAAAGCAAAAATGTGTTGCTTAGGGCTTGTCTACATCACAAAGTTGCAGCGCTGGTGAGGGGGTTACAGCGCTGCAACTTAGGAGGTGTACACATCTGCAGGGCATCACCAGCGCTGCAACTCCCTGTTTGCAGCGCTGGCCGTACTCCCGTTTTGTCTCGGGTGTAGAGGATCCAGCGCTGGTGATCAAGTGTAGACACTTACCAGCGCTTTTCTTGACCTCCGTGGAATAAGTAGGTATCCCAGCATACCTGAGGAAGCCTCTGGTAATCAAGCAGGTCTCCTTCCCCGGTTTGCTCTCGCGTTCCCCGAACCCCCGAGCAAGCAGGTCTCCTTCCCTGCGGTTTGCAGGGGGGTTCGGGGAACGCGAGAGCAAACCGCGGCGAAGCTGGTCTCCTTCCCCGGTTTGCTCTCACGTTCCCCGAACCCCCGTGCAAGCAGGTCTCCTTCCCTGCGGTTTGCAGGGGGGTTCGGGGAACGCGAGAGCAAACCGCGGCGAAGCTGGTCTCCTTCCCCGGTTTGCTCTCGCGTTCCCCGAACCCCCGTGCAAGCAGGTCTCCTTCCCTGCGGTTTGCTCTCGCGTTCCCCGAATCCCCGAGCAAGCAGGTCTCCTTCCCTGCGGTTTGCAGGGGGGTTCGGGGAACGCGAGAGCAAACCGCGGCGAAGCTGGTCTCCTTCCCCGGTTTGCTCTCGTGTTCCCCGAACCCCCCTTGAAACCGCCCAACAGCGCTGCAGTGTGGCCACATCTAACACCACTTGCAGCGCTGGTTGCTGTAAGTGTGGCCACTCTGCAGCGCTGGCCCTATACAGCTGTACTAATACAGGTGTAACAACTAGCGCTGCAAAATTGTAGATGTAGACATACCGTTAGTGACTGAGCTAGGAGTCTGCTCTTTAAACCATGAGTATTCAAAAATAAGTATTGAACTGTCACTTCAGTAAGTTTGTACTATCGAACCTGCACACTGAATAAGGCAAGGGTTCTGCAGTAAAGTGACCTTGTGTCACTAATGTGAGCATGTAATTAGAGACATAAGGTAGGTGAAGTAATACCTTTTATTGGACAAACTTCTGTTTGGTGAAAGAGAGAAGCTTTCCAGCTACACAGATCTCTTCTTCAAGTCTGGGAAAAGTACTCAGTGTCACAGCTAAACACTGAGTGGAACAGATTATTTAGCATAAGTAGTTAACACATATTGTAAGAGACCATTCAAGGTGAAGTGACCTGTTAACCTTGAATGGTCTCTTACAATATGTGTTAACTACTTACGCTAAATAATCTAAATAATTGGCCAAACCGGACAGTCTCTACGCAAAAGAATAAATGGACACAAATCTGACATCAGGAATCATAACATTCAAAAACCAGTGGGAGAACACTTCAGCCTCTCTACCCACTCAGTGACAGACTTGAAGGTGGCAGTTTTGCAACAAGAAAACTTCAGAAACAGACTCCAAAGAGAGACTGCTGAACTCAAATTAATATGCAAATTAGACACAATTAACTTAGGTTTAAACAGAGACTGGGAATGGTTGGGTACTACACTAATTGAATTTATTGCCCTATGTTAAGTTCTCCTCACACCTTTTATGGGTCATCTCAATTATCACTTCAAAAGTTTTTTTCTCCTGCTGATGATAGCTCATCTCAGTTGATTAGACTCTTCCTGTTGGTATGCATACTTCCACCTTTTCTTGTTCTCTGTATGTATAAATATCTCTCGTCTGTGTGTTCCATTCTATGCATCCAAAAAAGTGAGCTGCAGCTCACGAAAGCTTATGCTGAAATACATTTGTTAGTCTCTAAGGTGCCACAAGCACTCCTGTTCTTTTTGCGGATACAGACTAACACGGCTGCTACTCTGAAAGCTAAATAATCTGTTACCCCTTGTATTTTTAGCTTGACACTGAGTACTTTTCCCAGACCTGAAGAAGAGCTCTGGGTAGCTGGAAAGCTTCTCTGTTTCACCAAACAGATGTTCGCCCAATAAAAGATATTACCTCACCCACCTTGTGTCTCTAATGTCCTAGGATCAACATGGCTATAACAATGCTACAAACAACATATAATTAAAGACTGTTGTAATGCATGTGCACATGGGGTGGAGTTGTGATTGAGTGGGCATCTTTACCTTTTGTTCCTCACTCAACTTTGCAAAATTAAACATTCTTTTAGCTATACTTTACTGATTTAAGAGGGAAGTTGGGATTTTAAAGGCGTGCATTCGTTTTTATTTATTAAAATGGCAGGATTGTGATGTAGCAATCTGATTTGGCTAGTAAAGTTTTCATTCAGACTGAGACATCCATTGACTCTAATTTGAAAATCTCACTTGCCTAAGAAGGATTAAAATTAAACAAACAACCCTTCCCCCGCCCCCGGGGTAGAATTGTACATTTTTTGATACGTAATAGAGATAGTAATGCTAAAAAGCGTGGCCTCATTATATGCCAGTGGAGCTGGCCTTCCTTGCCACATACATGTAGTGTACACTGTGTACTACATATCTTCATATAACCTTTCAAATTATGCGTTCTCCACAGTATTCTGGGAGGAGCTGTAAGTAGAATTTTGTTTCTTTTGTTTTCTAGTTAGTGGAAATTGCAGCCATTGCAAGTTCAGACTGCTGCATTTGGGGCTTGATCCTGCTGCCATTAAAGTCAATGGCACAACTCCCATTGACTTGTGTGGTGCAGTATCAGGGTTTCCAGATGTTATACTAATAGCAAATATTTTTTCCTCTGAAAAGTAAAGCTTTTTGACAGGTGGCAGCCATTTTAACAAATCCATCATAATATAACATGAGATGACACTGGGATAGTTGAACAGGAAAAATTGACTGTTGTTGAAGGGTGATAGAATTGTGACTGAAGTAGATTCTTAGCTGTAGCTGAGAGTACAACTACTTGAGGCTGGAATTCTAACAAAATGTGAAAATGCCAGTTTGTGATGGTAATCAAATTCAGCATACTATCTTAATTATTGATAACTGAGAGCTTCTCAAGTGCTAGAGGCACCTGGCCCTCAGCCCCTGTGCCTCACAACTTGCTAGTGATGGATGCTCCCATAATCACACATCCTTTTGTCTATTATGTATGTATAGTGTTAACAGATTTCTCTCTTAAAATTACTTTAACCATAAAACTTCTAAAATTCTCATTATTTTCATTTATGGAAAAGTCCCATTATATTTAATTGGGATTAAGCCAATACGTTTCTATATTACATGGAGTAGGATTTTATACAAATTTATCTAAAAACATACTTAAGATCTCATTCTATGAAACTTTCCCAAAGGTTTTTTAATCATCCAGTTGAATTCCATAATACATTATGTAAAAGCAGCAAAGAATCCTGTGGCACCTTATAGACTAACAGACGTTTTGGAGCATGAGCTTTCGTGGGTGAATACCCACTTCCTCAGATGCAAGTGACATGCATCAGAAGAAGTGGGTATTCACCCACGAAAGCTCATGCTCCAAAACGTCTGTTAGTCTATAAGGTGCCACAGGATTCTTTGCTGCTTTTACAGATCCAGACTAACACAGCTACCCTCTGATACATAATACATTATGGTTTTGTTAGACTTTTTCAAAGGGGTTTTCAGTAATCTTAATTTGTAACTAGTTTTGAGAAGGGAGGGATAATGGGATAATGAAGAAGCAAGAAAAGGAAATATTGCAGTGTCACGTTTGTTACAAATTCCCATGTTTTCCTTCATTTACCAACCTTTGCTATTTATATACTTTTGTTCTTACAAAATGTAATTAGGAATGGTATAAAAATGTCTGCTGTGTCAATTAAATATCAATTAGGAACACAAACTAAATTTAATGGAGAAAAAAATTATTGTACATGCACAGTAGCAAACTTTCAGAATTCACTGTTTCTGGCTATTTGTTTTGTGTTTTCCTTAAAATATCAGAAGACAATAATCTACATTTATTTATTATTTCACACTGAATTTCATTTCTAAAATGGAAGGTAAGTTGAAGTGATCAGAACTATTGCATTTTTGTAGTATTCAAATTGCTTTTTTTTAAAAAAAAAAAAATGGCCAAATTGATAGTAGCATTCTACATTTTTTGTTTTGATTTGCTTTAAATATTTTGTAAATACGAGATGTTCCATGCAAAGTTTTATTCTGAACTACATTTACTTGGCCGGGATATAAACTTAAAACAAGGAAGGGTTGACATGCTTTATTTATAGTGGCATTAAATTATTATGACATCTTGAAATTGCTGCAACATGGAGACATTTCTCTTTGACCAAACGTTAGGAGAGAAAGGAAATAACCGTAATTCTCAGCTGTATTATCTCATTTGGCCTGTTTTAGAAAATTTAGTTTAAAAAGTGAGTTATTTGACTTCACTTCAAATACCTTCTCTTACCCTCATTGTTTTTCAGATGTTCTCTTTGTGGATATGTATGCAGTCACCCTCCTTCCCTGAAGTCCCATATGTGGAAACATGCAAGTGACCAAAATTATAATTATGAACAAGTGAACAAGGCTATTAATGATGCAATTTCACAAAGTGGCAGGTGTGTGTATGTATGACACTTCCTTACAAACTAGAATCCTTAATCTAGACTTTTTGAAAGCACTCAACATTGACTCAAGATAAACTACAATCTGCAAATTTAAACAAAAAAAATTACTATGACTTTTTAAAAAAAAACTTTGTTTATTTTTTAGGTTTCAAGGGCAGCTACCTGGAAAGACTCTATTAGAAAGCACTGATGAAAGTTTAGTACCTGTTCTAGAGAGTTCAGAGAACTTGATGTCATTTTCAGAGTCTGTTAATCAGACTACTAATGAAATTTCAGGTTCTCATGAAAATCAAAAACTTAATCCAACAATTAATACCTCATGCAATTTGGAAAAGAACTCCAGTCAGCCTCACCTTGGCACCGAATACTGTGTTCTACTCTTCTGCTGTTGTATTTGTGGGTTTGAGTCCACCAACAAAGAAAATCTGTTGGATCATATGAAAGAACATGAAGGTGAAATCATAAACATCATTCTAAATAAGGACCACAGTGCAATTCAGAACTCCAACTAGATCAAACTATCAGCTAAAAAGGAGAGGCTTTCCTAAAATGGGTTTTTTCTTTCTTTGCTAATGTTGCCTGAGATACTTGCTCAAGAGAGGAAACGCAAGTAAAATGTACTGATTTCCCAACTGAGTCTTTGTTGCAATTACGGACATAATTTAATTAGCTAAAACCATTAAATACTCCATTTTGGGGAAACTGTGGAATGATCCATCTAACCCTTTATCCCTCCCTGTGATGCCAAGAGTCTGGATTTCTCAGTGCCTGGTGTTAATCCAAAGTGCATTAGCACAATAAGAAAACCAAACTCAGCAGCTAGACAAGGTATTAGCTCAATTCAAAAGGCTTTTTTTTTTTGTGCCTTGATAGTATTTAGTTAAGGATGTGAAACTCATTTCAGGCAATTGTTTTTCCTTCAATGCAAAGGACATTGGGCCAGATACAGGTTATGAATTAATGCTCACCTAAAATTTACTGTTCGATTCTAAGGGGTAGATGGTGAAGTGGGTGCTCCTGATTTATTTTTAAGGCCTTACTCTTCCCAGCTTAACAGTTGTTTTCTGAATAAACAGTACTGGATGGTATTCCTTCTGTCACTAATAGAAAGAGCCAGTTCAAGGCAGCAGAAGCTGAGTGGCTTGAAGGCAGTAGGTATCTTGCCAATTATTTGGCTAGATCCTAAGTAAATACAAGATCTTATTTTAGACATGTTAAATTCATACGACCCATTGTTTAATGTCTTTCTTTAAAATATTCAGCCAAACCTCTAAAAGCAAGTGGATCATGATATAAATTGGCATTTTTTTCTAGTGACATTTTCATGTCAGTACATAATGAGTGCTGTAATTTTGGGGTGGGAACAGGCAATCACCAGAAATGTAATTGACAAAAGGCCAGATTTTTCAAGGTACTTAGGCCCTAAAGATATAGATAGGCGCCTAGTGGGATTTTCAAAAGCACTTGGTGCATAGCCACTTTTGAAAATTACACTAGGTGCCTACCTACATCTTTAAGTGCCTAAGTACCTAGAAAAGTCTGGCTCTAACACTGTCTGTTGAAATAATTACTCAAGAGGTATACTAATCTTTTCACATAAAATGCTTCAAATTTCACAATAAGAGAATTCAGCAAAAATAATTTCTAAGTAAAAATTGACCTGCTTTGTGGAAACAACCTTTCCTCCGTTGCACCGAAATAGAAAGTAACAGGATCTATGATGGTTAATGGAGTAAACATTACTGATGCATGTGATAAGGATTCACAAAGGGAACTTGATAATTGCTGTCTTGTATTTTTAAAACAACCCTTAGAAATTTCTTCCTTTTTAAAAACATTTTGCTTCTAAAATTATAATGCTGATCTTTCATGTAGTTTAAATGACCTACATCAGTTTATATATGGATGGGAATTTCAGTATGCAGGCTAATTGCCAGGGAATTCTGCCCAAATCACTTGTAAAGTTGGCCCCTAAAATTGTGTTTTAGTATATACTTGCTACAAAAAAAGTGTAACATTTGAAAAGGAGCCCTTTTGCAGTCAGACTAAAACATTCTGATGAAGTTTGAAACATTCAATTTTGGTTTAAAAGTAGCTTCAAAACTGTAATTGCACGGAAGCATGCCCAGTTGTTGGCATCTCAGTTCAGTTATCCTGGGTTAGTTGCTCATTTGTTAAAAATGGTTAGTACACTATTGTTTCAAAGAATGATGCAGAACTTTTTTGTATTTATTACCTATTTATACATTTTTTAGCAGAAATAAGCTACAACTATAGAAATCTGAAAAGCTGGTGTATGAGTAGCGTACAGTCTTCATGGTGCTATTTCTGTGTTAATTTTCTAAGTTCTCCTGTGGACAGTGGAGCTGGTAAACAGGAAGCAAAAAGAGGATAGCTTTTTGTATACAACTTTACTTTTAAGAAGCAACCCAGGGTATAAAGGCTGGATAAAGGGCAGAGTTGTATTTCAAGCTGTACTGGTGATCTTTTAAAGTGGGTTTGTTTTTAAAAATTTTGAACTTTTTCTACATGTAAGTAGTCCTATTAATTTGGTTATAAATTAGGTTAGATGTACAAAAGTTATTTTAAAAACTGGTAAAGATCTATCGTCATACAGCCCATTACACTAATAGGTTTGACCTATCCATGAACTAAACATAGTACATTTCACATATTTTAAATAAAAATGTAAAGTAACTTCTGTATGTTTTACATATTTTACTAAAAATAGAATATACAAGGGCCAATCAGAAGGGAATTTTTCATATTTATACAGGCTAATTTGACACTTTAAAAACATGATTATAATGAACAATTTCAATCAGAGGTGGAAAATATTTAATTAGGGTACTGGTGTTGTCTTAGTGACCAGTATTGAGACCAATATTGTATCCTTCCTGTAGAATTCTGTTTAAAAAACAGGAAATTGGGCACATTTTTAATATCTGAGATCACAGAGTGCATTCTAACATTCCAGATCCTGTATTTACAGATCCTATTTATTGCAGTCATTTGAAAATCTGGTAAATATAAAAATTTCGGAGAGGCCACAGTAATTTGTATTTTAAATTCTCCTTTTAAACTCATCGAAACTACAGTGTGCCTTGACCTTAACTTAATTTCTTCCCATAATGGATCATGCATTTTGAAGTTGTTACACTAATGTAATGTGAAGAACTTGGAGGCATGAGCTAGAAGATGGCAGGGAGCCCAGATTTACAAAGTCGAACTTTTTAGTCATGTTTTTTCTGAGTGCAGTGTTACAATATAATGCAGCAAGACCCATTGTAATATATTGGAACTACAAACCAAGGTATAGCTATTTACAGCGTGTTCTTTACCATCTCATTATTTGTGTGAGTAATCTTCGGTTAACCATGTGTTGTTCTAAAGCAGTAGAAGGGGGTGGGAGGGCCTTCTAAAAACTGACTAGGATAAATACTACAACTGCCAAGAAACAATTACTTGCTAGCCTGCAGAAAATAATCTTCATAGAGAAAAATTCCTTATTGATTGTCCCCATGCTGCCATCGATTCACATTCAAAATTCCCCCTTGACTTTAACAGAAACTATGAATGTGGAATGATTACAGAATCAGTTCCTGAAAGCAAGTATTCTGATCATGATACCTGCTTTGGAAAGTGTTGTGTTGATTGGTTTGTTTGCATGTTTTGGGTTTGTTTTAACAGCACTTTTCAGGGTTACACCATTTCAATGTTCCCATTCCTTTGAGAATTTACAAATATTTTGAGATGCTACTGGCACACAGAACTAGCAAATTATCATACTTGCAGTGCTATTGGTTTTTCTTTTTATTCAGTGACATGGACTATAACTTAAAGCCTTTGTTCTAGATGTCTACAATTCTGTTATGGAGGAAATTCCCATTTTCTACTCATGAAATAGCTGGGGATCTGTAATCTTCCATTGTAGCTTTCTACTTCGTACTTGGCCTAGAAAGAGAGAGTGGGATTCAGCCAGAGTTACTGTATTCTCCTGTCCCAAGCACTTATTTAATCATTAAAATAAAATAAAAATGTACAGTGGGTGCTCAAAAGTATTGACGAATATATTTAATAGAAATTTACATTTGCGTTTGATATTCATGGACATGAGTACATGTATTTTTTTAAGAAAAGGTATTGTAACACTATGGCAGTGCTTTTTATAGCCAAAGTTTAAAAAAAATTAGAAAACTGACAAAGACTGCAGTTACTTTTGACACTGTATCTTATTAAAATAGGATGAATTGCATTTTATAAAACTATCCAGCACATTAAGCTGCATGCCTTAAGCTCTCTGTAGGATTGTGTTCCTAATAGAACAGATTGTCTGTTTGGAACTATGAAGCAAGTCTGTAGTACTACTTTAACTACCTTCTGAAATACTGTACGTTAGAATAATTTATTTTGCTTTACAGGAATTTGTCATGTATTGACTTTAATATTGTATTTTGGTAATAAACTTTTTTGTTAAACACTTCTTAGTGTTCTGCTTTTATTTGTACAGTATGAGACAAATATTTAACGGGGGAAGTAAATACTGAGCCAGTGCTTGGTAAGGTGGAAGAAAACTACACCTTTTGAAATGGGTGTGCAAATCCAATCTGAACACCCAGGCAGAGATCATCATGCTTTATATAAGCAGAATGCCTTTCTTATGTAGAGGCACAACCCCCTTGCGAATCTATTCCAGTACTTTAACTATCCTCATAGTTATCTTAGATAGTAGGAAAAACTTCGTCTCCTTTGTAGCAAATTCCTGTCCTGCCTTCAGGGGACATGGAGAACAAAATAGCATGATTACCTTCCCTTTACAAAGTACATACATTTTACATAGATCAGTTTCTTGAAAATAATTATTCTTCCTTATTTATCCATATTCTGTATATACCTTTACTTTTTTCTCCATTGATGTGAATAAAATTACTTCTCTTCTGTACAGATTAACTCGTGCTGACCCTTATTATGGTATTGTAGCTCTTACGATATTTAGTGCTAAGAACAAAGTGACCTAATGCTACACTCTGTGGAGTCCATAATTCCTCAGTTCCCATACTCTACAGTCCCTAACTCTGGCATTCACTCATCCACTAATGTGCCACCCATGCTGCTGCTTCTAATGGCAGGTCTTGTTGCTCTTAAAGGGCACTCTGTTAAGTCTCTTTGGGCTTCTTGTGAAAGATTGGGTGGTTTGGGTTTATTCTGAGATCTTATCCTGTATATGAGTGAAACACACACACACATGGACCCCAAAATGTGCAAAATGGTGGCACTTTGTAAATAAAAATTATACTCAGTTTGGCAAAGGGTTAAGAGATGAAAAAAAATTTGTAAAAATTTAACATTTACAGCTGTATTTTTAATGTATCTTTAGAATCCTCAAGCTATAATTAGAATATACTGTAGTCTTTTCATGACCCAGTTCTGAATTCTAATTTTAGAAATACTTAAACTAAGTATTTAAGTATAAACATGGTTATAGTTTTAACGTTTGACAATAGTTAATTTTAAAATTGTATGAAACAATATGTAAGATTGATATAGATCTCAAACAAGCTACATGAGGTATCTTATTTGCAAAAGGACTAGAAGACTAAGTCAAGACAATTGGTTTCTTGTCATAAAAATACAATATATCCAATTACACAGTGATACAATCTTTCATTTTAAAGCACTGCCACATGATTAACTTTAATGTGATTAGACAAGGTTATCTAAGATCCCCAGTGGGCCATAAGAGGTCCTAGAACAAGTCATGGTTAAAACTTATTCCACTCAGTATTTCCTTTATTTTATAGTATAAAAGTGACAGTCCTCAGTTCAAATTCTATCACCGACCCAACAAGACCAACATAGCAGACAAAGGAAGTTTTGTCAGCACTGTGTAAGTGATTTAAGTTAATTCCTTTCTGGAAAATGGATAATATACCATCTTGGGATATGATTATCTCATGCTGCATATGCTAAACTGGGATGGGACCTGGTCAGTATTTAGTTTGAAGAATTCCAATAGAACCCAGAATGCCCCAGAAAGCTGTGTTGGCAACTCAAAGTGATTCTTCTCTCATAGTAATGTTGAACCAATATAGTTGCCTAATGCTAGGAGAGGCAATAGTTGATATCTATCCAATGAGATCTAAAAGTGAGGTCCTGATTACTTGTACTCATTACAGCTTGTGTGGCATTTTACACAAAGCCTGATACCTAGGCTCAGTTTCCAATGTGGGTATCTAATTGAGCTGGTTGAATAACAAAACTGATTTGTAAATATCTTCATGAATAAAAGCTCTAAATTCCTTCATCTGTAATTCACAAGGTCATGCTGTTCAAGAGTATTTGGACAACTGAGACGAATTCATGAATTCCCAGAGTATCAACAACTTTAACATGAATGAATTCATTGGAAAATTCAAATCAGAAGGTAATTATAAATCCCCTGACAAAGATAGTCTCTGCATCTGTGTTTGTACAGAACCTAATATGAGGTCCAAATTAGAGTCTTAGGATGCTACTGTAACAAATGATTAATAACTTGTTTTTTTGTTTTTCTGCTGTTTCAAATGTTTATCATCCAGGCAGGTATCAGCAACAATGCCATACAATGTACATGTCCCTGCATATAAAAATAGTAACCAGTCAACAGATCAACCCCCAGGTTGAACATTTTGTTCAAATTATAGTATTTGGCAAATGTTAGTTTAAAAAAAAAAGTCAGGATCTGTTCATGAATGATGTCCCTGGGGGCTTGTCTACATCAGAAAGTTGCAGCGCTGGTGAGGGAGTTACAGCGCTGCAACTTTGAAGGTGTACACATCTGCAGGGCATCACCAGCGCTGCAACTCCCTGTTTGCAGCGCTGGCCGTACTCCCGTTTTGTCTCGGGTGTAGAGGATCCAGCGCTGGTGATCCAGCGCTGGTAATCCAATGTAGACACTTACCAGCACTTTTCTTGACCTCCGTGGAAGGAGGAAGCCTCTGGTAATCAAGCTGGTCTCCTTCCCCGGCTTGCTCTCTCGTTCCCGGAACCCCGAGCAAGCAGGTCTCCTTCCCTGCGGTTTGCAGGGTGGTTCGGGGAACGCGAGAGCAAACCGCGGCGAAGCTGGTCTCCTTTCCCGGTTTGCTCTCTCGTTCCCGGAACCCCGAGCAAGCAGGTCTCCTTCCCTGCGGTTTGCAGGGTGGTTCGGGGAACGCGAGAGCAAACCGCGGCGAAGCTGGTCTCCTTTCCCGGTTTGCTCTCTCGTTCCCGGAACCCCGAGCAAGCAGGTCTCCTTCCCTGCGGTTTGCAGGGTGGTTCGGGGAACGCGAGAGCAAACCGCGGCGAAGCTGGTCTCCTTTCCCGGTTTGCTCTCGCGTTCCCCGAACCCCCCTTGAAGCCGCCCAACAGCGCTGCAGTGTGGCCACATCTAACACCACTTGCAGCGCTGGTTGCTGTAAGTGTGGCCACTCTGCAGCGCTGGCCCTATACAGCTGTACTAATACAGCTGTAACAACCAGCGCTGCAAAATTTTAGATGTAGACATGGCTGTCTACAACGGGCTAGCTGGAGTCACCATATGGTTGATTACTGCCTTCTGCTGGCTACCCTGTTAAAAGATTACAGATCTGAGATCTTAAATTTCTCAAAGTGCAGGGAAAGACAGAGGGACAGTCGTCAAAAGCAGTTATCACCTATGAACAAGAAGTTGCCTAACATCTTATCCACATGAGAAAATTATACTGATTTAAGTAATGTCCATACAAAAGAGCTGCAATTTAGTTAGTTCAATTTCTAAATCGATTTAGTTAAATTGGTACAAATTTTCCTGTAGAGAAGGCTTTAGACAAGAGTGACATTATTTCCATTTTTATAAGACATCGTGTAGTATTATAAATTTACTTTAAATTAGGTTATTTTTCCAATGTTAAAGTCTGGTGACCTTTTCTTTGCACCCATTCTTTGGAGCAGGGACATGAAATTTGGTGGTCTTTGGTGGTCTTTGTGTCAGGCATGTGCCTTTTGCCATCCCCTTGAAAATCTGCAAAAATTTGGCCTCTGAAAAAAAAAATAGTTTGAACATGCTAAGTAGAGACTTGAGTATAATCATTAAAATCTCTGCACAGAGCATGTTTGAGCAGCTTATACCTCCTAGTGCTGACCAGACCATATGCCATCTCCACAGACACAGCCTGTTCCAGGGGTGAGCGCATGGGATGATCGCCTTGGGCACCAACCTCCATGAGTTACTGTGCTCCTGAGCTCTTTAAGTATTTTTTGTGCTGTACTCTGATTGGCCAGCTAAGTTTTTGTTTTGTTTGGCTGCTCACAGGGTGCAGCTCTGAAAATATTTTCCCCTCTGGCCAGCAAAAGGCTAATGCCACTCCTGTTCACAGGGCAACTGAGTGTGCGGTATCTCAGAGCTATGGGAGCAAAACAGGCCTTACCAGGAAATGGCTACTCTGGGCCTATTAGGTATCGGGGTAGCCGTGTTTGTCTGTATCCACAAAAACGAGTCCAGTGGCACCTCCGATTTATTTGGGTATAAGCTTTTGTGGATACATCTGAAGAAGTGAGGTTTTTTACCCACAAAAGCTTATGCCCAAATAAACCTGTTAGTCTTTAAGGTGCCACTGGACTCCTTGTTGTTTCTGGGCCTAGGTGGGACTGGTCACTGGAATTCTCAATGATTCCCCCTATTGCCATGCAGTCAGCCTGGAGGAGAAAGCTAGCTGACTCAAATCCATAGGGGACAAAAAGCAGATATGAGGAAGCACAGTATTAGATTAGGACAAGAAGTCTGGTAAGACAGCCAAGTGTGGAACAGAAAGACTGGCTGGATAAGGAGACTGGGTCATGATGGGTCATTTGGTAGTGGGCACAAAAGTGGGTGACTGGGTAACAAAATGGCAGATTAAAATCAATGTTGATAAATGCAAAGTAATGCACATTGGAAAACATAATCACAACTATACATATAAAATGATGAGGTCTAAATTAGCTGTTACCACTTAAGAAAGATCTTGGAGTCATTGCTGATAGTTCACTCAAAACATCCACTCAGTGTGCAGCAGCAGTCAAAAGAGCAAACAATGTCAGGAATCATTAAGAAACGGAAAGATAAGACCAAAAATATTTCATTGCCTGTATAAAAATCCAAGGTACTCCCACATCTTAAATACTGATATATTGGAATTGGAAAAGGTTCAGAAAAGGGCAACAAAAATTATTAGGGGTGTGCAATGGCTTCCACATGAGGAGTGATTAATAAGACTGGGACTGTTCAGCTTGGAAAAGAGACAGCTAAGGGACGATATGATAGAGGTCTATAAAATGATGACTGGTGTCAAGAAAGTAAATAAGGAAGTGTTATTTACTCTGCCTCATAACACAAAAAGTAGAGGTCACAAAATGAAATTAATAGGCAGCAGGTTTAAAAACAAACAAAAGGAACCTATGGAACTCCTTGCCAAAGGATGTTGTGAAGGCCAAGACTATAACACGGTTAAAAAAAAAAAAAAAAAAAAAAGAACTAGATATGTTCATGGAGCATGGGTCCATCAATGGTTATTAGCCAGGATGGACAGGGATGGTGTCCCTAGCCTCTTTTTGCCAGAAGCTGGGAATGGGCAACAGGGGATGGATCACTTGTGATTACGTTTTGTTCATTCCCTCTGGGACATTGGCCACTGTCGGAAGACAGGATGCTGGTCTAGATGGACCTTTGGTCTGATCAAGTATGGCCATTCTTACAGGCTGGAGAGCAAGCCCACTGACACTCACCCATGGCTCCAGTCTCATGGGGGTTGCAACATCATTCGCATTTGGCCCAACCACTCATTCATCACAAGGGAGAGGTGGCCAGGCCAAATATGAGTGAGTGGTGTTATGACAAGGCACACAGTATTTCAATGCCATGCAACCCTGTGCATCATGTTGCAATGCCCAGATGAGGGAGACGGGCTGAGCTACCACTTCTAGGTGTGGGGTGGGCTTACACTATAGCCCCCAGAGAAAAAATTGTGTTGTGCATCTCCTTTTGTCAATTGCATAATATGTTTGAGAAAGCACCACGCATCCACCTAAAGACTACCAGGGAGGGTGATTCCCCTCCAATCCCCTACCCCCTCTTAGTTCCACCACTGTCAGTCTTTCTGGAGGCAGGGCTTAAGTTGTGCCAGTCTGACTCCCCCCCAAAACACAGTCTGGCACAACTTAAGCCCTGCCTCCAGAAAGTGAAATGGAAATCAAGATTCCTGAGTTGCGCCATTCCTCTTCTGTTAGTAAATAACTCTGAAATCCACTGGCAAAGCATGTGTAGAATAAGCACAACAGGGAGATGAGGCACAAAAGACAAAACATATTTCTGTTAAGCTAACAGTTAGTCTGTTCATTTAGGTACCAGAAGTCTGTATGGTGGATTTAAAGGTTCCAGTCCCCTGATGAACCATTTGGGCATAAGTAGGATGTCACATGATGGGATTTGTTTTTTCAGTTTGCCTTTTTAAAAACCTAGCAAGTTAGCACCTCCCCTTGAAAACAAACACTTTAAAAGCTCATAATAAAGGTTACAAAGTCAAGCACACAAAAGTTAGGAAATATCAGAATTAAGGCTGCCCATGCAACTTTAATTCACCCTCTTTGTACATATGCATTATGATACGTTCTTTAATGACATGATCATATGCCATTTTTTCCACAGGACCCCTGCCTTGTCTGGAGCCCAGAATGGACTTGCTCTGGTGATGAATTAGAGTTGTGTAGTAAAGGAGGATGTTGTCCATAGGACTCCAGCCTCATTTGTTGCAGATGTTAGAAACATGCATAATGCATGACATGGGACTGCAGGAAGAGAAATTATGTTCTCCAGATTAAGGCAGTTGATTGCTGCCTTGGATTCTCTCCCTCTTTGCCATTGAGTTCCTAGGATTCTAGGCACGTGACTTAAACCAAAACTTTCCAAAGGCAATTGCTAACTATGTGTTCCTTATTTTCCAGGTGCCCAAATGGAGACTTGGTGTCTGCACTGCGGAAGTCATGAGCACTCTCAGCTGCAAATGAAGTCAGTGAGAGCTTTGCTTGAACATATGAAGTGCTATAGAATGCTAAGCATGCCAAAAAATCAGGTCCTTATCTCAAATTGGCACTCAAAATTAGTGGAAACTTTGAACCTTAACTTCTCTGTGCCACATTTCCCTACCTGTAAAATGGGGATAATATCACCTCTCCAGCTCCTACCAGTGATGAGAAGATACATTCATTAATGTTTGTGAAGCATTCTGATATTATGATAAGAGCCCATAAAAACACCCATGGAGAAATTAATAATTTTGGCTCTGTGGCAGGGTTTCAATCATGTACAGTAAATAAAGTCTAGGGTCATGTTTAACAATGAGGATAAAATACAATATTTAATAGCTGCTCATTAAGGAAGCCCCATTAATCCTGTGCACTGAATGAGGAAGAAATAGTGATCATGTAAGTAAAGAACTTTCAGAATCTTAAATGTATGCTTAAAATACCATACTGAGCCAGGGCCATAGATAGGAAAAAGTGCATGTACACATGCTACTCATTTTCACTGTCAAACTTAGTTTAGGTTCAAATCCTAGGTTTTGCTTTTTTTTTCCAGTAAAACATTCTGTAATCATGAGTCAGGGTCCCAAGATTGGCTTAGAAATCATGAGATTCTAAAAAACAAATTGGAACAATACAAGAGAACCAGAAAGTGAAATCAACTAAAAAATTACTACCAAGAAATATTAAACTGACCGGTTTAATTCCATTTCCTAGATTGAGTGCAATACACATACTGAAATACAAAAAGTAAACAAAAAATCTTACATTAGAATTTTGAAGGCTTGCAGCTTTGAAAATTTAGGTATTAATATCCACTCCCTCCAAGCAAAGCGGAAAGGACAGCATCTCTGATCCTCCTCCATCCCTGCAGTATTCCAGCCTAAAAAGAGAGAGGGCAGGGGATGAAGAACTGCTGAAGCTGCCCTCCAACCTGGACAGGGAAGAGAGGACCCAGCTGCAACCTCTCTAAGACTAGGAGAGGGGGATGAAGGCTCTCAGGAAGAACAGAAACGAAGCTGGTGCGGGTGGGGGATGGGTGGACTGAACTGATGGGTATGCTGAACTAATGGGGGAAGGGTCTGATTTAATTTCTGAACAGGGAGTAGGCAGATGTGAGGGTGTGAGCTCCTTCAGTGGGGTCCAAAAATCACCGTCCAAAATAAATTTGGGAGAGCAGCCAACACTAATTGTCACACTTATTTGGGGATGGGCAGGGGAGTCCAAAAAAAATCAGGTGACAAATAAAACACAATGTAGCCTTTAAAAAATAAATCTCATGATTTTTTATCACTTGAGGTTGGCAATACTAGAATCTCTAATGTACTCATTCATGCCTTTATAATAAAAGTTACCACTGCTTACCTGACTATTACTTCTCAAAACAGTCAGCATTTTGTATTATACAACTTCAAAACAATGGTTTGGGTAGTTCTGAAGATAAGGCACAACTCCTTCACCTCAGAGTCCAGTTAAGGGTGCTAACTAAAATAAATTTGGCACCTTGATCCCAGCTCCAAGTAAACATTAATCAACATTATGAAAACTACCATACACACTTTGGAACAATCAGGAATGACTGGCAGTTGGTGTTCACAAAAATACACTTAGGCCTAACCAGAAACAGTGAATTACCATTTGCTTCTAGAAAAGGGCAACATTAGGAGGTCAAGATTGAAGTAACTGATGAGGCAGCCTGAAGTAGCTTGCTTTTCAGCTTCAGTGCCTACAGATAAAACATTCATTTTCATTGTAGTTAATCCTTTAAGCATCACCAAACCAAAGGCTGTTTTTACCTGCAGATAATCTCACTAAATAAAATTGCAAGTAGGCAACACTGAAGCTATAGGATGGAAGCTTAGCCTCTTATTCCACTGGACTCAGCTAGGGTAGCACTGCCAGATAAACCACCATATCTATTGAGGATCCCACCCCACTGCCCTTCAAGACTTTAAAAGTCCAAACAGTTCAACTTTTATTCACATTTACCCAAATGTTATGTGAGGAGGAGAGATGGAGACAAGTGAATGGGCAGGCAGAGAGGAGTGGGCCCCTCCCACTGTGAACCAAATCCTGGCCAGCTCAGCTTCCTAGCCCACCGCTGGTATCTCTTAGCTTGCAATCCTAATACAACTTCACGTTCTGCTACCACGTTTACCCAGCATCCTGCCTCAAATTAAATCATGTTATCTCCCTCTGAAAGCACTGCAGCTATCCCTTGTTCCCCAGGCTCACTGGGGGTAAAAACCTCCCTCCTTCTGTAATCAGCGCCTAGCCACCCCCCAGGCAGCCCCTCATTTTTTGCCATTGCCAGCCCCGCTACAGGCAGCTCCCTGCCCCCCACTCTTGTCCCAGGCACCCCCCAACACATGTACCAGGCAGCTGACCCCAGCCCCCCGCCCCGCTCCGCTCCGCTCGGGGCTCCGCATTCGCAGACACAGAGAGGAACAAAAGGCACCGCGTCCTCCCTCTCCCCACAGGGGGTCTAAGGCGGCTCCGCGCAGGCAGCGCCGGGGTGACCACGGAAGCGAGCCGCCGCGCAGCCAGAGCCGCCACCCACCCGGTGCTCCCGCTCGGCAGCGTTGTCAGGTATCGGCCCCGGGGCTGGAGCGCGCGGGAGCAGGGAGGCGCTGGTGTCAGGCCGGAGCAGGCCAGGCCGCGGCGTGCAGGCCGCAGAACTGGGCTGTGAGAGAGCTGCGCCATTGGCCGCGGGAGCCTGCGCCTGAGGAGCCCGCCCAGGCCGCTCTGTGTAGCCGAGCCGGTGAACGGGGGGCGCGGGCGCGGCCCAGAGCAGCCCCACAGAGCACCTGTCCCGCTCTTCCATCGCCCCCCTTACTTGCCCTTCCCACCATCGCCCCCAGCTGCCCCTTCCCTCTCCTCCATCGCCCCCAGCCCTTCCCTCCCCATCATGGGCCCCACCTGCCCCTTCCCTCTCCTCCATCGCCCCCAGCCCTTCCCTCCCCATCATGGGCCCCACCTGCCCCTTCCCTCTCCTCCATCGCCCCCACCTGTCCCTTCCCTCTCTTCCACTGGCCCTCACCTGCCCTATTCTCCTCTGCCTTGTTACCCCCTACCCATCCCATCTCCTCTGCCCCTACCCTCGCCTTCTCTCACACATTGCTCCCCTGCCCATTCCCCTTCCCCATCCCCATCCCCATCCCCATCCCCATCCCATCCACTCTGCCCCAGTCCCCTTCACTCCTGGTCCATCTCTAGTTTCTCCCATCACTCCTGTGCCTGCCCATTCACATGTCTCCATCACTCCACCTCACGTAACCCCTCCCATTCCATCTCCTGCCTTCCTTATTACCACCTGCACCACCCAGTCTATGTCCCTTCCCACTCCTACCACTCCCACACATCCCATCTCCTTGCTCCATCCTCCTTTTACATCTGACCATCTCTCTGACCCAGGATGATTATGCACCTGCTCATAACATAGGTTCTCATTTCCCCTCTTGCCTATTCTATATCATAGGTCCCTGTCCAATCCCTGTACACCTACATCATCTCTCTCCTTCCCTTTCTCCATTGCATCACAACCATCTCTGTCCCAGAACCTCTCAACACCTCACTACACTCACCCATCTACATCCTGTAGACTAAGGAATTCAGTGGAATTTATGTTTTCTATGCCTGGTTATTCTAGTCTTTAATGCTATATTCATGGTAAAAATCAATTTTCCTGATAAGGCATTGGACAAACTCTGGCTGAGACTTTTATGCCAACTCTGCTCCCACCTTTCCTGTATTTGATTGATGTGTTGCTTATGTGCCTGTATTGTTGGGATTTTCTACACAGAGATCATCAGAATTTTTAAGAGACGTGTTCATGGTATTCTAAAAATGATTTCCCTCTCCTTTATTTCTGGGGGGAAAACATACTTAACTCTGTCTTCTCCACGTCAGTCTAGAGCTTCTAAGGTCTGGAGCTCCACAAACTCTCTGAGGTGCATTTGGGCACCTTTAAAAACAAACAAACAAAAAAACCACCAAAAAACTGTTGCAGTCAGCTGTGGCTCACTTAGGCAAGTCTACACTACAATGCTACTTCAGCACAGCTATGCCACTGTAACACATCAGGTAAAGATGCACAATGCCAAAGGGAGAGCGTTCTCCCATCAGTATAATTACTTCACCACTGTGAGAGGTGGAAGCTATGTTGGCAGGAGAGTTTCACCCACTGACATAGTGCTGGTGTCGACAGCGCTTAAGACAATGTAATGTACATCACTTGGGAGTGTCTTTTTCATACCTCTGAGCAATGTAAGTTACATTGAATTAAGAGGTATTGTAGACCAACCCTTAGAGCAGAGGTGAGCAATAATTTTCAGAGGGGGGCCACTCCATGAATTTTGATGGGTCATCATGGACTGCACATTTCTACTATATTATTGGAAGGGGTGCGGGGTCTCGGAGCTTGCTCAGGAGTGGCCTCTCAGAGGGAGCTTGCTCAGGAGCGGGCTCCAGACTGGGGCAGGGGACTGGGGTACAGGAGGGGGCAGGCTCTGGGAGGGAGTTTTGGTGCAGGAGGGGGTTCTGTCTTGGGACAGGGGATTGGGGTGTGGGAGGGGGTGCAAGCTCTGGCCAGGAGGCGCTTACCACAGGCAGCTCACAGCAGGTGGCAAAGTGGGACACCCAGGCAGGCTGTTTTCCTGCGGTGGTCATACACCGCTCCTGGAAGCAGCCAGCTGCTGGCACAGTGGCACGTCTCTGCCCGTCCCTTAGGGGATGGGAGGCAGCGGGTCTCCGTGCGCTGCCTATGCCTGCAAGCACCGCCAATGGGAGCTGTGAGGATGGTGCTGGGGTGGGGGCAGCATGTGGAGCTGCCTCACCCCTCACCAGGGGCATGCAGAGACATGCTAGCAGCCGCCGACCGCTTCCAGGAGCAGTGTGGTGCTACGCCAGGCAGGCAGCCTGCCTGAGCGCCCTGCGGGACTTCTAGCCTCCTGGAGATCGCGACGGGGCAGCCAAAGAGCCTGGCAGGCTGGACAGAAATGTTAGACAGGCAGGATCTGGCCTGTGGGCCGTATTTTGCCCACCCTTGCCTTAGAGACTAACTTTTAAGTAGCAAAGCTTGGAGTCTGAGAATGGTGACTTATTTTTGCATTCAAAGCTAGTCATTGATTTTAAAAGATAAAAGGACTTTAAAATTCAAGCAGGTCATTATTTATGGACAATGCGTTATGTAATAGAGTTTAGGGAACAATCTTGCAGTGCACTGATTTTGAATATTTACTGACTGACTGTAAATAGTTTCTCCCCACATCCCGTCTCTGGTTTGTGATATGTTTAAGCTATATAGTACACTAATATTACAAAAGTTGAGGATATTTTTTTCAGCTGTATAACTAAATTAGTTGTGCTTTTTTAATGGTTTTCCATCACAAGTTTTCTTTGGTGTAATCACTTTTGCACCTCATGGGCCCCCCTCCTGCAAAGATTTGTGCACATGCTTAACTTTGCATATTGTGAGTAGTCCTACTAATTGCATTGGAACTACTCAAAAGCCAAGATTTTCAAGTGACTAGTGATATAGATTGCCCAACTGAGACACCTTAAAAAGCGACTGATTTTTAAGGGGGCTTCTGTTGAGTACTTTTTGAAAAGTAATTCCATCTCAAATTTGACACCAGAAATAACTAACCACTTTTGGAAATCTTATCTACCATGTGTAAAGTTATGTATGAGTGTCAGTCTTTGCAGAAGTCATGTCAGTCTTTCCGTTGCATTCTTTTTGATGTCTCTGAGCTACAGAGAATGACACTCTTGTTTTTGTAAAATATTTTGAATTACTGTACCTGGGTATAACATTTTAGGCCTCAATGCACAATACAATATGCTTGAGTGTTTTCATGGTTTGTCACACACTTTTTTGATATTTGATAAATTTTTGGCAAGGAATATTTATTGCTTTGTATGTGTGTTTAGGAGTGAGACTGAAGAATAATGTATGAAAGTTATTGACATCATGACAACCATCCGACACAGAAAGGGAATAAAAGTCACAGAAGTTGCTGAAGATCTGACACAAGAGAAAAATGTGAAGCCTGATGGAAAAGTTCAAGCTGGTGGGTAATTATAAGAAATGTCATATTGTGGACTCTCACTAATGTCAATGTTTTGGTATCTACCCTTATGCACAGATGAAAACTAGGTATTGTACCAAATAGTTATCCAAGTATAGCCAAATCTTCTTTCTGATCAAAGCTACTGTAGTCATAGGGACACTGTAGATTACTGCGCTAGATTCTTTTACCTGTTTTCAAACTCTAGTTTAGGTTACAAATGAAAATAATTTTGTGAACTTCATAAAACCCAGTACACATTTAGCAGAGTTCATCATCAGTTACAGTTTTTGCTCAAGAGAGGCATAGGACTGGAGTGACTTAAACCAGTGGTTCTCAACCTTTTTCTTTCTGAGGCCCCCTCAACATGCTATAAAAACTCCATGGCCCACCTGTGCCAACAACTGGTTTTCTGCATATAAAAGCCTGGGGAAGAGTGAAGGGGTAGTAAACAGGGCACTTGCCCAGGACCCTCCGAAGCTACATTGCTCAGGCTTCGGCTTCAACTCCATACAGTGGGGCTTTGGTTTTCTGCCCTGGACCCCAGTGAGTCTAACACAGAGATGGGCAAACTACAGCCCGTGGGCCGCATCCAGGACACCAGCTGTTTTAATCCGTCCCTTGAGCTCCCGCTGGGGAGTGGGGTCTGGGGCTTGCCCTGCTCCGGTGCTCCAGCTGGGAAGCAGGGTCGGGGGCTGCTCCACACAACTCCCAGAAGCAGCAGCATGTGCCCGCTCCAGCCTCCTACGCCTATGGGTAACCAGGGGCTCCACTCCACATGATATCCCTACCCCAAGCGCCACCCCTTCAGCTCCCATTGGCCAGGAACTGCGGCCAATGAGAGCTGTAGGGGCAGCACCTGCGTACGGGGCAGCGCACAGCAGAGCCGCCTGGCCACGCCTCTGCATAGGAGCTGGAGGCAAGACATGCCACTGCTTCTGGGACCTGCTTGAGGTAAGCACCCTCTGGAGCCTGCACCCCCCCCATGCCCCAACCCCCTGTCCCAGCCCTGGTACCCCTCCTCTCCTCCGAACCCCTCAGTCACAGCCCAGAGCACCTCCTACATCTCAAACCCCTCATCCCCAACCCCACCCCAGAGCCTGCACCCCCAGCTGGAGCCCTCACCCCCTCCTGGACCCTAACCCCAATGTCGTGAGCATTCATGGCCCACCATACAGTTGCTATACCCAGATGTGTCTCGAGCCAAAAAGTTTGCCCATCCCTGGTTTAACGCTGGCCCTGCTTGGCGGACCCCCTGAAGCCTACTCGTGGCCCCCAGGGAACCCCAGACCCCTAGTTGAGAACCAGGCAACTCACAATTAAACCTGGAAAATGTATGCTTCAAACACTGGAGGCTCATACAGATGATTTGAGTTGTGATTCTTAGGTTTGAAGACCTCTGATAGGGGATCATATCAGCGCAATATAAGCACAAGTAAATTACATGTGGTGTCAGAGGTTTAATTGAAACCATTTTTGGCTTTTGTAGATGTAAGTCAGACTCACACAGTACTACCTTCAAAATGTCTTTTGTTTTGTTGGTTTGTTTATGTAAATGAAGGACAAAGGGAAATTCTTTCATGGAAATGCCTGAGAGTTCACACCATTTGTTTTTATTTTTGTTAGGGTCACATTTTCAGTCTGCAACCTCAGATTTTGTGCCTGCAAAATTGGGTCCACCTGCATTTGTGCACACACTTTGAAAGGTGGGCAGCCAATTTATCCAATTTGTGTGCATAGATGTAAATAGGCAAAATACAGTTCTGGTATAAGTGGACAAAGCCATTGTCTTCAGCTTCATTGAATCACACTTGCTTATATTTAAATTGAATTTTGTCCAATGTGACAGGTAGCCACTTATATTGGATATGCATCCACATCACAAAAAGCAGGATTACTGAAATCAACTTGAAAAATATTTTAAAACAAAAAGTGCACATGAGCAGTAAACTGAGTTGCTTTATTTAGAAATGCAGTCTCTGCATTAGTCTATAATCTTGTTCTGATGTCACCAGGTAGTCATCTGCAATTCAAAGCATGACATCATCAGAGACTGCTTTGATCAGTGCTCAGCCTCAGTATGGAAGTTTATTCAACCTGAAATGCAGTTTGAAAAAAATCAAAAAATAAAATAAACTTCTGAACTTGGCTGCTTAAAGAAAAAGATTTTAATATCTTGCTTTGTAAGCTAACAGTCATGCTGTAGTTCATTAATTAAAAACAGTGCCCTGGAGGGTTTTCCAAACTCTTTGTAATTTAGATTTATAAATTAGATATGGTGTTTATCTAGATCTGTATTAGATCATAGGGCTGTTTTAAAAACTGCAACTTTACATTTTTCCCTTCAAACAGAGACTTTTTCATTCTGTATGTAACTAAAAGATTGCTACACAAGAAAATCACAAGTCCAGTTTCCATAAAGCAGTTTGAGAACAAGGCTCTACAAGTCCTAGACCTCACTAGTGGTGGTTCTGAAATCCATTTAAAATACCTAAGTAAAATGGCAAGCTTCACAATCCCAGAGTGAAAGTGTTTTTCTTCTGTAAGTTTACACAGGTGGAAAGCTATGGAAGAGACTTTCACTTACAGTTGGTGGAACTGTTGCCATATCTCTTGGACTTCTTACTTCTGTTTATGTTGCTACTCTACATGAAAATGACCTGTGGTTTTCCAATATTAAGGTAATGAAATGATTTTGATAATTGCATCAGTGCTTTTCTAGGACACTTTTTGCAACATGAATATTTGCAGTAGGCTATATACTTTAAAAAAAATCTTTGTCTTGTCACTCATACTGAAAATATAGAATGTTCTATCTGAAGACAGGTGTCAAGGAGGGTCTGTGGGGATGTGAGAGAGCACACATTTCCCATTTTAACTTTTTCCCCCTACTTCCTCACATTGAAAACCTTTCAGTCACTTCAATAAGTACCTTTCTCTTAACTATGCTCTAAACACATTCACACAACACTCTCCCATTATGTTCCTGCTGTATTAATAGCTCAAAATCTTGCCTACAAATGATCACCTAGTAAAAGGCAAACACACTGATTTCTCAACATTTTAAAAAGTATTGTTTTAAGATAAGAAATGCCTTCCCAAAATCCTGGCATGCAACAGTATTATTTCTGTAAGAAGGTCTTTAATCTGAATAAAGAAATATATCTATAAATGATCCTTCTAATGCAATTGGGGTACTGATAATCATCAGTAAAACAAAACTCTAAGTCAGCAATAATATTTATTTTCACATAATAGCATCCTTTATCTGAAAATGTAAAAGCACTTTTCAAACATTAATTAAAGACCTGAGAGAGAGATGGGATTATCACCATTTTACAGACTAATAAATTGAGGCACAGGACAGGAAGGTCACTGAAGTCATTGGCAGAATTAGGAATTGAACTCTACACTGAAGTACCCAGCTCAAACCGCTAGATCTGTTACACTGGTATGTTTTTTTAATGCAGTACCTCAAATGAGGATGAGAGATGTAACCACTCCCACTCGTCTTTGAGGTTGTGAGGTAGATCCTTTCACATAAGCACTTTATTTCTCTTTCAAGTAGAACAGACAGTATCAAGACAAATCAATCTTTGATTTATTGCCAGTTTCTGGAGCATAAATAATGACTCATGACAGTCCCCCATAAAAAGCTTGTGTCCCATTTTCTGGGGCTTGCCAAATAGGTCTGCTGGGGGTGTGGCTAAGGCAGCCAGAAAATGGACTGTTTCCCCATATGTCCTTTCAGCAGACACCACATTGGAACTTGGAGCCCACAATTGTACTTCAAACTGCCCCTGACAAATGGACCCTTCCCTCCCGCCCCCCTCCCCAGAACTAAGGCTGGCAGTGGTAAAATCCCTTCCTTCTCAGGGCATGCAGCTTCCGACCCACTCACCACCTACCTCATATGCAAAGGATGTGGTTGCTGCAGGGAAGTATACTTCCCTCTGCCAATACAAGCAAATTTGGCTCATTAGCTCCCTAGAACAAAGTCTCTCTCCAAGGGATCGTAAAATCTAGCAAAGATGATTTAGCACAAACAGATTCTCTACTCAGGTAAAAATCCTGGTTCTCAGCCAAATTCTCTTCCAAAAGGAAAAGACTTACCTCCTCAAACTCAGCTTTATGTCGAGTTAGTTTCACAGCCTCAGAAATACTTGTGCTGGTAGGAACCAGTGTGTGTAGGACTTTTCCCCTTCCAAGAACCAGTAATGACAATTTTTTTCCCAGTATTGTTGCAGAGGAAAATAATTGTTATGCTGATGTCTAAATCAAAGAAAAACAAAACAAACAAACAAAACAGGTGAGTTACTTTACTGCGAAAACACTTAGTCCTCACTGGTAGGTACCATATATACACACCATATTTTACCTAATTATTAGAAAACATATTTTGAGTATTTATACTGTAATATACTTTTAGCACGTTAACACCTTTTTTTATAATATGCACCTTTTTGCATTTCCAAAAACATTTTTATACAGGTACTAAGAGTAGTAGTTACCAGTTACTAAAATAGTTACTGCCAAACTGCATGAACAACATTGTTTTGTGGCAGCCTCATCTTTCTTTGGTTACACAGGTAGAGATGTATACCTTTGATAAACATGACATTCACTTTCGACAGTCTTTACTTTTTTAGGTTAAATACGAGTGTCTACAAATCCACATATGGGAGTGAAAAGATAAAACGTTTTATATTTACCTCTGAAAAATTCAATAGTGTGTGAATTTGTTGTAACTTACACAAGATGGCACTAGTGACAAATATGTTTATTATCATAGTTATGTTACTCAGAAATGGACAAAATGCACACACCATTTTTTTCTTATTATTTCTAATGGATTAGAAATAATCTACATTGTAAAATAAACTTCAGATATTTTTCAGTGATACATTCTATTTATTGGAGTGTACTCTGTGTACAGGCTCACTTTACGTTCTAAGAAAATAAGCTATCCATTTAGTAGATGTTAAGGGTCATATTTTCAGTGGGCTTCAGATTAACCTTTAACTTTGTAAGCACAAATGTTAAACTTCGACTTGAATAGGCAGACAAGTATTTGCAAAACTAAACTTGTTACGAGCAGTAACCTGATGCGCTTATACCTATTTGATCATGCAAACTTAGAGGCTATTTCTATAAATTTGGCTTCAAATTATTTAACGTGACTTAAGAACAAAGATGTTAGCCTCTGCTGTTTGTGCTTTATTTACCAATTAAGGAGGACCTTGGGTGATTCAAAGCTGCAGCCATGTGCACTCTTACAAGGTACTGTATGTCCATCAATAAAAGACATTTAGACACAGGGGTGTCCATATGTAGAAAAATCTTTTTTCATTATGTTTTTCAAATAGTATATACTGTATACAAATACAGGCAGTGAAATTTAGTATATAATAATTTAGCTCTCAAAAGTTATGTTGAAAACAAATGGAAATGTCTATATTTTCTTGAACTTTTTTATGGTTTGGCTGATACATATATTCCTGCATATTTTAACTAAATTTCCTCAAAACTGTGTAGCAATATGCCTTATTTTTCTAGAGGTCTAAATGCAAGTTTTATTGCATGTAATCTAATCTTTGACACCAAATTATTGTGAGCCTTTGCTGAATGAAGTGCAGAGATTATTATGGGATTTGTTTGTTTTATTTACTAAACATGATATATACTAGAAATGGAAGCCATACCAGCAAACACTCAGTGTTGCATAACGCAAGGACCTACAAAATTCTGTAACATATAGCCATTGTTGAGAAACAAGGAAAATGTCTATTATAAGAGAGAGTTCATTTCTTTAAAAATGCTATTGAGCTATAATACATCTATTTTTAAATGGCTTTGATTGAATAGGTTGTTAAAAATAAAAAACAACTAGTTTTTACATTTGACAATGATAAATACTTTAATACATATAAAAATTCCATAAAGCCACCATGAGTGGGATTCACACAGTGGACTGAGATACTGTGCTGTCTAGTGGAATTCACAGCTCTGGGTAGGTGGCCAGGATCCCTATACAATGCACAGGGAGAGAGAGGCATCTAAAAAGGAGATTCACAAAAGCCAGCATACTGAGTGGGGAGCTGCCTAAGCTAACTAATAGGAAATGTTCAGGAAAGTGGTGTGGCCTAAGCCTTGTTCTCCTGCATGCCACGAAACAGGTGATCTGGAGGTGCGGGGAGGTGCAGTTCAGCGGGGCTGCTGGTAGATGGGAGGCACTGGGTGTGTGTGGGGGAAGATAACATATTACTGTGGCTCTTTGGCAATGTACATTGGTAAATTCTGGCTCCTTTTCAGGCTAAGGTTGGCCTCCCCTGTTCTAGAGGTATGTAAACAAGAAGTAAAAAAAAATTAAATTGAACAAAGGAGGAGTACAAGCTGAATAGCAGGAATGCTTTTTCTAACAGTGAAATCTATTAAAACTATTTCATTAATAGAAAAAAGTTTACCAACTTGTAACATTGTGCATGATCTTTAAGGTCCTGATCCAGTGCCCGTTCTTTGGAGGGCATTGGATCAGCCTTTAAATCATAGTGAACTCTTAGGTAAAGTTAAATTAATATTGAAAATATCATTACAATAGGCTCAACTTCTTGAATAAGTAAATTGCAGTTTTTGGGTGCAGCATTAATTACCACAGGTTTTGGGGTTTTTTAGGTTTCTTAACATTTTAAATAGAATTTAGCAATAAACCACCTATTTGTTGGGCACTGTGAAGGATCTTTGTTGTAAAATATTTTTAAGTGAGCAGTCTGTTCTGGCACTGATAACAGGAATATTATTATTAGCATTTTCATATATTAAAAGGATGATCTGTCATAAAGAATAGCTTTTTATTTAATAGAGCTTGGCTCCTCACTGTGCTATGCCTGAGTTTTGCTCAGATGCAGTGGTAAAGTGGAACTATCAGGGATTTAGTCATGGACTCTTGATTCTCAGCTGCTTGGCCTATGCCCAAGACAAGTTAAAGCTGTCGGGGCAGATTTAATGTACATCACTTATGCAGGATCTGTCAGGGCTATAACAGTGAAGAACTGAACATGGTGGCAACTCGGTCATTCCCACTTCTCTATCATCTTATGCCAGAGAGGATCCCCTCACCTCCTCTCCACAGAGGACAATGCTGTAGTGAAAACCTTTGGCCCTATTTTGGTTTTTAATTAGGTGTACCAGAGAATCTGGGTCACTTATTTTTGCGTATATACCCTTTAGGTTTAGAAAATGGAAGCTTTATTTTGAATTAGTGTTCCAATATGGTGCATTGATTTGTTGACATTCCAATTGCTTGGTTAGAGAACTGTGCAGAAAATCCACCAACTTTGTTCAGCTTCAAGAACTCAAAGTGAGAAACATGTATTTTATACAGCTATGTACCGTAACTCAAAAATAAAGAATTGAAATTGATATTTATGAACCTACTGCTAATGATGGCCTTGTTATAGAAATGTGTTATCGGTTCTGCTATGGAAGGCCCCTCTTGAAACCCAATTTTCAATATCCTGCAACAATGAGAACAGCTTTACTGTTGCAATAAAATACTTCTTTGCAGATAGTCTTCCTTCAAGAGGCTAGTGATAGCACCTTCTATAGTATGAATGAGAACCTTGTTAATGAGTTAAATATACACACTCATCTCTGTTTACTTAATTTAGCCATGGTAATTGCAATAAGGGAAAGCCAATCTTGTACCTCTCATCACAAAAATAGAAAAAAGCTAGTATCTAAGGACTGTGACGTATGCTATAATTTAGATGCCATGAGAAAGAAGTCACAGAATGACCTTGTCCAACAAAACAAAGGATAATGTTTGCATTCAATTTTAACAGTGGAGCCTGTAGTCAGTTGTCCTGGCTAGATGACATTGAAGAAAACACTGGGCTTGAGTCTCCTCTCACTTCCACCATCCAGCTCCATTTACTTCAGTGGACTTACTTCCAATTCATACTGGTGTATTTGAGTCTTGATGTTCTCACTTGTTCTGGCTAATCATCTGTTTATGTCTTCTCATTTCACATGCTAAATCTCTAATGGAGATGAACAAAGAAGCAGGAAGCTAGTATTCAAAGTTCATAATAACGCAAGTGAACAGGTGTAATCCATTAGGAAAAAACCAAGCTGAATCAGTACTTTAGTATTTTCCTCCTGAAGAAGTGTCACTTCCAGTGTTTGGCCAGCTATATATATTGCTTGGCACCCATACCCTATATCAAGAGTCTAATCAACATTTGAGCGGGAGTCATGCCATTCTAACAGATGGACAGGAGGTTAACCAGCCAAAAGACCATGTATGTGCATTAAATATGTTTGCTGAGGGCATGATTCCCAGCCTGGAACATTGATAGCTGCTGTCTATATTGAGTTTCCACTTGTCTAGTTGAAGAGATTTGCTAATCTAACTGATCTGCATTGAAATTTAAGACTTAAACAAAATATATATAATTTTTTCAGCTACACAAACTATGCTTTGGTCTTGTTAAATCAGATCAAAGAATGCTGGATGAAGGCCGCCAGTGTAATTAGGTACATATTTGTGCTGTTTTATATGAAAAGCTTCAATTCATTTTAGCTGTTTTCCTAAATTTGGTATGATTTGCTTAAGAGAGTTGAAGAAACTTGTTCAAGGACTTTCACTCTTAACTGTGACTAGAGCCCTTTCATATGTTGTTTTCATTGCTTAATACTGCAATAGATGAAAGACTTGAGTTCAAAAGACTACACTGAAAATGTGCCACACAAGTATGGACTTTTGAGAGTAAATGTTAAGTGAGTTTCCAGGGGAATTCGTTGGGAGAGAATAATGCAAAAACCCAGCATTTTGAAGCTATGCCTTGAAGAAAGGGTCATTATTGACTGGTTACCTGCTACAAAAGGCTGAGAGTAAAGGCCAACCATGGGGAAAACCCAGCTGTGGGTGTTGAAGGACTAAATCCTACCAGAGCCCTAGGGTGGAATAGGAGATGACATCTGGTAAGCTTCTTTGCATGTGTATAGGTTCTTTTATTGTGTTATTGTCTTTTCTCTGTAATACTTTTACCTTAAAAATAAATGTCCTTGTTTAGAAGGAACTGTGGGCAATATACTGGTCATAGCCCTTGAACAGAAAGTAAAACAGGTCTTTTAGGTATTCTAGCTTTCTGAGTGTATCACAGAGTAAGGCAAGACATTGTGGAGCCTTAAAAATGCATGGTCAGAAAGGAGTGAGGTGTGGGTTTCCACTAGGCAGAGGTGGTGGCTAGGAGCTGGAAGACTTTAAGTGGATGCCATTGGTGGCCCACAGAGGGAGAAATACAGGTGCAATTGCCCTGAAACTGTAACAAATATTGTTGAGCATGGTTGATATGGAAAATTCTGATGTTCCTAATGTATTAATCACCATAGTCCACACAAACTCTCCAGTTGCTTTCCAGTATACTAAAACATTAGTGTCAGTGGACTACATTGACTTTGTGCCTTTTGGTATTTAATACCATACTAAGCAAAACAAATAGAATGGAACCAGATCATAATATGGGAAGGCTGCAGTTTCTAGTTTTAAATTCACCACTACTACAAAAAGTTCTCAAAACAGAAGCAACATTCTGAAGTGTTAAAGTAGAAGGAATTTTTAGCACTTAGAATTTATTAAGGGCGGGAGGAGGTAATCACAGAGGGGGATCTAATTAGCAAAAATGCATTCAGACATGATTAATATGTAATCCTTGCACCAGCTGTCTGCAACCAAATGCTATTTATATTTTACGACACAAACACTAGTGAGTTTTACATCTGTTTCATGCTAAGATAACATCTGCTTTACTCGTTCACCACACTTTTCCAGTTCAATGGCAATTTATACTTTTCTTAGTGTGCCATGTCAATAAAAATATATACTGTTATGGGTAAACACTTTGAGTGCATGTTTTACTTTTATATGTTCAACTTGTGCAATGTTCCTAGCAAAAATGTTTTCTAAGAGCTCTAAGACATTCTTAAAAGATATTTAGGAAAGTACATTTACATTTGAAGGATATAGGCTATGGCTACACTACAGCTTAAGACAACGTAAGTTAAGAGTTTTTCCCGCCAACATAGCTACCTCTATGTGGTGGGGACTGGAGTAATTAAACCAACGGGAGAGCTCTCTTTCATCAGTTTAGAGCAGCTACCTGGAGAGCTTCTAGTGGTTTATTTTTGTCTACAGTTGACTTCAGCAAAATGTGTTTTTGCAACAAGATTTTACATTGGGGAAGAGGAAGCTATTTTTGTTTAGTTTTATGTTAGCACAGAACCAACATTGATTCTTTTCCAACATTAGCAGATAAGAGAATCAGCATGAATGTGTAAAGGAAATGCAAGTCTTAGGACGCTATACAATTAACAAGAATGGTACCATAAAAGCTGAGAAAGTAAAGCCATTCAGATATTTCAGCAATGTACTTTTGTACAGGAAGATGAATTAATAAGATTAGCTTTAGGAATCTTACTGGGATTTCTTCATGATAAGATTGCCATATGTGGAGTAAAAATATAGAGATAAACCCTTTCTAGTTTTGTAAACTATACGAAATTTTAAAAATTTCATTTAGGCACTAAAGGTCACTGTTGTTTGTAAGATAAAATGAAAAACTAAATGATTTCACCACATGATACTTTGTTTTCCATATTTTATTTAATTTGTCAAAGTGTGCTCATCCATGTCTCTGAGCATGTGTATAAACTTCATTAAGCGCACAAGACTCATGAACTAATGGAAGGAAGTGAATTCCCAAATGGAAGTCCCCAATTGAATATCCCCTTCTGTCTAAACTAAAGCACTGTAAGTTTGAATGCCTCAGGTCTCAGTTGCTGCCGCATCAGCCAAAGAGACAAAAATCAGACCTTTGAGATACTGAAAACTCAAACAAATTTAAGGCCTTATAGATTAAATCTAACACTTTAATTTGGAATGTGAAAACAAATAGGAGGCCAGTGTTGTTTTTAACCTATAAAGATAAGTCTAAAGTGTTGAACAGCTGGCTCCCTGCAAGAAACCATTTAACAAGTGGGCAGCTGCATTCCACACTAGCCTTTACCCAAGGGCCCATTTTTACAGTTCTAACTGAGTAATTCACTCATGTTGACTTTTGATGGGTCAAAATGTGAGAAAGGACTGACTTACAGGATCAGGCCCAGAGTTTGCTGAAGCAAGTCATGCGCACCCAGTACTGATATGTAAACATAAGCTCTGGTGTATGATTGTATCTTAAGTAGCAGGGCTTCTAACTTATTTGCAGGAAGTAGAACGGGAAATTTCATTCAGGACTGAATGTGGATTGTATTACTCCTACTACAAAGAGATGCTGCAGGCTGCATCCATCCAACAAGGTATTTGTAATGTGTAAAGTCAATTTTACTTGGCTTTGACAAGATGCCATTTTTAATAAAGTGAAAAGTGAATATAATGTTTATGAAAGGTGCTGTAATAATCATGCTAGAGACAAAATTTGTTGGATTCATCCACAAAACAAGAATAGTTTAGATAGTGAAAATATAAGCTCTGCAATGGTACATTGGTTCCTCCGATGTACCACCCCGTGAGAAAGTGAAATCACTCCTAAGAGTGATATTTCCATACCTGTTTACTGTTTTGCCTCATTGTTTTACTCAACAATGGCTAAGCATTTGATATGCTGTAACTGCTTATTACAGTAATTATAATAGTCAATACTATGCTTTATTCTTACCCCTCCCTTTTTTTTGGTATCCACAGTTCCTGTCATAAGTAGATTGTTTGGTGGAAGGGACTTTTTTAGGCTACATATTTATACAGTGCCTAGCACAATGGGGCCCTACTGCCTGGTTGAGACTTCTAGCTGTTCTTGCAGAACAGATAAATATCTACTATGATGCCTATTGGGGATATTTGTGATAGTTTTTTTGTCTTCAAAACACTGGACTGAGACTCCCAATTAATTTTCCTTTTGCTACTTAATAGCTTGTATTGTTGGTAACAATTTCATCAATGCCAGTCTCAGCTGGCTTTAAAGCAGTGACCTAAGTGAACGGCTCATGATCCCAGTATTAATGTCCCAAGTGTAGTGCCTCAAACATCATTTTTTATTGCAGTGTCCACAGCATCATGAAAATAGACGTATGTTAACATGCAATATTATATTACTAAATATACAGAATTGCATTCATTGTATTGCAGTCCAGTAGTCACTATTCTAAGGGTACGTAAACACTTTAATATTAAAAATAATAAACAACAACACTACAGCACCAACTCTCAGAGCCTGAGTCAATTGACTCTGGGTCTAAAAATAATAGTGTAGACGTTTGGTCTCGGGTCAGAGACCAGGCTCTCAGAGCCTCCTATCTTGTGGGTTCTCAGAACCCTGGGGTCCAGTCTGAGCCTTAATGTTTACACTGCAATTTTTAGCCCTGCATCCCGAGCCCTGTGAGTCCAAGTCATCTGATCTGGGCCAGCCGTGGTCATGCCATGAGTCTTAGAGGATGTCTACATTGCTCTCAAAGTGGGAAAATTAATAAAAGTTTTAGATTTTAGTAACTGAACCAGATATAAAAACATGTTTTGGATCCTTGACATAAAGCTTTGCAAAGTCTTCCATGAAAGATCTTAAAGTACACTTGTAAACTTTTCACTGTTCAGCTGAAAATATATTTTTCTATTTTAATTTCTCTTTAACATTTAGGTTTACATGGCTTAATATATGACAATAAAACTGAATCTCTGAGGACAATTAACATACTTGAAAGGATGAATGTTTACCAGGAGGTGTTTCTCAGCATACTGTATAGGATTCTTCCCATTCAGGTAGGTAGGTAATTATGGCTTTAGATAAATAACTATATATGGATGCTTCATGAAAGCTTCCTAGTGAACGAGAAACCTAATTTTGGTTAATTTCTAAGGATAAATATATTCCTGCAACTGTTTTAAATCTATACAAATAAAAAACACTTAGTTTTCAATGCAACCACACATGAACATAATAGGAAAACCAAATTTTAAAGATTTAAAAGCGGTTGGAATTACCCACTTGTGGCTGCCGTTATGGATTTGCACCTGCAAAAGGAACAAGACCCTTTATGGTTATTTTAAAGCTTTAAACAGTCTATGTATGTGTATGTGCACATATGCACTCAGGGTTTTAAGAATCAGGATAGGTCTGGCCAAGTGATGCTGTGGCCGTGTAGTATGCCAGGACTGTGGGGGAAGCTCTCCTAGCTTGCTTCATTTCACTAGAGGAGCAAATGTACTCTTCCTACTACATTCTCTCTGGCTAGCAGCTCACCTCACCCTTGTGGGTAAAGGAATGTGAAGATCCTTGTAGCTATTGCAGATGGAGTTCCCTCCCTGTGAGTGGGCAGGGTATTGAGAGGTGGAGACTTCACAAGAGTGTAAAATGGGACTTCAAACAGGTAGCTTTGAAAGTGTTTGCTTAACAGCCCTTCATATTATTATGGACTATCAGTAAACTACATTTAGGCACTTAAAATAGATTTTTGAATCACTGGGTATACTTTTTTCAAAAATACAACATTTATTGGGGTTTTATTTTACCATTTTACTTGTCTTTAACATTGATTATTTGTATTGTTATTTTGCAAAAGTGTTGAGACATTACCTTTTAAATTCACGTAAATTTCCAGTATTTTATCAAATTTAACTTTAATATTCCTCTGTTTTACAGAAGTATTTAGAGCCTGTTTATTTTTATATCTACACTTTATTTGGACTTCAGGCACTTTATGTCATTGCTCTGTATGTAACCAGCTGGCTTCTTAGTGGAACGTGGCTTTCAGGTTTGTTAGCAGCTTTCTGGTATATTACAAACAGGTGAGTGTGAATTAACATGTGACCCTTCTAAAGTTTTAGTTTCTGACACACAAGGTTGAGACATATTAAACAGTCAGTTGCTAGGATTAAATTGGGAGTAAGGGAGAGCATAAAATAGCAGAGAGGGTCTCTCTTTAGATCAGCCAGATATTAATTATTATTATTAAATATCTAATGTTTGAGATAGTCAAAAGTTTGAGGAAACTCTCTAAAGATATGGCATATCCATGCTCTTTTTGGATCAGACTGAAGTGGCTTTTAGCCACGTATGTACTTCCCACATTGTGCAGCCCTTCTGTACCAGCCTCATATCCCCTCAGTGCAAGTCAAAGTACTCTAAGAGGTGCAGTGACTTATGCCAGATGCACCACAGCCCCAAGAGCTTAGGGTGACCAGAACTTGTGTCCCAACCACTCCCTTTGTTCCCCTATAGATACACCTCTTGCACTGTGGGTCAAGAAAAAAGGTGGCATAGGACCTGCTGTGCTGCTGTGGCACCTGAGGATTCCTTAAAGGATTGGATTAGCTGCTTTGCCTTGCCCTATCACCAGCTTGAGTGAGGCTGGCTCTTGAACTGTCAGTTGTTTTCTGAAACTTAAGAAAATAAGAAGGATAATGTCAGTACTATCAAAGCTGTCCCAAAAGGTGTTTGAAATGTTAATCAGCAGTTGTGACTACTGTAAAGGAGTTTGACTGTAAGCAAATCAGTTACAAAAAGTGATTCCTTATACTTATCTAGTGGTTTTAGTGCTCTACAGGAGAAAGTAATTTTAAACTGTGGATAGTAGTTCATATATTTATTTAAGAGGTAATTTTTCCCCCATAAGGAAGACTTGGAATAAACTTGTTTTCTCTCCAGCTTTCTAATAAATAGTGTACAGTAGAAGGATGTTACTTATCTAGATAAAAGGAGTACGTGGGACCAATTTGGATAATGGGGAGTTTCTGTCCAAAGGGTGCACGTCTAGGGTCATAGAATTACTGTTTGAAGTACCAGGGTCTTGCAGGTAAGAATGGTTCAGATAAACAGCTTGTTATATTTTCACTTCAGCTACATAAGGAGAAATGGACATGGGCTTATTTACATCTACCTGAGATTCTGGAAATGACGGTGCTGGGTGGTTGCCCTTCTAGTGTCAGAGTGTTTCAGGAAAGGCGAAAAGTCTCTTGCTGTCCATTCAGTGGGATTCAGTCATGCCATTAATACAATGCACTTGAATTATAGTGAGGAAAATGCCGTTGAATTACAGTGAGGAAAATGACAGCTATCTATTCAGCTATGCCTCCTGAAAGGCAAACTGAGGAGAAATATATTGCCATTGACTTGAAAGGTGCCAACACTTTTCTTTAGATTGCCCTAACTCTGCTCCCCAAGAGGAGGCTTGGCTCCACGGTAACAGCTATCTGAAAACAAGCAGAGTTAAAAATTCAAGAGGAAGAAATTTTGGTCATGAATGAACTAATCCCTGGATGCTCCTCTTGGCAAGTTTTCAGGACTGGGGATGTTAAGAGGACTCACCATTCAGCTACCTGAGAAACAATTTGCAGGAGCCTAGATATGATTTTCCAAATATACTTTCAATTTTAATTGAAATCTTCTTTGCAGGAGACTGGGTTTTGGTTGCATTTATGAATCTCTGCATTTGTTTTGTGCAGAATAGATACCACAAGAGTAGAATTCACCATTCCATTAAGAGAGAACTGGGCACTGCCATTCTTTGCAGTTCAGATAGCAGCAATCACATACCTATTCAGATCTCATTTACAGCCTCTTCATGAAGTAAGTATTTCTAACAACATATTTGATATAACAAAACTAGTATCTGAAATGTCATGAGAGCTGCTGAAAACAGAAGTGTGTGCTTCTGGTAACTGACTGTAAATCAGAAGGAACACACTATTAAATATAGTGATGGAAATATACAAGGCACTATACAAAAACAGATGGTTTTTGTTACTCTGAGAAGCTTGCAATTAATTTGAACAAATAATTGAAATATGAAAGGGTGCAAACACTGATAAATGCACTCAAGGTTGAAAAAAATGCAAAAGAAATGTTTTTAAAAAAATTTCAGTTTTCCTTTCAACAGTGTACAGAGCTCAAGAAGGAGAGTTTTATATATTTGCATGTCAAAAGAGTGTCACCCAAAGAGAGGTTAGGAAAAACGCTTGCAAAGCCCAAAGATTAAAGTTTTTTCCTTACTTGATTTTATATTTAAAAAAAATTAAGAGGTAACTGAGTTGTAGAAGTAAAAGCATGTACAGGATACAGTTTATGCAACTGTCAGTTTTAAGTCATTACTTCAGATTTGGTCAACATGACGAAACACAACATAGGCTCACGTGAGCCTATAAGATCAGTTTTCAAGCTGAGCTGAGACTTAGCCTTTTTCCCAGGTGAAATTACAACTGTAAAATTTGCTACTGCAATTTTGGCACCTGCAAAATGAATTGTATGTGTAAACTGGATACTTGAAACTCTAAATACCAGCTGTCCCTTGCAATCCAAGTACTGTAGTTAGAAGTTAAGATGTTTCTATGTCAAACTTTAGAGATGTACTCTTTTAATTTAACCCTTGACAGAGCCCTCCCCTCCTCCAAGCACTTATTGATGGAGATATATGTAAGTTACATAAGAACTTTCTCTTTCCAGAAACTGACACTTCTGGCAGTGTTTATATCAACCTTTCTCTTTAGCCTGACTTGGCAATTCAATCAGTTTATGATGCTGATGCAAGCATTAGTATTATTCATATTGGACTGTCTTGACATGCTTCCCACAACAAAGGTAATCTTATTTCTGGCCATGACCCGACTTTTTCTTTCTAAGTCTAATACTAATGTAGCTTTGAGAAATTCCATTGCAGAGTGTTCTACGTTTGAAAGGAGCACATAATATGCAGTGCACTTCTGCGATGTGCTCTTAAATAACCAGAATCAGTTATTTCCTATAATATAACTGTGGGATGAAATGGAGTAATCTGAACATAAACACCTTTTTTTTTTGTTAACCGAATATGATTTTTCAGCTGGAATGTTTGTCTGGCTTTGTCCTTGTTTACTTGGTGCAACTCGTAAGTTCTGTAATAGTGAAAACCTAGTTGAGGACAGGGCATGAAAATGTTTTGGGGATCATTTTCAGACATGATTATAGCCAAACTTGATTATAAACCTATTTGCCGCCACAGCAATTACAGTTACAAACCAGGGCCACACTTCCGCATTTGATTCCACACAGATCTATGCTTGCAACCATGCAGATCTGAAAGTAGGTATGGGAGCTCATCTTCAGAAACTGTGCTAAAACCTTACTAAGCCCATAGTCTTACCACAGCCTCTGCTAAAATAGTTGGTAAAACAAGAAAAAAAACATGCCTACACTGGGGATCATAACCAAATGAAATCATGTCAGCTGCAGTTGTGATCACAAATACTTGTCAAATATGGATTCGACCATATATACACTGTGGCAGCATTAAGTACATGAAAATGTGAAACTTCTGTATTCTTGCTAGAATGATAATAACTAAGCTCTTGATGCTGTAAAGAATTATGCTTGTGCTCAACTTTACACACATGAATGGTCCCATCCCGTTGGGACTAATCTTGTGTAGCCAGGTAAGCACTTGCATAAATCTTTGTATGATCAGGGCTTTAATTAAGTCTGGTAAAATACAAAAGTAATTGCGTAAAGACTTTTAAACTGGATGCAGTATTCTAAAACCTTAATTTGAAGGAATACATTATACAACAGTTAAACAACAAAACATGTCAGTGAATATTTATTTTTCAAAAATTTAAGATTCCAGAAAGAAAAAAATCAAGAATATCTAATTCATACACATTTGAATCAGGGCCAATTTTGAAAAAAAAAAATCTTGCTATGTATTCCAGAGAACTCTGTATGAGCTGCATTTTTTTTGTACAGTTAAAATTTTTTTAGCATGTTTCTAGCATATGCTGTATTTGAATTTGCAGTGGTGGAAAGTAACGCCCAGTTTATATTTAAGTATGTTTTGTTGAGAATATGCATCCTTAATAAATTCATGGGTCTGAATTGATCAAAAAATAATAAAATTACCTGTCAAATATGTGATTTATAAGATTTACTTACTGTCACTCCCATGAATTTGTATGATCAATTAAAATAATTCAGGTAATAATAAATGTTTCTCTCAGATTATTTTTAGTTTCCAATGTAATGGTATACTACTTGTAATGCTTAAGTAACTTCATGTATTGAATAAGAAATGGACAGTGCTAATGGGTTCTAGCACTAATACAATTGTTTCCACTTTAATCAAGAGAAACAAACATTTGTTTTTACATTTTAAAACAAAACACTTCAGAGAAAAAACTAGGTTAAATTATAGTAACTAATTTTAAAAAGTATTACAAGTGTAATCCCTGTAAGCCACGAGGCTAACTAACAAGTTTGAATGATCTAACGAAAATCCTTAACTATTATTCTGATTTCAGTTCAACAGTGCTGGGGATGTGATCAACATCAGAGAAGTTGATATTCCTGTAGTTGGTCAGCAGAAACTGAAAATGAAGTTTCTTTTTATGTAAATTCTGTATGTATGTTTTGCATACCTATTGGCCAAGGTTTCCCCCTTACTTCAATAGGAGCTGCTGCACAGCGTTTTTGAAATTCATGTCATATAATTATGTGCCAGGATAAGAACTTAGGAGCCTAACATCAGGGATCCATTTTTAAATATCTTGATTGGAAGTTTATTTGTTTTTTTGTTTGAGAGATTTTCTGTTTACATCCTAAATTACAAAATCTTCTATTTGAATTGGTGTGGTTTGTGGGCTATATTAAATTGTATGATATTGCATTATTTGTCATGCAGTGATTGATCTATAGAAACCATAAATTGGGCACAGTTCTTTTATGGGTTACATCCATGCAACTCTTCTGAAGTCACTTCAGGAGAGAACGAGGTCCAATATCTCATAAATTTTTTGTATAGTTGTATGTTTAATATTCATATTACTGTAGCTCCCAAACAAATCAGTCTCAGGTCCTCATTGTGCTAGATGCTTTAAAGTGCCTCCAAAGGTGCTTATCTAGTAAAGTTATAGAGTAGGGTTCTCCTTCAGCTTTTGCGCCACCATCAGAGCCCCAAAATAATTAACAAAAAAATCTTACATGGGAAATCTCGAAGATTCTGATTCTATAAGCACCTGCCATCATGCTGAATCTGTCAGATGAACTGTGTGGCGAGGATAACTATTTGGCTAGGTGAAGTCCTAAAACTGTCTGAATGTTGTCTTGACAACCTTACATCATAGTTTGAAAGACAGCTATAGTCACTGCACCATAAGTCAAAAGGAGGAACAGAATGGACCAGATTCCTTTTTCAGCAACAAGCAAGACAAATTATACCCTTGAGACATTCAAGTTTACCATAGAACAGAAGCCATCACTATAGTGCTGAACTGAACTGACAAAAAGGTTTTTGTAAGGAGAATAAAAACTGGAATTTACTATCAGCTGAATGATTGTTTAGCTAGGAAAAAGACATTTTCCTTGAATTCAATATCAAAAGCCTTCCAGTTCCATTGAGATTATCTCAGCATGTGTTCTAAGTATTGCTACATTAAGTGTAAGATAAAGCATTGTCTGTTGGATCAAGAATGGGTAATGTATAGATTTATGGCTACTATTCCTGTGTAAATTGAATAATACTTCACTGTCAGACAGCCTAAGTCAAGAAAATGGTGACTTGAATTTTAAAGTAATTATATTAATTTATGCTTAAAATCAACAGGGTTGAAAGACTAAAACTATTCATAATCTGCTTTATAAATATCCCAAAACGTCACAAAAGGTCTGCAGACATAAGCTCAGGGAAGCCATTGATGTACCTCAGCAGCTGCCACAAAGTTTGGCAGTTCATTTCATCCTAAAGAATCAAGATATTTTAAAGTGTCTTTGCCACAGAATATTGTTACATATTGACTTAAAATTGGATCTTATCTATTTGGTATTGATTTAGGCCAATGCTGTAATCTAGCATTGAACTCTGGATCTACCATATGCAAAGTACTAATTAAAAGAACCACACAGTATTATACATCAGCAAAATCATTTGTTTTTTAACATAAATATCCAGTTGAGCATCCTTATCTATTGCAGTTTCATAAGAAGCTCAAGAAAATTTAGGTTTCAGAGTAGCAGCCGTGTTAGTCTGTATCCGCAAAAAGAACAGGAGTACTTGAGGCACCTTAAAGACTAACAAATCTATTTCCGCATAAGCTGAAAATTTAGCTGCTTTGTGTGCAACTGTCATTTGCTGGCAATGATGATCCTGTAAGAAGCACAATAAATATTTATGATCCCAAATGCTGGCACAGAAAGATACTTCCCCAATATGCTTAAACCATTTTATGTGATTAACTTTTTCCTAGTTGTCACGTTCATATGCTTAGGTCACTGTGGCATCAAACATTCATAGCAAAAGCATGAAATACTATTAACATAATTATTGATTCTTGTGTGTGAATATATACAAAATAGGATAGTACCACTGAATGTGATGTTCTGAAACTGTCACAATACCGCATTTAACACTAGAAGTGATTGACATAAGTGAAAGAGACCAACAGTAAAAATACTCTTTTTGTTCAGGGAAAAGCAATTTTTATAAAAATATTTTTGCATGCATAACATCTCTTTGTTGCAGGTTACATGGCTCTACATTATACAATTAACAGGCATACTACTGGTCTGTGTTCTACAGTTCTTTAATTCCATGATTCTTGGATCCCTACTTATAAGTTTTAATGTGTCAGTCTTGCTAGCAAGAACAGTTCAGGTATGTGCTCAAAAACCTTTTTTGTTTTGTAATAGTAAACAAGCAGTATGACAAATTTAAAAGTAGTTCAATTTTTAGAGAAATCTCTCTTCTTCCTCAGCACTCTGTCTATACCAAAGCAAGGACAGGAGACATTTGACATGGTTTTAATCAGGCTGTAACTTTATTATTAGATGTCTGAGACTACCCAGCAAATAAGTGTACAGTGCAGGTAACCCCATGTTTATTCGGAAGTTACCCATGGGGCTTTTACCAGCTCCCCATCTTTTTCCATCCAAGTCCCTCTAGCTAGTCCATTGCTGGGACCTTATCATCCACCCTTCCTCATAGGAGAGTTAAGGTGGGCTCTAAGAATGGGTACTCCTATGATTGGTATAGCATGGAGTCAACCCCCCTCAACCAGCCCCCATTCGTTCCTTTAACAAATACCTCTTTAAGTCTTTTTCCAAGCCATTTATCCAGTCACTGTATACCTTTCCTATGGACTACCTGCACTGGACATCTGCCACAAGGAGGCACCAGCAGTTAGCTTGGCTGCCTCCCCCTCAAACCCAGTCAGGTTTACTGCCTCTCTTTTATGTCGGCCAAAACAAATGGGCTCCAAAGCTTTACAGGGAAACCCCATCCTCCCTAAATAATTTGGTGCCCCAGGATGCCCCTTTTAAACCCTCCATTCCTAGGGGATGAGGCAGTGACCACACTGACTCTTTTGCAGCAGTTTTCATCCCCTCCCTGCAAAGCCATAAAACACAGTTTCCTTCATTCCACCAGCCAGCCAAATACGCCCTTTTGCTTAAAGGTGCAGGGCAGTCATTTTCAACAGGCTATTACCACTGGTTAGAAGATTTCCAGCAGAGTAAAGGCTCAGTGATTACTCTTACTTACTGATAATTATTGGATACATCTAAAGTGTTACAATTTGGGAGGTATCAGCAATTAACATTTACAACTATGCAAACTGAGACCCTGATCTTGCAAAGGCATACGTGTGAATAGACCTTTACACACACAGCGTCCCATTGATTTCAGTAGGACTCAGACGGGATCCTTAACTCCAAGCTGTCAGATTCCTTTGTAGGAAGGAGCTCTAAGTCAAAACAGTTGTCTAATTACAGGATCACAGTTCTTGACCCATCCTATGTGGCAGCATAAAACCAGAATCCTCTAATTAGACAACATCTGCTCCCATCCCAAACTGCTGTGAGTAGGACAAGGAGCAATGTTAAATCTGGAGCTTTAAACTGGGAGATCATCCAGAAGGCCATGTAGTATAGCTGATACTCATGCTGAATTAAGAGCATGCCCTTTGCCCCATTGAGAACATACTGATTTCCACAGCAACCTGGAGAACACACATGGTGTTTGAGGTCCAAATCAGTCTAGACCTCTGAGGAAGTGCTGAGGTTGGGAAACTAGATAGGCACAAAGAGGCCACCTCAGAGAGGATCCTGAGAATCTACTTGGCCATCCACAGAGCTCACCCAGGCCACTGAGGTTACAGGAGCTCTGTACTGTGAGTACGCCTTTGGTCCCTCTCCTCTTGTGTAGAAATTTACACAATTCTACATATATGGCTGAAATTAATTGCTTGCTTGCATTAGGCTAATACAATAATAGTTTTTGATCATATTTAAATAAATAATTTGAAGCAGTTTATTTCATCTCTTGTTCCAGATGTGTAACATTCTAAATCTTTTTTAAAACAAAAGACTAAAATACTAATCTGTTTAATTTCTAGAAAAACATGAAAATGGGATGTTTGCTAAATAGACTTGGGAAACTTTTCTTCCATGTACTCATGGTGTTATGTTTGACACTTCTAGTTAATAACTTTATTAAGGTAGGTAAATATGAAGTTTTCTACATATGTAAAGTTAGGAATTTGATAAATATACATGGGGTAGGCAACTTTGAGTAGTAAATCATGAGATTTTGCCTCATTTAAAACAGTATATTTTAGGAGCTGAAGAGTTTCTGATCCTTTTGTCCAAGAATCTTTTTAATTTCTCTTTTCTGGAACCCGCTGATCACAAGTTGACCACATTTCGGCAACAACTTATGCATGCACATGAATGTATAACTTTATCAATACTTCCATGGGAAGACTATGGCGAATATTGCTTTATAGCACCGTGAGACACTCTTGTGTAACTTGTGAATCTGTTAACCCATTTCTGTTAGACTCAAATCCATTAAAAAAGTTGAAGTGCAGTTCTACTCCAAAAAGTTACTATATAAAAAGACAGCTTCTTACTCATATCTGCTCTGTATGTACACATAGACAAATCTATACATTTGAAAAGTAAGGAGGAAAAAAAACACCCTTATTGTCACATTATCCTCCTGCTAGCACTGTGCAACTAAGGGAGTGTAACTTGGATTCTAGTCCTTATGTATCAACAATTTGCTTGTACAATAGATCAAAATGTAGAAGCTGCCTTCAGAGCTGGGCAGCCAGAGAGTGTGGTGGCTCCTGACTGAGGGCCCAGCTCTGCAGGCCACAGCGGAGAAGTAAGAGTGGACCATACCATGTCCTCCTTACTACTGCACTGCTGCTGGTAGTGGCTCTGCCTTCAGAACTGGGTTCCTGGCCAGCAGACAGTGCTCTCCAGCTGTGTCTCTCTGAAGGCAGTGCCACCGCCGCAGTAGTAAGGGTAGCAATACCACAGCCCGCCCTACAATAACCTTGCGACCCCTCCCCCCACAACTCCTTTTTTATCAGGATTCCTACAATTACACCAGCGTGAAATTTCAGATTTAAATAGCTGAAATCATGAAATTTACTAATTTTAAAATCCTATGACCATGAAATTGACCAAAATGGACCCTGAATTTGGTAAGGCCCTACTTATGGTAGGGCATAATAAAAGTCAATGATAATAAACCTACCTGAAGGCATAATTTGTCCTTTATTATTAGTGAAGATGCTTAAAACAAAAAGAACCCAAGTCTACTCTCAAACCACAGACTGAGATCTCAAGACTCTGAGTTAGAAAAGTAACTGGGAATACGTGATACAAAATATCAAAAAACAAACATTAAACTTCACAGTGCCATTTGGGGCTCAAAAGAGGAGGGGTCTAAGCTGTTCTCAGAGGTACCAGATGACAGAACAAGGAGTAATGGTCTCAAGTTGCAGTGTGGGAGGTTTAGGTTTGATACTAGGAAAAACTTTTTCACTAGGAAGGTGATGAAGTACTGGAACGGGTTACCTAGGGAGCTGGTGGAATCTCCTTCCTTAGAGGTTTACGGTCAGGCTTGACAAAGCCCTGACTGGTATGATTTAGTTGGGAATTGGTCCTGCTTTGGACTGGATGACCTCCTGAGGTCCCTTCCAACCTTGATATTCTATGATTTTTGCAAAGTGTATCACAGCAGAACTGCACTTTAAGGCTACAGCTAAACAATTGTGAATTGTTTCACAATTTCAATGTCAAAATAATTTTAATATATGAAGTGTTTAAGAGAAGATGTATTCTAATTTATAGCAGAAAAATGTAACTTTATTTTCTTCCCCAATAGAAAATTCTTAATCTTGAGTCAGATGAACATATATTTAAATTCCTGAAAGCAAAATTTGGATTTGGAGCAACAAGGTAGGATATCAGTTAATCTGAAAATTTCAGTTTTACTTCATTATATCAGTTCATTGTCAAAATTAGATCTTCAGGTCAACATTTATTTCACTTATTATTTGCAACCAAGATCTGAAGGATATGAACAAGAGGTAGAAATCTTCACCTATATGCATAGTTTTATGATTGTCTGAATACAATGAGGAAACTGTGAACCTTTCATGTAGCCACCAGTTATGAAATCTATAGTATGACCGTTTTTTTTTCTTCTCTCTTTAGAGATTTCGATGCTAACCTGTACCTCTGTGAAGAAGCATTTGGTCTGCTGCCATTTAATACTTTTGCAAGACTCTCAGATACATTACTTTTTTATGCCTACCTATTTGTTCTCTTGCTTATGGCAATAGCAGCTGCTGTTGTTGCTTTTCAGAATCTCAGGTACTGTAAGTTTCAAAACTAGATTTTCCTGAAGTTTTCTTCAGTAGGCTAAATAACTGATATAGGTGAACACAGCAGTATACAGTACACTTTACCATAAGTACTGAACAGACAGTGAAGAGAGAGGTTATAAAGAAGACAGTAAATCCCTTCATATCTGAAGTTCAAAATGTAGTGTGTAATAAGATTTAGCTATAATCAGTCTTTATAGAGTCCCAAACTATTCTACTGACTATAAAGGAAATTTATTTATTACCTACTACAAAATATAGTGTCTCTAATTCATTCCAGTCCCTTTCTGCAAAGCAGTTAGAGAATTACCAGTTGCTTGCACTTGAGGATCACCATTCCCCAGTTGATATAGCCTGCTCTATGTCAAATTCACCATGTCCCTGGCAGAGGGATAGGAGGGACATGGCTGGAGCATTACTGCATTCCAGCAAGTTCTAGTTTGTGACCTGCCCCACTGCTATTCCAATCTATTCCAGAGGCCAATGTAGAACTGGCCCCAGAATCAGGGAGCTGCAGTCAACTCCTTGGCAGTGCTGTCACACTTGGCTACAGCTGAGATTCTGGGGCATAAATTTTGTTGCCCACCAAAATAACTCAACTAATTGGTAAAGTTTGTATTGGCAATCACTAAATTTTTTATGTGAATTAATTTTAGTATTTACAATACACTATAATGCAAATCATGGAAATAACTACACTAACATTTTAAAAGTTTATTTAAACCCATAACCAGCACCCCAAAGATGAAAACAGAAAATCTGACATTTTATTATGGAGGTACTATTACTGTAATCATTATCTGCAAGTGAAATATTTAAACACCATTTTAAGAATGAAAAGTTAATTAGTACTAACATCAGGTGCTTTAATCTCTTTGGCATCAAGAGGTTAAAATTTTAAACTGCATGGAAATGTGCAGTTTTAAAATAATGTATTGCTAACCCTAGCACAGCATTGATTTTTTTTGTTTGTTCATTCAGTGGTTCAGCTAATGTCCAATCCACAGATAAAATGGAAATTTCCACAATAGTACTGAAGCCTGGAGCTGCCTACAACTTAATGCACACAATTCTGTTTGGATGCCTGGCTTTAAGCACAATGAGGTATTTTAAAAATTTCATCGTCTCTGCAAGCTGTTGAATATTTAATATCTAACACACTAGTAGTCATAACCCCATGCAATGCTCTGCCTTACCCATTTTACTGCCTGCATCCTGGTGCAATTAACCCTTCCCAGCAGGATCTTTCCCAAAACAGTCAGACCACTGAGAAAACACACAATTTTGGGGGAAAAGTATTTAATCTCAAGCTTTTGTGACAAGCTGCCAAATTTGATCTTTTAGTTACTTCTGCTATGATGCCAATCCTCAGTGTCCTGGGACCACAAGAAAGTTGTGTTTAAGTTTCTCTGAAGTTACTGACCAGACATCAAAATACTTTTCATGGTTGTACATAGGCTTGGCAAATTCAGTTTTTATTTTTGTATGATTTCAACTGATATTGATTTGTAAGTATTTTTTTCTGTTTTCTATTTAAATTGAAAATTTGCATGAAATTTTGTGGGGGTCAGACAATTATTTAATAGCAGCAGAGATTCAAAAAAGTTTAAGCTTTATAACCACTAAACACAAATTGTCAACATCACATGTCAAAAATATACAAAGTAAGCATTCTTAAACTCAAATAAAAGTTCAAGGATCATTTTTATTACTTCATGTGTATGTAAATTTATTATCATTGATGAAAATGTCTCATTGGTTTGTGAGTATGTTGTAAAATAGACTTTTACCAACATTTACCTATTAAAAAAATTCTTTCAGGCCCTCATGTACAGGCGTACCATTCACTATAGCCTCATATGATCAATGAAAACTTGCTTATCTTCCAGAATGAAGTACCTTTGGACTTCCCATATGTGTGTATTTGCCTCTTTTGGTTTGTGCAGTACTGAAGTTTGGGGATTTGTTCTGAAATCTGTTCGTCTCTACACACCACAGAGGGTTAGAACTATATTTCTTATGACAGTATTTGAAATTCTGTATTTTCCCGTAATTAGACAAATGAAGCTTCAGCTTGTTAAAGGTAGATATGAAATAAATCTAAGGTTTTAAGCCTCTCACACTATATGGAAACATTTAAAAAGCACTAGTTAATACTTCTAAAATGCGTATTCAGATAAATGATTAATTTTAAATTTAAACTAGTATTTTCCTGGGGTAACATAATTTAAGCAATGCCATTTTAATGCACTAGGTGGCAATATAGAAGAAGCTGTGAAGGCTAGTAACACCTTGACTAAATAAAAATCATAGAATTTTTTAGAATTAATCAGCAGTTTGAACAGACTTACAATTTATTATACTGTACAGGAGACTTTTTTGCACTTCACAGGATATTTAAAGTGCATAAATTTAAAGTAACATTTTGTGGTGGTTTGTAATCCTTCTTCTATATAGAATGATTTTTATAACTATTGGTCTTTAGCTCAGAACAAATAGGCCCAGATCTTGAAATGTGATCTGCACAGATAGATGCTTATGGCATTATTAATTCCATTAATCAAAGGAAAAATAAATAAATATTCATTTAGATCAAAGCACTTTAAACTGTGCCATAAAAAACTAATCATTGTTTGTTTTGAATTTTTCTCTTAGCTATGTGTCATTAGGTATTTGGTACCAATAATCATATTGCTGTACCTTTCCTGTAAGGTAAGAAATGTTTTCTTCGATATTTTGGTATGTTTTCCCTCAGGGGTAAAAAAATTCATTTTTGTTTTAAATAAATTCCTGATTGTATATAAAAGAAGTCGGAGACCCATGTATTGGAGGTTTTTCATACTACCTCAAAACTGTACATTTGAAAATAAATAGCAGGTGAGAGGCTTTAACTAGTAACATGAGTTTTATGGCTGAATTTTAAGAAAATTATGTAATTGTATGTGTAAAAAAATTGATTGCCTGTTTAAATTGCATATGCATTTACTCAAATAAACAGTTGCATCTAACTGATCACTTGCATCCTGAGATACAACAAGTGCATATGCAATTGTGGTAGTTATGTGTGCAAATTATCAGTTAGGAATGATTTTCATCCTATATTCTGAAAAACGTAAGCTTACATCTGTTCAAATTTTAAGTACTTATAGGTAAGTTGCAGTTAAGATACAGATTGTTAACTGGTGTAATGATCCATTTTAGGAGCAGAAATTATTATCTTCTGCTCTACTGCTGTACTTCATTTTATGCAATCTTTGAAGTAAATCTACAGAATTATTAAACCAGTCTAAGACTTGTGTTATCATCAACACTGTCTCAGGAGCAAATGATAACAAGGCTTAAGCTTTTATATGTAAATACATGAAACAATGTGTTTATGCAACACCAAGATAAAATAAGTTCCATAATAATATTATATATGAAGTAGACTATTAGTCTGATCAGCCTGTCATATCACTGAGATTTAGATCATTAATTTAATGACAACTGGGGAGGCCATTCTTTTAATCTATATTTATAGAAACAAACAAAAAAAATATTCAGGAGCTACTTTGATGCAGAAATTATTTCTGCTTTACACAGTGGGAGACAAGATGTTTCCCTTGAAATCATTAGTTTCAAAGAAACTCAAGGTGAAGCTTGTTGTCAGAGTTAAAAAAAAAAACTGAAGGGAATCTTCTTCATAATAACCAAGGAACTGCCACCTAACAATAGAGAAAATTCTGAAGCTCTGTTAAGTCTCCTTGTGAATTTTATTAATTTATTTTAAAAGTAAATACAGTTCAGAGGCAAAATGGAAAGTCAAACTATTAACATAATCTAGACCACTGTGTCCCACTCTCTCATGGTTCTTTTTCCCATTTCGGTAAATGTTTTGGGGTTTTTTTGCACATTTTTAGGGATACTGTTTTTTTTCTTCCAGTGTGCCAGTTTAGGAAATGTAGCCCCTCTCCACATCCCAGAGAATGGATGGGAGGTATCCGTTTTTATGTATGCTAGAGGTGTCAAGTCCTTTTTCTGTAGAATGCTGTCTCGGATAACACATCAATATGATGAGATTCAATCCAGCTCTTCACAAGCTGAGATCTTTGAAGCCAATATCCATTTCTGAAGTGTCATTAAAGCATACAGGGTCCACTGAAGTGAAAGGGAGACTCCTTTGACTTTTATGGGCTGTGGATCAGGCCCATAGATGTGTTCAAACTACCTGAAGAGCCCGGTATCTAAATAGCGCAGGTATTAAGGAAAAGCAGGCTAATTCCTAGAGTTTAAGAGCTTAACCCTGCAAGGCACTGAATGCTCAATGTGAGTGAACAGATTTAGCTCTTCTCAAAATACTTGGCATCTTTCAGGATCAGGCCCTTAAGTAAGGACTTTCTGAAAAGGAGATTGAGTCCTAGCTAGCAGAGAATTCAATTTAAACAACTTTGAAAATAGCAATTCCCCAAAATTCTCACTTATTACTCACTCTTCAGGGCCGAAAACTTTTCAACAAATAGATTAAAATGCTGTCAGTGAACCAATCCTCAGAGTATGGCCAGAGAAAGTGATTAACCTCACTAGTGAGAGAGATCCAGAATTTTTTCCTTTTGTGACAGAGGAATGGTTTAGGTATATCACCCATCCCAACCTTTGCAAGAAAGCTGAAGGTGTAAGTTGATTCTGTTGGATATCAAGACATACAGTATATGCTTTGCACCCAATTATTATTTTCACACACCTCATATGTGCACAGACTGCATAAACATCTTCCATATTTATTACATGTAAAAATAAAGTTTAACTGGCCATCATATCTGGTTCTTGTGAAGGAGTTGTAAGGAAACCCATTTAGCATAGCCCCTTGAGGTTACACTTATAGACTCAGACTCATAGACTCTAGGGTCAGAAGGGACCAATGTGATCATCTAATCCGACCCCCTGCACAAAGCAGGCCACAGAACCCTACCCATCCACTTCTATAACAAACCCCTAACCTATGTCCGAGTTATTGAAGTCTTCAAATTGTGGTTTGAAGACCTCAAGCTGCAGAGAATCCACCAGCTAGTGACCCGTGCCCCATGCTGCAGAGGAAGGCGAAAAACCTCCAGGGCCTCTGCCAATCTGCCCCGGAGGAAAATTCCTTCCCGACCCCAAATATGGCGATCAGCTAAACCCTGAGCATGTGGGCAAGACTCACCAGCCAGCACTCAGGAAAGAATTCTCTGCAGTAACTCAGATCCCATCCCATCACCGACCACTGGGCATACTTATCTGCTGATAATCAAAGATCAGTTGCCAAAATTAAGCTATCCCATCATACCATCCCTTCCATAAACTTATCAAGCTTAGTCTTAAAGCCAGATATGTCTTTTGCCCTCACTACTCCCCTTGGAAGGCTGTTCCAGAACTTCACTCCTCTAATGGTTAGAAACCTTCGTCTAATTTCAAGTCTAAACTTCCTAGTGTCCAGTTTATACCCATTTGTTCTTGTGTCTACATTGTTACTAAGCTTAAATAATTCCTCTCCTTCCTTAATATTAATCCCTCTGATATATTTATAAAGAGCAAGCATATCCCCCCTCAGCCTTCTTTTGGCTAGACTAAACAAGAGGAAATATGCATTAGCCCCCTCCCCTTAACCAGCAATTTTATGGGATTATTAACCTAATCCTGAATAAGATAATGAAAGCTTCTTTTAAGACATGTGGTTTCTACAATCCCAAATACTTTTCCTGAAAGATTATTTATTCAGCTGCAGCTGTGGCTGGAACACTAGCCAGCTTTTAGATTAGTTATACGGATATATGAGATATCTACATACCTATTCACATGAATTTTCTACATTAGTGTACTGCAGAATACAACTTTCACATAAAACTAAATGCTGGAGGATTTCCATGCGTAATGCAGATATACAGCTGCTAACATTGATTATGCTTATAGTTCCATTCCATGTTTGTCCAGCAGTTATTGCTTCAGCATGTTATTGAGGTTTAAAGGTTTGTGTTTTTTTTTAAATCAGAATTTTTAGTCATTATCCATGTTGTTTAATGTCTTCATATGCATTCTTTACAATTTAAACAAAGAAGATTATCTATCAAATTGTGTTTGTGTGAGTCACTTATTCCTAAACAAATTGTTAGTATTTGCTAAGGCCACAAAGCTGACTAAGTCCAGTATTCCCATTATGCCATGAAATCCTGACTGTGTTTTTAAGTAAATCTAAATCTTGAGAAATTTAGTTGGTTAGGGTACAGATATCTTTATTGTAGTCCATTATGCCTACGTCTTTACAGAGACTGGCATGTTTAACAATGTAGTCTGTAAGATTGAGGTTCCATAGAAACATGAAGAAAGGACAATCAATTTTATTTTTAGTTACGATTTCCAGGCTGATATCCCTAAGGATGGTATTTAACATCCTGGTTGCTTTCATCTTTAGGCGAACAATAAACAGTATGAATAAATTTAGCGGTTCTCGCCTTTTCATTACACAATGAACTTAAAATGTAGATGCTTAAATTTATTCACCTAAATAAGTGGCCTGATATTTTTAGAGGTGTCAAGCACTAATGTCACTAACCAAAACCAACGGGAAGTGCAGGTGCTCTGTACTTTTTATTAAACTGGCCTCTTAAGTGTCTAATTTTAGGCCCTCAAATTTAAGCATTTTTGTTTAATCATTTTATAAAAAAGTCTGCAAGCTTCTTAAATTTACTAGTAGACCAAAGTGGGGAATAAGTTCCAAATCTGAGGGACTCTGGGAGGACACATCCTGACAGCAGTCTCTCTCTTTTAAACGGAGTGTTATCAAATGTATCTTCTCTGATCTCAACTGCAGAAGTATCAGACTAGAAGAGAGGCAGTCAACACAGTAGATTTAGGACTTTGTAAGTCGTAACAAACAACAGACCAGTAGGCACCCAGTACAGTTTCCAAAGCGCACTCACAATATCTGCTACAGAAACAGACAGCCACATTCACCACTAGCTTCAGTTTCCAAATATATTTAAGGTGTAGTCTAATCTCTAGGTGATAAAACCATGGAATGGTCTAGTTAAGTTAAGTTAAAAAGCCACCTTGATCATTCTACTCTTATCTGATCTAGCATCAGCTGGGGACCTCAATAGGCCCCAGATTGCCAATCAGAGGGGCAGATATACTAAAGCCTTTTAGCTCATCTATAAGGGAGAAAAGATCAATACTTCAAACCAGCCATTTACACTTATTTATTTAGTAATTGAGCTCTGTTCCAATATCCAGAATTTGGTTTGTTCATTTTATCTTCAGGTTGTTTTGTTTGTAATTCTAGTTCTGTCCAGGAATTGTGGATGAGCTGTCAGAGCTGAGAGAATTCTATGATCCAGACACAGTGGAGCTGATGAACTGGATTAAGTAAGAGTATTTTTATTTAAGTTAAATGCTATTTATAATAATCCAATATTCTTGTATATAGTGCTCTCCTGTTCCATTTGCCACAGGTCATCAGTGAACTATAGTGACCTGTGGGGATGATTAAAGGGGAGTGGGATAGCTAGGGACTAGAAATCAGTGACTGTGGAAAACAGATAGTTGCAACTCTTGCCAGCCTGCTGTGTCCTGGTACAGCAGTTTACCACTGTTTGGCAACAAGGCTTCTGGAAACAAGTTGTCTCCATTAGGTCCTGTGGATGGATAAGCACAGATCATTCCCTTGGCTGAAAAGGTGAGAGAATCTTCAGTTTGGAGAAGGTGATGGCCAAAAAATGTATTGAAATCAATTAATCTTCATGTGACCTTTCATATCTCCTCAGATGCACTTCTGTTTCCTTTGGTCTTTATTTTTTTTTAGATAGCATTAAAAAGTGAGGGGCATTCACTTGTGAAAATCTGTTTTCACAGAGTATGCACGTGTCAGTCTCTTGCCCTTACTTTAAAATAACTCAATCTATGTATATATTTGTAGTGGCTTCCCGGCACAGGGGCATGGTGGTTTTGGTGCAAACAGTGGACTGAATGCTGCACTCAGAACTCACAGCCAAATTAAACCTGCACAGCTGCACTGAAGTTAGAATTTAGCCCACCATCTGCTTTGCTTGAGGTGTGCAAAATGTTTGAACCTACTCAGATTGGAGGTGTATCAGGATTTACCAGAGCTCTGGTGTTCGTCGTTCCTGGAAATGGCATTTATTTGGAATTCTGACATAGCTATTTGCTATCTCATTTTTAAAGCAGAATTGTGGTCTTGAGAAAATATTTTGAAAGTAAAACATGAACCTGCTGCTTTTTAGAATTTTAAATATTTTGAACACCTTAGTATAGCATTGCATTATTTTACTTCCAAGTTTGCTGTTTTATATCCCACATTTGAATAATTGAAGTTATTAGGGTTGCCAGTTTTGGTTGGACTTATTCTTGGAGGTTTCAGCACATGAGCATCTTCAATTCAAGATTAATCTTTAGTTCCTGGACTCCAGGACAGTGCTGGATGGTTGGCAACCCTAGAAGTTATATGTGTGCAATGTATTGTGGTGAAACTAGTCACTCAGCAGTTTAACAGCAACTAATGTTTTTCACTCCTATCAATAATCTTGTGAACCATAATGCTGTATTTTCCTACTCTGCAACCTGTGAAAATCAATGTAATTATTCACAAGTAAATATGTTACTAATTTTAGAGTGGCATTCTGAAAGCAGACCCATCTGTGTCTCTATCATTTAGTATCTTTGTAGCCACATTGACACCACCTCATGACTAATTTTTTATCAGCCAGTGCCATTTAATGCCACTTTTTTATTAAGAGATGGTAAATATTTGATAGCTTAGGTCTCTTGAGTCCCATATACAGAGTTTGATATAGATTTGTACCTAAAATATACATGTGGCTTTGGTCCCAACCATGAACTGAATTTCACTTGATGCAGTGAGAATGATTTCTCACATCTTCTCTCTGCTGAAAATGCTAACATTTTCATTTTAATGTGTGACAGTTAGATTACGTTTTTTCTTTAGGATTTAATGCATTTAGAAATAATATTGTTCACATAGAAAAATTAGTTAGTTGTGCACTAACTACAATCAAACAAATTTATGGCATGTACTTTAAGGTTGGATTGATATTTTCTTAATTTAAAATTAAATTGTGGAATCGGAACATTATACTGTACTACCACTTGGCAATTTTGCTATAGTTAAAAGTCTGCCAGAATTTGTGTTATAAACTCTTGATATCAAGAATTATTCATTCATTTGTAGAAAATGAAGTGTGGCTGAACTCCGGTTTGTCATATATAATATTGAATTAGGATACCTTTGTTCCATTTTGCAAACCTTTCCACATCAAAAAGGCCTTTGAGTCTGACAGATCCAAATACAGTATCTTTTGCCATGTTTACTAAAGAATATTGTATCTTTTGGGTTGTGATTTTATACATCCTCTGTTACAAAAATGAGTGAAAAGGGAATAGGAGTGTACGTACTAGAGCAGTAAAAAATAAAAAAAGAGGCAACAACCAGTGTCTTAAGGGTAGCCCTTAGAGCTTTGTGTTCCCATGTCGGAGGTATGGGAAATTCTTAGCTTTGATCTCTCTCCCCAAGACAACATGAACACACTCATTTGTGAGATGGGGAAGAAGAGCAGAGTGAGCTCCCCTATTCTATTTACTGCTGGTAGGTGATTTAGGAGTAATGTCTTCTGCCTTCAAGGGGGATCTGGTTAAAAAAGATTCCGTAAGTGTATACCAGACCAACCACCATGCAAAAGTTTGTCACAAACCTAAAACAGAGGCCAGGTTTGTTGAAAAGGTTTACTGAGATGCGAACCTTTTTGCAAAGCTTGGCTGGCTTTCTAGTGCATCTGGGCCAAGTGTTGAGTGAAATTGCCTAATTTGTGATTGCAGATAGAAACCATGTGAAACTCAAAAACAAAGGGCCTGGGCCAAAAAGAAAAGAATAATTTTTTTTTTTTTTTTTTTTTTTACAAATCAATGTAGTGAGATAGTGGCCATATTCCATCTTCAAGCTAAGGACAGCATTCCTTCCCTACAGTGCCATCACTGACCTATGGCGCAGTGCCTCGTTTCAGAGCTCAAGAGAACTCATACTGGCAGCTAGCGCATGTGCTAGGCTTTAAGCAGGGACACTAACTAGTTTTGCCCTTTTTCCTCAGACTATTGGCACCATACTTTGAGCCACAGACTCTGATGGCAGACCAATTAATATGTTAACTGACTTCCTAAAATGTGTGCATGCCCATTTTACAGGTGCATTCAATTGTGTGTGCAAAATTTGAATGCACAAAAATCAAGGCTAGGATGAAAGATGCATGTGTTACTTTCTGTGTACGTCTTTCCTCCCTCTTTTGTGATGTTGCAGTCTTTCTAATCCAGAGACCAAATTGGTCTTGAGAGTTTCCGTGAATGTGTTTTATTGTCTAACAATGTCAGCTAGTCTCATAATATTTTAATGTGGTATTCTGTGAATAAATGGCATTTCCTTTTCAGGATGAATCTGCTCTAGAGTGCGGTGTTTGGGAAGCCCTTTTCAGAAAATGCATTCTTTTTCTGTTGAATATATTCCTTCCTTCTTCACCAGGGCCGGGCCAGCTCTAGGCACCAGCAAACCAAGCATATGCTTGGGGCAGCACACTTTCAAGGGCGGCATTCTGGCTGCCTTTTTTTATTTTTTTTGGCTTCCGGTGACAAAAGCCTAGAGCCAGCCCTGGCAGCAGCAGGACATTGTGCGCGGGGGGTGCCCTGGGGCTGCTGAAGTTCACACTGCAGGGGAGCAGCGTCGCACCTTGTGGCTGGGCCAGGCAGGCTCTGAGCAGGGGACACTCAGACTGGGTGCCGCCCTATGGGGCACATGGAGCTGCCTGCAGGTGCCGCAGGGTGGGTGCCCCCCAGCGCTGCAGCGGGGGCTGGGCGAAGTGGCCCAAGCCACCCAGGGACTGCGGCAGGGTGGCCAGAAGCAGCAGCAGCAGCAGGGCCATAGAAGGGCTCTCCTGGACTCTGCTTCCCCCGGGGCTACCCTGCCCTGGCTCCTCAGCCTCTTGCTGGGGCAGTCCCCTGGCTCTGCCCTCCTGGATCCCGGCCGGTCCTAGAGGCGGGAGCCCTGGCTGGAGGGACCCTTGGCTGAGGCGTGGCCCAGGAGCCCTGCTGTTTACCCTGACCCTGTCAGCGCCGGACTGGCTGGAGGTGAGGGGGGAGCAGGCAGTCAACACTGGTTGCGGGGAGCCCAGGGCTGGGGCAGCACAGGGTGCAGGGGAGGGGGAAGAGAGAGCCCAAGGCTGGGGTGGGGGCAGCCAAAAAAATTTTTTGCTTGGAGCGGCAAAAAACCTAGAGCTGGCCCTGTTCTTCTCACTTGATTAGTAAAAGGATAATCTGAGCTTTGCCAGCTTTTATAACAACCGTGAACTCCACAGTCCGCTTTCAGCTCTTGAAAGCTCTTAATAGAAGTAGTAACTATTTCCTACTGATACAACCTATAATTGCAATGTTTGCTATTTCAGTAGGACCTCCTTAAAACAAATGTATTGGATTTTCATATCAGTTCACCAAGAACAGAAAGAATTACTACCACTTTCTGAAGTCTGTGCAGGTTAATCTCAGACCTACAATTCCTATAAAAACCCTTTTATTTTTAATAAGTTCTGTAGTTTTTACATAATTCTATAAATTCTTGAAAGTGTAGATAAAGCAAGGGTTCGCGCATTATATTATAGTGCTCAGTTTACCCATTAGCTCAGCAGTAATTAACTTGTTGAAGCTTAGAGCTTCAGAAATAAATGAGATTATTTGTTCAAAATGCCATCAGGTCTGCTTGGAAGACATTTAAATTATATAATGTAAATCAGTTTGACCTGTAAGTCCTTGTCATTATTTAGTGACATTTCTTAGAGAATAAATTGTTTGCAGGTTGGGCAGCCTGGTACAGAGTTTGGCAGAAAGCTATAAAAACAAATTATCCTTTCATTTTATATATCATTTGTTCAGACATTTGTAAAAATTGCTTCATTTTTCTGTAATAAAGAAGTGCCATTCAGTGGTTTGAAGCATGTTAATTGCTTTAGATACAGACCACAACTGTTAGTGGGTGAATCAGGTAGAAGTATTAGTGAAAGATGCATACGTGAAATGTTGCAAGTCTTACTGTACCTTTAACATACTGGCTACGTGTGTCATGTCCCTCTCTTATGGCTAATCCGTAGGATCAAAGCCTGCTACTTATGATCAGATGAAGGAATTACTCTCTCTATCTCAAATGGTGGAGTCCTGTGTTTTGTTTCTGGTTCAGGGTTCAGTTGCTGCTACAGCTAGTTGTGCGGACCATTATATGTGCATACTGCTACATTCCAAAAGAAAGTAGTTTCTTTTTGATGGAACATTTATTCATGACACTTGTAGCTTTGAATATTTTAAGTGCAAATATAAAATATTAAAGCTAGATTAAAGACTAATAACTTCAAATAAAACCACAGAAACCACAGAAAAATCATTTTTCAGTTAAGTTAAACTGGCATATTAAAAATTATCATCTATGCCCTTTTTGAATGAGATTAACATGGAACTGCAAGAAGTTTTAGGAAAGGTTTATGATAAATATTAATTCATTTTTAAGCAGTATCTTCTGGAAGGCTCTAGCAAAATGTAATGCTCTCCTCTTAACATTCTCAAACTTTATCCTGTCTCCATGAAAAAAAGACTGATAATTTACAACCAACATTTAATAAGGCCTCTAACATACACCTTTAGATATTGGCAGATACATGCACTGGTACGTGAAGAAAGCATATTTCTGTATCAAGTTACCCAACAATTACTTGATTGTTAGGTTGCGGTTGTGTGTGTGTCTCTGGCTGTGGGTATTTATGCTTCAAATTCCCTCCTAATTCCATTTTAGTTTGTGCTCCTTTTTATTGTCCTAATCTCACTTTATAATCTGCCTTGGTTATGATGCCTACAAGACACTGGACAAATGCTACACAGCTGGTATACTGTAACCACTTTTTATTACACTAATCATAAGTCTCACTGCTACCTTGTGCTCTGCCTTATTTGTTTGTTGTATCCACCCTTTGTGTCATCATATATTTAGACAGAAATTTCTGGGTCAAGGACCATCTCTTCATTGTGTAGATTCAAAATGAACACAAGGATAGTTATGATGAATGACAAAATTCTTGCATTCTGATTGATCCGTGCTGTCAAACAGATTGGATCAGTATCAGTGGAGAGCAGTCATTTGGTTAGGAGTGAAAGATTAGAATTGCAACATCTTTTCTGATAAGCTGCTTTAAACACATGACAAGTAGATGCCTACAAATATTTGCAGGCGGTGTAAGCTAGCAAATAACATTATAAATTGAAATTAGTAGGCTTTACCCAAAAAGACTAGCTCTAAGCAACTATTTGCATATCTCAAATAATTTAGGATTTTCAGGCCCAGATTTTCAGAAAGCCTCTTTAATTGTTTCCGTAAAATTTGCAAGCACATCCATTTCTAGTTTCCAGAACTGACATTTATGCATGCAGTTTACCCATTTAGTAAACAGATTTATTTATGAGGGCCTAGTCTTTAGGGGATTCATTGCAAATCTTTTCCATCATATTCAGTGACTTCAAGAATCAATCACATTTTCTAGAACATTTTACTACCGGAGATGAAAGAGATTGGGGGATGGGGGAAAGCAGTTCTCTTGATCTCTAACTGTGCTGATGCAAAGGGCTACCTCAAAGATTTCCTCAATGTTCTGAACATTTGTTTAGGTCAAACACTCCTAAGAAAGCAGTGATTGCTGGGAGCATGCAGCTATTAGCAGGAGTCAAACTGTGCACTGGAAGGATCTTAACTAATCACCCACATTATGAAGACAAGAGTCTAAGGGAGAGAACAAAACAAGTAAGAACATTCTGATCTTACTTTTCTAATTCCTATTACTATAAGGTGGGTCTATCCTACAAAAGCATGTACGCCTGAATGGAGCACTGAGACAGAAATAATTTTGTTCACTGCTTCTAGTTTGTTTCCTGGTGCAGTTCAAAGTATTGGTGTAATCTCTGAAGCTTTTAATGGTTTGTGAGTCTGCTAATTTAGGGCCAGATTCTGATATTCTTACTGAGAGACTCAGCACCAAACTTTCAGCCCATGGGGAAAGAGAGCTAAAATGGTTTTCAGCCATGCTTGCACCCTCCTATGTAATTTAGGCTGCCTTATGGACAGCAATATGACCCAGAATATACATTATCCTATATGCTACAGTCCCATCTCCTCAGAGGGACAGCCACCAGCTACATTTGGGGAAATTCTCCCCTAGCTGGATCCAGAGCTTTCAGAACCCTTATATGTCACCGTGGCGCTTTACCTGGCATAAGAGGAGTAGCAGTGAGAATCTCACCTGTTGAATAGTACCCTAGAATATACATTTGTGTAGTCCCACTGATTTCAGTATACATGTGGCATAAGTGCTACTAAACTTGAGTAAAAGCATCAGAATCTGGCCCTCAGAGATCACTTTCCTTCCTTGTGTGATGACATGGCAGTTGCAGTCATCCAAAGCTATGGAGCTAAAAGCCATCTGGTTTAATTATGAAGAGGCATTTTCAGTGGAGCAGTCTTGATTCTGTAGCCTGTTCCCTTTCCTTTATTGCAGCAGAGCTGATCTGTTGACCTTTAGTGCATGTCCCAAAGACTGTTTTCTCACAGTTTGTTCAGGACAGTAACTTTAGCTAAAGTGACTCGGGTCTCCTTTGTGGAACAGAGCCAGGTGAAATAAAGTGTACAGTTTTATAAATACTTGTACATCAATTCAAGTGCTGATATGGTTTAATCCACTAAAATGAATAATATAGCAATAATGCTTAAAGAGAGGGGACACTTTCTGGCTGTTAATGATAAGAGACTGAGGCAAAATTTAATTTTCCCCATTAACGTGTCATGATGTTGGGAAAAGAGCACTAGACTACAGCACTTTCAGCAGCGCTTGTGGTGGTGACACTCCAAGCCAATGGGAGAGAGCTCTCCCATCATCTTAACTCCTGCCTCTGTGAGAGGCAGTACACAGGGCTGTCTACACTGGCGCTTAGGTCGGTATAATATATGTTGCTCAGAGGTGTGGATTATCCACATCCCTGAGCAATGTAAATTATACGGAAGTAACCTGTAGTGTACACAGCCTTACTCTTTTTTTTTTTTTTTTTTTTGGGGGGGGGGCGTTGCACAGAATTCAGAGGTGAAATCCTAGCCCCACTGAAGTCAATGACATTGGCTTTGACTTCAGTGGGCCCAGATTTCACCCTCTCTCTAATTCTTGTTGCTGTTCTTCACATTTTTTCTTGAAGAAACAAACCATAAATGTGCTGTATAGCCTGTAGTAAACATAGCTATTGGTGAGAACTACAGAATATATCTTGAAACATTAAAAAGTGAAATATAAAAGTAGAGAATTTTTAAATGTTTCAATCTATTACAATAAAAATGACAGAACACTGACAGGTATCAGACTGACACTCCTTTCTACCATTAAAGACCTACAAATAAATAACCAACAAACACACAAGCCAAAAACAACCCTACCCCAAGCGGAGTTCTGACCCCACAAGGGAGAACTGCAAGAAACTCCATGAAATCTGTTAGGGACTTGGCTATTGCTGTTGATTTTACATGGAAAGCATTTAGGTGCTATGTTGGGTGAAAGGGTAAATCCTTTACATAGATAGAATGACTATATTTCTAATACATTTTGAAAGCCATATGAGAGATCTCTGGCTATATAGTAACCAAAGACAATGATATTTGCCTTATACTTGGAAGGTAATTGAGTCACGTCTTGAAGATTGTATTTTTAAAGACAAACATCTCATCTTTCTCTGGTTCAAGATGAAAAAAACAAATATACAGTGATAAGTCTGTTTTGCTCTTACAACTTCATTTTTCTGTTTTTTGTAGGTTTATCAGGTATATGCAAAAAGATCTCCTGAAGATGTCTACAGTATACTGAGATCCTTTGGAACAAACTATGTAATCTTAGAGGACAGCATATGTTATGAAAGACGGCATAGCAGAGGCTGTCGGTTACGAGACCTGCTCGATATAGCTAATGGTCATGTAAGTGAAGTACAGGGTTTTAGAAGGAAAAATGTATTTTGTTTAATTTCCTCTAGGAGGAATTAGTGTTTGAGTCTGAAGCTGCTACTATATCTTTTCCATTTTGCAATGAGGGTGGGAACTAAGGCCCAGTGGAGCCATTTTTCATTTAGAAGTTCAGCCTAAAAGGAGTCTAGCTGCTTTAACTGATAGTAGTAGGGGGAAAATCCCTACCTGCTGGACCTCAGGTGAGCACGACACATGCATAGTGTTCCCTGTATATAATCTTCCAGAGCCTGGGAGGGTGGAGGCATTGTCTCCAACAGGGAGAGAGGTTGGGTAACGGTGTAAGAAATATGGCTGTGCTCAGGGAGTTCTCACCCCTTACTAGGAGTTGGCTCCACAGGGTGAAGACCCTAAACAAACTGCACAAATGCAAGCAAAATTGCATAGACTCTGTGCCACAGACAAACCAGGGCTAGAACTTAGCCTTTTTAACAATAGTGCAGTGGTGCTATTGTAACACCTAACATTTTAATTTGGTCCTTTCTTCCCACTTGGTTCACATTGGCCCTTTGAGCATATTCCTGTTTTTCTAATGCCTAGAGTTCCTTGTTATGACACATGATTGAGTAGTGGTTAAGTGTGTTTTATAAAGCTGTTCACTTTCTTACAGGTCATGGACGGTCTAGGAGAGAATGAACCTGATCTGAAAGCTTCACTGTATCCTCGCTTCTGTGAGGAAATAAAAAAAAACTTGTCTTCTTATTCTATGTACTTCACTAGAGCGTTCCAGAACAAAACATTCCATGTTTACAAGCTTGCTAAACATAAATAGCATATGTTCCCAACAATGGTTTTAAATTCAGTGTGTTATTGCTAGGACCACAGTGGGAAATGCTGAAGAAGTTTACAAAATGTTACTTTTTTAGGCATTTTACATTAAGTGTTTCTTGTTTAATTAATGTGATTCTTCAGGTAGTTTTAGACAGTTTAATTTTTATAACATTCTTGACATTGATAGGGAATTTTCCATTTTTAGCTGACTGAAAAACATGTGCAGAATAGGCAGTCTGCGTCAACACGGCAGAATGACTAATTTATACAATTCTGTTCAGGGTTTTGAATATTTTACTGTACCATAAACGTGATAGAAGTAAGTTGAGTCTAGGCCTTGTTACTTCATAACTAAATATGTGTTAGCTGTGGTCTTTGAAGACATTAAAACACTAAAAACTTTGGTTTCAATCCTAGAAGCTCATCCTCGCAGGCAAACGTTTCTGCCCATGCAGAGCCTGTTTTGTCTTCAGTGGGACACTCCTGGACCTTAGACCCACATAGTTTGGATCTGATGGCAGGATCGAAGCCTTTGATAAAGTAACCTCCATGTTGTCAAACACTTTAATTATTCAGATGTGTGCTGTTGCTTGTTTTTATGCTGTTTTAACACCATGATAGATCTTAGTGTATTTCTTTTGAGACGTTAAGGTTGGAGCATGTTTGATACATGTAGCACTTCGGTATCCTCTACTAAAGGCAATTTAAAATGCTCAGAACAAGTATAACAAATGAAATACAAAATCCTTCATGATCCTTATAATACTCCTCCTTTGCTGTATTCTGCTTTCCCTCTGTTAATGCCACATAGAACCAAGAGTAGAATATCAAAGTTGAACACTGCAATGGAGATGAGGAGAGCATATTGCCCTAAAAATGGCAGTGAAATTGTATGCTCACAATGGAGTTCTTTGCTTTAGGGTATTTAAAGTCCCCATAAAATATTTAAAAACAAAACACTGTCACTGTTTCCCTCCTTCTCATCCTTAGTCAGTCATTTATTTTGGACTGATTTTGAAGATGATGTTCTATCTTTAAACTTTTGTAAACTTTGTTTTGTTTGTAGTCTTTATATTTTTTCCAGGCTAGAATTGTGTGAATTCTATGGAGTTTTTAAATACCATGTATAAAAGAAGTCACTGTTACAGTACTTCAGTGCTAACTTATTGTTTTTATACTAACTAGAAACTAGGTCTGCTTGAAAGCCTAACAGCACTCTCTCACTTTAACTAGGCACCTGCTCTCCTTATTTGTTTGTTGTGAAAAGCAGAACAGGTAATAATCAAGTGCCTCTAGGTCAGTGCTGAATTAACATTAAACATGTATAGGAGTATATGTGGCCTGCTCAGATAATTCATTTATGATAATTACTGTTGCAGTTAATTTCTAATGATGGGAAACTTAAAAGTGCTACTGATAGCATACTCCACATTTAATCTAATCAAGATGTGTAATGAAATTAACTTTCACAACTGAGCTGTATTTCAATTCCAAATTATTTAAATGTTTTCCATTTGTAGTTGTACTAAGTTAAATTACTGCAGGGATAGAGATGGTTATGTCACATGCTCAAACAATTTTATATTCAGTAAATACTCATTAAGCAGCATTCAACATCTTTCTGAACTTTCATGCTAACACAAAAGGAAAGTGTACTTTAATCAAACTGTATTTAAATCAAACATTGATGGTAGCTAGGTTGTCAAACCAGGCAACTGAAACGCCTAAATAATTTCTGTCCTATATTCCTGAATGAGGTTGAAGACCACTGCAGTTTAACATAATACAATAATAAAACATTTTAATCAGTATTAAAACTTTAAGCCTGTAATGATGCATACCTGTTCTTGCTGACACTAATGGTCAGTAAATTCTTCAATGAGTGCCTTACAATAAATTGAAAACAAGCACATGTAAGGTATAGTATGTTTAGACTATGTTGTCTTATTTTAAAATGCAGTGTGGTCTTCTTTTAAGATGCAGTTACTTTGCTCTAATTATATTTAAATATTCCAACATACATCAGTCTTTTGATTTTGAGAGTCTTGCTGATAGGTATAGTACTATTGAGAATAAAAAATTGTGACAAACATTAATTATTTTAAATAGATTGACATTTGTTATTTTAATATAGATTGTGTTTAATGTTGCCAAAACAGAGCTGAAGCCTTTTGCAGAAACTATATGAAGTGCCAAAAAAAGAAAAATTTACAAGGTAGAGCCCAAGATAGCTTTGTTCTTTGCAGATTATAAGAAACATACTTATTATTATCACATCATCAGCATAGGGCAGTATTGTTTTTAGAATACAAATTCCCCAAAGGCATCATAAGCATTTGAAGTGTTAGTTGCAAAATATTTAGTTCCTGAAGTCAGCAGTTGTTAAGGTCTAAATGGTTTGAAAGGTGTGTCTCATTTTAAACATTCAAACTTTTCTAGGCCCTGAAAGAATTAATTCTAGATGGAAAGGTATATTTAAATAGCTAAGTGATACTCTGTTTGTGCTATCTCCTTAGAACAGAAAGAAAGGGAAAGCCAGGAGAAAATACAATAGGAGCAAAACACTTACCGTCTGGAAGGAAAGGAGATACAACTAGCAGCACTATAGGTAACCATTTTAATACTACAGCTTACTGTCCTTCCCAAACTTAAAGGACTAATTACTAGAGGAGAGCATGCTGGGAAAGGGTGATTCCAAACTGGACAGTTCATTGGTGACCAGGCAGCTAAACAGACAACTCTCCAGTAGTGGTTGATGGTAGGAAAATACGCTAAATTTCCTATTCTCTGGCAGCCAGGATTAGGGTGCAAGAATGCCTAAGGCTTTCCTATCTCAAGTCTGGTGTTTTATGTATTTGTAATAATTATGTCCTCCTTTTTTGGTGGTTTGCTGTGATATATATTCATGCATTAAAATATGGATTCCTTTTTGACAACAACCTCTGCCTCTGATTGAAATTCATCACCCCAGTACATCTTCACAATACCAAATGGCTATCATGGCATTTCTCATTATTTGTGCTAAATCAGATTCACCTCCATTTGCTAGAAATACTGTTGTGCATTTAGGGAAATCTGTAGATTACTAACTCAGTGACTTCTTCAATATATTGCATACTGTTTGTGACCATAGTAAGGACATTTGAACAGATAGAGTTTTTGCCATAATGCATCATTTGTAAGTGCAGAGAAATCTTTAGATCACAGAGCTGAAACATCATCAGATAAGGGATATTTTTTTTAGGTGAGAAAAGCTATTGGGGTTCAGAAGTACATTGCCCTTTCTGATTTGAATATTTTGTTGGTGAGATCTCCTATACAATTTTTATATGATGTTGTAGTGGGATGTTATGAATATTGTATACTTAATAAAGTTGTGTCCTTTTAAAATCTTATCGGAGAGCCACTTTGTTTTTATGGTGAGGTGGGAATGGCAGCAGCTTTGGAACCTGCCCTTTGTTCAAGTCTCTTATGTTCTTTCATGTAAGCTAGGTCTCAGTGAGAAAAGTTTTGACCTTCTCTTAAGCTTGTTACATGACATGTGGAGTTAATATTTTTTTTAATCACCTTTATAGTTTGACAGCATATGAGTCATTTTATTGAATTTCTAACTTAATGATTTAGCAGTAGTGATTTTTCCCATCCCCAGTGCACTTAGCTGATGTGAGGTCAGTAGGCTGTCTTAAGAAGTTACACTGACGGTGGTAAATATAATTTGCTTTGACCCAGAGGGATCAGCTGCTGTGGGGGGTTTTTGTTGTGGTTTTTTTTGTTTGGTTAATTTCTTAAATTTGAGTAATTTTATGTTGTAGAAAGACGCATGTATTCTTTAGGGAGGAACAACAGAGAATAATTGCATATAGCATTAGCAAAGAGTCCTGTGGCACCTTATAGACTAACAGACGTTTTGGAGCATGAGCTTTCGTGGGTGAATACCCACTTCATCAGTTGCAACTGACCAAGTGGGTATTCACCCACGAAAGCTCATGCTCCAAAATGTCTGTTAGTCTATAAGGTGCCACAGGACTCTTTGCTGCTTTTACAGATCCAGACTAACACGGCTACCCCTTTGATACTTGCATATAGCAGGTGCCTTATTTGAATGTACAGGACTTCTAAGATAGGCATGATTTTAAAAATACAGAAATAAGTTCTGTTGTAGGAATAGGTTGTGAAGACATGAACAGGAATGCAGTAGAGTGATGTCCTGTTCCCAGTTTTGCTTTTGGTGCTTGACTAAAAAAAGCTTGCATGAATGGTGCAAGAGGCCTTTTGCTAGTAGAGTGAATTAAGTGCAAATCAGAGATTCAATGAGACTATGGACTTTAATTAATAGAATTTAATTATTACATGTAATATGTGTACATTGAATTTTCTAGACTAGGTTAAGTAGCCCTTTTCCAGTGCCTTTTCTTAATCAGGACCCTCCTCTCTCTAGTTCTTTATCAACAGTTATCAGTAGATTTTGCAAACCACTCATGCAGACTCCATCAAGAGATATAATGCCAAACTGTCTACTGTTTTACTAATCAGTGCAGTGCTCATAGTTCTCCTAACCCCACTCCATGTGCTCAGAGTGCAAATGCCAGTCTTGCCTCTCTTTTGAATTCCTTGGTCTGGTCTAGTGTTACAAAGCTAATGGCAGTCGGCTTTGCAATAACTTGGCTACATGTTATACTTGGAATGTCATTTTAAAAGAAAAACCATGAAGATTAATTTATCTGACAGGCAGACAGATTAAATACTAATATCCACAAGATTATTTAAATTTTGGACATACACAAATATTTTAAAGGAAATAAAATGTTCTTACTACATGTTAGAGTCTGTAAAGAACTTGGAAGGAGATTAGTAAAAGTACCAGATTACTGAAAATCCAACTACCTAGGGACCCACTGATTTTTTTGATTTTTTTTTTTTCTCCTTTCTGGTTGCAGGGCTTTTTGCAGTCAAGCCAGCTGTCCCTGTTCATGAGAGATGTCAGTGCCTCTCTATGATAAGCTTTTTTTGTTACGAAATAGAGACATATTTGTGTGTAGGAAAGGGGAACAAACTAAGAGACATAATTTCAGGGACTGCATGGTAATTAGAACAGCAGCATACTAATTAAAGCAGATGAATTATTAGCAACTCTAGAAGTAGGAAAGGTGGATTTTTAAATTAGGGAATGACATCTGCAAATAATTATATCTTATTACGGCTATTAAGGGTATTTATGTTAATGATTTTCATACTATCTGACCTTTGTATTATTCTGCATGCACTCTAGGTGCTGAGACTGTGTGTTATAATATGAGAGAGAGAAGAAATTGCAACTGAAGCTGCATTTGAAGGGTGGTAAGCAAGGAAAATTTGCCAGTCAGCTTCTTATAGTGTGCATGTTCACACGTGCTTGAATCACAATTTTCAGAAACAAATCAATGTATTGTAAGGGGAAAAAACGTTTATACCAAACTCTGTTCTTAGTGTGTATGGATCAAGTTGGGAGCAGGCTAACCAAGGCCACCTTATTGCAATCATTATCTATATTTAAGCTCATACAATAGGCCTTTGTATGCATCACCCCTAAAGTGTGTTTATTGCTACCTTGTGCCTCATTTTTGCTCATCAAGCCAAAACTAGTTTCAGCTAGAAAGGGTAAATAATATTGACCAGCATGGTGAATATGCTCAATATTACAAGCACTATCCTAAAGTAACTGTACTGATAACAGTGGGAGTTTTGTCTTTGAGAAGTGTAGGATCAAGGTTCATTTGATGGATAATAATCTAGGACTGGGTCCAATCAGCTAACCCAACAGAATATATATAACTAGGACATATCAGATATAGAATATTTATTATTAATACAATGCCTTCAGTGTGCATGGCACTTTACAGGCAAATAAAATAACATAGTCCTTGCCCCAGGGAGCTTACAGGCTAAATTAGATTGAAAACACAACCAAAATGACAGCATATCATAGTGATGGAGGAAAGGAATTTGGGAGCACAGAGTGTGGTAAACACTGGGAGGGTATTTATTGCTCTTGGAGGGTAGTAAGATTTTAGTGAATATCTACCTCCATTTGTACCGTCTGTGACTGTTACAGTAATAGAATACATAGAACCCAACATACTCAACTTGTTTACAATTGCAATATATTTATTTAATCTAACATTTTTCGCACAGTTTTCTGAAACAATTAAAATATTTTACTTAAGTGTTTTATCAGTAAAATTTATATTTGGACTAAGTACGCTCTGAAAATGAAAAACATCAAGAGTGAGTAAAGTATTCGTAGTTTAATCTTTTCCAGATGAAAGGGCTGCATCACTGGAAAATGTAATCCATTAGTTGGTTTCTAGGCACAAAATTCTCCAAGTGTCACAAATGCACAATATGTCTGTGAGGGCAAGATATTGCATGTGCACTTCTGATTTAAACTGAGAAATATGTGCAAATCAATATCGCCTGACAGATCTGTATTGACCCATATTCAGGTGGAGCATGGTGATTTTGGTTTAGAGGTGGTTTTGGTGGGGTTTTTTTTGGTGTCTTGCAGCAAGAGCCCGGAATAATGTTTGGTGCCCCAAAACTGATGCACCTGTTTCAGGTGAATAGCAAAAAATGTTCTGTACTGTAATACAACACAGATATTCTGTACACTGTTACCCAAGCTAGATGTATCTCCCTCTGTCGTATACACAAAAGAAATGTGGAGGTGAAGTTCCTTGCTCCTAGGTGATGACAGTGAATTTGGAGGAAGGCCATTGCTAGCTCTTCAGACTGCACTATTTGGAATTTCATCACTCTGATGGTCCAGATATGAGGTCTCATTTTTGCCCTAAATATTAGATACTTTCAAATTCATTTCAACAGTTTAACAAAGGGATTTCACAGTAAATATCACCCCTAAGTGGGAGCAGAGAGCCTGAGTTATTTTTCTCTACTTTTTCATAAAGGCAAGTGTGTCCCAGAACACACTCTATAAACATTGGATAAAATTTTTAAAAGTCACTCCAGCCCACTCTTTTAAAGGTAAAGGTATTTAGACACCCAACTCCCATTGATTTCAGCAGACTGAGGTGCCCTTTAAAAATCTGGGCCATAGGCACTGAGGAACCCAAATCTTATTGCAAGTCAATGGGACTTAAGCTCATAAAGGCCAGATTTTCAAATGTCTTTAGGCACCTGCCCAAGTGACTTTTAAAAATGGCATTCCATAAAATTTTCAGAAGTGCCTAACTGACTTAGAAGTCAAAGTCCCGTTGACTTCCCAGGAGATGTAGATTCCTAAGCCCCAAAATCACTTTTGAAAATGCACGTTGGACTCCTGATTAATTTAAGTGCTTCTGAAAATTTTACCTAGTGCTTTCAAGGTGCTTCAAGACCTTTCTGACATTAATGCCCATATCTTAATTAATTTCTCCCCCTTCCCACTGTCATTTCTCCATGTCCAGCTTCTTAAATTTCCCATCTCTTCTTGCTTTCCCCATACCATCATGTCTCATTGTTTTATACTTGATGTACAGAAAAAAAGTATGCAGCACTCAAACTTTAGTCACTTTCTTAATGTCAAAGAAACAAAACATATTCCCAGCTGTGCTGTTGCTGAAGTTAAGTTAAACTTTAGGTTTACATTCGTATCAGTTTATAAATCCTAATGCAGATCTAAGAAAGAAGATTGAAATGTATTGTACAGAGCAGTGTCAGTTTCCAATGTTAATTGTTTAGCCAGAAATCCCATTCAGCGTGCTAGCTAGTCAAAAGGCTTGATCAGTTTGCAACATATCATAAAGCCATCTCTTTTGATGGAAGGGTTCCACCTACTATGATTGCCATGATGGGTTTTTTTCCCCTGCAGATGATTATGATTTTCTTGGAAGCACTGTCAGATTCTGAGTGCTGCATTATTTGCTGAGATAGGTTGTCAGCCAGCAGTTTGTTTTTCTGGTATTCTGCTACTCAGTTCGTTTTTAGAAAATTAGCCTCGATTCAAATTAGCCTTCTAGCAGGGTCTTGTTTGTTACAAAATTCTAAGCTTTGAGACACCAGTGGGTGTAGGAGATTCATTTTTGGTAGAGCTGCCTTCAGTCAGCTGGGCTTTCAAAGAAGAGTACTTATTTCCACTATTAAGAAATAAAATATTAACCTGGAAACACAAGGGAAGTTTTTCTTCTAACTGAAAGCATATTTTTCCTTCTCTGAAAGAGTTTGCCTCCCTCAACCCCCAGACAAGGGCAAAATGCAGCTCTTGCTCACACCCATGCTTCCACATTCTAGTCAGTGAGGTTGCATAGACACAAACAAGTTCAGGATATGGTTTGACTGTTCAAAGTTGCAAGTTTATCAACGTGTGTTCAAAGAGCTCAAACTGGAACAGTGGAGCCAAAGCCTCAAACTGGTGATGTTTAAAGTCCAAATCTGGCTCCACGCTTGGCAGTTTGACTACATTTCTGTAAGATGGAGTTTTAACAGAACAGTGGATCAGCAGCCCCAAGTTTGGGGAAAAAGGATCTAGATTCAAACTACGTAACTCAGGTTTGTCCCTAATTTTGGTTCTTGGGTATTACACAAAGAAAATCAGCTTCTTTTGTAAGCTTTAAGTGGGTTCTGGCATTTATCACCAAAATTCCTAAATAGTTAGGTCTTCTTTTTTTTTTTTTTTTTTTTTTTAAAGACTACCAAATGAAAGGTTTGGCTATAAGCAACTGACTTCATGCTTTGGGCTCAGGTTCAGCCTCTTTCTTTGTACCATGGCACAATGGAATGTCACTAAGTTATAACCAAAGGTAAGACCCAATTCTATCATCAGCTAGACCCAAGCAACACAGTTGGAGTGTGGGCTACTATGTTTAAGTGCCCATTTTTTTTAAGTGAAGTTAATTCAGAGAACAAGATTGTATGTGGTACAATTTACATTTAAGGCCAGGAGAAGAACAAAGGACACACTTTCCAGATAAAAGTCCGCCAGAGTGTCATGTGAATGCAATATGTCTAGCCCTGGCTTCTCTTTGCATGCTAGCAGTTACCGTGCTAGAACACAAAAGACTGCATCATATGGAAGCCCTTTCTTATTAATATTAGTATAGGAGATGTTTACTTTTCAGCAACATACACCAATTACTACCTTTTTAAAAGGTGTTCCTAGTTCATTTATTTTTTCAGTTTAGTTGCTGGACAAACAGGGAAAAGGCCAAGAGTTTTAATTCCTAGTTTATTTTGGAAGTTAGCTTCTAGGTACCAACAAAGGCTCTTTAGTGGGCATTTGGACTGCATCCCCCACCCATCAAAATGAAGAGGAATAAAATCCTGTGGAATAAAATATATCAAAGGTGCAATTGCATGAAAAACTGAATAGCCCTTCATGCTTGCTTTCAGAATTTCAAGCATAGTAAACATAGGAATCTACATGTCCTCTGTCTTTTTGTGTGAATACAGTTCACTTAATTTCTCAAACTTTGGTCCCCACTCTTTCAAGTCATCATACACAGTCTCTTCATCCAGTCCAGAGGAATCTAGGGAACTAAGACTACTGGCTACTGAGCCCTCTCCCTCTGTGTAATATACCTGTAGGGAATCACGGGGCAAGGCCTGGGGCTGCTGATCAGCATCCCTAACAACATCTGACAGATAACGACTGAAGTCTTCACTGGTAACGGAGGAGCTCCTAGTTGCAGATACTTTTAGCTGATCCTTTGGGCTAGGTGCCACATTGCCGCTCAAGGGACAGTTCAGCTCCGATGGTTTCCCTTTCTTCTTGTAGAGAGAAAGAGAATAGGCTGGGCTAGTCTGAAGAGACATCTGGAGTTCTGCCATGTTGTAAGCATCCTGGAGTGAGAAATCATCCCTGTTAAATGAACATTCACTGTAGCCCCCAACTTTTTATGCTTTAATGGACTAACCATATTGTTGTCCTGGAAAGAAAACATTTGTAAATAGTCTTAGATTTTGATCTGACCACCACACTAGAGCATGAAGACAATCCAGAGTGCACTTTATTGGCCCATTAATTTAACTGCAGTGCCTATGAAAGAGCTATAGGAATGCTAAAGACCACTTTACAGGTGTCCAATGAGCAAATACAGCTTTCCCTTAATGCTGTTGTAACAGAGACATTTAGGTTTACCTTCACTGCATTTTTTTTAATGTATTTTTTCCTCTAGTATTGAGCAAGGTAAAATCTTTATGGTTTTGCTTCAGATTTGTTTCTGCTTCCTCCTTTCTTGCCACTACTGCCAACAGTGCTGAGTCATAGGCAGCCTGTTCAAACTGAAGTTTAATTTTCTATTAGTAGCTAAAGAAAGATGATTAAAATGCTTCCAGTTTGTTTTCTGATTCAGATTTGGCTGTTGCTTGGCCTTTCATCAAACACTGCTGAACCCAGTCCCAAGGCTGGGAGTGAGAAGTGGCTCTGTACCTTTCAAGGAAAGGTGTTGCATCCATGGTTGGAGGGCATGGGGCTGAACCCATGATTGAGCCACTTCCCATGTAGATTTCTGTTAAATTTATTTGGACTTTGGTGCTAGTTAGCTCCTTTGGAAGTGAGAGGAATGTGTGGGTCAGGTGGCTGGCAATAGGGTAAAGAATCTTTTGTTTCTAAAGCCAAGCATCATTGTAGTGGTTGAAATGCAACCACTATCTGACAGTTATTTCAAGTTTCAGTCCAGTTCCCAGTGCACAACTGTCTACATCACTAAAACAACCAGTACAATAGACACTAATTGGTGGCAGCCTTGATGCAAGTTTCGGAAAATAGACAAAGCAGAGATTATCTGGGTTATCTTTTCAGTCCAAGAGGTGGTCTTTCTAGGCACATTGGCAGGCCCTAAGGGGAGTGATATGATTGAAGTGCCTGTGCTACACAGAACCTCGTATGTGGCTATATAATAATTCTTTAAATGTCTGTTTTCATCTGGAGCTAGAGAAAATCAGTCAGAGCTGTCAATGTGAACATTCCAAAATACTACCTTTACATCAGTGAAATTGTGCTAAAATAAAAGATGATCCTAATCTCAGGGCTTGTATACATTAGCACTTGTGTCAGTATAATTTATGTCGCTCAGGGATATGAATAAGCCACCCCCTTGTGTGACATAAGTTACATTGACCTAAGCGCCAGTGTGGACATCGCTATGTCAGTGGGAGAGCTTCTCCCACCAGCACAGCGACCGCCTTTTGTGGAGGTGGTTTTATGATGCCAACAGGAGAGCTTGTTTCCCATCAGCACAGAGTATCTTCACCCGATGCGCCGCAGCAGTGCAGCTGCATTGGTGCAGTTGCGCTGCTGTAGTACTTCTCATGTAGACTAACCCTTAGTGTGTCTGCCACGTTTCAGTGAGGGAGATGCAGTTGTAAAAAGTAAGAGCACAAGCCTGCACCTAAGAAATCCTGTGCTTGTGCATGCAAGGTCTGCAGGATTGGACTCCAAGACTTTAATGTAACACAGAATAACTGTCTTATTTCCATTCCAGAGCAGTTGCTGTATTTTGATGATGGGTGATGTGCTATCTAGATGGCATGTTCATGTTTCCCTTTAGGATGAAAGGTACTAAATAAGTATAAACTATCAATAATTTCTGTATGACCCCATGGTGAATTTCTTACTCAGGCAAAATTCTCAAAATGGATAGCTGCTTTTTTGGCCCTTCCCAAATTAGGTGGGACTGTGCCTGAGTAGAGTTAAGAATCAGGCCTTCAGTGAATTTGGTCATATTAAAATCATGTTTTCATTTCTTTTTCTATTTCTTAAAATGAAACGATAGATACCATTTCTTCTAATTATACACATAATTATCAGGCAATTTACAATCCCAAAGATCATCCTTGCCCCTTGTTTCCCAGCCATTGTTAACACAGCTCAGCCCCAAACAATGCTAAGTATTTTACCCAGCAGTGCACTTTTTTCTGTAAAATCCTTATTTCTCTAAAATCCTTATTCCCTCCATTACATGTATAGAAATTCAGCAAGGATACCCATTTGTTTCCCCAGTCTTGCCCTCGAGCTAACAAATGTGACATTTATACATGGTCTCTTTACTGTGCATACACTCTTATGTTAATTTGTTACGATAACTTTGGACTGCACCCATTTAATTCCTATGAAGTTGTGGGTGCTCAGTTTGAAATTCTGCATCAAGAATTAGGCACCCAAAATCAGTGGCCATTTATGAAGATTTTGGACAAGCTTTCCATGTTTAAAAAAGTAGATTAATTTGGAAATGGCCTACAGTAAACAAGATCTCAGGGAGGCCAACATTATTTCCTCTGTGTGCTTCCACACTTTAAGATCACCTTTGATTGGGAGTCATTTGGTTGTTAGTGTACTTGATTTTGCTGTTTTATGAAAAGAACATGCTTTAGTTCTTCTCAGGGAAACTCTTAAGACCTGTCATACAAACACTATTTCCTCGATATATGAACCCTGTGTGGCAAATGTGCAAGTGTAGCACGGGAGATAATCTTATTAAAACTAACAGGATCAGTGAACATAATTCCATATGCCACTTGAAAAATATCCCCCTAGGCATTTAAAATGCATTTACAGTAATTCATCAAAAATTTGAGGACATTTTACAAGTGAAAGATTATTTTGCAGCTGGCTCCCATAAATGTTTAATATAAATGTTAATGTATAAAAACTCCTTGCTTATTTATCTGAAAGTTTAATATTCAGATTTTAAAACTTTGTTCTGTAGCACTCATGGCATGCCAACCACAAACTCAGAAATACTGTTGCACCTTATACTGGATAAAATGAAGTGTTTTAAAAGAGGCAATAGTCTCTTACTTTTTCTGACATAAACATTAATTTTTCAAAAAATTACCTGTTTTTTAAAAGAGTAACAAATCTGTAATTATCAGTTACATTTCCTCTGGATAGCAATATAAGCAAAAACTCTGGTAATCCATGTGCAGGACAAACAAATGTGAGAATAACCTGTTTGGTGTGGCATGTTGTATATTAAAAGTGCAATAAGAGTTTTATATTCTGGTATTTGCTTCTCTTCCCAACAGAGAAGGGAACAGAAAGGGCCCTGGTATTTTATTCCAAGAGCTAAAAAGCTTTAGCTAAAACAAGGATAGTACCAGCATCCCTTAATGAATAAAAACTGAGGGACTTTAAGGTGTAATAAGTCATGTTCTAATAACACACATAATGTGGTAAGAAGTGTCATCAAAAGAGCTAGTCCATAAGGAAGATTTCATGTTAAAGTCTTCTAAAACCTTATTGCTACAGCAGTAATTGCTACTGACAACAGCAGAGCCTCCAGAGCATGAAGCCAGAAAAAGGATCATCCATAAATTCTTTAACTGCTAAACTCATCCTGGCTACAAGCATTTATAATCATTCACATAGGTACTTCTGCTTTAAGGCAAATTAAAATTTTATAGACCTTTATGTATCCATTTGTAAAAAAACATGCAACCTTACAAATAAGTTCATCAGTTGCTTGGGGTAATGTAACCAGCAGCACCAAGGCGAAGGGTAAAGCAAAACTGACTCTCCTGTATTTCATTAGAGTGGAGAACCACTAGCCCACTTGTATCATATTCATTTAATGGAATGATCCTTACTTGATCTTGCTCCCCACCCCCTTCTTCATTATAGTTGAGGATATTTTCTCTGATGTCCTCCAAGTCATCATGATAGGCAGAGACATGGTAAACTCCTCCATTCAAACCTTTGTGACTTTTCCAGCGAGTCCACAGGAAAGCACCACTGAACAGAACTGTGCGCACATGGGAGTGAAGCAGAGAGTAATCATTCAGAAATGAAGCAGAGAATAACCATTTTTTTTCCCTTCAAATACTGCAGTGTGGTAGAGACAGTAACTATTACTGGATATTGCAATGCCAGAAGGAAGTCAGAACTGAAATGGGTAGAACGGCTTCAGTCTTCATACTAAGTGCCTGAGTCTGCTCTCACATCACTGTAAACCAGAAAAAACTTCATTTAAATCAGTGGCCCAGATCCTCAAAGGCATTCATTTAGATGCCTAACTCCCACTGATTCCAATCCAAGTTAGATGCCTAAGAACCTTCAAGGATTTGGGCCAAAGTAGGTACATTGATTTAAAGCCAGTATAAAGAGAGAGGATTCAGGCCCTTTAAAAGGCAAGTCCATAAAATCATCTGCAGCTGTAGACGTCAGCTGTCCTTTTGCTTTGAGCATTACTTCCATTAACGATAAATGTAGTTACAAGCGATATCAAAGGGAGAAGGAGAGGCCTTGAGGGCTTTCTTTATTACAAAGTTAGTAACAACTGAAGAACTGAATGACATGCAGAAATGGTTATTTGAGACCAAAATATCTGTTTACTGTACTGACTTGGACAGATTTGATGCTTAACAGAAAATGGATACAAAGATGTAGCACAAAAACTGATGCAGATGAGTTCTGAAGAACAGATACAATTCTGTGAACAAGAACAGAAATGAAGCATAAGACGACATGAGACAAAGGGAAGAGGATTATGTATCAAATGCTTTATTAGAAAAAATAATTCAGGCACATTTTTATGCCTTAACATCTGCAAATTTAAATAATTTTAAAAAATGTGTTTAGTTGCAATTTACATGCTGAAAATTGTTGAACTACTACATTGAAGATGTTTGTTAACATTATGTAAATACAAACTTGTATACAATGTGTTACCATCTCCACTGTAAAACTACATCATAAAATCCTCTCTCAATGCCCAGTCCTGATCCCATTGGAGTCGATGGCAAAACTCCACAGCAATTTCAGTAAGAACAGGATGGGGCCTTTACTGTATAAAATTTAAAATGTATTTGCTGTGAGAGTGAGCATTTTTATAAATTGGTCATAAGTTTTATTTTGAGATTTCTCTGTTTAAATTTCATTCTGCAGTTTACCAGAATGTGATATAGATATATATAGATCTTATCATATGCAACAATCCTTTGCCAATTTTTTTAATGAAATCTGATTTTGAGATACTCAAGTATAACAAAAATTCTTATAAAAAACCAGGAACTTCTGATTTATTTACATTGTGATAACTTACAGTTGGCCAGATATTAAAAATAAACATGCTCCTAGCCTGGATCCAGAGGTCAAAGTCTGCTCTCGGTAACAATTTATTTCTCATGGGCTGAAATACCCGTTCCATGACTAGCTGTATTTTAAATAATGACTTTCTCCTAGCAATCTTTTTCCTAGCTTTTGACTGAATTTGCCGCTACTTGTACATGCTGAACAGTTTCTTGGCAATGAAATATCACAAAATCAGTGAACTGCAAGGGCTTTCCTCAGCTGAATTACTGCCAATTAACAATGTAACTTTTGTGGAGGGGGGGATGAAAAGTGACAGTGGATGGAATAGAGAGAAGGACACTGAAGGCAGAGTCCAGGCTCCACAAGGAAGCAAATTCTTCACAGAAAGACAACATGATCAGTGTCAACAGAGAATGGATAAATTAAATCACCAAAGGTAGTATAAGACGTAGTTGCCATAACTACCTAAAAGTGCCAAAAAGCAAATGCAGATGGCGAACATGGAACTGAAGCTCAAGCCTGCATCCTTGTGAAAGATTGCCAGTGTGATTTCACAGTAACGGCCAGTATAGCCATCAGAGCAATGACATTGGAACTTGGTTGGAGACAGGGAGATACACGTGCCAAAGTTACAGGGTCTTTTAGCACATTCAGTATAGACACAGTGCCTGCCTGTGGCATTCTCTGTGATCAGGTGTCCCGGAGGGCAACTGGAAAGACAAAAAGCAGAGTAAAACAACAAAAATCCTTGATAACAGCAGACATGAAAGAGAGCACTGAAAACCCTACACCAACCTTGGGACACATGCTGGATATCTGAATACAGTCTTCTGAGTTATCTTATGCCAAGGTGGCTTTACTGTAGCTCCTATTCTTGCAGTGCTTACCCACACAGATAGTCTCAGTGAAGTCAGGGAAGGGGCTAAGGAGTTCTTCTCTTCAGAGAAACAAGACAAAAATAATGAGGCTCACTCCTCCAGACACATACTCTCGTGAATGAACTTGGGGATGCCAGTAGTCCCACTGGCTCCAGTGAGACTACCTCCTTGAGCAAGTGTTTGATCATGTGCAGGATTTTCAAATGCCATAAGATGACATTAGCCTCTCCTGTGCTTTCCCAAGTTCTGTGAATCTCCAAGCCTCTAGAGATTTAAAGCATTTGTGACAAAAAACACCTCTACAATTCTCCTTCTCAGAACAGTGCTAATACAGGAGTACACTAAGGCATTGTCTTTACTGCAGAATTAACTAAGTGTTGAGTCCCATCTACAGAAAAAAAAACCATTACTTGAGAGTGGTGGTGCTTTTAACTTGTCAGCTGGCACATCAGGGGGTACAGGCTACAGCTCCAGTTAGCACAGCTCATCAACCGCTAACAATCACTCTGCTGTTTCACAGCATGACTACTCTCATTCCAGCTAGGCTAACTCAAGAGGTGTTTACTCGGTGGAGATAACATGAGTTAACTTTGCAGTGGAGCCAGCCTTAGAATGAAGAATGAACTGATGTTTCCCTCTATAAACCATACTTTTTAGGAACACTTTGGCTCTTCGAAACTGCATCCAGCTGTACCTTGTCATATAGACTGTCAGCCTAAACACAATATTTTCATGTTTCCAGTTTTCTTCTGGTTATAAAATACACTTTTGAGCTAGGTTCAGATGTCCCGTTTGTTTCTTTCTTTGTTTTAAGATATTAAATTCATCAGGAGTTAACTCTGAATATGGATTAAGCTCTTTTAGGTTTTGCAGGAAAATACATTCTGAAGGTGACTATCTTGATTTGAAAAACAGGTTTTATGTTTGTTTTTTTTTAAAGTCATTTCAAGCATTATCCCAATTTTGATTATCCTGTAATCACTCCTGCTTGAACTTAGTATGACAAGATACAGCATTCACTATATAGATCATATCCTCCTATTTATGCCTAACATGTTATGCTGTTTAAAGGGCATCCAACACACAAAAACAATGTTTATATCCAGGCTATCTGCGAAGCTGCTCAATTTAGAAATTTAGTAGCACAGTCATTCCATATTACTTCCCAATTTCAGTTTTCAGAAAGTGGGTCAAATTGTTCTGTATTTGCAATATTCCATGAGCAGCTTTAATAGAGCAGAAAGCCAAATGCTCAGCTGGTGTTAATCTGCTTACCTTAATTACAGTCAATGGAGATACACCATTTTATACCAAGTATCATTTTATACCAGTTGAGGATCTGGTTGAAAGGGACTGTACTCTGATTTACATCAGTAAACTGCTGAAGCTAATGAGGTGCAGAGGCATAAATAAGGGTAGATTTTGGCCCTGTACTTCACTACAGTTTAACTGGATGATGCTATACAGAGGACTTCCCAGTAGCAAGATTCAACTTAAACAGTTTTTAGCATCCAGCCCTCCCACGTTGCCCTGGCATTTTCTATGCTCTTGCTTTCCCCAATTACCTGCATTCATGCATCATCCACAAGTCAATACAAATTAACGGCTGGCCACAGGGGTTGTTCCTACAAGCCTCTGAAGAGCAGCTTTCTTTCACTCCTTGGGAACTTAATACTGACACCAGTTCCTTAGTGTGAGTATCCAGAGGCAGCCTGTAGTTATTAAATCTCACATCCTTCATACACCCTAAGGCAAAAAACAAAAGGGAGTTGGGTTTTGAAAGCTGTTCAACAAGAAAAACTATTTGAAACAGCTGTCAGTACTAGCAGACTGAGCATATGGTATATTTAGAGATGGGCTGAAGCCACAAAGTTATTTCCCCAAACTTTAGTGGCATTTGATCCAGGCTTTTGATCCATCCCATTAGATATGGGCCAGATTCTGATATCCAAATTTTGGAGTTGCATCCCTGTTGTTTTCCAGCCCCGTATCTAATTGAGAGAAAGACACCTGTGGCAGTTGCCAATTCACCATTTTACTATGATATCTAAGGGAGAGTTCAAATAGCCAGAGTGTGTGCTCCTCCAGTGTTTACCTGTGTCTTGGTGTGTGTGTGAAAAAGAACTATACTTTATTAAGAGTCTCTTTCATTCCAGAAAAAAAAAGACCAATAATGACTGAGGAGGCTGGGGATGCACTACCATTAAAAAAATTACAATACTGACTGCATTTGTAAACAGAATGTAGGACCCAGGTGCATGTACGTCACACCAGGTTTTGGAACTCCCTGTCCTATGTTTCACACACAAGAGCATCCCTCCTCTCCCCAGAGATGTTACTGTCTTGTCACAGGAGGATTAACTGAAGGCCAACCTCTGGTCATGAAGATGGCAGATGAGTGAGGAGGAGTGATGCACAGATTATACATTTGTCAGTGCAGTATTGTACAGTGTAGTGGGGTATGTGGATTGTATACCAGTACTAAAGATACAGTACAATCCCACACCTGCATGGAGGATGAGTGGATATATGAGGGCATAGTAAAGGTTGGTTTTGGTATCAATAGCTCCGTGTTTCTCTGCTTCCCCTTTTTGTAACCTTTGCATTTCTTGTTTTTATGAGAGTTAAGTTGTTTGCATTTTAATCTACAACATTATATGAAGACCTTTTCCAATCCATTGTTGATACATATTTAAAAACTTAACTGTGGTTTAACAAACATTTTAGCCTGCCCTAGTGGAAGTTCCAGTTGACTGCATTATAATCTTTCAGCTGGGAGACTGTGAGCCTCAGTAATCCAAACTTCACATAGCCTGTTTCAGTTTTCCTAGCAGTGTTTAAAGTTAAGAACATCCGTTTTGCAATGTGCTGTGCAATGAATAGGGTTCTACCAAATTCACAGTCCATTTTGGGCAATTTAATGGTTATAGGATTTAAAAAATCATAAATTTCATTATTTCAGCTATTTAAATCTGAAATTTCACTGTGTTGTAATTGTAGGGGTCCTGACCCAAAAAGAAGTTGGCTAGGGGGCTTGCAAGGTTATTGTAGGGGGGATTGCGGTACTGCTACCCTTACTTCTGCCCTGCTGCTCACAGCAGCACTGCCTTCAGAGCTAGGGAGCTGGAGAGCAGCAGCTGCTGGCTGGGAGCCCAGCTCTGAAGGCAGAGCTGCCACCAGCAGCAGCGCAGAAGTAAGGATGGCATGGTATGATACTGCCACCCTTACTTCTGCGCTACTGGCAGAATGCTGCCTTCAGAGCTGGGTGCCCAGCCAATAGCCGCTACTTTCTGGCTGCCCAGCTCTAAAGGCAGCGTGAAAGTAAAGGTGGCAATACCATGACCCCATTAAAATAACCTTGTGACTCCACCTGCAGCTCCCTTTTGGGTCAGGACCCTGAATTTGAGAAAAGATGGTCTCCCCCATGAAATCTGTATAGTATAGGGTAAAAGTATAGAAAAGACCAGATTTCATGGTCCGTGATGCATTTTTCATGGCCAGGAATTTAGTAGGGCCCTAGGAATGGACAATACTTATCACAAGAAGGTAATTCACCCAGCAATATAAGGGCAACAAATGTCCCAAATGTAGAGAACTGTTATGGTTCTGCTTTTTAGGCGTGGGCAGCTCCAAAATGGATACACAGGGTAGATCCAGGCTTGCATATCTAATTCAGCAGGGAAATTTGCAATATGACTGGAGATGGCTATATAAGTAGTGTGCAGGACTCACTGCCCCTGTTTTTAGCCCAGTGGCAACCTACAGCACTCAAGCTGATTTTCAGTGGCACTCACACTGCCCAGGTCCTGGCCACTGCATTTTAATTTAATTTTAAATGAAGCTTCTTAAACATTTTAAAAACCTTATTTACTTTACATACAACAATAATTTAGTTATGTATTATATTCTTATAGAAAGAGACCTTCTAAAAATATTAAAATGTATTACTGGCACGCGAAACCTTAAATTAGAGTGAATAAATGAAGACTCAGCACATCACTTCTGAAAGGTTGACGACCCCTGGGCTAAAGTATAAGCTATGGATGGGGCTTTTCCTGTACCTTTCCCCTAGGTAAAGGGTGGATTTTGACTTCCTTGACAAATCCCCACCAAGTTGCCTTGCAAAAAATCCGTTTAACTCAGACTTTGTGCTGAGAAAGTGAACTTCACTTAATGTACACACACATCATACCAATAGCCCTTCTACATTCTTATGCCCCAGTTAAACCAAGAATTCCTTACCTTGAAAACTTCGGTTCTGACTGATAGGGTAAGTGTTTCCAAGGACTACCCTACTGGGATCAATCACAATCTCTTTGCATACTCCTGCTGCTCTCAGGATTTCTCTCTTCCCACCTCCTTCATAAAGGCGAAGGGTAAATTCGTTTTCGATTCTCTCCAGGGTGATATGATGCCACTCACCATTATCAATGTTGTAGGAGGGAAGGTTTACGGCATAGTCTCCATCACCCAGGTTATAGGAGACAGTTAAGAATCCCTGAACAACCTTGTGGATTATTAACAGAGTATTAGGGAAGAAAATCACAATCACTCCTGTATTTGATCAGTCAGGTTACTTCAACCAAACTTCTTTTAACTAATGAATAATCTTGACAAAAACATTTACTTAAACGTAGACTAAGACAACAGGCTGGCTCAGAGGATTAGGAATGTGATTCTGTCACATCTGCATTGTCAGTTCAAACCAACCCAGCTCAGCAGTGACCAACTTGTTACCATTTCTGGCTGTTAGTTCCCCTATGTGACATTAATTTGGCACTCTCAATGCAGGGACCAACACAAAAACTGCTTGGGGCATCTTTCCTGGCAGTGTCATCAAAAAATAGTGGAAATTGAATTATATAATCTCACTGGAGGAGTGGGACGTGCAAGGCTGCCACTCACACAGCCCTTGCAGGCAGCTGTCAGACCAGACACTAGACTAGGTGGGCCACTGTTTTACACTGCAGCCAATGGTATGATACAGGTGTACGGTCAGTTTAACTAGTGGAGAATCAGGCCCACTGTACTAGCATGAATGGACAGAATTGTACAGTACAGATTTTCAGGGGCTAGTTTTGTTTTACATGCTAGGGTAGCGTACTGCACAAAAGTACTCTCTTACTCACATTTCACTGGGCTACACATGAACTGGAATTGAATTCATTTTGTGCTGTGATTGTCCCAGACTGTTCACTAACCTGCAGGGTGATGTGTTCATCCATGGCTCGGGAAGACAAGCTCATGATGACACTATTGGGCTGTCGTGTCCTGACTGTCACCTCTAACAGCATCCTGCGGGCAGGTGCAGCAACAGGAAGCAGATACCGAATGTGGCTCCCTGGCCCAAAGGAATATTCTTTGGCAACTAAAAAATTAAAAAACGTTTAAAAATTACCCTAAGCAGAGAAAGAGCAATATAAGTAAAACAAATAATTTCTCCAAATTAGTGTAAACAGCCCAGTGAAATGATTTCTAGTGCTGACATAACATGCCTTTTTGGGGAAATCCTTCAAGCCTTTGCCACTGCTCCCCCAGTAGCTGTTCCCCTGCCTTCATTTTCAAAGACTTCGTAGATTCCTCCACTGAGTAGGGCTAGGCGCATCTCCATCTGGATCCTGTTAATGCTGCTGTTTAAATGCTCAGAGGGTGTTAAGAGAAAGTAACAAAAGGTCCTCCCTCACACTGCTCTTTCCCCCAGGGACTGAGCATATTTTCTGCACAGGGATCCCTGCCCAATTACTCATAAACTTTAAGGTCAGAAGGGACCATTATGATAATCTAGTCTGACCTCCTGCACAATGCAGGCCACAGAATCTCACTCACCCACTCCTGTAACAAACCCCTAACATATGTCTAAAAGTTACTGAAGTCCTCAAATCGTGGTCTAAAAACCTCAAGGTGCAGAGAATCCTCCAGCAAATGACCCATACCCCACACTGTAGAGGAAGGTGAAAAACCTCCAGGGCCTTTGCCAATCTGCCCTGGAGGAAAATTCCTTCCCAACCCCAAATATGGCAATCAATTAAACTCTGAGCATGTGGGCAAGACTCACCAGCCAGCACCCAGGAAAGAATTCTCTGTAGTATCCCACCCCATATAACATCCCATCACAGACCATTGGGCATATTTACCTGCGAATAATCAAAGATTGATTAATTGCCAAAATTAAGCTATCCCATCATACCATCCCTTCCATAAACTTACCAAGCTTAGTCTTGAAGCCAGATATCTTTTGCCCCCACTACTCCCCTTGGAAGGCTATTTCAGAACTTCACTCCTCTAATGGTTAGAAACCTTCATCTAATTTCAAGTCCAAACTTCCTAGTGTCCAGTTTATATCCATGTTCTTGTGTCCACATTGGCACTAAGCTTAAATAATTCCTCTCCCTCCCTGATATTTATCCCTCTGATATATTTATAAAGAGCAATCATAACTCCCCTCAGCCTTCTTTTGGTTAGGCTAAACAAGCCAAGCTCTTTGAGTCTCCTTTCATAAGACAGGCTTTTCATTCCTCGGATCATCCTAGTAGCCCTTCTCTGTACCTCTTCCAGTTTGGATTCATCCTTCTTAAATATGGGAGACCAGAACTGCACACAATATTCCAGATGAGGTCTCACCAGTGCCTTGTATAAAGGTACTAACACCTCCTTATCTTTACTGGAAATACCTCACCTGATGCATCCCAAGACCACATTAGCTTTTTTTAACAGCCATATCACATTGGCAGCTCAGTCATCCTGTGATCAACCAATACTCTGAGGTCCTTCTTCTCCTCTGTTACTTCCAACTGATGTGTCCCCAATTTATAACCAAAATTCTTGTTAGTAATCCCTAAATGCATGACCTTGCACTTTTCACTATTAAATTTCATCCCATTACTATTATTCCAGTTTACAAGGTCATCCAGATCTTCCTGTATGATAGCCCAGTCTGTCTCTGCGTTAGCTTTGTGTCATCCGCAAACTTTGTTAGCACATTTCCACTTTTTGTGCCAAGGTCAGTAATAAAAAGATTAAATAAGATTGGTCCCAAAACCGATCCCTGAGGAACTCCAATAGTAACCTCCTTCCAGCCTGACAGTTCACCTTTCAGTATGACTCATTGTTGTCTCCCCTTTAACCAGTTCCTTATCCACCTTTCAATTTTCATATTGATCCCCATCTTTTCCAATTTAGCTAATAATTCCCCATGTGGAACCATATCAATTGACTGAGCCCAGTGCCTCCCCAGCACTCCTCCTCTTTTCCCAGCCTGCTGACCAAAGCCCAGGTAGCTCCGTAACTAGAAATGAATATTTTAATTATTTTTAAAGCATGTTTACAGCAGCTCCTTTAAAATTAACACAAGGTAGAAATGGCCTCATTTAGCAACACAATGGGAAATGCCTTTTACTTTTGCTCAATTAACTCTTCTTTTTCTCCAGCAATCAACTGAATGCCTTTTTGAACTCCTGCTTGAGGATGCAGATCAAACACAATCTCTCCTGTCTGCCCTCAGTCTCTGACCAAGACAATGGGAAGAGGCTGAGGGCATATTTAAATTAGTGTAAGAAATCGGTGGCCACCTAGGACTTTATGGTTGTCACTTTGCTGCACATATTGGCCACCTGGAGGCAGCAGGGATGGAACTCAGATCCTCCTGCACCAAAAATACAGATCTCTTGGCCCTAGAAAATAATATCCTTTCGACGTTAGCAGTACAGTGCTTATGACACCCAGCTGAGCAATTATGATTCTGTCCCATTCCATTTACTCATGAGTGTGTAACACCGTCAGACCCCAGTCATTGGCAGGCAGAATTGAACCTGGGGCCTCTGGAGCTTAGTGTATGAGCTTCTACCAGATGAGCTAAAAGGCAACCTGCTCTTAGCTAAGGCTGTAGAGCAGACTCACCTCTCTCAAAGTGGTCTTGGTGCCACTAGATGGGACAGAACACCGCACCTAGAAGGTGTGTAGGTTACAAGTGCATAGATACCATCAGTGTAAAAGAGATGATCTGGTAATGAGGAAGACATTTCAAAAAGGAATTAAAATGAAGGATGGGATTAACAAAAAATGCCCAACCAAAAAATCAGAACATGACCCTGAGCAATATGTTCAAAGCCTTATCAGAAGTGTCATTAATTGTGAACATTTTAAGCAAACTGTTCCGTAAATTGCACCATCACAGCCATCAATAACATCATAGAGAAAAAAAGACTTCACCTTTATCACATCTGTAGCCATAGTAACCGGGCAAACAGTGACAGCTGAATGATGTCCACTCTCCAAGACATCTTCCATGAATACCACAGGAAGAGGACCCAGTGGTCTCACAGCTCCCATCTGTCAATGCACAGCCAGGAGAGCTATTCAAGGACTCTGCAGGAGTTTCAAGGTCATACACCTTAAAGAGAAAATCATAGAACATTGTGATTTCGTTTTAACAAGCAGTTAAACTTTATCCTGGAGATCAATTCCTACACTACACCACACTGTATAACTCTATCTAATTTCTCTCTTTTGTGGAGCTGAAGCCATGTTTTGTTTTAAAAGGCACTAGTTTTCAACATGTTTAATAAATGTTTGACTTTTAAATATTAAACATCAAGAGTCATATTTTGCATATGGATATGCTTATGCAACACACACTGACAGTATTCAAAACAAAGCTGGCATGGGTCTATATATATTTCATTAACATTCAGAAATCCCTTGAGGGGGAGTTAGGGAATGTTACCTCGCAGGACAGATGGATAAACAATAGAAGGCAGGACAGAAGGAGATAAACAACAGCACAGTTTCTGTCTCACAGAAACATCTGTTTCCAGGTAAGAGAGAGTTTTTTATGTTAATTATACAACCCATGCAAAACAAAAAACAATACCATTGTGCCTGATATAAGCTGAGTTGAATCTGACATTTAATAGAAAAAAAACCAAGTGGTGGTTTACTTTAATGGGAGCTGCACATGTGTATCCGAAGCCATGATGTGTGCCTTTAAAGTTTCTTCTAACCAACCAACATTACAACAGACTGGAAACTGCCTTTTGCTGTTTCCCACTGGACTCCCACATTGACAGAGAAACACAAATGACAACACATCTCCTCAGTGCGAATCAGAAATGCCAACTGTCATTAAACCCATAAATGGTGTGTTCTATTGCTTTATATATATTTTAACAAATTTATTCATCTTTTACATCATTTTGTTTAGCAACGCTATGAAGATCACCTTTATGGCAATTTGTGGAGGTTACAGCCTACTCAAGTGTCCTAATGATAACTACTTTCCCATAATTTAGCATTATTTGAAATGACTCATCAGCCTAGGACCTTACCATTAAGTTCTCTATTTGCTAGTCAATGTAAACAACATCTTGTACATGGACATTTCTGCTGTTGAACATATAACAATTGCTCAAAAAAAGGGTAAAAAATAAGCATGTAGGCAACTCATTGAAAATAAGAGATGCATTATAGGGCCAATCCTGCAGGGAGCTGCTAAACCCTTATGGGACCAGTCCATTACTAATGAGAACCAGAAGAGTGCCTACATCTTCAGAATACAAATCCAATTTCTCAGACAAAATTCCTAAAACTCTAGACCCAAAAGTGATACATCTTTACAGATGCAAAAATCATGACATATCCTCTCTTACCTGAGTATCCAAGATGACATTGCGCAGGCAGCCAGTAAAATGCTTGTGTTGTAACTGAGGGTATGAATATGGAATTGATTCTTTTACACCACCCAGCTGAAGAACTTGGATCACATCCAAATACCTTTGAACAGTGAGATGCATAATAAAAATGAATATGAATGGGCCTCTTTTACCTTAAAATAGATACACCACAATACAGGGAAGATAAATAGCACCAGTCCTGCATTTCCAAGGAATAAACTGAGGAATGGCAACTTTCTACAAGGATAAGAAAAACTAAGAACCAAATTCTCTGCTAGTGTAAATCCACTGAAAACAATGGAGTCACCCAGCAGAGAATTTGGCCCTAAGGCTTACATATGGAATTTTCAAGTTTAGCACTGAAGTGGTGGGAATTTTAAGATGGTGAGCACTTCTGAAAAATCTCACTCTAAATAGACATGTGACTAAGCAAGGAATGTGCGTGTTGCAATCTAGGAATCAGACTTCAAGATTACAAATTATTCTCAATTATATAGATTGGCACCATTAAGGTAACCCTCCTGAAGTCATAAAATCACAGAAGTGTCAGGGTGGAATTACTCCAGATTTACACTTGTGAAATTGACAGCTAAATTTGCCCTTACACATTTATGTTTGTTACTAGTTTCAACAGAGTTTACAAGATTTACAGTATTGAGCAAATAAAATCTGATCTAGCTGGGGTCCAACCTTGCTCCATTTAAAGTCAATGGAACAAATTCATTAGTAAGATTTACAGTAGTAGGTCCAATAATTGCTTAATAATTAAGGAGCATCTGTTGAGCAAGGAGAATAATCCTGTGGTAAAGGCATAGTACTATGGACCAGGAGATATGGATTCTGTTCCTAGATCTACTACAGACTTGATCTATGACCTATCACAACCTCTGAGGTAGGTTAGTTTATTAATGTTTGTATAGCGCTTTGAGATCCTTGGATAGAAGACACTGTAGAAATGCATAGATGTCTTCTGAAGCATTAACCACCCTGCTTTCATCTTGATAAATTAGATGTTTAAAGATATTAAATTATTTCTCATTTAATCTCCAGAAGTGCACAGTTACCTTCCTCTTTGTGGAATAGTCCCCATGACCTCACAGTTTGTGCGGTCTTCCGTTGACAACCATTTACCTAGTCCCTCTATCTCTGAAACAACAGCTGCACTGCAACGATCCAAAGTGAATCGAACATCCTGCACCAAAACATAGAAGGCTTCTGTCATACCATAAAACGAAGAATTACACTATGCTTCACTGAACTGCTTCAAACGTTGTACTCAAGTTTTAGCCGTTTCCCTCTCCCTTGCGCTATGCAAATAGCATGTCTGGGCAAGTGGGCGCTAAAAATCGGAGTGTTACAGAACCTATATACACCCTAGAAGTAGGCCTCTAGGCCATGCCAGGGGCCCATGCTAACCCTGTCATTTGTGATTGCAGGAGACATCGTGAGGAGGGTCAATGTCTGTCTGGATCTGTAGGCTCTCTATTGCGCATTGGGCCAGTGAGATGGTGACTAGGTCAGCAGGTGGATTACAACTGAGATTCAAGGCTGAAGCTGTATGCCTGTGATGATATGGCCGATCAGCTCATGCTCCTTCTCACTTGACGATGGCCGGACAACAGGCAGCAAATGTCCCGATTTTTAACTTTGGTGTAAATTATCTTGGGGCCTGCACCAGATTGAATTTAAGAATTAGCATCCAGAAGGATGTGGAATTGATTAGAGAGTGGAGGCCACACACAAGACCGGTTTGATCAAGGATGCTTGAAAGGCAAGTTTGGCAGGAAGCTGTCAAGTCAGCCCACATCAAACAGGGCCTGAAAAATGTTAACTGGACACTGGCTAGTTTAATTTTCGGAGTAGGTGGCTCACCGATCACACACAGATATCCAATATACAAGGCCCAAGCTTTTTAGGGGTGACAGAGTTCCTCTCTTGATGTGGGGGCACACATTTGGCTCCAAGACCTTAGGGACTGGAGCCAGGCAGGATATCACTGTGGTTGCCAACCCTCCAGAATTATCCTGGAGTCTCCAGGAATTAAAGGTTAATCTTTAATTTAAAATTATGTCATGAAATCTCCAGGAATTCATCTAACCAAAGCTGGCAACCCTAGAAATTGTTACCAAGCAATGTAGGTCAGAACATGACCCTAAATGTTATACTAATTGGTGGTGTCCTTAGTGGCCAGCACAGATAAGGCTAAAAAGGACCAGGCTTCCAGAAGTAAATGGGACCCAGCATTGCACTGGTGGTCCTTTTGCCTATGGAAGAAAGGGAAGATCTGAAGTGTTCGCTGACTGAGGTCCTGGTAATCTCTACCCCCGACATGTAGGGGTAGATGAGGATTCGGAAGTGAATTGAGTCCTAGGGGAAGGCACAGGTGGGTCTACCTCAAATTAATAGTTGTATGGTGGGAGTCCTGAACTCAGATAATCTCCTGGCATAAGAGAGCAGGGATGCCCCTCCCCAGTGTTAAATACATAAAGTTGTACCCAATTGTTTAAAATCCATCCACTATGTCTTGTGTTCATTTGTCTGTGTGTCCTGATCATTAAAGGGTTTTGCCATTTTTTGTGTGATTTTCTATACTGCAACCAAAGGCAATATATAAAAACAGGAAAAAATGGGCATGCAACTGTGCATTTAACTTGTGCATTTGATTATAACAGTCACACTCACAAAATGGATAATTGCATTTGCAAATGGATAATTTGGCAAATTTGTGCACACATTTAACTGAGTTGAGAATACAAAGATGTTAAACATTTGTGAAAATTAAGGTCAAAATTGCATGTACAAATTGCATGTATTTGTGTGCCTACTTTTTAAAAAAATCTGACCCTAAACTGCAAATGTATAAGATCAATAAATGTCTTACCAGATCATTTCCTTTCCGCTAGCAGAATCTCCCACAACTCTGATACATATGGGCTATTCCCTCCTGTCTGCAGTTTCCAGAGGCAGTTCCAAGCTGTTGCACAGCTCATGCTAGCCACTCTCCCTTCTCCAGCTTGCTGCCAGATGATTTATTCTAAAGCTGTGATTAGTAACAACATCAATGTGAACAAGTAAACTATGTACAGTAGGCTATAGCCTACAAGCATAGCCCTCAAAATTAAATATTGTCCCTTGGCTAGGAAGCCAATCAGTGAGCTTAGAAGTGTGTGAGACACTGCTCGCAGAAAGGTAATTATCAAGTAAGAAATTTAACATTCTGCAGCTGAGTGCCTCTCATAATTCTGATATGTATGGGATAACTGCAATATCAGAATCCTTGAGATTTTTGCTGTTTTTGACACAATGAGCTAAACCTTGTCCACATAGAGTAGTAAGCCATTAGTGTTTAACAGTGGCAAGTCATGACAGTTTTAGTAAGGCATGAAACAACTCACTTGCATGCCTTACGCAGTCCAAAATGGTGTCCTCCATGCACCATGACGTCACTCATGAGGTGCATGTCAGGTCATACTGTGCGGAACATCCTCCATGGAGGCCAGATGGAATCATCCCACAGTCCAGATCCAGCTCAATGGCTGCCAGTTGGACAATGCACAGCCGGTTGGGCATGAAATACATGGCTTGCGTCTACAGGCAGCTAGTTGAAGCTCACCTGTAGGAGAACAGAGTTCCAATCACTTTGGAAAACAGTCCTAATGAAGTTAATGCTTCCCTCTCAAGCGAGACTGTCAGTTGTAGACAGACTGGACCTGGATGGAGGACTGGTCTTGGTAAAGGATGTCTACTCTCACTGGTAGTGGCAATGGTGATTCTAATTTCAGTTCTATCAGATTGGAGAACCATAGTCTCTTTTGCCAGTGCAGAGCTAACACTTTCATTTTTGTTTCTCCTTGCCTTATTTTTGGGATCACTTTTCCTAGAAGTGGAAAGGGTGGAAATGTGTATAGCAGGCCTAATGACCATCTACGCAAAAACAGCATCCATCCCCAAGGATTTGGGGTCTGCTTCCCTGATTCAGACATCATTCTGAGTTGCTGACTGTGCATCTGCAGAACCAGCCTTGGTTCAGCTTTCCTTTTATGTGTATTGCTCTTATGGAAAAGAGGGTCCTGTCTCCATTGCTTTTGCGTGTAGGGTTAAACTTCTCATTCCCCTTGGTTGTTGAAATACACCATAGTGACCATGTTGTCCAATTGGACCAGAACAAGTTTGCTGTCTAGGTAGTTCTGGAACTTCCGCTGAGCTCATCTTGTCAGCTCTGAGCTCCAATAAGTTGATGTTATGGTTCCTTTCCCAGGGGTTCCAGGCACGTGGCACTGTCCAATGCCCCAGAGCCTATCAATCAGGCTGGCATCGATTGTGAGTGCCTGTGGGTCTGGCATGCATGTAGGAAGACACTTGGGGATGTTCTATGGGATTGTCCACCATTGTAAAGAGAGATGAGCACCAAGTTCAGAACCAGTACCTGATCTTGCATGTGTTCCCCTGAATGATTCCATACTTTCAGGGGAGAGGCCTGGAGGCACCTGATATAGCACTTTGCCCACAGGATGATTCCTGTGCATGAAACCAGGAGGCCAATTAACTAGACATTGAGCTATGGTCAGCCTTGCCCACTTTACCAACATGGTTATCAGGTTCTAGATCTTGTGGAATCTAACCAGTGATGGGTAGATTTTTGCTATAGTGTCTATATCCACTCCCAGGTGAACTATCTATGTGGTGAGAGTAAAGAAGCTCTTCTTGGTGTTTATCACAAATCTGTGTGCTTGAAGCAGATCCAGCATCTGGATTGTGGAACTGTGCACAGGGGCGGCTCTAGGCATTTAGCCGCCCCAAGCACGGCAGGCAGGCTGCCTTTGGTGGCTTGCCTGCAGAGGGTCCGCTGGTCCCACGGCTTCAGGAGTCCTGAAGCCACAGGACCAGCGGACCCTCCGCAGGGATGCCTGCGGGAGGTCCGCCGAAGCCGTGGGACCAGTGGACCCTCCGCAGGCAACCCGCAGAAGGCAGGCTGCCTGCCGCCCTCGCGGTGCCAGCAGAGCTCCCCCTGCGGCTTGCCGCCCCAAGCACGCACTTGGTGTGCTGGGGCCTGGAGTCGCCCCTGACTGTGCATCACTGCTTGGGTCAGAGATCTGATCAAAATGTCATCTAGGAAGGGATACAAGTAAGTACTCTCAGACCTTACTCTGGCTATTATGACCACCAGCATCTTGATGAAGACCGTGGGGGATGACAAAAGCATTTGATACTGCTAGTGGACCATGCTGTATGCAATCTCAGCGGTCTGTGGTAGCATGGCTGTATGGGAATGTGGAGATATGCATCTGCTAGGTTCACAGACGCGAGAAAATCCCTTTGGGGCCGGGATGCTACTGTAAATCTAGGGTCTCTATCTGAAATCTCATTTTCTTCATCTAGCGGTGAGCTCTTGAAATCCAGGACTGCTGTTACTCCCCTGTATACCTCTGGACAATGAAGAAAATGGAGCATAGTCTTAAGAATCTGTCTTCTAGGGAACTCTTTCTATTGCTGCTATGTCCAGGAGACATGACATTTCATTTAACACCAGCTTGTGTTTGACTGGGTCACCTGAGATGGAGAATTGGATGAAGGAGGGTTGGGTGGGACCCTTAGTTCGAGGGAGTGCTGGCAACTCAACATCTCTCTTACTCACTTGTCTGTGGTTGATTGAGACTGTTCTTCTAAGAAGTGGGAAATTCTGCCTCCTGGATTCAGATCTTGGTGGAGGCATCTTTGTTGTCATAGTGGTTCTCAGAGGTGGTGAATCCTATGAATTTTCCACTCAATCCCTGGTTCCAGGATTTTCCACAGATATAGCTGATGTCTTTCCTCTGGTACCTTCATGAGGAAGATGGACAAAAGGAGCATTTTTGTCTATTTCTGAGTTTGTAGATCCTCCGAACATTTCAGAGGGGAAAAACCTTTGCTGCATTTTTCCATGTCCAGCTCTGAGCCTGAATCTGAAATCTCCCCTTTCTCAGTAGAAAAGGAGTTCATGTTAGAGTCAGAGGATGCATATCTCTTAGGTTTTTTAATATCTTTTTCTTTTTGCTCTTTTTGGATTTTTTTAGCCTTTTGGGCCTCTATGCAGGTGCTGTGATCCAGCTGTGGCCAGGGTGTTAGAAGTTTCCTTTATGCAGCGCCTTGAGCTCTCTGGATATATCTCCCTCAGTGTCCTTCCCCTTTAGGCCCCACTCCTCCTGCCTAGAGGATGGGGTTCAATAGTCAGAGTTCCCTGATTCAAGAGACTTGAGAAGAAAGAAACCTGAGTAGGAGCCCTGCTTCTCTCTCCAGGGAACTTACGACCCATTTTAGGACTTGGGACAGGAACTGGAGCCCCTTAAGGGCTTTTTCCCCCCCTCCATTCCTGTTCTGTCCCAGGCCTTATCCCTTGGGCATGTTTGATAAAATCCTCCTTTTTTTTCTTTGGAGTCTTTCTTTGTTCTGCTCTTCATCTCCAGATTGGTCATTTCTGTATTGGAGTCTTGGCATCTTGAGCCATGGGGACTCAGCATGCCTGTCCAACTCAAAACCCTGTGCCCTAGCAATGCAAGTGTCAGCTGGCTGAGAACAGGCAGGGCACAATTTGCCTTCCAAAGGGCCTGTAAAAGCTGACTCACAAATAAGACACCACTTTGATTTAGCTCAGTGTTTGCACAACAGCTGTGCCATGCCTTGGGGGGGAGTGGGGAGGAGGCAGAGGAGGCTGGCAAGGAGATACCAGGTACTTGAAACCAACCCACCGGTCAATATCCATTCCAGGAGAGAGAGAAAGACTGCTTGCTAATGTCCCCAAACGCTCCCAAACAGATAAAATACAAGTGAACTCTTACTTGATGCTGCTGCAGTGGCAGGTCTGGCAGAACCATAAAGCTGGAGAAGGAAGCATGAGCATGGCTAGCACAGGCTATGCCACGGTTTTGAACTGCTTCTGGAAATTGCAGACAGGAGGGAAATAGCCCATACCAGGGGTTCTCAAACTTCATTGCACCGTGTGCCCTTCTGACAACAAAGTTACTACATGGCCCCGGCGTGGGGGTGAGGGGAGGCAGTACGGAGCCAAGCCTGCCACCCCGAGTAGGGGGAGAGGGGGCTGCAGCTCGAGTCACGCTGCCCACAGTGGGGGGAAAGGAGACTGCAGCCTGAGCCCACCACCCCAGGTCATGGTGGAGCTTGGGCTTCAGCTTCAGCCCCTGGTCCCAGCAAGTCTAATGCTGGCCCTGCTGATCCCGACCCACAGTTTGAGAACTGCTGACCCATATGTAACAGAAATGTGGGAGATGTGGAGCTGCAGAAGGATAGATTATGAAATTCGTAGTGCTATCCTCCCAATATTCACATTGTGCATCAGGTCTACAGATACATATGGAATGAAACATACAATTTTCCAGTCTCTCTTTTTATACCTTCCTAATTCTGTATGTATGCAAGAACTAACTGGAAGTAACAAAACCATAAAGTAGAAAACAAGCATCTGACCTGACCATTAGTTCTGACTTCAAGCCGATGCCATCTTTTGTCAGTCAAGTTCAAGTGACTTGGGAAATGCAGCGTCTCAGTGCCTGCACCATGGTTAATTTTCAACATAGGAATGCCACTGGAAAGTTCTAAAAGGCCAACAAGTAAAATTAAAGTAACATTTTTTTTAAAATCTAGCTGCAAATATATTTTTCCACTTCTGCTATTTTGATATATGTATTGACTGGATTAGTTTAACAATTATTGTGAACCACAAGTTACTGGGCTCAGTGAAGGAATTATGTGGTCAAATTCTGTAGCCAGTGTTATGCAGGAGAAGTTATTGCCTGTTGGTCTTGTTATGTATAATTGTATTAATGAGTATGCTAACTCTTTGTTAATTAATTGTACGTGGAATCTGCTGCCTGAACTGTGCAGAGAAAATACGCGGCACTAAACGTTTTTTCATGATCAGGCTCTAAACCAAACATTGAAATGTATTCCTTACTAACGCACTAATACCATATTATGTTCTATAGTAAAAATTAATACTCATTACATGCATGCATATAGGGATGCTATCTCTCAAGCCCTGTCCAAATTAATAAATAAATACAAATTTAACATCACAGAAGCAAAGTTAAAATCAGGTCATAGATTAATATCCCAATATTTATGTCAATTTAAAATATACACAAATCTGCACACATCTTCTTTCACTAACTCACTGAAAATAACGGAGCAACAATTAAAAAAAAAATCAGATGTATAGACAACTTTAAACCACTGCATATATGGCTTTGATGGAGCTGTGGGACTGGATTCATCCATCAAGTCATAACCTGTTAAAGAAAACATGTTTCAAAAATGCCTTGAGACTGAAAGAATTTTAAGAAGTAGATTTCTGTCTTCACAAACCACATAAAATAACATGCAACTCAGACTGCATTAATTATGTAATACCTGTCTCAAAAGTATCTGAACTCCTTTAAAGCAATAGATGTTTCCTTGTGGGATTTTTTTTTCTTTGTCAATCTGTCTGTTCTGTTTCACTTTGATTTCTTTAGCTCCAGGATGCGCTCAGAATCATTAGCGTAAACTAAAACATACCCACAGTGTCAAAGAAAAAATGTACTGCTAAAGTATTTTTCAAGACACTTTTTTCCTAATTTTTCTAGTCTTGCACTCAAGAGACAAACTTTATATGAATCCCTCAGACTGAAATAAGAATTCGCACTATAATTACTATATTATACATGCAACATCAATTCTTAGAGAATCCTTCCTTCAAGCCTCTACAAAGCATTTAGTTATGTCCTCTGTATGTTGCACAAGTACCTATTGCCATGAAGTTCTCTGTACTCCCAGGCTCTGGATCTGATAAAGGACCACTGTATAGTAAAAGCCCATCTGGAACCTCAGTAATAAACTCTAGGGATAGTAAGCTCTCAAAACAAGGCCTGATGGGTTGAAACCATGCATATCCATTTCCATGGAAACTGTGCTTAGTCTGCTGGCAGTCAGGTCCATGAAATGAAGTAGAACAATGACATCTGAAAGAGCAAATCAGAGGAAGGCTAAAGCAAAACAAATAAATGAATAGATAAAATAAAAATACTATCATCAAAACATTTACTTTTAGTTAGTCTACCGAACTGGGCTGGATATGAATCAGTGATCTAAAAGTTAAAATGTCTGCATCCAGTAACAAATATCCTCAGTCATCTTGACCCTTTTTGAAAAGCTTTTCAACATAAACATTTCCTACTGTTTTCATAGTGACCTTACCCACGGAAGAAATCCCATGAGAATCCTATGAAAATTCTAAAAGATTAATTGGGAATTAAATCTTGAAACCATGAAAGGAGCACTAAAAAGTGATGGAACTGTGGAATCTGCAATCGTCATAACATACATCCACAAAATTATACCAAATCGTGAAGAACAGCATAGGAAGAGGAGTTAACACCACTAAGGCATTTGTGTTTTTTCATTGGTTTCCATTTAGGGCCTTATCTCGACAGTCCTTATTCAGACTATACTTTCCATGGCTTCAAGACTGCAGGACCAAGATCAGGCCCTCAATTAAAGAACTGTTTTTACTATTAAGTGTAAAGTTCTGCACATGTATCACTTTTCTGGATTTCCCTCAATTTGAAATGTACCGTTTAATACAGATCTGAAGGTGAATCCATCACTTTTCTAGTCCTGTATCCTGTTAACTACATTTGACATTTTAAAAAAAGAAATAAAAGAGACAGCAAGAAAAGTTGCAGTACAAGTTTCCTCACCTGTAACCATTAAGAGTGTCAATACACGTCCCACCATTGAGACATGGGCTTTGGGGGTAGGAGGCACAGGACTGATGAACTCGCTCTCTAGCTGAACAGGTGCAGACTGCGCTGATGGTGATTGTTACAGAGACAAATGACACATTCCCAGCATCCATCACTGTTGGGATGTCACTCACTGTAAAGTAGTTTGTACAACCGCTGCCACCATGACAGTCTGTTGTCCCACACTCGTCTACATCAATCTGTGAAACGTTCACTTTTAAAGCTGTTTGGATCTAAGAGGAAATGCAGTTTAACAAATCACCAGTCTGTCCCTAATGGAATGTTTTCATTTGTTCCTTCAGTTCTGAAAATCCATGCAATCATAAACTTTATGGAAGACTTTAATTACATGAAAATTGGTCATTAATAGCCTAGACTTTGTGAGCAACCAAAGTGATTTAAAGGAAATTATATGTATTCAGTGTGTGTGAAAGTTTAGAGTAGCAATATTTCCTGGAACTCAATAATTGCTATCACTGACAGCCAACTTATTATAGCTGTTCTGGACGGTTAATAATATTTCTAAGGCACCAGAGAGTGCTAGACTGGCAGAGACCAGAGTACAGGGGCTGGGATTATGCCTACAATCTTAGGGCAGCATAAGGCACCCGTCTCTCCACCCTTGCACACACATAAAGGGCCAAGCACAATCTGGTCACAACCAGCAAGAAAATTCCAAGTTAAGTTTTCTACTCACCCTGTTATGCCCAGATACTGTAAATCGTAAATTCACTCCCTCAATACAGAAGCATGGCCTGACCACGGCACATGACAATTGAACTGCATTCAGGATTGCTGAGTACCCAGCAGAGTAGCGGACATGGCTTCCTACATTGGCAAGTTCTCGGACATATGTATCCTAATTGTGTTCGGACTCGCTGACACACCTCCACCACATCTCCATTTACCTCCTGCCATATCTACAAGAAGATGCCGTGATCTTCACAGTGTGCAGGGTATTGTGGGATCTCTCTGCACAGGATTTCATTTGTCATTTATGTATTTATTATCTGGATTACATGACTTCATGGAGTTATTCCTGTTTTGCATCATTATGAGGGTAGAACAAAGCTCTCAGTGTCCAAATCCTGAAGCTTTTCGTGCATCTATGGAAAAGTCAAAACCTCTAATTCAGTATCAAATGGCATCCTAGAGTACAGTATCCTAGAGAGGCTTCCACCTAGATGCCAAAACTGAGATTGGGACCCTATTGTATCGACACTACACAACACAGATTGTGACCTAAAGACTTACTCTCTAAATTGACAAGACAGGCAAAGGGTTGGGGGCAAACAGAGGTACAGAGAAGTAAGGAGATTTGCCTGAGGTTACACAGTTGGTAATGGCAAAGCTGGGAATAACCCAGCTCTCCTGCCTCTCATCCATCTTGCTATGCATTGGATCATGTATCTCCCAATCAATCATTATTGTTATTTATTTGTATTAATGTAACACGAAAGAGCCCCAGTGATGGCCCAGGACTCCATTGTGCTAGGCACTGTACGGACACAGACAAAAACCCCATCCCTATCCCAAACAGCTTACGATGTAAGATAAAAGACAACAGATGGATATAGCTAGATGGGGGAGCACAAAGAAACAGACACAATATGTTTTCAAAGGAGAATTTCAAGGAGGGTTTTGAAGGACGATAAAAAGTTAGTTTTGTGGATGTTTACAGGGAGTTTGTCCCAGGCATGAGGGGCAGCATGGCAAAAAGCACAAAGGTGTCTGAAAATTTAACTTATTAGGCTGACCAGAGGCAGAGTATGGATACTGAATTAGAGGTTTTGAACTTTCCACGGGTGCATGAAAAGCTTCAGGGTTTGGACCACAGTGTCAGAACCCAGACACTAAGGGCTTTCTTCGATCCTCACAGTGGTGTAAATCAGGAGTAACTCCATGAAGTTAACAGAATTCACCAATGTAAAACTAGTGTGAGCTCAGACTTAGGGCTTAATTTTATATGTTTAATAAGCTGTTACTTTTAGTGGTACAATTTGTGAATTTTTTTTTAAATAAACTCTAATGGCCAAAAACAAATTTTAAAACCTTCCATTCTTTTCTTCTCTTTCCATTTTACTAGTGCCTTCATTTCAATCCACCATCCTTTTAAGAATCTCGACCCTTATGACTAATCTTCAATACATCCTCATAAATATCATGACATATATTGAAAAAGAAGTAGAAATATATCACACAATGACATGATGTATCCTGTCAATGCAGCTATGGGGTATGCTGTTAGTGGGGATTAAAAAATTTAGACAGTTTCGCAATACTGTTACAGAAAAACATGGCGCATACAGACAATTATGATTCCTTAAAACTACTGGGATGGATGTCTTTTGTTGTGCACTAAGAACAGTTATCATAAAGCCATATCCAAAGGAGTGCAACAAATAAATACATTTCATCATTTATTTAAAATTTTAATGAATAATTCTAGTGCTAATTGCCAATTTTCTCTGTTTATCGTTAACTGAAGCACATATACAAAAGATAATGGAGGAATTCTATATTTATGTTTTGTTTCTGTAAGTATAGAAAATTGGTGATAACTCATTAGAGCTATTCATTAAACTCTGAAAGGTGATAAATAATTAATAGAAATGCCATTTCTTCAGTAAAATATGTGAAGCAAAAATTATCCTCTTGTTATCACTATGATGAATCATCCCACTATGTATTATGAAGCAGAGTCTATTTGAAATCAATGTAACTTTCCATATTATCATTGTAATTGCTCTATAAATATGCAAGAGAAGCAGCAATTATTTTGCATGAATAGTATCTGCCTCTCTGATTCTGTGACCTTGGCCATTTGGAGGATTCTAATACTTTATATTATTTAACAGACAAAATTACAGACTTTGCAGTCTGATAAAAGTTGGGCAGGTGGCGAGTTGTGATTACTGGCTAAGAATTACACACAATCTATTATCATTGATACCAGCTCATGTTTCCATCTCTCCTCCCCTCCCCTTTTGTCTCATCTCCCTGTTGTGTCTTGTCTTTTAGATCATAAGCTCTTTGCAGCAGGGGCTGTTATTTACTATGTATTTGTACAGCAGCTGGCACACTGGGGCTTCTTAGACACCAAGGCCAGAAGGGACGATTGTGATCACCGAGTCTGACCCCACCCTGTATAACACAGGCCATAGAATTTATTTCCCCAAATAATTCCTAGAGCAGATCTTATAGAAAAAAACATCCAATCTTGATTTAAAAATTGCCAGTGATGGAGAATCCACCACAACCCTGGTTAATTATCCTCACTGTTAAAAATGTGCACCTTATTTCCAATCTGAATTTGTCTAGCTTCAACCTCTGGCAATTGCATTGTGTTATATCTTTCTCTGCTAGAGTGAAGAGCCTATCATCAAATATTTGTTCCCCATGTAGGTACTTATAGATTATGACCAAGTCATCCCTTAACCGTCTCTTTATAAAATAAATAGATTGAGCTCCTTGAATCTATCACTATAAAGCAGGTTTCTAATCCTTTTATCATTCTTACAGTTCTTCTCTGGACCCTCTCCAATTTATCAACATCTTTCTGAAACTGGACACCAAAACTGAAAAAAAATATTTCAGCAGCAGTCGCACAAGTGCCAAATACAGAAGTAAAATAATTTCTCTTTCCTACTTGAGATCCCCCTCTGTTTATTGCATTTGCTCTTTTAATCACAGCATCACAGCAGGTGCTCATGTTCAGACATTGCTTTCCATGATAGGGTCCCGCATCCTGTAAGTAAGGCCTACATTCTTTGTTCCTAGATGTATACATTTAGCCATATTAAAAACACATATTGTTTGCTTAGGCCCATATTACCAAGCAATCCAGATGGCGACACAGTATTAGTGATCATCATCTTCATTATTTACCACTTCCTCAACTTGTGTGTTATCGGTAAACTTTATCAGGTAATTGACAAAAATGTTAAATAGTGCAGGGCCAAGCAGGGCTTTACAGCTGTGCTCCAGCTCCAAGCAAAAACCTGCAGCTCCACTGCTCCAGAGCTGCTCCGCACTCCAGCTCCGGGCTCCACTCCAAAGCCCTAGGACCAAGAACCAATTCCTATAGGACCACACTAGAAACACACCCATTCAGTGATGACTCCCCATTTACAGTTACATTTTGAGACCTATTAGTTACCCATTTTAATCCTTTTAATATGTTCCATGTTAATTTTAATTTTCTGTCATCCTAGTTTTGTAATCAGAATGTCATGCGGAACCAAGTCAAATGTCTTACAAAAGCCTAAGTATATTACATCAGCAATAATCATCAACCAAACTTGTAATTTCATAAAAATATCAAGTTAGCTAGACCAGATCTATTTTCTATAAACTCATCTTGATTGGGACTACTTATATTACCTTCCATTTAATTTTTGATTAATCAAGTCCTGTAGCAGCTGCTCCATTATTTTGCCTGGGATTGATGTCAAACTGACAGGGCTATAACTATGTGGGTCATCCCATTTACTCGTTTTAAAGATTAATACACCTCTACCCGGATATAATGCTGTCCTTTGGAGACAAAAAATCTCATCCTGTTATAGGTGAGACTGCATTACATCAAACTTGCTTTGTCCCCCGACCACCCCCTCCAGAGACCCCCATCCCTAATCACCCCCAGGATCCCACCCCCTACGTAACCCCTCTGTCCCCTGACTGCTCCGACCCCTATCCACCCCTCCCCACCTCCTGACAGGCACTCACCAGCAGTGGCGGGAAGCAGAGCAGCCCGGCCCCAGTCCGCTCCACTCTGCCAGCTCCCAGCCACAGCAATCCGCTTCCCACCATCGGTGAGTGGGGCAAGGGTGGGGAAAGGATCCCCCTCCCACTCACCTGCGGCAGGAAGTGGAGCAACGCAGCCCCAGCCTGCTCCGCTTTCCTTGCCCCAGCCCCAGCCGTGTCACTGGGAGACGGCTGGGGAAAGGTTCTGCACTCACCTGTGGCGGGAAGCGGAGCGCCACAGCTGGGAGCTGGTGGAGTGGAGCTGGCTGGGGCTGGGCTTCTCCGCTTCCCACCGCCGGTGAGTGCAGGGAGATTGGGGAAAGGAAGCCCTCCACACTCACTGGCGGTGGGAAGCGGAGCAACGCGGCCCCAGCCTGCTCCACTCTGCCACCTCCTCGCCACAGCGCTCCGCTTCCCACCATAGGTGAGTGAAGGGAGGTTGGGGAAAGGACGGCCCTTGTACTCACCTGTGGCAGGAAGTGGCGCACTGTGGCTGGGAGCTGGCGGAGTGGAGCGGGCTGGAGCTGGGGCTGGGGCTGGGCTGCTCCGCTTCTGCCGCTGCTGGTGAGTGCGGGGGACGATCCCTTCCCCCAAGTCCCCTCCCCGAACGACACAGCTGGGGCCGGGGCGAGGAAAGCAGAGTGGGCTGCTCCTGGCCCCCCGCCAGGGCCGTCCTTAGGCATAGGCAACATAGGCAGCTGCGTAGGGCACCTGAAAATTTGGGGCACTACTGGGTCTTAGTGTCCACCCTCTTGTTTTCCTATCCCTGTTCTGACCCTTCCTGCAGGCTCCCACACATGGCTGCTCTAGCCTGGTGAGTCTTCCTTGGGAGGGAATCTAGTAGTTAAAACTGAAAAAACCTCCAGCCTGCCAGACCTATTAGCACAACATTGAAACTGTTAAAGAGACATTCAAGGGGTAATAAAGCCATTTAACAGGCATTTGCCAACCCCAAGGTATATACTGACAGGTTTCAGAGTGGTAGTCCTGTTAGTCTGTATCAGCAAAAACAAGGACAAGTCCTTGTGTCACCTCAAAGACTAACAAATTATTTGGGCATAAACTTTTGTGGACTAGAACCCATTTCATCAGATGTCCACGAAAGCTTATGCCCAAATAAATTTTTATACTGTCAGTTTCTGACTTTACTGACAAAAACAGTTGTGCATTAATGTAATATTTACACAGAACATGTCAGTCTACAGGACCTTAGTTTAAAATTTGCTTTAAAAATATTTCATTAGTGAGCTGGTGAAGATTATAAAATCACATTTCTAAAAAATGCTTGCATAGAGTTTTAGATGCACAATCATCTTTAGCCTTAAATGTGTGGATCTTCACACATAGTTTTTTAAATAAATCCTTCAAAAGACCTCCCTTATCTAAAATGCACATTTTAATTACTATAGTTAAAAAAAAAGTTCTTCCAAGTCCTCCTGTCCTTTTCTGTCCATCCCTTCATCACCTCTTCTCCCACTCCCCACTAAAGAGAGCCCTTAAAGGGACAACAGTCCTTCCCTTCCAGATAGCTGGACAAAGAGTTCCCTTTCTTTACTTCTGACTATCCGACAAACTAGTTTTAAAAGAACTCTCCAGCAAAATCAGTACCTTAGTAAGACAAAATCCTTGTTATACCTAACATCTTTGGAAACGTATTTTTTTAAAGTTGGTGAAATTTCATAACCATGTCTCTTGTTATGGAGATCACACAAAGTAAATTACTGTTCCCTTTTTCTAAAAGCAATGAACATTGTTATGAACACACTAAACCTTTCTGATTAATTTAAAAGAATGTCTTTGTTTCAGTGAGTTAAATATGTAGTAATCTGGAATGCTGGCTTAAGATTTGAGTACATTTAAAATATAAATTCAACTTAGAAATACTGATGAAGAAAATGTAAAACAGAGAAGAGCTGCATCATGTATTCCATTATATGTAATGTTGTATTCAGCAGGACAGCTGACTCACCCTTACTATGAAGTTTTTGCAAACAAATTTCTGACAAACTTCAGGGCATATCAAAAAACCTGTGACTGACATTTTTTATTCCCAAATTTTAGTGCTTTTAATTAGGTACTTTCTTCATGTCCATTCTGCATGAGGGAGAGTGCATGGAAGTCTCTGCGGGGAACTGTGACTCTCTGCCACCATGAGGCAGGCTGGGCATCTCATTATCCTTTGCTGTCAAGTACCTCCTCCCCCTCCCTCACCAGGCTGTGAGCTTGGGCTGCCATCCGGCATAGGGGCACCAGTTTAATAATACTGCGTAGGGCCCCATAAATCCTAAGGACGGCCCTGCCCCCCGCTAATCCCCCGGGCCACTCTGGGACTGCGGGGCCCCCAAAAGTGCCCTCCCACTGCTCCTGCCCCCCAGACCCAGGGGGAAAGCCCCTGACTGCCCCCAAGACCCTCTGCCCCTTATCAAACCCCTCAGCCCCAGCCTGGCCCGACACCCTTAACATGCTGGTCAGAGCAGCGTGTCAGAGCTTTACCATATTGTATGCGAACCCGCATTCTATCGGGTCACGCTATATTAGAGTAGAGGTGTATTTTGTTTGGCCACTGGGCAATACTGCAAAGTATATGTTAAGTAATAATAATAAAGTTTTTATATGCATGCACACACATGCACACACAGAACTGACCAAAGTGCTATGATTCGGAGGAGGATACTGCCCTCTCCTAACAAAAAGTGGCTAAACAAATTGAAATGGAAATTTATATAAAAGGGACTGATGAGAGGAAGAAAATTAAAGTGAAAACTAGTATAACAAAACTTCAAGTGAAGCAAAAAGTAAATCAGTAGGCCTGGCATGCTCTTCAATAGCGTGGTTGTGTCTGCGTAAAGGATGCTAGTATAGTTAGTTTATAGCTATGCAAACCACCATAATGTTAAGTTCACTGAATTAAAACTGGGGCACATACCTTGTTTTTAAATGCTGCTATTTCACCATGCAGTTTTTCTGGTCTATAATAAGAAAAGCCACCACGAACTGCAAATCTTAAGTTTGTCTGTCTTCCATCAACGTTCATCATACTGAAGATAGTGATATCACTAGGATGAGCCGAAAAGATTTCTGCCAGTAACTCCTTAAATTTGTCATGTCTGCTTTTCCCATGTTCATCTTTCCTTATAAACTCCTCCACTGTGACATCTGAGTTGGGGAATCATAAGTACAGTATACTGAACAGGGCCGGTGCAAGAATGTTTCACACCCTAGGTGAAACTTCCACCTTGCACTCCCCCCACCCGCAGCCCCGCCTTGAGGCTCCCCCCCTCCACCCTGAGGCGCCCCCCTTGCGGCAGCTCCCCACCCGCCACCCTCCGGCCTGAGGCTCACCCCCCTCCCAGCCCCAGCACACCCCTGCTACGAGCATAAGCACCCTGAGCACGCCATCACTGCTTCACTTCTCCCACCTCCTAGGCTTGTGCCGCCTAAGCTGATTGGCGCCGCAAGCCTGGGAGGCAGGAGAAGTGAAGCAGCCACAGCGTGCTCGGGGAGGAGGCGGAGCAGGGGTGAGCTGGGGCGGGGAGTTCCCCTGCGTGCCACCCTTGCCCCTTACTTGCTGCAGGCAGCCCTCCCCATGCTCCCAAGCCCCAGCTACCTCCACCTAAATGCCAGCAACCACCGGGGCGGCCGAGGCGGTCGCCTAAATGGTTGCACTGGCCCTGATACTGAAATGAAATGCCTGCAAATCTCTGGTTAATCTCTCAACTCACCCCAGCCCAACAGCACTAGAAAGACACTGCAAATGCATCTATCCTACAAACACATCTAAGTAACAGCTTTTCAAATACAGCAGTAACCAAGCTCAAACAGCAAATAAAACTGACCTGTCAAACGTACAGTGGCTGAATTGCGTATGGCTTCATTTTCCAACTTTTTGACATGGATCTGTACTCTTGATATTACATCAGGCCAGACTCCATCTGAAACTCTGACTCTTAAGTTGTATGTCCCCTGAGGAGCATTATCCACCATTACCAGAGAGCCAGTCCTTTGATTTAATCTGAAAAATCTAGAAGTAAAGTCCTAAATCATGAAAAGCCTAGTAAGTCAAACCAGAAACATCCTCTACTCACCATTGAATTGGTCTTTTTCAGCATACATGTTCTACCATATAAGGGCCTGACCGAGCAACATAGGTATATGGCCTCTTAGGCTACAAAAGCCCTAGAAAGTTGGTATGGAGGATCCATGGTCAACTGACCTGTCTGATGGGTACCAGAGCCCAACCTCAGAAAGGCACTAAAAAAGAAAAAAAACTTTGCACTGGGAAGTTCTGGAAAAGCTTGAGGAGAGTTTATGAAAATGAGTAGCTTTTCTGCAATTCCCAAACCTATAAGCTTTCTTAGTCCTGACCCAGAGCATGCAGTCTACAAGAATTAGTAAACACAAGAATACCCCTGCACAGGTCCCAGTGGTGAGTAGGGAGGAGTGATAAGAGAAGGGAGCAAACCTTCTAGTCCCACATTGGTGCCTGTTAAAGAGAAGTTCCAAGAGAGATGCCTTGCGTCATGCCCATGAGCTATGATGAAGGGAGCTGTTTTGAGCGCCTATGGAGGTCTACTATGGCCAGGTCACTAGTACGGAAAAATACCCTTTTATGGCTTAGTATCCCCAATGGCTGCTGACAGGCAGAAGCTCCAGCTACAACTCTGGGCTCGCTAAGGCTTTCACATCTTCATTTTCTAGAGAAAAGAAAGCTTGGTTTTGCTTTTATTTTGTGAAACAGAGAGGAAGCCACTTCAGAACTACATTTCTACCTGCGTTCTGTGCTGCGGGCAGATGAATTAGTATGGCCTCGAGGCCAAGTTCAATACTGGCATGAACAGACACAACTACAAAGAGTTAAAACAAGTTGTGACTGTGTGCTTGTGCAGTGGTTAATTTAGCTCTAGGAGGAGATCATCCAAATTCACTTTCCCTTGTGATATCTTGAGTTATTCTACTCTTTGCTCATATTGGATGCCTTTATGTGATCAAATACAAATAGACTATAATACTTGGCGGAGGTGGCAATGAAAGTGGAGTCTATTTTTATTTTGGGTCTAATACAAAGCACATCCTTAATGCCTAGGAAAAGTAATAGAGAGCGCTACTTTAAAATCAACAGCATGATGTAGCCCTACATTATTTGAGATGAAGATAAATATTGTGTATAACAATTCCTTGAAACCTAGTTATCTAAATGAAAAAGAATATTCAGGAGGTACATTCCTTGTTGCACAGTGTAATCCTGGCTTTTATACATATAATGTACACAGGGAAATCTCATGGTGAGTAAAAAAGTTACAGAAGCATAAACATTAAATATTACTCAGTTTGACACAAATACAATCCTCACTTGAGCATTTTTCCTTCAGAGAGAAATGTTTTATTGTCCCAGTCATCCTGATCTGGTGCAAACACTTCCCCAAGCACTGTTGTTGACCATTTCCCTGTTGAGATAAATTATAATAAATCTGCATTTAATTTTTGTTTTTCAAAGGGTTTTAAATTCCACTGCATTCATTACGACATTTATCATTTTCATATTCCTGTTTGATTTTGGTAAAGGTTATGATCCAAAACAATGCATAGCCTGTAGTTTGAGCTCACCTCCAAGTGCGTCTGGAAAGCTGGGTAAAAACCACAGACATTATACAAAGGAGGGAAAAAAAACCACAAATAATCAGTAAAAAGAAATAATAATATAAAACTACAGTTAATAAACTGATTTTTTTAGACAAAAAGTTACTAAACCAGAAGCTGAAGACCCAGATGTTCCAATCTGGGGAAGCCACTTTACACTGCGTCACTAGCAAAATCTGCATATAAAGGCATTACAGCTACCCCAGTCTTCTGCACTACAGGAGAATCAGAATAGCTGCTCTCTCTGAGCAAGGAAAAGAGGGCATGACTGGAGAAAAGGGAACACTGGCAGGATGCCTCTTTGCCAGTCCAATTCTTGGCTATGCTTTCAGCCCCCCGTGGCTCTTGTGGCCTATTGCAAAGTAGAACAGCTGCTGGAACACAGCAAGAAGAGCCTGCAGGGAGCAGCAGTGTGATCAGGAGAGTAGAGAGTGAGCTTTAAGACTCCTTTGAACACCATACTCTGTGCAGTTTAGTTATAGCCACGATCTGGCAAAATGTGGGTGCTCAGATAATACGGTGATGAGCAGAGTATAAGAACCTATACAAAGCAGAACAGAAACTGAACAGACTATTTTTAAATTCAGAACTTCAGAGTCTCCCCTACTTCGCCTAGCCTGCTCTGTTGTAGAACTTGCTTATACTGGCTTTTGGTTTAAGTGCATCTAATTCAACAAAATTAGGTGCATGCTTAATTTAATGCAAAATGGTTTTCATTACATACTAGACCTCCTGCTTCAAATACTCACCAGGCATGCTAGCCCTATAACTCTAACTTAGATATTCAGTTAAATTGTGCCTTCATTTCCAATGCTTTTAGGATGATGATCCAACTCACTCAAAACAAGCAATTAATAATGGACACAGAGATACCCTACAATCTTCACTTCTTTATTTTACAGGATTTATCTATTCTTCATTGTATTAAAACCAAAGCAACAAAAATATACTTGTATATTAAAATTATAGATTTACCATATACTAACAAGGAAAATGCTGAAATGCATAGCTATCGTTAAAGCTTTCCAGTGTTTTCATTCTAAGCCCTTATTTTCAGTCACTTGTTAAAAATCCCCTATTTTTTTCCAGGCTCAGTCTCTGCCCAAAGGGAAAAAAAAATCCCCCCAAAAATGAGTAAAGAGAGTCATTTTTGGAAATAGAGTAAAAAATTCTTTTTGTTCATTATTATTGTTTTTGTATAGACAAATACAAACACATTTAAAAAAAACAAAAGACAGATAATTACAAATATATAAATCTTCCTCAGTAGATGATGCTTTCCACATTATGACCCAGACTTTGCAAACAGATGTGCCAGCGTGGGCCCATACAGCCATGCAAAATTCCACTGACTCTGTATATCTGTTTGCAGAATTTGTATGCTATGAAATTTTAACTTTTCTATGCATCTGGCTCACTCTCTGTACACCACCTACCTCTGTGGGTATAGACAAAGATATCCTTATGGCCAGCTTCATGGCTGTTATCATTTTCATCACCAATTGTTATGGTCAAGGTGTTTGTAGCACTCATAGATGGATTCCCACTATCTGTTATAATTATTGGCAGGTGGAACACCTTCTGCTTTTCTCTGTCAAAGGACCTCAGTGCTGTAATGGTTGCTGTGTTATTTCTGTTATCAGTAAGAGAAAAATCCAAAGAATTCTGATAATCAGGTGGCAGCAAAAATGTAAACGGTGGCCCATTTTCACCACTGTCTGGATCCACAGCATACAGCAGCTTTGATGTATGGTTCATATACACCACCTGAGGTCCCAACACATTTTCCCAAACAATGGGCATATATGATGCCTCAAACCTTGGCTCATTGTCATTAATATCTAGCAAGTTAATCAGGACTGTAACACTTCCTGTTTTGGCAGGAGTTCCTTGATCTGAAGCCTGTATGATTAAATTGTATTGCTGAATGATTTCACGATCCAGTGTACTTGCAACAGTCACATGACCATCTGGGTCAACTGCAAACTGTCTGATAGGATCTGAATCTGATTTAATAAAATAGATAATGTCCCCGTTCAAACCAGAATCCTCATCGGTGGCTCTCACTGTGGTGACTGTAGTACCCACAGGTATGTTCTCAAAGAAAGGGTTAGTTTGGATAAACTGGGAATTGAAAACTGGGCTGTGGTCATTGCAGTCTTCAACTTCAATCAAGCAGGTTGCAACACTGGAAAAATCAAGATCTTCCACTTTAACTGTAAGGTTAAACCACCTTTCATGAGGTTTCTCATAATCCAGTTTCTTTTTCAATCTGATAGTTGCATGTTGACCTTCTTTGTTACTTTCAATGTAAAACTTCTGATCTGGATCTCCTCCAATAATGCTGAATGTTAAGTGAGCATTTTCCCCAGTGTCTGCATCTGCAGCCGACATTTCCAGAACTTCTGAGTTGACTTCACTGTTTTCAGGAATCACTGCCTGCCAGACCTCTTGAGTAAATTCAGGTGTATGGTCATTGACATCAGCAATCCAGATAGTGGCAGTGCCAGTTCCTGTCAATCCTCCCCCATCCCTTGCCTCAACAATAAGGAAATATTTCTCAGTCTTCTCTCTATCCAGCATCCCCCCTGCTACATGTATTGTGCCACTATTGGGGTTGATATTAAATAAGTCTGTACCAAACCCAGTTTTTACATTGTCAATTATCCTATATGTCAAAATTGCATTAAGACCTACATTCAGATCATCTAAATCCACAGCTGTCATTTCCAAGACCAAAGTGTTTGCAGGAGAATTTTCAAAGACACTCCCATTGCAGTCATCAGGCATGCAGGTAAATATGGGGGCATTGTCATTTATATCCCACACATTAATAATTACATCAGCAAATCCAGTAAGTCCTTCTCCTCCCTCATCAGTAGCCAACACAACAAATCTCCAAAGTGCTCGCTCTTTCCGATCAAGCATCTTCTGTGAGCAAATGCTGCCTGTGTTCTCATCTATTGTGAAAACATCAGTTGCACCATGTCCATGCAGAGAATATCTCAAATTGCCTTCATCCATGCTGCTATCAGGATCATTTGCTACAACCTACAAAGGTTTTGCAAACACATACATCATGTTAATGACCGAATATAATCCTATCTGCTACTACATCCTATCATAGATGGATAGATATAGACGCTTCACATTATAGCAGTATAATCTATGTTTTCTTTCTTATTTTTATAGTAGTAATTGAACTACAGAATATAAAAAAGCTAGATTACAATGCTAAATATTTGGCAGAAGCGACAGTTCTTAGGGTTACAAAGATCAGCCCTGCTTGTTCAATATTAATACCACAATCATTTTCTTCACCGAAACAAAAAACGCCACCCTGCATGCTTCTCTCTCCACTGATGAAATACATTTTCTTCACAACACTGGATTTCACTGACATATTACAACAATAATACTAGACTATTCTTCTATTGAAATATCACTAACATCTGGAACTCCATATAGTACCTGAAGTATAAAGATAGGCAATCCATCCAGTTCTTCAATCACACTTCCATAGTATTCACTGATAGAGAAAACTGGAGCCTCATCATTTTTATTCACAACATTGATTATGATAATTGCATAATCTTCCCATTTACCATCAGAGGCCAACAAATGAAGTTCATATATTTTCACTTCTTCATAATCCAATGGCTGAGCAATAAAGATGGCTCCTGTTTCTGGTTCAGCATCAAGTACTCCACCAGTGTTTCCAGCTGTGATCTGGTACCTTAATTTAGCATTTGCTCCTGCCAATCCCCAAAGAATATTAAATAAGATACGTATAATTTGAGGGCATTGAAATATACAGTTACTTTGTACCTCTTCTACTAGATCATATTATTGATCATTATTAATCGTGTTCTACATTAATCACACCAATCAGTTCTTCTCCTGATTAAAATCCATCCACAAAGTCCTTTCTCATTGTCAAAAGTTTCTAGTGCTTTACTATTACAGGAGAGTCAGTATATAGTACTGTAGTTAAGTGGTCTTTTAAAATGCATAGCCAAGTAAAAAAATTTACAAGCATTTTTCTATTTCCAGGTCCCAACAAGTCCAATATCTACAATAAAAGTTTCCATGGGAAAAAAAGTCTCTTGAACTAATGCCAGTGGATTAAATTTTGCCCTCACTTAGTACCCCATGTTGGGTATAGGAAGGCCAGGAGGACTGACCAAGTGTACAACTCATGGCAACTATAGTAAATGGTAACCTGCTTATAACAATAAGTTAGCATTTATAAAATTATAGACACATCTGATGAAGTAGTTCTTATTCCAAACTCAGCTTCACAGTTCACAGATCCACAGATTTTAAGGCCAGAAGAGACGACTGTGATCATTCAGGCTGACCTCCTACATAACAGAGGCTATAGAATTTCAGATGCAATAGGGGCTCTTGGATTAGTCCAAACAAAGCTTTTTACCTTTTCATTCTGGTTCCCCACTTCTTGCCTTCAATGTTACTGTCACTCTTCTCCCTCCCCACTTCACACCTGCAATTTCAATTATTTAACTTGGCTGAGAGACCAGAGACAAAGGGCCAGATCTATATTCTTCCCAAGGCAGGTTCTTCACCACCACAAAGCAGACTTAAACTCAACATACATAGCCAGCTAAGGAGCTTCTCTTGTGTCAGGGAATCGTTCAGTGGCATAGGTACTAGCTTTGCCCTTGCTCCTCTGCAACCCCCGGTATAGGTGAATGTGGCCAGTGTGCCCATGCACTTCAGAGAACTCCTACTGCAAGAACAGAACCCTTGGGGCTGTTAAAACTAGTGCAACTTGGATAAGCTGAGGCTGGTCTAAATTTCTCCTTTGGACTCCAGTTTTAGAAAGCACTTAAGCATGTGCTAAAATTCATCCTTGTTCAGGAGATCAGTTGCTCAACTTCAGTCAGTTTCTTCCATGGGATTTAAGTACATGCTTAACTGAATTCCTGAATAGGGATATTTTTCTGAAATTGGGATTAAGACAGAAACAGTGCCCAGCAGCATAACGATCAGCGATCCAGAAAGGTAGCTGCAAGCCACCTTTACAGCCCTCTTCAGATTTTGACTGCCAAATGGCCAGTCCAAAAATCAGGTCTCGTATCGATACCTTTTCATAGTCACTCAGGTAAAATCATAGTACAGCTAAGCAATAAAACTAAGCCTACTGAAATAACCTACTTGCGATAGCCATATTAATAGCTGTACTTATTTCTCACACAATCCCCAAAACTGATAAAAATTATACTATTCCAGGCTGTGTCGAGTCCTACTAAATTTGTGTTCTTTCCTTTGCACCAGCAAACAACCCTCTCATTGTGCTAACAAAGCACAGACACTAAGAGCCATCCTAGTCACCACCTGCCACACAGAAAATCATGCCTACAGCAAACAGAATCTACACTGGAGGTCAGAGGAGTACTGCATTTATTCTAATTTAGTAGTCAATAGGATGGGGGGGTTTCCCAACACAGGGCAATACACAAAGTATATACATGAAAAGGGTCTGATTATGTGACAAATTTGCTTGTTTCTACAATAACTGTTTTGAAACTCTTGATTGTTCATGATGATCGATCCCTACATTGCTTTGTCTCCAAACCATTTATAAAGTCCAATTTCATGTAGGACAACACTATTCCTCAGTGTGCCAAACAAGGGACAATACAACAAATATACCGTCAATACAAAAATAATACATTAATTTAATTGAGATTCAATCTGAATCATTCTAGTTAACTGGGAAAATATTTTTATCACCACCCTTCTTTTAAAAAAGGGTATGATCTATATAAAATTTGTATATGCTGGCACAGAAGTTATTCACCATCATCCCATGTTAATGTATTGCCTCAAATAATAGAGTTATTTAGCTTATGCCTCACAGCCCCATTATGAAGTAATGTTCATGCCCTGTCAGTTTAGACATAAAGAAGTTTTAAAATGTAGAGACAAAGACATTTTCCCTCCTAACACCACTAAATATGTCTTAGTGTGCTGAAACTAATTCATTAATATTTTAGATGCAGCTATGGGGAATTCCAATACTCTACCTTCATCTTCATCATTAGCACTGACTGTAATGACAGTAGAACCCACATCCTGGTCTTCATCCACATTAACTTCATAGACACTCTGAGTGAAGACAGGTTTGTTATCATTCACGTCGCTGATAAAAATGCGCACATAGGCTGTGTCTAGAGAGACAAGAAACAAGAGATTAAAATACTCAGCTGTGCCACTTCTGTCAGCTACAATTCCTTAAACTGTCTAGCTGCACATTAAATGAAGACGAATATGCAGACAATACAGAAACAAACCCTTAGGGTTATGGACAATTTATATACCAACATTACTCAAAAGCACTTGGATATCAAATGTATGTCACATCCAATTTGTTTAAAGAGATAACGTGAACAATTGATACCTAATATGGCAATTGTACAGTTTTAAGTCTTAACTTTTTGTCCTGAAGCCACAAAAGCCCAGTTTTAACTCTTTGTTTAAACAAAACCAATGTGATTTCTTTTAAAGTCTTGAGCTTTTCTGTTCAGCATTTCATTACTGGCCCAAACTGAGTGCAGTGCAGCATGCAGTGCTTTGAGAAGCCCCTCCATTACCCAGGCTAGACTTGCCTCCTGTGTTAAAGAAGTAGGTGTGGTTTTGCTACTTAGGAATTACTCTCTACAATCCATCAACTCTAAGGTGATAATTTTCTTTTAGTTTCAGAATTGAAAACTTGCCTGGTCATCATATTAAATATTTCTTCCAGTTCTGAGACAATGGACACAGAGAGAAACAAGAAAAAAACCCTTTCACAAGTGAGCTTGGACAAAAATAAATTACAATTTTAAAACTTGATTAAAGAGTTTTCTTTTATAGGAAGAGAGCTAAAAATCACACTTGATACACTGGTTCATTTCTTACCAGAGTTTGATTGCCCATGTTTTCTAGGTCGAGCAGATTCAAAGCCATCTATCGACTTTACTTCCAAGAGATATGACCCCTTCTTCTCTCTGTCAAATACTGAGGTACTGTATATGGAGCCTGTCTGTGAGTCTAAGCGAAAACATGTATAGTCCCCACTACGATCATGTAACAGAAAGTAAGTAATCTGAAAGGTAAAAAGAAGATGATTACGCCATACTTCCAATCTGTTGGATAACTCACAAGTGAACAATTATTCAAGAAAGAACAAATGGTCTTGTAGATAAAGCAGTTGGCCAGGACTCAAGACATCTTGGTACAATTCCCAATTCTGTCACAGACTCATAGACTCATAGATTCTAGGGTCAGAAGGGACCAATGTGATCATCTAGTCCGACCCGCTGCTCAAAGCAGGCCACAGAACCCTACCCATCCACTTTTATAACAAACCCCTTACCTATGTCTGAGTTATTGAAGTCTTCAAATTGTGGTTTGAAGACCTCAAGCTGCAGAGAATCCACCAGCAAGTGACCCATGCCCCACGCTGCAGAGGAAGGCGAAAAACTTCCAGGGCCTCTGCCAATCTGCCCTGGAGGAAAATTCCTTCCCGACCCCAAATATGGCACTTAACTTCCCTGTGCCCTTAAGTAAAATGGAGATAATCGTACTTATTTTCTCCCGCCCTTTATCTGTCTTGTCTATCTAGATTGGAAGTTCTTTGGCGCAAGTACTGTCTCCTACTACAGATTTGTAAAGTGCTTTACTTTACAGCTCCCAATCTCAGCTGGAGTCTCTAGATGCTACTGTAACACAAAATAAACAAACAAACAAGCAAAAGCATAAGCAAATTTGAACTTTAAGAACATATTAAAAATTATGGGGCAAATTCTAATATGTATTATTGGGGGGAGGGATAGCTCAGTGGTTTGAGCATTGGCCTGCTAAATGCAGGGTTGTGAGTTAAATCCTTGAGGGGGCCACTTAGGAATCTGGGGCAAAAATCAGTACTTGGTCCTGCTAGTGAAGGCAGAGGGCTGGACTCAATGACCTTTCAAGGTCCCTTCCAGTTCTAGGAGATAGGTATATCTCCAATTACTTAAACAATTATATGCATGAGTGGGTCTGAGTGACTGGTGTGCACCCAAGGACAACATTTGTCTGTATGGTCAAGCCAAAATTTTCAAAAGTGACTACTGATTTTTGGATGCTTTATTTCTTGGATGCTCAACTTGAGACATTATAGACATGCTTCATTTTCACAGAGTGAATGCTCAACACTTTCTGAAAATCAGGCACCTTTCGGGCATCTCACATTGAGCACGTGGTTCAGACAGAGGCATCCCTATGGGAAGGATCTATTAATGGAGATTCTCTATGTCCTAGTAAAGAGGAGAGAATGGAAGATGATAAAATACAGGTAGGATCTGATGAGAAGCTGTCAAATGAAAAAAGTCCCATTCAATTACATCATGTAATGTCAGACAGCTAAAAAGTGACAAGTTTTTTGAAGTGTTTATATACAAATGCTAGAAGTCTAAATAATAAGATGGGTGAACTAGAGTGCCTCATATTAAATGAGTATATTAATATAATAGGCATAACAGGAACTTGGTGGAATGAGGATAATCCATGAGACACAGTAATACCACAGTACAAAATATATCGGAAGGACAGAACAAGTCGTGCTGCTTTTATATGAAAGAAAGCAGAACAAGTCGTTTCTTTTATATGAAAGAAAGCATAGAATCAAATGAAGTAAAAATCTTAACTGAAACAAACTGTACCATAGAATCTCTATGGATAGTAATTCCATGCTCTAATAATAAAAATGTAGCAGTAGGGATATATTACTGACCATCTGACCAAGATGGTGATAGTGACTGAAATGCTCAGGGAGATTAGAGAGGCTATAAAAATAAAAAACTCAATAATAATGGGGATTTCAACTATCCCCATATTGACTGTGTGCATGTCACCTCAGGATGGGATGCAGAAATTAACTTTTTTGACACCTTAAATAATCTGGACCCACAAGAGGAGAGGCAAGTCTTTAGTCCTAAGTGCAGCACAGGATCTGTTCCAAGAGGTGAGTATAGCTAGACCACTTGGTAATGGTGACTATAATATAATTAAATTTAACATCCCTGTGCCAGGGAAAACACCACAGCAGCCCAACACTGTAGTATTTAATTTCAGAAAGGGGAACTACACAGACATGAGTTGGTCAGTTAAACAGAAATTAAGAGGTACGGTGCCAAAAGTGAAATCCCTGCAAGCTGCATGGAACCTTTTTAAAGACGCCATAATAGAGGCTCAACTTAAATGTATACGCCCAAATTAAAAAATATAGTAAGATAACAAACAAAGTGCCACCATGGCTAAACAACAAAGTAAAAGAAGCAGTGAGACGCAAAAAGGCATCCTTTAAAAAGTGGAAGTTAAATCGTAGTGAGGAAAATAGAAAGGAGTATAAACTCTGGCAAATGAACCGTAAAAATAGGACAAAAAAGAATTTGAAGAACAGTTAGCCAAAGACTCAAAAAGTAATAGCAAATATTTTTTTAAATACATCAGAAGCAGGAAGCCTGCTAAAGAACCAGTGGGGCCACTGGATGATCAAGGTGCTGAAGGAGCACTCAAGGACGATAAGACCATTGCAGAGAAACTAAATTAATTTTTTGCATCAGTCTTCACGGCTGAGGATGTAAGGGAAATTCCCAAATCTGAGCCATTTTTTTAGCTGAAAAATCTAAGGAACTGTCCCAGATTGAAGTGTCATTAAGAGGACAAATTGATAAACTAAACAGTAATAAGTCACCAGTAATAAGTCAGAACCAGATATTATTCACCCAAGAGTTCTGAAGGAACTCCAATGTTCAATTGCAGAACTACTAACTGTAGTTTGTAACCTATCATTTAAATCAGCTTTTATACCAAATGACTAGAGGACAGCTAACATGATGCCAGTTTTTAAAAAGGGCTCCAGAGGTGATCCCTGCAATTACAGGGTGGTAAGCCTGACTTCTGTACGAGGCAAACTGGTTGAAACTATAGTAAAAAAACCCAAAATTGTCAGACACAAAGTTGAACATAATCTGTTGGGGAAGAGTCAACATATTTTTTGTAAAGGGAAATCATGCCTCACCAATCTACTAGAATTCTTTGAGGGGGTCAACAAGCATGTGGAAAGGGGGATCCAGTGGATATACTGTACTTAGATTTTCAGAAAGCCTTTGATAAGGTCCCTCACCAAAGGCTCTTAAGGAAAGTAAGCTGTCATGAGATAAGAGGGAAGGTCCTCTCATGGACTGGTAACTGGTTAAAAGATAGGAAACAATGGCTAGGAATAAATGGTCGGTTCTCAGAATGAAGAGAGGTAAATAGTAGTGTTCCCCCCCTCCCCGAGGTCTGTATTGGGGCCAGTCCTATTAAACATATTCATAAATGATCTGGAAAAAGGGATAAACAATGAGGTGGCAAAATTTGCAGATGATACAAAACTATTCAAGATAGTTAAGTCCCACGCAGACTGCGAAGAGCTACAAAAGGATCCACAAAATTGGGTGACTGGGCAACAAAATAGCAGATGAAATTCAATGTTGATAATGCAAAATAATGTACATTGGAAAACATAATCGTAAAAACAATAACGTAAAAACATAATAGCCATACTAGATCAGACCAAAGGTCTATCTAGCTCAGTATCTGTCTTCCGACAGTGCCCACACCATCCACTGCCAAAGAGTTCCACAGGTTGACTGTGCATCGTGTGAAGTACTTCCTTAGGTTTGTTTTAAACCTGGTGCCTATTAATTTAATTGGGTGACCCCTGGTTCAAGACCACAGGGGGAAGATCCTTAGGCCTGGTCTACACTAAGCGTTTATACCGATTTTAGCAGCGTTAAACCGATTTAACGCTGAACCCGTCCACATAACGAAGCCCTATTTAACGATATAAAGGGCTCTTTAAACCAGTTTCTGTACTCCTCCCTGATGAGAGTAGCGCTGAAATCGGTATTACCATATTGGATTAGGGTTAGTGTGGCCGCAAATCGACGGTATTGGCCTCCAGGCGGTATCCCACAGTGCACCACTGTGACCACTCTGGACAGCAATCAGAACTCGGATGCACTGGCCAGGTAGACAGGAAAAGCCCCGTGAACTTTTGAATTTCATTTCCTGTTTGCCCAGCGTGGAGAGGTCACCAGCACAGGTGACCACACAGAGCTCATCAGCACAGGTAACAATGCAGTCTCCTGAGAATTGAAAAAGAGCTCCAGCATGGACCGCACGGGAGGTACTGGATCTGATCGCTATATGGGGAGAGGATTCTGTGCTAACAGAACTCCATTCCAAAAGAGAAAGGACACACCAGGGACTCAGTGCAGTGCAGTGTGAAAGTTAAGGAGCTCAGACAAGCCTACCAGAAAACCAAAGAAGCAAACGGAAGGTCCGGGGCAGGGCTGAAAACATGCCGCTTCTACCCTGAGCTGCATGCAATTCTAGGGGGGTCCGCCACCACTACCCCACCCCTGTCCGTGGATTCCGAGGTGGGGGTGGGAATCTCAGCCAAGCCTGAGGATTCTGCAGACGGGGAAGATGAGGAGGAGGAAGAGGAGGATGACCTTGCAGACAGCACACAGCACTCCATTCTCCCCAACAGCCAGGAGCTTTTTCTCACCCAGATGGAATTACCCTCCCAGCCCTCTAGCCCAGACAATGAAGCTATGAAAGCGACCTCTGGTGAGTGTATCTTTGTAAATATAAAACATGGTTTAAAAGAAAGCGTTTTTTAATGATTGATTTGCCCTGAGGACTTGGGATGCATTCACGGCCAGTACAGTTATTGGAAAAGTTTGTTAACATGTCTGGGGATGGAGCGGAAATCCTCCAGGGACATCTCCATGAAGCTCTCCTGGAGGTGCTCCAAAAGCCTTTGCAGAAGGTTTCTGGGCAAGGCAGCCTTATTCCGTCCACCATGGTAGGACACTTGACCACACCATGCATGTAGCAAGTAGTCTGGTATCATTGCACGACAAAGCCTAGCTGCGTATGGTCCCAGTGCTGCTGGCATTCAAGCAACATCCTTTCTTTCTCTCGCTGTGTTATCCTCAGGAGAGTGATATCATTCATGGTAATCTGGTTGAAATTCAGGAATTTAATTAAGGGGACAGAGATGGCCATTCCTACTGGGCTGTTTGCCTGTTGCTTAAAAGAAATCCTTCCTTGCACATAGCCAAGCAGGGGGCGGGGAAGGGGGGGGAATGGCGCTGAACTTTTTCGTGTTTGGCTAGCAGGGATCTTCCTTGCTACCAGCCACGCGGTGGGGGAGTAAGGGGGGTGATTAGCAGTGATCTTCCATGATACCAGCCATGCAGTGGGGGGAGGGGTAAAGCGATCATCCCACAGAATTGGATGGGGGGAGTGGTTTCTGATGCTGCATGTTAACAGGAAAGAAGCAGCACTGAACGGGATTTGCTTGGTATTTGGGAAAGGAGGGCAGTGTGTATATGAAGGCTGCAGAAGCCGAAAGACAATGGCTTACCATGGCCACATGCAAGCTGAATTCTGCTGCCTGGACCTGCGTCTGTGAGATCTCTAACACCAGAGCCACAGGCACTCAATATTAAGATGCAAAATGCGACCTTGTAGTGAAATCACATGTGCTATGTAAGGTGAATAGTGTTGTTCACCGTGAAAGAGTATAAGCATTGTCCTGTAAAATGTATCTTTTTTAAATACTTCTCTCTCTTTTTTCCCTCCCTCATGCAGCTGCAAATTTTTCAAGCCTCCCTAACTCCATCCCGAAAGCTATCTCAGATAAGGCAGCAGAAAAAAAAGACGCAAGATGAAATGTTCTTGGAAATCATGGAAGTGACCCGCAATGAAAGAGCTTATCTGAATGAGTGGAAGGACGTGGTAGCAAATTACAGGAAAGATGCCAGTGAACGTGAGGACAGGAGGGACCAACGTGAGGATAGGAGGGACGAACTTGAGGAGAGGAGGGATGCTCGAGAGGTGGCGGCAGGAAGATCAGCGGTGGCGGGATGCAACGCTGGAGCTGTTACGTGATCAAACTGACATCCTCTTACATCTGGTGGAGCTTCAGGAACAGCAGCAGGGTCACAGAGTGTCGCTGCAGCCCCTGTATAACCGCTGCAGCCCCTGTATAACCCCTCACCATGTTCCATATCTTCCTCACTCAGACGTGTAAGAACGCGTGGGGGTAGGCTTCATGCACCCGCCCACTCCACCTCCGTGGACAGCCCAACCAAAAGGCTGTCATTACTTTGAAATTTTTATAGTGGCCTTTTCCTTTCCTCCTAACCACACCTGGGCTACCTTGTCAGTTCTCTCCCTCTTTTTATAATGATTTTTTAATAAAGAATACATGATTTTTAAACGATAGTGACTTTATTTCCTTAAGCAAGCTGTAATCGAAGGGGAGGGTTGGCTGCTTACAGGGAATGAGTCAGTCAAGGGGGCAGGGGTTCATCAAGGGGAAACAAACACAACAGTCACACCATACCCTGGCCCGTGATGAAACTCATTTTCAAAGCTTCTCTGATGCGCACCGCTTTGTGGTGTGCTCTGCTAATCGCCCTGGTGTCTGGCTGCGCGTAATCAGTGGCCAGGTGATTTGCCTCAGCCTCCCACCCCACCATAAAGGTCTCCCCCTTACTCTCACAGAGATTGTGCAGCACACAGCAAGCAGCAATAACAAAGGGGACATTGGTTTGGCTGAGGTCTGAGTGAGTCAGTAATGTGCGCCAGCGCGCCTTTAAATGGCCAAATGCACATTCTACCACCATTACGCACTTGCTCAGCCTGTAGTTGAACAGCTCCTGACTACTGTCCAGGCTGCCTGTGTATGGCTTCATGAGCCATAGCATCAAGGGGTAGGCTGGGTCCCCCAAGATAGCTACAGGCATTTCAACATCCCCAACTGTTATTTTCTGATCTGGGAAGTAATTCACTTGCTGCAGCCCTTTAAACAGAGTAGTGTTCCTGAAGACGCGAACATCATTAACCCTTCCTGGCCATCCCACGCGGATGTTGGTGAAACGTCCCTTGTGTTCCACTAGTGCTTGCAGCACCATTGAAAAGTACCCCTTGCGATTTACGTACTGGGTGCCCTCGTGCTCCGATGCCAAGATAGGGATATGGGTTCCATCTATTGCCCCACTACAGTTAGGGAATCCCATTGCAGCAAAGCCATCCACTATGACCTGCACATTTTTCAAAGTCACAACCTTTCATAGCAGCAGCTTAATGATTGTTTTGGCTATTTGCATCACAGCAGCCCCCACAGTAGATTTTCCCACTCCAGATTGATTCCTGACTGACCGGTAGCTGTCTGGCATTGCAAGCTTCCAGAGGACTATTGCCACTCACTTCTCAACTGTGAGGGCTGCTCTCATCTTGGTATTATGGCGTTTCAGGGCAGGGGAAAGCAAGTCACAAAGTTCCACGAAAGTGCCCTTACGCATGCAAAAGTTTCGCAGCCACTGCGAAGCATCCCAAACCCACAAAACCATGCGGTCCTACCAGTCTGTGTTTGTTTCCCAGGCCCAAAATCGGCGTTCAATGGCTAGAACCTGCCCCATTACCAGCAGGATCTCCAATGCGCAGGGGCCCGCCATTTGAGAGAATTCTATGTCCATGTCCTCATCACTGTCGTCGCCGCTCTGCAGTAGCCGCCTCCTCCTCTCCTGGCTTTGCAGGTCCTGGTTCAGCATAGACTGCACGAGAATACGTGAGGTGTTTACAACATCCACAATTGCGGTCTTGATCTGAGCAGGGTCCATGCTTGCTGTGCTATGGCGTTTGCAGACTTCACCCAAGAAAAAAGGCGCGAAACGCTTGTCTGCTGCTTTCACAGAGGGAGGGGTGAGGCTGTACCTAGAACCACCCACGACAATGCTTTTTGCCCCATAAGGCACTGGGCTCTCAACCCAGAATTCCAAGGGGCGGGGGAGACTGCGGGAACTATGGGATAGCTACAGGATAGCTACCCACAGTGTAACGCTCTGGAAATCAAAGCTTGCCTTGGTACATGGACGCACACCGCCGAATTAATGTGCTTAGTGTGGCCGCGTGCACTCGACTTTATACAATCTGTTTTACAAAAACGGTTTATGTAAAATCGGAATAATCCCGTAGTGTAGACATACCCTTAGTTGCTGTAAATTCTTTTAGCTCCATTGACTTCCGTGGAGCTGCAATAACTTGCGCTACAGCTAGGATCTAGGCTTTTAACACTGTTCCATAGCATAGTCCTAGAATTGACCTATTCTGTCCACAATATCAAAAAACTTTCTAGAACAGGGGTGGGATAAAATGGCGTCTAAATTAGCTGTTACCACTCAAGAAAGAAATCTTGGAGTCATTGTGGATAGTTCCCTGAAAACATCCACTCAATGTGCAGTGGCAGTCAAAAAAGCAAATAGAATGTTGGGAATCATTAAGAAAGGGATAGATAGTAAGACAGAAAATATCATATTGCCTCTGTATAAATCCATGATACACCCACATTTTGAATGCTGCATACAGATGTGGTCGCCCCATCACAAAAAAGATATATTGGAACTGGAAAAGGTTCAGAAAAGGGCAACAAAAATGATTAGGAGTATGGAATGGCTTCCGTATGAGGAGCGATTAATAAGACTGGGACTTTCCAGCTTGGAAAAGAGACAACTAAGGGGGGAATATGATAGAGGTCTATAAAATCATGACTGGTGTGGAGAAAGTAAATAACGAAGTGTTATTTACTTCTTCTCATAAACACAAGAACTAGAAGCAGCAAAGAATCCTGTGGCACCTTATAGACTAACAGACGTTTTGGAGCATGAGCTTTCGTGGGTGAATACCCACTTCCTCAGAGGCATCTGAGGAAGTGGGTATTCACCCACGAAAGCTCATGCTCCAAAACGTCTGTTAGTCTATAAGGTGCCACAGGATTCTTTGCTGCTTTTACAGATCCAGACTAACACGGCTACCCTCTGATACAAGAACTAGAAGTTACCAAACAAAATTAATAGGCAGCAGGTTTAAAACAAACAAAGGAAGTATTTTTTAACAAAATGCACAGTCAACCTGTGGAATTCCTTGCCCGAGGAAGTTGTGAAGGACAAGACTATAACAGGATTTAAAAAAGAACGAAGTTAATGGAGGATAGGTCGATCAATGGCTATTAGCCAGGAGGGCAGGGATCCCTAGCCTCTGTTTGACAGAAGCTGAGAATGAGCAATAGGGGATGAATCACTTTATGATTACCTGTTCTGTTCATTATTTTTCTGGGACACCTGGCATCTGAAGACAGGATGCTGGGCTAGATGAACCTTTAGTCTCACCCAGTACGGCCGTCCTTATGTAGAAATTGAGGGAGCCCAAAATTATTAAGGACTTTTGAAAATCCTTGCCATCAACATCTTTCTTAATTCTTAATAGGAACACAAACGCTGTTCTGAGAGTTGTGGTATAATCTAGGACTCTTCAACTCTTTGCTTACCTTACCATTCTGACCCAGGTCTAGGTCGGTGGCAGAGACTTGAAGAACAAATGTCCCAATATCAGCTCCCTCTGTTACTGAGGCTTCATATATTGATGAAGTAAAGAAAGGGACATTGTCATTGACATCTAAAATATTCAAAAAGAAGAGTTCATTATTCATAATTAAATGTATGTGAGAATTATAAAACTTGTAGTAAGTCTTTTGGCTAATGTACTACAGTGTAATTGTTACCATGTTACACACCTGTTATATTGACATGGACAGTAGTGAATGCTGCCAGAGGCACTGCAGCAACATTCTGGGCCCGAACCTTCAGCACAAAGCTTTTTGTTGTTTCATAATCTAATGGCTCAGCTACTAGGATTGAAGCAGAACCATCTTCTCTGTTTGGAGTCAGATAGAAACGAATTGGCATGTTGGTCTCTGGAACAAGTCCATCTTCTAGATTATAGGTCACACGAGGGTCACCCATGGGAGAAGTTGCTTTAATTGTCTGTGCAGTTGAAAACGTTCAAATAATGAGTTTTGCAGGGACAGAATTTTTTTTAATACAAGTTATGTGCAGCCCCCTCCCCAAATTCTTCAAAACTCTGTAAAAATCTAATCTTGTTCAATGTATTTCTGTATTATCAGGCAGGTCAGTTTCAATCTAAGATTACCACTCACCACAGATTACCACCCATCCCTGCCCTGATTTTAACACTTGCTATCTGGTCACTCTCTCTCTATATATATATATAGCAAGTGTAAAAAATCAAGCCAGGGATGGGGGAGTAATAGGGGCCTGTATAAGACAAAGCCCTATAAAACTGGGACATTTGGTCACTTTTTATATATAATATATTTGACAATTATTTGACAAAGTTGTGTTAGTTTCTGGTTCTGTGCAACCAAACAGAATGAGGCCATCAATATAAGAATATACATTGTCAGCCCTATAATCCTATTAGATAAAATCACAAAATTCAAAAAAAGAGCAATTAAAGTCATGATGAGACAGAATCCCATATTTAAAGAAATATTTAAATAGGAGTTTTTATTTACTAATACTAAGCTGAGTTCTGTTCTCACATCTGTCCAAATATACTGAAGTCAAGTGGAGGTTGCATAGATATAAATGAGAGCAAGGACTGGCCCATTATTTTAAACATTCTCAGAAATTAAAGTGACAGCAGATCAGTAGACGTTTCACGCTTTAGGATTATAAAAACTATTAACAATTTTTAACCAAAGATGCATTTCTTGGTATTTCACAATCTATAAAAACAACTTACCACAATGTGAGTATCTCGTGTGGTATTCTCTGGAATGACAACTTCATAACTGTCTCTTTCCCACTGTGGGGGCTGATTTTTTGCACTAGTAATCGTTACAGCCAGCTCAACCTTACTGCTCCTGTTTCCTCCATCTGTGGCAACAATCTCTTGAGTTGTAAATGACCTCTAAGTGAAAAAAATACATTATTTCATTACTGGGTTTTCTGATCAGGGTTTGAGTTTGTTAATTATTTCCCCTTCAAAAAAAGACAGTTACCTTTTCTGTAAATGGTTTTCTTCGAGATGTGTTGCTCATGTCTATTTCACAATAGGTTTGCATGCTGGCCACATGCACTGGTGTCAGAATATTTTCCCCTAGCAGTACCCATAGGGGAGCGCCCCTAGAAACCTCTAGAGTGGCGCCTCCATGATGCAGTATAAGGGGTGCTGTGCACTCCCCCCACCCTCATTCCTGCTTGCCGGACAACTCCGACAGAGGGGAAGGAGTGTGGGATATGGAACAGACAAGAGCAACACATCTCAAAGAACACCAGTTATGGAAAAGGTAACTGTTTTTTCTTCTTCGAGTGATTGTTTATGTATATTCTACAATAGGTGATTCCAAGTTATACCTGTTGGAGGTGAGTAGAAAGTCACAAATTCTCAGGATGGAGAACTGCCCTGCCAAACCCAGTGTCCTCCCTGGTTTGGGAGACGATTGCATAGTGCAAGTGTGAACTGAAGACCATGTGGCAGCGCTGCAGATGTCCTGAATGGGGACATGGCTAAAAAGGCAGCAGATAAGGATTGCGCCCTAGTCGAGTGTGCCCTTAAAATCAGTGGCAGAGGGATTCCCACCAGGTCATAACAGGTACCAATGCATGAGGTGATCCAGTTGGAGAGCTGCTGGGTGGAGATCAGCCGACCCCTCATGTGTTCAGCCGAGGAGATGAACAGCTGCCAAGACTTCCTGAATAGCTTAGTCCATTCCAAGTAAAAGGCCAGAGCCCATCTCACATCCAGCATGTGGAGGCAGCGCTCCTCACTGGACGCATGGGGCTTGGGGCAGAGGACCGGCAGGAAAATGTCCTGACCCATGTGGTAGGCAGAGACCACCTTCGGGAGGAACGAAGGATGTGGGCGGAGCTGGACCTTATTCTTATGGAACACCATGTACAGGGGCTCGGAGGTCAGCGCCCTGAGTTCCGAGACCCATCTCGCTGACGTGATCGCCACCAGGAAGGCTACTTTCCACAGGAGATGCGACCAGGAGCACATAGCTAGCGACTCAAACGGGGGACCTGTCAACTGGGCCAGCACCAAATTCAGGTCCCACTGTGGGACTGGGGGCCTAATGTACAGGAAGAGACAATCCAACACCTTAAGGAATCACCCAGTCATGTCATGTCATGTCATGTCATGTCATGTCATTGGAGAATACCGTGTGCTCCTGCACTGGTGGGTGGAAGGCCGATATGGCCGCCAAGTGCACCTTGACGGATGAGGACGCCAGACCCTGAGCTCTAAGGTGAAGGAGGTAGTCCAAAATGAGCTTGATCGGGGCAGCCACAGGGGAAAAGCCCCGCTCAGCCGCCCTCTGGGAAAACCAAGACCACTTTGCCAAGTAGGCTCGGCGTGTGGAGGATTGCCTGCTTTCCAAGAGGATGCGCTGAACCCCTTCCGAGCATGTCCTTTACTCCCGGCCTAACCACTGAGCAATCATGCCATGAGGTGGAGTGCTGCTAGGTTGGGATGAGCAGGTTGGGTGGGACGATAATGGCCATGGTGGGGCGACCTCCAGGCTTGTGAGGGTCCCATACCAATGCTGCCTGGGTCATGCCGGGGCAATCAGAAGGACCCAGATCCTGTCTGTCTTTATCTTTTCCAGGACTTTGCCAATCAGCAGGAATGGGGTGAAGGCATTGAGAAACTGGCCCGACCAGGACAGGAGGAAGGCATCGGAGATAGCGCCCGATCCCAGCACCCCTCTGGAGCAGAACTGGGGACATTGACAGTTCTGCCAAGAACAGGTCCACCTGGGGAGTTCCCCACTCTTGGAAAAGTCTGTGCATGAGAGGAGAAATCCCTGCTCAAGCAATCTTGCTCACGAGTTCCAGGCGCCCGGTAGGTGGTAGGCCTGTAAGCAAATGTTGTGGGCTATACAGAAGTCCACAGCTTGAGGGCTTCCAGGCAGAGGATCAGGCTCCGTCTTGCCTGTTGACGTAAAACATCAAGGCCATGTTGTCCGTGAGAACCCTGACCACCCTGCCCTTCCGGTGCGAGCAGAACACCACACACACCAGCCAGACTGCCCTGAGCTCGACGTTTATGTGGAGGGCCAGGTCCTGTGCAGACCACAGACCTTGGGTCTGAATGTCTCTGTCATAAACAGATAGCTAAGGGTTAATGTCTCTTTCACCTGAAACACCTGACCAGAGAACCAATCAGGAAACCGGATTTTTTCAACTTTGGGTGGAGGGAATTGTGTGTCTGAGGTCTTTGTTTTCTCTCTGCCTGCTGTCTCTGAGCTTTGGAGAAGTAGTCTGCTTTCTAATCTTTTGTTTCTAAGTGTAAGGACAAAGAGATCAGATAGTAAGTTCTATGGTTTTCTTTTCTTTGGTATTTGCATGAATATAAGTGCTGGAGTGCTTTGATTTGTCTTCTTTTTGAATAAGGCTGTTTATTCAATATTCTTTTAAGCAATTGACCCTGTGTTGTATCATCTTAATACAGAGAGCACATTTGTATGTATTTTTCTTTCTTTTTATATAAAACTTTCTTTTAAGACCTGTTGGAGTTTTTCTTTACTTCAGGGAAATTGAGTCTGTACTCACCAGGGAATTGGTGGGAGGAAGAGATCGGGGAGATCTGTGTGTGTGTTGAATTGGCTAGCCTGATTTTGCATTCCCTCTGGGTGAAGAGGAAAGTACTTTTTGTTCCAGAACTGGGAACAGAGAGGGGAAGTCACTCTGTGTAGTTTCACAGAGCTTGTGTCTGGGTATCTCTCCAGGAGTACCTGGAGGGGGGAAGGGAAAAAGGATTATTTCCCTTTGTTGTGAGACTCAAGGGATTTGGGTCTTGGGGTCCCCAGGGAAGGTTCTTCAGGGGGACCAGAGTGCCCCAAAACACTCTAATTTTTTGGGTGGTGGCAGCAAGTACCAGGTCCAAGCTGGTAACTAAGCTTGGAGGTTTTCATGCTAACCCCCATATTTTGGACGCTAAGGTCCAGATCTGGGAATAAGGTTATAACAGTCTCCCACATGGGCTCCCCACCTCAGGTGCAATGCATCAGACACCAGTTCCATTTACAGGGGCCTGCTTCTGAACAGGACCCCCACGGAGGACCACCATTGTAGGGACGCCATCACCAGCTCAGGCACAGTGAAGACCTTGTCCATCCTGTCTCTGGCCTGGGAGAACTCCGAGGCCAACCAGAGCTGGAGGGGCCTCATCCTGCGTCTGGCATGGCGAACCACATATGTGCACACTGACATGTGACCCAAGAACTGGAGATATGCTCTGGCTGTTGTCACTGGAAACCTTGTGATTGTGTCGATGGGCATTTTCAGGGTCTCAAACCTGTCCAGTGGGAGGGAGGCTCTGGCCAATGCAGCATCCAGGACTGCCCCGATAAACACTATGCACTATACCGGGACTAATGTGGACTTGGTATCATTTACCAATAGGCCCAGGATGGCGCACGTGGACCGAAGGAGCACCACGTGATCCCGCACCTGCAACTGGGAGCTGCCCTTGACCAGCCAGTCGTCCAGATAGGGGAAGATCTGGACCCCATGGTGCCTGAGGTAGGCCACCACCACAGACATGCACTTTGTAAATACCCTGGAGGCAGTGGACAGGCCAAATGGGAGGACCGTCAATTGGTAGTGTTCCTGTCCAACCATGAAACAGAGGAAGCACCTGTGCCCCTCATATATATGGATGTGGAAGTACACGTCCTGCAGATCAAGAGTGGGGTACCAGTCCCTGATATCCAAGGAGGGGATGATGGAGGCCAGGGAGAACATGCAGAACTTGAGCTTCATCGTGTACCAGTTCAGGCCTTGCAGGTCCAGGAGGGGCCTGAGCACCCCTTTGGCTTTGGGGATAAGGAAATAGCGAGAGTAGTACCTCTTGCATTTGAACTCCACTGGCACCACTTCCACCACTCCTAGGCCAAGGAGCCGCCCCACCTCCTGCTCCAGCAGAGCCTCATGAGAGGGGTTCCCCAGGAGGGATGGGGGCAGAGGGTGATTGGGAGGGGTAGAGGTAAACGGGAGGGTATAGCCCCAGGAGATGGTGCTGAGGATCCATCGATCCGAGGTCAGCCGCGACCACTCCGGGAGAAAAGCACATAACCAGTTGGAGAAGGAAAGCTTTATTGTGGGTGGATCCCTGATATGAACTGGTAGGTTTCCCCCAGGCCTCCTGTCAAAACTGCCGTTTCCCTGCCTGTTTGCCCTTGGAGGGCCCAGGCTAGGGGGGCAGGCCGAGACTGCCTTGGCGGCGTTTTGTACAGTCTCGCAACTTTTTATAGGGGGGCTGGTATTTAGAGTGGGTGGCCTGGGTGGGAGCCTACTGTGGCTTAAACTGAGCTCTAGCCAGAGCCGGAATATAGAGGCCACTTAAGCGTAGTGCGGGAGTCTTTCAGGCCATGCAGTTTTATGTCCATCTGTTCTGCAAACAGAGCTTTGCCGTCAAACGGGAAGTCCTGCAAGGAGTTCTGCGCCTCACTGAACAGCCCAGACAGCAGGAGCCACGACGCCCTTCTCATGGACACTGCAGAGGCCATGGACCGTGTGGTCAGGTCCACCGCATCCGATGCTGCCTGCAGGGTTTCCCTGACAGCCACTGTACCCTCCTCCATCTGAGCTTTGAACTCCTTCGTGTCACACTCCTGGAGGGAGTCCTCGAACTTCGGAAGAGAGCCCCACAGATTGAACTCATATCAGCCCAGAAGAGCCTGATGGTTCACCAACCATAACTGGAAGCTCGAGGATGAATTAATTTTTCTCCCAAATGAATCCAGCCTCCTTGAGTCTTTATTTTTCAAAGTAGGGGCTAGTTGGCCCTGTTGCTCCCTGTGGTTGACTCATCAACTACCAGGGAGTTAGGGGCAGGGTGGTGTATAGGTATCCATGTCCCTTGGCGGGCACAAAATACTTGCATTCTGCTCTCTTAGAGATGGGGGCCAATGAGGCCAGGGTTTGCCACAAGGCATTTGAAATTTTTGCCACCCCTTCATGGAGTGGCAAGGCCACCCTGCCCAGTACTGAGGTGGACAGGATGTTAAAAAGGGAGCCCAAGGGCTCCTCCACGTCCTCTGCTCGAAGGTTGAGGTTTGATGCTACCCTTTTCAATAGTTCCTGGTGGGCTTTAGAGTCCTCCTGCAAGATGGAGGAAGGAGGAGCCATAATCGCCTCATCAGGGGAGGGCACAAAGGCAGGTGCAGTACTTTGAGTGTTTACCAGCACCGGAGGATCCACCACGTGGTTGCTCTCTAGGCATGGCACCGAAGATGCACGTCCCACCAACTCCTTTCTCGAAGGCTGGGAGAGGGAGGCCCGACAACCATTCCAAGGCCCCAGCCACCGAGTGAGCCCCACCAGGTGCCCACTGGTACCACTGTGCCAGCTATGGAGCCTGATGCCACTGCACCTGCTGTGGCACTGGCAGAGCAGGCTGTTTGGCCTGGCTGACCCATCGATGGACGACTACAAAGGGAGGTGGGACTGACATATAACCTGGCACTGTCCCCGGACTAGGAGGAGCAGTGGTGCCAGGAGCTGTGCTGACCACGAGACCGTGATCTCGACATGGAGGAACGGTACCACTGGTAGCAGCTGCACCACAATCGGCTCCGGTGGACGGATCCACAACGGCGAAGCACCAGCGATTGACACCCGGGGCTGTGGGAGCAGTGCTGTGGAGAGGTCCTGGAGCAAGACGATGAATGGGAATGGCATTGAAATTCATGTTGTGACTGGCTACAATAGCCCCTCGGGGACAAGGATCTTCGGTGGTGTCTGCTTCGGTCCCCTCGCTGTCCGCTTCTCGAGGCAGACTGGTGCCTGGAGTCCCTGTCAGTTGGAACCCAGCCAGAAATCCTGGTGGGCGTCGACAGTGACCTGCGTGGACTATGCACGGGATGGTTGCTGAGCGGCGAACGGTGTCAGAAACATTCCCTCAACCATGTCTGGTACTGAGTCAGGGGCGACTGCGGAGATCCCAGCAACAGCTTGCCTCTGGACCGCGGGGCCAACATTGGCTGTGCTCCTGGTACCGGCATGGACTTAATGTCCTGGGCCGCTTGCAGGGCCTCTGGTGTGGAGGGCCTCCGGACATCTGGGGAAGCCTGCTCCAAATGGGCCGGGCTTCTCCGCTCAACCTGAATCGGAGGCCTAGAGGCCAATGGGGATCGAGGACTGCCCAACATGGCCCTAGCCTCTCCCCCAGTCTTGCTTCAGTGCCGCGGCAGTGAAGGACTCTTCTTAGCCTTCTTAGCATGCCCCACAGATGGGGAGCAGTACCAACTGGCAGATGGCACTGGGGGGGTCACCGTGCACCAACACCGACTCCATCAGGATCGCCCGGAGCCTAATGTCTCTCTCTCTCAGTCCGAGGCTTGAACGACTTGCCAATCTTGCAGCGATTGCTGAGATAGATTTCACCCAAACAGTGTAAACAATCCACATATGGATCACTCACTGGCATTGGTCACCTACAAGTGTCACATGACTTAAAACTCAGGGCGTGGGGCATGCCCCAGCCCAGGCGCACTAAACTAACTAAACTAAACTACTAACTACAGGTACTACTACACTGAACAAACAAGAGTTCTGGAGGAGAGCTGCAGCAAAGCTGGAGCACTTCCGAAGAACCTTCCCTGGTGGCAAGAAGGAACTGAGCGTGGGGGGAGAGTGCAGCCAAGGAGGTGCAATTCTAGGGGTCGCTAGAGGCGCTCCCTTATGAGTACTGCTAGAAGAACAACTTCCGACACTGGTGCACGGGGCAAGCACGCACACCTATTGTGGAATACACATGAGCAATCACTCAAAGAAGAATGTAAGCCTTAGAAAGCTTAGTATGACAGTCTAAGACTCATTGAACAATGCACCATTTAAAAAAATTGTTTCTTTGCAGAAAACAACATACAAGTACATGGTATGCACACAGTACCTGTATAGTTAATGCACTGTACCATGTGTGTACATGCACAAAACTATACATGCTGAGTATATACTTTTATACACACACACACGTTTGTGTGTATGTGAATATTTGTGAAGCTATTATCCACATCTTTTCACATCTACAACCAACCAGACATCACACTGAGGCATAATGCACCAGTGTGGCTCCCATTTTTTTCATCTTCCACTGATGCACAGTAAGCGTCCTCTTTTGACATAACCACAACAGCAATAGCTCTATGCTTATCAGAACCCATTCATTCAAGAGAAAGGCCATATCCTCAGCTGTTGTAAATCAATGTAGCTATTCTGATTTACATCCTGTGAAGATCTGGTCCTCTGGACTCTTCATCAAGCCACTACTTTCCCCCTCTGAGTTCTGCTGTAACTATAAACTATACACCTGAACTACTTCACCTGGAAAGTAAAAAATTCATTTCTATCCCTTATAACGATCTTAGTCTGACATCTTTAGTAGTTTTTGAAAGTAACTATTATAACAATTTACATTAAAAAAAAACTAATTTGAGGCAGGAGTCCTACTGATAGTTACTACTGAGTAGGACAGAACTGTCATCTTGCTATGCATATTAGCCTAGAACTATTTGAACTGAACAGTCAGTCAAAACATCTAAGGACAAACTATGGCCCCTCTAGCACAGGTGTGCTTTGCAGAACAGGAGCCCTTCCCCATCCCAGCTCACCAATTTGGGGGACAGCCCTAATTTGGCTGCAGACACTGGGGAGTGCAAGGGAGTCCATTAGCCCAGATGGCAGCAATAATGGCTCCAGAAGGGGCATCTCTAAGTGAGGTGATGTTAGAACCAAGACACTAAACTGCCCATATGCCACCAGATCAGCAATGCCACTCAGGTGCCCAGAGCATTACTGCCTCAGAGAGGGATAATCTGGCCCACAGAGTGCATACTAAATAAAGATACTATTGTTAGTACAGTCATTGGGTAGTATTATATCTTGACAGTACCCTGTTAAGAAAGTAGAGTCAAAGGGCAGCAAAGATTTAATTAATCTAATAATCCCCTACTGTACATTAGAAAAAGCTCAAACATGTAATTCCAAGTTGTGCTGTACAATTATTTTTTTTCCCAAAAGAAGCTTAAATATTATCAAGAAAAGGTTCTTCTTAATGTTCATTTCACAGTGGTGTAAATTCAGCTCCCACTAAGACATGAGACCCAGATGCAAGAAGGTGGGAAAGTTCTGCTGCTTGCCCCAGCTAATTGCTTGGCATGTTTCATAAGCATGTGTCCTAGCCTATGCAGCTCTGCTTTTGAGACCTATGGGGGCACTCAGAAACAATAAGAAAATTTTAAAAAATGAAGTGTACCTGCATCCAAATTCTGTATGCCAGCCTCACAACAGTTAAATTTAAAAGAAATAGCCAATACTTTCAAACTTAGGCATCTAAACCCTCTTTTCTTTTTTTTCTTTGACAGGAGTTAGGGCTTTTTATTTAAGTGCTTAGACATGGGTAAAGTACCAAATGTAGGCATCTAGGTTTGAAAATTTTGTCCATGGTGCTTTCATCTTCCAGACGGAATATCCATGAGAGACAACCAAGTATGTACTGCAGAGTGTATAAGGCACATTACAGTAAGGGGTTCTGTCAAGGTATTTTTTTCCCCCAGTTTGAACTTTAGCGTCCAAAAGTGGGGACCTGCATGGACACTTCTAAGCTTAATTCCTATCTTAGATCTGATAGCAATGCCACCAGCCAAAATATAGTGTTTGGCACACTTTCTGTTCCCCCAAAACCTTCCCTGGGGAACCCAAGACCCAAACCCCTTGGGTCTTAAAACAAGGAGAAATAAACCATGCCCCCTCCTTTCCCCCTCCCAGACTTTCCCCTCCCTGGGTACCCTGAGAGACTACACTGATCCAAACTCTTGGATCTTAAAACAGAGAGGAATTAACCTTTCCTCCCCTCCTTTCCCCCCACCAATCCCTGGTGAGTTCAGACCCAATCCCCTTGGGTCTTAAACAAGGGAAAAAATCAATCAGGTTCTTAAAAAAGAAAGCTTTTAAAGAAAGAAAGAAAGAAAAAGTAAAAATTATCTCTGTAAAATCAGGATGGAAAATGTTTACAGAGTAGTCAGCTCATATAGACTAGAGGGACCTCCCCCCCTCCTCCAGCCTGAAATTCGAAGTTACAGCAAACAGAGGTAAAATCCTTCCAGCAAAATACACATTCACAAGTTAAGAAAACAAACATAAGACTAATTCGCCTTTTCTAGCTAGTATTTACTATTTTGAACATAAGAGACTGTTTCAGAAAGATTGGGGAAACCTGGGGTGCACGTCTGGTCCCTCTTAGCCCCAAGAGCGAACAAAAACACAAAACAAACAGCACAAACAAAGACTTCCCTCCACCAAGATTTGAAAGTATCTTGTCCCCCCCATTGGTCCTCTTGTCAGGTGTCAGCCAGGTTCACTGAGCTTCTTAACCCTTTATAGGTAAAAGAGACATTAACCCTTAACTATCTGTTTATGACAGGTTCACAACAGCAACAAACGAACTTCAGACCCCTTGCATGCATGAGCAAAGAAGAGGAAAGGCACAGGCGTCTCTCCCCCAAATTTGTAGCTCTGTATAGAAGGCAGGTACAAGGATCAGGGTGGAGGTGGGGACATGGCCTTGACCCTGTCCATTCCCACCAGTCTGCAGAACTAGCCAGGCTCAGAGGGAAGGGCGCACTGTACCTGAGGTATGGGTTGGTTGACATACACCCAGCCTGTACTAGGATTCACTTGGAAATATGCTGGTTCTTCATTTGCTATGGAGAACGTTATGGCAGCATTTGAACCATAATCATCATCATGGGCTGCAACACGAAGAAAACTAGTCCCAACTTCTGTGTCTTCTCTCAGGAAATCTGGCAGAAGGAAAGCAGATTTGAAACTAACCCTTAACTCACTGTAGCAATATGAGCAATTCTTTAAGAAACATGAATACTTAAAGAAAAACAAATGAGAGTTACACTTTATCTACTTTGTAGCTATACCATAGGATTCAAATTGTGTGTTCTGAAGAGCTGCTATCGATTGTGGGGAAATCAAATTATCAAAATTGATAATGGGGAGAAACAACAATTAAGTACATGGAATTGTTAATTGTTAACTAATTGTTTCTCATGCGACTAGTTAAGAGAAAACCAAATCAAAAGAGAATTATTGATGATTGCTATTCATGAGACTAGACTTAGGGGAACAATTAGGAAACTATTTAACTGCTGTTTTGCCCAGTTATCAACTTCGATAATTTGGTTTGTTTTCTTTTAAGAATTTAAAAAATACATAGCACTGAGAACTCCCTTCCTTCCCCACTAAAGGAAGAGCTGGGGATCATATTTTAACTTGTGCTACCAAATATGTCTGGAACTCTGTTCTTCTGAGATATTCAGTCAATTTTCTTTAAAACCTTCCTAAACTCTTTTTTTATTGTGATTGAATACATACTATGTATGAATGAATGATACCGTACATATATTTAAATGGTATTGTAATTTACTGTATGAAACCAGAAAAAAAAACTGCATTTGAATTGTCAAACAGGCAGAAAGACAAGTAACTCAAAAGGGTGTGAAACTCTGTAAGCACAAGAGGATCTGCCAAACTTAAAATCCATGAAAATCCAGAGTTGAGTCTGAAACCTGTTATGTCTTTATTTTCCAGCATAAAAAGGACTCCAGTCTTTCAGGAAAGTGCCACATCATTCCCATTAGTGTTAATGAGAGTTATATATATAAGTTGGCGAGAAAAGACACCAATAATATAGTACTTGGGTAAAATCAAGCATTGTTTGAAAAACCTGCAACACTCAGCAAAGTAGTAGATCAGAGATATAGTTTCAGACATACCTCCAAATGTCTTTGCTTTGTGAGCAGGGGAGGCTCCAGGCACCAGCGCAGGAGGCGCGTGCCTGGGGCGGCAATTCGGCAGCGGGTACGCCGAAGGCGTGGGACCGGCAGATCACCCACAGAACTACTGCCGAATCCATGTGACCAGTGGATCTCCCACAGAAATGCCGCCGAAGGCTCCCTGACTGCCGTGCTTGGGGTGGCAAAAAAACATAGAACCACCTCTGTTTGTGAATTTAATTCAGTATTTAATATCTAATAATTACAAAATGCTTAAATCTGATAGACTGAAGCATTATTTTATAATTATGGCTTTAAATGATTTTTTAAAATTCAATAGACTAAAACATAAGCAATATTTGGAGATCTTCTCCACAGGTGCATAGAATCTCCTTTATGGCACTGACAATTATGCATGCATAATTGCATAGATTTTTTACTTTATATTTTGTAACTTTTCATGCCAATCTGTAGTATGTATCTTATGCTAAAATGGATATGAATTTTTTTTAAAAGTTATTGAAAATGCTCCTGCACATATACGGTAGCCAGTTTTCAATCAAACTGACAATATCTTTAATTACTAATTAGCTGCAAAATGTCTTTTTCCCAAAAAACTTAATTTTTTTAATAATAAAATTTAGATCCATGTACAAAATGAACAACAACAAGAACAACTTAAAACCCTAAGGAAACTTAAATGGATGAAACTCAAATGGTAAAAATGAAGCATGCTACCAAAACATGTTAACTGGAAAACAACATGAAGTAATAGTAAGGTCTGACCTTGCAAACACTTACGCACATTATTAACTTTACAGACCTGAGTAGTCTATAGACACTTGGACTACACAGCTGAGTAGAGTTACTGACACATGTAATCCTTGCAGGATTTTAACACAGAACATACTCAAGACGGACTATGGGTCAGGATTGTGTCTGATACCACCATGTGCACTGTATAATATTAAATGCACCAGTCTGACTGTAGTTGCACAGTAATTTTGCCAATACACAAGAGTAGGTGTGGGACAGGGAAACCAAAACAAAAATCTTAGACATCAGGTAACTTCACACTCAGGGTACTGAAACTCTATCCAATGACTCTCAATTACATTCATAGCGAGTGTTTTCAAATCTAGGATCATTGTCATTTTGGTCCAGGATGACAACATTTATCTGACAGATTCCAATGAGAGGTTCTGCAGCCTGGTCTGTCGCAGTCACAGTAATAGGATATTCCCTTTGGTTTTCTCGATCAAATCTCTGAAGAGTTGTCAAGACTCCTGAAAACAGATTAAAGAGTTTTAATATTATGTATTTTACTAAAGACTTTTTTTTTCTTTGAAGCCATTTGGGAATTTTTTTTTTTTGACTGTGAAGTGGTAGAAAAAAACATTTTGAGCTGCAATGTAAGGGGCTAAAAATTCATCAGTGAATTGGTGTAAATTGAGTGTTGAATTACAGAGCCCAATCCTGCCAAGTTTTAAGAATTTCACTAGCACTACTCATTTACCTAAGTTTGCACACCTAAATCTTTGCGAGATTGGAGTCCTAATTTAGAAAATGGATGCAAGCACCAAGAGAATTCTGAATGGGAGGAATTGTGCAAAACGAATCCAATTCTTAAGTGTTTGCAGAGTCTGACACATTTTGTGTGTTTTGCACCCCTGGAATCCCAATCTGGATTTACATGCTGGAAAATATGAATTTGCTAAGTATGTTTTCTGCTACAAAATACTGAAAATTTAGGGGAGGGAGGTATTTCTAGAATGTCTTTGTTCTCTGAAAGAGACTTTTGAAACCACTCTTTCAGATATGTCATTCATATTTTATAAATTGATTTTCAGATAAAGCACATTTTAAAAAAATTAAAATCTGTTTACAAATTAAAAATAAACATATCAAACTGAAGAAGTACTTCTAGATTTCAAAGAAAATAAATTCTAGTTAAGTTCAGAAGAGTTATCGAAGTAAAAGCAGAGGAAGATTTGTTCACACTATATTTATATTTTATTTCAATATAACAAATGGTTTGAGTCTTACGTTACACCAGTGTGATACTGGTCTGAGTAACTACACTGACTTCAACAGAGTTACTCTTGATTTACACTAGTGTAAATAAGATCAGATTGTAGGCCAAAAGGTTCTGAGATTTGTTTTACCTGTATCAGGATGAATACTAAACGCTGGTAAGGCACCATCTCTATGCATCATTCCATATTTCACTCTCCCATTGGCTCCTTCATCAGCATCAGTTGCCTCAACCTGCAGTACAAATGTTCCTGAAGGCTGGTTCTCCGACACAGAAGCATGTTCCCGATAATATTGACACTAGGGAAAATACTCAAACATTTTACATACTATTTTACTTTAATTAACATAAATAAACTATTCAGACATTCTGAGCTATGCACATTTATTGTTCCTGAATATATCTTGAATAATCCATAACTTCACTTTTTACTTTGTTATTTTTAAGCTATATGGAGATCCTTAGTGGCCCTATTTCTTGCAAGCAAGCAAAATATTTGGACAAAGTTGCTGCTGTCTCATATGCCTCTAATTTTAAGTGTCTTCTCTCTGATAATTAATGCCTTATATAGAATCTGCACCCTGCTGCAATTTTAATGCAATGCAGTGTCAATTTTTTTTAAAAAAAGTTTTCAATACAAGATTGCTTTGCCAAGAATAGATGGCTAACTGCACTGGATACTGAATGACAACAGGAAAAATAGCTGACAATGCAAAATATGCAATGATGTCCACCCATATATCTGAGAGCAGTACCAAGCTCATAATGTTTTAGCAAATAAAGTTAATCAGTATTCCTGAAAAAGCAATGTCAATTTATACTGCAGTCTCTCATATGAACAAAACTTCTACATTAAATTGTTTATATTCAGTATTTAATAGAGATATTAAAGGATGTAACAACAGATATAACACAAATTAATAATGAAATAAAATACATAAATACTCAATTAAAAATACAGTTTAAGATAAAATCTTTTCAATCTCTGTCCTTCAACATAAATCTAGACTCAAATTCCCAATCAATTAAGGAAGAAGTCTGCATACTTTATAGAAGCATATTTGATTATTATAGCAAGTCTACTGTACATAAGATATTACCTATCTGAGCTGGAGCTAAGGCTTGTGGCATATAAACAACTATTCATTTTACATACAGGACAATTTTTGTTTAGTAAAAGGTTAGGAGTTGTGCCTGCACCTCTTCACATACGACATACTGAACCCACTAAACCCTTATTCACTAAACCCTTATCATTTGACGTTATAACACACATGACCTAATGTATTTACCTTCTGAAATATAGGTTTGTTATTGTTGACATCATCAATTCCCACGATGACCAGTGCTGTACTAGTGAGAGAGTGAGGCCCACCAGAGGCATTATCATCAGTAGCTGTGACATTAAGTATGTACTCTGTCCCCTGAAGCTTAGGAAGTGGGCTCGAGCGAAGTCGAATTAATCCTGGAAGATCAGTGACAATAGATTTTGTTTGTCTTTCTTGTTTTTCTCCTATTTGAGAATTATTATTCCCACACCACTAGCACGAACAACCACCACTTATGCCTGATTTACACACAAAGTGGCACTGATTTAACTAAAGGTGTGATTTTAAACCAATTTAGTTAAACAGGTGCAATTACATGTACACACATTCTTAATCTAATTTAATATCATCCATGCGAGGAGCTTGATACAAACCCATTGACATCAATAGAAAGACTCGCATTGACTTAAATGGATTTGGACTATCGGGGGTGGAAGTGAGGGTGAGGTTATACCAATTTACCTCAATCAGTTTCTAAATTGTAATTTTAAACCCTAAACTGTAATTGCCAGTCTCCTAACTCTGGCTAGAGGGATAGTGAAATTTTTTTTTCCCTAGAGTGAAATTATTTCTGCCAGTGAAACCCAGAAGTCTGAGCCAGTTTCCAAATTCAAATCCCCCAATTAATAATAGAATAACCTATCGCTATGTCTAAGGTGGCTGCAAATACCCACAGGCAAGATCTGTCTTCGTTTTGCAACCAGGTAACAATACTGTACCTTAGGGCAAATCCTAATACCACTTCCAGCCCAGGTAGCTAGGCCAGGCACTGGGTAGATATGCAGTAGGAAGAGGCTGACCCCAAAAGGCCACAGAGCATCTGTGGAGCCACTCCATGGAGGCTAGTCCAGTACAATGTTTAGAATAGCCTCTGTGGGTCCTTATGCACCCCTCACAAACAAGGCAGGGAGAACCAGAGGAGCTGCCTCCCATATTCTGACACACAGATACCCTATTATACAGTGAGATTGCTGAGGTTGCAGAACTTGTCCATATGGGGACAATACAACTTATTACTATACATATAATACAATGTATGCTACTTTTTATACCACAGCACTACTTATTTTCATATGGATTTATTTCAACGAATGTAGTTATTGTGTATTTATTGCATTCTCAAGTTAAACACCACCAAAATGTCTGGCTCCTCCCTACATCCCCACAGTGGCATCACCTGTCAGGCAGGGCACCAAGGAACTGCCAGAGTAAGAGATATGAAGGGTCCATTATATAAGCACATCAGACTGCAGCAATCTGAGAAAGTACAGTGAGCAGCAGCCACTCTTTTGCACCAACATCCATCAGTCATGTCTATTATTTATCTGGCATAATAGAAATTGTCACAGGATCAGTGTCTCTCACTTTGCTTGCAAATGTCTTTTCTTCAGCATTTATTTTTGACACATAGCTCAGCTTCACCTTGGCACTTCTGTAACAGTAGGGTATGACTATTTCTTTGACATTATCTCTTAAATTAATTAGCTGTAGGCTAGTGCATAAATCTGTTTGATTTCATCAAACTAACCCAAACCAAAATATATTACTGAAGAAAGGTGTCACACCTAGATTAACTTCCAGAGACAATAGAACACTAATCTGGAAGCAATCACTACATATTCTCACACATGTACCTACTGGGCCTGAGGTGCTAAGGGACAAATTTTTGAAGGTATTTAGGCACATAAAGATGCAGACAGTCACTGGGATTTTCAGAAACACATAGGTGCCTAACTCCTACTGAAATCAATGGGAGTTAAGTGCTTTTGAAAATTGCACTAGATGCCTCTGCATCTTCAGGTGCCTAAATACCTTTAAATTCTGTCCCTAAGAGCCTGCAACTCCTATCTGAAGTTGGGATGGGTTCAATCGCCAGATTTGCAGCAGTTTCCTGCAGCATGGTACATGGCATATCTTTTTGGAACATTTCTATTAAGTCTGAAATATGTTCAGACTGTAACATTAATATTGCAAAAACACTATTTGCATTGAAATTAAACTTTCATGCTAAGTGAAACCCTATGACAGTGAAATGAACAGAAGGAAGGATCTGTGACAGCTCACTTCCCTGTGCTCAGTTGACAGAGCTCACAGTTTGCAAAGACTCAGGGTCACGTTCTGACAGCAGTTAAATCAGGTTAAATTAGGGCTATTATGTGATTAAAATAATTAATTGTGATTAACCGCACTGTTAAAGAATAATAGAATACCATTTATTTAAATATTTTTGGATGTTTTCTACATTTTCAAATATATTGCTTTCAGTTACCACATAGAATACAAGTGTGCTGTACTCACTTTATATTATTATTTTTATTACAAATATTTGCCTAGAAAAAACAAAAGAAATAGTATTTTTCAATTTACCTAATGTAAATAATGTAGTGCAATCTCTTTATCATGGAAGTTGAACTTACAAATGTAGAACTATGTACAAAAACTAACTGCACTGCAATAACTCCTCCTCCCCTGAACATGCCGTGTCCCCGCCCCTCTCCCTACCTCCCAGCCCTTCCTGCCCAGCTGCTGGCAAACAGTTGTATGGCAGTGTTAGCATGCTCCAGGAGGGAAGGGTACGAACAGGAACATGGCGCGCTCAGGGGAGGAGGCAGGGAAGAGGCAGGGTCGTGGCGGGGATTTGGGGAAGGAGTTTGAATAGGGGCAAGGAGGGGGTGGAGTTGGGGCAGAGACTTTGGGGAAGGAATGGGAATGGCGCGGGGCAGGAGGGGCCTCACAGATGGGGGAAATGGGGGTAGGGCTGGGGGAAGGGGAGAGGTCTAGCACGCACGGGAAAGAGGGAAAGTTGGCACCTATGCTCAGTCCTACTTCCTGTTCAGCCAATTGCTCAGACAAACAAGTGTGTTTACATTTGCAGGAGATAATGCTGCACTTCTTGTTTATAATGTCACCTGAAAGTGAGAACAGGTGTTTGCACAGCACTGTTGTAGTAGCTAGCGTTGCAAAATATTTATGTGCCAGATACGCTAAAGATTCATATATCCATTCATGCTTCAACCACTATTCCAGAGGACATGCATCCATGCCAATGACAGGTTTATGCACATTGGTTGCTACAGGCAATTTTGGTTACTTGACAGACTCACTCATTCAGGACAGGATAGTCTGTGGCACTCGGAATCACCACCTGCAGGCATCTGCTCTGGGAAGGTGATCTCGTATTAGACAGATGCTTAGACATGGGGCATGTAGCAGAAGCTTCAAGATAAAGAATGAAAGTCCTAGGAAACACTACAACCCCATCAGTACATGCAGGGAGACAACAACAAAGGAGAACAAACAGCCAAGGTACCACACTCATAGCAAGAAGCATTTGTTGTGGGAGACAGCATGAGCAGGTAAACAGGGAGAAGTCCCATGTACTAGGAGAGCATTGCAAGAAATGGGCAAGTTGAACCATTTTAGCAAGGCATGCAAGAGCACAGGAAGTCTCAGAAGTATTCAGTCAGATTTGTACAAAAGGGGAATGGCATACCAGACAGCGGTGGTGACACCATGACTATCTTCTTGAGTCTCAGAGCATATTAGGTTAGGAAAGCAACAAGGGACAATAGCAACTTCCGTGCATGCATCAGTGGTAAAAGGGAAATGCCATGTGCAATTTCAGCTGGATAGCGGAGCCTCCTACAGTGTGATTCATCAGGGTGAACTGGACTCGAACACACCCTTTACAAAAAGCAAATACAATCTAATAATGCACAATAAGAGCTTAATGCAGCCTGTAGGAAAATGTGATTTCATATTAACTAACCCAAAATATAACAGATGGTACCCACTGACATTTGTGGTGATGGCATGTAAGCATATACAAGGGAATACAGCCATATAAGCTATGGATCTGATCAGGGTGCAGCATCAGAATTGTATAGCTGCAGTGCAAGAAGCAAAAGGAGTCTCATGGACAACAGAGACAATTTCAAAAGCATATGGGGATGTTTTCAAAGGTGACAAGTGCCTCAAAGGAAAGTTGCACCTGGAAGTAGGCCCCAGAGTGGAATATGTGCTTACCACAAAATTCCAGTGGCACTACATAATCCAATACAAAAGGAGCCCAAAAGTCAGCAGAACAGGGGTATATCAGCTTCTGTAGAGGCCAATATATCCTGGGTAAACAGCATAGTTGTGATAAAGAAGTCAAGAGGCAAATTATACATCACCATAGATCCAAAGCCACTGAACCAGGCAAGTAAAGATGTCACTATCCACTGCCAACAATTGATGATATCGTGCTAGAACTCTCCAGAGCCAGAATCTTTACGATCTTTGTAGTTCTGGCACATAAGCCTGGATAAACAGTTCAGAATGCTGACAATCTTTGCAACCCCACTTGGTAGGTATAGATGGTTGAGCATGCCGATACACATAAGCTTAGCACCAGAGAAATTTCACCTGAGCTGGACGCATTGCCTGGGATGAAAATAATTGCAGAACATATCTTCACTGTAGGCAGAGAGAGCAATGATACAGAAACTGAATGAGACCATGACAGAAAACTACAAGCTTTTCTTCCATGATGCAGAGACAAGAACACAAGACTTAACCCAGAAAAAAATGTGACTCAAAACAGTGTGAGATGACATATACTGGACATCTGCTCACAGCAGAGGGACTAAAAGCAGAATCCAACAAGATCAAGGCAGTCAGAGCCATGCAAGCTCCAGTGGATGTGAAACAGGTATGGCACTTTATTGGAATGACAAATTTTCTGTCCAAGTTCTATCTGTACGTGGCTGCAGCAGAAGAACCCATACATCAGCTCACAATGCACGATGTTGACTAAGGCTCAGAGGTACCCAATAGTAAACATTTAACATGCTGAAACAAACGATAACAGATTCCCCTGTCCTGAAGTACTACCAGACAGAAGAAACATTGACACTCCAGTATAATACCTCTGAGAAAGGACTGGGTATAGTTTTTTTGCAGGAGCAGCCAGTTGCTTACGCCGACAGAGCCCTGTCAGAGACTGAACAGGGGTATGTCCAATTAGAAAAAGAACTTCTGGTTATTGTATTTGGAGTGGAACAATTCCATTAGTACATCTATGGCAACTCAATCATAGTACAATCAGACCACACTCCCCTAGGAACAATTATAGCAAAGCCCCTTCCTAGTGCTTCAGAGAGATTGCAGCACATGTTGATTCAACTTCAGCACTATCAGACAGAGATCAGATACTGTTCAGAATGACTACTGGTGTTAGCGGACATCCTGAGCAGGGCATATATACACAGCATCAGTGAGTTGAGAGAGGGGAATTAGGATACTAAATCCATTAACATGCTGCACTATCTCCCCAGTTTCAACAGCAAAGCTGATGGAAATCAAAGAGGCTACAGAAAAGGACATCCAACCACAGGCAGTCAAGACAGCGATACTAACAGGGAGGCCAGAAGACAAAAGCCAAGTACCAGTCAGAGCAGAACCACATTTTCAGATTAAAGATGAGAGGAGTGTGCAGGATGGAATTATATTTCAAGGGCAGAGGGCTATTGTCCCTGCCTCATTATGTAAGGATGTCATACAAAAAATACACGTCACACCTGAGCATTGACAGCTGCCTTAATCAGCCCCAAGAGCATGTTTACCGGCCGGGAACATATACATAACTACACTTCTTGATGGTAGGACGTGATACCTGCTAGTTATATGAGAGTTGTCCACCCAATCACGAGAAAGGGGGGAGCAGACTTATTCACCTTCAATGAAATGCGATACTTGATTACGGTGGACTACTATTCAAACTTTTGGGAGGTCAATGCCCTTCTGGATACAAAAAGTAAGGCAGTGACTGGCAAACTGAAGGCCTACTTTGTGAGATATGGCATTCTGGACACTGTATCCTCTGACAATATACCCCAATTTGCCTCAGAAAAATTCAAGGAATTTGCCAGCAAATAAGAGTTGAAGCACCATACCTCCTCCCCAGCCAAGGTGGAATTAGCTATGAAAACAGCTAGGAGACTGTTACACAAGACTGTGCCTTGTGATTCAGATCGTCAGCATTCTGGTACACAGAAATACCCCAACACGGGGGTGCCGAAACAGTCCAGCACGGGCACTGATGGGGAGAAGGACAAAACTCTGCTACCAATGAAAGGAGACCTGTTGAGGCCTGAAGTATAGAGATAACGCTGAGAGGAGATAGCCAACAATCAGAAAAAGCAGGCTCTAGAGTACAACAAGTCAGCTAAGAACCTACCAGCCCTGCAGACAGGCTCTCCTGTGGGGATCCAGCCATTAGAGAGACACCAGAAGGAATGGGATAAAGGATCTGCAAGGGTGCAGTGGGATTCACATCATCTGAGGTGACATCAGAAGAGAGACAAGTGACAAACTCAAGGAGCTCAAGCTATTTAGCATAATAAAGAGAAGGTTAAGGGGTGGCTTGATAACAGTCTATAAAAACCTACACAAGAACAAATATTTAATAATGAGCTCTTCAGTCTAGCAGAAAAAGGTAAAACACAATCCAGTGACCAGAAGTTGAACCTAGATAAATTCAGACTGGAAATAAGGCATATATTTTTAACAGTGAGAGTAATTACCCACTGGAACAATTTACCACAGGTGATGGTGGATTCTTCACCACTGACAATTTTTAAATCAAGATTGGATGTTTTTCTAAAAGAAGTAGGAATTATTTTGTAGGCGTTCCATTGCCTGTGTTGTATGATCACAATGTTCCTTTCTGATCTTGGAATTTATATATTCAAAGGAACAAGAAGCACTTATGAGCCAGCAGCCCAGAGACAGCCTACAGAGATACAGCGATTATCACAGAACAGAAAGACAGAAAACCATTGGAGGCAAAGGAGACTGCAAAGACAGATAGTTTGCTAGACTTGGAGACAGATGACAGGGAAACAGAGATAGGTCACTCCAAGTATGATCACATGTTGAGGAGACCAAACTATCTGAAAGACTATGAAACCATCTGCATCTGTGGTAAAGAGAAGACTTCAATTCAGATATGTGTTATCAACCTCTGTCTGAAAGAACAAGGGTGCGGCTCTGGACACCAGCTATGTTTTTAATGTTTATATTAAAATGTTTATAAAATAAGGAAGATGTATCATGATCAGTGGAAATGGAGTCAAAGGGCCCATGTTTCCTGGAGTGACTTTTATCAAGGGAACAGCAGGAAAACAGGGACTGTGAGGAGTTGGGCTAGAAGCAATGCAGCCACATGGACAGAGCAGTGCACAGAGTTTAATAAAGTTCTACTTGTTCAATTTAACCTGCATTCAGCTTCGTTCTTTGCTAATAAAACATGTAAGACTTATGCTGGCTCTCTTCACAGAGGTGAACTTCACCCAAGGGAGCGCAAGAACTGCCACACTATGCGTGGTCCCTCATTGGATGCACAAGTGACAGGGAGACTCCTTGTGCCCTTTTCTTCTGGGCACAAACAAGCTTTAAGTGAACAGACAATGTCAGTAGGAGGAGGATCTAAGGCTACGTTAGCATTAAAGTACTGAATATGGTACTATTCTGTTCAATAAAATGCTGTCCTCAATAATGCAAAACCACAGACCTTGCAGTCCTTATTCAGTTCTTCATTTGACCCATTCCAACAAGTCAATGAGATTTTTACCTACTTCAGGACTGCATGATGAGATCTTAACATGCACAGTATGCCTCTATTCCAGCATATGCTATATCAGACGGTGTAGTGCAATATCTTTGCACATCATAGTATACAGGTTAAGCTTTCTGACACCATTTTGTCTTTTTAATAAGAATGTTACGACCAAGAAAACAGCCACTCATATATTCAATATCAGATTGAAACAGTGCACATGGCTCAAAGCTCTTCGTGGCAATTTAAATCTCATACCAATTTTTGGAATATAATTTTTAGCAACCTAGGTAATTAATTTCCTAAATGGTATGTTTTCCAGTTCCTTGGCTGAATGCTTCGCTAACTATGGAACTGGGATGCAGCATATGTCTGCTGATTGGGTAACTATTCTCTCTCTCTTGACTGATTCAGACAGACAATGCAGTGAACAAATAACCAGGGATGTTATAAAGTTGTTAGGAAAATGATATATATATTAAACCCGAGTTAAAGAGGCAAAGGCACCAATTCTGTGGGTGCTCCAGAGTTGAAGCCCAGCACCCACCGGTGGGCTCCTCATCCCGCTTCCTCACCCAGTCTCTCTGACTGCCAGCGGGCCCCACAAATCAGCTCCCTCCCACTCCCTGCCCAGGCTCCCTCCTGCCAGGAATGTGCCAGGGAGGCAGGTGCAGAGTGAGGACAGACCAATCCCCTCTTGCTGGTAACATGGGTTGGAGAGAGTGCAGTGGCCCCGGACTGGGCATGGATGGGGTCGCTGGTGGGGGATGACATGACCATTCATGGGACCTCCCTTTAGATCATACTCCCCCCAGTATGGGGAGGCACCGGTTGTCTATGGGGCACCCTCACTGGAGGGAGCAGAACAGGGGCGGAAAGAGGCGGGGTTGGGTGGGGCCTTGGGGGAAGGGGCCAGGCCTGGCATGGACCAAGGGTCAAGCACCCCCTCCCCACCCCCCCGGAAATCAGGAAGTCAGCGCCTATGTACGAAAGGATGGATTGTAAAAGGTAGAATAGTTAGATTATATTTTACCGCATACTCTTATTGGTATTGTAGCAGCTCAGCAAAAGCAGGATATCCCACCAAATAATTTTACTGTTGCTAACTATTAAAGACTGAATTCAATGTGCTGGTGTTTGCAAATAAACTGAAAATTTTCAATACTGCAGACAGAATAGCAATGGCAAATTTATCATTACCTTTCTGAGGGTCAACAACAAAGTTTCCCTTTTGATTCCCTGCTATAATGTCATAAGTCAGGCCATCACCATCAGGGTCTATAGCATCGACTGTAGCAATCAACGTATTTGGGCCTGCATCTTCAGAAACAAAACTCCTGTAGCTGTTAAAAAGAATTGTAATAAGAAATTATGACATATAATGAAAAAGTCAATTAAAATATATGTACAACTGAATGTATGTTTTAGAGCAGCATTTGTTGACTGTTTAAATGTAATGTAGAGGTTTATAGTTTAATGAATAATAGAATTAACCTGATGAGATATTCTACCTTGTTAACCAATGAAACAATAAAAGTTGGACATTAAATCAACCAATTAACAGATTCTTTCTGCTTTTCCCTTTAATAGATTTCCCCTGCAAACTTCTAGGAAAAAGAAAGTTTACCTTAAACAAGGATTTGGGTGAAATGTGGAGTTCACCATTTTACACACACACACACACACGGAGAATGGACATATGAATGTCAGGATATACTGTATCACGCATGATACATGGGGCCAGGGTACATGGGTCATCATCATAGCTTATCACTGCAAAACTGCAACCACGACCCTGTGTTATCACTTATCTCAAATACCATAGTTTCTCAGGAGTGCAAGATGTTGACAGAGGGAACTGTATCGGGCTGTGCCCAAGTGTTTGTCTAGGATCTTCCCAATCACATTTGGGGTCATCCTTCAACCTCCACTTGGTGAAATTATCACCAGGTTTTCCCATCCGAGCTCTCACTCGATTTAGAGTACACTAGGATTCTTGTTCAAAATACAAAAACAAAAACACTCCCCTAAATAAAAAACCTAAAATATGAGTAAACAAAAAGTACACTGGTGTAAGCCCAGAGTAACTTCACTCAGTTCACTGAGATTAGGGTGACCAGACAGCAAGTGTGAAAAATCAAGACAAGGGGTGAGGGGGGGATAATAGGAGTCTATAGAAGAAAAAAACCCAAAAATTGGGATTGTCCCTATAAAATCGGGATATCTGGTCACCCTGAGATCATAATCAGTCCCAACATGGCCAGACTTGCAAGATGAAATCAACCACACTCAGATACCATGACAGTAAGGGCCATATATATTCCTAGACAAAGAGACTGAATTCAAGACAAAACTTCCCTTACATTTTACATGTATTGATTTGTGTGTGTGTATTTGCTGGTGCATTAAGATAGGGTTGGGGGTGGGTAGCATTTAATATGCAATCCAATAAGGGAACTAAATGATTCTGGTTTAGCTCAGCTATTCAAAACCCCAAGGCCATTGTCTTAGCTCTGCATCAGAAAACCAAGTGAACTGTAACTCTGACAACTTTAAGCATTAAATATAGGAGCAAAAGAGTTTAAATCATCAAGAAAGGTCTCCGAAGAAGCAGAAGGAGAAAACTGACAAAATGAAACAGAGTGTTAGCTTAAAGCAACTCATAATCGAGGAATAGGATAATTAAGGGGCGAGAAAGCTCCAGGCTAAGAATTATGAGTTTATACTGGACTGTAAATCTATTTAAACAAAGCATTAAAAGGACAACATCATCTTGATTTGCATCTCTGCATTGGTCCATGATTGAGCATAAAATTAACTGCAGATTAGTGTCTTTAGAGGAACTAAATTACAGATGATCACAAGGAATCTATGTAACAGAGCCAACATCAGACAAGACCTGCTTGAAGTTCAACCTTAGATTCAGGAGGGCATCAGCAAGGTCAAGATAAACCAAAACGAAAGCTTTCACCTGGAAAAAACGGTACTACAATGAAGCATTTGTTTTTAAAGGAATAACCACATATAAGATTAAACAATTATGTGGACACTGCAAAAAGATACAAGAAATAAGAGGATAATGGATTAGTGTGCCTGTCAGCCTTGATAACATCCATTTAAGAGCCTGGAATATTTTTTTTTAAAGGGGCGCATGTTCTGAAGAACTATAGTCTTTAGATTCTGGATTAGCCCTATTTGGACATGCAGAGGACCACTAAGAATTTTTCAGCTCTTTTCATAGCCAAACTATCTGAGGGATGTTCAGTTCCCCCTCAGATGCTGGCTCACTAGAAGGAAGGAAGGTAGGAAATTGTAAAGACACATATTACCTTTAGGTATTATAAGGACTGTCAAGAAGTCTTGACATCGTGTTCAGACAAGCCACAAGTTTGGCTCCATTAAAATCCCCTCCTGATCTTTGCTCTGAGCAACTTTTACTTTTAAGCTGATGCATAAAAGTTAGAATTTGACAGTGGTAACCTGAGAATTCCACTGCAGAGTCTGTAACTTGCATGTAAGCTCATACTGCTTTTGACACAGATTCAGACACTTGTAAGACTCAAGGTTTAAAGAGGACTGCGCTTACTGAAGACTGGAAAATGTTCCCTGTGTTGATGGGAGATGGGACTGGGTGAGATTAAGAGCATTCCACTTATTTATTATTGACATTTATCTTGTGATTTCTTCGTATAGCAGTAGTCAGTTAGGACTCTGTCATCTACTAAACATTTTGTTTTAACAATTCAATAAAATAGTAAACATTTTGCAGCACTATCTCCAAAGCCTAAACTGTCTAATTAAGGGCAAGATTCTGCTATGCACTCTGGATGTGCTGGGATGTGGAGGGACAGAGATACTGCTTGGACTCCCAGCATTTCTGGCTGATTTTCTACTTGGGTCTCCTGGAGTACTCAGTCTGAAGCAGTAACTCCACCACTCTTGGAAAGGCTATCATGTCCTGCTATATCCCCATACAACCAGCTCTGACCAACTCTGGCCAGCTCTGACCCACCCTGCACCTTTCAGACAATTAGTACTCAGGCAAGCTCCAGCATGGAGTAAGGATTGTGGTATCCATTAGGATTCTGGCCAGCACTTGTGCAGGGCAGGAAGAGGGAGAAGGGATAGGAATAGTCTCCAAAACCTTCCCTGTAATAATGTGAGTTCTCACTTCTAGTGGATATGTTTTCTCCCACTAACACAATGTATGTTACCAATGTAAGTTATCTAGCATGTGTAGAGTAAAGAATTCTTTCAGAGCTAGCAGTGGTTGGAGCCTATATGAACATAATATTTGTTTACTTTAAGACTGATGATGAAGTTCTGCAAAACTTCCCAATAAGAATTTTTAAAAAATATTTTTTTTTGTAAAATTTACAAGCTTGAACTTTTTGCACTACAGATTAATGACTCATTCTTGTTCTCATTTATATTAATGGAAATTTTGTCAGAAGTTTATCTCAAAAGATTTCTGATATATTGGGATACATCCAGAAAGAGACTTCTAGTTTTGGATCCGACCCAAACCCAGGACCCCGGAAGAGCATTTGGATGCAGGAATTCAAATATTAAAAACTCAGGGAGGGAGATCTTGGCTAGGAGGCTCCATTTCAGGGCCATCTCTATTTTAAAAATCTACTTTTGTTGCTACCATTTGAAGTAGCTATCCTACAAGGAATGATGACTCACAGGGTCAAATTCTGTAGGAATGTTTAAGGATGTATAAATTGGACTCAGATCCCATTAGTCTTACTTCTTCTGATTTGCCAATGTGTGAGTGAATATAAAAGATTCTATGTTGGTATGATTTATATGGTGAGGAGATGGAAGAAGATGGGCATCTTACTTGAGCATACATGCTTTTAAATGCTATTCTTCATTCCTTGTCTTGCTTCACTTGTCTCTTCTGGACACTTGATGTGTGAATTACACCAGCTTAAATTTACTGGACCAAATTCAGAGGTGATATGTAAGGGTAAGTGTGTTTAAGTGAGCAAGTCTAAATCTAAATCAACCCATGGAAGTCTAAGCTGGTAGGACGTATATGCTGGAAGAACCAGAAGAAGGTTCAAGACTAACTTGGACTATTCAGATTCATCAGTGAAGAATGTTTCTCACAATCTTTTGAAATCATCTCTAAATTTTGCAGTTAGGAACCAAACTTAAGGATTTATTTTACTGTGAGTATGAAATTTCTGGGCCAAATCCTTGTGGAGTGTAAATCAGCATATATCCACTCATTTCAATGAAGCTATGCCAATTTAAACAAGGTGAAGATCTGGCCCTCTGAGCACGTCTTAGTTCCTGTGATATCTCTTTATATCTTGACATCCACAAGTTAAGAACAATATTTTCAGAGTTTTAAAAACATCTTATATATTTACATTGTCTGAGAAAACTTGGGTGCTTCATCATTCATGTTTGAAACATGGATTCTAACAGTTGCTGTCCCAGTCTTTGGCTCTTCTCCTTTATCTACAGCCATAATTATAAATTCATAAAGATGGCTGGGCCGCTCATAGTCCAACTGTGTTGCTGGGAAGATAGTACCATGTGAAGAAATGCTAAAATCTGGACTCAAAGTGTAATATATTATTTCAGAGTTTTTTTCTGAATCACAGTCGCTGGCTGTCACTATTAAAACAGAAGAAAAATACAAATTCCTAGATTAAGGTCTAAGGATTAAAATTATATAAACTTTAATAAACAAATTAATGAGTGGCATAAAAATAACAGTAACAACATTTATTTTAACATGTGGTGCTTGAAATAACTTAAGTAGTACAGGATATAGCATATTTTATACTGTTTAACTATAGTTTGAAAACAAACTGTAAAAAAAGCACATTTTTTACTTCAGCTCTCAATATTTATATCAACAAGTAATAATTCAAGGTAAGGCATTCAGTTGCCTGGCTACTTCCACCCATTGTTATGCCTTTGTCTGCTAAAGAGCCCTCTACTATCAAAAATCTTCTTCCTACGTAGATATTTATATTCTCATGTCCACCTGATTTGTACCACTCACCCAAATTTACTTTGTCTCCAACAGGCTTGCCTCCTACAAACACATGATTAACTTCATATACAAGAGTGGTCACACACAGTTCAATTAGACTACTCATATATAAAATTAAATATGTTCTTAAATGCACAATCTAAAATAATACATTACTAGATTATAAAGTTTCATTTCCCATTCAAGAGATCAGTTTTTAATGTTCTAATAATTTGCTATTTTAACCTGTGTATACGTCTTCAAATCATAAGAAAAATTAACTGAAGGAATAGCCTTAAATATGCATGAAAGTATTTATTTTGATGTAAATCTGCTTTTTCTTTCAGACTATGCCCTTATTTATATAAAAACCGATTTTTTTCACCATTTCATGCACAACACAGAACTGCATAATTTAAAACTGAGTTATTTGGTTATAAATTCAGTAGGGGCAAAACTTTGCTCCCTTCACTCACCTAAACACACATGCATACAGACAAAAGACCCTGGTGCAGTTCAGTGGAATGGGTTGGGGAGGACACAGCATGTGGACAGCCCACAGAGGCTGTGTGCACCATAGAGCTGTGTTCCATAAGGATTCCCTCTGTCCCAGCGCACAGGGTGGTTTCAAAGGTGCAAAGAAGAGATGCATTGATGGACTCACAACTACTGACCATCTCCATCCTTCTGAAAGAGGGACACAGCAGCTGCTGGGCTACTGCAACTCTTAAGGATGTAATAGCAGCCACAGCATCTGTACTGCCACTTCATACTCCTACAGAAAAGATTTGTTTCCTTCCTTTCTCCTCCCTCTCCCAGCTTCTTTCAGCTATGCACAGGGCTCATGAACCAATTCTGCAAGGTGCCAAGTACCTCCTCAAAGCTGTTGCGCATCCCACCCTAGAATTGGTACCTGGTGTTTCAGAGGGGAAAATTCTAATTAGCAGCAGAAAACAATTCTCCTACTGACTGTAGTGAATAGACTTTGAAGTGCTAACCTTGCAGAAGTACAGTTGTCATGGGAACTGTTTCAGGAACATTGTCTTTGCTGTAGATTGACTGCTGGAATTCTGGGGCACAATCATTCTCATCTGTGATTACAACCAAAACCTGAATGGAAGAGATGAGAGCATTAAGTAGTATCAAAGTGGATCTGAGCAATGTCTTCACTGGTATAGATATATTTGATGCAAGGATTTTCCAAAAATAATCTTCTTAGAGGATTTCAGAAGCTATAGCCCGTAGGAAGAGTCATTTTTGTTAGATTGTTCATTCCCCGCTGAGAACTGTTTTTATGTTATCCAGAAATTCTTAAGTAGTGGCAACTGTCATATCCAAAAATTCTTCTACTGCAAGGTCAGGGCTGGTGTAACCACTAGGTGAACTAGGCAGCCGCCTGGGGTGCCAAAAAGCAGTGCCCCAAATTTTTTTTTACATTATTGCTTAGGGGCAGGTACCTGTCAGTCTCCAGTGCTCGGGCCATGCTAGCAGACTCTTCACCTCAGAATCTCCCCCACTTGCCCAGGGGCCACTCCTCCTCTCAGGCTCCCCGGCCACTGCCGCCGCGGCCGCCCAGGAGGACATGGGTGGAGGACGCCGCCACGGAGGAGACACAAGGGGCTGGGCTCAGCTGGGGCCCTGCAGCTGCCAGCTGAGAGCAGCAGGAACCGGGCACCTCTCAGAGGGAGCTGGGCGGCCCAAGCCCAGGGTGGCAGCAGCCTCCCTGGCAACAGGGGCAGGCGGGGAGCATAGCCCGCCATGGGGCAGGAGAGGCCACACTGCTGTTGTTTCCCGCCTACAGCCATCCTTTGCACCATGCGGCAGGGCCAGGAAACAGCAGCAGCAGCAGCAGCATGGCCTCTCCTGCCCCATGGTAGGCTACACTCCCTGCCTGCCCTGCTGCCAGGGAGGCTGCTGCCGCCCTGGGCTCAGGCCACCCAGCTCTCCCCCAGAGGCACCCAGCTCCTGCTGCTCTCAGCCGGCAGGTGCGGGGCCCCAGCCGAGCCCGGCCCCTTGCATCTCCTCCGTGGTGGTGCCCTGCGCCTGTGTCCTTCGGGGTGGCCACAGCAGCAGCGGTCGGGGAGCCTGAGAGGAGGAGTGGCCCCCGGGCAAGTGTGGGAGACTCCGAGGTGAAGAGACTGCTGGCCCTGGCGTGGCCTGAGCACTGGAGACTGACAGGTACCTGCTCCTGCCCCTGCCCCATCACAGCACCGCCTACCCCCCAGCTGAGTGTTACCTGCCCCATCAGCCTCAGTGCCCTGCCCCATACTGTCAGCCATCCCAAGCTCACTGCGACACCAGCACCCCTTGGCGAAGGGCCCCCTGATCTTCACAAACAGCCGTCACCGCAGGCCTGACAAACTCACTGCACCCCACATGTGTCTTACAGGGCACTTCCTTTCCATGTTCCTCTTTGTCGGTATCTACACAAGGCTGGTAACTTGTCAAGAGTGAGAATCTTTGTGAGATGTGTGCATGGGTAATATTGAAGGAATAAAGTATTTACCTTAAAATTCTGCTTTATAGACTTGGAGTAGAAATTAGTCACCAGGGTATAATGGCCCTTTGGGGCAAGGGGGATTTGTCACCCTGGCTAACCTGGCTGGTGATTCAATGCAAGGCTCAATTGTTTAGCTTTGCACAATAGTAAGACTTTGAATGGAACACTATCAGAGGCAATGGCAAACAACTGAAATGCCTTAAAGGTAAAAAAGAAACATTACAAAACCCTTACCTGTTCTGACAGGATGTTTATAATGCTAAGTTTACTAGTTTTCGGGGGTTGTCAGGGATAGGGGAGGGGCACAAGGTGGAAGTTTTGCCTAGGGTGCAAAATATCCTTGCACCAGCCCTATGCAAGGTTTTTCCATTTTTTCCTCATGGACATTGACTCTTATTTTCTTATTTAATTGTAGGACAAATGTATTCTCCATTTTCTTAGCATTCTTTTTCATTACTGCATCTTGCAATACATTTTTATTATTTCTACCACTATAAATATAAAAGCAACTAATTCTTCTGCCAAGCATATTACGCTTTTAACAGTATAAATTTGCTGAGACCAGATTTTGAACTGAATGACATTGGTGTAAATCAGGAGGTAAAAATATGGAATGGGAGGTCAAATTTTGACTCCTAATGGTTTTCATTAAAATGTTTTCATTCCCCTAAGACAAATATTATGGGTTTAAGTCTCCTCTCACCTAAACCAATGCAAATCAGGAGTAACTCCACATAAGTCAATGAAGCTATACCAGCGTAAAGAGATTGTAAGTAAAATTAGAATCACAACCTAAGTATTCACAAAGCCACCTCATTGTCCTCCTTCAAATACTATCTTAAAATCTTCTCTGCTGAGATTTCCATAAAACAATCAACAAAGGTTATCAGCAGACTGTGTGCTCAGACCTCTGCTTACCATGCTGGCCAATGTTATCTCATTGTTTCCTTGTGTTCCCCGTCTTTTTACTGTGTGCCCCTGTTGTCTCGTATCTTATACTTAAATTGTAAGCTCCTTGAGGCAGGGAAGGTCTCTCTGTTACATGACTGTACAGTGCTTAGCACAAGTTCCTGGTCTCTAATAAATAAATAATATATGTACACATCTGCTAGATCTGTATTTCAATTATTTTTTCACCTTTAGAAAAGCTTTTAAGAGTATTGTGACTTGATGTCTTTTAGATACAGTATATCCATTACAAATTACCATTGCTTCATTTCTTACGATTGTTCCCCATTCTTTAAGCTAAAAATTATTCTGTGTTCATATTCTCTGCTTTTTAAATGAAAATACTGTAGAATATACACCATGCTCTGTGAGCCAGTTTAGAACAAGGATAGTGGCATCAGGTCTGGACTAGTGATATTTCTTCCCCTCTGAGCAGGCAAGGGCTGCGAATTGTGGAGAGGCAGTAAATTCAGTTCCTGAAGAGGAAAGAAGCATCTTACATGAATGGGTCATTTCAGGAGTAGCATCAGTGGGCTCTTGCCTCAACCAGAGACAAGGACACAACACAAAGACTAGGAGTACAGTGGGACAGAATGTGAGGTAGAAAGGAGGGGATGGGAATTAAAGCTATGAAGAATCTGGAAGGACCTGGATAAGCTGGAGGGAAATCAGGGCTGTCCTGATCAAAACAGAATGATGCGGTGTTACCTCAGCTACACTGCTAAACTGCTCTTGGCCTTCTGTTGCTCTGACCAGAAGCAAGTATTGGTGGTGGTCACTCTCATAATCCACACTTCGAGTCAAGCTGATCTCTCCTGTCACCTGATGGATGCTGAACAGGCCACTAGGATTAGTCAGCAAATTGTAGCTCAGGGATTTGTTTTGATATGACAAAGCAGAGACTGTAAGAAATCTGGATAAAAATGAAAAGCAAAAAGCATAGAGAAAAGACATTAACACAACATTATTATTTTCCCTCTCTGAAGTTCTTATCCACAAAAATTAACCTCTTATATTTGTTTTCCTAATATTGTGATGTTGAATATTAGAATTCTGAAATACCAGAATATGGCAAAAATGCAATAAACTGCAAAACACTCATAGTGAGCTACCAGTGGTCCATATCATTTTTTTAATAGGGGTCAATATAATTATATGGGAGAATCTTCAAAGTTCAATTCCTTTCAAATAAGCACCCAGGACTGTGGATCTGAACGTTATTAGTATTTTGAAAACCTCTTGATCTGCAAAACTAAGTAATGTTGTCTTACAACATTTTCAGAAAATTGTATTCTCACTTTGATCTCTTTTGTTGGTGCATGCTCTCAATGCTGATTGTGTTGAGGTTTGTGACCATCTTTAACTTTGTAGATATTTAATACAAAGTTAAAAGAAGAAAAAATCACAAAGGAAACATTTTGAGTATTTCAAAGAGAAAATACATCCCTCGGCCATTTGTTGCCTGATCCTGCAAGGTGCGAAGAGCCTTGTGATAGAAGATCCCCCAAACTCCAAGGAAGAACAGGATCAGGCCCTTGATTTGCATGAAATGGAGAATAGAACCATTATACCTTTCAGTAAATTATAAATGATTACATTGCAAATACGTTACTGAAGTGGTGGGTGTGGTTTGGTTTGGTTCTAATCCTACAGAAAGTGCAATTGCTTTCTTAGATTGGGACAAATGCTATTTGATAATGCCCAGGCACACCCACTTATTTTCAGTGCTTTATATACACCAAATGTTGGTGTGCAAATGCAATTACATGCCCAGTTATTTGTGTATTTGCTAATTTTGCCTATTCAACATAGGCACAGTGTTTTCTATTCCTTTAAAATACAGGCATTCAGAAGTGGGTCCTTATGAGTTTCATGATCATTCTCCGTAAGCAATATTTATACAATCTTTTTTAGTTTGGATTTTTGTACCATTCATAGCAAATAAATCATCCCATGAGATTTGCAGAGATTGGTACATCTCAGTTTTTATGAGTACTTTCTTCCTGCTGCCATACTGCTGGCAATGACTTCTTTCAGAAGTTCTGATATTGCAGTTGAAATTTTGAGGTACACCTCTACCTTGATATAATGTTGTCCCCCGGAGTCAAAAAATCTTACCGCGTTATAGGTGAAACCACGTTACATTGAACTTGCTTTGATCAACCGGAGTGCGCAGCCCCGCCAACCCGGAGCACTGCTTTACCGTGTGATATCCGAATTCATGTTATATCGGGTGACGTTATATCGAGGTAGCAGTGTATTGCCAAAGGTTGTGATAGGTCATATCTTGTTTGTTTTATTTATTATTTGTATTACCATAGCACTTACCAGCCCTAATCATGGATGAGGACTCCATTGTGCTAGACTGACCACTGATTAACAGATCCACTTTAATATTAGTACTGTAGGGTTCTACAACAATCTCTGTTAGCACTCTTTGTTAATGTAGAATAATAATTTGCTTTCACTGGGTGGCATTATTTATGGTCATGGCCTCTAGAGTCATATTATAATCTGATTACACTCAAGATTAATATTTCATTCCCTTGGGATATTGCTGGGGAACTTGACAAACTGGCTGGCTATCAACCACCCGTAGGTGTGAAAACTGTTTTTAAATGCTGATTAAAAAGTAGTTACAAAGAATCTTCTTATTTTTTTTAGATTTAGCCTTGTCTGTCTCCAAAATGGCAGAGATAAAATACCTGGTAGGATTCCACAATTCTTAAAACATAGGGACCAAAAGAGCATATATATCCATCACACTTTTAAAGCAAAAGCACATTATCATCTGATCTCATACATTCTAAATTACTATATCCAGGAAGTCTGTAGCTATATAGGTACTAAAAAAAGTTGATAAAACACGGTAGATAACATGACAAGATTAACAAACATATTACAATACAGACCATGAGCTTTCAGATCAAAGGGCGTCATGGTTTAACTGTAGGAGAAAACTTTTGCACTACAAATTAGAGCAAGTCAGTGAGGTTGAATAGGTGCAACTGAATTCAGAATTTGTCCCACTACATAAAACTGAGTTTGCTAGTCCAGTAAAAGGTTTTGGTTTATCCTGCGCAAATTATATGTCAGAATTTTTGGTGATATGCACACTGGCATGATAAACCAACAGAATGGAAAATCAAATGACCAAGCTTTGTAATGTCTTCATTTTTGCCCAGTATTCACAGCCTTTTGCTTTTTCTCGTTTTCATGTGAGGAACTTGTCACTTTTCCAAACATCAACACAGACCCTGAACTGGAAAAATACATAAAGGATATTTTCTCTTCTTGTTTAATGCCTCTAATTCGCCTTTGTGGTCATTTTTAAAAATAGGCACAACCAGTTTCTCCTATTCATTATTACTGTGCTAACATCCTTTACAAACATGAACATCTCATTCTTCACTAGTACTTTTCCACATACAATGATGACTACAAAATAAATCAAACTGTATCTATCTTAGATACTTCTTTCTCTGGGATATAGAATAGCCAATCATCATATCTTTTTGCAATCTGCAAATAATCTGAAGGCTTCTGGGTGATGATATCAAGGTTAAGTTAGTAGTCTGTGCTATAACCCCGGCTATTAACTGGTACTAGTACGATTTTTAACTGGTACTTACGATTTTCCCTGGAGTGTGTTTTCAGGAACATAAACTATATATGATATGTTGGTAAATTGTGGTGGTCGAAGCCCCGCAATCACAGAAACAGAAGCAGGAGACCCTTTATTACCAAGTTTATCCACTGCTAACACAGTTATTAGGTATTCCTTGTCCTTCACTAGTGGTAGACCTGTTGTTTTAATCCAACCGCTGTCCTTCTCGACCTCAAATCTGTCTTCTCCACCTAAGTAGAAATATAAACCCAGAGACTGTTGTCAGGAAAATTTTTACTGGAGTAAAATTGGGAGAATAATTCCCACTAGAAACTCCTATATGGAAAAACATGCACAGCTACTCCAGAGAAACCAATGCATCACTGGGGATGGACAGTGCTGCCACAGCCCTCTGCTAAAGGTGGCCAATTTTAAACTATTGCTGGAGTTTCCTAAGAACCCCTCCAGTAGATGAGAGGTTATCAGTGAGTCTGCACTTCGATTTGACTTTGTGCTACAGGAGATCCACAGGATGAGTTCTGTCAGAAGGACCTGGGGGTAGTGGGGAAGAAGCCAGGGTAGTGAGTCTGTGTATGCGCACATGCATATGTGCATATACTTTTAATTTACCTTCCAAGAGAAAATATTCCACAGCTCCGTGGACCCCTTCATCGTCATCCACAGCAAAAAGCTTATATACTTTAGTACCTGCTGCAGCTTTAGGAGATACCACAGCCAAGAACGGGAAAGGGTCCATGGCCCATTCAGGTGCATTGTCATTCACATCTGTCACAGTAAGTTCTAAATGCAGCAAGTACCATTCCTCTCCTGATAATTAACAGAAAAACAATGGATTAGTTAGCACACTAATTATAAGCACTGAAAATATCTGGGATACAGTATTATTCCTAAATATCGTTCCTAAGGAATCCAATTTAATAGGGAAAAAAATACTTTTGTAGGCCTCAATCTGCAGCTGACAGCATTCAGATGGACTCCTGTACCTGTGAGGAGAGCCACTGACTTCAATGGGGCTCCAACAGGACACAACAGTCAGTTCAAATGCTGTCAACTACAGGATTAGGTTCGTTATATTCTGTCAATACTACTTATTAGAACTGGTCAAAATATTTGACTTTTCTGAGAAAAAAATTTTGTAAAAATTTTTCAAGAAACATTTTCTGTGTTTTTCATTTACAGAGTGATTGGAAATTTTCAAAAATTTAAAATGTCTACAAAAATTTCTCTGCATTTTTTATCAACTCTACTATCCTTATGGATTTTTATCAGTTTACAACTTCAGTGAAAGACTAATCAGATTTTTATCTTTTATGACAATCAAATTGATTGTTTCAAAACCAAAAATGGAACCCTTTTATTCATCTATAATCCGTAACGAGAAGATAGATAATTAACAAGTGGGTATGCACTAGCTATACTTCTGTCACCATTTACCCAGCCAACGAAAGCATCAAAGCACTTGAAATAGTGAATCTCATCAGCACTCCGACTGTCAGAAAAGAGTCACCAAAAAAAGGGATATAAGAAACTGTTTTTAATTTTTCAGTGCCTGAAATAGGGGTAAGGGCTCAAAAGTAAAGGTTAGAGATGACAAAATGAGGAAAATAGTCTTCGTGGAAAATTCTTTTGAATACTAAGTAGTAGCGCTAGAATCCCAGCTCAAAGGAAAGCAGAGCAGAACTCTACTAATTATTGATAAACAGATGAATAAATCCATACATTCTTGTAACTTATAAATATTTGCCCCCAGGGATGAGCTGCCAAAATCTTAACAACCGGTTCCCTATAAAAAGTTCTGATTTAAGGGATGGTGCCACAGTATGTATTTTTTGTACCAATAGGGTTACCATTGTCATAAACAGATAGCTAAGGGTTAATGTCTCTTTCACCTGGAAAGGGGTAACAAAAAACACCTGACCAGAGGACCAATCAGGAAACAAGACTTTTTCAGATCTGGGTGGAGGGAAGTTTTGGGTGTGAGTTCTTTGTTCTTTGTCTTGGGTCTGTGCCCTCTCCGCTCTGAGAGTGATCTATCTATCTTCAAGCTTATAATCTTCTGTTTTCAAATGTAAGTAGAAGGATAGTAAGACAATAGGTTTATATTGTTTTTTTTGTATTTACATGTGTGTAGTTGCTGGAATGTGTTAAATTGTATTCTTTTTGGATAAGGCTGTTAATTCATTTTTTTTCCTTTAAGCAATTGACCCTGTATATTGTCACCTTAATACAGAGACCATTTTATGTCCTTTTTCTTTCTTTTTATATAAAGCTTTCTTTTTAAGACCTGTTGGAGTTTTTCTTTAGTGGGGACTCCTGGGAATTGAGTCTGCAGCTCACCAGGGAACTGGTGGGAGGAAGAAGTCAGGGGGGAAATCTCTTTGTGTTAGATTTACTAAGCCTGACTTTGCATACCCTCTGGGTGAGGGGGGAGAGAGAGGTTAGATCTCTTGGTACTTGTGTTTCAAGGACGTGAAACAGGGAGAGTGGAATCCCTTTGTTTAGATTCATGGAGCTTGAATCTGTATATCTCTCCAGGAACCCAGGGAGGGAACACCTGGAGGGGAAGAGGGAGAAGGGAAGTGGGTTATTTCCCTTTGTTGTAAGACTCAAGGCATCTGAGTCTGGGGGTCCCCCAGGGAAGGTTTTGGGGAGACCACAGTGCGCTAGGCACTGTATAATTCCTGGCTGGTGGCAGCAATTACCAGGTCCTAGCTGGTAACTAAGCTTGGAGGTTTTCATGCTAACACCCATATTTTGGACGCTAAGGTCCAGATCTGGGAAGAAATGTTATGACAACCATACATCTGTATTTTCCCGGATGGCAATTTAAGAACCAAAAAGCCTGACATGTCCGGGAAAATATGCATGTATGTTAACTCTACCTAAAGTTCTTTTTTAAAAAGATGGGCCTGAACTAGAAATGAACTCCGTTTCATGTGTGTGGATCCCCGCCACTCCCTGGAAGTGTGATAGGGTGACCAGATGTCCTGATTTTATAGGGACAATCTCGATTTTTGGGTCTTTTTCTTATATAGGCTCTTATTACCCCCCACCTCCTGTCCCGATTTTTCACACTTGCTGTCTGGTCACATGTGTGAATCCCAGTTGCTCCCTGCCCCGCTCATTGAAGCAGGTGGGCTGGGTTACTGCCCTGGGAACTGCGGGGCACCAGTGGACATGGGGCTGGCTGGAGGTAGGGGCTGGCTGCTGGCAGGGCAAGGGGATTCGGGGCTGGCTGGAGACGGGTGTGTGGGGCTGACTGGCTTTGGGCAAGGTCGCAGGGGGGTGCAGCAGGGGTTGGCAGGGCTGGAGACAGAGGAGTGCAGGGTTGGCTGGATTCGGGCAGGGGGATGGGCAGAGCAGGAGGTGTGGCAGGGGCTGGCTGCAGGCAGGGCAGGGGGTGCGGGTACTCATGGGGATAGTGTCTCGGAACAGCCCGAGCAGCAGGATGCAGCCCAGGCCCAGCAGAGAAGCCAGGGACCCACCAGGCAGCAGTAGGAGCCCCAGGGCCAAGGGTCGGGGAAGCAGCAGCAGCAACAGGGCCAGGTGGTGACCCACAGGTATTTGTGGTGACCCACAGCCCCTGGCGGCCAGAGGAGGAATTACACACTTCCCGGCCACAGCCCATCAAAGCCGCAGTGCCCCCTGGCAGGGAAGTAGGTTAAAAAGAGGTTCTAAAACCACTTCAAAATTTAACAACCAGTTTGCACGAACCAGTTCCAGCTCACCACTGCTTACCCCAGATATCTCTATCATAAATGTTTCCTTATTATTGTTACCAGCAGCAACCACCTCCATATAGAAATATACATTACAACTCTTAACCATCTTCAGTGATTCAAAATTTACACTAAGCAGTGTTTAACAGAGCTGCTTTCTTCTCAGGAGATTCTAAATCCACTTTTTGGACTGACTGATAACTAGATGTACCCAGATCTTGAAAAAATGTGGCCAGCACCTACCAGCCTGAGGAGTATTACTACTTGCCTGGCTGAAATACACCAGCATCAAGTGCAATACCACTCTATAGCCTCCTCCCCATCCTACTCTTTGTCTGGGGACCCCCACTGCTTGGGCCTAAAATCTTTGGTGTCGCAGCAGCTGAACTTTGTGCCCCAATAAATGCTGCCCCCAATAAATTAGTGAATGCTGGGCCTTCACTCCACCAAAGAAATAATTCTGTCTCTCTCACAGTATATTAATGGTGGACCAACCCACCCCCATATAAAATAATTTATGCAGGACCCTCTTCCACAGTGAATTTACGGTGAGAAACCACTTAACCCCAATAAATTTGTCTGGTTACTTACACACACACACACACACACACACACACACACACACACACACACACACACACACACACACACACACACACACACACACCTATTCAGGGGTGGTTAGATATGAGATCTCCCTCCTCCAGGGACATACCTGAGCCCACCAAAAAAACAGAGAAGTGGATTAAAGAGCAAGGGGATCCCAACCAGCCCGCTGCACCACTGGACTTTTAGCAGCCTAATATCTCCTGGTTTGGCTTCAGTAGCCTCTGGGAGATAGGGCATGATTCCAGAAGACTCCCAGCAAAACCGGGAGGCCTGGCAACCCTAGCGGGGACCTCTACACACAAACAGCTCTCAGCTAGGATGGCTGCCCCACCCCCATCCAAGGGGCTCCTGATCTAAGGGATGAAGGAACTAGCTCTTCTCCCATGGCACCCTACTCCTAAGAGTAGCAGCCACCATTACAGCAGTGGCCTGTACCCCTGTCCTCCTCTTCCTGACCACTAGGGAGGGTGAAAAGCTGTTTAAGCTAAAGGACAGTGTTGGCACAGAGGGGTGAGGTTCTGGAACAGTCTCCCAATAGAAGTTGTGGGAGCAAATAATTCAATTAGTTTTGAGAGAGCTGGACAGATTTTTCAGTGCTACAATATGATGGTGTTGCTCGTGATGGTAAGAGGCAGGACTCAACGGCTCTGCGGCTCACTTCTGGTTTACACTAGGGCTGTCAATTAATCGCAGTTAACTCAAATAATTAATTCAGAAAAATTAATCACGGTTTAATCGCACTGTTAAACAACTGAAATTTATTAAATATGTTTTTCTACATTTTGATATATATTGATTTCATTTACAACACAAAATACGAAGTGTACAGTGCTCACTTTATATTATTTTTATTACAAATATTCGCACTGTAAAAATGATAAATAGTATTTTCAGTTCACCTCAGTACTTACTGTAGTGCAAACTTTTTATCATGAAAGCACAACTTACAAATGTAGGGGGTTTTTTGTTACAAAATTGCACTCAAAAACAAAACAATGTAAAACTTTAGAGCCTACAAGTCCACTCAGTCCTACATCTTGTGCAGCCAATCGCTAAGAGAAACAAGTTTGTTTACATTTACAGGAGATAATGCTGCCCACTTCTTATGTACAATGTCACCTGAAAGTGAGAACAGATGTTCGCATGGCACTTTTGTAGCTGGCATTTCAAGGTATTTACATGCCAGATATGGTAAACATTTGTATGCCACTTCATGCTTTGGCCATCATTCCAGAGGACATGCTTCCATGCTGTTGATGCTTGTTAAAAAAAATAATGTGTTAATTAAATTTGTGACTGAACTCCTTGGAGGAGAATTGTATGTCTCCTGCTCTGTGTTTTACCCACATTCTGCCATATATTTCATATTATAGCAGTCTTGGATGATGACCCAGCATGCTGTTTGTTTTAAGAAACTTTTCACTGCAGATGTGACAAAACCCAAAGAAGGTACCAAATGTGAGATTTCTAAAGATAGCTATAGCACTCGACCCCAAGTTTAAGAATCTGAAGTGCCTTCCAAAATCTGAGAGGGACAGAGTGTGGACCATGCTTTCAGACATCTTAAAAGAGTAACTCTCTAATGCGGAAACTATAGAACCTGAACTACCAAAAAAGAAAATCAGCCTTCTGCTGGTGGCATCTGACTCAGATGATGAAAATGAACACTGCTTTGGATTGTTATCAAGCAGAACCTGTCATCAGCATGGACGCATGTCCTCTGAAACGGTGGTTTGAAGCACGAAGGGACAGATGAATCTTTAGTGCATCTGGCATGTAAATATCTTGCGACACCTGCTACAATAGTGCCATGCAAATGCCTGTTCTCACTTTCAGGTGATATTGTAAACAATAAGTGGGCAGCATTATCTCCTGCAAATGTAAACAAACTTTGTCTGAGCAACTGGCTGATCAAGATGTAGGACTGAGTGGACTTGCAGGCTCTAAATTTTTTAGACTGTTTTATTTTTAATGCAATTTTTCTTTTACATAATTCTATGTTTGTAAGTTCAACTTTCATGATAAAGGGATTGCGCTACAGTACTTGTATCAGGTGAATCTATAAATACTATTTTTTTTTACAATGCAAATACCTGCAACCAAAAATAAATATAAAGTGAGCACTGTACACTTTGTATTCTGTGTTGTAATTGAAATCAATATATTTGAAAATGTAGAAAACATTCACAAATATTTAAATACATGATATTCTATTATTGTTTAGCAGTCCGATTAATTGCATGATTAATCATGATTAATTTTTTTAATTGCGTTACATCTCTAGTTTATATCTTATGTTCCAAAAGCTCATGCTTCAGATGGCTACTGGCAGGTGTTGGGAAGAGATTTTTTTCTCCCAATGCATTCTGGAAAGTTTTTTTTAATCTCTTTCCTCCGATGCATCAAGGATGGCCACAGCTGAAGTTCGGACAGGAGTCATGGAGGAACAGAACTCTGAGGTGACAGCGTGCACTCTCTTTCTCAGGTGCATGGCTGGCTGGTTCTTGCGCCCATGCTTAAGGTCTAACTGATCATATGTGGGGTCTGAAGGAATCCCCCCCAGGTCAGACTTGCAGTGGGTTTTTTTTTGCCTTCCTCTCCAGCATGTGAGTGCAGGTGATTTGTCAGGATCATCTGGGTATATCTCACTTAAAATTTTCCCTGCCACTGCAGAGGCCTTGAGCACTGGAGTACCTCAGTCCCTCCTATTCTCTGCCTATCCACGTAACAGTCTTGTCTCCTCTTGGTCTCATTAACTTTGGTCTTATTTCAGTTGCTGGGTTTAGTGTGCGGGTACTGGGTGGTGTGGGTGGCCTGTGATATACAAGAGGTCAGACTAGAAGATCAAGTGGTTCCTTCTGGCCATAAACCTACAAAACTATTTATGGCACACTCATTAACATATCACGGCTCACTGCATCAGTTCACACTCAATTGCCAATTGGAAGGTTATCTTCACAATCAGGATGGTTAGAAATACATACAGTATTTTTAATAAAGTCTTATTTTCTGTGAAGTTGATAGAACTTGCCCAGAAATTATTCCCGTTTGTCCTGGGAGCGTAGATTCACCAAGCCCTACTTGTATCAAATAATAAAAAGTATTTTACAGTCATATACATTTATTAACAGGAGTGTTCCCTTTAGCTAAACTAATAAAACTATTCTTTAGCTGTTTTGCAAGAGATTAATGCTGAGTTTTTGATCTAGTTCCAGATCCTTTATCTTCCAGTTCCTTTCTGAATTCTCAGATGCTAGTAAACACAGAAGCTATGGGCCCAATCAAAAACTCATAGTGTCTAACAGAATCACTACAGTGAAGAAATGCAGGAGGAAGTATATGTTGTCAGAACACTAAAGCATAACAAACACGGGTTATATTTATAGGAGTATTGTTATTAAATTAAATGCCAATTACTCTGATTGGCTACAAACTACTACCACATTTCATAAATAAACCAGCAAGGAATCCAGGTTGCTTTACAGATATGCAAATAACCTTTTAGGAATGCTGTGTTTGCTGCAATCTCTTCATGTTGACCTCTAAGCACATCTAACTCTGACATGAGAGGCAATAAGAATGGACAGTAGACCAACAAACAAAAGCAAAACAAGATACAGGGTCCAATTTTTCCTTTCATTTACACTGGTTCAAATCTGGAGTAACTCTACTAAAGTTATTGTGGCTCCACTGAAGTAAAGAAAAGGAAAATCAGGTCAATGGGCTATTTTCTCCCAAAACACATTCATATAACTCCTAGTAATGAGAGACCATACCTCAGAGATAAGTTATATATTCATATATGCAGAGCAAGACATGAACCCAAAGCAGACCACAGCATACATCTAAAAATAGTCTGTTAATATTTTATCTGGTAATATCAGAATATTTTTCTGCAATTTTTTTTAAATTTAGGTTTGCAAGAAATGGGTCAACATCCAGGGCCAGCTCTAGCCATTTAGCCGCCCCAAGCACGGTGGCACATCGCCGGGGGGGCTCTGCCGCTTGCCAGTCCCGCGGCTCCGGTGGACCTCCCGCAAGCGTGCCTGCGGATGCTCCACCAGAGCCGTGGGACCGGCGGACCCTCCGCAGAGACGCCTGCGGGAGGTCCACCGGAGCCGCCTGCAGCCCTCCTGGCAACCGGCAGAGTGCCCCCCGCGGCATGCCGCCCCAAGCATGCGCTTGGCGTGCTGGGGCGTGGAGCCGGCCCTGTCAAAATCCCCGTAAACAATCAGGGGCACCTTTAAAAGTATTTTACTTAGTAAACCTAAAATAACCATCAATCAAGTCTAAACTAAGTATATAGTGCTCTAAATATAAAGTGTTTCCAAATTCTCTAATCTTATAAACAGCATTATCTCACTGAAGCAGAATATTATCCCAGCAACGTCTGCCACTTCAGTTGGGACAACAACATTCATTCTCTCTCCCCCTCTCTGTCGGCTGCAATGTTACATCCCACTCCAAAAAGTGCAGAGTTTCTGACTTTACAATAAATGGCTTTTGTCTGAATTATGCATTTTATTGATATTATCGCTTCATTTATTCAACAGTACTAATACATCTTGCACATCACATATTAAAGCCTGTTGCAAACTTTTCAGAGCTTTTCATAATTAGTAAGCTCGATCTGATGGCAAGTGGCATATTCAGCACACCCTATCTATAAACAAACAGTAAGTAGATTGTAGGAAAGAAATTTCCTTGGTGCTGTGATTAACAATGTCAAATTTAAGTTTCTTCGTAATAGCTTCCAGAGTCTTAACCCATCATGATCTTTGAGTACTTTCTGTCCTTTCCAAGAGAACTCCCTCTATATAAAAATAAGTGTTCTGTTGCTGGGTCTAACAGAAAGTAGTGGGACAAGTTCTTCTCTCAGTTAAACCTATAAAACCAAACTGGGTTTTACAAGTGTAACTGAGGACAAAGAGTTTTCTTTCCAAAGAGCAATGAAAATTGAGATGAAAAAAACTTGTTAATTCTGTTCACAGTTCTTTATTGTCATCCTCTGTATTTACAAAGATAGATGATTGAAGGGTTCAGATTCCTGACAGAAAACTAATTTGTTTCTTTTATTGTCTATATTATGCACCTATATTCACATTTTAGCTGAAAAATAAATTCAGTTATCATATATGAAACTGATATTAAATTTCTTACAGAGCCAAAGCTCCCAACTATAGAAGATATACCCCAAATTAAATCAGTTAATGGTACACATAAAAATGTGAAACTCAAGTTTAGGTGAGAATACTATAGCCTAACTATAACAACCTGAGACGAGAGCCTGGATGGATTACTGACCATAATTGAGGAAAATTCTGTGGAGAGAGTCACAGGTCCTTCCTCTTTTGGCTTGGAGCCAGTAGTGAGGCACATACCACAAGACGCAGCCAGAATCATAGAATCATAGATTATTAGGGTTGGAAGGGCCCTCAGGAGATCATCTAGTCCAAACCGCTGCTCAGAAGGGAAAGGAAAAGTGCAAGGGAGAGTGTTGAGAGAGTAGGAAGTAAAAGGGAAATAAGTGTGGATAATATTATCTCCCATCCCCCCATGGTTAAATGGAACTGATTGTTTCAAAGAGGAGAATGTTTGAGAAGCTGTTGCACTGAGTGATAAGGTCCAAAAGTTCCAAGGCAGCCAGTCAGAGAGACCTTGTGAAAAAGGGGAAGGATGCAGCTTGTGTGTTCAGCTGTGACAAAGAGTTAATGGGGGCCCACAATACTCAGGGGGATTCATTGGATAAACAGTTCTGAGTAAGGGTGATAAAACAGGATTCGAGTGTGCTAGCATAGCTCAAAAATCCTCACCAAAGGGCTGCCAAGGCAGATAAGCACCATCCATGTTTGGTGAGATCCAGCATCAGACTTCACCAGGCAGCTGGAATCACTTGCTTGTCAGAACAGTCAGAAGTCTTTCCCACCTCCTGTAGGCTCTGACAAGTTTGTAAGTACTCCATCCTCAGCTTAGTTTGCTCAGGCAGACTGCAGGCTCAAAACAGCAGTCACTAAATTAGATGCTGGGTTAAGATCCTTTGAAAATCTGGATCTGGAATCATGGCAAGAGCTAGTTTAGATTGTCATCTTGTTAACTCTGTTCAGGGAGGACAGGTTATTGGTTTATCAGCAGTCTCTCTCTGGGCTCTGGAAAACAATGCCCTATTGTGACTTGTTAACCCTATATATTCCAAGTTCTTTTCACTGCAGATGGATTTCTGGTTCTTACCACACCTGCTTGTCAACTCAATTAAAAAAAAAAACACTGAAAGATGCCAACTCTCTTCACCAGACAGGAAGAAACAAACACAGGTACAAATTCCCCTCCTATCTATCAGTCACTGATTATCAGCTCTTTGAATACTGACATACAGTACTTGATATATATTTTCTACAGAGAAATTTATTTCAGCATCAAAAGAAGCTGCAGAAATCTAGATCAGGACTGACATCAGCCCTAGCAAACCCTATTAATCAGAAAGTAGGAAGCCTCAGAAATTTTCCTCCAGGTACTTGTGAAGATATTAAATAGCCTCCGAGCTATTAAAAACACAAGATCAAAGCTTTCAACGATATCTTGGCAACCTCTGAAGTATCTGAATACCTCAGAAACTCTGATGCGGAAAGCGGTGATGCGGAAAATAAATAATAATAATAACAAAGCCACGATCGGCAGCACTTCAGCAGCAGCTCTACCACATCGCTTCATTCTTCAGCAGTGGGTCCTTCCCTCCGAGAGAGGCTGACAGACCCGCTGCTGAGTTGCCGCTGAACCCCTGGACGTGCCACCCCTTTCCACTGGCCACCCCAAGCACCTGCTTCCTTCGCTGGTGTCTGGATCCGGTACTGTAATCAATATAAACCACAATGCAGAGAAATCAAGAGACAAGTCTGTGCACTGAGGTAAAATGTCTCTCTTGACCAATGTATCAGCTGCATATGACCCTGTAAGACCCTTTGATTAACTTAATCTTTCTATATCAACGAAGGACACCCTGGTTTAGCATGCAAAAGTACCAAATATGCCCTCATAGTTTGACATGATTTGACTTTGAGATGAATGTAGGTGTCAGACAATCAAGATAACGAGAATACTACCACCATGAAAGTTTTGCCTTCACCCTGTGCCACCCATTGTAGCAAGAACTGTTGCAGAGATACTGTACAGCATTGCACTTTTCTGCACTGAGACCTACAAATATGACCTGACATTGTAGAAACAATTTCATAGTTTCCAGTGAAGCATAATCAGACAAGGATTAGCCAGAGGACAGTGAAAGTGATGAAAAGACTGACATGGACAATAATGTGTAATGAATGTATGTGTGGCAGGACAACACATTAAGAAATTTCCAAGTATATATGCATGAACTGACTGCAAAAAGCATGTCTGCACATATATTTTGGTGAATACAGTGACTATTTACAACTAGTTTAATTTTGTTCATTCTAATTGTCCTAATTTGGATATATCATAAAAATACAAGACAGATGCCTTAATATCTTAATTTTAATGTACACGTTTACATTCACATATCTTTGTTGTTTTCATGAAGATCACAACTTATGCTGCAATTGACAGGTCTTTACCTGATTTTAAACAAAATGGAAGAAATCAAAACATTCATTTTCTTACCCAGTGCTTGAGAATACATTATCATTTACAAAACTGACCTTTACCAAAGATGGTAAAAGGAAATTTTAAGTCAATTATTTCTTTCAATGTTTTGTTTCTTTCAATATTGTGTGTGAGTGAGAGAGAGAGGGAGAGAGAGAGAGAAGCAACCAGTTTACATGTGCAATATTTCTTGTGGTTTGCAGAAGAAATAATATATAAAAATCATCAACTCAAGACAATCTGTTCACATGTTTAGTAACTGGTACTTAGTTTATTCACATCCAATCATGCAAATATATATATGTGTCACTTAAGTGAAACACACGTATTTACTGGATTGGAGCCTTATAATAGTTATTTACACACACACACACACACACACACACACACACACACACACACACACACACACACACACACACACGTAAACTGTGCTCAGAGTGAAAATCATCCCACTACAGAGGTCCTCTGCAAGCAATCTGAACGGGTTGAATTCCACCCAAAGAAATTTCAACCCATTCTATAAAACATCGAGAAAGGAGAAATGATCTCAATATTAAGCATTTCTTACATAGTGGTAGCAGATAGCCTTCCAAGCTAGAAAATTTGCAAACATCTAATATAGTAGAACCCACATCCCCAGAAAACTGTCTAAATGTAAGAACGTAAAATTAAATAGTTACACACATCTAGATTATATAATTGTCCTAAAATACTTTCATTTGACTAGAAATAAAGTTTTTCTTCATTATATACATCTAGATTATTCATTTCACCGATTTCTACTGTACAAGTTAAAAAAAAATCAAATGAAGGGGAAAGATACAAAACCAGAACACACAGCAGAATGAACCTCTAATTTGCAACAGATTCTGTAAAAGTTATAGCAAAAAAAACCAAGGAGTAACATCATTGCACAGAGGTGTATTGATAACATTCCAGTGGAACCTGAGTAATTTAAAAAATGGGAAAATCACCTTCTCACAGCATCTATTTTCTTAAATAGAGAAGTCCATAAACCCTGTGCAAGATCAAAACTCACCCCTCTCTGGGGGATTGATTTTATGAACAAATGAACAATAAGGTGCAAAATCCAATCCAAGCTTTCTCCTCAGATTAGGCCACTCCTAGGGCTCTTAGTTCAGGGCAGTTCAGTCTACCCTTGACTTTCTCTCTACCTCAGATTCAAAATCCCTCTTTTAAGGCAATATTCACGCTGAAGCCTGCTTTCTCCCTTTCATTCCCTCCTGCTGGAGTGACCTCCCTCTAAACTTGATATTGTTGGCAAAAGTTGCAATACTGAAGTTCAACACTAATCTCCGGAATAGGTCATTAACCTACCTGATCCAATACCTGAACCCCATCACAAACATCTACAATCACTCTTTTTTCATACCTAGGTCGGCAGCTCAAAACTCCAATCATCACACAAAGGGATTTTATACCCTTTCCTATCTACTTTGAATTCATGCTATGTTTAATCATGCAATGTACTGCGTCTGACAAATTTGTGGTCTCTGAAAATATATTACATGCAAAGAGTCGGATTCTCATCTCTTGAAGAAAAATGCTCTTTAAGCAAAAAAATAAAATGACTTATGTGGAAAGCACTGCAGGAATTGGCCCTTTAATGGCAGAAGAATTTTTGCCAAAGTAGGCTCTTTGACTCTTCTGGATCTGCCTCTAGACGTGTCTCCTTTCACATGTCAAATCATAAAAGATGCTGTCAATCTGTGAAATTCAACATATTTTCAGACTTCTGATTTCATTAGTACTGTCTGACTTTATCATCCCTCTAAAAAATCCAGCGGCTACTTCTGTAAGATTTAGCTTAAAAACAAAAATACTCATAGTCATTAAAAATGGAAGGCTTCTCTGCATCAATATAATTGATAAAACTGACAGTTCCAGTGATTCTGATTAAAAAAAAAATCTGACAATATAGAATATATACTTGAGTGAGCGTGTCTCCACAATTATGGACGGATACTCTACATTCCTTGATTTTTATTGAGGGAAGAGGCATTGTATTATTATGATTAAACAATAACGGGTGAGAAGTTAGGTTGCTCTTGGCATTTTTAGGTCATTTCAATTTACTTAAAAAATAAGATTATGGGAGCATTAAAAGCCTTCAGGTCAATATTGCTATTGCATTCCAGCCTGCATAAAAAAGTGTAATCTATCAGCAAATGAAGCGTTCAAGATGATATTAACTTTTTTACTTTTTGAAGTTGATCAGACATACACTTGCTCCAGTTACACAGAAGTTTTTTAAAATTTTAAAGTTCCATTAATTGTTCAGTTTTAGACCTACGAAAACCTTGTTCATTCTATTTTCTTGTTAATTTTTATATAACTGCTTAATCTTATTTTCTACAAAATATTTTTTAAATACTGAACTTTTATAAAAGCTCAATCCTACAAGATTTGTGCATGCAAAACTTCTACTGACTTCAAGCTGAGTAAGATATATTTCCAGAAAAAACTCTCACTAAATCCCCACTCTAACCAAGAGAAATCTCTGTTTCTATTTTAATAGTTCAACAGAGATGAAAGTTACTGGTAATGGCACCTAATCTGAACATATACTTTTCTAAAAAGTAGAACAATCATGCACAAACATTTCTCCACTGTCAGTTCTGGAAACTCATGCAATATACGATGGACTTTACTCTTAAGCACAGTGTTTTGCTCATTCATAAAACATAAGCCTTCTAAAGAGATAACTTTGATGGGACTGAGATGTGGACAGACAGCCCATATTCTCTTCTAATACACTTTACCTTGCTTGTAGCTAAAACGATGTCAGTCTGTCACATCTCTCTCCTTACTCTCAGCTAGCTTTCAAAGTAAAAGTTAAAGCAGTTAAAATAAACTAGAAGCTAAAGTTAAAAAATAATTATAAAAGAATGATCATGGCAGGATGTATCTTAATATAAATAATAACCAATTAAAAGACAGTGGAGAGATCTTCATTCTATTAGGGACACCCTAGTGTGGTATCCATCTGTTGTGACTGATAGGCAGCAAAATCAAGCAGGCCTGGACATGAAATGAAAATGTGTATATTAATAAGAACATAAGAACGGCCGTACAGGGTCAGACCAAAGGTCCATCTAGCCCAGTATCCTGTCTGCCGACAGTGGCCAATGGGAGTGAACCTAACAGGTAATGATCAAGTGATCTCTCTGAGTTTAGGGACATCATAAACAGAGTCTAGGGACACAGAATGCAGCACAGAAGGCATCTTAGAGTAACAAATCATGTCTCTAAGTAAATGATGAACTATTGCCAAAGTATGTTATTGCTGAGAGTTAACTTACATCAGTTAAGCAAGTACCAGTTGCTCTGCATTTTTACAATGAATTATCTTGAAATTGTCTTTAAAAATATACTGCTACAAATCCTACTTTATTCCTTCAATGACGTTTGTTTTGTCCTTCCTATCTTTTTAAATTTTACATACATGTATACTGTCACCAAAATGTAATTATTTCAGTAACAAGTGCTGTTTCAAAGGATGGGAGAATTGGTATCTAGAAAATGTTATGGGCAGATGATAAAGTATTTCAGGGTGAGGAGACTGTTAGATTTGGGAGACTTTTACATGGAATTTAGCCTAGTTTAGCAGTACAACCAGTCAATCTGAAATGAACTGGGAGCCTCCGTCCAACATCCAAACGACAAAAATGCACTACCACCACAACTGACAGTTTGAGCTACGTAGTATGCTCTTTCATATACACCTCTACCTTGATATAACGTGGCCATGGGGAGCCAAAAATCCCTACCGTGTTATAGTGGAAAGGCCGTTATACCAGGGTAGCAGTGGCAGGGCTGCAGCGGTGATTTAAAGGGCCCGGGGCTCCCTGCAGCAGCTGGAGCCCTGGACGCTTTAAATCACCAGCCAGCCCTGCTGCTTCAGCCCCAGGGTAGCAGCAGCAGGGCTCCAGCGGTTATTTAAAGGGCCTGGGGCTCCCCACAGCAGCCGGAGCCTGGAGCTTTTTAAAGTGCTGCCCGATCCCCGCTGCTACCATACTATATGCGAACCCATGTTATATCAGGTCACATTATAGTGGGGTAGAGGTGTATATACACATATACATATACAGACACAAAAAAAAACATTAAAATTCAGTCTGAGGCTGGAAAACATGGAAAACATCAGCCCAAATGGTTAAAGTCTGGCAAATAAGCAACTGAAAACAGAGTCTTATAATAATGGGATGTGCTGAGCAACCTTTATAATAGGTGGTGCTGCAGCCCTGCCCATAATACAACTGCTCAGTCAAGAACAGTGTTTAGGCACAGTAGCATGGTATTATTGGGAATCTTGCATTGAACCTCTCACATATAGAAATCCAAGTAGATACGTATAGATTATGCTCATTGTCATAACAATGCTATGCTACAGAGGAATATTATGTCATCAGGCAGCATGATCTATCTTTTAGTTCTCTTTTCTTCTCTCTTATTGGAAGAAACAGAGGCTTTCAGTTTTAGTGTTGTCAATCATGCACTTTGCACAATGGCTAAATATAACTGATTACATTTCAAAGTGTTATTTTACATACTTATATGGTGCCCATTGCCCTAGTGCAGGGGGAGGCAACCTATGGCACGGGTGCTGAAGGCGGCACACGAGCTGATTTTCATTGGCACTCACACTGCCTAGGACCTGGCCACCGGTCCAAGGTGCTCTGCATTTTAATTCAATTTTAAATGAAGCTTCTTAAACATTTAAAAAACTTTATTTACTTTACATACAACAATAGTTTAGTTATATATTAAAGACTTATAGAAAGAGACCTTCTAAAAATGTTAAAATGTATTACTGGCACGTGAAACCTTAAATTAGAGTGAATAAATGAAGACTCGGCACACCACTTCTGAAAGGTTGCTGACTCCTGCCCTAGCGTCTGAGTGCCTCAAAACACCTCTATGAGACAAGGCAGTACTATTATCCCTGTTACAGATGGGAAGCTGAGGCACAGAGAGTCTAAGGAAAGTGCCCAAGGTCACACTGGAAGCATGTAGAAGAGAACTGAACCTAGGTCTCCTATGTCCTAGGCTAGCATCCTAGCAACTGCACCATCCTTCTGACATATCCATCCTCACCAGATTGATGGTACTCTTCAACCAAGAATTACAAAAGTGTTAGCAAAAGATTTTCAGACTATTTCTCATTAAGGTGATTCATTCTTGGGATAAGTTGTTTTCTGGAGAAAGGATGAAAAATAACTACGATTTGTTTTGGCACACATCACTGCAGCAGCTGTCAAACCTGATTACAGTGCCCTAGAAGAAAACCACATTCCAGCAAGCATTAATGCAACCCCAGGGACAAACAATAAAATAGGTATGTTATGTATAATAGATTTAATCTATGTCTATGAATAAACCTTGGGAAATAAATGATTAAAACTTCTTGCGCAGTTGCATTTGTTTTTCTACATATTAGCCCATAATGGTTCTTTTCAATTCTCTCTCTACAGATATCTTTAGTGGACACAGAGCCAGATTTCCAACTGGTCTCAAACTTTTCTCTAAATTTTCATGCATAAATTTCTATTGCACATACAAAACCTGCATTTGAATGCACAAATCAAGTGTTTGCAAGTCTATCCAAAGTATCTGTGCAAATGTGGATTTTGCATTTATGTGCATATACATATGCAATTTACCGGTTGCAAAATCAGAAGATGAAAAATTGGATTAAAAATTATCCTGGAACACTCTTTTGCAGAATCTCCTTAATTACTTCTATAATTAATCAAATACATTCTGATATTTTTCAGTATATCTCCTTGCAAAACTGGATACAAAAACTGAATTTGCAGAGCTACATTTTCCTCTCTGAACCACATACTGGACCTTGTCAAGCCTATTCAGTTCTTCCAAAGTTCACACAACACCCACTGGACTTTAGTAGGTCTTGTGTATGTAGGAAGAACAGACAAGTCTTTAAGTGATAGATCAGAGTATAGAGTTTACTCTTAAACCTTCACGTTATATTTGACTGATTCTTAGTATAATTCAAATAATTTTAACAGGATTAAGTCATCAAAAACAAGTGTTCTAGTGGCCACCACATTTTCAACAAACCAACACAATTCAACATTTATTGTAATCCTTCATTGTCTTATTTAAAAAACAACAAATTAATCTTCCTTGTATCCACTTTCTCTAACTGAAATATGAAGAACTGATTTAAAGCTTAGTTAGAGGGATTTTCAGTGTTAGTGCAGCTATTTAAGACACTCTTATTTGAAATAAAATACATGTTTAAAACATTCAAATTATAGTTACTGTTACACCAATTCAATGAGAGTAAGAGGGAGACAGATGTAGATGAAATTCTTCGACAGAAAAGTTAACTAAGTCTCCAAATTTGAACTTTATTTCTTACTGTTATAAAGATTCACAGTGGGATTTCATCCATTCAAGACTGTATTAACATCACAGTTTTTTAATACTATTAACAAGCCCCCATTACTCCACAGGAAGAACACAATATTTGTATCCACCTAAGAAGCTGCCCCTACTGCTACTTCATGAATTAACAAGCAGAGTGGACTCTTCTTCAAGAGTGAAAGCACGTTATCTTCATGATATCTACAATAATCTGTGATAGTTGTCTTTCTTTGCTCTGATGTATTTGTTTCCTATATCAACATAATTCTTTTCCTCCCCTGCAAATCTTGGAGCACATTTTATTTAATGAATCTGGTATTTCTTTACAGTGAATTGCAAGAAGTCCTGGATGGTTTGAGCAATTAATTATGGCCTTTCATAAGATACCAATACAAGCCCTACCAGAATCCAAGTTATCAGATGGCCTCAAAACCATCCCAAATTTTGCATCCACGAGTATGTCCTCACCATTTTTTTCAGCATGCACACAGAACAGGGGTGGGGGGAGGACACAACTGTCATAAATGGCTCCCTGAATCCCAAGCCAGTTTTGCTCCAGCTGTGGCCGATTTTAGGACAGCCTATGGAATGCTATTAACTATGCCAGCTGGTAATGCCAATGAACAGTATGCCAGCTGAGGACAGCCAGAGTTCGGCACACTCTTATACATGCCAATATTCCCTCTATAACAGAGTGGTCTTCCCCTTTAAGGAATAGAAGGTCCGGAGCCACACAGCACTTTTGGATTATCAGACCCAGCTGGGAATGAATCAAGTAATTATAAAAGCCAAGAAGTTACTCAGGTGGGAAGGTGAGCAGCAGGAAGGAGGCTGGATCCTGTGGCAGGCCCTGGAATGAGAGACATGAGGGGAAAAGGTCTTTGGGCTCCAGACTAGGTTATATGTGCAACTTATGTTAAACGGTTTTTTTCTCACTGAAGAAAAAAGTGTGCCTTTAAGGAAGGGCTTGAAATGACTTGGGTATGGTGGTAGTCCTTCTGGGGATAAGAAGACAGGCCAGGAGCCCTACACCCTCTCCAGCAGATTTGCAAGGAGGGTGGCATAAAGAGAAAGCTATTGTTGCCCTTTGATGGAGTCTGGTATATTCTTCTACGCAATTTTGTTTACTTACAAAGAATGAACAAAGTCCTGCTTCTCCAAACACAGGACAAACCAAGAACAAAAATCCCCAGGCCTCTTTAGCAAACAACAGACTCAAAAGCTCCCTCTCTAGCTTCTTCTACCATCACACTGCGTTTGCACTCTCCTGCTTGGTTCTCTTGCTTTTTGCTTCTCCCGCCCCATTCTTGTTCTTCTCTCAATTTCTCAGTTTCTGTGTGTCCTCTACTCTCTACCCAACTTCCCCACACACACACATACCCCAATCGCAAAACCCAATGGAACCCTCCATCCACATGGTACTAGTTTCTGGGCAGACTATTAGGATTTGTTTTAGCTGTGGTCCCTTAACTATCTTTTACAACTATCTTAAATGAAGGGCTCATTCACATAACAGTTCGAATGAGGTTTTAACTCAACCCACAAGTTTTCACCCAGCTCATAACACTATGCTGGCTCTATACATGCTAGGGACTCTCCCACTCTGGGGGAACCCAAACAAGAGAAATACACTCAGTCTCTGCTCCCTTTGCGCCATGGGAGCAGCACAAAAGGAGTTTAGTGAGACACAGAGTCTGGTCCTAAGATTTTATATAAATGGGGAGTGGCTGGTCTCATGATTAAGGAAGAAAGACTAAAAGTCAAGAGATATGATGTAAAAGTGAGTCTTTGCCTAAATAAGAGTAACTTTAGGAATAAGCTCAACATATCTAATACTTGCTCAAGTAGCAACTGATCACTCCCAGAAAAAGTTACTAAACTATCTTATTATCAGGATTTTCAGGTCAGACGTCATATGAATGATATAAAGTCTACTTTGAGGCCATTATAAAGACAAAACAGTTGTTGTTGCATCTACTACTGCAGCCTAACAAGGGTCTGACTTTGATACTGTATAAGAACCTACCAACGAGTCAAATCCATTTGCTATTAAAATTCATGAAAGATAGAAGGATCTGCCTGAATAAATACCTAAAAATAGTGGAATTTGGTTGGGATATTATAAAAAAAACTTCCTATCTACAGGACATATGTAGATGCTTCTTTCTGTAGGTATTAAACTAAAAAGACAGGTTCAGTTGACCTGTACCACCTTTAACCTATCTTGGTGTAAGAGGAGAAATTATTGCATGAAATTGAGATGTTCGTTATGTCAAGAAATGTGTACAGTGACCTTAAGTTATGTTGGATGAAATACTGAAAGGGATATCAAGCCAGAAACACACTTAATCTTGCTTGGAACTTACTTCTTTGATCAGGTGTTGGCTGTACCTGATAGATTTATTTCCTTTGATTGACGGCTCATGCAGGGACTTGTAACAGATTAGAAGAATGTGTACATTACCTCTCTCCAAAGTTGGTTTAGCTATGAAACATTATGCCCATGGAAAGACACAGTAGGATTAAGGAAGTTAAATTTGGACAGTATAGAAATGCTCACCAACCTGTTTTTTAAAAATTCAGTTTCTCAAAAAAAAAAACAACTATAGTTAAATGTTTGTCTAGTTTCCACTTTTTCCTCCTCAGTTAAAATCTTAATTACACTCATAATAGCAGCCAATTAATCATAGTGGTTAGGATGGGAAGAGCAATGAATCATCTATTTCACAATGTTACCAACTCTCCTAATTTTGTAATGAGTCTTGTGACATTTTATATATTTCTTAAAGTCACGAATACTGAAGTCATGTGGTTATCTGAATCGCTCAGCTTCCATTTCTTATTTAAAGTAAGTAGCACTCATGGTTGGAGAGAAAAGCTTGAAAATGTGAAGTCTAAATGCTCTGAAATCGGAAGACAAATAAAATTTATTTTTTTTTTAAATCTCATGATTTTTAACCGCTCAGGTTTGGCATCCATACTCCTCCTTCACGTTACAGGCTGTTCCCTGCACAAGGTTTTCTAGTGCATTCTGCAGTCTTGTTTTAATTGTAACAAGCAATGGAGTTTTCACCAAATACCCTTAGGTGACTATTTCAAATTCTAATAGAATGTTTTGTTGTAGGACATTCTTCCTGATGTTTAGCCTAAATATCACCTTTCTGAATTTCATCCTAGTTACTCTTAGGGCTTGTCTTCACTACGGAACTAAATGAACTCTGCTGAAAATCGATTTAGCAGGTCTAGTGAAGACATGCTCAATCCATGGGAGAAGTGGAAGCAATGTCAGTCGGAGAGCATCATAGTGTGGACCCCGCAGTAAGTGGATCTAAGCTATGTCGACTTGAGTTATGCTATTAACGTAACTCAAATTGCGTAGCTTAGATCGACTGACAGTGGTAGTGTAGACCAGGTCTGTGTAACACCCCTTGTATCAGCTATTGTTTAAATGGAGGTTAATTTCCTTTAACAGGAGGTTTCTTGAGATATATGGTACCTATCTGTATTCCACACATGAGTACATGTGCATTCCATGTCTCTGCGACTGGAGAATTTGCAAGTAGTGTTCTTCGTGAAGGTATGGATGGAACTCCAGGTTGCTGCCCTACAAATGTCCTGCATTTCCTGGGAAAGACAGGCCTTGACTGTGGTTCAAAGTCTGCCAGTGACTTGTCTTATCAGGCTGTTAATGGCCTGGAATCTCTCCATAGTGAGATAAGCCTTTGCTGAGGTCGAGTCTAGTGTTGTTCCTATAAAGTCTATGGTTTTCATGGGAGCCAAAGTAGACTTTTCCCTGTTTCCCAAGGATGCCAGAAGACAGAGCAATGATCAGATTGCCAACTGAACTTCCCACAAAGAGCCAATCATCCAGGTACAGAAAGTTGATGTAGCCACTTCGTCTCATCTAGGCTGCCACCACCAAGAAGACAATGGGTGCTACTGCCAGTCCAAACAGAAGTCCTCTGAACTGATAGTGGTCTTGTCCAGAAACCTTCGGTCAGATGGAGAGGGACCTGTTCTTGTACCTATAAGAGTATCTCTTATCCCCATAAGAACCCCAAGGCAATAGTTCCTTGGGCTTAGCTGCTCTGGCCTCTGCGCCAAAGCTTAAGCTCAGAGGGGCACGGCTTACAGACTGAGGCTGCTGTACAGGAAAAGTCCCCCTGACCTGGATCCAATTGGGGTCTGATGGTCAAACATTCAAAGCTCTCATCCCTCTTGAGCTTGGAGAGGGGAGGAGTGGCAGATGCTGCAGTTGGTGAAGATGTGAGCCTGCCCCTTGTATCAGCTAGGGTAAAGGCAGTGGTCATCGTTGACCAAGACAAGCGAGAGCAGGAGACATACTTCTTAAACCCTGGGACTCTGAGCATAGTCCCTCTCCTGAGGCATGTGGGGGCGGGGGGGATAGGAAAGGTCCCTTGGGGGGGAAACTACATTAAGTGTAAAACTGCTAAAGCACTAAAAATTGTAAACACTAAAATCACTTACAAAATATTTACAGATAGGAAGACAAAGAAGCTTCGGACACAGAAGATTCAGACTAACGCTACTTGGAAGTAAGAAGGAACTGGGGAAGTGGTTGGTCCTCTTATACACTAGATCTTATCATAAGGAGAGCCAAAGTGCAAGTGCGGACCAACGGACACTACTTACACATTCTCTAGTTTCACGTGCCCAGAGCGCTTGCACACTGACATGTGAAATACACATAGGGATCAGCATTCAAAGAAGAATCACCGGAAAGAGGGCAGACACTGCTGTCTTCAAGTTTGCATCATAAAAATGATTGATATAATATAGTTGCAAAAATTGTATTTCATTATGAAATATTCTGTAGTGTCTCATAAAAATTGAAAACTTGGTAGATGACCTTAAATGTTATCTATAAGATTAAACAGAAAAAAACCTACAAATGATTTGCAAAGGGGGTACTAATTATGAGCTTGACAGGCTTTTCAGGATCAATCTGGAATTGCTAAATAGTTCCGCAGCATATGGGGGTGAAGTTGACAAGATAGGGTCAGTAACTAATGTTATTATTTGTGTTTTTTAAAAAGGATTGTACCCCAGTAACCCTCTTCATGAAGTGAAAGGCAAGGAGAGATGATAGAGAACAAGGACTATCCTTAAAAACTCAGCAGCTTCCTGAACCCAATTCTGCCCTATCCAATTCCCACTGAAGTCAACTGGACTATTTCATGTGCTTAAAATTAAGCATGTGCATAAATCTTTGCAGACTGGACCTAATTTTTTCAAATAAAATGACTAACTATGATTGGATTTTTGTTTTTTGTGTTTAGGATTTTTTATAAACAAGAACTACGAAAAAATTAGATTGGGTTGATTATTTTGTATCACTGGATAATGTAACTAGCAAACAAATAAAACTCACAAATACTACCTTAAAAGACTTGTCTTAGTTATTGTTACTTCAATGGACTGTGGTATCAAGTCAAAATGTTGATTTACTGTGGGAGAAAAGTTTCAACTATTCCTTTTGTTTTATTATGAAACACAGAATGCCTCAACTACATTCAAGTGTTTAAAGGCATTCCACTTAATTTTAGAAGATAGACTTGCAAATGTGAGAGGATAAATAAACCTGTGAGAAAATGAAATCAGGATGAACTGAATTCAAACTATTTAATAATCAACTGAAGTGCAATATAGTTGATATATCAGTCAGAACTTATCTCTAATTTGAAATGTTATAAACCAGATTTAATAAAGAAAGATTCTACCCATATGCTCTACAATTTACTTCTTCCATCAGATTAACAGATTTGTGCTGGAATTCAGTTAGATCTTTAAAAAAAGCTGACTTCATCTTAAACACTTAATTTCTACAAAGAACAGCCAGTAGATCTAAACAGCTTTGGTGCTCAAGGTCCAGTAGTTTCAGAAAGATAATTTTTAATCAGACTGTTTGCAATAGAAAACATGTATTTAAATCTCCTGTCTGCATAAACATTAGGATGGTGTTCTAAAAGTTTCTTGTATTATATTCCTTTTCATGCTGTTTACAAACCAGTAACATTCCAGAATTATAAATAACTCCTACAGCAAAGACATGCACACAGTAAATGTACATTTTTCTTTAAACATAATAGCATAAAAGTGATTATAAAAATAATTACATTTACATAGCTAAGTAATAATTCCAATTTTAACCTAGCATTATTTTCTTTTAAGACAACTGGTAAAGTGTCCCTAGGACAGATAAACATTTTAAAAGACAAAACATCAACCAGAAGCTACTGATCTTAATTCTTAGGGATGATCCTCACAGAATCAATACAGCTAGTAAGTGACTAAGGTCTTGGATAAAATTGAAACAGATGATACTTAGACTTCTTTAATTAAAACCTTCAGTGCTTAAAATAGGCAAATACTATAAAATTGGTGATCTTGCCACATTATGTATTGGTTTAAAGAATACAAATACACATAAAATGTAACAGAGTTATGTTAACTACTTGGAGAGCCTTCCAAACATCACCCTAAGTAAATCCTCTGATAAGAAAAAAAGTGAACGAGGGGAGATTACACAGCTAATGCCCAGGGATGAAGTAAGGTCATAGAAGCTTGAGATGACAGAGGATTACAGAGATAGGATCTTTCAAGCATTCCACACAAACATTAATGGAATCTGGCACCTTCTTCCATTAAGTGTTAGAACTGCACTAAAATATTAATATGCCTCGCAGACTACGATCTTCTAACTTCCTCCCATGGATAAATATTTGTAATAGTGTTAATCAAATACAGTGACATTACCACTGCACAATATAGATATGGGTATTAAATCTATGCAGACATTAGAAAGGCATGAAATATACTAGTCAAATGTTAATACAAATGAGAAGCAAGAAAAAAGAATCTATGTATATGATATGTGGCTGAAAAATATAGAAAATACCAGGAAGCTAAAACGAAACACCAAATTTAAAATGTGGGCACCTACGTGTCTAGTTATGCAAACCTTTACTTATACAGAAACTTAGCCAATGATGGAGCATATAAAACTTTACATACAGATGGGCAGGAGAAGGGTTAACACAGGAGTAAGAGAAACAGGAACTACTCCAGTTGGTCCCTCCTTACTCTGAACTCTTGCACAACAGGGCTCTGTCTTGCACAAAATGAAGAAATCGACAAAGATGTAGACCAAACAATGTGGTTATATACAACTGAGAGCAGGAGACTTATTTAAAGATCAAACTGTATGTAGCAAAGGGTGGCTACAGTAAGCCAGGCTTGTCTACATCAGAAAGTTGCAGCGCTGGTGAGGGAGTTACAGCGCTGCAACTTTGAAGGTGTACACATCTGCAGGGCATCACCAGCGCTGCAACTCCCTGTTTGCAGCGCTGGCCGTACTCCCGTTTTGTCTCGGGTGCTACAGCGCTGGTAATCCAATGTAGACACTTACCAGCGCTTTTCTTGACCTCCGTGGAAGGAGGAAGCCTCTGGTAATCAAGCTGGTCTCCTTTCCCGGTTTGCTCTCTCGTTCCCGGAACCCCGAGCAAGCAGGTCTCCTTCCCTGCGGTTTGCTGGGTGGCTCCGGGAACGCGAGAGCAAACCGCGGCGAAGCTGGTCTCCTTTCCCGGTTTGCTCTCTCGTTCCCGGAACCCCAAGCAAGCAGGTCTCCTTCCCTGTGGTTTGCTGGGTGGCTCCGGGAACGCGAGAGCAAACCGCGGCGAAGCTGGTCTCCTTTCCCGGTTTGCTCTCTCGTTCCCGGAACCCCGAGCAAGCAGGTCTCCTTCCCTGCAGTTTGCTGGGTGGCTCCGGGAACGCGAGAGCAAACCGCGGCGAAGCTGGTCTCCTTTCCCGGTTTGCTGTCGCGTTCCCGGAACCCCCCTTGAAGCCGCCCAACAGCGCTGCAGTGTGGCCACATCTAACACCACTTGCAGCGCTGGTTGCTGTAAGTGTGGCCACTCTGCAGCGCTGGCCCTATACAGCTGTACTAATACAGCTGTAACAACCAGCGCTGCAAAATTTTAGATGTAGACATGGCCAACAGAGTTGGAAGGAATCAGGTAGTACACCTTTGGGAGAGGCTAAGCAAATGAAGGACAGTGGCTGTTTGACCCAGGGAGTGGCAGATCCATCACCATCTTTTGCCTACCCTCAAACCTGTTACCATAGTTGACAAACCGCAGTCCCCACTTCCACCTACCATCAAATCTTTCTTTCATGACCACACACAGGAAGCCTTTGTGGAGCAGACTCTGCAAACATTTGCCCATGTAGCAGAACTCATGCCATATGTTAGACTCTCCACACCAACATGGGCATGTCTGGATTTTCCCATTATTGTGCTATGGGATATTTGAATGCCTTGGGGTAATCAAGGGCTGCTCATGGTTCTCCTTTATTAGAGAGAGTCACCGAATGGGTTTCACCTGAAAACAGATGAATGGAAATTTAGGCTGCTGAAGGGAGATGCATGTCAGAAAGTGCAGCCATGTGTGCTACCTGACTTTTGCGATCTTCAGCAGGAAGATTACTTAGGGAGTGGGGCTTCCCTTGAGCCACTCCCACAGCCTGCCAAAAAGACTTGGCTGTCCCAATTAAGTTGTCCACATTAGAAAACTGGACTAGCAGTATAACATAGAAAATAATACCTCGATCCATTATCCAAGAGAAAAATGTATACATGATAAAGGTATTTTAAACTATATTTAAGTATATGTTCTTCCTTTCTCCCTTCTGGACACATTGGAAAAACAGAAGTGGAATGGAAAAGAAGATGCAGACTATATGAAATCTAAGTTTATGAGCTACTAAACTGCCATCAGAAGTCATCCAATTTAGAAGCAGTTGTGTCTCATACCACCAGTTTACTTCCCTTTATGTGCCAGCTTTTCATCAATTACTTCTATTATGGGTGCCGCATGTTGACAGCAGAACTTAGATAAAATAGACTGGTATATAGGAAAAGTAAACTATAGACTAGATACACATCAGGAAGCTAAACTGCATTTTTTTTGGATAAAAGTTTGGCACATTTGAGACAGGACTGTGTGGCATGGCATGGCACGTACTGAAGCTGCAATGGAAAGAATACATCCTTCTGTGGAGCTAAATACTGAAGTCCTTCCTCAGAGAGAACTCCCATGAAAACTAAGAAATAAGTAAGGTCATTAGGATTTGCCCCCTGAAGTTTATTTAATACAATTCAGTAATCAGCTGGACAAAGATGAAAATAGACTCCATATTACTATTAGACTGGTAAATAGTCCAAGAAGTGGATGGTGCCATTTTGAGAAGTTTTGATGCATGCCTGGCAGCACACGTTTATCCTGTCAAATGATGCCTAGAAAAAAAAAAACATGAGGGAACAACTAAAACAATCTGGGATACTTTCTGCACAACAGACTTTTAGAAGATCTGGTGACTGTCATGCAAATGATGCACAGCAGTTCTCAAGAACAATCTTTTTTTTCTTTATACTTAGTCAAAGACAAAATAAGGGTATGTGATAATATCAAAAAGAAATAGAAAGTTTTAGGTTGAGACCATGCTTTTATTTATGTGGCAAAAGTGACATTTGGAGGAGATTCATATTTTATTTCACTTTTTCTTGTTGTTTCATATATACTGAATGCTTATTTTTAGCCAGATCAACAGCTGTAAAATACTAAACACATTTTTAAAATGTGAATGAGCAGCTTGTGGAAAATAATTTAAATTGAAAGCACGGAACTACGTGTAGTGACTGCACTTAACGAAAGCACTGCACTAAAAAGTAGTATAAAAAATAATGTTGATGTAAAAATCAAATAAAATAAATTTCAATGGGATTTTGAAAATTTTCAACAGGTGTATAATGCACAGCAGTATTCTTACATCCCTATTCAGTCTCTTTATATATAAATAGTGAGTATGATTTACCATACCATATCTACTGCAGTACCTGAACACCATAGCATTAGCCACAATGCAGACTCTCCCTGATTTTGTCTGGTTTTAGTTAGAACCTTTGCAATGTATTCTGTGCATATAATTATTCATATTCTTGGGAACAACCTGATATTACTATGTTTTACCATTATTGGCTAATTTTGATAATTTGTAGACTACAAATGAATTGTAAAAAAAAACAACAAACCATGGAGAAAGAGGGCAGAATTTAGATACTAAAACATCTAAGAGTGTTATCTTATCTTTGACATTGTTGCCTGGCTGTGGAGACTAATGCAACTGCCAGGTGACAGCAATTAGGAGGCAGAAAGTAAAAAGTAAACTAAAAGAATTAATGCAACTTTATACCACCTGAACATTGATCAACTTATAAAACTATAAGAACTCTAGTATCAAAAAGCCTTCAGTGCTAGGATATTTATTGACACGTGCAATGATTCAGATAAGACAATAGGAAAGCTGAGAGCAAAACAAATAATTGGAGAAACAACCCAGACTGATATGTGCATTCTCAGTAAAATACATCTCTTTGTACACATTTTAATCCTGAAAATTCACTTCTGCCAAAACTTGAAGAATAGTGATTCCCTTTTCATATCTATAATCATCCTCATGTTCCTTATTTAAAATACACTAAAACACAAAACCATCCCCACATGTGCATGGTTTTAATTATCAGAGGGGTAACCGTGTTAGTCTGTATTCACAAAAACAAGGAGGAGTCCAGTGTATAATATTTGTATCTGTAATTTTTACTCCATGCATCTGAGGAAGCGGGTTTTTTACCCACAAAAGCTTATGACCAAATAAATTTGTTAGTCTTTAACATGCCACCAGACTCCTCCTTGTTTTTATGGTTTTAACTGATCACCTGCATGGATCTCTTTCCTTGACCTATCCTCTCCCTTCTGTCTGGCTCTCTCCCTTCTGTCATCTCTGAAGTTTGGAGTAGAAGCTCTTTAAGTAAGAAACTGTAGCTTTTATATCTTTTGTGGAACGCCATGAAATAATAAATGAAGTTTATCAGTCTTGAAAATGTCAGTTGGTCAGACAAAGATTAATATTGAAAAGAAATTACTGTTTAAAGGAAGCTTTACTTTTAAACTTATGCTTAACAATACAGAAACTTGAAATCAGCAGCACCAAAGCAACACTATCTGCCCTGCACACCATTAATTACTGTCAGCTCTTTTACAGTCACAATCGAGTTCCTTGAAACCTATTATCAGTTCAGTGATGCAACTGGAAAACATAACAGGCTAACTGTTGAAAGTATGGTATAGATCCAAAAATAAGCAAGCTGGACAAGTTGTTTGTTTAGACATTTCAACTCAGTTAATGAAAATCACCTAGAATATAATATGTCGCTCTATCATGCAATAGGCTTTTATTCAAGAGCAATTTCAGAATGCTGTCTATTCAGACCAGATAAGAGTAAAAACCCTCTCAGAGGTAAGGCTTTTAGTGACCAGGGGCAAGGTTAGCTACCACTTCTCCAATGGCATCTCTTTGATACTGACAGAAAGAACTGTAACAAAGGGATGAGGTTGGGCTACATGATAGAGTGGGTGAAAATCCCAGAAGTTCACTCTGATTGACCCAATAGCTTCTGTCACAGTCTCTGATTAATAAGAGTCTACATGGCATAGAGCCTTGTTCAGGATTGGGTGATGAGGATAGAACACAGTCAAAGCTCCTGCTTTGAAATTTAGTCTTTCACCTCTAGATTAGTGGTTCAAAGTCAGCCCAGCACACTGACCAAAAGTCATAACAATATAGTCAGCACCTACATACTACAATGACAGGCTCAGCAGAAGCAGAGAGAGAAGAAGAGAGAGAGAGAGATCTGATTCTGGTAGTTGATCAGTGACCTACATGAGTTTGTGATCTCAGTCCAGTTCACAGGGGACAAGCATCCCTGTAATCAAAACTACCGACATTAATTAGAACCCATATTGGCATTCTCAGCAAGGAATTAATAGGATTAGAGAAAAAACTACCTTGTCACTCCTCTAAGTGGTCCCTCCTATAAGGGGAGGGGCAGTATGGGAAGTGTTTCTAACTACTCCAATCTTTGCTATACCTGTTCTGTGGCTAGAAGAAGTGCCTATCCACTGCAGAACATTTGGTAATTTTCACAAGTATTAAATTCACATAGAATTAAAGAAAAAAAGCCAACCTAGAGTTTTCCGCAGAAATCAAACAAACTTATTTCAGGTGAAAGTTATTTCCCAAATGTCCAGTTTTCATGTCAAACTAAGATTAAAATAAAAATTAAACCTAAAACACAGTATGAAAAAAGATTAAAAATGTAAAAGTCCACTTACTAGATGTCCAGAAGTAAGCACTATATTCTCAGTTAGAAATCTGCTTAGTTACACTTTCACAGCTCCAAATGAGAAACCAAGTAAAGAAAGAATTGTGTTGCTTATTAATTCATATTTGAAATAGGAATTTTTAAAAAAAGTCAGATGAAATCAGTCAAAAGGTGAATAAAACAGTGTAAATTACTACACATATTGTTTACTTGAATAAGATTAATTATTTTGAGGGTTTCCGGTGACAGTATAAACTTCATAAGGATCCATGAATCCTCAGAATCCTCACATAAAAATTGAGCCATACAATATATAAACCATGTTACCAACCTTGCAAACAGGCACATGCTTAACTTGAAGCATGCCAGGTGCCAAGTCTCATTTACCTCAACAGGACTACTCACATGTTTAAAGTGAAGCACATGCAGGATCAGGGCCACTGGAAATATTTTACTTAAGTATATTGACTTATTTTTATACTAAATATACTTTACTTAATATATATATATACATACACACATACACACACACACACACTTTACATCATTTAATTCCATAATATAATTTTGTGTGATCAACTATAAATGTAGCATGCTCCATATTGATATCACTCATGTTTCTGAACATTTCTAATTGCTTTTAAATATTCAGCCATCATGGTATCCTTACATCTTATTTTACATTATACTGAAAATTACAGAACTATAAAGCCTGTACATTAAAACTGTCACTCTTCCAGGTATCTATATAATTTTTACATTACTGATTACTACAATTTAGACTATGTTCTAAATGACACAGTAAAAACTCCTTCTGCTACATAACCATTCCATCATCATCATCATTATTTTGGAATTAGCTATTTCTTAAAAGCTAAATGCAAGCAAATCTCTAATTTTCCTTGATAAAATAGGGTCACCACACGTTTAAATTTTTGACAGATAATTTCCACCCTCTAACTTGGCAAAGTTCATAAAAGACAAAGTAGCAAGTTGTATAAAAAAGAAACTGTTATGCTACTAACAGTGTTACCTTGACAAAGGCAGACATCTGTATATTTGTAAAAGCCTTAGGTGTTTGCATCTATGTATAAGTGCACTTACTGTACACAGACTTGTGAGCATGCCTATTTGCATTTCCAATGCACTTATGTATATGCACTTGTGTCTGTGTATGCACTTTGCTATGTACTAGTGCATGCCTAAATGCTTGTAAGTGCCTGCGTGATTCTATGCACACATTTAAGTGTCCGTGTAGGCATGGATGTGCGTGTACATGGTATGTGCTGGTCTGTGCATATCCACGTAGGAGTGCGTGTGCACACTCAGTGTGCGCTCATGTTCACTGCGCGCACATGTCAGCGTGTGCACTTCTCCAACCCCCGGGGGGGGAGGAAGTGGAGGCGGTACCTTGCCTCTCCTGGACGCGAAATATGAACTCCCAGGTGGCGGACGCTTCCCTGTCCAGGGTCCTGACGAGAGTCACCTCCCCGCTCTCCCTGTCCACCCGCAGCGGGGACTCCTCCGCGGGCGGAGATACCAGCTCGAACCAGGCTGAGGCGAACCTGGCCGGGGTCAGCGTGGTCAGCAGAGTCCCGGGCCGGGCATCCGCGGGCACGGAGAGCGCTAGCGGGGAGTCGGGCTGGAGCGGGGTCCGGCGGCTGCGCTGGGGCGGCGGCGGCGGCAGCTGCTTGACCTGTGGCAGCACCTCGATGTCCAGGGGGGCGCTGAGCAGGGGCGGCTGCCCGCGGTCCCGGGCGAAGAGGCGCAGCGGAATGGGAGCCCGCACGTGGAGCAGGGACTGCACCAGCAGCACGCGCCCGCTGCGCGGCACCACGAAGAAGTGCGCGCTGCCCGGCCGGGCGAAGTAGCGCAGCTCGGCGTTGGCGCCCGCGTCCGCGTCCTCGGCGCGCACTTGCCACACCTGGGACCTGAGCGCCAGCGTCTCCTCCACGCGGAGCCGGATGACGCCGCCCGGCGGGCCGGGTCCGGCCAAGCGCGGCGCGTTGTCGTTGGCGTCCAGCACCAGCACTGTGAGGGTGGCCAGCTCGGCGGGCGGGGCGCCGCGCGGCGGGCAGTGCTTGCAGCACAAGCCCAGGCGGAAGGCGTAGAGCGCCCGCGCCTCGCGGTCCAGCGGGCGGCGGGTGCGCAGCCACACCTGGCCCGAGCGCGCCTGCAGCGACACCTGGAAGTGCGCGTGGTCCTTGCCCAGCAGCTGCAGGTGCCAGCGGCGCCCCTGCACCTTGGCGCACCAGGGCTCCGGTCCCAGCCGGGTCAGCGGGATGCTCAGCCCGCTCACCCGCGTGCCCGCCGGCCAGTTCTCCGGGACGTGGCCGCGGAATGAGGGTCTCCGCCTGGGGGCGGCGGCGGCAGCGGCCAGAGCCCAATACGCAAGCAGCCAGCAGGAGAGCCGCAGCCGGCTAAGGCAGCCCATGTCGCCTCCGAGGGCGCGGGGGGTCCCGCCTGCTTGTGGCTCCCAGAGCGGCCGCCGCTGCTGCCAGGCACCGAGCTGGCTCCGCTCCCTTCGCTGCCGGCTGTGTAGTGCCGAGGCGCGCTTCGCTGGGCTCCTTCAGAGGAGCTGAAGGGTCAGGGAGGGACCGGGGGCGGGGAGCAAGTGGGGGGATTAATGCCGAAGATCCCCGGGGAGCTGGTGGCCCATCCCCCTTGCCGCTCCGTCTGTCTCTCCACACGTTCCTCCTTGGAGAGGCTGTCACAGCCACACCCTGCGGAGGTCTCCTGTCGCCACTCACTACTGCTGTAATGGCAGGACAAACTTGCAAAAGTTTTGCTCAAGTGTAAGATACGCGGCCGCTGCGCACTCTCGGAGAGGGACCCCAAACGGTGGCTCATCTGTTCTGCTATTAGTGCCTATTCCTGAGCCGCGGGCAAGATGCTGGGTAGTGGGACGCACACGCGCCCTCCGTCCAAAGTCTCTTCTGTGTCTCACCCACACACAGACAGATACGAACAACACAGACCCTAGGCACAAACACCGCGTGAAAGAGTTTCTCCCCCTGATTCTCACACAGTCTCTATCTCCTACAGAGCTCTGGACACACTCACATCCACATTCAGGGGCTCACCAGGTTATTATGTGAGAGTCACACAGACATGCACAAAACAGAAAGCAACTGCTATAAAACATAATTTAAATCTAGCATTTTAGAAAATACACACACCTTTCTGCTGCAACGGAACGTGTAGTAGAACCTCATTTAACCAAGCCGCCATTATCCTGCTCTCTGTATGAATCGAGCTGGGGCTGATGGCGCAAACGGGGGGTTGCAAGGATCCTAAACAAAATATGCATTTGTATTATCGCCGTTTTAAAGAAATTGGAGTCTGGGGAGTATAGTATTGTGGACACAGGTTTGTTGTCTTGAGACTAAAAAGGTAAGACTGAGACAACAATAGAGGGCTTGATTGTTCAGCAGCTGAAGAGCTGCATTAAATCTCAGCTCAATCAGAACACTGAGGGGGAAAAAAAAGATGTAAAATGTAAGTCAGACACAGGTTGAGCAGCACTGGGTGGGGGGTTGCAGGGGTTACAGCCACCCCAAAATTTGCCTTACCACCCCTCCCAGCCCAAAGATCAGAGCTAGGTGCCTGGCCAGCAGCTGTTCCTCTCCACCCACCCAGCTCTGAAGGCAGCCCCATGGCCAGCAGTAACACAGAACTGCGAAAGTAAGGGTAGCAATAGGGCACTAAGTCTGCTATGAAAAGTGACTGAAAGTTTCTTCATGCTCCCCCAGTATTAAATAGTAACTATTTAAAAAATAATTTTTCAGTTTAACAATAATTCAGTAAAATGTGTTTTAGTCTTAATTGAAAAGCATTGAGAAGTTTCATTTTAAATAGGGTTATAAATTTAGCATTTAAAATAGTGTTAAATATAAAAAATGTGTTTTTAATTTATATGGGGAGGTTACACTCAGAGGTTTGTTGTGTGAAAGGGGTTGCCCGATGCCTGCACACAAAGTTTGAGAATCATGTGGTAGATTCATAAATTGCACTGTACTGTGTACTCTCATGGTAAAAGTTTGCCTGTCTGCTACTGTTATACAACACCACTGTCCACACACACACACACACACACACACACACCACAATAGGTTTGTAAAGGTATAACTGACTTCAATTTAATGAACAATCATTCTGCTGATGCAGCAGAGGGAATAAAATCCAATCCTCTTTGCTCTGGTGACTTTGCAGCCTGAAGAGGAATAATATATAAAAACCCAATTGTCATTTAAGTTAGCAGCTATGAATGAGTACACAAATAAAGCAGATCTGTTAAATAAGGTCATATTACAGTCACTTTGGCAACAGAACTGCATTTCTATTACAACAAATTCAGACAGAATTTAAATGAAAAGTTTTAAAAGTTCAACACAAATTTTATTCAACGTTTAAATCAAATCACTTAGTTCACCTTAAACCTCACCTAATTTTCAAGATTAAAGAAAAGCATCCAGAAACATTTGTTACTCACTTTATTCACAATTTTAAGTCTGTCAGTTAGTTAATTCTGTAACAATATTTTACACTTTTGTAGCACCTTTTGTATAATATTTTACTTTTGTAGCACCCACAACTTCAAAACACTTCACAAGTAAGTACCATTATGGGAAATTGGAGTCTAAAATCAAATAGGTTCAGGAATTGAAACCATAATTCCTGACTTCCAATACCATGTTATAATCAAAAAAAGCTCTTACTCATTTCATTCTGAAACGTTAATTTGAGAACAATTTTTTCCAGCTTTAACCAAAAAAAATTTTAAATGTATTTCTCTTTATACTGTATATCAGTCAAAGGGCCAGATAATGCTCCCAGTTACACAGTTGTAAATTCAGGGTCTGAAGTTTGTTGACATTCTGCATTTATAGTGGTATAAATGAAAGTGGGGATGGAGGAAGACATGGAAGTGGCTAGGGAGGATCCACACAGAGATCTACAGGTCACATCTCCATCCCTACTGTGGGGCTAGGACTTGGGATTCATCTCCCAACCCTGGCAATCCCCAATTTGTCAAGTGACATCATGAACAGGATCCCTGGGCCAAATATCTGAGGCACCAGGGACATTTTTAATCATACAGCCTTTCCCACACACCTAAAAAGAAATGTCCGTAAAATGGGATTGGATAAGGATTAGCCTTTTGGGATAAGTGCTCTTCAATTTAGAAGTTGAATGGATTGCCCCTGGACAGCCTCTCCGTGGCTGGCACATAGAGCCGTAACAAGGAATTTTTGCGCCTGAGGCAAGGGCTGGCTCCAGGCTCTTTAGCGGCGGGTCCCTGAGTCTCTGTCGGAGGGAAGGACCTGCAGCTGCTGCTTCATTCATTCTTTGGCAGCAACTCTCCGAGTCCCTCTTGGAGAGATGGACCTGACGCTGAATTGCCGCTGAAGAATGAATGAAGTGGCAGTGGCACTTCCTTCCGTCCGACAGAGACTCGCCACTGAATTGCCACCGAAGAAGCAGCGACAAAGCACTGCCAATCACTGTAGGGCTGCCCCTCCGCTTTGCACGCCCGAGGCAAGTGCCTCACTTTCCTCACCTTGTTACGGCAGTGCTGGCACACGTCTAAAGAGCAGAGCTCTACCACATCCGCTGCCTTCCTTAGTTCCTGAAGCCTGGTCTACACTAGGAAATCACATCACTACAGATGAACTGTTGTTCAACATGGTTTAGTTCAAACGTAAACTAAAAACAAAGTGTACAGAAATGGTGCTGAAAACAGTTTCTCTTTGTTTACACTTGCAGCCACACGATGTTCAACTTTATGGATTGTCAGCGATAGGTCATTTTTCTAGTGCAGAGCAAGCCTCAGAGAGAGGAACCTTAGAAATATCCCACCTGACCAACAAGCTGTCTTTCCTCTTTTGTTTTTCAAGCTCTCTGTGCTTGCCAGCCTGGAGACAGACTACATTAGTGGAGAAATCTCTAAGCAAAAAAGAAATTAAGCACAGAGTTCAAAAAGCTCTTCTGATTGGTCTCACTGTCACATAACAAACTCTGACTCTCAATATGCATGTATTTACACTGCCAGTTCTCAGTCTTTTAGTTCAAGACTAACAGCTGAACAGCAGTGAGTTTGTGAGCTTGAATCTCTGAGGAACAAGTTGCTGAATATTTAATTTAAATATTCATTTTGGCTAAGTGGTGTATGAAGTGATATTTCCCACCTCTATATCAGATGTTAGTTTCTTTTAGTATTCAAATATGCACTAAACTAACTTATAGTCTTAGGGGGCTATAAATCATGTGACTACAGGAGGCTGCTAAGGCACTCAATAACTACCTCATAACAAAGCTGCACTGCTGTAGACACAGGAGTACTCCAGGTAAAGACACACATCCCTGCCAGATTCTGCCTCTTCTGATCAGTGAGCTTAGCCCCCCCAAAAGAATAAACTCTAGAGGCCTTCCGTACTCAGTTCATGTGAATGGAGTTCATAGCAGCAGTGCCTGATAAAGATTTCACATTCTCTAGTTAAGGTTTTTCTATTCCATTCATTTGTCAATAGAGAAAGCCTCCAGATGGTGGTGAAGGAGAGAGGGGCATAACCACAGCAATACTAGGGATCACAAATCAATCGTTATGACTGCTGGAATTGGATGTAGATGGCAGACACCAAAAATCTCCTACCTAGTCCCTGCATGAGATCTTTCCTTCAGAAGACCACAGGGAGGGAGCAAAATCATTTTTTAAAAAATATATTGAAATTGTGATAGGTTCAGAAGCTAATACAATCTGTTCATGCTTCTGGATTGTAATGAAGGGATGAATAGCTCAAACTTTCATCCATTCCTTAAATCAAATTTAAATCTTTGCTGAAATTAACAAAAATCTCAGTACTCTTTTTAGAAAGCATTTGCACAGACCTCCCCACTTCAAAGTTATATCTTGGATTAAAAGATGAATTAACAATACCATGAGATGTTATTCTCAGAAAGCCAGATCATGCACCCCAAGATCTATTCATAGTGGCACCTCTTCCAATGGCAGCTGTTCCTGGAGAATCATTCAAAGGTTATCCATCTGTGAAGAGGGAACAAATTAATGTAGACTCATCTATAGTAATTTGCACTTACCCCACAAATTTGGATGGTTCTAAATCCTCAGTGACCAGATCCTCCATCCTGACCCTCCCCACCAATGGCTCTAGAGCCTCATGGAAGGGTTTCTTGGCAGTTTGAAGGGAAAATAGGAACATACTGTAGAGCTAAGTTGTCACACGGCATCTGTCTCTACTCAGTGTACTTCATTACCTGGCCATTTCATGTGGCCTCACACTCAAACACATACCTGGTTATTACCTTTCCACCATGTGTATTTAGTTATTTTTTTCCCTTATAAAGCATAACAGACTTCCACACAGCTTTCAATCCACAACCCAATCTCAACTTCTCAGCTACCCCTTGCTTCCTATTCCTTCTACTTATATTCTCAAATTACTATATTTACCTACTGATTACCATCCAGGTGCTCATAATTCCCCAACAGAAGGTGTTTAATTGTTCATAGCTGAGCCTGCAGCCTACTTCATGCTGTAGCAACATCAGTGACTAGGGTGCTACTAATAGTGCCCTATCACATAGCTCTTCCCCTTTATTGCCTCCCCCATCTAAATCCATGAGATTTGGCTCACCTCCACTTGTGGAAGAGTGAAAAACACTGGCTCTACAATTTTTTTGTGTGAGATAGGTTAATCCCTTAAATCTCATTTTCCATTTTAAAGTTTTTATTTATCACTTATTTTAGTTGTAAAACACTGCAGATTGGTTTTAGTTAAAGAAATGTGATATTTGGCAGAGATTTTATTTAAAATTCAGGAAAAATATGAAGTCTGACAATTTGAAGATATTTAATTACAATCATAATTAGTCAGAAATATTTTATAAATTGCTCGATAGATGCCTATCCTTCTCTTTTTGAGGTCAATGGCAATAGGAGTAGGAATGAGCCAATAAACTGTACAGCCAAAGGTTTATTTAAAAATACAAAACATGCCAAAGATCCATTTGTTAAATTCCTTACCTCTCCAAATCGTGAAAAAATAAAGAACATCCCAAAGGATAAAGCAAATTGAGATAAATATTGCATTGTAATGTTTGAGTTCTCACCACAGAGACAATTCACAGAAGCATTCTATTGTTATTTTCTCCAAACATTTCTCATCCTTTAAGAATAACATTTGAGAGTTGTAGTAATCTTTAAAATGTCTATATATTTATGAAATGCCATAAATCTCTATTCACTAAAACCATGTTTATAATCAAAGTTACCAAAAGATTTCTGGACCCAGAAGACATTTGAAAGCTCTAGTCCTTTTGACCCAATCCTTACATAACTCAAATAGGTAAAATATGCTGGAGTTGCCAAGATTCGGTAGCCATGCTGAATTTATTCAGAACCTAATTATGTATTTATTATTACAAATCAGAAACAAAAAACCCATCAAAAAAGTAGAAAATGCAATCAGAAAATTAAAATGGATTTCAGATAGGCCCAGTACTGTATAAGTGGGAAACAATGGCTTGAAGGGAGAACTGTTTTATCATTAAAAATTCTCTCTAAAAGGCATATTCCCCAGCTCTTTGAACCCCACTGCAGATTTGTGGCTCCTCAGTTTCTTTCCAGATGACTAGTAAGGAACTTCTGCAAAGCTGGTCTCAGCCTCTCCCTCAGTAGCAAGGGTGTATTTCTGGACCCCCCCAATACTCCTCCTGGAGCTGAAGTTGCGGTTCAGGCAGTACCTCAGTCTCTCTCCTCAAGACACCTCTTTTCCCTGGAGCTGGATTTACAGCCTGGATCATTCAGGCTGTATGACCTCATTCAGCTTTTCCCTTTTACTTAATTAGTCCCCAGATTTAGACAAGTCAGCCCTCTCTTACAGGTGCCTGTCTCCCACCTGGTAGCTAGTGCACAGAGGTCTATCCACCTCATAGGGCTAGGCCTTTCTGAACTTCAGGTTTCTCCCTTTCAAGACACCTCCTCCAAGACTGACATGCCTCAAAGACATGGCATGGCCAGGCTGCCTGAGCCTAAAGCTGTTCTTTAACCCCTTCTTGCATGTTTTCTAGACCACATCACTTCTGCTAGGGCAACATGTATTCAGTTGTTGATTATCCTTAATAGCTATCTACTTCAGAGGCAGACACCCAGAAACATTCCCCTTCTCCTTAGCACAGGAATAATGATGCAAGAATATAACACAGGGCATAAACATACCGAGAATTTATAATCTCAGACAGAATTCATAAATTGTAAATAGACAGATTTCCCAAATTGTCACATATAACATCAAAGCATATCCTCTAGAAGAGAAACACATTGAACAATTATCCCTACAGGCAATTTTCAAAGTGACTTTAAATGTGGTGCCAAACTACAGACATATAGGACATAATTATCAGGGTTGCGGAGCATCTGTGGAAGCCATGTACCTCTGAAAACTGTGCCTCGGGTGTCTTAATAGCGACACCAAAAATCAAAGGTCACTTTTGAAAATTTGGTCCTTAATTTATATACATGGAATTGTACATGAAATTGTTGAGGGCTCAATCCAGTGCACTGTATTTGTGGCCACTATGTTAAACTGTAGGGAGAGGTTCTGCCCTGCTGCATACAGTGTTATACCCTCTTTCTCACCCCATACCGCACAATCAAATTGGCACCATGCAGGGCATGATCTAGTCCAAAGTGGCAAAATATACATCCTGTGTTATTTTAGATAATACATTGTCATTTTTTTATAATATTTGTACCTCCATTTGCTCAAATGCAAGTACCAGTGATAATCTTTGCCTGTATAATTTTGCAAACGGAACTTTATTTAGTCAGAAGTACAGCTGCTGTTGTCTAATCCTTGCCATCTCTTTATGCAGATTTCTTGGTACATTTCACAATTTTTTTCTTGGAATCTAGTGGTGAAAATAGTTTAAAAAAACACTTTCTGCCCAGCCTTTGCTAAGACTTGAAGACTTTCTCTCAACCTAAAGAATTGATAGAATTAAAAAAGCTTTAAGACCACTTCATAACAATTTTGCTCAAGTTCATTATGAATGGCTGGAAGGATGCTTCTGCTTTTAAGCATCGGTACATGGCATAATTCCATAAGCTTTGTATGCAAGTCTGAGAAGGTAGCAATAAGAGCAAATATTAGAAACAAATTAATCTGGATAAATGAATATACTTCTCATTGATCTTGTTCTTACATCTGTATTAATGAGGAGTAACTCCATTGGGACAACAGAGTTAAACAGGTGTAAAAATGGTTTGAGATCAGTAATGAATGCTCTTTGAATAATACTTTCATTGTGTGTTCTATTTCCTCTATAGGGCTAGTACATTGTTATTTACTGGATTAATTGTAATACCGCATCACCCTTCCATTAATTATTCTCACTGGATAGTTTGAAGATTTTTCAATTAAAGGTTTTAAAACTAAAAACGCGTCTTACTGTCAAGTGTTTTATATCAATAAGAATTTTGGCTTATTTGTGACTGATGGGGAACAGGATTTAATTTAACTTCTCTCAAAATAATGACTTCAACAGACAACTTCCTACTACCCTCTAAAATCTGATTTATTGGAAAATATGTTCCATTCCTGTACCTGCCTTAACAATTTTTTTTATATGAGAGTTAAGCTGCCTGTATTCAGTACACAAAATATAATGAATCACAAGTCTGTCCGAAAACCTCATTAATGTGGTGCTATTCAGTTGTTCATACACATGCAGAAGTCAGGTAAGATGGAATGCCTCCTTAGTACTTTCCTTATTTATGAACATTATATTCCAAAAGTTCTGATACTGTTGTTTTGCCTGTGAAGTTTCTCTGGAACTCAAGCATGATTCAGGATCCTAAATTCTCTCCATCTCACTGGAACTAATCAGAAAAATTCCAGTAAAATAGGTACACCTAGTTCCCTGCCAGCTCACCTGCCCAGCTCCTCAGCAGCCCATGTGGTGGGCAGTTGGGACTACTCCTGGGGGAATTCTGCACCAAAAAATAAAAAATTTGGCAGCAAAAAATTTAAAAATTCTGCACACAATATTATAAAATTCTGCAACATTCTGCATATTTTATTTGTCAAAATAACACAATATAATCACTCTGGTTTCAATTATTTTTGTGATTTATTTAAACTACAATACAATCGATGGAGAATGAGAGTGGGGAGCACTGGAGAAAATCCCCAAACCCCCTTGCTTAACAGTAATGTAACTAGGTTTGACCCTTTATTTCTAGTTATTAGTCAACAAATATATGCAGCCATGTGCTCAGTGTTACATCATAGGCAACTGAACAGCAAGTGAAGGCTGGGAAATCAAACTCACAATTTATATTGCCTACTGACCATCTCCAGAAAGGACAGTAGCAAACAGTTCACGGAGCACATTCTGATAGGACATTTTTTCAGTCCAAAACTTTAGTCCAAAACAATTCTAATCACTAAAGCACCATAAGCATTTATGAGGCCATACTGCCCTTTACACCACTCTGGCAATTTAAAGGAGCCTTAAAACTTTTAAACCTGTTTTATACTCCAGGGGGAATTCATAAAGAGAATGGGAACAATTCACTTAGCAGGCAGGCTGATGCATTCTGCTCTGCCTGAGGGGACAGTGCCTGTCCCATGCCTACCTCCTCAGAAACACTCTAAAGCCCTGCCTCTCCAGGCCAAGAGTGCTGCAATAGCGAGTGAGAGGGACAGAGTGTCTCTCTCTCACACACACACGACTGCACAGCCTCCCTCCCCCCTTGGATGGTGATTTACATCTCTAGTGACTACTCTGGGTGCCCAGCCGAACCTACCTGTGCTGCCAGGGAGGGGCACATGACCACTCTTGCGGCTTCCCTTTGCTTCCCCATCAGAAGTCATTTTTCTGCGAGGAAGCAAAGAAATCTGCAGGAGACATGAATTCTGTGCATATACAGTGATGCAGAATTCCTCCAGGAGTATGGGACACCAAGGCTTTCAGGCTCCACGGTAGCCTCCCAGGTGGACTGCTTTAGTGTCAAAGGGGCTCCCAGGGTCTGTGGCTCCATTCCTTTTGGTGGAGATTTTCTAATTTTTGGTGTTTATTCCTAATTGGAATAAAACCAGATTTCAAAATATCAAAACTCTCCATCTCTGCCCAGCACTCCATTTCACGCACAAAGTGCCTTGGTTTGACTACTCACTGGAACTTTAAAGGAGCAAGTTTCTGGTCTGATACCCAAGGTGCCAAAAATTAGGAAATATCAATAGAGGTATAAATGAATGTTTATCCCAAAGTTCTGGCTCATCCATGTTACAGGAAACAATAAAATATTTATTGAGAAAGAGCCTGATCCAGTATTTAAAGCACAAGATGGAGAGCCAGAAGATCTGAGGTTTATTCCTAGTCTATTCTGTCACCAACTCACTGTGTGAGTTTGGACAAGTCACTTAAACTGCCTGTGCATCAATTTCTCCATCTTAAAAATGGGAATAATAATATGGACCTAACTCATCAGGATACTGTGAGGATTAATTTACTAATGGGTTAAATTCAGCCCTGCACAGAAAGAATGAATAGCCCAAGGCCTACTTACTACTTAAATCAGAACAACATGTCCAACCTCTGGGACAGCAAATGGCCAAAATTACTTGCAAAGTCAGCCTCATTTTGTTTGACTCCACATTGCATGTATTGTTTTGAACTATGGGGAGCTACTTTTTTTAAAATATTTCTCCTTTGTCTTTTAAAAAAACTATTTCACTGTAATTCCTGTATTAACATTGACAAACATTCCATTGCAAACTTAGCTATATATTTTACAGTATATCAATGCTGTAATTTTTTTACATGTCAACATATTTAAGGAAGCAAGAATATTTTTGAGGCAATGTAATAAGTACTACTGTGTTTCATTATTCAGATTATATTGCTTGCACGTTTTGTAGAAGTCACCACTTGTCAATCATTACAGCTGGAGTTTGCACCTTAGGGAAAAAAAGATCTTGCAGAGGTAACTTGTGAGCTAGCAAAAGTTTTCTGTTAACTTGTTTTCCCTTAAGTTAATTTATGGCCTCCTGTACTCCTCACAAAAGAATAAATTTGCCTTCATGTCCCTGTGAATTCCAAACTCTGGTCTATTAATCATAAATTACCAGAAATGTCATATATCTCTCCTATCCAAGAAAATATTGTATGCTCAAGTTTTTCATGAGCACATGCTGGGCACAGCTGTACCACTGCAACTACTAGCATCAGCATGCATGCATCCTCTTTTCCTGCTTCGGAAGGATATAATCAATTCCACATAAGCTTTATAGCTAAAGATATTTTCTCACAGTGAGGGTACTATAAGTTTCATAGATATACTCACTGATTTCCCATAGTGAAGCTTGCAGATGAAATGCCATGACTGAAGTACAGACAGAATGAATTTACATGACAAAAAGTGCAATGAGCAATCTCTGATTCTACTGAAAAGTGTTTATTGAGAAGGAAAGATGATGAGATTAAATAGGTTAATGGAGACCAAAGAGGAAAAGAACAAAAGTCCTAAATAGGAATGAAATGAGACTAATAGATTTAAATTGAGATGCACCTGTGTTCTCGGAAATGAGATCAAGACAACTCCATTTATGTAATATTGTGTACATTTAGAAACCAGAGAATTAATGCTTAGAAGGCCTATACATTTCCTTTCTTTGATGAATTAAGGTCACGTTGTGATATATCTAAAAAGAAAGAAGATAAAGGCCAAAGTGATAGTAGATAATTTAGGAATCTTCTGAAAAAAACAGCTAAATTCTGCACACATTGCTCAAGCAAGAGTCCCAGGCACAGATCCTAAAAGGTATTTAGTTGATTTCAATGGGAGGTAGGCACTTAAGTACCTTTGAGGATCTATGCCCTAGTGACTTCAACAGAAGAGTTGCTCAAGTAACAACAGCAGAATTTGGAACACAATGTATTGCCTAGGATCCTAGGTATGTGAAGAGGATCACATTATGTTTTGTCCTGGAATATCACAATAAGGCAAAACAAGGAGCTGGGCAGAGAGGGGACTAATGAGAGATTATTTTCAATGGCCGGGGCATGACCTCTTCAGGTGGAGTGCAGAGGGTAGCTGAATGATCTACAGACTGATTCAATCCAACACAGGGAAGATAAGCCTCTTCTCACTCTTATAAGGATGATAAAGCCAGAGCCAGAGCAGTGCCCTGAAGAACTGGCTGTACCTGAGGCAGAGAACCCAGAAAAAAGAAAACAGAAAGAGAATGTGTCTTTTCATTATAGCCTGTAAGGGCAATAGCAGCAGAGAAATCAAGAGAAGGCTAAGAACACAGACCTATTTGCTGTCCGGTAGTTATTAGCTTTAGTTCAACCACAAATTATTCAACTTGATAGTTTTCTCTTAAATAGTGAGTAAGAATAATTCCCTCTGTTGCAGGAGGGAATGGATGACATTCTGTGTGCTCTGTATTCAGTGGTCCCTGGTGGCCTTAAAACCTATGAACATATGAAAGACAACATAAGTGACCTAAGGAAGTTGTAATGGGTATATCATTGATCTACCAGATCTAGCACACAAGTTCCTACTGCAGGGACACAGGCAAATGTTTTTATTTGTGGGGGCTAGAGTTAAAAAAAATAAATATAATAATTGTTGTTGAATATCATTGTAATGAGCAATTTTGTACCAAAACTAAATTAGTCCTCTTTTAATAATGTGAGATAAAAGAACTTCTATTCCAAACATAGTGTTTCTTTTATTATTACAATCCCTAAAGCCCTCCCCAAGCCCTCTGTTATCTATGCATAGGAATGTCATAGCAGGTCTCCTTTCTTAAGTGGTCATGTGTTGTTTTGGTCCAGGTCAAAATCAAATGTCTAAGAGGCAGTAATAAGAGCCAGGGTTAGTAAAGTTACTTTATCCATGAAAAAGTATTAAACAATGAATAACCCAACCGTAGATAGTCCTCTGAATCCACTTTCATAGATGAGCTAGATGAGCAAACTAACACCTCCTTCCAGGTACTGGTCATTGGCGATATAAATAGCATTTATAAATAAAAATATTGAAAACATTTAGGATGCTGTGCAGGACACACCTGTTAAATCTGGCTTTCAATTATCAGGAGGTTTATTGTATGAGATTTTGGGGCAAAGGTTAGAGGCAACCAGTTTGTGTGGCTGTATTGTTTGATCATTTAGAGCATGTCTACACTGCACAATTAAGTTGATTTAATGTAAGTTGACATCCAGCTGCCACAGTAATTAAGTCAGTCGTGTGTGTCCATACCATGCTCCATTGTGTCAGTGGAGTAGGTCCTCACTAGCAGCGCTTGCATCAATGCACAGAGCAGTGCACCATGGGTAGCTAACCTACAGTGCATATAGCCACATGGGGTTTTGGGAACTCCTCATGGGACCAAAACAGTGCAACTCCTCATGGGACCAAAACATTGTCATAGGAGGGAATGGGAACATGGCTTTGGTCTCCCATGATACAGTTTCTTCCCTCCCTCCCTCCCTCCCCGATATCAATGGCAAACAACGCATATGTTCTCGTGCCTTTTTTTCGAAAGCCTGGCTTATCCACATGTAAGCCATAACCCGAGAAGCATGGACCCTGCTCAACTGTACATTCTTGTTGTGAGCATTACAAACACCTCGTTCCTTACCCTGCAGTATTTCCAGAGCAAAGACAGGAGCTGCCATGCAGAACACTGAGATGTCATGCAAGCAGTCCTGCTGCAAGCCACAGAACAAAACAATTCCTGACAGCTGCTGGCAGTCATGTCGCAGCTGAACAAGGTGGAGTGTCATTTTTGGTCCCGGGAAACAAGCATTGACTGGTAGGATCATATCATTATGCAGCTATGGATCCACAGTAGGATCCAAAAGGCAAAAGGCCTTCAAGTGGCCTTGAATGCAAAAGGCCACTTTCCAGGAACTTTGTGCAGGGCTTTCCCCAGGGTTGAAGTATAGCAACACTAAAATGAAACTGGCTCTGACAGTGGAGAAGCGAGTGGCAATCACTTTCTGGAGCTTGCAATGCCAGACTACTATCGGTCTGTGGGGAATCAGTTCAGAGTTGGTAAATCCACTGTGGGAGCTGTTGGGATTCAAGTATGCAAGGCCATTAATCAAATTCTGCTAAGAAGGGTCATGACTCTGGGCAACATGCAGGACATAGTGGATGGTTTTGCAATGATGAGGTTACTAACTACAGTGGGTTGATAGATGACATGCATATCCCTATCTTGGCGCCAGATCACCTTGCCAAAGAGTACATAAACCATAAGGGATACTTTTAAATGGTTTTGCAAGTGCTGGTGTATCACAGATGGTGTTTCACTCACATCAACATGGGACAGTTAGGAAAGGTGCATAAGACGTGCATCTTTACGAACACAGAAAGCTGCAATTAGGGACTTTCTTTCCAGATCACAAAATAACCACTGATTATGTTGAAATGCCAATAGTGACCCTGGGAGACCCAGCCTAGCCCTTGCTCCCATGGCTTATGAAGCCGTATACCAGCCACCTGGACAGCAGTAAGGAGCAGTTCAACAAAAGGCTGAGCAAGGGCAGAACAGTGGTGGAATGTGCCTTTGGACATTTAAAGGGTCGCTGGTGCAGTCTGCTCACTAGGTTAGATCTCAGTGAAAGCAATATCATCATAGTTATCGCTGCCTGTGGTGTGTTCCATAATATCTGTGAGGAAAAGGGAGAGAAGTTTCCATGGGGGTGGGATATGAAGGCAGATGGGCTGGCAGCTAATTTTGAGCAGCCATTTGCCAGGGCAATAGGAAGAGCCCAGCAAGGAGCTCTGAGTCTCCAGGAGGCTTTGAAAACCATTTCAGTAATGAGCCACAGTAATATGTGCTGCTTGTGCCTTCCCATACCATCCCTCTGTTGCATCAGTTTTCCTGTACCTCTCTCCCCAAACTCCTATGACTGGAAAAAATAAAGAGCATTTCATTTTTGAAACTTTTACTTTTATTGCGCATGCGCACACGCACACACACAGACAGAAACTGAAAAAACAGGAAAATAATTTAACCTTGGGTAAACGGTGTGATAAAATTGGAAGGGGAGAAACCATATCAGCTTGTCTGTCAAAGTACCATAGTCTTGACCATCAAATGTCTTTGATTTGTCGCCTTTTGCTCTTGATATCCTTCCCCGGTGTTGAGTGGAAGGGATATTGCACCTCCTCCCCACCACTCACCACCACCACCACCTCCAGGAACATTTCAGAGAGGGGGATTGGGAATAGGGCGATGCTTGCAAACAGTTCTGTAGGGGCTGCAGAGGAAGTCTAGCCTCAAGCTGCTTTTCCTGAAGCTCAGCCAGATGTCTCAACATAACTGATTGGCCCTTCATAATCTGCAGCATCTCTTCCTGCATGACACACTCATGCTCCTGGGATGCTCTCCAGGTCCATGTCCAGTTTTTCAGACAATGAAATCCTCCAAGCTTTTAGCTCCATCTCAGCTGTCAGAGGTGTTTGTTATCTCAGTGAACGTCATCATGCGTCCTCTTTCTTCGCCTTCTAATCTGCAAAAGCCTCTCAGCTGGTATGGAGGATGTGCTGAAGGCTATAAGGCATGAAAAGTACAAGGCAACCATTGTCAGCGCATTCCCTGGGCCTAGTGCAAGGCTGCTATTTAAAAAACACTCCCCTTATTACACTCAAGTGCAAGCCAGAACGTGCTCAGAATCCCTAGCTATTCAATGAACTGGTTTGCTGTTCCAGTCATGGTGAGTATGGTCTTGTGGCATGGGCAACGGGTCTTGTTCTGCAACTTGTGGCAAACTCATGTTGGGAGCACAGGTGGGCAGGTGGACAATGTCCTCTCCCCCTAGAAACATGGGCATTGCTTTGAGACCAGGGATCTGCATTAAGCCTCCAAAATTGCTGTCTTTGTCCAACTTGGTGTGGTGGGTCAGGAGCAGAGGCCATGAGAGAACACAGGAAGTCCATTCCTCCTTCCCTTAATGCTGCCGGTAGTAGTAGCCCCAGACTTGCAGAATCTGAGGTCATCATCGATTCCTGTCAAACAAATCACCAGCATGTTAGGAAAAGAGTGGCTGAGGGACCTGGAAGTCACCAGGGGTAGTGGATCACATGCTCTATTGTTTGCAGTACGAGCACTTGTAATGAAAACTTCCACCATTTCTCCTATGTGATATCAGTCTCCTGAGAGTAACAAAGGTGACAGGGGAGCAGATGCTGCAAGTGTCTAGGTACAGACCTGGTCCTTATGCTGCTAGGCTGCGTACCACAATGATGCCAGCAGAGTTAATATTGGAGTGGCATGAGGAAGTGTCCTACAGTGGTGGAAGAAATAAGGCAGCCCTCCCCAGAAACCTTCTGCAAAGGATGCAGAGTACTTCCATGAAAGTTTCCTAGAGATCTCCATGGAGGATTGCCAGGGCACCCCTGTGCACATAATCAGTCTTTTCCAGGGAGTACCCTCTGTGTAGCTGGAGCAGCCACTGGGAAGCAGATACCCATAGCATCTCACTTTTTCTTCAGATTAAACATAAAATATAAGAGCATGTAACCCCTACAATTTGATTGGAATTTCATACACAACAGAGGTGCCTTCCCCGGCATCACACTTGGACATCATGCTGTCCTGCGACCATCGAGGCTCTGGGGATAAAACCAGCTTCTGGTTCTCAGGGAGAATGGATTCACTACTTGCCTGTCTCCCTTTCTTCTCCTCGTAATGCACCTAATCACTCCTCATCTAGAATGCCCACTTTGTCATTGCATGAGGTGGCCTGAGACTCAGACTCATGGGAGGTATGCATGCTGCATTTGGGGGTAGTGGTCAGGGTGCCATCAAGAATCATATGCAGCTCATTGTAGAAGCGGCATGTCTGTGATGCAGAATCAGAATTATGGTTCACCCCCCCTTGTCTTCTGGTACGCCTCCAAAGTTCTTTGATTTTCATGCAGCACTGCTGCGTGCCCCCAATGTAGCCCTTGTCCCCCATGCCTCACGCAATCTTTGGATAGATGTCTGTATTTCTTCTATTGGATCAGAGCTGTGCCTGAACAGATTTTTCTCCCCACAGACCAGTAAGGTTCACTACCTCCTGTGTACTCCAGGCTGGAGAACCTTTTGGGCATTGAGTCACCGTGATCAGCTGGGCTGGAGCGCTCTCCATGTTGGTCATACAGGAAATGGGAATTCCAAAGTTTCTGGGGCTTTAGCAGGGGAAGTGCTGTTTCCTGTATGCCTGGCTGCTGTGCAGTGGATTTGAATGCTCTCACCAGAGAGGTCACAACTGAGCACTGTGGGACACCTCCTGAAGGCCAATTCAGTCGACTTACACAACGCTGTGTCCACACTGCCTGTCAACTCATCAACATTGAATTAAGTACTATGCCTCTTGTGGAGGAGGAGTAATTAAGTTGATGTTACAGGTGAGTTAGGTCAGCAGAAGGGACCTAGCAGTGTAGCAGTAGTAGTGTACATTAGGTCAACATAAGGTGGCTTCCATCAACCTAAGTTTGTAGAGTAGATCAGGCCTCAATTGCCCTTGTGCTTAGATATTCGTTGACTGGCACATTATATAAAAAGAAGTACTGTATGAACTTGGTGATTTTCATAGCAATAGATACAATCTATCCCACTAGTACTCTTGAAACTTAAGGGGGAAAGGAGTTGGTGAGGGGAATACTGTAACAGAGCAGTATCTTTTATTTTGGAAGTCACTATGTTTTACAATCTTCTCCGAAATCCGCCTCTTAGAGAAGCATGGTCAATGCAGGCTCCAAACCAGGTCTGCTTATTCATTTCTTTCTCCAGGGAAAATGATTTCTTGACTACCCTGGTGTGAAACTTGCAGCAACAAATAAACCTTTCACAGATCTCACTGTCTCCTCCCTATCCATGCCTGATGGGTCACTATAAGTACTTAAAGCATAACTTGGTAGGTGCTGGTGGATGCTCGGAAAGGAAAACAGATGGCTCTTATGCATAATGTGCACATAGTCACAGAATGCAGTATACAGTTTATGGTAGCCATATGCGATGATCTGTCTATGACAGCAGATCATCTGTTGTGGCATACTTTATAATTCTTATACATTTCCTCAGCCTCATGATAATTATGCACCTAATCTACTGTTCCTAGCCCTCTGGAACCACCAGAAGTGGCAGAGATCCCATTGCAGACTTCCTGTGTCTCTGCAACTGTGTTTAGAAAATATAAAGTGGATTAGTACAGACAAGTAACTTAACCAAAATGTCTGTCAAATTTATCTCATAGACTTTAAGGTCAGAAGGGACCATTATGATCATCTAGTCTGACCTCCTGAACAATGCAGGCCACAGAATCTCACCCATCCACTCCTATAACAAACCCCTAACCTATGTCTGAGTTACTGAAGTCCTCAAATCATGGTTTAAAGACCTCAAGGTGCAGAGAATCCTCCAGCAAGTGACCCGTGCCCCACACTGCAGAGGAAGGTGAAAAACCTCAAGGGCCTCTGCCAATCTGCCCTGGAGGAAAATTCTTTCCTGACCCCAAATATGGCGATCAGCTAAACCCTGAGCATGTGGGCAGGACTCACCAGCCAGCACCCAGGAAAGAATTCTCTGTAGTAACTCAGATCCCACCCCGTCTAACATCCTATCACAGACCATTGGGCATATTTACTGCTAATAATCAAACATCAATTAATTGCCATAATTAGGCCATCATATCATCCCCTCCATAAACTTATCTATGCCATTTGTATTGCTCCCATCACTCTAGTATCTAGGAACCATGTTTTGCCGATCCTTGTGGCATACAGCTTCCTTGACACTCTGTAAAGATTCTCTGCTGAGGAACTACATTTGAGAGGGTCGTTTGGAACACACAAGCAAAGTCACTTTCCCCTGCTAAAAACCCTCACAAGAGATTACAAATGTCATGAGGATATGTATAGCCAATACAGAGGGTCTACAAGAGGACTTCCTCTAGTATTTTAAATTATGGAAAGCACACATCTTAATGCATGGCTTCTTCTCTGTCCAGAAAAACATGATTTACTTTCAGCATGGAAAAGGTGCACATGTGAGACAGATAAAACTTCATAAAATTGCAGTCACAACAAGTGAGTCTCTCAGCAACCAACACTATTAATAGATTATTGTAATTCTTTCTGGCTAAGGTGCATATGCCTTTCCACTGCCATATGCAGATAGACCAGCAGTAATACAGAATGAAAGGAGGAAGACAAGAGAAAGTCTTTGTTTGATGTGTTAATGTACAATTGTTTGAGATTAAGCCTATGGAAGCATGTGACAATAATGTGACATAGAAAGTAATAAGGGAAATGGAAATGGAAAATTGAGCTTTTACACAGACTGTCCAGCTATGCTTGGAAACTCTGTCCTTTCAAAACTGACAATCACCTCATCTGTAGACACTCTAACACAGTGGTTCTCAACCTGCGGCCCAGGGGCTGCTTTGGCCCAATCAGTACATAACTGCAGCCCATGTGACATCTTCAGGACCATACAGCTAGTACATTACTGTGTGGATGCAGCCCACATCACACATAAAGAGCTGCATATGCGGCCCACAGTGGTAAATAAGTTAAGAATCACTGCTCTAACAGATGGGTAGAAATCTATGCCATGTATGGGCATCATGTATGATGAATTATTCCAAGTCAAGAACTTTAATATGGCTCTCCTTTTAAGCTTCCAGGCTTATGGTTAAAGAATATAATTACTAATACAACTCAAGTAGTGTACTGGACTGAAATCGAAAATGGGAAAAAAATGCTTGGTGTGAACATGCAGAGTTAATGTTTGGCTCCTTATCTCAATGATCTACAGGAAAATACAGAGAGAAGTATTAGAATGGAGTCTCCACTTCACCTTTGCCTTGTACAGCACTGGACACAAATGATTCTGCAGGACAACATTTGTGCTGGACAGGCCAAAAGGTTGAGACATCCTGTACTGTGTGCTTCAATGAGAAAAAGACCTGCTCAAAATTTCTGCCAAACAGCCGTAAAGCATTAGTTGCTTCCAATTTCCTGAATTCCCAGAGAAGGAAACAAAACAGTAATTAGTTCAGATTTATTTCAACTCTCTCTTGAAGTTAATGGCTGTTTAAATAACTCTGAACAACGTGACAGTGCTGAACATTTATGTGTGCTTATTTGGGAAGGTGCTTTGTACTGTAGATCTGAATTAGCATGTGTGTCATACTGAATGACACAACAATTATCTTTGCAAATATCCAGGTTTAGTGAAAAATAAAGAATAAAATCCCATATACAAGCTAGAAAATGTCAGGTTTACAGTAATTAGCTCATTTGCATGTTTTAAATCAAAGCAGCTTTTGAGTATACAAATGTATATTCATATCTTAACTTAGCTAACTACCATTTTTAAAGCCCTCAGAAGTTAAAAATACTCAAACATTTTGAATACACACACACACACACAGAGCCAAATCTACACTCACGACTAAGTCTTACTTAGTCAAAATTCCCATTGACTTCAATGGAAGTTTTGCCTGAGTGAGGAATGGATGAAGTTTCCTATATATAGCATCTACATATTTAGCAACTCTTTGTTCTTGAGCTCAGAAATTGTATGCCAGATTCCATTTTGAAGCAAGTTATTTAGCTGAGATATAAAAACTGGATTAACATAATTGTAATGAAAACACCAAAAGAACTCAAATTACTATTTATAATGACTTAGTCAGAGCCGCTATAATAATCTCCTATAATTTCGGAACTGAATTCTATGGCTGAAATCCTGAGGCCTGGAGAGGGGTTACAGCAAAAACTGTAGTCCCGTAGAATTACTATGGTTCTGCTGCACAGGCAGGGAGAATGAAAAGCAGTGGTGGAGCAAAGAAGAGTCTGCAGGCCATTATATATCATGAAAAAGTATGGTGGGGCAGAATGTGGCCAGTAGATCCACAAATTGTACAGATCTCATCCTACAAATATGCACATGGCGGTGGGGAATAGCAGCTTATGTTCACTACTTCTGTCCATATGCCATGGTAACAGAGGTGCAGCAGATGAGCACTGGCTGCTACAGACTGGGACTGAGGATTCCATTCCCAGTTAAACATGCTATATCCTCTTTTCAAACATTCCTCACCTCCATTGTGTTCCAGATTACACATTCTAAAATACTAATGTAGACAAGTTGAATTTTAGCATGTACTAGCTGGCTGAGTTGAAGCCTGGGGTTCACTTAAAACTTGCTCTTTCTTTGCTCTTTTTAAACATGTTAGTTAAAACATGTTAGCTAACACATTTTTTAAATTCATCCAGCCAATGTGAACAGGTCCTACGTGAAAGGAGAACAATACCCCATGCAGTTCCAATAAGTAAGTAAATCTTATAATTCCATTAAACAGGCCAAAGAAGATATAGAATCCAGTTCACTCTCCCAGAGCTGTGTTACTTCTGAAGAGGAGTAAAAGAAAAAATAACTTATTTTTTGTCACTAAACTAGGCAGATATGATTCAGTATATATAGGGAGATCAGTTGAGTAAGAATGTGCCATTTTTTACATATCACATTTTGGTAGATCCACACTTCAGCATCTCCATTGTCAAATTCCAAAGAGGTAGCATCTAAGATCTTTTTTTAAATCAGCAATTTAGTTGCATGAGATCAAAGATAAACTACCCTATCTCATTTAGAAGGAAAGCTGAAACCCTTAAATTAACAGCTTTAGTGAAAATGAGAAAATCTAAGTTTGTTACTTAAAATGATACTACTAGTGACTACAAATTACACATTTGCTTTGCTTTAGCTCAGTAAGAAATTCCTAGATTGTCTAACCCATATCATTTATGGTTCAGTGATTTACATGGGAGTTTAGGAATGTCAGTGCTTGAGAACAGAACATGCAATATTCAGCTGCAAACACAGATAATGAACAAGGGTAACTCTCACCTCTGTTATCACAGAGTCGCTTAACCTGTTCAGTTGGTCTAAAAATGATGATTCTTGATTGTGTTAATGCAGTTATAATGTTCTGTTCAAATTAAATTCCGGTTTGAATCTGAAATAAAGTAAGAATAAAAATTCATAGGCAAGGAACACAAGACAATTTATTCTACATCTGTCATTAATTAACACAATGAATAAGTGACTCTGCAATCCAGATTGTAGAAATTTTACAGATACATTCAATATTATTACAGAAGACTGCTGAGTTATTTTATAGATAGTATTAAGATCCAAAAAAATGTAAAAAGCCAGTTCTGTTTTAATCTATAGGTTGCTAATCACTTTTATATATGTGCTGACAATGCACACCACATATGCTTTATTGACCCTATTGTGCATCAGCTCATTAACCACAGCTGCTCTTCATGCGCACACATACAGGACCAAGACATATAGGCAGACAGAGGATGAGCTACAACAATATAAAGAGAAGCTTTGGGGCCAAAGTAAAGAGGAGTGGGTGCTCTAAAACTATAATTTTGTTTAACTGTGCACATGATAAAGCAGTTTTATTGCAGATATTTATTAGAAAATCAGGTAGCAGTCAAAGGATGGGGAGATGGAGTGATATCAGTCTCTTATTTAAAATACTGCTCAAGGGAATTTTGGATGATACTACTGGCAACAATTGGCACCTTGCCCATAATGGTGGAGCTTTACAAGTGATAGCACAAAGATAGCAAATTTTAATGTTGATTTTAATGAGATTTCTCAGGTGCAGAAAGTTATTCATATTCATTCATTGAGTGTTTTGCTGGCTTAAGAGCTAAGGTCCTGATCCAGGGCCCACTGAAATCAATAAGACCTTTTCACCAACTTCAAGGGGCCCTGTGTCAGGCCTTAAATGTATAACTAGTACAAAAGTGTTGAAATGTGCTGTGCTGTGCTGATCTGATGGTGTCAATAGGGTAAGCATCTGAGAATTTTCATTATTATTTCAGGGTGGTCAGTGTTGAACCCAAAGAGGGATGCAGTCAGAAAAGCCTACAATATATATACACATCACTTAAAACATGGAACTACTCACAAAGAATTGGTTTAGAAAGATTTTCCATTCCTTATTTCTCTCTTTTCCAGTCTGGAAAAGCTTCCCCCCTCTGATCCTTACATTCCATCCCTCACACCCTCAAACAGTCTTTTCCTTAATATTTTTTAAGTAAATTTTTAAAAAATATTTCTAATACCTTCTTTTGCATTTGTCATTAAAAATGAAATTGATTACATATAAAAACAATTTCATTTTTAATGTTTCCAAATTATACTCATTAAGGGCCCATTTCTGCTACCCTTATTCAGATTGAGTAGAAACCTACATTGCAAATTACCCCATTGACTTGAATGGAATTTCTCATAAATGTAATAAAATGGAAATGTTTCCATTGACTGCAGTGGGCTTTGGATCAGGCCTGATATGAGTAACAGTGACCAAATGCTGATTGATTAATGATATATATTTTTTAAATAAAACACATTACCTATGTTACAAATATCCCCCTCATAGATTATTAAAAGTGAAGGAAAATGAATAATCTAATTTACTTTCATTTATGTGACTTTATTTAATTTCTCTCAGAATGAATGCTGAATGCACTGGTCAATTTTACTTTTGTTTGTAATTAATTTCTCGATCATTTAATATGTAGGTTTTCATGAAATGGCAAAATTCTGCAATGGTTAGGTTGCCAAAACTGCAAGGGCATGTTTATTTGTTCAAAAATGTTTCTACTGGAATTTAGGAGAAAATTTCTATTTATTTTAAATTCTGTAAAATATTGTTTTTAGAAAGCCATTATTTTGGGTCATAAATGACTGGCAGTGTCTCGTTAGGAAACAAGGAATTCTTCTATACGCTCCATCAGTAAAGTACTACAGGATGGAGCCATAACAGGCCATAAAACAGGAGCCTGCCATAGTGCTGTTGCAATTTTTTGGCTATTGTTACAGAATATAGTAGTACTTTTACAAGGATAAGGGTCATGCGAATACTTTATGTAAGATAGACTATAGGAATATAAGGAAAAAGTCTTTGTGAGCCACCTACTGTTTGAAATTAAACCTCACAGTTCTTGGAAATGAAACTTTTGCTAATCAAAAGCTATTTCCTGGAGTTAGACACCTCTTCAAAATACACAGTTAAGTCCTCTTCTTCTGTTATTATTCTAGATTGATAATATATCTTTAGCGCATAGCCAACCTATTGATGTTGATCATCTTCCTCAGATAGACAATCACAATTTAAAAGAGTGCAATATTTGAACTTGGTGATTTTTCTCAAATGTTGTTAAATGAACATTTTGTAATATATCTGAAACATGTTATTTTAGTAACAGTAGCAACAACCTTTCATCATTAAGTAATAGATTCCCTTAGGAGACTTTAGGGATTAATTTTTGAGTGGATCAGAATTTCAGGAACAGTACATAGACACTAGTTTAAAAAAAGAGTAACAGTGACAAACAGCCTATAAGTAGGAATTTCAGGCTTTTCTGGGGCAACTGCCAAGTTTCTTAGAACATCAGAGCTCCTCATATGTTCAACAGTACCTAGAAATTTTCAAACAGATTAGGCCTAAATAATATATAAACATCAGCAATATGAAATATTTGACAGTGTGGTATAACAAAAAGAGATATATATTAGAATAAAATCTTTAACTCTTCAGTGTCTTGGTTTCTTTAAGAAAAGTGTAAATAACTGATAATAACTAGGGTGTGGGATGAAAGGGGAGAATATCACAGCTTTCTAGACCCAGTCTGACCAAATGATCCCATGCCATTCAGGACATCGCATTCACTGTTTTCTCTCTAGTGCTTGACTCCTGCACTCTCTGTCCTCTGAAGGTTGGTCAAATTCCTAGAATATTTACTTGCTTATAAACCTCAGCAGTCTTTGCACCAAGCATAAATAATGGGTGCTAGTGCAAAAGCTATTTTGCATATAGTGAAAGTTACCTGACATGCTAAGACATGTTAAACAAATGGGGTCCGATCTCACAGTGATGTAAATCAGGAATAATTCCATTTAAGTGAATTTAGTTATACCACTTTAAAACCATGAGCTCACAATCAGGCCCATGTTATTGAATGAGGCACAGTGTAAGTGATAATTGGGTTGGATTCACCACTGTGTTACTCCAGTTTTACATCAGCGTAACCACTGATGGAAATACTAATGTGAAAGTGGGTTAAAGCACTGGTGAATCATGCCCAATATGTTTAAGATGTTCCATATAAAGTTTGTAGACACCTGAGACTCTTAAATGTTGAAGATCCTTAGGAATCTTCTTAAGGATGGTATAAAAATACTGTAGGTAGTTACCAAATTAGATTTGTTTCTGCTAACTCAAATAATAATCACAAATCGTTCATTACATTTATAGCAGGTGTAACCCACGCCTGTTGGATGTGGCACTCTGTCACATTCAGCTAGCACCTAGATCAGCTAGTCTACAGATTGAAGAGTCTGCTAGACCCTTGTCTAAGGGCATGTCTACACTTATCTCTGGAGTGATCAATCCAGCAGAGGTCGATTTATTGCGTCTAGTGAAGATGTGATAAATCGACTGCCGAGCACTCTCCAGTCGACTCTTGGTACTCCACTGGAGCAAGAAGTGGAGTCGAGGGGGGAGCATCAGCAGTCAACTTACCACAGTGACTGAAGACACCACAGTAAGTAGATCTTATTCACATAGCTGAAGTTACATAACTTAGATCGATCCCCCCTCCGAGTGTAGACCAGGTCTCAGAGAGATGTGTCTTATAGTTCATGTAGCACAAGCTCATGCATTAAGCTCCCGAGGTCCCAGATTTGATGACACTGCCAACTAGGATCTGTTGGCGTTAAAAATAGGAGCCCGTCCAGGATATCAACTAGGAAGTCTCTGAAGCTTGGGACACGCTTCCTCAGCTAAGGAAGTATATAACCCATGTCTGCTGAGTGTGGCACCTAGACCAGCTAGAGATTGAAGTTTGCTGTAGCCTTGGCTAAGAGAGATGTGTCTTTTAGCTCATACAGTTAGAGGCTCATGCATTAAGCTCCAGAGATCCCAGGTTTGATCCTGGCCTACAACGACCAAGGTCTGTCAGTGTTACACATGCATGCTCTTTGTGAATCAAATTACATCCAGAGTTACACAGGTGCAACTCCTACTGACTTCACTTACAGTTGTACCTATGTACCGGAGTGTGAAATGTGACTTTATATTTAGTCTAACACGCAACATCTGCAAAATGTTGTTTCATCTCTTGACAACTATGACACATTCCATATTCTTCCTTTTGATTCCTCTGTTCACAAGCAGTTAGGCCTAAATGCTCAAAAAAAGTCACTCAATTTTGGGGTGCTCTACTTGACCATCTTCATGGGGCCTGCCTTCCAGAAAGAGCTGTCACCCAGCCTCTAAAAACAAGACTTTTTAAGATCCCTCAGCTTGAACACACAAAAACCGAGGCATTCAAAATCATTAGTTACTTTTGAAAATTTAGGCTGGATATATTAGTGACATTTGTAGGAGAAACATAGTTAATCATAAAATGTACTGAAAGATTTAGAACCAGACCTTTGAGCAGTTTGAAGAGCAGGAGTACTGCACCTTTGTTCATCTACAAAAATGGTACTTAAGACTCTGTGGACCTATTATTATGTGTAAAAAGATTAAAGAACTAATTTTACTTAATAATAATTTAAATCTCCCACAATAATATTCAGATATCATGGAGAAGCTCAATCAATCTGTGAATCATTCTGAAAAACCTGCTTCTGTACCTTCATGCTTTCAGCTATGAAACAGTTCAGCTTGCATCAAAGAAGCAGCAATATGTATTACCTAAAAATACACAAAAAGGCAGATAGAAAGCTGACTAGACAACGAGATAAAAACCAAAACATGGTGCTTCATGCCTCCAGATTCTTTTTAATGGCCCAAACTCTCCTGTCTCTTGAAACTCATAGTGTAATTGTCAGTAATTGCAATGATACCTTTTCATGACATAAGAACTCATCAACTGCAGGCTCATTGCTAATAAACTTGTTTAAAACAACTTATTAAGACATAACCTTTAAGTGTGTGAGAAAACAACATGCAATCAAACAAGCAGTATAAACAGCTATGAAGCCAAAACAAAATGTTAGGATTGCCACAGCTTCCTCTGAGTGAATCAAAGCATATGGTGGTATAATGGAGCATGAATTTACAGCAACAGAGATGTACGATATAGATTAAAGCTTCATCTGCAAGGACATACTGCACAGCAAAAAACAACAATTATTGTGTTTGTTGCTTTGTATTTTAATGATCAACAAAGGAGCTTTGGTAGAGCTAGGGCTCCCTCTGCTGTTAGCATGATGATAATAAAGCTTCCTCAAAATCATCAGCAGAAATGTGCCCTCCTGATAACACTTTTGTTTTAAATTCAAAGAAGCGAGAGCAGGCCCAATAGGAAATCAACCGTACACACTGAGCTGACTCTGAGTATGGACACAGGACTTCAGGTCTTGTGCAGGTTAGGAATGTGAGTGACTCCAGTTCCACTAAAGGAAAAATCAAAGCTTTTTCTCCCTTTCCCTCTCTCCTCCTTCACAGCTAGTCATAATGAGCTACTGAATTGCCCCTCCTGCTGTAACGATTACAAAGAAATGGAACAAACAAAAAGACCTCCACTAATTGCTTTCGCACCCACTGCAGGTTCAAAGCACCAAAAAGCAAGCAATTTGATGCCTTTTATAACAGATTTTTGTTATATTATTACCCCGAATTTCTATAGAAATATTAATCTTTAAAACTTTTAGCACTTTCAATCCCTGAAGAGCTGCCTGTTTGATAACTGGTATCTCAGATGGAATAACATCTAGTGCCAAATGTGGTCTGCATTTGGACCAATGATAACTCCCAAATTAGGGCTTGTCTACCCTGGCACTTTACAGCACTGCAACTTTCTCACTCAAGAATGTGAAAAAACACCCTAAGCGCTGCAAGTTTCAGTGCTGTAAAATGGCAATGTAGACAGTGCTCTTGCTAAATTAGAGATCTCTAGCAGTCAGGCATCATCACTTGTGTTTTGTGGAGTACTGATTACACCACCACCAGATGGAGTGTGTCCATAATAGCCACTCTGAATTCACATAAGTGCTACCTTACACGAGCTCAGGTGAGGACTGGTATATTTATCAGTTTTCCATGGCTTATTAGAGCTGGAAGAAGAGAAACACCTAGTAGCTGAGGGGCCGTTAGGAGCATAGCTATCAGCTGAGTTCTTCCTACCCTCCACTGGGTGCTGAGGTATAGTATCCACAGCAGTCCAAAGATGGATGTGGAGTTCCATGATCAGAGTGGGCATAATGGTTTGTGTGTATATGAAGTAAATCATGTCCTAGGGGAGCATGGTTGCCTAGAGAGGAGTATATCAGTGAAGGGGTGTAAATGGCATTGGCAGCAGAGATTGCAGTGTCAGCCAGTGATCCACAGTTGTGGAGGCAAGGCTGGGGAAAGCATTTTTTAAGTGGTATGGAACTCTAACGGGGGGCAATACTGAAGGGGCTGTGGGCTGGTGAAGACAGAGGAGTGACATCAAAATAAGGAAGTTAATCAGCTGAGTGAGCTACTAGCTCTCACAGCTGGCAGTTCTGAGGATGGAGACTAATTGTGACTTTGAGGCTTTCTCCTATAAATTATAGGGGTAACTTCATCCACTTAGGCTCTCCCTATGACCCCACCAGTGCCTTTCTGCAAGCGGGTGCAAGGTACATTTCAGTCAGCTCAGGGACACTACAGACAAGGATTTCTCTAGTGTAGACATACCAAAGTCGCTGGATATAGCAAAACACATACTGGCTGTACAGCGGTCAGAAAAACGGGTGCAAGTAGCCAGCCACTGCAACCTGCACCACTGAGGGAGCCAGCTCCGCCGTACGGCGCAGCCACTATGCACCACGCCCATGGTATTATCTATCAACACAACCAGCTCGTCGGGCCCGGGGAAGATCACGCCGTGCAGAGGGGTCCCCAGCCGGCACAGAGACCTGCCCTTTGCCGAGGCCAGCCAGCGTGGCTGGGATGGAGAGCGGGGGGAGGGCTAGGAAGCCGCTGGGCGAGGGGCAGAGCCGGGCTGGGCTGCCGAGGCTTGGGGAGAAGGTTGAAGGGGAGGCCCTGCAGCGCTCATGGCCGTGACGACCGTCCGACACGTGAGGCGGAGTCCCCGGCCAGCAGCCCGAGGTGCGGGATGAAGGACGCTGGTCCCACCCGCTCACACCCTAACGTCTCGCTCCGCCAGGTCCTGCCAGCATCTCCCCTCAGCGGCTATTCCCCGCCCCGCCGGCTCTCGGCTGACAGCCTGACAGAGCTCTCGGCAATGGATTGGCGGGGTCTGGGACCTGGGCGCATGCGCACTATGTAGTGAGCGGTCCCGCCGGTTATCTCGCGTTGTCCCAGCCCGCTCGCTAGCCAGAGCCATGGCGGACGAGGAGCTGGAGGCGCTCCGCAAGCAGCGGCTGGCTGAGCTGCAGGCTAAGCATGGGGTAAGGAGCTGGCACCGCTCGTGAACACCCACCCTGGACTAGTGCCCCCTCCGCTTCGACAGCGCCCCCCTCCGACCCGACAGCCCTGTTCAGACCCCGTCCACGGGGACCCGACAGCCCCATTCAGCCCCCCTCTTCCCCCGGGGACCCGACAGCCCCCACCGCTACCTCCTCAGCCCCCCTCCCCGGGGACCCGACAGCCCCATTCAGCCCCCCTCTCCCCCCGGGGACCCGACAGCCCCCACCGCTACCTCCTCAGCCCCCCTCCCCGGGGACCCGACAGCCCCATTCAGCCCCCCTCTCCCCCCGGGGACCCGACAGCCCCCACCGCTACCTCCTCAGCCCCCCTCCCCGGGGACCCGACAGCCCCATTCAGCCCCCCTCTCCCCCCGGGGACCCGACTGCCCCCACCGCTACCTCCTCAGCCCCCCTCCCCGGGGACCCGACAGCCCCTACTGTTTCCTTAAGTCTGAGGGAAAAGCTCTGTTTAGCTCAAGAGACTTGTACCTCTCACCAACAGAAGCTAGTCCCATAAAGAGAGTCCCTCGCCCACCTGGCCTCTCTTAACCATGGTCAGGCAGGTAATGCTGCTTTAGCTAGCTTATTTTAAATTCCAGTGAAATCCTAAGATCTGACATCCCGCAGACTGTTTTCTATGGGAATTGCTAAAGTGTTTTCTGTAATTCTTGTCTTTCAGGACCCTTCTAGTGATCCAGCACAACAAGAAGCCAAACAGAGGTATGAATGCGAGCTGTTGATTTTAAGTAATGTTCATAGTCGAGTGGTTTTGAATTTCTATCACTTAATGTTTTTAAACATTAATTGTAGTTCCTTGAAACACTAAACTGGTTTGTTTTGTTATAAAACAGCCAGTAAATCAACTGCTAATAAGTCAGAGGGTTTTATTTTTCGCTTAAGCAAAATTTGGGAATTTTGCCTGAGATGCTTGGAATTGGCCCCTAAATTATTTAGAACCTGCATCTGTTAATGGGAACTGGATCAGATCTTTAGTTTGATTTTTGTAGGGTGTTGTGGGTTGTTGGTTTACAATCTGTAAAAACATTTTCTTACACCTCAGATAAATACTACATTTTCTTCATTTTTGTGTGTTAATCTGTTATACTTAACATCTGTACCTACTTGAATGAAATGACTTCTAGTCCTTAAAAAATAATTTGGTTTTTGTTTTGATAATACAGAATATTCAGTAGACATGGTCATCTTGCACGATGCTATGTCTGATGCTTGAAACATTAGTTATATTCTGTAACTGAATTTTCATTACAGGGAGTCAGAGATGAGAAATAGCATTTTAGCTCAAGTTCTGGATCAAGCAGCTCGTGCCAGATGTAAGCATCCATTTATTTTGCCATTTAAATAAAAACTCTCATTTGTACTGTTATGTCTCCCTAAATCAAGGCCTTAAATAAATGTTTATTTTGTTTAATCTCCTATGCATTCTATCTCTGATGATGGAAAAATAAGACTCATGCTATGGATTTTCAAATCACTAATATTTAAAAAAAAACTTATGGATACACATGCTGAAAAGCAAATCCTTAGATGTGGTAGTTTATTCTAGTAGGAACAGGAATTAGTAAACTTGGTGCTTGTGAAAGGTGCCAATTGATAGCCTGCTTAGACTGAATTTCTGTTTTTATGGGGAGAACATGTGAACAGCATAGTAAGCAGAAATGCCATCTTCCCTATGCCATCCCATCAGTGTATCTTAACGCTTATTTAGAGGGGCTCAGCTCTAGGAATGAGAGAATAAATCAGGGTCTCTGCCAAGACTGCATGCAAGAATGAGAGTTGTCATGATGAGCTTTTGTGATATGGATGTTTGCTCATTAGGAAATTGAGGGTTTGTCTATTATACAAACCTAAGTCAACCTATATTAGGTTGACTTACAGCCACCGCAGTAATTACTGTTGTGGTGCATGTCCACACTACCTTCTTTGAGTTGGTGGTGAACGTCCTCACCAGGAGTGCTTCCACTGACCTGAGTGGGGGGAGCTGAGAGCCCGGTATCTCAGCTTTGCTGGCAGCTCCCTGCCAGGAAGCCTGGCTCCTCCACAGGCTCCTGCTAGGCTGCCCTCTCCCCCTTCTCCACTGGTGACAAGGCTGCCCGGCTCCCAACAGGCACCACTTGGGCTTCTCACCCTGGCTTCCATCTGGGAGCTGGTCGGGCAGCTGGGCTATAGCTACCTGACTTTCTTGCCATGAAATTGACAAGACAGCCAACGTAAGGGATGCAGTGTCTACACAAATACTGTTGCCCTAACTACACCAACATAAGCCTTATGCTTCTCATGGAGGTGGAATTATGTTGGTGTAGCAGGGCACTTGCACTGGTGGGAGGAAGCCTGTAGTGTAGCCTTATGTCAACCTGTAGTGTCGATCAGCTATGAGTGACTACCAACTTATTTGTATACCAAAGACCATCTATCTAAAGTGGTAACAAATTGGTCACAACTGATCGAATTTCGATTTGAACCAGTACCTAGGAGTGAAAGGCATTTTCGTCCATTGCCAATTTCCCATAACCTGATTTTGAGATTTTAATTTGTATGTATTAAAAATGGAGGTGGTGCTTAGTAGAGGAATTTGGCTTTGCTACTAGTGATCTGCAGCATTAAGTTTAGTAGCAGTGTGAAACACCGGTAAGTATGTAGGGTTGTCTTCTTGTAGGTAGTAAGAGATTTGAACCCCTAGCAAATATTTAGGAGGAGCATATTTGTAGTGTTTTGTATAAATTAAAACTATTCCCTTCAATTCATGGTTCTTTCATATCCTGGCATGAATTTAAGACTAAATTGTACAGTATAACTTCTGTTGTATAGTAGATAAATTGTACAGTATCTGATTCACTTCTTTGTATAGTAGATGGAGGTAAAATACAAAAATGAACAGTACCCATTTTTGTTGCAGTAAGCAATTTAGCACTTGTGAAGCCAGAAAAGGCAAAAGCTGTAGAGAATTACCTTATACAGATGGCAAGATTTGGACAGTTAGGTGGGAAGGTAAGTTAAATTTCTTACGTTACTCTAGCTCTTTTTTGCCTGGTCACTTTCAAACCAAGTGTGCCCAATGAAACAAACTGAGAACTTTAACACTGAAGTGTACAAAATTTTGTATTACATGCTAAGGTGTGAGCTACAGCATGTATATGAATGATTCTCAAATCCTTAAGCTGTGTGTGTATGTATCTATGTAAACACTGTGTCCATACTTATTAAATATTTATGATTTAGCTGTCTTAAACTGAAGTGTTGTTCTGGAGTAGAGAAGTGCAGTTTAATGCCCAGGAAGACTGTCAGTCTTGTAATTGAAAGCATTTGTTCTCCTTTTTGACATTGCCTCCACAGAGGCCATTGGCTCAACTGGGGAGTTCCAGAGTTGCAGGTACTGACAGCTAACCCACATTATACCAGCTTCCATGAAGACACGGGCTACCTTAAGCTTCACCTCAAATGTGATAAAACTGTATTGTGTTTCTATCTTAATTAATTTTGCTGCCTGGGTGGCTTCCCAAAGTACCATAAGCATCCTAGAGAAGGGAAGTTTATATATCCTGGATGTTAACAGCTATTGGCTGCAAGTCTAAGTGAATAAGATCATGTAACTAGTTATGAACTAGCGGACATTCTAGTGTCTCACCATCAGGGTTCACTCGTTGAGTTGGATGGTAGCCTTGTGAATCTACAGTGTATTATCCAAATACTGTTGCCCTAACTACACCAACATAAGCCTTATGCCTCTCATGGAGGTGGAGTTATGTTGGTGTAGCAGGGCACTTACACGGGTGGGAGGAAGGCTGTAGTGTAGCCTTATGTCAACCTGTAGTGTCGATCAGCTGTGAATGTGACTACCAACTTATTCGTATACCAAAGACCATCTATCTAAAGTGGTAACAAATTGGTCACAATGATCGAATTTTGATTTGAACCAGTACCTAGGAGTGAAAGGCTTAGGGTTAGAGTACAATTGACAAATTGCTGTTCTTTCAATAGTGCAGTAAGACCAAATGCTGATTTTTTTTTTTTTGATTTTTTTTTAGGAGGGCAGTGTGCTGAGGGAGGCTTTAATTAAGGCTTCTGGAGGTAGATGGGGAACTAGGACTACTAGAGGACACAGGACTTTTACACTCCTTGTAAATGAAACACAGGGCTTGAGAGAATTGCACTTAATCTATAACTGTCCAGGCCCATGACTCCTGCGGCAAGGCTTTTTGGGGCAATAAGATCTGAGAACAAGTTACTATGGATAAGTAGTTCTTAAAAATAGCTGTCATTGGTATAGAAATGCTGCAATTTTCTGTTAGCCATATTGTAACTTTCCACAGGAATATTTTCTAGTGGCAGTAATATCACATTGGTAATAGGACTGTTGCATGATTTAAAAAATTAATCGCAATTGATCGCACAATTTGATCACAATTTTTTTAATCACATAATTAACCATACTGTTAAACAATAGAACAAATATCTATTTAAATATTTTTTGATGTTTTCTACATTTTCAAATCTATTGATTTCAGTTACGTGCTCACTTTATTTTTTATTTTTTACAATGCAAATATTTGTAATCAAAAATAATTTTCAATTCACCTAATACAAGTACTGCAGTGCAATCTCTTTATCATGAAAGTTGAACTTACAAATGTAGAATTCTGTACAAATAAACTGCATTTAAAAATAAATGTAAAATTTTAGCACCTACAAGTCCACTCCATCCTACTACTTGTTCAGCCAATCGCTCAGACAGACAAGTTTGTTTACATTTGCAGAAGATAATGCAGCCCACTTCTTGTTTACAGTGTCACCTGAAAGTGAGAACAGGCATTTGCTAGGCATTGTTGTAGCCAGAATCGCAAGATATTTACATGCCAGATGTGCTAAAGATTCATATGTCCTTTCATGCTTCAGCTACCGTTCCAGAGGATGTGTGTCCATGCTAATGATGGGTTCTACTCGGTAACTATCCAAACCAGTGCAGACCGACACATGTTCATTTTCATCATGAGTCAGATGCTACTAGCAGAAGGTGGCTTGGGTTCTGTAGTTTCCGCATCTGTACATTGCTCTTTTAAGATTTCTGAAAGCACGCTCCACACTTCATCCCTCTCAGACTTCGAAAGGCACTTCAGATTTTTAAACCTTGGGTTGAGTGCTGTAGTTATCTTTAGAAATTTCACATTAGTACCTTCTCTGCATTTTGTCAGATTTGCAGTGAAAGTGTTCTTAAAACAAACAACATATGCTGGGTCATCATCTGAGACTCCTATAACATGAAATATGACAGAAAGCGGGTAAAACAGAGCAGGAAACGTACAATTCTCCCGCAAGTAGTTCAGTCACTAATTTTAATTAATGAATTTAACAAGCATCATCAGCTTGGAAGCATGTTCTCTAGAATGGTAACCGAAGCATTAAGAGGCATATGAATCTTTAGTGCATCTGGCACGTAAATGTCTTGCAATGCCAGCTCCAACAGTGCCATTTGAATGCCTGTTCTCCCTTTCAGATGACATTGTAATTAAGAAGTGGGCAGCATTATCTCCTGTAAATGTAAACAGACTTGTTTGCCTTCGCGATTGGCTGAACAAGAAGTAGGACTGAGTGGACTTGTAGGCTCTAAAGTTTTACATTGTTTTTGAGTGCAGTTAGGTAACAAAGAATCTACATTTATAAATTGCACTTTCATGATCGAGATTGCACTACAGTACTTGTATTAGGTGAAGTAAATACTATTATCACTTACAGTGCAAATATTTGTAATAAAAATAATAAAGGGAACACTGTACACTTTGTATTCTTTGTTGTAATTGAAATCAATATATTTGAAAATGTAGAAAAACATCCACAAATATTCAATACGTTTCAGTTGTATTCTATTGTTTTGCAGTGTGACTAAAACAGCGATTACCTCAAAAATAACTCATGATTTTTTTTATCATGATTAAACTGCGATTAATTGACCACCCTGATTGGTAATCAGTCTCTTTGGCATGTGAGCCACTAAACAGTATGTTACGTCTCAATAGTCAATTGAACACCTTTGCAAGCACACACATGGGGAAAGGGAAGCAAGAGAACTGTACTAGATTCAATTATCTGGTCTAAGCTGCTTCTCTAAATAAAGTGTGTGGCGTTTATTCTGTCTTTCTAGGTATCAGAACAAGGATTGATAGAAATACTTGAAAAAGTGAGCCAGCAAACAGAAAAGAAAACAACAGTGAAGGTAAGTTTTTTTCCAAGGGCAATGTAAACTTGGTTCAAACTTGTTTTGAGACAATGCAGAAAAATAAAAGGCTAGGGCCAACAATAGTTGCCGCACATATTTAATGCTATTTCAGGAGGATACACTATTTGTATGTTTTAAGCTATATAACTGCTTAAATATACATTTAGATTCTTAATTTTACATTTTAGTTAGAAAATAGTCCATGCATTTATTTACTAATCATTTTTTACTCATGACTTGTCAGGTTGCATTTGGATGAAAAGTGGAATTCAATCAGATTTTTTTTTAAATAAAACTACCTTGAATGCACAGAATATGCAAGTTTTTATTAAAACATGTTTTGCATTTAAAAGTGATTCTTTAAACAAAGGAAGTATCTGTAGTTTATAACTGGCCAGTGTGCCTTCAAGATTTTAGAACTGGCAGATCTTCTCATACCTCAGTTTTCCTTTTCCAATCTATGAATAAAAATATTCCTCCACTTTCATCTCCTGGTTGGTTTTTCAACATTGTATTAGCTAGTTATTGAATTGAATTAGTGGAATAAACTGAAAGAAAATATTCTCTCTGCACCTTCAGAAGAGACTACTGCTTTTAAAAGCTGATTCCGGATTTCAAACTTTGGTTCCACGTGCTTAGCCAGTGACCAGTTCAGATGATTGATTTTCTTTAAATATTTGGCAGCAAACATGTACTACTTGAATTTTTTCTAATGATTAATAGGTAAGTTTAGCCCTTAATGTAGGTTAATTTCAAATTTAATTTTACCAAGTTTTTTTAGAATATTAAATGTCTAATTTTGATTTATATCATAGAATTTTATCCACCCTGAATAGTACTAAACTAACCAAGTACTCAAATATGGAAGTAGCTTTTGATCACAGAAGTTGGACAATATTTTAGTGCTAGCTATTTTTCCTACTGTCTATGCCCTTGGTGATGCTCACTGTGAATCTGCATTACTTCTGGAATAATAAAGAGGTTCTAGAATGTTGTGGCAGGCTATTTAAACACTTAGATAAAAATTCCCTCTTCTAAATGTGTAGCAAGGCCAAAACTCAACAGAACCATAATTCTATAGGATAGGGAATTCTGGCTTTAGAAATACTGTATTGGGGACTCTAGCCTTGTACTTTGGAGCTAAGTTTCAGGGGAAGGCTTGTGGGCTGGGGTTGTAGGGCCTGCAAACCACATAGGTCCACTGGTCAAATATTTTTACAGGGAGCAACGGGCTGTAGCAGCTACAATTCTATAAGTTACCATAGACTAGTTGCCCACTGCCCTTTCTCCATGTTGCTGTGCTGGGGAGGGGAAGAATTCTAGATTCTATCCACACAGAACCTATGTGGACTACTAACTTGGATAGCATTGAGAACTTTGCCCTTAGTGATTAACTTGAGTCTTGAATCTTTGAAGCTGGAAGGAGTTGCTGTAAACTGAATTTATGTTTGTTTCTAGTTCAACAGAAGAAAAGTACTGGATTCTGATGAAGAGGATGATGATGATTAAATGCTACTGTAAGATTGCTTAACTGCCTGGAAAAAGGCAAAGAAAACATACTGTATAGGCAAATTGAAAGTTCTGACAAAACATTTAAATGTACTTGCTTTCTGCATTTTTTTGATAAGCTTAATAAATAAATGAACTCATGTTCTGTAAAACAAAATTTGAGAAGAGTTTTATAGCTTAACTATTTGTAGTATTAAAGAGGCCTGTGTGGTATGGATTTTCCCACTGTATTCTTAGCATGAACTTTCCTTTGTCCTACTCAGCATGTAAGCTATCCTATCAGCACCTGCCACTCTGTAAGTTGTTGCTACCATAAGAGAGGTCTTGAGAGGGCAATAAAAGAGTCTTAAGTTCAAACAGCCAAAGCCTGTAGGGGCTGAAAGAATGACAACTCTGTCACAACAGTTGATATAGAAACAAGATATCCTTTAGTTGAGGGATTATCCAATACCTCTACTGGTTGTCAAACTATGGCTGGTGGAAACTTTTGTTGGAGTCTGCAGAATAGAACTGCTGATGAACAAGTTGGTGAAAAGAGAGGTGGTTCTTTGAGTGGAATCTTACCATGTAGTCTGCTGGATGAAATTGTACATAGCATATAGTTTGATTGAACCAGTTTCTTCTGGAAACTGTCAAGTTGTCTGTCTCTGCAGAATGAGATTAAAAAGTTGAGTAGAGTGGATATACAGTTGTGGTTGAAACTTAATTGGATAATGTAATACAACTCGTCAGATAGTTGGTAACACATGTTCTTTATTCTCCTATTTATTAAATGGTTGGAGTTTCCTTTTGTCAAAAAAGGAAAGGCCCCTGCTCTAAATTCCATGTGACATGCATGCATAAAGTAAAACTGACCCTGTGTTGTTATCTTATTTGAAAATACAGTTTGAAAATTTGTGGTACAAATACTATTACATCTTGTGTGATAAGATGGAAGTGAAAAGGGGAGAGACTTCACTACCAGAGAAGAGCTGTTTTCTGCTTTCATTTAAGAGCAAAAGTGTACACTATTCCAACTGTAACGGTTTGGAATTGATTAAAATTTTGTTTAAAAAAGTGGGAGCAGTAGTGACTCTTTTCCATCTGTGTGAATATTGTCAAAACTTTGATTACTACAGCTAGTGTTTGCCAATGTTGTATTTTTAACTTGCAGTCTACATTACCAACTTCCTTATTTAAAATGGCACTCAATTGTAGGCTATAGCAATTAGCTTCTACAAAGGTGATACCTCTGTGCAACTCTTCATATTAATAAAAACCCAACCATTTAATTTTAGTGCAGTGAGAAATTAACAGAAAAGCCTTCTTGTTTAAAAAAATTATTTGACTCCTTTCAGAGAGCAAACTGGCTTTTGCAGTAATAATGTCTACTTTTTCATTGTAAATAAGTCAGATATGAAAACCCAGTACAGTCTGAATCTCGTGATATCAGGCTTTAGTCTGCAGTTGTAGAGTATCCTGGTAAACTGTGTAAAATGCTCTAAGTCTGCTCCCCATCTTTCTCAACATTAACCATCTTGTTATTACTAAAGGAGGATCTTCCATTAGATGAGTTTAAGATGCTACTGAATTTACTTAAATTTAGTTTGGGCCATTTTCTTACATATCAGAAGAGTGAAACTGCTTAGTGTGGTGAGATGTTGTTAGAGGTTCGGCTGCATGTGTATTTTGTGTGCTGTCTCAGCTCTGCACAGACAGTTGGTCCAGCAGACCTTGATTGCACTGCCCAATAACCACAGACCTGTTTGTAGTGAAAGAACTGTCAGGTTTATTGTCACTGAAGCATGGTCCTAGTGTACAGGTACACCGTTGCAATGGACTAGGTCAATTAATGGCAGGACTTTCCATTATCCCCTAGGCCAGCCAAAGACATTCCCTCAGACTTCATTTTATACATCAACGCAAACAAGTTATATATTGCCCCTCTGATGTGATTCGTTACTGCTCCATGACATGGGTTGTTACCATCCATTACATAAATGATTTGATCATATCCATCATATTGTCATCCTGACCTTATCTTTATGAGAGGTCAGTGTGCTCTCATTATCTTTTCAGGGAGGTGTTTGTACCATACTTGGTATGGAGTATTCTGGTACCATCCTTCTGGAATGTCTTTGTGTGTGTGTTCTTGTGCCTAGCACTGCTTAGGAATATCTATTTCTGCAATATCAGTCCTGTTCTTGCCAGATTCTGTGAGCAGGCCCTGCCTTTTGCTCACAACTTAAGTTTGCTTCATAACAGCAAAGCTTTGAGTCATTTTGGGACTGAAGTAGTCATGTTTCTCATAGTGCTTATAAATGGAGTGGGATATATCTGTTTCACTAGATGTTTGACACTTATCAGTAGTTATCTTGCAGACCTGTACATTTCAGCTGAAAAAAATAGGTTTTATATTAAAAAAAAAAAGTGCCTTAAATATCTTGGAACCTGCTTGCTTGAAGGACCGTCCCTTCTCTGTGCCATGTATGATCATAGTAACAGCAAAGAAGGAACTGGTGGGGGGGGCTTCTCCCTGAAGTAGAACAGTCTGACTTCAGAATTCACACATGCTGTTTCAGAGCAAGAAGAACTTGACCACATGCAGACTATAGTGCAAATCCATTGTTTTGAAGAAGTATTTGGGGGACAGTTGTAGTGGGGGGAGTTTTGGTTTGCTCAGTGTGATTTGCTGTATGTATTGCACTAGAAAGGATGGATGGATGACCTTGAATTTAACGTAAGTGTCGTCTTGGTTTTTTAAAAAACTTCACCCCAACCAATCAGTGGTTGGGCAGTTCTAGTCAAACATCACTTTGTTCAATCTGCACATCATTTTAGTGTCTCCCTGTTTTGATAACTGAAGTGATGTAGCAGTTTTGAACCATCCAGCCATGTTACCCATGCTCAGGCCTACTTATTACTGGAAGTATGAGAAGTTCACTTCTACAGGGGAGGGCTTTTGAGAAGCTTTCAGGGAGACAATCGCAATAGTATCCCAACAGACAAGGCTGAAGATGCAAGCAGTGTCCTCCAAATGAAAAGTTAGACAGTGATTGGGAAATCGCTCAGACTCAGGCCAAAACCAAAAAAACCTATCAGTGCTGAAGCTTATTACAAATACTTACGGGAGTTTTTTTATTAATTGCATTGAAATATTTTGCAGTAAGTATTGTACTGTATTTAAATTTGTTAGTTACATCTAGTACTAGCAACATTTAAAAAGCTTTAACTAGTTAATTTCAGATCCACTTAGATTTACCTCTAGTTTTTTCCCAAAGGAGTAAAAGAGCAGGATTATTAATATATTTTTCAAAGGAGAGGTTACTGAATAAACAGCATGACAAATCTTGTTGCTAAGGCTGGTCTGCATAATAGGTTTATAATACCTAATAAAATACACTTGGACTGTTTAATATACTGCATTGAATTCTTACTTCCATATCTCTCTTTATACTTGATGGTAATATTAACTATTAAGCATCTAATTAACTGACTCTCTCATTATCCAACTTCATTTTTTACTGAAGCAGGTAGATAGGCAATCTTTTAAGAGAATGCTGTAATTAAAAACTGAAGTTAATCTCCACAAATCAATTATAAAAATGTGCTTAAGCTTTCTCTTTAAATAAGTTTACCCATATTTTAATCTTAAATTTACAAATGATACTTTGCACCTTCCAGCTAAACATCTCCAGGCACCTTATAGAAAATTTGTCCATGAAACAACCCTATGTACGTAGGTAATTAATCCAATTTTACATAGAGTGACAATAAAGGATTTTCCATAGGTCACATTCAAAGTCTGTTTTGAGAACCAAAAGTACAGTCCATGTCTCCTACTGTAATTTAAGCACAGGCTCATCCTTTCTCTCAAGTTGTTTATAACTAGAATGTACAGTATGGGGCAGAGAGGGAAGGACATACATAGAAGTCACCTAGAAATAGGAAATATCCCATTTAAATCCAACTGCTTCTGTAACTTTTTTTTCCCTTTTATATGCAGGCCTTTATATTAGGTTAAAGAATAAAGTTGAAAGGGGGAAAAGCATGTTCATTTCTTCTGTGGTAATATGAAGGTGTGGGGAAGGGGAAGCCATCCCAACTTAATGTAACTATTCCAAAAGATCAATTAAACCATCCTTAGGCTTAAAGTAAAATAGTCAAACTAAGTTACAACACCAACAGTGAGAAGAAAGTGCTAAAGGGAGTCAGTTTTTAAATAAGTAGTCAAAGTTAAGAACATTTTCAAGAATCATTACTTTTACTATTTTTCTTTTCCAACATTTGGCACAAATCAAATGAACCCAAATTATTTAGAAAAATATACATGCAACCTTCATCTTAGAGTTTTTTCAGTGGTGTTCACAGGCTGCACCTTTTACTTCTTTCATTAAAAATCTATTTGAAAACAATCACATGGAAAGTCCTCCAATTTCACAGTGCCCTAAGCATGGTACTGATATCACCATAAAAAATCAAAATGGTCTATATTACTATTTTATAAAAAACAAAAGGTTAATTGGATGTGACCACCTGTAAACCAAAACTATCACTAAGAATCTGAATTGTGCTATTGCAGTCTTTTTAATTCACACTTTTTTTAAAGAAAATTTAAACTGAAAACATGTTAAGTTCCACATCTAAGCTTCCATCTAGTTATGTATGAGCATCCTTTAAAATATCACCTTTTAAAATAGGATAACATGCAGCCAGTTTCTGCAAACTCTTACTTTCCCTGCCAGATCACTTACCTAGTAGCTGTAGGCTTCGTGCAGAAGCGTGAATGTGTGTAGCTTTGTCTGATTTGTTCAGGGAGAAAAGCCAACTGTGTGTGTTAAGCATGCCTGTTTCTGCACAGACATGAATATTTTAATTGGGATCTGAACATTCTTCAGTCCAAAGCTGTTCTGTGTCAAGAGCATTTTACTTTTTCATTCCCAGTAGTACATGATCCTACAGACCCTATGCAGGTAAATGTTCCACTGAAATCAGTGGGCGCTTTGTCTATATAGGGAGTGCAGGATACTACTGTTCATGTTCATCTCATTTAAAGGTCTTTACATCATACTGTAGATTTTTATGGACTGTTTGCGCAGCCAGTTGCAACATACAGAAATTACATTAATGTCTAAAAGGCTATTAAACAAACACTATAGTGGTTCATAGCATTATAATAAAAATAGAGACTTTTGAATTCCTTCTGGCAATAAATATAATATAACCAATTTAGTGACAAAACTGAAAAGAAAAAAACAATTCAATGCCTTTTAAAAAACAGGAGTAGGTAGCTAGAAAGTACCCATATAGCCTCTCTCCTCTACTGTTATAAGTAATTTCTTAATAAGTGCTTTGAAAGTGGAATGGGAAACAACTACTTCTTTCTGTCTAAATACTTTGACATTTCAATATGTCTCAGTTTCCTGAAATCAGTCACAAATTGGCTGGGGAGGGGTTTCCACGATAAACAGAGGATTCAGTCTTCAAAAGTGCAAACCATACGGGAACATTCTGCCTTTGCTAAAGATTCATCTTTATGATCCATTTTTGAAAGCAGTTTCTAAGCTTCATTTAATTCTTTAATGCCCAGCAGGAGGATTTTGAAACTGGCACCACCTGGTTCTTTAGTTTTTGACAGCAAATTCACACTTCCTTGTTAGTGTTTTGATAGCAAGTCACCAGAACAGTCTTTTGACAGTGAAATACTTGGATTTCTTGTGTTGGATAAATCACTGTCGTCACTGACATTCTCTGCTGAAAGTGCCACATTAACTGTATGTCTTCGGTGCATTAGTTTACTTCTAAGAGGAGCATCTATCACATCATCCTGTTTCACAGGTTCACCATAGCTTTCTGCATCAATAATCTTAACTTTGCTCTGGTCCAACATCTGATGAATAGGTTTTAACTTGGTCTTATCAAAGCTCTTAATAGCTAACTGTGGGAAAGAAGTGGTACATATTAAAGGCACTGTGTATTTTTCTGCCCATAAAAAGTCAAATGACTACATTTTAAATATTAAGCCTACAGATTCATTCCAAAGTCTACTTTTATTATACAGTATTATCAAAAAGTACTTAAGGCATATAGCCAAAGATTAAAAGTTCTTTATAAAGAAGCATAATCATTACATTTTACATATGGGGAAACAAGTACAAAGATGTTAAGTAATTTGTCTAGGCTATATAAAGTCACCAGCAGAGCTGGGAATAAAGCTCAAGCTGTCCCATTTTCAGTGCTCTGGCCACAGCACCTTTCTAAATCAAGGACTCAAGTACCTAAGCAACCACCATTTCTATCCTGCAAGATTCTTGAGGTCACCCAAATTGTCACTGCTCTCAGTTGAGACTTCCAGGCATAACTGGACAGGATGCAGGATCCTTGTCTGCATAGTGTCTCTGTAGCTGTCCTCAAGGCCTCTCCCTTTCATTCACTGCATCTTTAACTATTTTAATTCCCCTTTTCACACCTACTCCTCCCCATCTTGACTATTTTTTGCTTGGCACACGGGTGATTCTCCTGGAACACTAAATACTTTACAGGAGTTACTTTAGTATTTTTAGTTACTTTAACTAAAAATAAAGTCCAGGTATATTGATAGATGATCTATAAATAAGAACAACCAAAAACAGTCATTACCAAAAGCTTTTCCTGAGACAAAAATCTTCCAAAAGTTTCAGAATGGGCATCTCCAAAAATCAAACTAATGTAATAATTTAGAACTCAAAGCTCTAGTAAAATCATAGTGCTAATAGCCACCCATGGCAGATGTGCTGTATATTGTTTTTGCACATCAACTTTTTGGAAACCACCATCTTGGTATGACCTACTGCCTGATCCACAACCAAAAATCTGAAATCCCACTATTAACTAAACCATTGATGTATTATGGTTAGTATTGGTTAGAAGTAATAATGTATTGAACATCTTCATTTGAAGATCTCTAAGTGCTTTACAAAGCCTCATAACTTTATGAAGCAGAAAAGCAGTCTTCCATTTTACAGGTGGAGAAACAGAGGCGGACTGATTAAGTGACTTGCCCAAAGTCACAAAAGAAATTTGTGGCAGAGCTGGGAATAGAATTCAGGAGTTCTAACACCCAGTTTGATGCCTTAATTACTTGCAAACAATCCCTCCCTAACAATGGGCACATTAGCACTTATAATGTAAGAGCCATCTTGAATCTCAACACCAAGGTCTTCACCTTAATGGTCTCTTCTAGGATTCTTGCTCATCCTACTTAAAATACCCCAATAATGTCAGTTTCATCTCAGCTTGACTACAGCTCTTTTCTCATACGCTCTAGCCCTCTAAGGCTTGATATATATCCCAGACTGCTCTGGGCAGGACACAGACAACACACAGATGGAGCTTGCAATGACTGACTAAACAGAGGAGATATGGAGTCCTTATGTCAGTTCTTATAAGTGGAGAAGCAAATAAAATTGCTATATAAAGAACTCAAGCAAACATTTTCTCCTACCTGATGCAATAATTCATCATCAAAATTAGGGACACTTTTATCTCTTGTTATTGTTCTCCGTAAATATTTTGATCTAAAAATATATTTAAAAAGGATTAGAACTAACTACAAAGCAACATGTCTTTAATGACAGTCTCTCTGCAACATAATCTTGTGGACTCATCAGCCACAAGATGGCAACATTTCAATAACATACAAAGATCGAGTACCTGAATTGTGTGTTCATATTAAAAATAAAAACAGAAAAAAAATCTTCTAGTATTTTCTGTGGATAAACAACTATTGAGCATAGAATATACTTTGGATTTTACTACAGACCACCTAACTAGGAAGAAGAGGTGGATGAGCTAAACAGCTAAAAAAAATCATTCAAAGCACAGAACTGGGTGGTGATGGGAGACTTCAACTACCCAGACATCTGGTGGGAAAATAACACAGCAGGGCACACATCATCCAGTAAGTTTTTGGAATGTATTGGAGACAATTTTTTATTTCAGAAGGTGCAGACAACTACTAGGGGAGAGGCTGTTCTAGATTTGATTTTGACAAATAGGAAGGAATTGTTGAGAATTTGAAAGTGGAAGGCAGCATGGGTGAAAATGATCATAAAATGATCGAGTTCATGATTCTAAGAAATGGCAGGAGGGAGAACAGCAAAATAAAGATGATGGATTTCAAGAAGGCAGACTTTTGGCAAACTCATGGAGTTGGTAGGTTTGATGCCATAGGAAGCAAGTCTTAGGGGAAAAACAGTAGAAGACAGTTGGCAGTTTTTCAAAGAGACGGTATTAAGGGCAGAAGAGGAAACTATCTCACTGCACTGGAAAGATAGAAAGTATGGCAAGATATGACCATGGCTTAACCAAGAGATCTTCAATGATCTAAAAATCAAAAGAGAGTCCTACAAAAAGTGGAAACTAGGTCAAATGACAAAGGATGAATATAAACAAACAACACAAGTATATAGTACAAAATTAGAAAGGCCAAGGCACAAAAGGAGATCAAACTAGCTAAAGATATTAAGGGTACTAAGAAAACATTCTACGAATACATTAGAAGCAAGAGGAAGAGCCAGGGTAAGCCCGTTACTCAATGACGGGGGTGGGGGGGACAACAACAAAAAATGTGGAACTGGCAGAAGTGCTTAATGACTTCGTTGTTTCAGATTTTACCAAGAATGTTGGTGATGATTGGACATCTAGCATAGTGAATGCCAGTTAAAATGAGGTAGGATCAGAAGAGGCTAAAATAGGGAAAGAAGAAGTTAAAAATTACTTGGACAAGTTAGATGTCTTCAAGTCACTGGGACCTGATGAAATGCACCCTAGAATACTCAAGGAGCTGACAGAGGAGGTATCTGAGCCATTAGCAATTAATTTTGAAAAGTCATGGAAGATGGAGAGATTCAGAAGACTGGAAAATGGCACATATAGTGCCAATCTATAAAAAGGGAAATAAGGACAACCCAGGGAATTACAAACAGGGGCAGCTCTAGCTTTTTTGCCGCCCGAAGCATGGCAGTCAGGCAGCCTTTGGTGGTTGCCTGTGGGAGGTCCCCGGTCCCGCAGATTTGGCAGCTTGCCTGCAGGAGGTCCGCCTGTCCCGCAGCTTTGGCATACCCGCCGCTGAATTGCCACCAAATCTGCAAGACCGGTGGACCTCTCGCAGCCATGCCACCGAAGGCTGCCTGACTGCCGCCCTCACAGGGACCAGCAGGGCACCCCCAATGCTTACTGCCTCAGGCACACACTTGGAGCACTGGTGCCTGGAGCCACCACTGATTACAAACCAGTCAGCTTAACTTCTGTACCCAGAAAGATAGTGGAGCAAATAATTAAGCAGTCAATTTGCAAACAGCTAGAAGATAATAAGGTGATAAGTAACAGTCAGCATCAATTTGTCAAAAACAAATCATGTCAAACCAACCTGATAGCTTTCTTGGACAGGGTAACAAGCCTTGTGGACTGGGGGAGGGAAGCAGCAGACATGGTATATCTTGACTTTAGTAAAACTTCTGCTACTTTTCGCATGACCTTCCCATAAAGAAATTAGGGAAATGCAACCTAGATGAAGCTAATATAAGGTGGGTGCAAAACTGATTGGAAAGCCATTCCCAGAGAGTAGTTTTCAGTGGATCACAATCATGCTGGAAGGGCATAACAACGGGTCCCTCAAGGATCAGTTCTGGGTCTGGTTCTGTTCAATATCTTCATCAGTGATTTAGATAATGGCATACACAGTACACTTATAAAGTTTGTGGACGATACCAAGATGGGAGGGGTTGAAAGTGCTTTGGAGGATAGGATTATAATTCAAAATGAACTGGACAAACAGGAGAAATGGTCTGAAATAAATAGGATGAAATTCAAAAAGGACAAATGCAAAGTACTCCATTTAGGAAGGAACAATCTGTTGCACACATACAAAATGGGAAAGTACTGCCTAAGAGGGAGTACTGCAGAAAGAGATCTGGGGATCATAGTGGACCACAAGCTAAATATGAGTCCACAATGTAATGCTATTACAAAAAAAGCGAACATAATTCTGTGATGTATTAGCAGGAGTGTTGTAAGCAGAACACAAGTAGTAGTTCTTCCACTCTACTCTGCACTGATTAGATTCATAGACAAAGTCAGAAGGGACCATTATGGTCATCTAGTCTAACCTAGGCCTCAAGTGGAGTATTGTGTCCAGTTCTGGGCACCACATTTCAGGAAGGATGTGGACAAATTGGAGAAAGTCCAGAGAAGAGCAACAAAAACGATTAAAGGTCTAAAAAACATGACCTATGAGGCAAGATTGAAAAAACTGGGTTTGTCTAGTCTGGAGAAGAGAAGACTGAGGGGGACATGAGAATAGTTTTCAGGTACACCTCTACCCCAATATAACGTTGTCCTCAGGAGCCAAAAAATCTTATCGCGTTATAGATGAAACTGTGTTATACTGAAATTGCTTTGCTCCGCTGGAGTGTGCATCCCCCCCCGAGCATTGCTTTACCACATTATATTGAATTTGTCTTCTATCAGGTCACGTTATATCGGGGTAGAAGTGTATGTAAAAGGTGGTTACAAGGAGGAGGAAGAAAAATTGTTTTTCTTAACGTCTGAGGCTAGAACAAGAAGCATGGGGCTTAAATTGCATCAAGGGAGGTTTACGTTGGACATTAGGAAAAACTTCCTAAGTGTCATGGTGGTTAAGCACTACAATAAATTGCCTAGTGAGGTTGTGGAGTCTTCATAATTGGAGATTTTTAAGAGCAGGTTAGACAAACACCTGTCAGAGATGGTCTAGATCAGTGGTTCTCAAATGAGGGCTGCCGCTTGTTCAGGGGAAACCCCTGATGGGCCAGGCCAGTTTGTTTACCTGCAGGTTTGGCCGATCACGGCTCCCACTGGCCGCAGTTCGCCGCTCCAGGCCAATGGGGGCTGCAGGAAGGGTGGCCAGCACGTCCCTCTGCTCACATTGCTTTCTGCCTAGGAGGGAGTACTGGCCTGGAGCAGTGAACCTGCAGCCAGTGGGAGCCGTGATCAGCCAAACCTGCGGACGTGGCAGGTAAACAAACTGGCCTGGCCCACCAGGGGCTTTCCCTGAACAAGTGGCGGCTCTAGTTTGAGAACAACTGGTCTAGATAATACTTAGTCCTGCCATGAGTTCAGGGGACTGGACTAGATGACCTTTCGAGGTCCCTTCCAGTCCTATGATTCTATGTATAAGAGCTTAAATACAAGTATCTGCAATTATTAAAAAGAGTAGTAGTCGTCGTCATCATCATCAGTTTTCAAATATCTCAGTAAAGAAATGCTTGGAGGAGATTTTCAAAGCAGTCTAGATGATTTTGCCACACATTAAAATGAATGAGAAATGTGTAGTAAAATCCCTTAGACTGCTTTGAAAACCCCAGCCAAAGCTTATCTGGAGTGTGATATATGCTTCACCCATTTTCTTCTTTATTTAAAAAGTTAGGTTTCTTACTTGTTGGGAAATGATGTCAGTGGTATTTCAAGGAGGTTTCTATGCTTACTTGTTAAATCTGTTGATTGATTGGACCAGCTGAAGTCGTCTGCTGATGGGATCATCTGCTGTCTCAGGTAACTTAACATTTACTACAGGTTCAAAAAACCAAGAGCGAGGATGGAGATGGGGGGTGAGAAATTAAATTTCAGTCATATTTTAGAATCAAGTTAGAACAGTTTTGAACGGAAAAGTGGTATCTGCTGAACCTAATTTTTAAAATCACATTAAAAACTATAATAGAAGTCATCTGAACCAGTCACATTTTCTTCCTCTTGGACGTTTTAAGCCATTTTAAGTTGCAAAAAGAAAGAAACATAGCCCTGATCAGATGAGCATGACTGTCCAAGCTTCACAAGAGCATTTTCTTAAACTATGTAAAAATAGTTCTTGAGTTCAGGGACTTCAGTCGAAATGTTTCCAAGTCAGAATCAGTTGATGAACCACCACCACATAATCCAAGTGTTATTCAGATTTATTACGTCATGGCTATGTTTCCGTTCTATGAAACTGCCATGATCATTCCTGAAAGTAGCATTTCTGCCTCTCACATCAGGATACTTCTCTAACTCTCATGTTAAACTACAAAACATTTATCATCTTTCTTAAGAAAAATTATGTCAGAAAATGACCATAATCATTTGTAAAAGCTCACCTAAATTTGCAAGTTGGCCAAAGTTTTTAAAGCAGTGACTCAACTTCATTTAATCATCAACATCATCATTCACAATACTAAGACCTACTGCCTGATCCACAACCAAAATCTGAAATCCCTCTGTTAGCTAAAGCCTTGATGTATTATGTTTAAACTGATCACATGTTAAGGGCCCAGAGGCTGCTCTTAGGATCACATTCTAGCTTCTAAAACCTGTTGTGGAACTTGTGACCACTGTCACCGCAACAAACTTCCCAAGATAGGCAGGCATGGGCGTTGTATACCGTGGACTCTAGTTAGCTCCCAACATTATTTTAAACTACTACTAAAACTCTGATTTTTTGTAATGTATTTTTCATGAAAAGATGTGATTAGTCTTGTAGCAGGAATAGCATTATAATTCTGAAAACAGTAGCAACACTGAAAACCAAACTGCATTCATGCATTTGGACATCATTATAGATCAGTTATTTTAAGAGAGAGAGACATATTTTTATTCAACCTTATTAATGCCTGTCCAAAAAAGTGTCTGATGTGATAGGTATGGTAACAAAGTTACATATGTTTGTAGACAGACTGAAAAAACAGTCCTCAAAAAAATCAATACTGAAGTTTATCTATTAAATAAGTTAACTAATTTTGGTAGAAATAAGATTTTTTCCCTGTAGTGCATGTTATTAAGATGGATGAGCTTTTGAAGCATAGGCAAGTAGGGCAAAACATCCATATGGGAACAAGCTAATTAGAAAGAATGCTGGACTTAGACCCCACAAGCCTGAGTCAGCTGACATGGGCCTGCTGTGGGTTTTAATTGCAATGTAGACATACCTCCTGATGCTAAATGCTAACACAAAATATATTACATTACATAGGTATGTATTAGGTAGGCAAGCAATGTGCCTCAGTGTGTTGGTTTGGATTGCACCAGGTTTAAGGATATTTCAGGGCCACCAACCAGACCCGCAGGTTACCTTATGAACGTAGCAAAGCAAAAACCACTGCTTGCTGTAGCAGACAAAAACCACTGCTATCCCTGAGTTCAAATTCAAGGAATGTGTGTATTTCGGCATAGGTACAGAATGCTACCACCTAGTGATCAGCTGGGATGTAACACGTTGATGAACTGGCTGCAAGTACACAAACAAAAGCAGAGACTTAAGTCTTCCTTACACCAGGTGCTGCCCTTTTCTGATGCTAAGCATGAATGTAAAATGCCACTTTTCTTTCCTATTGAATTGCTCCCCTTCATATCAGCTCATCTGAGAAACTGACGAGCTGCAGGTGGATTTTAAGGCAAGACTGGCACTTTGCCATAGCTTAGTGCAGAGTTAGTATCACTGATTGTATTTGTTTCCAAACATGAGCAGCTAGTTAGCACAACTAGTGAGAGTACTTCCTTCACTCAGTTTCCAAGGCAGCTTTTCACCATAAATAACTTTAAACTCATATTCTGCCCATTTACTTGACTATTTGAACATATTTTTTTCAGATGAAATAGGTCTTCGGTTAAGTAACATAGATCTTAACTCTCTCTTCTTTCCACACACCTCTCTTAAAAATTATCCTTACATATATTAAGAAAAGACCACAAAGTAAACACCCAGGAATACTGAATTAACAAATTCTCTTCTCCCTTTTTATAAACACAAATGGACATTAAAGATTCCACACTGTGTAAAAGCAACAGCCAACCTGAAATCTAGTCACAATTTTAAAAAGTAAACTAAAAACAGTGTCAGGTGCCACCCTCTCCTCAATTGTCCAGCAGCTGTGATTGTTTTACTGCCACATTTTCCCCACTGTTAAATGTCTCTTCTGTTGGTACATGTGATAGAGACTCACAAGCAAAGAGAGAAAACTGACTACTCAGAAGAGACTATGAGAGTTGCACAAAGTAACATCAAATGCACAAGATAAATTTAACAGCCAAATTACTTTCCCTCCTCCAATCTTTTTCAGTTACAATAAATTTAGGTTTTACTTGTAATAAAGAGTATGTAAAGCACTGACTGTTCCTTAAAGCTATATTATGTATAAAATAAATACTACAGAATATCTGGTCTCGCACACATTCATCCCCAAATCTCTTCCTTCTGTTTATTCTAATAAAAATGTGACACATACCTTTTTTCCTGATCTTGATAGTAACATGCTGCTCATAGTCTGTTTCTCCTCCCTCCGCTGATGTTGGTGCATAGCTTGGTGCTGTTTGTAGCAACTTCATGATATTTGAATTCTTAACAAGAGTTTCAGTTTTCACCATTATTAAAATAGAAAACATCAGTATACATTAGGGTTCCAGTAGTCAATGTAGAACGTGCTGGTTAATTATTTTCAGCCAAAATGATTGCAACAAACAGCATGATATACACCTTTATAAATACAAACCTTCAATTACATGAATATTTTAATCTCAAATTTAAATGGAAGCAGAAATTAGTCTAATGTTCCACAAGCTCTGCTATTCCAAACTGGTGAGCTAAAGGTTGTATTCTTCACAGATGTTCTACCATTAAAATATTCCAGATTTAGAAAAGGTGAAAGTTACCAATTCTACAAATTGCTGTTTTAAACTGGGTAATTTATGAATAAATAATAGAAGTAATAAGATCCAGGCAGCAGTGCACTTTAGGGCCACTATTATGTGCCTTAGGGGCTGTTATAGAGCACAAAGCTGAAAGCAGAGTGACTGTAATCACCCAAGCAGTGCAATAATCCCGTCTAATTTAATATTGTGGAGCTTTTATTGCTATTTCTAAATGGGAAAGTTAGATCTGTGCATTTAACTAAACATTATTTAGGTGGGATTCCCATCACTCACAGCCAATTATAATATCCCAGTTTTGTCTTGAGTTCTAAAGCATTACTAAAGCAATAACTAGCGGAGCAACCATAGTAGATTCCCAGAGTGCTCTTCCCTCAGAGCACGACTATACACACGTGGCTATACCCATGTGGCTCAGAAAGGAGGCATTTGCTGCTTTATGTTTTAAAATATAATCTTCCTCCTATTCTCTTTAAAAAAAAAAGTACAGTCACTTTAAATTGCCCTGACTCACTGAACACAGTGTGTTACAAGAGGTAGACACACCCCAAAGGGCACACAGACAATAATTCAGGTAAGGGAAAGTGTGAGGAGGTTACTAGAGATGAGATTAGTGTAGGATGTATTCTTGGAAGAGAGGGCGGCAAGCAAGGAGTGGGAACTGTTCCAAGCATAAGGTAGCAGCCTGAAAAAGGACAATAAAAGGAGTGGTAAAGAGGCTGGATTAGGAAGAGAGCAGGGAGTGAGAAAAGTCAATAGGTTGAAGCGAGACGACTTGGAGGCAAGATCATGCATGACCTCTGAAGGGGAGTCTGAGAAGGGCTTGAGTTTGACATGGTAAGAAACAGTAAAAGGGAGTGAAGGGAAAATGTGGAGATAGCTGGAGTGAGGAATACAACTAGCAGTGGGGCTGATATCAAATTTGAAGAGGAGAGAAGAAAATGGAAGACTGGAAAAAAGTTTTCTGTAATCAAGGTGAGACATCAATCAGGGAGTGAGCAAGGTTTGCATCAGGAGAGAGGTATGTATGGATGTGGAGAATGAGGGGGAAGCTGTATTATTTTTCATTAATTTTATATGTACCCCAGTTTATTTGATTGATAAATTGTCTGACTACACAGAGTTAAATCAAAGGGGCAGTTAGAGGGGAAAAAACAAGCAGGAAATGAAAAAAGATCGAAATCTCCACAAAGAATACTATGAGTCTTTAACAGAAAGTGAGGAAAGGGGGAAGAGAGACACTATTGAATCAGGAAATGCCTGCCTGCCTACCTGGTTCCTGATTTATTCCCCCAAGGCCAGAACCTAGGACCAAAGGGATACTAAAACCCTCACCTAGAGAGGAAATCGGGACTGGGCAGCAGCTGCTCAGGAGGGAAACAGAGAGAAAGAGAAGCTTCAGCAGGGCTATGCTGCTCCCAGCACAGAAATGGATATAACTGAGCTAAGTGGTGATTACCAAAATTTGTAAGCAAAGTTTAAATTAGACCAGATTCATATAGACTTTTGGTGTTTTAACCCTTTTCTCTTTGTTTGTGAGGTTATGCACCTTTGGGTGAATAAACAATATATTTGTTCTGAAGAAGTTGTTTTGAGGTCACTATAATTAGCCACTGCTCACAGGCTCCCAAAGGAAAGTTTCTTGCAGGTGCCTAATACTGTTGGGCCTGTCATATTTACAGGCACTGAAACACAGGAGGCACTGCAACCCAGAGAGCTAAGTGATTGGAACACAGTGAAGAGAAGGAAGCCAAGCCAGGCACCTAAAGGATGTACTCAAGAGGGACTGCAAATGGGTCTAAAACAGTGGTTCCCCTGACAATGGATTTTGGAAATATATGATAGGAGAAAAACAAACAAACAATCTGAAGAGCCCTTATTCCTTTGAACAATCTGCCTCACTATCATCTAGGGTAGAAAGCATTCAGTTCCCTCAATCAACTTCTTTCCTCCCCTCTGCCATTCCCAGCTTGAATTTTAACTTAACGTTCACACATTTGTACGTCTGTATGTGTTTATGCTGTTTCCAGCCTAATTTTTTCTTCTGCATAGTATATGCTTAATTTCAGAAATAAAACAAGCAAGGATTCTCCTAAGGGAGAAAAAAGAATTCTAGTACTCAACAATATGGTCCTTCAGACTGTTCTGACTCCCCCAACCATGAAGCCCATCCACTGATAATTTAAGTCAGAGAATTACTTGGTCTGCATATACATAAAGCGTCCATCCTCTTTAGCTAAAGTATTTTTGTTTTGTCTTTTCCCTCCCTGATGGCATATTTTGCTGTGGATTTCAGTAAGTAACCAATGGCAGTTTTTCATTAAGAGTTAACAGAGATGGGTACCCCAATTCTATTTTGCTTTCACCAATATGTTTGCAACACAGTTCCTTGTGCTACATGCTGTTTTAGCCAGACAGTCCTACTGAAACTACATGGAATTATAAGTCAATTTCTAGTCCTCTGGAAACAGAGTTAGAATGCTACTGAAGAGCTCAAATGTGGCTGTTCAAACAGAAGGAAATTTTGTTTAGCTGGAAATTCTCAACAGACCTGTGATAAAACAAAACTGAAGGAGAAGGAGAGAAATGATATTGTAAGATGTTAAACAAAGACAAGATTTATCAAATTAGCACTAGAGCTTCATTGTGCTTCAGGATTTCCTGCCCTCGCCTATCATTTTAAATTAACAGTATTCCTGACAATCTTCGCTTATGTTTGGCTGGAAATGGTTATGTGACAAGCCTGTACGATTCCATTTTCCTCCTAAGAGATCGATACTGGGGTTTAGAACAAGCCAAAAGTGGGACAACTAACACTGGAAGTGGACTTCTTCACCTACCAGCTCAGCATAGTCCAGAGGCGTACACTGCCTTTTGTTCCTAATGTAGTTCGAAGCACCATTCTGAAGTAACAGCTCTACCAAGACTTCATGTTTTCCTATCACAGCCTCATGCAGTGCTGTATTTCCCTTGCTGTTAGAAAGGTTAACAGAGGCCCCATGCTGGAAGGAAAAGTAAAAAATTGAATTAAATGTTATAAGGAAAAAATAGCATCAACTGGAGGCAGCACACTACCTTTCTCCTTGTCTCCTGTAAAAAAGCACAGAGTACTATACCAAAACAATCAATTAGAAACATTTCAGCTACATACAGAAAGTGTAGATTGCCACAGTGAGTTCAACAACAATAAACCCTACAACGATCATTCTCCCCTTAATTTCATGAATCAACTTATCTTATTTTGCATATATCTGCTACATATCCCAGCTCATGTTGATGAGGCCTGAGAGAGATTTTTAAGAAGAAAATGCTTTTGTTATATTATCAACTTTTGCTACCAGTTATCTGGAATTCTGATACATATATCAGGAGCAGAAAAGCTAGACACCAGGCACTAAGTTGTTAAATAATAAGTGTTACGTGCGATAACATTACAGAAGTATTAATCTAAACAAAACACCATGGGGGAGGGATGCAAAACTGCTCTCAATTTTCCTTCCAAAAGTTTTAAAGAGAAATGCATTACTAGTATTAATACTAATGTTTTGTATTCAGTACATGTAATATTAAAGGTTCCATCTTAAATATTACAGGAGAATGAATATTTTAAACAAACTTTTCTGTGAAGAAGTCTTACCTCTAACAACAAGGCAGCAATCTCATGTTGGCCATTCAAGCAAGCATAAATTAAGGGAGTATTTCCATGTACATCCTTTTTATTTTGTTTAGCATTGCAATCCACTAGACACTTTACTACCTATGAGAAGAGAGAGATTAAAATGCCAGTTTAAAATACTTTAACTTACCAGAATCATAGAGTTAAAATACCATTGGAGTTACTGCATCACCATTAATGACACTTCTAATGGAATACATTTTCTGATACTGTAAATCAAGAGTGAAGTGTTTCAGATACTCAGAACCAGGTTTAATTTAAGAGTCCCACTGATGCAAAGAACTAGGAAAAAAATCAGAATCTGAGGTATTGAACCTTGGGCACCCCTTGCTCTGTGTTCCTATATTGTGCCAACTTGTTATAATGCCAATAAGGAGCATCTTATGTAGATAATCAAGAGGCTGATTTGTTACTTATGCCCATCAGACTTATATGGGCCTATATTTTCAAATGTGACTACTGATTTTGGATGCTCAGCACTTTTTGAAAACCAGGCTTGTTCAAAGTAGGGCTGCCAAAAATGGAGGCACCCAAATTTACCAGTCAACTTTTGGAAGTTAAGTTCCTGGAGAATGAACACAGATAGATGGAAAAAGCAGTAATTTCAGTATATGTTTCCACTGGTCATGATAAGAAGGTTTAGTTATTTTAAGCACCTAATCTAGGAATGCTACATGCAATTTACTTTCCTTTAAAATAAGCAGGCTGGAGGAGATCCTTAAAAGATCCAATATAAATTTAACATTCAGAGAAAATCCAGACAATGAAAAGATTTTTCCTCTGTCTGAAGTCTGGATGCTTTGCTTGGTAACTGTCTGGATGATACAGCAATCATCATGGCTGACAAGCAGCAGAAGGATGGCACTGGCACAGTTTTCTACCTATTTTGTTTTAATCTTTTGCTCCTTAAGAGGTTAAAAAAAGTTAATTTGAAACTTTCCCCACCAGTCCCTATAGTAAGTAAAATAAATAATCTGGTTCTGGGACATGTGAATTATATGCAGGCACACACACACACACACACACGGCCAATGATCTTATAAAGGATGAATGCTCCACAGCAACGCCATCCTGGCATCTCTCATCCTAGTAGATTAGGGCCTTGTAGGATAATTGGCACGGAAGTACTATACAGTCTAACATCAAAGAACTAACATTCACTGACTTAGGAGTTGTGGACATCTTTTCCTCCTTTTTCTTCTTGTTTACATTTTCTTTAATATTTTCTCTCTCTCTCTCTCTCTCTCTCTCTCTAAGTTCTCATTTCAATTCATTCTGCCTTTTCTTCTCTCCTTTCCACACTCCTGATTTTCCATTTTTCTTCCATTTCTCTGATTTCTCATCCCCTTCTCCATTTCTGTCCTTTCCACCTGCTTTCTCACATCCAATATTTCCCCCTTCCATTTACTGTCTCCCCTACATCAGTCTCTTCACCTATTTTCTCTCCCCCAGTCCCCGTCAACTAGCTTATTTTTCTCCTTCAGTACTTCCCATGTCTGCAGCTCAGCCTGGAACCAAACAGGGAACTGAACACGGCTCACAGAGCTTCAAGTGGCACATCTCCCTGCTCTGGCTGTGTGTTTAAAGAGCAGAAGCATGTAGCACTCCCACCACAACAGTAAGGACACTGATGTGTGCATGCATAACACGCACGTACCCTTGAACTCTGAAGGGAGAGACTATTTTCTTCCTCTGTGAAGTTCTCAAAAGAAACTGAACAAACCCTTTGAAAAGCCCAGGAGATGGACATGCCACTGGACAAGACAGAGCCACCTGACTACAATTTTGTGAAGGGGAGAAGGAAATTTCAATCCCTGGATCAGCATTTGCTAAAACTAAACTCAGGTGTGTCCAACACTGACCACATTCCATCTAAAAATGCCGCAGCAACTGCATGTAAAAGAAACTTAATGACTTCACGTCCTCAGATAAGAAGGGAGCACAACACAAAGAAAACAATGACCCAAAGTATATGAATACATAGCCACAAGGGAGCCTAAGCCAGGCAATGAAATGGAGAGAGGATGAAATCTTGTGAAAATCTACTTAAAACAGCATCACTCCCAGTCTCAGCAAGGCTAATTTCATGAGGTCTGTTAGCAGAAATTCTGCTGCTAGCAGACAGCTATTAAACTAGTTTCTTTTAAAATCTTTAAACATGAGGCAGAAATTTTAAAAAATGGTCTAAAATGAATAAAAATATGTATGAAAAGCTGGTTGCACAAGACATTTATTATAACGTGTTTGATATGAAATGGTTCCATTTGAGCCAATACTTACATTTATACAGTAATTTCAGGACACTAAGAAGGAGAAAGCTCATACATAAACAATTTCAGTACTAAGGGAGTCATTACTGCAGCATGGGAGGGATCTTCTCTCTCTTTCTCAGGGGAGTTTTCTGGACAGGAGGTTTTTTTAAAAGACATAAAAACCTTTCACTTCCTTTTTGCTCTAAGTCAGGCTTACCACTTAGTTATTTTGGAACATGAAATAGTAGCAGATAGCACTGCCTGATACAAACTGCTTTGCTTGTTTGGCCACAAAGTTCAGACCACCAACAAGGAAGTTGTTTTTTGTTTTGTTCTGAAGTGACAAGAATTCTCTCACATAAAAAATGTTTGATTGACCCATAGTTCATAGAGTGGATTACTGGGTGTATACGTTTTTCTAAGCATATGTATGATGAAGAGACATATCCTGTAGTATATATTACTTTTGTGGAGACTAGAACTATTACTCTGAAAGCTCAATTTGTCATTCTTGACACATCCATGCCAAATACAATACAAAAAGCAGAGGGGAAACAACAATGTAAACATTGACAATTCTTTGGGATACAGATCGGGGTCAAGGCCTTCTATTCCAGAACAAAACAAATCTATTCTAGTATCAGAGGGTAGCCGTGTTAGTCTGGATCTGTAAAAGCAGCAAAGAATCCTGTGGCACCTTATAGACTAACAGACGTTTTGGAGCATGAGCTTTCGTGGGTGAATACCCACTTCCTCAGATGCATCTGAGGAAGTGGGTATTCACCCACGAAAGCTCATGCTCCAAAACGTCTGTTAGTCTATAAGGTGCCACAGGATTCTTTGCTGCTTTTACAAATCTATTCTAGTAAGTGATGTTACAAATACACACTCTGACTGAGAATGTTATCAGTAATATTGCTGGAGGGCCAACCCACTTTCCCACCTCCCGAAACAGGACTGGATTCCTGCTGTGCTAGGTGCTGTACTAACACATATGAAGACACAATCCCTGCCCTAAGGAGTTAATAATCTGATTAAATCAACTTCAACCACAAAAATGTACATGGAAACCACATTAAAAGTCTACTCCACAGCATAGGTATCAGAGAGGTGTCTGAGCTTGGGAGGCTAAAGTAATCACAAAACTCAAATCTTTTCAGTCTAGAAGCCTCTCTTAAATGGTTAATGTGGGATAAGTCATTCTGCCGTGTAATGAGAAGTATCCAGCTGCCTATATATGGAAGCTTTAAACTGCTGAAGCTCAAATAATTTTTAATACACCCAGATGTGCCTCACTTGAATGTAAAGATATTTCTCACTGTTAATACACTACCCAAGGTGAGCTGTAAGAAGTCAGAGTCAAAGTAGTCTGTGGATTGAAGAAATGTATATGGCAGATTAGTGTAGCAAGCTAATGGGTTAGTTCTTTCACTCCAGGAGGCCTAATTTTCACTGCATGTTGATGACTTTCTGCCAAGTGACAAGTCAAGACAGTCTCTTGGACCTGATTATGCTTTCAACTGAAGTCATGGAAAAACTCCCACAATCTCCAAGGGAAGTAGGACTGGGATCCCAGTGAGTTAATGAGAACCATCAAGGCCCTCACCTATTCAGATCATGGATTCCCTTGAAATACCTTTAGCTCCTATCTTTGTACATACAGCGAAGCTCACTAAGGGAATACAATGGATGCAGAGGACTCATACATGCCTTTATGACAGACTGCTCATAACCAAGCATTTTGAAATTATATATATATTCTGATATCTGCATGTGTATGTTCACTAATATAAAGAAGATGCACACAAACTGGGAACTACTATTGATTTTCAGGAGTGTGGGGTGACCTCAGGTTTCTCAGGTTGTGCAGTAAAGCAGAGCTATAATCCACTTGCATTTGACTGCTGCAAAGTGACAATAGCTTGCCTTCGTAGCTTGGTACCTGAAAAGCATGACAGGCTTGTTGGGAAAACTGCTGGATGCTGCAGTGTCCTGCAAGTCCCATCACCGTTTTGGATTCGGGAGGGAGTCCCTGAGGCAGCATATAAATTTAACATTTAGAAGGAATACATTCATCCTCAGTAGAACTACACAGAGTATATTTATCCTGTGTCCCCTCTCCAACACAAGGAGCCAGACCTGTCTGGTCTAGTTTACTCACTTCTTCCTTCAAAACAAAATCCTCAGGCTGGCTCTGCACAGTCCATGCTGAAAGAGGCTTTATCCCTTACCCAAGCAGACAGAGAGCTTCACTGTGCCCAGTCTGCTTCTTCAGCATAAAGCAGCACTAGGAACAATATCATGAAGTCCCCTTTATACTCTGGCTTCTGCTGCCCTGAACCAACCCTCCCACTTCCTGGAATGAAGAGTGGGGATAGGAGTTTACTTATTTGTCCCCTTTCCTCCCCATTCTCGTCTCCTCCCTCCAAGGACACACACTTACTCAGCTACCACCCACACCCCAATAAAATCTACCTGCTGTGCTTATAGCTATGAAGAGAACCAGTTACCTGAAAGTGACCTTTCTGACAAGCCAGGTGAAGAGGTACGGAATGGTTCATATTCTTTGCACTGATATTGGCACCGTGTTTTAATAAAAGGTAGACTAACTCAGGGTGCCCATAAAGTGCAGCCACATGCAGTGGTGTAAAGCCATCCTGGTTTGTAACATTTACTCCAAGTCCATTAGCAGGGATTCTTGCAAGCTTCTGTTGGGAAAAAGAATAAAAACCACAGAAAACTGATCACAACACTTTCTATTGAGCAAAGAGCATAGTATATACGAAACAGGCAGACAGACATTACAAACACTATTGTCTTTGTTTAAGACCTTCAGTGAGATACCTGGTAAAGCCAAGCAGTTGGGTGGCACTGGCACCAGCAGCCTGAGCCAAGGCCCCACACAGTCAGCCAATCAGACGGGAGCGAAAAAAGGCAAGTGGCACAGCAGCATAGTGCCCTGAAAACTGGCACCCGGGGAATTATTGCCCTGCTGCCCCACCCCTAGAACTGGCCCCAAGCACCGGTGATGGATAATTGTCTTATTTTTCCCTTCCTTAAACAAGATAGGTTACTACAGAGAAATTTCACAAAAAGATCCTTATTATTAGCAGAGACTGAAAACTGCTCAGTTTGACATGTGATTTAGAGATCCAGACTTGCATAAGTTGTTAGCTCTATGGGATACAGTACAGTATGACTGTCATAACATTTCTTCCCAGATCTGGACCTTAGCGTCCAAAATATGGGTGTTAGCATGGTAACTAAGCTTGGAGGTTTTCAGCTTGGACCCGGTACTGCTGCCACCAGCTAGGAATTATACAGTGCCTAGCTCACTGTGGTCTCGCCAAAACCTTCCCTGGGGGATCCCAAGACTCAGATTCCTTGAGTCTCACAACAAAGGGGAATAAACCATTTCCCTTCCCCCTCCTCCCCTCCAGGTGTTCCCTCCCTGGGTTCCTGGAGAGATATACAGAAGCAAGCTCCGTGAATCTAAACGGAGGGATTCCACCCTCCCTGTTTCAAGTCCTTGAAACACAAGCACCGAGAGAGCTAACCTCTCTCCCCCCTCACCCAGAGGGTATGCAAAGTCAGGCTTAGTAAATCTAACAAAGAGATTTTCCCCCTGACTTCTTCCTCCCACCAATTCCCTGGTGAGCTGCAGACTCAATTCCCAGGAGTCCCCACTAAAGAAAAACTCCAACAGGTCTTAAAAAGAAAGCTTTATATAAAAAGAGTGAAAAAGGAGATAATATATAGTCTCTGTATCAAGGTGACAATATACAGGGTCAATTGCTTAAAGGGAAAAAATGAATAAACAGCCTTATCCAAAAAGAATACAATTCAAAACACTCCAGCAACTACACACATGTAAATACAAAAGAAAACAATATAAACCTATTGTCTTACTATCCTTGTACTTACAACTTGGAAACAGAAGATTAGAAAGCCAGGAGATAGAAAAATCACTCTTAGAGCCGAGAGGGTCAGACCCAAGACAAAGAACAAAGAACTCACACCCAAAACTTCCCTTCACCCAGATTTGAAAAAGTCTTGTTTCCTGATTGGTCCTCTGGTCAGGTGTTTGGTTCCCTGTGTTAACCTTTTACAGATAAAAGAACATTAACCTTTAGCTATCTGTTTATGACAATGACTGGTAAGAGTTAATGTTATACCTCACATTTGTTTTACACACTTGATTGTAGAACTGAACACAGTCTGCATTCTTAGAGATTACTTAGTCTACTTCCCTGCTATGAGAAGGTCCAGCTTTTGAGGGCTACAACTACAGCTAAAATTAATTCCAGTCCTATGGAAACAATCTATGGCACCAATATAGTGTATACTAATAATTGCTAGTGTCTTTGGGAAATCACAACATTTGAGGAAATGGAATTCTGCAGATGTGCTAAACCTTACTGATCTGCATTCATGTGACAGCCCTTTAGGAATCAGTACCTGACTGAGATAGAACAGTAGGAGGGGCTATATAGCATGAATTCCTTGGAGGCCATCAGGAAAAAGTCGCTTAAAATCCAACTGGGATGTGGCCTACAGACTACTTAGAGAATGTCCTGTTCTACTGCTCTCAGACTGCATGGAAGCCAAAGTTTCACAATGGCAGCGAACCTTTCCCATTCTTCCCTCTTCCCAACTGCAGCGTGTAGTTGCAAGACTACTTAACAAATGCCTTCTTATTTTTATTCATGAGCCAGGTAGTCAGTTGGCTAAACTAAAATGTCTCAAAGCCCTTGTTTCAGTAAGCAAGAGATTCCATCACTCAGTCACAATAATCCTTCTTCCTTCTGAGTTGCAGATAATCAGCTTTCTTTTTTCTTTAAATTATGAACGTTCCTTATTTCCACAAATGAGACCCAAAACATGTGTTCTAAGGAAACAGTTATCAGTATTTATGTATTCAATACTTCTACTAATTGGAAGGCACAGCAATGGCTTCCAACAAGGAACATGATTAATCCCATATCATAGCCCATTTCTCTCTACACTGTATGATAAATAATGGGTAAGGGAGACAACAATTCTCCATAATTTTATTTAGCTCTTTAGTTTTTTAGATACAGTTTTATTTAAAGATATGATAAACAATAAAGTGGTCTTATTAGTATTGTATAGATATTTATGAGGACAGGAAATTTCCTGCTAAGATATTACCGAAGAATAAAATGTTCAGTGGGCTGAAAGGGCAAGTTATCAAGGGCTCAGATCAGCAGAGAAATTGGGGAGGCCTAGAGCAGAGAAGGGGGTAAAGGAAACAACTGGGAGGCTTAGAGCAGAGCTTCTCTTTACCCTCACGTTTACAAAGTTACTCAGAACTTACTGAAAGCATGGACTACAAATCCTGGACCAAAACAATACAAAAAGGGGGTCAAGAAGAAAATCCAAACACACAAGTTTTCCACTCCTCCAGAAAGCAAAATGAATTTCTGAACACTGCTTCTCTATTCTAATCCTTTCCACAGCCTGATTTTCAAGTACAGCAACTTCATCCTTAAGGTGATGAACTCTATTAAGATCTGTGCACATTTAATCACAGGCCTCTTGTGAGCAGAGACGCAGCTGTGCAGAAGAATAGGAATATTATTTCCCTGGGCTAAAAAAAACTAACTACAGGAATGCAAAAGTTATTCTGTCTACAGAACAGAAAAAAATTCCAACCTTTTGTATTGGCTCACATTTTGAGCACTGGCATAATGGGTGACAGAGCTCTGGCTTCACTGTATCGTCAGCTTCGTCTGCTTCTTCTATGTCTTCCTCCATCCATTCCAAAAGATAGCGAACCTGGCATAAAAACAAAGTCCCACTTTTATATTGCCCAAAATCTCTATCTCCTGATAATTACAAACATGTACGAGTTAATGTCACAAAAACAGAATAAGTTGGAGAGCCTGAACGAGCCAACTCCCAACCTTGGTTTCCCTGCAGGCCAAATTAAAAAAAAATTAATGTTACAGTTGACAAGGCAGCCAGCAGCAGTTCACCAAGTAACAATGAAGTAAATTATAAATGACTTCCTACTGCCTAATCAAGACTTCAGTGTTCACCTCTGCTCAAACCCTTCAAATCCTTTTAGCTTGGATTGCTGAAGATTAGGCCAAAGTTTGTGCCAGTTCATGTCAACGTGATTCTTTGTTCATCATGTGCTTTTAAAAGTATAAAAGTGACAAGGATGATGAGGTTTAACCAGCATATAAACTGTGCAGGTATAATACATTTTTTCCTCAGAGCTGTAACTTCTCATGAGCTGTATGCATTCCCTAAGCCTGGAAGGGAGGCCTAAGTTTGTGTCTAAATAACATGATTCCTTCATTTGTAAGACACATTTCCACCAAAGACAATCTACACATTAATGCTGCACATAGTGAATATTCACTGAATGTTAATGTCACATGTGGTTGTAAATAACAAAAACACTATTAAGTAGTTCTTTTTTGTTTGTTTACAGAGAACCTCATTAACCTATTGTAGACCAATGAGATTTGGGGAGTACCAAGTAATTGTATCTGTCTTAGGTACTTATATGGAGCCCATTATTGTAGTATCTGACTTCCTCACAATCTTTTAATGTATTTATCCTCACAGCACCTGGGAGGAAGAGCAGTGCTATTATCCCCATTTTACAGATGGGGAACTGAAGCACAGAGAGATTAAGTAGCTTGCCCAAGGTCATACAGCTAGTCCATGGCCAAGGAGGGAATAAATCCAGGTCTCCCAAATCCCAGGGTAGTGCCCCAAACAAATGGACAATCGTTCCTCTCCAGGTGTCAGGGCAGGGTCAAAGTGGGCAAAGCATCATGTTATCCTTGGCCTCACCCCTGCACTCAAGAACAGTCTGAAACAAGGGTAAAGGCACTTATTTGGTGCTGGTGCTCCTCTCCTCCAACTGGGGCATGGTGTAAGGGCTTCCAGGGCTCACGTAGCTCTTCTGGGGCTGCCACAGGAATGGAGAGGAACCCATCTAGTAGCTGCAGGATTACAGTAGCACGGAGAGTGCAAAGCTTTAACATGTGCCATCTTATTCCTCTCCTCTTAGGCAGCAGCATTTATAAGAGAACAAATGCATGTGTGCTGCTCCAGCACTAAAAGCCACTGCAGGACCATGTGGAAATGGCGGTTATGGCCTTATTGCTGAGGGGGAGAGTCTCTCTCAGATCTTCCCTGTGTCTTCCAACAAGCTGTGGCATAGGGCAAAGATGGAGGGCAATGCACTACAACTGAAGACAGACATAAGAGCATCTTTACTGGATTCCATAGCGGGGCTTGATGCTGCAGGAGTGCACAGGCAATGGATCTCCAAGCTGCTGCTGAAGAGGAAGGGAGAGGGGCAGCTTTTCTACAGGCTTCTTCCATTTCACCCACTCATTTCAATCCTGCAGGTGCCAGCAAGGTCTCCTCCTCATCCCCATGGTGGTTCAGTAAGCCACGAGAGCATAAATGGCTGGCCTTGCCCCCAGGCAGAAGCAGCTGGAAGGAGCACCAGGAGAAACAGTGAGGACCTTAAGCCTGTTTTAGGGTATTAAGTGCTGGGGGATAGAGATAGAAAAGGGATATGTTGTCCTCTCTACCATCCCATGGAGAGTATGACTGCACCTGTATTCCCCTCCCTCTTCACAAGTAAGGTCTCACCTCTGAAGTGCAGTAAACTGCAAAGCTGAGAACCTATCTTGGGTAAGTATGCGGTTGTATAAGAGCAGATTAGCGAGGTTTACTGTTCAGTGTATCTGTGCATGTCCAGCAACAGCTAAAAAGGGCAGTGTTTTGTCACTGTAGCACCCTGACCGCAGGAAAACAATTTTCAGTACCCTAAATAGTTTCAGAATCTGCAAGGCCCTCACACTGCAGACCCTACTCTCCAACTCTGTATTGTCACGGAGTAACATAATCACAATCACAAACATAAGCGACCCCTAACCCTATCCCTGCCCAATAAGCTTTCAGAATGTTAATGATGAGATTTGAATTTGTGTCTTACCAAAACTTTAAAACATGCTACCCAAGTATATCTGTTTACAATTACAATGGATTAATCAAGGATTTTCGTCAAAAGGTTAAATGCACTTTTAAATAGACATACACATTAAGTATCTCATGAAGCTGTTATAATCTAATCTTGCTAATTAATGTATGTCACTTCACAGCTTCTTTACATTTCTGAGCGAGATGCAACCCAGAAAAGCAACCAGTACCGCACTCCTGCACTAAAGAGCTCTGTTTTGCAAGACTGTTAGCTCTCTAGATACCCAAAATATCTCTTTATTCTGTAGCAGATTCTCTTCCTGAAGTATACTATAAAACACATTCTACTAGGACACACAAGAACAGGCAATGACAAGCAATTCTACAATTTAATGTCAGGAGTAATTACACATTATGTGGTTCAAAGAACTAACTGACTTTACCATAGCATGGCCTAAATAAGCCTGCCTTTGGCAGGCAAAACACCACTGACTTCATTTCCTATTTGCCTAAATAAAGAGCTAGCCCTAAACACACCAACATCCCCCCACCCAGACAATCACCCCTGTAAAATATTTGCCACATTTTAAGCATCAGACATAATCTAAATTTATTTCAGAGATGTTCTTTAAGGTGATTTTTCAAATAGGCAGGCCCAAAGCCACTGAGGGTAAAACCAATAGCTTGTCCACCTGGAAACCAGTAAGCACCAATACAGGTCCCCTAGCACTGGCTCTTAATGAAATATACTATTTAAGAAAGCAGGCTGCTGCATTTTACACCAGCTTCAGTTTCCATATTGAATTGTTCCATAACATGGTCTGCATCAGAGAGAAAATGTTGTAATCCCCCTGGCCAGACGCTGATAGTGTGAAACTATTATGGTCCCTACTAAACTAATTCTTTGAAGACTACTGAGGATCTAACACACTGTCCAAGTAGCCATTTAGGGCAACTGATAGCGGACAAACACCCTCAAAGGGGCCAGTGTTGTCTCTCCCATATCCTCTAACTTCTTCCCTCAACCTACTGGCACCAATTCAAACTCATCTGGACCGAATTTTAGCTGTCACACCTCAGTCTCAAAACAGACATAGTTAAGGTGCTCATCTGTGTCATCCAGGTTGGTCAAGGAAGACTTAAAACTGAGTTTAATCCACATACTGAAAACGGAGCACTTTGTGCCCTCTTCCTTATCCCCCAAACAGCCCCATCTATAAACCGAGTAAGAGGGATAAGGAAGTGGAACCTGCAGATCCCACAATTGAGACTCCTTAAGGTCCCGCAGGGATCAGTTCTGGGTCTGGTTCTATTCAGTATCTTCATCAATGATGTAGATAATAACATACAGAGTACACTTATGAAGTTTGCGAACGATACCAAGCTGGGAGGGGTTGAAAGTGCTTTGGAGGACAGGATTATAATTCAAAATGATGTGGACAAATGGGAGAAATGGTCTGAAGTAAATAGGATGAAATTCAATAAGGACAAATGCAAAGTACTTCACTTATGAAGGAACATACAAAATGGGAAATGACTGCCTAGGAAGGAGGACTGTGGAAAGGGATCTGGGGGTCATAGTGGACCACAAGCTAAATATGAGTCAACAGTGTAACACTGATGCAAAAAAAGCAAACATGATTCTGTGATATATTAGCAGGAGTGTTGTAAGTAAAACATGAGAAATAATTCTTCCACTCGACTCCGCCCTGATTAGGCCTCAACTGGAGTACTGTGTCCAGTTCTGGGCGCTGCATTTCAGGAAAGATGTGGACAAATAGGAGGAAGTCCAGAGAAGAGCAATAAAAATGATTAAAGGTCTAGAAAATGTGAACTATGACGGAAGACTGAAAAAACTGAGTTCGTTTAGTCTAGAGAAGAGAAGACTGAGAGGGGACATGATAACAGTTTTCAAGTACAAAAATGGTTATTAAAAGGAGGAGGGAGAAACAGTTCTTGTTAACCTCAGAGGATAGGACAAGAAGCAATGGGCTTAAATTGCAGCAAGGGAGGTTTAGGTTGGACATTAGGAAAAACTTCCTGTCAGGGTGGGTTAAGCACTGGAATAAATTGCCTTGGACAGGTTGTGGAATCTCCATCATTAGAGATTTTAAAGAGTAAGTTAGACAAACACCTGTCAGGGATGGTCTAGATAATACTTAGTCCTTCCGTGAGTGCAGGGGACTGGACTAGAGAACATCTCGATGTCCCTTCCAGTTTTATGATTCTATGAAATGGGCGGCTGTTAGCTAACACCCATTGGGACCTCTCATAGAGAAAAGAACAAAGCTGTTGAAAAGTAGCATTTACTCCTGATAAAGTTTGTGGAAAAATCAACACCCTTCCATGATCAATAGAACTGAAGGCTTCTAATAGGTCTGAAAACTGACAGATCTTCTAGTACCAGTAGGAACACATGATCTTCATCCAAGACGCAGTCAGGCAGATTCTGTACTAAAGTCAGGTCTGGTGCTAGAGCAGAGGGAGATCTGAAGCATCCACGTATTAAGAGAATTATTTTACCACAAGCTTCTCAGCAGACTTACTCAGAAATGGAAGACTGATAATCATCATTCACTGCACAAGCAGTGGTTTCTTGAGCAAAAACCACATAAAAGTTTCCTTCAAAATATTTGGTAGTGAGCGTTCTCTCTAATACAACTCTTAGCAATCTACACCAATAACAGATACAGTCTTCACCCTCTAGGAAGGACATAAATATCTGATGTTTAATAAAAAGAATAGGTCATGGCATGAAGCTCTCCCCAACGACTCCAGTACCTCAGAAAGCAACATTAGACATAAAACTAAGTCATTTCTGTGAGGGTTTTCTCCCAGCTACCTTCCCGCAAAAAAAACTGACCACCAAACAGCTTGCCAAAAATCAAATTACTTTTATCTGTGAAATAAGAAGTTTCCTTCCAAAGAACCAGACACTGAGCAAAGACACTTTGGATTAACCAGGCTATCTACAGCCTGAACAAATCTGCTGTCTAAGCTTTTCCAGATGCTATGATGGAGGCAAAGAACTGTTTATTTGTGGCTTCCTGCACAACCACAGCATAAGAATTTTTAAAATCTTCAGGCTCCTTAGGATTTGTTTAAAAATTTGCTCTTGCAAAACTCAGCTAGCAGTCGCAGCAGAAATCTACAACAGTGCTAATGACTCTGCTGCTGCCTCTGTTCCTATGGAAACAGACTTCAGATTGTCAAGAACAAGATAAGGGCTTTAAAATAATCATATTTTTAACAGATACCCACAGTTGGAACCTGTGCCAGCCAGTCAGACAACTCCTTTCATAATGAACAGTTTTACAAGAGGACATACAGCAATCCCATTCAGCAATTGTAGTAAGAGAAGCCACAAGCTATAAACTCAAGAGATCTGTCATCAGAATGCAGAGATTGCACTAATCTGTACACTGCATTGTCAAATACTGGTTCATCAGTGTTGGAACTCAGTCTTTCCAGCTGAAACCTCAGTAATTTGTTTCATTTGTCTTAAATATTTTTTTCATATGCTTTAAGCTTTGGCAAAACTGAAAAAAATCACTTGTGCAAATTAATGTGAAATTGTGCATGTTTACTTTATTCTTATATACAGACTTAATCATGAAGATGGTAAATACCCCCATTTTATGGATGAGACACTGAGGGTCAGGCAACTCACTTGAATTTCCCAAGACCACACATATCAGTATCTGTACCACAGTAAGACCCAGGCCTCAGATTTCTAATGCGCTAGACAACAGTGCTGAACCTTCTGCTTTACTGTTTAACTCCTTTAAGGAACATCCTCTAGTTGTGAAGCAGTCAACACACACACACACACACACACACACACACACACACACACACACACACACACACACACACACACTTTGTACAGTCTACCATCTTTATGATCTTTATTCAGTCACAGGAGAGCAGAGCTCATACAAAACAATAAAACATTCTAAACACAACATCCCTCACTAGCTTACCCTTCCCTTAGGAGTCCAAGAGGGATCATTTGCGTTCTGTCAACCAGGTAGGCAGGGTTCTCTGCCCCCTTGCCTACTCTGCCCCTGCAGCAGGTTCCCTACTCTTAATCTGGTGCAAAATGGCTCTCTCCCAGTCCTTTCATAAGACTCCTGCTGGGGTCACCTGCTTCTTTTGGTCCCCACTTGGTAAATTTCCATACTTACAACCCCACCCTCCCTTCAGACCAGAGGAGGAAGTATCTTCTCTCAGCAAGGGCAAACCCTCTGTCCCAAGTAACTCCACATTTAATGTTGTAGTTATGTTCCTGAAAAATGCGACTTTAAGCGAAACGATGTTAAGCGAATCCAGTTTCCCCTAAGAATTAATGTGAATGAGGGGGTTAGGTTCCAGGGAAATTTTTTTCACCACACACACACACACACACACACACACACACACACACACACACACACACACACACACACACACACAAAGTTTTAAACAAGCAATTAAATACTGGTACACAGTGATAATGATTGTGAAGCTTGGTTGAGGTGGAGGAGTCAGAGGGTGGGATATTTCCCTTACTGCTAAATGATGAACTAGCAATTGGCTGAGTCCTCAAGGATTAACTCTCTCATTCTGCAAGGCAGCAGGAATGGAGGGAGATATGTGCATTTCTCTTAAGTACACTGCCTTGTTAATTAGATCAGCTTGCTGAGACCAGAGCTGCTGCAAGCTCCCTCCATCCTGAGCCCTGCTTGATGGAAGATGGGTTAAGTGGGGTGCAGGAGCAGGAGGGAGAGGGACACCCTGACATTAGCCTCCCTCTTCCTCCTCCCCCGCCCCCCAGCACATCAAGCAGGAGTCTCAGGGAGCAGCTCCAAGGCAGAGGGCAGGAGCAGCACATGGCAGTGGGAGGAAGGACACAGGTGAACTGCAGGCAGCTGCTGCACAGGGAACTTAGGGGAGTGGGGAGCTGATAGGGAGAGCTGATAGGGGGCTGCCGGTCCACCCTGATTCCAAGCCCCCACCAGACAGCTGCAAGGAGCTGCTCTTCCTATAAGCAATACACAAAGCAGGCAACTGCTAAACGACGTTAGAAGGGAGAATTACACAATTTTAAATGAGCATGTTCCCTAATTGATCAGCAACGTAACAACGAAACAACATTAACCGAGATGATTAAGTGAGGAGTTACTGTATTTGACTTTAAATAGAAAAACACTGAGTGTTGATCCACATACATATAAGCTTTCCTTGGCACAGTAATTTCATGATACAATTTTGTAAAATCATCTCTGATTCAGAAGCAGTACAGACAAGACCCCTAAATCATCACAAGTGCCTCCCTGACAAGATACTTTAGCAGCATTTTTGAAAGTGGCCTCCTCTTATTACACATGGCTGAGTTTTTGAATGCCCAACTTGAAACACATGGGGCCTGATTTTCAGCTTTGAGCAGCCATAACTCCAACTGAAGCCAACGGGAACTGCAGGCACTCCACACCTTTGGGGAAAAAAATCAGACTCACAGTGGTCTGAAGTTGGGCATCCAAAATAAAAGACCATTTTTAGAAATATGGAACTTAGCCTCGCTATGTCTCAGGTTATCCATTTGTAAAACAGGGCAAAAATATTTACTCTATGTGAGTCTGAAAATAAACAGGATATAAGATGTCCCCAGCCCCAGACAAGTGGGTATTACTATCCCATATTACAGATTACGAAATGGTCTCACAAAGTTAAAATGTCTAACGACAGGAGGCAATAAGGATTAGACATAACTCTAGCAACCAGCTAATCTGTGTTCTACTCTTACTTTTGACAATTACTTGCTGGGTGACCATGAACTAATCAATGAGGTCAGGTGTGTAAATGTGGGGTTTACATGTTTACTTAACTAATGAGTGTACAGTATTACTGATGGTTCTTTCCTTTTCTTAATCATCTTGTAGGTAAACTTATACCTACCATCTGACTGGTACAGAAGACACTAGAGCAGTGGTTCCCAAACTTCTTCTGCCACTTGTGGAGGGAAAGCCCCTGGTGGGTTGGGCCGGTTTGTGCACCTGCCGCATCCTCAGGTTTGGCCAATTGCGGGTCCCAGTGGGCACAGTTCACTGCTCCAGGCCAATGGGAGCTGCTGGAAGCGGTGCGGTCGCTGCTCCAGGCCAATGGGAGCTGCTGAAAGTGGTGCGCGCCGAGAAATGTACTGGCCGCCGCTTCCAGCAGCTCCCATTGGCCTGGAGCAGCGAACCGCGGCCACTGGGAACCTGTGGATGCGCCAGGTACACAAACCAGCCCGGCCCACCAGGGGCTTTTCCTGCACAAGCAGCGGAAGGAACAAGTTCGGGAACCACTGCAGTAGAGAATCAACTATATAATATATATTATATTCAGACAGATTACTGTATGATGCCATATCAATGTATCTGTTAATCCTGGTATACGTTACCCTATGGGAATTTTTAGAAAGATTCATTATGTACATAGTGTACATAAACCCAGTATATCTTATACTCTGTTACAGGGTTTTCACATTCTTCTGTTTTATGATGAGAATTAAAAAAAAAAATGTATACCCCCAAACTTACAGCTCTATTTTTTTTAAATGTCAGCTGCTATTTTTCAGTAAAATGTCTTCAAAGGTACCATAATTTTCAAGTATTTCAGAATAAAAAGGAAATTGCTATAGTAGCTCAAATGTAACAAGACAGACAGTAAGTAACACAAATTACAGGATTTAAATGTTCATGTTCGTATTGCTGTAGAATCAGCTCTTTATTGGAAGTGAAGTACAAAAGTCAAAATATACCCAAATTGTGTACTATTTAAACTCATTTTTACTCTGTACTTGCTGATGACATACAAATGCCAATTTAACTTTTCATTCATGGTCTCTGCTATTGCCACAAACACTAAATAAGAAAAGCCAGACTTCCATCCTACAGTATAAGCACATGCACAAATATGTTACATATGTACTATGTATACACTGTGAACAGGGAGTGCTTAAAATTAGCAAATTGAAACTTTCTGTTCAGATTGATTTTGAGCTTTGATCAGTCTCTACTAAAGGGACTGGCAACCTGGGGTTCAGGAAGTATTTGCCAACTTCAAATTTTCATAATTGCTATAACATATGAAAGGAAACCGAATTGTGAACTTTCTTGAAGTCTCAGCTCTTTGCGCATGCAAACTGGGGTAATGTGCACATTTTTTAAACGCTGGCTTTAATTCACAAGGAACAATAGTGTATAAATTACTCAGAATAAAAAAAAACAAACAGAAAAAAACCACAATATCCTCATAATGTGGCACCCAAAAGAACTCCAAAACCCATAAGCCTTATTCAAAGAGATGGAGACAAAAACCCGTGGAGCAGCAAAAAGAACAAGGATTCAGAAAACACGGAAGAAAGGAAACAGTGACTTTGCCATATTCTTCTCTTGCTGATACTGGAATAAATCTGAAGAAACTCTAGTGAAGAGATAGACCAGACCAAAGCTAGTATAAGCAAGAGGAGAATCATACACCGTTTTTTTCTGGGATTCACTAATGTCCCAATTTCACCAGTGGTGGGCAACTGTAGGCCTGCCACCTAGATTATTGTTTGGTGCTACAAAAATAATGATCAACGCAGTTTCTAATATGCATTTATATAGTGCCCTGAAAGTAGCTGCTATCTGAGCTGGAAGCCATTATGACCAATTCTTTCTTTGGGCTGGAGTGTTACAAAGGACATTTGAGAAACTCCGTTCTAAATGAAGTAAGCATAGGATAATACATCAGCTTGAAGTTTGTTTTATTTTTAAAATCACAAAGTCACCAAATAAAAGAATAAAACTAATATATTTCAAATCAATGAATAAAGAGGAACATATTTAAAATAATTATATCCATCGTTTTCTCCTTCAACAGCCAATATTTTATATTTGCTCAGATCTAAATTATTCTCTAGAGCACCAAGTAATTTCAAATTAACTTAAAAATACTGTTAGCTGAGTACTTTTGGAATGTGAAATGAATATTCACAGCAGCATAAGTTAATCAGCACTTGATTCATTTTTTTTTTTAAAATGAAATTGACTATGAAGTCTCCATTCAGTGTTATGTGTAAACGGCTCCCTCAACTTCAGTAGGATAGCTGGGAATTCAGTACTCCACATCAAGTCATTCTAATAACTTACCATTTCCAGATCTCCATCAGCAACTGCTCGTAAGAGTTTTTCTATCTGTATATAAAATCAGAAAAGGGAATTTTAGTTGCTTTAGTAATACTAGTATTAAACTGCACTCTGAAAATCTAGGGTCCTTTATTAACCTCCTAATCTGATGCTGCAGGATTACAGCTGTCCCATTTCAGATATGTTGATAAAGTTTTAAAGGAAAATGTTATTAACTTATGAAATACAAAAGCTGTATAAGGCCTATAGCCATTCGATGATTTTTGAATTGCGCAGCAGAAGATAATCATTACTTATCTAAATATAGAACACATATGGTGCATATGTAAATAAGCCCATGTTAGTTAATACAGCAGATACATTTTTTCACTTCACCAGCAATTATGCGTATACCTTTATTTAGGATCCAGCATTACAAGGGAAATAAAAGCTATTAAAGGCATGTAGGCAAAAGGTGCAGGAAGGTGCTCCAGGCTGGGACATGCCGCTGCTTCCAGGAGCTTTAGAGAGCCTGCCTTAGCCCCGCTGCGCTGCCGACTGGACTATTAATTGCCAGGTCCGCAGTGCTGACCGGAGCCACCAGGGCCCCTTTTCAACTGGGCGTTCTGGACTAAAACCACATGGCAACCCTAATCCCAATCCACCAATCAGGTGCTGCTGTTTGGGAAATGGAACAGACTGTAACTTTACTATAGGAAATTGACACTTGACAGCAGTAGAGATATTATGCCTATTGAAGCAGTGCAACTGCACAGGGCTCTTTCAGAAGCTCCCACACAACACAGCAGCCCACAGCATAATTTGAATGCCTTAAGGCAGCAGCTACATTAGCAAACTTTTCAGCCATCATTCAATATCAGTGTGGCTCCACTCAGCCGTAGCAACTGTGGAAGCCATAGAGCAGACAGGACTCTGCCATTTTGCCGTCATATTGCCTAACACTGTAGGCTAGAACAGTGGTTCTCAATCTTTCCAGATTACTGTACTCCTTTCAGGAGCCTAATTTGTCTTGAGTACCCCCAGTTTCACCTAATTTAAAAACTACTTGCTTACAAAATCAGACATAAAAATATACTGTTACTGAAAAATTGCTCGCTTTCTCATTTTTACCATATAATTACAAAATAAATTGACTGGAATATAAATATTGTACTTATATTTCAGTGCGATACTTGAACCTGGTTTTCACTTGTGAGCCTTGTCTGAATCCCAAGCCCCACCACCCAGGGGCAAAGCAGGTAACTTAACTTCACAGGAGGCCCCTATGGCATGGAGCGCCGGGCAGTTGCCCTGCATGACACCTCCTAATGTCATCCCTACCCTTGTGACCACCTCCCCCCAAACCCATCCCATGACTACCAGGGGGCTGCATCCCCCAGGTTGAGAAACACTTATCTAGATGAGTTGAGTACCCCTCGGAAGATCTCTGAGTACCCCCAGGGGTACACATACCCCTGGCTGAGAACCACTGGGCTGGGAGACTTACTATAGTGCAGCAGAAAAGGCTTTTCTGTTCCTCCTTGCTCCCCATTTAGAATGCTATGCTTTGCCTTCACTCCCTTGGTGCCCCGCACTGTGTGCGGGATGGTGTCATCTGAGGCTGTAAAACCTCAATTGTCAAGGGAGGTTTACCACAATCTTGGGATTGTCACAGTCAGCAGGGATGTCCTGGGCATGCAGAAATGCGGCATCTACTCAAAGATGAAGAGGGACTTGGATGGGGACTTGTACAGGTTACTTTGCATATTGTTACATTAAACCTGTGTCCAACTCTGCCAGAGAGATCAAAATAAGGTCATGACTATTGTCAGAGTCTGATCTTATAGCTTACAGCCTTACAGTAATAGAATGGGATAGTAGGGATACACAGCTCTCTGGTCATCTTTCTGTTAAAACACTCACATCCTTATGCATCCAAGAACGCATGGGAATTTATCATCAGCAACCTAGTCAGAGGAACACTGCCATTTGTTGTGTAGCTTATGCATGATTCATTAATGGTTATAAAAAAGCCTAGCACACCTCCAGGTTCTTCTCTCCTCAATGGAAGAACTGTACCTTCCTTTGCATGCAAGCTCACAAGATGCAGAATTCCACCTGACACAGTCTGCTTCACTTCACCCACTTACTTGCTATTTTGTTCCATTGCCAGAGGGTAAAGCAGTTATTGCAAGATCCTGAGATGAGAAATTTCCAAAATTATTTGCCCATCTCTTTACTAATGGTTCTTTTCCATGGTGCCAGTAAGTCATGGCAAGTCATTTGCGTAGGACACCAAATAGATCTCTCCTTCATTGAATTGTTTGGACAAAGTTATTTAGCAGCCAGAAACGTGGATGGATTAAGACTGCATTGACCCCTTTCTAATCCTACAGCCTGTAGAGCCAATCCTGCCAGTCTCCTATTAATTCCAAATGCAATTCCCTACACGGAGAATTTGCAGAATTAGACTCTGGTCTTCTTGCTTAGCGGGAGTAATAGCAGTGAGCCCATGTGAAACTTGGCTAACGGTAATGAACAAAAGTTGGATTACAGAAAAGCCATCAACCTCAACAGACTAAGGTATAAACTGCTAGTAATCTTTTCTCCTTGTTTGAACTACAGACTTAGCCTTTGGAGTGTGATAAGTTTGTCCCTCTAAGAAAAAAACAAATCCTCAATCTGTTATTGGGTGAGATTTTGTGCGCAGTATACCTTATTTATGGAGCAACGTTACTGGGCTTGGCTATGTACACATGGACATGGACCTGTTATAAGGATATTACAGTGTAAATTACACACTGGAAAAAGTGTACACACAAATAAACACAGTATCCAAGAAGAGATTGATAATACCACAGTGTGAATTCACCTTTTCCACTCATGCTCCTTCATGCTTTTTGAAGTAATTATCTAAGAGCCTCCTAGAGTAAATGTTTAAGAAGAGATTTGAATCAAGAGAGGAGAGATGTGTCTTTTTTTTTTGTAAAAGGAAGGAAGGAGAATTCTAAGCAAGAGGTAGTATGGAAGGAGACAAAAGTATTTAAGAGGGTGGCTTGGAAGGAACAGAGCAGTAGGAAGAGGAAGAAGAAATTAAACCTGAGAGGTCAGGGTGGAGTTGAGTGGGGCTTTGGAAGGGAAGATGAGAAGTATGGGTTTGAGGTGGAAGGTGAGAGAAAGTGAGTGTGGAAATTCAAAGAGGAGTGACCTGGTAAGAGTGGATTTTATCAGCCACATTTTGGATATATTGGAACTGGACAAGTGACATGCAGGTACGGCAGCAGATGAGATATATTCCTTACGATGGTCTGAAAATTGACTTCCTGTGGTTTATTACAAAAGTTAGTCCTTTGTACTTCATCACGTTCCTTGTCAACTCCCTGTGTAGAATCATCTCTTTTCTATTATTAATTTTAAAAAACATACCATAAGATGTTATTTGATTCTGATGCTGACTTTTATAGACAGAATGGAAGAGTGAAAGCCCCCAGGAGTTTATGCACACACAGAGCACCCAGTTAACCACATTGCGATATTAACAGCTACAAAGTACACTTTAAAAAAAAAATACAGTTCCATCATGAACACTTCCTAAGAGTCAAGCAAAACTGTATGCTTAGATAGCAAGGTGATAGCCAATAACTCGGAATAGCAGTGCTTCCCCATCTGCCCTAACACCAGTAGTGTGCCTTCTCCACACCCAGATATATGTAGTGCCAGGTGTCTTCAGAGGTTTTCCTCACACCTGGGGAATGTCTTTACTTGGCACATTTCTGATTCACACACAAAGCAGGAGCTTGTTATTCACAGTATTCCAACCCAATGGGTGCTCCACTCTGTGCTCCTGTACCAAGAAGATCCCTACCTATTGCAACAGTACTGAAAGACCTCATTGTTTGTGGAACCATCTCTGACTACTTACTTATTCTTAGTGAAGTGCTGAGAAAGTATAATACATGAGCTTTCTTTCCATGGAATCCTCCTCAGAGCAGGAAAGTCATAGTGTTTAAAGGAGACACAAGTGAGGATTTTTCCCTTTGGCTGAAGTGAAAAAACTTCCATTGCCCTTTCCTGGAGCTCTCCCTTAGTTTACTATCAGTGCTGGACTAGCTTATACTTATTGCTTACTGTTAATTAGCTATCCCAGACAGCTATGTCTGGGGGAGTAATTAAAATGACACTGTTGAACTGGCACTCAAGGCTACCTTTGCACTGCTAAATACCAAGCTTTTATTACTCTTACCTCTTTGTAATTATTTTTAACTTCTTCTTGTCTGGTATCTGCTGATGCTGATGACAAGCTGGAAACAGATGACCCTCTGCTGAAGGTGTCTACCGAATGCTGAGGAGATCTAACTGGAGACTTTAATCAGGTCAACAAAAACAAAACAAATAAGAGGGTTTACATCCTCAAGTTAAACAGCTAAAATGTATGCAAAAGATTAGCAACTCACACTGTTACCTCAGAAGCACTCTGTCCCCTTTCAAACGTTACGTAGTTTAATTCCATCAATGATAAAATCTGCAGAAAAAGTATTAATGAAGAGATACAAATGTAACTCAATTTTAACAGGAATTTACTGATGGAAACACAAATTAGCCAACCACCTAATATCAGCAAAACAGATTATGACAGATCAGATTAAAGCAACAATTTGCACTGTTTACATTCCATATTTAAAAAAACCACTGCCATGCATTTTAAGATGTAAAATATGAGCTTCCTTTCTTAAAAGTGAATGGAAGTTATTTCTAATTGTAAGAGTATATGCCCACATATCCCATTCACAACTAAGTTTCAAATACAGCTAAATCACAGTGTAAATGCATTTTAAAAACCTCCCTTCTAGCAGACTGGGAAGAATACCTTGGAATTTAATGCACACTGCAGGGAAGTCTCTTTCATACGGTTCTGAATATCTGGGTTGGCTCCATTCTGCAGCAGCACTTCTATTATTCCTTGATAGCCCCAACGAGCAGCTATATGGAGGGGAGTATCTCCTTTTTCGTTACCAGTATCTAGTCTACAAGAGTGTACATCATAATAGACTAAAGCTTTGACACACTGGAGAGAAAAGAAAAGCCACCAATGCATTATATCACTGGTCTCCAATCCACATCACATATGCATTCTGAACAGTAATGCTGGTTTTATTGCAGATCCTAGAATCTACTCTCTGGGATGGGTTTTACAGGTCCTATCAAATATATATCATTTTTTAAAAGGCCATAATAAACAAACAATACAAGGGACCCATATAACTAGGCTTTCTAGCAACTACACCAATGTAAAAGGATACCTACATTAAACAAATATGATACAATAAGGTGCCAGTTGATAATATAAATTAAAGAGTCATCCTGCAAAACTGTGTTTTATTTACTTTTTAAAATAAATAAATGTAATCCAAATTGGCATCACAATTACAGGATATCTATTAAGTTTGTTACAAAACAATTACTTACATCCTCATGACCATAAGTGCAGGCTAAATGAAGTGGAGTATTGCCATTATTGTCTTGAACATCTGTACTTGCCTTATAGTGCAACAAAAGAAGCTAAAAAGAAATTCAACATCTAAGAAACAGAAAATTAATGGACAAACAATTGTTACTGCGGTAGCACTCTTTAGGTTTCTAGGATCATGAATTACTATAGTACAGATAGAACCACATCTCTTCTGCTTTAAACCAGTAAATAAATATGGCTGTCCTTGGCTTCGTGCCACTATTTTGCTCCAGTTCTTGTCAGACACTATTTAAAAACCACATAGTATCTCCGCAAACTGTCTCTAAATCATCCACTGTAGTGAGGTACTACAGCACAGATAACATGGATATTCACTCAGTGTTCTAAGAGCATTGTAAAGGAAGAGGCTTTAATTAAGTGCATCATTTCATCCCTCTCTCTGAATTTCTTAGTTTTGAACATCTGAGTTGCTGCAATATTACAAAAAAAAATTGTTAAAAAATTCAAGTCTACAACAACTGAACTGTAGGATTAGTCTATTTTCAAAACAATCTTTAAAGCATGGTATTTACTTGACTGATCATAACAGCTCTTTTGCATCAATCCAGAGCAGAGATTCCACCATCCAGTCAGTCTATGCTAAACATTAGACATGACTAAAAAAACATATTGAAAAATACTATGAATACATAATGACTAACAACTAATGACAACAATGACAAGCCATACAAATCCTACTCTGAACTAATGGGCTTACAAAAGGTAACTGGAGATAATAAGGCTACTTTGAATTATGGCAATGCAGAAAAGCATATTAATTTGGCAAACCTCTCAAAATCTAGTTTTCAAACTAAATTTAGAAAATGTTAAAATAGAATTTTTTAAAAAAATACTTTAACCAACAAGACAGAGGGGACAAGAATTTATTCCCAACATGAGATCTTGTAGATCAGAGAAAATTTTGACATCTGGATTATAAACCTATAAAGTTTAGCATTTAATTAAAATGCTTAAAGGCCCTGAATTGTGATAGCACACAATTATAATGAAGCTTTCACATCTCTGAACAATGGCATCAGTAGAACAGCAATAGTTATTTTCAATTTATATAGGTGTTAAAACAATTCATTGGTTAAGCCTTTCAGTGCTTACTGTAACGTTCTGATATCCTTTCTGACAGGCAAGGTGAAGAGGTGTTGAACCGTGGTAATCTGTAGCACTGACTACAGCTCCTTTGGAAACTAACAGGTCAATTAATGACGCTTGCCCTATGGAAAATATGTGGTCATTAAAACTGAGAAGTAAACATCTCACAGGAAAAGTTACTTTCAAACTAAAATGAGAACTTCAAACCTTGACACTCTTCATTCTTGTGCACACTGCATATTCACTTTTTTACTGCTTGCTCTTAGTAATGAACAGCCAATATACTACAGATTATTCAAGGACACAGCTCAGAAAGGGGGCCACTCACTGCAACTAAACTGCACTTGTATATCTTGAGGGTGAACAGGGAATGGAAAGTAAATTGATGTCACACAAAGTGCTCTGCCCTTGGCATATGTACTGTGCAAGTCAAAGGTAATAAAAGCAAGAGGAACAGATAAAAAAAATTCCAGAGTAGATTAATGCGTCTGCTTACAAGTCTGAGGTCAGGACCATGACCCACATTAAAGGAGTGGGGAGGGATAGCATATATCATGACACATGTACTAGATCACAGGATGTATATAAGATTTGCCACATATGCTGTCAGTTTGTAATAGGATATCTCCTTTCTGAGGATACCTCCTAATCTACCCATCTGTCTGAAAGAAATGCCATCATGGCAGCCACCAAGGCAAAAACAAATAAGAAGCCAAAAGAAAATGCAGACAGGAGCACCTGAGCTAAAGGGAAGAATATAAGAGTTTCATTCTGGGCCAGGATTTCTGTTCGTCTAACCCGTAAGTAAAATACAGTTCATGCAAAATTCATCACAGAATGTAAGGTGAAAAATAAGCTAATGTGTCCCCTTTCAAGGACTTAATGAAGAGTACACAGAAGGTAAATATTACAGTCATGGAAAGACAGCAATACTCACCACAAATAGCAGCTATATGAAGTGGTGTGTATCCTCTGTCATCTCTGGAAAACGGAGTGACAATGGAAGGATCATTCATTTTCCTACAAAACAGGGTAGTTTCAAGAACATAGGTTATCTGTATACCAGGTACTGGAGAAAGTTTACACTCTCTCTTTCTCACTCACTCACTCACACCATAGTTTTTAAACCTATTTAAGTTTTCAAACCTATTTACCCTCTACTATTTCTCATTAACAGATTATTCCATGTGTTTTTTACTAAGCCAAAAGAAAAAAAATCCAGACATCTATTCTTTTGGCTGTGAAATCCAAATTCAGAGAGAAGAGTCACTCTTTAACGTGTCCAAAGGACGTCACACTATCTCCCCTCTATGGGAAACTGAGCTCCCAGCTTTTCACTACTTTCCTATTCAAATCCGCATGCATAATTCTGAGACACCTACAATTTCTTCTGTCCCTCTCAACCTAGATATATACATACACAATCCTAAAATGCAGCCAATATCCTCTCCAACCAGAAGCATTTTCTGGACGAGGCACTGCACATTCCAATATTGCCCTCATACTCTGAAGGAAATCCTGGAACACAGACCTTTAGAAAGCTTTTCATATGGAGATGAAGAATCCTTACCCAGAAACCAGTTTCTCACAATTGTCACAGAAACAGAGTGGGTGGCACATTTTCTGTACAGTGTCTTTATCACTGTCACCTTGACTTAGTAATCGTTCCACTTCCTCCTGGTTACCTGAAGCAATATACTAAAAAAAGCCAAGAGGAGAAAGAGTGAGGCATTGATGTGAAGAAGCTTAAAATAAAACCTACTTCATCCACTGAAGCACAAAACCAACGCAACTGATTATGAATGAAGCACTAGAAGGACTGGTGCAAGGCTGAACAGGGCTGCTGCACATAATCCCCAATGAGTTTTCAGTATAAATAGCCCTTAGATCTGATCTTTTTTTTTTTTTAATGGAAAACAAACTAACTTTAATACAAAATTCACATTGTTGTCTTCCAGACTCAGTTACAACAATGTCCTCCCTCTGTTCAGACACATTATTACTAGCAGTTTCTACTATTAGCTGTATAATTAGTAGCTCTGCTTTGTCTTTGTACAGGTGAAATTCTCTTTCGATCATTACGAGATTAACACAATATGTAGGAGATAGGAGGTGACTGCACTTTAGATTTTTTTTTCAGCAAAACTTCTTGGTTTTAGGCACCAAAGTCTCTGTAGACTAACAGCCATTGGCACTGCATCTCTGTTTTAATGGGCTATTGACAATTACAGCAGTACTATTCCAGCTCCATTTGTTTCTGTGCTAGAATCTGTAAAAACACATTGCCAACTTGCAGAAGCTTTGGCACAGAACTGCAATGCACTGATTACCCAAGCACCTCTTTATAGTCTAACATATGGCTTCTTGGCACTCCAAAGTACAAGCAGCATGGTGAAGTCATTATGAAGTGTGTGTTATAGTCTAGAAAACTGTGTGTAAGAGATTATATATGTACAATGTTCTGCAATGCAGATTTTTCACCTTGAACAAGCAATCTATCGGGGTTGTGGACATCTGGGACAGCAAGTTCATTCTTTGTCTCAAGAACTTGTCACTAACCCTCTCAGATTCCTGCAAAGAAACAAGCCATATCAACCAATGTTCCATATATTAGTAAAAAGAAAGTAGTTTTATAAAAAGTTATTATTTTTTAAATATGCAATACATATATTTACCAGCTCTTAGCTTATGTAACAGGTTAAAGCCTAAAAGTTTGATTTAATATTTAAAATTCTGTATCAATGACTTTGTACATTTGTACAAGAGCATTCCCTGTCACCTAATCGGATGTTAGTCCATAAAATAATCCCAGGGCACACCTTAGACATTTTAGTACTAAAACATCTGAGTTTCATTAACAAAATAAAAGTAGCTTTTGAAGCGGCCAAGTTAGTGAGAGGTGTGCTTCATATAAAACATAGACTAAATGGGGTGTGCCAAAGAGCAAGATGGACAGTCATAAAGCTAATGCCTAAAAACAGGCCCAGGACAGATACTATCTGCTGCCAGCCATGTAGCAGAGTCAAGCTGAAGCCCCAGAATCAGAAAGCCCCTCAGAATCATGCTGGATTCATCTGAAGGCCTCTCTACCAAACATGGCCACAAAATCTGCAAAGTTAGCACTTGTGTTAACAGTTGAGAAGAAATGGATGACAGAGACACATTCTTCAACACTTGAGATTAAATCTAAAAATAACAATTAACTGTATTTGCATGTAACAAATACTCAGCCAGGGCCCTGTGTGCGAAGGTAATAAGGCAGCATATCAAACTGAAGCATTACAAAAATCAATTCAGAGCAAATGAACACAAGATCACCCAGGTTTCCTGGTGGTATTGGAATGTGGAGTCCAGCAGCTTTTCTGGAAACTTGGATCCCAAAGATTTTAATGTTAAGATCACAATCGGTGATCTCATGGAGAAAGCCTCTTAAAACCATCTATAAAGCCACCATCACTACTAGAACTACTCTTTTAAGAATTGAATAGAAACAGAAATCTGTTCTGGTGCTTCTAGATAATTTGGCTATAATTAAGGTTTCTTTCAAAACTTAAACATGTTTGATATGGAGAAATTTTAGGATGAAAACTTGCAAAGGATTATGGGTGTATGTGCTATTGTACTATTTTTCATAAGCCTCACATGAGCTGTGCTCTTCTTCCAGCAATTTCATTAGTCACTAAATGTACACAGTTGTAAGATGAATAAAAGGAACTCAATTTGCTTGCACATATATGAGCTGTTCTCTCCCAAAGTGTGTACAATCTTTAACATTGCTTGTTTTCTTCTTTGAATTTTCCAAACAAAATTTTAAAGCACTAACTATTCTAAGAACTTGTTTGGTTTTGATCACTAGTAGCCCCTGTATTTAGTTATGCATGCTAAACCATGGAAGTTTTTAAACAATACATATGACTGACCTACAATGGAAAACTCAATACAGAGATTTAAAAACTCAATACTGTGATATGAGACTAGAGAACATTTATATCCTCTAATTTGTTTTGGTTTGTGTTTTAGTTACACAAAAGATAGCAGGACAGACACCAATGTTTTCAAACCTTGGTGCCTAGCATTCTGGTACCTAAATATGTAGGCAGATTTTTTTCAGAGGTTTGAGTGAAGTAGCATCTGCTGCTCCCACTGGATGAGTTGACAGGTGTGAAAATGTGGATTTTAGTGCCTAATTAGAGGCACCCAGGTTTGAAAATGCTGGCCTGAGTGTGTAGTGCAATTAGTCAGAGACAGTTTAATAGTGCAAGTAATTACAATCTATGGAATTAATGAACACCAGAAATCCCACGCAAGTTGTTCAGCACTATTTCCCCCTTCCCCAAATGATGGCAATCCTCATGCTCCAGAGAACAAGCTTGTCACATGAAATATCAGGAAAGATTTTGCCCTGTTACATAATTGGCACATATTCCCACATGGGAATAAAGAGAAATAATGAATGGGTAACCTTCTGAAGCACTGAGTATTGACCATTTCTACAAGATAATCAACTGAAAGGATAAATTGCATGTTCTGGTTTAGCTACTATGTTCTACACTTCAGTGAGTAAGAATGAGGATTTCATTTGTTTGAGAGTAGAGCATGGGCCCCTGGATGGATTGTTTTGGTTAGAATACTCCAGATAATTACCAAAAACATTGCTTGTGTTGCAGTAGGACAACACAGATTGCATCCCCAGAACTTAAGCACATATCATCCCTTATCTACAGGGCAAAAGATAGTGAAATACATTAGAACCTGCCTTCAATCCCCTGCCAAAATCCTTAGACAATAACTGAGTCCAGAACAGTAAATACCTCTATTTCCACCAGTGCTGATGTGGGTCACTAGTTAGAGGGGATTTTATTATAATGAACACTTTAGACCTTCTGAGGATATGCAGAACTCTTGGATGGTTGAGGACATTACTGTCCATGTATTTCAGTGTGAAAGTCTTCTCTTCCCACTCCCCAAAAAGGGGCAGGTGTTTGGTTTCAGAATCTCTGAACTAGAACTTGTTGGAACATTCTGGCCTATTAAATGAAAGCCCTTTGTTACTGGCCCCTGCCACTGGGACATATTAAGAGTTATGAAGCCCCACTATCCACAGGCACAAATTCAAAGAGGGGCCTTAACTCTCATGCTCCTCCTGTTCCTATCCATTTTACCACCCACACAATAGGTCCATCCAGATACAGGCTCTTTTTAACTCATCTCCGAGCTGTGCCTCAATCTCTAGTTTTCTCCATTGCACCTCTAATCTTTTCCTCATTTGCTTTTTCAAAGTGCTAAGAGACATATGCTGTCAACAGGCCAGTTGCCTTGCCATGGATAGGCTGGTTCGTCCCTGTGTTTTGCCTACGGTTGGGTGCTCTAGGGACTGGTGGAGGGAGGGGCTAAGAAGGAGCAGGCTGACTGCCAGCAACTCCTTCAGAAGCGATCTGTCCCCACTGCAAGCAGCATCAGGAGTTGTCGCAGCAGAACTGGAGATTCAGCATCTTTCCTTACCATTTAACTCCTCTGTTTCCCCCACCAGTACTGGATACCTTGGAATGGAGTGAAGGATTCAGCAGGATCCTATTGCAAGCAAAGACCCTGAAACTTGGCCTAGCAACTAGTGCCTCAGCCAGGAAACTGAAGACTAACTGATTTATTCTTTGCCGGGGCAGAACTAAATAGGAGATTAGGGATCAACGCAAATGTGGTCAGTTGCTGAGGGCTGGTGAGACTGGCAGAGGCTACACTACTACCCTGAGTTTTTACTCCTTTTTTCTGTATGCATTGCCCTCCTCCCACCCCACCCCACCCTTCTCCCTTCACTCTGGCAATTTTGCTCTTTCCTGTTCAGTAGCTGCTGGGTGGCTTGTACTAGTTCTCAGCTCTACTCCTCACTGCACAGGGCTCACATAGAAGCAATGCCTGTTCTCAGATCCCTTTATATTGAGGTAATCCAGCAGATTCAGACTGGCCCAGAACCCAAACAGAGAAGGGGAGTTTTGATGAATCGTGGCCCCAATTTCTATGTGAGCCCCCACACCACGGGGGTCCTAACTTTTTCAGGCTTCCCTTCTTTCTTAGAATAAACTTTATTGCTGACACCCCAAGCCCCAGTGCTGCAGCTGCTAAAGGAACACTATACGATTCCCTCGTTTACACATCCCTAGGAATGGCACTAACAGGGGCGGCGGGAGAGAAAGGGGATGACACACAAAAGAAAGATTCCCCTAGATGCCTGAAGCTGATCTGGTTGCTCCCTGGTGTTGCAGGCTCTCTTTAGAAGTCAACATTCACCATCTAGGTAACAATGGAAATGGAAGTTGGATGTAGGAAGGAAGCCCAGGAGAGAGGAAAACTAGGAACCACCAGCACATTCAGCCTGCACTATACTCAGTCATTTGAAAGGCTTATCCAGCCTGCAAGGTTCAATCACTACTCTGCATATACTCTGGCTTCAGATTTCAAATGCAACAAGTTGGTATCAGGGAAATACTCTGAGGCACTGCTCGGGGCTCTGGCTCTCCTATTTAGAACTCTGGAAGAATCAATTAATGTTCATCCGCTGAACAGACGTCTAAGATTGTCAGCAATATCAGAAAATTGGAACAACCTTTAATATATAGTGAGATCTCCTGTTATGTAAAGAATTGCTCTATTTAGTTATCTGAAGACAGATGGGACCAGACTTGGAGAAAGGCAATTTTTATTCTCTTTTTTGTCCCTTCTTTTTAAAATGAAGAACTTGTTTTATATTAAAAAAATTGTCTAAAAAAACAAAAACAAACAAACAAACAAAAACAGACTACAATCCACCAAATACAGTTTTTTACTGGCATCCTCAGTGTTAGTTCATGTGCTGTTTTACAAAGGGAATTTTAAAATGTAAGTATTCCTGGCCTGAAAGTGAGCTGGGACTATTGCTATTTATATTACAAGAATTCTGAGATAGCTGCATGATGGCTGAAATTAAAGAGGAAAAATTGAAAGCTTTGTTTTTAAACATTAACACTTTATTATATTTTCTTAACAGGATTCAATATAGCAATATAACAAGAGATACTAAATACAAAATGTCATATTCTTTTTAAATGTTCAATAGTTCAGAGTGCCATAGATTTGTGGAAAGATCACCACAGAAAAGCAAAATAGCATTTTACCATAAAAGTATTTCTTTAGATAAAATTTTGAATTTACCTCTAAGAGGTTTTGCTTTGTTAAGATTGTGCCCTGGAATTGTCCCACCCCAAACCCTGTACATTGAGCCAAATCAAGCAATCAGGCCACAGTAATCCAGATTCCAGTGCTATGCAGTTGACAGATAATTCAGCAAGTCCCAGTCTCTCTGGTCCCATGTTCACATCCTTTGGTTAGCAGGTCACACAGGGAACACCTATTTTTGCAAGAGGAGAAACTCTAGAGTGTTTTGAGAGCTTAACCACCAAGACAGGTTACAAAACAGAGTAAACAGACTACAGTACACTTTTAAAAAGCTACTGAGAAGGACTTTTTGTTTTAAAAACAACTAGCCACCCCCCCCACCCCCCATCCCCTCCCAACAGGTAGGTGTCTTTTTAGGCTCTCTTCATTTGGCACAAGAAAAGTGTGATCTAAATTCAGGACCTAGTCTGTTTTCCATATGTAAGAAGCTGGCTCCCTACCCTAAGTCAGTCACAGGGGCTCTCTCTGACCATGATAGCTTTTAAAGTCACATCAGCACTATCCCTCAATTGGCCTGCAGGGACTGGAGCTGATTGACAGATGGCATGCTCACCCACCATGAAATTAATTCACTGCATCTGCAGCATTTCGGACTCCTGCTAGGTTACAGACCCAGGAGCAAACCTAGGCTTCAAACTCTGCTGTCCAGCATCACAGAGCTTTGTGTTACCACTGGGCTATCATGCTGGTGCCACAAAGTTCATTATTTGCATTGCATAAATCATTTGTTAATGTCATCAGCATCACAAGAGGAAAATCCAAAGCTGGTGCCCACTATTTGGAAAGTATAAATGGAATACATTTAGAAGCTGCACTATGTGGTCAAGACTCGCTGAATAATTCTGTTTTGATCTATACTGCAACCTTCCCCCCACACCCACTCCGTAAGTTTTAGCCAGGGTTTTTAAAATAACCAAAGAAAAAGGCTGCACAGCATTCTAAGAGAAAGCATGGCAATGAGCTCTGTAAGACTGTATTGAGGTTAAAACCATGCTGCTATCTAATAAGACAACTGATAAAAAAAAAGGTTTTTTTAAATGCTAGAAAAGTTACTAAAACCATTATGTGATACTACCATTTTAACATGTTTCCTTAGTAACTATTTTAAGAATAAAGTTTTAAAGATCAGGTTTTGTGTAGTTTTGTACAACCAGCCACAGCAGTTCATTATGCTGTATGCTTCAGGCTACATGACATCTTGTTAAGTGCTGTGCAATGTGTATGTGTGAGATTTTCACCCAAGGTATTCCACTTTGACAGATTACCATTTGCCTTTAGTTAGATATGAAAAGGAATGTGTACTGAATAATCAAATTTAACTGTTGTTCCCAGTTACAGAATTCCATTTGTTTTCTAGACCCAATATTCTATATAAATAATGCTCCAACAGAAACACATAGAATGTAAGATCAATTGTCAATTTATCCTCAGACTACTGAAAGCCTTTGATCCACGTAACAGGCTAGAGTAAGAATTTGGCACCTTTAACATGCTATGTGTCCCGACAGACTATGAGGGCTGGAAGGGACCTCAGGAGGTCATTAATCCAACCCCCTGCTCAAAGCAGGGCCAGTCCCCAATTAAATCCCCAAATCCTTAAGTGGCCCCCTCAAGGATCAAACTCACAACCCTGGGTTTAGCAGGCCAATGCTCAAACCACTCAGCTATTTTGCTTTATAAGCAACTAGGAGATGGTAAAGTAGTCCAGTGATTTGTCAAGTGAAGCAGCAGATGTTATGTGCTCATTGGTGAAACACATTTCCCCCCACCCACACTTGAGAAAGGTCATTAGCTAGGACACCATCTCACTACTCTTTTCAAAGAAGTGCATTGGGATCTTTTGCCTCCCTCCTGACTGTGCAGGTAGAAGCTGGAGACCGTGGGTTTGAGATTTTCTCCCAAAGGATGGAACCTCGCTCTAAGTAGCCTGTTGTTGGATCACCATTAAGCGTATGAAGCCAAACTTCACTGAGGCTGAACACATCTACTGGCCTGGAAGACAGAATGCTTTCTGCTGAATTATATTAAACCAGCACAGACAGATGCACAGATTCATTGCAAGATTGGAGACATGGAAATCCCAAGGTCTGACAACTGGCTGACACTTCCTTCTTTTTGCTAATGTGGAAGCTGTGGTCACTCAGCTTCCCCCTCCCCACTTCTGTTGGAAAGAGAAGGAAAATACCTACCTCTAAAAAGGGTACTAGAAGGAGCAGTTAATACTTGTAAGGTGCTAAATATTGTCATAAAATTATCTTACTGTTGGTCTGTCGGAGAGGTTTCCTTGTCGGATATATTCTATAGCAGCCTCAACAGAGGTCAGGCAGTATCCCAGTTCATCCTTTGCTGAACTGCAAAACCTGAAGTTTTTGATGTAACTCAAATTTGCCATCCTAAAAGTAAAAATAAAAAACACTTATCCTTAACAATTCATGAAGGTGTGGAGGACAGAGGCTTATTTTAATATTGCTACTCAGTCTACTCAGAGAGGGGAGAGAAGTGGATGCAACTAGAAGCCAATTCACGTTCTCTTATCACAAGGAGCTAGCAGCTATTTTTACAGACCCCCGAGCTTGTTGAGAGCCCTAGGAAGGAAAACAAAGGAAACTTATGCCAAGAACCTCATGAGGGATGTGACCCACAGTGAGAATCTCTTATATGAAAAGGAAGTGAAATATTACATTATGTTTTGGGTTATTTTAGTATTTGTCTGAAACTGAGAAGAAAAAAAAAGATAATGGAAGAGACTGAACCAATTGTCCAGCAAGAGGAGATAAGAGCTTACATACAAAGTGCCCTTAAACTGCTAGAAGAAAGAAAGAAAGAAGAGTTATGCAAAATATGGATACATTCAGCCTGGACAGTTTCCAGGATTATGAGGTGGTGCTAAATTCTGTTACTTGAAAACTTAAGCACTTCATTAATTTTAGATGCCTTTTTACAAAGGCAAACAAATTATAAATCTGTTAAAAGCCACATCCAGCATTGCAATGCTAATGCAACTGTTACATCTAAATGTACTTGTAGTGTAAGATTTATACCTTTATGGATACTAGGTTAGAGATTAATATATGTTTGATATTAGCAGTAAATAAGTTATTTCAGCAACATTCCAGTTACGTTATCCCTCAGGATATTGATTAATCTCCAGGTGTTCTATGCCTTTGAATGTCAAGTTGCCCAGGAACCAAGTTGGGAATTGAGGATTGGTTCCTGGCTGCTTTGAGACAGATGAATTCAGGAATTTTGGTATTAAATAGGTCCAAAAGGCAAAGATGGGTAACATCAAGAAGTCCGAAAGGGGCAAAAAACCAAGCAACATTTGATGTCTGATGGAAGAGCTATAAAAATGGGAGGGAAGTGGAAGCAAGGTTTACAGCTCTCTCTAGGGATGGGAGACAAGCAAGTTCCTTTTTATTGCTGAGGTTAAAGATCCCTTCAAACCTATTTGAGAATTTGTTATAAAACTATAACAAACAAAAACCAAACAAAAAACCCCAGCAAGCCTGTCTTTGTAGACCTAGCTGTTTCTAGAAGCATTTATTTATGCAGCAACATTATGTACAAGTTACAGATGCATTTGTACAGTAAAAAGAAACTTTACATACCAGTTAGGAATCTCTGTTTTTACTAGCAGATACAGTAACACAGAGAGAAGATCATCTGCACACATGGTCTCCATGTTAACTGAAGGAAATAAGAGTTTGTAATAGGAAAAAAAAAAACTTTAATATAAGCCACAATAGGCCAAAGATTAGAGCCAGGACTGAACACGGATTTCAATATTTAAGCTTTTGTAAACTCATTTCAGATAGATTGGTTACTTATTCAGTATTTTCTACTGATACCCTCAACAGGACCCAGACCCACCCAACAGACCATGCACCTTCTAGGTGACCCATGTAGGCAGCCTAGTCAAACTAGTGTCAGCCTATGGTAGAGTGCAAAAAATACCCTGGAGTCACCTCTGTCAAACTCTTCCCTCAAGAAGAAAAGGAGTTTATGACTCTAGGGTTTGAATAATTACTCCCCCCAAAACCCTGCACAGCCCTACAACGAACAGCCTTGCAGGAAATGAGCTTGCCTTTATAATAGTAAAACAAAACAACTTTGTGATGGGGAGGAGAGGCATGGACTGCGGAGAGCTACTGCCCCCTCTTCACTTCAGCCCCATTAAAAGAGTTTGGTGTGACTATACCAACAGTTCATATCTGACTTCAAGAGGGTCAGGTTTCATTAGAGGGAACTTAATTTTACATCTTGAATAGATTAACAAAAGGCATCATGCAATAGTGGGAATAAACATCTACCTTCCAGGATTATTGTTCCACAGTTTTATTCTATTTTTAAGTTTTGTAAAGAAAGTCAACTTAATATCCTTTGGGGGGGTCAGTGTATTTACAAGATTATCGTGGTCTTTAAAGCAGATGTCAGTGTTCTAGCAACTCAACAGCGCTATAATGAAATCACTCAACTCCTTGAAGAAAAAAATCTTCCTCTGCAGCAGAAAGCCTAATGTTGATTTTCTTTTTCTCTGCTGAGGTATCAATGCAAGTCAAGGGTTTTTCCCCCCACAGGATGTTTATGCCCAAGGTAAGCATACTACTTCAAGGGTCTGTTTTGCCCAGTGTGACCAGATAGCAAGTGTGAAAAAAAAGTAATAATTATCAGGATAGGGAATAATAGGTGTCTACATGAGACAAAGCCCCAAATATCAGGATTATCCATATAAAATCAGGACATCTGGTCACCCTAGTTTTGACTGTTGTACTTAATATTCTGCAAGCCAGATCCTTAGTATTCCATCTGAACATTATTTGCATTATTTTTGTATATGGAAGAATTAAAGTTAGAAAGTGTATGTAAAGTGCTTTCAAGATGAAGAGTGCCACATATTAAAATTAATTACCAGTTCATTGCTTTGAATACCAACCTCTTTGGCTAGGAGACTGCATAATAATTTGCACCACTTTTCGAAGACAGATCAGCTTCTGTTGTGGGGAGGTACATTTATTCAGCTGACCCAATTCTCGCTTTGCACGTGGAATATTAAAGCTATAAAATATTTTTGAAAGATAAAAGCCTTAGTACACAAGCCAGATTTATGAGATGTACTAATTAAGTATGCTTGTGCAATGGTTCAAATTTCAGGCAATACCATGAATTAAAGCCCAAGAGACAGAGCACACTTCTGCACACCCATGGAATCAGAAAGATCTGCGTTTCAATAAAAAAGGTGGGACTTGTTCCAAATGTTGTTGAACACATAAGCGCTGACTCTGTGGGTGCTCCAGCCAGGGGCGGCTCTAGACATTTTGCCACCCCAAGCCAAAGCCACAGGACCAGTGGACCCTCCCGCAGGCAAGCCACAGAAGGCACCCTGCCTGCCGCCCTACTGGCGACCAGCAGAGCGCTCCCCGCGGCTTGCCACAAGCACACGCTTTGAGCGCTGGAGCCGCCCCTGGCTCCAGCCCTGGAGCACCCAGGGGCCGGGAATAGTGGATACTCAGCAACCTCCAGTAGCCCTCTGATCAGCTCCCCCCTGCTCCTCCCACCTGCAGCCCCACCAATCAGTGCCTCCCCCTCAGTCCCTCCCACCCACTGGCAGCCCTGCCCATCATTGCCTCTGGGCGATCAGCTGTTCAGTAGCATGTAGGAGGTGCTTGGGAGGGAGCAGCGATCGAGCACCCCCTTTGAAAGCAAAATAAAAAGTTTTAAGATACCGGAGGCAATGAAGAATTAAGGCAACAACATCAGTGGGGCAGCTAACCCAAGATGACACCCTCAAACCCTTTACTTATCTCTCTTTTGGAGAAGTGAGATCATCACAGGGGCTAGTGCAGAAAGAAAATGGACATTCTCTCCCAAGTCTGCTCACTACTCCAGGGGAGGAGAGTTGCTTTTTGGCTGGCCTAGGACCTACTTAAACTTTAATCCATTCCTGACTGAGAGTCATTTAGAAGTCCCTCATCATGCAACTCTCACCTGAATTCAGGCTTAACTCCAATATCTTTTTGCTGGAGATCTTGGAGGCTTCTTGTAATTTTGTTAAAGGCTGCATCCTAAGCAGTGAATAAAACAATATTTTTAGAAGCTGTACAAAAGTTTGTCCATCAGTCTTGCATAGATTAGTTATATTAAGGGGGGGGGAATCCCTTACCTCACTTGCCTCAATAGTTCCCACATATTTAAAGATCAGATCATAAACATCATGATGTACATACATCTAGGGAACAAACACCACGGTTTAGGAAGGAGAAGGAAAAAGACAAGATAAAATAACCCATTGATGTTTTTGCCCAGCCTCAGAGACTTACTTCAACTGCTTGTTTCATCAGATTCATCTGCGGTTCCTGCTTTGCAAGCATCCTCTAAAAAGTATGGGAATTTATGCACTGAGTTAAATACATTGTCTAAGCAATAGGCAGTTATTTTCACAGTACAGATTTACTTAAGTAGCACTTACAAAGTGAGAATCCCTCAATAAATGCTGGATGCATTTGGTGTAAAGTGCATTAACAGAATCCTGAAATGGCAAGACATGAGATATTTAAATATGAGCAATGCAGTGCTAGAACTCGGACAAATCCTGATTATCTAAGACAGGCAAGTAGTCCCGTTCAATTAGTAGGATGTGCTGAAGTGCAGAGACAAGCAGGGTTTGTTTTTTAAATTAAAAAAATGCAAGCCACCATAACCCTTTACGACTAAATACCCCACATTTACACAATTCTATTTACAAAATATTGTGACACGTAAAGCTTTAATAAAATAAATTCAAATAGTGAATTACCTAGGTACAAACATTAAGTCAAAATTCTAGGTGATCAAAGGTTAAAAGTAAGGTACTGACTATGTAATGTCGTAGGTTTTTTCTTTCGTGTTCTTTAAAAGTCCTATGGAAAGATGCAATGTGTTTGTCAAATCTTTCAGAGTGTCTTCCCAAAAACTCTCTCACATCCTCAATGTTTTTCAGGGAATAAGATTTTGATGAGGTTTTAAATTCTTCTGTAATGAAAGTTAGGAGTTAGTTTACCACAAAAGCATCCAGGTTCTTTTACCATCTGTATTGCAGAATCTGCTCCCATTTATCTAGGCAACTTAATCACCTACAGACAAAGCAAGCTCGGTTCTCATTCCCTCCAAACCAGACTTTAGCCTCGTAGTCTTCTACTGCTCTTCTGAAGGTGTAGTAAAAAACCGGACATTTAAAAAAATAAAAATCACTCCTTCAAAAAGAGAAGTTATTTTCAGAAGCCAGATTAAAGTTTATGGTTTGATTCCATATAGAAGTAAATCAGACTCATTTAAAACTTATTGTTCAAATCCAGTTATCACACTTCCCTGACAGTTATTACTCCACTTTCCCTAATGTCAGTTTCACAATTTGTCTTGCAGAGGGTCTGGTAAAGTCAAGTATGTTTAGCCTTTTAGGGACAACATTCATTTTGAGAAGTTCCCATTTTGCTTCAAATTTTGTTTTACCCTTGGTGAGCAGCAACGACGTGCCAAAATTCTGCAAAAAAAGCTACATATACTGCTTTAAAGCAGTTACTCTGGCAATATTTCCCTAATCTTACCTACAGTATCTCCAATCCAGAGCAGGAAAGTGTTCTACTCAGATCCATGTCAAATGCAGCCAGTTTAAGAAGCAAGAATTAAAAATTTTAATACTACAAAGTCAGGCATCACCAAAAGAAAAGCTGCTACAAAAAAAAAAAAAAAAAAAAAAAAAAAAAGAGTTCAGACAGACAACTTCTAAAGACTGCAACTGACCACGTCAAAGAGTTTACTCTCACTCAAGATCTCAGTAGAAAGGGGCAACACCATTAATAGTGATACAAGTACTAGTTTTAAACAGAGTCAAGACAATAAGCTGTCCGATAATGACCTACCTGAAATTATAATTCCATGTTACATTCAAAACAAGTATTTCACAGAGCTGACTTTCAATTCAAATTGAGGCCATTTAAAAATAAATTTTATTAAGTCATACTACATAAACCTTGGCTAGTTTTTTTTGGTTTTGTTTTTACAGTTTGCTTCTTGCCTAGCTGCACTATTAAAAAAAAAAATCCTGAGTTTTCAATCCAAAGTACTGCTTTGTAAGACAAACCTAGAATTATACTGAACTCTATAAAATAGAGGGCTGCCTTGTTTCATACCAAAGCACAACAACTGCTGGTGGTTTCCTGGCATTTCTGTACGCACCTAAGATTTCAGATTCTTCCAGGGGATGAGCTATACACAATAAGCTAAAACTTTCTTCTTTTTCATTGTAGAATGTTTCCTCAAAGAGAACAGGTACTGAGAGATGATGATTAAAACCAGTTCCTAAAATTATCAAGTTTCCCTGAATAAAGATTTCCTGAAATTAAAAAATAAATAAAATAAATCATAATATTGAGCAGAAAAAACAGGAAGTTGACAATTGTAATACATAGTTCTGTGTACTAGGAAAAGGGGGTATTTGTAATGGTCTTAAGTCTTTTTTGGTCAGAGATCCTTTCACATTCTCCTTGCTTCAACAAGTCAGTGCCGCAGGGAGTGATTTTTTTGTTTTAAAATCAAGATTACTAATGCAGGATGATTTTGTGTGTCCCTCCCTCCCCCCACCAGTTTGTTCTCCACTGCATCATTTGTTCAAGGAAAAAAATTCAGGACACATTTGTTCAAGATTCAGAAGTGGGTACGTGCTCAAGTTTTTAAGTTACTCAACTTAGACACCTTAAAAGGGCCGATTTCCAGAAAATGCCTACTACCCGTCTTCTGATAGAGTCATGCCCCTTTTAAAAAGGTGCCTTGAGTTGGGCACCCAAAAGTCACTAGATACATTTAAAAAAAAACAAAACACACCCCTCCCCCACCCCCACAAACATGCTTTTCCACATTCACCTTTAACATTTTTTTTTAAAAGAACTTTTGAAATGCTTTAGGTGCACTGAAACTTATTCTATGGGCATTAAGGACAAAAACACCCATTTAAACAAGAATTCTGAACTTCTTTATTTCAAACTGCACTGGGGAAAAAACAATGCCACTAACCGATACTAGCACGCCACACAGCGGGACTCCTCATTTATAGCAATTAGTATGACTGTCCAGTTTTAATACATCTTTAATTTTGTAAGATTGTCACCAGAATGTTTCTGAATCAGTTTGTGCAGACAGTGAGGAGACTGCAATTTATAAATGGGGGTGGAGGGGGGAGAGAAGAGGGAGTCTTTGAGACTGTGCCATCCTCTTCTGGACAAACTTCCCCCTTATTATCTATACAATACAGCTAGAGTACAAGCACAGAACTCAACCCAACGTTCTCATGGACAGAGCAGACACCCATCCTATTAATTAGCTCTATGAATAAATATAAATAAATACTTTGCACCAATGCAGTGATGTTAATTTGAAGCTGTATCTCCATTTCCCCTTCTGTAAAATGGGTTTGGAGTTACACTCTCAGTAGCAGAATCAGGAACAGAGACCAGACCTCCAGTTATCTGTCCTACTCATCAGATAGTGTTATCTCAAAACACTGCCTACTCTAGGATCACTCAAAGTTTGGTCTCTCCCCTTTCACTCTTGTCTATCATTTTCCCAGGCAGAACCCCTCCACCAAATATGTATTAACAAGCAAATACCTTTCCATTTAAGGTCTGAAATTTTTCTTCCACTGGTTTTAAAACATACGAATCAAATTGGCAGGTAGAAAGACTGCTGCTTGAAAAGCTCCCTTTGCACGGTACTAATATCTGGAGAAAGAATAAAATCAGTCAATTGCATGCCTCTGTAGGAGGAAATGCAGTGTGCCAACTGCTTCAGAAATCAGACAACCTTTGTTCTATGTTCCTCATCAAGCACTCTTCATATCAGACCTGTAACATCTTTTAAAAAGAAATAAAAATAAAATCAAAAATAAGTAGAGCCCATAACCAAGATGCCTGCTCAACATCTCAGATCACAGAATAGGAAAAAAAAAAAAAAAATTTCTAATTAGCTGCAAGAGGTAGAATCTATACTCTGATGATCTCCGAAGTATACTGCTACCTCGATACGACAAGAATTTGGATATAATGCAGTAAAGCAGTGCTCTGGGGCAGGGGGGGGGAGGAGCGAGGGGGAAGAGAGAAGAAGGTGGGGGCTGCGCATTCCAGTGAATCAAAGCAAGTTCAATATAAAACAGTTTCACCTATAAACACGGTAAGATTTTTTTGCTCCCAAGGACAGTGTTATAATCGAGGCAGAGGTGTATAGCAAGCTGGGGACAATCAGAGCACTTTGTACCCAAAAGGAAAGGCAGATGGAACTTGATGCAAAAATCAACATCTCTAGCAAGACCCCCAGTCATATAAATACAGATCTTATATTGCTGACATTTTTACATTAAATTAAAAACCTGAGACTAAGCAGCTTAAAGTGTTCATTAAGGTATTTTCCTAGACCAAGTGAAAGACAACCAGGAAAAAAAACAACCCACACACAATAGATGGTGAGGCCTCCTCCCATTAACAGGTTAGTGCAGCCTTTAGAGCAGTGGTTCTCAGCCAGGGATATGGGGCCCTCTGGGGAGGCCATGAGCAGGTTTCAGGGGGTCTGCCAAAATAAAACAAAGAGCTGGGCTGGCATTAGATTGGCTTTCTGCCCTGGGCCCCAGCTAAAGCCTATGCCCCATCACCTAGGGCAGAAGCCCGAGTAACTTAGCTTTGTGGGATCCCCAGGAAGAAGTCCTACTTGCTACCCTTAATTGCTACCTTGGCCCTGTTTAAGTCCACTGGATAAACAGAAAAAAAAAAGTTGTGGCACACATGGGCTGTGGGGGGAATGCTCAGAGAAAAATGCTGAGAACCCCTGGTCTAGAGTGAATTATGGAATCAATAGAAGAACATTAACAGTACTCAACTATACAATCATTTGAAATGAAGTACAGTCTGTTTTCAGCTTGTGTGATAGAACTTAGCGCTCATGGAATGTGCTGGACTGATGTTCATACTCAGGACACAGCCCAGTGATACTCCAAGCTTCCCTCCCTCATGCTGCCCAGCCATTGTGTCTCAACCCTGGCCTGGGAGAAATCTCTTAAAAACTATCCTCTTATTGATCACCTTGCTAATTCAAAATCCTCTACATCTCTGGCAGTTGGTACTCTCCGGGTTGGATTCACAGTGCAAACATACAGTGCCGGTGCTAGCCCCCCCAAGCAGGAATATTCCCCCCTCCCAATACTAAAACAGGCCAGTTCTTACAATAAAAAGAGTGAATGGGAGGCCCTCTGGAGCTGCTTGGGGCATTAAGCAATTGCTTAGTCTGTTTATGCAGAACACTGGCTCTACAAACAATCACTGGTAGTGGCCTCAGTCCACTCAACTGCTGTGTGGTGAAGTTTTAAGAGCAGTGACTTGCAGTTACTACTATCCTCACCAGGATTTGATCTGTCTGAAAAGGTTTTTAAAAGAAAAAAAAAAGTCTGCCCCCTTTACAATCAGAGTTTTCTTCATTATAATATACTTGCTCACTGTTTTACTTTGAAGCATTTAGTAAAGTTCAGCCCTTTATTTTAACTGGGACTGGAGAGAGAAGAAAGTGAAAAGATGGAGTGTGGTTTCTTCAGGCATCATAGTTATACGTAAGGTAACTGGAGAAACCCAGGATATTGCTATAATGGCCTTCAAATTTGAGAAGTCTTCTGCGAGTCATTTAGATTGTCTATTGAGTTTGCTTATAGGCTCCTTTGGCAATTGTCAGACCAAGTCTTCAGTACTTAGTGAGTATGCCAAAGGTTTCTTACCTGGGGGGGGGGGGGAAGAAGAGAAAAATAGCAAGATTTACTTGAACCACCAACTTTAAAAGTAGTTTTGAAAAGATGTCTTTTTAAAAAATATATATATACACACACACACACACACGGAGCCCGAAGCTATACATAGTCTCAGTTTCACTAACACTGCTTATCTAGGACATAATGGCATCCACAACTAATTTAAGGAACAAAACAATCTTCTTATGAGACTGTTAGTTTTTAAGTAAAGAAAGCAGAATTTTTCTTCCCTATGTGGAGAATGAAGCATTATGTGTTAGATTATCAAATACAGAAATTATTCCATTCTGGACTATTTGAGCAGAAGCTGAATTTAAAAGAAACCCCAAATTTAGGCTATGTCTATACCACCACAGAAAGTTAACCTACGCTATGTGAATAATGTAATTGGAGTCGACATATCTTGGGTTGAGTTACTGTGAGGGGTCAACAGAAGAAAGCTGCCCATTGACTTACCTTACTCTTCTCATTGTGGAGTAGAGTACAGGGGTTGACTGGAGAGCGATCTGGTGTCGATTTGGCGGGTCTTCACTAGACCTGCTAAATTGACTGTTGGTAGATCGATTTCAGAGCATTGATCTGAGCTGTAGTGTAGACATAGCCTTAGAGAACTCTTCCTACACAAGACTGTTTTTGATATCTACCCTGCCCCACCTCCCACCCCCACTGCCGACCACCTCAGTAGCAAGAAGTTATTTATCCTCACCTCCAAATTTGCTTAGGTACAGCAACTCAGATGAGTCAGTCACACAGAAAGGAGTCAATTTACTCAATCATGCAGAAAAGTTTTCAGCAACCACTTCAAACAGCTAGACTTTAAAACAGAAGTAGCATAGCAGAATTCTGAACAGCCCTAAAACTAAAGGTTGAAAAGATATATTCAGAGACGAATAGGAAGTGGGACCGTGACTACCTCTAAGAACTAGTCTGCATAGCTCTTAAAGTCTTTTACAAAATACACCTTTCTAAAACAGTTTCACTCTTCTCTGTATCAGCTATGCATTTAAAAAAAAATCCACATACAATGGAGGGACAACTTAAATACTGAGATCACCCCAGTTTCTACATTTAAAGGAGCACTTCAACAAACTAGCTACATGCTAACCTGTGACAGGCCAGTATTTCTCTCCGGTAGAACAGTTATACTAATGAGGTAGCAGTACCACTGTTGCTTGCATTCCCAAGTCACTGGCATTTGCTAGTCACAAAAAAGGTCAAAGCCACCAGACAGAAGAAAGATAGTCTTAAAAGGAACCAGGGCAAATGGCATATTTAGTTCATACAGACGCATGTTTGCCTAACTACCATTAAAACTACCTGGTGAATATTTTGAGCCCCTATTCTTCCATCACGAAACTAAACTGATCTAAAACTGGCAGTATACATGCCTAGTTTTCAAATGAAAACCTAAATTGTCAGAGTACAGTGTCATCTATTCCTGCTATTCTCTGGAACAGTGCAAAAATTTACAATTTCTCCTAACCAAAACCCTTTCAGTATTGAAAGATACTTTTTACAGAAGCATTTCTACTCCTCAGATAAGAGCACTCTTGCTGGAAATATTAACACTGCTCACAGAAACAAATGCTTTTATTCTGGAGACATAAAAAGCAATATCATTAGCAGCAGCAGCAGAATCACCTCCACAAGGAGGTCAGACCTGAGATGAGCAGATATCAGGAATCTTAACAAACCTAAGTTCTGCAAATATTTACATTTCTAACAGCAGCACTGCAGTTTGACATTCAAAGCACTCTGACTGGACATTGTTTAGTCTCCTTCTCTCCATTCCTTTGGTATGCAATTAAAAAAAATTAAAAGCATACCCTATTGCCTCTTATTTATTCCTCAACAAGCAGAAGATCTTATTACTGAATTAGAACTACAGTAAACTAAAGAACAATAAAAAGTGCTTTTTTGTTTTGTGCCACCAACGTTTAAAAGTTTAAATGGTGCAGTTTATAGAAACTTAACAGGCAGTGTCAAAACAACATTTTACACTGAAAGCCTGTTCCAACAATACTGGGCCTTGTTCTCATACACTGGTCATAGGAAAAAGTGGATACTGCACAGGACCATTTATGTATGTGGACAAGGTTAAATGTTAGAACTATTATTAATACTTATCTAGGACAAAGCCTGTGTAAAAAAAAAAAAAACACCCCCCCCCAAAAAACACACACACACACACCACAGAGAGTTCTGCCTCTCCCTTCCCCTGCCCCCCCCCCCATTCCCACAAGAATGGAAAACAATTGTTTTTCCTACTCAACATTTCTGCTCAAATCCCATGAAGGTGGCAAGCCCAATATTTCAGTTTTCTTACTCCATGTATTCTACATATTGCAGGTCATTCACACATGTTCAGACAGTTAAGTTTCTGAACTCTGAATACCACTCACGCAGGAATGATTTGACACTTATGCATTATCAGGGCTCTTTTTTTGTTGTTTGTGAAAGTAGGAAAAAAGCTGTCTCCAAGATTTTAAGATAAATAGGCTGACTAATTTTTCCTTTGCCATTGCTAATGGATGATCAAAAAGCCCAAGAATAAGTGAGGTTATTTAACCTAATAAAAGATGTCCATAGGCTTGGAATTAGAGCTACCCTCTAAATAAGGTTCTATGTAGCTAATAAATAAAAATAGAAACCAAAACCATTTGGAAAGATTGGCCAGATTGCTTTCGAGAGCAGTAACGTTATAGTAAGCCTTGCTTGCAAGGCTTACTCACAAGCTGTGTTTATGCTAGGATGTTTCCCCTAAAAAATTCCCATGGCTAGTATAAGTGGCAACAGTGCTAGGAACAAGGACAGACAGAGAGGCCCAGGAGCCAGTGGTTAGTTCCCATCTCACCCTCAAATTAAGTGCTCTTTTGTCTAGACCTGCTTCAAGGATGGTATAAACACCAAAGCACTTAAAAGACCTACAGCTGCTAGTGTTTCATTTACATTAGCACTCATGAATGGAACTGCATTACTGTTAGCAACACTTTGAAGTGATACAGAAAAAAATATTGATACAACCATGCAGAAGCTACGGTGCAAGTCATTTGCATTCTCCTGCTAGGCACTTTAAAAGTGAACAATATAAGGTTTATATAGCATCCTTCATAGGAGTCATAGGTCAAAACCCCTCATTTACTAACACAACCTGGTTTATTCCTGCTTTTTATTAGTTGATGTTTTAATGCCAGAACAGATGTGTGTATTGATTTACAATATAAAACCATAATTGCAAAATGCTTTGGTTCCCAGTCTCTCAAGGTCATAATTATGACAAACAGTACTAGATATACAAGTTATTCAGACCAGCAAGGACAACTAGAAGATAAGGCTTGATAAGAAGATTTCTGATAAGTAAAGATCAAGTACAGACAGCCTTTCAGTAGTGCATTCAACCGTTACCTGCAGTCTATAAAACTGAACACAAACAATAGTGGCATGATATCTGTAGCCTCGTGTCACATAAAATAAAGTAGCTTGTTGGTCAAAGGACCATTATTCTCTTCCTTTACAAGCCAGGGACTTCAATATGCTCCTGAACACAAGTGCCAATCCCATATTTAAAATATGCATTTATATTTTGGGTCTTTCTATGAACCATAATTGTAAGAATCCCCACCATACATTCCATCTACTACCTAATGCATTCCCTCATGTATATATTAAAATAAAAACATATACTTTATGTATCTCAGTTTTGATTTAGTTTGTTGGTTTGCTCTCACCATTTCCTAAACTTTAGTGAGAATCTGAGAGATTGTATTGCTTCAGTATGTAGTCAGTCAATTTAAAACAAAAAACTCTTTACTTACAATACCATGGAATTCTGCAACTTCCCTGCAAAGGTCAGGACGACGTTTCTGAATAGCCAAGTAAAAAGGATTTTTCCAGAGATCTTCATCATACATAGCCATATGGACGTCAGAGATTCCAAAGATATTTTCTAGAAGAGAGATACAGTGTTAATATTACAGAAGTTAAACAGCTATTCTATTGTTTAGTTTTCATATTCAGATGTAACAACATTTGGGAATATAGAAGAGGATTTTTTGGTGTATTTCCTTTCATGTTTTAGAGAAGTATAAACTACCCTCCTTCTCTCACATCAAGATACAGAACATGTGGAGTTAACTCCAATATAAAGTGACTGATACAGAACCATGGAACTTCATGCAAAATTAGTCTTCATAACCAAACATTTCCTATTATCATCCCTCCCCAGTTCCTCCAACTGTTACACTCGTGTGTTAAGTTACACTTTATGCTATTGGGGCAAGGACCATCTTGTCTAAAAATCTGCACAACATCTGTTCGGGGCCTGAATACTGCTATAATTATAAATAGATTATAATACTGCTTAAAATAGAGTAGATTGGGTTGTTGGAAATAAAGAATTACTGCAATATACTGGCTGGGAAAAAAAAAAACACAAAATAAAACACATTAACCTTTGCAACATTCATTACTGTAGCAACAACTTGTTTACGAAAAACAAACCCTGTGAAGATAACAAAACCACTTCTACCACTATTCTTTGTACATACATTATAATCTGCCTGGTTATGTGACGCTGACATTCTTGTTTATTTTAGAAACATGGACATACACACAGGCAACATGAGTATTCTGTACACAGACACCAATGTAAATTGCATAACAGTCATACACAGGTATTTTCACTACACTATCCTCAGGGGAAAAAAGTTACTCCAGGAAAAAAAAATCCATTATATGAAATAGTCCATCTATTATGAACCAAATTTTCAAAGGAGGCACACAACCGAGAAGTTCTATGCCAGTGTTTCTCAAGCTTGTTGATACCAGGGACCAGCTTGCTGTCTTTCCTAAACTCTGTCAGGGAAATCTCAGGAACCCTCATTGGTCCATGGACTGGCTCTTGAGAAACACTGATCTATGTCATCTCTTTTAGAAATTAGCCAAAAACTAATTCCTACTTTCAAGCCTGCCCTTCTCCCCATGAATATGGACTAATGGTGCTCCGAGACAGCCACCACTAACAATTACAACTAATTAAGTGTCCCATTCTACCACACTTACTCACTGTAAGGAATACCTGACCTCCAGAAGTAATCCCATTGATTCAAGGTGAAAGAATTAGGCTCAGAGTCTAAAAACATGTTTTACCTGATCTGTCATTAATACATTTGTGAACCAATCCTAATGAATTCAGGTTTTATAACATTCAGTTTGTCCACGAGCTCTTGCCTAATGGAAGTAGTCCAGAAATAAGTATGCTTTGGTAAAAATAAAAAGGTCATTATAACTAAACTAATGAATGAAATAAAATTGTTTATAAAGATGCTAAAACCCCATGTAAGTTATGGCTTCCTAGGTTCTAATTCTCAACAGAAGTTCTATAGTACATGTTCTACAAACGTGAGGTTCAGTGACTCATAATGGGATGCCTCTGTAATGGACTTCAGAATTTAGTCTACTAGGAGGATGGAAAAGTCAGTCAAGGTTACAAATGTCTGGGACATAAATTCCTAATGTATTAGATTGGAAAATCTGTTTCTCCCACCTTTATCCCTTAAACAGAACAACTACTGTAGCAGAGTAGATATCCTTTTATCAATGCTCTCAATCAAAACCTGAAGACTTTACAAGTTATTCTGTGGTAGGATGTCTTGGCAAGTCTACACAATCCCCTTTGTAGAAGGTAACAGATATTTGTAATGGGATCCCCAAGTTCAAAAGAGGCTAGACTTAAGACCAACTGTTCACTCAAAAGAGCATGGAATCTGGGTGCTAGCCACGATATTTAAAGGATATTTTTGTTTTAGATGAGCTTTCCTAAACTTTAGCACACATATTTTTAGGGAAATTAATAAGAGTGCAATTCAATCACAGTTTTCAATTTGACAGAGGTCATCTGGGGAAATGCATTTACATGCACCAGACAAATATCAGTTTGAAGAGCCGTGCCCATCTACAACAAATCTATGTCAGATATCTTTAGAAGCTGTTTCTGCTCAGTTTCTACTACTGTTCACAAGGCCACAGAGAAAAATAGCAACACACTTCGTATTAAAATATAAGTTACTATGGCCAGGGCTTTTGGGTTGTGCCAACTGTCAGAGTACATAACATGATCATTACATTAGTTCTGTCACCACATTCCTTCCTATTGTTCACTACACACTTGTTTTTTCTTGCCTCAAATTAGAATGCAAGCTTTTTGGTACAGAGACAATGTCTTAAGTGTTTATGCAGTCTGACTGGAGCCTATAAGCACTACTGGTTATAATACGGTAAGTCAGAGACACTCTGTAAAAACAAAGTATTTTACCATCTATTTTGGAATCAGTTTTTCCTAATTCTAATAAAAAACATGGTACATTCTCATGGAAAAAATAAAAGTTGATAGTACAGTACTGAATAGACCATGAAGAAAAAACAAAATGGCACTATTCACTTAGTGTATGAGGATAAAGGATGAGATATTTATTCTAATTATTCTTCTAAGTTTTGCTATATGTACAGCATACAACAGGTCACCTATTGATCCAGGTACTCTTTCAAGAACCTTTAGAGGTTGAATTAATTATGCTATCCCAACCCTCTTCCTCCCCCATTAAACATTTTGTTCATTATATGCAGTTACAGTCTTAACATAGTGTTTTAATAAAAATGCTAGATGTTGTCTTATTTCTCTCATACTTTCACACTGTTCATATTAGTGAGCTGTGAAATATTCCTGCATTTCTTGGTTGTATACCATGCTGGCCGAAGGACAATGCCTCTTTCCTTTGAGGCTCCCTAGGGTCCAGGAAGTGCATGTGACAGCAAGATGCGAGTTTCCAAAACAGTGTAACTGGAGGTTAAGAGGCAGCTACACTATGCATCAGATGTAGCCTTATGATCTTATACCAGATTGAGAACTCCCCCTATTCTAGGCAGAGTTAGTAATGCAGCCTATAGCTAAGGCTGCCTGATAACAGGGTCTTGCAATGCCAAGTTTCAGTTGCTTTTAACTTTGTCAAAGGATAACCATTCAGGCTGATTTTCTTCATGCTGGATATCTGCCTTGGGCTGAACTTCTTCAAAAAGCTTCAGCTAAGATAGTTCAGCTGTTCCCAAAAATTAGATTAGGGAAGTTTTTTTTTTAGATGTCCTACAGCTGTTTCATGGAAAAGCTCTAGCAGCTCCATGGTTCAGACCACAGACTTAAACTGGTGAAGAACGGGAAGTCTGTCAGCTCTAGCATCAGGGATGGGCCTTTTGCTGATCCCAGAAGAAAACTGCCCAAAGGCTCATAACATGGCCAGTCTCAGTTCATACATACTTAGAGAATTATTAGAGTTAGGCAGCTACATTCTCTGAAGCCTTTGCCTGCACTGAGCATGCTTCAACAGCTCACCAGGATTTTCCCTGCAATTGCTTCTCCCATTACTACAGGCCAGGGCCCTGGAACAGAGCAGAGAGACCTTCTCTCCTGTGCTCTCAAGGCTCCCCCTGCTGGCACCCAGGAGGCAAAGAAAAAGGAAGACACCTGACTCAAATGCCACCTAGTGCACTCCCAGAGCACTATCCATCCTGTGCACTGAATGAGGCTGGGCTCCTGGGGGGGTGGGAGGGGGGAGAGAAAGGCATGAGATCATGTAATTAGAAATTATAACAATGCATATACAGGAGGGGGATGAATTAAGGTTACATATGCAATCTTAATTCAGGTATTTCCTAAATTTGTAGTGCTTGACTTGCATCCTTAATGTTCATTTAAATGTAGTTTTTGGTGCATTATTTATAATCAAGATAAACTATAATGATCCTACCTGGGCTAGAACCTTCTTCTCTGATCCCGAGACGTCTTACTCATGTAAATAATTGATATGTCTGATCCTCTTTAAAGCTGAAGTTACTCATGGGAGTAATGTTTGCCAAGACTGATCATGTGAGGTTTTGCATGGACAGGAGAAGAGATTCACATATATAGCTCAATCCATAGAGTCAGATTTAAGTTTATCCCAGCAGCAGCAACATTAAAAAAAGTTATCCTGATTTTAGTTCATATAAAGACAGTTTGTCTAAAGAGTCAAACTAAAAAAGTTACATGGATCTCAGCAGGAAACCAATTTGTGTCTATGTTCTGAGATCATGTATTTCCCAACATACTCTATTTTAACATTTGGCTTGCCAGGAACTATTCTTATTCATCAATAGTTGAACTGGTTAGTCATATGCTACTGCTAAATGATATTTCACAAGCTAAAGAAAAGTTCTGAGAGCATTAATATGTTAAGTCAAGAAGCTAGAATGCAGGGTTTATGTTTCCTATACCACAAAAAGACTGGGAAAAGAGAAAAAAGATGGGGACAAGAACCGTCCTTAAGCCAGTCAAAGTTTTTACCTAGTTGTTTTTTCAGAAAAATGACCAAAGAAAGTTGAACTTTCTTTCTGCCATATATCCATGGAACATAATTCTAAGATTTCTTTCCATCTGGAAGGGAAGAGTGAAAAAGCTTTAGTTGTCCGTTTAACCATGTGATAAGCTAATCGGAAAAACATGAGAGGTGCGCATGAGAAACCACACCATCTCTAACCATCATATCTCAACTCCTGGGCAAAATACTGAATTTAATTTATGAATATAGATTGCTTAGATAAATGTGCTGTTTGTAATCCACTGCCTGGACCTAAAAAGAACATAAATACAAATCCAAGACAGACTAGAGTGATTTAAAATAATTTTGATTTGACAGATGGTTGCAGGAAGAGAGTTCAGTGTGGTGATCTTACTTCTGTTCCAAGCACATGAGATTACACATCAAATATCTAGCTCTAAACCGCTTAGTTGCAGCAGCCATAGGACAAGCAGAATACTGAGCATGGTTCAGTGTGAACTAGAGCACCAATAAAATGAAATGATACAGAAGAACAAATCCACATTCAAAAATAAAAGCTAGTTAAAACACTTCTGTAATTAAGATAGCAAATATATGCCTTAATAAAGGGGTACAAAGGCCACAACATACCTTGGACTTTAGAATAGAATTTATCCTCTCTGCATGACACCCAACAACATCGTGGCTGAGAATTTAAATTTTGAATATCTTAGCACATTAACAGTTAACAGTTTCCACAATTGTAACTCAGTCCCCTTGGGCTTGAATAGTATTATACAGCTGCACAGGGGGTTAAATACTTGCAATATGACCAAGTGACAGTTGCTCTCAGAGCCACAATTCTGAATTTCCTTCCCCTCATTACCTCCTTCCTCCCTTTAGTCTAGTTTTTGTGGGTTCAAGCAGCAAAGAATCCTGTGGCACCTTATAGACTAACAGACATTTTGGAGCATGAGCTTTCGTGGGTGAATACCCACTTCCTCAGATGCAACTTTTTGTGGGTTGGAGTCCTTAGCTATTAAGTGATGTTTTAGTATTTGATTTTAAAGAAAAGAAAATAGTAAAGGAAAAGAGTGAGTTAGTACATTGAAATATTTATTATACCATGTGGAGATCAACAGATTTGAATGTGTCTGTCTGGAATTCAGTACATAAAATGTAGCATGGAAGAAAAGGGTGGAATGGACTGACAGCCTGTGCAGTTTTTTTAAAACCAGGAACTTGGAAAGGTTTTCTCTCTCTCTCATTAAAGGCAAAAGTTTTTAAAAGTTTTCATTTGAGTTCACTAAGACATGGTAATCACGGAGTCCTATGACAACTTTTTAGAGTCACTTATCAGAGCAGTTCTGCACTTCAATACCAGTGTTTCTACCACCTTTTGTACTAAGAAACAGTTTCACCATAGTTAATTTTTACTTATTAAAATGTTTAGTGACATTTCTGCCAACACTGGCCTTTTAAAAGTTACATAATACAGTGTACCAGAATAAATAACCTGTACACTTCTCACTGCAGTAGCTACAGACACACCAGCATCAGACTTGGCTGCTACTTTGCTTTGTGATAATCAAAATCAAGAACATTTTCACTATGGCCACATTTTCAAGCCACTCTTCAAAACACTTGCACAGTAGGTACAGCGGAGACAGATGGTGAACTAATCAAAGTATGTTTTTGTTTGTTATTTGAAGGAAACTGGTTTAATATTAGCACAGGCCTGAATAATGGCTGAGGCTTTTTGATTTTCAAAGTTTTCAGGCTCTCTCAATTCTCTATATCTAGATGAACACACACACACACACACACAATTCCTCCTCAAGGTGAGGGAGAAGAGGGGGAAGACATGAACACAACCCTTATATTGTCACAAACTATAGGCAGAACTTTCTTAGATGGTACTTAACTTTTGAGTTTACTTCAAATGTTAGTGAAGCTGAGCCAAAGTTTGTTAATTTATGTCATATAAACACAGAATTAACAAGGGTTTTCAATGATTCAACTAAATTATCTTAGGACAGGGGAGCCCATTGACAAACTAAAAGGGTATGGGATTTAGCAAGTAATTCTCTATAATGTCTTGCAAGAGCTACATTTTCCAAACCCATTTGCAAGAGTACTCTACCCTAAAAAGAGTATCAGTCTTGGTCTTTGGATCTTCTACTTGTCATTTGACAATTCCTTTAACAAAGCTGTGGCTGAATCTGCAGTAAAGGTACTGTCTGGGATTTGGTATTGGAAAACACAGTCATCAACTTAAGGAGCTATTCCAGAGAAGAACAATGTTCTTATTCTTCCATGTAATAATAAATGTAAAGATTTGTTGTCAAGAACTCTCTGACTACAGGTATTATCTATTGCTGCCTCTAGGTGTAAATAATTAATCAGAAGCTCCTGAAACATTATGTTTCCTCTTGACAAATACATTCCTTCAACCAGTTAGTCTCCCAACTAGTTTCAGGAAAGTTTTCTAATGTAAAGGTCCAATGCACTGAAATAAGTAGTAACTTATTACTGAAATGCATCAGACTTTTGCATGTAACCCTTTCAAAGTATAAACAGATGCATAATTTGGATAATCATAAGCTTATCACCATCAAGTCACATAAGACTTCAGATCCAGAGCTAGGACTTATCCTTTTTCCACCTGACTAGGTTCATTATGCAATTACAAATCTTTGCTTACATGTAGTTCAAGTTCACCTAGTGTCATTGCATTCCCATGCAAGATCCCACACCCTTTGGCTCAATCTCCCTAGATTAATATTGCCTTCAAACTGGTAGACAGCTACTTAATTGATCTTGGGGCTTCCATGACAAATTTCAAGAAAGTTTCTGAAGCTAGGTACCACTTACAACATACGGTATTTGTTTGTTCACCTATGATGGCATATGTTGCATTTACATTTGCTCTTTTTTCATTCTTTATGGGGATCTGAGAATGTATCTATTTCAAGTCATTTAATTCAGCAAGCCCTCTCTCTGGCTGTTCCTTGAACCAGGGGTGAATGAGGTGTGGAGACTGTGGCAATTAAGTTTTCTGGCACTCCTCTTCCATAAATATGTACTAGTATGTTGCAAAATAGCACAAATTACAGTGTAGCGGTCAGTACTCACTATTACCATTTAAGTATATAGCTCCCAGAAAAAATTTAAATTATAATATAGTCAGCACAGCATGAAATATTCACTACTCACCATTAACTATTACATTAGCATTTCTACAATATATTTGCAAAGCATTCAATTCACATTTTACTAATTTATAACAAGCGTTCAAGTTTGTCACATTAACTTACTGCTAATTTGCATGTATAATTATAAAAAGGCCAGGTACAAGTAAATCCTCTTGGGTCAACAGCTACACTTGCTACAAAACTTCCTAAACAGTTCATACTCACTTAAGTGATCTCAAAACAGATAAACACAACCTTTTACTTTATGTACTGTATCATAAGCTTTGGAAGGAAGCAAAATGTGTTGATACTACTAACCAAGGAGTCTGATTCAGCTTTTGTACATATGCTAACATGCTAAATTCAATTTTGCACTATTCAAAACAATAGTTTAAGATAGTATTGTGATTAAAGCTGCAGAAAAGTATCAGTTCTCCTAGCCTGACAGAAACAGTATTTACTCATGGGGAGAAAAAAGTTTGTACTGTCTGAGAAATAATCAGTAACAACTCTATTAACTTCAGCATCTAATACAGGTGGAACCACAAAAAAGAAAAAAAAAACACACAATAACCCTGTGTTTAAATCAAAGGCCCTTAACCCCATGTTTATATTGCATGCAGTTTAATCCCAACATAATGTAATCCCCCCCAATTAATTAAAAAATATCTTTGGAGCTCTTTCCCCATCCCATGGGACAATCAGAATGGAGACTTCCTCAGGGCTAATAAGTCACATGTTTGGACAGAAACCTATCTTTTGGATCTGATATCGACAACGGAGTTGCTGTTTCAACCTTTCAGAAGGTGAACAATCCCATCCAGAGTCCTGCACTGTGTTGAGGGTGGAAAAACATTTGCATACTTCCCTTCTGAAACACGTTCACTCTAAAAACACACGCTCTCTTTGCAACGGTGTCTCCCTTGAAGCGTATAAAAAGGAAGCCAACAGAAGCTCTGTGTACAAGCCCCACACACCCGCATTACGCTGTAACTTAACTCCCACAGAGAAGCAAGAGCACTGCCAGGACACAGATCTGGAAGAAAACATGCTTCCCACACCCCCTCCATCCCATCTCTTACGCTGGGGTAGAAGAGGAGGATGGAAGGTGGTTTTCGAAGCTTGAGTTCACAGGCCTTGGTAGGAAGAGAATTTAAAATGAAAACCATGTGACAGCGGCAAACCCTGTTTTCAGTCACTCCCCTACTATTAATGATGAGCTGGGGCACAGCACGGACAGCTACAGCCTCCGAAAATGCTACCCTCTGCCACAGGAAACGTCTGGGTCAGGGCTGACAAGGCCAGGAGAAGGGGCCCCACTTCGCCAGCAGTCCCCAAAGTCATTCTTTTCCTCCCTTGAGGGAGTATAAGTCCCCACAGCCTCACTTAGAGAATCCGGAGTCAACAGATACCACAATATGTACTTACTTACAAAGGTAACATTGTCTCACTTCCTCCCCAAACACAGAGAACCACTAGCCGTCGGGTTCCCCCCTAACTGCTGTGTATTTCAACCAAGCCCTACCAGGATCCAAGGCGGGCAGTGCACCACAGCAGCCCAGCTACGCCAAGCCAATGAGCCCCGGCTTCTCCCGCGACTGAGGCAGCGTCCACTCAATCAGCAGCCTGCGAAGGTGGAGCCTAGGCACGCCGAGCAGCACAGCGCTGGAAAGAGAAGCCGCGGAGCTATTTCCTGCTCGGAACCACGTGACTCCTCCAGGTGCTCCAGCTGTGCAGTATTTAATGTCAGTAGCCGAGGCGCTATTGGACAGGCGAGCTTCCTGGCGCTGCAGACCTGCCCCAGGTCACCTGGAGGCAACACTCGGGCTTTAATTAAAGGCTGCCTTTTTTTAGCTCTGGTATTCATTGCTTCCCGGCAACTCGGATTGGTGCATTTAAAAACAACGTGTCTCTGATTTCCCTGTACTGGAGCCTCCTGCAGGAGACAGCAGCTGTTCTCCATCTCGGTGTGTCTGGAGCAGGGACTGGGGCAACCCTTCCTCGGATGCTGAATGCTATGCGCAAAGCGATGCTACTCGCTCCCCAAACTCCTCACCCGCTTACATGGACCTTAGGAGGATTTGGAGCCGTGTGAGCGGTCGGAAGGGACTCGATCGAGGTATTTGCATGCAGGATCCGAGCTCCGCGATTACCATGCGTGTTGGTGACATCTGGCGCTGGCAGCTCCCTGGTCCGAAAGAGGGTAATCTGGACTGAGCCGCGGGAGGTAGACCAGCAGGGACACCCCGCTAACAGCCCAGCCCCCTGCTGAAGTCTGCAGCCCGCCTGAGCCATGGTGAAAGAGGAATGCAAAGCGCTGCTCGATGCGCTCAGCAGGGTGACTGCTTGCTATCGGCACATGGTGCTGACCATCGGGGGCACCTCGGACTCGCAGAACCTGCGGGAGGAGCTGAAGAAGGCTCGGCAGAAAGCCCAGGAGCTGGCGGTGGCCAACAGGAACAAACTCACCGCGGTCCTGAAGGACAAGACGGTGAGTAAGGAGGACAAGGCTGAATTCGAGAGGCTCTGGGTGATCTTCTCCACTTGCATGGAAATCCTGGAGATTGACATGAGGAGAGCTCTGGAGCTGGGCCAGGAGTTCCCCCTTAACGTGCCCAAAAAGCACCTGATCCAGACGGGCATGAGCGGGGGAACCTCTGGGGTGGCCGCCAGGGCAATGAGCGTCCAGAACATGAAATACGAGGCTGAACACAACATAGATGTAGTGGATTTGAAAGACCTGGAGAACGAGATCAACCAAGTAGGAGAGATGATGTACGAGATGGAGATGAAGGTGAATGTCCCCCAGTGGACAGTAGAGGCTAAACAGGACCCTGGGGATGAACTCAAAACCACCATTAGCGTGGGCGCCTCCTCCATTGGCATGATCTCCGTGGAGGAAAACAAATCCTTTTGCGATATCAGCAAAGTTCTAGCTGGGATCATTTTCTCCGCGGTGCTCATTATTGCTGTTGTCTTGGCGGTGTGTGTGGTAAAACTCTCATAGGCTGGCTAAGTGTTCCTGCAAGACAGAGCCACTCCCTCACAAGTATTCATGCAGTATGGTTCGTTTCAAGACGGGTCACTTGGAAGAGCTGACAACATCTTGCATATACAAACAAATCTTTAGATAGCATACAATCTGATCCTGCTTCCAGCATCTGGATGTATGTGGTTTTGGTTGGTTGGTTTGAAAGCTCTAAAGGGGGGGAAAGATACAGTCTACAATATAGGATGACTTTTGGCTGGTTTTGTAATAGTTAACTGTGTGCAAAGTATCCGGGTATTATCACTACAGGCTATAGCAGGGATTTGTCTGCTATTAATAGATGACTATTCTCAGTAGCCTGAAATTATTGTTCAGTAGGCTCTGATGTTCGTTGCTGGTCCATGTTTACAAAGTAGTTGAGAATTCCACAGGATTTGGGGGTGGACAAGGTGGATGGCTGTGGCAAAGCTAATAGATGTGTGTGTGTTTTCCTCTCAAACACGGGACATTCTGCCCAGAAGAAAAAATGGAAAATCCCAGTAGGAAGATGTAAACAATGACTATTTTCTTAATCCTTGGAGTCTAAACCTAGAAGAGTGCGCTATCAATGTTTGATACCAAATGCACTATTTATACAGATCCTAATTGCACTTTTTGGCACAGCACACATTAATAATCACTAAAGGAAATCCAAATCTTCAAAAAAGATGGAGAATATCTTCTGTAGAACAGCTTTCGCAGAGGGATATTAACAGGCTCCATCCCTCCCTTTTACATATCTCTTTTTTTATTTTCCCCATCAGAAACACTAATTCTTGCTACTTGTCCAAAATCTTTCCATGCAAGTGGTTGAACTTCACATCAGCTGCAAAATTAAATATTCTACATTTATCCAAAATTAGAAGTAGCAATTTTTAGAACAGGTTGTGGCAAACTAACAAAATAATGTAAAGTGAAAACTGATGCTCTAGCTTGTCTGCCTCTATTTCTGCAGCACAAAGAGAGGTCTAATCTCATGTTGACCTCTTACTGTTAATGAGATCTATATACATATCTGCAGGAATCCGAGGAAACCAGAACTGCAGGGGTCAATCTTGTCTCTTTTATTTGCCTGATTAGGCCAATTGAAATGATTAGAAATGCAGAACTGGGCCTACAGTCGGTATCTTTGATTGGATGTCTGTGCAGTTTTGTGAGAGCAAATAAAGCCTAACTTTGACATTTTTTTTCTTTTTGTTTGATTGTTTACATGTAGACAGTTTAAACTCTTTTCCCTCCCCCAATAAAACTCTGAGCACTGACACAACACTGACTTTGAAGAGAATTTCTGTGATCTCTTGCATGTATCCATTTTTTAAATATACAAATTATGTACAGCTGTTCTGTTTAAAGTAGACTTGCTTCTATACACACAGATTCTTGAGTAACTATACAATGCCACAGACATAGATTGTACTGTTCAGGCAAATATAAAGACAAGGCACTGCTTTATAGGGTTTAAAATGTAAAGTGATAAATTAGAGATGCCTCTGAATTAAGCATAAAGGACACATTACTAAAATTCACCATGAAATTTGTTGACAAGAAGTTACTGTGCATATGCAGTAATGTGTATGTGTGTTTAAACAAAATCATGTCAGCTTTCTTAATAAAACAATTTTGTAATTCAAAAGAAGGCAAACATATTTTAAAATATTATTATTAGTCATGTTTATTACAGTTGTGCATAAAGGCAACCAAGAGTGAACCCCCATTATATGTGGTACCATACAAACACAGAGCAGTAGCCAGTTCCTGCCCTGAAGAGCTTACAGTCTAAACAGACAAGATTGGAGGAAGATGCTCTGACACACATGCAGAATTAAGTATGTGATGGAAGCAGAAGTCACGTTTTTTCCGGGGAGGAGGCAGGGCCGGCGCTTCCATTTAGGTGGCCTAGGCAATCACCTAGGGCGCCAGGATTATTGGGGAGCAGCATTTTGCCGGGGGGGAGTGGCAGGCTGCTCCGGTAGACCTGCCGCAGTCGTGCCTGCGGACGGTTCACTGCTCCCGCCGCTCCGGTGGACCTCCCACAGGCACGCCTGCGGCAGCTCCACTGGAGCCGCAGGACCAGCGGACCCTCTCTACAGGAATGCCTGCGGCAGCTCCACCAGAGCCACAGATCAGCGGACCCTCTGCAGGCACGACTGCGGCAGGTCCACCGGAGCCACGGGACCAGCGTGCGGGGCCGCGAAATGGCCGTGCGCCTAGGGCGCTAAAAACACTAGCGCTGGTCCTGGGAGGTGGGTACTTAGAGGGGATAAGCTAAATAGGAACAGAGTGAAGGGACAGGGCAGGGAATGGGACAGGTGTGGAGTGAAGCTGATGTGAAGAGACTGAGGGAGGAGGGGGAGCAGGAAGATTGGAGCAAATAGCCAATCAACACAGGAGAGAGGAAGCATAGTCAAAACTGTAGAAAGTTCTCCAAATGACCAAAAATCCCTGCTTTGGTTGCTTCTGTCCTTACTGACTGGAGTTTCTGGCTGGCTCCTCCAGTTTTGTCCTAGTGCCCCACGCCCAGAGTTTATCCTTTAAAACTGAAGACTAGTAAAGTTAGAATTTTGGAGAGCAAATAAAAGCTCTTGTATGTCACATTTGAACCTATACAGTGTGTAGCCATGACAAGGCAAGTGAGTTAATATCTTTTATTGGACCAACTTCTATTGGTGAGAAAGAGAAGCTGACCCAGAGCTCTTCAAGTCTGGGAAATATCCTCGGACTGTCACAGCTAAATATAAGGTGGAACAGAATGTTTAACACATATTTCAAGGGACCATTCATGTTGAAGTGGTCAGTTAACACTAAGTGGAAACACTAATCCATGCTACAACAGTCTGAATTTAAGGCCATATATTGCCCTTGCTCAGCATGTGGAATTTTCATAGATGCTAATGTGAATTCTGCATATGGGTCCAGCCTAGGCTAAGTTTTTGTGTGTTGTGAGGATTCACAGCAAGGCTGTATATTTTTAACCAATACACTTCACTCATTTTACTGGGGTAATTTTGTATGTGGTTATTAATCTGATTGCTTAATGGTCACAAAGATTATTTTGAGAAGAGAGAGAAAGTTTGTATTTTTGGTGCCACTGTTCCAATTTGTCTAGATGGAGACTTGCTGAAACTGCTATGTGTTGACTTACAAGTGAAGGTCTCTTTCACAACCATAAGGGCTAGACACCTTTCTAAAAATACAGGGGAAAAAAAAGTTTGCTGGAAAACCTTAATACTATAGATTTGGATTGCCACCACCAATCACTAGATATTCATGTTCACTATTTGCACTCTCCCATCATTCAGTTTACAAGAAACTGAATAAGAGCTAGGACCTTATCCTGTTTTCCTTGCACACCTCTTACTCCTATTGCGCTCATTTAACTTTGGTAAGAGTTTTGGGTGTCCAAGGAATGCAGTTTTGGTATCTGGTGGATAATAAATGATAATATCCACAAAATTAATTGTCTCAAAGTCCTGAACTGTGTATACTGTCTGTCTTCAGTTAGTTGTATAAGTGTTTTAACAGTAAACAATTTGACATTTTCAAAAATGAGCCTCAGGTTAATAAGTTGTAAATCTGTAGTGTATACAAGACACACAGACTCCGTTACTCAAATCTTTATGTGAGTAGCCCTTATTCATGTAAGTAGCTCCTCTTACTTCAGCATGATTATTCCCACAAATAAGCCTTTGCAGGACTGGACCCTGTATCACTCCAAAAACTTAAACTTTTCTATCTCAGCACAAACTGCAGATTTACACATCATTAACTTGTCTCAATAACATCAGTATTATCAACTGAGCTTCCATTAAGGTATGTGATATTAAAAGATAAATAGAAGCCTGACAGCAGGATTGGCACCACCTAATTGGCTAATACCCTACCATTAATCTCCTAAAAATACCCAGTACAACTGTATGTGCAATGTGACATAGTTCAGGGAAACTTACATGCATAAAATCCAAATGGTAATAAACAAAAACCCTTTGTGCAAGTCTGCATCGAGGAGCAGATCCTAGTTGCATCAAATAATCTGAAATTTTGCATTAGACTTAAATGGGAGCAAGAGCAATTCCTCGCCCAAGTAAATGTTTTATACTTTGGTTCTTACTGCTATTAGAAAGCTTTTTGTATCATGTTAGAATCTTATTATAAATCGAAACTTTACAAATAAGAATGTGGGGAGAATGTTAAAACATCCCAATGAGCAACCTGAAAGACATTAACTAGCAATTACAATTTATTTATCCATCTAATACCTTTAAAAAAATAAAAGCTGAATTAAACAATGAAATTTGGTTTATTGTGAAACAAATTAATCCTTTTTTTTCTGAAATTTCTGTTCAGTTTACAGATTTTCACTCTAAGAATGAACTTTATAATTGTAGTTTGAAGGGATTGGGAAGAATATTTTTGTAAATAAAGATTATTAAAATCAAGCTTTATAATATTGTACATGTTCGGTGTGTGACAAAAATAAAAATATTTTGACTATGATGCTAACCAGGCACCACAAATGTTACTCTGTGTATTCAGAAAGAAATTAAGCAATGTGCATTTTTTTCAAACTATCAGGCTTTATTTCAAAATACTTGTCATCAATATTGCATATCCATTTTAGTATGAGTCTATGAAATATTAAAATCTTATAGTTGAATTAACTTGCATCATTCCATCCTGTGTATGGTGGAATGACATTTTCTATACTTGCAGTAAAACTTGTTACTGTCACTATTATTTCTTCCATTTCAAATAAAGTATGTTCTGTTAACTATCTGGTTCACTTGCAGCAGTAATTAAATTTAAAAAAAAACTTTCAAATATGTCTATTGACAATTAGCTCAATAAACCAGATGATTCTATTTCACTGTAAATCATCTGACTGATATACCAAAATCTCAGATACAAACACCAGAATTTTACATTCCTATTAAAGAAAAAACAAGTACCTTCTGACTACAGATATTAATCTTAAATTCTAATTTTAATGTACCATTTGTGACAGAAATCCCATTGTTTAGAACATATAAAACTAGAGTAGACAAAGTACTAGAATATACTGTACTGCAGAAGACAATGCTGCACTGATGGGATTAAGGACTAGTGCTCAGATCCACAAAGGTATTTAAGCTCCAAAATTAGGAGCCTAAATACCTTTGTGGATCTTGGCCGTAGTCCCTAACCTCATCGCTACAGCATTGTCTCCTGCAGTATATTATTTACGAATACTTTGCCCACTCTAGTTTCATTGATTTCAAATGAAGTAAGGAGCCTAAATATCATTAGAGTCTGCGCTTAAATTATATAATACATCTTTTCCATCTCTAATGTCTGGGACCCAGATTCCGTGGTCTTGAGTCAAGCAAAGGTCCTATTGACTGCCATAGAAGTTTTGCTCAACTGAAGGACCACAAAATGTGGTCCTGTGGCTCTCATTACAACAGTGGCAGCTAACCTGTTTCTGTGAAATGTTGCAATTGTTAAACTTGACAAGTTTAATTCTGGGATCGTTCCCCATGCATAAAGTTAAGCATATGTATAAGTCTGCAGGATCTGGGCTTTAGTTCATAAACTACTTGAACATCAGACTGTAACTAAATTGGTAATGCTCATGTTCTAAACTAACAGCACAATGTGAACCTCATGGCATCATGAATATGAGGTAGGATTAAAGTCTCAGCATTCAATATACAGAACTATGTAAAAATATTTTCTAATATGAATGAAATTATTCAAAGTAACAATACTGAACAAATTGCATGATGTCAAAGGAGCTTTTGGATTTAAAAATAAAACATATTTGTAACCTGAACAGGGGCGGCTCTAGACATTTCGCCGCCCCAAGCAGGGCGGCATGCCGAGGGGGGGCGCTCTGCCGGTCGCCGGGAGGGCGGCAGGCGGCTCCAGTGGACCCAGGAGGGATGGAGCCTGTTAATATCTCTCTGTGAAAGCATGCCTGCGGGAGGTCCACCGGGGCCGCCTGCCGCCCTCCTGGCGATCTGCAGAGCACCTCCCTTGGCATGCCCCCCCAAGCACGCGCTTGGCATGCTGGGGCCTAGAGCCGCCCCTGAACCTGAAAGATTGATTATAGCCTTTTAAAAAAAATTATGCCAAGGAATGATCATATATACAGAAATGTTTAAATGTTTTCGATGCTTCTGGTCCACATATTTACTCTTCACAGATTTTCATTATATAAAAAGTCTCTCAGGAAGACCATTGGATTATAGTTCTCTTAATGCTTTCTCACAATACGATTATGTTAGTCTTTTAATGCAGGCTGAGTCTGGGCAGAATAGTAGGTCTACACGTGAGCAGTCATTTGCTGTTGTAAGCATACAGTAAAAGGGGGCTTAGTGAAGGAATTGTTTGTTATATCTGACTTACTTGAATAACAATGGAAAGATCTTACTGACAGCTCATTCACCCGTGCACGTTGGGGAGGGAGGAAAACAGGGTATGTGGGCAAATATGTATTTAATTTTATGACAGTAAAGTATGACTCCTATAAATATTGTTATGCTATTATATAGTTTTAAACGTGAAGGTAAAGTACATCTCGTTAAAAGTCCTAAAAGGAAAATAATACAAATTAACTATATAATGAAAGTGATTACAATTTTAAACTTTAAAATGCTTCATTTCAGAATGAGTTACTTTGGATTAATCATGTGGCATATCAGTCCTTACTTGACCAAAGTTGAAGTATAGTTCAAAATATATTTTGCAGTTTTCTGAAAGGAAAAGAATGTAAGTGCTGAATTCTCAAGCGATTTTACTACACAGCTAGATCAGAAGATTCAGCATGGCTTCGATATATAAATTATCTGCTGAACAAGTAAAATATCATATCAAGGAGTCTTGGAATTATGCCAGAGCTGAACCCTAGGTATCCAAAAAGAAGTTTTGTATCATTCTCCAATCCAAGATGTGGCATCTAAAATACAGCACAGCACTGATGATGATAACATTGCCTGAATCCATGTACTGCCCTGAGTTAGATTAAACTGTGTTGTATATTATATAAACACACACATCTTTAATATCTTGTAAAATGTAGGTATGGTTGTTGAGAAAATAAATGGAGCAATGACACATTTACAAAGTGTAATGTGAGCTATTCTTAGTTAGTGCTTACACATTGGTTCAGTTGTATGTGATTTGGAGCCCTATTTTTTTTTACTTTTTTTTGGGGGGTGCGTTATTTGATAGCTTGCATTTTCAGTTTAAAATATTCAATCTGGGGGAGAGGATGTGTTACAAATATACCTTATCAACAGCCTTAATTTTCTATGTATAAATTGTATACGTCCTGGTCTGATTCTTCTCTCACATTACTGTAAATTAGGAGCAAATCCATTGAGCTCAGTGGAGTGACTTCAGTATAAAATTGGCATAAATGAAAGGAGAATCAGGCCCATAGTGTTTATGCTGGTATCATTAGCTCTATCGGCTGGTTACGTTTGCTTAACTTGCCTAAGGAGCCTTTTAGAGGGTGGGCACAAATCAGCACTGAGCAAAGGAGCAGAGTTAAGTTAGTTACATTTGTGTAATATTTAAGATAGTTTACAATTTGGCTGTAAAATGTACTTGTGGTCAAAACCTGCTGCAGTATAATTGGTCCAAACCAGAAGCAAAATAATAAAATAAAACAAAACACATACATACACCCCTCTCTTCAATTACAGTATCGTCAAAAATTAGGAGAGTGTAATGGGCATTCCTATAATTTCCCAAACAGCTTCTTTCATACTGCAAGTTTAAAAGCTATTAGACTGGATTTGGTTAGCTCACACAATACAAAAAAAAGACAGATTTATTTTAAGATATTTCACAATATTTTTCCCAAATAAAAATTTCAGATTCAGAATAAAAATGTAGTAAATCTTGAAAACAGATTCTGTTCCATGTCTATTCTTATACCTATCACTGTACTGAGTGCCTAAGTGAATATGAAAGCTATTCTAGGTGTATGTGTACTAAATTATTTCCAGCTAAATTAAAACAGATCACAAAACTAGGGAATGTTCCGTATCTTACCAGCACTCCTGCACATTACACCTTTGTGAAAGTTTATGAGGTAAATACTTCTCACTCTGCTGAGTGTCTTTGATATTCAAATGGATATTTCTCAATCTGTTGCTGGTGGGTTCTCACAGAAGCCTGTGAAGGTGGTGTCTTGCCTATTATTAACTATATCTTGTATTGCATTTAATATTTAAATGTAACAATATGATTCTAGAAGTTATATCACCCTTTGCCTGCCAAGTCTGTTTCTGGTGTGACAGCACTGAATTCAGTGGGCTTTCATCAGTGATGAATTTGCCTGAGGGAATCTATTCCCATGCATGATAATGAAACAGTCTCCCAAAGGTGTGCTGAAGAAAAACACAGTGAAGAGTTTTTATGCATAACATCTAATGATTGGACTTAGTAGACATTAGGAAAACCTCTTATTAAATGCAAAATAACTAAATTAATGAAAATATAAGCACAGATAGACTTAACACTACAAAATTCATAGCTGGCCATTAAGCTTAAGCTTAGATTACAAAGCATGGAAAGATGTCCTGTAATATAGCTGAACACATCTGACCAAACTCAGACCTAGGCTAGGACTAACCTACAAAGTTTTGTGGGCATAGCTACATCAGTCAGAGATGTGGAAAAAAACATACACCACCTAGCTACACCAGCAAGACCCCTGGTGTAGACACAGCTATGCCAACAGAAGAGTGCTTCAGTCACCCTAGCTACTATCATTTAGAGAGGTGGTATAACTGTGCTGAGAGAAAAACTCCTTCTGTTGGCACTCAACATAAGGTACAACTACACTAGGGGTGTATGCCAGTATAGCTACACTGGCAAAGCTATACCACAAAGCCTTTGTAGTGTAGGCAAAGGCTCAACTGTAATTATATGAAAATCACATGGAAGCCTTTGAGACAAATTAAGTGGTGATGAAATGGAGGTGTTAGTTATACATCTGGTTTGACTCACAAAAGTACTGTAACTTGCAATGATTTGGCATTCAGCGCATGTGCAAAAGTAATGTAACTTGCACACCAATGGAGTAGAAAAGGATGTAGCAGGAAAAAACAAGACCTGGCATGTAAGATGAAGAGGACGGGTGGGTTAATGATCTGATGTTAAAAAAGAGAGAAAGCCAGTTGTACAGTCTTTCCTATACCCTCCTTTTTTTTTTTTTTTTTTTTTTTTTGCCAGGAACTGATCTAATATTCCTCATCAGTCTGCTAGGCAATAATTGAAATTGGGAAAAACTGCTGACACTGATTCCACATTCCTGAGCCATGATCATACTGAAGAGCCCCAATCTATACTCTATTGTTGTGATGTTTCATTTGATGTAATTGTATACTGCCCCCAAATGTATAATTTTCAATGTGCTGCACGGTTTTGTATTGAAAATGCATTACCACATTCTAGAAGTTGGCTGGGGGCAGATGAACAGAGACAGCTGGATCTGTTGGCACCTATGAAGGCATAGGAGGCAGTTTGAGATTGTGATGTAGGCATGTTTCTGCTAAAATGATCAGTTATGAAATAGTTAACAAGGGAGCCTGGGTTATTTCCACCGCTGATCTTGAAATCAGCAAGAAGCAGCTCATTCTTTACACAATGTGGAACTGGGACATGAGCAGTAAACACAACACAAATATTAGTACAGACTCCATGACTTGGGGAGGTTCTCTGCAGCTAGGAATTTGGCAATATTTTCTGAACTCACTCTGCCACACTGTGTCCCCTAAAAGCAGGGCCGGTGCTTCCATTTAGGCGGCCTAGGCAATCGCCTAGGGCGCCAGGATTATTGGGGGGGCGGCATTTTGCCAGCAGGGGGCGGCAGGCGGCTCCAATGGACCTGCCGCAGTCGTGCCTGCAGAGGGTCCCCTGGTCCCGCGGCTCCAGTGGAGCTGCCGCAGGCATTCCTGCGGACGGTCCGCTGCTCCTGCAGCTCCGGTGGACCTCCCGCAGGCACGGCTGCGGCAGCACCCACCGGAGCTGCGGACCAGCGGACCCTCTCTGCAGGAATGCCTGCGGCAGCTCCACCAGAGCGGACCAGCGCGTGGGGCAGTGAAATGGCCGTGTGCCTAGGGCGCTAAAAACAGTAGCACCAGTCCTGCCTAAAAGGCATATGTAATTAATCACTAGGGGGTGGGTGCCATATATTAAAAAGGCCATGTGTTCTTCAGAGCTCTGCTATCCAGTAACAGATCTGGAATGACCCTATTTAGCTTACAAGATCTGACAACATCATAACCTAAGGTTGAAGATCTCTTCGTTAACTTATTAAACATACTGGGCAACACAATGTATATACACAATCCTGATTAATAGGTTGGGGCTAGAGCTGAGTGGAAAACTGTGATAATTTTCAATATTTCAAATTTTTTTCCAATTATGAATTAGGATGAAATGTCAAAAATTGCCAAAATTTTCAAGAATCAAAATTAAAAAAAAAAAAAAAAGGTTCTGGTCAATTGAAACATTATGTTTCAATAATTTCAAAACATTGTTTCAACTTTCACTTTCAAAATATTATAAATTAACTTAATTTTTTAAATAAAATTGTTTCGAACAAAACCAGAAATTTTCATTTAAAAAATGCCAAATTGGAAAGTTGACAATTTTTAATTTCTAATTTTTTTTGCAATAAATACTTTGAAAGGAGAAATTAATTGAAAATGAACCTTTCCTGCAAAATGTTTTGGTTGCATGAGCTAGCATTTTCTGATGAAAGAAAGTTTCATCAAAAAATTCCTGATGATCTCCAGTTGTGGTGGCTATGTTTAGTAAGTTACAGAACATTCATAACACCTCAGGCTCTGATCTTGCCAGGTGCACAAAGTAAAGAGGGATAAACTGAGTAGACTGGATAGCAATGGCCCATATCTGCAGCATATGAAACTGGTAATTCAGTAGCTACATTATAAAGGAGACAACTGAGCAGAGGAGTGTGCAGTTCCCTAATGAATGATCCAAAAGATTCAATGAGCAACAGAACAGAGCCAAGACAGAGCACAATTTATGTGTTAAAATCAACTGAGCATTTTAACCATCTCCCTTACCTGACAGGCCTTGCATATGGAACCTTAACACCGTCCAGAAATGAGAAACTGGAATTGCACAGGAAGGTTGTTTTTTTTTAAACTTAAAATGAAATCCTTCCACAAAAGTATGACTACTTAACTTGTTATATTTATTGTAAATAAGTTTGGACACTGAAAACAGACTAATCAATCTCACATTGTGCCTCTCATCCTGTAAGGATATGTGGACTAGAACCCAGTACTACAGACCTGGGGCCCAGATTCAGCTGACATGCGCACAGTGCCACTGAGAGGCCATCCAAAACAATACTCAGGGGAGCAAGCACCACAAGGAGTAGCACAAGTAATCCAGAGTGACAGTACCATATGGCCCTCTGATGGCCAAGCACTCTATTTGACCCTGGACTGTGCACCAGAAAGTTGTGTGGGCAACCACGCAGACTTTGGGCTTGCTGTGATTCCAGACATCAACTCATCTCCTGATCTCTGATTCCAGTCTGATTCTGGCCTCCTGATATTAGCCTCGTACTACCTCTGATTTCCAGCCTGACCCTGACTCCTCCTTACTGAACCTGGCTGTAGCAATTCCTCCAACTCCTCCTACCATCCTTGACCACTAGGCAAGACTGTCTATGCCTCAGTCCCTTACACATATCCTAATACAATGCTTGTATATCTGGGATGCAGACACTGCAGGAGAATGTTTAAATCCAAACAAAGTTTTTGGTAGCTCTTTTCTTTCACAAAACCTAAAACTTGGGGCTATATTATGTGATGGTGTCCCTTTAGTATGTTGTTAGTTCTCCTTTGGGAAACACTGAATGAGCCCCTGCTGACAGCTTGACCTGATGCAAGTTCTGTTTGGGTTATGTGAGGAAGGAGGGATTGATAAGAGACACCAAATTGGAAAAGGATTCTTTTTTAATCAAGGAGTTAATGTGATAAAAATTGAAAAAGGAAAAATAGGTTAAATAACAGGAAAAACTTTAAGACAGTGATATCTATGAGACTGGGATAATCTACCAGAAGTGCTGGAAGGTCTAAGGCTTGAGAAATTTAAAATTAAACTGCCAAAAGCAGTTGAGAATATTGTGTGATCTGGATATGGCCACTAGACAAATATTGCTACTTCATCTATAATGTCTGGTTCTATAAATTCCAGTTTATGCAATGTAAGTCATTCATGCCAGCACCTCAACTGTATAACTGCTGTGCATAGTTATTGAATTTGCATCACTGCTTATCACACAAATTTAGATTTAAATATTTTTGTATAATTTATAAATAAAATTAAATATTGCTATAAATTTGTTTATTTTAGATTATTAATGAAATATTTGCATCTGATATGATTTACTTGGCTAAACTACATTAACAAGTGGCCACATTTTATAAAAGTTAGTTTGGTATAGTGAAGTGGCTGTCTACTTTCTAAATAAAGTAGTTAACAAAAAATGCCATATTTAAGACCAAATCCTGTTTGCCAAACTCACATAAGTAGTCCCATTGAAGCCATTGGGACTGAGTCTCAGCTAAGCCTGTGAGACACTCAGTGCAGGGTCTTGGGGTAAAGCAAAGGTGGCTTTATGCCTCTTCTATTCTGGGACTGTCCAGAGCCAGCTTACCCCATGGGACAGGTTAGAGTAGCCTTGGGTATGCCCTAACTGGCTGGCTGTGACACCAAAGGACCATTGCAGCGGCTGGGAATAGCCATGTGCAGTAGCTAGACTCTCTTGTCTCTGCCCAGGACCCCTACATGCCACCTGTGCAGGGAACTGCAAGCAGGATTGTGCAGAGCTCCTGCTCCAGATGTACAATACATAAGGACTTCACCTATAAGTAGAGAATTTCTAAGGTCTGAATCTGCCAGGTTTATGGCCACTTTTCATCACTGGAGTCAGCATATAGGGCTGTATTACACTGATGAATTGGACCCAGTGTTTTTAATGGGATTACTTTTTTAAGAAACACTAACAAGATTTGGCCTTTAGATTTTTACTGAGATAAAAAGAGGTTACTGCTGATAGAGCAGGTTAAAATCATAGTTTATAAGATGACAATACGATCTACACTGTTTTCCATTATCAGGATTTCCTCAGGGGATGTGTTATGAAATAATGACCACCTTTTCCATAAATCAACATTGAATTTTTGCCAGAATAAGACAGCTGCCTATAAGAAATATGCTGGGATATTATATTGAAGATTTGGAAATTATGTTGTTCATTATCTATACATGAGCCCTCACTGCTTAAAAATGCTTCTACACTGGAATTATATAGCATAATTGAATCTGAATCTTTGATCAGCAGAATCTAGATCCACTGCACATTAAGTCTAGGAAGACCTCACTTGTTTATTAATATTTCACCATTTAAAACCATCTCTTAAGCTGTAGCACATTTTCTAATAAGATTTACAGTCAACAGAAAAACAGATAACTTTAATAAGAGTACAAAAGGCAGAGAAATTTCATCTGAGCTCTGATTTTGGAAACAAAATGTCTTCCAGCAGTAATCAAAAACAGGGGTGTCCTTTAAACTCCCACAGCCTAGGATGCTAATCATTATCATTGATGAGGGAGTACAAATAAAGAGGCCAGGGTAACCAGATGTCCTGGTTTTGCATGTGTGTGTTTGGGGGTGGGGGTGGGGAATGGCTTTGTGGCTTGGCAGATTATACTGAAGCTGGTGTTTTGTCCCAGTTTTAGTATAATCAGCCACTGGCTGACCTTCTGTGCTCTACAGTCTGCCACCCTAGCACCAAGATGAACTTGTAGGCCAGCTGTTTCTGTTACACCCAATTGCAGCTTGCAACATCTCACCATTGAATTGTTGTTGTGCACTCTGATGCACAACGGAGTCCAAATTCCTGTTTTGTGCACACTGGCATGCTGTGGAATTTAGAGCATTTCAGGTTTCAGAGTATATAACAATTGACTGAGGAAATACTACAACTCTAACACAGAACAGACATAGCTACAAGTTAACCTAACTTAGAAAGGGAGTAAACTGGGTGGTCAGCAGCACCAAGCACAGGAATTTGGACAACTGACAGAGGCTAAAAAAAAAAAAAAAAGGGAAGAAAAAGGCATGTCCCACAGCGTCCTTGGGCGATGCTCTGGAACTGCTCCCCACAAAGCTAGTGAGGACTCCAGCCCCTCTTTTCTGGCCTTTGTCTCTTTCCCAGGCCAGGAGGTCACATGATCTCTCTGTTCTCCCACACCTTTAGCACCCCTTGCAGGGGGGAAGGGCCCAGGCCATTAGTTGCCAGGAGACAGAGTGTCAGCCAGAAACTGAGGCACTCACACAGTATTCAGAGGAAACATTAAGAACAGTCCCACTTCGTCACAACATGGATGGGAATATTCACAAATAGGCACCCATCCTCTATCACAAGCATAAGTTGGAATCCCTCCCCACTTTTTACTCTTTACGGCAATTTCCCCTCCCCAACCTGATCCCTTACAATTCCAGAAACCAAGTTGAGAAAGCCAAATCACATTTCTTTTTAAAAAATGTGTTCACCTTAAAAGAGGTTAAAAGGTTTCCTAAAGTTAAATGGTTGTTTAAAATGGCTGCGTTCAAGATTATGCCATCTTGAATGTATCAAGTCTATTTTTTCAAATATTAAGGTATAAAAAAAACCTTCCAATCAGAAAAGGTGTATATTTATAAAAAACTAGCTAAAAATCTGCAAAGCCTTCTCCTCTGTAATTTGCAGGAAATCAAACAATGTAGAGTGCAGAATGCTGTATCAAGATTATGTCATCATTCAGATAAATGAAACCATGTTTTTCAACACCTTCATTTGCTTGTTGTCTATCTCCGAATCAAATTAAAATTTGTCATCCTGGTTTTCTAACATATCCAGGGCTGCTGCTGGAACAATTTTTATAGTTGGGGTGCTGAGTACGGTTGCCAACTTTCTAATTGCACAAAACCGAACACCCCTGCCCCACCCCCTGCCCCTTCCCCAAAGCCCTGCCCCCGCTTACTCCATCCACTCTCTCTTTGTTGCTTACTCTCACCCTCCCTCACTTTCACCGGTCTGGGGCAGGGGGTTGGGGTGTGGAAGGGGGTTGAGGGCTTCAGCTGGGGGTGCAGGTTCTGAAGTGGGGCCAGGAATGTGGGGCCAGGGATGCAGGAGAGGGGCCTGGGCTGGGTCAGAGGGTTGGGGTGTGCAGGGATAGGGGGTATGGGCTCTGGGCTGAGGGTGCAGGCTCCGGGTGGGTCCAGAAATAAGGGGTTCAGGGTGCAAAAGAAGGCTCTGGGCTGGGGCAGGTGGTTGAAGTGGAGGGGGGTGAGAGATCCAGCTGGGAGTGTGGTCTCTGGGGTGGGGCCAGAGAATTAGGGTTTGGGGTGCAGAAGGGGGCTCAGGGCTGGGGCAGGATGAGGTTTGGGGTCCCAGCAGCACTTACCTTGGCTCCCAAGAAGCAGCTGCCAGGACCCTGCATCCCTCAGCGCATGGTTGGCCAGTGAGGTTCCGTGCTCTGCCCTTTTGCCAGCAGGCGTTACCCCCACAGCTCCCATTGGTTGCGGTTCCCAACCAATGGGAGCTGCGGAGCCTCCTTGGCCTAGGGGCCGCAGGGAACGGTGGCTGCTTCTGGGAGCTGTGCAGAGATAGAGCAGGCAGGCAGGCTTCCTTAACCCCGGGTCCCCGCTGTGCCACTGATTGGACTTTTAACGGCCTGGTTGGTGGTGCTGACTGGAGCTGCCAGGGTCCCTTTTCGACTGGGTGTTCTGGTCAAAAAGTGGACACCTGGAAACCCTTGTGCTGAGAGCTATTGAACCAAACTGTAAATCCTGTATATAATGGAAATCACTTCAAACCAGGGGGTGCAGAGCACCCCTCATTCCAGAAAACTCCTTGTTCTAGAACCTATCCATGAAATGGCCCCATCCTGTCTCTGGGACCTCATATTCACCTCTCCATTCTATTCCTCCATACTTGGCATTATCTCTACAAATTAATACAAAAGAACAAAAACATTTCCTCTTGCAGAGAACACAGTTCAGGGTCATACAGTAATAGCATTATGGATAGGTTCAGGTACTTGTTTAGCAGGAAACAGTAAATTTAAAAGTCACATTTGCCTGACTTTTTTATTTTAATCTACTATTGTTAGGCCATGATGTCTGTTGTGTTACTACAACTAAAAGCATTGGAAAAAGAAAATGTATTTGTTCACCTGGTGCACTTGATACCAATCAGTGCAGGAACAAATATTTATCACTACATTTTCACTGTTTCCTCTGTTTGAGGGGTCTTTCACAAAGAAACTGGGGAGAGAAAAACATGTTTAAAAAGGAAAAAAGTGATTTTAAGACCGCAAAACTGGCTGGAGAATGGTGAGGTGGCATAGAATCTGAAACTACTTTTAACTTTTTTTTTAATTTACTAGATTTCAAATTGATGTCTCTTTAGCATTGGGAAAAAAAAACAAAAAAAACATAACAGAAAAACTGGCCCATCGGGAAAGTATTTTAATTCCCCTAGGTCAGTGGTTGGCGTATATCCTCAAGAATGAGAGATTATATCCCTTATAAAATCTGTACAGTATAATATTACCATGGATGTTCTCACAAATAATAGAAAAATCTATTACAATTTTTTTTTAAATCCAGCTAAGCTCTGGGTTTCAATGCTATAAGACATGTGGCTAGTGAGACAAAGGCATCTGGAAGACAAAGCGAGTAAGCCAACTGAGTTTGTCAGCGGAAGGAGGCAGGGAGATAGTTTTTTCTTCAGCTTGCTGGTACTCCACAAGGAAGAACTTGCTTATGTGAGGAAAACAGCATGTCAACAGCATCACTGCTAGCTCTTCTTTTGCCTGCACCAGTGGGGACCTGGCCAAACAGGCATCCTGACCTTGGAGTCTTCTACCAAGAACCTGGTCTTGACCTGCTGGGAAGGTGGCCTGCATGACAAAGAAAGCCAGGCAGGGGGAAACAACTGGCATGAGAGCTGTTGGCTGGTGTAGTCCCTCAGGAAGCAGGTAAGAGAGCTGCAGAAGGAGGTGGCTTATCTATGTAGTATCTGGGAGCATGAGGACTTCATTGACAGGATGCAAATGAGACATCCAGGACAAAGAATACTAACCATCTAGAGAAGACTACAGTGGCACCAGAGGAAGGAGGACTGGCTGCCACTTCAGGCAGTAGATGGTGCTCCACCACCATCCGGTCGCCCATTGTGACAGATTTTTTTTACCAATTTGCCTGAAGGCATCAACTGATTAGGCTGATGCTTCAGGATCTTTGTAAGGAGGAGATGAAGCACATCAAGTGTCTAAGTTTTAAAGCTTTATTAATAAAATAATAAAATACAGCAGAGAGTGCTGGGAACACTTCCATGTCACTCAGGGGAAGAAAGAACACGTTAGAGCCCCAAGCCCTAACCCACTTTTATACTTACACATGCACTACCCAAGACTGGCCAGGCCTGGGTGTAATGTAAGAAGAAGAGTGGGAAGGGTGGACAGGAGTTCTTGCCCTAGGCCCAGGTCATCCAGGGAATCCGCTGTAATTTCCAAATTACTCCAGCTCTCGGGAGGGTTTTTAAGTCCTGGTAATGGGGCGAGACTCACCGCTGGAGCACCTCCTGTCGGTCATCCTGGGAGTTAGCTCTTTTGATCCAGAGCACCCTCTGCAGGCTGATGCCTCGCTGCCACTGGCCCCAGTGTGCCTTCCAGACATGTCACCCCTTATCCTCGGGCACTGTCCCCTAGCAGTACACCCACTCTTTGGGTCTCCCCACCCAGGGGAACCGCCACCCACTATCAGTCACCATCTATCCCCCTTTCACTGGGGCTGACTGCAGTCTGTATAAGCCAATCATCACAGGCAAGGGGATTTAGGACCGGCTGCCTTTGCCTACTCTGGGCTACACCCTTACATCCTAGTATGTTTCTGGCCTTTATCAAGGCCTCCAGCCTAGGGAGTTTCCAGGCTGGAGCTCCCCATCTCCTCTAGCCTTTCCCCAGCCCTGCTGCATTCAGGTACCCTGTTCAGCTGCCATCAGCCAGGCCCTCCTTTCTCAGAAGGCTTGAGAGAGAGTCTTTAAGCTCTAGCCTAGCAGCCCCTTTATAGGGCCAGCTGTGGCCTGATTGGGGCATAGACCAGCTGTGGCTGCTTCCCTAATCAGCCCAGGCTTGCTGCTTTGCCCTGCCACAGCCCTTTCCCAGGGCTGTTTTCAGCCCTTCAGAGCAGGAGCGAGTGACCACCCCAGTACACCTGGGTTCCTTTGGGGGTGTTGTTGTCCAGGGCCCTTTGTGCCTGCTGCTTTTTGTACCAGTCCAAATCAGCTTGCTGTGGCCTTCTTGGCTGCCCAAAACACACCGGCTTTGGAGAATTGGATTTCCCTTCTGTTGGTCTTCACCATCGCTGCCTCATTTGCTCTGTTTTCACTGCTGTTTTTGCAGCTCTGCTCCACTTAGTTCTTCTCTTCTCACAACCGGGCAGCTGTAAATTTCTTGTTTGTAAATTTCTCCTTGAGCCCATGACCTTGGGCCACAGCCAGCATCTTATCTTCACGCAGAGCTAGCTAAAGTGCCAAGTTAGTCTGCTTTTTTCTCCCCCCACCACCTCCTTTGGCCTCTCGTACCACAAAGAAATGTTTCATTCCCCACTTACACACCTTTGACCCTCCCCAAAATGCTTTGCAATGCTTGCAACAGCATTAGCCACATACAGTGCTGATCTGCCTTCCCTGGGGACTCCCTGAGGGAGGGGGCCAGTGGGGTGTGACACCATCCATTGAAGTCAACAACCAGAAATGCTGTACTGGCAACAGGAGAAATGCAGACCCCAATATCTGAAAAGCAGGAGCCACCTGTCTCCAAGAGTCAGGGGCCACAACCTGCAAGAGAAACAGATGTAGGGTACTGGCAGTTGGGGACTCTCTTCTGAGAAGGATAGAACTTCCATCTGGTGACCTGACCAGATATCTTGGGAGGTTTGCTGTGAGCCTGCATCCAAGATGTTACAGAAAGGTTGCTGAGGCTTATCCAACCCTCTGACCACTACCCCATGCTGCTCATCCATGTAGGCACTAATGATACTGCCATCTGTGACCCTAAGCATATCAGTAGTGACTACAGATCTCTAAGAGACAGTGAAGTAGTTAGGGGCCTAGATGGTGTTTTTGTCCATCCTTCCAGTTGAGGGTAAGACCCATTCAGGGACATATATATCCTGGAGATAAATGCATGACTGTGCAGATGATGTCAACAGGAGGTCTTTGGCTTCCTCAACCATGGGATGAAGGGGGACTGCTTGGCGGAGACAGAGTCCACCTAACAAAGAATGGGAAAAACAACTTCATACACTGACTCAATGACCTAGTGAGGGGGGCTTTAAACCAGGCTCAAAGGGGATAGGTGACAAAGGCCCACAGGTAGGTATAAAAGAGTCTGACAGATGACTAAATGTTTGGGGGTGGGGGAATGGTAAATTACAATAAGGTATAGGAGCAACAAGTGAGAAATTAGTGGGGGAATCTTCTCAACTGCTTAGATATCTATGCACAAATGCAAGGAATATGGGGAATAAACAAGAAGAATTGGAAGTCTTAGTACACAAGCTAAATTATGACCTAACTGGACTCACAGAGATTTGGTGGGATAAATTTAATGACTGGAATACTGGTATAGTAGAGTATAGCTTGTTCAGGAAGTCTGGGCAGGGAAAAAATTGAGGAGGTGTTGCATTGTACATAAAGAACATATACACTTATTCTGAGATCCAAGAGGAGGTGAGAAGAAGATAACGTGTGAAAAATAGGGGCAATGTCATGGTAGGGATCTATTCTAGATCACCAAATCAGGAGGAGGCGGTAGAAGAGGAATTTCTAGAAAAAATAACAGAACTATCCCAAACACAAGACCTGGTAGTAACAGGGGACTTTAACTATCCAGACATCTGCTGGAAAAGTCATACAGCAAAATAAAAAATTTCCAATAAATTATTGGAATGTGTTGAGGACAACTTCTTATTTCAGAGGGAGGAAAAACAAATCAGGGGGATACATGGAATATTTTTTTTCATTAATATGCCCAGTTATTTCTCTTGACTGAATACAGATTATTTAGTACACAGTAACATTTCTGAGTAGTTTGACTATTACCCTCCAGTGTATGTTATTTTAATTTCATCTGCCATCAGACCATCCATTCACCTAGCTGTGTTAATTCCTTTTTGAATATTTGGTTAATCTACATAATTTTGTGTCATTTTTAAAAGTTGCTATCTCATTAGTCACCCTTTTCTAGATCATTGATAATTATATTAACTATAATTTATAGTACTGATGCTTGGGGGCGCTTCTTGGTTAACTTTTTGCAATGTTGAAGATTGTTTATTCCTAGTATTTGTTTTATGGATTTTACTCACTTTTTAATTCATGACAGTATTTCACTCTCTGACTTCTTATTTTGCATGATAACCTCTTGTGAGTGACTTTGTTAAAGGCTTTTGCAAAAGTCTAAATAAGTCACATACAAAAATGCTAAAATAAAGTTAGATTGCAAAGTCAAGCCTTTGAAAGAAATGCTAGAATTAAGATTGCATGCAATCTTAATTCTGCCCATTAGTGCACATGTATTATGATAGTCTTTCCATGACCATATATTATTTTTCCACAGAACCTGTGTCTCATCCAGTTGGAGGCAGTGTTCAGTGACTGAGTTAAGTTTTCAACATTCCCTTTTATCTTCATTGGTTAACATATAAGCCTCACCTTATTTACTGCACACCATCCAAATCCTACAATGAATTAATTTTCTCATGGTGCTCATTACTGTAATACAATATCTGAATGCCTCATAAACATTAAAGAATTTATATTCACAACATCCGTGGGAGCCAAGAGATTATTGTTATCCTCATTTTACAAATGGAGAAACTGAGACTAAGAGTGGTGTCTGAGATCAGTTAGAAAGTCAGTGTCAAGACGAGAATTCCGATCTTGTGCTCATTCATTCAGATCTCATTGCCTTATTGCCTGTGGTACTAAGTGGCCCGAGCTCCCACTGATTTCAGTTATAGTTGTGAGTGCTCAGTAGCATTTCTGAAAGTTAGGCCCTACATATTTCAAGTACCTAGAAAAATTAAGAACACATTTAGTGGCCACCCGCCAAAATTTGGTTTAAGTAACTTGTCCAGCATCATAAAGGAAATTTGTGGCAGAAACAGGAAGAGAACTCAGTTCTTCTGTGTGTGTCATTAAACCAGCCTTAACCATAAACCCATCCTTTCTCTTCTTATTTTACCCTGCCTCATTCTTCACACACTTTCAACTTCTAGAGCAAATGTGGCAGGATTCCTGCAAAGAACAACAATATGCAACAATCCTGATTCATTCCCAGAGCACACTGAAACAGTAGGTTAACAATGAATGATACAGATAGCAAACCTTTTACAGATATGCATCTGACATGCCTCTGATGAAGTGGGTATTCACCCATGAAAGCTCATGCTCCAATACGTCTGTTAGTCTATAAGGTGCAACAGGACTCTTTGCTGCTTTTACAGATCCTGACTAACACGGCTACCCCTCTGATACTTTTACAGATAGCATACCTAAGGACAAACACACAGCAGGTTCTTTCTGAAAGGCAGCATGGCTATGTGGATGAGAGTCATACCAACAATCTGCTATATTAGACATCTATATTCTACTCCCAACTTCTGTGAATGCTCAGTGTGGCACTAGTCCACAGGCTGACTGAGGGGAAACAGACTTGACTCTCTCTCTTCCACTGCTACAAAGTTGCTCACAGCAGCTGGGTTAAATTTCTGCACCCTGGGGTTCCCAGTATGATGCAGCTATGTAGCTGTAGTCTGGCCTTATAATGTTCAGTGTTTTTGGCACGCTGACAAAATGAAATTCTAAAAACATAAAACACAGTAAGGAAATAGTGATTTTCAACAGCTTATAACTGCCAAAACTGAATAGAATTTCATGAGATGAACAAAAAACATCTCTCTGGTCCCTGGGCTTTTCCCTTGTCAAAGATCAAAACCATGTTGCAAACATTGGAGGTAGTAGAGCTTCTCAGAAAAAGGCATGTATCACCAAGGAAAAATGTTTGCTTGTCTAAATGTAGGCATCACTGTTAGTTCCTCCTACATAAAAAAATTGTGAAACGAATGTTAACGTTATGAAGTCAAGCACTCAAAAGATAGGAAATGCTAGTAATTAACTGAATGAACCAGGGTTCTAGAAAAATAGTCTGTGATCAAGTAATTAAAGATTACGCCATTATGCATATACACAAAGTGGCCAAATTAAAGTTTCATGGGCAACCTTAATCCTGGCATTCCCTAACTTTTGAATGCTTGATTTTGGAAGCTTTACTTTCTTTTAACCTCATTTAAAAAAATATAATTTCTTTGGGCCTGATGTACATTTTCTGTAGAGTATCTGATCCACTTAAATAATTTCTTATATTTAAACATTGTTTATCTTGACTTACTTCTTCCATAGGTCTACATGTTTTGTGGGTATCTAGTATGCTTCAGTGGCCTCCAGGCTGATGGTCTTAACTAGAGTCTTCTTTTTATTTTATTCCTCTGTCTCTCTTCTAGAGAGTTTAGTATCACAAAGCTAGCGAAGAGGATACTGGAGAGAATGCTTGGAGTGCACTTTCACTTCTGCTGCCTCATGTATCAGGAACTCTGCTAACACCCTGGCTCAGAGCCAGGGAGCCACTTCTCTTTAAATCTTTTCTTAAAGCCTTACTCTTTTTTTAGCTGAGGACTGACTCCTCTCAATATTTTGTGTTAATGCATTAAGGAAGTTTTTTTACAAATAAAATGTATTACATGGCCTGCAGCCATGTTACTTTGTGCTGTGCTCTTGTAAACAATAAACTCACAAGTTAGGCAGCGCTGGACTACTTCAGCAATTATGGAAAACCTACAAGGAACTCCAAGGTGCACCAGAAGGTAGCATTAATAATTTAGTACTCTCTGAAACAGTATTGAACCAATATTCTAGCACTGCATATGTCACTCTTCAGATGAAATGTAAAACCTCAGTCCTGATCACTTCTGCTTATTAAAGATCCCACAGTATTATTTTTTGTGTGTGCAAAAGTAGGAAACGGTATTAACAAAGGCTACATTTCAAATTGTGTAATTACATCCCATCTCTCTAAATCCTCCCTGCGGTTCTATAAATATTTTTCACTTTCTGTTAACAGATGCAGTTTCATCCTTGAAATAGCTGTATTTCAATGGTAGATGTGATTCCTGCGACTAGTTTATGTTTCACTGTGACATAGTGGAGAAAGTTTGTGTAACCTGACTTCCAGCTACTGGAGTTAGAGAGGTCAGGAGCAAATAATAATTAAGAAGAAATAGGGCCACCAGAGCTCAAGATCTTCACATCCACTTGTTATTGGGTTAGATTTTCTATTATATCATTGGTTTTCTTACTGTAATAATGGTGGTTTAAAATCTCAAGAAATGCAGATTTTTTTTCATTTCCTTGCACCAATTAATCACAGAAGCTTCACTCACACTGACTCTCATGTCCCACTGTGCATTCCTAAACATCTGCACACAGAGACTAGACTACTCCCCTGCCTAAATGTTTGCCCTATCAGGTTCCTTGTTGTCGGTTTCTGATATGCCTTTGTCATACTGATGGGTCTTCTCTTTGGGGATTATATTTGTGTGTGTTGGAATTTAATTGTTTTTAACACAGGTATTGTTACTGATCTACTCACTGTCCATTAAGACAGGTTTCAAAGTGGTAGCCATGTTAGTCTGTATCAACTGTTTCAAATGGGCCACCCTGATTACCACTACAAAAGAGATTTTTCCCCCTGTTAATAATAGCTCACTTCTACTTTAATTGAACTGTCTAGTTATAACTAACCACCCACTTGGTAAGGCAACTCCCATCTTTTCATGGACAGACAGAGAGAGAGTGTATCTATAGCTATATCTATATATCTGGCTACTGTATTTTCCTCTCCATGCATCTAAAGTGGGTTTTAGCCCATGAAAGCTTATGCCCAAATAAATTTGTTAGTCTCTGCCACAAGGACTCCTTGTTTTTGTCCATTAAGCAGCATGCTTAAGCCTCACAGGTGCAGTGCTCCTCCCAGGGGGCTGGGGGCGATGCAGGCGGATGGGTAGGACACGAGGAGAGCGGCTCGACCACCTTTCCTGTCCAGTCCTTCACGGTGGTATGAACCCGCGACTACGGCACTGGCGAGAGGCGGCTACGCTGCTCCTGGCGGCCGGGAGCGGGGCGCCGGCCCGGCCGGTGCGGTCCCCGCTAGGCCCCTTTGACTACGAGATGCTACTGCTCCAGCGGAGCCCTCAGAGCGGCTTCCTGCCCAGAGCCCACGTCTTCCCGGGCGGCCTGCTGGAGGCAGCCGACTTCTCCGCTGACTGGCTGGGGCTGCTGCCCGCTTTACCCCGCTGCGGGCTGGGCTCCGTGCGGCCGTCATCGCCGGGCGGTAACCGAGCTCCGGTCTTCGCCACCGACCGGGCTAGCCTGGGCTCACCGCTGCCGGGGGACGTGGCCTTCCGCATCTGCGCCATCCGGGAGACCTTCGAAGAGGCGGGTATCCTGCTGCTGGTGTCGGGCCCGGGCCCCGGCCCCGCTTCTGATCCCGGCCCGGCCCGCTTGCTGCCTCAGCACCACCTGCCGCCGGCCCTGGAGCTCGCCGAGTGGCGGCGACGGGTGCAGCAGGACCCGGCCTGCTTCCTGCAGCTCTGCCGCTACCTGCGCTGCGTCCCCAACATTTGGGCGCTGCATGAGTGGGGCAACTGGCTGACTCCAGTGCCCAGGGCTGGCCGGGGCGACCGGCGCTACGACACTGCCTTCTACCTGTGCTGCCTTGAGGAGCGGCCTCCGCACGCATCGCAGGACGATCAGGAGGTGACAGGCTTCCAGGTAGGTTTCATCCCCACAGACACCTTATATCTTTCCCTGTACTTCCCTTACATCCCATTGAAACTGTGAGCAGGGTCCAGGAGGGGCCACGCCTATGCAACACTTATTTCCTTACCCCCTGTCCCCCACACCTTCAGACCTCCAACATAGTGCTGGTCAAGTAGGTGATTATCTATATGTACTGCCTATAGACATCTGGTAACCTGCGCCCTTGTGCAGCACCGTTTGGAGTTGATGTGCCAGATTCCAGATGTCTATACATCTACTGACATTCTGAAACCTATTATATATTACATATTTTGTACAAGGTAGGAGGTGATTGGATTTTAGATGATTAATCAATATGCACCCACATGCCATGTGACTAGTGGGAGATGTTAGACTTCCAGAGGATAAATACATCAACCACAGAAGACCATCAAAAGGTGACCCGCTTCTAGATCACTGTATAGTGGTGGCCCGGGTCTCTTGTTGGGGATAGACAGTATGTTTATGTTCGGTTTCTGTCCCTTTCTTCAGGGTTCTGTTTACTGTCTCCACAAAGAGAGAAACTTTTTTGCATGCTTTTCCAACACAAGTAACACTCTGATAGGAGTTCAGACTGGGGTCTTCTGCTCTTGGTCAGCTACTGGGTAGGGCCCTTTCCAACCCCAGGGGGCTCAAGAACTGCATGCCAGCTCCTGCTCTGTTCACTGGATGGTTTGTTAATTCTACCCTTTTATGGAACTGAGTTCTTTATATTGTCCAGCTGAGAGTATGGGCCTGTCATGGGATGCTAATTAGTTGCTTCAGTTTCTTCCTAGAATCTGTGTCTGGGATTTCTCTGGGGTGGGGGGTTGGCTGCTCCCTGAACTATTAAATGGGCAGATCCTCCTGTTACAATCGCCCATCATACAACCACATTATGCAATATTAGTGGGATGTGACCCTTGATAGTCTATATGCTTGGGGATACTCTGGGGTGGTCTCAAGACAAAGATGGTTGTCTAATAACTGTGGTCCCTTGTACAAGGTCAGTACAAATTTTTGACACTACCAGTGTTTCTTTGTGAGTATTTGTCTCTGATAGAAACTACATACCATGAAACACAATCCAAAGTTTAAAACATCAGAGTACTTGTTTTGAACAAGTTAATATTTGATTATAAATATTCGTTTACTTTTTACCAATATCATATCAGAAATTTATTGTGGATGTCATTCACAAGAATATGGAATAAAAGGTGTGTCTGTAAAGGCCCACACACCATAGTCTTGATACATTAAACCAACATTTAGGTAATAATGTAAGAATTCCGTGCATATAGAAAATACAATTGACGTGAAGTTAATACTCTATCTGGTTTTTCTAATTTCTGAAAACTGCATGCTGTCCTTGGCTAAGAAGCAAGTGGTCTGAGGTAGATTTCCACTTAATTATGAAGGCATTTGTAGCAATTCTATAGCTGAATTTGCTTGAGTTTTGTATTATTCAGTGGAAGTCTTTATCATGCCCTGAAAGTAGAGTTAATATCCGCTTTTAAAAACAACATTGAAGTCCAAATTTGGCACACCTATGTGCAGTCCTCAAGTATCTTATGAATTAAAAAAGAATCAACGTTTTTGCAGAAGAAATATTTTAAAATTCTTCCAATTTTGAAAATGTGTGTTTGTGTGTGGATTTTTTTGGTGTGTGTATAACTCACCAGTACAGTTCCAATTCACATTTATATTAGTTCAATCTCAAACTGCGGGCAACAAACTGAAAACTGTACCTCTTTTTGGAATCCAGAACACTAATAGAGTAAACTGTTCAGATAAGATGTTGTCCATCCCAAGGTTCACACAAGGCCTTCTTTGCCACTGCTAAGGATTTCAGTGAGGTTTAAGCAATTGATAGAATTTCACCAAAAGAGCTCAAGAAGAAAATATTATTTCATGTTTGTCTTCATTTTACAGTGGTCAACCCCTCCAGAAGCTATTGAACTCTTTAAGTCTCAAGAAATATGGTTTGCTCCACCTCAGTTCTATGAATTATGTAGGCTGTGCAACTTTTCTTCACTTCGTGACCTGCATAGGTTTGGTTCTGACCGTGCTTTAGAAGGGTGTGAACGTTGGATGGCCGTTATTTTGGCTGCTTCGGATGGCTACATTCATCTGTTACCAGGTAAATCAACCAAGTGAAAGAGCTTTTATTACTGTGAAAGAGCTTTTATTACCATAAAAGAGCATTGGAAGGGATATAAACCTTTGAGCTTTGGGGCCAACTGACTACTAGGGATCCAGAAAAAAGTTTCCTTGAGAGTAGATTATCCCATAATTGCCTGTTGCAGAATTTTTTCCTCTGAAGTAGTTGATATTGGCCATTCTTAGAATACTGGACTAAACACACCACTGATCTGATGAGTATAGTAATTTCTACATTTAATCAGATTGTCAACAAGTGTTGACTCTCATTAATACCCCCCACAATATCCTGTATATTTTAATTTACGTCATACTTTTCATGCTGAATGATATGATTATTTTATTTGTTTTTAACTTTTATCTGCAGGATGAGTTAGAGCCCCATCCTACTGGCCTGATTTGGGCAATGGATCTGATCCTGCACTCCTTGCTAAGCAAGAGTCCCAAACATTGCAGTATCCCGAGTGATTATTAGCTAGTCCATCTTTTTAATCTTTATTTCTTGCTGCTACCTGCCTATTTAAACATTTTAGTTTTTACCTTCTTTTCTCTCCTGTTGCTTTTTTTATTTTCTTCAAAAGGGCATAAATTGTATCTTTAGGTTGCTATTTTCTGCTTCTTAATATCTTTGTTTTTTTCTGGTCATCTTCTCTTTAATTTTCTTATTTATTACAGTTGGTCTTTTTTCTGCCACCTAATTTCCTTTCTATATTTTCATCATATTACACTTGCTCTCCATAAAAGGCTGGACAAGTCCTTCCACCAAGATCATTTTTTAAACAAAACTGGGTAATCTAATCTGCTTTCTGTTCTTAGTCTGCTGCAACTTCTTGTGTAAAGTGGGAAAGTCACTTAATCTCTGCCTCATTTGTCCATCTATAATATCTAATTATTTATGTCAAGGATGCACTGATACCATATTCATTAGTGTACATGAGGTTCTTGGATATTTCTTTATTTGCATGTAAAAAATAAAATTACATTTTAGTATCTGGAAAAACTGCCTTTGAACTTGAATGTTCTCTTGGATTCCAGATTTATTGCAACATGTGGAACCTGCAGTGTTGCATCCCTGGTGGCTACTATAGAATTTCATGGTCATCTTGAAATTGGGGAAAGATTGGAAGTAATTTTCTTTTAAATCTCATTGTAGTCTGAACTCCATTCCCACAGATTTTCAAATACTGATAATAAAGTAGCTTGTATCCTAAAAATTGCTAGATCACTGAAAAATAAAATGATTGAATTAAAACTTAATATTTTTCAGGAGATGAGCTGTATCCGAAAGATCCAGATTATACAGGAGAAAAGAAACTTTTTTTGTCAACAGATAAGAAGGTTGAAGAGCTAATGAAAGAAGGCAGTAAGCTTCACCGAGTTGTAATACACAACCTTAACAATCTTACTGTCCATGTTAATATCCAACCAAAGTATAAACATGTCAATCCACTAAAGATGGACTCTAATATAGTGGGAAGTAATGCAGATTGCAATAGCAAACTATAATATGCCATCTCTTAAATTCAGTATGTATCAAATTTCATATATTTTTATTTTAGTGCAGTTAATCCTTTGTGACAGTTGCTAAGTGGTTAGCCCTGGAGGCTGAAGTCTTCATTTGCCAAAGAACACGTCAGGTACATCATGGGCATCAACAGTACAAGCTTCTTTATGTTGCCATGCCAGTGTATCTCAAACAAGATCAGGGTAAGAGGAGGGTTCAGACTTCATATATATTTAATGCTTTGAAACTGAACATATGTGCCAGTTGTGACACATGCTCACTGAGAACTTGATGTAAACTACCAACTTAATTCATGTTGTTCACCAAAGAGCCATTATATGGTAATGATATTTGGCCATTGACAACTTATGTAATAAAAGTGGACTAGTCTGTAACCGATGTCCCTTGAACAATTCAGTTCCCTTTTCTCATTGAGTGCTGAAATATTCTTGTCATACTCAGAATTTAGCTAGCTCTTCTATTCTGCTTCCAAAAGATATCTTTTAGATCACACTAATATGTTAATGTGTCTAGAAATGTAATTGAGGGAGTTTTCCATTTTATGACTGCATTTCCTACTCTCATCTTTGGGTCTCAACATGTGTTCATTAAGTTAACTTATTTGCCAACATTATTTTGCTTTTAATTGTTTAATAAATGTTTATTTTCAGTAGTTTTATTTGTATTACTTAAGATGGACTGAGGGTTGAGAGATTTATTCCCTTTAAAATTTAAGTTTATTTCCAAATTAAGAACAAAGTATCAAAGGACTGGTTTGACAGCAGTCATTCCCTGTAATTAGTACCATATTTACTTTAAATGAAAGATTTCAACAACTTAAAAGATGAAAATACTGTTTACTGTATAGTTCTGAGAATACAGAAATTAATGTTACTGTATGAACAACTGAAGAGGAAAATGTAGAGTCCTGAAAACATTACTGTCCTACCTCAAACATCCCACATTTGCTCCTTGACTGTTATACTTGTTGTATCTTGCCTTGCTATCTTTGTCTCATGGTGTGGGAATACAGCTCCCATAGCTCCCATAACTGTTGTTCATCTCTGCTACTTTTCTTTTACAAGTGGAGTTTTCAGAGCAAGACCTAGTGATATGAGATCTATATAAAGGTGCTCCATGTTGTATCTAGAAGGGAGGAGAGAGGATAATTAGAGGCTGGACCCTAGATAGTAGAGCTTGCCAGATAACAACAGTTCCATTTCATGGCAACTTTTGAGGTTTCAAATTTTGGTATTGTTCTGCATTGGAACAAAACCAAAACTATCTGAACACTTTCACAAACAGAATTGTTGAAACATACATTTTCAGATCAAAAAGCTCAGATTTTCAAATAGTAAGTGACTGATGAGTCCACCCTGGGTCTCTGAGACCTTACCATCAAACTTCATCAAATCAATAAATCTCTGTGAAACAGCATATATTGACAGAAAAAGTTGAAACCACCTCTTCTAGACAACAAGAAGAAGAAGGAAAAAGTGGCAATTGGGAGATTTTGTGGGTTAGTGTCTCATGTTATTTCAGCTCTTAACCACTGCAGTATTAGGAGAATGAGGGGTACAACATGCTTCTGTTCTGTTGTTTGCGTATGTGGTCACTTAAATGCTCCAGCTTTAGCTTGTTTTTTAAACTTTCGTTCAGCCACTTAAAATAGCAAAAGTCTTTATAGCTAAATTTTCAGGCAGTGAACTAATAGTTGTTTGTTTTTACTAGAGTTACATTGAAAATATATCTGAAAAATAATGCAAAAATGCTGAAATGGTTAATTTTTTATTACTTAGTTGTGTTATATATAGAATACAAATAAACCTAAGTAAATAGCAGATGTCCATCTATCTAGCTGGTATTGCCAGGCAGTTTGTCATATAGGCATTGTAGTAAAAGTGACTTTTAAGGATAGGGGAAGGGCTTTATGGACTAGTTTGGGGACTGAGATCTGTGCACATAGGTTGGCATGAAAGAAGCAGACTGTCAGAGGGTGACACTGACTCTGAGAGGAAGCAGGATCAGTGCACCTCTGTTGGGCTTAAAACAGGGCAGCTTGGGCCCTAGAGAGGGAGAGACTTTGTGGATGAGGGTTGTGTTGACAGATTGATTCAGTCAGGAAAAAGGCAGGTGAGAGCTGCCAGAGACCAGGGGGACAATGGAAGGTCCTAGAAGGAAGCTGGGATTGATTCCTGGGAGAAGGCTGGAGGAGTAGCAAGAGATTATTGCTTGCTGCCATCAAAGCTGGAGACTCGAAGCTGAGGGCTGGAGAACAGTGGAGGGGCTTATCTGCTGACACCTCCCTATTAGAGCTCTGGACTCAGGGAAACACTAAGACAGGCACAAGGAGTGAGGGATAATCTCTTTTCGAGGATGATCTCCCAGAAGAGAGGCTGTAGGAAGAGGTGTTCTACTGTAACTGGAAGGGCTGGGGTGGCTGTCCTGGCAGAGGGATAGAAGAGAACTGAGAAGGAGCCTAGGCGTGGTGGAAGATACTGGAATATGGTATGGGAAGGACTCTCAGCAGAGAGGCTGGTTGGGTGTGCCTGCTGGGAAGAGTGGGGTTTTAAGGACTATTCTCTGTATGTGGGGAAGTGAACTATGTTTAATACATAAGAATGGCTATACGGGGTCAGACCAAAGTTCCATCCAGCCCAGTATCCTGTCTACCGACAGTGGCCAATGCCAGGTGCCCCAGAGGGAGTGAACCTAACAGATAATGATCAAGTGATCTCTCTCCTGCCATCCATCTTCACCAGGGGCGGCTCCAGGCACCAGTGCAGCAAGCGCGTGCCTGGGGCGGCAAGCCGCAGGGGGCGATGTGCCGGTCACAGTGAGGGTGGCAGTCAGGCAGCCTTTGGCGGTGTTTCTGCAGGAGTCTGCTGGTCCTGCGGCTTCAGCAGGAATTCGGCAACGAGTACGCCGAAAGCATGGGACCAGCAGATCAGCTGCAGAGCTGCTGCCAAATCCGCGTGACCGGCGGACCTCCCGCAGAAATGCTGCCAATGGTTGCCTGACTGCTGTGCTTGGGGTGGCAAAAAACTTAAGAGTTGCCCCTGATCTCCACCCTCTGACAAACAGAGGCTCGGGACACCATTCCTTACCCATTCTGGCTAATAGCCATTAATGGACTTAACCTTCATGAATTTATCTAGTTCTCTTTTAAACCCTGTTACAGTCCTGGCCTTCAGAACTTCCTCAGGCAAGGAGTTCCGCAGGTTGACTGTGCACTGTGTGAAGAAAAACTTCCTTTTATTTGTTTTAAACCTGCTGCCCATTAATTTCACTGGTGGCCCTTAGTTCTTCTATTATGGGAACAAGTAAATAACTTTTCCTTATTCACTTTCTCCACACCACTTATGATTTTATATACCTCTATCATATCCCCCTTTCGTCTCCTCTTTTCCAAGATGAAAAGTCCTGTCCTCTTTAATCTCTCCCCATATAAGACCCATTCCAAACCCCTAATCATTTTAGTTGCCCTTCTCTGCACATTTCCTAATGGCAGTATATTTTTTTTGAGAGGAGACCACATCTGTACACAGTATTCAAGACGTGGGCGTACCATGGATTTATATAAGGCAGTAAGATATTCTCTGTCTTATTCTCTATCGCCTTTTTAATGATTCTTAACATCCTGTTAGCTTTTTTGACTGCTGCTACACACTGCATGGATGTCTTCAGAGAATATTGACGATGACTCCAAGATCTCTTTCCTGATTACTTGTAGCTAAATTAGCCCCCATCATATTGTATGTATAGTTGGGGTTATTTTTTCCAATGTGCATTTTTGCATTTATCCACATTAAATTTCATTTGCCATTTTGTTGCCCAGTCACTTAGTTTTGTGAGATCTTTTTGAAGTTCTTCAAAGTCTGCTTTGGTCTTAACTATCTTGGCTCAGGTTTGGGAATCTCCCTAACATCCTCAGCTGAACTGAAGCAAAGTATTCATTTAGTTTCTCCAATGACTTTATTGTCTTACAGTGTTCCTTTTGTATCTTGATTATCCAGGGACCCTACTGGTTGTTTAGCAGGCTTCCTGCTTCTGATGTACTTAAAAAACATTGTATTACCTTTTGAGTTTTTGGCTAGCTGTTCTTCAAACTCCTTTTTGGCTTTTCTTATTACATTTTTACACTTAATTTGGCAGTGTTTATGCTCCTTTCTATTTACCTCACTAGGATCCGACTTCCACTTTTTGTTGAGGATTATATGAGCTATGTTTTGGTAATAAAATATCTTCAAGGAGGAGCATTATGAAGGCAAGAGAGCTGCCATGGAATTACGGGGGAGTCTGAAAGGGGAAAATAAGGAAGGTTTGCTAGATCTGTCACTGGTGGGGCCATGGTAGCATACATCCATGCAAGTGATGGAGTCAGAGAGGAGGGTTAGGGGCTTAATGTAATAAGATTACAGAAGTAGGTTAATTGTAAAGGGCATTAGATAAGCACAATAAGCTTGTATTTGAAGTGGAAGAGGGTGAAAGCAGTGAGGGACTCTGAGTTGGGGGGTTGACAATGAGAATGATGAACCAATAATTTAGCATGTGAGGGGAACAGGGCTGGCTTTAGGAAGTGCAGGGCCCAATTCGAACACTTTCGGCGGGGTCCTGGCAGGGATGACTTAAAAGAAAAAAGTGTAAAAAAAAGCCTTCCATTTCTTCCATGTATTATTTACTTTCCATAACTATATAAATAATAAAATTGTATATTATGTACATTGCATCATATATGCTGTTGATTGGTTATTAATGACTGCCATATCACATGTGTGGGTCCCCGCCACTCCCTGGGGGTGTGCACATGTGTGGGTTCCCGCTGCTTCTTGCCCCCCTCATTGAAGCAGGTGTGCAGGTTACTGGCCTGGGAACTGCAGGGCAGCAGTGGACATGGGGCTGGTTTGAGGCAGGGCAGGGGCTGACTGGAGGTAGAGTCTGGCTGCAGGCAGGGCAAGGGGTGCGGGGCTGGCTGGAGACGGGAGTGTGGGGTGGGCTGGCTTCAGGCAGGGCCACAGGGGGGTGCAGCAGGGGTTGGCAGGGCTGGAGACAGGAGTATGGGACTGGCTGGCTTCAGGCAGGGGGGTGCAGCAAGGGTTGGCTGGAGACAGGGCGGGCAGTGCAGGGCTGGTGCGGGCAGGGGTATGTGGCAGGGGTTGGCTGGAGACAGGGCAGGGGATTTGGTAGGGGCTGGCTGTGGGCAGGGGGTGCAGAGCTGGCTGCAGGCAGCAGGGGGCGGGGCTGGTGTGGCAGGGCAGGGGGTGCAGCAGAGGCAGCTGGAGCCCCGGCCCTTTAAAAAGCCCCCAAGCCACCCACTATCCCAGGGCTCTCGGGGCTATTTAAAGGGCCCGGGACTTCCCTGCTTCCACCCTGCCCCGGATCTTTTAAATAGCCGTGGGAGCCCTGGGGAATGCATGGGGGCGGCAGGGCTCCAGCGGCTATTTAAAGGACCAGGGTGGCAGGGCCAGCTGGAGCCCTGGCCCTTTAAACAGCCCCCAGAGCCCCCTGCTACCCCAGTGCTCTGAGGGCTATTTAAGGGGCCCGGAGCTCCAGCCGGGGGCACAGGGCTTGCTGTGCCCCAGTAGGAGCTCCAGCCGGGGCCACGGGACTTATGGCGCTCCGGCCTTAGCTCCAGCCGGGGCCGCGGGGCTTGTCGCGCTCCAGCCAGAGCTCTAGCCCCGGGGCCGCAGGGCTTGTCGTGCTCTAGCCAGAGCTCCAGCCGGGGCTGCGGGGCTTGTCGCGCTCCAGCCGGAGCTCCAGCCAGGAGAGCGGGGCCGCAGGGCTTGTCGCGCTCCAGCCAGGAGAGCGGGGCCACAGGGCTTGTCGCGCTTCGGCCAGAGCTCCAGCTGAGAGAGCGGGGCCAGGGGCTTGTCGCGCTTCGGCCAGAGCGCCAGCTGAGAGAGCGGGGCCAGGGGCTTGTCGCGCTTCGGCCAGAGCTCCAGCCAGGAGAGCGGGGCCGCGGGGCTTGCGGCGCTCTGGTCAGAGCTCCAGCTGAGAGAGCGGGGCTGTGGGGCAGCTGCGCTCCTGCCGGTGCTTTGGTCAGGGGAGAGGGGCCATGGAAGACCCCGGAGCAGACCGCAGCCAGGGTAAGTAAAAAAATTTAAAAGGCGCCTAAAGCGCGGGGCTTTTAGGCGCGGGGCCCGATTCCCAGGAATTGGGCGAATCGGCCTAAAGCCAGCCCTGGAGGGGAATTAGGTAAGTGCTAGGAAGATGAGAGAATTTAAAAATCTTTATACTATAACTCATCAGTTTCAGCATGAGGCCTTCACCACTTCCATACTATCTGGCTCACTTTACTTCACTTATTGCCGTTCATCTATATACTAAAATGAGCTGTGAGGAGAAATGCAGCATAGATGACATGCAGGGGATTACCTCATTGATCGTGGAAGACAGTACAGCACTACATAATACCCCTTTACTCTTTTGCACTGCTACCGTCTCAAAATCTGTTTTTTCAAGGTTTTTTTGTATTAGTTTGTTACTGATGTCTATCTGTTGTTCTAATTTACCTCTTTGGGTGAGATCTTTTTCTGTAAAACACTTTTGAAATCAAAGATTATTGAACAATTTAGAAGGGAAATTTAAAATCAAGTAAGGTTCAAGTAAGCCTTAGTAGAAAAATAAACTACAAACAAATTCTTATTACTTGAGAGCGTGTTCAGCTGAAAATATTCAAGAAATATCCTTTCCTTCTCATACGGAAGTTTTAAGAGAAGGGATCACCGGCCAGTAACATTTTAAATCTTAAGTGAGTAGTTTCCATCTTTACTGATGTCTGTATGATCTGATATGTATGTTCTTGTTACACACTAATATAAGCAAAAGCAATCCAGCAGGGGGAATATTCCAGGCCAAAAAAGAGGAAAATCTGAAATAAATCGAGAAAGGTTTAGGTATAAAAAATAAGGCAATGTCAGAAAGAAATATTAAGTGAGTTAGATACCATTTGCACATTATTTATATAGGAGACTGAACTGTTATAAGATACTAATGACTGAATGAAAATCAGTGGTGGAAAAATGTGAGACACTAGATTCTTGCTGTAGGGTGGAGCATGGAGATCAGAGTAAAATATAAATTCCTTTATATAAAAGAGGAAAAATGGTAAGAGTTCTTTTTTCAAACAAATAGCTCAGGGGCGGGCAAATTTTTTGGCCTGAGGGCTGCATTGGGTTTCAGAAATTGTATGGAGGGCCAGTTAGAGGAAGGAGGCGTGGGCCGGCCCCCACCCCTTATCTGCCTCCCCTCACTTCTTACCCCAACGCCCTCTGTCCCGGGACTCCTGTCTCATCCACCCCACCTTGTTCCCTGATGGCCTCCTGGCACCCCTGCCCCATCCATCTCCCCCTTTTCTCTGTCTCCTGACTGCCCCCCGCTGCCCCATCCAATCCCCATCTCATTCCTGATGGCCCCCTGAGACTCCTACCCCATCCAACCACCCCTTTTCCCTGTCCCCTGACTGCCTCTGGAACCCCTGCTTCTGACTGCCCCCGACACCCTGTCCCACCCCTCCCTCCTTCCTGACTGCCCCCCTGGGACCCCTGCCCCCCTTCAACCCCCGTTTCCCACTCTCTGACCGTCCTGCTCCCTGAACACCCCCCCCAAACTCCCCTGCCCTCTATCCAACCGCCCCTGCTCCCTCATTGCGCTGCCTGGAGCACTGGTGGCTGGTGGTGCTACAGCCATGCTGTACAGCACAGAGCACTGGGTCAAGTCGGGCTCTGCAGCTGCACTGCCCCAGGAGCTCGCGGGGAGCACTGAGGCTGCAGGGGAGGGAGAACAGCAGGGGAGGGACTGGGGGCTAGCCTCCTGGGGCAGTAGCTCAGGGGCTGGGCAGAAGGGTCCCACAGGCTAGAGTTCGCCCACTTCTGACCTAGCTGCTCTGAGACTGATTTGTTTTGTTGACATTCCAGACTTGTTGGAATTGGAAGAAATTAAGACAGTTTAATTAGAGTAAAACAAAATATAGATGTTTTTAAGAATAATCATGTTTGCCCCTCACACCCATACAAGGTTAATGTATGTGAACTAAATATACTATGCATTTAAATACAAATACAATTTGCAGAGTTAACATTGTAGTGTTGTTATAAAAATTTAATCAGCTTGAGTGGAGGATGCTGATAAATTGGTTATCTCAAAGAAGCAGCAAGAAGACCACACTTTCCTGTATTGTGTAAGAGACATGTTATAAAAATGCAATTTTAGAGATGTTTTACTGAATTGACAGGAATTTAATTGGTAATGCTTCTCCTATGCCTGCAGTATAGCTGGAGCAGGCTTGGTTATGCCAGGTCAATGACGTGCCTTAGAGCCAGCTGTAAAAAAAAACTAAATAAAAATGGCAAAGAGTCCTGTGGCACCTTATAGACTAACAGACGTATTGGAACATGAGCTCTCGTGCGTGAATACCTACTTCGTCGGATGACATTCACCCACGAAAGCTCATGCTCCAATACGTCTGTTAGTCTATAAGGTGCCACAGGACTCTTCGCTGCTTTTACAGATCCAGACGAACACGGCTACCCCTCTGACACTAAATAAAAATGATCAGAGCAAGTTTTCTATACCAGAACTAAAATATTCTCTTAAGCCTGGCCAGAGCTAAAAGCTCAGGTTCCTCTCAGTGGGAAAAGGGGATTCTCCTTTGTTATAGGACTCGGAGATCTCTTCTAGCCCCTGAGGCAGTGGGGACTTGGTGGTGTAGCTGGAGAAGCTATGCTGCATGAGAGTGATGAGGGCTTGTCTACACTACTGTGTGGGATTGATCTAAGATAGGCAACTTCAGCTACCTGAATTAATAGCCTAGCTGAAGTCGAGGCACTTAGATCTACTTACTGGAGTAAGTTGACAGCTGAGGCACTCCCGTCAACTCCGCCTGCGCTTTTTGTTCTGGTGGGGCACCAGAGTCAATGGGAGAGCGCTCAGCAGACGATTTTTTGCGTCTATACTAGACCCCTGCTGGATCGATCCCTGCAGGAGCAGGAATAATGGGGGGGGGGATGCAAGGAGGGGCCATTTTTGTGTCAGGGTCCTTTAGCACAGCAAGATTGTGGCAGCCGTTTGGAGCGTTAGACCAAGTCCCAAGGAAGAAGTAACATTATCCTACACCTTCCTCGCGCCCTTCCCCTTCTGCCTCACATCGCCCCTTTCCCGCCTTCTCCAAGAGCGCCCTGGATGGACCCTCCCCCCTCCCGAGCTGCCAGGGAGAATACAGTTGGAATCCTGCATGTGCATAACACACCGAAGCAGAGACAGTTTGGCGCCATTACAGTACGGGCGGGGGAAGCCTGAGCTGGGGTGGATGCTGTGCAGGCGCTTCAGAATGGCATATCCGCGTAAGGTAGGTAGCTCCAGTCGCCATAACACAGCTAACGTGTCCTCGTGTAGCGCTCTCACTGCGCAAGCGCGGGGCGGGAGGCAGAGCCGTACCAGCGTAGCTTCACCATGCGCAGGCGCAGTAGAGATGCGCATGGTTGGAGTTGCGCGGGCGTCGAAGGGAGGAGTGCTGTCGGTGGGTGCGTGCAGGCGGGGTAGGGGACAAGGCTAAGTGTGGGAAGAGGCTCTTTTAGAAGCTTCTGAGAGAAGTTTGGGGGCGTCTGTTAGTAGTATTCGTCCGGCCGACGGGCACCTTCGTGGGATGAGGATTGTGACTGAGGGTGAGGGCTCTTGCGTGGGTCATAGCTGGTGGTGGGGGAAAGGATGCGGCTTCCCTCTGAGAAAACTCAAAAGAGCAGCAGAGAATATTGGGGGGGGGTATTTACTTAATGTTCTTAACGTAATTTTTTTCTATCCTTAGTGTGTTGTTAACACTAGAGCCTCCTTTATTTTCTTCTCTTTTCCCCAGGGATCTGCGTTAACCCTGACAGAAGGGGGAGGAGAACTGTGTGCTTTCCTTATACATGTGAGTCTCAAGCTAGGGATGTGTGAATGGAGCTGGTAGGGTGTGCCGGGTGTATGTCTTTCTTAATATTGTGGGGCGGGGGGAGGGTTATGGGGAAGTTGTACCCCCCCATGTATATTTTTCATATATGGTGAATGTGGGATTTAGACAAACCCTCATGCTCCCAAACATTTTATCCCCAATATGAAGAAGTGTGGGTCCCCTCATCAGTCCCACACATTTTAGCTATAACATTGATGAAGGGGTTAGGAAACCCCACATATTCCTTCTGTGTTTTATTTCCAATATAGAGGGGGGTGTGCGTGTGTTTTATTGCACTTGCACATTTATCGCTAAATTGAGAGATGACAGGAAGTCACTTCCTCCCTAACGTATGATCCCCCAAACTAGAGTGTGTATGATGGGAGCATTAGGCTGAAAGAGGGTTGTCACATTTCTTGTGATAATATAGCCATAGAGATGGCATCACTTTGTCATTGTTGAAATATGCCCTTTCTATCTAGATTTCTGGTTCAGGCTCTTTATTAAATTCAACCTTTTTTTTTTTTTACCAGCTTTTTTTCTTTTGGTCTCATTTTCACTTTGAAATGTCAACTTTCTCAGCTCTCCATCCTCCTCTGCTTTCCCATGATTGGGCTCCCTTTAAAATATGTATAGGATTTTGTCAGCTTGATATTTATTTAAAGAGTTGAAAGTTGTTTCTGATATCCCACCAGCCATTACATATCCCCCTGCCACATTTTTTGTTTTTTATAATCACATTTTCTTATTTTTAATTTTTTTCTCTCCCTGGTTGCTGTATGAAAGGAACATTGAAACAAAAGAGAAAAATGACAGATTACATATTAAAAAAAATAACAAAAGTTACTAGACAAAAAGACTGTCAAATGAACAAAAACTAGAAAAAACTTTTACTGTAATATTTTAATTTATAGTATTCTTAGGTGTTACGTAAGCAATTTTCAGACACATGATTTTTAAGTTGATGGTATATCTTTAAACATTTCTGTGTTTCTGTAGATGGACTTAATGCGCTTTGTAAATTTTCACTGTACCTTCAAATATAAAACTTATCTTTCCCTGCCCATTGTTTTGTTTTGTATCAGAGATGTGGAGGAGAGGATCTTTCTTGTTTGTTTGTATCCATTTTTCATTCTTTTATATCTATGAATCTTCACTAAGGTAGCTTTTTCTTTCCTTTGTAAGCCTGGAGATCAGTCACTGGATCATATAATTGAGCTCTGACCACTTCACCATTTTGCCCCAAATTTCTGTTTTTAGGAAAGGCTATTAACTGAACTCTTCAGTTATTTCAGAGATCAGTTCATTAAGAGAAAAAACGAGTAACAAATACATCTTCATAAACACAAATATTAACTCTGCTACAGCACTTAAATTCCTTGTAAGATATTTGGAAAATTCAGCACTAGTAATTTGCTAAGTGGACTAGTTCAGATACAGTACATATTTTTGTTTGAATATCTAGCGTGAGCAGCTGTTCACTGAAAAAATACAAGTTTTGGGGTGAGGTAAGATGGAAAGTACAGTAATGGAAAAAGTATTTATTTCAGTCCTGTGCATTATTTAAACCTCTAATAGGACTTTGAAGTATAAATTAAAACTGAATACAAACAGTTACAGCTTAATTATCTTGTTGTTTACCATATGTAATCTATTTTTTCACCCATTGATCTCAAAATGATTTACAAAGTGGAGGAAACATCACTTTTTACAGATAGGTAACTTGAGGGAAAAAGGGTGATGGTGTGATTCCCCTCCCCCCCACACCCCCCGTTGGGTACTGAGCATCTACAGCTCCCATTAAGTGAGTGGGAGCAGTGTGTGCTCTGCTCTGTGCTTCTGAAAATCAACATAAATGACTTGTCCAAGTTTGCAGAGAGACGTTCAAGGCCAAAAGAGATCATTATGACAATCTAGTCTGTCTTCCTGCATAATACAGACAGTAGGAATGCAGTTGGGATTTCACTCCTGAATCCTGTTAAGGTCAAATGGAAATGTGGCCTTTACTTCAGTGAGGACAGGATTTCACTCCAGGTGGCTTCTTGCCTAGCACCATGATTAGTTAACTAATCTGCAACTACCCTATGTTTGGGCAGAGTTTTTCTATTGAGTTTTGATATAGAAGTGTAAGATATGTGATCAAATAAGTTATGTATTCCAGATATTCCAACTGCACTAAACATATTTTATATGAATATGGTTATGTGTTGGGTAGTTAATCTTAATTAGGCTTCAAATTAAGTCTCATTAAGAAAAAATGGTTTACTTAGTAAAGGGTGTATTTGCAACTCTAATAGCTAGAGAGATATCTTTAAAAATACAGCCAATTTAAGAGGGTCTATTTTAAATTTGTAGGCTCTTTAGATATGATTAGTATCACTTCAATTTTAGCTTCAACATTTATAAGATTTCTATAAAATTGATAGCTGTGTACTTAGTTATCTTTTTCGTCTAATTTCAGCATTGCAGAAGAGGACTTCAGTAGATGAAAATGATTGAAGTCTTGGTATTGAAGGTACATTGATTTTGTTTTAAAAGAAGTCTCAGTATTTTAAAGAACTTGTGCATATATTAGAACACACGAAACTTTAGGGACAGGAAAAAAATATCCAGAATAAAATTGTTCAATCTTTTTTTTTTTATTTTTTTTTGCCAGACCTTTTGGGGATACAATCAAATTGAAATCTAGTAAATTTTAAAAAAGTAATTTCAGATATTTAACTGCTCCTGAACGTTCTCTGCCAGTTTTTATTTGCAGGGATACTTTAATATTCTTAACTTTTTCTCCCAGTTTACTGCATGAAGCCCCATAGAAGCAACGTGTGATACAGGCCGTACACATATATACAAAGTAAACAAAATGTTAAAATAGAGAAATACATTTTAGCTATAGTAATTTTGGGTGTTATTACAATGAGTGAAAAACAAGTGTGATTTTTGGGTATGAGCGCAAATCTGCATTATCCTTCCATTGCTGCTATGAAAAAGAGACATTTGATTCAGCAGATTTGGGGGGAGTGGTGGATAGAAAGCAGGGAGCTATGGCTCTGTAGTAGTATGTTCTTTTCGCCTGTCCACATGGAAGGCCTGCTGGGGAGACAGCATCATTCCTTGGAAATAAGTGAGGAAGCAACAGTTAAGATAATGCTGACCAAGTAGGTATTATCACTCACTGTCCTCTGTTATGGTGGGACCCTTTTCTACAAAACAGAGTATAACAACAAGTTTGGGACTGATAGGAGCATACTTCTGCGGGAGCATGGCTGCTATGAAGATAGTGGGAATTATTATGGAGGTGCTGGAGTTCCACAGGTTACCTGTGATGCATGTAGATTGCAGAAGATCTGTACGCGTTAATAATTGAATTAACTGCCTGTTCCTCCGTGGGAAAAGCCAACCCCTCTTGGTGGAAACTCTAAGAATAGGCACTCATGACATTTCCTGTTCCCTGTGTAAGAGAGGCCCATAATATTATAGATTGATTGTCTTTATGCATGGTTTAGGGCACTTGCAAAAATTTTACAAAGGTTTACCAACCCTGGCACACTTTACCTCAATGATTCTCCACCTAGGTTAATATAATTTAGTAAGACTGCTTAGTGTGGGAACTTCTGAATACCAGAAAAATGGAACTGTAAATACTGAAAGAAAACAAAGGCTAGAAGGAAAAAGTGGGCAGAAATTTTGTGGTTCTGACAAAACTGAACATTTCCACTTGAAGAGCTCAATTCCAATTGCCTGCTCTTTTTCTTTCATTCCCAAAAATGTAGTAATTAGGATTCACCTTAAATTATTCTTGAGCTGAGGAGGGAACTAACACAAATTGTGGTTTGATTCAAGGAAGGGCATGTGTGATGTATCCTAGGTATGCCTTGTATGTAGGAGATTGTTGGAGGAGAATGTTTGTTGTGAAACCATGAAATGTGTCCTTATACTCCCAGGACTCAAGGCTAATATTTTTGTGTTGGGAAATAGATGCTTCTAAACCCAGAATTGTAGTCTCCAGCTCCAAATCTCTGGTCACTACCCAGTCAGTTTTTAACAGAACTCAGTAATATTCTAGTGATGATTAACTTATGTCATTTACGAATAATTAAATTGACAATATAGGGTTTTCTTATGCCCAGCATCAATAAGACATACATTTTCTAAATATCTTAAATGTACAATAGTGAACTAAAACTAACATTTTCTCTTATTGTAAATACTCGGTTAAAAATCCATCCTGTGCTCCCTCACTAGACGCAACTGTCCTTTTTCTACACTGCTATTAGTCCTTCCTCCCCATGTACATGGTTGTTAACTTCCTTCTGCAGTGCAGTCAACAAGCCCCGTTCCCATCCTACTTTCTGAACCAGACCATGGCTGGTGGTTACCAAGTATTTCTTGGCTTGATGTCCAGCAGGTTTCAGTGGCTTTCATTTATCTTGCTTGTACCTTTCTTGGTGGTAAGCAAGAACTTGCTGCTGGGCTGGGACCTTTGATCCCTTTATTTAGTTGAACCTTTTAACTTAATTAGCCTTCTCTGGAAACAGGCAGAGCATAGGCAACACTTCTGCCTATCTTTGCTGTCAATGGAAAGATGCATAAAGAAAAGAGAAGCAAGCGCAGAAAAAGATGTCCCATTTATTCTTCCATGCTTCAGTCCTGCATAGGCAGGACAGTTAAGCTTGCTTTTCTAGCTGCAGGAGCAGGATAATGTTTATGCTCATGAGGGAGGCAAGAAGCAGAATAAAAGGGACTTGACTCATATTTATCATCTGGCTCTGTGTCTTTATTAGAATTGTCTCTAGATGATTCTAATCATGCAGAAAGAAAGCTTATATTTTATAAATGCAGAAAACAGGCTTAAATTCTGCTTTCCCAGGCCATAGAACATTCTAAAAATAATTCCTAGCAGATATCTTTTAGAATAACATCTTACCTTGATTTTAAAACTGTCAGTGATGGAGAATACACTGTGACCTTTGATAATTTGTTCCAAAGGTTAATTACTCTCACTGTTAAAAATGTACATCATATTTCCTGAGTTTATCTAGCTTCAACTTCAAGTCGAGTGTTATACCTTTCTTTTCTAGAGTAAAGAGCCAATTATTAAATATTTGTTCCCCATATAGCAATTTATATATTGTAATAAGTCACCCCTTAACCTTGTCTTTGTTAAGGTAACAGACTCAAGGAGCTCAATCTGTCACTATAAAGCAGATTTTCTAATCTTGTAATCATTCTTGTGACTCTTCTCTGAACTCTCTCTAATTTTTCAACATCCATCTTGAATTGTGGGCTCCAGTACTCCAGTACCAGTATTCCAGCCACGGTGGCACGAGTACTAAATATAGAGGTAAAATAGCATCTCTGCTCCTGCTTGAGATTTCCTCTTTATGCATTCTGGGATCACATTGGTCTTCTTGGCCATACTGTTGCACTGGGAGTTCACATTCAGCTGATTAACCATCACAATCCCTAAATCTTTTGAAGAAGCTTATAAATCATTTCTGTAAACTTGCTCCACAAGAGATGCCACATAATGGTCAGAGAAAGGTAATTTTATTAGGAAACATGCTGAGTGAATCCTTTGGTTCTGTATCTCTGTATTTTCCAACCACTATAAAATAGACATAATTATGAGCCCATGCGATTTGACAGGAATGTTACAAAATATGGTGTGTCAGTAACCTTTCTTGACCCCCAATTTTTGTATCTCTGGGTACAGTTTAAACAGTCCAATAATCTTCCTGGGATTTTTTTTTTTCCTCACTGCTCAAAGTGTCTTATTTTGAAGATGTTGGATGTGAAGGCAGTAGGCAGAGGAAAAAAATATTTCTTAGGTTTAGATGATTGAAGTCTCCATATTCAACCATCTTGGCTTCCTTCAGAGAAATTATTTTTGGTAAACATATGCCACAGAGAAGGAATGGATTATTTTAATTAAAAATCTGTTCCAGATCTTGGGTTAAATATGTTAAGGAAACATGAAGTTGAGTGTATTACAGTTTTGGAAGTTACCAGCATTTCTTAAGCTATTGAGTTTATCGAAAACTCTGGAAAATTATGGGTTAAAAAAATAGGGGAAGCCAGCTTTCCTTGAAAAGGTGGACACTGGAAAAACTTGTATGTCAGTGCTCAAGCCCAAAGCACAGTGGAAAGGTGAAACCATGTTCCAAAGAAGCTGTGAGCCAGATCCCCAAGACCAGAGTGTGGAGGAAAGACCAGGTGTCTTCAGTATGCTTCTGGATTGGAGGCCCTAGAATGCAAAATTGTTCCTGGCAACACAGCTGGTGAACTGGACTTTGTTATGCTAAGAGTATAGTATGTAATACTTTAAATGTGTAAATGCTGTTGTTTGGAATGTTAAACAGATTATCTTAATTATTTTTTTACAGAAGCCCTTCTATTCACCTTTTAATGACAAAGTGTAAGTGTCAGAAGATTTCTGACTTTTTTAAGCCACTAGAAGCTCTGACTTTTTAAAAATGTTTTTCATATTACATTGCCAGTTATGTGATTTGAACATTAGTGACCATTTTGTCATTGAAAGTTTGTGTATGCATGTTGCTAAAATGTTCTTGGAAATATGTGGCTTTTATGTTGTTTTTTTTTGTTTGTTTTTTTAATCTCAGCACCTGATATTACTTGTTGTCTTTTTTTGTGGTTTTAATTATGCTTCACTTTTTGATTAGATTGAAGACCCAGGTTGCTTTTGGGTCATTTTAAAAGGATGTGGGCCTTTTGTAGACTGTGAAATGGAATATAAAAAACTGCATGCTGAAATGAATCAGTTCTATAACAGAGATGTGGAGGAAGTAAAGCCATTAACATTAGAAGAAGGGCAGGTAACATTTTCAGTCATTTTGTTACATAAAGATTGTGAGGGAAGTAGAAAATTCTGGTATTTTATTGGGTCGTTAGAGGTTTATATATTTGTTAGAATCATAGCTTATAAGTATTTTTTTATCCTGAAAGTATTTTCATTGCGGTACATTAAAATGTATCTACACTATCTTTTTCTTGGGCTTTTGAGAAGTGTGTGGTGTGGGTTTAGAGGTATTTTGGATGTTTGGGCAGTCCTTTTTAATTTGTTGTATAATTTAAGTTAGAGGATGAGCACATATACAGTAAAAGCTTTATCAGGCATGTTGGCAGAATGGGAGATGCCAGTAAGTCAAAAATTCCGGTTAAGAGGGAGGGAGTTGGGGCACAGGAACAGTTTCAGGGTACCAGATCTGGGCGGTGCTCAACTCGGGAGACTCCTTCCTGCTGCTCCTAGGCGGAAGTGCGGCTAGGCAGCTCTGCACACTGCCTCCGCCCGCAGGCGCTTCCCTCCGCAGCTCCCATTAACTGGTGACTGTGGCAAATGGGAGCTGCAGAGCCAGTGCTTGGGGTGGGAGCAGTGCATGGAGCCCCTGTGGCTGTTTCTCTGCTTAGGAGCAGCAGGGACATGTCACCGCTTGTGGGGAGCTGCCTGAGGTGAGCACCGCTCAGATCTGGCACCACGAGCCCCCTCCCGCATCCTAACTTCCTGGCCCGAGCCCCCCTCATACCCAAATTTCCTCCCAGAGCCTGCACCCCGCATCCCCTCCTGAAACACTGGGTTTTAGAGCTTTCCAGTTGGCAAACTGCTGGATAGTACAGCTTTTACTGTACATATTTTATATATTTGTAGAAATAATATATATATCACAAGCTAGAAAATACTTTTTTGGAGGACATCACTGGAAATAAAACTGTATTTTATTCTCTCTTTATAAATGACTTTGTGCTGTAGCTATTTCTGTATTCAAGAAGTGAATATATAACTTGTACAGAAATATATGTATCTTTTATTTCCCCAGGTTTGTGTGGTTTTTTGTCAGGAACTGAAATGCTGGTGTAGAGCAGTTGTAAAGTCAATGCTGTTCTGTGCTGATCATTACCTGGCAGAGTGTTTCCTTGTGGATTATGCCAAGTATACTCCTGTTAAAACAAAAAAGTATGTATTATTGTGATTTACAAAGTTATTACTGAAGGCTTTTTTTCATATTAATGCACTTGAGTATTTTTAATCTTGGTTTATATTGATGAAGATTAGAGAGCCATGGTAGTTTAAATTGTGAAGACTGTGGATCAGGTCCTGCAGCACTACTAGGCATATAATGGGATAATTCTCAGTATTAAGCACTACCTGATGTTATTTACAGTATCAAGTGCTACATTTGTCACTACAGAGGCTAGATACCTCTAGGGCAGCATTTGTCATACTGGGGTCTGTGAGGGTACTCCAAGGGGTCCACTGGCCTCACTGATCAACTTCTCCCCCTCCCTCCCAGCTCCTCCTGCATGTTGGGGGAACAGCTGTTTAGCGGTGTGCAAGAGGCTCTGGGAGGGAGGGGTAGGAGTGCGGATGTGGCATGCTCTGGGAAGGGGGCGGAATCATGTCTGGGCTGCCGGCCCTGCGGATCAACTCTTCCCACTCCCTCCCAATGCCTTCTGCACGCCGTGGAACAGTTGGGAGGGAGGGGGAGGAGTGGGGATGGGGCATGCTCGGGCGGGGGGAAAGAGGTGGGTCCTTGGGGGAAGAGGTGGAGTGAGGCAGGGTCTGGGGCTGAGTGGGGAAGCTTGAGGGTCCACAAAAAAATGTAAATCAAAATGGGGGTCCTCAGGTTGCTAAAGTTTGAGAACTGCTGCTCTAGGGGTACGCCTACACTGCACACTCCTTACGGCAGTGTATTGAGTACATACTCTGCATGACCCTGGAGCATAGGTATAAATAGCAGTGTAGATTGCGAGGTGCTGCTGAGGTGAGTAAAGACATGTTTTAACCCTTAGGATATGTACCCTACAGGGCTCTCTACACACACAAACTGTGCCACTCCCATCTACATTACTATTTTTAGCAGGGTAGCTCTCACTGAAAGTCTTTTCCTTCCACGGACTGGCAGCAGGTTGGAGCCTTTCGCCACTGCCTCTTTCCCCCAGCTGGAGCCTTTCCTCATGCAGTGAAAGACTTAAGTAGTCAGGAAAAGGCTCCACCAGCAGCTAGATTTGTTTACATTGTAAGTGAAGAATAACTGAAGCTTTTTTTTTTTGTTTTGTTTAAAGTCACTTTTCCCTGACTGGGAATTGAACCCAGGCCATGGCAGTGAAAGTGCCAAATCCTAACCACTGTACCATCTGGATCCTTTCCCTTCTGCTAGTCCCTCCCATGCCCTCAGGCTAAAATCTTTCCTCATTGCAGTGAAAGTCAAGGGAGTTGCCAGAGCCTTTTCCATTGCTTTCCCCCACCAGAGCCTTTAACTGATGAGAGTAGCTATGCTAGACACTGCAGTGTGGCTGCAGCTTGCTTTTCATTGCAGTGTATGGTGATGCATATCCTGTGCTCTGCCAGTGGTGTGCCTTGTACATAGCCTAAAAAATGCACCAGTATTCACGAAAAGAACCTTCTTTGGTGCAGAAGGGATCAAACTGGGTGAAAAAGCCTCCAAATACCAAGGAAGTGAGCAACATCTCTGCAGCATGCTCCCTTTGGCCTCAGAAACTGGAGGAAGTATTAAAGCTGTAGTTTTTTTTGGTGAGGGGGGGTTTGTTCAATGTCTTGGAATTGGTTGGGTGGAGGTGGAACTAGGGTACAGCTACTTTCCTTAGCAAATGCACTTTAGTGATACTGATTTCAGAAATATCTGTTCTGTGCTTATGGCTGGTGGAGCTAGCAGTAACTGGCTTCCACATCTTTAACTTTCTATTGGAGAGAAAAATAAAGCAAGATTGCCATTGGCTAACTGGGCAATGTGTTTCCTAGAAAGGATGCATAAAATCAATGTTTTTTAAAAAAGGATTTTTTAAATTTAAATTAAAAACAGGTTTATGTTTTAAAAAACGTATTTAAAACTAAATTTGAAATTGACAAACTATATAAAGGTGTAAACTTACCATAACCTATTACAATAATTTAAATAATAATAATATTAAGCACTACATATTTACTGCCGAGTTTTAAGGAAAGTCAACTGAGATGGTAGAATTCACAGACTAAGCGCCTGGAAATGGGGTTTGCTAAGTGTTAAACCAGCTTTTGACAGCAGATACTTATGCAGGTACAGAGAATATTTTCTTAATTTCAGTTTGTTCAACTAGTTCAGTTCAATGACTTGTTCATTCCTCTAGGACAGGAGTAGGCACATTATGGCCCATGGGCCACATCCGGCCCGTCAGACATTTTAATCCGACCCTCGAGCTCCCACCTGGGAGTGGGTTCGGGGACTTGCCCCACTCCACACGTGCCGTGGCTCCGCACAGCTTCTGGAAGCAGTGGCATGTCCCCCCTCCAGGACCTACCCATAGGGGCAGCCAGGGGGCTCCGAACCCTGTCCCTGCCCCAAGGGCCACCCCCTCAACTCCCATTGTCTGGGAACCTGTCTGCAGACAGGGCAGTGTGCAGTTGCCTGGCAGGGGGGTTGGATAGGCATTGGGTCCCAGGGGGTGGGGGTGTGGTTGGGATTGGGACAGTCAGGGGACTGAGAGTGGGGGGGTTGAATAGGGGGTAGGGTCCCAGGCAGCATTTAGGGGCAGGGGGTCCCAGGTAGGGACAGTTAGGGGACAAGGAGCAATGAGGGAGGGGGTTGGATGGGACTAGGGTTCTGAGGGGGGCAATCAGGGGGCAAGAAGTGGGAGGGGATGGATAGGGGGTAGGGGCCAGGCTGTTTAGGGAGGCACAGCCTTCCCTCCCCGGCCTTCTATCCAGTTTTGCAATCCCAATGTGACCCTCAGGCCAAAAAGTTTGCCCACCCAGATCTAAACTATGTTTTGCATTTGGACTTTTTAGTTATTTCCTAAAGAAAAACTGATTCTCCTTGATTGGTAACCATTAAAACATATGGATTTGCAACTAAATATAGTCTTTATACTAAATTTGGTGCTTCTTTTTCCTAACTAGATGGATACGCTACATGTATACACATTTATTTGAGCAATTATATAACTTTAATTTACATTTATTCAGATTCTTAATTTTTACTTCATTATGTTAGAAAATGGTGAATGATGCATTTCCTATTTACTAGATAACTGTTAGGCCTGAATAAAGCTATAGCAGACAAAACCAGGTATGCCAACCTGACCAAAGTCAGGCTAACAGAGGTTTGTGGGTAATCCCTGAGTGGAAAACACTGAGAAGCAGCAGCATGTCTCACAAGCGCTGGGAAAAAGTGAGATAAAAGAGAAGCTGCATTCCTGGCATAGTACCAGATGTGCTGTGTTCGGGCAGCTCCTTCGAAGAACTGATAAGAGCCCTAGTTTCCCAGCCTCCTTGTTTTCACTCCCTGGTTTTGTTCTTTCTTTGTTTTTAACTCCCCTACATTTCTAACTTTAGGCATGCATGTATACTAAAGGTGTCTAGTTTCTAGTTGTTAGAAGAAGGGGGTGGGTTGCTCCAGTGAATAATTTATGACGCGATGGAACTGTCTATATAGGCTTATACTAAGATGTAAGAGGGGGCTGGTTCTCTCGGGAGACGAGCTGCTCTCTATTGATGCGTGCACTTGTCAATAAAGAGCTTTTGATCGGACCTTGCTGGTGTTGCCTGTCTCTCTTGCGGTCAGACAACGAACTTTGCCGTCAGGGTTAGAGTCCCTGACATAACTTTTTTATTTGTATGTCAAGCTCTATTTGGAAGGAAATTTAATTAAAATGCACAAAAACATTTAATTTTTTTAATGAATAAAGCTACCATAAATGTGCTGGATACAGAAGAAAAAAATTTACCAAAACATGTTTTGCATTTAAACCTAACTTATTATTAATCAAAGGAAGTATTATTTGTAGGTTTGTAAACTGAGCTGATTATTTTTGGTCACTGTGTCCCTTCAAGATTTTAGAACTAAGATCTTATCCTCTCACATACAGTTATTATACTTAGACTGGAAGAAGAAAACAAGATTTCCTGCTTTTTCAACTGCCAATTGGTTTCTTAACACTGTGTTACCAACTGCAGTGGAGTGGGACATGGGAGCGCTGCTTGTGCCCTAGAATGTGTAGTGCATTGAGTTTTGTATCAGGTTGCTACATCTAATTATGTTTAAAACTTTTTTTCACTGTTAAGCATTCGGGTTGCAGTGGAAGCATTTATGCAACTCCCATATAGAGCGAAAAAGTTTAGACTGTACTGCACAAAGCCAGTCACGTTGCATATAGATTTCTGTGAAGACGCTGCAGAAATAGTGTAAGTATGGCTTGAGTGAAATACAGTGTACTGTATGCAAAATTAATAATATGTTTTCTACTTAAATGCACAGCTTAATTGTGAAAAAAAGAAGAAATTTAATTTTTATAATCTACCTTTTGATAGTTCTTTTCCTCCTTAGTAGGGTCTTTGGGGATTGCTGTTGGATTTTGGCATTGCTATATGTCTGTACCACTTGTGCATATTTTTTTCGGTTGCAAAGGACTGGATAGGATTCCTTTGTGAGAGAACTTGTTCTTGAGTAGTAAAAACACTTCAGTTCCTAGTGGCCTTGGACGTGATCATGTGCCTAAAGCTTTGAATGACTGAAATAGCACAGGTTAAGGTCCTTGCTTAGCAATGATCAACAGCAGGAAACCAACTCCATGTAAAGTACTAACACACGGCTGACCCAAGTGGTTTGTTTGGTAGTATTCTGTTTGGTTTGGTTTGGAAGTGGGAATATATGTAACTTAAGTTACATTATATGTGTATCAGGTGTTATAATGGGCCATCTGTATAGGAGGTAGGAGATGATAAGGCATTCACAACTTAAATAAGGAGCTATTAAATGGTGTGCTTTTTTATTTTTTTAAGCTCTTAAATATTTTAACAAGGATTCGTGTTGCATTAAATTGTAGACTCTGTAGGAGACTTTTGTCACACCTGTTAAACATTGTTTCACATGTTTATTTAATTAAAAGTAATTAATGTGCTCTTACAATTTAATTGCCTGTTCTGTTTTTTGGAGACTAACTTTACTTCACTTTCTTTGAGGGTGTAGATCAACATGTTTTGTCTTTTACTAATATACAATCAATGGACAGAATTGTGTTCAGCAATTCTAAATCAGTAATGTGCAATTCCTCTTGATGGCAGAGCTGGAAAATGTAGCTGTGATCAACTAGACGGAACTCATGCGCAGTGTAGTAAACTTCTTAAAGTATTCCTTTTATATTGTATCTAATCTGTTCTTTGTTTTTTCCTGTGATGGTGCTTCCACTGCCATCCCTGGTAGTATGCTGTAATTGATTTAGCTATTAAAATATATTTCATAATTTCATTCAAGCGTACTACCGCATAAAATAGCGTTGCTTGAAAAATCACCTGTTTTTTATGCTACAGTGAGATAATTGATCTTGTTTATATCTTTCTAGACCTGCAAAGAGATGGGACAGTGCTGCTATTCAGTACTTTCAAAACCTTCTGAAAGGTAAAGAATGTTGTGGAAATGACACAGAGAAATCAAAACGAACAGCTGCGTTCAATCTTGTCCAGTGTTACAATCTTGTCCAGTCTAACTCTCTAGTTGGGCATCAATCTGTTTTAAAAGGACCTGAATCCTGTGCCCTGAATGCTTCTAAGCTCTGCTGGGTCTGGTTAGTGATTGGTTGCTGTTCCTAGCTCTAGGGGCCTTGGGTGAAATGCCCATTTCAACCCCCTTCTGATAGTCTGGCTGCCTTAGACCCCAGAACCAGTGCCGCAGCCCTCCTGAGCTCCCAGACATTTAGGTGCATATCCCTAGAGTCCAACTGGCTATCGGAACTCTGGTTTCTCGGTTAATCCCTTCAGGGACAACGTGACAGGAAGGCAAGAAACACACGTTTAGCAAAGCAAGTTCTTAATACGCACACTTTACTCTTAACAAAGCACATGAGTTACAGATCTCTGGAAAATTAAGACAGTCGTGAATGTAGTCCCCCAGTCTCATCTCATCCCTACTGAGAGTCCTGAAGTCTGGTCTATGTCCTTAGGTCTTGCAGCCCTGTTAGTCTTCCCTTTGTATAGCATGGTGGGCGACCTCTTTCTTAGCAATGCAGCTGTCTTTTTAAACTTTCCCATGTGCTCCTGGCTGAGGGGCTGTAGCCCTTTTATTGAACTCATGGATAGGCTGGTAGTTGAGAGACAGAGTTAATGGCCCTTAACAGTTCTCTTGTTACCCCTCTGTTAGGGTGTCCCACACTGTAGCATGAGCACACATTGACCAAACTAGGCTGACTGTGTCAGGATTAGTCTGATTTTCTGCACCACCTTGGTGTCATGTGATGACTCAATTTGGAGATTACAATGCAAAGTGAAGGTTGCAGTGAAGGTTACAATCCAAAATGGTGTTCACAGTGTGACACAGACATATCCCCAGTCTGTCACTGGAAATAATACAAACCTAGTAATTGATGTGCTAGAAAAAGGCAATAATAAATGCCTATCAGTGGAGATTTTGATATCTACTAGTATAAATTAGGGTTATCGATTTAATCGCAGTTAACTCGCACAATTAACGCAAAAAAATCATAAAAAAATGAGTCGTGATTAATCACACTTTTAATCGCGCTGTTAAACAGAATACCAATTGAAATTTATTAAATAGTTTTGGATGCTTTTCTTCATTTTCAAATATATTGATTTCAATTACAACACAGAATACAAAGTGTGAAGTGCTCACTTTATATTATTATTTATTATTACAAATATTCACATTGTAAAAATGATAAAGAAATAGTGGTTTTTCAATTCACCTCATACAAGTACCATAATGCAATATCTTTATCATGAAAGTGCAACTTAAAAAACAAATATAGATTTTTTTTGTTACATAACTGCACTCAAAAAACCCAAAACAATGTAGAACTTTCACTGCAAGTCCACTCAGTCCAACTTCTTGTTCAGCCAATTGCTAAGACAAACAAGTTTGTTTACATTTAGAGGAGATACTGCTGCTTACTTCTTATTTACAGTGTCACCTGACAGTGAGACCAGGTGTTTACATGGCACTTTTGTAGCTGGCATTGCAAGGAATTTACGTGCCAGACAAGCTAAACATTCATATGCCCCTTCATGCTTCCATGTCCCCTGGGATGGTGGTTGAAGCATGAAAGGACATATAAATCTTTAGCACATTTGGCACGTAAATATCTGGCAATGCCAACTACAACTGTGCCATGCAAACACCTGGTGTCACTTTTAGGTAACGTTGTAAACAAGAAGTGGGCAGCATTATCTCCTGCAAATGTAAACAAACTTGTTTGTCTGAGCAATTGGCTGAACAAGAAGTTGGACTGAGTGGACATGCAGGCTCTAAAATTTTATATTTTATTTTTGAAAGCAGTTGTTGTTTTGTACATAATTCTACATTTGTAAGTGCAACTTTCATGATAAAGAGATTGCACTCCATTATTTGTATTAGGTGAATTGAAAAAAATTTTTGTTTTTTACTATGCAAATATTTGTAATAAAATAATATAAAGTTAGCACTGTACACTTTGTATTCTATGTTGTAATTGAAATCAATATATTTGAAAATGTGGAAAACATCAAAAATATTTAAATAAATGATATTCTATTCTTTAACAGTGCGATTAATATTTTTAATTGCATGATTAATCGCGATCGATTATTTTTAACTGGTTGACAGCCCTAGTATAAATAATGGATTAGTTACAGTTGATATACAGTACTGGGCGAAGGCCACTCTGAAGTTATTCAGGCTCTGAAAGGAAATAAATTACGTGCAGTAGCATCCTTGTGGGAAGATAGTTGTGCGTATAATAGAGATGCCTTGAGGAACTAAAACTTCTTTGTTCCAAACTTTATAGTACAGATTGTAATCCATCAGTTATTTTATTTGGATACATGGACATGTTTCTAATTTAGATTTAGTTACAAAACTAGTATGAAACCAATTAATATGTTGCAAAAACATGGCTGCAGTTAGGTAACAACTGAAGTTTTTGACTCTGCTACGATATGGCAGTCCTTTGTCTTTAAATACACCTATGTATACGTCTTAATAAAATTGCTTTAATCCTAGTATAGAAAGAAGCAATGAAAACATTGGAAGAAATCTATGATGGGGAATTAGTTACGTATTGAACATTTTTCCTCCTTTAATGTGTTTTGGTGCTTCTGTTTTATTACACTTAGGAACCACCCAGATTGAGGCGAAGTTATGTGCTATAGAAGATGACAATTTTGATGTTTATCTTTACGTAACAATAAAAGATGAAAAGGTAAAGTATCTCACACTTACAAATCTGTCCATCTGCAGATCTATGCTCATACAGTATTTTGCAAGTCGCTGTGGTCACATTAGTATGTGATCAGTTTATTGAGAATCAAGTGTTTTTAATTCTGGATGAGGTACAGTAATAACTTCTGTCAGTTATTGTAAAAGCGAAAGTCAGGGATTTAATGGGGCTTTTATTGTAAGTCCCTGGTGCTCATAGCTCCCTGAAAACTTTTTTATTCTTTGTTCCAGTGCAAAAATCCTTCAGCTATTTTTGGTTTGTAGGAGAGTGAATGAAGTACATTTTTCAGAACTGTAAGAAATACACCTCTACCCCGATATAATGCCACCTGATGTAACACGAATTCGGATATAATGCAGTAAAGCAGTGCTCTGGGGGGGTGGGACTGCGCACTCTGGTGGTTCAAAGCAAGTTCGATTTAACGCGGTTTCACCTATAACGCGGTAAGATTTTTTGGCTCCCGAGGACAGTGTTATATCAAGGTAAACTGTTTATCAGTTATGTCAGAAATGGCTAACTGGGGAAAAACACTTAGTTTTACATGGAATAGTTTTGAACATGTAGCCCCTTTGTGGTTTTGTGTGTGTAGGGTGGGGAAGGGAATACTGAACTTTTAGATAGATGTTCAAATGAACATCTGCCTCTTTATGAATCAAAATGCATAGTTTCTGACCTGGCTTGATAGTTCATGGGGCTACTGCTGAAACAGACTGCAGGAGAGAAAATTGTAAATGTGTGATTGATATACACAAAGTGTTTCAATGTTATGTCTTTTTGGGAGGCCAAACAGGTTCTTCTGAAATAAAACTTTGGCTTTCTGACTGTTTGCCCGTTATTTAGAAATTAACCTCTTTTTTAGGTGTCTTTTGTGCTGTCTTTAGTGCTGTTTTTTTTAAATCATGCTTTTTCATTTATAATGGGAGTGCATGATTTTTTTAGTGTGGACATTGGGCTGTTCAAGGAGAGCAATTTAAAAGGAATCCAAAATTCTATTCATTACTATTGTGCTACTCAATAAACTACCTGAAACTCCAGCTTCTTAAAAAATTTTCCCAAGAACAACCAAGAACATATGCTCAGAGTAGAGTTTACCTAGCTGAGAATACTTCTCTCATTAACTTCAATGGGAATTGGAGCGCTCAGTAACTGAGAGAATCAGTCTGCTGCTGTTTAGGTGTCTAAATATGAATGTTAGTATCTGAATTATGTACCCATGTTGGAAAATGTTGGCCTTAAGTACTTTCCATGCTGTCTGTTTTCATTTACTTTAGACTGCTAACCTGTTAAAACTATTGCAAGTTTGTGGCTTAACTTAAATCCACTGCTTTGCAACAGTAACCCTCTATGTGACAAGAGAGGTGAGTTGGTTTTTGGCAGATTCTCCTTAGTATGCATATTCTTGCATGTATTCATCATAATATTTGCTTATATTAGTGACTAAAATATATTTTTACTATTTTGGTTACCAAGGTAAAGATGAATGAATGAGCTGGATTACGTTCCCTCTTATGCACTTTCAAATAACACTGCTCTACAGCCAAAATGCTTCTGAAATAAATGTAGTCCAACTATACTAATTCTGGGTCACTGAGAACGAAAACGATGCTGAAAATTGTTGGTTGGCTGTAGTTTTCAAGATATGCTATTGGGTCAGTATATACGACCCTTGACTTGGGAATGGCGGAGGATAAGTGAGTTATAAAGGGAAGGGATCTCAATTTAAACCAGAAATGACTAAAATACATCTTTGACTGGATCTATGAATAAATCTATGACTGGGTTTGGACAGTACTTGCTTTTTAGGCAAAACAATGAATGATGCAATCTGAAGCTGGTATTGCATCATACATGATATGAATTGCATCATGTTATTCCTAGAAGTCATGGATGATGCAATCATAACGAAGCTTACATCACTCTGCTGAACAAATCGCCCCATATCAGCTCTAGAAATCATACAGTGTGGTGCTCTCTTATTTGTCAGTGTTTGATTTTGCAAAGGGACACATTTCTGTTTAGCCAAAGTGAGCAGAGATGCCTTGTACTTGTGTGAACAGTGCAGATAACTTCTGCTATGTTTGTGGTGAAGTGACTTTTGCATCACAAAAGCGCAGTATAACCACTCTGGTTAAGAGAGCCTATCACCTTTATTTTGGCTGCAAAATTGGAGTTCAGGACAAGAGGTGGGCCCCACACATATGCTGCAACACTTGTGCAACAAATCTTCGCCAGTGGTTGAACAGGAAAAGGAAATCTATGCCTTTTGCACTGCCAATGATTTGGAGAGAACCAACAGATCATACCAGCAATTGTTACTTCTGCATGGTGCCTCCAGTTGGGAAAGATGTGTCAAAGAAGAAAAAGTGGACAGTGCATTATCCAAACATTCCATCAGCTATACGCCCAGTACCCCACGGAGCAGGACTGCCGCTTCCTGATGCACCAGAATCATTCTCACTTGAGTCAGACGAGGAAGAGGATGAAACTTCTGGTCCTGAACCATCAATGTCACAGGACCCACATTTTCTCCCATCCTCCTCTGAACCACACCTCATAACACAAGGTGAACTGAATGACCTTGTCAGGGATTTGGAACTACCCAAGAGTAAGGCAGAGCTGTTGGGCTCCAGACTACAGCAGTGGAATCTCCTGGCAGGCTATCAGGGCAAATGGAGCCATCAATGCTTGCAGACTATTGCTGGACAGTGACAAGAGATGCTCCATTTAATGAATACAAGAGACAAGCCAAGAAGCGCCGAGTAGACACTGAATAGGACTAAACTATGTACATAATAGTTTTTTGCCTTTTGTTTCATAATAAATTTTATTTATATAACCCTTTTGCTGATTTTTAAAGTGTTACATAAACAGGACAGGTGAAATATTATCATGTAAAGCACCATAAACACATGTGTCATAAACAGATAAGTAAGAGTTAAGAGAACAAAAGTGCTTCATATCTCTTTTGCCTGGAAAGGGTTAACAAGAACAGTGAGCCTGGCTGTCACCTGACCAGAAGACCAGTCAGAGGACAGCATACTTTCAAATCTTAAGGGAGGGAAGTTTGTGTGTGTGCTGTTGGAATTTGGTTGTTGTTCACTCTGGGGGCTGAGAGGGATCAGACGTGCAACCAGGTTTCTCTCCAATCTCTCGGATACAGGCTCTTATAAGTTCAGAATAGTGAGTACTAGGTAGATAAAGCGAGTTAGGCTTATGGTTGTTTTCTTTATTTGCAAATGTGTATTTTGTTGGAAGGAGTTCAAATGTGTATTTGCTGAAAGGATTTTAATTTGTACTTGTATACTGAGGCTGAGAGGGTATTCCCAGCAGGGCTGGCTTTAGGCCGATTCGCCCGATTCCCAGGAATCGGGCCCCCACGCTTAAGAGGGCCCCGCACCTTAGACATTTTTTTTTAAACTTACCCCTGGTTCCTGGCTGCGATCTGCTCAGGGGTCTTCCGTGGTCCCACTCCCTTGAGCGAAGCACAGGTGGGAGCGCGGCAAGCCCTGTGGCCCCGGCTGGGGCCCTGGCCGGAGCGCAGCAAGCCCCACGGCCCTGCTCTCCCGGCTGGAGCTCCGTGCTTTTAGATAGCCTCCAGAGCCCTGGGGTAGTGAGGGGCTCTGGGGGCTATTTAAAGGGTCAGGGCTCCAGCTACCTGCCTCTGCCACCCCAGTCCTTTAAATAGCTGCCAGAGCCCCACCACCGCCATGCATTCTCCAGGGCTCCCGCGGCTATTTAAAAGGTCCAGGGCAGGGTAGAAGCTGGGGAGCCCCGGGCCCTTTAAATAGCCCCCAAAGCCCTGGGATTGCAGGGAGCTTTGGGGCTATTTAAAGGGCTGGGGCTCCAGCTGCCTGTGCTGCACCCTCTGCCTTGCCCATACCAGCCCCGCTCCCCCTGCCTGCAGCCAGCTCTGCACCCCGTGCCCACAGCCAGTCCCTGTCAAACCCCCTGCCGTGTCTCCAGTCAACCCCTGCCACACACCCGTGGCCCTGCCCAAAGCCAGCCAGCCCCCCACACACTGCTGCCCGCACCAGCCCTGCACACCCTGCCCTGTCTCCAGCCAACCCCTGCTGCACCCCCCTGCTTAAAGCCAGCCAGTCTCTGCCTCTGTCTCCAGCCCTGCCAACCCCTGCTGCATCCCCCCGCGGCTCTGCCTGAAGCCAGCCCGCCCCACACACCTCCTATTTCCAACCAGCCCCGCACCCCTTGCCCTGCCTCCAGCCAGCCCCATGTCCACTGCTGCCCTGCAGTTCCAGGACAGTAACCCTGCACACTGGCTTCAATGAGGTGGACAGGGAGAAACTGGGACCCACACGTGAAACAGCAGTCATTAATAACCAATCAACAGCATATATGATGCAATGTACATAATATACAATTTTATTTATATAGTTATGGAAAGTAAATAATACATGAAAGAAATGAGAGGCTTTTTTTTCCACTTTTTTTTTTAAGTCATCCCTGCCAGGGCCCCGCCGAAAATGTTCGAATTGGGCTCCACACTTCCTAAAGCCAGCCCTGATTCCCAGTGTCTATAGCTGAAAGACCCTGTACCTATTCCATTTTAAATTTACAAAGATAATTTTTACTGTTTTTTCTTTCTTTAATTAAAAGCTTTTCTTGTTTAAGAACCTGATTGTTTTTTTATTCTGGTGTGAGACCCCAGGGGACGGGGTCTGGATTCACCAGGGAATTGGTGGGGAGAAAGGAGGGAAGGGGGAGGGAGAGGCTAATTTCTCTCTGTGTTAGGATTACTGTCTCTCTCAGGGAGAATCTGGGAGGGGAAGAGAGAAGGAGGGGGGAAGGTGCATTTTCCTCTCTGTTTTAAGATTACAGGGGTTTGAATCACAGTGATCTTCCAGGGTAACCCAGGGAGGGGAAGCCTGGGAGAGGCAACGGTGGGGGAAAGGGTTTACTTTCCTTGTGTTAAGATCGAGAGGGTCTGGGTCTTAGGGGTCCCCAGGCAAGGTTTTGGGGGGACCAGAGTGTACCAGGCACTGGAATTCCTGGTTGGTGGCAGCGCTACAAGTACTAAGCTGGTAATTGAGCTTAGAGGAATTCATGCTGGTACCCCATCTCTTGGACGCTAAGGTTCAGAGTGAGGAATTATACCATGACAACATGAAAAGACCTAGGTTTACAATTTATGATTAAAACTTTACTATCTACACAATATACATAGACATAAAATGTAAAAACTTAAATATCTTAGAAACAGTAGCCAATCAGTTGTTTTAATTGTCACATTTGAATTCAGTACATCAAAATACGTAATAAATATCACATTTTATCTCTGAAGCAGACGATTCAGTGTAATTGCTTGCTAATTTCCAATTAGTTATGCCTGAGCAATATCATTGAAGCCAATAGAGGCTGTGGTAGTAACTAGTGATGACTTTTGAAGACAACAGGGTTGCACAGACAGTTTGTCCTGCCATTGCTATTAGTGATGTATGCGAAGGAAAGAAATCAGCTTGACTTTCCAGTCACAATGAGCTTTCAGGGCTCACAGAAGAAAACCATTGTATGTTGACTGAGCACATTTGCTGCAGAATTTAGTGAGTGACAGTAAGCACGAACCCCATAATGTTTTTGCAAAGTTAATTTTCAGAGTAGAACTGCACTCAAAAATGCCAACATGCTAACTACTAGAAATTAATTTCCCTTTTTGTTTTGCTGTTAAAAGGATATTCTGCTGAAAATGTCCACAAATAGACCTTTGCTCATTTTCATTGCTATGCTGTGGCATGCAAATCATTAACTCTATTCCAAATATACATTGTGAATTTTCAATTGATTACCTTTTTGTACTTCATGTTTAGGAAATGTGTTGTTTTGTAGGTATGTGTTAATGATGATCTCGTTGCAAAGAACTTTGCTCGTTATGTGATGACCAAAGAAAACACAGTTAATTCTACCAAAAGTCAAAAGCCATGGTCCTCATTAAGTCTGAAGTCTTCTCCAGAGAAAGTGATCAGTCCTGCACTTGCTCTTTGGCCAGTGTTAATGCAGGGGAAGGTTAACAATAATCTTGAAACAAGTGAGTACAGTGTATACTCTACTCCTTCTGAAGCCCAATATAGTTTCCAAAAATGGAATGGGATGTTAACTCTGCACTATATTGTCATAACTTGTGTGTTGGTTGCACTGGTTGACATAATTTCTATTCCAAAAACCATTCTTTTCACCTGAACACAACTCAGTCCCCTTGTTAATTCTAGTGAAATAGTAGCAGTCCTCTAGGTTTAAAAGTTGGCTGGATCTTGTTCCCGAGATCAGGAAATGGGCACTTTGTATTTCTAGTATAATGTGAGGTGTTCAGGTCTTTTTTTAGGCTATATGTGTTCACAGTCCAAAGACACTGTGGAATCTTCAGGAGCACAAGTAGTAGAATGTTATATGAAATACATGCAGGGCCATCTGCTTAAAAAATATGGAAGCTTGATAATGCACAAAGTTTACATAGCAAAAAATCCTTGGATAAGTGGCTTAACAGTACCTGTTCTTCCAACTTGAGCTTTTTCTTTCTCTCCCATTTCTCTGTTTGCCTTACCAGTTTCCAGCTTTTGCTGTCTCTCCCCTTGTCTTCGTTACTAGTTTCACTGATTATCTTTGGAGGAGGAAGTCCTGGTACCTTGCTGAATTATATCATAAGTTTGTTCATTCTTCTCTCTGCTCTCCTGAAACCATCAAACTGTTCTATAATCCTATCCTGTGCTTCTGTTTCTTGCAACTCTTCATCACTCTCAGATTTCTGCCCAAACCTTCTTGTCTTCACTTTTAAGGCCCTTTGTGACCTGTTGTTGCCAGAAACTGGGCCTGGATGACAGGGGATGCATCACTCGATAAATTACCTTGTTCTCTTCATTCCCTGTAAAGCATCTGGTACCAGGCACTGACAGAAGATAGGATATTGGGCTAGATGTACCATTGGTCTGAGCCAGTGTGGCCATTTTTATGTCCTACCTCATCTCTTATTCGCAGTTGCAATGTTGATTTCTGCTTCAGCTCTGCTAGTCTTGATTGCACCTAACCATTGATTGCACTGAAATTGTTCACTACTAGTAGTAGCTAAATAACTTTAGAATTTTGTAATATTTTTAAAATAAAGGTTAATGTGTTCAAGTATTTATACTGTCAATATTACTATTGGCAATTTAAGTGAAGAGGAGCTGTGGAAGCTCAGCTCTGTAAATATCAGACCCTCTAGAGCAGGGGTCAGCAACCTTCGGCACATGGCCCATCAGAATAATCTGCTGGCGGGCTGTGAGACAGTTTGTTTATGTTGACCATCTGCAGGCATGGCCCCCTGCAGCTCCCATTGGCTGCGGTTCGCTCTTCCCGGCCAATGGGAACTGCAGGAAGTAGCACAGGCCTCAGGGACATGCAGGCCACTGCTTCCAGCAACTTCCATTGGCCGGGAACAACAAACCGCGGCCACTGGGAGCTGCAGGGAGCCATGCCTGCGACGGTCAACGTAAATAAAATGTCTTGCAGCCTACCAGCAGATTACTCTGATGGGTCACATGCCGAAGATTGCAGACCCCTGCTCTAGAGTATATCTACACTGCAGTTAAAAACCCGCAGCTGGCCCGTGCCAGCTGACTTCGGGTCATGGGGCTCAGGCTAAGGGGCAGTTTAATTGCAGTGAAGAGATTTGGACCTGTAATGGAGCCCAGGCTGTAGGACTCTGGGAGGTAGGAGGATCCTAAAGCTCAGGCTGTAGCCCAACCCTGGATGTCTACACTGCAGTTATACAGCCCCTTAGCTTGAGCCCCACGAGCCCAAGTAATCTGGCATGGGCCAGCCACAGGTTTTTTATTGCAGTGTATATACATGGTGGTCCAAAATTTTCAAAAGTGCATGCAGTGCCCTGTGGATACTATACAAGCTTTAGAAGTATGCACACTCTTCATAAAAGTAGCTAAATGTCTATAAGATTTTATACAATTAAATTGGAAATTTTGCTTTTTGAGTTTCTTTATAGCTCTGTTATATACCATGTATGGTTTCATATACATATGGTGATTTTTAATAATAAAAACAAAAATCTATTTTTGAGAGCTATTATAGTAGTTGTAGTTGTGGTTGTAAAGTATAATCATATGCGTCCTCTAGGTGATGATGCTTCTAGTTATTTTCTTGAAAAGACATGCAGAAAAATTGCTGCACCTGCTTTTAATGGAAAAACTGAGTCTGTAAGTATTGCATACCATCTTTCAAAAATAACTTGAAATTAAAATTTGCATAAAATGTGTTGATGTTCAGAAGTGCCCTTTAATGTAAAGTTCATTTATTTCCTCTGCAGTTGCTTATATTAGTACTAAATTAAAACTGTGCCAGATAAATTACATAAAATCATAGAAATGTAGGTCTGTAAAGGACCTAGAGAGGTCAAGTCTAGTCCTTTGCTCTGTTGACAGCACCAAGTAAACTGAGACCATCCCTGGGAGGTGTTAGTCCAACCTGTTTTTAAAAAGCCTCCAATGGTGGGGATTCCACAAACTCCCTTGGAAGCCTATTCCAGAGTTTAACTACTGCTATAGTTAGACATTTTTTCCTAATATCTAACAAAAATCTACTTTGCTGCAGATTGAACCCATTAACACTTATACTACTTTCAATGGACATGGAGAACAAGTGATCACTGTCCCCTTTGTAGCTTCCCTTAACATATCTGAAGATAGTTATCAGGCCCTTCTCAGTCTTCTTTTCTCAAGAGTAGACATAGATTCATAGACTCTAGGACTGGAAGGGACCTCGAGAGCTCATAGAGTCCAGTCCCCTGCCCTCATGGCAGGACCAAATACTGTCTAGACCATCCCTGATAGACATTTATCTAACCTACTTTTAAATATCTCCAGAGATGGAGATTCACAACCTCGCTAGGCAATTTATTCCAGTGTTTAACCACCCTGACAGTTAAGAACTTTTTCCTAATGTCCAATCTAAATCTCCCTTGCTGCAGTTTAAGCTCATTGCTTCTTGTTCTATCATTAGAGACTAAGGTGAACAAGTTTTCTCCCTCCTCCTGATGACACCCTTTTAGTATAATACATGCCTAGTATTTTTAATATTTCCTTATAGGTCAGGTATTCTAAACCTCTTACCATTTTATAACTGTCCTCTGGACTCTCTCCAATTTGTCCATAGCTTTCCTAAAGTGTGGCACCCAGAATTATACACAGTTTTCCAGCTGAAGCCTTTCCAGCCCTGAGTAGGGCAGGACAGTTTACCTCCTTGGTCTTACATAACTTTTGTTAATACCCTCCGGAATATTAGTATTTTTTGCAGGTGCATCACATTGTTGACTCATATTCAATTTGTGATCCACTGTAACACCTAGATCCTTTTCAGTAATACTATTGCCTAACCAGTTATTTTCCATTTTGTAGTTATGCATTTGATTTTCCCTTCTTACGTGGAATACTTTGCACTTGTCTTTATTGAATTTCCTCTTGTTGAATCCAGAGCCTTTCTCCAATTTGTCAAGGTTGTTTTGAATTCTAATCCTACCCTCCAAAGTGTTGTCAACCTCTTGCAGCTTGGTGTCATCTGCAAATTTTATAAGCATACTCTCCATTCCATTATAATGAAAATACTGAATGATTTGTAATGTAACACAGTGAAGATTGCAGCACCTAATACTTTATATATAATAGTAGCTTGAATAATTGTATCTCAAACCAACATTCAAATTTTCCCCAAATCAGAGTTCTTGGAGGGCTGGCTTGCTTGAATCTTCAGCAGTTTTACACTTGTCAAGAGAGGGGTCTCTAGGCTCATAGACTATGTCACTTGAACTTCTGTTTGTATGTACATACGCAGTCTGTTTCCCTGTGCATGTGCAGCCATGAAGTTGTAGCTCACATTTGAAAATTTGATGTGAAATTGCAATCGGGTAAGGAACAGAGTTAAAAGGGCGCTAATTTATTCTGTCAGAAAAACTTCTACTTGCTACCCTGAGAGGTAGCATATTACAGCACTTCATATGTAATCAATTTTACTGTTTCTTTATATAGTCAGTCTGTTTCCCTTGTTCTTTTGTGTGGATCTTTCATACAGTATCATGGGAAAATACTTTAAAATAGGATAAATTGATTTTAAAGCCACAAAAATACTCAGGGGATTTGAGGATAGGCATCCCGTTTTGTGAAGCCACGTATACTTTGGGTGAGTATGTCCTTTTAAGATTGGTGATGGTATGATAACTGGTTAATTTCTAGATTGTTTGGTGTTTAAGCTTTTTAAACTGCTATAGTCTGAATGTCTAACTTTTTAATATATCTTCAGTGTTCTGATAATGTTGGTGTGAATTATTAATCTATTTGCATCTTTTCTTAATTCTGAAACAAAAATTATCTATTTCTGTTGCTTTTCTTAATCTATTGTCTGTTCTAGTCTTTCAAAAATGTGAAATTAACTTTGTCTTGTCTTACTGTGGCCGTTATTGGTTAATTGTTTTTTGTTTTTTTTAGCTGGAAGTGGTTGTGGTCTTGCATTAGAAACAAAACCAATCTTATCATGCGTAATTTTTCACATGGAATAATGATTTTTCTAATACGCTTTTCCTCAGGGCAGTGACAACATATGTATCTATTTTTTGTCTTGTTTTATTAGGCTGTCAGAGCAACTGTGGGTTTCTCTTTTAAAGAAAATATAAATATTTCTGCACAGCCTAATGTGCAGGTAAACAGGTATGATTCAAATATTCTTGTCTTTTTTTTTTAATTAACAGTTTTTATATGTAACAATAATACAAATCCCAAAGTGTTTTCAGCCAATGTTTTGAGGCCATTAAAAGAGAACTCAGCTTTTTGGGGGATTTGTTGTTGGTGGTGGTTCATATTTGGAGTAAAACTAGTGGTTACATTTAAACAGCGAGAATTAGATGCAGTTTAGCTAGTCAAACATCAACTAAGTGCAAATATTGCCATTTCTCATTTATTAGCTGAATTTTCAGTCTTTTGTAACAAAGGGTTTTTGTATACCTCTGTAAATTCATGCAATAACTTTTATTCTAGTGCCTTACATGAAAATATAATTAAAAAACAACTATAGGAGATAAAGAACACAATGAAAAAAGTGGCTCTGTGAAGTATATTTCCCCCCTTATTCCTTTTAAATACATAGCAAGTGCATGAAAAGAAAACTAAATGAGTGAATTTGGCAGTTGAAGCCAGACTCGGTCGATTATTTCCCTTTTTGAAATTTCAAAACCCCTTTTTCTTAGATGAAGTTTGATTTAGTTCTCTGTATCCTGAGAAATTAGCTATTGAGATTTGAGTGATGGTTCCCTTAACTGATTGTTATAGGTCAAAAGTAAGTATTAAATTCTGAACATCTTGATTTATTAGTAACAACAATTTGTTTTCTTGTGAATTTCTGCAGCTCTTTAAAGGGAATTTAAAGTCTTTGCATACATGCTAGACATTTGAAATATTTCACAGCATACTAATGTGTGTGTATATATAATAATTTTAAGTGAAGTTAAAAACTGGTTGTGATGGTGTTTGGAAAAGGACATCACTGTTTTGTAAGTGTTGGATTTAATACTTGAACGCTTTTTCAGGCTCCTGCAGTTTTTGAATCCTGATCCTTTGAAAACTGATAATATTCATTATGAACAGCAGGTACTTGTAAAACTTAACTTCATATCTTTATTGTATAAACTTCACTACTAAGCTCTTTATGGCCTTGTAATTGTACATTGTTTGTTCTCAAATGAGTCCTATTTTAAAATATATTAAATACTTTCTTATAAAAAGTTCAATGGGACACAAGAATGGCTTTATCATTAGACTAGATGTATATAATCGTGCCCTCATATTCAGAACTCTAATTGTTAGCATTTATCCTGGCATTCATACTGTTTTCTGTGTAATTGAAATGTGATAACCTTTTATAATTGTGTAGATTTGCTCTAGGTAGATGTAATTCAGGTAGATTTATGGGAGCAACTTCTGGAATTCACGTATGCTTTTTTGGTTCTTTTATATCTGGAAAAAAATTACATGTGGAGACATTTTATATATATTCCAAAGAGCATAATTTTTAGCCAAAGTTTGTTTTAAAAATTAATCTTAGTTCATCATTCTAAAATATACTGAATTTTTAGAGTTTTTTCTATTTGATATCAACTTTTAATGACTAAGGATTGTTACTTTAGGAAGTTTTCAGCAAAGAATTCATGGTGCTTACCTGGAGACTATATGGTAAAACTTTGTGTCAGAGTTCTTGTAAATCCCTTTCCAAAGTGGGAGAGGAAGTTGATCTGTACCCTAGAGTGTCATCTTAAATAAAGTATTTTTAAAAGTACAGACCCCTAGGCTATTAGTGACAGTTGTATTTGAATGGACAGCATGGGGGCTGTCCATTAACTGCTCTGTCAGATTTGTGCCCAGATGTTGTTATTCCTGTAAGAGCATCCAGAATCTGTGTAGTGGATGGGAGAAGAAAATGAGATATTTCCAGTTAAAAGAGGAAGAAATCTTCATTTTCAGTAGGAAAACAAACAGGGAGACTTAGTTTGTTAGCCTAGTTTTTTAATATGTTGACAAGTGTTGTGTTTTTTTTAGTCCATAATCTAACAAAAACAATCATGCAAGGTCACCGACATGCAAGGTTTTAAAAAGGTGTGCTGATTTTTGGCAAATTATTAAAAAAATATATAGGATTATCAAAAATTGCCTCTGCACATTCCCATTTTCATTATGCATGCCATTATCATCTCTCAGCTTTGAAACCATATAGAAATGAAATGCCTGTTGGGATAATGCAACTATTCAGCAGAACATTTAAGTCTGAGCACATGAAAAAAGTATGCAGAGTCCCACTTTCTTTGGTGAGTTATACTAGTGGGAATAGGCAGAAGCACTTAAACTGGCAAGTAGCTTTTCTTACTCGTAATTCCTTTCCTTAAAATGTACTCTTTGGCCACTTTAGTGGGGTAGCATAGGAAATAAAAACTTTTTAGTACATATTTTTTTGTTAGTGTTTTCTAAATGATGTGTGTACTTTCAGGAATTTCAAAAGATCAATACAGAACAACCTCCAATTGTTCTCAGCAACAAAATAGAGCCATGTTCAGTTCTTGAAACAACACCACTTTTGGCAGATCTGAAAAAGGTAATATTAACATTTATTGTTTGATACCATGAATGTGTTAAAGGATGGTTCTGATGCCCCAGCCCAGTCCTCAAATATTAAAGGGCTCAATTTTTTTTAAAGAGGGGCAGGAGTGAACAGCAAGTGTGTTCATTTAAAAAAAAAATGTAATATGTCTTTGAGACTCTGTTCTCAAATTTCCAGCCCCTGCCTCTAGGTGGAGGCGGGAGCTTGGAGATAGCTTATTTTATGATACAGGTGGAAGAAACAGAATTGCTCAGACAATGAACTGGGAGAACTTCCTAGCTCTTTGGGAACCTCTGTATGGGAAAAGAGTATTCACCTATATGTGTCTCATACAAGAGGATGGGGGAAGGTGCTGAAGACAGTAGTGTCTTTTTCTCAGAATTTAGAATGGGAGAGGATGGAATCTTTTATTACCTGAGTGCCCTAGCTACTACTTTTAACACAGAGATCCTTCATTTCATAGCTTCCATTTTCACTTCATCCACTGATTACTTCAGGGTAATTTTAAATGTGTCCAGGTGAGATTCAGATCCCATTATTGAGGATATTATCTCAACAAATCCTTTAATGACTGGGTGTTAAGGGTCAGTTTGGTTTTTTTGTGAGTGGACAAAAGCTTTTAAATACACCCAGTTTATTATTTCATTCAACACCAACTATATCCAAGAGAAGTATATGGAGCTGGTTGAATTTTTCATAGCAGGTCAGTCTCCTCACTGATTTTACTTTGGCTTATTTGATCAGAAGGATCTCATTGATGGTAGCTGGCCTCAGAATGGTTCCTGAGCAGTGTTTCTTCAAGTCAGGTCCCCATGAATGATACGCTTGCAGGTGTGGCAGCGCCTGGGATTAAATATCTTCATCAGCAGTGCCCGTTGGACCACACATGTGCACCTCCCCGTCTTGTGCTGTAAGTGGGACATGTATATAACACTGTATAGTCCGACCGCCCTCAGTTCCTTCTCTGCCGCCTTTGGTCTGGGATGGAATCCACAGCAGGGTCCACTTCTCCTGTTCCCTCAGTAGCTAGTGCCTTACCTGTTAGTTGTAGTGTAGTTAGTGCTGCTTCTCCTTCTCCTTTCTTAAATCTAAACAAAAAGGTTTTTTGTTTTAACTTTACCTTTACAGCTGTGTCAGTAGCTTAGGTTTTCATTTTCCCACCCTTCCAGGCCAGGAAGCTTTGTTCCCTCACCCTTATGCCCAGAGCCTGAGGATATAAGAGGTATGTGCCCCTCTGGGGCCGCTTTCTTGGGAATGGACAGCAACCCACAGTGTAATTGTTGTCCCACAAAAGAGTCCCAATGCCATGGCATAACAACCAGAGCCAGAAAAGACTGAGACATTTGGTTAAAATTTCTCCTCATGGAGAAATCACTGTGACCTGCATTGGACCTGGGCCCAGACTGCGCTTCTGTGAGGCCCTCACACTCTGCCAGGTCGTCTGCTGATCCTCATTCCCTGTGTCTCGAAGAGAAGTCATCTCTTTCTTGCTCTGACAAGAAGAAGTGGGCTTCCTCCTCACACTTTGAGGCACAGTCTGGAAGAACACCATCCTTTGCAAGGTCAGCTGCCTCAGCATCCTCTGAAATAGATCCAGGGCGTGTACAAGTACTTTCTGTACTGGAATGAAGAAATGGTCTAAAGACCCTAACCAGGCAGACCTACAGCCCTCTGCACTGTCTCAGCTCTGGAGACTGAGACAGGCCAGCTTCAGGAGCTATGGCACTGGTAAAATTGCTGTTATTGGCATCCTTTTCGACATTCATGAAGCCCTCAGTACCATTGAAACTGTTAGTACCCACCAAGTCATTAGTGCTGGCCAAGTCTCTTGCACCATCTACTGACTCTTCAATGGAACACACTCCTCCTTCGGCACCAAGTCGTAGACCAGCACCAGTGATTTTTTTTTTCCCCTCCACAAGACTTCAGGTACCTAAAGAGCCGCTGGTATCTGACACTCCTGAATCACCTATCCTCAGATATGACCTCCTCCCTCTTCCAATCTTCCCTCCAGACTCATGATACTCCTTCTTTTCTCCCCTGAGGATGGCACCTGCCTCACCAGCGATAAGGAGGAAAAGGAGGGTCCCATCACATCCTTGTCTATCAGACAAGTTCCACCTCCTCATCCTCACTATGCACAATTTACATCTGGTCCACAATCTTGGTACAGACCACCATGGATGCATCTACATGTTCCACTCCCCCCCACAGTGGCTATATTGGGACCCTGGGACCATGTACAGGGCACAGTTCGGGAAACCTCCCATGGAGCAAAGCTGGAGACATACACTTCTTCCTTCTCCATCGATGTCTCACCCTCCAGGGGCTGAATCTCTGCTGGTACCAACTGAGGAGACGGGACAGGAGGAGGAAGCTCCACCAACATTACATTTATTTTCCTCTTCCCATCATGAGGCTACCATGCTTCCACCTCCTATAATTGCAGATGACTTCATACGTTTTCAGGAGTTAATCTACAGGGTTGCAGATTGCCTGCAGATTCCTTTGAAGGAAGTCAAGGATCAGCAGCATAAGCTGCTTGATATTCTGCACACATCCTCTTCCAAGATTGCCCTATCGATCAGTGAGGCTCTTCTCAACTCCACGAAAGTGCTCTTGTGGACCCCGACGTCCATTCCTCTGACTTGCAAACACTTTGACAAAAAATGCTGCATTCCAGCGAAAGATGCAGAATTTCTATTCTTGTGCCCCAACCCAAATTCTCTGGTCAATGCAATGCAAGAGAGAGACCTCAAAACCAAACCCATTCTAACCATTCAGACAGAGATTGGAAACACTTAGACATATTTGGATGCAAGGCATTTCATCAGTCACCCTCCAATTTTGAATTTCAAACTACAAGGCTCTGATGGCTAAATGCAGCTACTTAAACTACTCCAAGTTGGAGGAGCTTTGTTGTGACCTTCCAAAGGCCAAGAAAGAGCAGTTTCAGACCCTAATATCCGAGGGACACCTCCTAGCCCATACAGCCCTATAGCCTCGTTAGACTCTGCAGATACCGCCACCCACTCCATCGCAACTGCTGTGGTCATGAGATGTGCATCTTGGCTTTCCTAAGGAGATACAAACCACTGTGGAAGACTTAACCTTTGAGGGCCAAAAACTTTTCTTGATGCACACGGACGATTCCCTGCACTCCCTTGAAGACTCCTGAGCCACTCTGTGCTCTCTCGGCATCTACGTGTCAGCGCTAAAGAGATACTCAGGCAAATATCCTCTCCCTCCGCAATCCTGACCACCGCAGTATATACCTTAACAGCACTATGACATCCAGCGCTGAAAAAACAAAGACCTCACTTCTAACGTAGACATCCTACTCATCAAAGGGCTGCCTCTCACGGGTCCCCACCAAAGCAACAATTTTGAAATTATGGTTGAGACCCCAAGAAGCCTCCCATTCTTCCACTCATTCCAACTATCTTTGGCATCACACCAGTTTTGACTAGCTCTGTGTTGCCATCATGGAGACTAGTCACCTCGGACAAGTGGGTTCTAGAAATAGTCAAGGGAAGGATACTCCATCCCCTTCCTATCTATCCCACCCCACCATCCTCTTCCCCTTCCCTCTTTAGGGACCCCTCTCACAAACTCATTCTACAGGGAGAAATAAATGATCTACAACTGGGACCATACACCCACTCCCTTTTAAACATAGGAGACAGGATTTCTACTCCCATTACTTTTAGATCCAGAAGAAATCCGGTAGCTGATGGCCCATCATGGACCTTGGCAATTTAAAGAAATTTGTCAAACTGCAATGTTTCAAGATGGTTACCCTCTCCACTATTATCCCAGCACTGGAACAGGGGGACTGGTTTTTGGCCTTCAGCCTCCGACACATTCTTTCATATGACAGTACACCCCAGCCACAAGGGATTTCTCTGATTCATCATAGATGATGACCAGTACCAATATAAGGTAGTGTCTTTCGGACAGTAACAGTCCCTTTGGTGTTCTCTTGCAGTAGTCGCTGCCTATCTAAGAAAACAAAGCATTATGATCTTTACATATTTGGATGATAGTCTCCTCCAGGACCCATACAAAACCAACGCTCTCTGAGCTGTCTGTATAACAATGGACCTGTTTATGAAACTAGGCCTCCTTGTGAATCTAAAAAAGTCCACTTCAATGCTCGTACAACACCTGGAATTCATCAGCGCACAAGTGGATGCCATACAAGCCAGAATCGTTCTACCACTCAGTTTCTCAGCTGTAGTAGAGATGGTGACTTCCAGAATATGTCTTCAATTTCTAAGGCCACATGACACGCACACAGTCATTAGGAGGTTTTTCCCCTAGCAGCACCTGTCGGGTGGCCGTGGAACCTCCTGGAGTGGTGCCTTCCTGGCAGTGAATATAGGTCCCTGCCGACTCACCACCTCCTCAGTTCCTTCTTGATGGTTACTCTGATAGAGGGGAAGGCGGGTGGGTTTGGAATGGACATGAGCAATGCATCTGAAAGAATAAGAGTTACAAGAAGGTGAGTAACCATTTTTTATGCCCACATCCAAGATTTTTACCCAGGATTCCGTCATCTTTCCATCTCAGTCAACCAATGCACTTTCTTGCTTCTTCCTAAATCCTCACAGTAACTAACAGCAGGCAACTCTACACACCCTAGACCTGAGATGAGCATTAGCAGTCTATTTAGACAGGACTAAACCTTTCTGAAAATCACCACGATTATTCCTCTCAACCACCAAAAGATCCAGAGGCACGTCTGTCTCTAAACAATGCCTTTCCAAGTGGATCCCGTAATGTATACATTTTATATTACAAACTCCACAATAGCCTTCTACTGCAATTAGAATACATTTCACACATTCACAATCCCCCTCAATAGCTTTTCTCAATAATGTCTCCATTGCTGACATTTGCAAAGCTGTCACATGGGCATCAACAGACACTTTTGCCCATCCCTACACTATTACACATGATACCACAGCAGACACTCTCCTAGGACCTACTGTCCTTTCATTGGCAGTAAGTGTTGCTCTGAAGCCCTAGTCTTCCATTTGGGGCACTGCTTTCTAGTCACCTACAAGTGGAGCACCTGTAGGGACATCACTTGAAGAAGAAGAGAAGGTTACTCATCCTGTGCAGTAGCTGAGGTTCTTTTGAGAAGTGTGTCCCTATGAGTGTTCCACTACCTGCCCTCCTCCCCTCTGCGTTGGAGCTGAAAATGTACTCTGTACGGCAGAGAAGGAATTGGGGGCAGTCTGGCTGCACCGTGCTATATGTATGCCCCGCTCATAGCGCAAGAATGGCATGGTGTATGTGTGGTCCAGTGGGCATTGCTGATGAAGATCTCTGATCCCAGGCGCAGGGTGTGCTGCCGCACCCACAAGTCGAGTACCTATAAGAGGACACGTCTCGAAGAACCTGTTATTGCATCGGGTGAGTAGCCTCTTTTTCAAATTTTGAAGCACGTCTAGATTGTACATATACCTTCTCATGTTTAGAAGAGAAATGTCAGTCATTCCATCATGTGTAATCTATTTGCCTGACATTTTAGTTACATTATAGTTACCGTATATGTGAGTCTAAGAAATCATGATTGAAGGATCCTGCTGGTGTATTATTGGGGGCAGTAGGTGACCCAAAAGTGGAGGTAAAATTATAGTGAAACAAGCTTTCACCACAAAAGTTAAATATGTTGACCTTAGAAAAATACATGTTGGATTTGTTCCTTTCTTCCTTTCAAGATATTTCAAATCTTTACATCTGTTTTTTTAAGAATACATTCAAAATTAAGCATTTAAATGCCCACAATGTTTTTGACATAATACTTTTTTCATTTTTTTTGTAGGAACTTCTCCGAAATAAATTTCTAGGTCCTAATCTCACGGAATCTTACTGTTGGCCACCAATAGCTCGTGGATGTGACTCAGTTGTCATTTCTCATCATGGAAATGATCCTCTTTTGTATATTCCACCAGTTCTTACATTTTTACAATCAGGAAGCTGCTACAAGTCACTGCCAACTAGGAATGGGGTAAGTAAAACAAAAAATGTTTATTTTACAAGACTGTGCCATTTTTTTTCTAATTTAAAGTGTAAATGAGTTTCATTTGAAAATATGCTCACTTTAGGAGTGTAAAACCTAGGCAACTCAGGAATAATTTGTAATGCAAAGGCAGTTGAAATATGCCTCAAACTTTTATTTTTCAAAAAATTAGTAGATTACATCTATGTAATGAGTCTAGACACATCTATGAGAGAGATTAAACAAGATGTATAAGATTATATCCCTGTTCAGCTCATTAACAACTTTTATAAAATGTTTTTCTTTATATTTCATTACATATTACCATATATATTTGTTCATAAGTTGAATTTTTTTAGTAAAAAGGGGAAGCACCAGAGAAGAGGGTCGGCTTATGCACGGGTATAGAGAAGGAGAGGTGAGACACAGCCCCTTCCCCCAACAGAGGGAGCAAGGAGAGGCAGCACAGCCAGAAAGGAAGAGGCGGAGCCAGAGTCTCTCTGCTTCTGGCCACACTGCTCTCCCCCGAGCCTCTGAAGCAGCTGCAGCTCGGGGGCTGGCAGCTGCAGCTGTGCCGCTCGGCCCAGCCCCCCCAGAGCAGGCTGTGGCCACGCCGCTGGAGCATGCTGTGGCTGCATTACCTGGCCCAGCCCAGCCCACTGGAACATGCTGTGTCCGCATTACCTGGCCCAGCCCAGCCCACTGGAACATGCTGTGTCCGCGTTGCCTGCTCTGGCCCGCCGGAGCAGGCTGCGGCCATGCTGCCCAGCCTGCCAGAGCTGCTCCAGCCACATCAGAACATCCTCCTCTGGCCCTCCCCATGATAAGGTGGGAAGGGATGGGATGGGGAGAGTGTGGTGGTCCTGGGCTAGGGGTGTCGTCATGTTACTCCCCCAACTCCTAGCTTACACTACGGGATAATTCTGATTTTACATAAACCGGTTTTATAAAACAGATTGTGTAAAGTCGAGTGCACGTGGCCACAGTAAGCACATTAATTCGTCGGTGTGCGTCCATGGTCCGAGGCTAGCATCGATTTCCGGAGCGTTGCACTGTGGGTAGCTATTCCGTTGCTATCCCATAGTTCCCACAATCTGCCCTGCCCCTTAGAATTCTGGGTTGAGAGCCCAGTGGCTGGTGGGGCAAAAATGATTGTCACGGGTGGTTCTGGGTAAATGTCGTCAGTCATTCCTTCCTCCAGGAAAGCAACAGCAGACAATCATTTTGCGCCCTTTTTCCCTGGATTGCCCTGGCAGAGGCCATAGCACGGCAACCATGGAGCCCATTCAGCTTTTTTTTTTTTTTTTTTTTACAGTCACCGTATGTGCACTGGATGCCGCGGACAGAGGCGATACTCCAGCGCTACACAGCAGCATTCATTTGCTTTTGCATGATAGCAGAGATGGTTACGAGTCGTTCTGTACCATCTGCTGCCAGGGTAATTTGGCAATGAGATGACGGTTATCTGTCCTTCTGTGCTGTCTGCTGCTATCATGGGTGCCCCTGGCTGAGATCGGCCGGGGGCACAAAAGCAAAACTGGGAATGACTCCCCGAGTCAATCCCTCCTTTATGGTTTCTAAAAATAGTCAGTCCTGCCTAGAATATGGGGCAAGTGTACTAGAGAACCAGTGTATCAGAGAGCACAGCCGCTCCGTGTCAGATCCCGCAGAAATGATGAGCTACATGCCATTCACAGGGGGTGCCCCTGCAACAACCCCACCCATTGCTTCCCTTCTCCCCCAACCTTCCTGGGCTACCGTGACAGTGTCTCCCCCCATTTGTGTCATGAAGTTATAAAGAATGCAGGAATAACAAACAGTGACTTGTTAGTGAGATAAAATGAGGGAGAGGCAGCCTCCCGGTGCTATGACAGTCCAGGCAGGACATTAAGCGATGCGGGGGAGAGGAGCCCAGCATGCCGCTGCTATGATAGTCCAGGCAGTACAGAATCTTTTCTTTACACAGGAAAGGGAAGGGGCTGATGGAGCTCAGCCCCCAGTTGCTATGATGAGGACGGTTACCAGCCGTTCTGCCCCATCTACTGGGAATGACCAGGAATCGTTCCTATTTTTACCCAGGTGCCCCTGAGGCCAGCCAGGGGTATTCAGCAGTTATCAAGCACAGGCTGATGGTGACCACGGATAGCAGTCATATTGTACCATCTGCCACCAGGGAGGGGAGAGGAGCGGATACTGCTCTTCACTGTTGCTGCATCGCGTCTACCACCAGCATTCAGTAGACATAGGGTGAAATTGAAAAAAGTCAAAAAACGATTTCTTTGCTTTTTCTTTCACATGGTAGGGGGAGGGAGTAAATTGACGAGGTATACCCTGAACCACGCTGGACAATGTGTTTGAACCTACAGGCATTGGGAGCTCAGCCAAGAATGCAAATACTTTTCGGAGACTGCTGGGGACTGTGGGATAGCTGGAGTCCTCAGTACCCCCTCCCTCCCTCCATGAGTCTCTGGCTTCCCGTTACGCTTGTCACGCAGCACTGTGTAGCCTGTAGATTTTTTTTTTTTTCAAACGCTTTGGCATTTCGTCTTCTGTAATGGAGCTCTGATAGAACAGATTTGTCTCCCCATATAGCAATCAGATCCAGTATCTCCTGTACGGTCCATGCTGGAGCTCTTTTTGGATTTGGGACTGCATTGCCACCAGTGCTGATCAGAGCTCCACGCTGGGCAAACAGGAAATGAAAATCAAAATTCCGCTGGGCTTTTCCTGTTTACCTGGCCACTGCATCCAAGTTGAGATTGCTGTCCAGAGCGGTCACAGTGGTGCACTGTGGGATACTGCCCGGAGGCCAATACCATCGATTTGCGGCCACACTAACCCTAATCCGATATGGTAATACCGATTTTAGTGCTGCTACTCTCGTCGGGGAGGAGTACAGAAATCGATTTAAACATCCCTTTATATTGATATAAAGGGCCTCGTAGTGTGGACGGGTACAGCGTTAAATCGGTTTAACACTGCTAAAATTGGTTTAAACGTGTAGTATAGACCAGGCCAATGATTTACCTCTGTGCCTGCGGACGCTCGAGGTAAACAAACTATCTCAGCCCGCCAGTGGCTTATCTTGATGGCCTGGGAGCCAAAGTTTGCTGACCCCTGAATTATAGAGTCGGTTTATGAATGGGTTATAACAATTTTCCATTTTTGCTTATCCATCTTGGAGGGGCAGCTTATAAACGAACCGGCTTATGAGTGAATATATACAATAAGTAAAAAGGTGATAACCCTAATATCCTGATGATATTCCTAGTTGGATAAAATATTTTAAGTATCTAAATTTCCCCTGCAGTTTCATTGGATAAGATATTCTTTGAAGTAGTGTCCATGTAGGTGCTCCATATCAGGTTTGCATGTGCTCCATGCACCTTTTGGTTATGCGCACCTAAAGTGGCGCATCCATAGGGAACACCTCTCAAAAGAATTACTGCACAAAGTAAGTTACTTTCTTTCTTTTCCCTGTGCTCACCTGTTGTGTAACTGTTGCTATATGCTGTTAAATGCTCCTAGATTTCACTCTAAAGATAGCTGAATTTCAGTGGTAGATTATAAATGCTGTCTGTACTTTGGGTATTTTGTATAGAGCACTTTGGGATCCTTCAAGAAAGGTTTTTATGATTACTGAAAGGTTCTGCATTGCATTATTTAGATATACTGTGACTGTGCAGAAGAGATTTATTTCTGTTATGCACTTCATTGATATGAAAAGGGCCAAACTTTGTAATAGTGGCAGAAGTGGAGACACTATTGTAGAGCCTCACTGGGTCTGTTACTCACTGTTTAGGAATTAAATAGCTTATATGTAAAATGTAGATGGGGAAGAGATGGAAAGAAACCATCTGTGGGTAGCTCTTCTATATGGAGGGAGTGACTTTCTGAATGAACTGTGTGGTTGTGGACCCTCACAAGAAGGGTTAGTCCTCCATCACTTTCTTTTCATCCGATGGGAAATCTACATAAAAATATCGCAGGGAATAAAGGGGAGCGAGGACCAACTGAGATCTCTTCTTTCTCCTTGTCTGGTGCTAATGTGGGATTGTTTTCTACCTTTTCACATGAGGACTTGGAATGTTCAAGGTACGATTGGATGGGTGGCCAAACCTCTTGATCTGAAGCTCACAGTGCTACAGTAGAAGTTCTCTAGAGTTGTTGAGTTTTGTACGTCCTGAATTCAGCCTTTCAAAAAGTCTGTGCCTTGTTTTGGCCTTTGAAGCACAGAAGCCAGGATCTGAATTAATCACATTTATTGTCACGTCAGCATGGATCTGTATGTGGAGCAAAGCCATTGGTTGGAGCCCACTATTCCTGGGCTCTGGACACATCTTTGGCCGACACAGGCTGGATGTTACTAGAATAGCTTAGCAAGGCAACCAGTTGGAAGTTCTTTCCCACTTTCACTAATCACTGAAAACTGAGTTCCTGATTTTGCATGTTGATTGGTAATTTAGGGCCAAACTTCCAAAAAGTTGGGTACATGGAAACATGCACACACAATTCAAGCCCTATCACCTGCATGCACACAGGGAATAAGGGTTTTTAAATATCTAAATATTACGTACATGGGCAGGGGATAGCATTTAAGTGTTTGCACAGAAGTTTGTGTTTGTAGAAATGAAGGATGCATTTTGGCCGATTTGAAAATCTGAGCTATGTGTATAGTAAAGTAGTCAAGTAACCGTGATATGACCATGCATATCTATTGCTTGTTGCTTATTCTATGGAATTGTGCTTCCTGTTCTGCTCTAGTTACCTTTCCTCTAATCCTCTGTCCCTCTGAGACCTACACTATCTGCATGTAACTATTTGAGAGAACCTACTATACTGAAAAGCTTAATTTACAAATTTAGAAAAATCACTCGTATTGCAAATTTTATTCTTGCCTTACAAGACTTACTCCTGATCTTATATCCTCTGGCATTCCAAACTTTTCTAGTCCTAAACTGGGAAATTGTGTGAACTAATGTCTCTTTTGTTGTTTGTATATACAGCCAATAGCATTAATCATATGTCCTGGGTGGAGGAAAGCACAACTTGTTTTTGAATTATTGGAAAAATATGGCAGATGCTCCAGGCCACTTCATCCAATGTTGATATTATTAGGACTGAATAAAGAAGAAGCCAAAAATGTGAAACTTCAACGAGGATGTAAGAATTTTTTACTGCTTATTTATGCTGTGAAATGATAGAGGTTATCTTAAATTTGCAAAGTTTTTTTTACGGTTCATGTTATGCAAGGCTGTGATTTTAAATGACAGTAATGACAATTTTTGACAAAGCATGTGTGGCTTTGGAATTCCATGAAAGTGATGGACTAGCGACACTTAGTAGAGCTTAATACTTGTGCAGTGAAAAATCCTCTTGCTGCTCTGCTAGTGTGTTTAAATCTTTACCTATAACACCTTTTGTTGTTTAAGACATTAAAGTGTTTGATGCTACTTCATGTGCTTCAGAGTTGTAGGCAGGTGGTTTAAGTATCTTGCTGAATTGGGACATTAGTCCTACACCTCTCAAGCTTAGAGATTAGCAGTTTTTTGTTGTTGTTTTGTGAGGCATAAAAATATCCACTGATGGGGGGAAAATGAGATGATTATTTACCAGGCTTCATTCTGGGGCTTCAAATTTTTTTCAGCATAAAATGGGCAATAGCTGTTAATGAATCATGAACAGGCTACCTGCCCTAACTACTGATGTTAGACAGTTTGCAGTGAGTATTACAATGGAAGTATGTTTTAAGGATTTGAAGGCTGGAAAGGGCAGTAGGTATGCAGATAGATATGAATAGGGCTGTCCATGCATTGGGGACAGCATGGAAGAAGGTGTGAACCCCTGTGCACCCCTACTCTCATACTCATGACCATTGTCACTTTGAATGAATATCTCTAGATGTAGAAGGCTGTAGAAGTACCCACTTTACTACCTATTCCTTTATTCATTGTTGTTTGCGTTCAAATTTAGGGTTTTTTTGGCTTTTTGTTGAGGGTTGTTAGCTGAATTTAAAAAAATGCTGGTGGCTTTTTTGCTACAATGGAGAATAACAAACAGGAAACAAACTTTGAAACTTTCTTTTTAAATGGCCTGTTTAGGCTTTCTGATCTCTTGTATCATGCATGCTATCTGAAGTCCCTAATGAGTGAATTTAGGGCTTGATTGAGACAAACCTTTTGTTTCTCAGCTGGTGATAGGCTTGTGTGTTCAGTCTGAGTATTCTTTGTATCATAAATGTTTGCGTAACTGTCAGTTTTGTTGAGTGATCATTATAATAGATTTGAATGTTGTGTTTACTTACTAATTCTTTGCAAACCTCAGCCTGTCTTTAGACTCTAGTGTAATACAACTGTGATTTCCCCCCCATAAATGTTGTTTTTTTAAAAAAATAGAAGTACAGCTATGCAGCTACAACTGTTCACTTCATTTCTATTTTCCAAATTGTGAGACTTTCCTAAGCAGAGACTACTGTTTAGTCTACATAATGTGGTGATAATTTGTAGAAGCTGTGTATGTTTGGTTTTACCTCTTGGCTGGATCCACATCTCTGCTTAGTGAAAGTGAAGGGCATATGACCCTAAGCCATCTTCTTACCTCCCTCCTATCTTAGGGCTGCTCTGGACAGAAATAGTTCCTCTTCATGTGGTTGCAGATGTGTATTCCACTCTGGTGTGTGTGCACCCAGCTCATTGAAGCCAGAGACCTTTGCTTAGCAGTACCCGTGGGGTGGTGCTCTGGCCCTCGTAGCCCCCTCCCAGGAATATATATAAGGGTGGCTCCAGCCCAAACCCCTTACAGTTCATTTTTACCTCACAGTTTCTGAGAGCCAACTATGACATTGTCTGTAAATAGTTAGCACTACCTTTGTAGTTAGTGGCTAATATTTACTTGAGGAATTATCCTGTTTGTTGTAGGGTTTTTTGCTAAGCCCTTACCAGGGTTTAAGCACTGTCCTTTGTGTGGGATGGCTATTCCAAAAAGCCAGTGTGGTGGTGGTTGTGTGTCGGAGGAGGGCATATAAAGAAAAGTGCCCGTTTTGTTGCTCCATTAAGAAAAGGACTCAGATCACCCAGAGACTGTGTTTAAAATAACACCTCATGTAGCAGGCTGTGAGGCCAGTTTTGCCATCATGGCCTTTTGTGGATTCCCGGGCCCATGAGTCTCCATAGCTGGTGTGTATCTCAAATAGGCTGCCAGATTCAGACTCTTCTCCTTGGAAAAGAAGAGAGTGGTCTCCTTCCTCTGAACCCTCAAGAACGAAAACTCATAACACTAGTTGGGCCCATTCTAGGGGTCAAAGAGACTCTTACTTCTCTTCTTCAGGGACACTGCCTGGTGTCTCAGATAGAGCAGTGTTGTTTGCCTGGTCTCCAATATTGAGGCAAAACCAGACCTACACCGTATTGTCAACTCCTGTGCTGTCTGCTGAATGGCCTTTGAGTCCAGTATCAATGTCACTTTCACCACCAACAGTCTCAACCTCGTTGGCCTATCAGGCAGCAGCTGACTTACTCTGTCTTTCCGTCTCGGACACTTCACTGATTCAGGAATCCTCTTCTGGAATGGTACTCCGATAGTCCTGACGTGCCATGGGTGGCTGCTTCAGGGAGACTTGCTAGAGCGGTGAACCTGGTCCCATCATTGGCACTGAGACATCCCTCTTCAGTGCCCACAACTTCACTAACTAGGATCTCAACATCTGCAGGACTGATTCCTGATTCAGCACCAACTCCCTTCTTGGTACCTGCTGTGACTCCAGCATCAGTCGTCTTCCACTACCAGCTGTTGCTACAGCTTTGGGTTGCCAGTCAGTGATTGCGCTGGCTACAGAATTGCCTTGATGCATCAATGGATCTCAAACAGAGGTGCGACATTTGGTAGCCTCTGCAGATTTGGTCCCTCTGTTAACAGTAGGCTATTTCAGGCGTTCTTCATAGTCTAGCTTGGGACCAGCTGTTGCTGCTTTGTCTTCTTCCAGGATTTGGTCTTGCAAATCCTCTAGACCTCCTATGAAGGGTTGTCAGTGGTACCAAGATTGATCAGAAGCTAAGAGAGAGTGGCTTGGTGCTTATTGGCCTCTGGTACAGTACTAATTTCCAAATTGGCTACGTTGGCATCCATGGACCGCTGCATGTTTTTAAAGATCTCAGTTATATTCTAGAGCAGGGTTCTCAATCTTTTTCTTTCAGAGCCCTTTCTCCACATGCTATAAAAACTCCAGGGCTCAGTGGGGGATGGGAGGGGCATTGTGGCAGAGACCTTGGGCATAGATGTAGTTTGACTTCTATTTTTGGGGTGGGGGCAAGGCCAGTGGGGCTCAAGCCAGCTTCACACGATGGGGTCCAGGAAGGGAACAGCACCTCCACCCCCTGACTCACCTCAGCAGGCCACCCAGCCTGCCTGGGGTGTGTGTGTGGGGGTACAACCAAAAATTATAATTCAAAGAGGGGAATCAGCTCAAAAAGTTTGAAAACAGCTTAGGTTGTAGGGAGGGGATAGCTAGGGGCTGTGTGTAGATGGGGGTAGCTCAGGGTGCAGGGACTGAGGGTAGCTATGGGCTGTGTGTGGACAGAGGGATAGCTCGGGGTGCAGAGAGAGGGGTGTCTAGGGCTGCGTGAAGGCAGGGAGGTAGGTCAGGATGTATGGAAGGGGGTAGTTCAGGGTGTAGGGAGTGAGGTATTAAGGGCTGTATGCTGGGAGGGCTCCCCTGCTATCTTGATTCCCGGAGGGCTCTGCCAGCTACAGAGCCGGGTCCCCACACGTGGGAAGCTCTTACTGGCTGCCTCTGTGGGAGCAAAGTTGGCTGGGAGCTGAGGAGCAGCTTCAGCCCCAGGCACCAGCAGCAGCAGGAGACGAGGGAATGCTGTGGCTGCCTGCTCAATAGCACCAGCCAGATCAGCACCTGCCTCACATTGGCTGGCTACGGCTTTCTGTCTCTGACCTGGGCAGGGAGAGAAGGAGGTTGTGTGCGGGGAGCTGACCCCTGGACACTGCGTTGTGTGCAAAAATGCTTTCTTTTGTTTGTTTTCAAACCTGCTGCCTATTAATTTCATTTAGTGACCTCTAGTTCTTGTGTTACAAGAAGTAAATAACACTTCTTTATTTACCTTCTCCACGCCAGTCGTGACTTTATATATCTCTATCATATCCCTTCCTTAGTAGTCTCTTTTCCAAGCTGAAAAGTCCCAGTCTTATTAATCTCTCCTCATACGGAAGCCATTCCATACCCCTAATAATTTTTATTACCCTTTTCTCAACCTTGTCCAATACCAGTGATTTTTTTGAGATGGGGCAACCACATCTGCATGCAGTATTCAAGACGTGGGTGTACCATGGAATAATATAGAGGCAATATGATTTACTGTTTATCCCTGTCTTAATGATTCCAAATATTCTGGTTTGGGTTTTTTTGACTCTGCTGCACATTGAGTGGATGTTTTCAGAGAACTATCAAAAGTGACTCCCAAGATCTTTCTTGAATGGTGACAGCTAATTTAGATCCCATCATTTTATATGTATAGTTGGGATTATGTTTTCCAATGTGCATTACTTTGCATTTATCAACACTGAATTTCATGTGCCATTTTGTTGCCCAGTCACCCGGTTTTGTGAGATCCCTTTGTAACTCTTCACAGTCTGCTTTGGACTTAACTATCTTTAGTAGTTCAAGATAAGAGGTTCAAGCCAATATTGTCCTTCCTGAATTTCCAGCTCTATAAGAGGAACAACTTTTGCTTCAGGATGAGGTTCTTGTTCCACCACCTCTGTCATCCTCCTCGCCAGATGACTCCACAGCCCCGTACTCCTCCTTCCTGATTCTGGAAAACTAATACTTATCAGGACCTTCTAAGGAGATGTTGGCAGCTTTGTGTATCCAAGCTGAGCTTGTCCAAGAGCACACTCATAAGTTGCTGAACTTTCAGCCTTCCTGGAAAATGAGACTCTTGGAACTAGTAAAGTCCCTGAGGCATATGCCAGTGTCTCTGCCAAAACACCAAAACATACTGGCAAATGTTACTAAACCCCATGCAAGATTTTGAGTGTTTCTGCTCTCGCCCAGCTCCAATTTGCTTGTGGTGACTGTGACTAGTGAGCAGATTTATCAGGCAGATATGTCTATGCCTAAAGAGAAAGAGGCTAAAAAAATTGACTTAGTGGGGAGCAAGATGTACTCTGTGTTATCTGTGCAGATGCTCATTGCTAATCAGAGGCATTTTTGTCTGAATATGACTTTGTAAATTGGAATGCATTGTTTCAATGTAGAGAGAAATTACCGTAAGATGCCAGGGAAAAGTTCAAGGCTTTTGTGGCAGAGGGCTGTTTTGTGGGGAAAACATCACTGCAGTCAATGGTTTGCTGTGGCGGACACCTCATCCAGGGTTATGGCCTCAACTAAGACAATGAGGAGGGCTTCTTACCTGTAGAATTCAGGCATTGATCTGCATGTGCAACTGACCATAGAGGATTTACCGTTTGACAGGCAGTCTTTGTTTTCGGAAAAGACAGATGAGACATTGTTTTTTTAAGGATTCCAGGGTCATGTCACATCCTTAGGGGTTTATACCTCAGCAGTAAAAATATATCATTATGGGCGTCTGCAACAAGAACACGTCCGTCCGTGCTCAAAGCAGTTTTTTAAACACCCTTCTTAGACTGAAGGCAGCACGACTTCTCCAAGAGAAAACATAAGTTGACAGGAGAAGGCCTTTTGGTGTGGGCTTTAACCAGCCAGCTTGTCCTTCATCTGGCAAGCAGTCACATTGACTCTCCCTTCCCTGTGGGGACAGGCTGTCCCCACATCCACAGCGTTTGGGACTGAATAACCTCAGACAATTGGTCCTAAGCACTGTGCCATTCAATTCCTATCCATGCATCCCAGTTCTTTTCTGGGACTCCTCTCATGAGTCACTGCTTCTTCAGCACGTTCAGACTCTGTGTTCATTGAGAGCTGTAGAGGTGGTCTCCCTGCAGGATCAGGGAAAGGGGCTCCCATGATCCCCCATGTCCGTGAGAGGGATGAAGCCTGTTCTCCTTAACCAGGTTATTACCTGTATTCTTTCCTAAGTCACACTTGAATGCAGATGAACAGCAGTTTCATATGTTGGATGTGAGAGGATGCTTGGTGGTCTGTCTGGAGAGAACTATATCATTTAGTTTCTTACCTTGGCTTTTAGTCTCTTACTAGCATTGGATGAAAGGTCAGACGGTGTCTGACATGATTTTCCAGATGGATTACTTTCTGCGTTACCACGGCTTATGAAGTGGCTCAAATTACTCTCCCACAGACTTTATGGGCTCATTCCACAAGGGCTCAAGCAACATTGATAGCTTTCTTCAGCAATATTTCAATTTTGGACATTTGCAGGGCTGCTACATAATCTTCCATGCATATGTTTGCCAAACATTATGTGATGACCATGCCATCTAGGTTAGATGCAAATCTGGGGAAGTCAGTTCTGCAGACATTGTTCAGATAGACTCTGAGCCCCACTTTCTATCATTACTGCTAGTGATTCACCTGAGTGGAATATACATCTGCAGCCACTTAGAATAAAAAACAGTTACTTACTGGTACTGTTACTGTTTTTTGTGATGTGGGTGCAAATGTGTATTTCACAACCCACCCTTTCTCCCTTCTGCATCAGAATTTCCAGCTTGGGTTCCGATGTGAAGGTAGTGAGGAGGGTCGAGGCAGCACCTCCTATATATAATCATGGGAGGGGCTACTCAGGCCAAGGGGCATAAGCACGGCTTTGATGGATACTGCTAAGTAAAGTTCTCTGGCTTTGATTCACTGGACAGACCTAAGTGGAATACGTGTCTGCATCCATGTCTCAAAGAACACTAACAGCTCAAGTATACGTACGTAACTCTTTTTCCTGGCATACTGCTCTTAATTACCTCGGTTGTTGTATTCCCACCACATCCCTCCCATCACTCCATTCCTGACGTGCACCTGAGGTGGGGAGAGGAAGTGGGTGGCATAGGGTCACCTATTGTGGCTTTATATCACCCAAGAATTGCACTTCAGCAGGGGGCAGCCCCTTAGGACAGCCATTTTGTCCTGCCAGACTAGGAGCCAAAGATTGAGACTATGGACTATATAACAATGGTTTGAAAAGATTAATAATTGCTATTAATCTCAAACAAAATGGCCCAATTGTATGATTAGAGTAATGTTTTAATTGTATTAACGTAGTATTTTTGAAAATAGAAAACATTACAAATCAATGATGAATGTTAACTCTTTTCTTCTGAAATATAGGTGAAGTGATTGTAACTACACCATACAGCCTTTTGAGACTGCTTGAACACCATAGCTTATTATTTCTTAGACTTTGTCATCTTGTTTTTGATGAGGTTGATAACTTGTTCTCTGAAGCTTGCAAACAAGTGAGTATGGTATACATTCAGATAATACACTACTTCAGTAATATGTAACTTGAAAGCCTTTAAAGGAGGTGGAAAACAGTGTATAAATATGAAATTTGTATAAAAAGAAAACTTCTAGCCCATGATGTAATGACTAAGTGTGGCGTGAATTTTAAAAAAACAAACCAACCCTGAATGTGAAGACATATTATATGGTTTAAAAGAAAGAAACAAAATCCAAACTGCTTTTGCTGCTAAATCTCCACCAATTTTGAACAATAGGTTTCTTTTTCAGATAAAGTAAACACTGATGTGGGTTTCTCCCCACACCTCTCTCCCTTCTCTTTCCTTTCCACCTTATTCTGGCTATTCCTCACTACTCTCAGAAGAGTTATGGGAGACCCTCCACTCCTCCAAAGATCAGCTCCTTTTTCAGTGTGGTGGCTACTGCCTCTGAAGAATAGAAAAGGAAATACCTGATTTACGGGACTAGCATGACTCATTTACGGGACTCATCTTCTTAAGTAGACTACTTTCACTCCTGCTACAAGGACCCCTCTCTCCAGTAATTGTTCTATTGAGGTCTTTTCTTTGGATTATAACTGGCAGGCCCCTCAGTCTTCATGGCATGCAAGGCAGAAATGAGTCCAAAATCTCTGTTAGGAAACCTAAACATTTTTTTGTCTTTTGAAAAACATATGGCATCATGCTAGTCCCTGGCTTCTGCTCCCTTTTAGAATTCCAGTTTCAGGACTTAATTGTTGTGTCTTACACCTCTCAATTTTCTCCCACTCAAGTATCCTCCAAAAAGAGTACGAGGATCTGTCGACTAAGGGTAGACAAAGGCTAGCTAGCTATCAAGAACTTAATGGTGCAAAACTCAAGAGTCTTCTAGCTTAATTATTTCCTAGAAACAGGCCCTTACACCCAGTCAATATGCATGGGGTTTTTTCCCCAGGGGAAGTGTTTTCCAAGCAGAGGAGCCTTTTTAACTTCCTATGAGTGGACTTTAAGGTTAAGTTTTTTCTTTGGAACTGGCAATATTGGACATTGCTCTTGCTCAACAAAGCAGGATCCCCAGAAAGAGACTCTTGCAGGGTGTGAGTCTATCTTCCTATCTTTGTATTGAGGGAATTATGGAGTTCTCGTAGTACCCAGATGCTAATCTCTCTTTAAGGATAAGTTACCAGAAAGTGCTATGAGGCCAAGAGGTCATTTCCCTGCTTAGGTCCTGCGGTGACTGAGGCTTCTTTAGTCAGAAGTTTTCAATGTAAGTGGAAAGCAGTGTATCTTCAAAAGGTCTCTGTGGCAGAAAGATGGTAGAGAGGTCCAAGAAAGAAAATAACTTTAAGTGCCTCTTAGCCAATTCTTGAAATTTCTGCACATAGACTCTTTTGGTGTCTAATTACAAATGTGCAAGCAAGGTATCTTTAGTGGGTTCTATGTATCAACAACAACTGGGATTGCCTTTGCCTACTATTAAAATTGTTCTATATATTTGTAAACTTAATAAGTTTGTCATTTAAAAATACCATCACGTAATTCCCACTTTTGTTTGGGATCTTAATGTGTGACATGTTAGAACTTTCTAGCACTTAACTTTCTGGTCTTCTGAAGTACTGTCTCTTGGACACGAACTTCCCTTCATTTTCTATTCAAACTGCCGCTGCTGGCAGTGGACTGACTTGGGCATCATTGTGGACAGCTCAGTCAATTGATGTAGTTGAAGAAAGCAAAGAAAGTGTTAGGATCCATAGGGAAGTGGATGGAGAATATTAAGTTCTTCTTCGAGTGATTGCTCACATCCATTCCAGTTAGGTGTGCGCGCCGCGCGTGCACGTTCGTCGGAAACTTTTTACCCTAGCAACTCCAGTGGGCCGGCAGGTCGCCCCCTGGAGTGGCGCCGCCACGGCGCCCAATATATATCCCTGCCGGCCCGCCCGCTCCTCAGTTCCTTCTTACCGCCGTGTCGGTCGTTGGAACTGTGGAGCGCGGCATAGCTGTCCTCCACGTCCCTAGCTCTCCTAGTTCTCTATCGTTTATCTATCGTTCATCTCTAGTCCATTATAGTTGTTAATTAGTTGGTTAAGTAGATAGTTAAGTTAAATAGTTGTTAAGTAGTTCTTCGCCGGGGGCTTAGCCCTTCCCGGCACCCGGCGCCAGGCTCATGCCTGTTTCGCCGGGCTTCAAGCAGTGTGCGGCCTGCAAGAAGCCCATGCCTACCAGCGATCCCCACGAAGCGTGCCTGAAGTGCCTCGGGGAATCGCACAGATCTGACAAGTGCCGCATCTGTAAGGCTTTTAAGCCAAGGACAAAGAAGGAGAGGGATCAAAGGCTCCGGACTCTCCTCATGGAGGCGGCACTTGACCCGACGGCTTCGCAGGCCGTGACCTCGGCGCCGGCACCGGATCGCACCGGCACTGAGAAGACTCCCCGGCACCGGCCCTCTCCGGCACCGGAGTCAGAACCAAGGCCGTCGAAGTCCAATACTCCGGCCAGGCAGACCCGGCTAGAGCGCCCGGCCTCGACATCGGCCGCGGCGCCGCCGGCACCGTCGACTCCGGGCCCAGCGGGTCCGTCGAGTCCGGTACCGCCGAGCTCCCCCATGAGATCTGGGGTTGAGATACTGGTCCCATCCACACCGGAGACCTTCGCCTCGGCTCGGGACCTCATAGCCCTGACTGAGCCCATCTCGTTCATGATCCAGGTCCCGACGTCTTGGGCGCTCCAGATCCCGCCGCCGCTCGCAGTCCCGGCACCGCTCCTCTCAGCGGTACCGGTCGCACTCGCGGCACCGGTCGACATCGAGATGATCGTGGTCAGGTTCCAGTCGCCGAGACCGGCACCGCGATTCTAGGAGCAGGTCCCGACGCTACTCGCCGCACCGGTCGACCTCCCGGCACCGAGCCGGTGGCAGGTCCCGGTCCCGATCGACCTCCCGGCACCGAGCCGGTGGCAGGTCTCGGTCGACCTCCCGGCACCGAGCCGGTGGCAGGTCTCGGTCGACCTCCCGGCACCGAGCCGGTGGCAGGTCCCGGCACCGAAGCGGTGCCCGGTACCGATCAGGATCCCGGCACCGCGACAGAACTCGGTCCCGATCCCGATCCCGGCACCGTTATGACTCCCGGCACCGGTCCCCGGCACCGAGATGATCCTCCGTGCCGGCCCGCGCAGACCCTTACCATCCAGGGTCGGCCCCTCCATGGCCCTCTAGACAGCCGTCTGTATCCTCCCAGACGGACAGCGGGTATGTGCTGGGCACCGACCGGCAGACGGTGCTGTTCGGTGATCCGCCGCTGCAGGACCAAGGCCCTCAACAGTGGGGATTCTGGACACCCTGGGCATACCATCAGGCCCAGGGCCCCCAGCAGCTCCCTGCTAGGCCGGCGACTGCGGCGCGTAGGGCTCCTGAAGCCTCGTTGTCTCGCCCCCCTCCCTCCCCGGAAGGGGAGGAAGGGTCCAAGCAGCAAGACTCCGCTGTGGCTCCTGAGGCAGAGGCGAGGGCTGAGGAAGACCCTCAGTTAGACACTCTCGTGCCTGGGGTCTCCTCATCCTCCTCCCCGGATGAGGCGGTGGCGGGTACCTCCTCCAACAGTCCCCCCCCGCTGGATCTCAGGGCGCACCAAGACCTCCTCAGGCGATTGGCTCAAAATCTGAGTCTGCAGGCAGAGGAGGTCTCGGAGATAGAGGATCCAATTGTAACCATCCTCTCTTCTGATGCTCCCACCAGGGTCGCCCTGCCCTTCATACGGACCATCCAGGCCAACGCCAACACCATCTGGCAGTCCCCGGCCTCCATCCCTCCGACAGCGAAAGGCGTCGAGAGGAAGTACATGGCCCCTTCTAGGGGATACGAATATCTCCATGTACACCCGACTCCGGGTTCACTGGTGGTGCAATCAGTGAACGATAGGGAGCGTCACGGCCAGGAGGCTCCAGCCCCCAAATCCAGAGAAGCCAGGCGGATGGACCTCCTTGGCCGTAAGGTGTATTCGGCTGGGGCGCTGCAGCTCAGGGTCTCCAACCAACAGGCCCTGCTGAGCAGATATGCCTTTAATTCCTGGGTGGCAGTGGACAAATTTAAGGAGCTGCTGCCACAGGATGCTCGCCAAGAGTTTACGGCCATCTTGGACGAAGGCAAGAAGGTCGCACGCATGGCCTTACAAGCCTCCTTGGACGCTGCGGACTCGGCTGCCCGTACCCTCGCGTCAGGAGTTACGATGCGTCGCATCTCCTGGCTGCAGGTTTCCGGCCTTCCGCTGGAGCTCCAACATACTATACAGGACCTTCCTTTCGAAGGCCAGGGCCTGTTTTCTGACAAGACAGACCCCAGACTCAAGAGTCTGAAAGACAACCGGGTCATTATGCGGTCCCTCGGGATGCACACCCCCGTGACGCAGCGTAGACCCTTTAGGTCGCAGCAACAACAACAACAACGCAGGCCGTTTTCCCAGTTCCGCCAGCGGCAGGACCTTTACAGGCGCCGCGGCAGGAACGGAAGGCGCAGGCAGTCGGGGAACCAAGGGGGGCAGAACCAAGGCTCCTCAAAACCCCCGCCTGGACCTAAGCCTTCATTTTGAAGGTGCGCCCGAGGGCGCAGTAACAGTTTCCCCTATGGATCCTTCCCCCCCGTTTTCCAACCGCCTTTCGTTTTTCCTCCCGGCGTGGTCCCAAATAACATCGGACCGCTGGGTCTTAAGCATGGTGCAGACGGGATACCGCCTGCAGTTTGTTTCATTTCCTCCTTCCCGCCCTCCTTCCTCGTCCCTCTTCAGGGACCCCTCTCACGAGCAATTCCTTCGGCAGGAGGTGCAGACGCTCCTCAGCAAAGGAGCTATAGAGGCAGTTCCGGAAAACGAGAAAGGCAAGGAGTTTTATTCCCGCTACTTTCTGATCCCCAAGGCCAAGGGGGGCCTCAGGCCTATCCTCGACCTGCGAGAGCTCAACAAATACCTCGTAAAGTTGAAGTTCCGCATGGTATCCCTGGGGACCATTATTCCATCCCTGGATCCGGGAGACTGGTACGCTGCCCTCGACATGCAGGACGCGTATTTCCACATTGCCATTTGGCCGCGCCACAGACGCTTTCTCCGCTTCGTTGTGGGGGCTCTTCATTATCAATTTGCAGTCCTCCCATTTGGCCTGTCCATGGCCCCGAGGGTGTTTACAAAGTGCATGGCAGTTGTCGTGGCGCATCTTCGGCGCAACCGTGTCCACGTGTTCCCTTATCTGGACAACTGGTTGATTCGGGGCACGTCGGAACAACAAGTCAACAGCCATGTCCGCGTGATCACCGGCATGTTTGCAAGTCTGGGCCTCTTGATAAACGCAGACAAGTCCACCCTGAGGCCCACTCAGAAGGTGGAATTTATCGGCGCCGTCCTGGACGCCACTGTGGGCAGGGCCTCGCTGCCTCTGCAACGGTTCCAGACCATGGTGGCGATCGTTCAACGTTTGCGGTCAGCCCCATTGACGTCAGTGAGGACATGTCTAACCCTGCTAGGCCACAGGGCGGCTTGCACCTTTGTAACCGACTACGCTCGGCTCCGCATGAGGCCTCTCCAGCTGTGGCTTATCAGTCATTACAGGCCGGCAAGGCAACCGTTAGACATGTTAGTCACAATCCCCCAGAAGGTCTTAGATTCTCTCGGCTGGTGGCTAGACCAGTCCGTATTATGTGCGGGTCTTCCCTTCCACCCCTCTCAGCCCTCGGTATCCCTGACAACGGATGCCTCAGATCTAGGCTGGGGGGCCCACCTAGGGACCCTGCGGACACAGGGCCTGTGGTCCCAGGAGGAGGTGGGGCTACACATCAACATGCGGGAGTTGAGAGCGGTCCGCCTTGCTTGTCAAGCGTTCTGTCATCAGCTTCAGGGTCGTTGTGTCGCCGTGTTCACGGACAACACGACGACCATGTACTATATCAACAAGCAGGGCGGCACCAGGTCCTCCTCCCTGTGCCTCGAGGCGATACGACTCTGGGACTTTTGCATAGCCCACTCCATTCACCTCAGAGCTTCTTTCCTCCCTGGAGTACGGAACACGCTGGCGGATCGATTGAGCAGATCCTTCCTGTCACACGAGTGGTCCCTTCGCCCGGACGTCGCTCTCTCCATTTTCCGGAGGTGGGGTTATCCCCGGGTGGACCTCTTCGCGTCCAAGGGGAACAGGAAGTGCCAAGCGTTCTGCTCCTTTCAGGGCAGGGAGCCGGGGTCGATAGCGGATGCCTTCCTCATCCAGTGGTCGACCCACCTGTACTATGCGTTTCCCCCGTTCCCTCTGGTCCACAAGGTCCTCCTGAAGGTGCGCAGAGACAGGGCTCTCGTGATCATGGTGGCCCCAGCATGGCCCAGGCAACACTGGTACACGATGCTGCTGGACTTGGCCATAGCCGGCCCAGTTCCCCTGCCCCTTCATCCGAACCTGATTACCCAGGACCATGGGACCCTCTGTCACCCAGACCTGCAGTCGCTGCACCTGGCGGCGTGGCTCCTGCGTGGCTGACTGGTTCCGAGCTGCGCTGCTCCACGCCTGTGAGAGAGGTGCTCTTGAGCAGCAGGAAACCGTCCACAAGAGCCACATATTCGGCGAAATGGAAACGCTTCTCCTCTTGGTGCGTAGAGAGAAATCTCCGCCCTATGGAAGTTTCGATAACCGAAATCTTAGACTATGTTTGGTCCCTCAAAGGGCAAGGTCTGGCCTTATCGTCGTTGCGAGTCCACCTAGCAGCTATCTCCACCTTTCACCCGGGTGCGGACGGTCGCTCCGTTTTTTCTCACCCGACGGTGTCGAGATTCCTTAAAGGGCTGGAACGTTTATTCCCTAACGTCCGTCCCCCTGCTCCGACCTGGGATCTTAACCTGGTGTTGTCCCGGCTCATGGGGCCCCCCTTTGAGCCGTTAGCTACTTGCTCCCTGCTCTACCTCTCTTGGAAGACTGCCTTTCTAGTGGCTATCACCTCAGCTAGACGGGTGTCGGAACTCCGAGCTCTTGTGGTAGACCCCCCCATATCAGTCTTCCACAAAGACAAGGTGCAGCTGAGACCACACCCTGCTTTTCTGCCCAAGGTGGTCTCGGCTTTCCACGTCAACCAAGAGATTTTCCTTCCGGTTTTTTTCCCAAAACCTCACTCCTCAGGCAGGGAGCAGCAGCTCCACTCGCTGGATGTCCGTAGGGCTCTCACATTCTACATAGAGAGGACTAAACCCTTCCGAAAATCCCCCCAGCTTTTCGTGGCGGTAGCAGATCGTATGAAAGGGCTTCCTATCTCCTCCCAGAGGGTATCCTCTTGGGTTACGTCCTGTATCAGGACCTGTTATGACTTGGCCCATGTCCCTACGGGCCGTGTGACTGCGCATTCTACCAGGGCGCAGGCGTCGTCACTGGCTTTCCTCGCCCGTGTGCCCATCCAGGAAATCTGTCGGGCAGCGACCTGGTCATCGGTCCACACCTTTGCTTCCCACTACGCCCTGGTCCAGCAGTCGAGGGAGGATGCGGCCTTCGGAACTGCAGTGCTCCGTGCCGCGACTTCTCACTCCGACCCCACCGCCTAGGTATGGCTTGGGAGTCACCTAACTGGAATGGATGTGAGCAATCACTCGAAGAAGAAAAGACGGTTACTCACCTTTGTAACTGTTGTTCTTCGAGATGTGTTGCTCACATCCATTCCACACCCGCCCTCCTTCCCCACTGTCGGAGTAGCCGGCAAGAAGGAACTGAGGAGCGGGCGGGCCGGCAGGGATATATATTGGGCGCCGTGGCGGCGCCACTCCAGGGGGCGACCTGCCGGCCCACTGGAGTTGCTAGGGTAAAAAGTTTCCGACGAACGTTCACGCGTGGCGCGCACACCTAACTGGAATGGATGTGAGCAACACATCTCGAAGAACAACAGTTACAAAGGTGAGTAACCGTCTTTTATAATGCCAGGTATGGCCTCAGAATATTGTGTGCAGTATTGGATTCCTCATCTCAAAAAAGATATTGCCTCAATATGTGGTTGGGAAGAAGGTATGCTGCCCTTGTATTTTCCTGATTCTGAGATGTCACCAGTTACATTATTGTTCTGTACTGCCAGAGTGGAGGATAGACTTTTTCCCTGAGTATCTTTATAATTCTAATAAAATGTTGACAAATCTTCGCTACTCAGAAGCATTTTTTTTTCCACTCACGGCATCATAGTCTTGATGGAAATTGGGAGTGATAACACTTGGGGGTATTTCACCTGTTTTTTACACCGTAGCATCATACCTGTTTCATATAGTGAATTGTATTGGAATGTGTCTGCACCAGTTTAAATGTCAAAGTTAGTCAAGTGAAAGTGAAGGGTCCCAAGCTGTCTCTGCTCCCTAAAAAAACATGGAATTATATGGACATGCTTTTTCCCCTATCTCAAATTCCAGGTTGGTTCAGCACTGGCTGTTTTGTCTCCTGTGCAGGTTGTTTTCCTGTGGTAGCAGCATGCCAGAAGCTCACCTTACTTCACTACTGTGATATTGCATATGCATTCTCTTGTCTAGCCTCCAGGTGGCTCCCTCCACCTTGCTAATTACTTGTACTTGTCCACTATTAACTATCTCCCTACTAGAACCTCTATGTTTGCTGACCCATGTCTTTGGGTTTTTCGGATCCTTCTGGAGTGTCACTTGCCACTCTGTCCTGGCCTCTCCATTCCCCAGACACCAGTAGCTCCTTCTCTCAGGGTCATCCTCTTCTCAGTAGCTTTCTCTGAAGGAACCGTCTTATGGTTTTGTTTTTTTTTCTTGTTTTTTTTTTTTGTTCTTCATCTAAGGAGGACCCTATGAGGTGCTGCCCTGAACAGTTCTTTATAACTTCTTCTAGAGACCATCGGAGAGCCAGATTCCTACCATGGTGTAGATACTTACCACTGTTGCTAAACACTATCTGGCGGTCCTGGGGAGATGACATGAAGATTTTTCTTCAATAAGCAATAGTTTTTTTGTTAACAGGATTTTAGAAGGTGTCTCAAGGATAGGCTGTTTAGCAGAGCCACACTGGTTCTTTCCCATTTTTGAAGTTATCATTTTTGTCCTTTTTGAAGCAGACCTTTTATTGACAGTTGCTTCTTCAGTGGGATTTGTCTTAAGTTTGGATAAGCCATTCTTTTGAGTCCTTGGGAGACGTATTTCTTAAATTTTAAAGGAACACCAACTTGAAGTCTAATCAGTTTCATCAAATGAATTTGGAATAATTTCACTTTTCTGAACTCCTTGCCAACTTTCATGACACTTGCATTTTTAAGATGTTTTTCTCTGCCCGTTTTCATTGTGAAAGACCCATATAAACTTGAGAGGAAATGTTGAAACTGGCTAACTATAAAGAGCTGTCAGATGTACAAATAAATTAGAAATATTTTTCGTTAATCTTTCAGTTATGCTAATTTGTACTGGTAACAAAAGTAGGTAATTTTTTCATGTAGAATTGTAATTTTTAAATTTTCAGTAACAATCTGTTCTTAAACACTAGTATCCCCCGCCCTCCCCCGTAAATTAGACATTTTTAAGAATGCATACTTGTTTGTATTTTAGTCAATCCTTGTTCTTCCTATATTGTGCCCTGAACGGAGTACGTTTTCTCTTAGCCTTTTTTTTTTTCATTTAGTGGATATTAAATAAGCACTTGCTTTTGTCCTGATGCATGTGAGAGTTTTTAGACAGTGCAGTTGTATTTTTGGATGGATGCAAACAGACCCCAATACTTTAATTGGCCTTACACTTAAACTATATTCTATAGGTATGTGAGCAGGCTGGTTGTCTGCAGCCAAAAGTTTGTAAGGTGTTACTATACTATAAAGGTGTCTTAGCTTTATGAACGTGACAGGCTAATACATGTGCACTAGAGACTTGCAAAGAGTAGATTCATCTCTCCCCACAGATTTTTGTGTTAGTAATAGTTTGTCCTTTAATATCAAAGGTTTCCTTTTTCTGACAAGAGTCTCCAAGTGGCTCACTAAGTAAGCCTTCCACTTAGCTTACTGTTTGCTACATCTGTTACCTGTATTGATTATGGGCTTGTGTACACAGTGTATTAGTCTGCACCAGAAGAGTGTAAATTCGAGTGCTCAGTAGCATGTTGCAAACTAACTGTTCCATGTGGACTCTGCTGGTGTACACTAAAAGTCCCCCCTAGTGAGTGCTAATGTAGTCTCAACACATACTAGGAAACTTTTTGTGTATGCCAGCACTAGAATTTACATCCCGCTGGTGTGGACTAAAGCATTGTGTAAACAAGTCCTATTCCTGTTTATAGACTGAGAGAAGAGGGACTTATTACCAGGCAGAATTATTCACTGGTAATATTTTGTCTTTTTTTACTCTCTTCTCACATACTGAATATCCACTTTCCTCTCTGTTTCAAGATGCTGCTTGACCCGGTATTTGTACTGTAAAAAAATAGATACTTCCAAAGCAAGAAGGGCTAACAGGGAAGAGGAGTATGGATGCTTATATATGAATAGCAATTCTTTTGCTTTCTTGCTGGGTCAGTGCTGCTTCCACTGACTTTTTCTGATCATAGAATAGAACAAAAGAAAATTTGCCAAAAAGAAATTCATACTCCTGTTTTATAGATATTTACTATATTAGAATATTACAAGAAAACAATTACTATTGACGAACGGGAATCGGCACCACATCAGATTGTTGCTGTTGGAAGTCATTGGAGTAAACATATAGAACATTTAACAAAAGAGTTCATGAATGATCCTTACATTGTGATAACAGCTATGGAAGAAGCTTCCATATATGGAAATGTGCAACAGGTAAAAACCCAGAGATTATGCTGTTCTTCCAAGTTGAAGTGGGATTCTTTAATTTATATTTAGTGGAAGTTTGCATTACACTGGCAGGTTATGTGCGCACGTCTGTTTTTGTTTGATCAAAAATAAGATAACATTCTATAGTTTTACCATAGTAGGATGTAGAAAAGATAACAAGGGAAGCTTATTTTAGAAATGCTAACAAAAGAAAACTTCAGAATATATGCAAAAACGTGTATGTTCGATGTTTAATTTGAGATTTTAATAGTACAAAGTCTGTAGATGGATTGCTGAAAATTTCTACAGCTGTGCTTTGTAGGGGCTACGCTCTACAGATAAGGTCTTTCATTATGATTTATGACTTACAAGTTTCGGTTAGGGTAACTTTATTCTGATGGCCAGGGGTGGCCAACCTGAGCCTGAGACGGAACCAGAATTTACCAATGTATATTGCCAGAGAGCCACAGTTATGTCAGTAGCCTCCCATCAGCTCCCCCACCCTGTTCCCAGTGCCTCCCACCCACGTATCAGCAACTCCCCCTCCCCTACCTGCACCTCCCAATCAGCTGTTTCGTGGCATGCAGGAGGTTCAGGGGGCGGGGGGACAGAAGAGAGAAGCAAGGGCACTGCTGGCTCAGGGGAGGGGGCGGGAAGGGGTGGAGTGGGGGCAGGTAAATTAATAGGAGGACAGGTATGGTGGTCAAAGTTCATGATAAATCAGTTTATCACATGCATATTGCCTTCATATATGTGCGTGGGTGATGGCTGTGTGTACCACATATTATGTATTTGTCATGGCAATATTGCTACCAGCTAAACCATCTTATTTATAACTCTGCAGTACAGCATCTAGGATTAGATAGGTGCAGCTTCATAACTGTTATTGATTTATGCTTTTTGATTCAGATAGTATTAGTGCAAAATGCTCTGAGAAAGAACAGATATATAGCAAAATGGTTGTATGATATGAGGCTTCTTTGTTCTAATTGACTTTTTGTCACTTTTATTAGGTGGTGCAACTTTGTTTGAACTGTGAGAGAACCTCTGTATTACTCCAGATACTGGATTTTACTCCCAGTAAAGCTCAAAAGACCCTGATTTTCACTAATTCTGTGGATGAAACAGAAATGGTCTATAAAGTAAGTATTACAAATATTTAACTATTAACTTATCATGTATGTACTGATGTGGAATGTGTTTTAAGTAGCAAGGTACAATAAGCTGTAGTAATATTGTCTTGGTTTCTGTGCAGAGAGGAAGAGTTTGGACTTCTGGAATGGGTTTTTCACTTTGGGAGAGAAATGATGTTCTCTTCTCAATTCCTTTGCTCAAACTTTCCAAAGACTATTTTTAGCCATCTATGTGGTATAGTTGAGGTTTCCTAACACTTTCACATAATATCATGTTTTCAGTTGCAAAAGTTTGGCAAAGTTATAAGCCATTCAGGATGAAATTTTCCATGGTCGATCTTACCGAGAATGGCACTTTTTTTTTTTTTTTTTAATGGTGGTAAATTTTTGCAAAAGTTGTTTCCAAGAATAAATTCAGAGAAAGTGTTTGGTTCTGTTTTGCCCGTGTTCAGTTCTTGCAGCCATTTCACTGAGCATCCACACAAAAATTTGGCAAAGTTAAAATCTCTGAAAACTGCAATTTATACATGCTTGTTTTCATTTTTCACCAGGGATCAGCAACCTTTGGCCCACAGCCCGCCAGGGTAAGCACCCTGGCAGGCCAGGCTGGTTTGTTTACGTGCCATGACGGGATACATGAATACAATTGATCTTAATCACAAGAGGGAAGGAAATACTTTAAAAAGTAAAAGGTATTCTAGTCAACAGGGCTTGCTGAAATGCATCCTAGGGTTCTTAAGGAACTAGCTGAAACAGTTGCCAACAGTTCTGAGATTATCTTTGAGAACTAATGGCAGATGGTAGAGGTCCCAGAGGAGTGTAGAAGGGCAAACATAGTGCTTATCTTTAAAAATCTGAACAAAGAGGACCCTGAGAATTATCAACCAGTCAGCCTAACTTTGATACCTGGAAAGATACTGGTACAAATTCTTAAGCAAATACTTTGTTAGCCCCTAGAGTATAATAGGCTTATAAGGAATAGCTAACATGAATTTGTCAAGAACAAATCATGTTCTAAACCAACCTAATTTCCTCCTTTGTCAGAGTTGGTGGATAGGGGGAAGCAGTAGATGGGATATATCTTCATTTTAGTAAGGCTTTTGACACAGTCCCACATGACATTTTCATAAGCAAGCTAGGGAAATGCGGTCTAGATGAAATTACTATAAAGTGGGTGCAAAACTGGTTGAAAGACCACACTCAGAGTAGTTATCAATGGGTTCCTGTCGAATTAGGGGGATCTACTGCTGGGATCCCATAGGGATATATCCTGGCTCAGGTACTATTCAGTATCTTCATTAGTGACTTGAATAATGGAATGGAGAGTATGCTCATAAAATGTGTGGATGACACTAAGCTGTGAACAGTTGGCACTTTGGAGGACAGGGTTAGAATTCAAAATCATCTTGATAAAATAGAGAATTGGTCTGAAATTAAGAAGATGACATTCAGTGAAGACACTGCAAAGTACTGCACTTAAGATCAAAATCACAACTACACGATGAAGAATAAGTGGCTAGACAGTAGTTCTGCTGAAAAGAATCTGGGATTTATAGTGGATCACGAATTGAATGAGAGTCAGTGATGTGATGCAGTTATGAAAAAGGCTAATATAATTCTGGAGTGTACTAATGGGAGTGTTGTATGTATGACATGAGAGGTAATTGTTCTGCTGTACTTGGTACTAGTGAGTTCTTCGAGTGATGTCACTGTGGGTGCTCCACTTCAGGTGTTTGTGCACCCCTGTGCTCGTAATTGGAGGTTTGTGGTAGCCGTCCCCAGTTGAGCCTCTCACGTGTGGTCCCCCCTTTCACGTGACTTCAGGTGGTACCTGGTGCTGTGTGCCCACCCCCAACTCAGTTCCTTCTCTACTGCCTTTGGCTTGAATCTGATGTGCTGGCTAGCTTCTCTGTGTCCTTTACTATTAGCAAAGTATTCTCTAGTTAGCCTTAGTTTCTTAGTTGTTATGGTTAGTATTCTTCCACGTAAACTTTCTTTTTGAGGAAAAAAAATCTTTCCCCTTAGATTAGAAGATAGAGTAGAAATTTTAGTTTTCCCTCCAGAGAGGGAAACACTCCTCTGAGGGGAATGCCTGGTTCCCTGGGCCTTAAATGCTACCTCACCTGCAGACTTTCAATACCTGTCTCAGACGGACACTCAGTGTGTTTGCTGCCTGGGCAAGACACACATTCCTCAAAAGTGCTTGCACTGTCACAACCTAAAAGCCCGGACCAGGAAAGCAGGAGACCTACTATTCAAAATCCTTCTCGGGGAGAAGTGTCTCTGTCCAGCCTCTAATCCCAAAGCAAGGACACCTTCAGGACAGAGGTCACCCATGGCAACCTCTGACAGGGGCCCTGCCTCCACAAATCAGATTCAGGACCACCCCACTAAGAAGGTGGCAAAAAAAAAAAGGCAAATCACCACGTCTCCATCCCGGGAATCAGCCAAGAAACAGCATACCTCAAATGGGTAAACCCCATTGGTACTGACCTTTTCTGTGTCCAGAGTTGTGGGACCTTCAAGTACCATGGGTACCAGGAGAGCAAAAGACCCCAAGCGGACTAGCTCTGATACAGGCAATAAGGGGAAACTGAAATCCCATGCCATAAGCACTTCCGCAGATGATGGCATCACCTACTGCTGGCACCACTCACTTGATGCACTCACCACACTGACAATCATGCTGCAATAGTTGGTACTGACCGCTATGACTTCAACGGTACTGATACCACCAACATTGCAGCAATTCCTGTGTCAAAAAGACCTCATTATCATCTTGACGCCGTAGTCTCCTATCCTCAGTATTGACATTACTCCAGCACACTTGGTACTAAGCCACCTCATCACTCTGCCTTGATCCGTTCCTCCCATTCTCAAGTGATGAAGAGGATGAGGATGAAGGGGGAATATACTCTTCACAACATTCTTCCCCCATTCATGCGCACATCAGACTAGATCCTCCACACAGGAGATATTCTGCTGAACTTAAGGATCATCACTGGTATGGGTGTCCATGGATACCACTGATGTCCTTTCTGACAGAGTGGCCGTATTGGAGCCCATGGGTGATATGCCCCCCACAACACAAACTTGTCAGCCCACCTAAAGTGAGCACACATGATTCACCTTCATCTTCGGTACCAGAAACATCCGAAACTATAGAACAGGGAGTTGAAGAGGAGGAAGAATTCTCTGACCAGGAGACGACACCAGCAACCCCCTTCTCATCTTCCGCTGACGACCCCATCATGCCACCACCTCCAATACGGGAGATGATTTCTAATAATTTCAGGACCTTTTATAAGAGAGTTGTGAGTTCACTGGTCATTTCACTGGAAGAAGTCCAAGAAGCATAGCATAAACGCCTAGACATTTTACAGACATTGACCTTGTCCAAAATCGCTCTTCCCATGAATGATGTGATTATGGAACCAGTTAAGTCAATCTGGCAGACTCCAGCAACAATCCCACCTACTTGCAAGAGGTCTGATTTAAAGAAATATATTTATTTTTTTCATAGATTATAGGGTCAGAAGAGACCAGTGTGATCATCTAGTCCGACCCCCTTCACAAAGCAGGCCACAGAACCCTACCCATCCACTTCTATAACAAACCCCTAACCTATGCCTGAGTTATAACTCAGTCCTGGGTTAGGGGTTGTTATAAAAGTGGACGGGTAGGGTTCTGTGGCCTGCCTTGTGCAGGAGGTCAGACTAGATGATCATATTGGTCCCTTCTGACCTACGAGTCTATGAAGACCTCAAGCTGCAGAGAATCCACCAGCAAGTGACCCATGCCCCACGCTGCAGGGGAAGGCGAAAAACCTCCAGGGCCTCTGCCAATCTGCCCCGGAGGAAAATTCCTTCCCGACCCCAAATATGGCGATCAGCTAAAGCCTGAGCATGTGGGCAAGACTCACCAGCCAGCACTCAGAAAAGAATTCTCTGCAGTAACTCAGATCCCATCCCATCCAACATCCTATCACCAACCACTGGGCATACTCATCTGGCGATAATCAAAGATTAATTGCCAAAATTAGGCTCTCCCATCATACCATCCCTTCCATAAACTTATCAAGCTTAGTCTTAAAGCCAGATATGTCTTTTGCCCCCACTACTCCCCTTGGAAGGCTGTTCCAGAACTTTACTCCTCTAATGGTTAGAAACCTTCGTCTAATTTCAAGTCTAAACTTCCTAGTGTCCAGTTTATACCCATTCGTTCTTGTATCTACATTGGTACTAAGCTTAAATAATTCCTCTCCCTCCCTAATATTAATCCCTCTGATATATTTATAAAGAGCAAGCATATCCCCCCTCAGCCTTCTTTTGGCTAGACTAAACAAGCCAAGCTCTTTGAGTCTCCTTTCATATGACAGGTTTTCCATTCCTCGGATCATCTTAGTAGCCCGTCTCTGAACCTGTTCCAGTTTGAATTCATCCTTCTTAAACATGGGAGACCAGAACTGCACACAGTATTCCAGGTGGGGTCTCACCAGCGCCTTATATAACGGTACTAACACCTCCTTATCTTTGCTGGAAATACCTCGCCTGATGCACCCTAAAACCGCATTAGCTTTTTTAACGGCCATATCACGTTGGCAGCTCATAGTCATCCTGCAATCTACCAATACCCCAAGGTCCTTCTCCTCCTCTGTTGTTTCCAACTGATGCGTCCCCAATCTATATCTAAAGTTCTTATTATTAATCCCTAAGTGCATGACCTTGCACTTTTCACTATTAAATTTCATCCTATTACTATTACTCCAGTTTACTAGGTCGTCCAGATCTTCCTGTATGATATCCCGGTCCTTCTCCGTGTTAGCAATACCCCCCAGCTTCGTGTCATCCGCGAACTTTATTAGCACATTCCCGCTTTTTGTGCCAAGGTCAGTAATAAAAAGGTTAAATAAGATTGGTCCCAGAACCAATCCTTGAGGAACTCCACTAGTAACCTCCTTCCAGCCTGACAGTTCACCCTTTAGTACGACCCGTTGTAGTCTCCCCTTTAACCGGTTCCTTATCCACCTTTCAATTCTCATATTGATCTCCATCTTTTCCAATTTGACTAATAATTCCACATGTGGAACTGTCAAATGCCTTACTGAAATCGAGGTAACTTAGGTCTACCGCATTTCCTTTATCTAAATAGTCTGTCACCTTCTCAAAGAGGGAGATCAGGTTGGTTTGGCATGATCTACCTTTAGTAAAACCATGTTGTACTTTGTCCCAATTACCATTGACCTCAATGTCCTTAACTACTTTCTCCTTCAAAATTTTTTCCAAGACCTTACATACTACAGATGTCAAACTAACAGGCCTATAGTTACTCGGATCACTCTTTCTCCCTTTCTTAAAGATAGGAACTATGTTAACAATTCTCCAGTTGTACGGTACAACCCCTGAGTTTACCGATTCATTAAAAATTCTTGCTAACGGGCTTGCAATTTCATGCCCCAGTTCCTTTAATATTATGTGCCTGTGAAGGAAACTGAGTTCCTCCTCTTGCACCCAATGCCAAATTCTTTGGTGGTGGATGTGGCCAGTGAACAGGGCAGACAACAACACTCCAGAAATACACTGTATGACAGGGATTGGAAGAGACTCTGTCTTTTTGGCCATAAGGCATACTCTTCTGCCACTCTACACCTCAGGATTATGAAGCATTACTTGCCAAGTATGACCGCTGTAACTACTCCTCCAAACTCTCAGAATTTATTGAATTTATTCCTGAAGAGAGAAAAGAACAATTCAAGTCCATTCTTTCAGAAAGACATCTCATCACCAGGACTGCATTATGGACCACCTTGGATTTTACAGACACGGCAGCCAGGTCCATAACCACTGCGGAAGTGATGCGAAGGGCTTCTTGGTTATACCTTTCTGGATTTCCCAGAGAGGTGCAATTGATGCTTGAAGATCTGCCATTCGAAGGACCAAAACTCTCTGCAGCCAAAACAGACAAGTCCCTTCACATGCTCAAGGAATCGAGGGCAGCACAGAGATCCCTAGGCATCTATATACCTGAGACCAAGAAAAGACAGGGTAAATACTATAACTCACAGAGATTCCAGTTCACTTCTTATACGCAGCCCCACAGACAATATGAACAACAGGCCGAAAACAGAGACCTACAAGGAGGCTACACCTCCCACCGCCATCTGCTACATCTCAGCAACCAACATCTAGACAGCAAATTTGAGACTTTGGTCGAGGGTCCAAGATCCCCCACATCTTTCAGTGTTGGAACCACTGATCATCTCCCAACCATTTGGAGATTGTTTAACTCCTTTTTAACCAATCTGGCAGTCCATCACAACACTACTACCAGTGCAAGAACTAGAATTAATTGGAGCCTACCTCAATTATCCTGAGGCGACGGCCTCTCTACCACAACAACAATTCCTAACTGTAACCAATCTGATCTTCACAACACTAAACAGTCTGCAGGTAACTGCCAGGACTTGTCTGCAACTGTTGCGCCATATAGCTGCCATCACTTTCGTCGTCAAGCGTGCAAGACTGCACATATGGTATCTATGATCCTTGCTCCGGACAACCTTTATCCTGCACAGGCACAATATAAACAAACACCTCACAATGCCAAACGAGATAAAATACTCCCAAATCTGGTGGACACAATCAGACAATGTGTGCATGCGGTGCTTTTTGTACAGAATCCCCCAACAATGACCATCACAAGAGACACACCAGTCCTAGGCTGGGGAGCACATCTGAACTCACATTTTATCCAGGGCTGTTGAGTCCCTTCTGCACATAAATATTTTAGAACTATGAGCCGTTCACAATGTGTATTCCCACTTCTTACCCATCACTAAAGACAAGACCATATAAGTCCTCAGAGACAACTTGGCATGCATCTTTTATGTAAACAGATAACAGGGGGAGCACTCTCACACTCCCTATGCATAGAAGCCATACAGTTCTGGCACTGGTGCATCGCACAGACTATCCACCTCTCAGCATCATACCTACGTGGATGCCAAAACACCACAGCAGATGTACTAAGCAGGAATTTTTCTCAGGACCACAAGTGGGAACTGTGCGTGTGTGCTACACCTTGTATTCAAGCATTGGGGGTTACCAACAGTAGATCTTTTTGCAACTGCACAGAATGCCGAATGTCCGCAGTTTTGCTCCAGAGCAGGGCTGGGTCTTCACTCATTAGGCGATGCCTTTCTTATAAAATGGGATGCTTTCCTCCCACCCCTCTCCTAGCATGGGTGATTCATAAGATCAGACTGGTAAAGTCCAAAGTTATCCTGATAGCCCACAAATGGCCTCGACAAACCTGGTTCCCTTGCATAGGGAACCTTAATTTTGTCACATCTTCACTTTTGAATGTTTGACTTTGAAACCTCAACACTCTTTTCCAAGTGAGTTTTTGTATGTAATTTCATTTACAGTATGCATATAGTTTCTGTTTCAAAAGATGACTAAAAATAGCAAAAGCACAAAGAACAGTTAATCAGATATAGCATTCCTTTCTGAGCTCCAGCAAAATAATTTTATCTTCATATTTCCAGCCAAGTATCATAGGTGTCTCATTCCCCAAGAACACTAAAACCCTTGTTTAAGGTTTCAGCTTGACAGTCACTCAGTCAGAATTCTCAGGTATTAGTCAAAGTGCAGTCTACTTGTCATTGCGTGGCTTCACGAGTCTTATTACATTAGAAAATAACCTCTACATTTGAGACAAAACAATGGTGTGGCAACAGTAGTCCACTCAAGAATCTTAATCACGTAATCATAATCTTCGTGAAATTGGGAGGTATAAAGTAGCTTTTAATGCTTTATGTAGTTGAGATAGGGCATTTCAAATAGGTGACTTTTCAGTTAATCGTTCTATTTTTGCCACCTTAGTTTCATGTTCAACTGCTAGTAAGTGTTTTAAGCCATGTGTGCCAAGTCAGTTGAAAAATATTTTAAGTGGAATATTGTTAACAAAAATGTTGAAACAGAATTTTGTAGTACAGGTTGAAGTGGAATACTAATTCAAGAGGACACCTTTTAAAAATTGATTATTTCAGTTATTAAAAATGTGCTAATTAAAGATCCATTTTCCTTATTCAATCATTTGGCCTCTGGCAGCTGATTATTACAGTCATTAGTTTAATTAGTGCCTAGACAGAAAATTACTTGTCATGCTACACATCTGTGTATCAAAAAGTAGCAGTGTTCTCCTTTTGACTAGTAGAGTTTGAAAGGAAAAAATCTGAATGTGTAATAAAAATTGCAGATAAAAACAGTAGCATTTATTTCATTATATGATGGACCCCATGAGTGTTAATATATCTGGAAAATTGTTAAACTATTTGTAACAGAAAATCCTGTACATGCATAGGATGCAATTTTTGAATACTTTTGATAATTTGAGAGATTTTTTCAACTTTTATCAGAATAGACTAATTCCACAGAAAGTTTAAATCTTCTGTAGAAGCTATTTTTGGGTTACCCATGCACTCAAAAAAAAAATCAGACATTTTAGTTGGTAAGACAGCCCATTTCTTCACAAAAACGTTTAAATAGAATTCTGATCATTTTTATATCAGAGGATTGACTTTAAATAAGAAGAATGACACATTTACTTTAATAAACAAAAAGCCTGTTTACCTAAGAAGTTAAACTAAAGAATGATTGAAGTTAAAGTTATAGCACAGAATTATTTGTAAATAGACGATTTTGTGGGTAGCCTGTCACATATGAGCTCAGGAGGTATGTAATATACCATTAGAATAAGAAGACTTTGTTTCAGCTAGAGTAATAATTGGTAATCAGATTTCATTTGTGTAGTATACTTCTGGAAGAACTCATAACTCTTATGTTTCATCATTAGGCAGTGGAGAGTAGTTCCATATTCTGCTTGAAAGTACACAAAGAAATTGAATTTCATTTCAAATACGCTGTAGAGCAATGGAAAAAAAAATTTAGTTCTGGCACCCATGTTGTGTTAGGTAAGTACATTCCTTTTTGAGTTAGTCATTTAAAATTTTTTGGGATCTTTGCTACAAAATTTTTTTTTAAGAATATGTCTCCAGCCAGTGGTATTTCATAGTTGTTGAATCTGTATAAGAACTCCTGGATAAATGTTTAATTTAGTTATGTTACTAAAATGAGAGAGCAGCTTAAGAATGCCACTAAAAGTTTCACTTGCCAATTCTTGGCTATATGTCAGTTTTTGTGTGTAGATCATGCACCACTCTAAATACTCATTGCTAGTTTATGCCAGTTTTTCTACAGGAAGCAACTGGCTCTGAATTTGGGCATTCATGTGTGGATTAGTAACTCAGATAAAAGCTGCCTCGTTTTCAGTGAAGTTGACTCAAGCTAGGGAAGCTCTTTGGTAGAGTCACAATTTGGGGCCAGGAGGAACTTTTTCTTTCCTTTGTCCTTTTTGTTTCACTGCTGGACAACTTTTTATAGTGTACTTATTCTTATAGTCTTAAAGTTGAAGTTTTTTCCCGTTTTGTTTAGAGCCGTCTTCTTAGCCATTTATGTATTACAAAATTTTCGTAGTGGTCTGGGCTGAGCCTGGTTGCCAGTGCTCATACAAAAGCTTGTCCTTCGGTCTCCTGGCTTGCGCCTGGGCTTCAGCAGTTGTCTCCACACTTTATTTTAAGAGGGGAAAAAAAATCAGACATTTGGATATCAAGCAGTTTGACAGTCAGAATCCTATGCATTCTCAAAAGCTCACCTTTGAAAATAAAGCATTACAAAGCTGTATTTTCATATACTCGAAGATAATTTGTGGCCTCATTAAGACAAGTAAAGATTAATTGGTAAAGTGTCTTGTCAACTATATCAGTAAAATGGGATGAATATCCTTGCTTTTCTTCTATTCTACTTCTATTCTGAAAATAGTCTCCTTCCTTTTTAATCACAGTGAACAGTTCGAAAAACATTCTCTTTCTGCTTAATGGTTCTGGAGTCCTCAAAGACCGAGAATGTTCTTTATAAGGAGATTTTTATTTGGCATTTGCTAGCTTCCAAGAACAATGTAGTCTCTTTCAGGGTGATGCTGTCATGACTAAAATCTCGATATCAAAAGTCTTCTAAAAATCATTTTAAGTATCTGATACTTGCTGCAGTGTGACTTGCTTTTCCCAATAAACCTTTGTCAGTAATTCACTGGCCAGATGAATTGGAACTGACTTCCATCTAGATTGACTTTTTTCCCAAGTACCTTTTATGGGACAGTTGAGGGATCTGTAGTCAAGACACTTGGAAATTCCTCATAGTTTGAGAGGATCTTGCTTCATAGCAACCAGGATATGAGAATTCAACAGTCCAGGTTCAGATATTAGGCTTATGATTATCAACCTTCAAATTCTTTGTTTCTTTCAGAACTCTGGACTGAAAAGTACTATGCTTCTGCAGTACAGTCTCCGTGAGTGGAGAACCAGAATTTAGTGCCCACCAAAGAAAATGTGACTCTAACCCAGTAGCCTTTCCCCATTAGGAGATGTCTAACATATTTCTTGATATTCTGGCCACCAAAACTCAAAACAGATGGGCGCAGAAAGTAATTTTTACATAATATCTAATTGAGATGCAAGAGAATCACACCATTTTTTTTAAGCTCATTGTCTCTGTCCTCCATTGCAAAGAAATGTTTTGCAATTTTCCAGGCCATTTAGAAGTTCCAAAATTTTTGAATATCATCTCCTGTGCCTTCAGAAGAATGTTTTTCTAATTACTCTGGATTATTTGTGGAAGCAAAGATGACCAGAGACTTGAACGCAGTCTTATGCTAGTCACTTTCAATTAGTATGCTATAGCTGAGCGTGGCAGAGCTTCCCTGTCTCATGCCTCTGATAGGTCCACAAAGTCACTTTGAGACCCTGGGGTAGCAGCTGGTGCAGTTTTTTCACAGGCTTGTTCTCACCACTGCTTCACCATGTACAGTTGATCTTTCACCGTCTGGAGGCAGGAAAGAGGGAAGAGCTACCTCCCTGCTTCCACTCCCTGTCTTTTCCTTTTCTTTCTGCTCCTCGCTTGGCTTCCTTCCCTTGAGGCTTTTATACAGCCCCAGGCTAATTAGGCAACAGCTGTCTCTGCTTTCCCAATTAGGGCCAGGTTATCTCCAGCCAGCTCTAATTTATTCCCCTAAATGGGAGCAGGCATGACAGAGGGCTGAATCAGCAACCCTTTGCCCAGCACTCTGTCACATATGCCTAAAAGTCACCCAGATAATTACCTGTTGTCCATAGATCTGAAGTTGTTACATTCATTTTATTCTCTCCAGACAGTCTTGTATTTCTTCATTTTCTGATAGGTAACAAATATTAACCTTGGGCTTCCTTGCTGTCCTCAACATCTGTTTTCCAGGTTACCTGTGATCATGCTCTTGTGACTTGAGAAAAGGGTACCCAAATTTACCATTGCCTTGATATTCTCTATTTGGTCAAAACTTTCTTTGTTGAAATGGTCATGTACTTGTAGAAAAGGTCATGTTAGAGACGTCAAGATCAAGTCAACCTTTAAGCACAGGTTTTGGTTTGTTTGAGTTTTTCTTTGTTTGTTTTTGAACTTTTCTGGGAGGGAGTGAGGGAAAGGGCGAAACAAGAACTCTCATTCAAAAATAGCAGAAATACAGGAGTATGCCAGAGAGACTCCCATTTTGTCTACAAATTTCTACAAGTATTAAGAAACAATTGCTACACCTCATGATGATAGTTTTCTTTTAGGGCACAGACACACAGGAACTTCCTCAAAGACTGCTGCAATTTTTTCTTCTTCAGAGCAGGAGTTTCTGGCACCAGAATCTGGATTTAGCCTTCCCAAAGAACATTCATATTTCATCAAGCTTCTTGATTGCCCAGATGTTGTACCTAGAGGGGAGTCCATCACAGAAAATATTAAAAAAAAAAAAAAGGAGTTTAAGCATTAACTGTCACATGCAAAGCAGCTGCCAAGATAAGAACTTGTTTCCAAAAAACTATTCCACAGTTGAACTGGAATGTAACAAAAACAGGATGGGGTGAAGGTACAGCAAGCAGGTACAAGAAGCTAAGATCAGAAGCAATAACATTTCATTCTTGAGTTAGCAAGAATGAATGTTGAACCCTCATACGGATAGATTGTAGTTGCATCATGTCTCAGGATGAGTGGCAGATACATAAGTCACCATTTCCAATTATAACATCTATGTGGGACATATCTCAGGTGAATGTTTTTGCCTTTCAGTCCAACAAAAAGATTACCAACTCTTGTTCTAGGCGCTGAGAGAAACATCTTACACAGATGCCTTCTCCTTTTCATTGTAGTATCTCTTTCATAACTTCTCTCTTTACTCACTCCTTGCTTGAATTGTGAGGAAGCTCAATGCTAGCAAGGATGAATAATTGTAAATGCTGACTTTGGAAACCTTTGTTTCCATAACAGATAAAAATGTCTTTTAGGATCTGATAAATTGGAAAATCAGTCATGAAAATTCAAGTTTTTCTCAACCTCCTTCAGGAGCTCCCTTTTCCAATATTTGGGTGTCAAAAAATGAACCCTAACTGCACAGTATTTGAGATGTAGAATTTGGTTAATCACCAGAAGCTGATGCCATTCTTTTTAATACCTAGGAAGAAGTCTGCCAACCTTATGTATCAACTGACTTGGGAAGCTTTCCTTCATTGATGTATAGTAGACCGTACAGCATTAATAACCTAGAGGTTTCCGTGTCTCCTGTCTGTTAATTCCCTCTTGCAGCATTTGAAAGGCCTCAATGCAAGCCACTTCCACATTCAGTTTTCACTTCATGGATATGAGTTTAGAGTTTAGTTTATTGTACTTGTATGTTTCCTGAAGGCAGTTTCACTCTTTGTGAACTCTTCTGGAACAATGGAACCTGTGGGTCAGTGCTTTATTTTGGGCTAAAAGGTATTTGTAATTACTGTGCTGTAAATTTGGAGGAAATGTGTTGAAGTTCGTAAACATCAAGCTGAAAAACTGCTACTTCAGATAGATTGTTTGCAGTGTTGCTGTACCCGTGTTTGTCCCAGGATATTGGAAGGACAAGCTGGGTGGGTGAGGTAAAAGGGTGGTCCAATAAAAGTTATTACCTCACCACCTTGTTGCTTCTAATTGAGACACCTTTTCTGGGGATGTAGAAGGGTTAAACCCTGGGCATTGTTCAGCACTTACGGTATTGGATTATCTATTTTATTTTATCAAAGCTGTTCTGTAAATGTCTTTATGAAGATCTGTTTGTCATCCATTTTACTTTATATGATTTCTGGTTTTAGATCATTTGTTGCAAACAGCATGATACGGTGGCCTCTTCCTCCTCTTCCTTTTCCTCCTCTTTACTATTCTTTTATATCACTTCAGGGTAAGGAGTTGGTTCTGTTGAATGGAAAAAGACACATCTTAACATTCTAAAATTACCTGTGATAAAAATTCGTTGCCTCTTCCTCTATCCTGTGTGCTTATTTTTTGTTATGTGTAAAGTTTCTTGACTGAGGGCAAAGGGGTTAAGTAATACCTGTTGTAAGAGTGTTTATGGAAGACACACAAACATTTTACCTTTAGATTCTGGAAAAATAGTCATAACATAGTTAGCAGAGGATGAGGAGGAGAGAACAGCTATAACAAATGCAATTACCATTAAGTAATGTGCCATTTTCTGTAATATTTTGTAGTACTTACACATGACGTGTATATTTCAAATTATTTTCTTTTACAGTTTTAACTGATGACTGCATGCCGTCCTTGGGAATTACTGATGCAAATTGTGTGGTTCATTTTAGTTTTCCTGCTTCTCCAAGAGTCTTTGGTGTGCGCTTACACAGCATGTTTGATAACTTCCAGAATGTACTAGAAAAGGTTTGAGTAGCTTTTAATGGGCATTTTAGTTTTGCTGGCTAACATTCATTTATTAACAGTAACATTTTGCCACGTGACTATTGAAGAACTTCTGAAGCCTAAAAATAAATTTCTTCCACTTTTGTTGAAGGGTTCCTCTGTAGGTCAAATATATACAAAGGCAAAATCAATCTTATTGCTGACAGAAAGAAATGGATGCCATGCAGTTGGTGTACTGCGTTATTTAGAACACACAGAAGCTAAAATTCCACTGGAATTGTGTGATTTTACAGCGGGGGTGCTTGAGGCTAAAGAAGATATGAAACTTGCAAGGCCTCTTTGTCAGTACCTTAAAAGATCTGGTGTTTGCAAGTAAGGAAAATATAAGTTTATGCTAACAAGTTTAATGTCTTCTGCTTTGAATGACTGTTACTAGTTTTTTTTATAAGAATTCTCTTTAGAGAATTGTATTCAGGTTAGATTTGCAGTCATGGTTCTTTTGCTTTCTTCTTCTAAGTATTCTATCATATTTAACAGTAAAAAGTGTTCATGTGCCTCCAGTGGACAGCAGGTATCTTTGGAACTTATAACATTACTACCCTACCTGCCAGCTAGTTTTCCTCTGATAGTGAAGGGGCTGTTTGATAAATCTGTTTTCCTTCTGGAAAATAACTGTTCAATGAGCTAACCAGCACCATTTTAAGAGCAAAGAACTGATAGATTCTTTCATTACAACCCTTTGTGATATTTTTCTTGTAGTAATCATCAGTATTGATTTCTTAAAATAGTTAAGTCCTGAGATACTTTTGTGATGACTAATCAACACCAATAATTTCTTCAGTTTGTGCTCAATTTACTTGAAGTCATTTCAACTTCTTTGAAGATAATTTTTATCTTCTCTCTTGCTTTGCTGGATTGAGGAGTGTTTAAATGTACTCACACATTAATGGATTAATATGTAGTGCCTATTGCAGCTGGATCATATCACAGATCAGATAGTAAAAATAAATAACCCTAAGTAGTGAATTTTCATTTTAGTGCTTGTTTTTTCTGCTGCTGTTGAGTTCCACATCACATTTCTGCAATCTCTACTTGTCCCTCTCCCCCCTCCCCAAATTTTTGTTGTTTCTCATGTTTCTTATTAAGCTTCTGTCTCAGTTATGGTTTTTACAAAATTTTAGAATTTTTAAGCTTTCCTGAAACCATCGTCTAAACTATTTTAGTATACTATCTTTTGAGTGCTCCATCTTGTCCATAAACTGTTTTTCTTATTATGTGAATATGCAGGGATATGAGAATATGTCCAGATCGTCATCGAGTTCACTTGCAAATAGACTTACCCCAAAAGATGTCAGATAACACTATACCAATGGCTGGATGTGTCACAGTAAGTTATTAGAATTTATCTTGTTTAACTCTGCCAGTATTCAGGTTTGATGGCTAGTTGGCACTCTTATGTAACATGATTTGACAAGTAACAGCATCAACAGAATAACACGTATATTTGGTCCCTTGTGTGTTCTGTTCTCCCATAGCTCTCCTTTCTGTCCTAATGTCTTCTTTAGCTCAGGGAAGTGAACAGGTGGTCTTGACTGCTGCTGTTCACAACAATATTCACAGAAGAAAAAGAAGGGCAAAAAATACTCTCAATTCCAGTGACTGCTTAAGCCCACAGTAATAACCCTCATCTGTTTGTAGTGGATGGAGTGTCCTGCTCACCTGAAGGGTTTGCAGTAGAAGTAAGCAATGTGACAGCCTTAGGCCAGGTCTGTGCCCAAAAGTTAAATTGATCCAGCTGTATTGCTTGGGTGTGTGAAGAATCCCCCCTCACCTCCCAAACCATATAGTTAAAACGACCTAACCCCCAGGGTAGACTGTGCAAAGTCGACAGAAGAATTCTTCTGTCAACCATGCTACTGCATGTCAGTGAGGTGGACGAACCCCTCCCTTCACTGTAGTGAATGTCTATACTGAAGCGATACAGTAGTGCCGCAACTGTAGCATTTCAAGTGTAGACAAGCCCTTAGTTTGAAGTGAAGGTGGGTCTTGTGAGCATCCTCAGAGTTCACCTGTAGCTTTTATTACTGCATCAATAAAGGGTCTGCAAGGAGACAAATAAAGGTTCAGGCCTCCTTTGTTGAGGCTATTCTATGTCAGGCCTTCTAGAAAATGAGGCCTTATTCCTAACCCATTGCATAAAGGAAACAGGAGTCCTATAAAGGACTGCTAATGCTGTATTACTACTGTTTTTGTTTTGTTTTGTTTTGTTTTTTCCAATTATTGCCCCTTAGCCATTATTCAAACCATGGGCTTAGTGAACCTGTTTATGCGTCAGCATTCTGCTGAATAAGGAACTGAATTCTTTATTGCCATTGTCATATTAGTTTGTGCCAGAACCTGGGCTGCACTAAAATAGCTTTGGCTCTTCAAACAAGAAATTAAGTTCAGTGTGGGAAATGGTATTTTTTGCTGGATGAAAATAAACTCTTATTAACTGTTTCAATAGAAGCATGATTATTCATGGATACAAGATGGTCACTCCAAGTAAGCTAAGGAAATTGTACCACATCTCAAAGAAATAGAGACGTTAAGAGGTCATTCCCATTAGCTGGCCCCAGCACAGCATCTCTGAAGACCCATTAGACAGAAAGGTGGACCAGACTTCTAAAACCAGATTTGTGTGTTTTATTGTCCATCTTGCCATATATGTGGCCAAGACCATATGAGAGTAAATAGCAGATATTCCCCCAGTAGAGTAGCTAGAAGTCATCCCAAAAGGACTTCAAACCAGTATTTCTCCAGGGTTCTGACATTTGGAAGGTCTTCTCTAAGTCGGATATGGTGGCATGCTTCATCTCTAAAAATATGAGGTTCCTAGCCTTGCTTAGATGGAACCCTGTGGGAGACTACTGAAAATAAAAATTCTTCTTTGAATCTACACGAGCTCGGAATCTTTTCTGAGTAGCAGTCTGTCTGAGCTGCACATATGCCCTGTGCCATCTCATGCTCCTGTGTGAGGGCATAAAGGACAGAGCAGCCGTGCCCTTCTGTCAGGAAAAAGATGGGGAAGACCCTCTGAAAAACAAGGATTACCAAAATTGGGCCTTTTCAGAACTAACTGGGTTATGGCTTTGTACTTTACAGGACAGATTTTCCACATTGACATCCATCTGGTCCACAGGATATATCTGAGATTCTTTTTTGAATGGTTAAACACTTTTTTTCCACTCAGGCATATTTGTGCAGCCCATGTGCTGAAGCTGAAGAGTTTTTGCAACATTACCTGTCAGGGCGGTCCATGCCTCCTGACATCCTTGTGGATCCTTCTGAGGTTATATCGGGGTGCTGCCTCCTCGACTCTCCATTTTATTCTCATTACCCATGGCCTGAGTTTGAGCTCCCCCTGCAGTTTTCGTCATGGGTTTTCTTGTGCATAGTCTGTCAGTTTAGCACTCTACATGATTGGCAAATAGTACACTTTTGTTTTATTATTTTGTTTTTATTTTTTACTTTGTGCCATATGGTATTATTTAGTTAATTTTGATGTTACGCACTGGTAGCACTTGCTGAGCTTTAAATACTGAGCATTGTGTGGGGTGTCCATCCTGAATAGTGAGTTCCATATGTGCTGCCTTTTTTGTCTTCATGAGGGACATATTGAGAGCTTCAGTGTCTGCCTCTCTTTCAAGAAAAGAAAGCAGATTTCCAGAGACCTGTGCCTCAAACACTGCCTGGGGAGAAGGCAATGAATCCTGCTTCGACTTCTGGGCCCTGGAGGGAACACTTTGCTTCCCGTCTGTCTGCAGACCGCAAGTGTGGCTATGGTTGTCTCTGAGACTCCCCCTGGATTGGACTCTTAACCACAGAGAGAGAGAGAGGTTGGTTTTCCTCTCCAGGCCCTCTCTGAAAGAGGACAGACAGGACAAACCAGTATCTCTTGTCCAATATAATTGCTGGTTAGATCCATGCATGTTGTATGCAGTAATAATGAGCATTCCTATCTGTAGAAATAACTACTAATTTGCTGTATTTTCCTTCATTCCATAACACGAGAGGCATTTCTGAATGGTAAACATTGAGAGTTCCTCCTCTTCTTCAACGAAAGGACTCAGAACATCACTGAGACTCTCCAGGTACCCAGGGTAGAGCTGAGCTGTCAACCCATGTTTCCCCAGTACTGTGGCAGGAGGATCTGGTAATTAGAATCATAGAATGTCAGGGTTGGAAGGGACCTCAGGAGGTCATCTGTGCCATACTGTTGATTTTTCAGTACTGTTTTCAGGGTAGCTGTTGGTTCCCCTAACAATGGATGCAGTTTGGGGGCAGATATTATTGGTATTAACAACCCTGTAAGCTTAAAATGCAGCAAAGGTTTGTTTTGCCTCTCCATTCCAGACTGTCTTGTGGTACAGGAGTTCATTGCATGATCTCCTGTGTTACCAGGTCTGTCTTCAGTTTTGATGCGGAAACTACTAGTGGTACCGATGTTGGTTCCAGACAAGAAGTATTGTAGGGGCTTACCTTCTCAGGTACTTTCTTTGGCACTGGTATACAGTATGATGGCATGGGTACAGTCTTTGGCCTCTGTCTCAGCGCCAACAGCGTTGGTACTGGGACTCCAGTTGAGTACTGACTTCAGCTTGTACCATGGCTGAATATGAGGGGTCATTCGTGACACCAGTTAATGATGATGTGCCATCAATGTCTTCAGACATGTTTGAGGTATTGACTGCCACACCTACCTTGGTACTGATGATGGCCTCTTCATGATAGGCTACAGCTCGATTAGATTGCCGAGTGGCTCTTTGCAGTGTGGCTCAAAGTCCTCTACTATCTCACCATTTCCTCCTAGACTCAGTTGATCTAGCAAGTCTTCTAGACTGCCTGCAGAAGTAGAGCATTGGGCTTGGGTCTGATAATTTAGCAGAAACAGATAGTCATTGCACAGTGCTTATTGGTCCCCGATGCCCTACGCTTTGGCCATTTTGGAGCCCTTGGGGTATTTCCTGTTCTCCTAGGTTTCAGTCATAGACTCAGTCTAGGGGAAGGTCTCCAGAGTGTTCAGTAGAGCAGCTTCCAGAGCCACCTTGATTGGAAATATGAAGAGGTGTTGTTCCCCCTGAGCAGCTAGTGGTGCAGGAGGAGCCAGGGCCTGAGGAACCAGTTCTACCACAGGAGGATCAATCTGCTGCTTCTTACCTTTCTTTCTTCTCCCCTGATTACTCAATGATTGTGGACTCTTCTCTGGTTCCAAAGGATTTTAAAGTCTCATCAGAAACTTCTGAGGAGAGTCACTGTGGATTTTTCCAGTCCAGTGAGTCTCCAGATCCCACCCAGTACCAGTAGCCTGTGTCAGTGTCCCCAGGTTTCAAACTTTGCATAGGCTGTAAAGGGCCTGGGCTTGTTGGTGAACCTCATTCCTGTTTCAAGTGCTTGAGTGAGGGCCACATTAGAGATAAGTGCTCTTTGTCATGGCTTCAACACCAGGATGAAGAAGCTGATGGAGGAGTGCCTCCGATATATCTTCATGAAAGCTGCCCTTAGACTGGCATTTGAGCCCCCTTGGTTTTCCAAGGGAAGCTCTTTGAAGACTCCTTGCCAAAGTGTTCCTCCAATGCCCCTATTGGATGCTCTGGGGGGTGCCCCCAGCATCCACATATACATCACCAAGGCCTAGCACAAGTATATCTCCCCAGAAGAGAACACTCTCCTATTAGTACTGACAGACCTGTAGGTACCAATCAGTCTTCTCACTCCCAGATGTAAGACCTAGCTCAGCCTGCTACAGAGCTGCAGTTGGTGTTTGGTACCACAAAATCAGCCGAGGGAATCATCTCTGTTGCCCCTGCTTCAAGCTTCCTCAGCCTGGATGGGGGCCTGGTACTGGATGGATCCTCCCTGGTGCCAGGTGACTTCAAGGTGCATCAGGACCCTCTCAGGAGAGCAGCAATCTCTCTGAACATTCAAGTGGAGCTTGTGGAGGAGAGTACCCACAAGCTCGTTAACATTCTCTATCTCTCTGTGGTAGGGAAGGTGGCCCTCCCTGCAAATGATGCCATTATGCAGTAGGCTGAAACAATCTGACAACCTCCTTCCTGCATTCCACCAGTGACCAAACAATTGGAATGAAAATACCAGGTTACATCCCACCCCTGGATCATTAGTTGTGGCCATGTTGAAAGAAGAGCCATCATCAGGGTCAAGCTAAGGCTTACCCTCTAAGAAAAAAATGCCAAAAACCCTCAACCTTTCTGGCAGAAAAACTTATTCTGCAGCAAGTTTACAATTTCCTGTTGCCATTCAACACTCTGTATTGCCAGATATGATTTCTCAAATGAGGAGGTCAGATCCCAGTTTGCCAGTAAGCTGCCTGAAGCTTCCAGAGAGCAATTCCAATCACTCATCATTAAGGACTGCCTCATCTCTCTAGTAGACCTGCAGGCTTCTATGGACTTGATGGACTTTGCAGCCAGGTCTGTGATAACAGTAATAATGTGCTTTTCCTCTTGGTTACAGTCCTCAGGGATTCCTTCGGGAGGTGCAACACACAATTGAGGACCTTCTTTTTGAGAATTGTGCCTTGTTTTCATCCAAAATGGATGAGGCTTTGCACATCCTGAAGAACTTGAGACTAGTTCTGAAGTCTTTGGGCCTCCAAGCTCTGGCCATAATATGGTCCTCAATATCAGCCTAGACAGCAGTACGACCTCTTTCATTAGGCTGACCAATCTAGGCATTCCCAGGGCACCAAACAGCAATTTTGACTTTAGATTGAGGACCATATGCTACCCAGCCTTGGACTTACTGACCATTCCTCACCTTTCTGGAACAGTTTATACCAGAGTTCAGTAATCTTTCAGCAGTGCTGTGCTGAGTCTTCATTTATTCACTCTAATTTAAGTTTTCGCATGCCGGCAATACATTTTAACATTTTTAGGTTTCTCTCTAGAAGTCCATAAACTGTTGTTGTATGTAAAGTAAACAAGTTTTTTAAAATGTTTAAGAAGCTTCATTTAAAATTAAATTAAAATGCAGATCTTATCAGTTCTTAACCTAGGGTACATGCACCCCCTGGGGCAGGACCAGTGCAAGGATAGTTTGTGCCCTAGGCGAAACTTCCACTTTGTGGCCCCCCCTCCCCCAAGTCCACTCACTGGCTTTGCCAAGTTTGGACTGCTGCAGCAGCTTGACAGGGAGAAGCCGCCTTCCGGAGGCAATGGAGAGCCAGAGCGTCCCGCATGCAGCCATGTAGGAGCCGGTGCGGTGCAGGGGGCAGCAGCCCTGCAAAGACAGCGGCTCTGCTACTGGGGAGCAGCTCCACCCCCCGTCCCCTCCTGCCCAGGCTGTGGCCTGGCGCCTCCCCAGCAGCTCCTGCAGGCTGCAGTGGATGTATGTGGGAGCAGCCTCCGTGTGCCCCCCAGCTCCCCCCTCGCCTAGGGTTACCATATTTCAACAATCAAAAGAGAAGGGAGAGCCCTGCCCCCATCCGCTCCCTCCCACTTCCCACCCCGATTCCCCTGGTCAGAACCCCCAACTCTCCCCTGCTGCTTGTCCTCTAACTGCCCCTTCCTGGGACCCCTGCCTCTAACTGCCCCCCAGAACCCCACCCCCTACTTAAGCCTCCATGCTTCTTGTCCCCTGACTGCCCCTATACTTATCCACACCCCCGCCCCCAGACAGACCCCCAGGGACTCCCATGCCCCATCCAACCACTCCCTGCCCCTTGACCGGATCCCCAGAACTCCCGACACATCCAACCCTCCCCCTGCTCCCCTTACCAGGCCTATGCTGCCTCCACATGGAGACACTGGCTCCATGTAGAGTGCTGAAGCAGTGGGAGCAGGGGAGCTGCAGGAGGGACTGATGGTGGCGGCTCACACTTCTGGGAGCCTTAGAACCCGAGCGCGGTGAGGGGAAAGCCTGGGGGTGCGCCTGCCTGGGCTGTGGCCCCCTCGGGGGGGCTCCTGCAGCGGATGCATATGGGCGATGGTCCCTGTGTGCCCCCCCAGCTCCTGCCTTGCTGTGCTCAGACTCTGCGGCTCCCAGGAGTGTGAGCCACTGCTGCCGCCCCTCCTGCAGCAGGCTCAGGGCTCTGGCTGCTCACAGTCCCAGGAGCCGCAGAGCCCGAGTGTGGTGAGGGGGGAGCCAGGGGGCGTGTCTGCCACTGGTCTGGGGTCCCGGCCGCTGGCCCCGCTCAGCCTCTGCTGGCCTGGAGTTCCATTCACACAGCCGGCCACGACCCTGGTTGGCAGCCACGTGCCAGGCAAAATCAGCTCGTGTGCCAAAGGTGGCACATGTACCGTAGGTTGCCAACCTGGAGTATACCATATCCTACATGTGTGGCAGTCCATCACCTGAGATAAATGGGTGCTTAGCATGGTGGAATCAGGTTATACCCTGCACTTCCTTTCTATCTCCCCCATCCGGCCCAACATAGTCCTTCAGGGGCCTTTTTTATGAGTCTTTGCTAAGACAAGAAGTGAAAATGCTGCATTTTTAGGGAGCCATAAAAGAAGCCCTCTATTCATTGGGACAGGGGGGTTATTCCTAATATCTTTTAATGCACAAGGCCAGAGGGGGCTTTCATCCCATCTTAGACCTTCAGAATCTCAACAGATATATCTAAAAAAAAATTCTGTATTGTGTCTCTGACTGCAATTATCTCTTCACTAGATACAAGAGATCAGTTTGCTTCCCTTGACTTACAGGATTCATATACCATGTGGCAATTCATCTTGCCTACAGTACGTTCATGAAGTTTGTTGGAGAAGACCAATTCACTGTCCTGCCATGCAGTTTGTCATTGGCGTACAGGGTTTTTACAAAGTGTACAGCAATAGTGGCTGCCTACCTCCTTAAAAGAGGTGTCCATGTATATCCTTAAGTGGATTACTGTTAGTCTGGGCTCCTTTCAGACACCAGATGTTCTTCTTCGAGTGATGGCTCATATCCATTCCAGTTAGGTGTGCGCTCCACGTGTGCACGTTCGTCCGAAGACTTTTTACCCTAGCAACTCCAGTGGGCCTGCAGGTCGCCCCCTAGAGTGGCGCCGCCATGGCGCTCGATATATACCCCTTCCAGCCCACCCGCTTCTCAGTTCCTTCTTACCGCCGTGTCGGTCGTTGGAACTGTGGAGCACGGCATAGCTGTCCTCCACGTCCCTAGCTCTCCTCTGTTTCGCTGTTCTCATAGTTGTAGATAGTTGTAAATTGTAGTTAGTTATTGTTAATTTTAGTATAGCTGTATATACTTATTTAGCAGGTTTGGGCTGTAGCCCTTCCCTGAGCCCGGCACCGGGCCCATGCCTGGTTTGCCGGGGTTCAAACAGTGCTCGGCCAGCAAAAAGCCCATGCCGACAAGCAATCCCCATGACGCCTGTCTGAAGTGCCTGGGGGAATCGCACATTTCAGATAACTGCCGCATCTGTAAGGCTTTTAAGCCTCGGACAAAAAAGGAGAGGGACCAGAGGTTAAGGACTCTCCTGATGGAAGCGGCACTTAACCCTGTGGCCCCGACGCAGAGCGCCAGCTCCGCGCCGGCACCGGAAAGACGCCCTGGCACCGACCTTCCCCGGCACCGGGACTTGACACAAGGCCCTCGATGTCTGCCACTCCATCCTCGCAGACTTAAGCGGAGCACCTGACACCTACCTCTGCCATGGCACCACCAGCAGGGATTCCGTTGACTCCGGGCCCCGGAGGTCCGTCAAGTCCGGTCCCTCCTAGCTCCCCTGTAAGATCCGGGGTTGAACTGTTGGTCCCTTCGACGCCAGAGACATTCACTTCGGCGCGGGACCTAATTGCTCTCACGGAGCCCACCCAGCCTCAACCCCCAGTAACCCCGGTGCGGGTTGTGTCTAGAGGCAAGCCTGCGACAATGTGAACGCCGTCTCCGGACTTGCCCAGCTGGCACCAATCCCCTTCGAGGTCCCGGCACCGTGGACATTCTCGCTCCAGGCGCCGCTCGCAGTCCCGGCACCACTCCCCTCGGCGGTACCAGTCGTACTCACGGCGCCAGTCATCTTCCAGACGGTCTTGCTACTCCCGGCACCGGTCTGGATCGAGTCGCTGCTACTGGCACCGAGACTCCAGGAGCCGTTCCCGTCGGCGGTCAGCACCCCGGTCGACCTCCCAGCACCGAGCTGGTGGCAGGTCCCGGTCCCGGTTGACCTCTAGGCACCGCGTCAGCGGCAGGTCCCGGTCGACCTCCCGGCACCGCACCGGTGGCAGGTCCCGGTCCCAATCCCGGTACCGGTCCCCGGCACTGAGGAGTTCGTTGACGTCGAGACCGAGGGAGCCCTATCAGCCACGTTCGGCCCCACCATGGCCTTCCCAGCAGCCGTCTGTCTCATCGCAGGCAGACAGCATGTACGCCCTGGACGCGGACAGACCCACGGCCTTCTTCCATGACCCTCCTCCACAAGATCAGGGACCGCAGCAGTGGGGCTTCTGGACACCCTGGGCATACCATCAAGCCCAGGGCCCTCAGCACATTCCACCTCAACCAGTGGCATCTGAGCGCAGGGCTCCGGAGGCCTCGTTGTCCGCCCTCCCCCTTCTCCGGCGGGGGAAGACTGGTCTAACCAGCAGGACCCTGAGCTCCCTCTAGAATCAGAGGCGCTGGTACAGACGGAGCACCCCGTGGACCAGCTCCTACCAGGGGTCTCCTCATCGTACTCCCCCGATGAGGCAGTGGCGGGAATGTCATCCTCCAGTCCCCCCCCCACTTGACTTCAGGGCACACCAGGACCTCCTCAGGTGTCTAGCGCAAAATTTGAACTTGCAGGCTGAGGAGGTCTCGGAAATCGAAGATCCTGTGGTGAGCATTCTCTCAGCGGATGCTCCCCCCAGTGGCCCTTCCCTTCATCAGGACTATTCAAGCCAATGCTAATACCATCTGGCAGTCAGCGGCTTCCATCCCTCCTGCTGCACGTGGGGTGAAGCACAAGTATATGGCACCCTCCAAAGGGTATGAGTACCTGCATGTCCACCCAACCCCGTGCTCCCTCGTCGTGCAGTCTGTGAACGAGAGGGAGCGCCATGGGCAGCAGGCCCCAGCAGTGAAGTCCAAGGAGGCGAGGCGCATGGACCTGCTAGGCCGGAAGGTCTACTCAGTGGGCGCCCTCCAACTCAGGGTCTCTAACCAACAGGCACTCCTTAGCCGCTATGCCTATAAGTCCTGGGTAGCAGCGGATAAGTTCAAGGAGTTGTTGCCTCAGGATGCGTGTCAAGAATTCGCAGCAATTCTTGATGAAGGCAAGAAGGTTGCAAGAACTTCATTGCAGGCATCCTTGGACGCGGCAGACTCGGCTGCCAGAACTCTGGCTTCAGGGGTTACAATGCGCCTCATCTCCTGGCTACAGGTTTCTGGCCTTCCTCTGGAGCTCCAACACACCATCCAGGAGCTCCCGTTTGAAGGTCAGGGCCTGTTTTCAGAGAAGACTGACCCCAGGCTGAAAAGCCTGAAAGACAATAGGGTCATCATGCACTCACTAAGGATGCACACGCCCGGGACGCAGCGCAGACCCTTCCGGCTGCAACAGCAGCAGCAGTGCCGGCCCTATCCCCAGTACCGCCAGCGGCAAGACTTTAGTAGGCGCCAAAGCAGGAATGGCCGGCGCAAACCATTGGGCAACCAAGGGGGTCAGAATCAGGGCTCCTCTAAAGCCCCACCTGGCCCAAAACCTTCATTTTGAAGGTGCGCCTGAGGACGCTGTACCAGTTTCCCCCACGGATCCGTCCCCCCCCATTTTCCAACCGCCTTTCGTTCTTCCTCCCGGCGTGGATCCAAATAGCTTCCGACCGTTGGGTCTTACGCCCGGTGCAAATGGGATACCGTCAGCAATTTTATTTCACACCCTCCCTCCCGCCCCCCACCCTCGTCCCTCTTCAGGGACCCCTCTCACGAGCAATTCCTCCTTCAGGAGGTGCGGACGCTCCTCGACAAAGGAGCCACAGAGGCGGTTCCGGAGAACGAGAAGGGCAAGGGGTTTTATTCCCGCTACTTTCTGATCCCCAAGGCCAAGGGAGGCCTCAGACCCATCCTCGACCTGCGGGAACTCAACAAATATATGGTGAAGTTGAAATTCCGCATGGTATCCCTGGGGACCATTATCCCATCTCTGGATCCTGGAGACTGGTACGTCGCCCTCGACATGCAGGACGCTTATTTTCATATAGCCATTTTCCCACAACACAGACACTTCCTTCGGTTTGTGATCGACCGCCACCATTATTAATTTGCAGTCCTCCCGTTTGGCCTCTCCACGGCCCCGAGGGTATTCACGAAATGCATTGCTGTCATCGTCGCTTATCTTCAATGCAGTCGCATACACGTATTCCCCTATCTCGACGACTGGCTTATTCAAGGCACGTCAGAGTCACAGGTCCTCAACCACGTCCGCAAGATCAGCAGACTCTTTGGAGATATGGGCCTCATTATCAACGTGGAAAAGTCCACTCTGCTCCCCACGCAGAGGATAGAGTTCATGGGGGCCATTCTGGACTCCACCTTGGCCAGGGCCGTTCTGCCGCCGTCCAGGTTCCAGACGCTGTCGGCCATCATTCGGCGTCTACAGGCCGCTCCCTTGACCTCTATAAGGATATGCCTAACCCTCTTAGGCCACATGGCGGCCTGCACCTTTGTTACGGGTTATGTGCGGCTTCGCATGAGGCCCCTCCAGTCCTGGATTATCAGCCAATACCGTCCGGCCAGGCATCTGCTGGACACGGTTATCACCATCCCCCAGGAGGTATTGGATTCCCTCTGGTGGTGGCTAGACTAATCCATAGTGTGTGCGGGGCTCCCGTTTCATCCACCCCGACCCTCAGTATCCCTAACAACGGATGCCTCAGACCTGGGTGGGGGGCCCACCTCGGAACCCTGAGGACACAGAGCCAGTGGTCTCCTCAGGAAATGGCCCTCCATATCAACATACGGGAGTTGAGAGCAGTCCGCCTTGCTTGCCAAGCGTTCTCCCATCAGCTTCAAGGTCGCTGTGTCTCTGTATTCACCAACAACACGACGACCATGTACTATATCAACAAGCAGGGCGGCATGAGATCCTCTCCCCTATGTCAGGAGGCAATGCGGCTCTGGGGCTTTTGTATAGCCCACTCCATTCATCTCATGGCTTCCTTTCTCCCAGGAGTACGGAACACGCTGGCAGACCGTCTGAGCAGATCCTTCCTTTCGCACGTATGGTCCCTTCGCCCGGACGTCGCCTTCTCACTCGTCCAGAGGTGGGGTTGTCCCCGGATGGACCTCTTCGCGTCCAGAGGGAACAGGAAATGCCAGATGTTCTGCTCTTTTCAAGGCCGGGAGCCAGGGTCAGTAGCGGATGCCTTCCTTATCCTGTGGATGATGCACCTGTTCTATGCGTTCCCTCCGTTCCCGCTTATCCACAAGGTCCTTCTGAAGGTGCGCAGGGACAGGGCCCGCTTGATTATGATAGCTCCAGCGTGGCCCAGACAACATTGGTATCCAATGTTGCTGGACTTGTCTCTAGCCGACCCAGTCCCCCTGCCCCTTCACCTGGACCTGATCACCCAGGACCATGGCAGGCTCCGTCACCCGGGCCTCCAGACTCTACACCTCACGGCGTGGCTCCTGAGTGGCTGACCAGGTCAGAACTACGGTGCTCTACCCCTGTACGTCAAGTACTACTGGGCAGCAGGAAACCTTCCACTAGAGCGGCGTACTCGGCCAAGTGGAAGCGTTTCTCCTGTTGGTGCACGAAGAGGGGTTTCCTCCCTATGGAGGTTTCTATCGCCAGTATTCTCGATTACATCTGGTCCCTCAAGCAGCAGGGCCTGGTGATATCGTCCCTTCGGGTTCACCTGGCGGCTATCGCCACCTTTCATCCAGGTGGAGATGGCCGTTCGGTTTTCTCTCACCCTATGATGACCAGATTCCTGAAAGGACTAGAACGTCTCTACCCCCAGGTTCGACCCCCTGCCCCTACCTGGGATCTCAACCTGGTTCTGACTCAGCTCATGGGCCCTCCGTTTGAGCCGTTAGCGACTTGCTCCCTGCTCTCTCTCTCCTGGAAGACTGCTTTCATGGTGGCCATCGCCTCAGCCAGACAGGTGTCAGAACTCCGGGCCCTCACGATAGATCCCCCGTGTACGGTCTTCCATAAAGACAAGGTGCAGCTGAGGCCACACCCTGCCTTTCTCCCCAAGGTGGTCTCAGCCTTTCACGTCAACCAGGAGATCTTTCTCCCCGTCTTCTTCCCAGAGCCCCATTCGTCCCACAGGGAGCAACAACTCCATTTGCTTGATGTCCGCCGGGCACTCGCGTTTTATGTGGAGAGGACCAAACCGTTCCGCAAATCTCCCCAGCTCTTTGTGGCAGTAGTGGACTGAATCAAAGGACTACCCATTTCCTCACAGAGGATCTCCTCGTGGGTGACGTCCTGTATCAGGACCTGTTATGACTTGGCTCACACCCCTACGGGCCATGTGACTGCGCACTCCACCAGGGCACAAGCATCATCGCTGGCTTTCCTCTCCCGCGTGCCCATCCAGGAGATTTGTAGGGCGGCGACCTGGTCCTCCATCCACACCTTCACTTCCCATTATGCCCTAGTCCAGCAGTCCAGAGATGACGCGGCCTTCGGCTCTGCAGTGCTCCATGCCGCGACTTCTCACTCCGACCCCACCGCCTAGGTAAGGCTTGGGATTCACCTAACTGGAATGGATATGAGTAATCACTCGAAGAAGAAAAGACGGTTACTCACCTTTGTAACTGTTATTCTTCGAGATGTGTTGCTCATATCCATTCCACACCCGCCCTCCTTCCCCACTGTCGGAGTAGCCGGCAAGGAGGAACTGAGGAGCGAGTGGGCCGACAAGGGTATATATCGAGCGCCATGGCGGCGCCACTCTAGGGGGTGACCTGCCGGCCCACTGGAGTTGCTAGAGTAAAAAGTCTTCCGACGAACGTGCACGCGCGGCGCGCATACCTAACTGGAATGGATATGAGCAACACATCTCGAAGAACAACAGTTACAAAGTGAGTAACCGTCTTTTCTTATGTTCTTAGATACAGGCTGCAATCCATCAAACAATAAGTCTATTCCATGTCCTGGACCTGAAAGTGAACAAAGAGAAGTCAATGTGACTGCTTGTGGGGAGGATAGAATTCACTGGGGGCAGCATTGTGATGTGGTCTGTTTAGAACACCTAGAACTGTGAGCCATTGTGTTGCTATTCTGCCTTAGAAAGAGCAAGAGCTTTACTACTGCTAAGATGTGTATCAGTTCTCTGACACATGAGCCTGGCTGACTTGCCAGAAAACTCTTCAAGACTTCACCAGTTTAAACCTTGCCCTGCAGGTAATAATCCATGAACTCCAGTTCCTGAGTTCCTCAGACACATCTCCTTACAGTGTGCAGTCCCTCTCTTGACAATCACAGAAATTAAATGAGCTTCCTCTAAAGAATGGGGTTGCCAATTTTGGTTGGACATATTTCTGGAGATTTCATCATGTGACATAATCTTTATTTAAAGATTATCTTTAATTCTCGGAGACTCCAGAACAATCTTGGAGAGTTGGCAACTCTACCAAAGAGACAGAGCACACATCAGCCTATTTGGTTAACTGAAGATTTACAGAAAGAACAGGAGTACTTGTGGCACCTTAGAGACTTAACAAATTTATTTGAGCATAAGCTACAGCCCACTTCATCGGATGCATGTAGTGGAAAATACAGTAGGAAGATGTATGTACACACACAGAGAACATACAACAATGGATGTTAACATACACACTATAAGAAGAGTGATCTGTTAAGGTGAGCTATTATCAGCAGGAGAGAAAAAGAACTGTTTGTAGTGGTAATGAAAATGGCCCATTTCCAGCAACTGACAAGGAGATGTGAGGAACTGTGTGTGTGTGTGTGTGTGTGTGTGTGTGTGTGTGTGTGTGTGTGTGTGTAAATAGTTTCACTTTGTGTGATGGATAAAGACTGGGAGTGGATGGGCCATTAACATATTTTAGGAACATATTTCCAGCACACATACATAACCCTTTGCACTCTAACCATACATACATCATGCAATAATATCAATTAACACAAAGTCACCAGATTTCATAAGACTTTATACGCTTTTATAGTATAATAATATTGTATGCTATCAGTTGATTCAATTCCTTATTCTTTGGTGTTCAGACCCCCCGTTCTCCCCCTGGGGGTCTCTGGACACTGACTGTCACAAACATTGGCCAGAGTACTTCCACCTCTTTCCAGGTTTCAAACTCTGTGGGACCTCTGTTTTGTCTTTTAAGGACCGTCCTCAGACCGCTGTAAGGAATTGCTTCAAATTCTCCGTGTATGTATGTGAGCCCCTTATGCCAGGCTACAGCATAGGGCACTGCAGGCATGGCTCAAGGCAGTCAGGCATTCTTAATTTCTTTAATTAACCACCTAAATAGGCTGGTATGGATCCCGGACAGGGTGGTGGTTGTGCTGGATTGATGGATGAGCCAAGATAATGTGTGAAGAGGAGTTCCCTTCTATCCCACCCCTCCCTCCCTCCGCTCCAGTCCATGACTGTAGTAATGGATGCTTAAACTGTGGATTGGAGAGTTAATATGAGTGCCCTTCAGGCTCAGGATTTGTGGACTGCTCACAAAGCCAGGCTTCACATAAACATACTGAAGTTGTATGGAGCTGAAACCTGGAGGACAACCAAAACAACCATCAGGAAGATCCAGACCTTCATTAATAGCTGCCTCAGAAGGATTCTCCAGATCCGCTGGCCAGACACCATCAGTAACATCCACCTCTTGAAGAGGACCTGTCAACTCCCAGCAGAGGAAGAAATCAGAAGGAGAAGATGGGGTTGGATAGGACATACACTACGTAAGCAGCCAACTAACATCACCAGACAGGCACTGCGGTGGAACCCCCAAGGCAAGCGAAAAAGAGGCCGTCCAAGAAACACCTGGCGACGCGACCTTCAGGCTGATAGCAAAAAAATGGGCTATACCTGGAACCAGTTAGAGCGAATGGCCCAGGATAGAGGATTCTGGAGATCTGTGGTTGGTTGCCCATACCCCGATTGGGGTGACGGGCGTGAGTGAGTGAGTGAGCAATTCCTGCATCAAGAACTTGCAAGACTGTCCGGGTATTCTCCAAGAACACCACAACAGTATTTTATGTGAGCAAGGAAAGGGATGCCATGTCAGATTGCCTCTGTCAGGAGGCAGTCAAGTTGTGGAATTGGTGCATTCGAGGCTCTGTCATTCTGTCTCATTTGCTGGGAATTCAGAATGGCTTGGCAGATTGTCTGAGCAGATCCTTTAACTTAGACCATGAATGGTGTCAAGAAAAAAATTGTAGCTTGAGTGTTCTGTATAGGGAGCTTTCCATCACTTGCAGCTTGTCAGAACAGGAAGTGTCCCCAGTTCTGTTCCTGGGTGGGTCACAGTCCTGGATTAATATCAGATGCTTTCATGTTTCTGTGGACCAAGAACCTGCTCTGTGCATACCTTCCAGTACCCCTGATTCCAGGGTCATGCTCATGCAAGATGATGGCAGAATGATCCTTATAGCCCCAGCCTGGCTGAGACAGATGTGGCATTCAGACCTCCATGATCTGTCCACTTGGGATCTTTTTGTTACCAATAACCTGAATCCTGGCACAGAACCACAGCCAGGTGCTGCACCTGACTCCTCAAGGTGTTGCACCTCATGGCATAGTTCATCAGTGGCTAAATGTGAAGGAGGCATATTGCTTAGTGACAGTGCTACAAAATGTTCTCCTTATTAGCAGAAAACTTTCCACAAGAGTTAATTACCTGGGCAAGTGGAAGTGCTTCTCCATCGGAAGTGGCGCATAATGGACATGTGCAACACATTTCGAAGTACAGTTACAACAACGTGAGTAACGATTTTTTCTGAGTGGGTTGAAGTCCAGGCTCACTTACTGGTGCCGTTCTCATTTGTTGGGGATCAACTCTCACGAACACATTCCCTGTATTCTACTTATTCTACAGGTGAGCCTGAAGTTGAAGCAAGAAAATAAGTGGATCGGTTTGCCAGAAGCTGGGAATGGGCGATGGGATGGATCACTTGACGATTCTGTTCTGTTCATTCCCTCTGAAGCACCTGGCATTGGCCACTGTCAGAAGACAGGATACTGGGCTAGATGGACCTTTGGCTGACCCAGTATGTCTGTTCTTATGTAAGACCACGCCAAGGTAATTCTTATAGGTAATTCTGCTTGATAGAAACTCTGCTAGTTCTTGGATCTTCATAGTCTCTTGATTCAATCTCCATAGCCTCTGCCTCCTCTCCCAAGTCTTCTGCCCCAGCATTGCAGATGGACATTGCACCCACATCCAAACAGCTGGCATCTTACGGTATGATTGTTGAGTGGTTACATCAGGCAGAGAGACACCACTCAGCGACAGTTTAGGAAATATTTCATAATAGCACAAAATAATCCACTAAATCCACTTATATTGCAAAGTGGAAGCAATTTTTAATCTGGTCTACTCTCTGGAGTATACCTCCAGCAGAAGCTAATGTTTTAGAGTACTTACTAAATTTCATCTCAGTCCTTTCTCTAAGCTCCCTGAGAGAAGGAACAGGAATTTCAGCTATTCACCCTCCCATTCAGGGAAGATTGGTTCTCCCTCCCCCAACTCTATAGTCTCCAGATTTTTTTAAAGGGATTGTGTGAGTTTTCCCCTGTTCAGGATGTATTACCAGCATGGGACCATAATGCTGTTTTGATGGGTATACCATGTAAGCCTATGGGTACCTGCTCTTAGGTGACACAAAATCAGAAGACATCCTTTCTTATTGGCATTATGTCAGCCAGAAGAGTGGGAGAGCTTTTCAGGTTCTCCTGGCAGGACAGCCACATACAGTATTGCTTAAAGCTAAAGTAGTTTTGAGGCCACATCTGCAGTTTTTAGGTAAAGTGATTTCAGCTTTTCATTTGAAACAGTCACTATACTTAATGATTTTTTCCCCAAAACCACATTAATCTATTTTGGATGTCAGGTGACCATTAACCTTCTATCTGGACCAGGACCAAGACTTTCAAGCCATCTTCCTGCCTATTTGTTTCATATGATGACAGAATGAGAGATCTACCAGTGTCAGCACAATTTCCAGGTGGATTAGTTTCTGTGTTACTGGGTAGCAAACACCCATCCTCCACAGAGACTGTCTACTTCGGTAGCTCTTTTAAAGGATGTCCCTTTACTGGTTCTTATAGGGATGGTCCTTGGTGCATCTCTTCCCTCATCACTAGGCAGTCACAATTGCTTGGAGATTGTATACAGACTCTGGAAGGGCAGTGTTGCAGTGATTATTTAAATACATTCTGACACTCACACCCCTGATGGTACTGTTTTGTGAGCCACGTGTGGAGCCACTTGAAGAAAAAATGATTACTTTCCTGTGTTTTAACTGTTGCTTTTTGAAAAGTTGTTGTGCACATATGTTCTGAATTCCATGACCCTTGCTCCATCCCATCCCATCTTCATCGGAGTCCTGTTTTGCCATGTTTTGATGCAAAGGACCTGAGGGGGGTCAGGGTAGTGCCTCCCTTATATAGCTTTGGGAGAGGCCACAAGAATGTGCAGGGCTCATATGACACCCTTATGGGTAATGCTGCAGAAAACTTTGGCTCAGGTTTTCTGGATGCCCACACATCCTTGAGTAGAATAGGCATGTGCAACAATATTTTGAACAAAACTTTGAGTACAGGTAAGTAACTGTTTCAGTGGAGCCAAATCACTAGAAGTACAAAGTAACTGCCTTTCAGATTCTCCATGGTTCCAGGAGTCTCTTGGAAAATGCCTTTCTGTGGTGGCTGCACACCCACAAAAGAATAAACATCTATGTCTGGCTATGTCTAGGCAAGTTACTGCTCAGAGGTGGATCCCACAAGCAAAATCTGACAGTTCTCAACTGCTTGTTCCCTGCTTATCTGGGCCTCATGGCAAATTGGAAGAAACCGACATTCATGCCATCACAGATGATGATAAACTTCATATGGTCCAGGTTAGATTCTGTGGTAGCGAGGGCTTACTTGTCAGAGGACACATTTCTCTCACTTAAGTTACTGCTGAACATAGGTGCCGACTCCAGTGCCGGAGCACCTACAGGGAAAAAATGATGGGTGCTTAGCACCCACTGGCAGCCCCCTATCAGCCCCTCCCTCTCCCCAGTGCCTCCCAACCATCAGCAGGCCCTATGGATCAGTGCCTCCGTCTCCCTCTCCACGCCTCCTACCCACCACAAACAGCTGTTTTGCAGTGTGCAGGAGTCTGAGAGGAGGCGGAGGAGTGAGGATACAGCATGCTCAGGGGAGGGGGCGGACTGGTGAGAAGAGGTGGGGCGAGGCAGAAAGAGATGGGAAGGGTGGAGTGGGGGCAGGGTCTGAGGCGGAGCAAGGGGTCAGGCACCCCCCAGCACTTTGAAAAGTCAGCGCCTCTGCTGCTGAATACTGTGAAAATCACAACTGGCAGTGATGGAACTGAATTGCTTTGTATTATTAGTCCATATGTTTGTGTATACTTACATGACCCTGCTTGCCAGACTTCACCTGAAGCCTCTACAGCTCTGGCTTGGTCAGTCTACTCTTCTGCAAAACAAGAAAGTCCTATTACCACTTCATGTCCTCGCAGTGCTGGACTTGTGGCTGCATCCAGACAAGGCCCCAAAATAAGTACCATTCATGACCCTGTCCCAGCAGGACATTAGTCAGGGATTGGAGGGGAGCCCACCCCGACCATCTACAGAAACAAGGAGGACACAGGCCTGAATATAAACACTTTACAACACGTGTTATATTAAAGTATGTGGCTTTCCTCCCTATTCTGTGACAGTAGTGCAGATACAGACAGTATATTTGCTAAGGACTACATAAGCAAGCAAGGGGGCACCAATCTTGTTTCTCCTTTCCCTCTGCCAGTCCCCAGAGGAGACCAGCTGCCTATTGACTGGGGAGGGATATTGCAGGGGAGGGATAGCCCAGTGGTTTGAGCATTGCCCTGTGTAGCCTAGAGTTGAGAGTTCAATTCTTGAGGGGGCTATTTTGGGATCTGGGACAAAAATCTGTCTGGGGATTGGGCCTGCTTTGAGCAGGGAGTTGGACTAGATGACCTGAGGTCCCTTCTAACCTTGATATTCTAGGATTCTATGACTGAGGCAGTTTTGACTGAAATACCTGTTACAGATGTCAGTGAAACCACTGGCCAGGCTTTCAGACCTTTCGTTGCAAGATCAGAGTCAGGTATTGCTAGACTCAAAAATGGTGCACTAATGGCCTGGATGCTGACTGGTTTAGTACTAGGGGGGAAAAAGAACTGCTCCTCACAAGATCAAGAAATCTTGGCACAGGATAAAAAAGATCTCTGAGAAAGACTTCCTCTAAATAGAAAAGATTCTTGATATGGGCTTCCCTAAAGGACTAGGGCTGGTGCAGGCACAGTACCAAAGATTCTTGGTGATGGGCTGCAGTTAAAACATTCTAGAATTTCTTTTAGCTTTGGCAGGGTTCATCTGGCAGCAATATTGGTACATTGTCCGCCAGTACAATCACTCTTAGTCTTCTCTGGCAGTATCCAAGTTTTTCAAGGACCTAATGCAGAGGTGGACAAACTACAGCCCATGGTCCACATCTGGCCCATGGGACCGTCCTGCCCTGCTCTTGAGCTCCCGGCCGGGGAGGCTAGCACCCGGCCCCTCCCCAGCTGTCCGCCCTTCCCTGCAGCCTCAGCTCACTGTGCCGCCAGCGCTCTGGGCAACAGGGCTGCAAGCTCCTTCCAGGAAGTGCGGCAGCATGTCTGGCTTCGGCCAGGCCACGTGGCTGCCAGTTCTGCCGCTTTGAGCAGCATGTTAAAGGGCTGAGGAGTGAGGGGGCAGGATAAGGGGCAGAGGGTCCTGGGGGCTGTCGGGACAGGGAGTGGTTGGATGGGGCAGAGGTTCTCGGAGTGGGAGGGAGGTCAGGGGACAGAGAACAGAGGGAGGGTTGGATAGGCATAGGAGTCCTAGGGGGATGAGGGTGTTGGGGACAAGGAGCAGGGGGGATTGGATGGGTCGGGGGTTCTGAGGAGGGCAGTCAGAAGGTGGGAAGTGGAAGGGAGTAGATGGGGGCGGGGCCAGGCTGTTGGAGGAAGTACAGCCTTCCCTACCTGGCCCTCAATACAATTTCAGAACCCCAATGTTGCCCTCAGATGAAAAAGTTTGCCCACTCCTGACCTAATGCATACTTACCAACCTGTCAGATAATGTACTCCAGCATGAAACCTCAGCATAGTCAATTGAAAGCTTTATGGATGGCTCTGTCTACCATCTTATTCTCAAGGTGGTCTTTTTGAGGGGGGGTCATCTTGGCCAGAAGAGTGAATGAGTGTCAGGCACTCATGGCCAAGCCCCTGTATACCTCATTCCATAAGGACAAGGTGTACTGAGACCTTATGCAAAACTTGCTCTCAAGGTGGCTTCTGAGTTCAGCTTAAACCAGTGAATTAATTTAGCTGTGTTCTTCCCCAAAACATTTTTCACATGAAGAGAGAAAAGTTACAGGCTTTGGATATATTCAGATTTCTTTGATATTACATTGGCAGGATCAAATATTTCAGAACTGACTGCTTCCCAGCCTCCCAGTCTGGTCTATTTGTGGCAATAGCTGGCTGCTTCAGTGCTAACGTATTTCATCACAAGAACTGTCAAAATGGCTTACTCATTGCATCTCACTCCATCAGATGGCTGGTGCACCTCCACTACCAACTACTAAGGCTCAGTCTGTTGTAGGAGCAGCAGTGATCTGTATCCTATATATAACCTGTATGCTCAAAAGATCTGTTACATTTTTCCCTACTTTTATCTCCCCTCCCCCTTCCTTCTGGAATGCTTGTGGAATGAATGGGCTGCTTGAACAGCTGGAAGATCAGAAGACCTCCCAGGTAGACAAACTGTATGGGACTCTAATTAGACAGCGATCACACACCCAGTGCATGGACACTGCCCGAGGTGGAGTGTGACCAGCCAGACACAGCCAAGTCATCTCTAGTTGCAGGCCATGAGGACAGGTCCTTAAAAGGGGCCATGTGCTCAGAAGTGCACTCACAAGACCGTACCTCTCGTAAAGGCCCTTTGCCAGGACCACCTGGCCAGTGGTTCGCCGCATTGCATTCCATCATACCTCGGGAAGATTTAACCTTCATCGCACCGTCCATCACTGCACTGTGGAACACTTACCTTGAAGGATCCTGACATCTCCAGTGCCGTGCCTGTCCTGAGAGAGTGAGTATGTGAGTGAGAGTGTGAACTTCCCTTCTTTTGAGCTTAGCTATCAGTATAATAAACGTGCTGCTTTCTGCCAAACTCTGGTGGATCATTAGTCCTCCCTTCCTAGCTGGTCTAATTTTGGGTAACACAGTCTACCAGGCAGCATCCTCGGCCTACTTCTAAAATGTGCCTGTATCTGAGATCTGCAAGGCAGCTATGTGGAGCAGTCACTCGTGTTTGTCAGGCGCTTTGCACTGGACTTAGCTACTAGATCAGAGGCCAAACGTTGGAGAGTAGTACTCCAATTTCTAATTCACTGATGCAGCTGATACTTCTCATTTCCATCATCCTGAGAGGATATTTACTGCTTGCCAGTCACCTGGAGTTGGATCTGCAGTGATGCAAATTCAAAAAAAAAAAAAGATTACTTACCCTACAGTAACTGTGGTTCTTAGAGGTATTGTAATCAATGAGGATCATACAAGCTGCCCTCAGCAGACACAAGCTTTGAACTGTGAGGGGAGGGTCAAGGGCACTACTACCAAGAAAATATTCCAAGTTTGGGCTCTTGAGGCATAAGCGCATCTGCAGTAGAATCCGCATTGCCAGCATCTCAAAGAAGCATACTTACTGGAGGGTAAAGTAACTGTTCTTTTAGCCTGCCTTCTTCATTAGTCTAAGTAGTTCAGAATCCAAAATCAAGTTATTTGGGTGTTCTTATAATATGGCATCTACTAGATGTGCAGACTAGAACTGAATCAGGAGGTATAGATAGTGCACTAATTTCTTTACTCTTCATTTGAAAAAGAAGGGCTAGAAATCAGCAATCAAATTCCTAATAGATTTTCTTATTTTATTGTGCATGCACCAACAAGAATCTATATGGCTTGTGTGGCCTTCACAGGTCACTTAATCTGTGTTTGGTTCCCTGTCTGTAAAATGGGGACAGTACTTACTTCTCTCTCAAGGATGTTGTGATTGTTATTGCTTAGTAATGTGTAAATGTAAAATGCTGTGCAATTGCTAGGTAGTATTAAAATATTGGTTATCATTTTAAAGTGTATTTGTGCCAGATGGAAGATCTTGCTCACCAGAACAAGTGCATCCTTGCCCAGATAATCCTTCCATTGGCTCTATGGGAAAGGAATCACTACTGGGATTAAGCTGAACTGTCTGAATTGCCTGTACAGTTTTTTAACACCTCAACCAACATGGGTGCAATTTCAGTTCTTGGCCTCTGTACAAACCTGGAATATACTATGAACTGATAGTGTGGTGTTGGCTCTTGCAATATGAACACTTGACTAGTAGAAACTGAACTGATGCCCAGCTTGTAGTATTCCTTTCATGTAGGCTACTGTTCTTGAGTGCTTGCTTATATCGATTCCTGTTAGGTGTGTGCACACTTCATGCATGATCTTCGGAAGATTTTTACCCTAGCAACACTCGGTAGGTTGGTTGAGGCACCCTCTGGAGTGGCACCTTTACGGCACTGGATATATGCCCCGGCTGACCCAGTGCCTCCTCAGTTCCTTCTTACCGCCTGTGACGGTTGTTGGAACTGTGGAGCGCAGCTTAGCTGTTCTCCACTCTCTCTAGCATTTGCTTTAGTTAATAGTTTCTGATTAGTTGTTAATAGTTGGTTATATTTGTTAATAGTTGTGAATTACTAGTATAGTTAGAATTAGTTTAATTAGTGGGGGGGAACGGGATCTTCTCCCCTATCCAGATACCCGGGCCCATGCCTGGGTCTCTGGGCTTCAAATCCTGCTCGGCTTGCCAGAGGCCGATGCCAACGGGAGATCCCCATGACTCTTGCCTAAGGTGTCTGGGGGTAGTGCCTCATTTGCTAAGCCTTCAAGCCGAGGACCGGGAAGGAGCGGGACTTTAGATTGAAGCAGCTCCTTATAGAGGCAGCAATAAGCCTGGTTCCTTCCTCTGTGCGCCGAGACCCGGCACCATCGTCCTCGGAATGGAGGGCCCCTGTGGCACCGACTGGTCCGGCACCACATTTGGACTCTCCATAGTGCAGGTCTTTATCTCCAATGAAGAAGCAGCCCAAGCAGGTGCCAGCCATTTCTTGTTTGTTGGTGCAACAGCCGCCGACGCTTCCTGCACCACAGTTGAAGCCACGTCCATTGCTGGAGCGCATAGGACAAATATTGGCTCCTGCACTGTTGACTCCAGCGCTCCAAGGGCCATCAAGTTCAGTGCACGTAAGCTCCCTGGGGCGCACAGCATTCGAGCTAAGACTACCCTCCACACTGGCGACCTTTTCAATGGCGCAGGACTTAATGGCGCTCACAGAGCTGACTCCTCTGCAGCTGGCAGCACCTCGAAGGGAAAGCCGTCCCTCATGCGACCACCTTTGTCAAGTGAAGAAAGATGACACTGGTCCCGGTCCTCATCTTCTTCCTGGCACCCATCACGGTGTCGCTTGCAGTCCTGGTACCATTCTTGTTCTCGGCACTGGTCGTACTAGCAGTGCTGCTCCGACTCGCAGAGATCCGAATTGCATTATGATGAGTATCAGTTGGACTTCTGGCACTGTTCCCGGTACCGGTCAAAGCTGCACTCAACCGATCTGGAGGTCACCATCGAGATCCAGATCAGGCTCCTGGTACTGATACAACCATAGGCACCGATCAACGTCTCGGTACAGTTCTGCCTCACGGCACTAGTCCATGGCACCGTACAACACTGTGGTACTCTGCACCGGTGTGTACAGCACCGCTTTGGCCATCTCACTCTGCCTCTGTGTTGTTGCGCTCGCTAGGTGGCTACCACACCCAGGACCAGGACGAGGGTGGTACAGGCCAGTGGCTAGAAGGAGGCCAGGACCCGAGCCATGAACCCCCACAGTGGTCCTTTTGGACCCCCTGGGCATACCGTCAGGCCGAGGGAGCTCCTTTGGGGGCTTCCCTTTCTACCCCTTTGGAGCCCTGAGTACTGGAGGCCACTGTATCTCCCCCGGCCCTGGAGGGTCTGAGACAACTGCTCCAGCGCCAATGCGGGCCCATGCGCCTGGCGTGATGTACCTTGAGCAACAAGATCCTCCACAAGAGGAACTCGTGCAGGCTCCCTTAGCCCCAGGAGTATCTTCCTCGCCCAGTGAGGAAGGTGGGGACTACAGTTTCAGGTCCTCCTCCTTTGGACCTCCACGCTCACTAGGAACTGATCCGCAGAGTGGCGCACAATATGAACCTCCAGGTAGCGGAGGTGGTGGAGGTAGAGGACCCTGTGGTAGACATTTTGTCTGCGGAGGCACCGACCAGAGTTGCCCTTCCCGTCATAACGAACCACACAGACCAATGCCAAGACAGTTTGTCAGTCACCAGCCTCTATTCTACCTACTGCTAAAGGAGTGGAAAGGAAGTACTTTGTTCCTTCAAAGGACTACGAGTACCTCTATATACCCCTCTAACTGTGCTCCTTTGTCATGGCTTCGGTCAACGAGAAGGAACGGCATGGTCAGCAAGCCCGGTGCCTAAATCAAAGGACGCTAGACGCCTAGACTTGTTTGGGCACAAGGCGTACTCGGCCAGAGGCTTGCAGCTCAGGGTGGCCAACCAGCAGGCACTCCTAAGCCGATATGACTATAATTTGTGGCACTCTGTGGAGAAATGCAAGCAGTTGGTTCCACAGGAGTCCAGAGAGGAATTTGAGGCTATAGTAGAGGATGGCAAGAAGGTGGCCAGAACCTCCCTACAAGCCTCTCGAAGTGGCAAACTCAGCAGCTAGGACCCTGGCCTCGGGCATAGCCACGCATCGCATCTCATGGCTGCAGGTCTCTGGCTTACCACCAGAGTTACAGCAGACCCTCCAGGATCTGCCCTTTGATGGCCAGGGCCAGTTCTCCAAGAAGACAGACTCAAGGCTGCAGAGTCTGAAGGACTCAAGAATTATCATGCACTGTGTGGGAATGCATACCCCAGTAGCGCAGAGGAGGCCCTTCCGAAACCACCTCCTCTGAGGTTGTGGTCTGGAGAGTCAAGGGGCAAAGGCTTTTATTCCCACTACTTCCTAATCCCCAAGGCCAAGGGTGGGCTTCAGCCCATCCTGGATTTATGTGGACTCAACAAATGTATGATAAAGTTGAAGTTCCGCATGGTCTCACTAGGGACCATTATTCCTTCCTTAGATCCTGGAGAATGGTATGCTGCCCTTGACATGAAGGACGCGTATTTCCACATTGCGATCTACCCAGTGCACAGACACTTCCTTTGCTTTGTGGTCAATCAACAGCACTTTCAATTCACCGTCCTTCCTTTCGACCTATCCACGGCCCCCAGGGTGTTTACCAAATGCATGGCTGTGGTGGCTGCCTCCTTTTGTCGACAACAGTCCAGGTGTTCCCATCTCTCGACGACTGGCTTACTTGGGGTCGCACCAGGGATCAGGTGCAGTCTCATGTTCAGCTCACCATGAACATGTTCAGTCGGCTGGGCCTCCTGCTTAATGTCGCGAAATCCACTCTGGTACCAATCCAGGGGATTGAATACATAGGGGCAGTATTGGACTCAAACCTAGCCCGGGCAATTCTGCTGAAGGCACGCTTCCAATCCCTGGTGAACATCATCCACAGCCTGCAAAGCTTCCCTGCCTCGACAGTGAAAACATGCCTATGCCTCCTGGGACATGTGGCCTCTTGCACATTTGTGACGAGGCACACGAGGCTGTGACTATGTCCACTCCAAGCCTGGCTATCAACAGTATACTGTCCAGGTCAGGACAGCTTGAGCTCGGTGGTTACCATCCCGCCAGGGGTATTAGCCTCTCTAGACTGGTGGCTGGACCCCAAATCAGTGGGCGAAGGGGTGCCATTTCATGCCCCGTAGGCCTCCGTGTCCCTAGTCACGGATCTATCATCCCTGGGATGGGGAGCCCATCTTGGGAACCTCGGTACCCAGGGGCTATAGTCGGCAGGAGAGTTATCTCTGCACATCAGTGTTCAGGAACTCAGAGCAGTACGCCTGGCTTGTCAAGCATTCCGAGAGCGCATTCAAGGCCGCTGTGTTGTAGCCTTCAAGACAACACTATGGCCATGTTTTACATCAATAAGCAAGGGAGAGCCCAGTCGTCACCCTTCTGTCAGGAGGCCACTTGTCTGTGGGAATTCTGTATAGCCCACTCGATCCATCTAGTGGCGTTGTTTCTCCCAGGGGTCCAGAACACCTTAGCAGACCACCTCAGCAGACCATTCCAGGCTCACGTGTGGTCGGTTCACTTGAACGTCATCCACTCTGTCTTCCTGAAGTGGGGCTATCCCCTGATAGACCTATTCACCTCTCACGAGAATCGGAAATGCCAGGTGTTCTGCTCTCTCCAAGGGCGCTCTCCGGGTTCCCTGTTGGACACCTTCCTAATTCAGTGGAAGGATCACCTGTGCTATGTCTTTCCTCCATTCCCACTAGTCCACAGGGTCCTAAGCAAGCTGCAGAGGGACACTGCCCGTCTGATTCTGGTTGCCCCAGCATGGCCCAGACAGGCCTGGTGTACCACTCTCTAGAGCTGTCAGTGAACACCCCGATTCCACTCCCGCTGTGGCCAGACCTGATCACTCAGGATCACAGTCGACTCTGTCATCCCGACCTGCAATCTCTCTAGTTCACAGTGTGGCTGCTGCATGGCTAACTCAGTCTGAGCTGTGCTGTTCTCACTCAGTCCAGCAGATCCTTTTAGGTAGCAGGAAACCCTCTACCAGGTCCACATACGTAACCAAGTGGAAGTGGTTTTCCTGCTGGTGTGCCCAGAATCATACGACCCCTCCCTACAGATATCAGTACATATCATCTTGGACTACTACAGGAGGTATGTAGGGCAGCGACTTGGTCATCAGTGCATACCTTTGCCGCCCAGTATGCGATAGTGCAGCAGTCCAGGGGTGATGCCACATTTAGTTCAGTGGTCCTTCACTCCGCAACATCTCACTTCGACCTCACTGCCTAGGTAAGGCTTGGGAGTCACCTAAGTGGAATCGATATGAACAAGCACTCGAAGAAGAAAAGACGGTTACTAACCTTTGTAACTGTTGTTCTTCAAGATGTGTTGTTCATATCCATTCCAAACCCACCCTCCTTCCCCTCTGTCGGAGTAGCCAGCAAGAAGGAACTGAGGGTGCGCTGGGTTGGCTGGGGCATATATCCGGCACTGTAAAAGCGCCACTCCAGGGAATGCCTCAGCTGACCCACGAAGTGCTGCTAGGGTAAAAATCTTCCAACGATCGTGCACACAGCGCGTGCACACCTAATTAAAATAGATATGAGCAACACATCTTGAAGAGCAACAGTTACAAAGGTGAATAACTATCTTTTATACTGATCTGTGCTGGAATGAAATCAGTGGATTTAGCTGTAAAGGTCTGTGTAGTTTAGTAATTTCATCTCATGAGTTGTCTGTCCTCTATAAACACTTTCAGATAGTACCTCTCCACATTGTGGATGCAACAAACTACTTCGGTCGCATAATAGATAAACAAAAGAATCAATATGCAATTCTTGATGGCGAGATGCTTGAGTATTTTAAGGAAGCCAGGAATAAAGTGTCCGTTGAAATGGTGGAGAAACTAGCACTGTATGGATTACATGAAGAAGGTCTTTTTCACAGGTAAGAGATTCAGATCGATTTGGAAAGAATGATTTTAAAGACTAAAATTTCTGGGTATTTTAACGTAAGTACTTGTGGAGATTAATGGAAGGAGGAGGCACACATCAGAGCCCTAGGGGGGGCTCCTATTAGGGCCTTAGTATGGCTCTGAGTGTTCGCTACTTCCCACCACTGAACACAGATGAAATGAGGTTGAGTAGTGTCCGCAAAAGAGAAACTAACAACTAATTATTCCTCAAAGGCTTTTAATGACTTACGACTATAAAGGCAACACAGACAGAATAAGAACAACAGAATTAAAGACCAACACTGAGTGAGGATTAATATAAATGACAAATTATACTAGAGACAGGCACAAGTACAAATAATATTATGCATTAACTACTTATTCCTATAAGTACATATATAAAAGACAATATTGGAAACAGTTACAGGAACATGTAATGCTGCTATTTTTGATTAGCTAACAACCTTGCAGGCATTATATCTACCTCCAGTAGCATATAATTCTATATGTGATACTAATACATGGATTAACTGTATTTTACCAGTCTTAACATATATCTATCTATCTATCTAATTAATAAACTTTTACTAACTTTTATGCTAACTTTATGTTAACTTATACTGAAGGCAGGCACAGTGACTCGCAAAGTTACTATGATTTATAATCTGTTGACCTTGCCCACACCGTATCCATTTCCAGCAAGGCACAAATACATACACTGTTGCTATATAATGATTTACTATTAACTACTACTACTTTTAAACCACTTAAACAATTTATTGATAAACTTAACCTATGGTATTAATACAGACTTAAGATTAACCGGCTCGAGCATTACCAGACTGTTTTACCTAATACCTCACCCTGTTTTTATCCCAAGATACATTACCTTTCAGTTGACCATTCCCTGCACTGGCCAGGCACAGATAGTCAGTGAAGGGCAAGTCTCTTTGATTCAGGGGGTGTATGTGAGCCTGACAAAGAGTAATCTCTTTTAGGTCAACAACACACACACACACACATGTGCTTTTGCATCTTATTTATACAGTATTTGCTAGCCATGCTTTAGAACTAGTCAACCAATCAAGGTCGCCAAATTTTCCAGGGTGGCATTTGCGGTTGTTTTGAACTAATGAACTGTGCACCCATGACCAGCTCATCTTTCCTTTTTGCGGCTAGTTGTGGTCAACTTGCTAGACTTAAAAAACCTTAAATCAGCTTAAAGAAGTGTCTAGTTGCAGAGCATAGTAACCACAAGTCTGTATCAACTTTTACAGAGTTGCTTTCTTAATCTATAAAGCTTCCTAGATAGATTATGCTTATGCTTGCAGGATTCTACTATACTCGCTTCTTACAACTTCTGGAAGTTTGAGGCCTAAAAGTACTTAGCCTGACACTACTTTACAAGGCTTATGCACATTAAGCACAGTACTTTGTATTGAAATGCACCTCTACCTTGATGTAATGCTGTCCATGGGAGCCAAAAAATCTTACCGCGTTATAGGTGAAACCGCGTTGTATTGAACTTGCTTTGATCCACTGGAATGCGCAGCACAGCCCTGCCCCCCCCCCCGAGCACTGCTTTATTGCGTTATATCCAAATTTGTGTTATATCGGGTTGCATTATATCGAGGTAGAGGTGTATTTGTTTATACTTGAAAAAACTCAGTATTCAAAGGACTGTAAGAGACCATTATTAACCAGGATTCCATGTAGTATAGTTGTTCAATATAGTTAACGTGCACAGAATATCTCAGTTAGGTTGTATCTAGCATAGTTGTAGCTGTGTCAATCCCAGGGTATTAGAGAGACAGATGAAGAAGAGCTCTGTGTGGCTCAGAAGCTTGTGTCTCATCCACAGAAGTTGGTCCAATAAAATATTCACCCACCTTGTCGCTCAATTAGGTAGCTCGTATTGTCATTTACTATGATTATATTACATTTTCATTAATGTTAAGCTTAAACCCAGTAGATTAAGATTGTATTTATCATTTCATTTTTTGTAACTCCGGTACTGTATTGTATTTAATTTGGAAAATAAAAATAATTTTTTCACTCTTTTTTCTCCCTTAAGGGTTCAAGTGTTGGAGATACCCCCAAAAGAAGAAAATTGTTTCTTCTACAATGTTGCTATCAGGTATATAGATGAAGGCAGAACTGGTCAAGTTCAGGTTCATCAGCTGTTTCACTTACCTACAAGATTTCAAATTTTGCCTCCGCAGGCAGTGGAATTTATTGTTTGTAGGGTGAAACCTATCGATAATGAAATCGAATGGAACCCTAAGGTAATCTTTCTTTAATATAGTATGTTTCTCTTTATTTCAAGTTCAGAAAGTTTATTTTTGATTCACTTGGAGCCAATATTTGTGGTAGTTTATGCTTCATAGTTAATCCTTAATTTTTAGAAATTGATGTTGTAAGTAGATTACATTAATTAATTTTAAAGATCTTCCATTACTGAGAGATTTAATATTCCTGAGCCTTTAAAAAAGATAAAACAACCTGTTTCGTAACTGTTACTTTAATCATAAATGCCCTCCAAGTGGGTAAATGCTTGGTGCTGTTTCTTTGGGGAATAATCTCCTGAGAGGGCCCTTCTCCAAATCCAGTATAATCCTTTTTACCCCCTTTCTCTTGAAAACTTTCCACTAGTCTTCTACCAATGCAGGAAGGCTATTTGTGGCCTCTTCCAGCACCAGTCATCACTGTTCCTTGGGTCTGCCAGGAGCAATTGGAAATACAGTTTTAGATACTCTTGACCTATACTTGTGTTTTCCCCATGTTGCAGTGGTAAAACATAATTCACTGGACTTCTAGCCAGTCCCATTAATCATGCAATATTAATGTGATCTGTAATTTTGCAACATACATCTTTTATAGTTTGTATGAGGTTTTCTTCAAAACTGTTGATACTATTTGATAAATGCCCTAATTTCATTGTTGTTTATAATTTAGTAACCTTCTAAGCTTAAATAGATACAAAACCTGTATTTGATTTAAGATGTACTTTAAATACTATCAGAGTTGTTTTTATTAGGTTACTAGATATATTCATCACAAAATTAGAGGAAAACTTCATGAAGCAAAAATAGTGCTTGCCTTGGGAAATACAATTTGGGTTGATCCAATGGTAAGTATTAAATATAAGTAGCACTATTAGAGAATACTTACCTAAATTCCTTATAGATGCCCAATAAATGTTTTTCTCTTGGCTCTCTTTTTATTGGTATTTATGTGTATATATTTGTGAATGTGTATGTAAACATACTGAGATACACTATACCATCATGTATTTTCTGAGTTTTGGGGTAACTGCATAGTGCACTAGTGGCAAAGCTGCAAATAGATTACACAGGTCATCCCAAATATATGCCAATAAAACATTAATTCTATGGGCTGCTAAGCTCCCTGGGTTTGGGTAACAATTGATCACTGTTCTAGCTCTGGTTTATTCAGGAATATTCCTCAGTTGCAGACCCTGTGTCTGATACACATCTTGGCTATATGACCCCGCATTCCAGCTGACTTGACCCTGAACCCAGTGTCTCAGTCCTCTTGACCTTATCAGTTGCATAGATCTGTTCCTTCCAGAGCTGGGTGAGCTCTGGTGTGCCAAGTTATAAAATTCAGTTATAAAATATGTGACAGAGTAAGGAACAAACAGGCTTTGTAAAGAAACATTTTAAATAAACACAGATTTACAAAGCATACAAGAGTGATAGATCTGTTTAAAAAAACAAAACAAATGTTTGTGTTTACCTCCCTCTTCTTCCTCACTGCTCCTAATAATCTGTTGGGTCCAAGGTCTTTCCACGTTCAGGTGTTCAAGTCCCTCTTGCTGCTCACAGGGATTGGCTCCCTTTATACACAGAACCTCTACCATGCTGGGTTCACATACACAGTTCCCATTATTTCAGAGAGAGTGGTAAAGCTCATAAGAATTGTTAGAAAGTCAGTAGTCCGTGGCAAACTTGGCTTATTCTTCCTGTGTGTTCTGCATAAGGTAAGAAATACCCCCTTTTCTGGCCTTACTAAACATCTTGATGGGCTACATAATCTGGCTCTCGATACAGGACACAAAGTCCGGTAATATGCAAAGTGGAGGTTCTAATCCACAAAGCAGGTTTGCAGTCTTAAATGATACAAAACATTAAACGTATAAATGGACACAGACATTTTCCCAAAACTGTCAGACTGTGCACACAATGAAAGTATGATCCCTGTCCCAAAGAGCTTACAGGTGGGTGGGTGTGTAATACACAAAATTACATTAAAAGAACATTACGGTTTCAAAGTCAAACACTGAGAAGGTAGGAAATATCAGAATTAAGGTTGCCTATGCAGCCTTAATTCTGTTCTTTTTGAGTATGCCTTATGATATATTCTTTAATTATGTGGTCACATACTGTTTTTTTCAGAGGACCTCGGCCTTATTCAGTATATTCACTCCGGTATTTTGTTTTCTTTTCATTGTTTAATGTATATGGCCCCACGCCTTACTTATTGCATGCAATTCAAACCTTGCAAGGAAGATAGAATTATCAATTTCCTGATGGACTTTTCTGTGGTATTCATCACTATAGTATTTGAGTTCTTCATAAACATTAATCTTTACAACACCCTTCCTTCTCTGTGGTTCTGAAAGTTGCTCTAATTCATGGAAGTGTGTGGTACTGTAACATTGTTCATCATTAAATTCTCATAATAGAGAAGAAGAAAGTAGTGCAAAACATTACAAGTAGGTAATTCTTCCATTTAACGAGAGAGAAACTAGTTTGTGTGTATTCATAGGTATAGATACACATGTGCCAAATGTTTTAGTTTTTAAGTTAATAGACAAGTTAGAGGTAGAATGAGTTTCTTTATAAGAATAGTTGTATTTACATCATATATTTTCTTTAAGGTCCGGGTCACCAAGCTTTCGGAGTTGAAGACGTCTATCAATGAATACAATATCCGATCTGAAATTTTGTCTATGGGAATGGGAATTGACAATCCGGAACATATAAAACAACTTCAAAAGTTGTGTGAACATGCAAAAATGTTAGCTCTTGAGGAGAAAACCTTTCAAACTTTGTAAGTGATTACTTTTGATTTCTGTGCTTGATTTCTTTTTTTAATGAATGCTGTTTTTGGTCTGCAAAGAGTTTCTTAATTTGATAAACAGCATATTTATTCAGTATGAATATTAGCTGACAACAGTTGACCTTTTACTTGGACATGGTGTCTACTTGATTGGTACCTACAACATGCTTGCTTTCTCTGAGAGCGTTCTCTGGACTCATATCCGACATTGCCAAATCACAGAAAAAAATTAAAAATTGTTTCTGACATTCAAATGACCTGTAATAGAAATGTCAAAATTCAAATTAGTTGTTTACTGTGATGAGTAGTTCTTAATAAGTAAGTACCAAATTTCAGTATCCTCCATCAAAAGGGCAGATGAACTGTTAACATCTAAGTCATTCATCCATCTATTCATCCCCTGTTGTTCATTCCCAGCTTCTGGAAGTCAGACGTTTAGTGACATCCAGACCATGGTGTTGCATTCCCGATCATCTTGGATAATAGCTATTGCTGGACCTATCCTTCATGAACTTATCTAATTCTTTCTTGAACTCAGTTATAATTTTGACCTTTATAACATCCCCTGGCAATGAGTTCCACAGATTGATTGTGTGTTGTGTGAAGTATTTAGTTATGTTTGTTTTTAAATCTGCTGTATATTAATTACATTGGGTGACCCCTGGTTCTTGTGTTATTTGAAGGGTCAAATAACACTTCTTTGAGTAGGTGCAGCTTTGTATTCCACTTTGGTGCACTGCACGTGCACACACCTAAGCCAGAGAAATTTGCTTAACAGTACCCATAAAGGGGTGGCGCTCTTGACTTGTGGCTGTAGCCCTCCCTTGGCTACATGTGCCAGTGCTGCCCCAGACCTGACTCAGTTCCTTCTTTTTGCCCGTGGCTCAAGTCAGAGCTCTGTGTGGTCTCAGCCTCACGAACTCTCAACTAGGTTTTTATTTTTTTCTCTTGTTGGATATAGTTAGTAACACCCTTAGTATTGGTTAGTGTTAGTTGTAGTAGTTTGTTTCTCTAGGTGATGACCTCACCAGGGTTTAAATATCGTCCTTCATATAGGGAAGTGGTCCCCACACGTGGTGCTTGCTCTGTTTGGCGAGGCTCACGTCAAGGAGTGTTGTGTGATCTGCAGATGATTTAAGAAACTGTTTCAAGTGGTGCAGGACCTTTGCTTTAAGCAGCACCTGCTCGAACAGGCCATGAGACCTCCTTTGGTACTAAGGCGCTCGTTGCATCAGAGAGCGCCTTCGGGCTCCAGGAGCACTGCCACTTCATGTTCTGGAGCAGATGCCTCCCTGCAGAAACAGAGGGACCGTTGTTTGTCAACTGCACTGAGAAAAAAGTCGCATAAGACCAATTGAGATCACTCCTGGTCTTATGGTGACTTTTCTGCCTCCCTCAGGAAAAGTGTGAACCGGCACATAGTTGGTGCCAGTGCACACGGTGGCGTGGGTACCTCTAACCCTTCCCTTGTACTAAGTAGGAAGGATAGAATCACTGTAGCGTTGACTCTGGTTCCAGCCTCCAGGCATCCATTGAGTCTGGTACTGATGAGGAAGATGCCAGTACTGACTGTTTCCACATAGGCAGCTACAGACTTCCTCTGCCTTTCCATCCTGACCTCTTTGTTGGTCCAGGACATTACCAGGACTGCATTAACTATAGCCCTGTCAACTGAACTAGCTGCTGATCCCTCAGTTTTGTCAGCACCACCCTGCACCCCAATATTTTCTTTCCACCAATTGTGGAAGTAGGACCGGTACTGGGTACAGCTTTTCACTGCCCTCCATGTTGGTACCATCAGACACTCATGTACCACTGTTTGCTTTGGGACTGGAATGCTTAGTACCAAAGGTATCTCCTCCATTGGGAGTGGTGCTTCCTTCCTCATTCTGGGGGATGGATGAGTCAGACCGCCTACTTACTCTCTCTGATCTTGCTCCGCCCTTATCTCTGGGATCCTGAGGCTTCTCTGCATCTGAGTTGGAGTTGTCATCTTCATCATCTGATGTACGGGGGTACCACTGAGCCTGTCTGTTAGGCTCCCATACGCTGTTCTGCTGAGCCAGGCCTGCAAGCCTCCTCCATGCACAGGTAGAGACACACACAGCAGTGCAGAAAGACACAGACACTGAAATCAGCACTGCATGGGAAGGCTTCAGCTAGGGAATTGCCCAACACTCAAGTACATAACCCCTCTGGAATGTAAACTCAGAATTGCATCATCTTGCACTTCACAGAGAATTATACAGCCTCGGCTTATGAAATTCGCAATCTCCATCAATGTGGAGGAAGGATATGCACAGCTTTTGTCGCCTATCCCCCGAGTTATGAATTCCACAAACTGGTTTTAGAGAGGAAAAAAAAAGTTTATTCACTTAAAATCTATCTTTTGTAGTTATAAGGGTTAGCAAACAGATCAAAGCAGATTATCTATCAAATGAAATAAACACGCAAACTAAGCTTAAGATACTAAAGAAATTGGTTACAGGTAGTAATTTCTCACCCTAAATGTTGTTTTAGGCAGATTGCAGAGTTTCTTGAAGGAAAGCTGCTCTTGCTTGCAGCTTAAAACTCCAGGTATTTCTTTCACAGGGCAGACATCTTTTCCAGCTTGGGCTCAGTCCTTCCTCAGCCTTTGTCTTTGTTTCTTAGATGTTTCCAGCAGTCAACCTGGGTGGGGATTCAGTGAAGAACAAATGCTGATTGTGTCACTCCCCTGCCTTAAATGGGTTTTACATATGGTGGGAACCCTTTGTTTTGCCCCTTTCCCATGGAAGAATACTAGTATTCTATAATGGAGTCCAGTATCAGGTGATGTGATCACATGACCCTTCAGTGTCAAAGCAGCCACGAGTCAGATGTTGTTTGTAGCTAGCCAGCCAGCCAGATGGCATTATCTCTGGTGGATGTTCCCCAGATGCAAACACTTTTTTGTAGTACAGATGTGTATAGTCAATATTGCTAACTTTAGATACAAAAATGATACATGCATACAAATAGGATAAGCATATTCAGTAAATCATAATCTTTCTGATACCTCACATGACCTATCTTGCATAAAATACATGATTATGACACAATCATGTCATAATATTACTGTGAAAAATACGGAAAGCACAATCCTCCTGCTCTCCATTTCCTGACTAGCACTGAGGGCTGCTGATGGATGGTTACTGGTACCAGGATTGGCACACATCTTGTGATTGAGACGGGGTCCCTTGCTGGGCACCTTCCGGTCACTAGTGACCTCCATGGAGTCTGTGGGATGCTCTTCAGTACTGATTTCCCACCTTTCGTTGCACTCAAAGGCAAGATTGCCAGTCAGGTCTGTGGTGGTGATTGTTGATCCGTTTCAGCCCTGGCATTGGCAGTCCTCCTGCCTATGGAGCCTCCAGAGTCATCCTGCCTGTGTCCGTCAGCCGTGGACCAGGATCCGGCTTTGGCTCAGTAAAGGGCCTTGTTTTAGTCTCTGCACAGTGCTTTGGTACTGGAGGATTTTAAAGTGTAGCAAAATCTTTTTCTGCACGTAGCTGTGTCCCTTGGTACCCAAGCAGAATTCTTGCAGTAGAGCCCCCACAAATTGGTGGATGTTCGACAGCCATCTGGTCCTGGGGACAGTGCATTCCTTTTACTGGCTAAGGCTCCTCCAAGGCAACAGATCTACCCCAGAAAGAGGATACCACAGGAGAACCTAGTCGGGCCTGGAGTTTGGCCTATCCACACACACTCCATCAGTGCCTTCCAGACATCCATTTTGGCTCTTTGTTGATCTTGTTCACTCAGTCGTTGCTCCTGTCCTCATTTTCCCCCCTTTGACACATTGACCTGCTTTCACAACGCTTGGGGTTTGATCACCACTGACATCTGGATCCTAAGTACCATCAAATTGGGTTATGCCATCCAGTTCCTCTGCCCATATCCCCATATCCCTCTTCAGGGATTCTTCTCATGAGATACTGCTACTTCAAGGAGGTCCACTTGTGGCTGACTTTGGGAGAGGTGGAGGATGTTCCACCAGGACCCTAGAGTCATGGCTTAACTTCCTGGTACCCAAATCCAAGGGAAGGGTAAGACCTATCATCAACCTTCACAGCCTCACCAATTATATTGGGTACATGAGTTTCTGAATGATCACAGTATAGACTGTCTTCCCTGCATTGCCTCAGTACCACCGGTTTGTAGTTCTGGACTTTCAGGACGTATACTTCCATGTGGAGATTTTACTGAGCCACAGAAAGTTTCCTTCATTTCGTCATGGTGGAATGCCACTTTCAGTACACAGTGCTTCCATTCAGCCTTTCTTTGGCCCCTGGGTTTTTACCAAATGAGTGGTCGTTGTTACTATATATCTCAGGAAGAAAGGAATTCACATTTTCCTGTATCTGGACAACTGAGGGACAGATCCAGAGAGGAAGTTCTTGCTCACATCAGGACCACACTGCACTTCCTTAACCGTCTGGTTCTCATCCTCAACATTGTAAAGTCAGCCTTTGCTCCCACTCAAAAAATTGAGTTCATAGGGGCCCTATTAAATTGCACAATGTTGAGAGCATACCTGCTGACTGTGTTTAGACAGGTATTTTTCCCTGAGTCCCTGAAAAATGAGTGGTCCCTGAAGCCCTGCGGAGATAGTCCATGAGATGATTTTGAACCTCAGGCAAGTGAACGGCTATTGGAGTAATGTTCTCAATGCAGAACTACCGTAGTCTGATGGCCTTTAGGGAAATCAAACTGGAGGGTGCTCCTCTTTGTTGCCAGCTGCAGTGGAAAGTATTTGACAGGGAGCCACGTCTGACTTATCCTCAAGAGCAGAACTGATATTTCCTGTTTTCCATTGTACCAAACAGGTTAGTCATGGGATCGCCAGCCATGGCGCAAACTGCCACCATCTGCTATAATTTGGACTCTCATATTAAAGTCAGCAATGGACGTAATACATTCTTAAGGGTTGGGTTTGTTTGTTTGTTTGTTTTTGAAACTTATAATAGCCAGATTTTTTGGGACTCTGTTTACAAGTAGTCCGGGACAGAGCCGTTATGTCTAGTTTATAAAGTGCGCTGTATTAGGTGGGAAAGGTATGTGTGCCTGTTAATTGTGGAGTCCCAACCCATGCTTGTAACAATCAGTGAGTAATTAGTAAAATTTTCGTAACTGCTTGTTTTTCCTCTTTTCATAGTGTCCATTTTGAATCTGCTGTGGCATTAGATGGAAGGGGATTGTGCTGAGTGAATGGCTTGGGTTCCACCCTGAACAGAAGCACACAAAAAATAACTTAATAGGCCCATGAGATGGAAATTTCTCTCATACATATATTTAATTAAAAAAAACATGGCTGCAGAAATTTATCAGGCCCCAGCTCTGGCTGTCTCTTCAGTGCTTGCTCAGATGCCTGTTCTGCAGCCAGAAGGAATAGCCCTTTAAGGGATCCAAAGTCCCTCTTCCTGTGCCCAAGATACTGAAGTGGGTCCTCAGCTCTCTGGGGAAAGAAACAGGGCTCCTACTTTCTTCCCAAGATGAATTAGGGGATTCTTAAAAAGATATTTCATCCCACCAATAGTGGGACAAAACGTATCTAGGAGGCCCAAGGCTTTCAATAAGAAGGGCCACAAGAGAGCCTGCCCTCTCCACGGTTATGTGGGGACTCCTGCAAAGTAGCACAAAGAGACAAAAAACATAAAGCCCACAAAGGGAAGGAAAAATAAAAAAGATGTAAGAGAACTTTATCCTCTGTCTCAAACTTCTCATCTGCTGAGGAGGGAGAGAGCTTTCTGATTGAGACTCAAAGCAGGAAAGGTGTAAAAACACCAATGGTTACCCTCCATCTGACTTACTAATATGTGCAGGGAGATGACATCTACCATGTAGACAGATGAGTTATTAATGACAAATCAAAGGGCAAATTAATATCTGCAGTCCCAAATCCCAGACTGAGTCAATGATTCCCCAGTGCTCTTCCTTTTGTACATGTAATTAGGAATGAATGGAATACCCTGACAAGGAAAAACACATCAGCAGAGAAAAGTTTAGCTTTTTTCTTACTCTTGTATCTTATATTATCACAGAAATACCATAGATTGATGCTATGGTGGCATAATTAGCAAAGGATATAATAATCCTATCAGAAATGAATTTTTTTCCCAAAGACACAAGTGACGAGAAGGTGGAGGGTCACCCTTATGAGGGATTTTGAGGTCTCCCATTGGCTGCTCTCAGTGTCCCTGGACACTGCAATAGCTACATTATCTTAAGCCCTAGATGACAAGAACCGTACTGAGTTCAGGTCTACTCTTAAGAAATATTCCTGGTAACAGTTTTCATCACAGATGCCTCAATAGACTCAATGAGATTCTCAGACAGGGCCATGGCACACAGTTCAGCAGCCTGGCACCACATCTGTGTACTCCCTGGGACAGAATGCCCACTTCAAACAAATCCTGTGATCATCTGAGTTCATAGGCTCTCATTTGAGTGATTGTTCATGTATACATTCCACTTTAGGCTACAAGATGGCGTCTTCTGGGTCCCCTGAATATAAATAGCGCCTTTATATGAGAAAGGAGTGCCCACAAACAGGCACTTAAAATGCCTATACTGCCTGGGGGAGTTGCACATTTTCATGAAATGTGCATTTTGCAAGTCCTTTATATCCAGAACCTGAAAATACAGGGAGATATTTCTTGTGAGTAAAGCCATGAGACCAGCATTGAATCCCCCATACATTGCTTCTTGGATCTGAAGTGTGAGCACTGGCTCACTGACTCATAGGGCCTCATCTTCAGTTCTGGTACTGAGACAGACCAAACCTGAGAAGACACTATCATCTGAGAAGACAGAGTGTGAAGAGTTCCAGAGGTAGATCCTTCTATCCAGGGGGCTACTGGGAAATTCAAAATGACTCATGAATCCAGACCTACAGTCCCTCCCACTTAGGAATCATTTAACCCTTTTCAAGCATCCATGGTCCTTCATCACCATGGACCAGTTGTTGTGTCCATGAGCCATAGCAGGCTAGTCTGTCAAATTTCACATAGTGCCTACCTCCAAGCCCTTTCTTCATCCTTCTTCAGGGATCCTTCTCACAAGTATCTATTATGTCAGGAGATCCTACATCCCTGCCTGGGGATTCCTCACCTCAAGGCATGGCTTTTTCATGGTTCTAACACCCTAGAAAGCTCCTGCTCGAAGGAGGTACAGGAGGTAGTATTACACAGTAGAAAGTCCTCGACATGCCATACTTACCTGCAAAAATGGTCCAGGTTCTGGATTTGGTGTACTTCCCAACAAATCTCCCTGACATCTGCCATTCTTCTACGAATCTTAGACTATGTACGAACTCTAAAAAGATTGGGACTATCTCTATGCCCTCTAAGTCCACCTAGCGGCTATAACACCCTTCCACCAACCACTAGATGGACACTCAGTGCTATCACACCCAGCTGCTAAAAGATTCCTCGCGGTATAGTAAACATGGGACCTAAACCTAGTACTGAAAGGACTGACTAGGCCCCCCTTCAAATCCATGGCCACCTGTTTGCTTATATACCTCTCAATGAAAATGGTCTTTCTGATAGCAATCATCTTGGCTAGGAGAGTAGATTAGAGGTTCTGATGACACAACCACCATCACGGTATTCCTTTGGGACAAAGTTATGCTCAGGCCTCACCCATAATTCATCCCGAAGGCAACCTCCCCGTTTCACATAAACCAACTGATTCACCTTCCAGCCTTCTACCGGAAGCCTCACTGAAACAACAGGGAGCCTATATGACACACAGTAGATGTCAGACGATCCCTAGCCTTCTTCTTAGATAGGACAAAGGCTTTCAGGAAGTCTCTAGGCTTTTCTTTGTTGCGGAAAGATCCAAGGACTCAGCAATATCAGCCCAGAGATGCTCCAAATGGGTCTCAAATGGCATTAGACCATGTTATCAAGTTCATAATATGACTCCTTCAGATGTTCTTTGCATGCCCTCCACAAGGTTGATCTCATCTGTTGTCTTCCTTAAGAATGTTCTTATCTCAGAAATGTATAGAGCTGCTACATGGGCGTTTGTCCACACCTTTGTAGAACATTGTGATTGCTGGGGACTCCACTTCTGATGCTCTCTTTGGCTGCCCAGTATTGTTATCTGTAACTGATCTGACTCTGAAGTCCCAGCCTGCCAGTAGGGATACTGCTTGGGAGTCATCTACAGTAGAACACCCATAGGGACGCTACTCGAAGAAGAATTTACCATCTTGTGCAATCATGATGGTTCTTTCAGATGTGTATCTCTATGGATGCTCCACAACCCAGCTTCCTACCCTCTACTTCGGAGTTTTTGCCATTGACTCTGCAGAAGAGAAGGAACTGAGGAGTGTTAGCCCACATGCTCTGATTAGCCTCATAGCAAGGCACAAGGAGAAACAGCCCATGTGCGGGCATTGTTACCGAAGTTCTCCAATCAGCAGCACAGGAATGCAAGCACATCTGTAGTGGAGCACCCATAGGGGGATAGATCTCGAAGAACCATTGTTATTGCACAGAACTTCTTATGTAGTCTTCTATCCGGACAATGTGTCCTTAAGAACATATCCAAATTTCTTACCAAAGGTAGCCACAGAGTTTCTTTTGACCAACAAATCCACCTTCCAGAGTTCTTTCCTAAAACTTCATGTATTCAAGGTGGAAACCACTCTCCACAGTTGGGATGTTGGAAAGGCCTTGGGCATTCTGTTTGCAGAGAACAAACAAAACCATTCATGTCTTTACTTGGACTGCTTCCATTGCAGAGAGGCTGGAAGGCAAAACCGTATCAACCCAGAAACTATTGAACTGGATTTTTGACTGCATGAGGACTTGCTGAGGAGTGGCCAGTCTGACCAGATTCCCGATTTTATAGGGATAGTCCTGATATTTGGGGCTTTGTCTTATATAGGCACCTATTACCTCCCACCCCCTGTCCCTATTTTTCACACTTGCTGTCTGGTCACCCTAGGACCCTCGCCCTATCTGAGATCACTCCACCAGGACTCAAGCAGCCTCCGCAGTATTGTTAAGGAACACCTGTATTTCTAAAGCAGGGTGAGCAAACAATGGCCTGCAGGACACACCCAGCCTGCAGGACCCTCCTGCCCGGCCCCTGAGCTCCTGGCCTTGGAGACTAGCCCCCGACCCCTCCCCTACTGTCCCGTCCCCCCCGCCACCCTCCTCTCCCCAGCCTCAGCTCGTTCCGCTGCTGGTGCAGTGCTCTGGGCAGTGGGCTTGAGCTTCTGGGGCAGCGCAGCTGCAGAGTCTGGCCTGACCTCGTACTCTGTGCTACACAGTGGCAACGGCATTGCTGGCTCCAGCCGGGTGGTGCGGCTGTAGTGCTGCCAGTCACTGGTGCTCCAGGCAGTGTGGTAAGGGGGCAGGGAGCGGGAGGTTTGGACAGAGGGCAGGATAGTTTGAGGTGGGGTCAGGGGGTGGGGATGTGGATAGGGAGTGGGGCGGTCAGAGGGTGGGGATCGGGGGGTTGAATGGGGGCAGGGGTCCTGAGGGGGGCATTCAGGAAGGAGAAGGGGGGTTGGATGGGGCAGCGGGGGGCAGTCAGGGACAGGGGTTCTGGAGGTGGTTGGGACAGGGACAGGCGGGTGGTTGGATGGGGCAGGGAGTCCCTGGGGGGCAGTTAGTAAGGAGCGGGGGTTGAATGGGCCATTGGGGTGCAGTCAGGGGACAGGGAGAAGGGGTAGCTGGATGGGGCAGGGGTCCCGGGATAGGCTGTCAGGAATGAGAGGAGGGGTTAGATGGGCAGCGGGGGGCAGTCAGGGGCAGAGGTTCTGGGGGCAGTAAGGGGACAGGGAGCAGGGTGGGAGAGGGTGTGGATATGGGGTAGGGGCCGGGCCACAACCCCCACACCTAACCGGCCCTCCAAACCTGATATGGCCCTCAGGCCAAAAAGTTTGCCTACCCTGTTCTAAAGCAAAGCAGCCACCTGAGGATCCGTTCACATGTTCACAGAACAATGCTGTTACTGAAACCTGCAAGCTGAATGCTGTATTTGCAAGGCTGTGCTGCACTATGGTCTCCTGAAGACTTTAAGCTTCCACATCCATTGCATCCTTTCACTTGAAGGAGAATGAGACATTACATATCTACAATAACTGGAGGAGTTCAAGATGTTTTGTCCGTATATACACATTCCACAACCAGTCCTCCATTTCCTTGACTTCAGAGTCCTTTACTCAGGATTCTGCAGTTGGGGCAAAACTGAGAGGTGGTTGGCACACTCTGCCCTTCTATGCCCTTGTCATGAAGCACAAAGATTCTCGGGGTGGATGAGCAGCATACAGACACTGCTGTGCCAAAAGACTCCGAACTGAAGTGCATGGATTCCATACATGCCATTAGTGAAATGTGCATGTGGGCAACACATCTGAAACTCCAGTTTCAGTACAGATGAGAAACCAGATGTCTCTGATTGGATAAGATACGTAGTGCATCCATACCAAATCAGTCCTTCCTATTTCCACAAAGTGCCTTGAGAAGGCAGAGGAAGTCTAACTGGCAGAAATGCTCCTTCTTTCCAGAAGTACTAGTCACAGATGTTCCAAAGTTAGAGTGGCTGATACATCACAGGAAAACTGTGGAACTGCACCTCAGATACCAAATCCAGAGGTGGCAGCAAAACCCCTAAGAGCACAGCATGACAGTCTAAGTTTAGGAGCCAGAATATACCACTTCTCAAGAGAATGATCTCTCTTAACCAGGGATAAATAGATGAAAGAAGTAGACACTGGAGCTAAGGGCTCCATCCCATCCTTTCCATTTTTAATCCAATCACCCATTTTGAGAGATCCTATCAAACACAACTCTCAAAAGGTCTCACATCTTTTGGATATAAAAACAACACAATTGATTCCCTCAGACTAAAAGTTCTTAAGCGTGTACTTTATATTCTTCTTTGTCCAGAAAGGCATAGGAGGGATCAGGACTGTCCTGAGTTTCAAGTCTTCAATCCTAACTAACCCAAAAAATTTAGTGTCAACAAATTTGTTGTTCTCTGCTAGTGTCTTTTTGTCCTAATTGTTAATAATTTTAATACCAGTCCTAGTATAGGTTCTTGAGGGGCAATGCTATTAATCTCCTTTAGTATTGAAACTGGTAATTTATTTCTGCACATGGTTTTGTTTTTAGTGCAGTGTTTGTTTCATGACAGAATCCTATCTCTTACTCTGTGACTTAGATTGTACAGAAGCTAATGTTTGTCACAAAGACTATTTTGTAAACAACGTAAATTTTATCTGCCTGTTTGTTATCCACTGCTCTGATTTTTCTCAAAATCTGTAATAGGCTGGAGGGGCACAATTTTCTAGACTCTGAGCTAGTTTGTACCATATTATATTTTCATAGGCTATTTTATGTCAGTTTTTGTCAATTCATTAAAATGCAAACATTGTGTGGAAACACAGAATTCTGCCTGCCAGAAACCTGCTTGGTCACCTGACAGCTTGCTCACCCGGCTCTTCATCAGCATGTGCTTCCAGGGTCCCAGCTACTCATCCGTTTGCCTGGTGTGCTGATGGTGAGCTCAGTCTGACAGTCTTGGAAGTCCCAGGACCCTGAGCACTCTTTGCAAAGTAGTTGGCAGCCTATAATCTAGGGCTCTTGGTAGAAGTGGATAGAAAACTGATTCTGTTTCATGGAGAATCCCAGAAGTTTTGGTTTTCATTCCAAATTGGAACAAAACGAGATTTTGAAATGTCTCATACAAATCAGACATATCGTTCTCCACCTAGCTCTATTGACTTCCCTTCAGTCCTTTCATATACAGGCTAATGTTAATGATAGGTACCATGGGTATGGTAGAGTACAGAATAGTCACCGCCACCAAAATAAAAGCTCTTTAATTTTTTGTATGCTTCAGTTTCTGTGGAAAATTTTCCCTAAGTTCAGGAATCCTATGTTGATATTTACAGAATGTCAAAAGTGCATATTAACAAGCTTTTACTATGTTTTCAATATATATCAATCAGATATTACTTGGCAAGATATTCAAAGATGCTTACGGTATACTATGAACTGCCACTTAATAGTGAAGCTTTTCTTATTTTCAGAATGCTCTCTTTTACACCCAAAAGAAGTGTGTTGGAGCAGGACGCGGACAGCCCGCAGAGTGTGTTGGAGCAGGATGCGGACAGCCCTCAGTGTATGCCGGAGCAGGATGTGGCCAGTCCACATAGCTTATTAATGGGAGAAAATTTCACAGACATTTGCAATAGCTCTCCAATGACTTTGGAAAATCATCAGTGTGGTAAGTATTTCAACCATTTATTGGTAAATTGTGAAAACTTGAAAAACAAATTTCCATAAAAAGATAAAATATAGGTGAAGGTTGAATCTTTAAATTGTGGCATCTATTAATTTTCTCTTTACGAAAAGCATATTGTTCTACGCATGCTGAAAATGTATGCAATATGTAAATCTCCTCTTCATTTTCAGTTTAAACTGCTTTTTACCAAAAAAATCCTGGGTTTTAAAAAAAAAGTACCATTTTTTTTTCTGATTTTCACCGTACTTTTGTATTCAAATATATTAAAAATAACTTGTTTTATTAGGAAAATACAATACATTTCATGAGATACATTAGTCTGTGTGTGTATGCAAAGCTGCCTGTTGAAGTAAGACTATGTGTTAGTCTAGAAGATAAACACAATAATCAAACAGGTATGCACGCAAGCTCTAACGTTTGTGCTCATCTGACTGTATTCAGGAATCTCACGCCCACCATGTACACATTTCAAGCTGTTAGTAGATAATCGTTTAAAGATTTGACGCACTAAAATGGGAAGAAAATGAAAATCTATATCAGAATACATTTCAGAACACAAGGCAATATTCAAAAGTTTTAGAAAAGCAAAAACGAGAAAAGGATGAAGTAGAGTGTATGCCCTGCAAATGGTGTGGCCCAGTTATTAAATGTAAATATTTATAGGCTAATAGTTCTAAGTCTACAACAGTAAACTGTTAATTCAAATGAAAAGTTTTATTTGGAGATTAGAGATATATTGTTCTTTTAAACTCAGGTGGGATTTTAAGTTCTGTTTTAGTTCGGCAGCAAACCACATTCAATTCCATTAATCGAAGTATTAATCTCCTGAATATTTTTCCCCATCCTTCCATCCACCAAAATAAATCCAGATATTTGCGAAGAAAAATTAAGTGTTTTCCACCGATTTCACAAGTTTTTGTTGTTGTAATAATAAACCAATAAATTTCCAGGAAAAATTAAATAAACTAAAACCTGAAAACAAAGGGCCCTAGCAATATGTTAAACTGAACTGCTGTAGTGAAGCAATAGATGCAGTAGATGCACTGTAAATGTCACTTGGTAGCGTACTCTAATGTGAGTTTCTGCCAGTTTTGCCCCACAGCTGCTCTCCTTATTTAATATTAATGTGTAGTACAGGTCTGTCGCATCTTACGCTTTCAGCTTTACAAGATCAGCAAAAACAAACAAAAAAAAAGAAAAATAATGATTTTAATACTGTACCTGTAAGTGCGGGTAATTCCACCCGCCATTACACTCAATGTAATTTTGACTATACACGATTTCCGCTTTATGCGCTGACTGCGGAATGTAACCCCAGAGTAAGATGAAACAGACCTGTACCTCCCAACTGTGGATTTCAAAGGCATTCCAATGTTACTAGAGGCTCCAGGACAAAGTCCTGCCCTTCAGCTCAGGACACCAAATTTTTACCTCTTGTGGCAGAACAAATTGATGATGATTCCATTTCTCGTGATCATTTTGGTTTATAACTTTTTAATTTTTATTTGTTTTTCCTTGCAGTAGACACTTAATTTTGACTTCTAGCTCTCTCCCTCTCTTGAGGTGAGAAATTACTGGAATATTGAGGCTCTAAATCTGGCTTCTCTGATACAGCACCTCTTGGATGTGAGTGGGTTTCTTCTGCCCCTCACTTAGGCAGCAGTGAAGCTCTGCAAGCATTGAGCCAAGTCCAAGAGGTGCTATAGGTGGCTTTCCAGGAGCCTCGGAGGGCAAGGTATGCTCTGCAGCCGCAAGTTGTCAATCCTTGCTCTGCTAGGATCCGGGCTTGAAAGTTGTCTTGCAGCTGTAAGCCATCAACCCTTGCAATGGTAGGGCATAGAGTTTTGAATTGGAGAGAGATCTAGGTCCTCAAAGCATGCATAAAGCTGCAGCTCCGTTGTGGGAGGTTAGACCAGGAGCATGAGCATTCCCACAGAGGGGAGAGAGCCTGCTCAAGGATAAGTCTTGCAAACTCTAGAGCAGGGGTCTCAAACACGCGGCTTATGGGGTTATTTTCTGCAACCTGCGAGCTCCTTGCAGCTCCCTCGCCCTCCTCCAGCGTTTGCCTAGAGCGGCTCCAACCCAACGTGCGCCAGGGACAGGGCAGGCTGCCTGCCTACCCTGGCCCTGCACCGCTCTGGGAAGCGGCCGGAGTGTGGGGAAGGAGGGGGCACGGGTCTGTGTGTTGCTGTTGCTTCAGGTGGGGAGGTGTCAGTAATGTGGCCCTCGGGCCAGTGTACTAGTCCTCATGTGGCCCTCATGGTCGTTTGAGTCCCCTGCTCTAGAGAGTCCCCAAAAGATAAAAGGAAACATCCCCTTAATAAGGTTTTCATTTGTTTTGTTAATTAACAAGTGGTGTAAATATCAGTCTTTAAACCCTGACTTGCTTTGTTTTCCCACGCTGAGGGAAACGTTGCTTGAACCGTTAACCCTCCACAGAGGCTCTTTCATAGCCCTCTGTATTAATCTTACTGTCCCTCTCCCATCTGATAGCATGTCTGGGTATGTTGAGAAGCCTGTTACTCCTGTGAAAATCTGCCTCAGGTTTGTTGATCAATATACAGAGGTTCATATATACATATACATGTAATAATTAGGGCTGTCAATTGCAGTTACTCATGCGACGAACTAAAAAAAATTAATGGTGATTACAAAAATTAATCATGATTAATTGCACTTAAAACAATAGAATACCCATAGAAACGTATTAAATATTTTGGATGTTTTTCTACATTTTCAATATTGATTTCAGTTACAACACAGAATACAAGTTCACAGTGCTCACTTTATATTATTATTTTGATTACAAATATATGCACTGTAAAAATGATAAACAAAAGAAATAGTATTTTTCAGTTCACCTCATACAAGTACTGAAGTGCAATCACTTTATTTTGAAAGTGTAACTTAGAAATGCAGATTATTTTTTTTTTGGTTACATAACTGCACTCAAAAACAAAACTGTGTAAATCTTTGGAGCCTACAAGTCCACTCAGTCTTATTTCTTACTCTGCCAATCGCTAAGACAAACAAGTTTGTTTACCTTGACAGGAGAGACTGTTGCCTGCTTCTTATTTACAGTGTCACCTGAAAGTGAGAACAGGCTTTCGCATTGCACATTTGTAGCCAGCATTGGAAGCCGGTATTACATGCCAGATATGCTAAACATTCGTATGCCCCTTCATGCGTCAGCCCCCATTCTAGAGGACGTGCTTCCATGCTGATGCTGCTTGTTTTAAAAAAAAAATGTCAAATTTGTAACTGTACTCCTTGGGGGAAGAACTGTATGTTTCCTGCTCTGTTTTACCTGCATTTTGCCATATATTTCATGTTATAGCAGTCTCGGATGATGACCCAGCACATGTTCGTTTTAAGAACACCTTCACAGCAGATTTGTCAAAATGCAAAGAAGGTACCAATGTGAGATTTCTAAAAATAGCTGTAGCACTTGACCCAGGGTTGAAGAATCTGAAGAATCTGCCGTCCAGAATCTGAGAGGGACGGGATGTGGTGCTTGCTTTTAGAAGTCTTAGAAGAGCAACACTCTGATGCAGAAACTAAACTACCAAAAAAGAAAATCAACCTTCTGCTGGTAGAATCTGACATGATGATGAAAATGAACATGAGTCAGTCTGCACAGCTTTGGATCATTATCAAGCAGAACCCGTCATCAGCATGGACGCATGTCCTCCGGAATGGTGATTGAAGCATGAAGGGACATATGAATTTTCAGCGCATCTGGCACAAAGATATCTTGCAACACCAGCTACAACAGTGCCATGAGAACGCCCTGTTCTCACTTTCATAAACAAGAAGCAGGCAGCATCATCTCCTGCACATGTAAACATACTTGTTTTTCTGAGTGATTGGCTAAACAAGAAGTAGGACCGAGTAGACTTGTAAGCTCTAAAGTTTTATATTTTATTTTTGAAAGCAGTTTTTTTGTACATAATTCTACATTTGTAAGTTCAACTTTCATGATAGAGATTGCATGACAATACTTGTGTGAGGTGAATTGAAAAATAATTTTTTTGTTTTTTACAGTGCAAATATTTGTATTAAAAAATAAATATAAAGTGAGCACTGTACACTTTGTATTCTGTGATGTAACTGAAATTAACATATTTGAAAATGTTGTAAATATCCAAAATTTTTTAAAATAAATGGTATTCAGTTGTTGTGTAACAGCACGATTAATTGTGAAGAATTTTTTTAATTGCTTGACATCCCTAGTAATAATTCTGTTCTCTCATTTAAGTATCCCACAACACCTTGCCTCTGATGACGTAAGTTTTGGTTTAGGGAAACTGTCAAGATCAAGACATATGAACGTTCTACTCTGTTGTAAACCTAGGAGGTGCCTTCACACTCTTGGTACCTGAAAAACATGTGTTCAGAACAAAAATAAGGGGTACATCATGGTACCAGAAACACACAATAGAAAGATGATTGTTTAAATCTATTTTCAGATGATGCATACGTTACCTTTTACTTGTAAGCAAGAAGGGCATAAAAAGTTGGCTTTATGGGATATAAATCTGAGAGCACACCTTTTGTGTAAGATGAATATAACAACACTGCAAGGGATGTCTTCCTGGACACTAGTGTTAAATATAACCTTTTTCCTGTATTGTGGTGTTATCGGCTTATAGCAATAAACCTAGCTGACATTGGTTATTTGGGCTCTTGAATATATTTCATAATGCACCAGTGTGGTCAAGCAATTAACTATACAGTTTATCAACAGTTTGCAAAGTAGTGAAAATTGTGCCTGTCCGGGTTTCAATTGAGAAACACTCACTTTGCAGGGGAAAGGGGCCCAGAATCTGATGGATGGGAAAAGGTCTCTCTTCACCCTTCCCTCTCTCAGTAAACTGGCTCCACATTAAAGCATAAAGCAATGTGAGAGGCCAGGGGCAGATACACATGACTCCATTCCCCACACAGTTGCACCATGATGGGATTACAGGGAGGTAAGATTGAAATCCCATTCCATGCTCAAAATGACTCATGGTGTACTGAGTAAAGCCTGTATCATACTAGATCTCTCCTGAAGTGCTTACATGGGTGCTAACCAGCCTTGGGAAGCAGGCAGGTGTAGGTTCAGGCTCCTGGGTCCATGTAACAAGTTATTTTCACGATCCTCAGTACCCTTCCTTAGTTTAGGGGTCCCTAGACCAGGATGAACAGCATACTCTTCTGACTTTTCTAAACAACTGGCCAGTTGTTAGAAAGGATTCATACCCAACGGTTCAAAATCAAACTGTCTAACCCAATGCAGAGAATTACTCTTACAGGAGTCAGAATAGTCCTGACTCTGGCCAGAATTTTACCATCATGATAAAAATTTGAAAAGCTCTGAAACTTCATTGCACCAGCCATTTCCTGGCAATGGTCATCTGTAGCAAATGATCTCCAGTGAGTGGGATTGCTAGTGCCATGCATGGACCTCCACCCATGAATGGATGTCTTAAAAAGCACCTGCAGGAATTCCTTCTGAGGATGTGGAACTGCACACCTGATCCAATGCAAAATTAGGTGTCATTTTTTAATCAAAGCAAAGCTCCCTTTGTGGGCATGTAAGTACAAACAAACTGATGGCCAAACAACATGTTGACAACCAGCCCAATTTTTTATCTTTTGAACCTTACATTCTCTCTTGGAAACAAGCCTCACAGGTGGGGGAGCATACTTGGAGGACAGATTTCCAAAAATCTCAAAGTATACATCCTTCAATTCACTTCAATAGCTCTATCAATGGAGTGTCTGAATAAAAACATAGGCATGTCCTTACTGGATCTGACCAGTTGTCTAAGTCCAGTACCTTGTCTGTGACAGTGGCCATTATAACTGCATCGGTAGAAATGACATGAAATCACATAGTGGGCAATTATGACACTCACAGATGAAGTCACCTATCTCCCATTTAGAGATTGGCTTGTGATTGAGGCATGAATATTTATAGCTCTTCCAAACCCAGGGAGTAACCAAAGATGAAAGCTTCCTTGGAGCTATGGAAATGATGTCCTGAGCAAAGAAGAATCTGCTGCCTTTGAAAACAATTCATTTAAAGGATACAGAAAAGAGAGTGTTAAGACCTCCTCCCGCTCCTCTGTTGCCCCAGAAGACACCAATGAGTCGATTACTGCCCCTGCTCCCACCGTCCTGCAGGAGGAATCTAAGGCCCACCAGGAACTATTACAAAGGGTGTCATCAAGCCTCAACCTCCAGGCAGAAGAGGTGGAGGAGCCCTCGGACTTCCTGTTTAATGTACTGTCTGCCTTGGTATTGGGCAGAGTGGCCTTGCCTCTCCATGAAGGGGTGGCAAAAATTTCAAATGCCCTGTGGCAAACCCCGGCCTTATTGGCCCCCATCTCTGAGAGAGCGGGATGCAGATATTTTGTGCCTGCCAAGGGGCATGAATATCTATACACTCCCCCCGCCCCCAACCACAGGAAGCAGCAGAGCCAACCATCCCCTGCTTCGAAAAATAAGATTGAAGGAGTCTGGACTCAATTGGAAGGAAAATTTATTTGTCCTCGAGCTTCCAGTTACGGGTGGTGAACACTCAGGCTCTCCTGGGCCGGTATGAGTTCAACCTGTGGGGCTTTTTGCCCAAGTTCGAGGACTTCCTCCAGGAGTATGCAGGAAGGAATTCAAAGCGCTCGTGGAGGAGGGTACAGCAGCTGCCAGGTCAACCCTGCAGGCAGCATCAGATGCGGTGGACACAGCCGTGTGATCTGTGGCCTCCGCAGTGTCCCTGAGAAGGGCATCTGGCTCCTGCTCTCTGGGTTCCCCAATGAGGCACAGACCTCCTTGCAAGACCTCCCATTTGACAGCAAAGCTCTATTTGCGGTACAAATGGATATAAAACTCCATGGCCTGAAAGACTCCCACATGATGCTTCAGACTCTGGGCCTCTATGTTCCGGCTCCAGCAAAACCTACGTTCAAGCCACAGCAGGCTCCGGCCCAGGCCACCCACTCCAAATACAAGCCTGCTTATAAAATGTCACAGAACTATAAGGAACACCTGCAGAGTCAGTCTCTGACTGCCCCCCAGCCTGGGCCCTCCAAGGGCAAACAGGCAGGGAAACGGTGGTTTTGACGGGACGCCCGGAGGTGCATTGCCAGTTCTTATCAGGAATCCGCCCATGATAAAGCTTCCCTTCTACAACTGGTTGTGTGCTTTCCTCCCAGAGTGGTAGCAGCTGACCTTGGACAGATGGGTCCTCAACATCATCTCCTAGGCTTACACCTTCCAGTTTACCTCCACCCCGCCCATCCACGCTCCACCTCGTCCCTCCTGGGGGACCACTGTCACAAGGCTCTGCTCAAGTAGGAGGTGGGGTGACTTCTTGGCCTAGGATCAGTGGAAGTGGTGCCAGTGGAGTTCAAATGCGAGGGGTACTACTACCGCTATTTCCTTATCCTGAAGGCCAAAGGGGGAACTTAGGCCCGTCCTGGATCTGCAAGGCCTGAACTGGTACATGGTGAAGCTCAAGTTCCAAATGGTCTTCTTGGCCTCCATCATTCCCTCCCTGGGGCCTGGTATGCTGCCCTCAATCAGCAGGATGCGTACTTCCACATCCATATATTCGAGGGGCGCAGACATTTCCTCTGTTGCATAGTTGGACAGGAGCACTACCAATCTGCGGTCCTCCCGTTTGGCCTGTCCACTGCCTCCAGGGTATTTACAAAGTGTATGTCGGTGGTGGCAGCCTATCTCAGGTGCCGTGGGGTCCAGATCTTCCCCTAAATGGATGACTGGCTGGTCAAGGGTAGCTACCGGTCACAGGTGCAGGATCATGTGGCGATCCTTCTGTCTACATGTGCCACTGTGGGCCTATTGGTAAACGACACCAAGTCCAAGTTAGTCCCAGTACAACACACAGTTTATCAGGACGGTTCTGGATGCCATGTTGAACAGAGCCTCCTTCCCATGGGACAGATTCGAGACCCTGAAAGGGCTCATCGACACGATCAGAGAGTTTCCAGTGACAACAGCCAGAGCGTGCCTTCAGCGCTTGGGTCACATGTTAGTGTGCACAGGTGGTCCGCCATGTCAGACTCACAATGAAGCCCCTCCAGCTCTGGTTGGCCTCAGCATTCTTCCAGGCCAGGGACAGGATGGACAAAGTCCTCACTGTGCCCGAACCGGTGACCACCTGTGTAAGGATGTGGTGTAAGCATTGTTGCATACATTTCCATATGTCATGGTATAATTCCCCACTCTGAACCTTACCATCCAAAAGATGGGGTACCAGCATGAATTCCTCTATGCTCAATTACTAGCTTAGAACCTGTAGCGCTGCCACCAATCAGGAATTCCAGTGCCTGGTACACTCTGATCCCCCAAAACCTTGCCCGGGGACCCCCAAGACCCAGATCCTCTGGATCTTAACACAAGGAAAGTAAACCCTTTCCCTCACCATTGCCTCTCCCAGGCTTCCCCTCCCTGGGTTACCCTGGAAGATCACTGTGATTCAGACTCCTTGAAACTTAAAACAGAGAGGAAAATGCAACTTCCCCCCTCCTCCTCTCTTCCCCTCCCAGATTCTCCCTAAGAGAGACAGTAATCCTAACAGAGAGAAATTAGCCTCTCTCTCCTCCTTCCCTCCTTTCTCCCCACCAATTCCCTGGTGAATCCAGACCCAGTCCCCAGGGGTCTCATCAGAATTAAAAAACAATCAGGTTCTTAAACAAGAAAAGCTTTTAATTAAAGAAAGAAAAAATAAATAATTATCTTTGTAAATTTAAAATGGAATAGGTACAGGGTCTTTCAGCTATAGACACTGGGATACCCTCCCAGCCTAAATATTCAAGTACAAATTAAAATCCTTTCAGCAAAATATAAATTTGAACTCCTTCCAACCAAATACACATTTGAACTCCTCCCAGCCAAATACACATTTGCAAATAAAGAAAACAACCATAAGCCTAACTCGCTTCATCTACCTAGTACTCACTATTCTGAACTTATAAGAGCCTGTATCCGAGAGATTGGAGAGAAACCTGGTTGCTAGTCTGATCCCTCTGAACCCCCAGAGTGAACAACAACCAAAATCTGACAGCACACACACAAACTTCCCTCCCTCAAGATTTGAAAGTATCCTGTCCCCTGATTGGTCCTCTGGTCAGGTGACAGCCAGGCTCACTGTTCTTGTTAACCCTTTCTAGGCAAAAGAGATATGAAGCACTTTTGTTCTGTTAACTCTTACTTATCTGTTTATGACACCATGTTTAGTAGATATCTTTTTATTTACCTACAGTGGTGGCTGTCCTCAGGGAACATGCTCCACGGGGTCCCATTCAGAGGCAGGTCACTGTCGATGGAACTGGTGTCCGATGCATCGGACTTGGTGTGGGGAGCCCGTGTGGGGGACGTTCAGACCCAAGGTCTGTGGTCTGCGCAGGACTTGGCCCTCCACATAAACGTCAAGGAGCTCAGGGCGGTGCAGCTGGCGTGCTTGGCCTTCCGCTCACACCTGGAGGGCTGGGTGGTCAGGGTTCTCACATATAACATGGCCTCGATGTTTTACATCAACAGGCAAAGCAGGGTCTGATCCTCTGCTCTCTACTGGGAAGCCCTCAGGCTGTGGGACTTCTGTATAGCCCACGACATTTGCCTACAGGCCTGCTACCTACGAGGCGCTTGGAAATTGCAGGCAAATCTCCTGAGCAGGGACTTCTCCTCTCAGCACAAGTGGTCTCTTCACCCACAGGTGGTGTGCAGACTTTTCCAAGAGCGGGGCGCTCCCCAGGTGGACCTGTTTGCAACTCGGCAGAACCGTCGCTGTCCCAGTTCTGCTCCGGGGGTGGGGGACAGGGGTGGGGCAGTATCTCCAATGCCTTCCTCCTGTCCTTGTTGGGCCGGTTTCTCTATGCCTTCCCCCTGTTCCCACGGATCGGCAAGGTCCTGGAAAAGATAAAGATGAACAGGGCCTGGTTCGTACTGATTGCCCTGGCATGGCCCAGGCAGCATTGGTACGGGACCTTCATGCGCCTGGCAGTCACCCCACCATTGCTGTCCCACCCAGACCTTCTCTCCCAGAACCAGGGCCGCCTTCTCCACTCCAACCTAGCGGCACTCCACCTAAAGTGGCTGCTTAATGGTTAGGCTGGGAGGAGAGGACGTGATCCGAAAGGGTCCAGTGCATCCTCTTGGAAAGCAGGTGACCCTCCATGTGCCGAGCCTACTTGGCAAAGTGATCTCGGTTCTCCCGATGGGCAGATGAGCGGGGCGTTTCCCCCATGGCTGCCCCGATCCAGCTCATTTTGGACTACCTCCTTCACCTTGGAGCCTAGGTTCTGGCACCCTCCGTCAAGGTGCACTTGGCAGCCATATCAGCCTTCCACCCCTGGTGCAGGGCTACACAGTATTCTCCCATACTATCACGGCAGATCACTTTGTGTATCTGTACCTGTTATGACCTGGTGGGAATCCCCCTGCCATCAATTGTGAGGGCACGCTCGACTAGGGCGCAGGCCTCCTCTACTGCCTTTTTGGCTCATGTCCCCATCCAGAACATTTGTAGGGCTGCTATGTGGTCTTCAGTTCACACTTTCTTCTCATATTATTCAGTCGTCTCCCAAACCAGGGAGGACAACGAGTTCGGCAGGGCTGTGCTCTGTCCTGAGAATTTTATGAACTCCTACTCACCTCCAACAGATATAGTTTGGAATCACCTATTGTAGAATACAGATGAGCAATCACTCGAAGAAGAAAAGACCGTTACCTTTTCCGTAACTGGTGTTCTTTGAGATGTGTTGCTCATGTCTATTCCACATCCCGCCTTCCTTCCCCTCTGTCAGAGTTGACTGGCAAGAAGGAACTGAGGGTGGGGGGAGCGTGCAGTCATGGAGGTGCCACTTCTGGAGTTCCTAGGGGTGCTCCCCTACGCGTACTTCCAGGGGAAAAACGTCCGACACAGGTGCACGTGGTGAGCACGCACACCTATTGTGGAATAGACATGAGCAACACATCTCAAAGAACACCAGTTATGGAAAAGGTAACTGTGTCTTTTTCCTTAGTTTGTAAAGCTCTTGCTTTATATAGGGGGAACTTCCATTTCTGTCTGTTATGCTATTATAATAGCTCTCCTCCTCCTCCCTCCACATCTGTGATTCACCACTCAATACTTCCCATTGTGGCACAGCTTCTCTTCAATCATCACTAGAATGACAAACTTCTTACTTGATAACTTTCTTAGCAGCTTCTATCTTTCTTTAACCAGCCCTGATAGCCTGGTAAATGACCAGAGTGCAGATTGATTTTTTTTTTTCTAAAAGGATACTTAGACATATAATAATTAGTTATACATTATATAAAGCTGTCTAAATGCTGCTGCTAATTGGTTGCTGGAGTGTTTTTATAATTTTGGAAGAAGAAGTTGAAGAGAAGGGCTTAGTCCTGGAGCTTCAAGCACCAACATTGGACCACTTCAGAATTCCATAGGTGGAGGGTGCTATCCCACTACTGATGAATAAAGAGAGAAGCTGCTATCAGAAAATAATCAAGTAAGAGACTTTTCATTTGCTGGTCTACCAGATTTAGTTTCTCTATAATTAGTTGCACTTGTTTATTAAGTTTTGTCAGTGGATTTGGACCACTGTTTTGCACGCATCCTTAATGAAGTTGGAAAGTATCATAACATTAAATGACATTCTACACCAGTGGTGGGCAACCTGCAGCATGCACCCTTCAGGATAATCTGGTTTTGGGCCATGAGACTGTTTACTTTGACAGTCTGCAGGCACAGCCGCTCTCAGGTCCCGGTGCCTGTAGTTCGCTGTTCCTGGCCAATGGGAGCTGCGGGAAGTGGCGCGGGCATAGCATTTATTCCCCAGGTAATATCAATTTAAACATCAGAGCCAATCTTTGGGAGTAGTAGCAGTCTTGTAGGCAGAGAAGTCCTGTGTCTCCTATAGCAAGAGCTCTTAGGCTGTCTTGTGGCCAATGGTGTGGAAATTCACCAAATTCTACAAATTGGTCATCCAGTCTTCAACTAGTGATGTTTGTGGCAGAAATTTTCTCTACATCATAAATAGGGCTGCCAAGCGATTTAAAAATATTAATCACAATTTATCGTACTGATAAATAATAGAATACTATTTATTTTAAATATATTTGGATGTTTACTATATTTTCAAATATATTAATTTCAGTTACAACACAGAATACAAAGTGTACAGGGTTCACTTTATATTTTTTATTACAAATATTGGCACTGTAACAAACAAAAGTATGAGGTGAATTGAAAAATAAAAGTACTATCGTGCAATCTACATCATGAAAGTCAAACTTAAAAATGTACAGTTATGTACAAAAAGACCTGCATTCAAAAATAAAACAATGTAAAGCTTTAGAGCCTACAAGTCCACTCTGTTCTACTTCTGGTTTGGTAAATCACTCAGACAAACAAGGTGGGTTACAATTTGCAGGAGATAGTGCTGCCCGCTTCTTGTTTACGATGTCACCTGAAAGTGAGAACAGGCATTTGCATGGCACTGTTGTAGCTGGTGTTACAAGACGTTTACATGCTAGATGCTCTAAAGATTCATATGTCCCTTCATGCTTCAGCCACCATTCCGGAGGACATGTGTCCATGCTGATGATGGGTTCTGCTTGATAACGATCCAAAGCTATGCAGACTGATGCATGTTCATTTTCATCATCATATTAGATTCCACCAGCAAAAGGTTGATTTTCTTTTTTGGTGGTTTAGTTTCTGCATCAGTGTGTTGCTCTTTTAAGACTACTAAAAGCATGCGCCACACTTCGTCTTTCTCAGATTTTGGACAGCACTTCAGATTCTTAAATCTTGAATCAAGTGTATTGGTACCTTCTTTGCATTTTGTCAAATCTGCTGTGAAAGTGTTCTTAAAACGAACATGTGCTGGGTCAACATCTGAGACTGCTATAACATGAAATATATGCAGATTATGGGTAAAACAGAGCAGGAGACATACAATTATCCCCCCAAGGAGTATAGTTACAAATTTAATGGACACATTTTTTTAACGAGCATCATCAGCATGTAAGCATGTCCTCTGGAATTGTGGCCGAAGCATGAAGGGGCATACGAATGTTTAGCATATCTGGCATGTAAATACCTTGCAACACTGGCTACAAAAGTGCCATGCAAACTCCTGTTCTCACTTTCAGGTGACATTGTAAATAAGAAGCAGGCAACAGAATCTCCTGTCAAGGTAAGAAAACTTGTTTGTCTTAGTGATTCACAGAGTAAGAAGTAGGACTGAGTGGACTTGTAGGCTCTGAAGTTTTACACTGTTTTGTTTTTGAGTGCAGTTATGTAAACAAAAAAAAATCTGCCTTTGTAAGTTACACTTTCACAACAGAGAAGTTGCACTTCAATACTTGTATGAGGTAAATTGAAAAATGCTATTTTTGTTTCATTTTTATAGTGCATATATTTGTAATAAAAAATAATATAAAGTGAGCACTTAGTATTCTGTGTTGTAATTGAAAATGTAGAAAAACATCCAGAAATATTTAATAAATTTCTATTGGTATTCTATTGTGATAAGTGTGATTAATTTTTTTAAGTCAATTGCTGAGTTAACTGTGATTTTATTTATAGCCCTAACCATAATGCCTTACTAAAGTGAAGATGAGCCTATTTATTTTCCTAATATTTGGATATCCACAGTGAAAAGGATTCTGCCGCTTCTCACTCTGGATGCGTGCGGTTGTGGAAATCCCATCATAACAGATGTGTGGACCTTTGTGTAATGAATAATAGGAAATTTATCCAAGTTTACCTTATAATTACCTTTCTTTGAATAATAGGGCCCACAAATGTGGCTCACCCTGGCAATAAGGGGACAGTATGGAATCAGAGATAGAAATTGACATGCAAAAGTACATGTTTATTTTGTTAAGGAAAATCCTTCCCATCCTCAGTAGTTGGAGAAATTTGTGCTAACTGTACTTTGAAAAATTTCAACTCTTGCTCATTTAGAAAAGAAGGATGAAATTATCCTGTGTGTGGAAGTTGTCTCAACTGGTATGTACTTCAGGGATCAGAATATTCTCCTGCAGCCAGTTACAGGAGCTCCTCACTTAGTCGTCCTGCTTAACGTTGTTTCGTTGTTATGTTGCTGATCAATTAGGGAACATGCTCGTTTAAAGTTGTGCAGTGCTCCCTTCTAACATGGTTTAGCAGCTGCCTGCTTTGTCCACTGCTTGCAGGAAAAGCAACCCATTGCAGCTTGCTGCTGGGGGCTTGTAACCAGGATGGACTGGCAGCCCCCCATCCTCTCCCTGGTCCTCTAAGTTCCTTATGCTGCAGCCACCCAGCAGGCTATCAATTGCCAGGCAGTTCAGCTGTCCCTCTTCCCACTGCCATGTGCTGCTCCTGCCCTCTGCCTTGGAGCTGCTCCTAGAGACTCCTGCTTGCTGTGCAGGGCGGGTAGGGGGGGCTAATGTCAGCGTGTCCCCCTCCCCCCTGCTTCTGCTCCCTGCTTACCCCTTCTCCATACAGAGCAGGAAAGGGACATGGATGGAGAGAGACAGAGAGCTCTTTGGGCAGCAGCTGCTGTCTCAACTTCCTGATCCTCTTAAAAAGACAATGCGCTTTTAAGAGTGGGTCAGTTTACTTAAAGGGGCAGTGTGCATCTCTCTCTCTCTCCCTCTCACACACAAGGTATGTGTGTGTCTGTCTGCTATGCGGTCTCCCCTCCCTTGTGTTTGTGCTGCCTTGTGTGAGATGCTAGATTAACAACAGTGTGTTAACCCTTGAGGGCTCAGCCAAGTGCTAGTTCATCATTTAGCAGCAAGGCATTCCCTGGGAAATATCCCTCCCTCTTCCATCCTCTAACTTCACTACCTCAACCAACCTTCACAATTATCATAGCTGTGAACAGTATTAAATTGTTTGTTGAAAACATATACTGTGTGTATATCTCCATAATATATAGTTTTTTGTCTGGTGAAAATCTTTTTTCCTGGAACCTAATCCCTCCCATTTACGTTAATTCTTATGGGGAAATTGGATTCGCTTAACATCGTTTCACTTAAAGTTGCATTTTTCAGGAACATAATTACAACATTAAGCGAGGAGTTACTGTGCTTGGTTCTGCTCCCAAAATGCAACCATGCTGAAGTATTCTTTGTTACTAAAAGAGAGGAAATTTTCAGATAAGATTGGAGACATTTTCTTCTGGTTATATTAGTAGTAGTATGAATTTGTTCTGTGCTGTTTTATAAGCCATGTGTGACCTCTTTTCAAATTACTAAATTCTATAATTTGAAGAGTTAAGTTCAGTACAGGGCTGTTTACTGTTCTAGATTGTTTTAATACCTTTATGGCTGCATGGTGCATTTTTCTTTCGTAGCCTTTTGTCCAAAAGTGCTGGGTCTGATTTTGGTACCTTTTAATGCAAAATGTAATAGTTTCCTTTTTAATTAATGATTCATCATAGTTTGCATGTAAGTTGATTTAAAAATATCCTGAAGTAGTAGTAACCAATCTAAAAGAGAATAAATTTTTGATAATCCTAATTTGGATACCATTGAATTCTCTGTACTTCACCTTGGAACAGACTTCAAAGATGAAATTTACATGATATAGATAACTTTGGTGGAGTAAAATAATACTATATGCTGAATAAAATATATTGTTTTTAATTTAGATTCTATATCTGAAAAAGCAGAAGAATCTACACAGCATCATCGTAAATGGTACTGGAATTTTAAATTTTTATTAATGCAAACTTTTTGTAGTGAGAAAATGTGTTTATCTGCTCGATTTTGTACTTTTTAAGGTGAACTTAGTGCTCCTGAAAGATGTAAGATTTGACAACCCTGATTATTGAATCTTCAGTTTACCCACACAGCCGGTACAATACAGTGGTAGTACTAGTTACTCTTTCTGCTTTCACCAATATGCCCAACCCTGAACTAAGAGTGTAAGTTTACCACGTTCGCATTTCCCATTCAGATTTTGATTTATGTTCTGAGACTGGATTTATGTTTTGAGACTACATTAACTAGATCTTCCAGTGCAAACAACCTGAATTTTGTAGTTTTCAGCTGCATGTTTCAGCTAAGTTTCAGTAATAGAAATCTGTAAAGTAGCAGTGTGTTCTTCGGTCCATACATTTGCGAAACATTACTCACAAATGGTAGCACCAAGAGTAATTGCCCAGGTTAGCAGGGTGGTTCTCAGTCCTTATTCGGATGATCTCCAAGCTTCCACCTCCGGATAGATAAAATTGTGGCTAATCGCTGTGAGTGGGAGCCATATGCACAGAGACTCAGAAGAAAGCACAGTTGTTTACCTTACACTAATTGTTTCTTCAAGATTTTCTGTGCTTGTGGATCCCACAAATGATCCTCCATCCCTACATCTAAGAGTCTTCCCATCTGGGCACTGGGGAGTGGGTGGGGTCATTCCACCCTTTTTGTCCTTGGGAGATGGAATCTGGGGGCATGCACAGCACATGCACAATCCCTAATGGACACTGCTAGATAAAACTTTCCGGATTCCTGTGCAAAGGGTGCACATGTGCTCCCACAGTGGGATCCGCATGCACAAAACATCTTGAGGAATCAGTTTTACTATAAGTACAGTAACCATCTTTTTCTGTAGGAGAGGGTTTGAAATGGGGTTTTAAGTAAAGTGACAGGGTATATTTAATTGTTATACTTGTTGTGTGGTATGTTAACCTTTCTTTCTATTCTTTTATCATTGTGGGTGATATTCCTATTGATCATGAGTTCTATTATTGTTAGTATGCCTAGAACTTTTGTATGTGTTCATATTTTAAATTGAAATACATTCAATTTAACTAGTCTTTTTAAAATTTTAGTTTCTATCCAGAAATAAAATGGTTTCAAAAGGAAGATACTGTTACCATGAAGATAAAATTAAGAAATATACGTGACCATAAATGTGAATTTTTTGGAGACAAGGTTGTTTTCAGGTAGGTTCAAAATGTTACACGTAGCAAAATAAAATGTCTTACCAGTTTCCATTTCATTTGCCAAAAGAAGCTAACACTTTTGTTTAAATAAATACAGTGCTTTTTCAGGAGACAAATTTTATGTGGCTGACATGGAGTTATATGCAAACATACTTAAAGGAAAGTCTGTTTGTGTGATTAAGAATGAAGAACCTGTGATTATCCTTGCAAAAAACAAGAAGGAATTTTGGTGCCGTCTACTGAAGCATAAGGTGAATTACAAATATCAGTTAAAATATGTATTTATTGTTCTAAAATTATCAACATTATGTAGTGAAATAGATATAGTTAGCAGTTGTATTTCTGTTAACAGAATCCTAATGTGTCTTTTGATTTTGAACACTGGGAAGATTTTGAAGATAAAAGCCCCTTTCCTGTTGGTAAGTCATTAACAAATATCAGTATTTAACATAAACAAATTTGTTAGCAAACTATTGTCATTAATGTAATTTAATTTAAGTTTACATGCTGCTGTTTACCTGAGAATAGGTAGTTCTCACTCCTAGAAACATTAGTTTTTACAGAAAACCATTTGCTAGAAGAGTGATTTTTTGTTGTTGTTGCCTTTTTATAGTTAATTATGGTCATGTACATTGCCGTTTAGATAATGTTTTTAGAGTAACTTTTAAAAAGATCATTCAGTACTCATTTGTTCCTGCTCATATTGCTCAAACAATCTGGACTAGTAGGATTCTGTTGTGTAGATATTGATCTCAAAGATCTAAAGAGTTAAACTCTCTCACTATCCAAAATTAAGCAGTGATAGATAGGTTTGAAGTTATTTTTTTCAAAGACCTTTGATTTACTTGGTTATTTGGCAGATACTGAAAAGCATTCATTCAAGTTGAAAATTTATTGATTAAACTCAGGAAAATAAGGAATTAAAACAAGCTTTTATATTGAAACTGTAATTATGCAGAACAAACTTATTCCCTACCAAAGGGGTCTCTCCTTTTGGAGTCAAAATATCAGTCTCTTATTTTAATTTCTTTGAAGAGGAAAGGGTTAGTTTCACTCTCAGTCTTGACGTGTGAAGGACATTTACTTACCTTGTTTTAAACAGACACACACAAGATGGATAAGAGAGAGGATAGAAAAGATCGATGAAATACAGCTTTTGTTGATGCTGCGCTAGGACCCTGGTTTGAGTTCTGGTCTAGGATGTCACCTGGCTGGATTCTTTCTCCTTAGTCAAGGCAGACTTGGATAAATAGTTGATTTTAGGATTCAGTGAAAAGCAGAAAGAGAATGAAACATAGGATAGGAAACGAGGGAGAGGAGAAAGCAGAACAACAAGGGAAGGAAAAGCAATACAGAATCTAACATGCATCTGCGATGCAGCAATTATGTATCCCTACTGAGGACTTAATGCCATGAAAATATTATGATTTCCAGCCCTCAGAGGTGAAAACAAAGTTCCTTAAAGAAGAGCCAACTGGCCTTCCTCTCAGGAAGATATTCCTTAGCCTGATCTGCTCCTTCTGGTTTAAGGTTGAGAAATTTGTGATGAGTTGCAACATTGACAGGTCAGGGGATGAGTTGTGAGAAAGATGATTCTGTCTCCCCTCCTGCCCCCCCTCTTTTTAAGAACCCCTAAAAGGAGTGTAAGTTGGGTGCCATATTTTATCATCATTATTTTGTGCACCAATTAAATCCATTTCTTTAAGGCCAGACTTGGCATAGATAACTTTGTTCCCACATTTTTCTTGTTTACTAAGTATAATATCGCCTTAGTCCTTGACGTATATCAGTAAGCCTATGATGGGGTATATTATACCCTCTGAGGCTCCCTGCTGGAGGCCTTGTGGCCCTACCACACACCACCCTAGAAAAGGGTAGTGGAGAGGGTCCTCCAAACTGCCTAGAGTGGTTTTATGAGACACAGCCAATCAGGGCCTAGTATAGGAAGAGCTGCAAGGTCAGAGTAAGTTCAAGTTCCTTGACAGCGCTGGAAGAGTGTGGATGAGTGTACAGTTGGCTGAGGGAGCTGCAGGACATTGGATGAGGTAGTACTGCCAGAAGCTGAGGAGAGCCCTGAGCTGGTGGTTGCTGGATCTTCATCAGGACAAAGCCCTGAGGTAAGGGTGAAGACAGCACGGGGCCATGGGGAAGTGGCTCGGGGAATTAGTGCAGCAGTGCAACTTAGATAAAGGGACACAGCAGACAGCTGCTATCTATAGGGTCCCTGGACTGGAACCCAGAGTAGTGAGAGGGCCCAGGTCCCGTCCTCCCCCCCTAGTTAGCCCCTGGGGGAAGTGGCCTGGACACTGAGGCACTCCAAAGCGGGAACTGAACTGTAGCAAGAGCTGCGGCCAGAATGGTCTTAAGAGGGCGAAGACTTTGTTGCCAGGGAGGGAGTGCTGGGGCAATGCTTTATCCCGGAGCAGGGACATCTTGAGGAAGACATTACAGAGGGCACTGAGAGAGACCCCTGTTGGACTTGTACCCCGGAAAGGGTTTTGCTTTGCTTTTATCACATAGCCAGACTGTGTGTGACTCAGCTAGAGGGTTGAGTCACTGAAGACACACCACGGAGAGAGCGTGTACAGGCACATGCACTCATCCAAGGGGGCACTCGTGAGCGGTGAGTGCACCCCATTACAAAAGCTATTTTTGTTTGGATTAATTCAGTTTTTGTGTCTGGTTTTCTTGTATCTGTTCATAGGATTCATTTACTGAAAACAACTTGAACTGTTTTCTAAGGTTAATTCTTAGGCAAGAAACAAGTCAAATTATTGTGACATATTACAGAGTTTCACATACTCGATTGTTCACAGTCGGTTACTTTTCACAGTTAAACTTAGGTTATACTTTTAGGTACAATAATGACACCACTTCTCCATAGACACATGCTTTGAGACAAAGGAGCTCAGAAGTCTCTGTCCAACATGCTCACCACTCCTGGTTCCAACGGAACTGCAGTATCAAAGTACATATGTGACTAATACCCTATTGCAGGGGTACGCAGCTTTTGGCACGCATGCCAAAGGCGGCATGCGAGCTGATTTTCAGTGGCACTCACACTGCACACGTGCTGGCAGGGGGCTCTGCATTTTAATTTAATTTTAAATGAAGCTTCTTAAACATTTTAAAAACCTTATTTACTTTATATACAACAATAGTTTAATTATATATTATAGACTTATAGAAAGAGACCTTCTAAAAACATTACAATGTATTACTGGCACGCAAAACCTTAAATTAGAGTGAATAAATGAAGACTTGGCACACCACTTCTGAAAAGTTGCCAACCCCTGCCCTATTGTGACAACTCTGTCATAGATGACAGAAATTACATGAATCTGTATTCATGGTCTACGTGACTCTAGAAATGGCGTCTTTTTATTCAACACAACTGATCCTGTGATGTATCAGTTGCATATCTTGCAGTTTACTGGATCAAATAATTTTTTACTACTTTCACAGTTCCTGGATTAACTGTACCTCTGCCCCTTCCATGGTCGTCTTAGGGGTGCCTATTTGGATTTCAGGCTTCTAGTCTTCATCTCTCTGTGGGCAGGAACTCTCGTCCCTCTTTCTCCTGCAGTTCACTGTGAATATCTCAATAGGTTTGACCTTAGTCCAGCCTCATGGTTCACTCTCTCTCAAGGGGTAATGACAGTATTTACTAGTGACCAGACAGCTTTTACTTAACAGTATATTGATTTTAGGACAAAAGCATTACAGAGCAGCTTATCATAAAAAACTAAATATTCTACACACGTCAGGCTTACCAAGTGTGTCACATCTTCTACATTGAGACACTGTAGGTTCACAGAGTTCTTCAAACCCTTCCTGTAAGTTTTGCCCTCTTACTTATAGTTTCATGTCACTTTGAGGATCAAATGAGAGATTTTTTTAGTCAGTTCAGCTCCCCCTTTATACCAAAAACCAATTATTTATCTGCTTGGCCTCTTTAACCTAGTCTGAGCTAATATATGCAGTTCCCCACAGGGAGGTGGCACTCTCTGGAGAAGGTGACCTGTCCAGGGATTTGCAGTAATTATGCCCCTCTGATTTTAGTGCTCTGTAATCCTCCCCAACAGAGCCAGAATACATTCCCCAGCTCACAAAGGTATGTACAATACTTAGGGATATGAATATTCCATATGCCTTTGCATCTGTCACTTCTCAGTGTAATAGTCTCCTGAAGTTTCTGCATTTCCAAGATCTCACATCTGTCACAAATAGTTTTTACTCCGCATAACACTGCAGGGCCACATACAAGTGAGCAAAATACTATTCTAGCTAGCTCATTATCCACAAAATTATGTAAATTCTAGTTGTCAGCTCTTAATTATATGTGATGTCAGAGCCAGAAAGAATACCTCTGACCCTCTGCTCTTTCAGTTCTAGATGATTACTTCATAGCTCCTGTTAGATCACCTAGATCAGATCTTGAACTACTGTCATAATCTATCTATTCCGTGGAGTTTAGAGAGCACCAGTTGGTTCCAGTTAATAAGGTGGAGTAATTCAGATACATGACATGAATGTTCTGATGTTAGGAGCTTAAAAAAGTTGCTGTGGGCTGATAGTGAGTTAATTATTGAGGTTAATATTCACCACAGAAGTATTAATAATGCTTTCCAGTTAAGCATTTGTACTGAAGTTCCAGCAGAGTAATGTCCAAATCAGTAGCTTCTACAAAAACAGAGCTAAATTCTGACAGTTTCTCCACTCTTTCTGCTATAACCACTAGGATTATAGCCCAGTTTCTAACAATGGTAAAAGTATAACCAAGGACAAGTATTTTCTCTCAGTTGTGTACTTTTTTTTTTCTTAAACACAGAACTGGCTTTCTTGACTACAAAGTTCAGAGTTTTCTTCATATCTTCTGAAGCAGAGAAGAGATGCCCTTTTGGGTTGCACCCAAAATCTAAAAACCAGTTGGCCACTATTTCAGTAAACCTCTTATGACATGATTTATTGGAAATTGTCTTTAGTAAGAATTGTCTTATGAGACATCAAAATAAAAAAAACCACTACAACCTATTTCAACATTCTTTTATATGAAACATTGCAGAATATGGATAGTTACATTATTGGCACATCTTTGGATTTCAGTCTGGCCTGTTTACAAGAATTTATCATTGATAGTAAGGGACAAGCATCGCATTAACCCTTATCTTCAAGTAGATGCAGATATGTTTTCCGCGTATTGGTGTATGTGCACTGGAGCCAGAGATTTTGCTTTGTAGTACCCACAGAGGGGCAGTGCTCAGGTATTTAGCCCGTCTGCTGGCTATATGAGGCAGTGCTGCCCTGACCTCCCTCAGTTTATTCTTACCACTGGAGTTGGAACTCTGTGCAGTTGTTGCCTCACAACCTGGCAAACTCATATCTTAGACTAGTTTGTTGTATCATCACTCCCATAATCACATTGGTCTTTAGGGCACCGTCATTGATGAGCAATCAACCAATTGTCTCCACCCCGATGATTGTGTTTCAGTGCTTGAGTTTCCACAAAGTCCATTCCTGTCCACTCTTTTATGTTGTCAATCTATTTCTTCTGTCTACCTCTTCTTCTCTTCCCTGTACTGTCCGTTGGAGGATGATCTTGGATAGAGGAGATGATCTTGTTGCATGGCTGTACCATTTCAACTTATGCTTCTTTGTGGTCTTCAGGCGGTCTTCATATGATCCAGCTCATTGGGTGGTGATGTTGCAGGCCTCTTCATTAGTGACATGGTTGAAGTAGGAGATGCCTAGGATTTTATGGAAGTATCTCATCTCTTCTACTTGTATTTTCCGTTCAAGTTCTGCCATAAGGGTCCATGTCTCACGCGTATAGAAAAATGGAGATGACCAATGTGTGCAGCAGTTTCAGTTTGGATTCCAGGGCGATGTTCTTGTTCCTCCAAATTGGCTTTAGCTTTGCTGCTGTTTGTGCAGTTCTTGCCGAATTTCTGCCTTGGATCTTTCATCAGTGATGATTGCCCCCAAATACTTGAACTGTTTCACTGTCTCCAGCTCTTGTCCACTGACAGTTATATGTGAGCTGGCCCTATCATGTTTGTTTGTCATGAGCTTGGTTTTCTCTGCACTGATTTCCATGCCATATTTTGTGAAAGTTTTACACAATCATTTACAATCATTTCACAAGGTTGGCAAGTTCATTTTTGCTGCCTGCCAGGCCATCAATGTCATCAGTGAACTGAAGATTTGAAATTGTTCGCCCTCTAAGGCTGACTGTGCATATGTGATCTTCTAGGGCATCGGTCATTATGCGCTCCAAGTAGATATTGAACAGTGTGGGCAAAAGAAGGCAGCCTTGCCGGACTCCAACAGTGGTGCAAAACCACTCTCCTGTTGTGCCATTGACGAGAACTGCACTGTTGTCCTTGGCATTCAGCTGTTTAATGGTAAGGATAAGCTTACGACCAACATTGTACTACTTCATGGTTGCGCAGAGAGCTTCATGCCATACTTTGTCAAACACCTACTTGAAGTCAACAAAGACGTGGTAAATGTCCTGCTTGTGTTGTAAGTACTTCTCACATAGAACACAAAGGTTGAAAATCTGTTCTGTGGTACTTCTTCCAGCACAAAAGCCAGCCTGTTCTTCAGCAATGATATTCTCTGCTTGTGGCTTCAATCTGTACAACATCACTTTGCTGGGATGGCTAATTAAGCTTATGGTCCTGTAATTTTGACACAATTGCAGGTTGCCTTTCTTTGGCAGAGTGATGATTAGTGACTGTCCATGTGGAGGGCCACTCACTGGTCTGCCAGATCTTGTTGCAGATGTTGGTGAGTACATCTATTACCATTTCTCCTCCAAACTCCATCAGTTCAGCTGGGATGTTGTCAATATCTGTAGCCTTTCTGTTCTTGAGGGATTTCATAGCTGTTTCCACTTCTTCACTTAGTATTGGAAGTCATCCTCCTCTGTTGAATCTGGACTGTCTAAGACACTAGCATCTCCATTTGTCTGGTGGTTGTATAGATCAGAACATTAATTTGTCCACCTATTGATGATGTCCCTTTCTTCTGTAAGACAGTTCCCTTCTTTGTTTTGAATTGCATTAGCTTTGGTCCATCTTTCCTTCAGTCAGGTATTTTACAACCTGGAAGGCTCTTTTGCTATTTTTAATATTGATACATTCCTCAATTTTAGAGCATTGTTTTTCAGTCCATATTGCCTTGGTCACTTTCATTCCTTTCTTGATCTTTCTGCCAATTGCTCTGTATTTATCAGCTCCCTCAGTGCTATTCTTGTCTCTCTCAAGTTCTCTTCTAATGTCACACATTGGTAGTATTTCATTTGTGACCCCTGGTTTTAGTTTTTTACAATGTTTCCCAAGCGTGTCCATTGCTGCCTCATTCATTACAGCATTGCAATTGTTGGTCATTATTTCTATGTTTTCCTTTAGAGCAAGCAGTGGGACAAATTTTCCGCCGCTCATTGCTTGGAATGACTCTGCAATGTTTCGGTCTCTGAGTCTTTCTAAGTCAAACTTCGTTCTGGTAAACTTGGGCCTGGTGATTTTCCTTAGCCGCAGCCAAAAATTTAGCATCATGAGGTCGTGATCACTTCCAGTATCACGGCACTGGGAAAGCTCCTTGTTTTAGCTCTGTTAATCCCAGAATGAAATCGTTTTTGCACCATAATGTAGTCAATCTGGCTGTGATGTAGACCATTAGGTGTGTGCCATATTGATCGTCTGGATGCTTTATGTGCTCCTAATGTGTTTGCAAGAACCAGTTTGTTATAGCTGGCAAACTCCAAAAGTCACCATTCTCTCTCATTGGTTACCGCATTACAGAAAGGGCCACAATAATCTTGCCAATCTGCCTGTGCGTCAGTACCCATTTTAGCATTCCTTGTCCAATCAAGATATCTTTCTTGTGTACCTTATTGATGATGTCTTGGAGCTGATAGTAAAAATCTTCAATTTGCTTATTGTCAGTGTCTGTTGTAGGGACATAGACTTGTACCACTGTGATATTAAATGGTACTGCTGTTAGACGGATGGAAATAAGCCTGCTGAACATTGGGCGGCATCCTAATACTGAATACTTGATATCTTTATGCACAAGAAATCCTGTGCCATTGACATGTTTGTCCTCTCTACTGTAATAGAGTACATGGTCTTCTTCCATTAGTACCTCTCTAAAGCTCTTCCATCTGACCTCAGAGATTCCTAGGAGGTGCCAGGTGTATTGTTTCATTTCGTATGTGAGTTCTTTCAACCTTCCTTTTTGTCTCAATGTCTTTCCATTCCATGGAGCTATGGTGATGTTGTTGTCTTTATTGGGGTTACACCAGTAGTATACTTGTTGCTTCTGCCGTGGTGGGAGATGGATGGCACGGTCATTATTAACCCAGGCTGCGATCAATCCAGTATGGACATCTTTGACTTGCTTATCATATGCTGTGTCTTTGGCAAATTTCTAGCCTGGCAGAGCCCATCCCTCTCCAGGCAGCTCCCCTTGAGTTGTCTCTTATGACATGCAGGAAGAGCAGTGGGCTTATTCTGTCTCTGGATTCACACGGGGGTGTTTGTATATAGTTATTAATTAGTAACGCTAATTAAAACTTTCAATACAGTGGTACTGGTAGTGCTCCCTGGTTATGCCCTCGCTGGGGTTCAAGCATTGCCGTTCGTGTGGAGTGGCAATTCCCGATAGTGACCCCAACATGTGGTGCTTGCTCTGCCTTGGCAAAGCCTTCTTAATTAGCATTGTTTGATTTGTAAATCATTCAAAAAGTGGACTCAAGTAGTGCAGGACCTTCGCCTTAAGCAGCACCTGCTTGAGCAGGCCATGAGGTTTGGCTCAGTATTGAGGCCTTCCTCAGGCTGCAGATAGCCCTCTGGCTTGGAAAGTGCTCCTGCTTCTCATTCCAGGGCAGGGAATCTCTCCGAAAGGGGCACAGGAATCATTCATCATTGACCTCAAGGGTCACATAAGACCGACTGGGGGGCACCCCAGGTCTCAGGGTGACTCTTCTGCCTCCTCTAAGAGAAGCATGGACTGGCATGGTGCTGGCTCCAGTGCATAGGCGCTTCTGACCCTCCCTTGATACAGGGTAGGGAGGGCAGACATCCCGTACCATTGACTCTGCTTCTGGCCTCCAGGTGTCTTTTGAGTCCAGTACAGAGGGGAATCAGACTTGCCAAACTCACTAAAAAAATGAAAAAATTGGGCTTGTTTTAGGCTAAGTTGGCTCCTGCATTGTGTGTTGGCTAGTTGTTTTGCTTGCAGGGCTTTTACAGTAGCTTATAACTCCTTGTTCGCAGCCTTGGGTCCACCCCTGGTCCCAGCCAATCAGAAAGCTTGAATCGGGTGATTGACATTTGGTTCCAGTCCAGCTGCAGTGTATGAGAGTCCCCTGCGTGCCTGCCCTGTGTGTGGCAGTGTGCATGCTGAGTGCTTTGTTAAAAAACAATTTCAACTTTAAAGGTCCAGTTCCTGCCTTCCTGTGCCTGCCGCTGCACTGCAGCGTAGCTCTGAGCATCCTGTGGGACAGGACGGTGCCAGGGGAGGGTGAGTCAGGGCAGGGGGGGTCCTCCCTTTGTTTTGTTAAAAAAAAGAATTTAAAATTCTGGAGTGGGGAGAGAAGCCACGCCCCTGGCAGGAGCTGTGCGGGTGTCGGGGGAGGGAAAATCCCAGCAGGAGGTGCATGTGTGTGGGGGGGAATTACCCGCCCTCCCCCTGCAGGAGCCGCAGAGAGGAGGAGCCGCCCCGGACCCTAGCAGAAGATGTGTGGCTGAAGCACCCAGCTCTGGAGCTCCAGCTGCTCTAGTGACAGATGCTGCTGCAGGGCTGAGGCACTGACCCCCCCGTGCAGAGCTGGTCTGAACCCTCTCCTCTCTCCCATCCCACCTGTATGGAGCTGGAGAAAGTCAGCCTGAATCTCCTCAGCTTGGTATCTCCATTTCCTCCATCATCACACTGCCATGAATGGATTTAGCCTAGGAAGCAGGGCTGGAGTAATCCCATTTCGCAGGTGTGAGCTAGGGCATACAGAGGTGAAGTGACTTTGCCTAGGCTAAGCAGGGGGTCTGTGGCACAGCAGAGAACCAACCCTGGAACACTACTTGAGGTAGGATCCTGTCTCCTGGTGAAACGTTTATTTCAGTTCAACATCTCAAACACAAGATACACAAAATAACTCTGTAACAGAGTCTTAGTCTAGCCCTGAGGGATATGATGATTTCACTCTCTCAAAACAATTTGTATTAAGGAATTTGTTTCCATTGTGTTCTCTAACTTTTGAAGTTGCTTTTGGTGTGGCTTTTTCATTAGTGAGACAAACCAAAGAAATTTAAGCTCTCACCTGCAAGTTTCAGGTTTTTCATCAAGACAAGGACTTTCGCTAATGTTGTGCCTTGTGATGAGGCCTCCTGCTAGAAGCTTTGTGGCCCTACCACACCACACCCCAAGAGAGGAGCAGTGAAGATGGGTCCTACAGGCATGCCTAGAAAGGCTGCAGAGAAGCAGCCAATCAGAGCGCAACAGGCTTAGGTGAAAGAAGCTACAGGAACTGAGTAGGTCAGTCCCTGGCTGGGACCAGAGGAGTAAGGAAGGGTACTCCTTTCTGGTTGCTAGATCTCAAGGGAAAACCAGAAGTTCTGGTGGCACTGGCATTTGGTGAAGAAGAATAGGCATTGAGAGCTTCAGCCCTAAGGTAAGGGTGAAGAGGAGGGGCTACTTTGGAAGCAAACCAGGGAACAGCAGCAGCAACTGTTAAAGGAAGCAGCATGTGGATGCTATTTGTAGGGTCCCTGGCTTGGGACCCAAAGTAGTAGGTGGATCCTGGTCTCCTCACTGGCTGCTGGGGATGAGGCTAGGTTAGAGGCTCAAGTGAAGGGCAAGACTTAAAGGGATACCAGAGAACTGCTAAAGGCAAAGAGTCTCCAGGGAGAAAGCCTTAGGGGTGCTGCTCTGTAGCAGCGCATGGAGAGACTTAAAGCAAGCTAAGAACAGTCTGAGAACTGAGCTCAGAGGCAGGGCCACAGATACCAGTAAGGGCACAGTGGTAGTCCCTGTTGGACCTTTGTTACCCAGGAAAGGGTTCGTCCATTCTTGACTTGGTGTGACTTAGCCAGAAGGCTGAGCCACTGAAGACCTACCTGATGAGGACAATAGCTGATGGGGCACCACAGGCAGAGAGTGTGCAGGTTCACACCCAGCCGACAGGAGGTTCTCACAAGGGGTGAGTGTGCCCTTGCACAGGCCTAAATTACTTCTTCGAGTGCTGTCCCTGTGTGTGCTCCACTCTAGGTGATGGTGTGTCCCGGCGCCGCTGAGCGGAGATTTTCGGTAGCAGTGCCTAGTTGGGACGCACACACTCAGTTAGTATCTCCTGTCTCGTTGGAATCTTCCTGAGTGTGTGTGCCCCACACCCTCTTCAGTTCCTTCTCAACCGTCCTTGGCCGAAGACGGAACTCGGGGCAGTGCTGCCTTTTGTTCTCTGGTCTCTATAGGAAACAGTAACAAAGAACATAGAAATAATTATTAGTTACATCTCATTTGTTTCCCTTCCTTTAGTGTAGTTACATAATTAGTTACTTAGCTTAAAAAAAAAAATCCCTCAGGCTTATCTCCTGTTGAGACGCTCTCCTCGGCCATCTCTAATTCATACTGCCAGGAGCTTCAGGATTCAAAAGGTGTATTTCCTGTCAGGAATCCATACCACGGACAGATGAGCACTCATACTGTGTGAAGTGCCTCCGGGACACCCATGTCCCTGTGAAGTGCCTCCATTGTGCGAGCCTCAAGTCAAGAGCTCGTCGCTACAGATATCTGCGGCTCAAAATGCTGATGATGGAAAAATCCTTACAGACGCTTTTGGAGATGAGAGAGGTTAAACCCGCTCCCACACGCTCCCCAGCCAGATCGGAACCGGTGGGCAGCATTGCTTCACCCTCTCTGGAGCGGAGGCAAGAAGCAGAACAGTCTCACAGGAGAGACTTTAACAAGGGAGGGGATCTCCCGCAAGATCCCTACCCTCTGTGCTGACAGCACCAAAGTTAGGTGCCTCAGCTTTTTCTAATGCCTCAGCCGCGGCTCTGACACAGCGCAAAGGCAGGGCCCTGACCTCCCGTGTCAGGAGGGTCCTTCTGGCTCTGGTCCCCTCGGCACCGCGCTGCACCTCGGCACTGCAAGCAGCTGCGGTGCCAGCAGCGCGCTCCTCCTGGGCACCGCAAATGGCTGCGGTGCCAGCAGCGCGCTGCTCCTCGGCACCAAAAATGGCCAGAGTGCCAGCAGCGCAATCCTCCCCTGCAGGGAGAAGAACGTTGGCACCGAGGCTATCTTCCATCTGGGCACCAGTAGCAGACTCCCTCCAGGGCACCTCCAAGCAGTCTACAGCACTAGTCACTTTCACTTTCTCCTGCTAATGAGCTAGAGCAGAGAACAGGCTCAGTTCAGCCCAGGGAGCAGGAGCAACAGTTTCTCACTCAGTGTGACCTTTCAGTGGCACCTGAGCCTCACTCTCCGCTCCTAGATACAAAGGGCTCATTTTTTTGAACCGCTGCTCTCTCCACCTGAACTGGTTTCCACTGATCGTGAACTTGATTTACAGCAGCAAGCGGAGTTCTCCCCTCCTGCTTCTCCTCCACAGGCACCTCTGCCACCTCACGTCATGGCTCAAGGCCACCAGCTGACTTCCTATTTTCTCATCCACCAGCTAACTCCCTTGTCATGGATGCAGTTGCACAGAGGAAGAAACAGTCATAATATCGACCCACCCCGAAAGACAAGGGCCTTAGACGCCTTGACGTCTTGGGCCGCAAGGTTTATACATCCTCCATACTACAATTCAGAATTGCAAACTATTCTGCTCTCCTTGCCAGTTATGACTTTGATAATTACAATAAACTTTTGAATTTGCCTCCTACATTCCAGAGGATGGGAGAACAGACTTCAAATCAATCCTGACTGAGGGCCAGTTGATTTCCAGAATGGCCCTACAGGCATCTCTAGACACAGCAGCCCGTACAGCTGCAACTGCTGTGGTTGTGCGCAGATCCTCATGGTTCTCTGCATCTGGCATCCCCAAAGAACTGCAGACCAAAGTGGAGGATCTCCCTTTTGATAAGGACAAACTTTCTCCTACCCTTCCCCGTCCCTCTTCAGGGACCCTTCTCATGACCACTTACTTCGCACAGAAGTGGCGCATTTTCTACAACTATGTGCAGTGGAACCTGTGCCGACGCAAAATCAAGGGACAGGTTTCTACTCCCATTACTTTCTGACTCAGAAAAAGACCAGAGGATGGAGGCCTATGCTAGATCTATGCCGACTGAACAAATTCGTGAGGATACAAAGATTCAAGATGGTCACACTGGGCATAATAATGCCTGCACTGGATCAAGGGAACTGGTTCACAGTCCTTGACCTACAGGATGCGTACTTTCATATATCAATTCATCCAGCTCACAGACGCATCTTACGATTCACAATAGGTCACGACCATTTTCAATACAGAGTTCTCCCTTTCGGACCCGCCACAGCACCGAGAGGTTTTTTTTTTCCCAAGACTCTAGCCGTGATTGTGGTTCACCTCCGCAAACACGAGGTCACGCTGTTCTCCTATCTGGAAGAATACCTCATCAAGGGAAACTCCTATGGCGAGACACTTCAAGCTACCTGTTTAGCCATCTCCCTCTTTCACAGCCTAGGCCTCCAAATAAACATCCAAAAATCCACCCTGACACCTAAACAGATCGAGTTCATCGGAGCTCATCTCCACTCAATCCAGAGCAGGGCCTCGCTCCCATATCACAGATTCCTCACTATCACGCAACTCAAACGCATGCTCTCTACTCGTCCCAGAACACAGGCAAGACTCTGCCTATAGCTCCTTGGTCACATGGCAGCCACCACTTTGGTGGTTCACCACACCAGGCTACACATGAGATATCTCCAGGGATGGCTCAATTCCAATTTCAAACCCAACAGACACACCTTAGGGATGCTGCTGACTCCTCCTCCCAGTGTTATAGCTTCCCAACATTGGTAAACAAGTCCAGAAAACCTCTGCACAGGGGTTTCCTTCCAGCAATGTTCCCCAATGCTCATGCTCACAACGGACGCTTCCCTAATCGGTTGGGGAGCGCACCTAGGGCAGCACAGGGCACAAGGCCGGTGGCCCGCATCAGAGATGCACCTACACATAAATCTCTTAGAGCTCAGAGAGTGAGGCGAGCATGCCTTCACTTTCTTCCTCTCATAAAGAACAAATCTCTTCATGCCTTAACAGACAACGTAGCATGTATGTACTACATCAACAGACAAGGGGGAGCCCGATCACATTCCCTTGCATGGAAGCCATTCAACTATGGAATTGGTGCATACAACATTGAATACAAATCATCGCTCCCTACCTACCAGGCTGCAGGCGCTTCTCGACAGAATACGAATGGGAACTGCATCCCGCAATACTCCAACAGCTCTTCTCCCTCTAGGGCACCCTGTCAATTGATCTCTGTGTCATGACCCAGAGTCGAAAATGTTCCGTTTTGCTCCAGAGCAGGACTCAGGACTGCATCCCTAGGAGATGCAGGCCTCATCCCATGGAACAACTCCCTCCTGTATGCCTTCCACCAATCCCTCTGTTACACAAGGTTCTTCGGAAGATTGCGGACGACAAGGCCCGGATCATCCTTATTGCCCCAGCTTGGCCAAGACAGATGTGGTATCCCTACCTACTCTGCATGTCCTCCTGTCACCCATGGGCTCTCCGCAACAGGCCAGACCATGTTTCCCAGGACAACGGATGGGTTCTTCACCCCCAGCTCCAAAAATTCCACCTCACAGCCTGGTTCCTTCATGGTTCCAAACCCATGAACTAGACTGTTCCGAGCAAGTCCAATATGTCCTCCTGCACAGTAGGAAAGACTCCACTCGTAAAACCTACCTGCAGAAGTGGAAGCATTTCGCCCTGTGGTGCTCATGTAATCACTTAGCACCCAATAACATGACCCTCCCTAACATTCTGGACTACCTCCTGAAACTAAAACAGGACAGACTTTCGCTCAGCTCCATCAAAGTGCACCTGGCGGCGCTTATCACCTTCCATGACCTATTAGATGGTTATTCATTCTTCACCCACCCCACCATAAAACGCTTTCTCACGGGCCTGCAAAATCTCTACCCTGAAATTTATCCAACAGCGGCTGCATGGAATCTTAACCTCATTCTTCATGCTCTCATGAAACCTCCATTTGAGGCCTTGGCTACCTCTTCTTATCTCCATATGTCCATTAAGGTGGCTTTCTTAGTTGCCATAACATCAGAAGGGAGAGTTGGTGAAATGAGTCTGATGGCCCACCCTCTCTACACAATCTTCTCCAAAGACAAAGTCACTTTGAGACCACATCCTAAATTTCTTCCTAAAGTGGTATCGACCTTCCACCTCAACCAACCTATATACTTACCTATTTTCTATCCCAAACCTCACAAGACTCCGCAACAGGCAACCCTGCATACTCTCGAAATCAGGCGAGCAATCGCTTTTTATTTAGACAGGACTGAACCATTTCGTAAGTCCCCACGACTCTTTGTTTCCATTATCAAAAGATCGAAAGGTACGGCTATCTCTTAACAACGTCTATCCAAGTGGATCTCTGACTGCATCAGATCCTGTTACCATGCGCAGAATCTTCAACTGCCCGAAGGCATTAGAACTCATTCCACTCGAGGCATGTCAACATCTGTTGCCTTCCTACACAATGTTCCCATTCCTGACATCTGCAAGGCGGCTATGAGGTCATCTGAATACAAGTTTGCAAAACGCTATGCTCTCACGCAAGACACCACGGCAGACACCACAGTAGACCATACAGTACTATCTACAGTACTCACTGCCACATCTCCAAAGTCCCACCAACCATAGTGGTACTGCTACACATTCACCTAGAGTGGAGCACCCACAGGGACAGCTCTCGAAGAAGAAGAGAAAGTTACTCACCTTGCAGTAACTGAGTTTCTTCGAGATGTGTGTCCCTGTGGGTGCTCCACTCCCCGCCCTCTTCCCCTCTACTTTGGAGTACTAGTATGATTCTCCACAGTAGAGAAGGAACTGAGGAGGGTGTGGGGCACACACACTCAGGAAGATTCCAGTGAGACGGGAGATACCAACTGAGTGCGTGTGTCCCAACCAGGCACTGCTACCGAAAATCTCCAATCAATGGCACTGGAAGGCACCATCACCTAGAGTTGACCACCCACAGGGACACACATCTCAAAGAACCTCAGTTACTGCAAGGTGAGTAACTTTCTCTTATTTACTTATTAATTAACCCAGAGTATGTATTAATGCCTGGGAAGCAAACAGCTGTGCATATCTATCAGTGTTAGAGAGCGAACAGTCTATCAGTTTACCCTGGATATTTGTCATCTGCTTTTTTCTGTTGAAGCTTGTTAATATGAATTTCTAGAATTAACTCACCACTAAAGGAGTGGGTATAGCCATTGTAGTTTGTACTGGAGCGTCTCTGATACAACTGTGGGCTGAATAGTAGATTGTGTTCACTTAGATCACCTGTTGTTAATATCTTCTAAATTCATAAGAAAGTGGATCCCTCTTTCATCTTATTGCTCAAAGTTCACAGAGCTGGTTAGGAAAACATTATTTTAAGCTTGTTTCACAGCCAAATAATTTCATTCTATGTTCTGTCTCCTGAAGTACAAGTTTAATGGATATTCATTTCACTTTTGATGTATAACATATTCTCTCCTGTTAAGCATCTAGACCAAATAGTAATTTACACACCACCTCCCAAAACCAAATAAGTTCAGGCTCTTTTGAATTGGTATGGAGAAATGAGTATTGCTTCTAATCCTGAATGCAGCATCCTTAACAGAACACCAGTTCTGCACACCATTATTCTCTTTCATCGGTTTATTTTTTCTCCAGTGTGTGCTTTTGGGTTTTTTAACTAAAAGTCTACAGTACATTTTTTCATACTACATAATCAAAATATATTAATAATTATAATTATAATATATTTTTATTTTACATGATAATATACTACATTTTCCCCCTTCATTGTTGTAGGTGCACAAAAAGCACATCATTCTTCTACATTGATAACAGAAGAAATGGAAGAATCCTCAGAAGATGGTGGAACAGAGAGTGATGACTAGCCAGCAGATAAATCTCTGTCAATCCCTTTTCTCCCAACCCAAAATGATGATTAAAGATTGTTTGCAGCCCTTATTCAGATGAGGAGTTCCTCTAAACTCCATGGAGCTATTAGCAGAGTTTAAGGGCTTCAGGATCAAGTCTTCAATTTTTTTAGTAAAATAATAGTGAACTGAGCCCTTTTATTGTATTAAAATATGTTGTTTGGTTTATTTTGGATACTTGAATTTGAAATATTTTATACCATGCAAGAAGAAAGGTTATGTATGTTCCTCTCAATGTTTTTTGTTAATTTACTTTAAAACAGCATTGTCACTTATTGATGGTGTACTGTATAAAAAACTATGCTGCCCAGACAGCAAAAATAAAGAAAAGGACTAAACAGGGTGTGGGGAGCAAATAATTGGTTTAGTGGACTGGCAATAAGTTGCAGAACTTCTTGGTCACTGATGCATGTTTAGTCTTTGTTAACAATGATTAAAAACTGTTGCCATGTTATGATTTTTCACTGGCCTCAGTGAAGTGAAGTGCCGATTCCAAGACCAATTCCTAGTGAACTGATACTGTATGTATGTCACAGAATCAGTATCACTTTGGCACTACTGGTACCTTTGCTGACAGTTCTGCATCAAAGTCAGGCTTTAAATGGGTCTGGAGACTCAACTAACTTCTCAAACCTTCTTTCAGATTAGAGTTGAGGTATATTGAGGTAGTGGGAAAGGTTGCATTGTTGCTGCTCCTGCTTTGCTTGTTCTGTGGATGGATGGATAGATAAAGGATTTAGTCTCTTGATGTCAGTTTGGTGTCAGATGGTGCTTTTCATGAGCATTAGTTGAGAGAGGAAAAAGGACAATAAGGAATAGATTAATCTTTCTCCCTTTCACCCAGGCCAATTGTAAGGTCTTGCTGCTCAGCACTACAATCATTACTTACATTTTATTTAGCACCTTTCATCTAAAGATCCCAAATCACCCCATTAATTAGATTTGTGTGTGTGCACACAATCACACATTATTCTTCTAATGTAGAAGGTAGTAGCCATGAAACAGCCCCCAGCAATACAGCACAACTATTCAGGACAACAATTGAACAATCACAGTTAAAACTACAAGGGAATTTTACCTAGGTGGAAGGCAATTGTCCAGTTGTGATTTAGCTGGGACATGAAGAGTAATACCTTTACTCTTGAACATGCTGCCAGGAATGTGTGAATGTCTTTACTTCAAGAACCAAGGGAGCTACAGTGGTAATAAGTTTACACTAATAATTACATAACATACATTTGTAGGGTAAAATGTAATAGAAGCATAAAGAGTAACTACCAGCTTGTTTTGCTTCTCCCAAATATTACTTTGCTCAGTGGAAAACTGCAGTGTAATCTAAGATTGTAATCTCTTAAAGGTACTGAGTTAGATGTATATTTGAAAAAATTAAGTCTTGTAACTATTTTGACAGTCTGCTCAGATTTGAGTACAGGCACTTTCAGATTTTTATATGATGGTTTTTAAGAAACATGAATTTAAATGTTATTCAAGAATAGAACTTAATTCTGGTCTTGCTGAACATTATTGTAAAGATGGATATGACCTGTCAGATAATCGGGATAATTCCTTGACAGGGCAAGATTTTTCCCTTCACTATATTTTATAATAGATTGGAAAATATGCTTTAGAGAGCAGTTCTGCACTGGGAGGTAGATCCATTAGGTGATATAACAGATACACCTCTACCTCAATATAACACTGTCCTTGGGAGCCGCCAAATCTTACCACATTATAGGTGAAACCATTATATTGAACTTGCTTTGATCCATCGGAGTGCGCAGCCCCACCCCTCTGGAGCACTGCTTTACCGTGTTATATCCAAATTCGTGTTACATCGGGTTGCAATATAGCGAGGTAGCGGTGTATATTGATGTCTTTTCCATCTCTAGCTTTTGTTACAATTCTATGATCAGTTCTGTGATGCTGTAGAAAAGCATGATTTAGTGGTTAAAGCACAGGGCTAGAGTTGATAGGTTTGGGTTCTGTTCCTAACTGTCATGTACTTCCTGTGTAACTTTAGACCAGTTGCTTAATCTTTGCCTCCATTTCCTCATCTATAAAATGGGTATATTTACATGAAGTGGATGTGCATACCTACCTCACAGATGTGTAGTGAGCGTAAATTAATCTTCGTAAAGTTTATTGAACTGTTCACATGCAACGTGCTATTCAATTTAAATACTTCATTCAATTTTATGAATTCTATAAAGATTATTAACATAATGCATATATAGTTATGAAGAGAATGAGATGACGGTTGTATGTAAATATTTTGAAAACTAATTTTAATATATTTTTTCTCAGCCACTTTAGTTACTAACTAGTTTTCATTTAAAGGATGGTAAATAACCATTCAGCGTTCCTCCTTTATTTCTGTTAACCCTATGAAGAATTAAATACGCAAGTATTTTAAATTAAGTATGCAAAGTAGATACTCAGGAATGTTGCATGAATTTTTCTTTCTAAGGAATGTAATTTGTGGAAGGCTAAACAAGGAAATTAGTCTTTTAAGTTAAACTTTGTGCTCAAACTAGCTTTTAGAGATGTGAAACTGGTGGAATGTCCTATGAATCTTCTGGATTTCAGTTATCTATAGAGACACTTTTGTAGTACTAACATACAGGAATGCAAGTTACCTTTTATTGCTCTGGAACAGCAGTTAATTAACTACCTGGTGTCACAGTTGTGCTAATGAAATTGATAGTCATGATGCTGATGTGCAAAAAATAACATGAACAAAGATGATGATTTATGCTCTGTTTAAAAATTAGGAAAATCGTTGCTTGCCAAAAAAAAATTGATCTGTAGGGAAAGATTTTATTTTCAGCATTCTTAGAGGAAAGTGTAGTCTTAAAGTAGCTGATGTTTTTCTTACAAGTAATGTATCATAAGTGTAATTGAGATTTTTGTTTTGAAGTACCAATAAAAATACTAAGATACTTGCATAAAAATCTATATTTTCCTTATAATAGAAGGTTTTAGTAGTTTTATTTTTATAGAGCCCAATGTATGCCACACTTCTTACAGACAAAAAAAACAACAGTCCCTCCCCTGAAGAGTTTATAATCTAAATAAATGTATAACATAATAGGGGAAGACAAAGGGCATGCCTGTGCTGCCTGCTGTTTGGAGAATGGGAACATGACTAGCAGTGCACATCAAAGTGCTGCGCTGTAACTCGCCTGTGTGGATGCTGCAGGAATAAATTAAAAGGTTCCTAGTTCACAGTGATCCTGTTTGAACAGCATGATGGGCAGGAAGAAGGTAGCAGCATCAGGAAGACTGATATCACTGGGATCTTGGAACTACAAAAGCCATCTTGCTGTAGCTCCTGCTGCTGAGGATCTGGGATTCTTCTGAGAATCTGGGATTGCTCCTAAGAGATTGTTGTCTTTCCACCTTCAGCCTTACCTGGCTGAGGATAGGTGCTTTAGAGTGGTTGGTGCTTGGAGCAAGGAGGAGAGGCAGGGTAAACACTGGAGTTGGGCCCCTTTTGCACCTGCCATGCTGTTTGCTTTAAAAAGGCATGCACGTTTCATTGATATAGTTTCTTATTTTATTGAGTTTTAAATGACCCTGAAACAAAAGACATATAAACTGTAAACACAGGGGCAAAAGAAATAATTTTATTATAGAATTCTACATACAATATTAAGAGGTTCTGAAGCTCTTTAGTGTGGACACATCACTACTGGAAAAATTCATCAGTGTTCATGGTAGATTCTCCATTGCTGTTAATTTTTAAATCAAGATCGATGTTTTTCTAAAAGATATGTTCTTGGAATTTTTTCGAGGAAGTACTCTGGCCTGTATTGTATAGGAGGTGATGATCACAATGATCTCTTCTGGCCTTGGAATCCATGAGAAAAAACTCTGTACATTTGGGATCACATGAACCATCTCGTCTCCCATTCACAATTGCATATTATTCCTGAAGCAACTATAACAATTACCGTGAATAAGCAATATCAAGGGAATATTCAAGTAGAGGTGTGCCTCTAATGACCCCTGGACTGGCGCCGCTTTGGCGCGGTATAAGGGGCACTGTGTGCTCACCCCACCTCGGTTCCTTCTTGCCGCCAGCGAAGGTGCTTCAGTACTGCTCTGCTCCAGCTCTACTGTAGCTTTTCCTCTTTGGAATTTGTTAGTTCGTAGTTAATTAGTACCTATAGTTACCAAAAAAAAAAATTAGAATAGTTAAGTTCACCAAGGTCAGGGCATGCCCCGTTCTCTGGGCTTTAAGTCATGTGACACTTGCAAATGGCCTATGCCTGTGAGTGTTCCGCACGCAGACTTTTTACGCTATCTGGGGGAAACACACGTCTGCAACCGCTGCAAAATTTGCAGATCCTTTTAACTTCGGACTAAGGAGGAGTGGGGACATACAGCTCCAAGCCATTTTGATGGAATCGGCCCTTATCCCCACACTGCTGCACTGCTCTGTGTCGGCACTGAGCACTCAGGGTGCATAGTGACCCAACAATGCCCTCCACCAGTTGGCACTGCTCCCTGTCCACAGGACACTCTAAAAAGGTGAAGAGGAGACCTTCTCCACTACGGCACCGGAGCAAGGCTGGAAGAGAGACTAGTCCCATGTTGGGCAGCTCTCGATCCCCATTGGCCTTCCAGCCTCTTACTCAAGTCAAGCGGAGTAGCCCAGCCCACTCAGAGCCGACTTACCCAGACGCCAGTGGCCACATTCGGGTGCCCTCCGTGTCGGAGGCCTTGCAGGTGGCCTGAGACATTGTCTCTACTGGTACCAGTCGCACCGCTGTCAATGGATCCCCGGTCCAGGGGAAAGCCCCCACTCGGACCCCCACAGTCACTGCCTGGATGATACCACTTACGATCGAGGGAAGATTACTGATACTGTTCTCGGCACATTGACCATCCCGCATGCAGCCCGTGCTGGTCCCCGTCAACCCCCACCAGGTTGTCTGGCTGTGTGTGGCGCACCAGGGATTCCAGGCACCTCTCCGCCTCGAGGGAATGCAGACCTCGCAATGAGAGCATGACCTGCCGAGACCAGGACAGATAGCACCGGAGGTCATTATCTCCAAGACGCTATTGTGGCCCCTCTTGGTATGGATGTTGACGCCGCTTTCCCTCTTCGTCGTGTCCAAGGGCGCTGCTCCCACAGCCCCAGGCTTTGATCACTGGCACCCTGCCATCGTGGATCCGCCTATTAGAGCTGTTCGCGGAGCAGCTGTTACAGACAATACTCCCACTCCTGCATGTCGGGATCATGGTGTCGTGTTCGGCACCACTCCCGACACCATCACTTGTCCCCGTCCTGGGATAGCAGTAGTTTGTATGCCAGCCCGGCCTCCCGTTGTCCACAGTCAGTGGGCCAGGTGGGGCAGTCCACTCCGACATTGCCACAGCAGGTGCAGTGGCACTGGGCTCCCTGGCCAGTGCCATGGTGCCAATGGGTCCTGTGGGCCCCGACGCAGCCCCCTTGTGGTGGCTCATTTGGTGGCCGGAGCCTCAGAAAGACCATCAGCCTCCCAGAAAAGGGTCAGTGGCCCGCTTATTCTCTAGTCCCACACTTACAAGGAGGATCAAGTGATAGGACCTGCAGCACTGGCGGGGATGCAGGGCACTGCACTCCCTTCTTCGTTCTCCCCTGATGAGGCGATAATGGCCCCTCCTTCTCCTGTCTCGCAGGAGGACATGAAAGCCCACCAGGAACTGTTGAAAAGGGTGACATCAAGCCTCAGCCTACAAAGTGAGGAGGGGGAGGAACCCTCGAACTCCCTCTTCAATGTCCTCTCAGCTTCAGCACAGGCCAGGGTGGATCTCCCACTTCATGAAAGGGTGGCAGAGATCTCAAATGCCCTGTGGCAAACCCCGGCTTCCTTGCCCCCATCTCCAAGAGGGCAGAACGGAAATGTTTCATGCCTGACAAGGAGCATGAATATCTGTGTACCAACCCCACCCCCAACTCTCTAGTGGTCGAGGCGGTTAACTCTAGGGAGCATCAAGGTCAGCCCGTTCCTTCTCCTAAGAGTAAGGACTCAAGGAGACTAGATTTATTCAGTAGAAAAATTTATTTGTCTTTGAGCTTCCAACTGAGGGTGGCTAACCACTAAGCCCTGTTGGGCAGATATGACTTCAATTTGTGGGGTTCAGTGCCCAAATTTGCGGACTCCCTCCAGGAGCCTGATAAGCAGGTGTTTAAGGCTCTGGTTGGGGAGGGCATGGCTGCCGCTAGGCAGCTCTTCAGACAGCCACGGATACAGCTGCACGGTCTATGGCCTCTGTCATAAACAGATAGCTAAGGGTTAATGTCTCTTTCACCTGAAGCACCTGACTAGAGGACCAATCAGGAAACAGGATTTTTTTTTAACTCTGGGTGGAGGGAAGTTTGTGTCTGAGTCTTTGCCTGCCTGCCTGCTTTTCTCTCAGCTTTGAGAAGTGATTTCTGTTTTCTAATCTTCTGTTTCCAAGTTGTAAGGACAAAGAGATCAAATAGTGAGTTATGTGATTTCTTTTCTTTGGTATTTACATGTCTATAGTTGCTGGAGTGCTTTGATTTGTATTCCTTTTGAATAAGGCTGTTTATTCAATATTCTTTTAAGCAATTGACCCTGTATTTGTCACCTTAATACAGAGAGACCATTTTTATGTATTTTTCTTTCTTTTTATATAAAGCTTTCTTTTTGAGACCTGTTGGAGTTTTCTTTACTGGGAAACTTCAGGGAAATTGAGTCTGTACTCACCAGGGAATTGGTGGGAGGAAGAAGTCAGAGGGAGATCTGTGTGTGTTAGATTTATTCGCCTGATTTTGCATTCCTTCTGGGTGAGGGGGAAAAGAGAGATTAACTCTCGGTAATTCTGTTCTCCAGGACTGGAAAACGGGGATGGGGGAGTCCCTCTGTTTAGATTCACAGAGCTTGTGTCTGTGTATCTCTCCAGGAGCAGCTGGAGGGGGGAAGGGAAAAAGGATTATTTCCCTTTGTTGTGAGACTCAAGGGATTTGGATCTTGGGGTCCCCAGGGAAGGTTTTTCAGGGGGACCAGAGTGCCCCAAAACACTCTAATTTTTTGGGTGGTGGCAGCAAGTACCAGGTCCAAGCTGGTAGCTAAGCTTGGAGGTTTTCATGCTAACCCCCATATTTTGGACGCTAAGGTCCAAATCTGGGACTAAGGTTATCTGACAGCCTCCATGGTGTCCATGAGGAGAGCGTCATGGCTCCTGCTGTCTGGGTTGTCCAGCGAGGCACAGAACTCCTTGCAGGGCCTTTTATTTGATGGAAAGGCCCTGTTTGTGGAACAAGCAGACCTGAAGTTACACGGTCTTAAGGACTCCCACATGACATTAAAGACCTTCTGTCTCTATGTCCTGGCCCCGGCTAGTCCAAGTTCAAACCATAGGCTCCCAGTCAGGCCACCCGTTCCAGATACCAGCCCCTTTATAAAAAATCAAGGGACTATAAAAAGCGCCCATAAAGGCAATCCTGGCTTGCGCCCCAGCCTGGGCCCTCTAAGGGCAAGCAGGCAGCTAAGTGCCAGTTTTGATGGGACGCCTAGGGACGATTTACCGGTTTGTGCCAGGGATTCATCAGACCTTCACTTCTCTAACCATGTATGTACTTTCCTCCCGATGACCAAAGGGGGGCGCAGGCCCCTTCTGGACCTGTGAGGCCTGAACCAGTACATGGTAAAGCTCAAGTTTTGCATGGTCTCTTTAACCTCAATCATCCCCATCCTTGAGACTGGTACACCGCCCTCGATCTACAGGATGTGTACTTTCACATTCATATTTTCGAGGACTGCAGGCGTTTCCTCCACTTCACGGTAGGGCAGGAGCACTACCAGTTCACTGTCCCCTCGTTTGGCCTATCGACGGCTCCCAGAGTCTTTACAAAGTGTATATCTGTGGTAGTGGCCTACCTCAGGCGTTTCGGGGGGGTAGGGGTGGTGAGGGTTCAGATCTTTCCCTACTTTGATGACTGGCTGGTCAAGGGCAGCTGCAGGTCGCAGATACAGGATCACATAAAACTTCTCCTGTCACACATACCACACAAGGGCTGCTAGTAAACAACACCAAGTCGACATTGGTACCAGTGCAATGCTTAGAGTTCATTGGGGCAATTCTGGAAGCGACATCAGCCAGAGCCTCCCTCCCACTGGACAGATTTGAAACCCTAAGGGAGCTCACTGGTGTGGTCACAAGGTTTCCTGTGATGACTGCTAGAGCGTGCCGCCAACTGCTGGGTCATATGTCAGTGTGCACGTACATGGTTCATTACGCCAGACTCAGGATGCGGCCCTTTCAGCTCTGATTGGTCTCAGTATTCTCCCAGTCCAGAGACAGGATGGATAAAGTCTTCACTGTGCCCGAACCTATAATAGCCTCTCTACGCTGGTGGTCCTCCTAGGGGAACATGCTTCAAGGGGTCCTGTTCAGGGTCTGGTCCCCGACTGCAGAGTTGGTGTCCGATGTGTCGGACCTGGGATGGGGAGCCTATGTGGGAAACCTCCAGACCTAAGGCCTGTGGTTTATGCAGGACCTAGCCCTGCTCATAAATGTCAGGGAGCTCAGGGCAGTCCGTCTAGTCTGCGTGACTTTTTGCTCATGCCTAGTGAGCGGTCAGAGTGGTCAGGGTTCTCGTGGACAACACAAACTCGATGTTGTACTTCAACAGTCAAGGCAGGGTCTACTCCTCAGCCCTCTGCCAGGAAGCCCTCAGGCTGTGGGACTTCTGCATAGCCCATGATATCTACTTGGAAGCCCACCAACTACCGGGCATCCAAAACTCTTGGGGGGATTGGCCGAGCCAGGACTTCTTCTCTCAGCACAAATGGTCACTGCACCTGGACGTGGTGCACAGGATTTTCCAAATGTGGGGCACTCCCCAGGTGGACCTGTTCATGACCCGCAGGTGTCCCTGCTTCGGCTCCAGGGGAGGGTTGGGATGCCTTCCTTCTGTCCTAATTGGGTCACTTTCTCTATGCGTTACCCCCAATTCCACTGATCAGCAAGGTCTTGGAAAAGATAAAGATGGATAGGGCCCATGTCCTCCTGATCGCCTTGGCATGGCCCAGGCAGCATTGGTACGGGACTCTTGAGCTTGGCAGTCACCCTGCTGGGGCTGTTGCCTGCCAGCCCACCTGGACCTGCTCTCCCAGGACCAAGGTCACTTCTTCCACCCCAACCTAGCAGCCCTCCACCTCATGGCTAGGTTGCTCAGTGGTTAGGCCAGGAGGAGAGGACTTGCTTGGAAGGAGTTCAGTGTGTCCTCCTGGAGAGCAGGAAGCCCTCCACATATCAGGCCTACCTTTCAAAATGATCTTGGTTTTCCCTGGTTGTCACTGATTGGGGCATCTCGCCAGTGGCTGCTCCGATCCAGCTTATAGTAGACTACCTCCTTCATCTTAGAGCCCAGGGCCTAGCGTCCTTGTACATCAAGGTGAACCTAGCAGCCATATCGGCCTTCCATCCGCGATTGCAGGGCCAGACGATATTCTCTCATGTTATGACTGGTCAATTTCTTAAGGGCTTGGATCGCCTCTTTCTGTATGTTAGCCCAGTGACAAAGTTCCTCCTCTACCTTGGTGGGTCCTGCGCTTATTGGCAGATTTGCTCACCTCAGTGATCTTCCCCACAGTCTGGATCAACTCCTCTGTCTGATCAGGAGTTGGGAGGTTTGGGGAGAACCCGGCCCTGCCCTCTACTCTGGGTTCCAGCCCAGGGCCCTGTGGATTGCAGCTGTCTATAGTGCCTCCTGTAACAGCTGCATGACAGCTACAGCTCCCTGGGCTACTTCCCCATGGCCTCATCCAAACACTTCCTCACTATAGGACCTTCCTCCTGGTGTTTGATAATGCTTGTACTCCTTAATCCTCCAGAAGCACACCCTCTCACTCTCAGCTCCTTGCGCCTCTTGCTCCCAGCTCCTCACATGCACACCACAAACTGAAGTGAGCTCCTTTTTAAATCCAGGTGCCCTGATTAGCCTGCCTTGATTGGCTGCAGGTGTTCTAATCAGCCTGTCTGCCTTAATTGGTTCTAGCAGGTTCCTGATTACTCTAGTGCAACCCCTGCTGTGGTCACTCAGGGAACAGAAAATTACTCATCCAGTGACCAGTATATTTGCCCTCTACCAGACTCCTGTACCCTACTGGTCTGGGCAGCCTCCATTTCCCCAGTGGGACCTGAACTTGGTGCTGGCCAGGCTAACTGGACCTCCATTTGATTCACTTGCTACATGCCTCTGGTCACACCTCTCGTGGAAAGTAGCCTTTCTGGTGGTGATCATGTCTGCTAGATGGGTCTCGGAGCTCCATGCCCTGACCTCCAAACCCTCATACATGGTGTTCCCTAAGGATAAGGTCCAGCTCCACCCATACCCTTCGTTCCTCCCTAAGGTGGTCTCCACCTATTATATGGGCCAGGACATTTTCCTGACAGTGCTCTCTCCCAAACCTCATGTGTCCAGTGCGGAGCACTGCCTCCACATGTTGAATGTGAAATGGGCTCTGGCTTTTTACCTGGAATGTACAAAGCCATTCAGGAAGTCTTCACAATTGTTCATCGCCATGGTTTAACGCATGAAAGGTTGGCTGATCTCCACTCAGCGGCTCTTCAGCTGGATCACTTTGTGTATCCATTCTCCCGCCACCGATTGTGAGAGCGCACTTGACTAGGGCGCAAGCCTCATCGGCTGCATTTGTGGCCCATGTCCCTATTCAGGACATCTGTAGAGCTGCACATGGTCATCGGTCCACATGTTCACCTCGCATTATGCGATAATTTCCCAAACTGGAGAGTACACCAGGTTCAGCAGGGCAGTGCTTCATCCTGAGTGTCTGTGAATTCCTACCCACCTCCAAAAGATATAGCTTGGAATCACCTATTATGGAATGCACATAAGCAATCACTCGAAGAAGAAAAGACAATTACCTTTCAGTAATTCGTGTTCTTTGAGATGTGTTGCTCATGTCCATTCCATGTCCCACCTTCCTTCCCCGCTGTTAGATTTGTCTGGCAAGAAGGAACTGAGGGTGGGAGGAGCACACAGCGCCCCAGATATCGCGCCGTAGCAGTGCCACTCCAGAAGTCGCTCGGGGCGCTCCCCTACAGGTACTGCTAAAGGAAAAACTTCCGGCACCAGTGCACATGGCGAGCATGCACACCTATTGTGGAATGGACCTGAGCAACACATCTCAAAGAACACCAGTTATGGAAAGGTAACTGTCTCTTCCTGCATCAGATCTGCATATGAAAGTTTCAGCCACGCCCCCTGTATTGTGCAAGTTCATTCTGTGAGAGTGTAAGCTATGTCAATAGCGTTCTTAAGTGATGTTTCAATATTGGATATTTGCAGGGTTTCCACATGGTCATCAATGCATACTTTTTTGAACCATTATGCCATTATTGTGGGATCAAGAGCTGATGCAAAATTTGGGAAGGTGGTCCTTCAGGCCCTGTTTAAATAGGATCTACACAAAGTGGGACTAAGTCTGCTTACAAGTCATGGAAATGAAATACATGGCTGTATCTAATCGAAAAAGAAGAGAAGGTTGCATACTGTAACTGTGGTTCTCCAAGATGTGATGCAGATGTGTATTCCATGACCCACCATCTGCCCCCTCTGCATCGGAGTCTAGTCTCTGGGCATTTGGTGCGAAAGACTTGAGGGGGATCAGGGCAGCACTGCCTCATACAGCTAGAGGAGGAGCCATGGCCACGAGGCGCAAGTACCACCCCTTTATGGTACTGTTAGGCAAAATTCTCTAGCTCTGGTGTGGTGAGCATGCATTTACAGTACAAAGCAACAAAGAGTCCTGTGGCACCTTATAAACTAACAAACATATTGGAGTCAAGAATACCCACTTTCTCAGACGTGACTCATGTCATGCATCTGGCGAAGTGGATATTCACCCATGAAAGCTCATGCTCCAATACGTCTGTTAGTCTATAAGGTGTCATAGGACTCTTTGTCGCTTTTTACAGATCCAGACTAACACTGCTAGCCCTCTGACACTTGACATTTACAGTACATAATCTTTCTTCTTGTACAAACCCCTGTTCTTTCTTTGGTCAGGGAGTGGGATAGTGGCAGACCACGATCTGCTTCTGAGCCTCCAGTTCTCCAGTCTCCTGCTGGGATCAAATAATGAATTCGTTATCTCAAGGGAAATGGAGTTTGCAGCTAGATGTATACATCTCACTTAGTCGTTGGTAGAAAACGCTCAATGGACTTGTTCGCCTACAGGTACCTAACCTCCCCAGCTGCTGCTGCTGCTTCCCACTCTTCTGATCCTGTGGCCATGAAATGGGATGCCTTTTCCTGGGATGGAGTAAGGAGTTTAGATATGTGTTCCCTCCTGTTTTCTTACTGCTGAAGATCAGACAGACAAAGCAGAGACCTTTTTCTAATCCCTCTCCAGGTGATCACAGAGAACTTAGTTCTGTGAACTCTTAGACTGTCTGGCCCATTGAGATGGCTTTCTCCCTGCCCAGACTTAAGTTTGTCAAGGTTCAGTTCCCTTCCGCAACCTAGCCTTCCTGAACCTCACAAGCTGGAGGATGAGTGGTCTCTCTGCTCCTAGCTGATTATTTCTCGTGTAACATTGCTAAGGTCTTGTTGAATAGTCAGAAAACTTTGACTAAGGAGACATACTCCAGAATCTGGGTGACCTTTTCCGACTGCTTAGAATATTTCTTGCATTATCTGCTTACTGTTCTATACTTCCAGCAGGATGGAAGGAAAGGGAAACAATCAACAAAGGAAATTTACTCACTAGTTAAGCATGCCTGCAACCCTCACTTTGTTTTCCAGTGCATGCCTGCAACCCTCACTTTCTGTTTTCCTTGTCTTTTCTTGTGGGGATTTCCAGCTTTTGATCTACCTGACAGGCTGAGGTTGGAGTCAGCCTGATATACACTTAGGCTTTCACTATGCTTTGCCTCTGTTTTTCCTGATAGATATTCTATAAATCCTTTCAGCAGGATGGCAGAAGAGGAGGGATTCAGATGAACTCCTTTACTGGTGAATAAATTTCTCTTTATTTACCACTACTGTAGCTGAAAATAGTTCCTATCATGTATGTGCAATCTGCTAATATGTTACGTTCATTTTAACATATTAGCAGAGTAGCAGTCAAGACAATGAAGCCATCCAGATCTAGATAGAACTCAAGGCACAGAAAGCTTCTGATTCTCATGTTCTTAAGATAATATTGAAAACATATTTATAAATTATAATTGTTGCAAAAATAAAACTGCATATCAGGATGAAAAAGTCTGAATTTAGCAAGCATAGACATTCAGACTATTCAAGCTGCCTTACAAACATTATAGTACTTAAAAATAGACTACTGGAAATAAAATCTCTTTATTCAGGAACTTTCTCTGGCGGAACAACTTCTAGAAGCATCTGAAGGTACATGGTGATGGGCCCTGAAAATAAATTGCTGTGGTTAGAGATGTTTAACACAAGTTTTAAAAGGGTTTTGGCAATGTTAACTATATATTTTAGGTTGAGTTTACACCATTTCAGTAACTCAATGTAATGTTACATGCATAAGCATTTTTTTTCCCCACTCTACAGATGGGGAAGACAAAACTTGCCTATGACCAAATAGTAAATTGGTAGCAGATTTGGGACATAAGTTCTGAAACTGCAGCACCCCCTGGCTTGAAGTGGTTTCCATCATATACAGGGTTTACAGTTTGGTTCAGTGGCTCTTAGCACCCCCGTGTACAAATTGTTCCAGCACCCATGATTTAGTATGTTAATTCAGAAATTCCAGGCTCCCAGTTTTGTGCTCATTGTAGTAGACCACTCTGCCTTTCATTATGTAATATAAAGTAACTTCAGTTTTGTGGACAGATGGATTTTTTTTTTAAGGAATACCAATGTGGGATTTATATCCTTTTAGAACCAATCCCACTTTCCCTTTCTTTAGTGTCTCATTGCATCTTCCATCTCCCCCAGAAAATAGATGGGAATTGTACTTTTAAAGAAGATTGCAAGTCACTTCATAATCAGACTTGTAAGGGCACTGCTAAAACATAATCATTTTCCTCTCACTTGCACACTGTGGAATTTTGAGTGCATGGTAGCAGGGTCCACATGTCCAATCAGCGCATGGCAAACTAGTGTACTGTATATTTACGTCCCAGTTTGCTGCAAACTAACTCTCTGTACAGAAGCCCTAAGGCTGTCATTTTAGTTTCCATTCCATGCTGTTAATTTTGTCTTTGTTAGACTGATTGTGAAGATATAAAATCTTGAAAGAGATCTGAGTGCAAGGTATGTGCCAGAACAGAAAATAGCTAGGTGTACTTAAAGTCACTTCAGTTACTGGCCAGGGCATTTCCAATTTATTTCGACTTCTAAATTACCCAGGAGAATTGAACGGTTCAAAATTTCACCTTAAATAAAAACAAAGTTAAAATGATATTGCCAGTGAAAACTTGCGGTAAGCTATTTTATATAGCCTTTGCACTGACACACTGATATGTTTAACTTTTCTTCAAAGCATTTTATGAACTAAATCTCATCAAATCTTATCTCAATTTGTACACAGGAAAAAACTGAAGCAAAGATGTAATGTGCCAAAGAGTTTGATTTGAATGCAATAGCTCCTAGCAATTTTTGCTATGCTTATATCAAAAGATCATGCCTCTCTCTGTGTAAGTTATATGTGATGGTTGAATAGAAAAAGAGAATTTTTACTCAGGGGAGAAAGGAGTGGTTGCTACATCTTAGAGGTATCCTGTTGTATGCCTTATTTAACGGAAATCTTTGTTTGCAAATCACTTGTAATATATATACTTACCTGATATATTTTGAGCCCAGTTGAATTTAAAATGAATGAAAAGGACATAAAATATAAATCCTCCAAGAATAAATAAAACACAGTAGAGATATGCCCATTCAGGTTCACTGATGATTGGAGCTAAAACTAGTAAAATGGAGACTATTGTCACTAAGACGGGAATGATGATAGGTATCTGTAATAGACAAAGCATAAAAGTATTCAGCAAATTCTGTGGCCATTTTTTCTTGATATTGCATACCTTTACTACATAGCTTGTTGAACGTGAGAAGTTATTTTTACCTACTTGTTCCTGATATTTTTTAAGGAATATTCAGAAGAGTGTTCAGGAAAATAGTGAAGTGGTTGAGAGGGTCAGCAGCAGCAGAGGGTCAGTTTGGCTATGTCACAGACCAAGACCACTCTGCTAGAACTGTAATGAATTCACTGTAAATCATAAACCTGAACTTCAATAGGATGAACTCTCCAGAAGGGTCCTGTCCCCAACTCATTCTGACCTATCATGGTCACTCTGGTTGCAGCCTCCCACCCCTTCTTCATTATCTGCAGCTAGTTTTCTTTCGTTTTTCCCTCACCCTTTCACTATGGCAGGCAGCAGAGGTATATCAGTATGGACAAGATGCCAAGACCTGTACTTCTCTGACCCTCTGCCTGGCTCTCTGTTCATTTTCAATGGAACAGAAAAAGGAACTATACTAAGTAGTAGTTTCCTGGGACAAAACAATCTTCAGAGGAAGGGGATTGACTTTTCCAGTATGTTTTTCAATATTCCAAACTCCCTGGACAAGTCGATGCCTTCTTGTTAATGGGGGTGGATGAAAACCAGTAGTGGAGGGCCACTTTTCGTACCATCATGAGGCCATGATTGATTCATTTTTATTATGTTTAGAAATGTGTTCTAGTACAGAACTTACCTTGATTGGTCTTTTGAGCTCTTTTCTTGTAAATCTCATAACTATGAGTGCAAATACAGTCAAAGCATAAAATATCCAGACGGCAAAACTAAAGTAGTTTATGAGTGTATTAATGTCTCCAGGGATGATATAAATAATAGCAATGGCACCCTAAAAATAAAATACGAAAATTAATGTGGACTTGATAAAATGGTCGGTGTAGCAAGGAAGAATGGTGCTCTCATTTTTATGGAGAGCACAGTCTTACATTCAAACTGATCCCATATATGATGAGTGTGTGTGTTTTTTGTTTTGCTTTGTGGTGAAGATTCAGCAAAAATTCAGCATACTTGGCACTCTTTCCTGAGAATCCTGCAAACATATGTGCTTAATTTTGAGTATGAGTAATCCCATTAAAGTCAGGCTTGAAGTTAAGTATGCGCATAAGAACTTGCAAGATATGTGCCAACACGATACAAATCTTCTTTCCTGCTTGTATAAACCTACTTGCTAAGCATGATGAAGTGTTTGTATTGATGCTACATATATACATAATGAATCTGTCAAATTTGACACCTATTTTACAGGCCATAAAAGTTTGCAGGAAAAAAAAAATCCTAGATTTCTTGTATTCACAGAAACCGTTCAGTGAGACAGGCTGACCATTAAGGTAATTTTACTCTACATAGCTGATTTTCACTGTCACTCCTTCTTTCCTAAAACTGAAGGAGTTGCATTTTAACATGTCAATTCTATTAACTTTAAAACATGGAGAATCTGCATCTGGTATGGAGTTAGATTGAAGTTGATCTGTTTTTATGTATTACCTAGTCTCTTTGATGTATAAAAGAATATTTCAGCTATTTCCCTCTATATGTAACTACATGTGCATGAAAATATGTGTAGGGATAGCATGTTGAGATCACCATTGTGACATTCTGAAGAGCCAATGTAACTTCACGTCTGAGTATTTTAGATTTTTTTAGCTGAAAATTTTATTTCTTTGCTTAGCATTCATACTTACATAAAATATGATAGCAGGTGCTGGGGTGAAACGTTTAACACTAATGTAAGACAGCACCTTTAGCATGTGCCCTTCACGACCTGCTACATAAACAAGTCTGACAAAACAAAAACACGTTAAGCTGGTTAGTGGGGCATCTACACAGATTCAAGTGGCTCTATTTTTCAGATAACTCCAAATACTTAATATACTTCACAGAGTGCCATTTAACTATTAATATAGATCTTTTTATATGGCTATATCTAACTAAGTAAATATCTATATATGCTTCTCAAGTGCATCAAGGCTAATTTAATATTGCTGAAGTGTAGGGAACAATCACACTAGTTGTGGAGGAGGAATTATAACTGCTTTCAAAACAAGTGCCTAACTCCATTGAGCACAGAAGTGAAACTAGTTCATTAATTCCGAGCAAGCCATTGTTTTCCTCTTCCTTAAAAAAAATTAATCACAACATTTTCAGCACAAATGTAATTTCACGTATGATTTTAGGGATTTAGAAACTTTGTGAAGTATGAGGTTTTGCAAACCGCTCAAATATTTGTACATGCACAAAACTAGTTCAAGTTATAACCTTTAATTTTTGATTTTCAGGTAACTGTTATTTTTAAAGAACTGGATTTTTTAGTTGAAAGAAGCCTGTACTTGTTTACAGGCATTTTAGGAAAATGTTCAATCCCTTATTTTCTAACTTTCTCAACCTTTCATAGCTCCTGGTCATTGCTGAGGATGGGCTACATGACTAAGTTTGCAGTATTTTGTTCAATCATTTGTTTAAATTAAACCCTAGACTTAGAAGACATTATATAACTTCTATCTGTAAATCCAATTATGTATTCTGCTATTTAGAGTTGAAATTTACCTGCCAGCAGTAAAACAGGTCCCATTGGCTGCTCCAATTGTAGAAAAGGCCACAAAGAGGGGAACTATCCAAGAAGCTGGATAGAGGACCCGATCACCAAATGTCTGGGAGCAGAGGATTAAAATATAGACACGTTAATATAACATCTATCATTTTTCCACTGTGTAGTGTGTCCACTGGGGTAGGAACCAATCAGATATACGGTAAATGAACTTTAAAAATATATTTTACCTTTCCAAAAAATCTATATTAATATAATTTTACATAGCGTGTTTTTATCCCAAATTATTTTGCAAACTATATACAATAATTATTTCGCCTACCAGTCTAGTGAAAGAACCTTGAGACTACAACACAATAGTTGTGTTATTATGACCCAATGCTACTATACAGCAATTTAAGACAAGAATCTAAGAGTATCACATTCAACTGAAAGTAGAGGAAATTTAGATACTGAACATTTAAATTGGAATCAGATCAAGATACCTGCACAAACAGCCTTACTTTTGCCAAAAGTGGCATGGGAACTTAAATATAGGTGAGTCTCAGGGCCTCTCTTACATGTCTTATCACTAATGTCCACCATATCACTCCTTCCTAAGTACTCTGTTTTCTGGGTAACCTGCCATTCTGCCCTGACATTGCTTAGCTTTTGAGATCAAATGAGATTTTTCTGCAGGCTTATATTGTCAGTGTTGATCCAGTTTGATCAATTTAATAGTAGCTGATGTAATACTATTGATATAATTTAATAATATGTTGATAGGGACACTCAAGACTAGTAATCCTAAAATCAGATTACCTAACTGCATTTGAAGTAAAGTATGCATGCACATTGCATCAATCTCTGCTCTGCAGCCATTTTTGTGAGTAGACAGGATATTGAAATATACCAGAATCCAGCTCTCTAAGAGCAAGTGTCTATTTTCCTGTATGTACAACGTTCATTGGTATATGAAGTATTTCTGCTTGGATGCTCTTCTTCACTGTACTGTGCATGCAGAATGCAGCATGTCATGAATTGTTTCTTTTCCCCCCAGAACTAATGTAGAGATGAATACAATCAGGGATTCAGATGTTTACCAGTGAAAATAATTGTCATGTCCCCCTCACTAAGCATTGTGGAGTAAGATCATCACTAAACGGCAAATACATTGAAGATTTCCTGTAGAAGATAAGATGTCTTATGCATACTAAATTGTCACTTTCTACAAACCAATTTCAAAAAGATATGTTTACCTCTATGACATAATTAAAATATTGATAGAGTTAAAAAATGTACAATGGTAGTGAAAAATTCTTTCCTGAAAGCTGAGAAAGTTAGGATTTTTTTTATGATTGGACTCAGCCCCGCAACAAAAATAGTGTCTCACTTGGTACTTCTAATCACAAAATGAAAAGTTGCTTACCACAGCGACCGCCTGGGACTGCAGAAGTTCTGTTGAAGTCATTATTGTGAAATATGAAATATTAATCAGAACATAGCAAACTGAAACCAGTGGGATTCCAATGATTATAGAAAGTGGTAGATTTCTACAGAATGTAAAAACATAGTATCAGCATTTCTAAACTACTATGCAGTTTTATAATGGACTGTAGACTTTCCTGTATTAGTTCAAATTTAGGATTCTAAAAAAAATCACATATCTTAACTAGTAAATATTGTATATAAATCATTGTGTTAAGACTGAAGGATCGCTGTTCAGGACAATCACGTTTTTAGGAATTCAGTACCTGTGTTATTTATGCTGTCATGGATGATTAAAATGGAAGGAATTTTTAAAATTTAAATTCCTTTTTCAACATTTATGCTATTTGTTCTCATTTTTCACTAAGGTGAGTAAAGTGAAATTCCAGTTGGGTATTCCTAGTGCATGTATTTTCTAGTTCTTATGTAATAACATAGTAGCTATTCACTCATGGGATTGATGCAAAGGTGAATCACAACTTCATACAAATTGGATCTGACTGTACCTGACCCACATGTATCTGGCAGAGCAGATCAATGCTCTCTGTGCTCTGACTAGAACAATATGTTATATTTACTGGATTTTTGCAACTGCTGGGGAATAGGTAAATCCCCAGCCTGCCCTGTTTTTATTTCCATTTAACAATAAACATTTTTGTTCCTCTTACAATTTGATAAAAATTGTTTATACAAAGTTTACATTCACAGGTATTCCTTTTTGCAGCCAGTACCTCAAGTAATTCACACTGATGGCTCCTCCTCTTTCCACAGGTGATTGGCAGGCAGCTGATGAGTCAGAAGAAAAGGAGAGTTCCCTTCCACAAGGGCAAAAGTGCTACTGTGCATAGAGCCTAGTTTCTGTTTTGCCTCATGCATGAGAAGCATGATGTGCAGCTCCTAGCAGGAACTTTTTTTCTTGGGAAGATGCATGCAAAACCATGGGTAAAAATTAGACCTTATCAGCTGCTCTTTTTGCAGTGGCCAGTAAGCAGATAGAGAAGGGAACCTATGGCCTGAAATGCTTGGGCATGTTCCTCTTCCACCTGAAGACCCAGCTGACTGCCGAGTCTAATAATACAGATGTCTGCTACTTTTTTCATAAACAGATGGTCTCTTATTTCTGCCTTGGCTCACAGAAATAAAAGTAAAGCCCTCCATGTTGGTCTCTCCTGGCACCACAAGCACATGAGTTTCTCCCCACATTCAGACATCCTGCTGCTGGCTCCCCTCTGATGGTGCCTTCCCCTCCCCTGTGCCTTCATTGATCTAGAGCTGGCTTGAAAGCCAAAGTTTCCACAGCTGCTGCCTCTCTCACTTGGCCTAACTGCAGAGGTCAGTCCCTCTCTAAGGACCACAAGAACAAGAATCCCTGTGGAAAGCAGCCATTCTTTGAAGCCTGAAAGTTCTTCCTTTCCAAAAGAGTTCCCTACCCCCTCAAAAATCTTGACTTCCCAAGCATGTCTCAAAAGGAAAGGATCCTGCACGTACTTGCCCAGGTTCAAGCATTTGCATAGGGAGGATAATATCATTCAGTCAACTGATTACCACTGATACTGCTTTGTAATGCAAAAATGCAAAGCATTTTGAAAATCAAAGATTTCTCAGTGGATTCAACAAAGTAAAAGCCCATCAAGACCAAGGGACAGGCTGCCTCTTGGGCAGGAAAATTGGGGAGGAGACAGCCTCTGTAAACAAGATTTACATGATCATCTGGAAGTGCAGATGTTTAACTCAAATTTAGTAAGCATATGGATGTTGTTGCTTTATGTAATGCAAATTTTGGCCAACACATTCTAAATTCAACAATCCCGTTTAATCTGGTATATTTTTAAAGAGTCTTGGCACAAAGGTTTTTTCCATCCTAGTTCAGCTGATTGGTACTTATATTTAGAGCCCGCTCATATGGATTACTGGGGCTACTTGCTGCAGAAAAGGAATTTGTTCCCTATCTGTAAAATTGGTCTCTGGGAGAGTACCTCCAGTAGTCCATATGCCCACCTAGTTGCTATTGTTTCACATAGTTGGTGTTGGATGATAACCAATTCTCTTAATGAATTAATTCTAGGGGAGTCACTCTCCTGGTTCCTCTGTGTGTACTGGCAGCAGTGACTTCTTGTAGTGGGAGCCTCTTCTTTTTCTGTACTGGCTGACTGCCTGTCAATCACCTGTGAAGAGAAGTCAGGGTTACTAGACTTACACTTTGAGAAACCCGTTTTACAGGTTGGGAAGAAATCTTTTTTTTTTTAATTGTCATTAATGTAACTATTGTGCACTCAAGATTTTCTAGGAGAGACTAGGAAGCTTGATGCATGTGTGTCTCTAGGCCTGCGATTACTTCTGAATTAACTTTTGGTAGTTTCTCTTAACTTTACAACACAACTTTTCACTCCTAATGGGAATTGTGTATGCACATTGAAGGGAATGATACAGTCTGTATTCAGGCAGTTTACTATAGAGGGACTTTCCCCACTATTTATTTATTTCTATAATAATGAGATTGAAACCTCCCTGAAATCTGTGTGGATGCTAATCCAAAAATTAAATACTCTATTAAATCCAAAGTAGCAGTCAGCAAGTGGATGGAAAAGAATTAATTAGCATTCATTCTCTGTACTCTTTGCATTGTAGAGTCATGGAAATGAATACTTAATTAGAGATGATTCACAAGTACACAGTAATCAGTGTAAAAAACAGAATAAATGCTAATAAAATTATTCCTTTGTGAACAAGCACCAAAACTTCTGAGTGCTTAGTTCTTAACCAGAGAGAGAGTAAAATATGCAGATGCTATTAAGACTTTGAATGATCTGATAGTGGCATTAGAAATTGTGCCTTTCTTGCTTTCTCGGTTGTCTTTTGGTTTTCTCACCTGTAAGGATTTTTAAGTTCTTCTGTAATGTAATTGAGTTGATTCCTGAAAAAATCCATTAGCAGAATGTTACTCGTAATCAGATCCTGAAATGCTAAATTACTTGAAAGTCAGGTCTTTATTTCTGACATCACTGTTGCTGCTATTCAACCTCTAACAAGAAAAAAAATGTAGACCAGGTAAGCTCCTTAACTTAACCAAAGCATATAACATGGAATTAGATCTGGCTTCTATACTCAGGTCTTCCTCTGTTTCATTATATGACACTGGACAAGTCCCTTAACCTCTCCATGCCTCACTTTGCTCATCTGTAATATGAGATGAATGTCAATGGCATTGCAAGGTTTAGGGGGGTGGATTTTTTTGTAAGTGCTTTGAGTAGAAGGGGCTGTAGCACAGTGTGGTGTTAGTGTATTGCTCAAGTCATGTGTAATTGCCAAAGTGTAAGAATCTAGCTAGAGTACTGCCAGTACATCAGACAGACAAATTGCTTGGATTAATGGCAGGTTTTCAACAAAGCTCACATGCCACAAGGTTGCTTGTGACCTTCACAAGTTCTGGAAAACGTGAATCTTTTCTAATAATATTTGTACACCAACTACAAACCTTAGTGCTAGGGTGACCATATTTCCCAAAGGGAAAATTGGACACCCCCAGCTGTTCACCCGAGCCCCTGCATGGGGCTAGCATCTCCATTTCCCCCTCTGCATGTTCTCTTGCACCACAACCCACTTTTTTTGACAAAAGTAAGCATTTCTCCTGTTTGCTCTAGCTAATCAATCAAGTCAACCAGAGCAAATGGGACAAATGCCGACTTTTGCACACCAAAAAAAAAATAAGTTGGAATGGCCGGGACAGGGCTTAAAAAAGGAATGTATGGCCACCCTACCTAGTGTCTTAGTGCAATTACTATCATTTAGCAATTAAATAATGCAAGTTATATAATCTCTTATCCACAAGGCTTTCATGAGAACTTTTACAAAGTTTTTGAAACCACCAGAATGACAAATTTAAAATATTCATTTTCACTAGACTTTTTAAGCTAGACTGTTTTTTGCTCATAATTGTAGAGGATTGAAACAGGTGTGGTTTTTTTATGCTTCTGTGATTGATAGAAATGTGAAAAGAGTTGGCAGTTATCTACAGACATTAGATACCAATTTTCAAACCCAAGTGGCTAAAATTAAACGTCCAATTCAGTATTTCGGCTTCTAAATAAGCTTTAGGCGGTTAGCTAAATAATGGATTTTAGGTGCCTGACTTTAGGCATTTGAGTTTGAAAATGTAACCTTGAAAGATTAAGGTCCCTATTCAGCAAGGTATTTAAGCATAAATATATTCAGAAAGTGTAGCCTTCTTGGGTGGTTAAAATAATTAAGTATTGGGAAATACTATTCTGTAGTTTTCTGTTGGATAGTGGGGAAATAATTTTATAAAACCTAGAAGCGTCCAAATTTCCTATATTTTAAACATAAAGCAGTCACTTTTAGCTAGGGCTTTAGAGTTCAGTGGGTAAACATATATGGGAATATGAAAATATTGTTTTGGACACTGAAGGGGCTCCTTTTTTTTTCCTCAATACAAGAGAAATGGAACATGAAGTAAATAGTAATAAAAGATGAACCACATGGGCTGAAAAATCCAATGCATTTTTCCCTAGTTCATATCAAGAACTCATACATACACAGTCTATAAATATATCCATAGCCACATATATATTTGGCACTAATAGATTTCCCATATTGGCAGTCGTTACAGAGGGGCTAAGGACATGCAAATCTGTAGAGATGGTCCCACCAAAGTAGGATTGAAGCAGTTTATAGAAGCTTGCATTATGTTCTACTCAGGATATATCTGTTCATTGAATTAAAAGAAGATTCAGTCTCAAATGCTAATAGATGAGTCTGACATTTCTTGAATACTAAAATTCATACAACTTAAGAAAAACGTTTTGTATGTGATGCTAGAGTGAGGAGGTTAAAAACAAACTAACTTCCAAGTGATATTAGGGCAATGGCTCAAATTTCTGAATGGAAAGAATGTAACTTTATGGTCCTACACCAGCTTCACCCCCACAGTATCTGAGCACTTTACGCCATGTATTCTCTTGTGGTCTAGTCAGGTATCTCCCACCTAGGGCATGGTGCTTTGTTTGGTTTTACTTTAAGGTGGTAGAGCTCTTTTTCCAATGCTCTTTACAGTTATCCTCCATAACAAGAAGTCAAACTTCAACTTTCCCAAATAAGACATTTAAGTGAGTTTTACAAGAAGAGATAAAATCAGTTGGACTCATATAGTATTTGATAACAGTAATAAAAAAACTTACCATCCATCATAGGCCCAGAGTCCATTATAAAATGCCAAACTGATAGAGCCAGCAGAAATTTTAGCATCATTGAAAGAGTTTTTAAAATTTTCTGTTTTTCCTGCAAATGAAACAATTGATACTGAACTATGCTGAGGCAAAATGAAACAATCACCACTGAATGAAAGTAACATTTCATGATCAACTTTTAGTGTGTATAGCACTTTGATAGTTAAAGTGAACACTTAAATAGTAACTTTTTTCCTAATTGGTCTGTAACGATGAATTTTTCCCTCTGAAAAGACAACAGAGCAGTCAACGGGATCTGGTATCAAAATCATATTAAATTAGAATAATCTGATCATTGCTTGTTTGCTTTGTTTTTCAGTGAATGATCCAGTAGCAAGTCATGGCAGAAAGAAAAGTGCTCTCTAAGTTACTATCTTTGTAAATCTAAAACCAACAAAAATTAAATTACCTTTTGCAAGGAGAACAATTCCACTTACAATAATGATCATGACAATGATCATTTTAGCGGCAGTGAAAACATTCTGAACATAGCTCCCCAACTTCACACTCAGTGAATTCACTGTGGTAATAATCACTAGGGGAAATAAAGATTTTATTTCTCAGTTTAACTGCCATAAATCATAGCACTATAATAATTGAGTTTAAATACACATTCACAATATAATTTTTTATCTTCAGTTCAGACACCCAAATCTGTATATCTTGTTTCTTTCTTATATTGGTTTGTAAATTCCATGTAATTATTGCAATTTCCTGTATTTGATGGATTGTTCTAAATGAGAACAATTTTCTGAAACTGAGGATTTCTTGGCAGTCTCTCTTGAAAAATATTTTTAAAAGTTGGGATAACTTTTGATTTAGAACAGTGGTTCCCAAACGTGTTCCACCGCTTGTGCAGGGAAAGCCCCTGGCGGGCCAGGCCAGTTTGTTTACCTGCCGCATCCACAGGTTCAGATGATCGCGGCTCCCAGTGCGTCCCTCAGAACGCGCCACTGGAGCAGCGAACTGCGGTCACTGGGAGCCGCAATCGGCTGAACCTGCGGATGTGGCAGGTAAACAAACCGGCCTGGCCCACCAGGGGCTTTCCCTGCACAAGCAGTGGAACAAGTTTGGGAACCATTGATCTAGAAAACAAAATACAAGCTTGGACCATTTTGTTCTTTTCATTGTTTCCTAGAGATACACGTGCTTCTTATCTATAAGCCCTATTACTGAGTACGAGCTAACTGCATAAAGAAGAAACCTGATTGTTTAGACCTTCTGATCCTAGAATTGAAGCTTCCTTTAAGTTAAACCCACCCTTTCTATCAGTGTTATCAGAGATATTAGATATATTAGGTATTAGTCATCAAGTCTAGCCCTCTTCCAATGCAGAATTGTTCCCACTAATATAGTTTTCTGTACATACTAGGTTTTAATATTTAAGAAATGAGGCTCCTACTACTTTCCTGGAAAAAATAATTCATAAACGCTACACAGTTTCATAACTCAGCCCCCTTTAAAAACAAATAGGGATCTTACCAATGGCAGCTGCTGCAAGACACTTAATGACTACAACGGGTGGATCACAGCCTGGATAAAAAGGAGCTGAAGCATATTCTGCAAAGCTGAGACAAATGATAGCAAATGAACTGGGTTTGGTGACCAATAAACTAGTCCAGGAAAACAAATATGCTGGAATAGGACCAAATGCTTCCATAAGGTAAGGATATTCTCCCCCTGATTTTGTGATCATTGTGCCTAGCTCAGCAAAACATAGCGCACCTGAACAAAAAGAAGAAATGCAGTTAATAGTCAAGTGCTTTTAGTTCATACACTTCTTTAAGCTATGTTGGGTTTTAATTAGCTCATTAGATGTTATAATTAATGTAAAATGAAGGAAATGGCTATAAACACATGCTATATTTCATTATATTTGTATAACATCATAAGTAAATAGTGACTGAATTTTTTAAAAATTTATAATTTGCCAAAGGCAGTTCCATAAGTTAGAAAATTATTGAAAACTAACAAGTTACTGATTAGATCTTATACTTATGAGTGCTTAATTTGAGACTATTTTTGCAGACTCAATTTGTAAATAATTCTTGCTAACTTAACTATGTTTAGTTGCTTAGAACTGAAAGCAATATTCCAAACCCTTTATTATAATGGACTTTCAGGTAGTTTAAGATATTTTTGGCAAATATTTCTATTTTAGTTTTTTGTTTAGAAACTCAGAATTCTATTAGGAAACAACAGACTAAAGGAAAACTGCACCCAGTACTGCTCAGTAGTTTGAAAACTGAGGAAAAAAAGCAGCACAAGTCACAAAGCTCAATGAGGAGTTGCTTTCAAATACAATTGGCATTCCTGAGCTTATTGCTCATGGATGGCAACTTGCTGAAAGTTGCATCACTTTTGCTCAGAGCCCAACAATAAGAAACTATAAATTTATGTCCAGTTTTAATGTTTAACATCTTATCTAAATATTACCTATTTAAGGCCAAATTTCAAAAACTAGCCTCTAATTTTACACCTGCAAACTGGGGCTTTGCACAATGAAATTGTGGAGGTAGGTATGCACTGTGGACCTTCTGCTCCCATAGAAATTACTGGGTTATTTTGTCATTGACTTCAGTGGGAGCAGATTATGTCTTGTTTGTGCTCCCGTTTGGTGAGATATGCAAAATAGGAGGCTAGATCTAAAGATCTAGTGAAAATTTGACTTGTACAATTTTCTAATACTTAATGTTCTTTAAATAGCTTAATTTGTGGCAAGTTTTTGCCCAACTACTGGGCACAGTGGCTGGCTAGCATTTTGGTTTGATGTGAGCAGAACCATCTAATTTTCATAATGGAATACAAGAGGAAAACTGGAAATTGAAGACTTTTCTTTTGCTTACCTAATGTAGAAAGAACTCCGCAGGCTGCCCAGATGACTAAACAAGGCCCCACAGCTCCAACATTGGCAAGTACCGACTTAGGAGAAATAAAGATGCCTGATCCAATAACTGTACCAACAATAATGCAGATCCCACTGATCAGGCCCACCTTGAAATGAATGAGATATTCCAGTATGGTAATTTGATAGTAACTTATTGTGCTATTTTACCTTATGCGGTTAGATGAGAGAGAACAGTCACCATTAGTAATTTTTCTGGCATCACACAAGCAACTTCTGTTTGTTGATCTATTGATAGACATGCACGCAACTTAACTGCATATCTGCTATTTTAAGACATGTTTACATGCCGTAATACAGCATAATGGCCACCTTTCTCAAAAACTCAATTAATATGACCTTGTGTATCTAAACAAATACAATAAACTGAAATGGCAAAAGACAACAGTAAACCTCAATGATTGTTGGCAAATATTCATAGGCCATAGATCACTGCTATGCAAAATAGTTTTGAATTTATTCATCAGGCTTGTGTTTTTAGAATAGCCCTGAAATTGCTTCTGTATTTTGAAATGCTTTTTGTTTTAAATAAGACGTATGTTATATTCTGTTTCTTAGTACAAAGCACACATCACATTGATAGTTGTCAGCATTCACTGTAGAAAAACAGGGCCATGCTGAGGGAAAATAAAAAATTAGAGAGTTGTGCTCAGTTGATGAGAGTAGTTACTAGTTTGTGGAATCAGAAACCTACATGGTTAAAATTCTAAGAAGCCTGATCAGATCCTGATCAGACAAGACATAGATATTAGTTTTAGACAGTGGAATTTACTAACTTTGCTCTCATCTGATAATCAGAGTTGGCACTATAGGGGAAGGTAAACTTAGAAGTAAATATTTGAAATATTAACTATTATATGATCCTTTGCTTGCCCCATGACTACTGGTTGCTTTATTGACAAGGAGACAAACAGAGGCAGAGCCTGACTAATATAGGTTTCCCCCTCCCATGGAAATTTTGATAATTTATGTCACTATTCTAACTATTTCACAGCGGATAATTATAGGAGAAACATGGGACTGTGAGCAGATCTTAAGCTGAGTGCCACTACATTTCTCTACAAATCTGATCTGTCCATTGAACACAATGCACAGCAATCCTATCCCTGATACTGTGTTCTATAGTTGCTACTTTCAGACTAAGAATATGTTCTGTCAAATTGGGTAGGAGTCCATTTAGTTTCTGTATTTTGATCATGCTATTGAAGTGGAAGATTTTTACTCATTTGGATTTTGGCCAGAGTCAACTTTTGGTGGATAGTTAAGGAACATGCTGTCCTAACATACTGTTCCAGCATGCCTGTTTCGTCATGTTCAGGGCCAAAAAAACTCTTTGCAATCCTGTTACTAGAAGACCAAGTGAATGGAAGTAGGTGAGAACAAAATGCTATTAGTTTTCATGATATTGTTACTGTTGTCCGCAATAAAAAGTGGTGTGTGAGATCCTGTGATGTGTTCCAAATACTAATCAGACATACTGGCCAATACTGAATTTTTCTCTCACTGCAGTATTTCAGGATTCTCTCTTGTTCTAACAACTGACAATCTATAATTAACTTAAGGATAATGATTACAGTGCACTTTGCTTATTTGTTTGCAGCATTAAAACTGAACCTATTAACTGCATAATTTACAGCTTAGTGTGCCACACGTTCACCTTTATCCTTACTAAATGCAGTTATGTTGTAAGTGGGGAGCAGAACAAACATATATAGTCCTGTCTCTAAAAGAGCACCCCCATGCCTGTTTGTAAAGTGCACACAAACTATTAAATGATTTAAGCATTGTTTGGAGTATTCTAAGATATATATAATCCATTTGTGACCACTGACACTAGAAAAATGTGTGAATTGAATACTGTGGTTTCTGTATTAGTGTGCAGCTTTCTGGTGTTTGAAGCAAATAGCCATACCTTTCCTAAATGCTGATCTTGCTGGAAGGATGCAAGTTGCGCGGTACCAGGCTTGTTACAAGTTTAAGGGTCTGATCTTGCAAAGTGCTGAGTGCTCTCAACTCCTATGAAGTGGACAATGGAAGCTGAACGTACTCAGCACCTGGCCAGTAAGGGCCTTCAGATGAACACGGATTCAGAAAATAAGATTCAGTTCCACTGTGTGGTCCTGTAAGTGTTTTGGTATTCTGTGCTGAAAATCTGATTCCTGTAAGGAGTTCCCAAAATACTCTTCAGTGACTCTCAGCTGATAAGAAATCAAAATGGCTGCTAAATAAAGAATTACACCCTTTTCTTGTTCCATGTGGGGTCTCTCTCCTCCCTTTTGTGTTTATACTAGAAGTTATATACACACAAAATAGTGATGATTAGAACAGTTTTCTTCATCATGTTGGAGGTGCTCTCTCTTACTCTAAAGTGACCTGAGATGCAAGTGTAGATTAAGATTAAATGCGACTCTGAGCCACCATAAATTAAGGCACCACCTAAAAATCAAATCTTCCCCATGGGATGGGCTTCTTTCATTTGCCCTGTTAGCCACCAATGGACTTTTGGTTTTTCATTGACATTTTGATGCCTCATGCTCCCTCCCACCACCAAACCTGGATTACAAACATCTCTCCCACCATGAGATCCATGAGATATTTGAGACCAGTCAGAGAATCTTTTCTGAGAAATTGGAGGGGATATTGTAGTTTTCTATCAATGGTTAGAGAATACAGTGTATAAATACATATTAATTGAAATAAGACTGCACTGAAAACATGTGAGCAGTTTAATGAGAGCTCTACAGGTTAGAGAGGTGCGAGTGACAATGTTGAATTCTCTGTTGTCTTCCATAATGTTCTGGGATATTCTCAGTGGCAATTGACTGGTTACCCATTGGCTAGTTAAGATCCTCACAAATGAGGATGAGGAACTGTGATACATGACAGTATGGGTAACATTTTCAAAAGCAACTGATGGAGTTAGGAGCCTGCACCTATTGAAAGTCCAGGGAACTTAGGCTCCTAAGTGGCTTAGCTACTTGTGAAAGTTTACCCTATATGTCACTGTATCTGTTGTGTGCCATTCACCAAATTTTTAAGTGGTTTTCAGACTTTGAGTTAGATAAATACAATTTTTTTCATATTATCAATGGGATCTTTGATTTATGACTAGAGCTGGGAGATAACAATTTTTGAGACTTCAGAAGTTTTCCAGTTCTACATCAGATCTGGGACCTTATACATTTTTAGAGAGAAGAAGGAAGAAAGAGTCACCTAAATAGACAGTAGCCTGGGATGTGGGAGACCCAGTTTCGAGTCCCTTCTCTAATTGATTTGGAGCAGGGACATGAACCTGAGTCTCCTACACCCCAGATAAGTGCCCTAAACACCAGGCTGTTCTGAGGTGTGTCTCTTTCAATCTCTTGTGTTGGAGTTGTTCCACTTCATATCAATAAATATTTATTGTGTCAGAGGGAGAACTACTATATAGTGAAATGGCTAGAGCTTTCATCTGGGATATTAGAGAGACCGGTTCAAGTCCCCACTCCAAATCAAGAAGAGATTATATTTGAATCTGGGTCTCCCACATCCCAGATAAGTGCCCTAATCACTAGGCTGTTGGCTATCCTGGGGTGTCTCTCCCCTATATGAGCTTGAAAAAGTTTCCCAGAAAAAGTTTTATCAAAAATTGATACATTTCCTTGAAAATTTTTTGTTTTGATGAATCAGCTTTTTCTGCCAGAAAATATTGTTAGAAAATTCTCAACCAGTTCTACTTATTACTGACACAGAAATCAACCACAGCCTAACTGAAATACTTGTGCATCTCTGATACATTTAGCATTGCTATACAACCCTCTGATTAAGGTAAATATTTTAGAAAACATTCTTGCCTCTTTCTGTAGATTCATAGTTTTGGACTCTTTACTTTGGATGGATTGTTCATCACTTTCCCTGTTAGTCTCTCCCTTTCTTTTTCTCATGTTTTCTTCACCCATTTGGCTTATTTGATGTTGAGATATCTATAGATATTAAACAGAACTAACAAATATTTAGCTTTATTTTACTATTCTCTACAATCAGATTAATATACAAATATGAATTTAAACATTTTACAAAAATTTAATCTATTTTTCCTCATAGTAGTAAAAACTCATTTTTCAAAAGAGTAGATGCACACACTTGTGCATATTGATACATCTCCTTTTCACCACCATTAACAGATGCATAAATATTCATTTGTTCAAGAATCATGCTAATTGGACACTCAGCCTTGGTACAGAAATGTGGAGTAGGCTGTTTCCCAGAATGTTTAAGTAATGTATTGTTAACTGATGAAACAAGTTGCAATTTAGGAGAGAACAGATTCTGGTACTCAAACCTAGTCAAATAAAAATCCCATCTGATTCTAAATCTCAATTTCTGGAAACTAAAATGTTGAAGATAAATTTTGCAGTTGTAATTTAATACATTTAGTATATGTTTTAACTACCTACATTTCTTGGTCAATGTTTTGTGTATGGTGAATAATACTACTTAGTAGTTCTGTAGTACTTTAAATATAGGGTGACCAGATGTCCGGATTTTATAGGGACAGTCCTGATATTTGGGGTTTTGTCTTATATAGGCACCTATTACCTCCCACCCCCCACACATCCCGTCCTGTTTTTTTTATACTTGCTGTCTGGTCACCCTATTTAAATGTTCAAAACACTGTGCCAGTAGTAACTATTTCAGCTCAATGATCCAAAAAAGTTTTTCACAAGAAGGTGTTAGAAATCAAAATAATGCCTCTGCATGTGATTACCTATAGCAGCAATGTCTGTTAAGAAACACTGTCTGCTAACCTGATGGTCTAGTTTAAAAAAGCTCCAATTAAGTGTAATTGACTGAATGAAATAGTCAGGCTTCAATGAAAATGCTGCCTGCATAAGGATTGCAGGACTTGGGCCATGAGATTTTATTACAGTTCTGTGTCTTACTCCCTACCTGAGAGAGAACATTATTGAGAATATTAGTATAAAACATTGTTAGCAATGTGTACTTACCTTATTTCTTTATATTTGTTTGTCATTAATCTGGCCACCGAGCTCTTTGTGTAGCGTTTCTTCACCGCTCCAGTTAGATTTAAGAGTTAATCAGCAGGGAATGTCCATGTCTGAAGGCTGAATATCAGAAGTGGAAGAATCTTAAGTACAGAGGTTATAGAAGGTAATTATTAAACAAATGTGTAGCCAAGAAGCTTTGAGATATGAATCCGAGGTAAATGAACAGCTGAATTAGTTTATTTGTAAAAACCTCATTGGTTTGATCCATTTCTACGTACAAATTGTTTCTATTAATGTTTTGCTAGCATCTAAGTATTTTATTACATAGCGAGAGTGACCTGAGATTCTGGTAAATTCAGGGATTTTTTTTTTTTGTTTGTTTTTTTAAAGTGTCAAGGTCTTTCTAATTCATGAACTTTGGGGAAAGATAACTTTGGAAGTGATTATTTTACTATTGTGGCCACTCATTGTTTACTGTACTGAATGAGTTCTGCAGGTGATAACTATATCCCATAGAAGTTGTTCATTTATTTTGTCTTTTATATTGGAGAGTGTTAGCAGAAGCCTTCAGGTTTTTTTTCATTAAACTTAAGACAGCTGAGTGAGGAGGTTGAATTCTTTTCATTCATAATTCCAATTAGATTTTTCATTTTTCTAAATGTTTAAACCTGCTTTTATGAAAAATATGATTTTTAAATTTTTCTGAAAATGTATATCCAGGCAGAAAGCATGTTTTTTCTAAAGATTGAAGGACTCTTTCACTCATTCCTGCCATAATCCTTTAAAATCACAAATCAAAGATTACTTTAAAAACTCAGAGTCTGGGTGCCACTTTACACCACACATTTGAAAGCATGCAAATGCATAGTTAGATCAAACAAACTTTTCCCCATAGTATTACCTTAGTTGTTCTTGGGGAGTAAGTGGAAGCATTAAAGATCATTTGAATAAGATGAAAAAATGCTTTGTCACCCTCTTTTGCAACTTGTTGATATATTAAAGAAGGCCTGAAAGGTAGAAGGATATAGGGAAGTATCCTGCCTGAAAGGTAGAAAGATATAGGGAAGTATCCTACCTGAAAAGTAGGAAGGATATAGGATATTGTTTGTCTTTAAACTGTAGAAATGTCAGGAATATCATGTCTGAAGTCTTCTGATTATGCTGGAAGCCTCATTGAAGTTCTCTGAGATGTGGGTTGTGAGAGATCTTTGCTCTTGTTTGAAGGAATGGAGGAGTCTGATCTTTAACAGTTTCTCAAGTATTTGATGATGTGTGTATTAACAAAACAAAGTTTTAAACAGTCTTTGTAAAGATCACTTCCCCTCTGAATCAGGTTTCATATGCTTGATACCTGTAACATTAAAGTTCTCACTCACTTCTAATGTCTCATCCGCTTTTCCTATAATACAACACCTCGATTTCCAATATGAAAGAATTATAAAAGATTAAGAAATAAACAAAACCACGCTGTCAGACCACTGTCATCCATTATAACAAAAGCAAAAGAGCATAAACCTTTTCTTTTTCTTTTATAGGTCACCTTTAACTTGAAATTTTCAGGCTTTGTAAGATTAAAATATAAAACAGCTGCAAGTCATTTAAGAACTTTCTGGTGGATATACATGATAGTTTATGTCAACTTTAACACCAGGTTAATGAAGTTTTTGCCTAGGAATTTCCTTAGGTTTCAACAAATGTCTGAACATCGGTCAATGTCAAGGGTTCCTGCAGACTTTGCAATCTAGGCAACATTTGAGAGTATTGAGATGTGGGGTTTTTAATTTGGGAGTGATATCCTGTGTGCTGCTTACATATAGATACGTGTATTCTACCTCACACAATTTTCAAATTTTGTTTCTGTTGTACCCCAAGAGCCATACCCCACTTTTTCTCTCTTTTTTTCATCCCAGTTGCCAGCACCAACATCCTGGATATTTTTGCAGCTTTTGACCAAGACATCAACATCTTGAGAGCCACCCTAGGTATATGTTCAGAGAGTGTGTCTAGTGACTAGAGGACTCAGGTCTGTACCATTGCCTTGCTGTTTGGCCTCAAAAATAAAATGGATAATTATAATATTAACTACTCCCTTGGGATATTTTTGGGGTTAATCTTTTAAAGATCTTCTCCTTAAATGAGAGCTGCATATAGAATTACAATTTATTATGAGCACTTCTACCAACAGAACACCCTTTCTTTCATCAGTAGAGACAAATCACCCCAACACTAGGAGATCTACTGAGATGCCACCTATGGGCAGGAAACACAGTAATGCTTAATGTGATATTCCACGGCTATTGAAGAATTACTTCCTTGTCAAACCCATGAGTGGCTGCAGAGATCAAGGAACTTGTAGAGATTCCAAGGGCCTAGAGAAGCAGGGGCTCCTTTGAGCTGAATATGATCCTATCTGAACAGTGTAGGTTGCTAATGTTGAAACTTTAAGGTAGACTTAACTGCTTTCTCAGTGTAATCATAAAAGAGTAATTTTTAAACTTCAATGCCTAGTAGGGACAATGCTATTTATATAAGTATTACTGCAGTCAGTAATATCAGGTTAAGGTTTGGTAGGGGTTGGTATTTACTGCTTGATAACAGTGCATATTCTACACTGGATCAATGACAATATTCTAATGTATTGGAATGACTGTTCAAACTTGGAGGAAACTTTAGTTGGGCCTTGTATTATAAGTATTTCGGAATGGAAATTTTCTATCTTAGCCTTATCCTCATGTGGGTTACTTTCTCTTAACAGAGAGAACAATGTGTTAGCTGTACTTGCTCCTCTCTGTGAGTCCTGACTTTAATGTATTTAAACAGTCATTGCTTTAAGTAGTGACTGTAAGTACTGACCTCACCTTTAAAAACTTTTCAGGTTTGTCTTTGCAACTATAAAGGATGACCACATATTCTCAGTTCCTCTATGTATTTAGTATTGGAAATACTGGGGGATCATAGCAGCAATGTAATGTTTGCTTATAAAAGTGGATCAGAGTTTTGATTCGGGCCCATCTCTAGTACAATGGCTGCCCTTGGAATTTTTCCACCAATCACTCATAAACGTTGGGTTCAGATATAAATCTGAAAATTTTAGTCACTCCCTTTATTTAAAATAGACCAGATCAAAACTCTAGATCCAGCTCCCTCCACCACTCCCTGGAAAGTTTGACCCTAGATCCATACTGTGTGGCCTAGATCTGGCTCTAACAAATAGCTTTTTGAAAGCCACAAAGAAGCCGTGTTAGATACACTATATACTCATCTAATTCCATTTGAAATGTTTGTATTTCTAGTGATGGTTTGTTTTCCTGGTAGTATTGAATATAATCTTCATTAATGTTTACTTCTAATATTTGTTAATAAATAAAACACACTCTAGCAATATAAGGATTAAAGTGTTCTCCCTAGCGTCTCCGCCAAGTGTTCGCTTGATCCTCAGTTATTGAAGTTCAGTGGTGTTTCTCTGTGGTGGGTACAGATAACTGTAATGCCCACTGAAACAATCAATGCTGGAAGTCTGAATTTTTTAATGTTTGGTTTTGCAATCTTGACCGAAAAATAAATCTCTTCCTATTTCTTCAGCCGAATGTTGTACTTCAGTATATTGGCATGATTTTGTGGCTACCCAAATCTTTTATTATTCTATTTATTTTATTTCCATATAGAGTTAAGCCTTACTGTCTAGTATATTAGGCATATTTTACAGTGGGTATCTTACTGAATTCCCACTGGTGTTTTCCCAGAAAAGAAAACAAATGAATCTTGTGTATCATGAATGTGTTTAGTCTGAGAGTTTTGAAACTTGCATCTCAAGGTGGAGCCTCTACATATGTTCAAAATATTTCCTCTCCTCTCAGGACACAGTTGCTAAGCTGCAACCAGCAGGTAGATCTTACGTCTTAATGAACGTTTGTTGTTCATCCCTACCTGCAGACCAATCGTAGTTTGAATATCCTCTTTCTTTTCTCTACATGAGAAAAGTCTCTAATATTTGTTCTCTCTCAGTATAATTATTGGCTTGATTCAAATTAGGACCAGAACCTAACTCCTATGACTGAGAAAGTGTAAGTCAATAGGCCATTCATAAGTTTCATCTATAGAGCTCCTATTTCACATCCCATGTCAGTGAAAGTGAGTTTGGTGATCCTTCATTTCAAAGAATCACTAGAAAATTCAATAGATTTTGAGCCTCTGGACTGGAATAGTAGCAGGACAGGTTAGAGGTCAGGACTGAGATTTATTTGCAAAACTGTGAGGAAGCTTACACACCACCAGTGCCAGTAGCCCTTCTCTTTCATGGAGATTAAACTCATTCTTGGAATAAAACAAAAATAATGGTAGAAACTGCCCAGCAGAAATGTAGTTGTCTTTCCTCCTAACATGGTGCTGCCAGCCTGTGCTTTCTGAAACACTAAAAGCACAAGCTGTCTCATAGAAAAAAAACACCTTTTAAAAAAAATTTTAGTGTTGTGAAAGGGTGTAAATTAATTGTATTCCTCAGTGATGAATCTAGCAGGGAGATGGCATGTGTCCATCCAGTGCCATTCTGATTCCCATGAAGAGGATGCAGCCTGCATCACTGATATGTGCCTTCCAGGTGTTTTGCTATGTGGATGATGCAATGCATTCAAGGACCTTCTCACAAGAACCTCTTAAAGCAGTACTGGAATCTCTCCTACTCTTGGCAGAGATTGAAGTGGCGCCACCTGAGTTTTCAGAAGAGGGTTCTATTCCAACTATTTCCCAGTCCACAAAAGAGACAGAGGAGGGAGAGCAATCCTCTGTCTCAGAAACTTGTTCACCTATCTCCTTTCAAAGCATTTCAGATCATGGATGTCACCATGGTTACATCCCTAGATCCAGGAAACTGGTTCACTACCTTCAACCTACAGGATGCATACTTTCATGTAACCATCCACCCATCCCACAAGCATTTCCTACATTTTGCAATAGGCTCAGATCATTACCAAAACTGACTGTTCTCCTCTTCGGGATCTGCACAGCCCGGAAGGTCTTTACAAAGATTGTCCTCTCAGTGTTAGAAGCACACTTACGTCACTGGGATATTGTGGTATTGGACAACTGGCTCATCAGGGGTTGGTCAGCTCTAGAGGGTCAGTCAGCAACGTCCAGGGCACTAGCTTTATTTCAGTCCCTGGGTCTCCATATCAATCTGAAGAAGTCTACAGTGACCCCAATCCAAAGGATAGACTTCATCAAAGCTACTCCAGACTCTCTTACTACAAGAGCCTACCTGCCTAAGGAGAGATTCTCTACTATGTCCAGTTTAATCTCAGCAATACAGCATAGTCCACAAATAACTACAGGGACCAACCTACAGCTCTTGGGCTGTATGTCAGCCTTCACGTTTGTCATGCTTTACGCAAGACTGCACCTCATGTGTCTTCAGATGTTGTAAGGTATGTGTACACCCCAAACAGGCAGTCTCTCCAAACTCATCATGGTACTGCCTGAAAATTCTGGAGACTCTCAGGTGATCCAAGGACCCACTGAAGCACTTCATGGGAACCCCATTTTCACATCTCCCACCCTCAAAGATCCTTACAACAGATGCCTCACTTTTGGGGAGGAACCACAGCCCAGGACAGGTGATCCTCACAAGATACCACACTCCTCATCAACATCCTAGAGCTAAGAGAGGTTCAATATGCTTATTAGCACTTCCTTCACAACATGCATGGTCACTGTGTCAGGTTAATACAATGTGTTATATCAACCAGCAGGGCTTAGTAAGATCTCAATCCTTATTCACGGAATTGCTGAAACTGTGGAACTGGTGCATTTCCCATCAGATAGAAATCTCAGTAGTCTAACTGCAGACTCTCTGAGCAGGAATATCCATTAAAACCAGGGGGGAGGGATAGCTCAGTGGTTTGAGCATTGGCCTGCTAAACCCAGGGTTGTGAGTTCAATCCTTGAGGGGATCTGGGGCAAAAATCTATCTGGGGATTGGCCCTGCTTTGAGCAAGGGATTGGACTAGATGACCTCCTGAGGTCCCTTCCAACCCTGATATTCTATGATTCATGAATAGAAGCTCTATGACTTTTGTCTTCCACAGCATCTGCCAAGCCTGAGGTCTCAGCAGACCTCTTTGGTACCCCAATCAACATGAAAATTTGCCTTTTCTGCTCCTTATAGCTACGACTCCTCGAGAGATTTCCTGATAACACCATGATCATGTACTTGCTATATGCTTCCCTGCCTCTATCTCTGATTCTCAAGACCTTGCTGAAACTGCAACAGAAAAGAGTGAGGGTTATCCTCATAACACTGTCCTGGCCAAGACAAATGTGGTTACTGAAACCTCCCTCACCTCTCTGTGGCAATGTCTATCTGCCTTCCCATCAGGAGGGATCTCCTATCACAGAACTTAGGAACCCTGATCCATCCCAACCCCTCATCCTTGAACCTGACAGCACGGTTCTTAAATGGTTCTCAAACATGGAACTAACCTGTTTGGATAGTGTCTAGTCATTTCTTCTATCTAGCAGGAAACCTATTACTTGCAAAACTTTCCTTCAAAACTGGAAATACCTCCATTCCTAGTGTTCTCTTCACTCTTCTCAAGCACCAGATGCTCTGCTCTCTAAGGGCCTAGAGTACCTGTAGGATTTGAATACACAGGGTCTGTCAATAAGCTTACTCAAGAGTACATTTGGCCTTCCACTCACTCGCTGAGTACTTCTCAGTTTTAGCCCATCTTCCTACGACCAGATTTTTTAAGGACTTACACAACTTGTTTCCTCCTGTGTGGAACCTGGCCTCCGAATGGAATCTAAATTTGGTTCTTAATGCTCTAAGGAAAACCCTCCTTTGAATTGATAGCTACATGCTCTCTCTTCCACCTCTGCCTGAAGACTTCATTCCTTATGTCCATCACTTTGGCTAGATGAATGGGAGAACTAGGTGTTCTCATGGCAGACTGACTATTCACTACCTTCTACAGAGAGAAAACTACACTGTGTCCTCATTCTTGCTTCTTCCCTAAGGTCTCATCAGAATACCATATTAATCAGGAAATCTATCCACTAGTGTTATATCCAAAGCCTCATGTCTCTGGGGAGGAAACCAGCCTACATACACTAGGTGTCTGGAGGGATCTCATATTCTACCTTGACAGTACTAAGACCTTGCCCCAGACTATTTGTATTTTTTGCAGAGATGATGAAGGGACAGCCTGTTTCCACACACAGACTACTAGGGTGGGTCTTGGGTTGCATCTTAATGTACTATGCCACTTCTGGAATAGAGCACCCTCACAGAGGAACAGCACACTGCACTATGGCTCAGTCACATCTGTAGCTCTTGAAATATGTTCCCATAATAGAAATCTGCAAGTCTGCAATTTTGTCCTCTGTCCATATGTTTGCCAAGCCTTATGTTATCTTACCTGCTTGTTGAACTGATATAGTGTTTGAAGATGCAGTCCTGTGAACTGTCTTGGATCTTCCTTCTCGGCATACACCAGTTACTGCTTGGGAGTATCCTACGGTGGAGCACCTATCGGGACATATATTCGAAGAAGGAGAGGTTTTTTATCTGTACAGTAACTTGAATTCTTTGAGATGCTTTGTTCCTATAGGTCCTCTACATCTGATCTTCCCTCTGCTGTGGAGTCTCTGGCTTAAATCTGTCTGGGGATTGGGCCTGCTTTGAGCAGGGGTTTGGACTAGATGACCTCCTCAGGTCCCTTCCAACCCTGATATTCTATGATTCTATGAAGTATGGAGTTTGCAACTGAGAAGGAACTGCTCTGCACTGCTTTTGCAATCTCCAGTCCAGAGCGCATGGCATGCATGCATCATTTGGTGGCACACCCACAGGTAAGTAACCTCCTTTTCTGCTGTACTGTATAGTATGCACCACCTTGCTACTATTGTCCTGGCTTGTGCACTGTTGAAGTTGAAATCATCAACTTTTCTGAGGACACATGTAATAAGGCACATTAGAGTATGGTGATTCAAGCCTGCCTTAAAGTTTACTTTTTTTTAAAAATTGCTTCCTTGATGATCTCAGCTTCCTCAGTTACATTCTTTCCCCCAGTCACTGCAGAAAGGTGATTGCAGGGCTATGAGATATTATGTGTCAAGATTCAGAATTCTGAATTATACCTATGGATTGGATCCACAGTTTACAGTAACATTTACTTATCCTGCCTGGTTATAGTACCGTAAATTATGGCACTCAGAAATAATATAAACAGTGCCCTATTATAGTCCAGAAACTATAACTAAAGAGCTCAGAAATTAACTACCTTGGAGACTACCTGCTGTATTATGAAAAACAAATATAGGGCCTAACTGAGAGAGGTGCTGTGCACCTGAAACACCCAGAAAAGGAAATGGGGAGCTCACCTCATCTCACAATATAGCCTGTAAATTAGTAGTAGTGGAGCTATGAGAAATCTCATGACTGACTGAAAACAGTCATGAGTCATTAAATTTTTTATCATTTACCTTTCTCAAGGTCCACAATTCTGAGCCCTGGAACAAAGTTTACTAATCAGCCCATCCATTCACATGTGTGCATTCTAAGTGACTGCCATGAGTTCTGTGATAATTATCTCATAGGAAGTAAAATAACATTTTTCCTGGCATTCAAACTATGTGTCCTTGTTAGTTTCAAAATATACTTCTGATGGAAAAAATTAAAAGTTCTGCAACAAATAATTAAAAATTCTGTGTTCAATATTTTAAAATTCTGCATATTTTATTTGTCAAAATAACACCATATAATCACACCAATTTGAATTATTTTTGGTCATTTATTTCAAAAAACCTGTCAGCAAGTATGTCCGTAACAATACAGACAACAAAAAAGATTCAGGAAATGTTTTTTGACAAATAGATTCCTTACTAGGCATATTAATACAGAACTGTGAGTAATAATTCATTTAAACTATAATACAGAACCATATTTTACGCACCCCTCAGTAACAGTGAAAAGACTTGGGGCAGTCAGGTGTAATGGACTAGCTGAGGGAGAGAGAAGTAAATTGCTGGGGAGGAGTATAGGTGTGAACTTGGATGGTTGTTTGGTATGGATGGGAAAAGTATGGAATAGGTTTTTGGGGGCAAGGGCAAGGAAGGAGTGTTAGGGAGTTTCCCCCATGCAGACGCTGGCCGACCCCTAGCTTCTCCCATTCAGTGATCTGCCCCTGTCCTCATGTGTCCCCACACCCCCATGTGTCCTTGGGCACCCTTTCAACATGTGTCCTTCGACCCGCAACTCCTCCATCCCCATTTGGCCCTGCACCCTTCTCCCATCCCTGTGAGGCTTTGTACCCCCTCCCCCATCCCCATGTGTCTGTGCCCTACCCAGCCACTCCCCTGTTCCTATGTGTCCCTGTACCCGCTCCCCCTGTCTCCATGTGTCGCTGTGCCCCTACTCACCCATCTCCTGTCCCTTATCAGAGGGGTAGCAGTGTTAGTCTGTATCCACAAAAGCAACAAGGAGTCCGGTGACACCTTAAAGACTAACAGATTTATTTAGGCATAAGCTTTCAGATGCCCCTCCTGTTCCTGTGTCCCTGCATCCCTGTCCCCATGTCTCTGTGCCCCTTCCTCCTGCCTGATGTGTATCTTTGCCCCCACTCATCCACTCACTGTCCCATGTGTCTCTACCCTCTCCCTGTCCCCATGTGTCTTTGTGCCCCAACTCAGCCATGCTCTTTCCCTATGTAGCTCTGCACCCTCCCCCAATCAACATGTGGCCCCGCACTTCCCTCCCTCCTGTGGCCCTGTGCCTCCACTCCTATTCAGCCCCTGTCCCAGTCTTTCTTCCTCCACTAGCCCTTATGAGCCACTGTCTGACCCCTCTCCTCCACACACACACCGTCTGTCTCCTGACCTGTCTAACTGGCACTGCAAAGAAGACAGTCTCTTTCTCTTCACTAGCTGGCTGGGAGCTGCTGCTGTGTTTTATCACCACAACGCACTGTAGCGGGCAAAAGGCAGAACTGTGCAAGTTATTTTCTGCAGGGAGCTGCTGTTGTTCTCGTGCCATAGCACCCTCTGATGGGCAAAAGCGGGAACTGTAGCAACATTTCAGCAGAAGTTTTTTTCTGCACTAAAAATTGAAATAATTATGCGCAAGCACAGTAGCAGAATTCCCTCAGGAGTAAAAATAAAATCTTCGGAAATTTATGACTATAATGGAGGATTTTCTAAATACTTTGGATGAAATTCAGAATATACATAAAACGAAGTCTGAGAACATTTTAATGAACCAGATCTGTTCTGTCAAATATTGCCTGACACATCTAATATTTACTTTTTGAGGTCAATTAATCTCAAGTTTACCAACAACAGAAGTTGTCATATTTAATGTAAGGTGGTTTAATGAATGCAATGACAAATGATCATGGGAATGCATGAGAATAGACTAGACTGAAAATGCACAACAGGAGATAGGCTCTGCCGAAGCTAGCTTGCTGCAGAAAGAAAATTACATTTAAGCTAAAGAAAATCTGAGACATTCACTTCTTGACATCCATCTTTTTGAAAATGAAGCAACTTTCAAACATGTTCCTGCTCGGTTAGACTTAGATTGACCCTATTAAATTAATACCATATTAAATTAATGCTGTTAGATCTACACAGTAGGATCATGAGCGCTTAGATCTTTTCTGAATGGAAGAGTTGTGCCTATCTAACTATAATCCCAGTGGAAGAGCCCTGAGCACTCTCGATGGAGCTTTGCAGATTTAATGGCATTTTTCATGGTGTAAAATTCTTATGAGTCTCTCTCTTTCTGGCTAATGAAAGAGTAGTGATCGGTGTTGGAAACTTACAATATTCTGCATACTCCAAAGTGGTGAAAAGGAAAGAGCAAATTGCTGTTTGAACAACTTTCAAACCTCTCAAACTGTCTCACACCACAAGTATACCATGAAGGAATAGTGTGGGAAAGAGTGCAATTGAGAGAGCTGAGATCATCAAGGAGGCAGGTTTTTTTTTACTTATAAGGCAGCCTGAAAACATCTTTTATTTTTTGAGGAGTGTCCCACTTCAGGTGGTGTCCATGTGCCTTTGATTGGAGAATTTTAGCAGCAGTGCTCATCTAGGTCACGCATGCACTCTCCCTATTGTGCACCCTTGTTAGTGCCTGTTTAGCACCATGCAACCAGACCCCATCAGTTCCTTCTCCACCCCTGAGTCCACAGATTCTACTTCAAAGTAGAGGGGAGGAAGGGGAGTAGTGGAGCACCCACAGGGAGGCCATCTTGAAGAACCTCAGTTACTGCGCAGGATGAGTAACCTTCTCTTCTTAAATTTCAAGCTAGAGGTTTATGGATGCATTATAAACAGCTGGAAATTGTAGATTCTGCAATAATGGATTATGAAAATGAAAGTCTACTGTACTTTTTTCATCCAAGAGAATTATCTACATTTTTAGATAGTAATTTAACTTTGCATGTACTAAACTGCTGATCATCCCTGCTTCAGTTTTTATGAAAAGTAATTCAAAAACTGCCAGATATTTTTCTTTATACTATGACTACGAACAACTGAATTATCTTTTCATGACTACAAAACCATTTCCACCTAGGCAGCTTTGTCAGTACAGTAGTGGCATTAGTTTGAGTCTTTTTTTATTCTATGTCTATTTTTCAACACAAATTGAAAATATCTGTTCTGTGTTTGCACAGCACCTAGCCCAGTGGGATCCGGGTTCATGACTAGGACTCATATACACTACAGTAATACAAATAATAATAAAGAATACTGTTCATATTTGCATAGTTAATACATGTGATGCCTTGCTTAACTTGCTGGGGTTGGCAAAGAATGAGGAACGCTTTTCTGGAACAAAGAGTCAAGCTTTGTCTTTTAATTAAATTTAAGTCTCAAACTCTGTTTGAAGTGAAATTGCTACCTTGTGTCATCTTGGTACACATAGCTGGAATTTTACAGCCCAAGCTAAAGGTCATAATGAATTTTATGAGTCTAGGTATCAAAGTACTTGAGAAAATGATTCGCGTCATAAACAACGTCTCTGATTATTTTCATCCTGAGTTTCACTCTGCCTGTAGTTCAGAATCATACTTTTCTGTGTAGGCAACGATCTTGTTCTTTCTACTGGTAAGTGATCCCATTCTCTCTATCCAACTTCTCCCTCTTGGTCATCTGACCCTTAGTTTTCTCTGTTTAAAACCTTAACTGCGGCTTTCATATTGGTAATAGTGTATATACATTTTAAGCACCTTTTATGACTCCTTCCTGTTCATGCTCTGCCTCTCTCAACCATGTATTGGTAAAGCTTCCTTCACAGAAAAGGTAAAAAAATAAAAACAAATATGAAGGATATTTTTCTCTTCCTCAAGAAACTCCTGAATAATTACAGAGAAACAGCATAGATGTTTGCTCAATAGGATAATCTTCTTCTGAGGAATAGGGAGTTGTTAACCTAAATATGCAGCAATAATAATTTTGGCATATGGCAAACCAGGCTTTTCAGAATAAAAATTATTTATAGTATTTATACAGAGTAGTCACTTAAAAGCTTTATTGCCCCAATTACAGTGAGTGTCCTTCATGCAAGAACTCAGTATAATTGTCCCAGCCCGTGATAATATGTTAAGATGATCGGTACTGTCTGATCCAAACCAGGATATGGAGGGGGAAAAAATTAAATGGTAAGATATTGAAGAAATAGGGGAAATTGTAGGTTCAGCATTTAGCATGTTATCAGCAACATTGTGCAATACCCTGGCAGCCACTTTTAACCACGTGACAGAGGAGATGCAATGTCCTTTTGAGATTAACAGGGTAATTCTCTGTTTTGTGCATGGCTGCTCTCTATGGTAGCAGATATAATAAAATATTTACACTTTAAAGTTAAGCATGAAATTAAGGGCCAAATTTTACTCTCAAGCTATTTTAACACCTTGTTAAAATTAGAAGGCTAAGTTAAAGCGTCTTTGAAAATTTGTTCTTAACATTGAGCAGGAAGGGAAAATTGCATACACAGTTTCCAAAATATTGTCAGAAGTTAGTATAGTTTGCAACAGTTACCAGCAAGTATCTTCTAAATTGCATACACTAAGGCTTGTGCACTATGTTAGCAGTTGGTTTAGACTCCTTATCTCTTCTGAGGACATATGTAATATGGCACATTAGAGAAGAAGAGATTAACTAAGAATGCATTTAGCATGCACCAGCCAAACTTAGAGGTTTCCACCACTTCCCTTGGAAGACTTCTTTCACAATTCAAAATATTTTGTATTAGGAAGCTTTCCTGGATGTTCATCTTAAACTTTCCTTTACTGTACTTCATCCCATTACTTTCAGCATAACCTAATTCAAAGGTTACCTGAAGTAGTTTCTTTCCATCTTTGATGTTTACATTTATCAAATATTTGTAGGCAGTTATGCTTCCTCCCTAGTTTTCATAAGACAGTTATATTGTACATATTTCTGTCTTCTCATTCTTCCACCTCACTTATTATTTATATTGGCTTTCTCTGAGCTCCCTCCAAGGCTGATCTAACACTGAGCTTTGTCTGATAATTTGTCTCTGTCCTCGTCGTCATGTTCCTATTACGCCTCTGGCATTTAGGGCAGGGGTGAAGCTCCTCCACTCCTGTCTGTTTCTGGCAAGTCTTTCAGTGGTTCCCCAGCTGTGCCTCAGCTTTTTCAGCTCGGGCTTCCACAGTTCTTTGCCATATTTTCAGGTGACCTCATTTTCACTTGCCTTCAGGTGTCCATCTTATTGCTACTCTGGTGATGGAATCCGTTTCCATCCAAAGCACATGACCAATCCATCTCCAGCTCCTCCTGGCAATAAGAGTGCTCAGATCCTCTTTGCTGCACTGTGTCAATAGATCGTGGTTTGAGATTGTTCTGCGCCAAAAGATGCAGAGGATTTTTCTGAGGCAGGTTGTATGGAATGAAGACAGTTTGGACGTGCCATACTTTCTCATTCCCCAGCATTCTGCACTATAAAGTAGTGTTGAAAGTACACAGCTCTGATAAATCTTAAGATTGGTTTTGGTATATTTTGATGATTTCCAGACTGTATTTAAATTTCTGAAGGTGTTCTTGGCTTTGATTTTGTTCCGCATGTCCTGGCTTGTTCCACCGTCCTGGGTGATGGTGCTGCCCAAGTAAGTGAATGTTTCTACATTGGTGAGAACATAATCCTCTATCCGTACTGATGATGGTGAGGCAATATTAAAGGTCATGATACCTGTTTTATTGTGGTTGATTTTCAGTCCAATTTGCTGGCTGAATGTGTTGAGTCGAGTTTTTTTTTTGTATGCCACTACCTCGATATAACGCCACCTGATATAACATGAATTTGGATATAACGTGGTAAAGCAGTGCTCCGGGGTGGGCGGGGCGGTGCACTCCGGTGGATCAAAGCAAGTTCAATATAACACGGTTTCACCTATAACGCAGTAAGATTTTTTTGGCTCCCAAGGACAGCGTTACATCAAGGTAGAGGTGTATATGATGTTGGGTATGTGATAGCAATATCATCTGCAAAGTCCAGGTCTTCAAGGGATGAGAAGAGTGTCCATTTCATGCCCCTTGGCATGTCTTCTGTTGTACGCCACATTACCCAGTCGATGGCAATGTTGAAGAGGATTGCAGACATGAAACACTCCAACATACTCCTGTTTAGACTTCAAAACTGAACTCACTGTGATCAACACTATATGTAAAGTTGAAATAGAAGGTTTTGATACCATTGATTATACAGAAAGGAATTCCATATGCCTGCAGAATGTGCCATAGGCTAGTCTTGTGAATGCTATCAAAAGCCTTCTAAAAGTCTATGAAATTTATGTGGAGTTGCTGTTGCCATTCTAAGCACTGTTCTATTATGTTTCATAGAGCGAAGATCTGGTCTGTGCCCTTTCCGAAAACCAGCTTGCTCTTTTCTGAGAACACTGTCAGCTGCCTCTGATACACGCTGGGCTGTGATCTTACACAGTATTTTTCTTGGCACAGATAAAAAGTGTGATACCAGGTCAGTTATTACAACCACTGAGAGTTCCTTTCTTTGGTATCTTCACTATAATCCCATTGGTCCACTCATCTGACACTTTTCCTCTTTCCCAGACTGATATAATAGAGGGACCAGGATAGATGCTGCTAATTTAGGATTTACCTTGAATAATTCTGCATTCAAGTTATCCTTGCCAAGAGTTTTCCCATTTTTTAAGGATTTGATGACTTTAATGATCTCTTCCTTAGTTGGGGTGTCTGTGTTGATATCAAGATGATCTTCTGTCTCCTAGATGTTTGCTTCTTCTTTAGGTGGCTCCCTGTTTAGCAATTCTTCAACATGCTCTGTCCAGCATATTTCTTGTTCTTTTTTGGTTGTTAAGAAGGGTCCTTGTTTGTTCCTGATGAGTTTTTGTTGGTGTCTGCCGTTTACCACTGATAAGCCGTGTAATTTTGTAAACAGTTCCTTGTTCACTATGAACAACTGCATTCTCTGTGTTCCTAGATTAGCAATATAATGCTGATTGTCTACTTTCCCAAGGCTTTGACCTCTTGGTGTGCCTTGCTATCCTGCTCGTGGTATTTGTCTTTTAGCTTGTGGGATTTTGTGTCTAAAATTTTTTTTTTCAGGGCTCCTCTGGTTTCTGTGGTGTTCCACGTACTGGGTGTAATCCACTCCTTCCTTCTCTTCTGCCTGTAGCCTGGGCAGTCTTCATTGCTCTGTTTATAAATTGCTGTTACTTTGTCCCCACCTCTTGTTGATCTCCTCATCTGCATTCCCCTCTTCTTCATCAAGGTCTGCAAGTGCTTGAAACCTGTTCTTTAGCTGCAGAATGAAGACTTTCTGTATTTCAAGGGACTTCAGCTTGTCAATATCATAACATCTATGTCCCTTGTTTGGTGGACCCACACTTCTCAGTTTTAGCTTGAAGGAGGCTGTCACAAGGTGGTGGTCGCTGCCAACATCTGCACCCCTTCTCACTTTTATATCTGTCAGTGAGCGTCGCCATTTGCCATTGATCATGATATGGTCAATCTGGTTCTTACCTCTGCCATTTGGAGAACACCATGTCAGCTTGTGAATTTCACGATGTTCAGATAGGGTTCTGCCGATGACTAGGTCTTTCATATTACAGAAATCAACAAGCCTTTCTCTGTTTTCATTCATGGTGCCACACCCATGTCTTCGCATTGCTCTGTCATTGTTTGTGTTGTCTTTACCAACCTTGGCATTCAGGTCTCCCATGACGTTAGGTTAGGTCATGGTGTGGTACTCTAACTCTGTCTGTAGTGTAAGGTAGAATTTGTCCTTTACTTCTTCATCACTGTCGTTTGTTGGAGCATAGCCCTTTCAGTCTGGCCCTCATAAGTCTGTTACTGATGGATTTCCATTCAAGCAGGGAATGCTCCACTCCCTTCTTCTAAAGGCAGAAACAGCAAAGTTTCTCCCAAGGCTGTTCTTAATCTTCCTGATCCGGTCCATCTGCTCTCACTGACACCCAGGATATGTAAACTGACAATGATTTTGGATGCTTTGAAGACTGGCTAGAGGGTGCCACCTCAGTCTTAATTCAGGACCATCCTCATTCCTGCTTGAGATCAGGCAGAAGCCATCCATATCTGATATGATCCTTCTGAAAGGGGGATGGGCCTGTTATACATTCCCCCCCCCACACACACACACATCCAGAGGGTTTTAAAAATAAGACATGATGGGCCAGGATAATTCCAGTTGTTCCCACGTGACCAAGCAATAGCAGTGTTCAGATCTTCTTCACCTTCCAGGGGCATCTACAAACTTCTGCTTGTGATGCCAAACATATTGTCACAATAGGACATGAGGAGGTATGGCCCAGGTGATACATCCTCACTATATTTAGCTGTGTGGCAAATGCAACTCTAATGGACCTTGAAAAATCTTGCAGTGTAGAGGTGCAACAGGTTCTGGTTAATTCCAGGAAGCAGTCACCTCAGTTGTGAATTTAAGTGGTATAGATTAGTGTACTCCATAGCTGACAAATGTGTAGATCCTGTACAAGTACCAGTCCAACGTATTTTTAAATACTTACTACATTTAAGGTCTTTAGAAATACAATAGAACCTCAGAGTTACAAACTCCTTGGAAATGGAGGTTGTTTGTAACTCTGAACAAAACATTATGGTTGTTCTTTCAAAAATTTACAACTGAACATTGACTTAATATGGCTTTGAAACTTGACTATGCAGAAGAAAAATGCTGCTTTTAAAATAAGATGGTTAATAAAACAAGCACTGAAATAGTTTCCTTACCTTGTCAAATCCTTTTTTAAACTTTCCTTTTACTTTTTTTTAGTAATTTTTGTTTAACACAGTACTGTACTATATTTACTTTTTTTTTTTGGTCTCTGCTTGCATACTTCCGGTTCCAAATGAGATGTGTAGTTGACTGGTCAGTTTGTAATTCTGGTGTGTGTAACTTTGAGATTCTGTGTATACATATCACATACATTACATATTTTCTCAGAATACAGTTAGGAAGAGCAGCTTATCATGTACTTAAGATAGGAAATGGGTCTTTGTACATGACACAGTTAAGACATTTATTAAAGGTCTAGTTAATATGTATCCACATTAGGACCCAGTTTTATGATGGAACTCTAATTTGATCTTGGCACACCTCAGGAATTCTTCTTTTGAACCCATAGCAGATTGTTTTTTATGTCATTTATCTATTTAAACACTTTTTATAATATCCATTACACCAGCAAGGTGGGTGAGCAAGCTGCATGCTCTCATGGCAGATCCACCATTCACTGCTCTTCATAAAGATTAACATTGTCCTCAGAGCTCACCTCAGATTCCTTCCTAAAACAATTAACAATCAGTTAATTTTCTTTTCTGAAATCTCATGGTCATAAAAGAATATAAACTACATATTTTAGATGCTAAAAGAGCTTTCGATTAGTACCTAGATGGGACAGGAGAGTTCTGCTAAACTTTTTATTTCTTATGTTTACTACTATGAGAGTCATGCCAGTCCTGCTTGGTCATTATCATCTTGGGTGAAACAGCATATTGAACAGGCATATAGGGTAGCATCAGTTCCTCCTCCTATTGGAGTTAGGTCACACTCAACCAGAGCAATAGCTTCTCTATAGCACATCTCAGACATGTTCCAGTTCTTGAAATACAGGAATATATATAGGAATGTAAGGTTGCTATTTGGAGTTGCGATCATACATTTACAAAACACTATTCATTTGATTTGGCATCGAAATTAGATGTCCTGTTTGATAGAGCAGTTCTGCAATTTTTATTCAGTTAGGACCCTGAGTCACACTATCCAGTGCTGGGGTTTTGCTTATCTAGCAAAAATAAGCAGAGGATGTTCAGAGAAGAAATGAAGGTTACTTGTAACAAGTCCTTGGAAATGGACTCTGAATATTCACAGCTGCCATCCACCTGCCCCTCTTCTTAGGAGACTTAATGAGATTTGACTGCATAAGTGGTCAAAAGAATTGTGGCAGCCAACAGTGTCATGCCCCTTTTTATAGCCTTGCTCTCAGAATGCTCAGGAAAAATGAGGGAAGGGGCTAGAGGGGGTGTGCAAGTTCTCCAGTGGGCACTGCCACATAAACTTTCCACCATCTAATATGCATGGGGTGATGCATCGCATGAGTGTGAATGTGCAGAATCTATCCTGAAGAACCTTGGTTATAAATAACCTCCATTTCTGGTTCAGCTTTTGGTTCCTGTTACCTCCTAAACTGTTTGTTGTTAATGTATGTATTGTATTAAAGCAGTGCCAAGAGTCCTCCTTTGTGCTAGGTAATGGCGCAGTTAAAGAGTATTGGGGGAACAGTTAAAAAAGTGAGAAAGGTGTGATCTGTTTAGTAATTTTATATTGGGGTGGAAGAGATATAGCTCTCTTGCTCTTCTATCCTGTCACCTGGCAATTCAAACTGACAGTATTTTTAAAAAATACCAATTCTGGTCTCTTGAGAGAGACATAAGTACTAGCTTTGAATGTGAGCTTTATAACCTGTTGCATAGGTTTTCATTTGGTGTTTGCAACAAAAAGTTAATCTTTGCATGACTGTAGTAAAAAATACCTCCATGTCTGGTTTCTAGAAAATTCTTCTGTTGATGGCAGTGATTATTTCTTTGTTGAAGAATCCTTTTCTGGCAAATGAGGTGTATAAATGGCCTTTAAATATCCTTGTGTTAGTTACAACCTGTTGACTTATTCAAGTGCATATGACAGATTGAACCATGTTTGTTATGACTATAAAATCAGCTGGCTGAAAGATCTCTGAACCATGTGGCTGTGCTATCCACACTACCCTGATTTCTTCATTTCCAACCAGGATTTTAAATCTCATTTTACAATTGTCATGCTATCAACATCCGTATTGATCAAATAAACCAGTCTTGGTCTACTAATTCCTAGCAAAAGTACAAATGTGGTTCTTGATAATTCAATACAGAGAAAACTATTCATGCTTTTCCTATCCTTTCTTTGGTGGCCTTCTGATAGGCTTGCAGGGGATTCTAAATATTGCCTATAATTTGGCTCTTCAGTTGTTTTACTAGCTTCTTGTTCAGAAATGTATTTGGCTAAATTCTGGCTGAGCAGTGCTTGATAAAGTCTGGAGAACTGTGAGCAAAGATGTCCTGGAGCTACTTGAAACAATGTTGGCCTATTCTACAATGTGTAGTATAAGGCAGCCTGAAGGGTTGGGCACTGATATGAATAATGGACTATCCAGTTTGATTCATAGAGTCTAAGGCCAGAAGGGACCATGTGATCATCTAATCTGATCTGTATAATACAGGCCATAGAACTTCCCCAAAATAATTCCTTGAGCATATTTTTAGAATAACTTGACTTACAATTTATAAGTGGTGGAGAATCAACTATGACTCATGGTAAATTGGCCATGGCAATCCCTCTTATCAAGATCTTCTCTGACAGGAAGCAGTGTTCTCCAAAAGGGCCCATAGAGCTGGTTCCCCTCTGTATTTTCTCATTCTAAAGAAGGGCCAACTGACAGGCCCTATTCTGGATCTCTGGGTGCTCAAAAGGTTTATAAAGAAATTCAAGTTCTGGATGGTTATGCTCCCCTTGATTATCGCTTCCCTTCCCCAGGAGTCTGGTTCTCAGCTCTCAGCATGAAAGATGCCAATTTCCACATTGACATTCACCCAGCTCACTAGAAGTTTCTCCATTTTATGGTTGGACACTCCAATTATTAGTTCCATGTCCTCCCCTTTGGTATCGCAGTTGCTCCCTGAGTCCTCACAAAAGTATTTGCTATCATTGCAGCCAAACTGTGACATCTCAGCCACTTGGTATTCCCCTATCTGGACAACTGGCTCCTCGTTGTGCCATCCCACAGGTGCCTCTTACCAGCCATCTTGACCTTTTGTGGTTTCCTCTCTGCTCCTGGGATTTGCATTAACAAGGAAAAGTCAGTCCTTGTACATACCCACCAGATCATCTTTATTGGTGTGTGCCTGGACTCCACCTCTCGGTGGACTGCTTTGCCACCCTCATTTCTATCATTACCTTGCGCCGCACCTCGCACACCTCCAGCCACTGATTTCTTTCCCTCCTTGGCCACATGGCAGCCTGTAAATCCCTAATGCCCCATGCCCACAACCACATGTACTGCCTTCATATGTGGCTCCTGTATATCTACAAGCTACAGACAGACCGCTTGGACAAACCCATTGTGCTTCCCCGAGTTGTTCTGGCCTCCCTTGTGTGATGGACCAAACTGTCCAAAGTCCTAGTTGGCACCCCCTTCACACCTCCAAACCCCAATTCCACTCTCACAGTGGATGCCTACCTCACCGTCTGGGGCGGCCACCTGAATGGTCACACAGTCCAGGGCCTCTGGACAGCACGAGAAGCTAGGATGTGTCAACATCTTGGAGATGAGATCCTCTTGTCTTGCTTGTTGGGCGTTCCTCCCCCTCATACAATCCCATCACATTCAACTGCTCTCCGACAATATGTCTGCAGTAGTCTATATCAACAAGCAAAGTGGTGCCAAGTCTCCCTCCCTCTGTGTGGAGCCTGTCTATATCTGAAACTGGTGCATCAAGCACAGTGTTATCCACAGGTTGCATATCTCCCGGATGCCCACAACTCCCTGACGGACATGCTCAGCAGGTTCTTCTACACAGACCACGAGTGGGAACTGCACAGTCCCACCTTGCACTCCATTTTCCATAGGTGAGGCTCCCCTTACTGGGACCTCTTCATGACCAATGAGAACCATAAACTCCCCCTTTATTGCTCCAGAGGAAATTGTGGAGGCAGTCTCCTAGGGCAACTTTCGGTATGCCTTGCTTCCCATTCCCCTGCTCTCCCAGGTCCTGTGCAAGATTCACCAGGACTGAGCAACGGTCATACTGATAGCCCCTTTTCAGCCTCACCAGTATTGGTTCACAGATCTCCTTTGTCTCTCCGCTCATCCCCCGCTTTGCCTCCATGCACATCCGGATTTCCTCACCCAGGCATAGGTATATCTCCAGCACCCCACTCCACTCATGGCTTGGTATTTGAATGCAGCTCGCAAATAAACAGAGCATGCTCTACCCTGGTGCACGAGGTCCTCGTGCACAACAGAAGACTGTCTACCAAGGCCTGTTATCAAGCGAAATGGAAACCACCTGGGATCACTGCCACCATTACCTGCTGGACTCCATATCCATTGCTATTGTCTTTGACCACCTTCTTCAACTCAAACTGCTCCTTAGACCTGCACCCCAAATTCATCCCTAAGGTAGTGTCCGCATTCCACCTCAACCTGTGCATCCACTTCCTGGACTTCTATCCCAAACCTCACACCTCCCACAGAGCCAGAACCTTGCACTCTCTTGATGTCGGCTGTGCACTGGCCTTCTACCTCCAACACATCTGTGCCTTCTACACTTCATCTAGGCTCTTCATTGCCATTGCCAAACGTTGCAAAGAACAAGCCTTCTCCTCACAATCGTCTCCAAATAGATCTCTGTTGCATTTACGAATGCTACTCTCTCCAAGATACCTCCACCTCTTGAAGTCACAGCTCACTCTGCGTGGATGCATGCCATCACATTGGACTGCATCACAGACATGCTGTGGCAGGACATTTGCTGAGCAGCCACATGGAGCACCGTCCACACCTTTACCTCTCACAAAATCATCACTCCAGCAGTGGCAGTGGATGCAGCCATCAGCCATGCTGTCTTGCAGTTTATAATTTCTTGCAAATCCTCACACCCACCTCTATGCTGATCACTGCTTTCTACTCACCCATGTTTGGAATCCATATAGGGACCATAACTTGAAGAAGACGTTATTTACCTGTAACTGGAGGTTCTTCACGGTGTGTGCTCCCTATTTGGATTCCAGTATGTGTCTGTGCTATGGACTATGCTGCTTAGTTGTAAAAGAGATACTGGAGCAGGGTCAACCCACATGGCCTCTTATAGTCTCAGCTGCGGACACAAGGACAACACACGTGCAGATCAGCAGACACTGATACAGAATGGTTCTGGCTCTGACACATGGCGTGCATGTGCACCCACATTTGGAATTGAGATAAGGACCATTCATCTCAAACAACCTCCAGTTACAGGTAAATAACCTCCTCTTCCCACTTTGGTTTAAATTATGTTATATAAATGTAAGGGGGCAAGTACTAGCTGAGGGAAACAGGATGTAGAGCATCCAGGAATAACTGGAGCAAAGAGGCATGCCAGCCAAGCTCTACCCTGCAGCTTGACGATAAGGGAGCTGCAAAAGTGATGCCCCTCAAACTGCTCCAGTGCTTGAGCATTTGGCCCATAAACTGTAAAGTGGATCTGATTACGTCTGAGCTGTAAGTAGAACCACATAAATCTCCTGATATCGTATTGCTGTGGGAAAACTAATCATAATCTTGATCACCTATAAATTCATAATAAACAGGATTAAACAAGAAGCTCTTTCAGTGTGGCATTAGAACTGGTGGAGAAATGGGATAGTAATGTTCAAACAAATACCCTGTAAGCTTTATGAAGCGTTTCAACTGAAGTGTGATTTTTAGGGGGCATTTTAGTAAAACAGTAAGGCCAGCTGGTTTACACTGATTATTTCCTACAGAATTATCACCTGTTTAACGTCATCTGTAATGCCACGTGGCACAGCATACAATTTGATCACTATGAGATACAGATCTCTGATTTCAGAAGTGAAAAATCTTAGAAATATATTTTTAACACTAACTGATACAGATGGCTGTCTGGGTTTTTAGTTCTCTTGTTATTCCTTTTCTTTATGTGGCTGGATTTTCTATAGCTAAAACACCACTTTTCCATGGTATCTGAAAAAATATTTTAGAAGAAGTTCAAGTAAATTTCTGAGCCACAATGCAAAAGTGTCTCAGTGTTTGAACCACTAGGCTGATGCCATAAAGTATTTTTCGTTCAGCTTCTGGATCAGCTACTTTAATTGCAGGGATTGTGGCAGTAAAGGAAAGGGGGTGCTCCCAGTCCTCCCTGGACAGCTGTAGTCCCCTGATTGGTACCTAAATAATATTACCAAACACATCTGCCAGGCCACCTGCAAAGTCCTGAAACTGAATGCAGATCATAGGTCTAATCCTGGCTTGGTGCACTGATACCATCTACTACCCAAGTGATGCCGTCAGATCTCATGTAGGGTGCTCTGGCCAGAAATCTGAGGAGGGTTATTTAAGTCAATGGTAAGTTGCTATGTCCTTATATTATTTTCCCTCTTACTCTATTTGGAAAGAGGTTGCTGCTCCAGTGCCAGCAATCCTTTTTCACTGGGTAACCTTTCACCTTCATACACACAGCCAATATTGATTCAAATAGTATATTGTTTGCTTATTTTTAAATTCACTACTACTGGAAGCAAAAAAACGTATTTTATTCTTCTGAGTTAAAAATACACCCTGCTTTTTGGAGGGCTTCACTTTGTAGACAAAACATATTAACGAATTCCTGGTGCTGATCTTTTTTTCTCAGTCTTGTGTTTGGTTATGAATTAAATCTGTCATTCTGAAATAACAGATACAATAAAATACTCTTACTGCACCCACTGGGAATTACATGACTGTTAGGTGTTCTGGCGCTGGAGGGGACTCGTGAGCAGCTAAAAATCCAGAATCTGTCCACTTACTTTTGTCTCCAGTGGCTCATTTGCTTTCCCTAGAAGTTAAGGAAATCTTTAAAGGCTTTCAGGCTTTTGACTAGGACTTGGCATTAATTCTGGTGTGAACCACTATCATGCTAATTCAGTCAGGGACTCGTTTTAGTCAACATTATTTATGACTTTTGGATGAAGTATTTTTTTAACTGGCTGTACTGCCTAATAGCCAACTCTAACCTGTATGTTACAGCCTTTGTTATTTATTAGGATCTTGTATATTTTTTTATTTTGGCTTTTTTACTGTATTTTAGTATACCATCTGAATGTAAATGATATTCAGAATAAAATGATTTGAACTAAAATAACATGCTTTCAAAGTAATAGCTTTCTGCATAAAAATGCAAAATGCACTCTTTGTCTAGTCCTAAGACCAACAGTTCACAATAAACTACATTATTTTTCTACCTATAAACGGGCTTTAAATATAAAGTATTCTGAAATGAAAGCTAAACAAATTGAGTCTAATACTTGTTTTTCACTGGTGAGAGATTTAGAGGGAAATCAACTTTAAGCTGTGCAAAAAATAGAAGAAAATTACTGGTTTCTTTCATAACTCATAGATTTCACAGCAGAAATATCCCTTTAATCATTAATTCTATTTGTATTAACTCCATATTATATTGTGCACTCTAGCCAAGATGCTTTTACTTATTCTTCATCGTGAAATTTCTCTAATCTCAAGGGTTTCCAACATCTCTGGTTTGATTTTAAAACTCAAATAAACTCTTCAACTAATCAGCACTTTAATTGCACATATTATATACTTTCTAGGGCTAAAAATATGTATTTCAACATACTCATCAAAACAATCTGGCATGCCCAATCCTTTACATGCATAATTCCAACATGCCTTTGGGAGCTTTTGGTATGCACGGAATGCGGGATTGGTCCCACATGGTAATATGCCATCATGTTTTCTGAGTTTCTTTAATCCAATGCAAATTTTATTTGAGAGAATTTCACAGGATGAGAACTTCTTAAAGAATATTTTTATTAAATTTTACATATTAGAAATGTTTGACATATAGTGCAGCCTTTGGTCATGCAAGTATTTATGATTATGTTCAATAAGCTATAAAGTTACATTGTGAAGATACATAAAGGCACATAAAGTTTGTTTTAAAGGCCTAAAATGAGAGCTATTCAGAGGAAAGGAGACACAGCAAAGAAGGAAAGGGAGGGAGGTGGAAGTGTGTCTCTAGGGTGGGCTCAGAGGGAGTTTTACTTTTGACCTCATTGGCACCAGAATTAGGCCAACACTGAGTGACTTTGAAAATCTTACCCCTAGTTTCTAACCAGTTATAACTGGAGTAGTTCATGCTGATCTGTTAGATGTAAGCCAAGAAGGGCAGGGTTTCCAAAGAAGGGACCTAAAATGTCCAGCCAGATGCAAACAGGTAATTAAAACCTGAAAAGTGTGTAATCTCTCCTATTCTTCGTCTGAGCACTCATACTGTGCATGGGAAATTCAGGTGCCCCAATTTTTAAAAATCTGATGCACAGTATCTGATTTTTTAAAAACTGTGAAGTACAAGGCTATGCAAAAAAATTGTGTGCAGCTCTCTCTGATATGTATGCACAATTACTGTATGTGCATGTCTAAGTTGTCCATTTGTGCACACTGATGAAGTTTGTCTACTATATTAGATGCAGAATTATGCATGTACATAGTCTGTAATGTTCTTCTCTGTATAACAGCTGAATTGATACTGTGGGTATTGCCTCTCAAATTAACATAGCCACCTCCAAGACCTCAGAGAAACAGGAGTGGTTGGGCTACAAGATCTAGTGAAAGTCTAAATGAAAATATTAGATATTATTAGCTCATTCTCTCAATCCTCGTCTGGTGTATTACTTGATCTTATTAGGTTTAGGCTTTTGTAATTTTACTGTTATGTCACAGCCATTGAACCCAAAAACATGCGAATTTTAAAAAATTACTCTGTTTGTAGTTAGGTGTCTGGGGGAGAGAGAGATAATAATTCTGTCTTTGTAACTGAAAGCTCTAAAATGTAATAGTAAAGATAAAAGTATCTGGGCTGGTAACAAGTCTGCTGCAATTTAGTGATTTTGCACATGCTTTAGACCCCAATTCAGGAAATCACTCGAGCGTGCGTTTAATTCTCATGGACTTGAATGGGACTCAGAGCACATACCCTATCTTAGGGTATGAGCGACAAGCCTGTCTACACTGCAAAAAAAAAACAACCCAAAACCCTGCAGTCCAACCAACCTTAGGTCCAGGTCAACAGAGTTGGGCTTACTGGGGTCGCACTATGGGACTAAAAATAGCAATGTAGACATTCCTGCTCAGGCTTTGAAACCAGTCAAAGCAGAGCAGGTCTCAGAGGCCTGAGCTCCAGCCCAAGAGGCAGTGTCTACACTGTTATTTTTAGATCCATAGCATGAGCCCAAGTCACGTGACTAGGTCTCTCAGACATGCTGCCTAGAGGTTTTTTGGCAGTGTAGACATACCCATAGTGTTCAATATGTCCACCCTCACTAGTATCTGAGCACCTTACATGTAAAATCACTAAAGGCTTTGCTATTGGACTTCATGGAGTCTGTGGTTCATCTCTATTTTGGCATGTAAACTCTGCTGCTTGTACATTTTTCTTTTCACCCTTGTTTAAGCCCTCCTTCCTGAATACCAATGCTTTCCTAAGTGAGGCCCTTAATGTGAAGTAGAAGACTCTAGTAAATAAGTGAACTCTCTCCCAGATCCACACCAATTGGAGTACATTTTCTTTTTTTATGTTCATTTTAAGGGACCTTTGTTTCCCTAATTTTATTTTTGCTGTTTCGTTCCTGTCAACAAGCAATATGAGATTATATATGTTGTAGATTTACACATTTAAGAAGTATTGTTTTCACCTTTTTGTTTTCAGTTCACAAACAGCTGTCAGTTCTTTAGTTAGGGTAATAAAATTAGGCAGCAAGCTAAAAATTGCAGAAAGATCATAGACTTCCTCCTGCTTGCGATGCCCTCTGTGAAGGGGTCTAGCTAGAGCGGAAAAAATTGAGGGGTTCCCTGCAAATTTTCTCTTAAAGGGGAAGTGGTTTCAGATGCTGTTGAATTTGCAGAGGGCAAAGCCGCCTGATCCTGGGAATGACTCATGCCTCTTCTGACTTTCCATCCCCTTGGCAGCACAACTCTATCAGGAAACGTGCTGCTACTGGTTGGGTCCCTCTATAGCTATTCATAAGCAGTCATGGATTCAAGCAGCACTAACTCCCACTTGGATGTCTGTGAGGTCGCAGGGGATGTGGTGCCACTAACTTGCCCTGCCTTATCCCCAAATTCCCTACGCAGTTGGCATTTCCTCTCTCTTTCTCCAGATAGAGGACAGAGATTTTTTAAGACAATCAATCCTAATAGTAACACATTGCATCCAAGGATATTAAAGTGCTTTACAAACAGTGAAATAAAGATTAGGCATTGCAGATGTTTTCTATGTATTTTTTGATTAAATCTCCACATTTTGGATATTTAAACTACTGTATGAGATTGTTTATAGATGAAAACTGCTAGCATTTCAATTAAACCATATTAAAACATAAGTATTATTTAGCAGAGAGTCTCTGCTACAAAACAAGTGAATAGGAAATATTAACCCTAGGATTTATGTGCTCTGTGAGTCTGGCAATTAGAATGCAATTATATATCCCTTTAATTTGATAAGTACTGCCAGCTTTACAGTTGTGACTAGTGCTATACTACATTTCTACTGGATTAGCAGTGGCCTTTTATCAGATGACATCAATAATATTAAAATCTATACTAAAAATATAACTCTACGAGAGCGAGAATATGCTGTTATCAATTCCAGTTAATGTATATATCAGTATCAAAGAGCATAAATGCTTTTTTGTTGTAACATATTTTGTGGTTGAGGAGAGTCTGGCTCTACATCTGAATTATTATTCTTTTGTTTCTTTGGGATCATCCTTTCTTGTGCAAGATGTAGAGGCACCTTTGTCCTTAACAGGGAGGTTCCTGTTTACTTTGATTTTTTGTGGGTGATGGTGGTTTCACATCACAGTAGCTAAAATCATATCCAGAAATAAAGTCCTTCTGAGAGATTTCATCTAAATATGATTCATAAACTCGGACAGTGCTCCACCTGTTCTTCTTCTCCAGAGATTTATGCAAGAATTCTTTCATTCTCTGGTTCTCTTTGGAGGTAGATTCCCAAACTATTTCAAGTTCACCTTCCACTTCTCTGAAAGAACAAAAATAAAAAAAGAGGATGCTGATTTCAAATTCAGTTACTTTAAAAGTTAATTTGTACAGTATATGCCTTTAACATTTAACAAATAGTGTAATTGCATGATACACGTCTTCAAGTACCTGAAGTGTTTTAATTGAATTGGTCTCCATTGTGTTTAAAAAACACATTAAGTATTTAAAAAGGTTAGGAAGAGAGGATGTGATTAGAAGCAAGACATGAGTTCTGGGCTCATGCAATAACAACATATTGTAAGAAACACACAATTTTGCATCAGTCCTTCCCAGCACATGGATATGGATCCCCCTCAAAGCACTAGCCTGTGATCAAAACAGTTCTTCCTTATTCCTCCACCATTTCTAGGGAACATCATGGGTCAATTTCTCCTATTACACCAGTACAACTCCCCATTTAAGTCGCTGATAGTTGTACTTGCATAAATGAAGGGAGAATTCAAGCCCATGTTTGCACTTATACTTGATTTTGCTCCCTCTCTGGACAGCTATGAACATGGCACTTGTACCGTAGGGGAGAGAAAAGAAACTCTATGGATGTTTAAAGAATCTGCCAGCAAAAGTCACTCATGCAGATATTACCCCACTTCCTTAGGCATCCAGTAGCATCACCTGCAGAGCACACTTAACCCTGCGAATAGATCCCAGCTGCTCTTGAGCACTGATGCATAGGCTTCCATCAAGCCACTTCTGACCATTTCATTGCACATACTGCTGTTTTTTTTTAAATTGACTGGTTTTGGGGACAACTTAATCTAATGTTGACACTTTGATAAAATAACCCTTTGAACAAGCCATGATGATTATCTGCCACTTGCTCTAGGATGCTAAGCATGAGAATCCTGGTAGATGGTATCTTTAGAATATCTCCATTACCAAGGAAAGGAGCTGACAACTTCCTGCACTGCACTTCACGGAGTTACCTCATTCACATACAACTACTCTCCAAGTGCTGCCTAATTTGAATTTGACTCACTTCCCTTCTTGTCACATCTGCTGAGAACACACACAGTCTTGTCAGAAGGCAACTGAATGAAAATGGCTGTGATTTGATATCCGTTTGTACCTTTAAGGCTTCCTCTGGTCTTGTACAGTGGCTGGCTTTTATAACTGCACTGTGGTTTTTATTTGGCATTAACCTACTAGCTTAATGAAAAGCAGGTGGCTCTCTTCTATTCCCTGTATACCCATGTGGTCTCAGATTAATGCATTCTAGATCAGCCTGTAAATAAGGGAATAAGTTGGCATAAATACTGATGTGTGAAAGTTAGAATCCTTGTATTTGACTAGGATTTTTTTAATTTTGTGATAAATATCTGTGTGACTTTCAGCTGATAAAGCATATGACCAGCTGTAATATGGCAATAAAGATATTTCAGCATCGTAACACTTAATTGTACTACTCAATTGTGCATCTATCTACATGCTGCCCATATGCTGATATGCAATGCCATTCTCAAATGTTCTGAATTTTTCTTTTTGGATCCAATGTTCATTTTAAATCTATACCACCTCTCTCTTATACGTACACACATGCAGCATGTATATACCATTCACACACACAAGCCTTAAGTCCACTCTTGAAATCCCATCACTAGCTTTCTCTTGCCTTCCAAACCAAGGCACTATGTTATCCTTCCCTGCCTACAGCTCTGCCCTTTTTAATCTCTCTTGCTCCTCTTGCTCCGCCATGCCTCTCTTCTCACTGCGTCATTTCTGTGTTTCTTACACTCTTGTCTCTGTGTTTTCTTTCATTCCATCCTTTGTATTTGGAACTTCAGAAATGGGTGAAATCATCTTAGTGAAAATGACTCTTGTACCGTGTAGATCTGTTGTAGGCCCTGCTCATTATTCAGCCAGGTCGGTAAAAAAGAGAAGCTTGCTGACATTTGTAGGAACTTCACACTGCATGCCAAAGATATTCGGGGGGGACTAAGACTACAGGGAAAGAGGATCCTGGATACTTACTACATTCCCAACAGCATTGAACCAGGGCGAGAAAATGCAAAATTTAAGAGCTGGAAGGGATTCAAAGAGTGCTAGCTGCTTAGAAAGGCAGAATGTTACATTATTTACATGAGACAGATTTTAAGAACTAGACAATGTTAAAAACTTTTGTTTTAATAAGATAATGCTGCTTTCCATCCCAAATTAGACAATGAAACCCACTTCAAAAGCAGGAACCTAAACAGTAACCAGAAGTACTGAAGAAAACTGTGAAACTGAAACAATTAAGGCTACACGAGACTTTCTTTTTTTAAAGAACTGCTTCTGGAAGTGCAGTATGACCCGACCCCACTGGTGAATAGGAGGTGAAGAGAGTGAGGCTGTGTCTGAGGTATAGCAGAAATTTCAACAGGACCATTATTGTGTCTTTTTTCTGTTGCTTTTATGAGAGAGATTGAGTCCACCTCAGAATGGAAATAAAATCAGTGTTTTGTGGATTGTTGCATCAAGACCTTTCTTAGCCTTTCCAGGTACATGCAGATATTTGCATATGCTGAATGCTAGTTGCAGTCCTCTCTTGCTGAAATGCAAGCTGCACTACAGCAAATACCTAATGTGAGTAGCATGCAGCTGGGTCTTTTTGGATGAGAACTTAATAAACAAGACTGTGTGTGACTATTTTTCATACGGTTAGGCAGAAACCTGTGTCTCCCTTTGTGTGCTCTCTGAATGAGGTAAATGTTCGTGGCCCTCCTCTTCTTATGAAATCTCTTGGTACTTTTTGGAATGTCCTTGGCCAAATTTCTCTTTGCTCTTGTGCAGAAGACTGTGTGCTGGCTTTCTCTAGCGGTAGTTGGATTTCAATGTTTGTATAGAAGCAGCTAAGTATTGTTAAATTCCTTTAGTATGACAGGTCTTATAGTGTAGAAATGTGAAACATTAATAAATAACTGACCTGACACTACTCAGGGTGGGGAGAATAGCACATCTTAAATATTTTTGACTTTCTCCCTCAGACTCTCTGTAGCCACTTGGCCAAAAACTGAGTTAGAATTAAAACTGTGTGTTAAAAGGGGGTTTATGAATTCATTCTGGTATAGGGAGGTGCCAAGTGTTTAAAAAAATACTCCTTCTCTGACACTTCCAGTCTCTCTGGAGCACACATGGAAGCCTTCAATCCTACTGAAGGGGATTTCTGGAGAGTAGATGCTGTCCCTATATCACACAGAGCAATGTAAAACAAGCCTTGAAATGCACCTTTTCATATCTCAATTCTTTTGCAAGATTGTGTTAATTGTGAACTAAGCCAAAAATGAAGGTTGTATGGAGAGATTTGAAGGCTGGAAATCATTCCTGTGTTTCAAGGAAAGTGTTCCAGATAAAATGCTTTAACAAATCTCATTAAGCAAGTATTTGCTTCTTAAATATTTAATCCTTGAGCCCTGCAGGAAGTTGTGGGGGGAGAGAGAGAGAGAGAGAGTGTGTGTGTGTGTGTGAGAGAGAGAGAGAGAGAGAGAATAAATTGTGCCTCTGTTGTCTTTTGTAGCAAACTGGTCAACTGAGGGGATGCCCCATATCTACAAAATAAATTGCAGCACGCTGTTTTTGAGAGACCACTTGTGAGTGAATGAAAACCCAGCTAGTTTTGGGAACCAGGTAAGTGAGTGACTTGCCATCAGAGCGATGTTCTGCTTGATGCATAATTTCCAGAGGCTTATCACCTCCTGACATTTGTATGGAGTGGGTCGTTCCCCCCTGCACTCTTCCTCCCCCCATCTATTTAGATAATACATGGCAGTTGTATTGTCAGTTAGAATCTGGACTGCTGAATCTTTGACAAGAGAAGGTCCTGGGAAGCTCTGTAAATTTGCTGTAGCTTCAGGACATTAATGTGAAGCCTCACTTCCTGGTCTGTCTGTATTCCTTGCACCCATGAACTATTCAGGTGAGCACCTTAGCCTATTGTAGAATTGTTGGTTACAACTGTCTTCATTGCAAGGGGACTGGAAAAGGTGTGTGTGTGCGTGCGTGCGTGTGCGCAGGGGGGGAGAGAGATTCCTATGCTGTCCTGGTCTGTCCACCATTCCACAGAATGTAAGACTACAGGAGCAGCTTGGACCAGCCTGTCCAGATGATGCCTGCTTGGCCGGTAAACTGACTTTAGCCATGCTTATAGAGGACAAACTTGGAGTCCCGCATGGTCATATATTTGCATGCAGCCATGTGACCTAGCAACCTGAGGCATACTTGGGCCCTGGTAGATGGGTGAGACCTGCAGCCAATGATTTTAGTGTATTATCCATTTTATTGTGTGATGTATAATTAATATATTCATTGTATGTTAATAAGAGTTAATTTGTAGGGTTATAAGAGTATAAGATTAATCAGTATTTAGAGGAACCAAGTATTAGACATGAGAAAGACAAGCTGAAACACAAAAACCTGTAGGTTGAGGCCTGTAAGACTTTAGCTTAGCTATTCTAGGCCTTGGAGGCAAGAATTATGACATAAATGACCGAGGAATAACCCAGTGCCCTAAATTATGGGAAAAGAGGTACCAAGTGATAATATTGCACAAAATTACCCAGATTAATATTAGATCATAAAAATACCGTAAAAGTGCATCTGTCTCAGCCATATATCTTAACCAAGGGATACAAGTTGTACGTCAATGCTAGTGAGAACAAAGGGAACTTACACAGCCTAGAAAACTGGGGTTGCTTAAGTTTCCAGGGGACACAGACCAATAAGAGAAAAGAGGGTTGACACTTGTATGGACATAAGCAGAATGTAGATATAGACAGAATCATATTATAAAAGGGGGATGCCCAGACTGGGAAAATTGAGCTCCCTCTGGGAGACTCCAGTAGGTACCATCCCTCTACTGATGACTAAGCTATGAGAGACCCATCAGACCCTAACACTATTGTTAAGGATGTGAGTATAAGTATATTTGTAACTCGTGTATAGGTCTCTATGGAATTTCTATATGCTTGGGTAATCATAACTTCAACTGTAACTTTAATAAAACTTGTAAAATAGACTAGACCAGTGGTTCTCACACTTTTTTTTCCACAGACCACTTGAAAATTGCTGAGGGTCTCGGCGGACCACTTAATGATCTTTCCAGATGTTGTTTGTACCATTAGCTAACTATTGTAAAGCGCTTGGATAAAAGCACTATATAAAAAATCCCATAATAATAAACTTTTTTTGTTCTGCAGATAAAAGCACACAACTCTTATTTTAATATCAATAGTTTTACCTTTCTAATGCAATGGATGTGCCCTCTCTCACCCACCGCGGCACCCCCCGAACTGCAGCTGGGAAGGAGAGCCATTTCTCTCCAGCAGACACAGCCTTGGAGCTGGGGAAAGTCGCCTCTTTCTCTTGCTGCCGCAGCCCAGCACATCCCAAATTCCCCCCACCCCCACTTCTCACCCTACTGTCCCCTGAGTGAAGAGCTTAAAGGGAGATTTTTCCACAGATTGGAGCCTAAGCTAGAGGACTTTTTTCTCTGAGGTCTATATCTCCTTTTTTGGGTTGTCAACTTGTCTAGGCTGGTAGAAAGGGTGTCTATAGTATTGCTGAGAGTATTGGATATGCAGAGTTTTATGTCTTTTTCTTGGGCACCAGGGCATAAATTCCCAAGGATTGGAGGGTCACTCAGGAGTCATTAAATGAATGCAGTGTTTCATCAGTTGTAGCCAAAAAAAAGGAAGTGCCCATCAAATGGAAGGTCTTCTGTAGTTTGCTGTATGTCAGGGGTTATACCATAATTATATAGCATTACAATTGCAGAGGCCAAAATCCTATAGGAACCATCAATGATATGTTCCCTATGGCCTTTGCTGGCTCGGAAAATGCCTCATTAATTGGGAGGCTACCCTTCTTAAGTTTGCACCTTGAAGAATATCCAACAGCTTGTGGGTATTCGCCTGTAAAAACTTGGCTTGTATAACAATCGCAGAGGCCATTCTTCAAAGCAAATTCTGAGATTGTGAGGATGAGCCTGCGACTACTGAGTCCTCTGGGGAGGGCAAGGATAAATTGACTGCAGTCAAAGTAGCCTTCTAAGGCTAAGTCTACACTGGGGGGCGGGGGTTGATCTAAGATACGCAACTTCGGCGTATTTTAGGTTGATTTTACCTGGCCTCCGTTTCCGCCTCTCGACTGCGGTAGAGTTCCGGAGTCGACAGCAGAGCGATCGGGGATCGATTTTATCACATCTACACTAGACGAGATACATTGATCCCCAATAGATTGATCACTACCTGCCAGTACGGCGGGTAGTGCAGACATACCCTAAGACAGAGCTCATTCCTCCAACAATAGCTCATCTTGTTTGGCTTGTTGCTCAATAGGAAGAGCTTCTAGTTGTTCTTCTAGTACATGAGGTTCTGATGTGGATGGTTCTGAGGATCTTCTGGAACAGGGTGGAGGGAATCTATGAAGGGTTTCACATCAGCTAATATAGCACTGGAGGCCAAAATGTCTCAGGCTGCACAGGCTTCTCCTTGCTATGTGATTGGTACAAATCCTGGTACCAAGGTTGTCCCTCTTAAAGTAGCCTGGATGATTCACTGGACTTTCTGTGCCTTGGCAGGGATTAAGAAGAGCTAGAGAAGTCTGACCCAGACTGAGAGGGGCCCTCCAAATAATCATTTGGCATAAAAGGAGCCCAACCAGGCAGGGCTACTGGATGACCCAATCTGTCCAACTCCCAGCTGGGCAGAGGTAAGGTTGGTACTGGTGGTGGTACTGCAGTCGGTAAGGTGAATGTTTCTCATGAAGCAGGCTCTGTTGGAGGCAGTGCATAGCCTGGCATCAACACCCAGGCTGACAAAAGCCCTAGTACCGGTGCCAATGTTGAAGACTGTCTCAGGACCAATGAAAAGTGCATTTAGGTGGTGGAAGATGCAGATGAGGCAGTCTTAGATTGTGTCCCTTGCCCAGATGCCGGCACATTCTGTGTCGGGTGCTGAAACGGTTGAGGTCCTGGAAAGAGACGAAGGTAGTAGCAGCCCTGCAGACTCCTGCATCGGTGGCAAATCAGGGGCAGACAAAATGGGCCTTCGCTGCCTCATATGCCTGTGGGATTGTAGGCACTAAAACAGGCATCACTGAAACAGCTTGTGTTGGTACCAGGCTCAATAGCCACCATGGCAGTTGACGGTACAGTAGGAGGGATTTCTTGCCTTTGTACTGGGAGACATAGGCTAATGGCCCAGTTCTCCCCTGGGTACCTGGTGAATCTCATTGTTGCTCCAATCTACTTCTCTTGGAGCAGGAGTGGCTCCTATCAGTCTTATGGGTTCTTTTGCAAGGGACCTATGGTGACCAGATTGCAAGAACAAGATATTGGGACACATGGGGAAGGGGCAGAGAACGCATGGTCCTGGCTCCAACCCCTGTCACAAGCTGCGGGTTTGTTGGGGGTACACACCTCCGACTCCCGCCGCAAGGGGTGGTGTCCGGGCTGGGGCAGGGGATTGGGACGCAGAAGGGGTGCTGACACCAGGATGGAGTTTGGGTGCGGGAGGTGGCTCAGGCCTGGGGGTTGAGGTGCGGGAGGGGGTGTGGGCTCCAGGCTGCGCTTACCTCAGGCGGCTCCCCAGAAGTGGCGACTCTGCTTCTGGGTCCCAGGCAAAGGCGCGGCTCTGCGCGCTGCCTCACCCATAGCGTTTCCTGGTCAATGGAAGCTGTGCAGCAGGCACTCATGGCAGGGGCAGCATTTGGAACCTCACTGGCCATCCCTGTGCCCAGGACCCAGCGGAAGATGTCACCATTTCCAGGGAGCTGCACTGAGCCAGGTAGGGAGCCTGCCAGCCCCATCCAAACTGGACACCTGGGAACCCTACAATATTGGGACAAATGGCGTCCCGATCATACATCGGTCAGGACGCATGACAGAGTTAAATATCCCAATGTTATCAGGACATCTGTCACCCTAGAGGGACCCTACAAGAGAAAGATTGACCTCTCCTTCTCCATGAAGAGGAGTGCAAGCTAAAGGTCTGTTCGAACTCTCTGCCATAGTAACAGTTGACTATGCATGGACAGAATGATCTGGTGCCAGTGCTGAGCTAGGCCTCTGGCCTGTTCCAAGAGGTGCAGCTTGAGGTGTAGATCCCTGGAAACTTGAGTATGTTTCTTCAAGAAGTGGCAAATGCAGCTCCTCTCCTTGATGTGTCCTTCCTCAAGATACAGCAAACAATGTGTGTAGGGATCGCTATTAGGAATAGATACCTCACACAAAGGTCAGTGCTTGAAGTCCGGAGAGTGCTGCGGATTCCTGGAGCATAGCACCACCAACTACACTAACAAATAAACTATAAATAAAAATTGAAAACAATAAAGGAAACCTGTCCAAAGGATACTAACTGCTAACTATGTACAGAATGAAATAAGCTAAGAGCTAGCTATATCACAGAAAAAGGTGTGAGAACCATCCACGGAGTTCCAACTCAGCTGTGAGTGGTCGCTGTCAATGCCTCAAGGTCGATGACGATCTTTCATAGGTTTTATTTTTTATTGGTCCTTTGGTGACTGAGGAGTCTGATCCTTGAACCACAGACTCATTAGCAGACTTGCAGGTGATGATAGAAGTCTGGGTTGGGCTGCAATTGCTGCGTGACAGTTGTCTGTCCTTTCTTTTCTGGCATTTTTCTCCAACAAGGGCAAGACGATTTTCCTCAAAAATGGACATTCCCTCTCTGACAAGTCTTTGCCAGTTATCCCAATCCTGGGCTACTGTCTCCCCAGTGTGTGGTGTCAATGCCACATCTCCTGATGTTTATCTTGCAAATATCTTTAAAGTGTTTCTTTTGGCCTCCCTGTTTCCCTTCTCCTTTGGTGAGTTGGGCGTACAGGTTTTTCAGGTGTTTTCTTTAGGTCACCCAAGTCTCACAGCCATAGAACAGAGTTGGGATTACTACCACTTTATAACCTAAAAGTCTAGTGTGTGTTCTCATGTTGTGATTGTTGAACACCTGGCAAGACAGTCTGCCAAAGGCAAGGCTGGCACAGTTCTTCTTTGCAAATGTATATCTTCCTTGCTGGATCTGATGATTGACCAAGAGCTGGCTGGTGGAGAAATTTTGTTTTGCTGATGTTCACAGTTAGCCCTAGGCTTTTGTACATTTCAGAGAAGCTATTAAGGGCTATTTGTAGATTCTCCTTTGTGCAACTACAGGACAATCATCTGCATACTGGAGTCCGGTTATTGTTGCCGATATTACTTTATTTCTGGCACAGAGATGAGAAAGGTTGAAGAGGTTGCCGTCAATCTGATATTGGATGCCACTGCCCTGTGGTGGACTGTCTTGGGTCAGTGTTTTCATAGATGCCAAGAAAATAGAGAAAAGGGTGGGTGTGAGTACAAAGCCTTGTTTTACCCCAGTTCAGATGACGAAGAGTTCACAGGTAGAGCCACTGTACAGGATGGAGACAGTCATCTGGTCATGGAGGAGTCTTACAATGGTGATAAATTTGCTTGGGCAGCTAAACTTTGACATGATTTTCCACACAGCCTCACGGTTGACAGAGTAAAGGCTTTGGTAAGATCGATAAAGGCTATATACAACTCCTGGTGGTGGTGGTGACATTTTTCCTGGATCTGCCTGTGAAAATCATGTCGGTGGTGCCTTGTGTTGGTCTGAAGCCACATTGGGACTCTGCAGAAAGCAACAATGAGTCCTGTGGCACCTTACAGACTAACAGATGTATTGAAGCATAAGTTTTCATGGGTGAATACCCACTTCGTCACTGGGACTCTGGAAATATTTCCTTTGCAAGAGGGAGCAGGCAATTCAGTAAGATTCTAGCAATAATCTTCTCAGTGATGGAGAGGAGGGCAATGCCTTGATAGTTGGCCCTGTCTCCTTTTTGAAAATGGTGATGATGTTAGTATTATGTACGTCAACGTGGATTTCTTTGGTGTTCCAGATTTTGAGGAGCAGCAAATAAAGGTTGTTAATCATTGTTTCTCCTCCCGTTTTCAATACTTCAGGTGGTATGCCATCACAACTTGGTGCTTTATTGTTCTTCATTTGTTTAATTGCTTTGCAGACCTCCTCAGTTGTTGGTGGGTTGGCAGAAGTTTCCCAGATTGGGTGCTGAGGGATGGAGTCAATGGTGTTGTCAGTCATAGTTGATTCTCGATTTAGAAGCTTCTGGTAGTGTTCCTTCCAGAACTCTTTGATGGATTCGTTACCTTTAAGAAGGGTACAACCATTTTCAGATCTCAGCGGTGTGAGGTCACATGAGCTTGCTCCGTAAAAGGGAACTGAACAGAGTCCAGGTGGCGCCACCTGTTTATCACCTTTGGAGGGGCCATAAGGAAGTGCCAGGTGCATGCACTGCCCTGACAGGTACTGCTGCAGAAAGCTTTTCCAGCTCCGGTGTGCTAGGCACATACACACCTGGGTGAAATACATATTTGCATCCACTCAAATACATTTTAACATCTTGGGGCATGGGGGACAGGTTGGATTTCAACAAGTTTCAGCTGGTCACGGTGAACTCTAGCCTCTCTTCCAGAATTCATCTCTGCCAGCTAGCATGTTAAAATCCAGTGTGCGCTGTCTGCATGTAGTAACTATTATGTTTTGAAAACTATACCTTTTTATTCTGGCATGGACAGGTCGTTGTTCTCTGTAACGGACTCTACTCTGGGATGGTCTGCACTCAAGGTGCTTTCTCTTCACTGGTACTTCAGCATGTTGTCGGAACAGCATTCCTAGCTCCTGCTATCCCAGGAATCGAGCTCAATCTGGGTTTCTCAGGTGGTAGTGCGGAGAATTAAGTATTGGGCCATCATCCAGCCTTATAACAGATTTATTTCTTTCTAAGTGGCTGGAATATAGAGAGGCAAAGAAACCTTCAGATCATAATGTGGTAGATATTTGTTTTTTTAATTACTATTATTTCAGCATTCAGGCTTTAATTTCCAACAGCAAGAGCCCTCCTGGATTGTGGTTATGGTTTGGTGAACTTCAAGGCATCAAGATTTTAATGCAGTGATGAGACAAAACTAAGGAGGGCTCAACTCTGAACTGCAGTTTAATGTCTACAAGGTACCTGACAAAAATGAGGGGCTGAGAAGGCAAAAGAAATAGAGATCAGAATATCAATTCTTTGACGTGTCACTTTTCCTTCATGCATTGCTCAGTTCAATGTTAGCTGTATTGATATATTTAAAATAATAATAAAAAAGCAAGCATATTTGAAGTCGCTAACCTTAAAAGTCAATTTGGGTTTGCACCTCTTGAATATGGCCTCAACAGCAAAGGAGCCTTTGAAGGATTCTAAATAAAACTTAAATAAACTGGAAATAAAGCAGCTGAAGCTGCCTGCTGACTTTATTTTGGTCAAAGCATGTTGCTGTAAGGAAGTTCATCATATATGCCCTTGGCTTTTGTTTGCACTATGCCACAGTCAGAGTGTGGTAGCCTACACTATATGGTGCAAGACATCTTCGTAATGTAGCTATTTGTTCTGTAGTCAGCTACTGAGAGGAGGATATTATCACGAGGTTGTGGCTGGCAACAGTGGGCTGTCTTTCTATCCACTGATATTATACTTGTTTTGTTTTAAATTCTTATAAATGAACCCATATGCAAAAGTATAGGGAGTCATACAAAGTTCTTCATAAATAAAACAAACTCCCAGTCCAATCAAAATGGCAGCCCAGCACTGCTCAGAACAGGAAGAGGGTAACTTGAATTTTCTGAGCCTACTGGAGCCTGAAAGGTTTTCTTTGTTTATTTTTTGGCAGGGTGGCAGGGTCTGGCTTGCTATTGCCCTTTTCAGTCACCGGAATCTGGATTTAATCACTACAAGGCCACCGCAGTCCTCATCAATCTCCAAGGAGAACACAGAAGTTGGAGGCAATAAAAGGGGGATCTGTTAATCCTGAGTTTCCATTAAAGGTTCAGGTTTTCTCCTCTTTTTACACCACTCTTTGCCCATATTTTCCATGTAATGCTCCTACTTCACAGGGACCTGTTGCACCTCTCCAGAACAAATTTCTTCAGATCTTGCCCTGGCATTAGCATCCTGTTTTGACATTGTCTGTAAAGGCCCTTAGTTTAGTAGATTTCATCTCATAGACCTGTGCTAAACATCATTCTGTCTTCTGTGCCATCTCTTCATTTTGGTCAAGAGTTAATAATTCTACATGTAAAATTAGTATTTTAAAAGTGGACATTCCTCCAGCAGTGAATAAAAATCCCAGTTCTAAACATGACTGTACAAGATAATAACCTTCTGTCTGTTTGTCATTAACAAATGATTGCCTAACTTATTAAAGATGAAAATGCAATTAAAATTACAACTAAGCTAAAGAGTGATGAGACTGAATACCCTACTTGGTGCTACCAAAAAGCGTTAATGCTAAGATGTTTTAGGAGAGCAATGGAAGGAGAGCAAAGGCAGATTCAGTGATTTTTCCCAAAATTGAACCTCTATTTATCTCAGATCCTAATTCAGTCTTCTAGTTCGTGAATTAGCTATCTCAGTCCACTCTGTAGTGATAAGCATCCTCATCACAAAGACCAACCCCACAACCAGAACACTTCATGATAATTTCATCCGAAAACCTCAGGCATAAGACTATATGGACCCTTTCCTCTGATTATATAGCATTGCAAAGTTTTGTATTGCTGCACCTTTTCTGAGGATAAACACAGGAAATTTAGTCAAGATTTTCAGGCTCGTACTTTACAAGTGCAAAACAGCCATGCCATTTCTTCAGAAAGTGTAACAGCTGTGACAAATTACTATGTACTGTACCACTGCAGAGGATTTATATGATATAATATGGTGTGACATAGAAAAATCATAGAGGAAGGAAAAGCTGTGTTCAGAAACATAAATAAGATGTGATAGCAAACCTGATTTCTTACCCTGCAGCTATTCACAACTTAGATTATTACATATTTCAGATATAACATTTAATTTAAAGAAAGATGTGTGAAACGATATTCTTCATAAGCCTGCTCTATAAACAAATAATAGCATCAATCGAATATCACCTATGTTAAGTGGGAAAATTACACCAAATTCTTCTGAGCTTTGTGGGGCAAAAGGTTACTGTGAATTTCCAGTATTTTTGGAAGAAGGCTGTAAAAGTTAAGAAATACTGGGAACAGGAATTCTCTCAAGGGAATCCTAAATGTCAGTTTGAAAGAACATGGAATGTGTACATTCTTCCTTTAGAAGCTATCAAAATGTTTTTAGTAAACAACAATAATTTTTGTTGGTTTGTTTTTTGGGGAAAACTGTCTCTTCCCAGGTTGTTTTCAGTGATCACTTTCTTGTAAATGTTAGGACAAACTGAGGAAGCAGACAAGACAAAGAGATAAATGTTGAATGTCAAGAAGTTAGTAGACCCAGCAATGTACTAGGAGTTTCTACTGCAGCTCAGCTACTCCAACATCTGATGAGAACCTCTGGGAAAAATTGATATACGTTATGCTGCAGGAAACAACTTAGGTAAAAGAAGACAGCCTAAAGAATTATAAATAACAGATTACACTTGGAATGGAGCTGCAAAAATGGAAAGACTACTACTGGACTGGTGACGCTTGGCTCATGGAAAAGGAAAACAAAGTTACAGATACACCACCAAGATAACCATATATATGGAACGTGTTTTCTAAATATTCTAAGAGAATTACAATAATTAAATATGCAGGATTGCTATAGCTTTCTTGGTTCCAGGATATTGGAGTGAGAAGGTGAGTGAAGTAATATCTTTTGTTGGACCAGCTTCTGTTGGTGAGAGAGAGAAGCTTGAGAGCTTACAGAGCTCTTCTTCAGGTCTGGAAAAAGTACTCAGACTATGTCTATGCTAGCACTTTCGTCAAAACTTATGTTGCTGAAGGGTGTGAAAAGATACATCCCAACCGCCATAAATTACCTCAACAGAAGTGCCGGTGTGGACGGCGCTATGTTGCTATCCTGCTGACATAATTGCTGCTTGTTGAGGATGGTTTAATTATGCCTACAGGAGAGCTCTCTCCCATCGGCATAGATTGGCTACATGGGAGATCTTACAGTAGTGCAACTGCAGTGGTACAACTATGCTGCTGTAAGGTCTCTAGTATAGACAGCCACAGCCCTGTTTGCACAGATGTTGATCATTTCATACATCCATCCCACAAGATTTTACAACATTAAGTCAACCAACTGCATCCTTACCCTTGCTACACTGTGCAGCACCTAGCACATTAGCATTAGTATTCTGAACCCTAGGAGTCTTAACCCTCTATTCCGTGTTGTATGTAGCATGTGTAATTGCCTGGTACTTTAATCTAAAATATCACTATTTAGTAATCTCTGTGTCAATTTCAAGTTCGCAACTTCGCTTCAGTTAGAGACATAACACCTTCCCTGCCAAAGGTGACAAACTGAGGAACTTAACTCAGTTAGTCCTTCTACAACCACCTATTAGATGAAAACAACTGTTAATCTGTACCAGGCTAGGCTAGGTTCAAACTGGTTACTTAGGTGAAAAAGTTCTATCTCATTAGCAATGCCCTGAGACATTCAGGTCCTGTTTTCCATTTAGGGATTGAGGGGAGGGTGTCATGTGACCTATAGGGAAGTTGGCTGCTTGACTCTTGGTCTCCTCAACCCTCATGCACTAATCCTCATCAATTAAGGCCTCTCAAGTAGCTAAACCATAACTTTGTCAGAAATGTACTAATTAGGTGAGGAGGACCCTTTTAGTTGTGTTGTTATGAATCCTGCTGGGAAAAATAGAAATGCCAAATGACCCAAGCCTGAGCCCTGGTCTACACTAAGAGTTTAGGTCGAATTTAGCAGCATTAGATCGATTTAACCCTGCACCCATCCACACAACAAAGCCATTTTTGTTGACTTAAAGGGCTCTTAAAATCAATTTCAGTACTCCTATCTGACGAGGGGATTAGCGCCGAAATCAACCTTCCTGGGTCGAATATGGGGTAATGTGGATGCAATTGGATGGTACTGGCCTCCGGGAGCTATCCCAGAATGCTCCATTATGACTGCTCTGGACAGCACTCTCAACTCCGAAGCACTGGCCAGGTAGACAGGAAAGGCCCTGTGAATTTTTGAATTTCATTTCCTGTTTGCCAAGCGTCATGAACTGATCAGCACAGGTGACCATGCACAGCTCATCAGCAGAGGTAACCATGGAGTCCCAGCGTCACAAAAGAGCTCCAGCATGGACCGAATGGGAGGTACTGGATCTGATCACTGTATGGGAAGACGAATCTGTGCTATCCAAACTCTGTTCCAAAAGACGAAATGCCGGAATATTTGAAAAATCTCAAAGGCCATGAAGGACAGAGGTTATAACAGGGACCCGCAGCAGCGCTGCATGAAAATTAAGGAGCTGAGGCAAGCCTACCAAAAAACCAGAGAGGCAAACCCCCAGACATGCCGCTTCTATGATGAGCTGCATGCCATTCTAGGGGGTGCCCCTACAAGTACCCCACCCCTGTGCTTTGAGTCCATCAATGGACTCTCATACAACAGGGGTGCAGATTTAGGGGACGAGGAGGAGGAAGACGTTGAAGTTAGCCAACCAGGAGCATCCATGTCTGCCCAGGCAACCCTGATCGACCTCACTGAGGCCGGCTAGGAGCAACCAGGAGACAGCAGCAGATGGCACAGTATGACTGCTAACCGTCTTTGCCAACTTGCAAAGGCAAGGAGCTGCTGCTGTGTAGCACTGTCAGCAGCACCCAGGAGACGTACAATGACAGTGAGCTGAGCGGGCTCCATGCTTGCCGTGGTATGTCATCTGCACGGGTGACCCAGGAAAAAAGACGAGAAACGATTTTTTCCCATTGCTTTCATGGCGGTGGAGGGGATCTGATGACATGTACCCAGAACCACTCACAACAATATTGTTGCCCCATCAGGCATTGGGAGCACAACCCAGAATTCCAATGGGGGACGGAAACTGCAGAATAGCTACCACAGTGCAACGCTCCGTAAGTCAACGCTAGCCTTGGAACTGTGGATGCACACTGCCAACTTAATACACTTAGTGGGGGGACACACAAACTACAGTATCAAATAGATTTCTAAAAAATCGACTTCTATTAAATCAACCTAATTTCATAGTGAAGACATACCCCTGAGTCTCCAAAGAAAAGTACGGCTGAGAAAATCCAGCAGTCTCATAGAGAGGACTTTGCAGCTATGAAGGACTTTCAAACTACCAAGTTTCATCTTTTATCTCAAGATATACATGGGCTCTCTAAAGATGTGGGGGAAGTCAAGACTTATTTGACCTATTTAGAGAACTATGAAAAACTGCCATTGAACTGAAGGAGGTTAAAAGACAGAATGCTTCTATAAGGCATGGACTAATCCAGTCTTGAGGAAAAGCGAGATCTTGAAAACAAATGACACAGGAGTTATTTGTGGTTAGTGAGGATCTCTGAAGGGCTGGAAGGAAAAAACACATGATTAGTTTTCTCCAGAACATACTCTCTGAGGTACTGGAATTAGATCCCGGCTTGCCGCCCCTGGAGATTGAAAGGGCTCATTGAGTGGCGGAGGCCAGGAGAGAGAACAAGAATCCTAGACCCATCACTTTTAAAATGCTAAGGTTTAATAACAAAGTTAAGAGTATATCTTCTGGTAGGAAAAAAGGAATTCAAGTACAGGGCTTTTAAATTTTCTTTGTATCTAGACTGATCGGTAAATTTAAGCAAGACAGAAGTATTTAATGGCATCAAACAAGCTCTCAGGTGATAGGATATCTGAGCTGTATTAATACCTTATGAGTCTCCTAATGAAGCTGACAGACTCTGTGAAATACTTCAGTACCCCCAGCAAGTATTACAGGAACTGAGATCAGATCTCTGTAAGGGTAACAGCATCATCCTCTCAAAGGAAAAGAAAGAGGAGACTTTAAGCCCTGAAGAACAAGGAACTGTGACTTGAAAAACCAGGAAACTCATGTACATATATTTGACTTATCTGTATATTTAATAGTGTTATAGGGTATAATCAGTACTGTTAGACATGATAGTATAATATTTTAATATATTGATACACCAACATATGTATATCTATATATTCATAGTAACTGTATTACCATTATCTCCTTATTTCTACTTATATTTATATCTACATTTATGTCTTATTTAACATAAGAACCTAATAACTTCAGAATGACCATACTGAGTCAGACCAATGGTCCATCTAGTCCAGTAGCCTGTCTTCTGAAAGTGGCCAATGCCCGATGCTTCAGAAGGAATTAAATGTATCAAGTAATTCACCCTGTCATCCAATCCTAGCTTCTGCAGTCAGAGATTTAGGTTTATTTGTTTAATACATATATTATGGTAACATGTTCATAACTACTTACCTGTATGTTATTTGTGACTACCTGTATCACTTTATATAGGCAGTTGTATATTCTTATGCTTCTACCCACAAGTAAGGTTTATACATTTATAATATGTGTATGGTAATAATATGTTCATATTTATTCACACACATCGTTTGTCACTTCATGTTTATCTTTTTTCATTAATCTATTGGCGTATTTATAAACCATGCGCATATCAACATTTATATACTATATACTATTACTTATACATTGATATCTATGAAGCAATCGGTTCTTCAAGTGCTTGCACATGTCTATTCCAATGTAGGTTTGTGTGCACTCCAAGGACAATTGCTGGTAATTTTTCCCTCAGTTGTATCCATCAGATTGGCTCTGGCGCCCTGTGGTGCCATGCACTCATAGAGCCAATATAAAGGGCCTGGCCTGCGCCCCCTTAGTTCCTTATTGCCCACAGCAGTTGCTGAAAGTGCAATTTTTGCTTCAGCAAACTTTCCAAGTGATTTTTCACTGTTTTTTATAGTGTATGTAGTTGAGTTACTTGTAAATAGTTTTTAGTCAGTAAGTGTTTGGAGTTTTTTCTCTATCAGTTATTGGAGCTCATTTGTTACCTGATGCGGAGGCATGCCTCGGTCACTGGGCTTCAGGCCCTGTCCCTACTGTGGCGAGGCAATTCCCCTGAGCAACCTGCATTGCAGTTGTCTGAATTGTCTGGGAGAGACTCATATAGAGGACAGCTGCCAGATCTGCAAGGACTTCAGACTGCACACACAAATGGACTGGGAGGCAAAACTGACATACAAATGTGAGTTGTCAGCAGGGATTGAGCCCAGGACATTCAGATCCACAGCATAATCCTCTATTATTTGTGCTAAAGGGATAACCCGTGGCAGAAACAAACTGTTGCGTATGTGGACCAGACCCTAGAGCATGGCGTGTGATATACTCTTCATTAGTGGCTTACATAGCTACTGGTGAGACAGCAGGGGAATGTCAGGTATCTGGATACCAGGGTTCCTTTACTGGCTCTGGTTCAATGCGTAGAGCAGGGGTTGCAGGAAGTATAGCTAAGCAGTTAGACTGGCATATTTATTCTTAAAGTGTGGTTAAGGGAAAACGATGTGAGTCTGTTACGTTAGAGGTATGGCTTCTATTCCCAGATAGGGGTATAAGGCCTTATTCAGTTTATGAATGGCAGAAATATTAATATTAATCTTTGGAAGAGTGAGCCTAGTAATCATAGCCCTTCCCAGTCCACTGCTCCTTTCTCTAGGCTAGAAGGAATTTTCTGAACAAGTATCTCTCTGTCGTAAGACTGCCAAATGTGTGACCGTCATGCAAAAGGCATAACACTTAGCTATCTATGCTTTACAGCTATTTTGAATGATCTTGGTTCCTTTAATTACATTGATTGAGGTGTTAAAAATGTGTGTGTAGGAGAAAAAACTATTTTTGCACAGGTTAGAGCACCATGGTTTAAATATGCTGTCCTTGACCCTTTTTTAGTATCACATCTTGAATTGGAAGGTTGGCCATTTAGAAACTGTTTATTTAGAGACCCTGTTGCTCCATGAAAGCTTTGTATATTTCTTTAATAATGTATTTTAATAATACTATGTGACTCCATTTAAGTGTTTTTTTAACATACAAAGATTTAAAATGGAAGTCATTTTCATGAAGACTGTTTCTGACACTGTTGTAAATGCAGACTGAATATGCTCCCCTGCAGGAGTCTGTAAGCTGTGAATTCTGCTCAACAGGAATGTCTGTTTTTAAAAATAGCACTCAAAGCTAGCTCATCTTCTAGCAATCAACTCCTCAAAGCCAGGTGAGTTTATGGCAGATCCTCCACATTTGTTAGCAACTAGAACAATGAATGCAATCATAAGCAAGTTTAGGAATAAGAAATAGCTTTGTTGGTTTTTTTTAAAAAGTGCCCATAAATAACTATAGTACATCTAGCCCCCTTATGAAAGCAAAGATTGTCAAGGTATGAATAAAAGTTATAGCTGATATCCTGATCCTAGCTCTGACTGTTATAAAACAAAATTTAAGAAAATAGTATGAGGAAAGGACATTGCATCATCCCAGGTTCTTCAATTTACCTAAGTGTATTGCTTTTGATTAGAATTTAATGTCAGGGTCTTTAAAATTATTGTTTGATTTGCTTTATAGCAAGAATAATTGCTGTAACATTAACACAAAAACACTGCTAACCAAATAGTCCACATATCTTCAGTTAACTGTTTTATCACATCAGCTTTCCTGATTCAAAATTCTTGAACATAGTTTGATTTTAATTAAATGGATATTCCAAATGTACAGTCTAATACATGAAGCCTGCATGTGGTAAGTTATTTTATACCCATCTTATTTAGTATTTAGAATACTTTTATCTTTATCACCAACTATTTTAAGTTCATAATTGAAATTATGTGCTGAAAACAGTTTTCTGTTCTGCAGATTTGTTCCTTGAACAGTGCTGGAGGAAATAAATCTATAACAGTCCATTACTGTCCCAGCACTAGTGATGCTGGTTGCCAAGCTACAGATGATTAGTGACATCTAACCTACAAGTAATTCTTCCCTCCACTTTATTCCTCTGTCAGTTAGGGGAGAGTGATAAAGATAAACCTTACAAAGCTAGAAGTATATTGAATTGACAGATGACAAAAGCAATGAATTTTTATAAGGCAGACATACGTTAACATTCCTTTAAAATGCTTGGCTTGGGATGACTAGTAAATATGTTATCAGGTGACAATCAGAGCTAGAGCAATCTTGATTTGTTGACAATACAGTGTTTCAGAGGTGAATGAAACAACATAGGTGAGGTATTTTAACATAATTAATGATACTTACCATATTAAATTAAAAAATCTTTATAGTTAAAAATAAAAAGGATAGTCTTAGCTTTCTAATAATAGGATGAATCTGGCTTTTCAGCTACAGGTATTTATCTATTTCAGTTTAGTGTTTTTTAACATAACTGCCACAGCAAAATACAAAAGATGAGTTGAACTAAAACAGGAGAATTAGAAAACGAATAGGAAAGTAGCTATCAGAACCTAACATCAATACTGTACTTTCTATCAGCTGTATGCATCATTTTATGCTCCAGTAAACGTTATCAAGACTGAGCAACCATCAGTAAATTCAGTCAGTGACTACATTATTATGAAAGGAACTGCTTGAATGTAAACATAGTTCTTTGTGACATTAGTATGATTGTTTGCACAAAGCATACTTTCCACTATTGTTATATTGGTAAATCAAAGAAAAAGCAGTAATATTAACAATGTTACAATGCCAAGTGAAAATGTAGCTTCTTAAAAGTGTAAAATTGAAGTTACTGATAGGAGAGTCTTTAATCAAGGAGAAATGGTCAATTCAGAGTATAGAAAAGAAAGTGATTAAGTATAGTCAGTGTATCTGTGAAAGATAATGTTTGATACCAATACTAATGTTATTCAACTGTGGGGTTTAGATTGGCTAACTTTACCTCCTTTTCTTGGGGACATAAAGCCAATATCTAAGAAGCTCATATGATGGCACGATGGCTTTATACCCCAAAGTATATCACATAGTTCTTTTTCGAGTGATTGCTCATATCCATTCCAGTTAGGTGTGCGCGCGCCGCGTGCACGTTCGTCGGAGAAACTTTTACCCTAGCAACCCAGGCGGGTTGGCTGGGCGCCCCTGGAGTGGCGCCGCTATGGCGCCCAATATATATCCCAGCCGACCCAGCCACCCTTCAGTTCCTTCTTACCGCCCGTGTCGGTCGTTGGAACTGTGGAGCGCGGCTTCGCTGACCTCCACACTCCCTAGCAGCTCTTTTCGCTATCGTTGTATATACCTTCCCCGCACCGGGAGCCGGAGCTCATGCCCGGCTCATCGGGCTTCAAGTAGTGCTTGGCTTGTCACAAGCCCATGCCAGTTGGAGACCCCCATGACTCCTGCTTGAAGTGCCTCGGGGAGTCGCACTTATCGGCCAAGTGCTCAATCTGCAAGTCTTTCAAGCCGAGGACCAAGAAGGAGCGGGACATTAGATTAAGACAGCTCCTTATGGAAGCGGCCCTGACACCTCTGCCCTCGGCACCGAGCACAAGTCAGCCGATAAGCAAGGGCGCTGCCACAGCACCGAGTGCTGCCACCAAGAAGCCGGGACCGAAACCGACTCCGAGCCGCTCCCTCTCCCCAAGGCCGAAGGCGGCGAAGGCGCAGATCATCCCACCACCAATTGACTCGCAGTCAGAGCCTGCACCAAAGACAGATTGCCCGGCACGATATCTGCCGCGGCACCATCTAAGCCGGTACCGTTGACTCCGACCCCACGAAGGCCGTCGAGTCCGGCACCTGGCGGCCCCCCGGTGCACACAGGAGTAGAGCCTGCTTCACCTTCTACCCCGGAGACGTTTGCAGCAGCGAGGGATCTGATTGCGATCACCGAGGCGCCGTTGCCCTTACCCCCGGCACCGCCGGTGCGGGTACTCCACTCCATGGGCAAACCGACCTTAACCAGACCAGCTTCGGTCGGCATAGCAGACCGGCACCGCTCCAGATCGCGGTCCCGCGGGCACTCGGCATCGAGGCGTCGCTCATGCTCTCGACGTCGATCTCGATCCCGGCACCGGTCAGACTCCCGGCACTGATCACCTCGGCACCGGTCGAGCTCCCGGCACCGATCACCTCGGCACCAGTCGAGCTCCCAACACCGATCACCTCGGCACCGATCACCTCGACACCGGTCGAGCTCCCGACACCGGTCACCTCGGTACCGCTCAGGCTCCCGGCACCGCTCAGGCTCCCGGCACCGGTTGACGTCCCAAGCATCAACCCGGTACTCCCGGGGCCGCTCCAGCTCACGGCACCGCGGTGGACGCCGCGCCTCCAGGAGCAGATCTAGACAAAGACATTCGGGATCCTGGTCGACCTCCCGGCACCGAGCCGGTCGCAGGTCCCAGTCTCGCTCTCAGCACCGGCACCAATACCGACACCGGTCACCGCTACCCAGAGGTGTAAGGTCTGTTGGCACCTCGGCACTGACTTTCGCCGCTCCACCTTGGCCATCTAGAGGCACGTCGGCATCCTCCTAGGCGGGTAGCTTCTATGAACGGGACCAGGATCCCGAAGTACCGCTGGGAGTGTTCCAGGACCCCCAACTGCAGGACGCGGGGGCCCAACAGTGGGGTTTTTGGACACCCTGGGCATATCATCAGACCCAGGGTGCCCCCGTGCCCCAGACATGTTCCACCGCCTCAGAGCATTGGGTGCCAGAGGCCACTGTTTCCCGCCCTCCCGTGGTTGAGTCGGATAAACAGCCGCCACCAGACTCCCCGGGTCAGCTCGAGCAGGAACCAGACCAAGAACAGCAGACCGCATAGGAGGCCCTCATCCCCGGAGTATCCTCCTCCTCCTCCTCGCCAGATGAGGCAGTGGCTGGGTCTTCGGCATCAGGACCCCCACCGATAGACCTCAGGGCCCACCAGGACCTCCTCCGCAGAGTGGCCCTCAATATCAACCTGCCTGTGGAGGAGGTCCCAGAGGATGAGGACCCGGTAGTGAGCATTCTCTCGGCTGATGCACCTACCCGGGTAGCCCTCCCATTCATAAAGACGATCCAGTCTACCGCCGATAGCTTGTGGCAGTCACCAGCCTCCATCCCGCCGACAGCTAAGGGAGTGGAAAGGAAGTACCTGGTACCCTCTCGGGGGTACGAGTACCTATATGTCCTCCCTCCTCCCTAGTTGTCCAGTCAGTCAACGACAGGGAACGGCACGGCCAACAGGCTCCGGCCCCTAAGGCCAAGGAAGCTAGGCGAATGGACCTCATGGGGCACAAGGTGTATTCGGCTGGGGCCTTGCAACTCCGTGTGGCCAACCAGCAGGCCCTACTGGGACGTTATAACTATAATATATGGGCAGAGGTGGGTAAGTTCTCCGAACTTCTACCCCAGGACTCACGCCCGGAATTTAATGCGTTCCTGTAGGAGGGTAAGAAGGTGGCCAGGACCTCCCTCCAGGCCTCCCTCGATGCGGCTGACTCTGCAGCCAGAACCCTAGTCTCGGGAATAACCATGAGGCGCATTTCATGGTTTCAAGCCTCCACACTACCTCCGGAACTTCAATATACAGTCCAGGATTTACCCCTTGACGGGAAAGGGTTGTTCTCGGACAAGACGGGCTCCAAATTACAAAACCTGAAGGACAATCGAGTCATCATCTTCTCGCTGGGGATGCATACACCTTCCACCCAGCGTAGACCCTTCAGGCCCCAAGCACAGCGCCCATACTTCCCACCCTGTCAGAGGCAGGACCTCAATAAACGGCGTGGCAGGGGGGGCCGCAGACGCCAATATGGCTCCCAGGCAGGCCAAAGCCAAGGGCCATCCAAGGCACCACCGGGCTCCAAGTCCGGCTTTTGAAGGTGCGCCCGGGGACGACATACCAGGCACAAGACAGGATCCTTCCCCTGCCTTCTCCAACCGCCTCTCCCACTTCCTCCCAGCGTGGTCCCGGTTAACTTCAGACCGTTGGGTGCTACGCACGGTGAAGCACGGATACCATCTGCAGTTTGCTTCCTTGCCCCCTTGCTGCCCCCCTTCCCGGTCCCTCTTCAGGGACCCCTCTCACGAGCAAACCCTCCTGCAGGAGGTTCGTTCCCTCCTCGCGGCGGGAACTATAGAGGAGGTGCCTCCAGGCGAGAGAGGCAAGGGGTTCTACTCCCGATATTTTCTGATCCCCAAATCCAAGGGAGGTCTCAGACCCATCCTAGACCTGCGGGGCCTCAACAAATGGATGCTCAAGTTGAAGTTCCGCATGATCTCCCTGGGAACCATTATCCCATTCCTGGATCCTGGAGACTGGTATGCCGCCCTCGACATGAAGGGCGCGTACTTCCATATCGCCATCTTTCCACCGCACAGGAAGTACCTTTGCTTCACGGTCAGACATCAGCACTTCCAGTTCGCAGTCCTACCCTTCGGCCTCTCCACAGCCCCGAGGGTGTTTACCAAGTGCATGGCCGTTGTGGCCGCCCACCTCCGTCGGCGGAACATCCACGTCTTTCCGTACCTCGACGACTGGCTCCTGAAGGGGTCCTCCCAGTCGCAAGTGCAGAGACATGTCGAGGCCGTTACGGACCTCTTCTCCCAGCTAGGCCTGCTTCTCAATGCCGAGAAATCTAGCCTGGTCCCCACACAGAGGTTGGACTTCATAGGCGCGACCCTGGACTCTACCCAAGCCAGGGCTTACTTACCTCAACCTCGCTTCCAGATGATCGTCGTGATCATACGGAGCTTGCAGGCCTCCAGATCGTCGTGATCATACGGAGCTTGCAGGCCTCCCCAATCATCTCAGCTCGCACCTGCCTCACACTTCTAGGGCATATGGCCGCATGCACTTATGTGAAGAAGTATGCCAGGCTCCGAATGAGGCCCTTCCAAACGTGGCTTCATTCCGTATTCCGCCCAGGCAGGGACCACCTGGATGTGTTGGTGATGGTCCCCCCCGACCCTCTCCGCTCCCTCGACTGGTGGCTTACCCCATCCCTAGTATGCGCGGGAATGCCGTTCCATCCACAGCAACCGTCGATGACTCTAGCAACCGACGCATCATCCCTGGGGTGGGGAGCCCACCTAGAACACATGCGTACCCAGGGCCTCTGGTCGTCCCAAGAGCTGTCACTCCACATAAATGTCCAGGAGTTGAGGGCAGTCCGCCTCGCCTGTCAGGTGTTTCAACGACGCCTACGCGGCCGTTGTGTTTCCGTACTCACGGACAACACAACGGCCATGTATTATATCAACAAACAGGGGGGAACCTGTTCATCTCCCCTATGTCAGGAAGCCATTCGACTCTGGGACTTCTGCATAGCCCAGTCGATACACCTTGTGGCATCCTTCCTCCCAGGGGTCAGGAACGCGCTGGCGGACAGACTCAGCTGATCCTTCCTATGCCACGAATGGTCGATCAGACTGGATGTCATCCATTCCATCTTCCAGAGGTGCGGGTTTCCCCGCATAGACCTCTTCGCGACCAAGTCCAACAGGAAGTGCCAGGAGTTTTGCTCCTTTCAGGGTCTCTCTCCTGGGTCGATCACGGACGCATTTCTCCTGCCATGGAGTCACCACCTGCTGTATGCCTTCCCTCCGTTCCCTGTGGTGCACAAAGTCCTGTTGAAACTACGCAGGGACAAAGCGCATCTAATCCTGATCGCACCTCCGTGGCCCAGACAGCACTGGTTCACCGCCTTGCTGGACCTATCGGTGGACCCTCCAATCCCCCTTCCTCTCCACCCAGACCTGATTACGCAGGATCACGGCAGGCTCTGTCACCCAGACCTACAAGCCCTGCACCTCACGGCGTGGCTCCTGCATGGCTGAACACGGCGGAGCTCAGTTGTTCCGCACCGGTCCAGCACATCCTCCTTAACAGCAGGAAGCCTTCCACTCGCTCAACGTACAGGGCCAACTGGAAGCGCTTCTCTTGCTGGTGCGCTACTCAGGGGGTGAACCCTACGCAGGCCCCGATTCCCACGGTCCTAGACTACCTCTGGTACCTTAAGCAGCAGGGCCTGGCAACATCCTCCTTAAAGGTACACTTAGCGGCCATATCCGCCTTTCGACCAGGAGAAGGTGGCCGCTCCGTATTTTCCCACCCCTTGGTCGCCAGATTTGTTAAAGGCTTGGAGCGTCTCTACCCCCCCGTATGCTGCCCTGCTCCTACCTGGGACCTTAACTTGGTCCTAAACAGGCTCACGCTCCCGCCATTCGAGCCACTGGCGACTTGCTCGCTCACGTACCTGTCATGGAAGACGGCCTTCTTGGTGGCCATTACATCGGCCAGACGGGTCTCCGAGCTCTGAGCTCTCACAGTCGACCCACCCTACACTGTCTTCCATAAGGGCAAAGTGCACCTGCGACCCCACCCGGCGTTCCTCCCTAAGGTTGTTTTTGCCTTCCATACCAACCAGGACATCTTCCTCCCGGTCTTCTTCCCGAAGCCACACTCTTCTCGGAGAGAGCAGCAGCTACACTCCTTAGATGTACGCAGAGCGCTCGCTTTCTACATTGAGCGAACAAAGCCATTCCGGAAGTCCCCTCAGCTGTTTGTGGCGGTTGCAGAACGGATGAGGGGTCAGCCAATCTCCTCTCAGAGGATTTCCTCCTGGGTGACTGCATGCATTCGCGCATGCTACGACCTAGCTCGTGTCCCCTCTAGCCACCTCACGGCACATTCCACGAGAGCTCAGGCGGCGTCGGCAGCCTTCCTGGCGCACGTGCCTATCCAGGAGATATGCCGTGCAGCGACCTGGTCATCGGTCCACACATTCACCGCGCACTACGTGCTAGTCAGACAATCAAGAGATGATGCGGCCTTTGGCATAGCAGTTTTACATACCGCCACATCTCACTCCGACCCCACCGCCTAGGTAAGGCTTGGGAATCACCTAACTGGAATGGATATGAGCAGTCACTCGAAGAAGAAAAGCGGTTACTCACCTTTGTAACTGTTGTTCTTCGAGATGTGTTGCTCATATCCATTCCAAACCCACCCTCCTTCCCCACTGTCGGAGTAGCCGGCAAGAAGGAACTGAAGGGTGGCTGGGTCGGCAGGGATATATATTGGGCGCCATAGCGGCGCCACTCCAGGGGGCGCCCAGCCGACCCGCCTGGGTTGCTAGGGTAAAAGTTTCTCCGAACATGCACGCGGCGCGCGCACACCTAACTGGAATGGATATGAGCAACACATCTCAAAGAACAACAGTTACAAAGGTGAGTAACCGTCTTTTCTCCTCCTTTAACTAGTTATTTTTTAAAACAGTTGGCACAGGCATGCATGGAGAAGTCACTTAAATAAGTAAAAATCCTAAGTAACCATTTCCCAGACAAATCAAGAATGATCAGAATACTCTACTTTTCTGCCAGTTTTCAGAGATGCAGCAAAATGATGCTTATTATGTATCTACCGACAACTGAATGCCATCTAATGACACTGTATGCACTAACAAGAAACAGAACTGTGCTGATCTTGTAGACGTAGATGGTACTCTTCTTGAGCTCTGATTTCCATCATTTTAAAATCCATATTATCTCACCATGGCTGAGGTGACTTGCAATATGACTGCTTAATTAGCTCTCACTTATTGTGCTGCTTTTATTCTGATAATGGGAATGTGCTATTAAGTCTTCCACCACCAGGGGAAAAAAATCTCCGTAAGGAACTATTTATATTAATAGGCTGTTTCAACACTGACAGTCATAATCTTGTCAAAATCTGTTAAACTATTTTTATTTTCCTTTTGTGCTCTTGATGGTGGCAGTCTACAGTAGTGGATAATAGAATATTAAGATGTTATCATTATATATCACTCCAAAACTAGTCCCCTCTCGGTGTACTCATCTGACAAGGTTCTCTGACTGCTTTCACTTCCCATTTGTCAGAAAAATGTCAGCAAAAACAGTACTTCAGTCTTCACTGAAAGATAATTTATTTACTATCATATGTCCTAGTGATGTATAGACACACAAAAGAATTAAAGGCTGGATTCAAGTTGATATTTGCTACATATTTCTTTTTTGTTGAGATGCAATGAGCCATGGGGTGGATTTTTAATTAAGAACAGCTGTAGTCTTCCATGGAAAACTCCTTCCTTGTAAGATTATTTTTTGGAGGTGGGAAGAAGACAATAAGGAGCATTTCAGTATTTTCTATATAGCTAAGAGATGAGTGAGAGAAGGCTCCCAGAGCATACCAGATGGAGTTGTGATTAAAAGCAACTGCCTGCTGCTGTGCAGCTGCCCTCTTTTTACCACTCAATCCAACTGGCTTGTTTTTGACTGTGACTGACTTACCTTTTCTGCTGCAGCACTTCATCAAGGGTTTCTTGCTTGTCTTGCAGGAGTCGCTGGAGGTGCTTCATTTCACGCTGGTACTGAGAAGCCTTCCCAGCAAATTCCTGCTCTTGCTCCATCATTTTGAGATTGATGTCTCCAAGCTTCCCAGCAGCTTTCTTTTTGTATACCTATGAGAGTTGAAGATCATGGGGAAAACGTGGTTATGGCAGTCTCAAGGATAATTACTATGGGCAAAATAACCAGCTAAATACGTTTTTTACTCACTGATGCCTTGCTTAAATAAATCAGGTAAGGTGCACTGGTATCTTTTTTTAGAATATTTATTAATTGATAGGTATGATGCATGTACTTTCCACTGCATATATCAGAGATGTGTACAGTCTGAATGCTACGTATTATGCCTATGTTTTTATTTTGAGTGAAAATGACAAAGTAGGAAACAAAATGGGTTTACTTTTCTGGGTGTAAAGCTGCTCTTCACAACACATGTTGCTTACCCACTAATTCAACAGTCAAGTCTAATTATCTGTCTACAACACAAAGAAACAGGAATAAATACTATTGGATGGCATATTTTTAATCTTACAACAATGAGAAAAAATTAGACTGATTTCCTTATTAAATTAAGTGTATAATGGTTTTTCATAATATGAAAAATATTTTATTGGAATTACTGTATATGAACACTTTCTCCTGAAAAGGGTACTTTTCTAAAACAGCTCACAGAGTAAATATATTGCCAGAAAATATGCTCTATACATTTGTCATGTTAAAATATTTTGCCACTTCAGCTAGCAGTTGTTTTTTTAAATGACTGTCCTAGTGACGTTTTTCCTTCCTATTAATAAAATAACCAATTATGTAAGTCTGAACCCTAGAAATTTTTTAAAAATACTTTTGATAAAATGTATCTCTTCAGCTTTTAGAATCAATTTCTCTGTTACATTGCATGTCACCATGTGGAACCTCCAGGAGTATATGGCTTGTCAGCTTGGCATCATGATACCCCATGCACTTCTGTTTTTTTTTTTTAAGGGGGTTTTCTGCTAATGATTCCAGATGGGATACAATAATTCATCATAGGCTGTAACTTTGATACTCTCCTCACTACATCCATGTGATCTGAAAATAGAATCTTGTGCTGGAAGCAGCTCATACAGTATGACTAGAAATTCTCTGAACTGAAATTTTGAAAATATTTATCTTCAACTGTTGCAAATTCAAATATGCCCACATGGCTGTAGTCTTAAAAAGACAGATTCTGCTTGCTTGTAAATAGGTGCTCTAGGGGAGAGAGATGCTGTAGAGAGCTCCCCCTTCCCCTTGTACATCGGCACATGGAGCAGCTAAAGTTTTCAGCTAAGCGTTTAAACAAGTGCTTAATAGGAATGTAAAAGGTTAACCAGATAAGCAGTAGTTTTACCAGTTAACCCGCCTTAACCGTTACCCCCCAGGCCGGCCGGCGGACCCCAGCAGCCCTGTGCTGGTCAGAGTGGTCCCAGTCTCAGCTGTGCCGGCCCTGGCCGGAGGGGCCCCAACCCCAGCCGCTTAATCGGTTAACCATTTAAACGGTATGTACATCCATAGTGCTTAAGTCCATCCCTATCCAGTAAAGGATTTAGAACTTGATCCTAAAAGGTGCTGATGAACCATGCACCATTCCAGCAAAGAACTTAAGCAGGTGAGTAGTCCCACTGAAGTCAATAGAACTATTTGTGTGCTAAGTGCTTTGCTGACTAAGGGGGGATATTCAAATTGGGCTTGTGCTTCCTGATTCTCCACTGCCCTGCAATTTTGTAGCCATTTACAGCTGTGCAAAGTGAGCATAAAACATGACTGTTCTAATTTGATAATATTTTATACCCACTTTGCATTGGTGTAAACGAGTGTAAATGACTACATAACAGAATGGAAGGCATAGGAGTGTTTGTGTACCAGTGTGATAAACACCTAGTCAAGGCATGGCCCTGGCCCCACTCACTTGCAGCTAGAGCTAACACAAGCTCCACCCTTTTAAGCAGCCTCAGAGGGTATGTCTACGCAGTCTGTGGCAACAAGCCTCACAGCCCAGATGCGCAGACTTGGTTTGTGGGGTTCGCAGTAATGCTCTAGAAATAGCTGTGTAGACAACACTTCGAAGTTGCAGCTTGGGCTCTGAAGCCTGATCCCTCACCAGCTCTCAGATCCTAGGCACCATTCTGGGCCACATCATCAAAGTGTAGTCTACACAGTTATCTTTAGAGCACTAGTGTGAGCCCCACAAACCCAGGCTGAAAGGTTTGCTTCCACAGGCTGTGTAGATATACCCAGAGAAGGCACTCTGTCGGCATTCTGCCTGTCTCTGCCCTCCATATGCTGAATTCATTTAGCAGCACCTGCTGGTGTGGAACACATCCACACACCCCAACACAGATGTAGCTTTAGAATCAGAGAATATCAGGGTTGGAAGGGACCTCAGGAAGTCATCTAGTCCAACCCCCTGCTCAAAGCAGGACCAATGCCCAGACAGATTTTTGCCCCCCGATCCCTAAATGGCCTCCTCAAGCATTGAAATCACAACCCTGGGTTTACCAGGCCAATGCCCAAACCACTGAACTATCCCCCCCCCCCAGCTAATAAACTGGTCAAAAATGGGACAAACTTGGCCATAGTCATTTCAGTTTTTAATCCTTCTGATTTACATTAATCTGCATTTCAGGACTCTTGCAGTTGGGGAGGAATCAACAAAATTGGGTGATAGATCCACATCAAATATTTGCCCCTCATCCATTTTTCACTATTCTGACATTTCTTTGGTTCTTAAACCCCTACAGTGTCACCATCTTTGTTAGAGCTAGATTGGTAGCTCCTGGGCCTTGCAGAAGACCAATCTTTTTTCTACAAGACTTACTCTCTGCCTTGACAATGCCTGGGACAGTAACTGGAAAGTTCTGGCAGAGGTAGACAGATTGGAACGCAAAGGGTTTCTACAAGTCTACTCTGAGGACAGGTTACAGGTAGACATCCCTTCTGTCCTCCTCCATACTGGCTTCCTAACAACACCTAAAAGAACAATTCAGATTGAGAACTACTTATCAACCCAGTCTGTCTGCAATCCACACCTGAGACCTGTATCGTTTGCTGGGAGGAACTATTATCTTTTCACAGAGAAGATCACCCACATCCAAAGTATCTCAGGATACTGTGAACCAGAAACCACACACACATTGTATCTTGACACCTTCCTATTCAAAGTTCTGTCCATTTATGCAACAGTAAGTCCAGGATACATTGAAGGACGTGTAAAACCTTCTTTGGGTCCAATCCTTGCCCTTCCTAGTTGGCAAAGGAAAGCGAAGGATAAATATGATTTCTTCCAAGAGAAATATGGTCAATGCACCATTTGAAAAATTAACTCTTTCCATCTCCTTAAAGCATGCCATAAACCTATGAATTCTGAAGAAACTGTCACTAGATGCAATGGAACTTGACATCTACTACCTGGTGTCAAATCTCCCTTGGACTTCTAGGTAACATTGCATATGGTAGATCATACACTGCTGCTCTTCTACCTAAGAGATGTGGCAGGTATCAATGGAAATGTTCTAAAACTATTTGAATCCTTCCTCAAAGGCTGTACACAGGATAGTGATGGGCAAATACTCCTTTATCACTAGGCTTCTTGCCTGTAGAATACCTCAAGATTTAATTCTCTCTTCTGCGCTACTCGGCATCTATATATAGCCATTGGGGGAAAAGATGAGACTTCATCACAGGCTCAGATACCAGAAATATGCAGATAACTCTATTGTTCACATATGCAAAGACCTCAATCACTCAGATATCTTAGTGCCTGGTTAATATCAGCACATAGATGAGGAGCAGTTGGCTGAGACAAAACCAGGAATGAGGGAGGTTATGCTGAAGTAGGTTCACCAGACAGCAAATGTGAAAAATTGGGACGAGACTGGAGGGTAATAGGAGCCTGTATAAGAAAAAGACCCAAAAATCTGGACTGTCCCTATAAAATCGGGACATCTGGTTACCCTAATGTTGAGGTGGCTTTAATATTGTGTGTAGGATCATCACAGTCATGCACATGCTATGCATTTGTGATCTTTTATTTATATATATAAATAAAATCTAAAATATAAAATCTGTTTTGACTAAGTTTCACATTAAGTAAAAAGAATTGCCATTGTGCATTGAAGAGGCGTGTTAAGATAAATGAAAATTCTGCATTTCATTAGTTACTTCAGACTTACTAAATTCATGAACACTGTAGAGATAAAATACTCTGCAAACTGATTCAGTATTATGAAATGGTGTTAAAACACTGGACACAACTAGTGTTTTACAAGATTTCAGAAACACTGGCCTCTTGACACTGTCTGGAAAATGTATAGTCTGAGTCCCTTTAGGAGTAACGCAACCGTCAACACAACCATAGGGACTTCTAGAGGAATTACTGTACTTCTAGAGTAGTCACTTGAACTTTATCCTTGTGTCTTGTAACATTATATAAGATATGCTATGCTATAATCAGCTTTGTAGAATGATTTTCAGAGTGCTGTTTATTTTCTTCAATGGAAGTCTCCTTGCTCAATAGCTCTGAAAATCAAACCACTAAGCACCAAATACTATAGTCCTCATGCAGGCTCTCGGAAAAGTGCAGATAAAGTTATTTCTGTTCAAATTTGTAATATTTCCAAACCCAAGCTTCCAAATATGTCAGGACCCCAAAATTCATGAGACTGGCTTACAACTCATGAAATTTTTAAGCCAATAATGTGGCATTCATTTTCCTTCTCATTTGAGTCTTTAGGTTGCACTGAAGTCGTTTTCAAGGTTTCCGCAACAAAGAGGAGATGGTCTGCACAAATGGCTAGCCACTGATTTCCATTTCATAGAAACTGAGCACCACCACAACAGCAGGACAGGTATCTAAAACAGCTGTAATAGGAGGTCACTAGGGTCACTTTTTGCCCTTGTCATCTTACTGCTTTATGCTATGACCAGAGTTCAAAAGCTACATACAAGTTAAAAGTAAACATCTATATTAATTTTTCTAGGTTATCCATTACACTTCATCACCAGGCTTCAATCATTTTCCTATCACACAGAAGCTGTCAATGCTGTTCTGTATGTTAAATATAAAAGGGCTTGATTCTCGCACCAAGACTTCAACCTAAGCCTTAACTTAAGGTAGTAAATGGTATCTCCATAAGGAAGGAATAAGTCTTCTTAATTACACATGTGTATCCTTTCTGTGCACATACTTAAGAAGCCATGGCTAGGAAGCAGCTTTTATTAAAAGAGAGAAAGAATGAACATCATAAATTAAATGGCTGGGTTGTCAGGAAAAAGGCAGAACCCATTTTTTGGAGACGGGTTTCACTGTTTTTGATGGTTTTGCTACTTGGTACCTGGGAATGATCTATCAGTGAACCTGGAAAACTTGCTCAAGATTTAATAGACTGATGATGACCAATACCTGCCTAGTTATATTGGGCTGTTTGCAACCCAAGCCATTCTGTCTTATAAGAACTCAATAATCACTGGTATGCCTGAGTCTCTTGGTTCTGTCTGCCATTCTTCACACCAGAAGCAAAACTTTGACCAGGTTGCTGAATATTTTTTGACAGTAGATTTCTACCTTAAAGTCAGCAGTGTCTCTCTTCTCACAGAGAAGATGATCTGGCTTAGGTTTTCCTATTCTGTAGTCACAGAGTCAGCTGCAGATGGTCTGAATTAGAATGTATTTAAGAGGTCTGTCATAAAGAATCTGTGGACTTCTAAAGAGCCTCTGCTCAGTCCATCTGCCTCTTGATTCAGGGTTCCTTTGGCTCTGACTGAAAGAAGCTGGACCTCTTCCAAGGACAAGGTTTGGGCTTCTGGTCCCACCATGACTGGACAAACCAGGATTCTGGTGGTGCCCAACAGTACTGTAAGGTAGCATCTGATAATCTGAGTTTAGAATTTGAGAAGAGCTAGTCTGACCACTTGAAGCTCCAGCATCATGGTTTTCTCCTTCCTTAGGCCTTGTGCAGTCAGATTGTTCAGGCATGCTCCCCACTGCTAAAGGTTCTTGTTGGCAATGAGCTCTAAAGGTTCCAGAAGCGTGTGAGATGACCCATGCTTTGTGTTTAAATCCACAAGTGTTGTATACACATGGAAAGCCTCTGGAATTTTTGTCAATGATATCTAAAATTGCAGAGGTTAGCAGGATATTATCACCACAGAAATTAGTGCCATCAATGCAAAAACTACATGAAGAGAAAGGAAGGCTGTGATTTAGAGCTACACATCAGGAAATTCAGAGCTTGGGCTCCTGCAACACCTAGAAGTGCTGCTTGGCACATACGCATTACGGGCCTGATCCAAATCCCACTGAAGTCAATTTTGAAAGACTCCCTTAGATAGCAAATGAAGTCTGTAGTGTGTAGCACTGGATAAGGGAATATACTCTGGATGACCAAGTTGTATGTTTTATTGTGAATCAAGGGTCATACATATTTAAATGTCAGTAGTAGCCATTGACTTATCATATTATTGCAAATTATGACATTAAATGAAAATTTTAAAAAATTCTAATGTTTGTAATGTTTATTTATAGAGTGCCTAAAGTAAATACTCAACATACATACTTTAAAAAGCATAAATAATCTAAAATAATATTTCAAGACAATAAATACTGCCATGTCTACTAAATGAAAAGGGAGAATTCCCATCCCAATTCTCAGAAAAAGCCTGAGTAAATACAGGCATAGATGCTTGTAATGCTATTACTGGAATTTCTCTCTTCTATGTATTGTAACAAATTGGGGAAAAAAGCCTTTGCTCTTTAATACATACAATTTAATTTTTGATCAATAGGATGAATGCATAATTACACTGTTATAATAGTTTGTTTTATGTGCACATGCATTGAGGAATTATGTTGAATAACTTGGCAGTGTGTAGATTCTCCAGAGTAGTAGCTAAGACAGATCAATTTCAGTCACATTCTGTAGAATGGGCTGGGCTGAGATGTTTGGAGTGTGGAAGAGGGCTCCAGGCTGAGCCTGGGGTAGCGGGTTGGGGTACAGGAGGGGGGTTCTGGGAGGGAGTTTGGGTACAGGAGGGGGCTCTGGTCTAGGGCAGAGTGTTGGGGTACAGGAAGAAGTATGGGGTGATGGCTCTGGGAGCGGGCTCAGGGCTGGGGCAGAGGTGCTGGCTCCAGGAGGGGGCTCAGGGCTGGGGGTTTGGCCAGGTTCCTGCTGGGCTGCACTTACCTCAGGCGGCTCCCAGTCAGCAGTGCAGCCGGGCTAAGCACGGCAGGCTCCCTACCTGCCCCAGCTCCCGGAAGGGGCCAACACACCTCAGGCTGCTGGGGGCAGGGCACATGGCTCCGCACGCTACCCCTCTTTGCAAGCACAGCCCCCACAGCTCCCACTGGCCGCAGTTCCCCTTCATAGCCAATGGGAGCTGCGGGAGCAGTGCTTGCGGGCAGGAGCAGCACATGGAGACCCCTGCACCCAACCCCGGGGGAGCATGCTGCGCTAGTCACTTCCAGCAGTGCTATGGGGCCTTAGTGGCAGTACTGTGTGGCTGGACTTTTAGTGGCCAGAGATCACTGGGAGAGTCTCCAGGATTGACCAGTTGATCATGATTGACCAGTTGGTGACCACTGCTCAAGAAGAAAGGAAAATTAAAACATTCAGGTCAAAAATGGCAATCTGAGGGATTTTAGGAGCCTAGGTTCTTTTCTGGGAAGCCCTGACTGACCAGTTTTAACTATCCTCAGTCTCTAATCACAGGGTATACTAAGATTAGATTGACATGTTATGATAAAGAAATTGACATAGCATACAGAACAGATTTCCATAATCTTGTCTTCTGAAGGTTGAATGCAGCAATAATGGTAATTGCAATACAAATTACACATTAAACTTGTTTTATTAGAGTCAGTGGAAGAAAGCAAATGAATTATGCTTCAGCCATAAATTTTTCTAGAATTGAATAACTGAGTTAAACTAGTGCATTGAGATTTCTTTAAAAAAAAAAGAGTTAAAAATTCAGTAAAACACCAACATTTTTTCTTCTAAAAATAGTGACACACTTTCTACAGAGAGAGAACACCAGTTCCCATGCTGAGGATGTAAAATTGAGTTTAAAATGTAACTTACAAGGAAGATTCAAAAATTAAACAGCAAGCTTCTTTGAAATATATTTTAAACTGCACACATGAAGGAAACATTAGAATAATTTAGGATTCTGTGCATTCCCCTGTAAACAATTTGTAATTATTGATATTTAAATCTTGAAAGATGTCTTTCACTTAAGTCTACATTTTTTTTTCCCTACCAAATATAGTGTCTCACGTCAGTAGTCACACAGTACATGGTTCACAGGTCAAAGACTCGTACAGCTGTGCCAACATGAAGAAGCCTGTTAGATATCAATGTCATAGGTACCTTTAGAACTTTACCCATTAGAGTAGTTCAGTTGCCAAGGTGATTTATACCTTTTAAAGGGTCTGATAGTACACCCAAAATGGTAAACATAAACAGAGCAAAGAGACTCAAGATCATGACAGTCCCAAAAATAAAAATGGTGAATTGACTCAATCCATGAATTCAAATACTTTAGGCTCCAATCCTGCAAACATATGGGCATATAACTTCATGTACATGAATTCCATAGGAACATTATCTTAATAAAGTTATTTATATGTGTAAGTGTTTACAGGATCGATATCTTAATTTTTACTACTTTAAAAGAACGTGCAACTTTAATGCAAGCGGGGATTGGGTCCCATCATGCACCTCTTTAAGTCACTAGCAAAGCTTTATTATAATATCATCTTGCCTGTTTCCATTAACACAACCTGCTATGTAGTAATTTGAGCCTGATGTTCTGAGAAAGGACTAATTTTACTTACTAACAAATCAGAGTGGAAATTAATTAACTTTTCTGGAAAAAATTTGAGGAAAAACACATTGCTGAGAAATGCCGTGTCACACTGGTCAGAAATTGCTATAGTTTCACAAACAGCTGTATAATCCCAAAGCATGACTAATACAAACGTGTCACAGGGAAACCACTATAGTTAAACAATCATGTCTCTGTTCAGTAACTTTAAATATATTGCACTGCTAAAATGAGCAACTGTGATGCCTCCTTTTTGGATTCAGACATATAGAACTGTGTTACAGGAGTATTCATGATTGATGACAAGATTCATCTCCAAGGCAAAGCAAACTATAAACACTTGTCAATGTTAGATTGTAGGAAGTGCCTTAGTAGTCATTTTGGGCTATATTACTCAAACCTTGAATTACTTAATTTGATGGCATTTTTAAAACTCTCTGTTCCACAGTATTCAATAACTGGTAATCTCAGATAAGAAAAAATGGGTTGCTGCCTGTTAGAACTGATGTATTCAGGTAAAGCTGGATAGAGAATCTTGCCTATATATATACCCACATGATGCTTGGTTCAGACAGTTAAAACAGCCCTTGCGTTTTCAGGAAAAAATAAAATTAAAGGCAGGGATCCTGTGAAAAGTGATGGGGCGGGGAAATGGTACGTGAGGTGAGACTTAAACTCATGGTCTTCTGCCTCCTGGTCTTCTGCCTCCTGGCCCAATGCACCTTCCTTCCCCTAGATCAAAAAGTATTTTTATATGGCAGTGAAAAGGAGGAACATCCTTGTTTTTCTCTCATCCAGATGTTCTGGTCTTCATGGCTGCTTTAAAGCGATGCACGAAAACATGTGCATTGTAGATGGAATTCTCAGAAAATGTAAGAAGCAAGCCTCTAGTAAGTACTACTACTCATACGCAAATGGCAATTTTTCTGCAGCTTACATTCAGTCTGAGCCAGATACCAAGCATAGAAAACTTGAGCCAACACAGCTCAAACTTGGCAAGTTATATACAATTGAAAACAAAGGAGATTATAGTGGAATGTTAGGCGATTTTAATCTGAGGCTTGCTTTCAGCTCCTTTGCCTACTCCTTAAAACCAACAGTAGAATTTATTCTTGGGAAAATTAATGTCAAAAGATTTTTAGAGGCATATGGTAACTTCTTGTTTCTCTGACTTCTTCTTTTGACAGTGTGTCTAAATTAAAGATGAGTTACCCTCACACTGAAGGGGAAGAAAAGGTGCCAAATGATGAGCTGGAGTGCAAAATTTGTTACCAGAGATTTAACATTCATAGTCGTAAACCCAAAATACTGAACTGTCTTCACAGAGTATGTGCTAGGTGTTTGACTAAAATACTTCACATAGGAGATGGCTGTCCTTGCATTAGTTGTCCTTTTTGCCGCCATGAGACACAGTTGCATGAAGATGAAGTTGAAGGACTACCTAATGATACAAACGTTATGTCCAAACTCATGTTAAAAGACAAAACAATATGGAATTCCGACTATAAAGAAGTAGTTTTAACACCAAAGAACTTGGCTTTCTCAAGCCCCTCTCATGGATCTTCAAATTGCTTAGTAATAACAATTATGGAAGTACAGAGAGACTCTACTAGGACGCCAAGCCAAAACACTATCTCAGATTATTATGCAGACCATAGCCTTGACTCAGTATCTGTCAGTTCTCACAGTCAGCTAGACCAAGATCTCTTCTCTAAGCTTTGTAATCATGTACCCAGAATACTGGTATGGCTGTTAGGATTATTCTACTTTGGCTCACTGCCTCTTGGAATCTATTTATTAGTGATTCAGAAAGTGACCCTAGGAATTGTGTGCGTCAGTCTTGTTCCCTCAAGTCTAACTGTATGTCTTGTGTATGGTTTCTGTCAATGCCTCTGGCAGGGAATGTGTGACTGCTCTTCAAGAAGCTGAGGAATTGCGTTATCAAACTGTACATATTAATTAAACTTTGAATGATAACTACAGACTTCCAATATTATGGACTATTAAGGTGATTGCAATATGATTTTAAGTCTTTCGTGGTCCCATTTCTTAGCTATAACTAACACAAAGACCTATGTTTAAACAAACAAAAAGCACCATCACCATTTGTGTAAACTCTAGAAAATTGGCAAGGTAATATTATTATTAAATAGGTGGTAGCTAATATTACCCTTTCCTTGAACAATGTATAATTTCATAAACACCTCTTCGTGTCAAGAATTCACAGGTGAAAGTGATAAAAATGAAACTGATGTTTTCTACATTATGTTGGTACTATGTTTTTAAAAAAGAATGAAGATCAGAAATATTTTGAGTACAACTTGCTATAAAAACATATTTCAAACATCACCTTAAATTACTTTTTCAAATTCTGTATGGTACTTGATTGGACACTTAAATACTCAGATGATGAGAACCAATACAGGATCTAGAATTAAAAGCAAAATAAAAGTGCAATAATTTTTTTTAATTAAGAACTCATGTACTGTTGAAACCTTGGAGAAAGCAATATATAGTTAAACTAAATCTCAAAGGGACATAAAAACAAATTAAGTATTTTCGAAAGAGACGTTTCCAGAATCTTTTCAGAAACTATGGTTATTTCTGAAATATAATGCTCTGAATAGTGTATGTCAGAGCACATCAGACTAGAAATGGCTTTAAGAACTGTCTTCAAAATGTTCTGTAAAAACATGCCTACTAATATATATGGTGCCTTAAAATCAAGGCATTAATTACAGGCAATTTAAAAAAAATACAGAAACGAGTTTTTATTTTATATTAATGTTATTTCCACATGCAAAAATGGTTGATTCATTTTTCTGAACATTTTTATTGAACCTACTTGATATTGTTGCATTACATTTTATTTTTTAAAAGGTAATTGAATTTTGTATGGTTCTAGTGTAAACCAGAATCTAAACTGAAAAATGATATGCACGAGGGCTTTTATATAAAGATTTGTACAAAATAAGTATCTAGTAAATCCCCAAACTACCAATGGGTAAGACTTCTGAAGAATAATGGAATTTTGGTAGCAAATTAAGAATAAACATGCATAGCTTTAAAATAGGTGTTCTTACAAATCCATGTAATAAACATTATATATAAAAAACAATGTTTTTATGCTTTTTTAAGTGGTCATGCACTATTTCATTTTAAAGCAATCTATAGCTATCCCAAATGTTGTTTAATATGCCAACAGATTAAATATCAGCTCCTGATTTATTTTTCACTGAGGCCTCAATATCAAAGATCATTTAACTTGTACTCTATGCAACTCAAAAGGAAATGTACGAATTTTTTTTTTTTCTCCAGAAGAGCATACAAAAAGGTGGAACTGTGTGCCACTAAACCAAATCTACTCATGCACAAAGGCTAACTAAACAGGCTTCACAGAGGGATGGCATTCTCTCTGCCTGGCTTTTGTACACCCTCAGTGATGGGGATACATGCTGTACAGAGCCACTGAATGACTGTTCAGCCTCACCCTGCTCCTTCCTTTCCCTTTCCCCCAAATAACCTTTTTGGTGCTATGGGAGGAGCTCCATGAAGTCTCCCAGCACCCTTCCCTTCTCCAACATGCAGGTGAACTGCCCCCACTACACTGCTTTTTGGTTGTCACAAGTCTGCAGTTAAAAGTAGGGTTTGCCAAAACATGAACTTCACTCAGTCAGCCTTTCTATAAAATAAGTGTATTGTTAATTACTACTGTTAGTAGTATTAAAAGCCCAACATAGGGCTGGATCCCCCATAGTGCTACATACTGTATAAATGCACAGTAAGAGACAATCTCTGCCTTGACAAACCACCTTCTCACAGGTTGTTCCTGTAACTCAGAAAACGCTGATTTGATTATTCAGGTTCTGGTCTCTTGCTATCTAATTCAGCAGAGGCTGATAGTTTTGTGACCATAAGAGGCTCAGTTCTTGGGAAAGAAGGAACATATTGTACCACATCTTGCTTTGCATTGATCCCATGAATGATCTAAGGACAGCACTGACCGGCTCCTAAGCATTTTCCCATCCCACATAAAGTAGGGTCTGTGTAGTCCCAACAGATACTGCTATTCAAAAATTTCAAGGTTGTACACTCAAAGCATGTTTACAGTGGAAGATCCACACAAGCAAACTTCAAAGAAGAAACATCCTTTTCTCCTTCCACACTCCTTATACTAGGATCTCTTGAATCTTTGTCACCTCTACTTGCAAAAGCAGAGAATACAATATGGCTCTATGTGAGAAACTGTGCTACTAGTTAAGATTAAAAAGGTACTGCAACTATAAAAATATTTAATAACTTTGATAATACTTGTGCTTAGATCAAAAATTAAGCTTTATTTTAATTTTTTCCAGTTTTAAATCAATATAAGAATCAGACTCTCTAGAGAACACTCAATGACTTGTTTTTCTGTATATAGGATATTGTGGTTAAATTATCTATCAAAATCTCTATTTAATAGGCTGGATTAGCTGATATATGATTAGGGTGTAAACAAATTACAAGTGCTTGTAAGAAAGACATAAAGCTCATAGTTCAGATAACACCATAATCATGATTCCTGAATATGCTGCCAAACTTACTTCTGAGTGGTTGTCATATGCTTAAATAACATTTTTATTTTTGTTTGCAAGTTTTTTTGTTTAAGAAAGCTTTGTTAAAGACATGTATTTTTTTTACTTTTTATTAGTTCCTATTTATGCTTTTCCTTTCTTTATTGCTGTAGTCCTCAGTCAGCTTTTTCAAATTTGCATTAATAATTCAAGGTCCTAATGTATTTAAAGTTTACCTTGTGCTCTGGATTTGACAAGCTTCTGAAAATAAGAGACTTCGTCACTGAAAGTTGGTAGTGTGTATTGCACCTAAATTACTGGCTAATTTTTATGAAAATGTTTTCTCCAGCTCATACATTAGTGTCACATAACATGACAAAAATGCAGTTAAATAAATGCAGATTTTCTGACATTTAAGAAGATTACAAACTGGCATCTTTTTAAGGGATGCATTTACTAAGCTTGGATACATATGAATGGGAGAAAAAGCATGGCTCAAGCATTTTATAACTGTATTGGTAAAACTGTAGAATTGTGTAAAATTGCTACAGTGATACTTTGATTGTGATTACCTTCCCTAAAAACTGCACTGCTTCATTTTTTAACCTAGCATTGGTAAATGATAAACCTGAAAGAGTTCAAAATAAAATGAATCTGTATTTGTTCAATGTATAATCAGAATTCCTGTACAGCCAATCAGCTTCCCTGCTGAATGTGTGAGTCTCTATTTAGAACATCTGTGCTGAGAAAACATAGGAAAATGTGGTGGTAAATCTGTAGAAACTTAAGGGGATCCAGATGAAAGCATGGTAACCAAATACTTTTAATTCCCTTTTTGAAAATGATTAGATTTCAAGATGACTGTCCCTTTTATTAAAATAATTCTTCATAAAAGACTGAGGGGGTGTTGAAGTTGGCTGGGCGCGCTCTATACCGGTGCTAATGGTGCATGGCAGCAAAGGGTGCCTAAGCTGCTTGAACAGGTACCACTGAGGGAAAAATTTCCAGCGATCATGCTCGGGATGTGTGCACTTAGAGTGGAATGCACATGTGCAGTCACTCAAACAAGAATAAAAATTCTGAGTCCTTTGCCAGGACATAATACTTTTTATCTGCTCTCTTGCATGTAGGGAGAATACAAGATGGAACATGCCAGATGATCTTCCTGGCTTAGTTGATAGGCAAAGCTAGGCAGATGGATGAGGGTGAATGGAGGATATTGAGCAGCTTACGATGAGGCTCAAGGAGTCCACAGCTCTCTTGACTAAACTCTAGACGTGCTTAAAATATCTGTCAAGAATGGAGAAGGAGGCATGAGAGACCCATCGCTGACTGGGACCATCTCCCAGCATGACAGACAACATCTGAAGCAAAACCTCGCAGTAAACAAGAACTACAAACTAACTAGTATCTAGCTAAATACAATACGAGTGAAAGAAAAAAAAATTAAGAAGCCACACTATTACTACTTATTAACTATAAATAAGAAAAGAGGATAAAGTTGAGGAAATCTCAACAGGACAACTGCCAGAGCTCTGTCTCAGGCTGAGGCAGTTGAGAAGGAGCTCAGGGTGGTTCACCCATGCAGCACTATACAACGTCATGGTGCGTGAGACTAACATGTACATGTGGGCTGAATGGACGCTGCTATGAGAAATCTCCAGTAAAAGGCACAGGGGTTACTAGCACATCTAGAGTGGAGCACCCATAAGGACACTACTTGAAGAAGAAAACTTACATATGTGCTACCCAGGGAATATGTACCCCTGGGCCCAGGACAGCCTCCCTAAATCTTCTTTCTCCTCCATATAGTGAAATGGTTTTCGACACAAGGAGGACCTCTGGACCTGGGGAAGATGGGGAAAGATTTGTCCTTATGGCCATACATTTACGAGAGGGAGAATTGTTCCCTATCTTGACTGGATCTCATTCCTTCTGCTCTGAAGAGGAAGCGGTCTTCCTTTGAGGAACCACTGCCCTTGCCTCAGACCATGCAAAGCACTGCACATTGAGGTAGGGCAGGGACAGATTCTGAATACAGTATAATTCCATAAATCTCCTTTATATATAAAGGGCCCAATATTCTGCCATCACTTGTACATGTGTAATAAAGTCATGACTGTCAGTGTGACTTAGATGAGATTGCACAGTATAACTGTTGTTGACTACTGTGACTGAAAAGACTATTAAACAGTAAAGTTCAGCATGGATTGAAATAAAAAAAGAAAAATATGGATGAACTTGCTTTCAGATTTGACAGCTCTTACGTATTTATATTTTCACTAGAAGAATGGTATCTGTCAATGCAATTCCTTTCTTTTTGACTCCAATGAAAAGTGATTTTTGCAAATTACTACGTTTATGTAAGTGAAAATATTTAAAAACCTGAGTTGCTCAATATATTTAAGAGTGGTGAAAAATATTGCACCGTGATTGGGTGAAAGGTACTGTAAATCTAGAAAAGGCTATTTAATTCTAGCAGAAAAGATCAACAAAATTAGACTGACTGCTAATGCACTTCTGTGGCTCTTCCATTTAATCAAATCTTTAACTTACAGCTAAAGAAAAAACAAAGAAGGCAAAACAAGCTTATGAAACAGAAAGAAGAAAACTGTCCTAGCTTGAGGTAATTTGATAGAAAGGGTTATCATGTTTATCACTGTAGTAATTGCTGTGGAAAATGACGCATACAGCATTATATGGCTTTTTACAACATCCTCCTTATTAAAGTAACATTTTTGTCATGATATAAAAGTTATAAACTAGTTTTATAATAGCATTTGAAAGCTGTAAATAAAATGTCATCACATTATATTTGACTTAAAATGGAGGTGAATTTAAAAAAAAATCCAAACATCTCACTTAAGGCAGGAATTCAGGTGCCTGCTCTGCACGCATTCCAAAAGCAAAAATCCAATGTTAGGTAGACACTTGTTGGCACACTGTCATGGATATGGTAAATGCAGAGATGTCTATGGAAACCAAACACAGCCATGTAACTCATGATTGCTAAAAGAAGACACACCCTTGGATTGTTAAAGTAGGAACCAGAGCCTGAGGAGGATACTATGCCTAAGCTAGTGAGAGCCAGAAGTATTTAGTTAGGTTAGGGAAAATGGCACCCTAGGCGAACTTGCTTTTTAGTGACTCTGGCCCCTGCGGGCACCCCACCACCACTGCCCCTCCTCACAGGCTCCTCACCCCCATCATCGTTTGCCCCCATGGCTCCTCAGACTTCCCACCGCCTATCACCTCCGGGCCACACTGCCTCCCTCACACGTTGAATATGTATTGAAAGAGGTGTCAGAGCTCAGTCTTGGCATAAATTAAGCACTGGCTGGGCAATCAGATAGCAGTGGCTGCTGGCTGGGAACCCAGCTCTCTAAGGGCAACACCTCTGCCAGCAGGAGCGCAGAAGTATGGGTGGCATGGTATATGGTGTATTGCCTCCTTACTTCTGTGCTGCTCTGTGGCTCGTGGTGTCTGGTGCTCAGCCTACGGCTCAAGGCGGGCTCTGTGCTGTCAAATAGAGGTTGCATCTTGGCAGAGCCCATGGCCATCCCGCAGCCCTCTGACCACTCCTGGCTCACCAGGCATGCCATGTCAGATGAGAGGGGAGGCAACTTTAACCATGATTCCAGGGGCTACTTAGGCACCTGAAAACTCTAGGGTATTTTTGCAGATAATTTAGGAACTAGCTGACAGGAGTACTGTATCTAATTCCTGTATAAAGAAAGAAAAAATATATACAAACGTCAATTAGAGCCAATATGCAAATTTTGAGCAATCAGGAGATAATACAACAAGATATTCCCAATCCCAAAACTTGAGGTATCAATTCTTGAGTTTTAACATAGATATCAGAAATATAAGTTTGATTCTTTGTACACTACCTTTGGTAGAGATAAATAGAAATAAATAAAATCTGTTTATTTTCTCTAAGACGCACACTGTGTTACTCAGGACCAGCGCTAGGGGTTTTAGCGCCCTAGGCGCACAGCAATTTTGCCGCCTCGCGCGCTGGTCCCGTGGCTCCGGTGGAGCTGCCGCAGTCGTGCCTGTGGAGGGTCTGCTGGTATGTGGCTCTGGTGGAGCTGCTGCAGTCGTACCTGCCGGTAGCTGACTGTCCACAGGCATGACTGCGGCAGCTCCACCGGAGCCGCGGACCAGTGGACCCTCCACAGGTACAACTGCGGCAGCTCCACCGGAGCCGCCTGCTGCCCCCTCCGGCAAAATGCCGCCCACCAATAATCCTGGTGCCCTAGGCTATTGCCTAGGCCGCCTAAATGGAAGCGCCAGCCCTGGTGTTACTGCCATTATCCACTCTATTTCAGTCAATTGTTTTTCACTCCACTAAAATTGTATTTACTTAATTTTAACACATGCAATTAAGTTTTTTTTCTCTTTTATTAAGAACAGGAATTTATTTTTCTAATTATTTTGGCATTTATATTTACTGATCACAATCATGTATGTGACTCACTAACATTTGACACCATCATTACTATGAGTATCATACTTGGAACTGCATTTATTTTTGTAAGAATTTTAAATTATTTTACAGATATAACTAAAAATTCAATTTGAAAATAAGCAACCTTCATCTGCACAGTGTCTAAAGTTATGTGTTTGGCTAATTTTTTTAAATTGGTACTGCTAAGGTGAGTACAAACTAAATTTATATTTTAGAAGAATATTAGTATTTGATTGTACCATTTTAAATAATGAATGGCAAGCACAATATGAGAATAAACGTAATAATAATTACTCCAGCCAAGACAGGTTAGGCATTTTAGAGCTCACTACTAAAAGAATTAAATTTAAGCTTAAGTGAGAAATACACAGACCAGTAAAAAAAATAAAATAACAGCACTGTAATCCTTAATGATCTTTGAAAGAATAAAATTACCACAAATATATGTGCATTACGCATTTTGACAGGAAGTACCAAGAAATAACAACAATAATAATAAAAGTGTGTTGGGGAAGTGTGCGTGTGTGTGTGTGTGTGTGCGTGTGTGTGTGTGTGTGTGTGTGTGTGTGTGTGTGTGTTGGGGGGAGTGTGCGTAACAGTGCACTGTTTTTTTAAGCAGAGAACTCACTAGCCTTAAGGCTTATTCAAGTAGCAGCTTCCATGCTTAACCCAGAGGCAGCAGCACAGACAGGCTCCCTGTCTCTCACGCCAGCTCAGTGAAAACTAGGTACACGAATGGGGGGGGGAGACACCTTGACATTAGCCCCACCCTACCCCGTGCTGCACAGCAGACAGGAGGCTCCTGGTCCCAATCAGCTTGGCCGGGGCAGTCCCAAGGTGGAGGGAGGGGCTGCAGGAGCAGCAGGGGAGGAGGGGCACCTCTACTCCAGAGGCACCCCCTGCATGCACTGGCCAATCCTGCCTACCCCAAAGGCTGGCCTTGGGTTGATCTCAAAAGACACACTGTGACACAGAGGCCCACTGGTGCCAGCTGGCAACGCGTTCATGGTTCTTTACAAGCAACTCCTGACTCAGACCCGACAAACTTAACTATACCTAATACACTGCTTTCATGGTATTTATCCATGAAGGGTAGTATATGAGGTCGCTACTGAAAGCTTGTAACTTCCAAGTCATAATCACTGTGAGATGTGTATGCAGGTAATATTTAAGGAATAATGTAACTATATTGAAAATTATGCCTTATAGTCAGAGTAAATGTTAGTCACCAGGCAATCATTTGTCTTGGTGATGGCCCATTCACAGTCTACGAACAAAGTATGATTCAGGGTGGAGGAAGACACTCCGCATCCATTCACTGAGGAGAAGCAGTATTTCATGACAGATTGGATTCAGCCAGCTCTGCAACACAATGAACTTTTGGCGCCAGGCAAGAACCTACTTTATTAGACAGAAAAGGTAACTAATACTAAGTGTAGGGCTTAGTGTGTGTGATATGATTTTGTTTTGCATTGTGTGACAAAGTCAAACCAGTCAGCTGTAAGAGAGTTGTGGAAGGCAGATATACCGTCCCTAGAATGGTAAAGTTCCTTTTCCCCATGAGCTGAAATGTTACCTTAGGTAAACCAGGGACAACTAAGTCCAAATAAGGGCTGCCTGTGACTGTTAAAAACCCCTTTTCTGGTGCAAGAGAGGGAGGGGAGATGGGAGATTAAAGTGCATCAGGACAAAAGGCTTCTCCTGAGTGCAAGGCTGCTCTCCTCCATATATGGGAAGCAACCACTCTAATGGACTGTTTGGAGAAGGATTGGCACACAGTGCCTTCATAACAAGACAACACCCCAGAAAGGGGGGAGGGAAAGGTATTCCCTTTTCCTGTTATGAACTTTTCTTTTTGTTTGGCTGAAAAGTATTCCCTGGGCCTACCCTGAGGCCCACCTTGTAAATATGGAAGAATAAAAAGCCAAGTGAGGAATAAAAACTCTCCAGAGTGGGTCTAATTTACTCCAAGCTCCCCCACTGCCAGAGGGAGAAATGCCATGCCCAGCAAGGATAAGGAGGTGCCTTTGCAAAACTGTAACTATTTGTTTCCATCACTCTCCCTTGTTTTTAGTGGAATCTCTATTCTCTCTTAAATAAACCTTATTTTGTTTTATTATAAATGCTCTCAAGTGCTGTGAATTATCCAGAAGTGGTGATTTAAGGCAGTGGGTCTTAATCAGTGATATCTATACCCCTGGAGTTGTGCAAAGGTCCAGGGTGTACATCAACTCATCTAGATATGTGCCAAGTTTTTACAACAGGCTACATAAAAAGCACTAGTGAAGTCAGTACAAACTAAAATGTCATGACTAGACAACAACTTATTTAGACTGCTGTATATACTATATGCAGAAATGTAAGTACATTATTTATATTCCAGTTGATGTATTTTATAATTATATAGTAAAAATGAGAATAATAATCAAATTTTCAGTAATAGTGTGCTGTGACACTTTTGTATTTTTGTCTCTGATTTTGTAAGTAAGTAGTTTTTAAGTGAGGTGTAACGTGTGGGTACTGTGGTGGAGCACCTCCCCCACACTGGCCTGTCAGGGGTTAATAGAGCCCTACGATGGCTGCACAAAAAGCAGCCAATAGGAAAGGGGTTGCAAGGAGCAGCCAATCATGGCCAGGAAGGCCCATATAAGAGGAGCTGCAGGGCAGAGCAAGTTCAGTTGCTCCTTTGCATTCGAGGAGGGAGACCTTACTGCCTTGCAGGAGGAGAAAAGCTAGTACCTTGGACAGAGCAGGAGTGAGAGTGAGCTCCTGGCTAACTGCTAAGATGGCATGCTGGGGCCCTGAGATAAGGGTGGAGAAGGTACTGGGGCTGCAGGGAAATGGCCCAGTGAAGTAGACTGAGAGGATGGAGGCCATGCAGTGCGTGGCTGCCATTTACAGGGTCCCTGTGCTGGGACCTCGAGTAATGGCCAGGCTCAGGTTCCCCCTCACTCCCACTTGCCACTGAGGAAGTGCTGGACCGCTGGACTGCAGTACATTCCCCCGGAAAGGGGGAGTACAAAGTGTGGCACAGTTGGAGGGCTGTGTCCTGAAGAGGACGCCACGGTCTCTGGAGCAACATGGGTCCAGGACTGGAAATGATGGTGGGCAAGACACCACCGAGAGTTGGCATACCGATCTGTGGAGCTGATCTGCAGAATGACCAGCAGGAGGCGCACCCTGTCACAGTACGCAAGACATATCAGATACCTGAAAGGGGTACAGTAGTCTGGAAACAGTGAGAGCCACTATTAAATAGGGATACACTGTTCATTTGGGAGCAGAGGATCTCTGAGTTTTGTGAGTAGCCAGTGTTAGGGGCTGGATGTCACAGCAGAATTCTTCAACGGGACCCAGGGACTGGGCTGCACCTATCTTTAACTTGCAAGGTAAAGACAAGGCTGGCATAGCCTGGAGGAGAGTGCTTGAGGGGCTGACAGGTTGGTGGCATTAGAGAGCTAACACCCAGACTCCCTCACAGTAGAGGCAACTAGCACAGTAAGGGCACATCTACACTACCTGCCAAATCGGCAGGTAGTGATCGATCTATTGGGGATCAATTTATCGCGTGTAGATATGATAAATCGATCCCCAATCGCTCTCCCATCGACTGCTGAACTCCAGCTCTGCGAGAGGCAAAAGCAAAGTCAACGGGGGAGCCGCAGCCATCGATCCTGTGCTACGAGGACGCCAAGTAAGTAATTTTAATTCGATCTGGGATACGTCGACTTCAGTTATGCTATTCTCGTAGCTGAAGTTGCATATCTTAGATCCATTTCCCTCCCCTTCCCCCAAATCTCGCCCCCAGTGTAGACCAGGCCTCAAGGTCTAGCATATGGGCTCAATAGCCTGAAATAGAGACCCTAGGAGCAGCCATGGTTAGGGAGAAGGCTAAGCTGAACTTCTGCTCTGTTATTGCTAATTTCTTTGTTAACAGAGTCAAACTACAGGAAGGGTTGTGTGGACTTTATTTTAAAATAGATTGGAAAAGACTTAAAGCTCAACAGAAGTTTTCAATTATTTAAGAAAAACAATAATTACCAATGAAGAACCCAGTAAGTAATAGAATGTGTGACTAAGATAAACATGGGGTCTTGGGGTTCTGGTTTTTACCACTAATTGATTTGCCAAAAAAAACCTAACTTGACAATGCAGATTCTTGATCCCATCCTATCAAATCTCACTGTACATATAAGAAGAAAGTTGTTAAGAAACTGTATGTGCTATAGAAAAAACCACTGGGTTGTATAAATATTTAAACAGAATTTCTGTAGCATCAGACAGGTTAAAACTGTGAATGTACTAAAGAATTAAAATATAACTCACTCAAGTTTGCCATTAAATTGCAATGAAATGCAAAAATTAATAAGAGATACATGGTAAAGACTATATACTTTTATAGCTGACTATTTGTATACTTTAGACAACACACTTAGGACCCGTCTTCACTACAAATACAACCAAGTTGGGGCACCCAGTTACTTAGTTTTCTGACTTAATTACTCTACAAATGGAGCAGTGTGGTAGATAAAAGTATAACTGTGTTTTGGAATTAAGTTAAATCTTTGGATATGTCCAAATTCCCTGAAACTGAGGTACAACCCTATAGTCATCTGAATGCACTTTGAAAGTTGTTGTATATGCACCTCAATACTTGTAATTCTAGGTTGAGAATATTTTTCAATTTTCCCCATTATTATGGACTTTTTAAAAAGGTACAAAGAAAAGGGTTGGGATATATCCTGTAAAATAAATATGAATAAAATGTCTGTTTTTACCATTCTACAACCTGAAATAGCTCCTACAAATCATCAGAACACTATGTTCATATATAGAAAGCAGTGCTGTGTAAAATATGCTAAAAATCCCATTTATCTTCTAAAATCCATTCTAAAAAATATCCATAAAATGTTCTTACAAAAATTTACTGCTATATTGGATTAAGTACTGATTTAAAAAAAAAAAAGCAACTTGTAATAGATATGGAATGGTAATTAATATTTGATTTACGAAGTCTACTTACCCGAACTTTCTCTTCTAATCTTCCTAAGCGTACGTTCCCTTCTATTATTTTGTTCAGAACTCCATGCTTCTCACTTTCCAAGCATTTGGCCTGCAAACATAATATGTAGATGAATGTAGGTTTTGTATTCTGATATATGTAAGGAAAAGAAAAAGAGCATAATATTGTTTTAAAGTGCTGTTTTGCCATCATGACACCTTTTTGGGGTATGAATGGCTCTTACTACACAAGTCTATCATATACCTAACTTGAAAATGTCTTGCTGGCATTTCTAAAAGGAAGCATGTCTCACAATGCCTACAGTTGCAGTTTTTGGAGAGAGGAGAGGCAGACCTAAGATGCTGATAATGTTCTACGAAGAAACAGAATGACCCAAAGGGGACTTCTCTGAATATATTCTTTCCTTGTATTACCTTACACTGAGGCTGTCAAAAGACATCGTAATTATTAGTAATTTCTCATTACTTTCTTGTATGGGAGGTATCTGTAAATATTATTTCCCTTTCTCGCATGCTCCACAAGCATTTCCATGCTATCATCCATCTTATCTGCTATGCTTGTAATGCCCTATTGAAACTTATTCACCAAGCCACTTTCTGTGCCACATTCAAATCTCTCTTACAGACCTATTTCTATAAAGACTACAACAAGCAAAAAAGAAAGATAAATAATCAATAGTAATTAAAAGGGGAAAGAACCAAACTATCAAAATGCATACGTGCCTCATTATTGTCACCCTATCCTTCCCTTCCCTCTTCCCCCACACTGGTCTGTTTCTGACCTGCACTTGTGCAGTCATGTTAAATCAGGATTGGACAGTTTGCTGGGCAGTGATTGTATCTGTGTCAATCCTTATGCCTTTTTTGAGTTTTGAGAAATAAGAATCCATAAGTTTCATCCACAACTATTGACAATAATATATGTCAAGTTTCTATACCACCTTTTAAAAAGATTTCTACAAACAAATCATTAAGTGAAATGTATCTTATTTTTCAAAGTGCTGTTTCCCAGAAGTGTCATGACTAATTAACCTCCAAATTCACCTCCTTACACCCTCCCCAAATTCTTCTCTGGCTAGAGATCAGATATATGGGATTCCAGATACAAAGGATATTTTTTGATGGAGGCTGAGGACAAAATCAGGCTTATATAATTGGGAAAAAAAACAGCTAGAACCTTGACTATGGAATCACTACCCTTCCTTCAGAATACTTCTTCAGAGCTAGTCACACTAATTAGACTATACTGCTGTTATAATATTCATATATAGTACATACAATAAAAATGGTAGGAAAATGTGTTTTATTCAGTAGATGAAGGTTACTCATGTGTAACCAGAGTTCTGTGAGATGACCTGTGCACATTCACACTCTTAGGTTTCTCCCAACCCTTCACATTCTCAAAGTGAGCACAAGAGTTGAAATGTGCACAGGCCACGCAAAGAGGAACCTATTTTTAAAATAATACTAGGCAAGATCATCAGCTCATGTAAATTGGCACTGCTCTACTAAAATCACTTTTTATAAAATCGTTTTTAGGCAGCAATCTATATAGAGGAAGATTTTTACCCCAGTTTTTACACTCTCTGAAAAATACAGATTTCTAATGAAAATGTTGACACATTGGTGGCACCAACCATGCCCCAAAACTCAGTGAAAATAACTAACTGTGGCAGTAGTTCATTATTGCTCTGTGAATAGAAAAAAAATCCTGTGCACTCAGTTCATTGACTTCAAAAGGATTACTTGCTTTCATGCTCATATTTCATCCTGAGGGGAGTCTAAATGTCAGTGAACTGAGTTTGTAATCATATGTAACGTAAAGGCCTCCTATAATATTCAGACTTAATATTTATTGCAAAACTACTAGAATAAATTAATAATATATGAGAAAAGCAGGAGATGCAGAAAAACAACTCCCTAGCACTCTACTAATTCTATATTTGTAGTGATTGGGCTTGATTCATGCAGGATCTGGGCAAGCTTCTGCTAGTACAGATCTGGGGCCCAATCCCCCCCGAGAGGGCTGTCCAGTTGCATAAAGGGTACATAACTTCTGCTACCTTGAGGAGTTAAAATCAGCCAGTATGGCCTTCTAAATCAGAGGTTCTCAAATTGGGGGTTGGGACCCCTCAAGGGGTCATGAAGCTATTATATAGGGGCTCGCAAGATGTCAGCATCCACCCCAAACCCCACTTTGCCTCCAGCATTCATAATGGTGTTAAATATATAAAAACATGTTTATAATTTATGGGGAGGGGGTTGCACTCAGAGGCGTGCTATGTGAAAGGGGTCACCAGTAAAAAAAAATAAAAAATAAAAAGTTTGAGAACCACTACTCTAAATGGTCAGTATTGGTTGAAAAACATTTGAGACTCCTTACTGGCACTTTGAACTGCTTGAACTGAAAAGAGCCCTTGAAATAGCAGGAGGTCAGGTTTGAAGTACAGAGATGCATGAGGAAGCTTATGCATTGCCTTCATACTATATGCTTGGCTCAGTTCACTGTTATGAATCCATCACTTTGTCGTAAACACTAAGTTCACTCACAGATCTAAAAGAAAACAAAAAATTGAATAGACTGCAAATATGAAAAGATCTTAAACCCCTTAAGAAGATAAACTCTTAAATCCACTGACAGTATTCAAAAGAAAAATAACTGGGTTAGAATTAGTGATGCCTGACTACATGTGAAGTATACACATCACTCCTGTCTATTCCAGAGAAACAACTCCCTTCACAGAAAATCAAAACTCACCAGCACCACAAAAATATGAGCTTTGTGCTCAGTCACTGAATGACATTTTGACTTAGTATGTGGCACCTGCATCATAAAATAATGATTTTTGACAGCTGCTAACACTGGATTATAGCTTAGCACTATTACTCAGACAAAACTGTTTTAAATAATTTGTTACTACCCTTTTATATTACAATTTGATTTTTATTAGAATACTGGCCTGATCCTGCAAACAATAAAGCTAACTCTGTGTGTGTACTTGCAGGATTGGAGCCATCAGGCAAATGCTGGGGGCGGGGGAGAGCTTGTTTTCCCTTAGATTCCTCTGCACATTAATCACTTCCATTCTATGTGTGGGAATGGGACAAGCTAGTGGGAATGTAACTCTTTGGACTATTACACACACTCATAACTGCTGAAGGAAATCTGCAAAACCATTAACACAACCTCCAAACTACATTTGCTTTTCTGTAGCTCCTATTTGGCACTGTGGAATCGTCATTTCCAGGAGAAACTGCTGGTGGAGGAAGTCTGGGAAGCACAGCTCCAATGGAGCCACTCTTTCTGAATCAGAAGTGAATGCTAGGGATCCCAGAGCATAGAGGCACAGAGTTCTGTTATTTGAGGGGATAGTGAATCAGCAGGAAAACTAGAGAAGACCACCTTGTTTGTTCTATGGGTGAGCAAAGAGACCTGTCTCCATGATAGAATAATTTGAGGAAAACTTTGCAAGGGAAACCTTTTTCCTCTCCCCAATGGCTCTTCCATGGGAAGGAGCAATAGGGACCAAACAAATATTCATTGATTATAAGATTGCTTTCCTATTAACTGTTTGAATTGCTCTCATGTCAAATGTGATAAAACATCAGAAATAGTTTTTAGTATGGGCATTTTTCCTGCCACTCGAAGTATGATAAATATCAAAACACTTTTTTTATGAAAGTGCCTGTAGGACAAAAAAATTGAATTACTGTAACCAAAGTAATATTTGTACGTGTAAATAAATCAACTTTAATTTCACACATACAATTCCACTGGCCACCTTAAATTAACTATTAAATATTGTAGGGAAAACTCTTCAGCTGTTAAGTAACCTTAAAGTTGATATCCAGACTTAGACTCAAATCAACTTTTCTATAGCGAATTTCATTGTCAGCTTTTGCTGCAGGCACAGAATTGTTCTCTAATTGTAACTGTAACTTTAATTCTTCAATTTATTAAGAAAATACATTTCCAATGCTTGTTTTTAAAATGTCAGCAGAACTTACAGGTGACCCAAATGAGGGGAGGGCGAGGAAGTGACAGTTATGTCCACTTTATTATGTAGGAAGGGGCATGGAAGGTTGCAAAGGGCCCTAGCAACTGTGAGAAGGGATCTTGAGAACTATCAGAGGGAGTAGTATCAAGCAACTGATCTGCCCTAAAGGCTCTCATATGTAGGTCTCCACCTTGTGATCTCATATTGTTCAATGCCCAGTAATCTAAGAAGGGGCCTTTCCAGCTACTTTGTCCATGTAGAGTTGTAGTTGTCTTGAAGGGTTGTGGAATGTGAGACAGTCTCTGGGGGGTGAGGGGGAGATAACTGTTACTGACCTTTTGTAACTGTTCTTTGAGATGTTTTGCTCCTATCCATTCCATGATAGGTATGTTCATACTGCGTGCACTGTTGCCTGGAAATTTTCCCTTAGTGGTATCCACTGGGCTGGTTCTAGTGCCCTCTGAAGTCATGCGCATATTCACTGATATAAGGGGTGCTGCTGGCCCCACACCCCCTCAGTTCCTTCTTGCCGGTAGCTCCAACAGAAGGGTAGGAGGGTGGGTCATGAAATGGACATGAGCCACACGTCTCTAAGAACAAATGTTACAAAAGGTTAGTAACTGTTTCTTCTTTGAGTGCCTGCTCATTTCAATTCCATGCAAGGTGATTCACAAACAGTATCCCAGGAAATGGGCTCCGAGTTCATTGATGTGCTGCCTGCAACACTGCTCTCCCGAAACTGGCATTGTCACAGGCCTGTTGGGTGATGGCGCAGTGGGAAGCAAAAGTATGAACTGACGACCAGATTACGGCTCTGCAGATGTCCCGTATTGTTACCTGCACAAGGATGATGAAGCCTAGGTTCTTATGGAATGTGTAGTAAAGATGGCCAGAGGCAGAACATTCACCTGCTTATAGCAAGCTCATATACCAGCAGTTATCCAGGATGAGATTCTTTCGGCTGACGCAGGTAGCCCTCTCATCCTTTCCACCATTGCTACAAAGAGTTGTGTGGCCTTATGGAAGGGCTCAATTTTCTCAATATAAAAGGCCCACCTAACATCCAACATATGAAGCTGATGTTCCTCTAAGCTTTTGTGAGGCTTTAGGAAAAAGTCAGGTAGAAAAATGACCTGGTTGTTGTGGAATTGTGACACCATCTTTGGTAGGAAGGCAGGATGAGGGTGCAGTTGGACCTTGTCCTTGAACACCATCTAAGATGGTTCTGACGTAAGGGCCTTGATCAGAGACCCTTCTGGCCGAGGTGATTGCCACCGTAAAGACCTTCCAGGAGAGAAGCAGTAGGGAGCACGATGCTAACAGCTCGAAGTGGGGGCCCAGTGAGCCTCGACAGGACAGGGTTTAAGTCCTGGGAGAGTTGATTCGCAAACCTAAAGGTAGTCTTTCCAGCCCTTAGAGAAGCTGGACCATCATCTCATGAGAGAATACTGATCTGCCATCCACTGGAGGGTGGAAGGCTGAGATGGCTGCCAAATGAACTTCAATAGATGAGACTGCCAGGCCTTGTTGCTTTACGTGGAAAACATAGTCCAAGATAGACTGAAGAGAAGAACGGGATGGAGAGAGATCCCATTCGGAGGCCCAGCAAGTGAAATGTTTCCACGTAGCCAAGTAGGTAGCCCTAGTGGAAGGCTTTCTACTGCCTAGCAAGATGTGTCAAACCTGTTCTGAGCAGGCCAAGGGGGCCATTTCAGATTTTGGGGGGAGGAGCAACTTTAACTATGATTTTAAGGGGCTACTTAGGCATCTGAAAACGCTAGGTTTTTTTGCAGATAACTTGGAAAATAGCCAGAAAGAGCACTGTATCTAATTCCTATATAAAGAAAGAAAAAAATATATACACAAACACTAATTAAAGACACATTTTAAAGTTTCATATGTAAGCTTAGAACAATCAGCAGATAATACAGCAAGATAGTGACAATCCCCAGCCTTGAGGTATCAGTTTTGGAGCCTTGACACAGATATCAGATAAGACAGTTACTCACCGTTGTAACTGTTGTTCTTCGAGATGTGTTGCTCATATCCATTCCAGTTAGGTGTGCGCGCGCCGCGTGCACGTTCATCGGAGAAACTTTTATCTTAGCAACCCTGGCGGGTAGGCTGGGCACCCCCTGGAGTGGCGCCGCTATGGCGCCCAATATATACCCCAGCTGACCCGGCCACCCTTCAGTTCCTTCTTGCCGGCTACTCCGACAGTGGGGAAGGAGGGTGGGTTTGGAATGGATATGAGCAACACATCTTGAAGAACAACAGTTACAAAGGTGAGTAACCGTCTTTTCTTCTTCGAGTGATTGCTCGTATCCATTCCAGTTAGGTGATTCCCAAGCCTTACCTAGGCGGTGGGGTCGGAGTGAGATGTGGCGGTATTTAGAACTGCTACGCCAAAGGCTGCGTCATCTCTTGATTGTTGGACTATTGCATAGTGTGAAGTGAATGTATGGACCGATGACCAGGTCGCTGCATGGCATATCTCCTGGATAGGTACGCGCGCCAGGAAGGCCGCCGCCGACACCTGAGCTCTCGTGGAATGTGCCATGAGGTGGCCAGAGGGGACACGAGCTAGATCATAGCATGCACGAATGCATGCAGTCACCTAGGAGGAAATCCTCTGAGAGGAGATTGGTAGACCTTTCATCCGTTCTGCGACCGCCATGAACAGTTGGGGAGACTGTCGGAACGGCTTTCTTCGCTCAATGTAGAAAGCGAATGCTCTGCGTACATCTAAGGAGTGTAGCTGCTGCTCCCTCCGAGAAGAGTGGGGCTTCGGGAAGAAGACCAGAAGGAAGATGTCCTGGTTGGTATGGAAGGCAGACACAACCTTAGGGAGGAACGCCGGGTGGGGACGCAGCTGTACCTTGTCTTTATGGAAAACGGTGTAGGGCGAGTCCACTGTGAGAGCTCTCAGCTCAGAGACCCGCCTGGCCGATGTAATGGCCACCAGGAAAGCCGTCTTCCATGACAGGTACAGGAGTGAGCAAGTAGCCAGTGGCTCAAATGGTGGAAGCATGAGCCTGTTTAGGACCAAGTTAAAGTCCCAGATAGGAGCAGGGCGGCGTACGGCGGGGGGGGGTAGAGACGTTCCAGGCCTTTAACGAATCACGCGACCAAGGGGTGGGAGAATACGGAGCGGCCACCTTCTCCTGGTCGGAAGATAGATATGGCCACTAAGTGTACCTTCAGGGAGGATGTCGCTAGGCCCTGCTGCTTAAGGTACCAGAGGTAGTCTAGGACCGTGGGAATTGGAGCTTCCAAAGGGGTTACACCGCGAGTCACACACCAGCAAGAGAAGTGCTTCCACTTGGCCATGTATGTCGAGCGGGTGGAAGGCTTCCTGCTGCTAAGGAGGACATGCTGAACTGGTGCGGAGCAGTTCAACTCCGCTGCGTTCAGCCATGCAGGAGCCACGCCATGAGGTGAAGGGCTCGTAGGTCCAGGTGACGGAGCCTGCCGTGATCCTGTGTGATCAGGTCTGGGTGGAGAGGGAGGGGGATGGGAGGGTCCACAGACAGATCCAGCAAAGCGGTGAACCAATGCTGTCTGGGCCATGCAGGTGCGATCAGGATTAGACGCGCTTTGTCCCTGCGGAGTTTCAACAGCACTTTGTGCACCAGAGGAAACGGAGGGAAGGCATACATCAGGTGGTGACTCCATGGCAGGAGAAATGCATCCGAGATCGACCCGGGAAAGAGACCCTGAAAGGAGCAAAACTCCTGGCACTTCCTGTTGGACCTGGTCGCGAACATGTCTATGTGGGGAAACCCCCACTTCTGGAAGAGGGAATGGATGACATCCGGTCTGATCGACCATTCGTGACATAGGAAGGATCGGCTGAGTCTGTCCGCCAAAGCGTTCCTGACCCCTGGGAGGAAGGATGCCACAAGGTCTATCGACTGGGCTATGCAGAAGTCCCAGAGTCGAATGGCTTCCTGACATAGGGAAGACGAACGGGTTCCCCCCTGTTTGTTGATATAGTACATGGCCGTTGTGTTGTCCGTGAATACGGAAACACAACGGCCGTGCAGGTGTTGTTGGAACGCCTGGCAGGCGAAGCGGACTGCCTTCAACTCCCGGACATTTATGTGGAGTGACAACTCTTGAGACGACCAGAGGCCCTGGGTACGCAGGTGCCCTAGGTGGGCTCCCCAACCCAGGGATGATGCATCGGTTGTTAGAGTCATCGACGGTGTCTGTGGGTGGAACGGCATCCCCGCGCATACTAGGGATGGGGTCAGCCACCAGTCGAGGGAGCGGAAGGGGCCGGAGAGGACTGTCACCAATACGTCTAGGTGGTCCTTGCCCGGCCCAATACCGAATGAAGCCACGTTTGGAAGGGTCTCATTCGGAGCCTGGCATACTTTGTCACATAGGCACATGCGGCCATATGCCCCAGTAGTGCGAGACAGGTGCGAGGTGTGGTGATTGTGGAGGCCTGCAAGCTCCGTATGATGGAGACGATCATCTGGAAGCGGGGTTGAGGTAGGTAAGCCCTGGCTTGAGTAGAGTCCAGGGTCGCGCCTATGAAGTCCAACCTCTGCGTGGGGACCAGGGTGGATTTCTCAGCGTTGAGAAGCAGGCCTAACTGGGAGAAGAGGTCCGTAACCACCTCGACATGCTGCCGCACCTGCGACTGGGAGGACCCCTTGAGGAGCCAGTCGTCGAGGTACGGAAACACGTGGATCTGCCGCCGATGGAGGTGGGCGGCCACGATGGCCATGCACTTGGTAAACACCCTCGGGGCCGTGGAGAGGCCGAAGGGTAGGACTGCGAATTCGAAGTGCTGATGTCTGACCGTGAGCCGGACTGGTGCCGGGAGCGTGAGCGGTACCGAGGTGAAGGTCGGTGCCGGGAGCCTGAGCGGTGCCGAGGTGAATGCCGGTGCCAGGAGTCTGACTGGTGCCGAGACCGAGATCGCTGCCGAGAGCGTGAACGTCTCCTCGATGTGGAGCGTCCGTGGGACCGTGATCTGGAGCGGTGCCGGTCTGTGACGCTGACCGAAGCTGGTCTGGTCAGGGTCGGCTTGCTTATGGAATGCAGTACCCGCGCCGGCGGTGCCGGGGGTAAGGGCTGTGGCGCATCGGTGACCGCGATGAGATCCCTCGCCGCGGCAAATGTCTCTGGGGTAGATGGTGAAGTAAGCTCTACCACGGTAGGCACCGGGGAGCCGCCAGGTGCCGGGCTCGACGGCCCTCGTGGGGTCGGAGTCGACGGTGCTGGCTTAGTCGGTGCCGCGGCAGGTATCGGTGCCGGGCGGTCCGGCTTTGGTGCAGGCTCTGGCTGCGAGGCGGATGCTGGCGGGATGACCTGCACCTTCGCCGTCTTCAACCTCGGGGAGAGGGAGCGGCTCGGAGCCAGTTTCGGCGCCGGCGGGGGCCGGTGCTGTGAGTCCTTGGTGGCAGCGCTCGGTGCCGCGGTGATGCCTTTGCTTATCGGCTGGCTTGTGCTCGGTGCCGAGGGCGGAGGCGTCAGGGCCGCTTCCATAAGGAGCTGTTTTAATCTAATGTCCCGCTCCTTCTTGGTTCTCGGCTTGAAAGACTTGCAAATCGAGCACTTAGCCGATAAGTGTGACTCCCCGAGGCACTTTAAGCAGGAGTCGTGGGGGTCTCCAACCGGCATAGGCTTGTGACAAGCCGAGCACTGCTTGAACCCCGATGAGCCGGGCATGAGCTCCGGCTCCGGGTGCGGGGAAGGGGGTGAACCCCGATCCCCTCAAACAATCACTAACAACTACACTATTAACACTAACTAACTAACTAACTAACTATACATATACAACAATTAACTATAACTACAGTATAACAACGATAAGAAGACTATGAGCTGCTAGGGAGTGTGGAGGTCAGCGAAGCCGTGCTCCACAGTTCCAACGACCGACACGGGTGGTAAGAAGGAACTGAAGGGTGGCCGGGTTGGCTGGGGGTATATATTGGGCGCCATACCGGCGCCACTCCAGGGGGCGCCCAGCCGACCCGCCAGGGTTGCTAGGGTAAAAGTTTCTCCGACGAACGTGCACGCGGTGTGCGCACACCTAACTGGAATGGATATGAGCAATCACTCGAAGAAGAAACACAAGTTTGGATGTTAGCAGCATGGAGCTATACAAACAAATTTTGGCAGCCAAATCTTACAAATTGTTCAGAATGGTTTGGGTTTATGTTCACTGAAGGGCTTATACAAATAGTTACAATAAACACAAAGGATTAAATTGGAAGGAGATTTCAAGTGTGTTGCTGTAAGGATTGGTGAGAGTAAACATCACTGCTATGAAATTCACAGATGGTATTCAAGCTTGCGAGACTCTGCCATACCCTCAGAAATGTATAAGTGAAAGTATAACAGAAGATATGAATACTTACCTGCTGGAAGAGAAGGAGATACAGCTGCAAAATGGCTGCTTGAGGGCAGCAGTTGAGGGGACACAGCTTCTCAAAAAGTATTCTAGAAAAAGGTACAAGAAAAGTGCAATCCCACTCTGGGAAGATTTGGTAAAATCCAGGCATTCACAGAGGAATCAGTGTTTCTGTATCACAGCCTACAGATCTGACCCAGTGTAGGCAAAAAAACAGTGTAGGCAAAAGAGAGACTCCCACAGACTAGTGGCACTAAATGGCAAAATAAATGGCCACACTGGAGTACTGCTAATTCACTACAACATTAGAGACTTGGAGAAAAATTGTGAACGTTTTAAGTGTAACTTAAACAATATTTGTGGTGTTGATAACACACATTTGTTTCTTCGCAGCAGGAAAAGATTACAGGTGGTCTATTTTGAAGTGCTGCTCTTGCAGCCTGAAACATCCAAAGCTGGCTGTCTGTAAGGATAATTTATCCCCTGAATATGCCTGAGGCAGCATCACTCTCCCCATCTGAGCAGCCTCCTATCGACTGGTGTCACAAAGGGCTTGCCTTACAAGCAAAAGGCCTTTTTTTACATGTCGACATGTGAAGGTGAGGGGCAGATCATGATAAAATCTGCAGCATCTTTCACCCTAAGCATAAAGTTTGAGAGCTTCCTTCCTCCCACCGCTTCCTGAGCATGTTTGTTTCAGGAATGAAAAAGTGCTGCAGAAGCTCCCAGCCCTGCTATTGGATCTACCAGATACACCCTTGCATTCTTATTTGCTGAGCAAAGACTAGGCCAGTGAGGGGAAGTGGGGAGAGGAGCAAGCAACATAGATTAAGTGTTGTCTGTCAGGACCTGCACCACTTTGCCTGAGATCTGAGGAAGAAACACTTGGCTAACCAAGTAAATTTGTTAGTCTCTAAGGTGCCACAAGTACTCCTATTCTTTTTGCGGATACAGACTAACATAGCTACTACTCTGAAACAAGTTCCCTGATGTTGATGCGCAGGGAGAGTTCTTGAGATCAGAGGCCCTGAGTCTTGAGGTTGTTGAGGTAGGCTCCCCACCCTAGGTCTAATGTGTCTGAGCCTAAGGCTACTAACAGTTATGGGGCAATAAAGGACACTCCCTTCATTAATGATTTTGGGTCTTTCCACCAGTCCAGGGAAGCAAGGACCAGAGGCTGGACCATGAGTACTGAGTCTAACTTGTAGAAGTCTGCTTGAGGAGTAAACTGATGCTAGCCACATCTGGAGGGGCCTGAGGCACAGACTTGTACACTGTACCATGTAAGTACGTGCCACCATATGTCCCAATAGCTTGAGACAGACCTGAGCACTTGTGATTGGGTGGACCGTGATCTTGGATATCAGATTTGACATGATCCAGAATCAGACATCCAGTAGAAAGGCCCTGGCTTGGGTCAAGTCGAGAACTGCCCTGAACAATTCTACTCTCTGAACCATGACCAGAGTTGACTTTTGCTCATTTATCAGCATACCCAGAGCTCTGAAGGTAGCTTGGACTGTGCTGATGCTGTTCTGCACTTGGGCCTATGAGTGGCCTTTGATCAGCCAGTTGAGGTACAGGTAGACTCACCCCGTCGCCTGAGGTAGGCTGCTATGACCGCCATACAGTTCGTGAAGGCCCAGGGGCTGCTAGTAGGCCAAAGCGTAAAACAGTGAATTGGTAACGGTGTTGACCCACTACAAACCTGAGAAATCTTCTGTGGCCATGGAAGATAGAGATGTGAAAATAAGCATCCTTTAAGTCGAGGATAGCGTACCAGTCTACTGGATCCAGGAAGAGAATGATGGAGGCCAGGGAGATCATGTGGAACCTCAGTTTCTTGAGATATCTTTTGAGGCAACATAGGTCCAAGATGGGCCAGAGGCCCCCTTTTTGGCCTTCAGGATTAGGAAATACTGGGAGTAGAATCCCTTCCCTCTCAAGTCTTGAGGAATTTCCTCCACAGCCCCCACACATAGGAGGGATTGCACCTCTGGACAAGGAGAAGGGTCCCTGAAGAGGGATGGGGAGGGAGAGGTACAAAGAAACTGCAGGGTATAACTGGCTGTAACTGTGTGCTGGGCCCAATGATCTGACATTATGAACCATCATGCAGGGCTGAAGAGCAACAGACAGTCCGAAAATAAAAGGGGAGACTGATTTGAGATGTGACTGATACTGTGCCCTTAGGCACACCTTCAAAAGGCATGCATGGGCCCGCCCAAGTATCTCTGAGACCCTCACTGGGAGGCTGACGTGGACAGGAGAGGCTGGCGCCATTTGTAACCTCTCCCTTTTCTCTTGTAGGGCTCCTGTCTTGGAGGTGTAGAGAACTAAGGAGGCTGTTAGGGCCTGAAGTGCTTCCTGGAAGCTGATGGGGTATAAAGGCCTAAGGAGTGCAGGGTTGCCCTCGAGTCCTTCAGGACGTCCAGCCTCATGTCTGTCTGTTCCAAAAAAAGAGCAGCTTTCAAAGGGGAGGTTCTGGACAGATTATTGGACCTCTTCTAGGAGTTCGCAGGACTGGAGCCAAGAACAACCTCATGGTGATGGCTGAGGGCATTGTCCTGACTCCCCAGAGCCGCACCCAGAACTGCCTGATTGGAGGTCCTGGCTACATTCTTACCTTCTTTCAGGAGGGCAGTGAACTCCTGCCTCAATTCATGTGGCAGTGAGTCTTTAAATTTATATGCAGAGTCCCAAAGATTAAAATTGTATCTCCTCAGCAATGCCTGCTGGTTGAAGATACATAGCTGAAGGCTACCCATTGAATAAACTTTCCCTCTGAAAGAGCTAGTCTGTTTGCGTCTTTGTTTCAGGGTAGCGCTTGATTGGCTCTGCCTGTCCCATTCATTTGCTAGAGTGACCATCAGGGTCCTTGGGGATGGGGTGTTGCAAGTACAGGTATTCAAACCCACTCGCCAGTAAACAGTACTTTTTCTCTTCCCTCTTTGAGGTGGAGGGCAGAGAAAGAGTTTTCCACAGGGCTTTGACTGCTCCTATCATTGCCTCACTGATGGGCAAGGCCATGTTGGAGGGTGCTGGCATCCAGGATGTCAATGAAACTGTGTGCTGACTCTTTGAGCTCTTCTATCTCTAGACCCAGGTTTGCCATGACCTGTTTGAAAAGGTCCTGATGGAACCTGAAATAATCTTGCAGAAGCAGGCTACTGGGCCCTGCAACAGCCTTGTCAGAGGAGAAGGAGGATTGCACCAGAGGAGGGACTCCTTTCTCTTCTTCCACTTCAACCCTGACCACCGGAGTAATCTCCTGGATGTTGGCACTGGGATAGGTGCCAGAGCCGGGATCTGGTGCCAAGTAGGAAGGAGTGATAGTCTGTTTCTCCAAAGCTACCGTATAGAGCTATGCACAGATACAAAATTTGTATCTGCATCTGATCCGCAAAAATGATCCACCGATATCAAGCTGATATCTGCAGATTTGCAGAGCTCTATGAATAAGAGCAGTGGGAGGAAGGGTCCTGCATTGCGGGAAACTCTGAGGGTTATGGTATGGCCACTGCATCAGCCAGAGACCTGCTGGACAGATACTGGCACCAAAGTCCGGTGGCACGTAGGTTGGATACTGGTGATATGCCCTGGGTGGAGCAAAAGATTCTACTTCGGACTCTGGAGAGGAGTCTTTTCTCAGGGACCATGCTGGATCCATACCCACTTCTGTCTCCACGTGATTCCGGGATTATGAGGAACGCCAAAAAGTCCATGACCGTGTTGCCAGGATCATGGTAGGCTTACCCTAGAGAGAGCCAGGAGTGCCTGGGAAGGAGCCCAACGCTTCCAGTTGCTTGGGCTGGCAAGTGCCCCCTTGGAGTCAATGGGATTGGAAGAAAGAAGAGGTTATTCACCACTTGGAAAGCCTCCAGGGCCAAGGGGACCACTGGACTGCTGGCACTGCAGCAGCTTTCAGGGTCAGCAGAGGATCTCGCACTAGACTCAACGCTCTAGGCAGAGTTGACAGTGCCATCTCTGGCTCAGGGGAGGCAGAATGGCCCAGTACACTGGCTTGTCCCTCTTCTGCACCAGCAAGCGCCCTCTCTTGGTGCGCTGCTTTTGTGCTTCTTCCTTGGCACCAGAGATGGAGAACGGTGCCAGAAAGAACATGGTGCCGAGGAAGCACTTCACATAGATGTCAAAGTGCTTGGTACCAATTCGGAGCAGCTCTGCTATGAGAGAGGTCAGAAAGCTGTCAGCCTCTATAAGGAAAGCCGTCAGCCTAATGTCCCGGTCTTTTTTGGTGCAAGGTCTGAAGTGCCTGCAGATCTGGCACTTTGTCCTTTACTTGGGTTTCCCACAGACACTTTAAGCAGCTAGTGTGTGGGTCACTCACTGGCATAAGTTTGCCGCAAGAAGCCCTGAGAACTCTGGGGCAAAGAGTCCCTCAATGACAGGGGCTAATTATTCACACTACTATATTTGTTAACAATAAGAACTATACACACTAACTACAATAACTACAAACAGAGAAGAGTCCAACCACTGTTAAAGAACCCTTGCCACGCAAAAAGGATCATTCCAGTAACTGTCATGGGCAGTAAGAAGGAACTGAGAGGATACAGGGCCAGTGGCACCCCTTACACCGGTGCATATGCACATGACTCCAGAGGGCACTAGAGCCGGCCCAACGGATACCACTAAGGGAAAAATCTCCAGCAACAGTGGATACATCACGCAAACACATCATGGAATGGTCATGAGCAAGTAGTCAAAGAATATATTGGTTCCAATTCATAAAGAACATTTTCGAGTACAATCAGAACTTAATTCTGTTGTGAAGTAAATGGAGTTAAATAAAACAAAAGGAATGATGTATTTTAGGTAACCAGACTGCAAGTGTGGAAAAATTGGGACGGGGGTGGGGATAATAGGACCCTATATAAGAAAATGCTGCAAATATCGGCACTGTCCCTATAAAATCAGGACATCTGGTCACCCCTAGATGTATTCACATTAGTCTTTGTTGCATATCAGGTGCACTGCTGCAAATCACATCTTGTCTGTGCAATGACAGAGGCTGTATCAGTTTTATTGCTGCAGTAATCTAGCTCCGAAGTGGCTAGGCTCTTTCTGAATAGAGGGGGCAGAGTTTCTTGGCCAAAGTGAAAATGAAAGGCAGTGTTCTTGTTTGAACTGCACATTCCCACTCCTGGGATGCACCAACAATGTGAGCTGCACTGCCAACACATCCTATGAATGTGAATGGACAGAGTCAATCTCTAAGAACTCTGGTGACAGGTTAATTTCCCTATCATTGTGGCAATCTCTCTATATCCAGGAGTAGAAACAGACCCAGCATGACACTGAGACTTGTCACCAGATAATCTGTGGTGTGCTGCCTTCAGAATACTGACAGATTCCATAGTGTTTTTCCCTTTCTGCTAACCACCTGTTTTTCCTGAGTTAAATTTGAGCCAACTACTTTTAATCTCTGATCATCTCTTCCAGGAATTAGGAAATCTATGTAACAAGGAGTTAGGTTTGGATAGAAGAGTAGTTGTACTGAGAAAATCGGCTAGGATGACCGTCATTTTACTTTTCTTTATTGGGTTGATGTTATGTTCTTTACTTTCAGAACCAAAATCATCAGGAGCTCTCCATGACCGTTAGAGTCCTAATGCTCATCAAGTTTTCAGTGTTTTCAGGGTCTTGCCCAGAGCTGGACTACACAGGCCACCTGGACACCGGTCATCTATAGTGCCACATTAGCTTTTATTCATTTCACAGATAGTTTGTTCAAAAATATACTTTAACACTGCCTCAGAGTTAAAACACACTAAATCCAATTGAGGGGGAAGAGAGGAGGTTTGGATGAACACCAATGTTTAGATTTTTCTAAACTGAGCATATACAAATGAGCACAAATTTCTGCTACTTTAAAAGTAAATGGCTAGTGAAATGCATAACTGTCCAGAAATTATGCTGTATGTGAAAAGTAGGTGCACAGTTGCATGCACATTTTGTGGGTTCATCTCCATGCGCACAGTTTACAAAACTGGGCCCATCAAGTCCTTGACTGGGATAATTCAACACTCTCTCAGACTAACTGTACACTGTTACAGTCCCCTACTCTCACTCTAATTAAGTCTGTTATATTATTTCTAATCATGGTCCCTGGGATTATTACAGTTGCTTTTAAACACTGATCTATAAAATCTCTTCTTTTGCTCTTTCTATCCACGTGCTCAAATCTGTTTACACACCTAAAACAGTGGTCTCCAAGCTTTTTACACCCAAAATCACTTTTTAATTTAAGGGCAACTCAGGATCTACCCCGCCCCTTCCCCGAGGCCCTGCTCCGCTCACTCCATTTTCCCCCTCCTACCGTCGCCCACTCTTCCCCCACCCTCACTCACTTTCACCAGGCTGCGGCTGGGGTTCAGGAGGGGTGTGGACTCTGGGATGGGGCCAAGGAGTTCGCAGTGTGGGAGGGGGCTCCGGGCTGAGCATGGGGCAGGGAGTTGGGGTGCAGGAGGGAGTGAGGGGTAAAAGCTGTGGGAGGGAGTTTGGGTGCAGGAGGGGGCTTCGGGCTAGGGCAGAGTGTTGGGCCGCAGGAGGGGGTATGGGGTGCTGGCTCCGGAAGGGGCTCAGGGCTGGGGTGCAGCCTCCCGCCAGGCAGCACTTATCTCAGGCAGCTCACTTATCTCAGACTCCCTGCCTGCCCGAGCCCCACGCTGCTCCCAGAAGGGGCCAATATGCCCCTTTGGCCCAGAGGGGCGGGGGGACATGGCTCCATGCACTGCACCGCTCTGCAGTCACTGCCTCAACAGCTCCCATTGGCCACAGTTCCCCATTCCAGGTCAATAGGAGCGGTGGGGGAGGGGCTCGCAGGCAAGAGGACTATGTGGACACCCCTCCTCCCTGGAGCTGCGGGGGCATGCTGGCCGCTTTCGAGAGCGGCATGACCAGGGCAGGCAGGAAGCCTGCCTTAGCACAGCCCTGCTGCACCACCGGAGATTGCGATCGATTGGCAGAGTCTCTAGGATTGGCAGATTGGCAGAGTCTCCATCACGATTGACAGGTTGGTGACAACTGATATAAACCATTACATTTTGAAATATTAATCCTCATGTTAGTTGTTTTCTTTTTTTCATAATAAAACAAGGAAACCTGAAATATCCCTAAATAATTTACCAAATGTATAAGATGGTCACGTTCCTGAGTTATATTCTCTGCCAAGCTAATAAGATTTGCTAAGTACTGATGAGCTGCCACTTCCTTTTCCATTGCTTCATCCAACTGCTGTTTCAGAAGACATATTTTCTTCTGTGATTTCCTACAAAATATAAAGATAAAAACAGGAAAATCTTATTTTTAAGCACTAAACTACTATATAACAATTTAAAAGCATTGTTTTTGTGCATACATTAGCTTTTAAACGGTACTGTCTTACGAGTCAAATCACATGTAAGGAAAGATTCTGAAACAAGATGATTTTAAATATAAAAGGTCAATAATCTAACCGTAGTACATTAAAAAAAAACATACATCATCTTTGTCAGTTTACAGGAAGACCAAACCTCTATATCCTCTAATTTTTGTCTGTTTTGTTTCAGGCAATGAGTACTACTGAACTATCTGAATGACTAGCAAATACAGTGAAAACTTTCTAACATACTACTTGGATATAAAAGGATGCTCCTGGAATGATAAATATTTTAAAAAATTCTTGTTCACTGAAATAGTTTTATCTCATGGGTATCATATAAAAGAAGTTTGTTCAGTATGGAACAATAAACTCTTCCATAACACTGAATAATTTACCAGTGTTTATTATTTATTAACTCATCATATGCAATCTGACAATTTATCTACTTTTATCAAAGACCTAAAAAATAATCAAATATTTTTTCAGATATGAACTGGCTCAGGATGCTTGGGTTGCCACAAGCATAATGGCCTGTGACGACTTTGTATTCTTTCCTGATTTGATGGAGCACGTGATCATAACAAATAATTATTCCAAGAAATATCCTGTGATGCATGATAGTTAGAAATTCATGCTCAACGCCGTGCAATACAAGGGTAATCCAGCATTCTAATAATTACAACACTTTTTTTTTATCTGATGGTTCAAAAATACATTTCAAAATAACATTATTCCGATCATATTTTTGCATGTTCTCTTGTGTTGCAAAAAGCATCGCGGCATGAGACCCAGCAAATCTGACCCATACTTTGTCTTGCATATTTTTCTTAAATTCATTTGTTCACATCTTGGAGATTTTATTATTTTCCTAGGTTTTCTAACATTCTGTCCAGTTCGTTACACACAGTCCGCCACAATAGTCTACTATAAGTTGATGATACACATATGCTTTTGTTGTTTTTTATAGTTCTGCATAATACCTGCTGCACTGAGGTAGGTACTTAAATTCTATGACAATATTCCCTTTTTACTTGTGAAATGTTTGAATATTGGGCTTAATTTCTAGCTTCACAATATGCCTACAATTACTGTGATTGCTTACCTAAATCAGGTAACTGGCTAATGATAATTTTCACATGCATTTTCTCAGTGCAGTCATGGTAATTGTGCATGAAAATTATACAGTTATTTCGCTAACATATTAAACATCAGGCCTGTATAGGTAATACAGAAGTTAAATCATATTTCACTGGAAAGACACACAAATTTTAGAGAATATACATAATTGGCATCAATAAGACTTAGTGTGTCTGGAGAAGGCTGTAGGGGTCACGGGCCAACAATATTTTTTCAGCGAGATATTACTTTGTTTTTTAAAATGTTAGTGTCGTTGGAAGGAGATATCCAAATGAAGAAGAAAAGGATATAGATAAACCTATTTGTCTTTTGTGCCATTTTCAGCTCAGCTTCCAGGATCTTGTTTTCAGCAACTAGGTCATTTTTCTCTAAGAGCAGGCTCTTTTTCTGTGCTTGCAATGATGCTAGCCTTTCCATTAGATCTTCCAGCTCAGCACTTCGCTTTTCCTGTTCCTGTTGCAACTGACTGCAGAAAAAGACAATATAAAATGGGTATCAAAGATCTACTTCACTGAGAAAATGGACAAGTTACATATTTGACAGTATATTATTGTTTAGCTTACATTTTACTTAGGTGTCAAAGATACAGATGTTAAAAACTTTGCTACAAGTCAAATGGCCAACAAAGCATAATGCCAATGCAATTACTCAATGGAAAGATGTATACTGGCAACCCTGCTCTAAACAGGATTTATATGTATGCTATATAGTCAAATGTATCCTCTTCCTGGTATTTGGTTTTACTGGTAAATCAAATAACCACCACTAAAACTGCATGACCAGCAGTGCAGAAACCATGTCAATGGATTACTCTCAAAGGTAAAAACATGCTATGCCAAGAGATTAACACATTTCCATCATACCTAGTCTTGAGCAAAAATAACTCAGCTGAATGTCATAAAATGTAACGAATTAAGTTCTAGACAACCTGAGGTAGAAAGTTAACATTCTCTCTTAAATATGTCCTTTAAAACTCAAATAATGCCATAAAATATCACAGGCCATCAAGCAATGAACATATTTTCATGGTGGAGGCAGGAGGTAGTAAAACAGTTCTCGGTTCATTAAAATAGCTTAGCATGCATTTTTATGAGAAACTGAGATACATAAATTTAAAACACACTGATGGTTAGTTATATAATTCACTTTAAACTACAAGACATTGAAGGGATTTAAGTTCTGATATATTTCATTTTTATTATTAAAAACTAAATCTTAGTGAATGGAAAGAGAAGAAATGTTTCTGCACCAGAAGAAAAAAGTAAAAGCTTTTTACTTTTCACCAGAGGCTTGTTTGATTCAGACATGTTGTTTGATCAGACTGGATTTATCAAAGTGATGTGCTCCTAGGACCTTTTAAGTTTATTTGTATCTTTCCCCTAGAGTATGGGTTAGCAACCTGAAATATTATAGACTGTTGGGCATGACATGTTTATTGCTAACTTTTGTTAATTCTTTATGTGGTATCTTGCTAGACTTTTCAAGATTTTATAAATGGGGATGGACATTTAATTGACATATCAGATTTGTTTTTCCCAATCTGTTGTACTGTAGTGCTTGGCATTGCTTAGTGTTTTGTCCTGAGCTCTCATACTTGAAATTGTGGAAAATGGAGAAAAATAGTGTTTTCAGTTTGAGATCTGAGTATATTTTATACATTTGCCACCAAAGAAGGGAACAAGAAATTGAAAACAATTCAGAAATAAGGAAAACAGCTTCTAAGGTTATTACAAATGTTAATATGAATTATCTTATTTTCAATAAAGCAGTTTTCTTATAACAAAAAGACTTTGGTATTTACAATACAAATTCTGCATCTTTGTGCTAGGGCATGAAAACCTAAGTTAAATGAATTTTTAAAATGTAATCAAGCAATGGGAATAGTCAAAAATACATTAGGATTTTTAAATTCAGTTTTAATTGTCCATAGCATTACCAGTAATGACATTTGTTTTCTAAAATATAATTTTTAAACCTAAGGTGCATTTTTTGTTTTAGTTTACATGGTGTTTTATCTAGGTATAAATATGGGTGAAATCCTGGTTCTGTGAACTGAATGGCAAAATGCCCATTGATTTCAATGGAACCAGAATGTCCCTCTGTTTTTATCAACCTACAAAATTAAGTTAACAGTTTTCTAAAATAGTATTTCTCTACCTTCTTTGTACTCTGCCAGCTACCTTAATAACATATGGATCTTGATGGAAAAGAACACTGGTGATTGGGTCCTGGTGCAGCAAAGGGATCTGTATGGGTATAAGAGCCTGCTCATGTAGATACTTTGCAGGATCGGGGCCTTTCACCCCACGTCTGTATACAGCAGGGTTAGGCAACCTATGGCACGCGTGCCAAAGGCGGCACACAAGCTCATTTTCAGTGGCACTCACACTGCCCGGGTCATGGCGACCAGTCCGGGGGCCTCTGCATTTTAATTTAAATTTTAAATGAAGCTTCTTAAACATTTTGAAAACTTACTTGCTTTACATACAACAATAGTTCAGTTATATATTATAGACTTAGAGAGAGAGAGACCTTCTAAAAACATTAAAATGTATTACTGGCATGCAAAACCTTAAATTAGAGTGAATAAATGAAGACTCGGCACACCACTTCTGAAAGGTTGCTGACCCCTGGTATATAGTATATAGACCCATACCTTCTTAATGCATTCACCAAAGCAACATGCTCCTCTGCTGTTACTCTGCCATTCAGATTTGCTTTCAGTTCTTCACATGTGGAGCATAAAGACTTCAGCTGCTTCTGATTCTCTGATATCTCCTCTTCCTGGCTTTGTTTCTTAGCTTCCAAAACCATTAGCTGTTTGGTCAATTTTGAAACTTCATGGGGAGTGAAAAAAAACCTGTTGACACAACAGAACTAATCCACAAATCAAGTCAAAATTCTAATTAAAACAATAGGACATAATTTAATAGCTGCATTAAGCACTGGACCAATCATTGCTTGACTTGTCAAATTAAGTATTGCACTTTCATCCTATGGCTTCTGCTATCTGTCAAGCAGTTTAGCGAGATGCCAGTCTTATCCACAGTTAAGAACAAAGAGAAAATCCTTGTTCTATATCTGAATTTTCACTAACTTCTGCCTTGGCCAAAACTAAACCTCAACCAACCCACCTGAAATTCCATGTGGGGGGGGTTATTTGTTAGTTTCCTGGAAGATTTGAGGCAAACTGGAGAACTGTTTGGAGAGAGTGTGTATGTGTGTGTGTATATATATATATATGTGTGTGTGTATATATATAAAATATAAAAAGCTGTTAACTTCTTGGATATTTTCTTGATGTATTTTGGCTCATCACAACCCCAAAACAGTTTGGCCTAGAAACTTCAAATCAGTTTGAATCTGTTGGTCTTGGTGAGGACTGGTGCCTTTTTAGTAGCTTTGAGTTACAGAATGAATGGTGTTTTTTTTTTTAATTTAAAAACACTTGCTATGAATATTAGCAGCCTTGTGGAGTTCCAAACTGTGCATGGGCCCTGATGGAAACTTCAAAAGTTTCATATGCCAGGTGCAGATTTTATACAGTTAGTATTGCAGCCCATGAGTTAAGACCTCTTCAATGTTCCCAGTATACACAGAAACTTACCAAGACTGTGGACTTCTGAAAGCCAATTCAACTAAAGCACAGAAGCCAAGGAACTTTAAGATTTTACTTTTTTCATGGCTCTCTGAGAAGTCAAGGGAGGAACACCTATATGGCCTCTAACTTCAGTAATATATACCCTATAACAGAGGTGGGCAAACTACGGCCCGTGAGCCACATCCAGCCCATGGCACAGTCCTGCCTGGCCCCTGAGCTCCTCCCATGCTATCTCCCCTTCCCCACAGCCTCAGCTCCCTGCGCCGCCAGTGCTCTGACTGGCTCTGGCATGGCTGGCTCTGGCATGGTAAGGGGCGGGGGGAGCGGGAGGATCTGGGGGGCAGTCAGGGGACAGGGAGCGATTGGATGGGGTGGAGGTTGTGGGGGGCAAGGTCAGAGAACTGGGAATGGGGGCGCTGGATAGGTGTGGGAGTCCCGGGGACTGTCAGGGGGTGAGGGTGTGGATTGGAGCAGTCAGGGGACGGGGGGGGTTGGATGGGTCAGGGGCTCGCGGGAGGGCAGTCAGGTGGATAGGAAGTGGGAGTGGTCAGATGGGAGCGGTGCAGGCTGTTTGGGGAGCCAAAGCCTTCCCTACCTGACCCTCCATAGAGTTTTGCAACCCCGATGTGACCCTCCAGCCAAAAAGTTTGCCCATCCCTGCCCTATAATGTAAGTGGTGAGTGTTGCTTAAAATGTACATAGCCAAAAATTAATATCCTTTAATATCCTCAGGTAAATTAATATCCTTTAATATCCTCAGGTAAATTACACCTAAAAGATTCCTTCCTAGGTTCAAAGAATCTCAGTGACACATCCAAGTTGTGTTATACACGGCAAATAGCTACTATACTAGGATACTTGTCACATTTTTGCAATCATACCTTCAATAGAAAATGTAGGGTTTGTGGGACACAGTTAAGATTTTTCTGGGTGCATTAAACTGAATTTCCATACTTTCAAAATTATTTTACTTAGAAGTGTGGCTTTCTATATTCAAGTTTTAAACTACAACATATTTTAAGGTGTTTTTTTCCCCTTAGATCCTGTTGAAAGTTTCTAAATGTTCATAGGATTTTGCTGGTATAATAATACACCAAAAGTAGCAGAATGATTCTTTATCTAGAATCTTTTCCCTCTTACTTTGTTTTCTTCCTTGCATGTAATTAATGTTCTGAAATCAACCACCAATTAAAGAGTACAAATCTGAATTAAACTGTGTATGTTGTGGGCTTGATTCCTCACTGCAAAAGATGTCATGAAATTTTAAGCAAGGTAGGTTATAAAAATCAGTAGAATCAACCATGTTATTTTTTAGATAATTAACTATTGTAAAGCAATGAACATTATCAACAAAACAGAAAATAAAATCACATAGACTCCAAATGATTTATCTTATACAATATTTAAATAAGATCATACTGTGTTTAACATATTTAATACTACATAAAGTTAAAAGCATTCTAAAATTACTAACAAAACATACTTTTATACATAAATAAAACATTATTTTAACTTCTGGTCACTATTTCCAGTAGAGAAAGTGACTTCTGATTAACACATTGTGGTTCAAGACAGTATGTATTACATAATGTCTGCAAGGGAAATAACTTGGATATTGATTGTAATTTATATTATTTTGACTTAATAGTGCTTTTAGGCATGTATTAATTAAAATAGTGCTGCAGTACTACCTCTGCTACAATTCAAGTAATCCACTCACACCCCAGTCATGGCCTCACAAAGTTGCCAGACCTCCTCGTTAACCTTCTTCCAGTGCTGGCCAAGACAGCCATCCATTACACCAGGAGAAAGCTGGACAGGGTAATGTTCTGCAACTATGGGGTCTATTTCCATTTCCTTGTCCATTCACAAATCCAGGCAGAGTTCCTCTGGGCAGTGTCCAGTGTCAGTGTCCACTGACTCCCTAGATGCCTCTGAGGAACAGTGGGCACTGTCCAGGGTTCTCTGCTCGGTATCATCCTCCGGATCCCTGATTCTTTACCTCAGACCTCACCCTATTCCTGTTGATTCATTTGCTATCTTCCGTATTCAACTGATGCCTGAGTCCAGTGGTTCTTCCTCATTAATTGAGGGGGAGGGGCCTTTAGTTTTGGGGAGGCCTATGCCGGCCCATCCCCAGTACTTCAAATAGTACAGTCAAAATAAGTAGCAATTGAAGTATCTTACCTTCCTGAACATGTTGGTTGTAACTCTCCTTTGCTTTAGCCTGCTGAATTTCAAGTTGCTCCATCAACACTCCATTTTCTTCCAAAACCAGCTTTGCCTGAGTTTGAAGCTGCTGCCTATGATGATGATTGATTTAGAAATAATGTACCACTCATACATTAGTAAGTTAAATAATTAAAAGAAGACAATGAAATGAACCTTACATTAATTTTAGACTGGTATTTGCAGCTTTCTGTTCTTCTTCGAGTGATTGCTCATATCCATTCCAGTTAGGTGTACGCGCCGCGCGTGCACATTCGTCGGAAAACTTTTACCCTAGCAACTCAGTGGGCCGGCAGGTCGCCCCCTAGAGTGGCGCCACCATGGCGCTCCATATATACTCCTGCCGGCCCACCCGCTCCTCAGTTCCTTCTTACCGCCCGTGTCGGTCGTTGGAACAGTGGAGCGCGGCTTAGCTGACCTCCACTTCCCTAGCTACTCGTTTTCTCGTATATAATTATGCAGTTATAACACTTTTATATATATATTTGTATGGTTATACGTGTTTTCCTTGCTAACATGGTTAGTTTAGTTAGCGGGGTTCAGGAAGTAGCCCCTTCCATGAGCCCAGTGCCGGAGCCATGCATGGCTCACCGGATTTTCAAAAGGGGCCCGGCTTACCAGAAGCCGCGGCCGAAGAGAGATCTACATGACTCCTGTTTGAAGAATCACACTTGACAGATAAGTGCTCCATTTGCAAGGCTTTTAAGCCGAGAACAAAAAGGTGCGGGACTTTCACTTGCCCCTCCACCTTGGGCGCGGAGCGATGTTCAAGCGGCGGGCAGAAGCGCCTCCTCGGCACCGGACCCCGCCGGTACCACCAAGGCCTTCCGGCACCGACCGTCGCCGGCACCGATGTCGACTCGGCACCGTTCCCTTCTTCCGAGGTCGAGAGAGTCTGCGATTCCTGCTGGTGCCTGGCGGCTCCCCGGCACGCGCCGTGGTTGAGCCCCCTGCTCCCGCTTCTTCCGTGCCACCTGCATCGCAGCCAGAGAGCTCGCCTCAGTTGCGTTATCCGGCCTGCAGAGGCACCGATGACTTCGGCTCCGTCGATTCCAGTCCCCCAGGACCAGGGAATCCGGTGCCTGGCAGCTCCCCGGCTCGCGCCGTGGTAGAGCTTACTGCTCCTGCTGCTTCTGTGCCAGCTGCACCACAGCTAGACAGCTCGTCTAAGATGGCTCGCCCGGCGCCGACGACGTCGGCACCGTCGATCCCGGTCCCACGAGGGCCGTAGAATCCGGTGCCTGACGGCTCCCCGGCACGCGCCGTGGTTGAGCGTATTGCTCCTGCTGCTTCCGTGCCAGCGGCACCGCAGCCAGAGAGCTCGTCTAGTCGGATTGCCCGGCGCTGACACCTACTACGGCACCGATGACGTTGTCACCGTCGATCCCGGTCCCACAAGGGCCGTAGAATCCGGTGCCTGACGGCTCCCCGGCACGCGCCGTGGTTGAGCGTATTGCTCCTGCTGCTTCCGTGCCAGCGGCACCGCAGCCAGAGGGCTCGTCTACGTCGGATCGCCCGGCACCGACGCCTGCTGCGGCACCGATGGCGTCGGCACCGTCGATCCCGGTCCCACACGGGCCGTGGAATCCGGTGCCTGACGGCTCCCCGGCACGCGCCGTGGTTGAGCGTATTGCTCCTGCTGCTTCCGTGCCAGCGGCACCGCAGCCAGAGGGCTCGTCTACGTCGGATCGCCCGGCACCGACACCTGCCGCGGCACCGATGGCGTCGGCACCGTCGATCCCGGTCCCACACGGGCCGTAGAATCCGGTGCCTGACGACTCCCCGGCACGCGCCGTGGTTGAGCGTATCGCTCCGGCTGCTTCCGTGCCAACGGCACCGCAGCCAGAGAGCTCGTCTACGTCGGATCGCCCGGCACCGACCCCTGCTGCGGCGCCGATGACGTCGGCACCGTCGATCCCGGTCCCGCAAGGGCCATAGTATCCGGTGCCTGACGGCTCCCCGGCACGCGCCGTGGTCGAGCTACTTCTCCGGCTGCTTCCGTGCCCACGGCACCGCGGCCAGAGGGCTAGTCTAAGTCGGATCGCCCGGCACCGACACCTGCTTCGGCACCGTCGATCCCGGTCCCGCAAGGGCCGTAGAATCCGGTGCCCGACGGCTCCCCGGCACGCGCCGTGGTTGAGCGTATTACTCCCGCTGCTTCAGTGCTGACGGCACCCCAGCCAGACGGCTTATCTAACTCGGTTCTCCCGGCACCGGCACCTACCGAAGCTCTGATGACCTCGGTACCATGGATCCCGGCCCCACGAGGGCCGTCGAATCCGGTGCCTGACAGCTCCCCAGTACGCACTGTGGTTGAGCCTGCTGTTCCCTGCGCGCCGGAGATGTTACCAACGGCGAGGGCTCTCAGTGCCATGACGGAGTCAGTGCTGCCTGACCCGGGCACCGCCGGTACGGGTAATACAGTCTCTTCAAGGGACTGTCCCCTGTCAGTACAGCAGAGCGGCACCGTCTATGATCACGGTCCCGCAGACGCTCCAAGTCCTGTCGGCACGCCGGACACCACTGGCAGTCCCGGTACTGTTTTCCTCGGTACTGGTCACACTCACTGCACCGGTCGGTATCCCGTTCGCTGACCCGCTATCGGCACCGTTCCGACTTCTGGCACCGGGGCAGGTACCTTGCCTCCTGTAGCTCTTCTCCGAGCCTCGAGATCTCGGTCGACCTCCCGGCGCCGTTCTGGTTGCGGGTCTGGATCTCGTTCCAGGTACCGATACGCCTCCCGATGCCGGTCCCCGGTGCCGAGTTGGGCAAGGTCCGAGTGAGTCAGGGACTCGGCCCGTGCCCTCTTTTAGTACCTCCATGGCCGTCCGGACACGCATCCGTGTCACCCCATATGCGCGGATTTTATGCTCAGGACCACGATCCTGATATCATGGCCAGCGGGCGCCAGCCCCGAAGCGGAAAGAGCCTTGGCGAATGCAAGATGTACTCTGCAGGGGCCCGGCACCTCTGGGTAGCAAAGCAACAAGCCTTGCTTAGCTGCGATAATTATAGCACCTGGGTGGAGGAGTTTCTCCCTCGAACCTCCCACCTAGAGTTCGCTGCCGTCTTGGAGGACGGGGGAAAGAATTTACCCTTTGTTGGTAAAGGCATCTTCGCGGCAGAGACAGCCCCAGACTGCGAAGCCTGCTGGACAATAGGGTCCTAATGCGTCTCAGCATGTATACGCCTGCGACCAAACGCAGGCCTTTATGGCCCCAGCCGCCATACTCTGTGCCTAGCCAGAGGCAGAACTCTGGAAAACGGCAAGGCCAAGGTGGTCGCAGACAAACGTCAGGCCCCCTAAAAAGCCAAAGTCGAGGTCCCTCGCAATTACCACTGGGACCAAAGACGGGCCTTCCAAGGTTCACCGGAGGGCGGTGTACCAGTCGCAGGACGGGATCCTGATCCCGCTTTCTCCTGGCATGGCCCCAGTTACTTTTAGGTCGCTGGGTCCTGCGCACGATGGAGCATAGGTACCACCTTAAAATTGCTCCAGCCCTGTCCCCCTTCAGCGGACGAAAGGGGCTAGGGGTTTTACTCCCGTTATGCCCTAGTCCCCCACTCGACCACAGGTCAGACCTTCCTGGTCCTGCATGGACTCAACCGGTTTGGGATAAGGTTGAAGTTCTGCATGGTATCCCTGGGAACCATTATTCCATCCTTGCCTCCGGGGGGCTACTATGCCGCCCTGGATAGGAAGGACGCGTGCTTTTGCAATGCCATCTTCCCTCCGCATGGGAGATGCCTCCGCTTTATAGCCAGCGGTGAATACTCCCGGTTTACGGCCATAGTCGCCGCCTACCGTAGCTATGTCGGATATGCGTTTTTCCGTATTGGGACGATTCGCTTATCCGAGGAGACTCTGACACACAAACCACTCAGCCCGTGGGCATCGCCACGGTCTTATTCACAGATCAAGGCCTGATGATTACTAATAGAGCAATCCGCTCTGGTTCCCACGCAGAGGTTGGGCTTCCTAGGGGCTATCTTGGTCTCCTACCTAGCCGGAGCCTGCTTATCGCAACTGCGGTTTTAGGCGATGGCATCAATCATCTGAGGTCTGAAGGCTTTCCCAACGACCTCAGCTCGTTCTTGTCTCAGTCTCCTGGGTCCATGGTTGCCCGCAAGTTTGTAACCAAACGCGCCAAGCTCCGCCTCCGTCCTCTCCAAGTCTGGCCCACCTCAGCGTACCGCTTGGACAGGGAGCCAATGGTCATGGTAGTCACCGTTCCCTCGAACGCCTTAGGCTCCCTAGAGTGGTGGCTAACTCCCTCCTTGGTGTGGACAGGATGCGGTTTCATCCGCCCCAGCCCTCACTGCCCCTGACGGCGGACGCATCATCTCTCTGCTCGAGTGCTCATGGTCACCTCCGAGCTTAAGGCCTTCGGTCTTCTAGGGAGCTGGCATTCCTCATTAATGCCCCAAGAATGAGAGTAGTCCGCCTGGCATGCCAGGGGTTCCATCGGCAGCTGCGAGGCCGTTGTATCTCGGTTTACAGCCAACACAATGGCCAGGTGCTTCATAAGCATTCAGGGGGGACATAGTCCTCCCCCCTTTTTTGTCAGGAGGCCATCCATTTCCGGGTCTTTTGCATGGCCCACTCGATGGAGCTGGCGACGTCCTTTCTCCCAGGCGTTCGGAACGTCTTATCTCTTTGACTCAGCAGGTCTTTCCTGTCTTACGAGTCATCACTCTGCCCCATGTGAGGCGTCCCGCTTTCCGGAAGTGGAAATGGTTCCTCACACAGACCTGTTCGCTCACCGCGAGTGCAGGAAATGCCAGGTGTTCTGCTCCTTCCAAGGTCTCTCCTCGGAATCGATCTTGGACGCATTCCTGCTGCCGTGGAACGGCCAACTGCATTATGCCTTCCCGCTGTTCCCACTGGTTCGTTACGTCCTGTTCAAATTCCGCAGGGGCGGAGCGTGCATCATCATGATCACTCCAGAGTGGTCCAGGCAGCACTGACATACCACGTTGCTCGGCCTGTCAGCCCAGACCTCATCACTCAGGGCAATGACAGGCTTCGTCACTTGGACCTGCAGCCTCTTCGCCTCACGTACCTGAGTCGGGGTGACAGGCAGCCTTCCGCCTGGTCAACGTACCGAGCCAGGTGGAAGCGTTTCCTTTACAGCTGCAGTACGCTCGATCTTGCTCCTGCTGAGGTCTCGATCCCCTCTATTTGGCCTGCCTCTGGCCTTCAGCGGCAGGATCTGGCGGTATCATCGCTGAGGATACTCTCAGCAGCCGTCCCTACCTTCCAGCAGGCTAAGATGGACGTTCAGTGTCCCACGCTCTATGGGTTCGAGGTCCCTCAAGGGCTTGGAGCGCTTGCACCCTCGGGTGCGCCGCCCAGCCCCGCCCTGGGGCCTCAACCTAGTCTTGGCCAGACGGGTCTCTGAGATCAGAGCTCTTACGAAGGTTCCACAAAGACAAGGTGCAGTTGTGACCGCACCCGGCTTTCCTCCCTAAGGTGTTTTGGCCTTTCATGTTACCCACAGCTCAACGCAATGGGCATAACCGTTGCACTCCTTGGACATCTGTGGAGTGCTCGCATTATGTTGTGCTGACAGAATCATTTCCTAAGGTGCCCCAGCTCTGCCCCGGTAGCGGGCCAAAGGGAGGGCTTGCTTGTTTTCCTCTCAGAGGATCTCATCTTGGGTGATGGCGGACATCCCCACTTGTTCTGATTTGGCTCATATTTCCCCAAGCCACATCACCGTGCATTCTACCAGGGCTCAGGCTTCATCTGCCGCCTTGCTGGCTCGTGTTTCTACCCACGAGACCTGTCGCGAAGCTCCATTGGTCCTCGGTCCTTACCTTTGCTTCGCAGTATGCCCTGGTTCAGCAGTCAAGAGAGGCTGTAGCCTCTGGCTCGGCAGTTTTATTCTGCCACATTTCACTCCGACCCCACCGCCTTTGTAAGGCTTGGGATTCACCTAACTGGAATGGATATGAGCAATCACTCGAAGAAGAAAAGACGGTTACTCACCTTTGTAACTGTTGTTCTTCGAGATGTGTTGCTCATATCCATTCCGCACCCGCCCTCCTTCCCCACTGTCGGAGTAGCCGGCAAGAAGGAACTGAGGAGCGGGTGGGCCGGCAGGAGTATATATGGAGCGCCATGGTGGCGCCACTCTAGGGGGCGACCTGCCGGCCCACTGAGTTGCTAGGGTAAAAGTTTTCCGACGAATGTGCACGCGCGGCGCGTACACCTAACTGGAATGGATATGAGCAACACATCTCGAAGAACAACAGTTACAAAGGTGAGTAACCGTCTTTTCAAGAAGCTTACTGAAGATAATGACTGAACCCAGATTACTTTAGGTTATTAGAGTGAAATTATTACATTACAATGTCATTTTCATATGAAATACCTCCTTAAAAGTAGGTTTTACTTTCTAGAATGTTGAAAACAAAATATGAATGAAGAGGGAAATGCAATGACAATGCAGAAAAAAAGATGTGTATGTGGATGGCAATTTCCTGCATATCCCTGAAAGACCTTATTGAATTAAATTTAAGTATCTTTGGGGTCCATAGTTTGGGGTATTATTGTGGTCTGGGATTGTATGTACACTCTCAAAGTAGATGTGATAGATGCGTGACCTGCGGGCTCAGAGGACTATATTGAACAGTGTGCCAGACAAGAATGGACTCTTGGAAGAAAACACGGTAAGTGGTTTTCCTGGGGAATATCTAGGGGGAGGTGAATGCAAATTCCCCACACTCACCACGATTATGCAGAAACCCTGGTTTTGAAGCTATGCCTCTGAGGAATGAGCCATTGTCTGCTGTTCACTGATTACATGAGGCCATGATCAATGGCCCAAGCTGTATAAAGGAAAGACTGACCTATTCGTGATTGTTCTTGTTCAGAATCTGAAACAGTTATGAACTTGTAATCACAGGAAAACCCAGCTATGGGTTTTGAAGGACTGACATCTACCAGAGCCTGAGGTTAGAGTTGGTGTGATTTCTGGTAAGCTTTTCAGCATGCAGTTCTTTTATTGTTTTAAAGTTTTCTCAGTAATGCTTTCCCCTTAAGAATAAATGTTTAGTGAGAGTTATGTGGGAGCTTGCTGGTGCCCCTGAGGGACCACAGAGTGGGTATAAAGGTGCAGTTGCCCTGAACTGTGATCATGTATATTTGAATTAAAGCCAGAGGGCTCTCATTTGTGCCAAGTGCATGAAGGAGGGGATAGCCAAATGCTTAATACTAGATCACATAACATATTTCTTAGGACTTGCTAAGTCATCAGTGCACAGTTTATAGCTCTAGAAATAGTTGCCAGCACTAGTCATATAAAAGCTATTTATGGGACTCGGAAAAGAAAGCCTTCTAATCTTAGCTACCTCTAGCATACAACTGAACCTTTGCTCTATACTAGGCATTAATATAGCCTTCTAGGAAGCAAATACAAGTTTTTTTGCTGTTAGGAAAAGTCTTAGGAACTATTTGTGTTCTGATGTGATAGCCAGAAAAGTAGAGAAGTATTATCCAGGATGCAAGCAGAGATATAAGAAATGTGGACACTTCGAAGATAAATAAGATGCCGTTCATTTGTTTGTGACCACCTGATATCATATAAAACCTTGATTAAAGCAACCACCAAATCAATTAGCTTAACTTTACCCAGTCATAAGACAGAGGGCTAACAGTTATCAATGATATCAATATTAACAAAAGTTTATAGATGTGACCAAAACAAGAAAATTGTAGCCTTATCATATATAGAGTGTTGAAGTATGCACGGCTTGATAATATTGTCTTTTACAATACACAGAGTGTGCAAAATGACTATGTCAAAAAGACTATGAGTACGCAGCATCACAGGCTGTAGAAGGCCACACAGGACCTGGGTATGTAATCAAATGGCTAGACAGTATTGCTGCAGCTTCAATGCTATTGTTATTTGAGATAAACAGATAAATCAAAGCTAGGTCGGATATGTCTACACGAGGCAGTCACAATTCTGATTGCAGTGTAGATATACTCTATACTCCCATTCTTGTCTAACTATATTATATAAATGTAGTGTGAGTGTTCATTAATTTAACTGCAACATGTTTGGATTAGGTTGCTTGTGGATGCCCGAAACACATCCTGGTGGCCACTAATCATTTGACCTTAAAATATGAAGCTGGGGTCTGACCACACAAGAATGCACCAATGATCATAGCTGTCCTAAAGATTCGTACAGTTCTAATTGGCAAATTGGACAATGGTGGACAAAATCATTCTAAATCTGTGGGGAAATTTAGATAATAAAAATTGCCTCCCTCTCCCCAATATTTTGCTACTCATATGAAGGTGGGATTATGTTGCTAGCAGTTTTTTTTCCCCCAAAGACTTCTGTAATTTGGGGAACAGCCAAATCCCTTGAGATTTCTAAAGTCCCTACATTTCTGAGTCCCTGCTGTTGGGCTAGTGCACCCTTTATCTGTGGAATCTGGAGGTGGTCCAATGTTATTACTGGTGGTTCTAGGACTAAGCTCTGCCCTTCATCTCTGGCCACCAGATGAGTTCTTCCACAGCGGTAAAAACACTCCAACAACTAATCATTAGCATTAAGAAAACTTGATATAATGTATTAAATTAGCCTTAAGACAATATATGTCTATGTCTCCCTTTAGAGACAATTTATATTCTGGTCATTAACCAGACTAGTAGAGTGGCCTGAATTCAGAGAGAGCTGCTAACAGGGGGGAAAAAATTACCAGGTAAGAAATTTCTCATTTTGTTGCACAGTTTCTTTCCTTATTCATTACTAAAGGGAAGTAGCAAGAAATCCTAGAAGCAGGGAAGGAAAGGATAAGTAGATTTTTATAGTAGAATTACAGGCAGGAATGGAAGTCTCCCTCCCCTGCACCTCATTTAGCAAGAACTTCGTAAACAAAGGAGTTATGTGGGAACCAACCCAGTAGCAACTTCCTACAAAAGGATGAATCTGCAAAGGAATGGAAACTTTGCAAAGTTTTTCAGATGAGGCTCACACATTCTCCACCAGTGCCTCTAGGGACTGCTGTGTATAGTTTCCCAGATACCTAGAATGCCAACTGGTGCAGGATTTTCACATCTTGCCTATAGCAACTTCGAGACTTAGGGCCTTAGCATTTTGCATACAATGAGATGAACAGGGTACAGCTGGCATATGTACTCCACTTTACAGTTCTAGGAATGCTCATTTTATGCCACAGCCTTCAAGGACACAACAAAATGATGAGATTCCAAGAATTGTAGAAAGAGAGAATTTACTTTAAACAGAGAGGTTTCTAGAGCTATAAGAATAGTCTTTCTCTCATGAAAAAAGCAGTGTGGTTCTTGTATAGATCATCATCTCTTTTCTCCCAGCACCAAGGTTCAGTAGGGCTGATGTTATGAGTAGATTCCATCCATATCTGTTTTGAACCACGATTTGAGCTTGTTGGGGTGCTGACTGGATGGTTTTTTACACCATATTATACCACTGTCTCCTTGGATGTCAACTGCTTCTCTCTCCTTGCACTCTTCCATAGAAAACAATCTTAGGCAGTTGTTGCTAGAATAACCCCCTACCACGGCCAAGCCATTGTGGTTGTTGCCTTGTAATGACTGTAGTCACAGACTGCACTTTCAGTCTTCTATAGATGTCATAATTTCTTAGCCTATCTAGTCTTTGTCACATCTAGAATATGTTTGAAGTTTCTGCTAAAGATGCATTGTCAGTACCCATGTTTCACGCTCATAAAGTAATGTAAGTACAATGAGAATTGAATATTATCTGTCTTTACCTTTTCTAGATACTCATTTAAGCCTACAAACATTTTTATTCAGGCATGCAAATATTCTGCTGGAAGTAGCTATCTGCTTGTTGATGTCATTCATCTTCATAGCAGTTGTCATAGGTTATGATGGAACACAAGTAAGAGAAACTGTCTACTTGTTTAATGTCTCCACCATAATGTCTAGTTTAGCCTGTTTCTTGATGTTACCATTAGTTTGATGGTTTGTTCATTCTCTGGCTGTTATGTACAGGTTAGTTGCTGATTCTTGGTTGTATTCCTCCATAGGCATTATCAATATATGTCTGCAAAGTCAAGGTGACTGATAATTTGCCCCAACATTTTACAGACTCCACCAGTGCTACTAAGGGAGTTTGACAAAATGTTTTTCTACATATAGAGCAAAAAGTACTGGACTGAGTACATATCCCTGCTAACATATATCATATCAGCCGCTAACACATATTGCAGTGGTTCCCAAACTTTAACAGCCTGTGAACCCCTTTCACTAACACGTCAAGTCTCACGAACCCCCTCCTAAAAATGAATATTTCCAGGGTTTTTCTCCTATACCTAAGTATAAATTATAAAAGCAGTAATCTTGGAAATATAAAAATTGTCTTATGACATGCTTATTAGACACTATTTAGTATTAATTACTATTTATCATTGCAGTATTTTTATTACATTATGAAAAAGGCAACACTCTTCCAAGATCTCACTTTCCTAGTTTGTATCACTTTGAATAAGCCTGTTATAAGACAATGCTCCTATGTTTCATCAAGGAGTATCAGATGTGAAACAGCAGGAAGGGATTTAAGAAGCCAACTCAAAGATTTCCTCCTACACAAGCATTCAGGTCTTGAGCAGTCCAGGCAAACAGTGCATGTTACAACAAAGCTTAAACTTGTTCATAATAATTTAAAAAACAATACTAGCTGCCTATTTAATTTTAAAAACAGCAAAAAATGAAGTTTAAATCGCCTCAGTATGATAGATATGCTTTCTTTGATCTGCTTAGCTCTTGGAAGTCCAGGGGCTCCAGGCTGCTGGCCCTGTGCTGCCCAGGGTCCCTAGGGACAGCTCTGTCCACCATTAGGGAATTTTTTTCCCCGAGAACCTCCTGTAATATTTCACAAACCCCAGTTTGGGAACCACTGCCACACAGACTCTGCAGTATCTGAATAAACTTGCTGATAAAACCATATCACTTGAGTGCCTTCTAGAGTCTCTCTGTTAATGGAGTCAAAAGCCCCAGCAAACACTCCCTGAGGGGGAGAAGGGAATAGAGAAGAGATTTAACCCCTAATTTTCATCCCACTTATTTGTTAACAATATTAATTGCTGCCTTGCAAAGGACACATTTGTTTTTTTCCTTTTTGGGACCCAGACTCTCTGGGATTTGCAAGACTTCCCCTTGAGTATCCTGAGAAGCCCCCAATTTCCAGTGGGAGGAAGAAGAGCTGTGGAGGAGTCCTGCTTCTTCCCCTAGGGAGTGGAAGACCCACTTTGGTTTCTGGAGGAGGGGACAAGAAAGAGACTCTGGATCCTTTCCATGATTCCCATTACATTCCAGACTTGTTGTGAGACTTACCCCCTGAGTTGGCCAGATAATTTTTTCCTCATTTTTAGACTCTTTTACCAAAAGCTCAGAAGCTCCTGAAGAGGCTTGTTTGCATTAGAGTCCCAGTTCCTTGGGGCAGTGGAGAACTGACATGCCAGTCTGACTCTGAGCACCATACACTGGCAATGTGCAATATGAGGGTCAGCTAGCTGGGTATAGGAAGGGCACAAGTGATCCTCTGTAAAGCCTGTAAATGCTGCCTCACACATGAAACACCACTTGGATTTAAGCCAGGTGTTTGCAGGACAGTTCTGACATGCATGCCTGAGTGGGAGCAGAGAAGTCCAGAAAGTAGGTGCTGAAGCAGCAGATCCAAATGGTTATAATCGCCATGTTGCTATTTACCCAATCTGCGGGGATTTAAATTGCAACTGCACAAAACAAAAGGTTTTAAAACAAAATGGTTGGAAGAAACTGAATCGCAAACTTGTTCTACCACCAAAGACAGAAAATCTGGGTGGCCTGAGCTGAAGGGCAGAGCTTAGTCGTGGAACATCCAGCAACAACGCTGGATAGCCTCCAAATTCCATAGGTGGGGAGCATTTGTAATGAATGAGGACAGAAGCAGTGCAACAGAAATAGTCAATTCTGGTAAAGTTGAATAATTTTTTAATTAAACTTACTTTACTTGATTTTAAGATTAGTAAATTAACTGATTAAAACATTTGAGAGTTTTATAGATAAATGGTTAGTGTACAGTGTACACTGACTCTCTTCTCTTTTGGGATATGAAGTTTACTTCAAATTAGATCAAAGAGACTAAAAATCATTCTGATCTATTGTCCTAGAAAGTTCACAGATATCATGAAGATTTGTACATTGGACAGATCTTAACTAACATGTATCAAATGTATAAAATCTTTCCTACTGGTATTGAGCATTTGACATTAAGGCACTACGTTTCAAAATCAAACTCCCATTGACTTACATCGAGCCAGGATTTCACCTGTCATGTTTATATGCTCTTAAAAGTCTGTTTGTATAAGAGTAGTATAATAAGAGTACTTTTTCACTAATGCTAATAAATACAAACAAAATCCACTTGCCATTCCTTCAGGGTAATAGAACGATTTTTATTTAATTGCTGGTGCAGTTGTTCATTTTCCTTCACCAATTCTTCAACTCGTATCCTAAACTTCTTCATGTCCTCCTGAAATACAAATAAATTCACATAAAAATATTAAAATATACATATTTTGCTTCAGCCTCATGCTATAAGAAATATTTTATTAACATATCTGAGTGTATTTCTATCATGCAAGAATAGCAAGTTTACTTGACTGCCCATCATTAACTCAGTTTGTTAGTGTCAGTGCTGCTGAAGGAAGCATACCCATACCTACATTGAAAATTGCTTAACTGATTTAAATATAATTTGGTAAAAAATACATGCATTTTCTGTTTAAAAAAATAATAATAATAAAAAAAAGGTTTTGGCTTCATGTCTTATGAAATAGCCAAATTATAACCTCCTGAATAATGGAGGTTTATTGGAGTTACCAGATGATGCTATTAATTTTCATTATACTTGATTATGGAAATATATTATGGTGAATTTACAAGAACAGAGCCCTAGGTATCTTTTATTCTGCTTAACAACTTCATCCTTGTGAGGAAGAAGAATATTGAAAGATACAAGACTTTTGCTCTGAGGCTGAAATTTATTTCCTTGCAGTTGACCCAAAATATCTTCTTGTAGAGAGGAATGAACACAGCAGATGCACAGGAAAGCTTTGCAACTTGTGTCCATTGCAGAGGTGGGTTCTGTCCTCTCCCTAAATTAACCAGTCACTGTTTTCAATAGATTCAGCGGCCAAGAATTCTCCCTGAGAGTAGGATTGCCAACTTTCTGATTGCAGAAAACTGAACAACCTTGCCCCACCCACTGCTCCACCTTTTCTCCAAGGCCACATCCCTGCTCGCTCCATCCCCTCTGCCTTCATTGCTCACTCTCACTCACTCATTTTCACTGGGCCGGAGCAGGAGGTAGGGGTACAGGAGGAGGTGAGGGCTCCAGCTGGGAGTGCGGGGTCTGGGCTGGGGCCAGGGATGAGGGGTTTGGGGTGCAGGAGGGGACTCTGGGCTGGGGCCGAAGGGTTCAGAATATGGGAGGGGACTCAGGGCTAGGGTGAATGTGCAGGCTCTGAGAGCGAGTTTGGGTGTGGGAGGGGGCTCAGGGCTGGAGCAGGGGGTTGGTATGCAGGAGGGGGTGTTTGGGGTGCGGGTTCCAGGCAGCACTTAACTCAGGAGGCTTCCGGAAGCAGCCGACATGTCCCTCCAGTCCCTAGGTGCAGGGGCAGCCAGGGGGCTCTGCATGTTGCTCCCGTCCACAGGCACTGCTCCCGCAGCTCCCATTGGCTGCTGTTCCTGGCCAATGGGAACTGGTGGAGCCATTGCTCAGGGTGGCACCTGCTCTGCAGGCAGGGGCACCACGTGGAGCCCCCCGGCCACCCTTGCGCCTAGAAGTTGGAGGGACATGCCAGCTGCTTCCAGGAGCCATGCAGTCGGCTGATGCAGCCAACTGGACTTTTAACAGCCGCTGACCGGAGCCACCAGGGTCCCTTTTCGACCGGGCATTCCGGTCGAAAACCAGACACCTGGCAACCCTCCCAGAGAGGGTGGAAGAAGGCAGTGGTCACTATTAAAACCTCTGGTTTGAATAGTAGGGGCTGCAATGCAACCTTACAGTCTTCCCTATTGGTTGCAAAGGTGAATTCTTTCCTTCCCAAACTACAGTTGAGACCTCCGCACAAAGTCTATTTACTCTGGTTTTCACCCTGAAAAGGACAATTCTTGTACATCTCAATGCTCTGCCAGCTCACAAAAACAAAACAGAGAAAGCAGGCAGAAACAACAGAGGGCATAATGTGTATGCAAGCCAAAAATCAGAGCAAAGCTAGTTCTAATTTTAGGCCTCCAGCAACTTTGACAAGATCCCTTTAAGGATTTCAACAGTTTGTGATGTGTTCCTATTTATTTCCACTTTACTGTTAATTTTTTAAAATTATTTGCCAACTTGCCTCATGTGCAAGATTTAAATCCTCCTTTTCTCGCATTCTGTCTTCATATGCCAAGAGGAGAGGTGACAAGTATTTCATATCTAGCTGAAGAAAAAGACCCAATGTATTTTAATCCATGGAAATATATTCAAAAATATATTATAAATATTTTAGGTTCCTTTTTTAGTTCCATATTTAACTTTTAATGTAGTCAGATTCAAGCCAGAATTTAAGTAAAATGAATGAATACACTGAAAATGTAGAACTCCGCACAATACACAGGCCATAGATTGTGTAAAAGCTAATGAAAAGATGAATTTTTATAAGCAGAAAATAAAGGCCTGATTTTACATGATGTTGTGTGCCCCCAACTCCCATTAACTGCATCTGCAGGTGATTTCAATGGGAGTTCAAGGGACCCACTAGCTCATAGAATTCCTTATAATGAGAACTATAAAAGACACTTTACACTGATTCACAAACTCAGAACACCATTAACTTCAATGGGAAATGTGAGTGCTTAGTACGTCCCAGGAGATGGCTCAGCACTGCAAGTTCAGCCTGTGTGCTAAATTCTGACTCTCATAGGCATTTTTGTAAGTTGGAAAAGTCACAGCTGAGAAAGAACTGCTCAACTGGTGAACCTGAACCTGTCCTGGCTACCTAAAAAACAACAGGCCTCACACTCAGCAAGTCCTCCATGGTTCTGATTGTGAAGGAGTGTGGTCGATTTTAGCACATTCTCACTGAGTGAACCCCAATGCACTCACCTTGCTTGAATTATTTGTGCTCTTGGTACATTGCGCAGGTGATGGTGCAGGGATTATGCAAGCATTCACAGGCCAACTAGAATGTCCATGTTTTCCTTGGACATTATTAAGCCAAGTATTGGTAAAGTTTGATCCTGCTTAGTTTGAGATCTGACAAAACCACACACCAAGGTGCTATGGCTACAAACTAAGAGCATCTTTTTCACTATCCTGCCAAATTCTAAATTCAGGATTGAAGTCAATGAGGCTATTCATGTGTTTAAAATTAAGCACCTGCATAAATGCATTCTGGTCCATACATCTAAGAAGTTGGAGGAAGGACTTTATCTTCCATTTTTGATATTATTTAGGATTTGGCTGGAAAATTGAGACATTTTGTTATAAATATACAGATTTTATAAAATATAATTTAAGTATTTTGTTCCTCTTTTAAGATTACCAACTTTTAAAATATTGTTTTTCATAAAATTTTGCAGTTCTTCTTTAGGGAGGATATACTCTCTGCAGTAACTGGATAAAATATGCCATTTGTTGTCATTTGAGCTGTGCTTTTTTTGTAGCTCTTTAAATAATCTTAAAAATACAGTTAATCAACAGTTCCTGCAATTACATTACATATTGGACAATATCAAACAATAGCAATTTTTTCCGCTTCTCACTAATGTGTTTTTGAATGAAGGCCATAAGTCACAATAACTTTAATAGCAGATGTACATGTTTACTGCAGGGCTGAATTTTGCCCTCTATCTTAAATCATAGTATAAACATTAATAAACGCCCATCATCTCATAAATGCTAGCATGCAGTAGCTCAGCACAGTATCCAAACAATATTCTGTAGATTTAAATATTTCTGTTTCAAATTTATTTGGAAACTATACAAATTTTAGAAAAAGCTAAAATTAAATACAACAATTAACCAATATATTGTAAAGGTAAAAATACTGATTTACTTACCAGCCAGGGAGGGGGTGGTCCTTTTGCTGGCAGACTTCCAATTTTTATATTCTAAAATAATTTTAGAAAATTGGAATTCAAATTAAACTGTTTCTGCTTTTTGATTCCTCAAGCATTGTCCACTCGCAAGCCATATGACTCATAGGACTCTTTATACTCAGACATATGTTTCTAAGTAGATAATACGTATAATACTTACAGATTCACCAAAACTGAGACTTTCTATTCTTATTGACATAATGTAAAGCATAATTTAATCCAGGCTAGTTTTACTAGTAAACTCTCAATTTAATTTTCATAAATATCTTAAATTCTCAGATTGACACAGATATGTCTGAAGAGTATGGTATTATAAAAGGAACTCTAAATAGAATGTAGGAATACTGGTAAATTTTGGTGTGAAAAGAACCATAACATAAATGGTCATGGTGAGGAAACCATTTCTTTCATGAGTTTATTTTAATAAGAAAAGGATTTTAAAAATCTCTACTGAAGGCAAAGGGGTATATTTTCCACCAGAAGCACACGCATAGTTTCAATTAAGCATAAAATCAAGTAGCCGTTTTGATGTATCTGTGAAATTTATACAGCCCCCATTATCATAGTAACTGCGCATCTCACAATCTTTAACGTATTTATTCTTACAAGGTAGGAGGTACATAAGGACATAGAACTGTACGGGACTGTACTGTTCTGGATCATTGAGTCCAGTCTCCTGCTATCACAGGCTACCCTGTTGTATCATCCCATTCATAAACATTCAGGCTGCATCCTGACAGTAAATATTCTTCCCCTTTGATAGATGGAGAACTAAGGCACAGAGAAACTGGGTGATTTGCCTATATTCAGAGAGGAAGTCTGTAGTGGAGCAGGGAAGTGATCCCAGGCTTCCCAAGTCCCTGGCTAGTGCTCTAACTGCTGAGAAGGATAAATGTGAAACTTCTCTTTGCTCAGTTACCCCATGTTAACGCTTGCGTGATTTACAAAAAATAGTTGTAATTTACTTCTGATTATAAGTCTTTCCATGGTGCTCAGCACCAATCAAAGGTTCTCAAAAGGCTTTATGATTAGACATACTATCTAATTTAACCATACCAATGTCTTTCACTTTTCTAAGTATCTAAGCAATAAACGGAATTAAATGTATGCCTAGTTATACTGTGTACTGCTTAAAGTAGTAACACATTATTGTATTTATAGACTTACAGAAAAATATTGTGAATCATGACTACCATCACAGCTAGCATTAGTTTTCATTCTTGTAGTAGTCTCAGTAGAGGCCACATATTGAACAACCATTTACAAAAAAAAAAAGCTACTCATTTGTCAGAAGCTTCATATTTAAAGCTTATTATTTCCACTTTCATCTATTTGCTAGTTCCTCCTTTCAAAAGCACTGAACTCAGACCACAAATAACAAAAAACTCTTGAGGATTTTGCCGCCAGCTATAAATTATGCATTTTAAGATATATTAAAACTTAAAAGCATAGTGGATTCTAGTCATATCTTTTGAATGAAAAAAAAAGACCTAGTTGAGAAATAGTAAGAAGGATGGAAGTATCTCTAGGGAGCTAAGGTGTAGGATTTACTGTCAAGAAGAATTAGCAGGTAGCAAGGTGGTTCTGCTGCAAAATGGCCTTTACCTCTTCTGTAAAAAGCTTAGTGAATAGATGTCTGAATCATAGTTCAATGAGCTTTCCAGCATTTGCAAAAGATTAGTTGATAAAGGAGAAGTATCTGAACAAGAAATGCCAGCAAGCATATAATTTACTGTTTCCTTAAATTAAGTATATTGAACAGCAGAGTAGCTAACCATGTCAAGTCGTTAAACTGGATAATATTTTTTAAATGCAGACTTTTTTTTTTCAGCCCAAAAGACTTCTTGTATCAACATTTTCTTTGTAAATCAGGGTTATGTAACTATTCGGATCTTACATTCATATGTTTCAAAAGAAAGAATAGATGACATTTGACCTGGAATTTAAATGTGAATCTCTACTCAGCCAATCCATCCTTTCTACAGCTAGTACAATAAAGTGGGCAGGAGGTAGTGCCAAAGTAACATCTTACTTGCAGAGAACTAGGTCTTAAGAGGGAGGAAGGGAGCAAAATCCTTCTAAGTCTCAGAGGAGATCTTGAGCCCTCTAATGCTTGAAGGTCTGGGAGGAGAAGGAAAGAGAGGTACAGTGTTTGGTTTGGTTTTATACTGCCTGTCTGGAGTTTACAAATTGTTAGGATGGATGAAGGAAATAGACTGTGACTTGAAGCCTAGAAATAAACTAGAAATAAAGAAAAAACATTTGTTGCTTAGTCTTGGCTTCCTTTGAAATTTCTCTCCAGCTGTTCAGGCCCTGGTCCTGCCAAAAATTCAACAGGGATTTTTTAAAATCTGTTCTTCCTACAGTAGGTAATTTGGTGATACACTTATCATTACTAATTAAGGCCTCCCTATCCTGCAATCTTATCTGTGCAGGCAGATCCTTATATCTGTGCTGAGTCCCAATGAAGTCAGTGAGGCTCTGCACATGGGGCTACTGGCATGGATCTGATTGCAGTACAGGGGCCAAATGACTGAAGTTAATTGGTCTACTTATATGTTTAAGGAGTATTCACAAGGTTTTGTGGGATCAGGCTTTCAGTAACTGATTTATACACTCCCTACATTACAGATTGGAGATATTAAAAATAAAAATGCATTGTTCCCCTTTTTCCATGAATTGTACTATGTATTGGGGAAAGTAATCTCTTGTACCTAAGTGATGGCTGCATACTATACAGTTTCTGAAATGATAGAACAAATGAAGCAGACAGATAACACAGTATTTCTGTGCACTAGGGCTGCCCAGAGGCACTTCAGCGGTGGGTCTGAGAGCGGAAGGACCTCCCACCGCCAAATTGCTCCAGAAGAAGCTCCAGGGCCCCCCAAAAACTCTCGTGGGGGCCCCTGTGGGACCCACGGCAAATTGCCCCACTTCCCCCCCCCCCCCCGCAGACAGCCCTGCTGTGCACAGGAAAAAATTAACTTTGATAGCTGAATAGTCTCATTACAGTAATGTCAGATGATGTGACTATAGGACATTTATCTCTCATTTTTCTGGAAACCACATAAAAACATGAAAAATACGTTGGTGTATCACCTAGCTGCCTAGATACTAAAGTAGGGGTAGGCAATCTATGGTATGTGTGCCTAAGGCAGCACACGAGCTGATTTTCAGTGGTGCTCACACTGCCCGGGTCCTGGCCCCCGGTCCGGGAGCTCTGTAATTTAATTTAATTTTAAATTAAGTTTCTTAAACATTTTAAAAAACCTTATTTACTTTACATACAACAATAGTTTAGTTATATATTATAGACTTATAGAAAGAGACCTTCTAAAAAAGTTAAAATGTATTACTGGCACGCGAAACCTTAAATTAGAGTGAATAAATGAAGACTCGGCACACCACTGCTGAAAGGTTGCTGACCCCTGTGCTAAAGCGATCTATAGGTATGCAGATCCTTAAAATCTACCAAAACCCCCAAATATTTCTTTGCAAGCAACAGTAACCAGGAATATTACCTCATCTTGGGACAATGGCCTGAATTTGGTTTGATAGCGACTCAATTCCACATTCAAACGATGGACAGTCATTTTCAAACTATCATTTTCATCTACCAGTTCCTGAGCTTGTTGTCTCAATGAAAGCAGTTCTGCAACTTCCTCTATATTTAAAAAAAATAAAACCAAATCACAACAGTCTGACAAACACATGACACCTGCATATTAACTTAGCTGTCAAAATTCCCTAATCAGAAACGGAAAAATTACAGGATAAATAACTTCTATTGACGAATTAGTAACCACACAAAAATTATTAAACTCCGAATAAGAAAAAACAAAAGGAAGAGCCATTTCATGTGTTCTGTGGCATAATAACTAGTTAGTTAAGGGTCACATAAAAACATTAGCATTCCTACATTTAATACTTATTTCTATCAAACAGTTTAAATAACTTAATTTATAAACTATTATTGTATGACAAATGTGGGTTTTGACTTCTGCACTCTAGGTAAACATTTCCAAACTATATTTCTATATCTTGTATGCTAAAAATGACATGGATGTGGAACAAAGAAGAAATATGCAGTGCCTGTTTTAAAAAATAGTGGAGGATGGCTTTATTAGTTTCAAGTAATGGAAGTGAATGCCTTCTCTTACCCAAAAGGAGACTTTATTTCAGTGGAGTCCTATGCACCAAAAAGACTACAAAGAAAATGAAAACATGCTGTTTTTCTACTGAGGGGAACTCCATTTGTACCACATACTGCAAAATCAGTATTAAAATTCCAATAGATTATGTGTTTAAGAAACATGCAAAGCGCTGCAGAAGAGTCCAATCTTGCTCCCATTCCACTAAATGGGAATTTTACTCCTGATTGCAATGGACTGGGCCAAAGTCTGAATCACCAATACCAGGACTGCCAAGGTGTTAACATGATTTAGTTAAAGTTGCAACGGAGAGGGACTGCTAGTGGAATTAAATTTTAACAGAATTAATTTTACTTAGCAACATATTCTGTTGGCCTTCTCCTTCAATGGCCAAAGGCCTGCAAACAGATATAAAGCATTATTACAGCTTCTGCTTATTGCAGATTCTCCTTTAGCTCAAGTAGTAGAGCTACCATATTGCTTTGGGATGCAGGGATTCTCAGCTACAGTGACTTTCTCACAAACTTAAAAAAAACCAAAACACCTCACCATTCAGTGGACTAAAAAGATGCAAGGGACTCAAAAAAGACTTTCTTAATGTCTTCTGATGCATTGCTAAGGGACTTCCAAGGTGCCACTCCAGCACTGAAGTTTTTGTGGGATTTTGAGACATCAAGTTCACCTGCAGATTTATTAGACTAATTATGACCAAGACTTATTTAGCATTCCATAAGCTATTTAAAGAACAGAGCTGATTATATTCTGTTACCCTTGGAGAATTATTTCTGTCTGGATATATGCTGAGGTCACCTAATGTGGGGACTCAATTATTGAGGGGACAGATTCTGAGTGAGTTAGAAAATAAAGCAAGATATAGTTCCCTTCAATAAAAGATACTCTAAAGTTGTATCCCACCTTCCTTATGTGAACTCTCTGCAGCTTTTCTACATTTTTTATTTTCTTTTTCCAGTGTCTTAAGTTTTAACTGTAGTTCCTTTATTTGTTGTTTTAGTTCCTCAAGTTGTAGGGCCATAGTCTGATTTGCATTGATTAGAGACCAATTTTCTTGTTTTAGTTCTTGGAACTTCTCTTTAGTTTTCGCCATCTGTCCTTGTCTTGTCCGAACAGATACATCTACAGATGATAGAGAAAACATGTTATAAAACATACAGTATTCACATGGTATTCAGACTTTTCTACATTATTAGCTCTAAGAGAGGGAAAAATAATATCAGTCTTTTCACAAATTACTAGCATTCTATTATGGAAAAATAAGTATAGCTGGTAGAATAAGAGTACACTAAGCTAGAATGCACGTTAAATTATTTTAAGGAAAGGATCTGTAGGACACACATCAAAACATGGCACTGATGAGCCTGTGGGGCCAAGAGGGACAAAAAACTATGGAGTGAGGAAGGGTGTTGCGTAAAAGGATCATCACCTCTGCTCAAGTGCTTCCAGTTACAACCAGTGAAGGTAGTAGCAGGCTTCCCCCACCCCCAGTATATCTGCTGAGGTGAGCAGGCCAAACCTGCTGCTCTCTTCTCCTGCTACAGGTAGAGTCCTCTGTTGGGATGGTGTTGGAGGCTCCCCTCCACACCCCAGACAACTGGTCTTCTAGTTATAAGGTGGTAATTAGAGATATACCAATCTCCTAGAACTGGAAGGGACCTTGAAAGATCATTGAGGCCAGCCCCCTGCCTTCACTAGCAGGACCAATTTTTGCCCCAGATCCCTAAGTGGCCCCCTCAAGCACTGAACTCACAACTCTGGGTTTAGCAGGCCAATACTCAAACCACTGAGCTATCCCTCCCCCCACATTTTTGGGAAGCATGAGGTCGTTCATACCCTGCAGAGCTACAGTTTCAGGCTGTCTGCAGAATCAGGCAGGTATCACTGCATCAGTTATACTTTGATCACGTTTTCAAACTTTTCTCTGTAGCCATATGAGTTAGAAAACTTGCTTTTTAAAAAAATGAAAGTTGAGAGTCTATCCCCACCAACAGACTCCAGGAGCTGGAGTCCTAGGTATAAGAGGCTGGGGCCTACGGTGCCTATGCCTGAATCCAGCTCTGCTTAGGCCAACTGTAGAAGGAGGCTTCAGGAGTATAGATATACATTCCAAGAGCTGCTTAGGGAACCTGGAGTTATTATCTATATCTGTCTAGATATCAGATAGCTATAATATAGTGGTCTCCAACCTTTTTACACATAAGATCACTTTTAGAATTTAAGTGCAACCCAGGATCTACCCTGCCCCTTCCTCGAGGCCCCTCCACTTCCCCTGAAACTCCACCTCGCTCACTCCATCCCCCCTCCTCTATCCCTTGCTTTCCCCCCCACACCCACTTTCACTGGGTTGGGACAGTGGTTGGGAGAGGGTGCGGGCTCTGGGTTGGGACCGAGGGGTTCAGAGCGTGGGAGGGGGCTCCGGACTGAGCCTGGGGCAGAGGGCTTTGGTGCAGGAGGGGGCTCCAGGCTGGGGCAGAATGTTGGGGTGTAGGAGGGGCTACAGGGTGCTGGCTCCAGGAGAGGGTTCAGGGCTGGGGCAGGGGGTTGGTGTGCAGAAGTAGGTTCAGGATGCAGGAGGGGGCATGGGGTGATGGCTCTGGGAGGGGGCTCAGGGCTGGGGTGAGTCTTGGGGTAAAGGAGGGGCTGAGGAGTGCAAGCTCTGGGAGGAAGTTTAGGTTTAGGGGAGGCTCAGGCTGGGGCAGAGTGTTGGGGTGCAGAAGGGGGCATGGGGTGTTGGCTCTGGGAGGGAGTTTGGGTGCAAGAGAGGGCTCAGGGCTCGGACACAGTGTGGGGGTGCAGGAGGCGGTATGGGGTACTGGCTCTAGAAGGGGGGTCAGGGCTGGGATGCAGGAAGGGGTATAGAGTGGTGGCTCTGGGAAGGGCTTAGGGCTGGGGGTTGGGGTGTGGTCTCCCGCCATGTGGCACTTATCTCAAATGGCTCCTAGTTGGTGGTGCAATGGGGCTAAGGCAGGCTCCCTGCCTGCCAAGGCCCCTCGCCGCTCTCGGAAGGGGCCAACGTGCCCCTGTGGCACCTGTTCGGGGGGGGCCGCAGTTCCCCATTCCCAACCAATAGGAGCTGCGGGGGCGATGCCTGCAGAGAGGAATAGCATGTGGAGCCACATGCCCCTCTGTCCCCTAACCAGGGGCTCCTTCCGAGAGCAGCGGGGGACAGGAGCAGGCAGGGAGCCCGCCTTAGCAGCAGCCCAGCTGCACTGCCGGCCTTTAAGTGCCCGGAGGTTGTCATCGACTGGGGAGAGTCTCCAGGATCAACCAGTCGATCGCAATCTACAGGTTGGTGACCACTGCTATATCAAAACACAAGAGGCGTGTCTATATTACACCCAGTTTATCTAGTATTGGGTGTGTTGGGAGTTGTTAACCTTCTCACATGGCACATGCAAGTGTGACGGCATAACAGCTTTTTATACAGGAAAAACCTTTGAAAGGAAACAAAAAAAAAATCATAAATTTGAACATGCGTAAATATACCATAGACACCTCTTTAGGAGATCCACGGAGCTGTGCCTGGAATTGCTGGTTAGATGCAACAATCCATAGACTTGGCAATAGCTGAAGGCAATGCCATGTGTGGATGTATTGCATCACTGCAATTTACACCACTTCAGTCACATTGGTGCAAGCAGCACTGGTAAAATTCTCAAGTGTACACAAAACTTAGGTGACTGGGGAGAAGGGGAAGGATAAATGTTACAATATTGCCTTTCATTCAGATCTCCTAGAGTATGTCAGAAAGATGAAGATTCCCAAGACTCATGAGGTAAATAATAATGCTTAGGTATTATGAATTTCTTTAATTCCAAGTTCCTTCCTCCATATTTCACTATTGGCTTTATAGTCTGTTAATGGCTATTTCTGTACCTGACCTCTCACTGGGAAGTCTGGCAAATATCATGCTTTATACCTGACACCTACAATGACTCTTCAATTTATTAGAGCAACAAGGGGGGGTGAGGCAACATATTTTATTGGACCAACTTCTGCTGGTGAGAGACAAGCTTTTGAGCTACACAGAGCTCTTCTTTAGGTTTGAGAAAGGTATTAAGAGTGTCACACCTAAATACAAGATCAAATAGATAGTTTAGCATAAGTAGTTAACACATAATCTAAAACACCATTCAAGGTGAAGTGGCCTGTTAACACCTTTGGAGACATAGGCCAAAAAGAGGGGTTAGTGGGTTACAGATTACTGTAACAAACATAAATCCAGTGTCTTTATTAATACCATTATTTTTAGTGTCCAGCAAAGCTTTGAATTCAAGCTCCAAATCTCATCTTTTGAAAGTGTTGTGCAAGTTTCCTTTGGGGATGAGGACTGATAGGTCAGATACAGAGTGATCACTTTGTGAAAAGCTCTATGTAGCTCGAAAATTTGTCTCTCACCAACAGAAGTTTGTCCAAAAAGAGGTATTACGTCACCCACCTTGTCTTTCTCCTACCTGGGACTGACACGGCTACAACAATAATCTTTAATTTATTAGCAGACATGCTATGAAAAGAAATTCCCTTCAGTGCCTATGATTATTACCTAAATTAATCATATTCAGCCAAAATGCATTCACATTTGGAAAATAAAAACAAATATAAATAATTCATGTGAAGAAAAGCCTGGAGTTACTGCTTTTGTACATGTCACTGAGTATTCAACCTTTTCTATCTCTTGTACCTCAAATATATAACTTTTGCTTTCTGTGTAAAAGCAGAAAAATGTATTAATGTACTTTATTCTAAATCTTTCACTTTAGGTATTATGTCAAAAACAGAGTAGTACCTGGGGATGGTGGAGGCTTTTCGCTTAGTGGATTTTCAACTGCCAGTTTTTGCTCCTAGCAAATAAACAAAATAATCTGAGATAATTTGCTTTAACAGTTATCCTTTTCTATTTTAACAACCTCACCACCAACACAGAAACTACACTATTTATCAAACATTTAAGATCTAAGTTTTATCATTACAATTTTGTAGCCCTTAGTCTCTTTGTATGTAATGAATATTTTGTCTCATTAAACGGATGACAAAAGAAACTATAAGTATAAAGGAGGAGTGTGCTCTTTTAGATAGAAACAGACTCTGTTGTTGCCTCCATTACCCCTGCTGCAAGTCAGTTTACTATCTCTGTGCATCAGTTTACCTATTTGTAAAACTAAGTATTAGCAGTGCTTGGCTAGTTAGGCTGAGGTATAGCCACTTATACATTTCTCCTCACTACTTGATTGATAAAAGAAAGGGGGGGGTTGTTTGTTTTTTAAGAAAAAGAGGAGAGAAACAATGGTTACTTAGAATAGTGGCTACAGTCCTTTGAGATTACTGCCTACATTAATACAATCTGTGCATGATGCACATGCCTTGGACTCAAAACTAACAATTTTCTAGACGACAGTGTCTGATGGCCCACTGACTTCAAAGGAGTTGAGAGCACTCAGCATCTATGAGGATTAGAACCTAACTTACATTGATCTGTGGTAGTGTAAGTAATTTGTATCTAGCTATAAACAAATATTTCATTATATACAACCTGTCCACCTAGATAATTATACAGCGACCACACTGTAGTATCTGAGCACTTAAATTACAAAGAAAGCAATGCTAAAGGCCAGCTTCTATCCACAGTCACCTGGTAAAATGCTATTTACTGGCAAAATCTGTGAGAGTTCCCACCTCCTTCATACCTCACAAAGTAGTAAGTAGCCAGCTGTTTCACTCATTTCTGGCCACCTACACAGATCTTTCCAACTGTGTAAATTGCATTATAGTCAATTTGCTAAGGCAATTAGAAATGGAAACCGCTTCCAAACTAGGGATATTTTTCAGATGAGAAGGAAGACTAAATATGTTAAACTTTTTAATTGTTGATAGAGACTAATGGTTTATTTGCTCATTTAAATATCAGTATAATACTTAAAAGTGTATAAATGAAAGTGTAGTGTCAAGGCATACAGTTGGGTTTTTCTGTCATATGACAGCCATCTAGAGTCCTCTAGTGGCTATTATAAATTGGTTTCACTGTACTCTGAGTGGAGAACTCTTATACAGGAAAGAGAAGGAAGCTAAAAACTCTGAATTTGTTTCCCTTAATCAACAAAGTGCTGGTGAAGGTACAAGAGCCTCACAAAGTCGTGCTGTGATCCTGTCAAGCAAAGCAGAATAGGGCTGGATCGAGAGACTGCCTTTGGATTCTGCAGGAATAACAGTTACTTACCCTAGGGTATGTCTACGCTACGGGATTATTTCGATTTTACATAAACCGGTTTTGTAAAACAGATTGTATAAAGTCGAGTGCACGCAGCCACACTAAGCACATTAATTCGGCAGTGTGCGTCCATGTACCGAGGCGAGCGTCCATTTCCGGAGCGATGCACTGTGGGTAGCTATCCCGTAGCTATCCCATAGTTCCCGCAGTCTCCCCCACCCATTGGAATTCTGGGTTGAGATTCCAGTGCCTGATGGGGCAAAAAACATTGTCGCTGGTGGTTCTGGGTACAGCCTCACCCCTCCCTCCATGAAAGCAGCAGACAACCGTTTCGCACCTTTTTTCCTGGGTGAACTGTGCAAATGCCATAGCACAGCAAGCATGGACCCTGCTCAGATCAAGACTGCAATTGTGGACGTTGTAAACACCTCGTGCATTCTCGTGCAGTCTGTGCTGAACCAGGACCTGCAAAGCCAGGCAAGGAGGCGGAGGCTACGGCAGAGCAGCGACGAGAGTGATGAGGAGATGGACACAGAATTCTCTTAAACCGCGGGCTCCTGCGCTTTGGAGATCCTGCTGGTAATGGGGCAGGTTCTAGCCACTGAACGCCGATTTTGGGCCCGGGAAACAAGCACAGATTGGTGGGACCACATAGTTTTGTGGGTTTGGGATGATTCGCAGTGGCTGCAAAACTTTCGCATGCGTAAGGGCACTTTCATGGAACTTTGTGACTTGCTTTCCCCTGCCCTGAAACGCCAGAATACCAAGATGAGAGCAGCCCTCACAGTTGAGAAGCGGGTGGCAATAGCCCTCTGGAAGCTTGCAACGCCAGACAGCTACCGGTCAGTCGGGAATCAATCTGGAGTGGGAAAATCTATTGTGGGGGCTGCTGTGATGCAAGTAGCCAAAGCAATCATTAAGCTGCTGCTACGAAAGGTTGTGACTCTGGGAAATGTACAGATCATAGTGGATGGCTTTGCTGTAATGGGATTCCTTAACTGTGGGGGGGCGATAGATGGAACCCATATCCCTATCTTGGCACCGGAGCACCAGGGCACCCAGTACGTAAATCGCAAGGGTACTTTTCCATGGTGCTGCAAGCACTGGTGGATCACAAGGGACATTTCACCAACAGCCACGTGGGGTGGCCAGGAAGGGTTCATGATGCTTGCGTCTTCAGGAACACTACTCTGTTTAAACAGCTGCAGCAAGGGAATTACTTCCCAGACCAGAAAATAACAGTTGGGGATGTTGAAATGCCTGTAGTTATCCTGGGTGACCCAGCCTACCCCTTGATGCCATGGCTCATGAAGCCATACACAGGCACCCTGGACAGTAGTCAGCAGCTGTTCAACTACAGGCTGAGCAAGTGCAGAATGGTGGCAGAATGTGCATTTGGCCGTTTAAAGGCACGCTGGCGCATATTACTGACTCGCTCAGACCTCAGCCAAACCAATGTCCCCTTTGTTATTGCTGCTTGCTGTGTGCTCCACAATTTCTGTCAGAGTAAGGGGGAGACCTTTATGCGGGGTGGGAGGCTGAGGCAAATCAGCTGGCCGCTGATTACACACAGCCAGACACCAGGGCGATTAGAAGAGCACACCAGGAAGCGGTGCACATCAAAGAAGCTTTGAAAACGAGTTTCATCATGGGCCAGGGTACGGTGTGACTGTTGTGTTTGTTTCCCCTTGATGACCCCCCCCCGATTGACTCATTCCCTGTAAGCAACCCACCCTCCCCCTTTGATTACAGCTTGCTTAAGGAAATAAAGTCACTATCGTTTAAAAATCACGTATTCTTTATAAAAAGAGGCAGAGAACTGACAAGGTAGCCCGGGTGTGGTTTGGGAGGAGGATAGGAGGGAAGGAAAAGGTTACTAAAAAAATTTCAAAGTAATGACAGTCTTTTGGTTGGGCTGTCCAAGGGGATGGAGTGGGCGGGTGCACGAAGCCTTCCGCCACACATTCTTATACATCTGGGTGAGGAAGATATGGAACATGGTGAGGGGTGAAGGTGGTTACACAGGCTGCAGCGGCACTCTGTGACCCTGCTGCTGTTCCTGAAGTTCCACCAGACGTCGGAGGATGTCAGTTTGATCACGTAGCAGCCCCAGCATTGCATTCCGCCACCGCTGATCTTCCTGCCTACACCTCTTGATCTTCCTGCTGCCACCTCTCATCTTGAGCGTCCCTCCTCTCCTCATGTTGGTCCCTCCTGTCCTCACGTTCACTGGCATCTTTCCTGTAATTTGATACCACATCCTTCCACTCATTCAGATGAACTCTTTCATTGCGGGTCACTTCCATGATTTCCGAGAACATTTTGTCTCGAGTCTTTTTTTTTCCGCCGCCTTATCTGAGATAGCCTTTGGGATGGAGTAGGGAGGCTTGAAAAATTTGCAGCTGCATAAGGGAGGGAAAAAAGGGAGAGAAGTATTTAAAAAGATACACTTTACAGAACAATGCTTATACTCTTTCATGGTGAACAACACTATTCACTTTACATAGCACATGTGATTTCACTACAAGGTCGCATTTTGCATCTTAATATTGAGTGCCTGTGGCTCTGGTGTTAGAGATCTCACAGACGCAGGTCCGGGCAGCAGAATTCAGCTTGCATGCGGCCATGGTAAGCCATTGTCTTTCGGCTTCTGCAGCCTTCATATACACACTGCCCTCCTTTCCCAAATATCAAGCAAATCCCGTTCAGTGCTGCTTCTTTCCTGTTAACATGCAGCAGCAGAAGTCACACCCCCCCATCCAATTTTCTGGGATGATCACTTTACCCCTCCCCCACCACGTGGCTGGTATCATGGAAGATCACTGCTAATCACCCCCCTTTCCCCTGCACCGCGTGGCTGGTAGCAGGGAAGATCCCTGCTAGCCAAACACAAAAAAGCTCAGCGCCATTTCCCCCTCGCCCCCGCCTGGCTACCTGCAAGAAAGGATTTCTTTTAAGCAACAGGCAAACAACACAGAAGGAATGACCATCTCTGTCCCCTTAATTAAATTCCTGAATTTCACCAGGTTACCATGAACGATATCACTCTCCTGAGGATAACACAGTGAGATAAAGAAAGGATGTTGCTTGAATGCCAGCAATCACCGGGACCATATGCAGCTAGGATTTGTCATGCAATGATACCAGACTACTTGCTACATGCATGGCGTGGTCAAGTGTCCTACCATCATGGACGGAATAAGGCTGCCTTGCCCAGAGATCTTCTACAAAGGCTTTTGGAGCACCTCCTGGAGAGCTTCATGGAGATGTCCCTGGAGGATTTCCGCTCCATCCCCAGACATGTTAACAAACTTTTCCAATAACTGTACTGGCCGCAAATGCATCCCAAGTCCTCAGGGCAAATCAAGCATTAAAAAACACTTGCTTTAAACCATGTTTTATGTTTACAAAGGTACACTCACCAGAGGTCGCTTCCGTGGCTTCACTGTTTGGGCTAGTGGCTTGGGAGGGCTGGGAGGGTAATTCCGTCTGGGTGAGAAAAAGCTCCTGGATGTTGGAGAGAACGGAGTGCTGTGTGCTCTCTGCAAGGCCGTCCTCCTCTTCCTCCTCCTCATCTTCCCCATCCGCAGAATCCTCAGCCACGGCTGACATTACCACCCCCACCTTGGAATCCACGGACAGGGGTGGGGTAGTGGTGGCGGACCCCCCCTAGAATTGCATGCAGCTCAGCGTAGAAGCGGCATGTTTTCGGCCCTGCCCCGGACCTTTTGTTTGCTTCCTTGGTTTTCTGGTGGGCCTGTCTGAGCTCCTTAACTTTCACGCTGCACTGCACCGAGTCCCTGGTGTGGCCTTTCTCCATCATGGCCTTGGAAATTTTTTCAAATGTTTTTTCATTTAGTCTTTTGGAACGGAGTTCTGTTAGCACAGAATTCTCTCCCCATATAGTGATCAGATCCAGTACCTCCCGTGCGGTCCACGCTGGAGCTCTTTTTCGATTCTCAGGAGACTGCATTATTACCTATGCTGATGAGCTCTGCGTGGTCCCCTGTGCTGGTGAGCTCTCCACGCTGGGCAAACAGGAAATGAAATTCAAAAGTTCGCGGGGCTTTTCCTGTCTATCTAGCCAGTGCATCCGAGTTCAGATTGTTTTCCAGAGCAGTCACAACGGTGCACTGTGGAATACCGCCCGGAGGCCAATACCGTCGATTTGCGGCCACACTAACCCTAATCCGATACGGTAATACCGATTTCAGCGCTACTCCTCTCGTCAGGGAGGAGTACAGAAACCGGATTAAAGAGCCCTTTATATCGATATAAAGGGCCTCGGTGTGTGGACGGGTGCATTAAATCGGTTTAATGCTGCTAAAATCGGTATAAACACATAGTGTAGACCATGCCTTACAGTAGCTGTGTTCCTTCTGGATTTGCTGTCCATATATATTTCACTGGCGGGTGCGCATGCACCCAGTGCACTGAAGTTTGGATTATTTTGGCCAACAGTGTCTTTTGGGGGCTGACCTGAAAGTCCTCGTGCCTCCTACCAAGGACATAAAGGGAGGAGCAATCCCAACAACCCCTCAGTTCCTTCGCCAATACAGAATCAAGGTGTTATCAGGTTTCATACCAGCAGGGAAGAGAGATGGGTCGTGGAATATACATGGACAATACACGTTAAAGAACCACAACTACTACATGTAAGTAAACATTTCCTTTTCTTTCAGTGCTTGTCCATATATATTCCACGGTTGGTAACTCAGAAGCAGTGACCTAGATCACTGGAGGTGAGTGCTAGGAGTCTGCCTAAATAGCAGTTGTAGGAGAGCTCCACTAAAATTAGCATCGAATCTTGACACCTCCACTACAGGATAATGCTGGGTGAATACATGTACTGCACCGCAAATAGCTGCCCTACCTATCTCCAAAACGGGAACTTTTCTTACAGGAACACCACAGTGATCTGGTAATAGTGCTCACTCTATTGTGCCCAGTAGGGTGAACTGTCAGTCTCCTAGATGGGGCTATCTTGCCAATACATAATACAGTTAGATACAAGCAGAAATCCAGTCAGAAACTGTGTTGAAATGACCTTTTAGCCCTGTATTCATAAACTATGAAAAATCTGGGGGATATACTCAGTGACTTAGTTCTATCTATATAGAAAGCAAGGGCTCTAAGACCATCTAAGGTGAAAAGCTATACTTTGCCTTTTATTTGAATGTAGTTTTAGGGGAAGAATAGGTAGACGGATGACTAGATTTAAGTTATAGGCAGGCATCACTGCAGTTGATGTTTCACTGACACCTTCTCTTTATGAAAAATTGTATATGGGGTATGACCCTACACTCTGTATTATTCATAGAGATATGATATGAATATAACTACAATGTGTTCTATGCAAGAGTGGTCATGTGAGATATGACTGGAAAGTTTTTTATTTACTGAATATGATTATCCTACTTTATACATGTATAATTTCTGTATCTGACATTAGGAATATGGATTATGTATCAGTTACAAAAAAATTTTGCACCTGGGGAATGCCCACCAGACAAAATGCAATCAGTCTGGCTGGTCAGTCAAAGGGCCATTAGGGAGAACAATAGAACTTAGAAGATGCTAATTTCCCACCTTCCTGAGAAGCTTCCTGGGATGCTGCCTTGGCACTGCAGGGTCATGTGATCGTGTCACCTGATACTGGACCCCATCTTGGCCTACTAGTATTTTTCCATTAGTAGGGGATGGAGACCAAACTGGGAAACAAAGGATTCCCACCATATATAAATCCTATTTAAGACAGGGGAGTGAGTTAATCAGAACTCATTCTTCACTGAATCCCCGCCCAGGATGACTGCTGAGAACATCTAAAAAAAAAAAAAGGGCGGGCGGGGGGTGGGGGGAGATAAGAGTTGAGCCCAGGCTGGAAAAGGTGTCTGGCCTATGAAAGAAATGCCTAAAACAACACTTAGGGTGAGAAATTACTACTTGTAACTAGTTTATTTAATGCATTGAGCTTAGTTTTCACATTTGTTTTATTTGCTCAGTAATCTGCTTTGATCTGTTTGCTAATCCTTATAATCACTTAAAATCTACCTTTGTAGTTAATAAACTTGTTTTGTTTATGCTAAAACCATTTGAGGGATTCTGGGGGGGCTGGGGGAAGCTGTGCATATCTTCTTCCACATTGAGAGAGAGAGAGCAACTTTCATGAGCTTGTGCTGTACAGCTTTCTGTGCAGTGCAAGACAATACAAATTTGGGTTTGAAGCGTGTGTCCCTAACCTGTGTGTGTGTGCTAGAGGAGGCTTGAGGGCCTGGAACAGCAGGATAGGGTGAGTGAGCCCAGGCTGCTGGAATGGGTGGGCTCACTAGGACTCCAGTACATCAGGTGGCACCCCAGAGTAGGGGGTAACCCATCACACGAGGGTCCAGCCATGACTGCCTCTATCTCCTCTACCCTTCTGATCAATGTTACTGCTACTCGAAAGATGTTTTAATGGAAAGATAAAACAGGGAACATGTTGCCAGTGGCTCTACAGGTGAGCCTATTAACCCCATTAGTACAATATTTAGATCCCAAGGAGGGTGAGCATCAATGACATGGGGACATACCCACATACAGCTTTTCAAAAATCTAGCTAGCATAGGGCCTGAAAATATGCACTACCCCTGAACTAGAGAGTGGAAAACTGCTGTTAGTGAGTTCGCTACTAGATGATCTCAGGAAATTCACTGACAATCCAGAGTTCTTTAAAGAGAAGGTAGTCCAGTATGTTTGGTATTTGTGACAGGGATAGGGATACTGATAGGGATAGGGATACCTGGGCAGTGAATTTCTTCCATTTAGCTGCATAAGCACACCTTGCTGAGTCTTCTATTATGGATTAGGATGCTTTGTACTTCAGATGAACGGTATCTTTCCACGGAGGTCAGCCAGATAGCATCCATACTGTGAGGTTCAGAGTGAGTAGAATGGGATGGAAGATTTGACTGCATCTCTGCAATATTATGTCTGCCTGGAGAGGCAACTGTATCCAAATTTGGATGGCAAGATTGTTTAGGTCCCAATACCAGAACTGTCTCAGCCATGCTGGAGCTACCATGATTCTTTTGGCTGAGTCCTGCCTAGGCCTTCTGAGAACACTCAGGATTAATGGAACAGGAGGATAAGTATACATCAGACCTGTGACAGATATGGCAATTTCTTGAAAGACCTTATTGTATTAAGTTTACATATTATTGTGGGCCAGGATTGTACGTAACCTCTTGAAGGGGGAGATGTGAACAGATGTAGAACCTGAGAGTTCAAAAAGAATATACTGAAAACGTACCACACAGGTATGAGACAATTATGTGGATTTCCTGAGAAATCCCTAGGGAACAGTTAAAGCAAATTCCCCAACTACGGTTATGCAAAAACCCAGCCTTCTGTAACTATGCCTTGAAGAGAGTGCCATTGTCTGGTGATTACATAATATAAAAGGCCAAGCTATATAAAGAAATGGCTGATCCACCCAGCTGTTCTGGTTCTAAGATAGATGACCTTGTAACCAGGGGAAAACCCAGCTGTAGGTTTTGAAGGACTGGCACCTACCAGAGCCTGAGGTTGGGATGACCTCAGGTAAGCTTTTTAGCATGCTTGTAGGTTGTTTTACTGTTTTCAACATATTTTCTCTGTACTGCATTTATGTTAAGAATAAATGTGCTTGCTTAGAAGGAGCTTTATGGTAACTTACAACTGCAGGCAATACATGGGTCAGAGCTTCCTCAGAGAGAAAGCAAAGCACGAGTGCCAACTTTTTAGGCAGTTTGCTTAGTCGGGCTATCACAGTGTAAGGCATGGATCTGTGAAGCCTTAAAACTCCTGGTCAGGAAGGAGTGAGACACATGTCTCTGCCCATGAGAGACAATATCGGAGAGCCAAAAGCCTAAAATGTGTGCCCTCGGTGGAGCAAAAGGACGATTACAGGTACAGTTGCCCTGTAACTGTGACAAAGCCCAGGGACCATGTTATCATGAATGCATCAGATAGGAATCCCTAATTATGTCCTCTCTGGAGCAGAGCTTTTGATATTTCTCATTTTCTTTGGTGGCAAAGAGGTATGTAGTGCAATAACCCCACTTTAGAAATAGGTCTTGGATTATGCTGTTACTGACCACTTGTGGGCACTTGAAAATTGTCTGCTGAGATGATCTGTCAAAATGTTCTGTAATCCTGATAAATGCACTGCTATCACAGTAATTTCATGGTGAATACAAAAGTTCTATAGATATACAGCCTCCTGACATAGAGAAGTACATCTTGCTCCCCTTTGCTTGTTATATAAAACACGGCTATAGTAGTGTCCATCATTTGAATTATCAGTCCTTTCAGAAGCAGGAAGAAAGCTGTGCATGCCTGATAACTGGTTTTTAGCTCAAAGACATTTATGTGGAGTCATGTTTCCCCAGAAGTCCAAGTACACTGTGTTTTGAAGATTGTCCTTATCCTAGTGTGGAGACATCTATCACTAACGTCTTTGAACTCCCTCACAGAATTTCAGAGGATCCTTCCACCAATTTAATGATTATGGGCCTTCTGATGGAACACATACTAACATATCCACGTGTGCTTGGCCGATACACAGACTTTAACTACCCTTGCATGCAATGAGATTGAAGTCTGGAATGCAGAGTTACATAGGTACAAGAGGCCATGTAAGTTCTCAGACTGAGACAATTTCTCGACGATATCCTAGAGTGAGCGTGTAGGTGGGCAGATAGGTGTAGTATAGGACTTCAAATCTTTCTTGTGGCAACATGGAGTCTTATTGCTCTTATAGAGTCTATCTTTTTGAGTTGGAGTCAGTATTGACTTTTCTGTTTAATTTTAGGCCTAAAGAGGCAAAAGATGCAGAGTACACTGAATGGAGTCTGTTACTTTTTACGCAATATTCTGAAAACGAGACAGTCATGCACATGTGAAAACACCTGTACTCCTTGTCTCTGGACTAAGCATTTCGTGACTATCGTGGGTGCTGTTGCTACGCTAAATAATAGCATCCTGATAGTAGGCACTGCCCACCTGAGATGTCAGTTATCTTCTGTGGCCAGAATTAATAATATAAGAATAGCCATACTGGGTCAGACCAAAGGTCCATCCAGTGCAGTATCATGTCTTCTGATAGTGGCCAATGCCAGGTGTCCCAGAGGAAGTGAACCTAACAGGTAATGATCAAGTGATCTCTCTCTTGCCATCCATCTCCACCCTCAGACAGAGGCTAAGGACACCATTCCTTACCCATCCTGGCTAATAGCTATTACTGGACTTAACCTCCATGAATTTATCTAGTTCTCTTTTAAACCCTGTTATAGTCCTAGCCTTCACAACCTCATCAGGCAAGGAGTTCCACAGGCTGACTGTGCACTGTGTGAAGAAGTGAAGAACTTCTTCCTTTTATTTGTTTTAATCCTGCTGCCCATTAATTTCATTTGGTGGACTCTAGTTCTTATATTATGGGAACAAGTAAATAACTTTTCTTTATTCACCTTCTCCACACCACTCATGATTTTATATACCTCTATCATATCCCTCTTAGTCTCCTCTTTTCCAAGCTGAAGAGTCCTAGTCTCTTTAATCTCTCTCATATGGGACCTGTTCCAAACCTCTAATCATTTTAGTTGCCCTTCTCTGAACCTTTCCTAATGCCAGTATATCTTTTTTGAGATGAGGAGACCCCATCTGTCTCCTCATCTCAAAATGTGGGCGTACCATGGATTTATATAAGGGCAATAAGATATTCTTCTTATTCTCTATCCCTTTTTGAATGATTCCTAACATCCTGTTTGGTTTTTTGACTGCCACTGCACACTGTGTGGACATCTTCAGAGAATAATCCATGATGAATCCAAGATCTCTTTCCTGATTAGTTGTAGCTAAATTAGCCCCCATCATATTGTATGTATTATTGAGGTTATTTTTCCCAATGTGCATTACTTTACATTTATCCACATTAAATTTTATTTGCCATTTTGTTGCCCAATCACTTAGTTTTGTGAGATCTTTTTGAAGTTCTCCACTGTCTGCTTTGGTCTTAATTATCTTGAGCAGTTTAGTATCTTCTGCAAACTTTGCCTTCTCACTGTTTACCCCTTTCTCCAGATCATTTATGAATAAATTGAATAGGATTGGTCCTAGGACTGACTCCTGGGGAACACCACTAGTTACCCCCTCCATTCTGAAAATTTACCATTCATTCCTATCCTTTGTTCCCTGTCTTTTGAGCAGTTTTCAATCCATGAAAGGATCTTCCCTCTTATCCCATGACAACTTAATTTACGTTAAGAGCCTTTGGTGAGGGACCTTGTCAAAGATTTTCTGGAAATCTAAGTACACTATGTCCACTCGATCGCCCTTGTCCACATTTGCTGACCCTTTCAAAGAACTCTAATAGATTAGTAAAACATGATTTCCCTTTACAGAAACCATGTTGACTTTTGCCCAACAATTTATGTTCTTTTATGTGCCTGACAATTTTATTCCTTACTACTGTTTCAACTAATTTGTCCGGTACTGATAATTTGCTATATGAATATAAGAATCCTAGAGATCAAGATTTGCATACCAGTAATTTGGAACTAGAGTTATAATTACTGAGGCCAGAGTTACCATCTTAACTTGAAATTGTGGGTGCAAGTGTTCAGTTGTCTCAGAACCAGAATATGGTGCTAGACACCTTTCTTTTGGGGAATCAGAAGGAAATGAGAATAAAGTCCCTTCCCATTGAGTTCCTGAGGTACTTATCCCACAGCTCCAACATTTAGAAATGACTGCATCTCTTGATGCAACAATCTCCTGTGAGAGGAGTCCCTGAAATGTGAAAGGGAAGGTGTATGTGGGAAGGTCTGGAACAATGGTGCCAGAACCGGGGGGGCAGGGAGCTCCCACTTTTCACTGTGACAGACACCAGCCCCTTCTCCTCTTCATCCAGAGGCACCATTCCCCAACCAGGCCTGCGTGAAGCCCACCTGGGCAGCCCGAGCAGTTGTGGGAGCCGTGGCAGACCCTCCACCTGCCTGGGTTGCAGGGGGGATGAGAGCCTGAGTCCCTGACCCCTAATTTCCCTGCCTGGTCCAGGGCAGGCGGACAGTCCATGACTCCATGCTGGCTCCCCACAGCTGCAGAGAATCCACAGACTTGTGCGTTGAACAGACAGCGAACTGGTGCTGGCTTAAGAACGGGCTTGCTAGGTTCCTCAGTCAATCAAGCAGGGCTGTCCGTTAGGCAGCCTGGCTGACTCGGTAGACTAACGGAATACTGAGCAGGAACAGCTGCAGGGCCTTACTCCTGACACTTCCCCAGGATGCACTGACCTTTTCAGCAGGAGCATTTTCAGATAAGACTTCCTAGCTCTTTGGGTTGTTTTAGAAAGTAATTTACAGAGAGCGCATCTTTCTGTAAAGTGCCTCTCACCCAGACGTAATCAACAAATGGTGTGCTCATCATTGAGAGGCATTACAGCCTAATATGAAGGACAATTTTTAAAACCTGGAGATTTGTGTTCAGTCATAATGATGTACCCCACAACAGGGCCTAACTCCCAAGTAAACAAAGGAGTGAATTTCCTTCTAAAAGGAAGAAAGGAAACACTATCAAAACTCTGTAGCACTAATGACTGATTAACTGCTAAACACCTATATTTATATTTACATAGAAAAGAATAGTCAGCACGGTGAATGAAGAAACTTGGAGTATGTCTACACTACGGGATTATTCAGATTTTACAGAAACCGTTTTTTAAAACAGATTGTATAAAGTCGAGTGCACGCGGCCACACTCAGCACATTAATTCAGCGGTGTGCGTCCAATGTACCAAGGATAGTGTCGATTTCCACAGCATTGCATTGTGGGTAGCTATCCCATAGTTCCCGCAGTCTCCCTCGCCCACTGGAATTCTGGGTTGAGATCACAATGCATGATGGAGCAAAAACAGTGTCGTGGGTGATTCTGGGTAAATGTCATCACTCAATCCTTCCTCCATGAAAGCAAAGGCAGACAATCATTTCACGCCCTTTTGCCCTGGATTGCCGTAGCATGGTAACCATGGAGCCCATTTAGCCTTTTTTCACTGTCACCGTATGTGTACTGGATGCTGCTGACAGACGCAGTACTGCAGTGCTACACAGCAGCATTCATTTGCCTTTGCAAGGTAGCAGAGACAGTTATCAGCCCTATTACACCGTCCGCTGCTTTGGAAATTGGTGATGATGGTTACCAGTCATATTGTACCATCTGCTGCTGTCATGGGTGCTCTTGGCTGGCCTCGCTGAGGTCGGCCAGGGGTGCATGGACAAAAATGAGAATGACTTCCCAGGTCATTCCATCTCAAGTGCACTGGGTGTATGTGCACCCAAAAGAGGAATATATATGGACAAGCACCTAAAGAAGAAATGATTAAATTGGAGGCTTGATGGGGCACTCTTTTCCTCCACTGGTACTAAACCAATGCCCCAGCAAGGTAATTATGGGACACTGAGCCTACATTACTTTTCACAAGAGTAGGAAGTGTTAAACTCAGTGTCCTGCCTAAATTCTAGCTCAGGAACACCAAATCCCCTTAACTTTGGTGAAGCTTGGAATAGATTCTGAACTTTAACACTTACATATGTCTCTTGTTGTTATATGCTACCTCCCTAAATTCCCCTTGCATTTCCACTTCTTTCTTCCTCAGTGCTTGTGTGAATCTTTCTGTTACGTAGTGTTTCTGCATCCTGCATTGTTGCTATGCTTCACCTCAACAGTGGTTGCATGTCACTAAAGGGTGATCCTGTTATAGAGACCATCCATATAATGTGCTTTGGGATCTTTTAAAATAAATGATTATCTTCATTAACCTATAGGTCACTTGTAAAAGGCTCCCTAGTGACAACAAAATAACTTTCATCAAGGTCAATTCTTAGTCATCAACCCCGCTGACCTTTTTTTCCAAAATGCATTGTAATCATTACCTTCACCATACCTTACCTTTAAATTCAGAACAGGAGGTTCATCTTCTGTTAAGGAAAAAAAATACATGGTCTTTGAACCAATTCAAAACAAAAATCTTTACAAATCCATAAATATTCCCAGATGAGTGCGCAGATTAGATAATTTAACTCCTCTTCCATTATAATCCAGATATTTTATTATAATATTGATATGATGTGTTTATTTTAGCTAATATTGCAGAGAGAAAACTGTGGGAGAAATCAAGTTTTATTGCTGTCTTCCTCTAGCTTATTTTTCTATTCTTTTAGGACCTCATCCAAAGTACAAATGAAATACTCTGCAGTGAGGCGGAGTGGCCTCCCACTGAGCCAGAAGGGGCAGGACCATTCTCTAAGCTTGGGTGGGTGGAGCCAGGCTGTGCCTGCCCCTCCCACCGGAAGTCAAAAGGCAGGACAGGAAGTATAAAGGGCAGGTCCTGGAGCTTAACTGAGCTGTAGACTCTGGAGGAGACAGATGCATTTTGCCCCTTTCTGAGCCTGGGGACAGAAGAGGAGCCCCACCACGCTGAGGACTGGCAGAGCTGCTAGAGAAGCCAGCTGACCGAGACACCAAGGACTTGCTGGGACTGCTGCTGACTACCTGCCCTGAGGAGATGGAGAACACTCACAGATCCAGGTACACCCTGAGGGGAGGAAGTGCCCAGGGACAGCCAACTCCAGTCTGGCCGCATTGCTGCCTGAAATGCAGTCAGTGTGTTGCGGCTGGATTCCCCACTGAGCCAGTGGTGGAGCACTCTGCCACTGTTAAGGCCCTGGTCTGGGACCCAGTGGAGTTGGGTGGGCTTGGATGGCAGTCTTCCCACCATGGGCCAAGATGCTTCCAATTGTCTGCAGTCTACTGGAGCGAGAAATAGACTGCCCAATGCTCTGCTCCACCTCAGGGGAACTCCCCTTCCAAGCTCCCTAATTGTTTGGTACCCCACCCTGCCTGAAAGCCAGGGCCCTTAGACTCTTCTTGCTGCTCTGCCCTGCCTGAGTGCCAGAAGTCTCTAGACTGTTTGCTGCTCTGCCCTTCCTAAGGACCCAAGCCCTAAACCTTTGCTGCTCTGCCCTGCCTAAGGGCCTGAGCTCTAGACTGTTTATTGCAGCCAGAGCATACAGATGGCTTATAGCCTGCCCGGCCTGAAAGCCAGATCTCCTTAAGACTGACGGCTTGTCTACACTGGCAAGTTTTGTCACCAAAACTGCATTTTGGTGACACAACAGCAAGAGCGTACACACTACAATGGGACTTTTGTTGCAAAAAACATCCAGTTTTGGTGACAAAACTTCCACCTCTAAGAGAGACTTTTGTCTCTTCCCTTCCCTTTATTGTCAGCAAAAAGCCAGTGTAGACACTGCTGATTGTTAAGTTAACAGAACTGGCTCCCGCCAGTATCTCTCAATGCCTGCCCTGATTGCTCTGCTCAGTGTTTTTATCTCTGCTGCCCTGCAGGCATGTGGACATGATCTGTCGACAGAGGGAGCAAGTGTGAACACCCTTTGGTGATTTTTGTTTTGTTGACTTCTGGGTGTCAACATAAGTTTTGTCAACAAAACTTGATACTGTAGACAAGCCCTGAGTCCACTCCACACTGAAATTCTAATTCCCTGACTGTAGGCGATGCCCATTAATGTAGTAAGATGGAGTGGCCTCCCACTGACCCAGAGGGGGAGGGACCACCGCTAACCCACTACACTCCTATTGATTTCACTGGGCATTGGTTTTACTGCTACTCTGATCAGGGCCAAAACAATTCTGTGACAGTCTAAGATTCTGAGGCTAAATAAGATTGTGAGGGCTGTAGATACAATAGTATTGGGTCCCTATAGGTACCTCAGACAGATAAGCTATGCTAAGGCCTGATCCACACTACAGTGTTAGGTGGATGTAAGGCACCTAATGTCAGTATACATGCTACAGGCTTGCTCCCACTGAGGTAAGTGCCCTACTACACCACCATAATAACTCCACCTCCACGAGAGGCACGGGGCTTAAGTTGGTGTAGTTAGGGTGATGCAGTGCCCCTGTAGACACTGTGTTACTTATATCTATTGGCTGTCATTCTTGGCTGGAGCTGTGAAATTGACAAGAACTCTGGCTCTCGTCTCTCTAACAGGACTGCTGCCTGGTCTCAGCTCCAACCTGGGCTGCCACCCGGGCTCCCAACTCCAATCCAGGCTGCCACCTGGACTCAGCTCTCCAACAGGAGCACGGCAGCTGACTGGACTCTAGGCGCAGATCTCCCCGCCAGGAGCTTGGCTGCCCCCCAGGCTCTCTGCTCCCTGCCGGGAACAGGGCAGCCGCACCGGACTTCTCAGCTCCCCACTGGGAGCATGGCTGCACCTAGTGAGGAGTTTCGCACCGAGAGTCCAGTCAACTGCGATGCTCCCAATGGGGAGCGGGGAGCTGAGAGCCCAGGGGGACGGCTGGACTTTTGGCAGGGAGTGGGGACCCAGGCTGCCCGGGGGGGAGCTGCACACATTGCTGAGAGCCCTGGCTCTCAGCCCCCTCTTAAGTCAGCGGAAGCACTCCTGGTGAGGACACACCCCACCAACAGAAGAAGGGCAATCTGGGCACGAACCACTGCAGCAATTACTGCAGTGGCTGTAAGTCAACCTAACATAGTTTATAGGATAGACATGCCAGCTGAGTAGAGGAGACTCAGCATCTCGTGACCACTAGGAGCTGCAGATTTAGAGAACTCAGAATATGAGACGGTGGGGGAAAAGTAGGAGTTCCTTATCAGAATCAGGAGACTTAACAGGCTGCTTCTTGAATTGCCTGAAAAAAGACAAGCCATTGCTAGAGTGCACTCTCTTTCTCCATCAGTCAGATACTCTAAACGTGCTGCCCTAATGATACCCAACTCTGACAGTCCAAGAAGAGTGGGACCAACCTGAAAACCTGAACTGAGATCCCCTGAAGGGCAGCATAATTTCTTTACATTGAAAGAAAAGCTAAATGTTTATTTTAAGCTTTAAGAGGTTATGATAATTGTATTATACATTTTGAAAGCAAAGAATACAATTACAACAATAATGAAAATACGTTCGGAGAGAGTTCAATTCATTTTAACTGATCTTGTATATATGCTAAATCTTCCCTAGTACTCCAGCATTTTAGTGTTCTGTAGTGTTTTGGTACTAGGCTAAACGCATGAGCTACTCCCTCAAAAGCAGGATGGGAATAGATTAACCTAGTTCAAAACTGGGCAGTTTTAAATCACTGGAGAGGAATATAGGAAGAATAGCTGTTAAATGAAAACTTGCAACTAGAAATCTAGTCAGTTTAAAAATATGACTTAAAGAGTAGCTTCAGGTATTACACTAGCTTATGAATTTCTCTGCCAATTCTTGAAGTTTTTACAGTCACGTTTATCTGTTTTAAAAATGTCTACTCTCTTCACGTTGAATACTCAGAGAAAATGGACTATAACAGAGTAAATGGTGAAAATGACTGTAAACAAGTACTGCCAAACACACACAGCCAACAAATTGGGGGGGGGGAGATGTTTTCCTCTAATCTTTTCAAGGTATAACTTTAGAAATTTGTTTTAACAATAGCAGCTAAAATATTGAGACAGAAATATTTTTTAACTAGATAATGTCTCTAAGTGCTATAAAAAGTCACTCTTAATCCCACTTATTAATAAATAAAATTACTTCTCTAAAATACATTTGCCAAATAATTTAATTCACAAGTCTTTTGTATTTTAGGCCTGACTTAGATTACAACTCATTTATTTTGTAGTAACTTTAGTAGAAAATCACAAAGATCATTGAGTCCAGCCCCCTGCAATCAGTAGCAGGACCAAGTACTGATTTTTGCCCCAGATCCCTAAGAGGCCCCCTCAAGGATTGAATTCACAACCCTGGGTTTAGCAGACCAATGCTCAAATCACTGAGCTATCCCACCCCACTTTGCATATATTTATTTTGTATTTATCAACATTGAATTTGATCTGCCATTTTGTCACCCAATTTGCAAAGTTACAAAGGGAGCTTGCTAGTCAGTTTTGGACTTAAATATTGTGAATAATTTTGTATTGTCCTCAAATTTTGCCACCTCACTATTCACCTCTTTTTCCAGATCATTTATGAATAGACTGAAGAGCACACGTCCCAGTACAGATCCTTGGGGGACCCCACTACTTACCTCTCTCCATTGTGAAAACTGACCATTTCTTTCTACCCTTTGTTTCCTTTTTACCAGCTATTGAGCCATGAGAGGACCTTCCCTCTTATCACATGACTGCTAATTTTTTTTCAGAGCCTTTGATGAAGGACTTTGTCTCAAATACTTTCTGAATGTCCAGGTATACTGTATTGACTGGATCACCCTTGTCCATCTTTGCTGACTGACCAAAGAATTCTAATCGATTGGTGAGGCATGATTTCCCTTTACAAAAGAGCTACTGACTCTTCCCCAACGCACTGTGTTTATCAATGTGTCTGATTTTGTTCTTTACTATAGTTTAAACAATTTGCCACACGGCTGTGAGCACAGGCATGTACTTGGCATGGTTTACTCGTCCCCAACACCTGCCCCTTTTGCGGCATGAAGGAGACTCTGGCGCACATTTATTTAGAGTGCGCCAGGTTGCAGCCCATTCCGGCTCCTTTTAAATCTCTTCTTGCATTTTTGGTTGCACTTTTCCCTTCACCTGTTTATCTATGCACTCCCCATCCAAGGCCCCATAAAGTTGCGGGATCTCCTCAACCGCCTCTTGGCCCTGGCCAAACTAGCCATCTACAAAACCAGGGAGAGGAGGTTGGCCGACGGGATTTCCTGCGACTGTGGGGCCTATTTCTGCTCCTCCGTCCGTTCATGCATCCGGGCAGAGTTCCTCTGGGCAGCGTCCACTGGCTCCCTTGACACCTTCGAGGAGCAGTGGGCGCTGCCCGGGGTTCTCGGCTCGGTTTCCCCATCAGGTTCCCTTTGTTTGGCCCTATGACCTCACCCCTGATCCTGTTTTTTTCATTGGTTGTCCCAAGCAATTATTTGGTATCACAGACCTGTGGATCCTCCCCTAAGGCTGGGGGGAGGTCCTTTAGCAGTGGGTGGGCTTCGCCTGCCCACTTCCTGGATACCAACAGGATGGAAGTTAGGCCTGTAATTGCTAGGGTCACCTTTGGGGACTTTTTTAAAATAGACATTACATTAGTGATCCTCCAGTCATCTGGTATTGAGGCTGATTGAAGCGATAGATTGCATACCACAGTTAGTTGTTACCCTGGGAGGTTAAAAAGTAGAAAAAATCACTTTAAAAGTATGTGTGTTTACCTTCCACTTGTATATTTGACTGATCTACTAAAATCGGAAATGCAGCTTCATGGGATGAAATTTCATTCTCATCAAGATCAACACTAGAAGATACTGGAAGCTTTACCTGGATGAAAATATCACAAAGAAGTAACCATATTATATAAATTCAGAGAACATCCTAAAAACAGTCCATGCACATTTGCAGGCACGCAGGTGCATGCAACACATTTATAGCATTAATGCTCACACCAGTCCTTAGAATGATCGTTGCAAGGAAATGTCTTAAGATAATACTTAAGTTCATATTTTCTACTTTTTTCCCTTTAGATTTACATCCATGAAAATCTTAACAGTAGATAATGAATTATGGTATTTTCTTAGCTTACAACAAGGTAATGGTCCCTCTATTTTGCCCAGTTAATAAGTCTGTAAAAGCACCTTACCTTTCACTGGTTACATACAGTATCTAAACTCACTGTTTATACATAAATCATATACACAATATGTCTCAATCTGTTCAATAAAATTACTGTGTGCATATTTAGGAAATCAAGATTATAATATACCTTAAGATTGTATTGTCTGAGCTGTTTTACCTGTCAGCTACATACTAGCACCCCATACACTTCTTTCTTTCTCTTTTCTTTTCCTCTGCCCTTTCACTGACTATCCTCTCTCTTCTTCACCTAAGGGTACTTTTTGCTTCCTTTCACAGATATAGCATTTTTCTGCTTCTCATCTACTCTGTTACTTTTCTTTCTGTCTGTTAAAATTTTAATATCATTTTGGCACAAAGCTCCAAACTGCATTTTACATGTGCCCTAGAAGTATTACATTGCTCTCTCTCTCTCTCCCCCTCACAGGCAGACAATCCAAATCCACAACATGGAAAAATCTACTGGAATCAAAGATACAGGGTCTTTCTGATAACTGCTGTATAATTCAAAATCCCTCAGTCTCTAGACATGCTGTCATGGATCCACAGGATCTGGTGAATGCCCAGTTTGTAACCCATCCCTTGGGAATGATCCCTTTAGTGTGCCAGGCCCTGAGAACCCACATGGTTCTGCATAGGCAGGCCCCTAACCTCCAAGACTGGGCCTTTAGGTACCAGCAAATCCTGTCTTCCTCATGGCTCCCTGCAGCACATCCAGCCAAGCCAGACTCCCATGGGAGGCTTGTACTGTACCCCTTCACTCCCAATGAGTATTTCCAGAGACAGCAGGCAGCCTATGGAATCTGAAAGTCCTTAGGTTAGCAAAGACAGGCAAAGGTAAGTCATAATCCATCCCAGCCAAGTAGTGATGGACTCCATCTCTGTCCCTGTCTCTCTCTCTTTTCTCATCCCAGGTGACAGCAACCAACCCTTTATCCCTTGGCTGGTCACTCCAACCTCCCAGTCATTTGTTCTCCAGGCAGGGCCATACTGAGTTCACAACTCCCGCCTGACAGTGCTTCCTCCTGTTGAATGTAGATCATTCACTTTCTGGACCCTCTGTTGATCTGGGTTGATTTCAACCAGTTCCTTAACAACCCAGTCATTCCACCCCAACAAGGAAGTGACACCACACCTCATATCTCCTGTGCTGTTCCACGAACAGCATTAACCCTATTGCCCCTCACCGGGTGAGAATGCAAAATACAGAGGGCAACTGAGGCACATATAGGACTCAAACATATTACAAAAAATCTCCACTTCCTCACATAGGCATCTATCTGCTCACCACTGTGATATTGGAGCAATATCTAAGCTTTCAATATTCGTAAAAGTGATATTTCTTGTACTTCTAGTTTAAAAAGTAATCTTTATAACATACAGTAAATCAGTAATGGTTAGACACTTGAGTCTTCAATCTGACTGGCTGAAACAATAACCCCAAAGAGATCTTGATTCTGAGAACTATGCATCCCATACACAAACTATTGGCTCTTCCTACAATTACTCATCACCTCAAGATTAGATTATTCTAATGTACTGTCCATGGGGCTACACTTTAAGGTATTTGGAAACAAGCTGATGTGGCACATAGTTGTCTGTACATTAAGTGGTGCAACAGGCACGGAGAACATTATACTAACAGTCTGAGATCTGTACTGGCTTCCAACTAGTTTCCAGGTAGAATCTCAAGTGTTTTGTCACCTGTAAAAAGCTCAATGGTTTGGGCCCAGACTACCAGAAGGACTACCTGTATTCCAGGTAATACCGAAGCACACTGTGATCATCTGCAAAGACACTCAAGTTAACAGCTCCATATCTATGATGGACCTTTGACTCTAACTCGCCTCCCACCTCTGACAAAGGCCATATTTTTGGCCTTTAGGGCCTGTTGCAGATCTCTATTTCCCCAGGCTTTCCAGGGAGGGTGGGTTGAAGCATGTGGTTGGGAATGGTTGAGTGCAAATTATTATTTAGTGGCGGTGGTTGCATTGAGACTCAACTTATTAAATGAGTTTAGTGTGGTATTGAAATATGCTATATCATTAAGTGACTTTGGGTGATGGAGGTTTTGGTTTTATTTATCCTTTTGTTTGTATATGTGCATAGAGCTTGGAAGGATGCTCTTAATATATCTTGGTAAATAATAAGCAAATAGTTACTATGCTCACTCAGTTGGACAAGTTTAAAGGAATGGGGTATGCTATTTCTAATCGTTATATAGGTTTTTGATGTGCAATTCTGCCAGTATGCTGTTTTGTAGATTTTAACCACCTTTGTGCATCAATAAAAAGCTGGTAGGTCAACTTTCATGCCTGCCAGCCATCACAGTGTCCCTTCCAGGAAATATATTTCAAATAAATGTAAAAATATTGAAAACTACTTTGAAACTGCAATTTTTATTTTAAACTTGATTTTGCCCTATATTTTGTCCTAAGAAACAAAATATAGAAACAGCTCTATCTTATGACCATGTTATCTATTTGTAATTGAAGTAAGGTCAGTGAATGCATCCTTTGGTTCAGGAGTCAAGACTTTCTTGAATTAAGAAATATACATAAAATGATGTCAACGTTTACATAAAGCAAAGGTGATGGAACTGTTAGGCCTGAATAAAGATATTGCAGACAAAACCAGGTATTCCAACCTGACCAAAGTCAGGCTAACAGAGGTTTGTGGGTAATCCCTGAGTGGAAAACACTGAGAAGCAGCAGCATGTCTCACAAGCGCTGGGAAAAAGTGAGATAAGAGAGAAGCTGCATTCCTGGCATAGTACCAGATGTGCTGTGTTGGGAGCAGTTCGTTCAAAGAACTGATAAGAGCCCTAGTTTCCCAGCCTCCTTGTCTTCACTCCTTGGTTTTGTTCTGTTTGTTTTTAACTCCCCTATATTTCTAACTTTAGGCATCCATGTATACTAAAGGTGTCTAGTTTCTAGTTGTTAGAAGAAGGGGGTGGGTTGCTCCAGTGAATAATTTATGACGCGATGGAACTGTCTATATAGGCTTATACTAAGATGTAAAGAGCAGGCTGGTTCTCTATGGAGACGAGCTGTTCTCTATTGATGCGTGCACTTGTCAATAAAGAGCTTTTGATCGGACCTTGCTGGTGTTGCCTGTCTCTCTCGCGGTCAGACAACGAGCTTTGCCGTCTGGGTTAGGAATCAGTTCTGTCAGGGACTCTATTTCTGTTATACCAATCTCATTCAGGATTAATTCCACTTACGTCAATGGGGACGGACTAGTGTAAAGCAGGTCTGAAAGCAGAATCAGGAAATGGGGTCTAATGCGTAAATCAAACAAGTTTTCCAAGTTAAGTTGAAGATTGTTTTTACATTTGTTGGTGAACGAGAGACTCCTTCTATAGCAGGTATCTAACTTTTCCAGCTGAACATATATATTTTCAGTTCCTAACGTATCTGAGCACAAAAGAGCCACTTGGTTGCTAGAGATAACACAGTCATAATATTCAATGCCTACATTGTTTTAAATTTACTAGAAATTCAGGCAATTCTAATACATTAGGAACAAAATGTATTGTTTAGCTTATATTTTGATTAATAAAAGTAGCAGTTCTGTTGTTACGGGTCACTACGCTCCCTGAAATGCCTTTATATGCAAGGTAACAAGTTATTTCCCATTATATCTTGGGAAAATACTGCAAGAAACAGAATTATTTTTTTCCAAGATGGAATGACTCCAAATCTAATCAGGCAAGGAAAAAGTTAACAGCCTGAGATGGAGGAAATGGGAGAGGGGCCCTTCCTCACACCAAAGAAACTGCCAGGGCTTCCAGTTATGAAGGGTGGATCCTCCAGCTGGGGCTCATTAGAACAGGAAGAAATAAATTGAAGGCATTAGTAAATGAACTTATTCCTTTCTAGGAGGAAAAAGAGGTTGAGGAGGCTCTTGGACTGGACCAAAACTCTCCTGGAAAATCTTCTATACAGAAAATCTTGATCCCAGGAGAAAGTTGTGCTTTGCTGTGGGGAAAACAGTGAGTGAGAAACTGTTTTGTCCTTTTATTTTGGATCTGGCTAAGAGAAGTCTTGACAGATGTCTTTACCCTTGATTAGGGCTGAAAATTCTCAGTTGTGGGTATATGGTGTCCTTAAAAGAGTAGGATGCTTTTTTTTTTATCTGCTGGTTAATAAAGGCTCTATGAAGCTATTTGATTTAATGTAACTTGGGAACAATCACAGGTCCTTAGTGGGTATTTTTAATATTTGGGGATCTGAATGACTAAAACTATGCTACCAACCTTTACTGTCCCTCCAGCTATAGGCAGGCCCATAAAAATAAGCATAAGCAATGGGGTAGGAGGAGGCAACTGAGGTTGACAAAACACAGAAGCTGAAATGGGCTTGGCAAGAAGACTGACTAGGAGATGGGGAGAGACTCAAAGCCAGATGGCTGGAGAGGGAGGGAGCACTGACATTGAATGAGGAGCTGAGGGGACTGGGGACTAGCTCTATAAGTCAGCAGTGAAACTCTGGGGACAAATTTTCAATAAGAGCTTCTAATCTTTCCAATGCAAACAACTGAGGGTACAAATGACACAGTTTAAATTACTATCTGATTTGTGCCCACAAACATCTGCAGCTGTATATCACGTTAACAGATACCTATAATCTGTCATTTGTGCCTGCAAAATTGCAGGTGTAAAATAAGGTTGGACTGCAGCCTTTGTGGAAAATTTTGCTTCCAAAATGTGGACTGAGGGTTGCATGCTTTCCTCAGCTAATTATGCAGCCTCACTAAATGTAAAATATGGTGCCAAAATACCACATTTGTTTCCTGGCAACTTTTAAATCATTCTGATAAGAAAAACCCCCAAACCATCAGAAAAGTGGGTGACTCTGAATGTTTGAATGAAACTAACTTGGAGAACTCCAATCAGAGGTAAGTGAAGCATGAGGCAAGAATGAAAAATGCAAACTGGGAACAATGTGTATGAATAAGCAGAAAAAGGTGTAATAACCTTTTTTCAGACATTCAGATTCTTACATTTTGTATTAAAATGTGCAAAAGAAACTAAGTGACCAACCTTTTTATTTTTATAGGGAACAGCATAAATAGCATCATTGCTGAAGCCTTCCTCTCTTTTCTCTGTACCCTGATAGTTTTGATCTGGCTCTTTTTCTGTCTCTGAAAGATGTGTGTCCATGTCCTCATCTTCACAAAGATTGCCTGACCCTTCCAGTGACTGCACAGGAGATCTTTCACTATCATCATGCTTCCAATTGGGCCTGCAAATGGAGAACACTTTAAAATACAAAGTTGTTCTTTTCCAAAGAACAAAGGCTAGTAAAGCTGAAAGGGTCACACTGAACATATATATCAGATGCAACAGCAGCTGCCCAAAAAAAGACAATTACATTTCTTTAGCAGCAAACACAATGGTCCAGAATTTCAACTGTTCACACTCTTGTTTATGCCAGTGAAACTGGAAATTTGCATCCCACGCTTCTGGTATTTAGATACATAAAACCGTGTATTTTTATGGGAATGCCAGATTGGGGACAGAGAAAGAGAGGTCTACCATTTCTACATATGGAGTAGTCTGTGGAGAATATAGTATGGGTCAAGGGAATTACCTTATGTGCAACTCAGATGATTCCCTAAAAATAATTGTGCAAATGGGAGTGAGTTGGCAAACATTCATATGCAGATTTTTACTGGTATGCCTTGCTGCACTATTCAGTCTTTCCCCTCTGGAGTGTGTGGCTATAATATTGCCATACATGAAATGGAAAATGGGGGAAAGGGAATGGGTGGGCACTCTGGACTCAGTCTAGGACATTGAAGGAAAAAGATAAGTTTAAATGAGTAACTTCAGTGCTAGGGATTATTATGAGTACCACCATATCACTTTCAGATTTTATTTCCAATGTGAAGTGCTAAAACTGGAAGCGTACATTACCCCAGTTTGAGCTCAGTGACTGTGGCATAGGGCTCAATAAAACATTCTTGTTCCAAACAGCTGGTATCACTTTCAGAAAGTGATCGTTGACGAGGCTGGGGAATAGCAACGGTACGCCCAGTTAAAGTTGTCACTAGAATAGCTGCTGCTAGGGCAGATCTAGAAGAAAGGAAAATAAAACAGTGAAATAACAGACTGTGATGTATACTCTATGGCTCAAAACTTGTAGCTGTACCTTTTGTGAAGCACCTTCACTAATTAGGCAGTAGCACAAAGATTAAGATTTAAATCATATAATAAAAAAAATCTTAAAATACTAAGGCAACTGATTTAAACCACCAGCCCACAAAGATAGTTAAGGCATAAACTCAGCTACAACTAGGCACTGCAGAATTCTGTGTAAAATGTGTTCCATATCCCACTTTCTTACATCACATGCACAGAAAGCTCAGTTACTTTCATGGAGTTACACATAAGAAACGGAGGGCAGAATCTGCCTCAAGCATTACACAGTACCCAGTATTGTCCCCAGGTGATGTGTTGTAAGGAGTACCCGAGGTCCTGCCATGTAGTTGGTGGGCCTATATTCCCTACTCTGCTTCTGCTGTTGACTTTGAGGCTGGCAACTAGTGCTGTAGGATTGTGAACTGGGATAAGGGAGAGGGAGTGTATTTTGAGGGGATGGAGTTGAAGGATGAGGAGAGCACAGGGAAAAAACAATGGAATCAGAGTAAAAAAGGTGAAATAAAATCACAAGAAAAGAGAGAACTTGAGGGCCAAAGAGAAGGTAGAATGAACTGGAGCTCACTGAGGACATATTAGACACAGGAAGGAAACAGATGGGGACTGCCACAGAAAGAAGACTGAAAAACAACTACCTGGAGTGAGGGAAAATGTACAGAAAGGAGAGAAAGTGGACTACAGTAGGGGACTAAAAATGGAAAGGAACAGAAAAATAACTTCTTATAACATGCACATAGTACTATGGGTATGCATTGCTAACTCAAAGGATATTTTATTCATTTTCTTACTTTAATACCTATTTTAGGAGTATCTGTTGAACGGGTGATTTTTTTTAATTACATAATTCTTTAATAAATTGTAACTTTTTTTTCCTTTAGTGTGGGGATATTAATGCATTCTTCACTTGAGGAGACCAATACTTCTAAAGCTAGTCCTGACAGCACCTAAATATATTGAAGTAGGAAAGCTTTTTTTTTTTTTAATTGTTTTCCTTCAAAACAGCTTTTTGGTGTTAATTCAGTCATGCAACATTTTTTTTCTTTTAGATTTTAATTCGGTTTCTAAATTCTGATTTAACTGAGGTTGCATTTTTTTGCAATTACTTTAACAATTTTTTTTTAAAATAATCTTATTCCACCCCTTATGACAAATTTCTCTCCCCAAATAAAAACCTACTATTTGATCATATACCTCTCATTTCAATCAGTGCTTGCAGTTTAAAGAAAGCTTCTAGGCATGTGAAATTATGAAAGCAGTTATAAACACTCTATCAACTTGCCTCATGACTTTTCTTTTTTTTTTTAAATCTGTCATTTTAAAATATTGTACTACTACACTGAAAACTCCAGTAACAAAATAATCATAGCTGTTTACTAGACAGAAACTACTTTAATTTATTTCAGTGAAGAAGCAAAGACATATAGTAATAAGTTTCATAATCTGGGCACTCTTGGTAATAATTACTAAACCATAAAAGTGGTTTTACCTGGATTAGCCAGGTAATACAAAGATTTTATAATTAAACTTAATTTTTCAGTCAATTACTCATCCAAACACAGCACAAATGTAAGCAACTTATTTGAAATTTATGGAGTTGTGACTGCTTATGCTTGGCATGAACTTGGCCTAAAACAAAACAAAAAAATCAGGCTATTTGATCAATCTGCCTCTGTAAAAGGCAAGGTTCAAGATTTATTTAACATTAAATGGCCTGATCCTGCAAACATACATATGAGTAGCCCCCTATGAACTCAACTTTTGTCGTGCACATGTGCTCACAGGGTCACGCTGCCTACTTGTCTGCATGCGATGAACTGCAGGACTGGGGCTCTCTTTTGTACTGATGGTCTTATTTAGAGATAACGCAGTCACTCTGTAAGCAAACTAATAGGAATTTTGCCTGTGTGGAGGCAGCAGCATCACATTCTTAAACTTAAAGCTGTTGGGCCAGCTACATTTAGAATGCTTGATATGCTGCTGGCCTTCATTAAATATTGAATATCCAGATGCTCCGTTTTCATGAAACAGATTTTTTTTATTGCTTAGACTACCTACAAGAAAATGGAAACTCAACAACCGCCACTTAATATTGCTGTACTCTAACAACACATTAAGTAACTTTTGTCAAAACATAACAAAAAAAAATCTTTTGGAATTGTCAAGTAATTACAGTGCTTCTCACACCTGTATTTAATCCTTGATTATAAGAAATAAGAGGAATTCTGTTTGCCAGAACCTAGGAATGAGCGACTGGGACACTTGATGACTACCTGTTCTGTTCATTCATTCCTTCTGGGGCACCTGGAATAGGCCTCTGTCAGAAGACAGGATACTGGGACAGATGGACTTTTAATCTGAACCAGTAGGACCATTCTTATCACAAGCTCCACTTGGACAAAAATAGTCCAAAGTAGACCTTCTGCATGTAACAATTCCTAGTAATTTCAATAGGAGTTACTTGTACATAAAGGCTACAGGGTATGGCCTTGGCATTATTCTGGTATTAAGAATGGTTGGGGAAGGGGAGAATAATATAGATTTTAGTAGTTCCAACAAATTGTCCTATACAGAAAACATATTCCGCTTGAGAAAAAGGTTACGTAAAAGAGGTACAGTATAGATATGCAATTATTCTAATCATGCAGTTCTACTACACTGATTATTGTAATTCCATTGTAACTAATGATACTTAAGAGAGGAAAAAAGTAACTTTAAAACCTACCTGGGCCTTTCTGGAGAAGGGTTTGGACTACGAGGGGGAGGGGTGCGGGGAACTGCAGGTTTAGGAGCTATGGTAGCAGCAGGGACCAGGCCATGAGCTATATGTTTCTAGACAATTTAAAATAAAGTTAGTTGGCAATGATCTGAAGGATAACACAAAATTGAACATGTACACTCACCATACAAAACAACACAAAAGGGGAGAACACTTACATGCAAATTAATGTCCATAGATGATTTCAAGAGATTCTAGATACGATTTTTAAATTATATTAGTAATTGTTACCACTAGGCAACAGTTTGATTCATTCAAATCCCACAAGTGTATTTCTCCCATTACTCCCAAGTCACCAAAGTAAGGTTCTAAACTACAGAGTTGCTACCACCACTACTTTTTGTGCATGTGTAGGGGTAGTGGTGCCAAAAAAGAATGTGTTTCTTCCAAATTTTTTAAACTCTGCCTCCCTAACATTACCGCAATGTGATCCCTGCTCTAGTGAAGATGACTACATACAGGTCACTAGTTGAAGGGTCTATCAGTAATACCTCTTCAGTCACAGGGGATCACCAGACAGAGCAACATGAGGAGATGGGGAAAGAAATTAAAATTACACCAGTCATAACGTTTAGTTTGAATGGGGGGGGAATATTATGAAGTAGCTGCTGAGACTTGCATAATGCTTAGTACTAGTTGAGTAGAGCCAGCACTAGTGACTCTTTTGCAAGGGAGTTTGCTGCACCAGGGCCCAATCCTTTGGGCAAATTTCACTACTTTGGGGGGTATGTATTTAAGATTTCAGCTGAAGGGAATTTGTTCTGATCCTTAAATGTCCTTTTCTTATCTTGGTGTGGGAGTAAACTGACTGCAATACAAATTGGAAAGGAATTTTGCCTTTTCAGGCAATTGTACTAATTTACTAGCTCCTGAGTTGGTGCAACATAGAAACTCTCTCCTTCATTGAACCACTGCTTCCAGAGCCTGGATTTAATAGACAATGTTCTGAATTGACATGACCCATCCTCTTTTTTTTAAGTGAAACATTTAATGCTCTGGTAATTAGTGCAGAGGTCTTCCTATTATTATTAAGAGGTAAAAGTAACAGTGTGCATAACAGGCTGGTACTCCACCCAGAGCAGCAAGAAAGCAACAAAAAGCTGAACGATTCATTTTTTTATTCTCATAATGGAAAATAAATTTTAATGTGCATTCTAAATGTTCTCTGAAACCCAAGAATGCATATGTCCGAATCAGTTTAAAAAAAAAAAAGTTATGTGCTGGGTTTTTGTGAATTCAAGCCGTCTTTGCAATTTAAATTTCTATCTGCTGAGCTGCTGAAACAGCACAAGCTAGATGAGTGCACGTGTTTCTTGGACAAGTCTAGGCAGCACGACAAGTCTATAGGCATCACTACATTGTACAAGTGGCTATTGCCTCAGCCTGCATTGGTATCCCCACTTCTTTCCTGCCCCAAAGGTGAATTATAGGTTGGGATTGGCCGTGGGGGACATAGTGTGGCATTTGGGGGGGCGGGAGCAGAAGACGGAAGAGGTAATTAAAGAACGGAGTGAAGAGAGGGTGGGCCTTATTTACTGTTTCCTCCCAGATGCCAAACCACTCCTGCGCAGAACACCACCTGATCATCCAGCATACCTGGGGCGAGTGTTCTGGTTTTGAACAAGCCACCCAACCCTCAATTCGGACGTCAGGTTAGCGCCAGGCATGATGAGATTTACGTTGCCGGGAATGGGGGGGTGGGGGGGAAAGACGGCTAATCTGCAGGGTTTAGACGGTTCCCCTTTTCACAGCAGATAGAGACAAGCGAAAATGCTGCTAAACTTTTGTCTCAGAAAAGGGATAACGATGGTTCGCCCAGGACTCCCCTACGTGGGACTCTTGGCCACCCTCATTATCGGGATTCGCGTTTGGTGTCACGGGCCTGGGAAGTGCTTCACGTTCACCACGGTCTCTGCAGAAGGGGCAGGTCCAGCCTCGGGGGCCACTGGGCCAGGCTAAAACCGGACTGTACGGAGCTCAGCCGCCTCCTGTTCAGCACTGCGGGAGGGGGTGGGGCCACCCGCGCCCCGGCCACGTCCCCGGGGTCCCCTCCGTTGGACAGCGACCCCCAGTGACCCCCTCGGACTTGCGGGATACTCACAAAGGGGCCCTTCCGGCCTCGCCTGAAACTAAGCGCCATAAGCGCAGGCTGAGGAGGGGAGACTAGAGCCAGACTGCAACCAGCCCCGCTGCCGTGGCCATCTCCACTCACAGAAGCTTCACAACCGGCCTTGCAACAAACGCCTTCCTGATTGGAGAAAGGGAAAGCCGCAGCCAATCAGCGCTGGCCTTACTTATCCTTCCGCTCCCCTTAGCAACCCTCAGCCGTTACAGAGGTCTACCTTCCCGCCCGCCTTTGCTATTGGCGTCTCTCGACTCCCATTGGTGGTTGCCTGTGTCAATCATTTTCGACATTTGGCGCGGGGGACTCATGGGCTCTGGTTTGGTTTGCTCGCTGCCGCGCAAGCCGAGGACGGTGGTTCTGGCGGCACAGATCGGTGAGGACAGCCGTTCTGAGACGCTAAACAGCTGCGGGGGTTCGAAAGCGGATCTCTCAGGGCGCTCCTGTAAGCGACTGCGCTTTAACCCCCGCGTCGTGGCTGGCCTGCCCCCTTAAGCACTCTGATGGTTCGCGCCGGGGCTTGTGCTGCTGCTCTTGCCTATCCGACGGGGCTGACTGAGCCCGAGGTCCCTGTGCACTATTCAGCCCCTGACCTGCCACACGGCTGGGGCGTCAGTACAAGTCTTCACCTTACTGAGGCACAACCACTCCCACTTAGGGTGACCAGATGTCCTGATTTTACAGAGCTGGTCCTGATATTTGGGGCCTTTTCTTATAAAGGCTCCTATTACCCCCCCACCCCATCCCAATTTTTCACACTTGCTGGCTGGTCACTCTATTCCCAATGTGAACTACTGCTAGGCACTCGGGAAGGGGCCTGCAAGTATGTGCTGTGAATGTCTGTCTCCCTGAGACTGGTTGGCTTCCCTGGCACAGCTGCAAGTTCCCAACGTCACTGACTCATGGGATATTTGGTGCTTTTTCTTAAAGTCTTGTTTCTTGGAGTCAGGTGATTACAGGGGAACCTAAGTATGGTGCTAGCCCTCATGGTTGCAGAGAAAAGCTTGGAGAGCTGAGTGAGCCCTGAAGGCTTGAAACTAGAGGACAAAATTAAAAAAACATATTTTAAACTAATCTCATTTCGGGGAGCCTGACTGGATTTTTGGCCACTTGGCATTGGCAAATATTTCTTCAGTGACCTTTCTATTAAAAATACAAAAAACTTTTAGAGACAACTGAAGGAATTGAAAGGGCTTTTGAAGGTTGATAGATGAAATTGTGGGGCTGAACTTTTTAAATTTTTTTTTTTCCAATTGATGGCAGAGCTGGGAATAGAACCTACCTCTCCTGATTTCTAGGCCTGTGTTTGAACCACAAAAATATCCTTCCTCTCCTTTTTTATTATTTTAACCATCTAATATAGTGCATTTTGAAGGACTGGCTAGAACCTGTTGTAGATGATTGCAGCCGGACTAGACTGTTGGATGGATTTTGATGCCTGGGTAGTAAGGGATGAAATAACATTTTTCACATTCCTCTGTTTAGTTGCTGGTAAATAACATGTAAAAGGAGTTTAAATGACAGCAAAAGAAACCACTTCTGTCGAAGCAGGAGCTGTCAGTGTCCCTTACGGACATGTGATTGGAAATGAGAAATGGAGAGGGTCACAGATAGCTCGAGGATTACAAGGTAAGCATGTAAATAGAGCACAAAAATGTATGAATTAGTCTACATGTAGAGTAACTCTTTTCAAAGTGGTTTTAATACTGATTCCAGCTAATCAAACAATCTGCTTTGTCTTGTATCGAATTTTAAAATAAAGTAAACTGCAATTCTACTGGCTTAAAAGTTCCCTTTGGTCCATCATAGCATTGTTTTCCATATCCTCGCTTCAGTCAAGTCACTCTCACTCTCTGTGCAATACGAATGAGAAGCTGCCAGTAACGCGTATTAGAATTCTGTTCTTTACAAACATAGGCCCACATCCTGCAAATGGATCCATGAGGGTAGACCCCATTGAAGTCCTTGGGCTCTACCTGGGTATAGAGACCACATTAGTGTGTCTAGGTTCAGGATCAAGTTATATTTAGGAGATACTTTTAGAATCACATAGAAGTTAGTGGAAAGTCATAATAAAAAGCTTGTTTTTTGTTCAAAATGTGCTTTACTGAAGAGAGCTCCCATTCTTTGACTATATATTTTGGAAGTTAACACAAGAACCTCCCATTCCCCTCTGAATCTTTCTCGTCACAATGAAAACATGCTTCAGTCTTTCCCATCTTAAAACTGCCCTTGACCCCACGTGCCTCTCCATCTATCACCACTTCTCCCTTTTATCTCTTAAGCTCATTGAATGGAGCTCTTTACAGTTGCTTTTTGAAGCTTCTCTTCTCCAGTTTTGTCCTGGACCCTCTCTGTTCTGGTTTCTGCCCCTTGCATTCACTGAAACCCCTTTTCTTCTAAACTCTTTAATTACCCCTTCTTAGCCAAATCTCAGAATCAGTACTGCATCCTCATCCCCTTTGGCCTGTCAGCTACCTCCAACACTGTAGACTGTGATTTTTTTAAATATGTCCTCTCTTGGTGTCCGTGACTCTGTCCTCTCCTAGTGGTTCTACTTTTATAATCACTCCTTCAGATGATCCTTCTCTTCACCTTCCCTCCCTCCCTGCCAGCTTTCTGTGGGGATTCCACTGGGTTCTGTCCTTGGTCCCCTTCTTTTCTCCTTCTCCACCTTATCTCTGGGTAGTCTTACCCACAAACACAAATTCAACTACCATCTCTATGCTCACAACTCACAGATACACTTCTACTTCAGATTTTTCTTCTCTGTCCAAAGTAAAAACTCTGCTTGACTCTCTGATATCTTGCAGATGTCTAGTCATTGACTGAGCTCAACATGGCTAAAGCAAAGCTCCGTTTGCATACATCTCCTTGCTACCTCATTTATCGATCACTGTGGACAACACTACCATCCTGCCTGTCACTCAGATCCATGTCTTGGGTGTCCTTTTCGGCTTGGACCTCTCTCTAGGTCCTCAAATTCAGATTATTGTAACATGTTGCTGGGGATACCCAGAGCTGTGAGCCACTGCATTTTCTCTGCCTCACCAAGAGTGAGCTTTGCTGTAGATTAGATTGTCAGCTCTTTGCCACACCAGCCTGTCTTCCTTACCAGCAATCTCCTCGAGACTCTACCAGGGTTAACCCTTGCCTTGCAGGTAACAGTCATTGAATTCCAGCCCCTGAGCTCCTCAGAGATGTCACTCTGCAAGGCCCAGCACTTATCACTATAAATTTGCAGAAGACATTAAGTTCTCTGCTCTTTTAAAGAGTCAGTACATTGCAGCTTATTAACTTAACTGGGGTTAACACACCCTTCCCTTCAAACATTGCACTGAGTTGGTTTATAATAAAAGTTTTTTTTAAATGAAGTGACGTAAGTTAAGTGATACCAGGTAGAAGGAATAAAGATAGACTTGGTTACACAAGCAAAAGTAAAAATACACTTTCTCATGGTTAAATCCTACCTGAACAAGCTAGTCTGTTCAAGGTAGCTTCTTCAGCCATCTTCCTTTCCTTTCAATAGCGGGTTAATTCATAGATAGGATCCCTGCAGGGTCCAAGGTGTTGGTTTTCCTTGTCTGCTTAGGTGAAGGATAACTTACGGACATGCAAAAAGTCTTTTTTATATCTTAAAGTCATCTTTTGTTTCTAGAGTCAAATTGAGCCCTTGGGGTTCAGTCTCTGGCCTTTTCTGCTCCTTATTCATCTTAACACTATGCTTTCCTTTGTTCTAGTTCTTTCCCAAAAGAATAATAACTGGAACTTTTCTTTGACTGTTCCCAGCCTTTTCTCTTGAAAATCACTTAAAACTATTTTACCAGTGCCACTGTAAAGTGCCACAGGTTTCTGCCTCCCTTTCCTTGGCTCTCAGATCAGCTTTTCTGGCTTGGTGTGCTTTCCATTTTTGGTGATCACAGTCCTCCATATTAGCCATTTCCATCTTTTTGGTCCACTTAGCCACATCCAACTTCTGTAACTCTGTCTCAGCCCGTTTGAATTGTGTGTCTGCGTCACTGGGGGCTATGTCTTTGCCTTTGTTTCCTTTAGCATGTTTACCCATATTTACACTTCCTTTTGTTCTAATTCCTCGCCCAAAATAAACAAACAGAAAATAATAAAACTATAACCTTTTTCCAGCCAGTGATTCCACTTGAAAATCACTTAAAACTATTTTACCAGTGCTTGAAATGTAAACCGCAGTTAAAACAGCAAGCTGTGTGTAAATCCTACCAACTACATCACTGTAACATGCTGCTGGGACATGAAATTTGACCCCACGCTCTGATAAAATCTCTTTAGAGAAACCCACTGTGTTGAAAATACACCTCTACCCCGATATAACACTGTCCTCGGGAGCCAAAAAAATCTTACTGTGTTATAAGTGAAACCGTGTTATGTCGAACTTGCTTTGATCTGCCAGAGCGCGCAGCCCCACCCCCTGGAACATTGCTTTACTGCGTTATATCCAAATTTGTGTTATATCGGGTTGCGTTATATTGTGGTAGAGGTGTAGTTAAAAGGGCTTTTGCCACAGGGTCAGCTTCTGTGTTAGATAGAGCTACTGCCTTTGGATATCTAGGGGCAAAATCCACTACAACCAAGATCTCTCTTCCCCTTTTGGGTTGGACAGGAGATAGGGCCCACAATGTCTGCTTCCCTACATATCTTGTATCACAGGCAAAGGGTGAGGAGGAACTATATGCAGGTCTCTTCTGACATAACTCACAAAATCTGCAATAATTCTTCACATTATTCTGTATCCCTGGCCAGTAAAATTCTTCTTTAACTTATTGAAGGTTCTCTTTGCCCCCAAGTGGCCAGCAAAAGGACAGTTGTGGGCTAGCAACATTAACTCCCTCTGGTGCAGGGCAGTCACAACTAGTTGCTTGTATGGTTTCCCAGGTTTTTGTCCTTCCCGGTAGGAGCTTTCCTTCTTCAAAAAAGCTTTCTGCATTGTCCCTTACTGAGGTTCCCTCAAGGACATGTCCCCTTAAGCACTCCACAGTGGGATCTGCCTTTAATTCAGCTGCAAATCACTGGCAGTTGACAGCAGGGACTGCTTCTGCAGTAACAGGGGTTAACTCCTCCCCACATAGCCCCGCTCTCATGCTGCTACTTTCTGCTATGCAGGAGTTTGAATCAACCTCACCCATACTTGAAAACACACTGCTTCCCTCTGCTGAGCAAGAGCTGGAAGTGTTTCCTCTCCATCCACACTAGTTTCTGTGTCTTTACCATTCCCTTCTGGCATCACAGAACAGTAGTCCTTTTTACTATGGGTTACAATATTAACCATTTTAGACATCGTTAAGATGTCACTTCCCACCAGCATTTCCATGAGAATACAATCTGACGCCCCAACTTTTTAAGGTACACTTGGAGCCTTCCCACTCCAGATGCACCTTACCCAAACCTTATATCTTCCCAGTGCCAGGAACTCTACCTACTGGCCAAGTAACATGTCATTCTCTTTGACCATGCTTTCCCTGACCAGAGAAATCTGGGCACCAGTCTCTCCTCACTCTAGGCATTCTTTGCCATTCACTTGGGCAACTTTAATAAATTCCATGACCACCTCCAACAGGTCAGACCTCACCAAATTAATCAAAGGCGCTGGAGGCACCTCTGTGCTAATGACAGCTGCTGCCTTAACCTGGGTTGGATGGGATGTGGCCTTAGATTCATGTTAGTTTAGGACAGTTTCTTATGTGTTCGGTGGAACCACATATGAAACACCTTCTTGGACTGTGCTCTTATACAGAGGGCCTGTGAGTATGATTCTAGGAAGGGATCCTTTCTGGGGAGGTAAGTGCCTGGTCTCCCAACTGCCCTCTTTCTTCCTAGGGATAAAACAGGGTCTCCCTTTTACACTGGGCTTCTGCCCCTCCCTTTGTAGCTTGTGGTCACGGATGCTTTTAGCTTGCGTATATGCATCAGTTTAGATCAGCAATTTTTTGGGCCGAATCCAGAGGTTTATCCTAAATAGCTTAGCTGATCTCTTCAGAACTTGTGCTCAGGAACTGTTCCTGGGCTAAGAGATCAAAAATTTGGTCATAATTCTCTGCCCCCTTCCTCTTGGCCCATTTTCTCGTCAGATCACACAAGTTATACACATCTTGTCATTCATTCTGAGACACATCCTGTGGCTCATCTTGTCATTCATTCTGAGACCTCTAAGTTTTGCTCTAGGCTTCAGGAGTAATCTGAAATCTTTGAAATATGGCCTTTTTAAACTCAGCATATTTCAAAGCCTGTTCAGTTGGCATTTCATTAAATACATTTAATGCTTTGAGGGTTTAGTAATCAAAGTTGGGACTTCCTTGTCCTCTGAAATGTTATGTACCTCACATAACCTTTTAAAAATGGTCAAATATTCTTCAGTATAGTCTGCTTCCTTGTATGGAGGGCACAGCTTGTCCCAGCTGAGTATTTCTTAGTACCTGTAGCTGTGGGATCAGTCTGTCATGTCCAGGTTACATAACCTGTCCTTCACTTGCATGTCCATCAGCTGTCAGCATACAGCTGCTGATCTAGCACATACTGTTTATCTATAATATATGTACATATGCAAACTACAGCATCTAATGACCGCAAGCCACAGAGGTAAGGACCTCTCTCTAGGTCCTCAAATTCAGATTGTCTGTCTAAATCTTGCAGTTTTTTTTCTGCATAACAACTCTAAGTTATGCCCTTTCCTATTCATTCACATAACTAAAACTGTCATCCAAGGTCTCACATTTTGTGTCTTGATTACTGCAGCCTCCTTCTCTCTGGCCTTGAGAAATGCAGTCTCGCCTTCTGATAGCCATTCAGAATGCTGCTGCAAAAATCATTTTCCTAGCCTGTCATTTTGACTGCGTCACTGCTCTTTGCATCCCTCCTATCTCCACCCTACCTATCATATCTCTCTCTGTCATTTCCTGCTCCCCCAGTCAGCCCATGATGCCAGTCATTTGTTAAAAGTTCAAACAAGCACCTTTGTACTTTTTCTCCTGCTGCCCCATATGCTCTGGTAATTATCTGCAAAACCACTTCATTGTGTTCCTTCAAATCTCTCCTTAGAGCTTTCCTTTGCTGTGATGCCTACACAAAAATCATGGCAGTTAAGTTGCTAGTGTGCTGAGAACACTGCCTGTCATGCTGACCAACACTGTCTCACTGTTTCCTTGTACTCTCCTGTCTGTATCCATCTCTCGTTTTATATTGGGTTGTATGCTTTTTGGGGCAGGGACTGTCTTTTTGTTCTGTTTGTACAGTGCCTAGCACAGTGCAGTTCTAGTCCATGTCTAGGGTTCCTAGGCTCTACAGTAATGCAAATAACATACATTTTTGCAGGATGGGGGCCTCTATTTTTTAAGGGAAACAGTTTGACACCAATTTTCAAAATACGTTGTCAGAAGAGAATGAAGACTTTTCTAAGGCACACAATATATAGTCAAACAAGCTTTCTGAAGTCAGTGGGACTTAACCACATGCATAAGTATTTGAAAGACTGGAGCATTAAGTTCCTGTATTTTAATGAAAAATATCTGTCAAGGCAATATAAAACTAGGTTTTATTCTTACAATTTTCTTTTTACAATCTTATTTTTAAGGGAAAATTAAGCTAATTCTTGAAGATGGCTTAGGATTTGTGGATTTTCATCTTTCAAACAGATCTTGCATTTTGTATATTTCGGAAGCAGATTTGGTGGCAGGAAATGGCTTCAAAAGACGTCTTGTTCGGTTTAGAAATGTAAGTCCTACACAACGTTTAATGGGGGAAGGAAAAGCTCCCATTAGAAAACCTGGGGTTATTACCCCTTAATAGAAGAATCCACATTAATAATGCATTCAATTCATTATCCTAAGCTTCCCAAATAGAAAACATTCTAATAATCAGATTTTGATTAATATTTTGTATCCTATTGGACTTAAATTCATAAAAAAAGTTTTCCATCTGAAAACTGACTTAAACATCCACTAAATCTGTTTAAGCACTCTTGTTTTCTAGAATTTCAAATAAAGTGTTGCAGCAAATACTGTGGGTCATCTCTAGACCCATACTGACTCCTTTTTAGGCTAGTGTAAAAGGGGGTTTGATGTACATTTCCCTTTCCACCTTCTTCAGTATTGACTCTCTGATGAGCAGGGCTGTTGCTTTAACCATTTGGAGAAGTATTGCTAGATGTAAGATTTGTTTCCCCTCGCTGTTGTTTTTCTTTATCAAAGGCCAGCAGTCTTCATGGGATTGTGATAGTTGAAAAAACCCAGATAAGTGATCAATACTTTCCGGCAGTGCAGAAGTTCATTGTGCTAGAACTTGGAATGACATTGCTTCCGGTGGCCAATCAGGGAGAAGCATCTCAACTTATTATTCAGCTAGTAAGTACTAGCGTCTGTGCCAGTGAGCAGACATCAATTAAGTCTTGAAAATGTGTTGCTTTTTTCATGTCTCAGCAACTTGTATTCCAAGTTAAGAGTTACACATGATCCTTTCCTGTATTTTCAACTCTGCTTTGCGGATTGACTGTGGAATAGAGAGGTCACTCAAAAATAACACACCGCTCCCTCCTTGTCGCAAGGGGCCAAACTTGGTGGAAACTGAATTTGGATTCTCCATGTGGGCATGCATTGAGGTGCCATTAGAATATGCCAGCAAGCTTTCTTCTTTGTCCAGTATGTGCGTGTTTAGGGCTTTGAGATTTTCTCAGCCTAGGAGTACTATATCTATATGTATGTTGTCTTTAAGATCTGATACTCTCACTGCTATATTTCCACTTGCTCAATTGCTCATTTATCTGATGTACTGGGAAACAGCAGATGGTGGCATCAGAGTGCTAATTTGTATTAGGAAACAAATAGATTTTTCTCTAAGACTTGGCAGGCCTTCATCTAAACCAATGGGAAATATATGTTTGCCTTTCCAAAATGATTGCTTAATCAAAGGCATTTGACTGTGAGAAAACTGAACTGCTGGTAATAAAGATCAGGTCAGACAAAGCTCTGCTTAAAGAATTACTTCAGAGCAGAGCCCAAGATATGAAAGCCTCAACAGAGGAAATACAACACAGACCTGATGTAAGTAAAATTTTGGTTTTACTATGAAAACTGACTGCTCCAAGTGTGTTTTCAGGGTCACATTTGCTTCCCTTTGTGTCTGAGATAATCATTTATACTGGTTTTTGCTCCTTTTAATATTTCAATGCCAATGTATTGGAGAGAGTAAGCTGGATTCTATTCCTTCTTGTGCACATCAACAGAAACATGTACTAATCTTGAATTACAGAATAATCAGTTACCCGTTTGAAAACCAACTGAAGACCATGCATGGAGTTTGCACAGTTATCAATGAGAAATCTGAAGACAATAAAGTTATACAGGTGTAGTGAGAATGTTGTTTGGCTTTAGAACCTTTATTAAAAGTGCTGAATGAAATGAAAAGAACACGTGTTCCTTCAAACCTCAGATTGCGCTTACAGGGCCAACAATTATACTTTTTTTTTTTTTTTTTTTTTTTTTGGGTAAACTTGAACAGTTAATTGGGAAATCTTGGGACTACATTAAATATGAAACCCCAAAATGCCACTTTTGTGTCCTCCTTAAGAGGACTGCATTTTAATTTTACATGAACTGATGACTGATCAGCACTCAAAATAGATTTTAAACAATTGTATTGCCTATTTGCTTTGAGTGTCCTACTGAGGCATAGACCAGTGACATTCCTTTTTTTTCCTCTTAATTCATGCAAAACTTCATACATTCTATCTCTAGCAGATGAAGCCTTTGAATAGTTAATCCAACAAATAATACATGATCTGCTCTCAAACTCTCAACACTGCATATCTTGTAAAATCAACTATATACCTAAATTTTGACTTCTGAGTCTTTTGCAGACTGACCACTTAAAAATCTGTTGTTTGGAGTGTGAGGGGAGGGCAGCCCAAAGTTTGTATTTTCAGTCCAGGGCTGTGGTGGTGTCTGCAGCATCATAACTTTTTCTGTTCTTGTTCCATCCTTCCCACATGACCAGAGAAGTAAGAATGGGCGAGTATGAAGAAGGTGACTAGTCTCCTAGTTGCTACAGTAATGCAAATAACAACAAAGTTGAGACCTATGCTTTGAGACTATCTGCCAGGTGTCACTACCCTCCTCTGGTCTGCCCTGTTTTTGTCCTCCTGTACCTGTACCTGTTATCTTAGCCCAACTAGTAGACTGTATAACTCCACTTTTATTCCCTTAATATTTCTCATGGCTCTATCTTTCTCAGCTAAGTTCTAGCAATTACACGTACAGTTACATTACATGTTACTCTGGAAAAGTGCATATTAACTGGTAAATGAGTGGAAGTGATTACAGAATTTCCTTTTTAACCTACATGAAATTCTCTAAGAAAAACAGAAACCAGGGCTCCACTAAATAAAAGGAGCTCAGCTTCTACTTTCCTTTTTGTTTCAGGTCCATGAGCAAAGTAAGGATCACACGAGTAACCCTTTTCTTCATAAGAAATGTTCCCAGCTAGCGGAGGCATCAATACTTCGGACAGTCCAGCAGATTCCAGGAGTTGGAAAAACAAAAGCACTGCTTCTACTACAGCAATTCGTAAGCATCCACCAGCTTTGCAATGCATCTGTCCAGGATCTCGAGCTAGTAGTAGGACAAACAATAGCACAGCAAATTCATGCTTTCTTTACACAGACAAAGTGACATTCGCTCATTAATATCTCAGACAAACATGAGCACTTTCCCCTTTGGAAGTGGAGAGTAATCTTTGAGTCCTATTCTAGGTGGAATTGATTTTATATTTTTTAAGAACAATTCAAGGATGGACTCCATTTCCACATAGTGTCTATGCTGAAGGCATCGTCACCCCCAATCAGCAACTAAAAAGAGGTGAGCATGGATCTTGAGATTTCAGCCCTCTACTTATGTTACAGCTTCACACACACCACATATTGTCTTCTCCCCACCCCCAAACTATGCTTGCATTGCCAGATCTTCAGCAGACGTATGTGTATGTAGCTGCATTTAAACCAAGTTGTGATATGTCCCCTTGTATTTCATGTTCTGAGTGCAGTTTCATGGTGATTGTCAGGGAATTATTTGAGTTTCTCATTGTGCATGAACACTTGAGTTGTGTGCTATTCCTTGTCTGAGCTGGTTTGCTTTTTTTCTATAAACCTCATTTAGGGCCCAATCCTATAGCCTCTGGTCATGCCATTTTGTTCTGTTCTCTTTAATGGGACTAGCATGAGTATGAGCTGCAGTACTGATCCTATGCTTTATTACTTTGGAGGCTGCTTTGAGCAGTTCAGCTGCAGTTTCTTAGGCTTTAAATTTCCATACTCATTTGACTAGAGCCATTTTCTAATAACCTGCTGGATATTATCATACGTACTTCCTCCTTATTGCAAGATGTCCAATAAACTAGGATGTTTGTTCATATAATGCTTTATCAGCATGCCAACATCATCTGCCACAAATATACAATTTCACAGTCCAACTTCCTTTCTCCTTTACTGGCCCTTCTGAAATAGTTTCCTATAAAGGAAAGGGTTGCTGTGCATTCCTGGCTATCTTGGACTTAAACTGTCAATGGAGGTTCCCTGTCCTTCCATTTCTTTAGAGCAAAATTGTCTCTTGCCCCAGACACCAGTTATGAAGTCTATCTAAGGTGGGCTACTGGCATTGCAGGTCTGTGTAGTGGGAAAGTAGCCTTTGCAGTGCTGCTGCTCCCCCCTCTCATTCAGATGGGTGGAGAGTGGCGAGGAAGGAGCAGGGAATGGACCCCTTCACACCCACCCAAGGCACCATCTAATACAGAGGGAAAGCAATTACTGGTATGGACTCCTTATTGGTGGATGACAGTAAACTTTCATTCTAGCCCTAAATGTTCAAATTACTGAACGGCAATGATTCCTGGAACTATAGAGCTATTGCGCTCTGGGGCTTGCGTCTGAGTTTAAATCTCATAAAATATATGTTCATGGTCCCTTCTCTCACTCCTTCCCACATACACGCTTTCCTTAAGTAGACTGTGGGGCTATAAAACCTTTCTGTTATACGCTGTGATGTGTGTATTGCCTGGCAATCTTTTATCTACGGGTACTGCAGGACAAGCACTTTTTAAATATTTCAAATGGCGAGCTGTTCAGTAGATTAAATAAATCAAGAAGGCAGGTAATTAGAGCAGTGACTATTAGTGCTAATGGGCTGAGCTGCTAATCTATTACCAAACCTGTATTTCCAAGATTTGGTAACAGCCATAGACATTCCTTGTGAGTGATCCTTGTAAGGATCTTAGCCCTAAAGTAATCTTTAAACATACGTTGGACACAGTGTTTGTGCTGCACAAACAGCTTTATTTTTCAAATGCAATTTGCTGTGAAATTTGGTAATATAAATCCTAATGATTTTGGTCATTTAAAAATAAGCTCTGAGATAAGCTATAGTGAGTTGCCAGAAAATATTGTAAAAGTTATGAAAAATTAGTTGGTATTTGGGTGGGGCGTCTCTGATATTTAGCCATGTGAATGAAAGTACATTTTGAGGTAAAAAATTTTGATGAAAACAATTTTTAAGAGGACTGGTTTGCGTTTTTTGTTTTGTTTACCCTGGTAATAGGCTTAAATTATAAAAGACAAAGTAAGCCCAAAAGAGGGGAAGATTTACGTGAGCACTATCTTGTCATGCTGAGGGTTATTGCTGTATACTTCTACAACAGAGTACCATTGAATTGCATGGAATGTCAGATCTCAACAATTTGTATTATATCACCCTCTAGTGACTGCAGCCTGCATAAAAATAAAATCTCTACTACCTGTGTCCATTGGAAATCCTTTGAGTCTATCCTAGACTGCCACATGATAGCAATCTAATTCAGAGTAGAGAAAGTGAATAGTTAAAGGAATAAGTGATTTGCATCATTTGTAAAAAAATAATGAATAAAATTATAATAATAATAAAATAATAATTGAAGATTACAACCCTTTACAAAATAACTCAAGACTCTGGAAAAATTTTAGAATACTTTATCTTGTAATGGTGCTAGTTTTATAGGCTTAGTTCCAATATTGCACAATGAAAGTCTAACTTGAGAAAGTTGTCTGCTAATTCAGTGTTATTCTTTATGAAGAAACTATATGAACATGAGTCTGCTAGCAGATAGCTTCAAAATGAAGTCAGCAGTGAAACTTTTGTAAGTTACACTGTCTCATCCAATCTGTAGAAGAATGAAAGAAGCCACTACTAAATGGCAGCATGATTTTTATTCTTAAATAAGCTTTTAAATTTAACATATTTACATCTATCATATAACACAAAACCAAACACGAGTGAAAGATTGTACCCACGGTGTCTCAAATGTGCGTGATACACACTTTTTTCCATTATTGTTTAGTGTTTTGAGTATCAAACAGCATAGATCTACTCTGTAGATAGCATCTTAATCTAACACTACAGTGTTAGCAACTTTAAAACAATCTGAAAATATAGAAACAAATCTTCTCTCATAAGGAAATTAACACACAATTACACTTTAGATGGCTTCCTAATTTGCTTTAGTTCAATATGGAGGTGGATTTGGCTACTTGCATTGTAAATTCTTTGAAGCATAGCCCTTGTTCTCATATGTCCATAAAGCACCTAGCTCTCATTTGGCACTATATAATAAAATAATGATTTATTGCTGAGTGACTTAAAGACCATTTTAAAAGTAGACTCTTTAAAAGTGTGATCATAAATTGTGTATTTTGACTCATTGATTATTTTTGCTGTAGAAGTCTGAAATTATACATAACTTTCACTCATTTTAACAAGGCTAATACTACAAAAAGTTTGTACTTTTGAGTTAAATAATTTCAGGTTGGGAGCAAACCTTGTTTCTAATGAATTTAACAAGACGTAAGATATTAAAAGTTAATCTTGTTGTTTTTTTTAATTAGTGCTGTCCGAGTCTTTTGTAGCTGAAATGTGATCTCCTTTTGATAGTTAAGCTATTGAAATTATTCTTTTTCTACAGTGAAATTCACATTTATGTAGAAGGAAAACACTCAAGAGGGCTCAAAGTGTGAGCTACAGGGTACATAGGCCTTGTACTGTTCCTTTGCACAGTGTAAATTTCACCTAAGTGAGTAATAGTTGTCATAACAAACTCCTCTGTTCTTGTCATTTGTTCTTTAGTTAGCCTTAGTTTAAACTGATGCTTAGCAATTTTTTGTTATGAGTACTAAACTTTTACATTTAAAAAAATCCTTCATTTTATGTCCAGTACTAATCTATATACAGTATCATATGTAATAAATAACTGTCATCTAAAGTGTGCATTGAAATGAACTGAAACATCCCCATACTGAAATTCCAAGAGAGTCCAGTTTCAGTTAAAGTAAGTTTTTGTTTTTTACAAATGATTCCCCGATACCCCACACATTACTTCTGATTCTGATCAAACAGTACATGTAAGTTCAAACTCTAAACAATTAGTTTTCAAAGTTATTGTTTTGCACCGTTTGGCCTCCAGTTGCATCAGTGTAAATGCACAGTAACTACACTTCATGTCAGTGGAGTCTCTATTTACACAGGTGTAAAAGATTATTATCAAGCCCCTTCCATATATGTTTCACATTTCTGGCACATGCACAAAGATTCTTCTGCATTTAGAAATAGTTTCACATTAAACAGATTCTTCTCTTTAAAGACTCAGTACAATGAACTTTCAGTGTCCAGGACTGTCAAGTGAGAATCAAGTTTCTTCTTAGTCTGAGAACTTCCAGCTACAGCATAGGGAAGGCACAGGGTGCTTGCAGCCTTCTGCCTATTTTTGGTTCCCCAACTTAGAAAGGACAGTTTTGGAGTGGCTTTCTTGGTCTCATGGATTTTATCCTCTTCCATGGCTAAGCAGATCAAGGAGTATGTCTTTTGCATTCCCACGGAGTAAGTGGCACTCTTATTATGCTGTAGGAAAAGGAATGGGAAGAGGAAGCATTGATTTTTATTTTTTTAAATCATCCACGAGGGTTAGACATACCGAAGATAAGTTTGCACAGTGTGTGAATCATTTTCCAAGTCAGACCGCAGTATTCTTCTGCATTAATTAATTCTAACCCATCCAGAGTGCTGAAGATCGAAGTATTTTGCTTATGTCTGGATACAGGTGATACAAAAGGCAAATAAATCATAATGGGAGGTGTCCTCTGGTGAATCTTTCTGCAAAGATTGTCTGAAAAGTGTTAAATTATAATTCTAGATCCCAATAAGAGTTGTCAAGGGAAATGGAATGATTGTGTGACTACATTGGCTTTGCAAACACATCTCCACAGATATCTTCTTTTCTTGGGCATCAGGGCACAAGAGTGCCTGTTACTGCAGCCTATAGGGTTTGCCTAGTTGCAGCCCAGTGAGTGTTCACCAGGCTGGACCCCAGCTCTTCTCCCCAATACTACAGGGGGAGCTGCAATGGGACACTCCTCTAAGATGCTCATAAAGTAGAGTCCTCTAGATGGCTTATCCACAGCCACATCCTGCAGCGATTCCATTGTATTCCAGCCTTCTGTGCTGGCAAAAGGCTGGGGAGGGGATGTGCCAGATTGTTCTTGTCTATTACTTATACTGTGGTTCACTTATATTCACAAAAGAGAGGCTTAAACCTGCGGAAATGATCAATTTATGAAGTTGAAATACAGGATGGCAATAGCATGTGCCTAAAGCTTGCTGGGGAATGCTGGAAGGTATGCAGCATTAGGCTTAGCTGAACTACAGGTTCTTTATTTTGCTCACACTACAAAAATTATTTTCTCTTGGGTTACGTAGGGTTTAATATTTTCTTTTAAATCTTGTGATCATTTTCCCTGGGTCTAAAGTTTCTATAGCAACTAAGTAACTGGATTTATATATTTTTGATTGGCAGGGTTAAAATAGTTCCTTAACCTCTGAATATCTAATCCATAAGTCAAGGATGCTGATCCCATCTGTTCATAGAAATAGTGAATTGAGCACATAGCTAGGAGTTGAAAGACTTAGGTTCTCTCTTCTCTACTCTGCCACTGACGGTGTGTATGCTTCTCAGTGTGGAGAAAATACAAGGTTTTTTTCTGTCTAGTGCTACCAAATGGGGGGGTGAGGGAGGCTGGTGGTTTTGTACCACTCTGTCTACACTACGACTTCCACCAATGGAGCTGCATGGACAGAGAAAAATGTTTACAAATATTCCTAGAGTAAACATCATGTATAACCATGGGCAAGTCCATTCACTTCTTTCTGTTCAGGAGTTGCTCCATTTGTCAAGTGAAAATGACCCCACCTTTTTAAAATCACTCTGAGATGTATACATGAAAATGCATGGTGGAAAGTGGTGATGTTACAGTATTTGTAACTTTTTTTGTTCAATTTTTGTATACACCAGAAACTTTTTTTTTAAGTTTAAGTATTGAGTTTGCAGCCGGACAGTCTGAACGATAACATGGAGAGATGTGATTGATTATTTTGACTGCAAGCTCTTTGGGACATAAATTGTCCTCTTGTTAGATGCAAGTGCAGTAATTAGCATAATGGGAGTCTCAGTCCTTTATTTGGGGTTTGTGCTACAATACAAATACAGTGTAAATTTCCCCCATTCAACTTTAAGGTTCAGGGAGAGGGAAAACTTCGAAGACACAAACACAGGCCTCTCTCTGCACTAAAGATATTGTCTAATTTGTCTGGTGCCAGTGCTAGTAATGGTAAAGCAGCAGTGTTGACCACCTGTTATACAATATGCTGACAAAAATGTCAGCAGCCATTTTAGACCGTCTGCCTTTACAACCATTTGTGGATATGCATGGGAGGTAGGCATGATATTTGCAGGGGGACAGTCTAAAGTACAACCTCTACTTTCCAGTCTTACCTATGCTATGAAACAGAAATGTTAATGAAAATTGGTTTTAAGCAACACTTTTCCCAGAAGGCTTAAGTACTGGAACCAAATCTCTACCACGGTTTCTAACACAGTAGTAAACTGTTTCCCACACAGTGAAACTTCCGCTCTTGGTCCTTCTGCAGGAGCATTGAGATTTGTTTACTGCAGGTGTTATCAGTTGGCATGCATGTGTGTTCTCTCCATATGCGGTCCCATCCCTGCACAGATAGCTGATTTAACAGACCTCAGTAGCACTACCCAGAAAGACCACGGACTTGGTTTGATGGTAAAGGCACTCAGACAGGTTTGTCGGCATCAAAGCACGGTCCTAGTGCCCTGGGCTCCATGGTTACAGGTGCCCTAATACATATATGCTCATGACAACGGACCAGCTCATTCAGCAGCAGAAGTTTCTGCTGCCCCCTCTGCTGGACAAAGGTTGCCCCTTCTATGACTTTTCCTTTAATCCATTGATACAAACAAGTTATGTATTACATTCCTGATATCGTAGGTTACCAACCCTATGCCTTGTACCTGTTGGTTTGAACAAAGCTTCCTCATTCTTTATCCCGTTCTACTATCCTTGTCTTACTTAGGGTTGGCATGTTCCTGTACCATCTCCTATGATTATATTATACCTCTACGTTGGGGTGTACCTATACTAGCCTTCTGGAATGTGTTTACATAAGTACCTAGTACTTCTTAGAAGTGCCTTATGCTTTAGCATTGCTTGCCATGCCTTTGCTAAGTTCATGTACCAGACAGTGAACTTGTAAGCAAACATCTGCTTGATGACAGGGCCTGACATTTGGTAATAGCATGGCTTTTGCTGACTCACATCTTGCACCAGGCCACAGGCGCTCTCTCTAGCAAAGCAGGCACTTCATGGAAGTAGGGCTCTTGAGGAAGGCATGATGTCATGGAGTGGGAAGCAGGGAGGGGGTCCATGAGCCTAGATAGATGTCCCAACAGCTACAGGAATTCCTTGCAGAATTCAAGGCAACCCCCTACCCCCCGCCTGCCCCCCTTAAGTTTCGGGGCAGAGCACCATACCGATTTTGGGTCAAGAGACGAGCTACAGAAGACAATCTCCACCCTCATGCTCAATTTGGAAAGAAAACTGATGTAACTCTTGGAATTACCAGTTGGATTAGTCTTTGTGGAGTTTCACTGCTGAAGTTGGCAAGACGGCGCTACATATATAGAAATCACCTAGGGCCTTCATTAAGCAAAGCATTTATACATAGGCTTAACTGTAAGCATGTGAGTAGACCCATTTATCTCAATGGAATCCTTTAAACACATGTTTTAAGTGCTTTGCTGGATTTAGGCCTAGATTCACCAGCAATCCACAACATCTGGCTATATCAAATTAGATAGCATTCACTACCCAAATTTTGAGGCTGTGTTTTTTCAATTTACTGAGTGTTCTTCAGGTTAGAAAAGTAGCTGTCTCATTACTTACCACAGAAGCCATCGTATCCTGACAACTAATAACCTTAATCTCAATGTCGTTCTCTCTCATGCTTTTGAACTTTTCCAAGACGTCATTCACTTCCAGCCATTTGGAATCCAGGCCATTAATTGAAACAATATAGTCTCCTTCTTTCAGACCCTTTAACTGTAAAATAATGAAGTGCAAATTAGCATCAGCTGGAGTTGTTGAAACGTTTTTCTCCCCTTCCAGGCTTCATCAATCAGACAGCACAGGACAAAACACCCAAGCACTATTTTAATGCACACAAAATGGCCCTTTTTTGTGAACGGCCATACATTAATTTGATTAGAGTATAATTATTAAATTTTCCTATCTCCTGTTTGTGGAGTTTGCTCTTCTATTTTTCATTCATAAAAATCTTTAAAGATTTAAAACTGTTGTTTAGTTTGGCATTCCCATCCTTTTACTATTAGATGTTTTATCCTTCTGTAATATTTTTCCTTTTCATTTCTTGCTTTCCCTTTTTTTAATTTGTTCTTTATATAAAAACTTATTTAGTCTTATGTTTCTGCCTTTTACTGTGCTTTAGTTATGCCTCTTCTTTTCTCTTGTGAATGTTTTCTCTCCTCTGTATCCCTCCTTTTCCATTTCCTCTCACTCACAAAAGAGGACTACATATTAGGGCACACCAGTATATTCTTTTCCCTCCCATACTTTTTCTCCTTCCTTTCCTGATATTTGGCTCTCTGCACTGCCCTTTTTCTCATGGCTTTTCTCCTTCCAGCCTGCTGAAAAAGATTGATGAATAATGTATTTGATTATGGCATGTGTGGGTCATCTTTATTTATTAAATGTACACAAAAGAAGGAATCAGTCCTAGTTTAGATTTTAAAATTGTAATCTTCATATTAGAGTCAGGTAATGTTAACGTTAACACTGCACTGTTAACCTGCTCCAATTGCAGACGCTGTATGTAGTATGGCATTGCATTAATTAAAATCCAGAAATGCCAATACAAGTGAGCTGCATTTCCTGATGTCATGTGTTCACTTATCACTGCATTTATCTTGTCTTTTTTTCATTTAAAATGGATAATGTCTAATGTTGGTATTACATTTTAGTTCTTTAAAAAACACACTGATGTGATTGGTACAGAGAATATTTTATTTACACAAATCTGGGTGCATTACTGTTGCATATGACTTGGCTAGACTGAGAAATCACAGCAAATCTGGAAGAACCTAGAGAGAGAATTCTTAAAACTCCAATTTCTACTTACTGCTGCAGAACACTCTGGATCGAGACAGTGAACTTGCACAGGTGGGCCCCCTTTAAGAGTGAATCCCAATCCCCTTTCTTGACAATGGAAATTAATAGTGCGTGGGACTGTCCATCTCTGCTTGGCTGAAAACACAGGCAATGGGCCCTGTAGGATGCAGAGTGGCAGAATGTAGTCATTAACAGCAAAATGGCTCACAAGCAAGTGTTAGGCATTATAGTGTGCTACCTACCAGCCTCTCAAAGAAGTCTTTCACTTTCACCTTGGAGAACTGAGGAACAATCATTTCTACTTTATGCTCTGTTTTAGCTAAAACAAAAGTGAAAAAACATAAACTCGTTTTCAAGTTCCAGATAGATGCTTTCAGTCTCTGGCTGTCAATGGACAGGATGGGCAGAGGAAGCATCACATGCTACCCCTTTTTACATTTAAGCTATTAGTTTCTCCTGTACCACTACTAGACTATAGGACAAGTAAGCTTGTCAGAACTCAACTTTTGTGTTTTTTTAATAATTTTAACAAATTTTTTTTTATTTTTAAGAACTTTTTAAAATCAATTTAAATGTTCACAGTTATGGGAAACAGAGGGCCAGACAATTATTTAATGACAGAGACAGATTCAAAACCTTAAAACTTAAACTATTAAAACGCAAATTGTCAATATCCCATATCAAAAATATACAAAGTAAATATCCTTTAACTCCAATAAGTTCTCAAACAGTATTTTTCTTACTTTGCCAATTTGTAAATTTTGACTATTATTGATGGAAATATTTGTGTGCATGTGTACAACAAAACTGACATTTATCAACGTTTGCCAATTAAAAATCTAATCCTTCCAAGCCTCAGGATAAATCAACATGTGGAGACAGACATTATCTTAGCAAGATGAAATGTCAGGTTCCACAAGGTTTCTTCAGAGTAGTACTAAAAACCCAGAGAAAAGAACCCAGTCTGTTTATGCTTTTTAAAGGGGTAGATGGTATGGACTGATGCAGGAGGAAGCAGTAGCATTCAAGTTCACAGTCAACTAACTTCTCTTTCCTATATGATTTTCTATAGTACAGTCTTATGCCAATAACTGTGGGAAGAGATTAAAAATATAATACAAAGTAAACCATATTTTGTAGCCAGAGAGAGATTTTAACTAATAGAAGGTGTTTTCTTCACCCACCATATCCCACAATATCTGGAAGATGCATTCACCAAAGACTGACACGCTTTCTAAGGAGACCTTCTTATAATCATCCCCAAAATATGAAAGTGCAAAAAAGACTTCCTGAAATCTGCAACCAGCCTATATGGTATGAACGTGTTTACAGGCACCAAAGTAGAAAAACTGCACAATTATTTCACTGTTACTTAGGGACTAATCAACAGTGAATTTAAGTTCACTGTACAAAACGTGCTTCTCCATGCAGTTTGGCCACAATTTTTTTGGTGTGTAACTCGAGACACCTTTAAAGGGGGCTGGTTTTTCAGAAGTGAGTGCTCACCACTTTCTGAAAACTAGGCCCCTTTTAACATGCCTTAACTTGGACACCCAAAATTGCTAGTCCCTTTAGAAAACCTTGATTTTCAGTTGGGGATACTTACGAAGGACAGAGGAAGCTTCCATTAAACTCAGGAAGTCATCTTCCTGCTCATGCTGAGCATACTTGATAAGTGAACGCTTGTGAGCAACTGTCAGAATCTCCTGAAGAATGTCAATATTTCGAAGCTTTTTGCACAAACCACAGACCCTCAGTGCTTCTTCATGATAAACAATGGCCTTGCGTAAATGTGCTTTCCCTAAAGAAAGTAGAAACCATTAGCAATTGTTTGCCTTTCATTTATTTTAACTGTAATGTAAACAATACATAAGGCTAAGATGATTTTTCTAACAATCCTCACCAAACATTTTATCCCAAAGGAAGGCAAGGCTGAAGGCCCAATCATGTGATTCTCGATCAACTAAGTGATTCTCATGTGAGTGGGTCCTACCGATTTTCTGGGAGCAACAGCATGAGTAAAGATTACTTATTCACTTAAGTGTTGCAGAATCAAACCTTTGGCTTAAGATTTAACTTGATAACATCAGTGTTTTTAGTGCCTATGTATTCTTAATATAGAGACATTTGCAAAAGTAAGTCATCTTCATGTATAATTCTGAGTCACTGTAACACAAGAAGTTGGGACTATGTTCTGCCACATTTCAATTGATTTTAATGAGCTACATGGTGTAACAGAACCCAGTTAATCCCATTATTGCCACAGCTTGAATTCTGTATATATATTGCTAACTAGATTTATTTGTATCAGACAATATTTCTCTGTATTATAATTTAGAACAGTTATACACTCGCTAAATGGAGTCTGCAATTACCTAATCGTTTTCGCTGAACTTTATCCCTTAAAATGGTTAGGGACGTCAGTCCTTCTGGCATGCAGTCATGCAGTTGGAACCAGGCCTTTTCCTGTTTGTCTTCATCATCACTGGGATGCACTATATCAACATACATAAAATGTTAGCTATTTTAATGTGTCTCTGTGCCAGGTACCTTCAGGCAGGTGGAGTGCAGATGGAGAGGTGGGGAGAGAGTAAGTAGTAACATTTTGGAAACATTCTTCTAAATATGTGATTTCACTCCAGTTTATTATTTTGACTTTTTTTTTTTAATCAAGAACTAATTTTACTAAATGCTGCCTGAACTCTAATTTTCTATTCATGAGAACTGATTAACTTAGTGATAATATTATTTAGCTCATAAATAACACTTTTCAAATCTCTTTGTAAGTATTAGCTAATAAACGTTCTCAATACTCCTGGAAAGAAGGGCAGAAAGTATTATTTCCATATTCCAGATGGGAAAATGACAGAGTAACTCAAGGCCATAAAGGGATTCCATGGAAAGAGTCCATATTAGAACTCTATGGAGTTCCTAGTTCCTGGTCCTGGCCTCAGTACAAACCTTTCTTAATAGTAGTTGTTTATATGGATATATAAATAAAACCAAAGGATTCTTACGCTGGTGGTCACTCAGTAGAGTAGCAACGAAGTAATGTGCCAGAGCTTTGTAATGGTCTGATTTTATTTTTGCCATATTTGACCAGGAATAAGGGACGTTCGCCTTGACTGGTGCCTGATTCATTGCAGTGTTAACAAGCGTGTAAACCTCTCCAACCTAAAATAAAACACACATCTAGATATGAGAAGTTACCTTTAAAACTAGGAGCTCTTTTATTAGCAAGAGGGGATATGATAACCATTTACAAATATTTGAAGGCTTATTTACACCACAGAGAGCAAGAGGAAATTTTACACTGACACAAGGACTAGGAGGATGAAATTAAAAGGAAAATTGAAGCTTTATCTCTGGAGATATTTAAAACCAGACTGAACACAACACTGTAAAATATATTGTATAGAATAATCCTGTATGGCATTGGACTAAATCACTTGGTCTTTTCCATCTCTAATTTCTATGATGTCACAATATGAAATATAATATAAATATCCTATATAATATAAATATCCACACAGTTCTATAATTTGCAAGCAAATCTTGGCTTATTAATGCAACTGAAAGGAGAGTAAAGCAGATCAGTGTTTTAATAAACACATTTGTCAGCTCAGGAAAGCTGGATTCAAAGTTGACATTAGGTTACACGTGAAATGAGTTTGGTTCGTGGAGACTCTTTAAGGTTGGCAGGACAAATTTTGCCCATCCTATTTAGAGTCAGGTACTGTTTGACCTTTATCTGATAATATGAATTGGTTGAGTGAACCTGCATGTCTCATTTTGCTACCTATGTTCAAATGTCACCACCCTCCATGGAGTATGGTGGATTATCTTCCATGTCAGAGCCTGCCTTCTTATTTGCGAGTAAACCTGTGAAAGTTTTGCAATCCCATCACTACCAAACCATAACTAACTCTTGCCCATTATGCTGCCAGTACAATACACAGAACTCTGGGAAGGATCAGTGAATTTTATGTATTTTTTTTGGAGGCGGGGGTCAGGAGGATCATTAGTGGGCAGCATATATAGCCAACCCCCGTTTCCAGCTGCAGAAGTAAAGCCAGGTCTGCATTTGGCAACAGTTAATAGGAGAGGGGCATAAGTGGTGCCACATAAGCAATTGACATCTCCTTCACATGTTGATCTGGGGGCAGAAGCTGGTCATCTACTTTATGGAATCAAATGCTATTGTCATAACTACTCATACATTTTTGTCAGAAATAATCTTATTAATTCTCAGTGAGAATTACAAGGAGTTGTGTACTTTAATTTGCTAAGATGAACCACACAGAACTTCAGTAAATAAATTATTCTATCCAGTTGCTGTTCTGGCATTTGTTTCCATTAGATACATTTTTTAATGGAACAGCTCTTATTATGTGACAAGATTACCTGCAGTAGCAGGGACTGGACTCAATGATCCAGGAGGTCCTATCTTCCTATTTTAGTGGCACTGTTGAGGATGTGTCAGTATTTCCATCATAACTAGCTGTATTTGTTAGAACATACAACCTTGCAAACAGATTACATTTTAGGTTCTCATACTGTGCCAACAGCTTGACATGAGTCCCTGTAACTTCATAGTTTCAGTTTGTATTAAAAACATTAACAGTAATTAGCATTTTGCACTCAATACTTTAAACCAAAGTCACAAAAATGCTTTAAAGGTTTAATGGGCACAATGGCAGAGTTTTAAGCTAGTGATTTGGCACTGGAAACAAACTTGGTGTGGGTTTAAAAACACGAAGTCTCATGGCTTACCTTAGCAACTTCTTGAGCCATCTTCACTAGTGTGAAAAATTCATTTCGTATTCCAGGTAGACTGATCTGCTCAAAGACACACTCTTGAGCTTGAGCAAGCATCATTTTGACCAGTACACTCAGCATGGCCGGGCTCATGTCATAACTTGGTGTGTGAGTAAATGTTTCCTTTAGGTAGTTTAAAATACCTGAATTTTTAAAAAGTTTTTCTAATTATTACAACAGAAAAGGCTGACCCCCAGCCCTGCCCCTTCCACCCAAGGCCCCGTTCCTTCCGGGGGCCGGCTCCAGCCCCCCATACCGGTAAGTCTTCGGCTTTACTTTCACCCCTGCCTCAAGGGGTGCAGCTCCCATTAACTCCCACAGACACAGCAGAATAAAAACTCCAGTGATTCATTATGGGTATAGATCCTGCTCCTATTCGGAGTCAAAGGCAAATTTACCATTGACCTCAACTGAACAATAAGCTTGGTTTGGGATCAAAATAGATTTGATTGTTTTAAAATGTAGATGCTATAGGACTGATTATCCACTCCCATCACACACATTTACACAAGTAAATGCAGTTACAGTGATGTAATGGAGAACAGGCAAAGAAAAGGTGAATGTACAGCTAATTAATCATTAACTACAATATTCACTTTGTCTTTACCAAACATGTTCAGACAGCAGTTCCAGGTTTTTGAAATGTTAAACTACGGCTAACAGGAATGTTTAATTAAAGCCTAGTACAGATCCTTGTGAGGACCTTTGGGTTTCAATCCACCTCCTTTTCTGTTTAAACTGTGTTAATAAAACCAAAAGTCAATATTGAATGTATAGCTCTGTATGTAAGAGACAGATTGAGACCTCCCCAGAAATAATCTTCCCCCGTATTTTCAATATGCAAATGAACCACAGCTCCTTCTCTCTTTATATACCTGCAGCTCTCTGAAAAGCATCAACAGCATTTTCAAGTCCAGCCTTGGTCTGCCGATTACATCTTGTACCAATCTGTGTGTAGAGGGCTCCAATATTAAATAAAATACTGGCCTTTTCTAGCAACAAATTCTGCTGACAGACAGGGACACCTGTGAAGGAATCATACCTGGGGGGATGTGAGGGGGAGAGGAAAGCAAAATGAAGTAAGCATAAAAAGAGAAGTGAGCACAGAGTTACCAATGTTTTCATTTTACTGTTCAGAAGAGAATAGCAGGATCTGTAATGCCTTTTCTGCTTCTGCTGAAACTTATGGTAATTCATAATCACATGCATGTAATGCAAATACATCCCTGAGCTCCAGGAGCTAGTGAGTGGATTTATTGAGCTTTCTTAAAAGCAATGTTTCCCTTCTTGCAATGCTTGACTAGAACTCAAATAGCTTTTCTTGACCAAATGGTAGAAGTCTCCTGTTCTAGTCACAAACACAAGATTTAAATTCACTGAGTCACATTCTTCTCCCGTTGATAATGGTGCAGTATATCATAGCACTTGCCATTCTGAGCCAGTGCAGAAGTCTTTCTACAGTCCTCTGATATTTTCAACTATGTAGTGTTTCCTATTCATTACAAATTAAGATAGACAGTAGTAGATACTCTTAGCCTATAAATCTTGTAGTTCCAATAACACAGGACTGGATTGTGTTCCATACTACAACCTGAGCAAGGGATGAGGTATAAATTGTACCACCCAAGGTACCACCTCAGCAGCAAATCACAATACTCCCCCATTCTCATCATGCTGCCCAGCAAGCAGTAAGGATGTAGTCAAGGCTCTGCTCATTCCCCACCTGCTCCTATGTGCTCATATACACCAAGACCCAAAATCCAGGTAGGATGTGTAGATGTTTAAAGAGAATTCTTATGGCCCTTCTTAGACCCTACTCCCAGCGTAGAAACTCTTTAGAACTTTACTGTACAAACTAAAGAGAGTGCGTATCAGTATAAATATGAAAACACACTGTCCAAGAAAAATATAAGTGTTTCAAATTACATAGAGCTAGTTCAAGGTTAACAGTATTCTAAAAAAAAAAACCAAACTTACCAGGTAAATAAAATGCCCATTTGTCTGGTAGGTGGAAAAAATCTGTTCTCTACAAAGCCAAGTTGAATGAAATAGCTCATCAACATCTCAATGCCGGATTCATCTCTGCTGGGAGTACGGCAGGCCTTAAAGTTCAGATATGTAAAAACATACATTCACACAATGCATTCTGTTTAGTTTCAGTGTGAATAATGTAACAACTGAGAACACAGTTCTGCTCAACTAAAATCAACGGGACTTTCACATAATATAAAAGTGTCTGGAATGTAGGAATTAGAAGCATAGAGGCATAGCGTGCCCTTGATGTGTGCACCCAACTCTGAATAATAGAGTTGTGCTGGAGAGGGCTGTACGTGGCCCTAAGGAAGCACATGGGAGACAGTGTGTGACAGGAAAATCTCACATGTTGAAATACAATGTTGGACAGTAGGTATTGTGTGAACTATAGAAGAACATTTGAACAAACAACATTCTATTCTAATAAATAGAAATTACTAGTATTGTGCTACAGATCCCTACTATTTACTCCACTCCTGCTTTCATGCCTCACTTCAAACTCTTTAGTTTATTCACCTATTCCAATTTAAACAATAATATTTTAAAAACAAACAATAATTATGAATTTACAAGTTGTGTTAAACTGCTCAGTTACTTTGCTTTCCTGTTACATCATTTTATCACCCCCGAGCATTTCGTCACCTGTTTTATCTATATCATAGAATTAGAAGAGACCACAAGGTCATCTAGTCTAAACTCTTGCCAAAATGCAGGATTATATGTGAGAAATAGCCCTTTTTTCCCATACCACTGCACTGGGAGCTCCTACAGAGGTATATGTCCACTATGACCCCCTAAATCCTTTTCAAAGTCACTGTTTTCCATATTTCAGTCCTCCCACTACCCTCATTCTATAGGTATGGCCTGCATTCCTTATTCCTAGATGTACAACTCTGCATACAGCTGTACTCTTCCATTTTGTTTGAATGGGCCCCCACTGTCAAGTAATACAAATCACACCACATGACTAGCCTATACTCATTATTTACCATTCTGCCAATCTTTGTCATTTACAAATTTTATCAGTGTGACTTCCAAATCACTGATGGAAATGTTGCATTATAGAGTCCTTGGGATATGGAGGCTGTCATTTTATATATCTTGGGAGCTAAAACCAATGGAAGTAAGGTAACCTGCAGCAAAGTATTAGTCATTAAGAGTGCCATAATCTAACTATATATGAACATTATTAATAAAAAATCTGCAAGATTAAAATTGGATATGGTGGCACAGTCACAAAGAGAATTAACATGCAAAATCAAACCTACTTGTCTCAAATCCATAAGATCAGCTATTTCATCTTCATAGTCAGAACTGTCTTCACTGTAATGTTCCAGGATAAAGTCCTAAACAAAACAAAATGTGGAATATGCTTACTCTTTCAGGTCAAAGTTTTTGATTTCTCTGCAAATATGAAGTGTCCTGAATATTTAAAAATCTTATGATTTCCAAAGTTTCTACTCAGTAGTAATAAATGGTGTTGTATTTATATATGTCAAATTTGCAAAAAAGGGGGGAAAACTGTAACAGACAAGATTTCAAGGTAATATCTTTACCTTGTATCAAATATAAGAAACTCCAATCTTGCGTAGCGGACTCTAAACAGCTATAATATTTTTCTGCTATTTTTTCAAACTGAGTTAATAGTTTTGAAATTGACACCTGAACCTATTAAATACAAAACAACATGGGAATCAAATGATCATGAAAATTCATTAATAGAAAGATATTGTGCCAAATTCTGCTCTTACTTATATTGATGAAACTCCACTGAGTTTAATGAAACTACACTGGTATAAATGGCAGCAGAATATCGCCAATCAAGAATAACCTACAGATGAAGAAGTGGGTCCAAATTCTTAAGTGATGTCTAAGGGAGTCTAAAGTAGTAGAAGGGGAGCTCTCGTTTTACTTCAGTGTAACTCCATTGACTCCGAGGAGTAAGTTAAAGTAGGATGTGGTTTTTTTCAGCTTACACCTTCTTCTGGCTCCTTGTCATGGTTAGATGCACCAACTTAGATTCCCAAAGTAGGAGATGAGGGGGTATTCAGAGCTAAGGGAGTCTGTATGTGGGAGTCTCAGTTAGTGTAAGGGAGTTTAGCTTACACCCAGGAGCGGCGCCAGGGTTTTTGGCGCCCTAGGTGGGGGTCCTTCCGCACTCCCGGTCGTTGGCGGCAATTCTGCCGTGGGGGGGTCCTTCCATGCTCCCGGTCTTCGGGGCACTTCGGCGGCAGGTCCCGGAGCAAGTGAAGGACCCGCCGCAGAATTGCCGCTGAAGACCCGGAGCGCAGAAGGACGCCCCACCACCGAATTGCCGCCAAGGGCGACAAAACGCCGCCGCCCCAAATCCTGGTGCCCTAGGCGACTGCCTAGGTTGCCTAAATGGAAGCGCTGGCCCTGCTTACACCAGCTTTACAATTCATCCTCTGAATTTGAGCTATAAAGTTCAAAAAGGATCCAAAGTAGTAGTAAAAAAGAGCTTTCTTCCTGATTGAAACAGCTATTTCCCACTAAGCAGCATGTAGAACTTGTACAGTTGCTGTCAATGAAAACCCAAAGAGAATTCTCCTTGATTCCAAACATATACTCATTTCTAAGACAGAACTCCCATTAAAGTCAGTGAGAGTTTTGCTCAAAATAATGCAGATTAAAGTCCCTTGTGAAGCTCTGAATCCAAGTGGCTCTTGGCTTGGTAAAACTGTTGCTGTTTACTTGCTCCATGAAGAATTATTCCCGATTGTTTTATTTCCCTGCCTCTGGCAAAGAAAGCCTTCTTCCATGGATTTCACTATCTAATTCAAATACAAATATGCTGAACATAGCTGAGCTCACCTGAATAAATATCCATAACAGGCATAGACTTTGCGTGCCCCAAGGATGATCTTTATGATGTTCACAGAAAATTATATCACATAATTAATCAAAACATAGAAGTAATAAAGACCTTTTAATTGAAAAAATGTTAAAGACTACATTTTCTTTAGGAGCAAAATTCTGCTCTCAGTTCTATCAAATGCAATTTAATGTGTCTGCACTGGCAGCTACACCTATGTAACTGGGAGCAAATTGGATCCACTCTATGGTCTGATCCCTGGACCCAGTAAAACTATTTTGCACCATAAAGCCCCCTTAAAACTGGCACACACAGATAACTGGGGCTTCCTCTGTCCTAGCTGGGTATTCCCCTAGTGCAGAGCTGTCATTGCTGCCTCTGCACCTCTTCCTGCCCCCAGGCATAGCATGCTCTGGTCACGTTTCCTCCCCAGCAGAAAATCTTAGTCTAAATCAGAATCACTTGAATACACTGGGACTACCCTCCTGGGTGCCAAACCATCCCCCAGATGCCCTCGTGGTAGGGGGCGAAAAAGGTGAGTACACCCAGTTTATTTAATTAGTCTTTATTTAGACTGTAACATCTGGACAGGGACCTTGTTTAATTTGTATTGTAGAGCACCAAGAACAAATTTGGGCAGTGTACAAACAATAAATGGTGGTGGTTGTTATTATCATCATCACTAGCTGGGCCATAGAACAGTGGGCATGGGTAGTGGGTGAACCTCAATATTCCCCCAGCCCTGCCCCTTCTGCGCGAGGCCCTGTCCCAGCGCCACCAGAGGAGCCCCGGCTCACCCCTTCCAGCCGCCCCATGCCAGCCTGCCCTAACCCAGCCAGCCCAAGCCGCCTCTGGCTGAGACCCTGACAGCTTTAGGGAAGAAAGGGAGCAAGGGTGGGGCCTCGGGCCAGAACATGGGTGGGGTCACTGCCTGGGTTGGGGAGGCTTAGAACCCCCAGCCTGCAATACCCACCGCCCATCACAGTGGGCCTGATTTCACTTGCACACAAATATAAATCAACAGTCAATCCATTGAAGTCTCTGGGAAAGATCTTCTGAAGGACATAACTGATCTCAAATCCTTGATAATTCTTGGTGTGCTAAATTCTTGGTTCTTGATCAGATTAGTGCAAATAAAGCATAAAAATATGTTTAGAATTTGCACACAATGCTGCACACCTTCAACCATACAGCAGTGTTACATGTTAAATATTGATTCTAAAATCTGTATCTTCGAAACGTACCTTAAGAGGGATTGTAAAATCCCCTTCTTTAGTCTCCTTCAGGCCAAGTGGTATCAGGGGAATGCTAAAAGTCTCTCTGTGGCAAAAGAAAAGACAAACAGAAATTTAACTCCTTATTTTCTATTGTTCTGTTGGCAAAATTACCTGTGTTGTTCCATGTGACCATAGAGAGAAGGAGCTGTGTCTCTTGATGACAGCATATGTAACATGCACCTTTTTATTTGCACTAGGAGGCTTTCAGCATTTCAGATTTGTGTAACGCTCCCTTTACACAAACTGTTCTGTCCTACACAAGTTATTTTCTGTATTTAAAAAAATATATTATTATTATAAAACCCAAACATGAATGCTCCTATTTCAGGAATGACAGAAGTGAAGTAAACAGCTGCAGTGTAAGAGATTTTATCAGGAGACTCCAATAACTTTTTTTGTGGACAGGGGGAGCTCTTGATTCCCCAAGAGTTTATTCTGCCTTCAAGTCTCAATTACAATTATAGTGTACAATTACTCCTTCTAGCCACCAGGGGCCTCTGTGATGTGAGTAAGGAGTGAAGGAAAATTGTCTGGTCTCTTCTTCCTTTTTCTATCTCCCCTGCTTGCCCAGCCAGAATGAGACACTGGGGGAGGAGGAGGCAGACGCCAGCTGCATTTGGCAATGTGGTGAGCCAGACGCTGGGGAATAGGCATAGGGATGGAAGCTCAAAGGGAAAGTGTCTGAAGAGCATGAGAGTTGCCCTTGAGCTGTTGTTCCCCCAGAGGAAGAGGGGGCCAAGGAAACAGAAAGTGGGGACTGACAGATCACGTGTCTGTATTAGTTTGGATCAAACTTTCCACATCTGGATAAACCACATGTGCAGAAACCAGCTGCTGCAGGGAGACATACACAGGTAAGTGCTATGATAATTCCATATGCTTCAATATTCTAGTATTCCAACAATGTTTGATATATATAAATTGTCTCTAGCACATTGGAAAGTAAGGCCTGAGCTCACTGATTTTGATATAAGTGGAGCCTGATAGTAAAAAGTTTGAGAACCACTGCATCATGTGTATTTAACTTTTAGAAAATGTTAGGGTGGGGGAAGAATTCAACCCTGGGAAGGATCTCCAGGGAGAGTGAAGTGAGGAGGTAAAAGATGGCAATGTTAAAAAAAACAAAAACAAAAAACCCTTGATCCTCAAGGAAAATAAAACTCTTGATCAACTCTTGATCACATTATAAGAGTAATCTTATTGTTTGCTAGTGGGACTACCCATATGAATAAGGAGATCATGAGCATTTGGTCCCAACTGTGAAATCTGACTGTACCACTCTTTTCCTAAGCAAAATGTCCCATTTCAAACAGAGATGTCAGGATTTCTTCCAGCTATTATTTACAATGTGTTGAGTGGGAAAGATGGAGTAGTGTCTGTTTAAAAAAAAAAAGTGTCCTTGGCAGCTGGATATGTTTATCTGATATTTTCTTTTTCCAGCAGATACTTAACTGACTTTCTAATAATTGTTCATAGTGACCTATTTTCACTATGAAATACTGTGGGAGTGATTCACTCACAGACTGCTGCCAGCAGAACCTGGGATGCATGTCCCTGGTGGTGAAAAGTCTGCCAGGGGAGCAGCAGTGCAATCTACTCACAACTCCAGCTTAGCATAAGAAGGTCCCTAGAGCTGGCTGGCGCAATCCAGAAAGTAGGCAGAGCCAGTTGAGGAGGAGAAGAGCCAGGGCCCCAAGGAGCAGTGCTTATTCAGCTCACCTACAGGGCATCTGTTATTTCAATGCTTTTACAGCAGTTACCTTTGAAAAATAATCTGATAAAAGCCAAGGTACTAAAAATACTACACATTGATTTAATATGTTCTTTCATGATCCATCTTCATTAAGCAGCTAAGCTTGTGTACAATTTCCATGGACACCTGTGTTTCTGCCAATTCTAAGATGAATGCAAAGACATTCAGTATCTATTTTTAGCTACTGAAGTGCCAAACCCAGAGATTAAGTAATAGACTTCTCTAGTCTTATATACTGGGTGTGTAACACTCAGTTTTGAAAAACATCCTTTGACCACGCCATAAGGATTGGCCCACAGGCACACTAGCAGTATTTTTATGGCTACAGGGGTATTATCATGTACATGCTCAGGGAAAACTCTCCTCCCACCTCCTGAATAAGTGTATAATATTCAATAGGAAGACAAAAGAAACAAGTGGTATTTGCATTTTCAGGAGTCCTGTCTCCACCTCAGAAACTTTCTGGGCCAAATTTTGCCCTCAGCTTTTACTGTGAGGGTTGCACAGGTATGACAGCTGGGAGAATATGGCCCTCTGTTTAGAAGCAGATCTGCTTGACAGGTTTACCTGTCTTCTCTCACTTTCTGGTGTCTAAAAAAGTGTCAAAAAGTGCCCAAAGTTGTATCCATTCTTCAAGGATGGTCTTACCAGAGTTGTATAAAGACACATTATTATATCCTTTGATCAACAGGAGATCCCTGTCAACTGGCAAACATATGGTTCACATCATGCCTAAAACAGGAGAGAAGGGCATATAGCCCTCCTAAGAAGTACAGCTCTCTGAGAGCTCTGCTCTCTCTCTCTGTAGCAGTCACAGCGGGGAGACGGGTTGTCACTGAGGTAGTAATATGCCTATACCCCCCGTTTCCCCTATATGGCTTCCCTCTTCTTAGCACTATTTGGGACTTTCCCCTTTTCTCTGCACTACGTAAATGGAGGGGAGTATACGGTCTATAGATATGGAGAAAGAGTGCCACTCTTTGACACAGAAAATATTGATGTATCCTTTATGCAGACTTGGTTAAACTATACATAACATAATACCTGCTGTTTCGGGTTCTTTATTATATAAACAACATTGGAAATGTAGGAAATAGTTCAAAGGAGGTCAACTAAAATGACAGTCACAAGGGCCACAGTTCCAATACTCTCCAGCCACAAGATCTTCACCAAAACCTGGGTCTTCACCTAAGTTCCCTGTAAGTTGTGCGGCCAGAAGCGGGGACTTGCTGCGGCCAGGGGAGGGGCACCCCCCGCAACCCCCAGCCTGCCACAGAAGGGGCGCCCCTCCTCCAGCCCCAATTTAGCCTGCAGCCCGGACCTGTCATGGCCAGGGCAACATGGCTGGATCAGGCCCAGCCTCAGGTGCAGCCTGGGCAACAAGGCCCGGACCAGCCCTGGAGTGGCCCGGCCCCAGCCACAGCCAGGGAAGCACAGCCCAGACCAGCCTTGGAGTGGCCCGGACCCAGCCTATCCTGCAGCCCCAGCTCCAGAGCTCCAGTGGCAGGGAGAGGCACTTTTCCACCCCAGCCTAGATGCTGTTGCAGGGAGAGAGTGCTAGGGGGAGCCTTTTCTCCCCACCGTAGCCCCGGAGTACCCTCCTGCACCCCAAACCCTTCATCTCCGGTCCCACCCCAGAGCCCATGCCCCCAGCCGGAGCCTACACACCCCTGCACCCTACCCCTCTGCCCCAGCCGTGAGCTCCTCATCCCTGACCCCATCCCAGAGCCTGCTTCCCCCGCCAGAGCCCTCACACCCCTGCACCTCAAACCTCTGCCCCAGCCCTGAGCCTCCTCCCCTACTCCAAACCCCTTATCCCCCCCACCACCACATGAATTTTGTTATATGCACCAATATGAAGGTGATGTGTCACACAACAAAATTCATTCTGCACATGGGTGGGAAAAATTAGAGGTAACACTGGTCTTCACCATCAAAGAGCAGAATGTTTTAAATTATTTTCTCAAGGACTTGTAGGGAGGTTGGAGAGGTGGGGTATGTGCTTCTGGAGACTGTCACAAACCTGCTCCCTCTTCTGTCACTATCATCTTCCCTACTGCACTCCCTGTGCATGTTTGAGAGGTGGAAAAAATCTGAACAAAACATTTTCCCCTCAGAAAATGAGATTTGTGTGAAAATTTTCTATGGGAAACTTGATTTTGGCAGAATTTTCCTTTGGGAAAAACAAAATGTTTCATTTCACATCAGGACAATATTAATCTTTGTGTCCGCCTGAGTTGCTGCGGTGTCTAATGGGAGCTGCCCCCATTTTCCTCTATTGCAGGGTTTCTCAAACAGGGGTCGCTGCTTGTGTAGGGAAAGCCCCTGGTGGGCCAGCTGGTGTATTTACCTGCCCCGTCCGCAGGTCCGGCCGATCACGGCTCCCACTGGCCACGGATCCCTGCTCCAGGCCAATGGGAGCTGCTGGAAGTGGCGCGGGCTGAGGGACTTACTGGCAACCCTGTTTGAGAAAACTTGCTCTATGGGCCTTGCTCCCCTACTCTGTACCTGGGGCTTAACCTCTGCAGTGCCTCATGCACCGTAGTGGCAGCTTAGCTACAAGGGAGAGACTGTGATGCATCATGTGAGATGTAGTCAGGCCTGGAGCATGGTCCATATTGGAGAATGGAGGCATGAGGGATCTTGAACTATAACTCCCATAAGGTACTGCAGCAGCTCAGGTGAGTGCACAAAGAGCGACTAATATACAGACTATGTGGTCAGGCTGTTGATTAACAAAGTATATTCTCCTTCTATCATGTTCTTTGTTCACTATTTTTTCATGTAATTACTGACCAGCATTCACACTCATCCAGCACCAGTTTCATTTCCAGTTGGTAAACAAAAGATGGGTTGATAATAGAATAGATTTTCACTTACTCTGTATTCTGATAAACTTCCACTGAGATATTAAGTCCTTCTAATTCCTCCTTTAAGATTTGTAGGTCTGAGTTTACAAAACTCAGTTCAAGAAGTGCCTGCTCTCGCACTTTGTTGTTGGTGGTTGCTCTGCAAAGAGAAAGAGATATGCACCTCTGTGACTTCCCAGAGAACAGGCTCTATATTGTACACCAGCTTTGTTGAGCCCCCTTACTGGCATTCCCATCATTTTTAAGATTTTTTTTTCTTAAGAGATGATATGAGAACTCAAGTTTCAGAATTTACTTAGTTTGCTGCCAAGATAGAACTTGGAATAGGTTTCAGATACAAAACAGCATGCAGACACTTAACAGGTTTACTATGTGCTGATCTTTTTGGACTGATTTTAAGATTTAACTTTGAAGACAAAGTAACAGTGAAACAGAAGGGTTTACATCTTAATTATATTCTGATAATAAAAATCTGAGTTGATTACAGGGTTTTATACTAAAATGAGCTGTAAAGAAAAAAGTACATGTCTAACTTTGGTTAAACCCCCTCCCCCATGCCCTTACGGTCACTGGACAATTCATTAATCATCTGGTATGATTACTGTTAGTATTATTTTCTTTAAAAACAAAAAACAGACACTTTTCTCCTCACAAGTAGAATTTCCCTTTAGTTCTGTTTTCCTGATGTGTCTGGATAATCATTTTCTTCCATTTGCAATTCATGTATAGGTGTAGCACCTTTTATACCCTTAGCATAATAGATCTGTCTTGAAATGTAGCCCCTAAAGCATTTCTGCATGTTTCTATTTGGAGTATTTCTGGGTGTCGCTATATTAACACCTGCTTCTAGCATGAATAATCATATAAGCAACCCAATACTGTGTGGTACCTAGAAATCTCATGTTATTTATCATAAATGCTGTTTTAAGATAAACAACTGGCTGGCAACACAAAAATCCATTAAAAAGTTAAGATTGAACAATTGCTTATTTGCTTATGGATTGATTCTCTGAACTTTGGTCCATATAACCAAATAGTCAACAGCCCTATAGAATTATTAGTTAACAAGATCAGTATTTGCTATATAAACATTCCAACTTAGATTAGGACACACCTGCTAACCCATAATTCTCTGTGGAAGTATAAGTCTCATTATTTTACTTGTGTTTCAGCCAGTAATAAAGGAACCAGCATTTCCAGTTTTTCCTCAAACTACGTTAAGAGAGGCTCTCTGTGGACAAAAGACTGGCTTGCTGCTTCTGGAGTCTGCTGAAATGCAAATAAAATCTCAATCTTTGATTTAATTTCTTTTCACTTGAGGAGTACTTTGAGTTAGTCCAACTATGTGAACTATCACCCAGCGGCATACCTAGAAATGAGTCTGAAACACAGTTTGCCCTGGGAGCAGTTGTTTACCTCACAGCACCTACAAAGGACATACATTTAAATAGTCTAATTGAATATGTTCTGATACAATTTGATTTTAGAGATGTACTTGGACTTTAATTACATGGCACACACACACCAGAATTAGGTCCGATCCTACACTCCTTACGTAGCCAGAGCTCCTACTGAAGTCAGCAGCAGTTGCATTTTCAAAAAGTAGACAATGATTTTGGGTGACTGTTTTTGGCATCCCATGTCTTCTGAAAATTAGCCCCAAGTTGGGCACCCAGAAATTAACACAACCAAATACAGTGGCTGTTTTTAAAAACATTGGCCTAAGAGTTCTGCTTGGGTAAGGAATGCAGGCCCAGGTCCTTTTTGAGTAAGATTTCAATTACTCATGTTAATAAATATGAGAGATGTTACTTTGAAATCAGCATTAACAACAATTTAACACATCTTAATTTAGAAAAGAAATGTGGCAAATTTGTAACTTTTATTTAAATGACTCTTCAAATTATAAGGCTGGTTATTAAGCAATAGAATTAAGAGAAATTAAGCAATCCGATTCCATGGTGAAGAAGAGGGTGGTATAAGAAAGTGGATGAAAACTCATACCCTAAGTTCCCTCTAAGCTGTGTGGCCATGTAGCAGCCTATTAAGTGCCGTGCCTGCGGTGAGGAGAGATGCCTCTCCCCCAGCCTGGCCCGGCCCTGCTGCAGCCAGGGGAGAGGCGCCCTTTCCCCAGTCCCGGCCCAGACCTGCTGGAGCTGGGGAAGAAGCGCCTATCCCGTGGCCCTGGCCTCGGAGCTGCTGTGGTGGGGAGAGGCGCTTCTCCCCCCCCCCCAGGCCAGGTGCTTCTGCGGCGAGAGAGAGCTGGGGGAAGTTCTCTCTCCCCGCCATAGCACCGGGGCAGCCTGTACCCTAAACCCCTCATCCCTGGCCCCACCCCAAATGCCTCACCCCCCTGTACCCCAACCCTCTGCCCCAGCCCTGAACCTCTCAGCCTCAGCCCAAAACCAGAGTCTGCACCCCCAGCCGGAGCCCTCATCCCCCCCCCACACCCTAACCCTCTGCCTCAGCCCTGAGCCTCTCATCCCTAGCCCCACCCCCGAGTCTGTACCCCCAGCCAGAGCCCTCACACCACCCCCCCGCACCCTAATCCCTTGCCCCAGCTCTGAGCCCTCTCCCACACTCCAAACCCCTCGGCCCCACCCCCGCTACATGAATTTTGTTATGTGCACCAATAACATAACCTCCTGCACATAAAATTCATTCTGCACGTGCGTGGAAAAAATTAGAGGGAACCCTGCTCAGACCCACCAGAGTATTTGAAAGGTGTGTTTCCCCTCATTTTACAATCACTTTTCCTCGTTGTTTTTTAGTAACTCTTCTTTGCAGTGTTGTTGTAGCCATATTGGTCCAAGGATATTAGAGAGATAAGGTGGGTGAGGTAATATCTTTTATTGAACTTCTATATCTTTTTATTGGACTTCTATATCTTTTTATTGGACTTCTGTTGCTGAAAGAGGCACGTTTTCAAGCTACACAGAGCTCTTAACACTTGTAAGCTTAAAACTTAAAAATCACTTGCTCCATTGTTTCACTGCCTGTGCTGTTAATTTGTTGCTGTGAGACTGCATTAGGAGTGAGGCTGGACTTCTAGCACTGTGTTTCTCTTATCATTTGGCTTTGGAAGAAAGAGATTCGAAGATTTACATGGCGTTTCAAAACCTGTACCAAAAAAAAGCAGGTGAAATGGTGGGCCAGCCTGTCAGTATTGACTGTGTCCCCTTTAGATTTGAATCTTCACCAAGGATTCTTTATAGATAAAATGTCCATTTTATATCTTTTTCTGGAAATTCAGCAGAAAAGTAAACAGGAAACTATATTTTAATTATTCTGCCGAATGTCTCTATCAGGGTAACTGATCCCAGATTCTTTTCTTTAATAAAACTCTTTTCAAATACATTTAGAAACAGTCACTTCTGTAGGCAGCAGAAAATAGCCAGCATGGCTGCCACCCCATGGGTGCATCACAGGCCTCCTGAGCTCCATAGTGAATGCAGGTTTTTCCTGTTGTAAGGGGGAATAATGTCCTTTCTGGGATCCACAGTCATCCTCTTCTCAGAAGAAGAAGCGGCCACCATTCCACCTGATCAACATAGTGAGTCCCCTGAAGCCCTAATTTGAGACAGATTTACTCCTGGCTCGTTGAGTGTCAGCCACCCGCCGGGTTGTTTTAAAGGAGATGCAACCCAAAGTGAATAGGGGGGTTAGCCAAGGAGATGTAGAGAGGTGCCAGGAAGCCAAAAGGTTAATATTTCCCTCCATCTAAGAACAAACATTTGTGATATTCCCTTATACACCATGAAGTGACTGCATTTCAATGAAGATATTTGTACGTACACATAACACAGACCCCGATTTTCTGTGGGCGGGATTGAACCTGGGACCTCTGGAGCTAAATGCATGAGCCTCTACTGCAGTGGTTCCCAGACTTGTTCTGCCACTTGTGCACGGAAAGCCCCTTGATGGGCGGAGCTGGTTTGTGTATCTGCTGTGTCCGCAGGTTCTGCTGATCGTGGCTCCCAATGGCCTTGGTTCGCTGCTCCAGGCCAAAGAGAGCTGCGGGCCGAGGGACGTACTGGCCGCTGCATCCAGTAGCAACCATTGGCCTGGAGCAGCGAACCACAGCCACTGGGAGCCACAATCAGCTGAACCTGCAGATGCAGCAGGTACACAAATCAGCCCAGCCCACCAGGGGCTTTCCCTGCACAAACAGCAGAACAAGTTTGGGAACCACTGCTCTACTGCATGAGCTAAAAGTCACATGGCTCTTAGCTGAGGCTGTAGCAGACTCATTAATCTCTAAGTGGTCTCAGTGCCACTAGAGGGGACAGAACACCACACTCAGGAGCTGTGCAGGTTACATATAACATGTAAAGTCAGAAAGCCCCATTCTGAAACTCAGTGCCCTTACCTCAGTGGCCTATACAACAGCTCTTTGGTGAGCATGAAACAGAGAGATCTACAAATTTTAAGCAAAATAAATAGCCAAAAAATATCTCTATGGCAAGATGAGCACCAAAATAAAAGTCAATCACTGAGAGGCAAAAAATCCCCAACTAGTGTAAATTGTCTAGCTCCATGAAAGTCATAGGAGTTAGGATGATTTACATCAGCTAAGAATATGCCCCTGAGTGTCTGTCACTTCCAACATCTGAGGGGTAAGGCAGGTGTGCAGGCAAGTGGGAATCTAGTCAAAGAAGTCATGCTTAAGAAAAGTGTTTTTGTTTTTTTTCCAGAGAGACTGGTTATCTGTTTATTATAAAATAAAAAACAGGAAATTATCTACATGATGGAAAAAGATTTCAGCACTTTAGTGGAATGGACAACTTCATGATACTGCAGCCATTTGAGAAATTTAGTCCACATACTTTCCAAGAATGTCACCATCTCTAAATAAGTAATACTCCTTGTCTTCCAGTACTACTTTAGTACGCCATATTCTGGTAGCAGAATCTTCTCACCAACTTTAACACTAACTGGCTGAATCTCTCCACTCTTTCCTTTGGATCCCGATCCAACTGCCACTACTTTGCTTGTAGCACTTTTCCTTGAGATTTATCTGGAAGCATGATGCCTCCTTTGGTTACAGTCTCAGCCGCACATCTTTCAACCAGAACACGGTCAAATGGGAAGAAACTTCCTAAATGCTTTCCCTGCCATGGCGCGCCGAGTCCCTCCGCTCACCGCCCTGTGACTTACATGAGTAATTTTCTCTGAAGAAATCACATTGACTGAATTCTTGCTCTTGTACACTGAAAACTCTCCACAAACCCACAGATTCTCCAGTCATGGCAGATTAAAGACACCATATGAAGCAGTTTTAAATACCAAGCAGAAATCCACATCCACAAATAACAGGAGGGAGAGCTGTTGGGTGGAAATTAGCAACTAAGTGGTAAGGGTTAGATCAGGGGTTCTTAAACTTTTGTACTGGTGACTCCTTTCACACAGCAAGCCTCTGAATGTGATCCCCCTTATACATTAAAAACACTTTTTTATATATTTAACACCATTATAAATGCTGGAGGCAAAGCAGGGTTTGGGGTGGAGGGTGACAGCTCGCGACCCCCCATGTAATAACCTCGCAACCCCCTGAGGGGTCCCGACGCCCAGTTTGAGAGCCCCTGGATTAGATGGTCCTTATTGTGGGACAATATAAGGCTTATACTGCAAGGCAGATATAGGTAGGGGTCTACATAAATGGTTTGTTTGTTTTTTCATTTTTTAATATATAAAAAAGCCTTCTAACAGCAGGCAAATGAAAGAGAAATCCCCTCTCCACCACAGACCAGCTATGGGGTTTCCCCATAAACACTGCAAGGTCAGATTTTTAAGATAAATAACTCAGAGAACTAAAGAATACCAAAGTGGAAAGACAGAATCTCAAAAGGCAAGTGCACAAAAGGAAGGAAGTTCATGCTTTACAGATGTGAAGTTGGGAGATTGTTTTAGTTCTGTGGCAACCTGACACTTCACTCTAGATAGCACGCAGGGTTTCACACAAACCAGGGGAAGCCCAGAGATCATTTTATGCCATCAAGATAGGAAGCGTTTTTTCCTTTCAGAATCAGAAACTGGCATTACAGACAAGTGAGCCTGTATAGCACCTGCAAAAACTCCAGGAGTGGATTAAGTCTGTAATGGGGTACAATTTTTAAAGGCTCCTATTGATTTTCCTAAGTCCAATTTTCAAAAGCCACTTAGACTCTTAGGAGTCTAAGGCCTGGTCTACACTAGGAAATTAGGTTGGTATAACTATGTTACTCAGGGGTGTGAAAAATCCACTCCTCTGAGTGACACAGTTAAACCAACCTAACCTCCAGTATAGACAGCACTAGGTCAGAGGGAGGATTCTCCTGTTAACTTAGCTACTGCCTCTTGGGAGGTGGAGTACCTACATCAATGGGAGAACCCCTCCTGACGGCATAGATAGCATCTTCACTCAAGTGTTGCAGCAGTGCACCTGTACCGCTGGAGTGGTTTATATGCAGACAAGCCCTTACTCTCATTGAAAGTCAGTGGGACTTAAGCTCCTAAACAGCTAAGTGACTTCTGAAAACAGGACTTAGGTAAGTCATTCAGGCACTTTTGAAAATTTTACCATGGAGCCCAGGTCCAGGAACATTATTCCTTCAACCTTCAAAAAAAATCTGGCCCACTGCGTCATCTAGCCTGCTGACCAAGTCAGTCACATGCCTCTCAGATGCAGTCTATTCCACCCTCTTCTTTCAGGTCATGTCATAATGAAGCCTAAGGAATTAAAAGGGGCACAATGGACATAGGTCCTGCATGAGCAACAGCTAGCAGCAATCAGCCATATGCCACACTGCCTGCTGCTCACTAACTCACTATTCTGCTGGTGAGACCCTCTGCGAGTGGGCCACAGATCTGAAGGATCTTGGGAAGATCTGTTTTGTGGGAATCACACTCTTAAAGACAATTAATATTCAGAAAAATGTTCATTTATTTCCTTTACAAGTAGGCATCATGCTAACAACCACTATCTAACGAAAGACTCCAGGAAAAACTGAATTAGGATAATTTCAACAGTCTTCAAACGGAGTCATTTAAGAACTTGAGTCTAGTGCAATGCCCTTTTTCTGCAATACAGTGGCTTTCAAAATGCACTTTGAAAACATAAAAACATAATACAGTAACTCCTCACTTAAAGTTTTCCCAGTTAACATTGTTTCATTGCTGATAAATTAGGGAACATGCTTGTTTAAAGTTGTGCAATACTCCCTTATAAGATCGTTTGGCAGCCACCTGCTTTGTCCACTGCTTGCAGAGAGAGCAGCCCATTGGAGCTAGCTGGTGGGGGCTTGGAACCAGGATGGACCGGCAGCCCCCATCAGCTCCCTGCTTCTCTACGTTCCCTGTGCGGCAACCACCATAGCCGGCAGTTCAGCTGTCCCTTCCCACACTGCCATGTGCTATTCCTGCCCTCTGCCTTGAAGCTGCTCCCGGGAGCCTCTTGCTTGCTGTCCGGGGGGCGGGAAGAGGGGGACTAATGTCAGGGTGTCCCCCTCCCCCCTGCTCCTGCACCCCACTTACTCCATCTCCATGGGGAAAGGGGAGGGGAGGACACAACATGAAAGGGTTCAGGATGGAGGGAGCTTCCTGGAAGCAGCTGCTGTCTCAACTTTCTGATCTACTTAAAAAGGCAGCGTACTTAGAGTGTGGTCAGCCTACTTAAAGGGGCAATCTCTCTCTCTCACACAGGGTGTGTGTCTCTGTCTGCCGTGCTGTCTCCCCTCCCTCTATTCGTGCTGCCTTGTAGAGTGCCAGGCTACATTAACAACAATGTGTTAACCCTTGAGGGCTCAGCCAAAAGCTAGTTCATCATTTAGCAGTAAGGCATTCCCTGGGAAATATCTCACCCTCTTCCACCCTCTGACTTCACCACCTCAACCAAGCTTCACAATCATCATCGCTGTGTACAGTATTAAATTGTTTGTTTAAAACTTATAGAGTGTGTGTGTGTGTGTGTGTGTGTAATATATATATAAAAAAAAATAAAATATAGTCTTCTGTCTAGTGAAAAAAATTTCCCTGGAACCTAACCCTATTTACATTAATTCTTATGGGGAAATTGGATTTGCTTAACATCATTTCACTTAAAGTTGCATTTTTCAGGAACATAACTACAACGTTAAGCGAGGAGTTACTGTATAACAGTTAATGACTTTATAGAGATGGGGCATTACATAAGGCTGTTAGCAGAACATCCAGCTGAGTTTATTCAGCAAATTAAGGGAGCAGCGAGGCAGCTATCTGAGAACTGAAGGACACCTCTGCTGAAAGAACAAAAAACATTTTGTTGCTTTAGACCAGGGGTTGGCAACCTTTTGGAAGTGGTGTGCCGAGTCTTCATTTATTCACTCTAATTTAAGATTTCGCGTGCCAGTAATACATTTAACAGTTTTTAGAAGGTCTCTTGCTATAAGTCTATAATATATAACTAAACTATTGTTGTATGTAAAGTAAATAGGTTTTTTAAATGTTTAAGATGCTTCATTTAAAATTAAATGAAAATTAAGAGTCCCCTGGACTGGTGGCCAGGACCCAGGCAGTGTGAGTGCCACCGAAAATCAGTTTGTGTGCCACCTTCAGCATGCATGCCACAGGTTGCCTACCCCTGCTTTAGACAGAAAAGAGTGATGGAAACATACCGTAAAAGATTTTCAGCACCAGTTCTCAACCTTACTGCTTTCAGGATCTGCTGGTTTAGGGCAGCTCTTTGATTTTGCAGTTTGCTTCGGCCAGTCTCAGCCAAAGGGTTACATCCCTAGAATAAAGGAAGCAAATTATTTTTAAGAAGCTTACAACAGGACCGAAAGAAAAAAGTGAATAGCATTGATTTCAAAGACATGGATATGAAAATCTTAACCGATAAAGCATGACACGTAAAGCCATTTGATTAAAGAGTGTTCTTTATTTTAAACCTAAGAAAATTTATTCCCAAATTTAAAAAAGGAAAAAAAAACCTCAGCTCAGGCTGACGATTTCTCAGTTACCCTGCAGTAAATTTACAGTTACTTCCTTGATGTCAATGGAGTTTGTGTGAATCTTGAGCAACTACACTGAGGTCCATAGAGTTACTCCAAAGTTACACAACAGTGTGCCTGAGAGAAGAGATGTTGTATTGTCATGATAAAAATCCTAATATGATGGTAAAAGGAATGAAAAGTCACAGATCCTGGCCAGGGTTTTTTAATTAAAATCAATTGTTTTTTAAAAGAACAAAAGTGATTTTTAAGGGTAACTGAAAAGGCCTGAGATTCTTCAGTTTAACTTATTCCCTAGTCTCCTCTGTCTAGAGGTCTAAGCCCTAGTTTCAGGCAGAACACTGTGCACAAGCGTCTACCAAATACACGTAGCAAGGATGCCCAGCTCTTGAAATCTACCTTGTAGAATTCCACACTACTATCTTCTTTCCATACAAAATACCAAAAATGTGCACCATAAAACACTGGATTTTATAATTTGCTTCATATGTACATGTCTCCAGTACTAAGTGTGATGGTTTGTCATCATACTAACTTCTGTTCTTTTCATGGAAGTGATTTAATAGCATGAGCTGGCCATATGATGTTTGTTTATGGAGATACTAGCTAGCTCAGCATCAAATGACACTTGAAAAATTGGCTACCATATGGAATGACAGGCCCAATTTTGTGAGAACTGAGTGCTTTCAACAGCTCACAAGATCTGGCCCTTATAAAAGTGTATAGAATAACTGCCTTCAATGTTATTTGTCCAGCCAGGAATATCTACAATTTTTGTATGTGCTCTGCATATGAGTATAAAGCAGACCCTAAGACAACACAAATAGTATATGGTTAAGACTGAGCCATTCTGATTTTTGTGGTCACTGATAAAATGAAACTGTTATGGATGGATAAGTACTTTTTTCTGAAGTTTACACGGCTTTTCTAAGGAGGCAGAAGTAAAGCTGTTTGAGTGCCTTGTTTGAGAAGTGCAACCTTATCTATGGATTTCTTGGGTTTCTAATTATTTTTTTTCATATGTTCTTGAACAGTAATATGCACTCACACCACTGATACACGCATGCAATCTTAACTACTTGATTTTGAAACAAGTAGGGGCAACACTTAGCACAATGTAACCTAACCCAAGCATACCTATTTAATATTTCTTAGGTGTCTTGTCTTCACAACTTGTTCAGCATTTATTGGATCAAGGCCTATGTTATGATTTCATCTAGCCTATTATAATTAATTTAAAAGTCCTCATTGCAATATTTAAGTTTGAAAAGTTTGCATTTTACACGGTATCTACTAAGTAGGTAAAGTAGCAGCAGAACAGGTGTAACCATCTACAGCAGCACAAAGGTTGCCAGATTGCTTGAAAAACATGTCAAGTTACATTACTCTCTAGTTACTGATGAGCTTCAGCACTGAAGCCAATTATAGTGGAGGCCTGAAATTCAAAGTTTTGGTGCATAGTAAATGTCCTTCTTTGTCAAGTATAGTGGGGGATTTACTGGAGAAAGCAGCCATATGTAGCAGACTCGTGCATTAATTTAAGGACAGTAGAATAGTTATCTCGGGCATGAAGATGCTCAAATGTAAAATTCCAGTTCTAGAGAATTTTATACTGTTTTATATGCATACAGAGATATCTGTGGAGGGTTCTTATGCTCATAGACTTTAAGGTCAGAGGGACCATCATGATCATCTAGTGTGACATCCTGCACATTGCTGACTACAGAACCTCACCCATCCATTCCTAAACATAACATATACCCAACAGGATGGCATGGTATCCCTTTCAGTCCTATGATTCTATGTCTAAATGGTTCCCTGATCTCCTTGCTGCTGATCTACCCTTAGCCTGCTGTGCTGTCCCCTCTCCTCTTGTACTGCCTATATTCCATTTTGTATTATATAATCCCTGCCTCTGCTATAGCTGCTCATCATCATAAAATAAATCAATTGGAATATAAATATTGTACTTACTTCTCAGTGTATAGTATATATAACAGTATAAGCAAGTCATTGTATGAAATTTTAGTTTTAATGACTTCACTAGTGCTTTTTATGTAGCCTGTTGTAAAAGTAGGCAAATATCTCAGAGTTGATGCACCCCTGGAAGACCTCTGCGAACCCCCAGAGGTACACGTACCCGACTGAGAACTACTGCAGTAGCTCAAGTGTACTAACTTGAGCTAACTACTCTAGTGAATACAAGACTTAGGACTGGATGTGCTCCCTCTCTGTCTGTCTGTCTGTTCTGCACTTTTGTCTCCCTGATGGAGGGCTCTCTTGGGACCAGGGGTCTGTTTCTGGGGAAAGTTGCTGCAGGACCCCTTCTGTACAGAGTCCTGGGGTCGCTGACTATGCCCTGGTCTACACTAGGAAATTAAGTCAGTATAACTATGTTGCTCAGGGGTGTAAAAAATCCACACCCTTGAGCGATGCAATTAAACTGACCAAACCCCCAGTGTAGACAGCGCTAGGTTGACAGGAGAATTCTCCCCTCAATCTAGCTACAAGCTTTTGGGGAAGTGCCACTGCCAATGGGAGAACTCTTCCCATTGGCATAGGTAGTGTCTTCGCTGAAATCCTGCCACATTTTAAGTGTAGACAAGCCCTATGTAGGATTCACTGGCAGGCTGGCTCCACTAGAATCAGGATGCCAGAGAACTGGTGCACAGGAGTCAGCACGGAGATCAGTGCCCTTGTGCAGATAACCTGTATCTCCAGCAGATGTCGGGGATCTGTGAAGTTTGGGGTGAATTTTCTCTCCGTCTGCAAAGGGGGTAGGCATATAACTCTCATACACCTTGATTTGGATAAAAACTCCATGAAGGGAACCAAACTGTATTTTACCTCCTGTAGGATCTCCACCTCCACCATGTCTCACATATTCACAAACAGGTCTTTTTGCAGGAAAGTAAACTTTGGTTCCATGTTTGTAAAATGCCAAGAACATTGTTAATGCTCATGACATAGCTGGGATCCAGATCTCTGGTCTTAACGCACAACACTTTATGTCTTATAGTAACTATTAAAATTACTCTCAAATGTTTCCTTTTCAATAGATGTTCATTAAAGTGTGACTGATCAGAAAAGTGGCTGCATAAAAATGGAAACTTCTTACTCAACAGATTTGTTCCTTGTGTGTACTGGCAATAGTCATATCTGTTTAGATGTGTTACATAACTTCCTTGTACTCCTGTTGGCTCTGCAGAGCCAACATATAGCTCTGAGAGGTGAGCTGGATTATATCCTGGCTCATGGATCAACAGTAAAATTATTCCAATTTAAGAACCTTTATTGCTACTGATGATGCTTAATTCAGAGATTCCAGTCTGAGTTTGCAGTTCAGGTAATTAGAAAAAGATTGTTTTATTTGTAAACTGAACAAATTTGCTATGAAATTAATAAACAATGAACCTCATGCTGCCATTTTATAGTCATTTTTTCAGAGTATAATTGCAGGTTATATATGCTGTTGCATATAGCTCAAATGCTATATTGAGTTCATAAAGCAATGAAACCCCCTGTGCTGTCTAAAATTTATGTAGTTATTTACTACTGTAACTTCCTGCTTCGGTGAATAGTGTTGGTAAACTACAGAAACAGGATGCTGGAGTATTTTTAATGAATTCTTATCAGAGGCAAGCCCCATATGACTCATGTTATAGAAATGTACCACATACTCTTGATATTAAGTAACTTCTGCAAAGAAACTGAAGTTACATACAGACTCCAAAATCAGAAGAGATTATGTGGACTATCAGTGCTTGCCTGTGGAGGTTGCTAGCTTGTTTGATAGCAATCCATTGGCTAATTAATTAACAATGCAGACAGATTTCTGTCTAGTTCTTCTATTTATGATTTAGGGGACTTTTAAAGGAGGAAAGTGGGGGCTCCTCAGTGCTCTGTCAGGAATGTGTAAGACTAAGGGGAGTAAAGATAGAAGAACTGTACCCCTTTTTTCTTATTTTCCTAAAAATTGTGCAGGTCTCTCCTGTTGCTCATGACATCCAGGAGAATACAAGCCTAATCACTTGTTGATAAATTAGTCTCAATTTGCATAATTTTGTATCCAGACAGCTTCATCAAAGTTTAAGAATATCTGATGTAAGAGCATATTGTGGAGATGATCCCAGATTAAATTGTATTCTCTCTACATTTGGGAAAGCTGATTATCATGTCCTTGTTTCAGTAAGAGTGAAAGAAGGAAATGCAGAGAGCTAATAGGTTGTGGCTTCAAACATACTGCAGCACACAGAAATATTCAGCCTGAGAGATGATCATGAATTGAGACACACCATTTTTACTCTGTGTGTTGAGGCCATCATGGCACTCGCTGACGTGGCTGATTTTGAAACTGAAAACAGTTAGCTTTCAGAACTTTGTCCCTTTAACACACAATTTGTGTTGGCAGTGAGACCTCTAAGCAAGCAGCACGCTACCTGGTTCAACATAAAACCTGACAGTCAATAGTCTCAAGGTGACGCAGCTGATAATACTCTCCCCTGTGGGCCAGATGGTCGTTCAAGTTCCACATCATGACAGGGACCCAGATTTGCAGTTCAGTTTTAGGACACACTGCATCACCTTCTTCCTATTTCTGCCCTTTGCCAAATGAAAATTAAAGTTTCTCTGGCATGTTTCACTAACAGTATAGGATAACCCTAATGTCCTGGTTGATGGTACAATACCTCCCTCTGCAAAACAGATTCCAACATTCAAATCTAGAGCATTAACTATTGTTGAAAAGCATGCAGGTTGTGTAAGCAAACAGAGCAGTCACAGCACTGCTAGTACTTAACTAATAATTTGGATACCAGCAATATGAAAAAGTTATAAATAAATATATTTTTGATCTATTTAACTATATTTATGTATTTAATATACACAATGGCACTCACATGATCAGTTTCTGTTATGGAGTATCTGAATCTGTTAATCAGACTACCCATACTTTGGGTTTACCGAAAATGTTTTGACTTGAAAGTTGGACAATAAGTGAAGAGCTTTTGTCTGACTGTGTCTTCTAAAACCTTTGGAGAACCACACTGGAAATGGATAACTATAGTTTTATTTATTTTAGTTCATATATATTAAAATCACCTAATCCCCACACTAGCTGTTATCATAATTTCTAAAACAACAGTCCATACTAAATAAGACTATCAATTAATCGTAGTTAACTCATGCGATTAACTCAAAAAATTAATTGTGATTTTAAAAATTAATCATGATTAATCACAGTTTTAATCACACTGTTAAACAATGGAATACTAATTGAAATGTATTAAATATTTTGGATGTTTTTCTACATTTTCAAATATATTGATTTCAATTACAACACAGAATACAAAGCGTACAGTGCTCACTGTATATTATTTTTATTACAAATATTTGCACTGTAAAAATGATAAACAAAAGAAATAGTATTTTTCAGTTCACTTCATACAAGTACTGTAGTGCAATCTCTTTATCGTGAAAGTGCAACTTACAAATATAGATTTTGTTACAAAACTGCCTTCAAAAACAAAACAATGTAAAACTTTAGAGCCTACAAGTCCACTCAGTCCTACTTCTTGTTCAGCCAATTGCTAAGACAAACAAGTTTGTTTACATTTACAGGAGATAATGCTGCCCGCTTCTTATTTACAGTATCCCTTGAAAGTGAGAACACTCATTCGGATGGCATTTTTGTAGTCCACATTGCAAAGTTTTACATTCCAGATATGCTAAACATTTATATGCCCCTTCATGCTTTGGCCATCATTCCAGAGGACATGCTTCCATGCTGATGACTCTCATTAAAAAAATAACGTGTTAATTAAATTTGTGACTGAACTCCTTGGGGGAAAATTGTATTTCTCCTACTCTGTGTTTTATCTGCGTTCTGCAGTATATTTAATGTTATAGCAATCTCGGATGATGACCCAGCATGTTGTTCATTTTAAGAACACTTTCACTGAAGATTTGACAAAAAATGCAAAGAAGGTACTAATGGGACATTTCTAAAGATAACTACAGCACTGGACCCAAGGTTTAAGAATCTGAAGTACCTTCCAAAATCTGAGAGGGACAGCGTGTGGAGCATGCTTTCAGAAGTCTTAAAAGAGTAACACTCTGATGCAGAAACTACGTAACCCGAATCACTAAAAAAGAAAAACAATCTTCTGCTGGTAGCATCTGACTCAGATGATGAAAATGAACATGTGTTGGTCTGCACTGCTTTGGATTGTTATTGAGCAGAATCCATCATCAGCATGGATGCATATCCTCGGGAATGGTAGTTGAACCATAACAGGACATATGACTCTTTAGCACATCTGGCACATAAATATCTTGCAACGCTGGCTACAACAGTGCCATGTAAACACATGTTCTCACTTTCAGGTGGCATTATAAACAAGAAGCAGGCAGCATTGTCTCCTGCACATGTAAACAAACTTGTTTGTCTCAGCGATTGGCTGAACAAGAAGTAGGACTGAGCAGACTTGTAGTCTCTAAAGTTTTACATTGTGTTATTTTTGAATGCAGTTTTTTTGTGTGTGTAATTCTACATTTGTAAGTTCAACTTTCATGATAAAGAGACTGCACTACAGTACTTGTATTAAGTGAATTAAAAAACTCTTATTTTTAGTGCAAATATTTATAATAAAAATAAATATAAAATGAGCATTGTATACTTTGTATTCTGTGTTGAAATTGAAATCAATATATTTGAAAATATGGAAAACATTCAAAAATATTTAAATAAATGGTATTCTAATATTGTTTAACAGTGTGATTAATCGTGATTACTTTTTTTAATCGCTTGATAGCCCTAATATAAAAATCTAGCAGCAAATCCCAATTTACAGCAAAGTCGTGATCTTAATGTTCTTCTGAACAACAAAAGACTTTAAAAGGGAGCTTAACACTAGAAAAGGAATTTGAGGTTGCATTGTTTCCACGGGTTCACATTATTTTCATATAAAAGTGCCATGGCATATTGTTTTTGACAGTGGCATGCTCTTGCCCTTCACTGGTGGAACCAAATACCAACAATCTACTTTATTTCTTTTCCCCTGGAGGGTCCCTATTGGATGTCCCCAAACACTTAGCAATTTTCTTCATGCCTTTTCTTCTACCCCTTGATGCCCTGCATTGCCAATTACTATATTTCTGGCCCAGAATGACTCAGCAAAAATCAACTTTAAAGCAACTATGCCAAATTAGAGAAGCTGATGTTGAATGTAACGCAGCCCCCAGGCTGAGTACACTCATATCCTGAGCATTAAGTGGTTGCCTAGTACCATGATAATCTTGAAATGGGGAATCCCTGTAACAGTACCTTTGCCCATATTGGTAGTCCATGCATAATATGGCTTTATTAACACAGTACCAGGAAGAGACATTGGCTATCTGGAGCAAAAAATGTGAGTTGTCCCTTTTGATCCCCAATCTATGAGATACTGGTAGTTTCTTTGTAGACTAGGAAGATATAATACATAACCCACCCTTACAAATGGAAAATAGTTGTCCAGAGTACAGTGATCAGAAGGGAAAATGTGGTCTGGTCCCCAAATGAAGAAGCAGATAGTATCCTTCATTTGACTGGATGCCAGAGCGCTTTACCTAAAAATAGATTTCTTTTTCAGCGTCAGAAATTCAGCTGTGACGTACACAAAATAATGATTACTCAGCTGTTTGGCAATCAGAAGAGGTATTAATGTCAGTGAATATGATGTATAGTAGGTATTTGAACTGAGAGGGTGAGTCATGATATGCTAATTAGAGATGGTGATGCAGAGTTGAAACTGGGTGTGCGTCCTTGCTTCTCCACCCAGTGTAACCCTGTATTGCTTGTGAAGCAAAGGGCATGATCCTGCAAATACTTACACATGTAACTTTACTTACACAAGTTGTTTAATTGACTTAAGTAGGGCTAGATTTCTGAGTAAAGTTATTCGTTTGAGTAAGTATTTGTAGCACTCAGACTAAAGTCTGCCAATGAACATCATAAATATAATAATATCTCGTCCTGCCACAAATACCAAAAGTTTCTCTTGATATTTTATCAGTTCAGTGTTGTCAACTCTGTGATTTTATTACATGTATCTTTTGTTACTTGGTGTTTTTCTTGAAGCTACAGTTATCAGAGTCATGAGAATCTCAGCTTTCATTTTAAAAAAGCATGGTTGCATAGAAAAGCTGGAAAATATGAACCCTAAAGGCTCAAAAGACAGTAGGAAAATAGAGAACTAAAAACAAATAATTTTCTCTATAAAGTCATGAATCATGACTTTTTGGGGCCAGGCTCACATTTTTTTTTAAACACTTCATGTTGACAATATAGAATCATAGAACTCGTAAGGACCTCGAGGTGTGATCTTGTCCAGTCCCCTGCATTCATGGAAGGATTAAGTATTGTCTAGAAGACCATCACTGACAGGTATTTGTCTAATCTGCTCTTAAAAATCTCCAGTGATGGAGATTCCACAACGTCCCTAGGCAGTTTTTTCCAGTGCTCAACTACCCAGACAGTTAGGAAGTTTTTTCTTAATGTTTGCTTTGCTTCTTGTTCTATCCTCAGAGTTAAGAAGAACATTTTTTCCCTCAACCTTGTAACAACCTTTTAATCATAGACTATCAGGGTTGGAAGGGACCTCAGGAGGTCATCTAGTCCAACCCCCTGCTCAATGCAGGACCAATCCCCAACTAAATCCCTAAATGGCTCCCTCAAAGGTTGAACTCACAACCCTGTGTTTAGCAAGCCAATGCTCAAACCACTGAGCTATCCCTCCCCCCTATTTTCTCCCCTCTCAGTCTTCTCTTCTCCAGACGAAACTAACCCAATGTTTTCAGTCTTCCCTCATAGGTCATATTTTCTAGACCTTTAATCATTTTTGTTGCTGTTCTCTGGACTTTCTGCAATTTGTCCACATCTTTCTTGAAATGTGGTGCCCAGAACTGGACACAATACTCCAATTGTCAGTTGCTTCTAGGCTTTGCTATCAAATAAGAAATGGCCAGTTGCAAGTGATTGTGTATTGTTATCTAAATATTAAGACAGAATAATTGTTTTACAGAGATGGCTAGAAACATCAAACCAATAATATATTCCCTTTCAAGAGAAGAAAAGACTACATTCTTGTTCACACTATTTACTAGAATTTTCCAGCCAACCTTTTGATGACTGTTATAAGTCTATAACAGGGAAAAAAGGGAACCTTAAGATCTAGTGTAATTGCACCATGAACAGTTATGGCACTTACAAATAATTGTTTACTTTAGTTAATTTTTTTTTTAACTCCAGGCACTTTAAAAAGGTGAAACAAATGTTTAATACAAAAGTTAATACATTAGTTACAGATTTTTAAAATAGCTATAATATAATCTACACCAGTGCTTCTCAAAGCCGGTCCGCTGCTTATGCAGGGAAAGCCCCTGGCAGTCCAGGCCGGTTTGTTTACCTGCCGCGACTGCAGGTTTGGCCAATCGCGGCTCCCACTTGCCGTGGTTTGCCACTCCAGGCCAATGGGGGCTGCAGGAAGGGCGGCCAGCACATCCCTCTGTAGCGGCGAACCGCGACCAGTGGGAGCCGCGACCAGCCGAACCTGCGGATGCAGCAGGTAAACAAACCAGCCCGGACCACCCGGGGCTTTCCCTGAACAAGCGGTGGTCCGACTTTGAGAAGCACTGATCTACACTATAATATAGCAACCAGCCACAACATAATATTTGCCAAACAAAACCAAAAATAGTAATAATGCATCACAGAAGTCAGTTTCTTGAAGAGACAGTCTGGGTTGGTTAGTTCACTCTGAGATTCAGTTCTTTTTCCTGTTGGGGTGTTCCTGACATAGGGGAATGAGCATGTGTGTGACTGTGATACAGAATGTGAAAGGTAGTAAATTCTTTCTGTCTAATCATTGCAACATTCTTTCTCTCTTTCCCAAGATAGAAAAAAGGACAAACAGACAAATGAATATTCCTACGTAAAAGCTAATGATGGTTGCCTGACTACTAATCACTGTAAGAGCCGCACCAGCCCTGCTGGAGGCACAGCTGTAGCAGGTTAGCAAATGGAAACCTTACGCACAGGAAACAGGATAACACCCCAAACCTTACAAATAATAAGCCTAATATTTTAGATCAAGATCCTAATATCTTTATTGGCAGTAACCTTTATTATGGAGTTTTGGTTGGTTGATTTTTGTTCCTTTCTTCAAAATAGGGAGAATTAACAAGTTCTGATTTCTTTTACCCTGACTGGTCTGCAGCACCCTTTTCTTTATGAACTGACCCAGCTGTTTGGTCTGTATGGCAAATATCCAATCAGATCGGGCCAGAGTAGTTTACAGAGACATAGTGCTAAGAAAGAGAAGCAGGATGAACACATCAAGCTGACCAGGACTTACAAATTAATTAAACTGGCTACCCTTTTAGTCCAGCTATAGCACAATATATATCCTACAAAGGAATCTAAATTCAAGACTCAAGGTTGGTCAGTCACCTCCAGGCCAGTAGAAGCTTGGAATGCTGCAAAAGTGATATGCTCAGTAAATGGGCTGAAGAAGCATTTTAAATCACTCTATTTCAACCTTCCTGATAGCTTTGGGAGTAAGTGATGATAGTCCACCTAGAGTAAGATTTATTATAAATTGTGGATGGGAAATGTCTACTAGATGGAGCTGGTCAGAAAAAAATTTCTGTGGAAAATTCAGATTTTTTGTTCCGGAGGATAATGGGGCTGAAAAATTAATGTTCCAATTAAAAACAATTAACAGAAAATGTTTAGCCAGTCCTACTACTAGATAACTGAATCTGCAAGTACAGGATGTGGTCTCTGGGACTGAATTGGAGCTGTTCTGTAATAATCCATGAATACTGTATGTTGACATGGTTATTGGGATGTTTACTGACTGAATATATTGGTGTAGTTTAATAGGGGATTGTAAGGAAAAACAAGCAGGAGGAAAAAGAATAGCTCAAGATAAGCCACTTCTCCACAAAAACTTGAGAGTTGAGATGCTGTGAGAAGAGGAAAAGGTCCCTGAACCCAGGAGATCAAAAGAAGCAAGGTACGTTTAAGAGGAAATACTCTCTTTAGAGGGGTGGTGTTGTTTGGGGAAACTAGAGTGGGACACAGGGCACCCATTGGGGTGTCTGAAGAAGTACCATTACCATCAAGGGATCTTTAGGTAAAATAGACATGTGTGTGTGGGCAGTTTGTTGCTTTAAAATCCTCTCCCTAAATGCTTTGTTCATACTGTAAAATAAATAATACTTTGGTTTAAGAAAGTTTCGTCAACAAATGAAGATTAAGGTAGCACAAACAAACAAAACAGAAGCCTCAGAGCTAAGAGAGGTTCTGAGAACCCTTCATAGAACAAAATATTAATTAAGCAAGAATGCTAGTTTAGCATTAGTAGGCTGGGAGAAGCAGGATTAAGTTTATACCTGTTAGTAGTAAAAGGACACTGTCCATATGTAAGATATATCAGTTTCTCTCAAATGATGCAAATAAGTTGCTTTCTGTGGTAATGACAAAAGAGTTGCCAAAAATCAGAAACCCCACAAATTTTGACGTAGGGTGTAAACTGATCTATATTAAAAGTTTCACTGTTTGTATAGTAAACTTGTTCTTAAAATGATTAAAGACCTTTGATGGGTATCAGGAGATCTGATCTTTATTCCTAGCTTTGTCAGACTTCCTGGGTGTTCTTGGGCAAGTTCCTGAAGCAATCTGTGCATTAAAATAAGGAAAAATACTTCCGCACTTCAAAAAGATAGTGTGAGGCTAAATTCATTGTTTGAAAAGTGCTTTGAGATCCATTCATGAAAGGTGGTATTGAATAGAAAATAAATGTTTCTATTTGCTCCACTGTCTTGAGATTTTAAGTCAGCTGTTTAATTAAGTGGTTTTCTGATGTTAATACAAAGGAAGTATCTTTGAAAGATATCCTTGGTGCATGCACCAACAAAATTTGTAAAACAGTCCTTAAAGCCTTAGAAGAAAAAAGTACTGTGTAAAATACACTTTACTTTAAACATTTCAGGATAAGCCTAAGGCCACAAACAAACAATGCAATCGCCAGTTCAGTTGTATAGAGTCCTCTAGGGCTCTATTCAGGCTGATGAAATTTGATTTCCACACTTCAGGCCATATATACAGCCACAGGGTTTCCATGGCTTGACTGCTTTAGAGCCTAATCCTGTTCCAGAATCTAAAAGGGGTTTTTATTTGTAATGATTTTGTGGAACTGAGGCTCTGATCTTTGACAGTATTATCTACCAATGCATAACAGGAAGTATTGTTTCCTCGCTTACATTTATATACACCTGTTGAGGACTGAAGGCTTTATACTTTCAGCCAAACCGTTAAAGTTGACAGTTTTTCAAAAATTTGTTTGTTGGACTAATCTAAACTCCTCAAAAAATCTAGAGTAGATGGGTGGAAGCGCCATTGTAATAACAGCTCATTCCAAACCTAGATACCCAGCCAAAAATGTATAATTCAGGTTTTGTTTGAGCTGCATTTCTAACCTAGTTTTAGAGCAGTAGCCGTGTTAGTCTGTATCAGCAAAAATGAGGAGTCCTTATGGCACCGTAGACACTAGAGACTAACAAATTTATTTGGGCATAAGCTTTCATGGGTTTTAGCCCACGAAAGCTTACGCCCAAATAAATTTGTTAGTCTCTAAGGTGCCACAAGGACTCCTTGTTGTTTTTAACCCTAGTTTTGTAACCTCAAACTTCTTTTGACATAAGTGGAAGTCTTGGGTGCATAAAAGATATCTTATCTGGTCCATCAAAATGTACCGTGGACAAAGTGAAGGCAAACTGATCAGACTTCTTTCTTTCTAGTTTTGAAACAATGGACAAGACTTTGATTTAACCGTAAATCTGAAGTAACAAATTAAAACTATGCCTATTTATATTTAAAGTAAACTGTATTTTTCCTTTTACTTGAGTCTTACATCAGTGCAACACCATTGATTTCTGGGGAGTTCTCCTAATTTACACCAGTGTAACTCAAAGGAAAATCAGTTCCATTTTTTTAAAGTTTGCCTAAAGAACATATATTTCCTTAAGAAGGTTGAGAGCTAACTGAAACACTGAGATAAATCAGGCACTACTGTAATGCATTTATTTTTATTTAACTTGTAAAAAATACTGCCTGTCTTATTTGTAACCTTTCTTCAAGTTCTTAAGCTTCATTTTCTAGCAGTCTTGATTTAAAGTACAGCCCATGAGATAACCAGATGTGCAATACTGTAGAAAAGTTGCTGGAGAACTAAGCACATCTAATACAAGCCACACCAAAAAAACAAACCAAAGGGCAATCACTTACCAGTGACTTCAGTGACGCTTTTCAAATTAGAACAGCAAACAGGATTTGAGCCAAAGTTTGTTTGTCTGTCTAGCTACTTGTATGGCAGTATGAGCATCCCCATGGTGCTAGAACAGGGGTGGGCAAACTTTTTGGCCCAAGAAACACATCTGGGTATGGAAATTGTATAGTGGGCCATGAATGCTCACGAAATTTGGGGTTGTGGTGCCGGGGGGCAGGGAGAATGGGGGGATGGCTCCAGCTGGGGGTGCAGGCTCTGGGATGCAAGAGGAGGCTCCAGGCTGGGACTGAGGGATTCGGAGGGCGGAATGGGGATCAGGGCTGGAGCAGGGGGTTGGGCATGGGAAGGGGTCAGGGGTGCAGGCTCCGGGCAGTGCTTACCTCAAGCAGCTCCCAGAAGTAGTGACATGTTCCCCCCACTCTGGCTCCTACGCGGAGGTGCAGCCAGGCACCTCTACATACTGCCCCTCCAGCTCCCATTGGCCGCGGTTGCCAGCCAATGGGAGCTGCGGGAGCTGTATGGAGCCATGGCACGTGCGTAGCGGGGCAAGCCCCCAATCCCACTCCTCGGCTGGAGCACTGGAGCGGGGCAAGGCCCGGACCCCACTCTCTGGCAGGAACTCGAGGGCCTGATTAAAACATCTGATGGGCCAGATGCGGCCCCCAGGCCGTAGTTTCCCATGCCTGTGCTAGAAGATTCACCTGAAACATTACTATAATGTCAGTCTTGAGTCTCTCCTGAGCAAAAACCACCAATCCTATCTAATCTGGAACTTTAGTGATATGGAGATGAACTACTACAGACAAAAGCTCTTTCACGCCACATGGCAGAGCAAGGTTCCTGCACCTCCTAAAGCCAATCTAGTCCAAATGGTGGTTGTAAATGCACTGTAGAGGGCATTTCTGCATGTGATGTGTGTACAGCTGTACTAGGGGGGCCACAAGGTGGTTAACATGCCAGTTTTTAGACAGAGCCTTAATTTGTTTAAAATATGGCTACAGCCTTAGACCCTGATTTTACACTGAGCACCACAGTGATGCATCCCTGCATCCATGCCCCCGCATTGAAGTTAGTGAAGCTCCACAGAGAGACAGGGGTTTCTCCACAAAGAGGAGGTGAGGGGAGTGGGTGGATGGGATTTAATAACTATAAACTGAATCATAGCTGCTTGAAGATGCCATCAAAGTTAATAGGAGCCAGCATCTTACAGGATTGAATCCTCAGTGACATTTTAATATTAGAACCTCTGCTATGTAAAAGTAATGAAGGTGTGGATCACTGCCTAAACCACCTACTCTCTTTAAAAAGTAGTTATAGAGATGTGCATTAGATATTCCAGTATGAAGCCATTGATGAGTGTCTTATTTCCAGTCAGATGCAACATACATACATAACAAAATTAGAACAAATATTAAAATGTGGATAAGCAGTTGTAGTGGACATGCAATGGGGAAAGAGCTTTGAGATTTTACATTAATGCACACAGTGACAGTGTATTCTATTATTTTAAAAGAAAAACAGCACAAGAGCTGAAGTGTTCATGCTGAGCCCTGTGAGGAAGTTGATGTTCACATTAAAATTCACATTAAAGTCCATGGGGAATTTTGCCTTGCCAGGGAGCTTGGTCAGAATAGGCAGCATCAGAACTTTCTGAAGAGGCATCAGATGAAACCTATATACATGGGAGCACTCTAAAGAACTCTCAAAGTAAAAGGTGCCCTAAGTTCAATATGTAATTTAATACCCAGAAAGAGCTTTGCTTAGTTTTGAGCACTGGTCCTAACTGTCAAGTCTTTGGCAAGCTAAAAATGCTCAGCTCTAATCTAAATCCCCTATCACATTTCCTTTGCAGTTCCTGGGCCAGCTCCCTTTATCGGTTGCTTTTAATTAGAGTTAACTCAGCTTTAAACCAGATCATCTATATGTAAGGAAATAGCTCACAACATTTTGAAAAGAGTAAACAGAGAAGTAAATAAGTTAGACCATAACCAGTATTCATGAAATGTAGACTCTAAATGAATTAACAGACTGCAGGTACTATCTGAAGTAACATTAATAACAACTGTGGTTTAATATTTAAGATAGGGGGAGTCTTGGAGACCCTCCAGATGTTTTCAATGCCCTATCCTCTGCACTGGTGGTAAAAGCAGGAAGATATGCAGGGTTGGAGGCACTAGTACTGGGTTAACAAAAGTGCAAGTGTCACCAGGTCCATACTGGGAAGGGGCCTATTATAGACCCCAGGCAGTCCAGCACTAGGTCTTGCTGCCTGAGCGGCTCACAGCCAGCAGATCCTGCTCGCCTACAGGGAGCTTGCCACCCAGCAGCCAAGCTTCACCATGTTGGGCTGGGCAGGGCTGCTGGCTGCAGGGCCAGCAGGCTCTCAGTTGTGTCCCAGGAACCTGCCCCATTCCCCAGTGTGGCTCCAATTCCGAGCAGTCTCTGCTGCCCAGCACCTGCAGGGCCCCCAGCTGCCTCCCCAGGGGGCCAAGTTGGCTGGGACCTGTGCAGAGGCTGGTCTGCTCTTGGCCAGTGGGGGGGAAGGAAGAACTGGTGGGGAGGCAGGTCCCACCAGGCAAGTGGATCCTGCTCCAGTCTGGCTGATCTGCACTGCTCCTGAGGGACCAGAGCAATGCGAAACCTGCCCCGCCCAGAGACCAGCCCTGAAGCACTGCTGGCTCAGCCCAGCAGACAGTCACCTCCTAGTTAGGTGGGGGGAGCAGGGGACAGGGTGTGGAGGAGTGGGTCTCTGAGGAGTCTGTAGAGGGGCACCGGGCAGTGAGGGGGTAGGGGATGCTGGATACTGGAGGAAGTTTGTATGTTTTGGGTGCTGGGCAGTGGAAGGCCGGTGGGGAATGCTGGAAGTCTGTGTGTGTTGGGGTGCGGCAGTGGGGGATCTGTCGATCCTTCCCCTGTGCAGTCGTGGGAGGGGGTACAGATGTGCAGGGCGTTGTGCAGTTAGGGGGGTTCTAGGCATGGGGTCAATAGGGGTCTCAGCAGTGGGGCATGTTGTCTGGGGGGGATCTCCAGGCAGGGGGGTGCTGGGCATAGTGGTCGGGGGGGGATCTCTGGGCAGGGGGTGGAAGGGCACTAAGGGGTGTGGAGAGCACTGTGACAGTGCAGGCTGCTCCCGAGGGGAAGGGGCACGCTGGCAACGCAGCAGGCCAGCCCAGTGTGCCTCGGTGGCTGCCGGTTTGTAATGTGACTTCGCACTGGGCTGGGCATTTGTGTCATGCTCCATTGCCCCCAGCTGGCGCCTCGCTCCAGGGACCCCGCCCCTCCACACCAGGCCCCACTGCTTCCATGGGAGCCCACAAATATGTTTGGCCCTGGGCCCTCAAAAGGTTAATCAATCTGGCCCGGGGCGGGGGGGGGCACTTGCCGCAGACCTTTACAGTCAGTCTGATTTACAGTAAAAAGCGGGCACTGGTGTGTAGGGAGACAAGACATCCCATATTCGGGGCTTTGTCTTATATAGGCAACTATCCTCCCCCACCCCCCAAAAGTGTCCTGATTGTTCGCACTTGCTAGTCACCCTTTTGGTGCGGGAGAGGCTGAGCCTGGGGCAGGAGACCCTGGGGGAGGAGGAGGCTCCCGTCCCGCCAGCAGAAGCTGTGTGGGAGAAGGCCGGCCCCAGCCACCTGCGTCTGCCGCTGGCCCCGCTCTCTGGGTCCGTCTGGCTGGACACCTCAGCAGCGGCTGTCTCGTGCCAGCGGGCTCGGGCTAAGAGGCTATTTAACTGCGCTGCCGCTCTCCCGCCTAAGGTGCCACAAGTCCTCCTGTTCTCCCTCCCACCTCGCAAGCTCGGGGTCCCCGCGGAGCGGCCCGCCCTTACCTTTCGGAAATAGCCGCGCGCCGCCCCGCAGCCCCGGGGCACCAAGGTGTCCGTCATGTCCCGCCCGCTGTGCCGCGCTCGCCCAGCAGTGTGAGCGGAGCGGTGCCCGGCCTGAGTGAGTCCCGTCCCGCAGCCCAGCTCCACCCCCCGCACGGGGCGGGGCGGCTGAGTCAGGCCGCGAGACCTCCGCCGCACCTCCCTGCCCCGGGTGTGCTGAGGTGGGGGGGCCGCGACAAGCCACTTTTCCCTGCCCTCCGCTTGATCTCCCCAGGCGCGGGATTCGCCCTGCCCCGGGCTGTCCGAGTGGTGCCCTGAGGGCGGGACGCGGGGTGGGGGGAGGCATGGAGGCCGTGGGCGGCCTGCTCATTTCGTTACCCCCTGATTTCCTTCGCTGCGACTTTCTGCTCGTGCCCTTGTGCCGCCACACCTACCCCGGGCGCGTTGTGTGCACGCAGGCTTTAGGGAACGGGCAGCACAAGTGCCCTCACCCAAAGCCTCCCTCCCGCTTGATTAACAGGGCAGCGCCCAGCCCGCTGCCTCGTTGTACTGGACCGGTGGGTGCTGTTTGCCTCCTTCCCCTCTTCCCCTAGTAAGAAGCAGGTTCCTGTGATTCTGTTTAGTAACATTCTGCCCCCACTCTCCACCTGCCTTATGGCAGGCACCCAGCCTGCTGCTGTCTGGACAGCTCTGCTGTTAAACGAATAATCTGTGGTGATAGCATATTATTATGTGGCCTCAGAAGACTTTATTCATGTTTGATGTACTTCCCCTGGTGCATTTTCCTTCTCATGCAATCGTGTTCAATACCAGGCTTGAAAGCTTGCAGGTGCATCTGTTTCATCAGCTCGCGTAGTTGGAGACAATGCCTTCCATTTGCCTGGAAATTGTCCCTGCAGGGCGCACTCTCCCTCTGGCGCCGGGAGCTGCTGCCTTTGTTTTCAAATACACATTGTCATACCAGTCTTCCTGAGGCCGTTTACTTCCCCTGATTTCTCTGTATTTGCAGCTTTCAAACTCAAGAGATAATATGGTCACCATGGCTCATTACTCTTCTCCATGAGTGATTCATTCTTCAGCGCTTGGGGGAGTATTTACAAAATGCTGGTCAAGATAATTAATAGCAGGAAAGAATTACTGTATGTGCTGTGCACTTACAGCACTCTGTTGTTTTCCTGTTAAAGCCCATTATACAGCAAAATAATACAAATGATAATTCAGCAGCTAGGGGGGCAGGAACTGTTTTTATTTTTTCTTGTACAATCAGGCTCCATTATTTATTATTGTTAGCTATTTAGATTAATGTATTAGTTTTAGTACACCTTTGGAAATGGTTACACATTACACTTTTAAAAACAAATTCTTCCCAAATCGATATAATAAACTGTAACCTACTTCTCAGCCCTTTATCACCCAGAGGCAGCAGAAATCGGGGAACAATTTTGACAAAATCTGTGTTACTCAAGGAGCCTAGTTCTGCAGGCTTCAGACTAAAGTCCTCTTAAGTCAATGACAAAAAAAATAAGTAAACAATGCAATATTGGACCCAAAATATTTGAGAGCGTTTTCCTCAAAATTGCACAAATCTGCAGCGCTTTAAATTAAAACCTCTCATCCTTCAAAAAAGGTTCCCTTGTACAACTGGTTTTGTAGGTATTTTTGTTAGTCGTACAAAGAAGTTTAAATATTAGATACCAAAATAATGTGCTCATTACTGCACAGTCCTGACCTAAAGAGACCTGTGGAAATGTACTGATTAAAGATGCAATATATCAAAATACTTTATAATTAACTTTCCTTTAGTAGAAGTGAGTGTTTGTGTTTCTTGTTTTTTTCCAGCAAATGCTCTGTAAGTTTAAAGTGTCTGGTAGCCATAGTCTTCAGAAAGAGGACAGAAAATCTGTGGAGGCAACTCCCCATTATCTGGAGAAAATATCTTTGGCCTTCTCTCTTCTTTTACTGCGGTTGCATTTTTTTAAGATACCAATGTTTGTAGAGTTATTTATGAGTTGTAGTCTGAAAGGCTGCACATCTATTCTGTTCCCGTGGAACTGAGATATGTGAGGCCTGGTACACACTACAGCGTTAAATCGATTCAAACAGCGTTAAAATGATTTAACGCTGTACCCGTCCACACTACAAGGCACTTAAAATCGATTTTAAGGGGTCTTAAAATCGATTTCTGTACTCTGCTCAACGAGAGGAGTAACCCTAAAATCAATATTACTATATCGATTTAGGGTTAGTGTGGACGGAAATCGAAGTTATTGGTCCCATTCTTTTACTGAGCTACCCAGAGTGCACCGCTCCGGAAATCGATGGTAGCCTGGGACCATGGACGCACACCACGTAAGTAATGTGCCCTAGTGTGGACGCGTAAAATCGATTTTATAAAACCTGTTTTATAAAATCGATTTTATTAATTTCGATTTTACTCTGTAGTGTGGACGTGGCCTTAGAAACAGCAGCTCAGAAATTTGGATCTAAGGGCCCGATCCTGCCCCTGTTTAAATCCATCAGAATTTTGCCGTAATTTCAATATATGAATTGCAACTACCTTTCGCTAATCTGTCAGTTGTAGGTCCCATCCAAGTCAAAAGCAAAGCCAGACCCAGCTGTTTTATCTTTTTAACTGTCTTTGCTGCTTTTAAAATGTGTGTGACTTCCAGAAGCACTTTCCATTCAATTGACTGACTACTACTGGAATATGACAAACTTATATGATGAATATAACTAATATAGTAATTTTCAATCTCTGAGCTCTGCGAGTCTTTTGAGTCTGCATTCCTTGTGGACACATTTGAAAAGTGCACCTTTGGAGAATCACCCATCACACTTTCTCAACAAAAGAGGGAAAAGAGAAAGCAAAGCCTGTATCAAAGGCAGTCATAAAATAATGGTGATGAGATGTGTGGGAATTATTTTTAGAAGTTTGTCGTAGTATTACATCAGTACATGATGATACTGTGTCATAACAATGCAGTATCAATATACAAAGATTGCAGCATAATCAGGATAATCCTTCCTGTGGCTTTTGTGAGACACCATTCATTGACAAAATGACTTTCTAGTTCTTCAAGGCTGGGGATCACTGTTTTAATATGTTGTCCAGTGGATAGTAAAGCTGAGCAAATAATGGATTTTTCAGTTTTGAGTTTCCTGACCCAAAAATCCAAAAAAGTGTCAGTTAAATTTGAACTGAAATCTTTTTTTCACTGATTTTTTGTTGAAACAAACTCAGAAAAAAAATTGTTTTGAGTTGACGCCAGTGGTATCGGTCAGGAAATTTTTAGCAGTACATTTCAGAATCAGGATCAGGAAGTTGGTGAAACATTCACGCAGAGGAGATTGGAAATAGATATTAATTATAAACCAGCTTTGATTCTTTTAAATCTGAGGGACTTTCACCCCATTCTCACTGCCCTGCATATTTCCTACCGGGCACTTTTATTTACACTAGATTAGACTACTTTAAAATGACCCCTGACACTGATAACGGCTACTTGACCATAATAACATACTATATGTGTAGGGTTTGATCATATATTCCTTACATAAATCGATGGGAGTTTTATCTACATAAAGAGTACATAATCAAGCCCTTAGCAACTTTTCTCCCCAAGAACATGCAACATGTTGATTGTATCATTTCAGTAGCTATAGTTGAGCTGTGTAATCACTGGGTAGGAAAGCTCCATGCCCGTGGAATGTAAATCACAAGTTTGTACTTTCCAAGAGCTGATTTACTCTCAGACAGTCACATTTCTGATCTTTCTTGGAACCAGATGGCCAAGCATCCCTCATCTATTACCAGCTACACATTATTATATCTGTTTCCTTGCTATTAGAAATCTTAGGTAGACATGGACCCAAGCCACAAACTCTGCAGGGTTCCAAATAAGTAGTGATCGGGGTTGTGGGTTTGCTCCATTATAAAAATAGGAGCAAGAGTAAAGTATGGATCTGTCCTCAAAGTTTGGGGTGTATGGATGTAGGATCCTGGTTCAAGGCCACTTCTATTATTAGGAGAGAGAGACTATAGCAAACTGCGACACTTGACATTGGGCTTTCTTTGCCAAAACAACATTTCTTTGCTACTCACAGGTTTGGCTCTAAAGAAACATTTGGTATCTTTTGGTTAAAATAAAAATAGAAAGCACTGAATCTAGCTCTGAATCAAAATAAATATTCCCCTTTGTCTCTTTAAAGATCACTGTACTAGTTGATTTTCTTTATGTTTACAGACGAACCCACCACTTAATCAAAACAAAGTCTACATGAAAAACAGGCACAAAATTGCAAAGTTTTAAAACAAAGGGCCCAAACCTGGTCACACTGAAGTCTATGTAATGGGACCAGGATTTGGGCAACATCACCACAGACACAAAATCCTATGTGCGTTACATATAGTAGGTCAAATTTTCTTCTGTGACGTTGGTGTCACCCAATAGCCCAATGTGTTCTTTCTGAACATCTGCCCCATGAATAAGTGAAGCTCTAGCCTTTGCTTTCTGGGCTGGGTACCTTCCTGTTCAATCATCTTAGGCCTGGTCTACACTGGGGGCAGATGTCAATCTAAGCCAGTGGTTCCCCAACTGGGGTTTGCGAACCCCTGGGGGTTTGCTCCGAATATTACAGGGGGTTCTCCAGGAAAATTTCACTAATGGTGGACAGAGGACCCTGGGATTGGAGGCAGCAGGTGGGACCCAGTTCCAGGGAAGACAGCCCGAGTGGGCCCCAGGGAGAGCAGGGATGGGCAGTTGGGGCTGTCAGCCTGAGCCCTGCCCCTTTCAGCAAGGGAGCCGGCAGCTCAAACCCCAGCACTCCACGTGGGACTGACAGCCCCAGGGAGAGCGGGGCCAGGCAATTGGGGCCAGCAGCCTGAACCCCAGTGCTCTGAGCGGGGCTGGCAGCCCGAGCCCCAGGAAGAGCTGGACTGGGCAGTTGGGGCCGGCAGCCTGAACTCTGGCGGTCAGCGGAACCTGCAGCCCGAGCTCAGTGGACCGGAGTGGTCAACGGGGTCACCCAGCAGGAGCCCCACGGAATGCAGAGCTGGCAGCCCAGGCCCTGGCACGGGGCCATTAGCCTGAGCCCTGTGGTTGGCAGGGCAGCAGCTGAGACCCCAGATGCACAGGTGGCAGCTCAGACCCCTGTCCTTGTCAGACAGGGGAAGTTGGCATCGAGGGCAGAGTGAGCAGGGGCCATGCTGCACGTAGGGGACGGTCGAAGCTAATTTGTCCCTCACACAGGGAACCCTTGTGGTGGAAGTAAAGCTGTTTGTGATCAAAACCAGTCGGAAGCACATTGTAGCCGGCATAGCAGTGTTCAGGTGCCTCAGTAATGGTAACTTTCTCTGGAGTGCTGTTTTGCTTCAGTGAGGCTTGAGTGAATCTTCTCATTTTCTAGTTTGTTGGTTGTTAGCAGTCTGTGTTACCAGACCTGAGACTTTATCTTTCTCCAGTGGTTCCGGACTTCCAAGAGCTATGCAGAGCAAAGCAAGTGCATTCATCACACTGAGGAACTTTAAACTTAAATCCCTGGAAATATTCATTTTTAGGAGGGGGTTCACGAGATTTCACAATTTCATAAAAGGGGTTCACAGGCTGTTAAAGTTTGGGAACCACTGATATAAGTTATGCAACTTCAGCTACGTGAATAATGTAACTGAAGTCAATGTACTTAGGGTACGTCTACACTACAGGATTATTCTAATTTTACATAAACCGGTTTTGTAAAACAGATTGTGTAAAGTCGAATGCATGCGGCCACACAAAGCATAATACTTCGGTGGTGTGCATCCATGTACCGAGGCTAGCGTCGATTTCTGGAGCGTTGCACTGTGGGTAGCTATCCCGTAGCTATCCCATAGTTCCTGCAGTTGCCCCCGCCCATTGGAATTCTGGGTTGAGATCCCAATGCATGATGGTGCAAAAACAGTGTCGCGGGTGATTCTGGGTAAAGGTTGTCACTCCATTCCTTCCTCCGTGAAAGCAACTGCAGACAATCATTTCGCGCCCTTTTTCCCTGGATTGCCCTGGCAGACTCCATTGCATGGCAACCCTGGAGCCTGTTTTGCCTTTTGTCACTGTCACCGTATGTGTACTGGATGCCGCTGACAGAGGCGGTACTGCAGTGCTACACAGCAGCATTTATTTGCCTTTGCAAGGTAGCAGAGACCGTTACCAGTCGTTCTGTACCATCTGCTATGTCACTGTAAATTGGCGATGAGATGACAGTTATCAGTCATTCTGTACCATCTGCTGCTGTCAAGGGTGCTCCTGGCTGACCTTCACTAAGGTCGGCCCGGGGCGCAAAGACAAAAATGGGCATGACCCCCCGGGTCATTTCCTCCTTTATGTTGTATCTAAAAATAGAGTCAGTCCTGCCTAGAATATGGGGCAAGTGTACTAGAGAACCAGTGTATCAGAGAACCAGAGAGCACAGCCGCTCCGTGTCAGATCCCACAGAAATGATGAGATGCATGCCATTCTAGGGGGTGTCCGTGCAACAACTCCATCCATTGCTTCCCTCCTTCCCCAAACCTTCTGGGCTACCATTGCAGGGTCCCCCTTTTTGTGTGATGAAGTAATAAAGAATGCAGGAATAAGCAACACTGACTTTTTAGTGAGATAAAATGAGGTGGAGGCAGCCTCCAGCTGCTATGAAGCCAGGCAGGACATTAAACGGTGGAGGGGAGAGGAGCGCAGCATCCCGCTGCTATGATAGTCCAGGCAGTACAGAATCTTTTCTTTAGACATGAAAGGGGGCGGGCTAATGGAGTTCAGCCCCAAGTTGCTATGATGAGGACGGTTACCAGCCGTTCTGTACCCTCTGCCGGGAATAACTGGGATTTTTTTTCCTATTTTTACCCAGGTGCCCCCGGCCAACCTCACCTGAGGCCAGCCAGGAGCACTCACGGGCTGATGATGAGGACGGTTACCAGTCCTACTGCATTGTACCGTCTGCCACCGGGGAAAGGAGGGGAGAGGATGCTGCTGTTCATTGCCCCAGCACCATGTCTACCAGCAGCATGCAGTAGATGTACGGTGACATTGAAAAAAGTCAACAAATGATTTTTTTCCCTTTTCTTTCACGGGGGGGAGGCGGAGTAAATTGACGAGATATACCCTGAACCACCCCGGACAACGTGTTTGACCCTACAGGCATTGGGAGCTCAGCCAAGAATGCAAATGCTTTTCAGAGACTGCGGGGACTGTGGGATAGCTGGAGTCCTCAGTCCCCCCTCCCTTCCTCCATGAGCGTCCATTTGATTCTTTGGCTTTCCGTTATGGTTATCACACAGCACTGTGCTGTGGACTCTGCATCATAGCCTGGAGATTTTTTTCAAATGCTTTGGCATTTCGTCTTCTGTAATGGAGCTCTGATAGAACAGATTTGTCTCCCCATACAGTGGTTAGATCCAGTATCTCCCGTACAGTCCATGCTGGAGCTCTTTTTGGATTTGGGACTGCATCGCCACCCATGCTGATCAGAGCTCCACGCTGGGCAAACAGGAAATGCAATTCAAAAGTTCGCGGGGCTTTTCCTGTCTACCTGGCCAGTGCATCCGAGTTCAGATCGCTTTCCAGAGCGGTCACAGTGGTGCACTGTGGGATACTGCCCGGAGGCCAATACCATCGATTTGCGGCCACACTAACCCTAATTCGATATGGTAATACCAATTTTAGCACTACTCCTCTCGTCAGGGAGTACAGAAACCAGTTTAAAAAGCCCTTTAAATATTCATGAAGTTAGCTAGCTAAAAACATAAAGGGCCTCATTGTGTGGACGGGTGCAGCTTTAAATTGGTTTAATGCTGCTAAAATCGGTATAAACGCGTAGTGTAGACCAGGCCTTAAACCTACTTACTGCAGTGTCTTCACTGCGGTAAGTCGACTGCTGATGCTCCCCTGTCGACTCCACCTCTGCCTCTCGTTCCAGTGGAGTATCGGAGTCGACAGGAGAGTATTCAGCAGTCAATTTATCATGTCTTCACTAGATGCGATAAACTGACCCCTGCTGGATCGATCATTCTGGAGGTAAGTGTAGACATGCCCTTAGTTAATCTCAATTAACTTTACAGGAGTAGTTAACAGTTAATGAGTTACAGTTAGTGAGGTAATTACTGTAAATTACCACTTTAAATGGATCACAGCATTAAACACATTACAATCCATGACAATAAATGCTTATAATAAACTGTTAACATATTTACAAACACGCTCCTAAATTGATTTTTCTCTAACCAAAAAAGATATTGAATCAGTTAAATTTCAGTATGGATACTAATGCAATTTAATTATAAACCCCCCTGGTGCCTTTTGGTGAACTGTGCTTTATTATTCCTATAAAATACCAGTGAGATTAAAGCACTTAAAAGAAGACAACTTGGTCTAAAAGTCTGCGATCCCTCTTCCATTGCAGTCAAGAGCAAATGTCTCATTTGTCATAGTTCAGGGAAACTGCACCTGTTTTCTGCTTCAGTGGTCCATGAAGGGCACACACTTTAGGCTCCCAAGTCTTCAGCCATCACCTCTCTTGCATGGAGACCTGTGCCTCTCTTCCTCCTGACCAAGTTTTTCTAGGCTGTACAGTTCCCTGCCTATACTGTGTTATTCCTTCTTTCCTAATAACAGCTGCTATTTTTCATTAAGGCAGCAGCATACAAACAGAAGCACAATAAAATGGGACCATGTGGAGATGGAGGCATGGACTAGCCAATGCTGTTTTTCATGGCACATTGGCAGAGTGACCATATGTCCCATTGTGGCTGGGACATTCTGCTTTTTAAGTCCTGTCCTGCACATCCTGCCTTTTTTGTCAGAACTTGGCATTTGTCCTGTTGGCAAGAGCAAATGAGACAAATACCCAGTTTTGCAAAAAACGTGGGGCGTGCTTCCCTAACGGGGGTGCAGAGGAACATTTTGGGGAATAAGCAATAATGCCAGCCCCTCATGGTAGGGCTTGGGTGAGCGACTCGGACCAGCCTCACGTGGAGTAGGGGGGTTCGGGTGATCAGCTAGGGTTAGCCTCACACAATGTCCCATTTTCACTTTGAGAAATATGGTCACCCTACACACTGGGCTATTGACTTGAAATTTTTCTTGACCTTTATTGAAGTTTATTGACACTACAAATGTGAGCAGACCAGCTGCCATAAGATGGTTCAAACGTGTGCAAACAAGACAAAATATAAACCCTTGTCACAAATAAGGAAAATGTACATCATCACTGTATCCATGGCCAGTGGGTGAGCCGTAGGTTTGGGGATGCCAGCCCCACCCCTTCCACACACACCCAGAGCTCAGCCACCCTTTCCCCACCCCCCCGTGGCTGCTGGCCCTGCCCCAGGCTAGTGCCCATAGCCACCCCTCACCCCGGACCCGGAATGTCAGGAGGCCGGGCAGCGTGGCCTCAGTGCCCGCCACCACTGGGGCCATGATGAGGGGAAGAGCTGCCTGCAGAGCATGGGAAGCAGGAAGGGACCTGGGGGCAGAGTGTGGGCGGGGCCACACCTGGCTGTTTGGGGAGGCTTAGCCTCCCCAGCCTATGATACCCACCACTCATGACTGTATCAGTTCTCTTCCCCTATACTAGAGCAGGTGTAGAATGCATCGGACACTGCTGATGATGTGGAGGTTCCACGGCTCACTGACTAACTTATCCAGACATTTATGACCGTAGGTTGTAGGACATGATAAATCGAGGCAAATCCACACAGCTCGTCTGCCTCAGGGATCACTCCTCAGCTCATCAGCCTGAATAATAATACTTAACTCATATATTGTACTCTTTACCAGCAGATCTCAAAGCACTTTACAAAGGAGGCCAGTATCATTATCTGCATGTTACAGATGGAGAAATTGAGTCACAGAGGGTGACTTGCTCTGTCTAGTAGGCCAGAGTGCTCTGAAGAGAATCCAAAATACAGTCTTTCAAACACATAGCTGTTGAACTCCATGTTTCACTCCCTTATCTCATGATCTTGGCAGAGATACTGTCAGCAGCTTCTCCTTGGATCTTTGTCCTCCTTCCTTTGCTTCCCTTTACACTCCTTATCTTCCTTTCTTCACTTTTTGGGAGTGCCCAGTACTCCCTACAATGTCCTATTCAGCATACACAGCTGCATCAAAAAGTAGCAACTTTTATCTTAAAAGAACAACAGTTCTCTTTGCTGATTCACTTGGCTAGCAAACTTCTGCCTTTTGTGAAACTTTGTAAAGGCGTTCTCTTCCAGGGATAGTTTCAGTTTTACTGCAAGGCAAGGCAAACTAGATGAGGTCAACCACAAGTGGGGGAAGAGGGAAGAGAGAGGATCATAGCGCTAGAGCTATTTCATGTTAATTATCTTGATGTAAAAAACCAACTCCCTTTGTGAGACAAGGGGGGGTGAGGTAATAATATCTTTTATTGGAGCAACTTCTGTTGGTCAGAGAGACAAGCTTTCAAGTAGGGTGACCAGATGTCCCGATTTTATAGGGACAGTCCCAATTTTGGGGTCTCTTTCTTATATAGGCTCCTATTACCCCCCATCCCCTGTTCTGATTTTTCATACTTGCTGTCTGGTCACCCTACTTTCAAGCCACACAGAGAGCTCTTCTTCAGGTCTGGGAAAGGTACTCCCAGCTTCACAGCTAAATACAAGGTGGAACAGATTATTCAGCATAAGTAGTTAGCACATATTGTAAGGGACCCTTCAAAAGGTAGACTGACCCATTATCACCTCTGCAGTCATAAGATAAAAAGAGAGGGTTAGTGGTTACAGGTTGTTGTAATAAGCCATAAATCCCGTGTCTGTGTTATGCTAAACAATCTGTTCCAATCTGCATTTTGCTGCTGTGCTGGTAATACCTTTCCCAGACCTGAAGAAGACTTCTGTTTATCTCAAAAGCTTCTCTCTCCCACCAACAGAAGTTGTTCCAATAAAAGATATTGCCTCACCCACCTTTTCTATCTAATATTCTGGGACCAACATGACTATAACTACATTGCATACAGCTCCCTTTGTGTCAGTAAAGACAAAGATGCAAAATCGGTCCTAAGCCACAGGGCGGGATGGCTGCTTTGCTGTGTGGTACAGTGTGGATGTGTGAATGTAGAGTGTAGTAAGAGAGAACCTTCAGTGGAACCTGAATTAAGTACCAGCAGTTAAGTCAAGGCCTTTATTTCTTCTATAATTTTGGCAAAATAAGAGAGTTTAATTGATTTTTGTGTTCTTGATTTTGAGAGTTTTGTGTTCTTCTTGTTGATAACGTTTTTAATCTCTTTATTACCAGGTTTAAAATACTCCCATCAATTAATCACCTAATTTTATGTATTTAATTAAGAAGTTTATAATGTGTTTGTTACCATGGTGTGTCAGTGACTCACATTTAGTTTAAAACCAAACATTACACTACCTATTTGAGAGGTTACTTCTACACAAAAGATATAGTAAGCAGCCTCTTAACATATTTAATTAAAAACAAATGCGCTGACAAGTACTGGCAAGCTTCACTCTGCCCTTAAAAATTAAAACAAAAATTAAATCCATCTATGGGTTTGGGGCCTTCTTCCTGGTTTTGATGTATCCTCCTCTGTTTGAGCTTTCATATAAAATGATGATGTTTCTGCTAACCTCTCCTATCTGTGGCAAAAAACTTTCACAACATATATGCCTACATCATTAACAATGAACTACTTAATTGATAGGTAATATATTAGATCAGTGATCCTCAGTGTTGTAGAATCTAGAGAGCTACATTGTCACTCAATGTGTCACTGTTGTAGAAAGGCACTGGAGTCATCACAGACCTCACAACTTTCCATTCCAGTTGAAAGGCACATTTCTTTGACCTTGCCCTGCAAATGGAGTGGAAAGTTGTGAGTTTTGTGGTGATTCCAGTGCCTTTCCTTCTCTAATATAAATACACAGTAACCAGGGCTGGCCCTAGGCCAAATGGTGTCCAAGGCAAGGAGCATTTTCGGCTCCTCCTCCATTTCTTAAACTTTTGAATACCTTCTTTTTTTATTGCATTTGTAGCTCATTTAATGAGTTTGATGCACAATTTGCATGTATGATTTTATCCCTGTCACATAAGATGATAAATTTGCATGCTAGGATCTGTAAATCTGTATTTATTCATGCTGTGTATAAGCAAATAAAAAATGTCATTTCCCCAAAGCTTATAGAAACTTAAATTTTAAGAATAACTGAAATGTACTAACATCAAGAAATTGAACTGTGCACCAACATTGAGTGGACCAGTATTAAATAGTGTCTCAGTAGGTAACAGCCTTAGAATGTTAACTCTAGTCTTTTAGTTCAAAAAGTTGCTTTTCTTGCCTTTACCCTTGAGAACTGAACCACAGCATCCAAGAGATCCAAAGAGTGGCCAATGACATTTTCAAGTGATAAAATAACAAATGATTTCAGTTTTTTATATTGTTCCATAACCAGGAGTTCGACAGATATCTCTGGCATCTCATTAAATATGTTCTTTATTAGTCACTACTTACACTCTTCAAGTCTTAAAACATAAGCACACTTTCAAATTACACAATAAAACAAGGTTCACATATTGCAACTGTTAACTTACTTCACTTCAGTTCATTCTTATATCTCACTGTCTGACTGGTGAGTCCCCACCCCTTGTGTACCCGCAAGGGGATGGCATTCCAGGCAGTTGGAGGAAAATGTTCTCAGAACGTCTGGCAGATTTCACAAGATTCTACAAAGATCTAGAACATTCTAGGAGGTTAGTGAAAAATGAATCCAAATATGAAATACCTGAAACATGTTACTTCAAACATTTATTTTCTCTTTTGTCATAACAACAAAAACAGCACCCCAAGCCCAGCACCCCAGTTGGTCACTTGGGTTACCTGCCTTAAAACTGGCACTATTAGCAACATGTATATTTATTTATTAATAATAAAAAACCCTACAAAAATAAGACATTCCACTACAAATGCTGCTCCACCTGGGGAGAGGATGAGACAACAAACATGTGACAGATGTGTAGTCATGTTACTTAATGAACTACTGGAAAGTGCTCAGATACTATGTGATGAGCGTCATATAAAATATATATATAGAATGTAACAAAATCATCACATATTCTCCCACCAACTTATATAATGAATGCAAATTATTTATTGACTTGAGGATACAACAGTTTACTATGAACAAAGTAAGCAACTCTATAATGCAAGATGTAATTCTCATCTGGTAAAGGAAAGTCAGTATGATTGAAGAAGGAGCTGGAGACTTTATTACCCCATCTCTCTGTGTGTACCAAACAAGACATGGAAGAGATTTGTTATTAATGTTCATTTAGTGCAAAATCAAGCTTGTGTGTATGTGTCTTGATGGTTATAAAGTCTTTAGGATCAATTATTTACTAATCAAAGGAAACCTCCTACCATACTAGTAACTAACAGCTCATTTTACCATTAGGTATTCTGGCCAACTGCTCAAAGTAATTAGCAATGATGAGAAAAAAGATAATATATGTAAATATCCATTGTTCCCTTCTCTACAGTTTTAAAGCTGGATTAAAGCCACAAATTATGTAGATAGGGAAGATTCTATTTAAAGCTGTGTAAATATTTCCCATGAAAGCCTGAAATCATATGAAACTCATCTAGTTTCAGTTTGAACACAGAAATCAAAGCAGCTGAGCTCTGTGCAAAATATTGTTGGTCCTAAGAGCACCTGATTTAAATTCAAAGCAAAACATGTCACAATCTAGAATTAGAATGGAATTTCTCAAGTTTGAGTGTTGTGATTTCCCTTCAGTGTTTTAAAGAAACTTCTGACAGTTGCTCATATGATAAATCTTCTGGATCAAAAGAAACCTCAATAACCCACCTGCAGCACAGAATTTAACATCAGATGTTTTTAATAAAGTTTTGCATTTAGCATCTTGACCTTGAATTAACCTGAATCTTAAGAAAAATGCAAGGTTGGGAAACCACTTGACTCAAAATGTACATAAAAGTTTCTCTCTGATAACAATGGGTAAAGCCATAAAATTAAAATGCAGAGACAGATTAAAAGTTGCAGGATTTCAGATCTAGAGGTTTGTTTGTATTCATTATATAAAGGCCAGTTTGCAAAAACTGGATCCAGAAACAGCCCAACATCTGGATGTATTTGGGTCTAAGGTTTTGGGGCAGGCCCAGCATTAGTTTCCACCCATACAAACCAAAAGTGGCAGGTTTGCACAGCTCTAGTTGAGCTCTCATACAACATACAGCAGTGCTTTTGCTGTCCACTTACATTCTAATAATTGATCACATAGCTGTGACTAGGTATGATTAGGGTAAAAGGTAAATACTGTATGTAATCAAACCCTGCTTGTTGTCCTTGACTACAGCGAAGGAACAGGTTGGGTGGATGTCACCATTTTAGATTCCTACCTGGTGCTTAATGAGCCACACCCAGTGCTGGTCCAAAGGGCAGGTAAGACCTATCAACACACCTTGTGTATAGACTGTACATGAAAGGTAAACAAAAGTGACTGAGTTTACATCAGCTTTTTCTTTTAATAAAATGTATTTTCTCCTTTGTATAATGATTCATGCAGAAATAAATTTACTGAGAGAAAAAGAGAGAAATCCTGTGTATGTATGTGAATGTGCTCAAAATTTCCTAGGGTATATATTATAAAAGTGGAGCTTTTTTGCAGCAGCTAACAGACATGACTTTCCAGTTCACAATTGTTTCTAACACCACCTCAATAACTGCCTTACAGAGTAAACCTTCTTCATATGTGAACTGGAAAAAAATTGACAGCACAATTATTTCCCCCTACATCTTTCAGTAAAAAAAAATTTTTGGACATCCCTTCTAACCATGTACACTAATTCCTTTAAAACTGTCTGTACAAGTAATTGGATACCTCAGGAGACCAGTAATAGCACCTAGAGCCTTTAACTTATATCTTCCTGGTTTCAGTTAAATGAGTCTTTGGAAGGCAATTTGGTGTCTTGTGAAATGAAATTTGGTGGTCTCAGTCCAGTTCTTAGTGGACAGACATCCACATCACAAATTCATACTGATTCCTTTTTGGGGCATCTCCCCCAGAGTCAAGAACTAAATGGACACTGAAGCTGAACTGGCCCCTTACTCCTAGAAGTTGTCCCTTCAGGTCAGGGTTGAGGAATAGTGGCAAGCCACAACAGAGCTGTTTGTACTGCCACCTTCTGTACTGGAGAAGCTCTGTGCATAGAAAGAGAACTTCAGTCTCTAGGGTTGTGAAACTGACACCTTTCACAAACCCTAAACATATATTTATACAAAATACATTAGAGAACTAGTTCTATGATACAGTACTCTTCAGAGAAACATGAACATTTCTGAAAGTGGTTTCTTCTTTGAGCCAACCTGTAGAGGCATCCTTCTTTCGCCATGTCAACTCATTCATTAAGGAACACTGGAATAGACCTAGTCTACAAAATACACTTTTGGGACTGACAAAAATTGGTTGCTTAGCTGAAGTGGTCTTCTAATGAAGATGGGGCAGAACTGTACATTTTAGTGATACTCTCGAATAGTTTCTTAAGAAAAAGGTTATCTAATAATGGTGGTTTCTTGTACAGGTTTCATTTAATATTATAGATGGTTGTGAAGTAAAAACCCTGCCCCAAACTTTGCTTGCTCAGGACCATCTGTAGTATATCCTGGTAGGCCTTCATGGAATAAGGGGAGGAACCAAATCAATTCACCCATGGCTGTCTTCTATCCTTTGGATAAATGAGGCAAATGTGAGTGATCACTAATGGTAAAATATCTAGGAGTGTTAAGGAAATGTGTATGCCCCTGTTTAAATGTAACTTGTAACAAACTGGAGAGAATCTAGAGGAAACCAACAAAAATGATGAAAAGTTTAGAAAATGTGACCAATGAGGAAAAGATTGAAAGAACTGGGCATCTTCAATCTAGAGAAGAGAAAGCTGAGGATACACATAACAGTCTTCAACTACGTAGAAGGTTGTTAGTGGATGGTGATCAGTTCTCCATGTCCACCAATTGCAGTTTGCAGCCAGGCAGATTTAGGTTCGATATTAGGAAAATCTCTAAGTATAGCTAAGCACTGGAAAAGGTCCTAGGGATGCTGTGGAATTCCCATCCTTGGAGGTTTTTAAGAACAGTCTAGACCTGTCATGGGTTGCTAGAGTTTGACTCTTCAGGGCTAAGAGGGGGGAAAAAAAGGTAGTAAAAAAGCTTATTTTGACATTATCAGCAGACATGACTCAATGAAAATAGAAAACAGCTCTGTTAAGTACCATGATGCAGTTTCTGCACAAACACTTTTTGAGTAGAGCAGCACTTTAAATAAACTGGACCAAATTTGGCTCTGTGAGTTTTATCAGTTGTAAGTCAGTAACATCCATGTTTCCCCCGTTCCACATTGAATACACATGGAGTATGTTTTACACTTTGATTCTGGAAGTGGATCTATTTCACAAAATTGCAGTTGCTATTATCCATTACTCTTCAATCCTGACAGCAGTAGTGATACTAGTACCCTGTCTCAGGCCATGTCTACATCTAAAATTTTGCAGCGCTGGTTGTTACAGCTGTATTAGTACAGCTGTATAGGGCCAGCGCTGCAGAGTGGCCACACTTACAGCAACCAGCGCTGCAAGTGGTGTTAGATGTGGCCACACTGCAGCGCTGTTGGGCGGCTTCAAGGGGGGTTCCGGGACCGAGAGAGCAAACCGGGAAAGGAAACCAGCTTCGCCGCGGTTTGCTCTCTCGGTCCCGGAGCCAGCCAGCAAACCGCGGGGAAGGAGACCTGCTTGCTCGGGGTTCCGGGACCGAGAGAGCAAACCGGGAACGCCGCGGTTTGCTCTCTCGGTCCCGGAGCCAGCCAGCAAACCGCGGGGAAGGAGACCTGCTTGCTCGGGGTTCCGGGACCGAGAGAGCAAACCGGGAACGCCGCGGTTTGCTCTCTCGGTCCCGGAGCCAGCCAGCAAACCGCGGGGAAGGAGACCTGCTTGCTCGGGGTTCCGGGACCGAGAGAGCAAACCGGGAACGCCGCGGTTTGCTCTCTCGGTCCCGGAGCCAGCCAGCAAACCGCGGGGAAGGAGACCTGCTTGCTCGGGGTTCCGGGACCGAGAGAGCAAACCGGGAACGCCGCGGTTTGCTCTCTCGGTCCCGGAGCCAGCCAGCAAACCGCGGGGAAGGAGACCTGCTTGCTCGGGGTTCCGGGACCGAGAGAGCAAACCGGGAACGCCGCGGTTTGCTCTCTCGGTCCCGGAGCCAGCCAGCAAACCGCGGGGAAGGAGACCTGCTTGCTCGGGGTTCCGGGACCGAGAGAGCAAACCGGGAACGCCGCGGTTTGCTCTCTCGGTCCCGGAGCCAGCCAGCAAACCGCGGGGAAGGAGACCTGCTTGCTCGGGGTTCCGGGACCGAGAGAGCAAACCGGGAACGCCGCGGTTTGCTCTCTCGGTCCCGGAGCCAGCCAGCAAACCGCGGGGAAGGAGACCTGCTTGCTCGGGGTTCCGGGACCGAGAGAGCAAACCGGGAACGCCGCGGTTTGCTCTCTCGGTCCCGGAGCCAGCCAGCAAACCGCGGGGAAGGAGACCTGCTTGCTCGGGGTTCCGGGACCGAGAGAGCAAACCGGGAACGCCGCGGTTTGCTCTCTCGGTCCCGGAGCCAGCCAGCAAACCGCGGGGAAGGAGACCTGCTTGCTCGGGGTTCCGGGACCGAGAGAGCAAACCGGGAACGCCGCGGTTTGCTCTCTCGGTCCCGGAGCCAGCCAGCAAACCGCGGGGAAGGAGACCTGCTTGCTCGGGGTTCCGGGACCGAGAGAGCAAACCGGGAACGCCGCGGTTTGCTCTCTCGGTCCCGGAGCCAGCCAGCAAACCGCGGGGAAGGAGACCTGCTTGCTCGGGGTTCCGGGACCGAGAGAGCAAACCGGGAACGCCGCGGTTTGCTCTCTCGGTCCCGGAGCCAGCCAGCAAACCGCGGGGAAGGAGACCTGCTTGCTCGGGGTTCCGGGACCGAGAGAGCAAACCGGGAACGCCGCGGTTTGCTCTCTCGGTCCCGGAGCCAGCCAGCAAACCGCGGGGAAGGAGACCTGCTTGCTCGGGGTTCCGGGACCGAGAGAGCAAACCGGGAACGCCGCGGTTTGCTCTCTCGGTCCCGGAACCCCGAGCAAGCAGGTCTCCTTCCCCGCGGTTTGCTGGCTGGCTCCGGGACCGAGAGAGCAAACCGCGGCGTTCCCGGTTTGCTCTCTCGGTCCCGGAACCCCGAGCAAGCAGGTCTCCTTCCCCGCGGTTTGCTGGCTGGCTCCGGGAACGCGAGAGCAAACCGCGGCGAAGCTGGTCTCCTTTCCCGGTTTGCTCTCTCGGTCCCGGAACCCCGAGCAAGCAGGTCTCCTTCCCTGCGGTTTGCTGGGTGGCTCCGGGACCGAGAGAGCAAACCGGGAAAGGAAACCAGCTTGATTACCAGAGGCTTCCTCCTTCCACGGAGGTCAAGAAAAGCGCTGGTGAGTGTCTACATTGCATTACCAGCGCTGGATCACCAGCGCTGGATCCTCTACACCCGAGACAAAACGGGAGTACGGCCAGCGCTGCAAACAGGGAGTTGCAGCGCTGGTGATGCCCTGCAGATGTGGACACTCTCAAAGTTGCAGCGCTGTAACTCCCTCACCAGCGCTGCAGCTTTCTGATGTAGACAAGCCCCTAGATTCTTTCCATGTCTGTTGTGGGATCATATCTGGGATTTGTTGGCCTTGTTAACTCTGAGTTTGGAAATTATTACCACCTTTCTTGCAAGAATCATGCTTAAACATGGTTAACTACAGTGTTTCAGACCACTCATTTGGAACAATACACTGTAGTACTTTTTATATGGCTATATCTCATGCTCCTCAGGTTAAAAGGTCTGTAAAGGCAAAGGGGCTAGCTCCTGGAATCAATAATGTTGCTCTTGAGTGACCTGTTTTGGCTGGTAAATGTAGCTCTGAAGAAAGTCGTATCCTGCCTATTCATCTTCATGGAGGAAGTGTTAGTGTTGCTGTGTGATGAAGCTACAGGAAATTAAAGATGGAATCCCAGAGGAACCTGGCCCCACTCGCACACCATTCCAGAAGAGGCACAGGAATCTGAAAGGGATCTCATACACCTGTCCTGTAATGTCCAAGTTCATTGTGATTTTGCTGTGGCAGTACTGCATCCTGCAAACATTTATGTGGTCATAGATGTTAGAAATGGAAAAGCCCTGTTAGGAAATGCAGTCTTACTCCCTCTGCAAGTACAGGGTTTCTTTCTGAATATGTTTTCTATTGTATTGCCCCATCTAGATTTAATTTTGTCAAGGGCAAGTATTGGTGGTGGTTCCGCTTGCTTCTTAATTTGGGAATATCGAGATGTAAAATATGAGCCAATGAATGATACATTTACAATTATTAGGGTTAGAATTATTATTAGGGTGCCCACCCACCCCTCATTTCAAGACACTGTCTCCTATGTCATTGATTTGTCCCGTACGATGCCCACCCATCCCATATTTTAAGATGTCCTGAAATGTATGAAAACTGATCACAAGTTACATTTTAACCATTACATTGAAAGTTGATGACGATCGCATTGTACACCGGAGGGTAGCAGAAATATAACCTGAGAGAACAATATGTGATACTTCACACCCTCCCAAGGGCTTAATGGGGGAAGGGCCCTGAGCTACAGCAGCCCCCTGGCGTTGGGGGCTCTGGGCACCTGCGCGCAGCCCCCAGCAGCCGAGAGCCCACTAAGTCCGGGAAGGCCGCAGCTCGTTCTGCTCCATCCCCACACGGCGATGGCAGCGCCCGCCGAGCGCCCCGCCTCTCTCATGTGACAGCGTCCTGGCCCCGGCGCCAGGCGCCCTGCTCGGAAGATGGCGGCGCCGGAGGCCAGCGACAGCGAGGAGGAGGAGCTGGCGGGCTATGGCACCGCGCTGGAGCCCCTGCCGGAGGGTAAGGGAGCTCGGGGAAACAGCCGCCCCGATCCTGGCTTGCGCGGAGGCGTCCCCCTAAGTAGCCTGGCTAACGCCGCGGGCGGGCGGGCGGTGAGCGAGGGGCCTTGTCTCCCCGGAGCGCTCTGCCCACAGGAGGCGGGAGGAGCCACCTTGCAGCCAGACCCAGCGGGGCAGTCCCCGTCTCGGCAGCCGCAAATCCTGTCTGCTTCAGGGAGCCAGCCGAGCCAGCGTCTCTCCATGCCCGCCGCCTGGTCTGCGGCTTCCTTCTCGTCCTGTCTCCCGCAAGTGCCTGTCCCCCGCCCTGCGCTGCGAGACACCCGCCCGCTCTCCCCGGTCAGGGCCCAGTAAACACGGCCACGGCCGCCTCCGCCTAGCCCGCGAGCTTCCCTCTCGCCGGGGAAGGGAGAGACGGGGCTGGGTGGACGAATACTAACGCACTGACGCTGTTGTGCTCTGGGGTGTTAATAGGGGAGGACGGGGTTGAAACTCTGGGCTTGGCCTGGTGTTGGGGAGGCTGTTCTTAGTGTACGCTGCACAGTTAACACAGTACCGGAGGGGAGGGATAGCTCAGTGGTTCCAGCATTGGCCTGCTAAACCCAGGGTTGTGAGCTCAATCCTTGAGGGGGCCATGTAGGGATCTGGGCAAAAATCAGTACTTGGTCCTGCTAGTGAAGGCAGGGGCTTGGACCTGATGAGCTTTCAAGGTCCCTTCCAGTTCTAGGAGATAGGTATATCTCCAATTATTATTAAAAAACAACAACAACACAGTACCAGGACAGGTCTACATTACAGCTGGGATCCACCCTCTGAGATCAAGAAGTACTCAACAAGAAGTGTAAGGCCATGTCCAGACTACCCGCCGAATTGGCGGGTTAAAATCGATTGCTCGGGGATCGATATATCGCATCTAATCTAGACGCGATATATCGATCCCTGAGCGCGCTTATATCGGTTCCGGAACTCCATCAACCCCAACGGAGTTCCGGAATCGACACGGAGAGCCGCGAACATCGATCCCGCGCGGTGTGGATGGGTGAGTAATCCGATCTTAGATATTCAACTTCAGCTACGTTATTCACGTAGCTGAAGTTGCGTATCTAAGATCGATTCCACCCCACCCCACCCCCCCGTGTGGACCAGCCCTGAGATAAGTTTATAGTAGAGTTTCTCCTGTCAACCCACTGTGGTAACTCTACCTAAGGTATGTCGACTCACGTAGCTGGAGTTGCATTGCATTGGTCCTCTTACCACAGTAGTGTAGACATAGCTTTGGGGTGGAGTGGGTAGTATGGATGATAGGCCAAGAGCTGGCAAATGTACTAACAAACTGGAGGGGGGGTGCAGGGGATTCCCTTCTAATCTTTGAGGTCTTATCTACACTAACCGCAGAATCGGCAGGCAGCAATTGATCCAGTAGGGGTCAATTTATCGTGTCTAATGTACATGCGATTAATTGACCGCTGAGTGCTCTCCTATCGACTCCGGTACTCCACCAGAATGAGATGTGCAAGTGGAGTCGACGGGAGAGCGTCAGCTGTCAACTTACCGCAGCGAAGACACCGCAGTAAGTAGATCTAAGTACGTCGACTTCAGCTATGCTGTACATGTAACTGAAGTTGTGTATCTTAGATCAACCCCACACAGTAGTGTAGGAAAGCCCTCAGTTACTGAAATCTCAGGTGTTACTTGTTGCAATAGGTGGTCCTTAGTTTTCAGACATGAGTGTGATTAAGGCCTGGGTCTGCACAAGGATTTTATACAAATTCGATTACGGTTGTGATTTTGTTTACCAAAATAGTTATACCAGTGCAACTCATATGTGGACAGAGTTATGCTGGTATAAAGATGCTTTATGTGAGTATAGTTTATTTCCCTTCATGTACAAGAATAAGCTAGACCACTTGTACTGCTTTAATAATACCAGCGCTGTTAAAGCTGTACAAATTCTCTCTGTAAACAAGGCCTAAGTTGACAATATCTCTTTGAACAATGTCACTGCTAGGCCAAGTTCTCAAATGACTGTGCTTAAATGGAACATGAAAAATCCTGGCACCACTGAAGCACTAAGGCTTCAGTTCTTAGTACATTTAGACTGTTTCAACAACCTGGAAGTTCCATGCATTTCTGTAAGGCCTTGTTGTTGGTGTTCAGATTTTTAAAAATAAAGCAAAGTTATATTTATTAACATTGACCTTTTTTTTTTCACGTCTGTACTCAGATGCAAGGCTTTTGCTATAACAGAATTATATTTCTCATAAATGTTGGAACAGAACTGATGGAAGTAAACAACGGAAGCCCTCATTGTTATTTACTTAGATAAAAGTAGAAAGCAATTAATTGTTGTAAAAGTTAGACTCTATACAGTAAAATCCCTCTGTGGTTTGTAGTGCGTCTTACCCAAGGTTTAAATACAATATTGCTCATTTTAATACTGTTTCTTATTGCCTTATAAGGTTCAGGGTCAATACTTTTTCTGCTATATCCAATTTCATAAAACTGCCCTGCAGCTGGATGTAAATATTCATCCTACCATCAAAAGCACAGAGTGCATGTAACCAGCTCTGGGTGGGTGGGTGTACATGCACAGGTGCACTGGCTGCATGAATGTTTATCCTTCATCCCATGTATTATATATGTACAGTATTATATTTCAATGGTCAGTATTTGCATAATGTAAGGATCCTGCCCTTTAAAGGCCAGGACAAGAGTTTTGAGGCCTTCGAGGCCTGATCCTGCAAGCACTTCATGGTGGGGCTTAGTGCTCTCTGCTGTGAGTAGTGTTGAAATCGGTGGGCAGTAAGCACTGCATACAGCAATGTTTCAATTGTCTAGCCCTGAGATTATAAATCTCTTGGAGAAATGACAGTATTTTACATGTTTTTGCCAAGCCAAGCACGTTTTTGGTTTTCAGTAAATAAGAATGAGTTTACACACAACGAGTTTACACAAAAAGGAGATTATATATACACTGTAAAAGTGCTTATTATGCAAATCCGTCTGTTCCCTTGAAGTCGTCTTGTTAAAACGTGATTTCGGCACAGTCAGCTGTATGAAATATTTCAAGGTCCATGATCCTGCAATAGATTGCATGCAGCAGATGTTTGCACCTGTATGGAGCCTCATTAACTTCTCTTAGGGGGATGGTACTATTGCAAGTGAGGTTCTGGCCACTTAAATATAGCCCTGACTTTTAAAGATCCTGTTGACTGTTTGCAATGATAGTGTTGTAAGTTAACCTCTGTATTGATTAATTTCAAAATTGGATCGTTGTATTCATCCTTCCAAATTCCTAAAGCTTCAGTTGGATATGATGATGATATCAGGGTTGGAAGGGACCTCAGGAGGTCATCTAGTCCAACCCCATGCTTAAAGCAGAGCCAATCCCCAGGTGGCCTTCTCAAGGCTTGAACTCACAACCCTGGATTTAGCAGGTTAATACTCAAAGTGCTGAGCTATCCCTTATGCAAGTCCTCTGTTATGATGTTAATAACACTTAGCAATTTTCATAATGCTTTACAGTCAGTGCTTAGAGCACCCTCTAAAATAGGAAAATAAATATTATTCATTGCATTTTACAGATTGGGACATTAAGGAGACAGATAGTTTGTGGTTTGCCCACAGCCATGGAAAAAGTCGATGTAAGAACTGGGATTAGGATTTAGAAACTCTTCATCACTGTTTTTATTTTTTTATTCTCTCAGTTCCTGTTTTAAATAGCAGCATGTAGTACTGGCATGCACAGTTGAACTGCTGTCACTTTCCTCTTCAGAGTTGGCTGCTATTCCTGTGGGGGAACAAATAGTTACTGAGAAGAGTGGGGATTTGATTCTCTGTTCAGGTTAACTCAGTTTCCTGTTTTTTGTATTTTGATCATTGTAGGTGAACGAATTAAGAAGCCAATTCCTCTTCAAGAGCAGACTGTTAAAGACGAAAAGGGACGATACAAACGTTTTCATGGAGCATTTAGTGGTGGTTTCTCTGCTGGCTACTTCAACACTGTTGGTTCAAAGGAAGGTCAGAGATTGTGTCTGAAACTAGTTCCTCTTATGGAGAAGAACTGCAGTAATACTTTATCAAAACATAACACTACTACATTTATTTTTGGGAAAACAAATGTAAATTGGTATTATGGTTTTTTTTTTCTGCTGATGTTCACTGTAAATAGTTATACTTTTCTATTAAAATGAACATCATTGAAGCTGTTACCCTTGGAATGCTCTGCTTATGGATGCATCGCATTGTGTTGGTGTGTCCTTAATGTGTTTCTGATTAATAGAATGGCAAAATGGAAACATATAACCTTTCCTTGCTGCATTCATACATTATATTAGAGTTTCTTTTTATACATTTCTTAAAGATTTGCTTTCTTTTAAGGATGGGCCCCTTCAACTTTTGTATCATCACGTCAGAAGAGAGCAGACAAAACAGTCCTTGGACCAGAAGACTTTATGGATGAAGAGGTAGATTTTCAAAAATTATACAAAAAGTTGCAGCATGCCAATACTTCAGATGTTTGGCCATTTTATCATTCTGTATGTTGTTGCATGAATTTATGTAGATATGAATAATTAAATCACTTTTATTGTAGATAGTACTAATAAGAAATTTGTAAGAATGATCCATTATTTTAAATTTTCATCAAATAACTGATTTAATCTTGTCAGAGACAAGTGTGCATTTGGTGGTGATGGGTTCTGCTTACTACTTAGCTTGGGAATATCAGGATGTAAAATATGAGCTTCCCTACATTTGCTGGCGTAGTTTTGAGGTTGATAGGTGTGGCTGGGAGCTGTTTTAGCCCTTGAATGTTTGTAGGGCTCGGTAGGACCTGTTTAAAACAAACAAAAAGAAAAACCTTACGAAACAGAAAGCAAACAAAACTTTCTAGGTCTCCATTATAAAGAAGCCTATGTAAATAAAGACTATGATTTTTGAAAGTGCTTAAGGGGAGATAGGTGCCCAATTCTACTGAAATTTAATTAGAGTTGGACACCTAACTCACATAGTTGCCTTTGAAAATCCTGCCAAAATAAAAGGCATAAATTCCAGGTTTTCCTTGGATGGTCATCTTTAATATTAGTCTATATTTGAAGAAAAGTTATTTCTAATTAGAATTTTTCTGTTTTGTGTGTGTGTGTGTGTTTCTCAGGATCTAAGTGAATATGGGATAGCCCCTAAAGAAATTACGACGACGGATGACTTTGCTTCCAAACCCAAAGATAGAATAAAAGAAAAAGCTAGGCAGATTGCAGGGATAACTGCATCCATTCCAGGAGCCACTGCACTGGATGATTTAATAGCACCAGCAAAGTGAGTAGATACAGCGCCTCACCCCCAAAACACCTATGATATATTGGCAAGTAAAGGAATATCTGACTACTGCAGTCAGTGCAAATTACTGCAAAATATATAAAATTTCCTTTTCAAAGGGACCTCCACCTGCCTTCTTGTTTTGCACATGCAAATTTGCGCGCACTGTCATTTGCAGTTGTGCATTCAAGGTACATATACAAATGACAATACGTGAAAAATTGTGCTTACAAAAAACTGCTAGGAAAATTTGGCCCATACTGTTAAGAATTTATTTATAGCTTTCAGGAGCTTCACTATGAATACTTTTAAATTAGGCTGTCAGCATAAATGTTTTGTTCTTAATTTTTCTTAGAATAACTATTGGTGTTGAATTATTGCGAAAAATGGGCTGGAAAGAAGGACAAGGAGTTGGACCTCGAGTAAAGAGAAAGCCACGCAAACAAAAACCTGGTATGTTCAATTAAGTTTTGAGTAATGGAAAATGAAAAGTTTCTAGTCTTCTCTATGCTATTGAGAAGATCTTGTAAAAACCTTTTATTTGCTCTGTGGTTATTATTATTATTATTTTTTTAATGTAACTAAGAGAAACTTACTGAAGAATTGTAACTTTATGGTATGGTGCGGTTATGTCTTTACAGACCCTGAAGTAAAAGTATATGGCTGTGCCCTACCACCTGAAGGATCTGAGGGATCTGAGGTATTATGTAGGCAAAAGTTTCTGTTTTTTATATAAAAGCAGTATTTGTAAGTTATATTTAAACTATAACTTTCAATATTTGTAAAAAAGTATAACAAAAAAATCTGACTGTTTATATGACTAGAATACTAATATTTGTAGTGTTGATCCCAGAACATTAGCGAGACAAAGTGGGTAATGTAATATCTTTTGCTGGACCAAGTTCTGTTGGTGAAAAAGACAAGCTTTCAAGCTACACAGAGCTTTTTTTCTGAATATTAATGATTGGGTTAAGGTAAACCTAGAGCAGCTCCTTTTCTAGTCAGGCATGTGCAGTGATATCTGTATATATTTAGAGAACTCTTAAACTTTTTCAGAATTGGACTTCATCTTAACTAAATGTTGCTGTGGAACTTACATTTTTATACTGCTGTACAGAGTTTAATGTTTATTTATCGTAATGATCTTTAACTTTGTAAAAGGATGAAGAGGATGAATATCAGCCAGAGAATGTGACATTTGCACCCAAAGATGTAATGCCTGTAGACTTGACTCCTAAAGAGAATGTCCATGGACTTGGTTACAGGGGTCTAGATCCCACCAAAGCATTGTTTGGGGTTTCAGGAGGAGACTACCCCAATCTTTTTACTGATGGTTCTGAAAAGACAAGTAATCTACTTGGTGATCTGAGACATAGTAAAGGAAGAAAATTGGGTATCTCAGGCCAGGTAAAACATTAATGTATATACTGTGTTGAAGTGCCAGTTATAGGAAATAAATATGTTTGTCTTAAAAATCTCTCTAAAATGGAATTAAAACAAAAGTTTTAACGCAAATTGAAAATACCATTTCTGTTATTAAAAATAATACTGTGTACTACTCTGCTCCCTTCTCTCTGAGAATCTGAAAGAGAACATGAATTAAATCTTAATACCACCTTGTGATGTGGGATAGTAGTAGTATACCAAATTTGAGATGGCACAGATAGGTAAAATGACCAAACACCAATAAACAGGGTCAGCCTGAATCTTGAATTTCATATATTTTTATTGGTTGAAAGAGGCAAGGATCATTGGTTCTTTTTATAATATGCATGACATTCCAATATTAATATTGTGATTGAAATAAATTGTGGGAAAGTGGAATAAAACAAATGTGTACTTTTCTTTTTTTTTTTTTTTTACATTGAATGTACACCTAAAATTGCAGTAGAATCTGCAAGGGCCAAATGCTATGCTTCCTAGTCCATAATCAGGCAACACTTCTGTTTAAGTCAATGGCAATTTTTGAGGTAAATGTAGATATTTCTGTTATTACAGTGTTATTTCGTATTCTTAGAGAGCCAGGAACAGTAGAAAAAAAATGACACTACCTTATCAATGTGAAGCAATGCTTTCATTAAATGTTCCCTTTCATAAGGTAGTCTCATTTTTTCTTACTGTTCCTAGCTTTCTGAGAAATAAAATGTAGATAATTGATTTTTATTTCTCCATGACAGAAAGATGGAATGATCGCAAGAAACTTTATGTGGTTTGAGAACAGGACTGAAAGGCAGGCAGGCTACCTTGCTTCTGTTCCCATAGACTTGCTAACATAGACTTGCTATGAAGCCATGGTTGAGTCCATGAAGCTTCTATATGGCTTAGTAAGTTAATGGGTGTAATGTAATATGCTGAGTGTGGTGTAAGTAAAAATGAAAGTGAACATTAAATTTCTCCAAGTGGAGTAAAATGAGCTTTTTGTGAACCAAAGATGTTTAATTTTTGGCCATTTCCTCCCAACGCTAGGTTCTGTCAGCCACATTCAATTTTCCTTTAACACTGTGCCCTGTGATTCATGTTTTCACACAGAGAAACACTCTCAAGTTATGTGATTTTTGGGAAAAAATAAATATGGTCGAATATGGTTGTATTTATTCCCATTACGTTGTTCTTCTCCTCTTTAAAGGTCGCCTGCCAGCATAATTATTTTCTTCCTTTAGAGCTCAACTTGTGCCGTTCGTATTTAGATGGCAGGATACATTGTTAAGTGTTATAACTAATCCTGCCAATTATAAACCAAACATGCCTCTGACATAGCGGTCCCAGTCCCTCTATGCTGGAGGAGCTGGAGGACACGCTCGCTGATTTGATCATTGGTCTCCCATTTGTCAGGGTAAAGTACTTGCTACATGAAAGTTATCATACTGGTCCCTAACATGTAATTTTAATTTCAGAGTCTAAATATACATATTCTGACGTTACTTTTTTCAAGACAGAACTGTTATATTTTGACACTGTAAAATTCTAACCATTTTTAATTTTTTTTTCCTAGGCTTTTGGTGTAGGAGCTTTGGAAGAAGACGACGACGATATATATGCTACTGAAACATTGTCAAAATACGATACAGTTCTGAAAGATGAGGAACCTGGAGATATGCTGTATGGTTGGACTGCACCTAAGCAGTATAAAAACAAGACAGGTAAGAATTATAGATAGATCTGAAGTTTCAGTATAATTATACTTAAAATGTATATAAGAATGCTAACCTCTATTTCCCAAATATGTTCTTTTATAAAGGATTGATATTTTCTAGCCCTGAGATCTCAATATTTCATCTAGTCTCATCCATTATCATTACTTGTAGTTCAAAAGCAGGTTAATTTAAAACTTCTGCTTTCTTCGGTTTAGTCATGTATTTATCTGAAAACATTTTTTTTCTGCTGCAGTAAAAATAGTAAGTGAAAAGCAACACCACTATAAAAATACAGATGATATTAAGAGAGCTTATTCCGAAGTTGTCTATGGCCAAGGTATAAAATATTATATGGAAAAAATGTTAAATATCATGGTTGAAAAGCACTCAAAAGTTAGGAAATGCCAGGATGGAAGTTGCCACTGCAATAGATGTGAAACTATATTAGCATTATACAGCTCAAAATGACTATGAAAGAGGGCAGTTGTAAGAGGAAAATAATTACCACTAATAGTGGTAATTGTTCACCACTAACATTTGTGGTTATGGTTAAATATCTCAGAAATACTGTGTGCACTAGATTAGAACTAATACTAGGCCATGATAGCATACACAGTATTTTAATGTCAGAAAAGGTGCATGAATATTTAAGAATCTTTCAGTAATTTACTTGCAAATATAGGACCTGATTTTGTAGCCCTTACTAATATGAGTAGTCTTGGAGGTTTGAGTGGGGCTGCTCACATGAGTAAGTGCTGTAGGATCAGATGTATAGCCATTTGCCATGTATCATGCAAAGCAGCACTTGGTTAAGGACTGTCTTTGGATTTAATTTAATGTACATACATAAACTTCTGAATTTATTTCAAAATGAAATTGCTTCCATCAACATTGGCTTGAATTTGGTTCCATCAGCATACATAGTGTATAGCCAGTCACAGCCATGGAGGCTTCGATAGATTCTGAATGGGATAGGCATGCCTCAGGGATTGTTGTTAAGCAAAAATTATGCAGGATATGAAAGTCAGTGGTAACTTTTGCATATTCTGTTTGTATAATACAATGCATGGTAGTATTACTTATTGCTGATTATTCACAAGTTGAGGAAAACTAATGGTTTTTAATAAGGAATTAAAAAATATCAGGACATACTAATTAAAGGATGCTGTATCAGAAAATAGAATTGTTTGAAATTGTTTAGTTAAACAATTAAAGTTGAATATCCCTGTCTATGAAGTTAATTCTATAGTTGTTGGCTTTGAAAGTTATGACTAATTCTGTAATAATTTTATAGGAATGGAGAAAGAAGTTAGATATATTGGCAAAATTCTGGATGGCTTTTCCTTGGCTTCTAAATCATCAGCTCCAAAGAAGGTAAATAAAACACAATTTTTCTTTTAGCAAAAACAACTATTATAATTTTGCCATCTTTACGTGCTTAAATATAGACAATAAGTAATCACTTATATGTCAGTAATAATCAAATAATTTATGAAGGAAAGATGTAAACAAGCCTAATATAGATCTATAGAGTGATATGCAATTTAACTGCCCCCCTTGGTTATTACTCTATTCTACTGCATTCATATTGTGTCTTGTAATAGGAATGAAATATGTTGGTTAAGCAACAAAGGTATCTTAAATGGTCAAAACTATAGGTTTTCAGGTTGATAATACAAACCTGAAGTTTGTCCATCCACTAGACATTCTAAATGCATTCAGAGCTGCTCACTACTGTTTGGCAGCAGTTTGGAGAACTAGTTTTAGCAAGAATAACGTATATATTCTGCTTGTCGTTCAAACATAACATCATATTTTCTTAGTGACCAAGATCTCTCAGATTCACTCATCGTGACAAATTTGTTTTAACCCTATTTTTAGGACTTAATTTTAAGTACAAGATGTATCAGTATAAGTGTAGAATGGGGTAAGATCCTAGCATATGTAAAATTTTGTGACAGTATGCTTTTCCTAAAGAGGAAATAGAAAGAAAAATCCACTTAGTATACTTTACCATAAGGAGGCTTTGGGTCATCTTTTGTTCATTGAGGACTATTCTTTTAAAGATATGAAAACAGAATTTCAGTGGAGGATACTAAGGTATTTTAGAAGCTTAGGGAAACTATTCAACTTTTAAAATTGAACGTTTGAAAGTGCATGTAATTCTCATTTTAAGGAAGGTAAATTCTTAAGCAATATCCAAAGCATTTTCTGAAATATATTTTTTTTAAAAAGCAGTTCTTGATTTGCTATTTGATCTATGGTATAATGTTTATAAACTGACAATTTGGTAATTATTTTTTTCAAGTTTCAAATGTTCCTGTTTATTACAATGCCATTTATTTATTGACTCAGACTAATTGAGCCTGTCCAGTTTGTTTGTTAGCTTACTTTTCTGTTGTTAATGTTCACAAATTAAGTTGACAGTACTTAAAGGAGTATACAGGTTGTGGATGTCCTTTTCTGCAAGTCTGAGCAGTATATACTAGTAGTCTATAGTAAGACTAACTTCTGTATGCTGCCCAGTGGTTTTAGTGAAGGAAATCTCATCTATAAATAAAAAATATGAAACTACATCTCTCACTGTGTTTTTCTGTTTGTTTTGGAAGACTTATATACCGCCTGACCTGCCAAGGGATTACAGACCAGTCCATTACTTTCGACCAGTGATAACAGCTAGAAATGAAAACCCCCTTTTACTTCAGGCATTAGCTGAATCAACTGGGAAACGTGAGACTGATACTCTACAGCAAAACAAACACACACTGAATGCATCTCAGAGGAGAGAATTGCTAGGAGAGACTGCTCTAAAAGGTATGTGACATAGTGTGTGACCGTACTTCTCCTTGTTTCATTATAATATAGATTCACTTAACACTGACTAAATACTAGACTATCTCCATAATATTTTTAGCACAGGAAATACTTGTTTACAGACTTGAATGTTTTTACAATCTTGAATATATATATTTTCTAATTTAATAACACAAACTAAAACACTCCTTATGTTAGCCAAAATATTGGACAATATGATCCCTAAATGTCAATTATTGGGAATACCTACAGGTGTTTAAAGGAGAAAAGTGTGTGTGTGTGTGTGTGTGTGTGTGTGTGTGTGTGTGTGTGTGTGTGTGTGTGTGTGTGTGTGTGTGTGTGTGTGTGTGTGTGTGTAAAGGTATTTCATTTTTTCCTTCCATGAAGCCTAAGTTTATTTTTTTTAAATTTCTGCTTGTGGGTTTTTTGTTTTGTTTTGTTGTTTTTTAACCTTAGAAATTCAGATCTTGTGTAGCCTGGAAGATTTTATAGCTCTCTAGTCACTAATGTTATTGTTACATTATATGAGTCTAGAGAAAATAGCAAATAAGAGGGAAAGGGATGTTAGACTTCTTAAAACTTTTTTTTTTTTTTTTTTTTTTGTTAACACCTGTTTAATGTCAACCAGTAAAGGATACTGGAGAAAGAACATGTTAATTGCCTTTCCCTTCAGTTAAGTTGTGAGGCCACAATACTCATGCTGCGAGACTGGGTGGATTGATTTAAATCACAGATTTTAATCTGTAAGCAGGTAACCTTTAGTAAAATAATCTATTTTAACCTTGCTTTGCATTTGTACATTTGAGTTGTTATGCTAAAGAAAGGTTGGTTCTCATTGGTTGCTAACTATTAAAATACGTTGACTGGCAACTAAATGTAGCCTTTGTACTAATTTTGTTCCTTCTTTTTGCTAACCAAGATATTCTGTATTTATACACATTTATTTAAGCAAGTATATAATTTAATTTACATTTATTCAGATTAATTTTTACATTTACAGTGTTTAGAATATGGTAAATGATGCATTTCTTTACTAGATTGTGCATTTTTAATTAAATTTCTATTCAAACAGAGCTTGATACAAATTAAGTAAAAAATGAATAAGCAAGCATTTTAAATGTTTTATTAGACAAATAAAACTATCAAGTGTATGTGATACATAAAAAAAACCAAGTCTTTATCAAAATTAGTTTTTCATTTAAAACTGACTTATTAAACAAACGAAGTATTATATGTAGTTACTGAACTCTTTGTTTCTCATCACCATGTCCTTCAAGATTTTAGAACTAATAGGCCTCATTCTCTCACATAGTTTTATTAATAGATTAGAAGAAAAGTCATTGCGTTTTTTACTTTTGAGTGAACTAGTCATTGAACTGAATTAGTTGAATAAACTGAGATGAAGAAAACATTATTTCTTTGCATGCAGAAGAGGCTACTCTTTCCAGTAGCTGATTTAGCACTAGAACAATCTCAGGTTCCAAATGCTTAGCCAGTGCACTTCCCACCGGTGCAGTGGTTTGACTTTCTTTAAAACTTGGCGGCAAACGTGCTGCTTAATGTTTGGTATTTAATATAAAAAATTTTAATAGACTATAGTAAGTTTTTAGGCCTTGACATAGGTTGTCATCATTTCAAATTTAACTTGAAATAGGTTTATTTATTAAAAAAAAACCCTACATTTTATTTAAATAAAAAAATCTGAATTTAATAAAAGCCATCTGATTGATTTGATTTTTTTCTTTAAATAATAGATTTTTATCCACCCTGCTCTGAGACCCACCCCCCCCCAGAAGAAGGGGCCCCCGCAAAACCTGGAAAGGTCAGACTTCACATTTCTCAGTAAAAACCAAGGAGGACGCTTCCTTTTTGTCTTTAGCCTTTCAAGCCTTTTCCACACATCATAAATAAGCAAAATATGGCACAAACATAAACTTAAAAAAATATCCATTACAGGTCAGTCTTAAATAGCTGAGACAGAATTAAGATTGTATAATAGCATCAGTAATGCTATTTTGTCAACTTTTAAAGCATTCCACCTGGCAAAGCTCCATGGCATGGCCTTTAACTTTCTGGCTCGTGAGAACTGGAGATAGATACTCTCCGAACTAACAGTACTACTCTTTAATCAACAGGAATAGTTGTTGTAGGGTAATATGAATAATTCCCTCACCTTTGCCCCCGAGGGCTGAGCATGACACTTCTGTAGCATCCCCAGCCCTTCTTCACTTGGGAAGCAAGTGACAGGGACCAGGAGTTGCACTGTACATGGCAGAGTTTGGCACTGAGACCACTGGGCTAACCAAGCGCAAATTATAACTGAAAACAGCATAATCGATTGCTTATAATTTAGTTATTATATTAATAAATATATATGCACATGTTTATATAATAAAAGAAGAAAATATATGGGATTGTCCAAAACTTTCAAACCACTAATGTAACTACAGTAAAAGCTATGTTATCCATTACTTTACCAACTGGAAAGCTCTATAAACTGGCATTTCTGATCTTCCTTGAAAGTCCGGTTTATAGTCCGGTTGGTGCGGGGCTGGCAGGCTCCCTAGCTGGCTCCACATGGCTGCCTGGATGTGGCAACATGTCCCTGCTGCTCTAGGCAGAGATGCAGCTAGGCAGCTCTGCGCGCTGACTCCACCCCGTCCAGGTGCTGGCCCCATGGCCAATGGGAGTTGTGGGAGCGGCGCCTGGAGGTGGAAGCAGCGTGCAGAGCCACCTAGCTGCGCCTCTGCTTAGGAGCAGCAGGGACATGTTGCTGCTTGCAGGGAGCTACCTGAAGTGAGCGCTGCCTGGATCCAGCACCTCCTCTTGCACCTAAACTCCCTCCCAGAATTTGTGCCCTGCACCCACTTCCATGCCCCCGCCCTGAGCCCTCTTCCCCCATCCAAACGCTCTCCCTCTTAGTTAACTGGAGATTTTGACTTACCAATGCCTCCCATTTCCCCAACATGCCAATAACATGTTTACTGCATTAGATTCTGAAGGGTTTGTTTGTTTTTTTTTTAGTGGAGCATATACATATGCTGTACAAAATTTTACATTCCAGATTTCTATGAAGTCTAGATTTTTATACTATCAAATGTAGACATCCCTGGTTTATAATATGCCAGTTGATTTGTTTTTCATCATATGTATCTCTGTATATCTATCAGTACAGAGATCTGGTGGGGTACAATACATACGAATGAGTGTGAGGCGCTATCCTGCTCCTTTCATAAAAGATGCATCCACTCAAACAGCAGTAGGTTCACCAAAGATGTAGCTTGTAAAAACGATGAGTGTCTGTCTATAATTTTTTATACTAGTATAAAAATTGCAGTGAGAGCCACTTCTGGGGAAAGAAATCTCTTCTCTTTAAATGACTATTTAAAAATATTCCCTCAGGGTTTCCAGCAAAATTGTGACATTTAAAATTAACCACTACTAGAGTATTGATTTTTGATGATTGCTTGGGTATCTGAATGTATGTACATCCTATATTTAGACACATTTTTGTTTAGGTAGGGAAATAATATACATGTAATATGTTTTATTCCTGACAGTAGAGATAGTTACAAAGATGTTTTCTTTTTCAAATATCTCGTTATTGCTTTTTTCTATCCTCAGGTCCATGTCCTTCTGTTTTGGAGTATCTGTCAGTGAAAGACAAAGAGAGAATCAAAGAAGCAAAACAGGCAGCTGAACAACAAATGAAAACACAAACTTTGCCTCAGCAATCCCTGAATATATCATCTTCCTCAGATGGTGTTCATCACAAGTGGCAAATGGCATTGGGGGGGCAGTTAGCCACCCCTGGTTCTAGTGACTTCAAACCATTTGCAAAAAATCCAGAAAAACAAAAAAGATATGAAGATTATATAGAGAGTCTTAAACAAGGACAAAAAGGTAACTAGCAAATGGTCATGAAACTCTTCTGCATTTTTTTTTATTTGGAAAAAGTTATTTCTGCAATTTTGATTAAATATTTCATTTTAAGCTTCTCATAGGCTTGATTCCAGAATTCCATATGTAGTGCTTTTCCTTCTGTTTCCTGAGGCCCTAATCTTGCAAAATTTAGGCACATAAGTAATCACATTGACTTCAATGGGAGAACACATTTAATTTAAGTGTTTGCAAGATTGGAGGCTTTGATCATACGCCTCTTAATTTCTCTGATCCCTTATAATGTAGCTCACAACCTCACAAATGAGGAGTTTTCAACCTTTTTCTTTCTGAGGCCCACTCCAACATGCTATAAGAACTCCACGGCCCAGCTGTGCCACAACAAATGGTTTTCTGCATATAAAAGCCAAGGCCAGTGCTAGGGGGTAGGAAGTAGGGCAACTGCCCACCAAGCTACATTGCTCTGGCTTCAGCTTCTGCCCCAGGTAGTGGGGCTTAGGGGCCTGGACTTCAGCCCCATGCAGTGTGAGACTTCATCTCTCTGCCCTGCCTCACAGAGAGTCTAACACTGGCCCTGCTCATGGCCCCCAGGGGGCCCTGTACTTCTGGTTGAGAACCACTGTCATGGACCATACTGTGATCTTCAGTTTTTGTTTTGTTTCCTTCTTGTTTACCTTCCAGCTCCATACCTTCAACCTGCTTTTAATACTCATCTCTCTTTTGTAATTAAGACATATGTACTCTGGGTACAGTGGGACCATAGTAATGTTAATTTAGTCTGTCACCAGGAAGTATCTTTCATTCCCTACCCCCACACAACAGTTCTAGTTCCAGAATACCCATTGATGTAAAATATGATGATTTTCAGTAGTTATTATTTTCAGGGATGGGTATTTTTGCTATGCTCTCCAGACCACCTTGCTCTACTCTTCAGGTCCAGCTTAAAACCTTTCCCCCTGCTACCCAAATATGCCAGGGAAATGGGGAGCTCGTAGTTGGCTTTATCAGTTAATATCCAGGGCTCCCTGTTCTTCAGTGGCTATGCTTTTCTCCAGGAAAATCAGCTACACAGCCTGTGCTTCTGGGTTCCCTCCACTTTCCATCTGCAAACTGGGCTTCATGGATCAGTGTAGGGAGCAGGTACTGTAATCCAGCTGACTTGCATTTGGTGGGGAAAACTGGATAATGAGAGATAGATCTCAGCAAGATGGAAACAGAAAACAAATGTCAGATGCCCAGTTGCAGCAAATTCTGTGGCAAAAATACTGATTTTTGAGGTATTTTTGAAAAAAGCCATATCTACAGAGTCCATGGGATCTCTTACTAAAATGAAGGAAAGCTCGGAATCAGAAGTTGGTCCAATAAAAAATGTTACTTAACCCACCTTGTGTCTCTGAGATGGAGGCATGTTACTACTTTGTTTTTTTTGTTATTTCAGGTGCATTTGGCTGTTCTTTGATGTTGAGTTCTGTCTTTGTGCCAGTAGTTTGTCTGCTTAGGACATAGATTGTGGCTTTGTATAAAATGGAACAACTTAAATGTATTTATTAGTAGAACTGGATGAAAATGCAGGAAATCTTGAAATAGTGGAAGGTCAAAAACCTCATATCAGAAGCTCGGTTTGGTGTTGATTTTGTTCCTGTCTCCTCTAGAAGCAAATATGAACCAAAATCTGTTCCTTGTAAACAGGAAGGGATGATTTTTTTTTTTTTTAAAGCTACTTGGCAATCTGAATTTGCATTTATGAGCACACACATTTTATGCATCCAAAAAGCCAATTTGAATACTCAAGTACATATCTAAACTTTACTAGCAGGTTCACATATTGAGCTTTTTACCTTTACATTTCAAGCATTTTGCTGGAGTTGTGCGTAATGTTTTGTTTTGTTTTCTATGGAGCAATTCATATTTTGTATATGCCAGTGTGCATTACAGAGCAGTGAGTTAGGTATCAGTAGTACAGTAATGGGTTAGGTAAATGAAGTAGCCATCATTCATTTGTCAAAGATTGGCATTCTGACACTATCTTGGGCAATCATCTTTGGCTACTGAAGAATAGTATATCCAGCAAGACACCCTGGGTTACCCCTGTTCTTTATTTTTGAAATTTTTGGCACATTTATATTCAACTACATATTCAACAGACCCTTGTGGAGATGAGCTTGGCTTCTGGCATTGTTTGAAAGAATCACACAATGAGTTAAACCAACATACAAGTGTATTTTATACTTTAAAGTAACTTTTAAGGGCTGCTAAGCATTTCTATCCTTTAACTTACAATAGATACATCAGAGAGTCATTCAGATCCGGGTATGACAGAGTGGGAGCGAGGAAGGGAACGAAAGGAGTTCTTCCATGCAGCGGTGCTCTACAAATCCTCCAACTCAGTCCTGTCATCAAGGTTTACTCGAGCCAAGCATGAAGATGACACCGACAAAGTGGAAGTTCCTCGAGACCAAGAGGTTCATGCTGTTAATAATCCTATATTGTGATTACTTGTGTTAACAGTGTCCAATTTATTTAAAACATCATTGTAGAAGATAAATATAATGTTCTGTTGCCTTAAGAAACCAAAAGGAAATATACAATACTGCTCGCACAGCAGTAGTTAAGTACTTATCCTTTAAGTTCACTGACTCTTGACACCATTACCATAATAGCAGGCATTTTAAGAAGGTGATTATGTTCTGTAGAGTATATAATCAACATTTGAATTTTACAGATGGATGTTGATGACAAAGAATCTGCAGTGAAGATGAAGATGTTTGGCAAGCTCACAAGAGATAAGTTTGAGTGGCACCCTGAGAAGCTACTGTGTAAAAGATTTAATGTTCCTGATCCCTACTCTAAGTAAGATGATTAATCAAATATCTTAATGCTTTCAAAAGATTTTTTTAATTGTTCTGAAATGTATGTTTGTGTAATGTTTGGGGAACATGCCAGCTTGATATCTCTGAAGGCTGAAACCCTCTCTTTATCTTCAGAATAGATGCAACCCAGGTAGAACAGCAGGCAGGCTTCCTTCTGATAACTTGCCAATTTGCTTTTTACCTAAAGTAGGAGGATCACCTCATTAGAGATACTTTGAATGGAAATAGGTGATTTCCCCCACCCGAACATAGTGGATGCTCCTTTGTTAGGGTTTGTATTCATAGACTCTGCTTGTTTTGTGGATAATCTGAGACTTCATTTTCCAATGTTGTCCATCCATCCCATCATTAAAAACAACAATTGACAAATAATTTCATTTTCCTCTAGTTCATCAATTGTTGGATTACCCAAAGTGAAACGTGACAAGTATTCTGTATTCAATTTCTTAACTCTACCGGAGTCTACCACAACAACTATATCTCAAACAACAAATGAAAAAATACAACAGAATATCAATCCTAACAGTAAGTGGGTCAGCATTTTATTAGTGTAATCCCAATAATTAATGATTTAAAAAACATAGATGTACTCGTCATGGAATGTGTAATAGCAAGATGCAGTTTCCTTAAAAATAAATGGAAACAGTTTGAAAACTCAGAGCTACATATATAAGGCCAGAGCAGTTGAAATCAATGGAGTTATACTAATTTATAGCACTGAGAATCTGGCCAATAGAGATCTTCTAGTTTTAAGATTTTTTATTTTTTAAATATAGGCAGTAATGATAAAGCAAGTATTAGTAAATAGTTGACCCGACCATGGCATGCTGTGGTAGTTAATATAAAGCTAATTAACCATGCTGCTTGGGATCTTGTACCATTTTTTTTTTTTTTTAGAGCCAAAGAAACCATCAAGATGGGATATATCTGACAAAGAGAAGAAGAAAAAGGATTCTATTAGTGAGTTCATAAGTCTTGCTAGATCAAAAGCTGATATTCAGCAGCAACAACCAGAATCAGTAATAGAAGATAGAAGTAGAACAAATGAACCCCTTCCCAATAAGGTATAAGATCTCCAAAGGTTTGACATTTTCAGTAACATTCAAGCTATTGCACATTGCCCTTCTCTTTGTTGATCTTGTTTTGAAATGCCTTTCCTTGTGCATGGAAAGAGTCAGTAGTAGCAACTCATGCTAGGTTAGAAAAGACATGTCTGCACTTGAGGCCACAATATGCCCTCCACCTGTGGGAAAGAGAGCTTCTACTCCACAGTGTCTCCTATGGAAGCTTCTCTACTGGGGCTCTGCAAGCACTGGGTTCCTCAAATGGAGAGGCTGCAGGCCCACGGCAGATCTAGCTGCTCTGCAGCATCATACATTCACAGATGTACACTAGGGGCTCTAACTTAACTCAGGTTCCATACTGTGAGCTTAAGCTTCCATCCCCATGAAAGAAGGGCAGTGGCAGGGGGGATCCTGGTCATCACAGCTCCTGCAGCAATACGTTGCCAAGAAGATGATGAAACCAGGAGGCAGTGTGAAGGCACCAGCTGGCTATAAGTGGCACTGCATTTATCTTGGAGTTCCATGGGTTCTTTGGCCTGAATCTCCCTATTGTGTGCACTGGGAGGAAAAACACCAATTTTGCCCCCTGCTCAGACAGAAAATGGGGAAAAAACTCTGCAACAGTAAACTATTAAATTTTTAGTCTTCTTCATGGGGGAACATATTATACATTGATGGGGAATGTGGGATATTGCCATGACAGTATTTAGCATTGAAATGCTTTGTATTTTTAGTCACATCATTTTGCCCTAGAATTTCCTACATAAAGCACATAATTTTAATATTAGTGGTTCTCAGCCTGTGGGCATGTGCTGCTGGTGGTGCATGAAGAGCTGGCGATCTCAGGGTATTGGCAGTCTTTGTTTCAATAAGACAGCTGAAAGCAGATCTCTCATAAGCAGGTCGGTGTAGTTGCCACAGGAATATGTTTGAAGAAAAGTTGTCCATTTCTAGAAGTTGGAGGGGAAGTGGTCCAAACAAAGGCGGGGTTGGGGAAACCCCAATCCTTGCTTTCTATGGAGAAATGTATAGTTTAGATGAAGGAAAACACTTGTACTTCTAATTCTTGCTGTTTTACTGAAGAAGCAAAACAGTAATCTGATGTACGTGAAACTGCAGGCATGTAGATCTTGATATGAAGTAGGAAATTTATTTTGTTTGAGTACTATCTGCTATAGAGAGCAGTGTGATTCTATTACATGTGGGGATGAATTGTGGAGACCTTCTGTAGCTCCAATCATGAGAAATTACAGGGGTTAACAAAAAGAGCACAAATTGGGTAGTTATCATAAATAGCAGTTACCTCTTTTGCTTGTGCAGTTTTAGCAGATATGCCGGTGGAGGCCATTTGAAAATTTGTCCTTAAAAGTGAAATTTGTTAAGGGCTATCAGTTTTTTAGGTTAGCAGGATAGCTCTTTTGTTTGCATTAACTAACATTGATTGACTCACACACTTGATCTTGATTTTATTGTGAATGGACTTGAGGGCTTGAACAAGGCACATTTAATAAAGGGGCGAGGGGAATTTATTCTTTGGAAAGGGTATGCAGGCCTCTCTGTGGTCCATGTAAGGACTGTGGGGGGAGCTAGGCTGCAGACAGAATCACCCTACAGTCTTTGTAATCCCTAAGTGTTCTGCACTGTCTAGAAGAAGTTGGTGCAACTCATGGTGAGCAAAGGCAAACATGAGATCTGTGCTTACAGGAATTGTATGATTATAGCTCATACATGGAGGACACAAGGGTTGCAAGTATAGTCTGGGATGATGGCTGTAGAGGCTGTGATGCCTTGGTAGGTTTAATTCCATCTACTACACCACTGATTTTCCTGTACAAATTCCATTTTTCTCTGCTTTGTACAGGGACTGATACATATTATTCTGAGGAAGATGATAGATTTGCTTGTTGTGAATTTAAGCTAAAGAAAAAGTATCTAGAGTCTATTGACTCAAAAATAAGGAGTGTTAATATTTTATATTCTTTCAAATGAGCTGTTCTGACCTGTATGAAAAAGGCACAGGATGAGGTGTCCTGTATTGGAAAGTGACTTAATTTAGCAGTATCTGAGCTCTACTACTGTGCATCAACATTGTCAAGTTTATAGACTTCAGATTTACTGTAATTTGCTAATTTTCAAATGAAAATACCATTGAAAGTGTCACAATATTTTATCTTAATGGAGAGACACTTCTTTCCTCTGTCAGTGTTTAAATTTTTTTCCTTATGGGCACTGTTATGCAGGCAGTTAATGAAAGTACAGATCAGGAAAAAGAAGAAGAAAGAAGACCATCTATGGACTTATTTAAAGCCATCTTTGCCAGTTCCTCAGATGAAAAATCATCCTCATCTGAGGAAGACAGTGATGAAGAGGCACATCAGACACCTTCTTCTGTGCCAAACTCAGAAAGTACAAAGCCTGCTAATCTACCAGATACCTCCTCAGCTGATGTACAAGGTAATAGTTAACAGTTTGTTCAGTTTCATAAAGTTCTAGTAATTTTATAATAAATTAAAACATTATGAACCTAGTAGAAAATGCTTTACACCAGTCTTACACTATGTTACTCTGTTGAGAACAGTGTAGTTGCATCAGTGTAAAACTGGAGTAATAAAATGCTGAATTAAGTGCTCACTATTTAAATATTATCTATATAGCCATAGGCCAATGACAGTTTTTACAGATACACTGTCAGATGCATTTGTTTGCTAAACAGAGTGAGGGATGAGGACAAATCCTGTATTACTCTGTAAAGAGAGCCCCAAAATTGGGTGATTTTATACACCTGTAATAAGGGTATGATATATGATAAAGTATATATATTTAATGATGAAATTTTGACCAGACTGGAAATAAGTATAATTTGCATTTATTTGAAAAAGGAATTTCCTTCCTATATTTTATTATCATTTAATATAATATTGAAATGGATTTTTAAATAGTACAGTAATATAGCTGTATCTCATCAGTTTTCACTATCGATTTACAAAGCAAATAAATTCATGGGATGGGGCGGAAGCAGTCTTGTTCTATTAGTTAGCAAGATTTAATAGCAGAGTATTATAGGTAGTTCTCATACTAGAAATTAAAGAACTAGAATACATTTAATAGTTTACTAGGAAATATTAGTAAGTGAAATAACATTTATTTTGACATTTAGAGATGATGTATCTTTAATTTTTAAATTGACCTTTGTGTGCTTGCTTACCAACTAGAAAAAAAGGCAGTATGCAGTGGCTGTCTCAGTAATTAGTGCCAGTTAATCTAATTAGTGCAAATGGCAGATGGAGTAATAAATTCCTAAATAAAAATAAGCTAATGCCCCCCATTCAAATGTAAAAGAGCCTTATTTCATAGTTAAAATACCAATGTATATATACTTTTTAATGTGGAAACTTTTCAAACTGCTAGGTCTATAATCACCTTTTAGGTTATTATTGTATCTTCAACACTGGAATTTTGCATAATTCTTGAAAAATTTGCAGGTGTGAATCTGTTTTTTACCCTTTAAGTTATAGATTATTTTGTTAATATTTATACTTGTGTTGCCTGCCATTTTTAATTTTAATTTAAAAATCAGTAGCACTGTGATCAAATATTTGGTGATCCCAGCCAGTGCAACCAATCTTTGAAATGCACAGGAAGGTGCAAAAGGAAAAGGCATCAACTTATCTTTGTTAATATAGATTTTTTAAAAGTTAAGAAGGTTATGTACAAAAAAAAAAGCTTAAGAAATCATATATTTATGTAACTGAAGTCCTTTTAAAAGAATTTATGTAATTATTGGGGGCTTCTGAGGATCCCTTTAATAAGAAATAAGAGTGAGAATCACCTTCTGCTTCTTTGAAAAACTAGTAAGTGCAAAATCTAAACAAGGGTGTAAAATTCATTAACTTGTCTTTATTTGATATTTCCTTTTTAATGGAATATTTTCTCAGCTGTCTTGGGTATGGGAAGTACTGTTTCCTTTTAAGTTAACCTATATGTTTGTTTTTCTAGAATGTATGGCTGTTACAAATGAGCCTGACCTTGTGCCACCTCTTTTGAAGGAGAAGCTGGATAAGGAAGAGGAATTTGGACCGAGGTTGCCTCCAGTTTTCTTTTCTAGTAAGTGCTGAAGATTTTAAATTTTTACACTGAAAATATATGTTTGCAGTTATTTTATTTCTGCTCCCCATAAACATCTTCAAAGTTACCTCCTTATCTACCTTCAAATCCCCTTCTCAAAACTCTCTATGATGCCTACAAAAATCTGGTGTGCTGAGACCACTGCCTATCATGATAACCAATATTGTTTTATTACTTCCTGGTAGTTCCTGGTCTCTCTGCCTTCATCTATTGTCTCTTATCTTTTATAGTTAGAGCCCTGTAAATCTGTGGATATCTGCTTTATATCCGTAATATCGAATGCAGATATCTGTGGACCATTTTTGCAGATCGCGGATCAGAGCAGACATAGGTGCTTTCGCACTCCCTGGCTTGAAGTGGTTTCCATTATATACAGGGTTTACAGTTTGGTTCAATGGCTCTCAGTGCCTGCCATTATAAAAATTGTTCCAGCACTCCTGGATGTGGGTACAAATTTTGTATCCATGCAGGGCTTTAAATATAGGATCTCAAAGGTGGGGAAGCAGCTGTCTGCAGCTCATAGCCTACGAAGCTGCTTCTCCACCTTCCAGAGCCTATATCCCCCCCACCCATTTACTTTGCAGAAGCAGCTGCCTTCCTCTCCAGCTGACCTGACACAGCAATATGAAGTTGGGAGAGGTTTCCTAAATAACTTGGATGCTTAAACCATAGCAATAGGAACATAGTGAATTTTGCTGCCTGTCTTGATCTAACACCTCCCCTTTCTTCGTATACCTGGGAGAAAGGGATATAGGCTCCTTCCCCACCTTCCAGATCCTATATTCCCTCTCCTCAGTATACCGAGTAAGGGGAAGTGATAGATCAGAAGCAGCTGTCTGCAGCTCGTAGCCAAAGAGGATCTGGAAGGTGGGGAAGTAGCCTCAGAGGCTATGAGCTGCAGACAGATGCTTCCCCACCTTTGAGACCCAGTATACCAGGGGTCGGCAGCCTTCGGCTTGTCAAGGTAATCAGCTGGCAGGACATGAGACATTTAGTTCACATTGATGGTCTGCAGGCACGCTTCCTCCTTCCCCGTTCCGGCCAATGGGATCTGCGGGAAATGGCAGCCAGCATGTCCCTACACAAGGCTCTACTTATATTTAGATTGTAAGCCCCTCAGGGCAGGGACCATCTTTTTGTTCCGTGTTTGTACAGTGCCTAGCACAATGAGGTCCTGGTCTTATGACTAGGGTTCCTAGGTGCTACAGTAATGTAGATGAGGATAATTTCATTTTTTAATACTGTTTGTATTTCAGAGGGCAATTTATTGACGGGTCTTTGATCTGCAATTAGGTACTATGCAGAGATAGAGACACAAGTGAATGTTCCACTGACTTAAAGCCTAGAGTTGTTAAGCAGCTGTCCCCATGCAAGTAGAAGGTATTTTTGGTACAGAGATATTATGGGTCAATAAGTGTGTATGTGTGTGTATTAGTGTATATATATACAGATACATTTAATCTGGCTGTAAATTTGTGTTCAAGTCACTAAAATTCAGAACTCATGTGTAGTTATTGTCTTTTACCCAGAATCAGACCTTACAGATCTTTCAGTAGGAGAACATATGCTGCTGCTATTACCTCTTGAATGTTGAACAGACAGGGCTTTTGTTGTTGTTTTTAATCGCTTTGTTTAACCACGTTCAACAGATTTAGAGTGAATAATAAGGCATTGTTACTTCATCTGTGGAAATTTTGCGCACAGATTAAAGATTCTATGTGTTATGTCATATAATTTCAATTCAGATCCAGGTCCCTTTCTTGGAAACTATCAGAGCACTGGGGTCCTTCATTCTTCCCTACAGCCCCACATACACCTGTGTACATTAAAGTGATATTGTCAAAAGCTTTGATCCTACATTGGGATCCACTGGCACAGACTTTTGTGCCTGTGAAGATTCCCACTGATTTCACTGGGGCTCTGCACAAACTCAAGAGTCAATGCTGAAAGATCCTGATGCAAAATCGGGACCAAGGTTGACATGATGGGTTTTTTAATATCGGATTATAAAGGTATGTCTATAGAGTAGAGAAGTTTCAAATGAATTGGAATTGGGAGTCCCAAATCACTTATGTAGCTTTGGAAATCTCAGCCCAAATATTAGGGATTTTAAATTTTTGTGTAGTTTAATATTGTGTTTGTCTTTTACTTGGTAATGCATTTATTTCTCTCTATTTGATTTTTGCTTTAGGCACTACTCAGAGGCATGAGCCAGTACCACTGGCAAGTTCTCTTGAAGCCAGTCAGAAAGAGAAACCTAAAAAGAACAAAGAAAAACACAAGGCTAAGAGAGAGCACAAACACAAAAAGGAAAAGGTGACCAACTGAAATAAATTGGTTCTTTCTTTCTTTGGACTGATTTCCTCAGTCAAGTGAAAACTACCATGATATATGCTAGATTATGGAAAACAGAAATAGAGTTGGGCTGCGTGGACACCCTCCCTTGGACGCACTTAGCACTTCTAGCTTAGAACAGAAGATACATTGGCTGAACAGGGTGCTGCTTGTTCTTTATGTGCTTAGGGACCGTATGCATAGTTCGCTTAGATACTGCATAATACTGCAGAAAACTTTGATACAAAATAATAATAAAGTTTCTAAATATATGTTGTTTTAATTTATTTAGTCCTTGCCTCCTAAAGACTGTGGCTTGTATTATGTAAAGTTTACACAACTGAAGATGTGCTTGTGCAGGTACTGTTGTTACTGCTCTGCTCCAGTTAACTTTGGAATTTTCACTGAAATATGTTTCCTGTAATCCTAGTTGCTCTTTTTTAGTGACCTTCTGTTTTAATTTGACCAACTTTCTTTGTAAAATTAAAAAAAAAAAAATGAATAGCAAACTCAACTATTTCTTTTTTTAACAGAAAAAGAAACATAAGAAGCACAGGCACAAAGGCAAACACAAGAATAAAAAATCAGAGAAAAACAGTAGCTCAGACACTGCTGATAGCAGTGACAGCCTTAGTGACATAGAGGAGATCACAGATTTGTCATCCCAGGAACTTCTAAGAAGGTAATCAGATAATTTCCCAAAATCTTGGTAACTCTGGCAGCAATAATGAGCCAGATCTTTGCCAATGTAATTTGGTGTAGTTCCGCTGAAGTCAGCGGAACTACGCCAATTTAAACCAGCTGTGGATCTAGTACAATATGTTTGTGCCTAGAATACAGCTTATTTTGCTAATCAAGTCTAGAAAAGATAATTTATCCTAGGCTTTTGGATCTAAATGTGCCAGATAAGAACTAGTTTTAAGATAAAGTGCTCCAGGGAAAAGAGCGTTGAGCAGCTAACTCGGCAAGCACTAGATAATGAAAGTTAATTTGGGTGAGATCTTGGTGTCGTAAATTACTATAAATGGGAATAAATACTGAGTAGGTAAGAGAAGTGCAAATGGTGAGAAGTGTTGTTCCTACATTTGTTCAGAAGACATAGTGAAGGTTAACAAAATTTATCCCTCCCCTGATAACTATGAGGTATTGCCTGATAGATTTTTAGTATCCAAAATAAATGCTATAATCTGGCTAAAATCCTTCATAGCTGAATGACCCAGCTCCAGCAGACCCAGGTTGCTGGGCTGATTTTGGTTCAGTCAGGGCTTGTCAATATCACACACCCGGTCACTGCTTGCTGGTTCTGTTCTTGTGAGATGGCAAGTTATTGAAGTTTAGGAGCATTCTGTGCTTGAATACAAGGTACTGTACTAATATGGAGCAGGCAGGCAGAACTGAGTAGACAATGAGAAACTGCTTGAATCAAGTGCGCATTTGTTCAGCAAGCTGAAGTGAAGGTAGTAGGTCTAATTTTAGACAGCATGCTCTTAAATATTTTATAAACCATAGACTTGAACAAACCAGTATTAAGCCCATGAACAGTAGACGAGAACGCTGACTTCATTCTGCTTTCAAAGTATGTTCCATACACTTCTAAAAAAACCAGCCAAATTAAACATAAGTAACTTCAGCTCCAAGCATGCTCTGGGTGGAGGAATCACTACATCACACTCCAGTTAAACCCTCTGGATAATTGAAGGAGTGACCTCAACATGTTCTGCAGAGTAACCACATTTTCTTTCTTGATGTAGGAAACTCATTGTGGTATAGGACCTTAGTGGGACAAGGGAATATGAATAGGAAAACTAGGCATTCCAAAGGACTATTCCCATCCGTCCTCTGTTCATTAAAAAACAAGCAAACAAAAACCTGATGAGCGCAATTTAAAAATGATTTTTAAAAATTAAGCTTTGTTTCAATATAATTTTTTTTTTTTTAAAGGTACTTTTTAAGGGGCTTGCAAACAGGTAGCTCAAAATTTGCAGCCAGACCTGGCTTGTTTGTGAAAACTGACATGTTGGAGGCTCTTAGAAGATTTGCCAATTTTGTTTTATTAAAAGGGCAAAAACACATTATGGTTAAATTCAGATTGAGGATTTGAGAAACCTTTTCATTCTTGTTAAAGTGATTATATGTCCGTGATGATGGTGTGTATAATTATTAAATATGGTCTTTTTTTCCAGACTGAAACATCTTCCTGCAATGAAGCAGTAGCTTGCTTTCTTCAATACTGTATGACTTTTGGGCTGAAACTTTGATTTCCTCCATGATGGAAGATCATTAATGTATAGATTGCACTGTAAATGTTGTATTTATGCTGAATATATGTTTGAAATAATACATTTATACATTTGTTTTGTGATATTTTGCCATTTTAAACTATATGAATTGTGGAATGTTGGAAAGATCTTTCTATTTTTTTTTTTTACCTGCTAGCATGCATTATCAAAAGTAATAGTTCAGGCTTTACATTTAATTAATATGAGGGCTATCGGTAGCAAGCACGTGTGTGTATGAAAGTAGGACTTCTCCTTTACACTCCAATGTTCTACTTAAAAGGTAGGCTCAAAATGGTGAATTCTTGGTTATTTTGAGGAACCCGTTATAGTTTGATTGGAGCTACCTTTAATTTAAACGAAACTTTAGATATTTTAATAAACTGTATATTACAAATGGTATTTCTGGTGTGTTAAATCATTGTGTGAAAGTTCTTAAAATATTATAAACAAGAATATAAGTCAGTACTGAAAGAAGTGAAGCTAGAAAGTTAAAAAGGCATAATTTACATGAAAACAAGTCATTCTGTGTCTCATGCAGATATTCAGAATACAGAATTTCTCTGTATTTCTAAATGTGTTAATCTGCTTTTCAGACTTTTTCAGTATTAGAATTTTATATATTATCCATCACCATAGTATGGCTTTTTCAATAAATTAACAAATGGTATGATGCATGTTAAAATAGCATTACAGTACTGGATTATCTTGAACACTACCTACATAAAAAAATTCATCATCAGTATCGGCATTATTCTACATTCATGTTTATATTTAACGCAAACGTTATGTGAAAACCCCAAAGATTCTTTCAAAATTTTCTTGCTTGCTCTGCGTACAAACCTGTGCTGTATTGTACACTTAAAAGGAGGTTAAAATTTCATTAAAAGTCCAAATAAGTTTGTAAAGTCCTATTATGATTACAGGGTTGTTTATGATGTGAACTATAAAATAATACTGAACCACATGACTGTCTGACCTCCTTGAATGGAACAAGCTGTTAAAACCAGCTCATCATGATTTATTATGAAACTAAAAGAATGTTCTCCATTAGCAATTGCTAACAAAAAAAAATCAAACAAGCTCAAGGTTTTAGATGATGTTGTATTGGACTAGCTAAAAATAAAGTAAATTTTCAGCATTCAGTCTTTTTAATAGGTCATTGGATTTAGAGTAAGGTGGTATAGTGTTGATTTAGGTTTTGTAATTTAAATTTAGCAATTAAGAGGGAACTTTATAGAAAGGGAAAAAGTTAGTAACAAATGTGGATTTGGAATGCTGTCTGGATTACAAGAATGGGTAAATGAAGCAGCAGAATAAAAAAAAAATTAAAAGTAAACTCTTAAGTATAGTAAACAGATTTTTTTGGTACACTACCAGTAGTACAGTATTGTTATAAAAATCAGTGCCTCAAGATCTGCTTCTCTCAGAGGGAAAAAATGGCTCCTATAAAATCAGACACCAATTCTCAATCCTTTCCATTTAGAATTACCTCTCACTGATTATTTTAAAAAATTAAAAATGCCATGAAGATAAAAAGTCATTGTTTCTGTTTTTTTAATCCACCAGTGTGACACACAATTTCTTGGATTAGTATAATTTGACAGGATTAGAGAAAAATATTAACTTGTTCAATTTGTTTACCTGTACATTTGGCAGCACTTTTTGTATAGTTATTTTCTCTGTACAGTCCGTTCCTAGTTTTGTTCATGTGGGTCTCTTCATATAGCAATATAGAAGAAGAATATTGTAAAAGATAGGAAAATCTGATTGCCATCCTAGAAAATTGGCAGAAAGATTTAGGAGCAGGTGTGGTCTTTGAAACTTTTAAAATGTCTTTAAAATTAATGAGTTTTCAAATTAACAGTGCCCCTTTAATTTCTTAAATCATCATATATTCAGCTTGTTTTTGCAGAAGTACATCTTTGTAAATCAAAGAAGCTGTTTTCAACAGTGCATTAATAGAACAGGGATTTCAATCTTTCTTTTCCCTTGACCCCCAAACCAGCTCATTTCTTTCCTGACTCCAACCCTGTAACCTTTTGTGGCCACACATTTCTAATTCGTATATTGTAAAAATTTAACAGCAAATAAATGCTTCTGAATAAGGAGTAATGAGTATGCCCAATGATGAAAGGAGTTGCAAGATAAGCAGTGAAGGGAGCCTTGATGCATTTCCCTGTACCTCTTTCCTTACGTCTGCAGAAACTCCATTTAAAGAAGGCAAAGCAGCTGGCAGAGAGCTGTGAGCAGTGGGTCCTGGCAGCCAGCTCCACTCTAAACAGCACTTTTCCAATGTTGAGAGCACAATGCAGGTGAGAGTATAAAAGGTGCAGTGGAGGCAGGGCCGAACAGCAATAAAAAGGAATGGAGTGAGCTTCCCTAGTCCTAGAGCAGTGTTTCCCAAACTTGGGACGCCGCTTGTGTAGGGAAATCCCCTGGCAGGCTGGGCCAGGTTGTTTACCTGCTGCGTCTGCAGGTCCGGCCAATTGTGGCTCCTACTGGCTGTGGTTCGCTGCTCCAGGCCAATGGGGGCTGCTGGAAGCGGCAGCCAGTATGTCCCTCGGCCCGCACTGCTTCCCACAGCCCCCATTGGCCTGGAGCAGCAAACCATGGCCAGTGGGAGCTGTGATCGTCTGGAACTGCGGATGCGGCAGGTAAACAAACCAGCCCAGCCCACCAGGGGCTTTTCCTACACAAGCAGCATCCCAAGTTTATAGACTCTAGGACTGGAAGGGACCTCGAGAGGTCATCGAGTCCAGTCCCCTGCCCTCATGGCAGGACCAAATACTGTCTAGACCATCCCTAATAGTCATTTATCTAACCTACTCTTAAATATCTCCAGAGGTGGAGATTCCACAACTTCCCTAGGCAATCTATTCCAGTGTTTAACTACCCTGACAGTTAGGAACTTTTTCCTAATGTCCAACCTAAATCTCCCTTGCTGCAGTTTAAGCCCATTGCTTCTTGTTCTATCACAGGAGGCTAAGGTGAACAAGTTTTCTCCCTCCTCCTGATGACAGCCTTTTAGATACCTGAAAACTGCTATCACGTCCCCTCTCAGTCTTCTCTTTTCCAAACTAAACAAACCCCAATTCCTTCAGCCTTCCTTCATAGGTTTGGGAAACACTATCCTAGGCCTGGTCCACACTACAGCGTTAAATTGATTTAAACAGCGTTAAATCGATTTAATGCTGTACCCGTCCACACTACAAGGCACTTTAAATCGATTTTAAGGGCTCTTAAAATCGATTTCTGTACTCCTCCCCAACGAGAGGAGTAACCCTAAAATCGATATTACTATATCGATTTAGGGTTAGTTTTGATGGAAATCGAAGTTATTGGTCTCATTCTTTTACTGAGCTACCCAGAATGCACTGCTCTGGAAATCGATGGTAGCCTAGGACCATGGACGCACACCACTGAATTAATGTGCCCTAGTGTGGACGCATAAAATTGATTTTATAAAACCAGTTTTAATAATTTCGATTTCATGCTGTAGTGTAGACGTGGCCCTAGAGGAAGCCAATTACCAAGTAGGCTGAAGCCCTTTTAGGTGGGGGGAGATCTTGGGCAACATCCAGGTGCAGCTTGCATTGAGGTTGTGATCTTGTTATTGAGAAATTAGACTAGATGATGGTGTGATGAAAGGACATTATTGGACTGAATTTGGGATGTTACATGCCCTACCCAAGAGGTGAAGACAAGTGAATTATGCAGCTGTCCTAAATTTATGCCAACAACGCCTCTAGGCCCCATGCTCCACGTAATCATTTTTTTTGTGTATCTTCATCTAAATACTCCCCTCTTTAAAAAATATATATTTATTTAGAAGTTATTTACAAGGATAGCACCGTTTAGTGCTTGCGGCTTAACGCCCGATGCTTGTAGTTACCGTGTCCAACAGCACAGATCTTGAATAGGTGAGTGGCTCAAGCCCAGGACTCCAGGCACTGATGTGAGAACCCTTCGCCCTGTAAGGTTTGACTTTACAGCTAGAGCCGAGATGGGGAGCTCTGGGCCGTTTGGAGGCCCCCCCGGCGCCGCCAGCCCGTGTCCTGCTGCCCTGTCAGCCCCAGGTCACAGCTGCACCGCGCTGACTGCAAGGGGGTGGCCGGGCGGGCTGCGGCGCTGCTCCTGGCTGCCTGGGAGAGTCGAAGCCGGTGCCCTGCGGGCTGGGGCCAGCAGCCGCTGCTGAGGGTCAGAGGCCGGGCGGGGCGAGAAGCGGCCTGTGGTGTCCTAGCGGTGGGTTAATTGCTCCAGTGTTGGGAAGGCGCCGGGATCCCCTTGAGGCGCGGGCGCGCGGCTGGTGGTGCGTGCGGTCCCCGCTGCCGGCTGGCTCTCGCGGGGGCAGCGTGACGCTAGGGGCTCCCGTGAGCGGCGGTTACCTCGGAGCCGTGGAGATGGCCGGGGCCAGCGGCGGGGGGGACCCGCTGGCGTTGGAGGAGCCTCCCCTACCCAGGCCCTCCCAGCCGGAGAGCTGCTTAGGCGACCAGGACAGGCTCGCGAAGGTGGGGGCGGGGAGCGGACGGCTTCCTTCCCGGGGGAGGGCGGCGCCCTGGCTGAGAGACCGGGGGGGCCGGCCGCCCAGAGGGATCCCAGTGGTGGGGGTGGGTGAGAGACGAGGGGAGAGTGTCAGTGTCTGGGAGAGGGGTGACAGCTGGCGGGGGCGGGGTGTTTCTGTCTGCGGGGGGGGGGTAAGAGCAGGGTGGGTGAGAGACGGGATGTGTGTGTCTCAGTGCGGGGGGGGTACTGAGAGTGTGTGGGGGGGTTTAGTGCCTAAGACAGGTCTGGGGGGCGGGGGAGAGAGGATATCTCAATGCCTCAGGAGTTGGGGGGAATCGTAGGAGCACAACTGGGATGAGCTGCAGACTGCCCTGTTCATATAGGGCCAATACATGCCAGACGCTGCTGGTTGGGACAGCTGGGAGTAGATATTTTCTTCCACCACCTTCCCCTATCCGTGAAAGTATCGCCAGCCTAACTCCTCTTTGCTACCAGCAGGCTGCCCATGTGCTCCTTTAAGGGTTCTTTTATTCCCAAGAGATCAGCCCACACACCCAGGTCAATGTATAATTCAGATTTTACCCAATAATCACACTGTTGCCAGTCCTTTAGTATCTGATATCTAAAGGTTTATTTATAAGAGAGAAGAAGAGAGCAGAGTTAAAATAGTTAAGGAAGATAAATATATATGCTATTTTCAAAGTTTTTATATCAGGTTTGAAGCAATGATATTACAGACTGCTGGTTTGTAAAGACTCTGGTAACTTCCAAAAGACTGGAAGGTCCTTAGTCCATTGGTTGGAATGCTCCTTTTAGGCCATGGCCACACTTACAGTTCTGCAGCGCTGGTAGTTGCAGCTGTCTTCGTGCAGCTGTGTAGGGCCAGCGCTGCAGTGTGGCCACACTGACAGCTACCAGCGGGGCAGTGTGGCCACATTTGCAGCACCCTTGGAAGTGGTGCATTGTGGGCAGCTATCCCAGCATTCAAGTGGCTACAACGTGCTTTTCAAAAGGGGGGGTGGAATGTGACAGGGAGCGTGGGAGAGACAGAGAGATTGGATTTTTGGAGCTGACACTGTTCTCAGCTCCCTGCCTTGCAAGTTCTAAGGACTGGAAGACACACAGTGCCTACTTTCAATCTATTTAAAAGTTCTGACCCCTTCCCCCACCCCTCTCTCATTCACTAAATGCAAATTATGCACTCCTAAATAGCCGTCAGACCAGATAAGCATCTGCTCAACATGGACTTCCCCCTCCCCCTCTGCCGTGTGAGCCTGCTGTTTCTCTCTTCAAGCAAACAGCTGTGAACATTCCAAAGTAATTCCCCTGCCTGCCTCTGCTCGCTCAGCAAACAGGAGCTGTGTTTGTTTTTTAAATAAGCAGTTTGGCTGAACTCCGAGCTCCCCCTTTCTTCCGGTTTGTTGTGGACAGGAATTCTGGGATACCTTCTTATACCCCGGAGGTCTATAAAAGCGCTGGTGGGGTCCACACTTGCTGACCAGTGCTGGATCACCAGCGCTGGAATCGCTACACCCGAGGCTCGACCGGGTGTACAGCCAGCGCTGCAATCAGGGAGTTGCAGCGCTGGCCATGCTTTGCAAGTGTGGCCACATCCTAAGTTGCAGCGCTGTAACCCCCTCACCAGCGCTGCAACTCTCTAGTGTAGCCATGGCCTTAGTGTAAGTCCATAGTCCAAGGATCAGAGCAGGAAAAATGGAGATGCTTCCAGGGGGGTTTATACCTTCTCCCAGGTGGAGGGAACTTCTCTCAGTCTTACTTTGTGGAAAATTACAGGCACAAGATGGAGTCCAGGATCACATACAGAGGCAGATTAAGGTTTCCTGGGGTCCTGGGCCAGAGCAAGTGGGGGGGCCCTCTCCACCCCTTCCACTTGTGGTCCTGTTCCTCCCCCCTCCACATGTGACCCTGCCCGTGGGCCCACCCCTTTCTGCCCCTTCCGCCAAGGCCCCACCCCTATTCCACTGAGGGTCTCCCCATTCTGCTCTTCTACCACTGTGGCCCCAAAACCAGATAAGCTGTCTGAGAACTCCAGTCCTGTGGCTGCAGCAGGAGTCCTGATGCTGGGACTTTCCCCACCCTGGCTCCTGGCTGCTGATGGGGTTGGTGGGCTCTGGGGGTTTTCCCCACTGCCTCCCCCAGTGCTGCTTCCTGGGAGGGAGCAGGGTCAGGGCAGTGGGGCTTTTCCCACCCATCTGGGTCTCCAGGCCCCTGGGCATGGGCCCCACAGCCCCAGTGGCTAATCTACCATTGGTCACATGCCCTTGCATGCTTCGGTGACTCATAGGAACGGCTGTTACCCATGTTCTGGCTAAAGTGTCCACAGAAAGGCTCATGGGATGAGGACAAGCTTCGTCTGTGGCTCATTAAGAGTTTACTGTTCCTTAATAGGCCATCAACACATTTGAAATACAGTCAATATTCATACTTTTAGATGCAAAGATGATACTTGCAGACAAACAGGATAATCATATTTGATAGATTATAACTTTTCCATTGATACCTTACATGACATACTTTATATCAGATTTGTTGCAGTTGTCTAACAGTGGCAATATTAATTATATAAATGGTCATATTTCAGTCATACAGCATATACAAGGTACTTCAAGAATCAAAATAGATTTTTTGAAACTTAAAGAAGAGCAAGATCTTTGTCATGTACAAACAGGTGCTTAAAAAAAAGTGTTGCTGTGATCTGCCAAATCAACTGCAATCTAATAACAGAGAAAGATGAGTGTGAATGCTCTCAAACAGCAGGAACTAAAATATTTTAATCGGGTTATTACTTTCAGACTATCTCTTGAGGACTAACTTGTCAACAAGAAGGATTTATTATATAAGATAAAACGTACTTTATCTTTGTTCTGTTCATTTACAGATTCACTTTAAAATTTTGAGAGGGCACTGTAATACTGTGAGCTCCTGCCATTTCTGCTTTGAAGATACAAAAATTCTTTCTTGCTCTTATGACAGAACAGTGAAACTCTGGGTATGTCATGAATCTAAAACAATTCAATAGTCACGCCATAATAATGTCTAAACCAAGCAAGAAATGTCATGTAAGTATGGCAGTTGAGTGAGTCATAAATTGACCTTCTAAACAGCTTTTTATTCAGTCTGTAAAATAACTGAACTGTTTCACAGGTACAATTACAGTGGCAACGCTCCTATTCTATACTTTTAACATATTCTTTGACATACAGCAGTGTTCCATGTAAGCACCTGGAGATGAATGTTCTTACACACTAGTGAAGGAGAGCTCTACTACAATATTATATAATATGTCAACTCTTTCTGGGAAAAAAACATTCCATTTTGACTTTTTTCAGTGGGAATGTCATCTTGTGCTGCTTTTATAGTGTTAATGAGTTTTTTTTCCCTAATTCATGTTTTTTTCCTCATTAATTGCCTGAACCTAGTCTCTGACTCAACAAAGAACTTATGTATGTAGACCCTATTGACTTCAGTAGGATTTTGACATGCATTTAAAGTGCTGAATAGCTGTGGACTTAAGCACATGCTTAAGAGTTTTGCTGGATCAGCGCTCTAGCTCTTTGAATAAAATACTTCACAACAATGGCTTGTTATACTATTTTTGGTTTCTTTTGATCCGGAGGTTCATTTTGCTCACCATCACATTGTTTGATGCGTACAGTCTTTCTTAGAGAATAGTGGGAATCAAGGATTATGCGCTATAGGCACTAGATTTAGCTATCAGCAAGGGCGTAATGTTTTTTACACTTTGCATGTGTTGCCTTTTGTTTGCAATGAAGTCGAGTCTATCTGTTCTGATGCCCTTAGCCAGTTTTATGAAGTTGCCAAGGGTTTCCACAAAATTCCAGCCAGATTGGTTACAGCAACCAGGGTTACCTGAACTGAGGCACACAGGAACCCTGGCTGATGTGATTTATTTCAGTCTGTTCTAAAAGATGGCCCAGATCCTTATTCTTAGATAAGTACTATACCTGACATTCATATGAGCAGCTGACAATTCATTATGCCTGGCATATATGAACTGGTTTGTAACTTGATTCAAACACTTCCTGCTGAAGCTGGTATTACGGGATGGTAATGCCTTAATGTTGTGAATACAGGCGGAGAGGCTATGGTGCTATAAAGAGATCTTTAGTGCTGCACTTTTATCCAGATATCATGCTTAGCTTCCATTATGACACGTTAAGAAATTTTCTAATGAACGTTTGGGAACAGATGAAGAACAAAGCTTAACTTGGGGTCAGCTCAGGCATCCACAGTGTTCAGCACTTCCATGGTGTCCAAGAGACTAGACTCATTCCATCCTTAGCTTCTCCCATGAAACAACTGAAGAGCCGCTCCCTTTTTGATAGGTTTCAAAGCAAATAATCATGATTACAATGATGATGTTTAAGAAAATATTTGTAGGAGGCAAGACAGTAAATAAATGTTTCCAACCAAGTGGATCATTAAGATGTTCACAATTTAATGTTGATAATTCCATCACATTGTCAGAACTACATACTCACTCCTCATCCTATCACAGAACTGAAATTTGTAAAGTATAGATTCTTCTATTTTAAGTGAAAACCTATGGTATCAAACTTGCATGTCAAGAGATTTAAATCAAAACAAGAAAATAATAAGGTAATTGCAGAATCTTCCTTAAGTAAACTAGATGGAGGGGACACATGAAAGCCTCTTCATTGAAAAGAGAATATAATGTATTGAATATTTTTTCTTCAAGTATGGAAAATTAGTACTGTCTGATGTGACTTGCTTATGTTGGGCATAGTTGTGTAAGAAAATTTTTATCCAGCGCTTCTTGAGATATTTTTTGTCAGGAGCTAAGAGAATCTACCTGAATGTTGAGGGCTTCCTTATAAGCAACACATAAGGAAGACAATGGTTCATTTATCCTGATAACTTCCACTTTGTCAGGACAACTCTGATTTCCTTCTTCTGTAGGAGTAGCTGGGCCAGTTAGGATTTGATAACAAAGAGCTAGGGAAACTGTCAGTTCCCTTTGAAGTCTCTGTTTCTTTTGAATGAGTAGGTATCAAATGTGTATCTAAGAAAGTATTTGGAATTCCTCTTGTGACTAGAAAGTATTTCACTGGCAGTGCACACATCCTTTGGAAAACACAAATTAATAAGGCACAGTACACATGATCTAAATCAGTGGTTTTCAACTAGAGGCACATGTACCCTGAAGGTATGCAGAGGTTCTTCCAGTGGGTACATCAATTCATCTAGATATTTGCCTAGTGCAGGGTTTCTCAAACAGCGGTCGCCACTTGTGTAGAGAAAGCCCCGGACGGGACGGGACGGTGTGTTTACTTGCCCAATCCGCAGGTCTGGCTGATTGCGGCTCCCACTGGCCACGGATTGCTGCTCCGGGCCAATGGGAGCTGCTGGAAGCGGTGCGGTTTGAGGGACTTACTGGCCGCCGCTTCCAGCAACTCCCATTGGCCTCGAGCAGATTAGGATGACCTGAGGTCCTGATTTTATACGGACAGTCCCGATATTTGGGGCTTTGTCTTAATATAGGTGCCTATTATCTCCACACACACCTCCAATCCCAGTTTTTCACACTTGCTGTCTGGTCACCCTATGAGAGAGATGGTGGGGGTGGGGATAGGAGATGAAGGGCCTTGAAAGTGAAACAAGTAACTATGTTTGATGCAATAAAGCTAGGAAGATGATTGCAGCAGAATTCTGAATGGATATGAGCAGGGCCAGATTAATGTTATAATAAGAGAGACATGAGATGGTCTGAGAGCCTGGAGAAATGTTTTGGCTGTGTGGATGGATAGGAAAAGCCGTATTTCAGAGAAGTTATGCAAAAAGAATATGTGTAGCTTGGATGTGAGGGCTAGAGAGGACCTGGTGAAATTGGAGGAGCGGCACTCCAGACAGTGACTGTAACAGTCGTTTAATGAGGTTAGAGATTAAATGGAGTGATAGTTGGAGAGGCAAGTGGGATCAAAGGTAGTTTCTTTAAGATAGGAGAGACTAAAGCATGCTTGCATAGTAAGAAAAAAGAGAGGAGAGTGAGAAGTCGTGGAGAAGAGAAGGGAGGGGATTAGAGTGTGCACAAGGGAAAGCAGGGAATGGGATGGCATCACGGGGCAATGGAGGGATTAGAGGAGGAGAGCAGACTAGGGGTATGTCTACACTACGGTATTATTCCGATTTTACATAAACTAGTTTTGTAAAACAGATTGTATAAAGTCAAGTGCGCATGGCCACACTAAGCACATTAATTCTTTGGTGTGCATCCATGTACCGAGGCTAGCGTCGATTTCCGGAGTGTTGCACTGTGGGTAGCTATCCCGTAGCTATCCCATAGTTCCCACAGTCTCCCCTGCCCATTGGTATTGTGGGTTGAGATCCCAATGCATGATGGTGCAAAAACAGTGTCATGGGTGATTCTGGGTAAATGTCATCACTCAATCCTTCCTCCGTGAAAGCAATGGCAGACAATCATTTCGTGCCCTTTTTCCTCTGGATTGCCCTGGCAGACGCCATAGCATGGCAACCCTGGAGCCTGTTTTGCCTTTTGTCACTGTCACCGTATGTGTACTGGATGCTGCTGACAGAGGCGGTACTGCAGAGCTACACAGCAGCATTCATTTGCCTTTGCAAGGTAGCAGAGACGGTTACCATCCCTATTGCACCGTCTGCCATTGTAAATTGGCGATGAAATGACGGTTATCAATCATTTTGTACCGTCTGCTGCTGTCATGGGTGCTCCTGGCTGGCCTTGCTGAGGTCGGCCGGGGGCGCATGGACAAAAATGGGAATGACTCCCCGGGTCATTCTCTTCTTTATGTTTTGTCTAAAAATAGAGTCAGTCCTGCCTAGAATATGGGGCAAGTCTACTAGAGAGCCAGAGAGCACAGCCGCTCCAGGTCAGAGCCCCAGAGATCCCGCAGAAATGATGAGCTGCATGCCATTCTAGAGGGTGCCCCTGCAACAACCCCACCCATTGCTTCCCTCCTCCCCCAACCCTTCTGGGCAACCGGTGCAATGTCCCCCCATTTGTGTGATGAAGTAATAAAGAATGCAGGAATAAGAAACACTGACTTTTTTAGTGAGATAAAATGAGGGGAAGGCAGCCTCCAGCTGCTATGATAGTCCAGGCAGGACATTAAAGGGTAGGGGGGGGAGGAGCGCAGCCTCCCACTGCTATGATAGCCCAGGGAGTACAGAATCTTTTCTTTAGACACGAAAGGGGGCGGGGGGGAATGGAGCTCAGGCTCCAGCTGCTATGATGAGGATGGTTACCAAGCATTTTGTACTGTCTGCCAGGAATGACAGGGAGTCATTCCCATTTTTACCCAGGAGCCCCTGGCCGACCTCACCGAGGCCAGCCAGGAGCACTCACGGGCTGATGACAGTTTTCCACCATTTTGTACCGTCTGCCATTAGGAAAGGAAGGGGAGGGGATGCTGCTGTTCAGCGCCATAGCACCGCGTCTACCAGCAGCATGCAGTAGACATACGGTGACATTGAAAAATGGCAAGAAACGATTTTTTTCCCCTTTTTTCACGGGGGGGTAGAGGGAGTAAATTGACGAGATATACCCTGAACCACCCTGGACAACGTTTTTGACCCTACAGGCATTGGGAGCTCAGCCAAGAATGCAAATGCTTTTCGGAGACTGCGGGGACTGTGGGATAGCTGGAGTCCTCAGTCCCCCCTCCCTCCCTTCATGAGCGTCCATTTGATTCTTTGGCTTTCCGTTACGCTTGTCACACAGCACTGCTATGGATTCTGTATCATAGCCTGGAGATTTTTTCAAATGCTTTGTCATTTCGTCTTCTGTAATGGAGCTCTGATAGGACAGATTTGTCTCCCCATACAGCGATCAGATCCAATATCTCCCATACGGTCCATGCTGGAGCTCTTTTTGGATTTGGGACTGCATGGCCACCTGTGCTGATCAGAGCTCCATGCTGGGCAAACAGGAAATGCAATTCAAAAGTTCGCAGGGCTTTTCCTGTCTACCTGGCCAGTGCATCTGAGTTCAGATTGCTTTCCAGAGCAGTCACAATGGTGCACTGTGGGATACCGCCTGGAGGCCAATACCGTCGATTTGAGGCCACACTAACCCTAATCTGACATGGCAATACCAATTTCAGTGCTACTCCTCTCGTCGGGGAGGAGTACAGAAACCAGTTTAAAGAGCCCTTTATATCGATATAAAGGGCCTCGTTGTGTGGACAGGTGCAGAGTTAAATCGGTTTAACACTGCTAAATTCGGTTTAAACGCATAGTGTGACCAGGCCTAGAAATGTCTGTGAGGGAGAGAAGGAAGAGAAATTTGTATGAGGGAATGAGAAGGTGAGCTAAGCAGAGAGGGAAAGTCAAGTTGTGTTTTGTCAATTTCCTCTGGGAAGAAATTTGTGATTCATGGCTCTCATTGTGTTAGGCCCTGTACAAAAAGTGTTCCCTGACTCAGAGAGCTTACAGTGAAAATATAAGAAAAGAGACAACAGGTGGATACAAACAGACAGTGGAGTAAAAGGACATAATGAGACAATATTGGTCAGCATGTCAAGTGGTGGTCTCAGGACCACGTCAGGTCTCACGACACCAATATTGTTAATTGATTTGTGTAACAGGTGAAAGGTCATTTTTTTTCATGGATAAAGGTAATAATAATCATTCTGATTCTCAGATGCTACAACTGAGACCAAGTTCACTGATTTAAGATCTTTTATATGTTGTATTTTATCTTTTCAAAGTCATTAATCAAGCTCCTTTGGATTTATTTAAGGATGTTGAAAAAGGTGTTCCTGTTCAAGTCTTTGAAGAAGAACACACAGCTCCCATTTCTGAGTGCAGCTTGACTCCTGATAACAAAAGGTGACCTTTCATTTGTAGTTCATATGTAAGTATAAATAGAGAGAAAGTGGTGCTATTTGACTGCTAAGTGTTACACTTTTATAGCAAACGAAAAAAAAACAGAACGAAACTCAGGGCAAATACACTGAGTATTGCTCTGATGCTTCCATATAGATAGATTTGTTAGAGAGGAAATTGAATTAATTTTTTCTAAATACACAGAAATCAGCTCGTTGAAGTACAGAAGTTAAACAAGTACAGATAGAAAAATTAGTTAGCTTATCTTTGACCATTTAATATTACTTCCATAATGCCATAAAATTAATGATTGTTTTGGTGTAAACAGATGTTTGAAATGAGACACACAAGTATTGGAACAGTATTCTGTTGTTATATTTAGAGCAATAGCATTTACAGAAATGACTGTGATGATTACACTACATAGTTAAAGTTCCAGTCTACTCATTCTAAGCTTAGTATTGGTTTCCTCTCTCAAATCCACAAAAAAGGTATTACCTCAAAACTGGTATGTTAGATCTGAGGCCAAAGTAGAAATTTTCTTCCAAATTTGATGTGAATTTGACAAAAGGTTCCTAAATTGAGACCCTACAGAAGTTCACTAGCAGCCAAACTGTGTTTGCCACATTGTAGCAAACTCCTCTGACAGAATGAAGGAGAGAAACTTTGGCCAGGTCTATGCTGTAAACTTGTGTTGGTATAACTATGTCACTAAAGGGTTTGAGAAATCCATACCCTTGAGCAATGTACTTATTCTGACCTAACCCCCAGTGTAGATAGTGCTATGTCAATGGGAGAGTTTCTCCCATCAACATTGCTATCGCCTCTTGAGTACAGCTTCTCCTTACAGTCTTCCCTTAAGCACTACAGTGGTGCCAATGCAGCATTTTGATTGTAGACTTACCCATAATTTAGTTTACTGATCTAGCTAAGACCTTGTGTCAGATTGCTAGTTCAAGAATGATTTCAAAAGATATTAACTTGACAGGGAATTTTGCTAGAGATCATCGATTCTAGCAAGCTTACAGCATGTCAGATAACTGCCAGAGACCTATGCTTTCATTTAAAAAAAAAAAGAAAGTCTCCTTTCTTGCAGACAGTTGCCTCAAGTCAGGGCCGGCTCCAGGCACCAAACGACCAAACACATGCTTGGGGTGGCATTTTGGGGCAGGGCGATGCTTGGATTTTTATTTTTTTTTTGGTTCATTGGGGCAGCGCTGGAGGGTTGTTTTTTTTTTTGTTTTGGCATCCCGGCTCTAGGGGAGCGGGGGCTTGGCGCAGCGCTGGGGGGACAGGGGCTGGCGCAGCGCTTGGACGGAGGGCAAGGGCACAGCGCTCGGATGGGGGGCGGGCCCTCAGGTGGCGATCGAGGGGCTGTGCTTCGGGCGGCGTGGTGCTCGGGGATGGGGCTGGTGCAGCGCTTGGAGGAGGGGTGGGGACTTGGGGCACCGCGGTGTTTGGAGGGGGGGGGTTTCAGGAAGCGTGGCACTCGAGGGGCGGGGTTTTGGCGGTGTGGCACTTGCATGGGAGGGTACGGCGGGGCGGTGTTCTTCTTTTTTGCTTGGAGCGGCAAAAATGTTAGAGCCGGCTCTGCTCATAGTGTAATTTCTTTGTTAATAGATATTAGAGGGTTTATTCCTTCACCCTCTCACTTCCCTGGTCCTTCTTGCATGAACAGAGAGCAACAATACCCGAAGTCCAAAGGCGCAAACAATTCGATGTTTATTGGGGTGAACTTCCAGCAAGCATGTTTCCATTTTTCTTCCTTAGTGTCCCCCTTCCCAGCTCTGACACCACAGAGCCTTGCCTGTGTCCCTGTTTCTGTTCCCATCCCCTGTTCCCATTTCCCCCTTTAGCAGAACATGATCCCAATCCCCCCATCCCTGTTCCCATTTCCTCCTCTCTCACATCCTGATTGACTGCAGACTATATAGTAAAACTTGAATTCTGCTTAACTATACCTTAACCAATCATTTTACTGAAATTTAACTAACCAATCTTAACATGTTGTAACATGGTTATTTAACCAATTGTATCCCACCACCTTAACTGGTTTACACCCAACAAAATTGCCTCTGTCTGCTGTATAATTAATCACAGAACCAGACAGAGACCATGCAAATAAACATACAAAACAATACAGAAGTGAGGATTTTACAACTACATCTATACAGACATAAGGGTTTTCCAGCTGTGTCTATTGATAAGTGAGTTCTTATGAGACAGATGCTATGAAACTAAGTTTCCTTTTACATCTTCTAGGCTCTTCCCTTTCTCTGGAGGTAATAGATCGGATCACCTTCCTAACAGCCCCAGATTGCCTTATTTTAATATGGCTAAACAAGGCCGCAGACTGTCACAGTAAGAGAAGGCCATTACATAGACAGACAGTGATTTTTGATTCTTTTATATCTCTATAACTAGCTAAGTGATAAGAATGCACCTAAATTCTTAAAGTATAGGCCTTTGCAGGCAGGCCTGAATATCTATATCGTAACAATATATAAGCGTGTTTTTATACACATTATCTTCAGCAGTATTCAACATTAGATTTTTTCTGTTGTGAGACATCCCCAATGCTCTTTACTCTCCCAGAATAAGAATCATGAGATGATGGTGTCTTTAGAGAATGGAACATTATTTATTTTGTGATTCTGCTTTTTTGAAGAAGGATTCTTCACCATCCACATGGGGCAGAGAAAGTTATTGTATTTACTATGCAGTGCAAGATGTTGTGGAGCTCTTGCCTCCCAGTCTTGAAAGTCACTATCTGAAATGTTTTGGGGCCTGTGAAGTGGGAGCAGGTTCAGTTGGGGGGAATCCCAGAGCCAGCCTAGTCATAAATGTTAAGACGTTGGAGAATTTCCTGAATGACTTGTGCTGGTGGCACAAGACCCGAGAGTGAGGACCCTGCAAAGTGTTATCTTCATAATAAGAAGGTAAGTCATTTCTGTTTGCAGTAATATTAACGAAGTACAGCTTTCCTCACTATTCCCCCGCTAAACCCTTTGTCTTAGTAATTTTTTGTCCTAAATGCCTTAAAATTCTCTTCTCAGGACTTCCTTGCCTCTCCCTATTCCAGTCTACACAAAGTGGATGAACTCATCTTGCCTCCTCCTGTTCCAGTTGTATCATCCCCTCCTCGAGTCTCTTCATTGACTTCCTATCTTTTATTATAGTGAATTCAAACTTCTTTTCCTTACCTTAAAGGTCCAACATAAACTGGCCCCTGCTGTTATGTCTTCTCATTCCCCCTTGTTCTCTATTTTCTTTATCCTCTGCATCTCTTTCTTTTCCTCCCTCTTTTTTGCACTTTCATTCATGCTAGCCCTACACTTGGGACAGTCTCATATCTACAAAGATCCTTCTCTACTTTCAGATCCTTAAAACTCACTTCTTCCAGGAATTCTTCTGATCTTATTCTCATCAAGAGCTTGTCCAACACTGCTTAAAACTTTCTATTTTAGAACCCGATGCAATGCACATTAAGGAATGGGAATCTTTCATTTGGCTTCAGTGAGTGTTAGAGCAAGCTCTTCAGGACACACAACTTTTCTAGATTAGACTGTAAACTCTATGTATTTAGAGAGATGTAAAGGTATGCCATTGTATACATTAATAATTTGTGAACTAGCCTAGGATCATGGGTTTCTTCTGACACTGGAATTTATATATTCCAAAAAGTTCTGTCTTGTCTGTATTGTTTATCAGCATTCTATATCTCTGCAGGCAGCTGTTATAATTTTGTCAAGAGATGCATCTTATCTAATGTCCTGCCATGGACATTAAGCATTACAAGAGCTGTAGAATACACAAACAGTTGAATGTGTAGGTCAAGCAATGTCTCTCGGGGTATTATTCCTGGTATTGCTATCAGTGGAGCATAGTCCAAATCAATTCCAATCAAGTTGGAAGATTGACAAAAAAAACTTAAAGTAGTGAAAAAACTTTGGTCACCACACTTTAAATATGCTAATAGTGCCTTTTGCTGTTGCCGGAGTTTTTGAAGATTGCTAAACAGACAAGCAGAGTTTCATAGTTTGTTGACCTTTATCTGTTTCCAGTCAAAAATAGCATTGATACATATGGCCTTTATGTGTTAGATGATGTCTACTGAAGAACAGAAAATACATTGTCAATTGTCAGAAGATTAATATATGAAATTCCTTGCCATCTAGGTTCCTTTTATTCTTTTAATATATTTTAAATCCATTTTCATGTTGAACTTGTATAAAATGATATTCAGTGACACTGTAATAAATTGGTCAAAAACTGAACAAGTGAAAAGCCATTAGGGTAATAAAGAATAATTATCATGTTCTTTAACATTCAGAATAAATGTATTTCAAATATGTGGGAATGTTTTAGGAAAACCTGTCAGTTTCCAGTAAACTTTATTAAATGGCTTTGTTGTGTAATGTGGCTTTGTATTTGTGCATAGCAAGGTCAGTGGTGTTACGCAGCAATATCAACTCCTGAAAATGCAAATAACTAGCAATGAAGATACTTCACATTCATAACAGCAAACCCACTGTAATTGCTTTACATGCATTTTAAAATTAGTGATAATTAAATAACTTGTAATAGGATGAAATGAAAATGAATAGGCTGTCTGTACTCCAAATTACATAGAAGGCATTCTTTTGTTAATTTCCAGTGCAAAAAATTCCAACTTCTATTTCAAAATTTCCAACTGACTCCTTTTTTTGGCTATAGTTTTTGCAAAAATATAAAAACAAAATATATTTATCTTAAATTGTTGGGAAGTAGGGAGAATACATAATTTAACAGAAAACTGAAGGTGTGTGTTTGTTTGCTTTTCCCCCCACAAAGACAAATTTGTATTGTTTCTACACTAACAGCATTTTAAGTCTGAGTTCTTTTAATGAAAATGTTGATTGTTGTTTTTGTTAATATGCTTAATTTTTAGAGTTATAACGTCATCATATGATAAAACAGTAAAGGCTTGGGATATGGAAACAGGAAAAATGCTTGTATGTATTGATTTTTTCAATGAGTTTAGTTTTTAGCAGAAATTGGTAACATTATCAAATTCATAAAGATTTTTAAATTGGAGGTACAATAAAAAAATGCAATTCTCACATTGGTCAATAATGTGATCTAGTTGGAGGCTGTAGGTTCAGCTGTGAGAGCGATTAACTGTGTGACTTAGGGCAAATGAATTTCTTGCTATGCCTCAGTTACCTCATCTGTAAAATAATATAAGAATGATTACCTACCCCAGCCAGAAAGCCACCTTGTGGTTGAATTCATTTAATATTTCTGGCCAATTTTATGACCTCAGCTGGCCGGTGCTATCTAATTTCAAATTTCCCGCTAATGCAAAATATTAAGTAGGTTTTAAAAAATTGAAATACTGTAAACGCACATCAGAGTTCATTAAAATATCAAACAGTAGCAAAAACTATTCCTTCTGAGCCTGTTTACTGATTATAGAAGAACTGATAAGAAACTGTCATAACTAATCCCAAAAAGCATGACTTTCAAAACAGTTTATTTTCTTCTTCAGTGGACTGTAGACCAAGAAGGCCTTGTAACTTCATGTAATATTTCATGTGATGGTAAATATGTGGTTTCTGGCTTGGACATGGAAAATGCTATATGTGTTACTGATGCAGTAAATGCCACAACGGTGGCATATGTCCAAGGTAAGACTTTAAAACTTCACATTGTTTAGTTCCGTTCTTGAGTCTTGCATCTGATGAGATAATTTTTGATTGCATAAAGAAAGTCATAATAACTAGATTAATATTAAATTCAAGACCTGTTGGATTCAAACAATCTTTTGTGAGGTTGGGAAGCAAACCAATGTGTGAAGAGGGGAAGCAGAATTTAAGAAGACATATCACAGACATGCCTTCCACGTGGCAGTGAATATGGAACATCAGGATTTAATTTCTGTAGGATGTTTTTGTCCAGTCACACTTTGTTCAGCTTTGTCAATGCGTATTCAAATGAGTGTGTGCAAGAATCTTAACCATATATGTTGGTTAGCATTTTGCATCTCACCCTTCCTTTTCTCCCATCTTTTTCCTCTCCTTTTGAAGTGTTTGTTTTCTGTAATAGACTCCTCAGAGGATTTTTAATTCTAGATTTTTTCAGGATCACTAGATTGGTGTTGTCTGGTGTGAGTGCTGAATTTGAGGTGCACTGATGATGGAATTTATCCCAGTTCACTAGGACTGGTTAAGCTTCCTGCATTACAATAGGCCCATGTAATCCCCTGAGTCTGCACAAGCCTTATGCGCTCTTTAAATGGTGTAGAGGGGCTTGGATGGGCTCTGTGCATTCTGGGTAAGTTGTATCCCAAGTCTAGTGACATGAGTTAATATTTCCTTTTGTTTTCTTCCCAAAACCTCTGAGATCGCTACTATGCTATCATAAAAGCATCAGGAACTGGAGGAAGATGGGATAAGAGAGAGATCAGTGATAACATGGTACATAGATAAACATGTAAGACTGAATTCCAGTGGTTGCTTTGCAGTAACCAAGAAGGCTTGTGTGTTTTCTCTCCGTATGTACATAAAAGTATTGTCTTGTCAAATTAAACTAATTACAATTATTTGTTACAAATATCACTTTAGATTGTTACAGTTTTGAACAATCTAATTTACTTTTCACAATTTATTCAATTTTTCTTTTTTTTAAATTTCGTCTCTTTGGCCTGTAAAAAATCAACTATTTAATATCACTTTGCTTTATAGTCAGTTTCTGGTTTTCATAAATTGGCACAGTAACACATATTTGGGATGCAAACGCTGCAAGGGCATGTTTATTTGATTTAAAGTAATATTTCCGTGACTTTGTGTTTGTTCTTAAAAAGTTCATGGAAAAACTTTTATTTGTCTTAGACATTGTAAGAACTTGTTTCTATAAAAACTATGTTGTGGACCAAAATTAGCCTGACAGTGGTTTTGATTTTTATGCACAATTCCCCTTTGAAAGCAATTTCAGTGCTGAGACCGCAGTCCAGAAAAGCACATCAGCACATGTTTAAGGACTTGATTCTTGGATATGCAGAGCACCTTCAACTCCATTGAAGCCTTTGATAGGAAGTATTTACAAAGATAATTGTTTTACTATGTGTCATAAAGTTTTACTGTGTGTCACGAAGTTCTACTTGCACCATGTTTACACGTTCTCATTGCAGAATAGCTGACAACTAATATAACAAATATGAGTCAATATTTTCATAATAGCATTTCACTTTGGTAATATGTTGATAGTAAATATAAGATTTATATTTGCTAGTCTACAGTTTCATAGGATTGTATCAGGGTTCCCTCTCCACTCTGAACTCTGGGGTAGAGATGTGGGAACCCACATGAAAGACCCCTTAGCTTATTTCTACCAGCTTAGGTTAAAAACTTCCCCAAGGCACAAATTCTTCCTTGTCCTTGGACAGTATTGCTGCCACCACCACCAAGTGAGTTAGACAAAGATTCAGGAAAGGGACCACTTGGAGTTCCTGTTTCCACAAAATATCCCCCCAAGCCCCTTCACTCCCCTTCATGGAGAGGCTCGAGAATAATATACCAACTGATAGGTTAACAAAATGAGCACAGACCAAATTCCTGGGTTTTAGGACACTAAAAATCAATCAGGTTCTTAAAAGAAGAACTTTATTATAAAGAAAAAAGTAAAGGAATCACATCTGCAAAATCAGGATGGAAGGTAACTTTGCAGGGTAATAAAAGATTTATAACACAGAGGACTGCCCTCTGGATTTAACTTTACAGTTACAAAAAAACAGGAATGAAACTCACACTTAACATAGGGAAAATTCACAAGCTAAAACAAAAGATAGTCTAACGCATTTCCTTGCTTTACTTACAATTATTGTAATTTTAGATGCTTATTTCAGGAAGGGTTTTAGGAGAGGTTTTTTTCCTGTCTGGTTCCTCTCTCTGTCCCGAGAGAGAGCACACAAAGAGAGCACAAACAAAACCTCCCCGCACGGATTTGAAAGGATCTTCTTCCCTTATTGGTCCTTTTGGTCAGGTGCCAACCAGGTTATTTGAGCTTTTTAACCTTACAGGTAAAGAAGGGATTTTATGCTACCCTTAGCTGTACATTTATCACAGACTGCTTAATGAATCGTTCTACTGTATGATAAATTTCAGTCTAGTATAATTATCCCTCCAAATCCGCGAGGAATGCATGTCATCAAATTAGATATCTGCAAGATTATTGCTTACCTTTTTACTTCAAAATTTCCTTTTGTCTTAGATATAGGCTCTTAATCCTTCTCTCACGTAGTGACAGCACCACAACACCCTTTTCTCTGCTTGGAGAATAAGATAGCTGCTGCCTACACTATTCCTCAGATTAGCCAAAAATCAGTGCTTAAGGAACAAAGTGTTGTGCCCTCCTCTAAAGAACTAGCATATCAACTTCATGACCTGCCAGGGGTTGCAAGTTTGGATGGCCTGCATATAATCTAATTCACTTCTTTCACAGGCAGCTAGCCAGAATGGCTTAGCAGAGCTTAGCAGAGTGAGTTATCTGAAGTCATCAGTGACTATTTTGACATGACATTCTTTCTAGGATATTTAAAAGAATTGTTATAAATTACCAATTAAAATCAGTTTGGAGTACATGTCATGAAATAATGTATTTTTTAAATATGATGTTTGTGCGGGATTCTCACTCTTGGACTCCAGCTCCCTAGTATAAAATAGGAGGAACTATCTCCCCAAGGTCTGATGGTTTTTAAGACTAAAGGTTAGTGGTAAAAGGTAGGGAATCCAAGGCACCACCTCCACTGTTGTTTCATGCCCAAAGTTTATATTGCTTGTTCACATTATTGTTATTGGACTTGTTCTTGTTGCCTGTTGAGGTTGTTGTTTTGGGGTATTCCTAGAGCTGCTTACTCTTCACGAATTAGAATCTTGGCTAGAAGATATCATTAGAGAAGGGGGAATACTGATTCTTATTCACTCAACCTACTTACCTCCTCTCAGAGTTCAGAAGGGAATTTTTTCTTACTTTTGATATTTTATTGTGCTACCTTTTGCCAGCTTACATTTTCAAACATTTTGTTTTGTTATTGGCTAATTTTTGTTTGTTTTTTCCCCTTCATTTCCTACTTAATCAGGACTGGATGGTTTGAAGAGCAGTAAGTTAGTTCAGGTGTTTTGTATGACACCAGTTGGGGAGGAAGGAGGGATTGTGCTCCTACTCACTGCCCTTGGTGGGAAAAAAAACCATCAAGAGTTTAAGATGTTCTGCCTTTCTTGAACTACAGAGCTGAGACCCAGATGTGAGAATCCTAAAAATAGCATCTTCAAGGAAGCAGAATTACAAGGTAGGTAATATTCTTGTTTTGGTTTTTATTATAGGTCATCACAGAAGCACAATCACAAAATGTTGTTTTGACCCTGATAACGAGAGAGTCTCTTCAGTATCATCTGATAAGACCATCAAGCTTTGGGATATTATAGCACAATCCACCACTATCACAATTGATGAGTAAGAAAAAATAGTATATCTATATTAGGCAAGATTTATATGTACTTTTAAAAAGTATCAGTGAAATTTGTGTTACAACTTATACTGGGAAAATGAGCAGTAATTATGTAACCAAATAGCATAATACACATGGAAAGGCTGAATAACATACCATCTAAATACACGTGTAAGTGGGGAATGATCCCGCTATTATGGGGAACTGTCCTGGCTTATACACTACCCCATTGAAATGGGCCTAACGAAGGGTCTGAGTCCTCTCTCCCACTTCCCTTACCCAGAGGCCTGCCTGACCGCAAGGGCTCCCCTTCCACTCTCCTGTGTGGCAGAGTCCTCGTAACCCCAACAAGACTAGGCCCAGGATTCCTGAGGGGCTCAACCCCCAACCTTGTTGTGGTCACTTAGGGCAGGGGCTAGGGTGTCCCCACTCCAGGGTGCTCTCTCTGCACTGGACGCTTCCCTGACTCACTGATCATTACATACAGTTCAAAGCAAATACAATTTATTAAGCAGCAATCAATTTTTAAAAATAAGGAAAAAATGGGAAAGGCTCAAGGAAAACATATAACGCTGCTCTGTGGCATGGGAACATCACAACCAGCACTCTCTGGAATGTAAGGGAAATTCAGTCTGTTCCTCACAAGTCCCAGGCCCCTTCTGAGCCCCTGGTTGTGCTGTAGGGATGGTGTGGGCCACGCTCTCAGGCTTTAGGTGGCAGGACCCTTCTTCCCAGCATAGCCCCCACCCTGTCAGGGTTACAATCCCCCTTCAAGTCTGACCTGCAAGGCCTCTTGGCTGGGGGTGTCTCCCTGCACTGGGCCTGCTGCCCAGGGTCGCCCTTGCTCTCGCTAGCCGCTCACTGCACCCAGCTGTGGACTGCTCCAGCCCCAGCTCCACTCTGCCTCAGCACTGCTTCTGCTGCTGCTGCTCTGTCTCCAGCTCTCTCTGGGCTGCTTCGCTGGCCCCCTTGCTCTGGTTATTGCAGCTCTCCTCCCAGCATAGGTCTGCACTTTGGGCTGCTTTTGTGACTCTGCTCCCAGCAATGGCCTGCTTCCTGGGCTGTTTTTCTGGCCCCTTTGGATCTGGCACAGCTCTGCTGCCCAGCTCAGCTTGGGCTCCTGCATTCTCCTTAGCATGGTCCCACGCTGTCGACCCAGGCAATTCCAGTTCACCAGGACGGACCCCTCTGGCCTCCTGACTCCCTGATTAGCTTCCCCGTCCTGTCAGTCAAGCCGACCTGGAGCATTGGCCTCTCCCCATTGTTCCTGGGGACTGTCAGTCTCAGGATCCTGATTTCCCATCGACCCTTCCCCTTTCTTTTGGTACTGGGAGCTAGCCAACCAAAACACCCCCACTGAGTTTTAGTAAGGGGACAATAGTTCACTTACACATGAAAAGGTTAAATAATATGCTATATACAAGCTTCTTGATGTGAATGATAGATGAGCTGCATCTGTAAGCATTAACTAAAGCTAATCATAGTTTATAGAACAATAGCATGGGGAATGTGCTGTTGAACTGGAAGCTAGTTACTGATGTTTCTCAGGACTAGCAACACTGAATAATAACATTAACAAATGTGAAGAAGATGAAACACCATTTAGCATGGTTCGGATCTCAAAAAGGACTGCAAAATGGAACATATACATAGTACAGGATATATTTTTGGAGAAGGATAGGTTTTGATCTGAGTGTGGAATCAGAGTAAAATTATCTGGAGCGAAAACTCACAGCTGGTAATTCACAATCTAGAGTTGATGGCTTATGAATCTGAAACTCAGGTGGAACCAAAAGGGCAAATCTTGAGAGGTTCAAACTGTCCCTTCATCATTCTGAGGTAAATAGATTGACTTCTGTGCACTGGCTGGAGGCATTTCAGATGAGAACATAACACCTGACATCCATTCTGATCATAGTGACTGTAAAGTTCCTATAGCACTATTCTTAATATTAGGGATTTCCCTAATATCCAGGCCACCTTTCTGTTGCTGAGTGTGTTGCTGCATTTTATTAGTGTATGTGCATGTATCCTGATCCTGAGAGAAGCCCCCACAACTTCCACTGAAGTTCCTTATATAAAGATAGAATGCTATTGTCTGTGTAAGAAGGGAGTATGCAACAAATGAAGGTATCAGATGAGCTACTGAAAAACATTAACAATGGCGTTAAACAAATTCAATGGTTCTGGTTTTAAATCATAAAAGCATTAATCATAAATTGTATAAAAAAGTTACCCTTAAAAGGATTAGGAATTTACTTAGAATGGGAGACACAGAGCTGGAACATTTTACTAATCCTTCTTTTAAATTGCAATGGATATAGCATTGTTTCCTGCAGAGATGCTTGTAATCCCTTCCCACTGCGAATTGCAGGAATTGCTAAAGTCCTGTCAGGTTCTGGAACTTTGAGATTTCTTTCTTGAAGTCCACTCCTTGTTCTCAAAATCTGAGTTCATTCTAGAATTCAAATCACTAAATAGTTTCATGACATATAGAGAGAGAAAGATGGATACTGTTTATTTGAAGGCATCCATAGCTCACCCTTCAATGTTGGCTTTTAATTAAACTTGTGTGTAGTGTAGTAATCAGAGGATTTTTTGTTACCCTGTGGGTGACAAGAAGCAGGTGATAAGCTGTACTTAAAACTTGGTTAGTACTCAATCCTGTGAGATGTTAAACACTCTGACCGCATCCAGAAAAGCACTTAATCACATGCTTAACCTTTGGCAAATGAGAAGTCCCAGTGACTTTTACAGAACTACTCAGATGATAAAAGCTAAGAATGTGCTTAAGTGCTTCACTAGATGGGGCCAGAGTGCTCAGACCTTGCAAGATCAAGCCCTTACAGCATTCTAATGGCTTTGAAAATCACAGTATCCTGGTACAGTCATTTTCACTTGTATTTCAGGGCACACACCAATGTCATCTCAGACTGCTGCTTCACCATAGATGGTCATTACTTGTGCACAGCATCTTGGGATAAAACCTTAAAAATATGGGATATAAAAACAGGGGAGTTTCGTTATCATGGACCTATTTGTTTGAACCAAGGTCATGAAGGTTCTGTTAGTTCCTGTGTTTTTAGCAAAGATGGTGAGTTATGTTAAATACCATTATACACATTTTTTAAGTATATACATGTAGGACATTTCAGATAAGTCACATGCCAACCATATGACTAATTTATTTCTCAATTCCAAAATTAAATGTTTTTCATTCTGATTAAATGGCTACACACATAATGTAACTAAATTGAAATTGATGGTCTGTATTTTGCTTTACTCAGACATCTGAAATGCTGCTTAATTGATATAATCAAAGATTTTCTGTAAAAAGATCATGATTGAGAGAATATAGTAGAAACAAACTACTGAGCCACCTAATGGACTGAACGCTTGCTATTACCCACCTGGTAATGGTTGTAAGGCACTCTGAAAATATAAAGCACTATATACAGTATAAGGATATATATTATTATTGTTAAGCATATTGAATGAGAGAGAGGATGTCACTGTATCTTTAGTCAGTACCTCCAGGAGTAAAGTTTCTGCATGGTTCAATTAACATTTTCCAATAATGTGATATTTCAAAAAAACATCTTTGTGGTATTTTGTGAGATACAGTAGAAGAGCACTATGACTCCTCTGTATAAAATGGTTGATATCTTAATACTTTTGTATCCCAGGTAATAACTGTGTCCTGGACTAAATAATCTCTGAAGCTGAAGCTTAGATGTTAATTTGCCTGTGATAGTGCTATTGCAGAGTTAATGAAAACACCATCAACTTGTTATATTGAAATGGCATCTAGCTTCTTTGCTGTGCTTGGCTACTACAAATCTTCATGCCTTGATTGGCTCTCAGAACTTCCCATCTTTATACCCAGAACAAACATGGCCTTTTAAAGTACTGACCCCTCTTCACCTTGTGATCCCATCTAAACCCAGTCTTCTCAGTTTGGTGACTTCAATCCTAAACTACACACTTCGGGGGCGGGGGGGAATTCTGGGAATGAAAACGTTGAAGGTGGTAGTACTAAGTAGTTTGGCAGTAGCATTCATAGGGATAGTAGCTAACTTGCAGATAGGCCTCTGAATATTGGTGTTTGGAAGTATCACCTCTGATTCAAAAATCTTTATTGTGGTTCATTCTGTTCAAAGCTAATCTGATAGGGAGATTATTACAAGAAAGTTTTCTTGACATTTTCCCACTAGCTCTGCCTCATGTTAGAAGAATATGCTCTAGTTTGGAGTTAAGGAAATAGATTTACCTCAGTAAAGGTTTTGGAGAAGCTCCTAGAGCAGGGGTGAACAAACTTTTTGGCCCGAGGGCCACATCTGGGTGGGGAAATTGCTCGCAGGGCCATGAATGTAGGGCTGGGGCAGGGGGTTGGGGTGCAAGAGGGAGTGCAGTGTGCAGAAAGGGACTTGGGGCAAGGTGTTGGGGCAGAGGAGTGGTGTGGGGTGTATGCAGGGGCTTGGGAAAGGGAGTTGGGGTGCAGAAGGGGGTGCACAGTGTGGGAGGGGGCTCAGGGCAGTGGTGCAGGGAGGGGTGCGGCGTGTCGGAGGGAGTTGGGGTGCAGGAGGAGTTTGGGGTGCGGGCTCCAGCCCAGTGCCGCTTACCTGGAGCAGCTCGGGGGTGGCAGCAGCGCACTCCGGGGCCAGGGCAGGCTCCCTGCCTGTCTGGCCTGGCCCTGCGTTGCTCCCGGCACCATGTCCCTGCGGCCCTTGGGGAGGGGGGCCAGAGGGCTCTGAGTGCTGCCCTTGCATGTGGGTATCTCCCCTGAAGTTCCCATTGGCCGCGGTTCCTTGTTTCCAGCCTATGGGAGCTTCGGGGGCGGTACCCACAGGCAAGGGCAGTGAGCAAAGCCCTCTGCCCCCCCTCCCCTAGGGGTTGCAGGGATGTGGTGCTGGATGCTCACTGGAGCAGCGCAGGGCCCTCGGCAGCACAGGGATGGCAGTCCGTCGTAGTTTGCCCACCTCTGTCTTAGTGAATGAAGTGTATTTTAGCCACTGGTTCTCAACTGCAGCAAGTACTAAATTTACCAGTAAAAGAAAAGCTATAGTAATGAATAAATGTAGTTGTTTTGCTAGCCAAAGCTTAGTAATTTTAAAAATAACTTTTTGCTATTTTAACTTTTTTAAAATAAAATGTCTCATCAAGTTTCATATCATCAGCATTTTCTTTTACTTTGTAAGCTCCGTTGTATTTTTGATAACAATTTTATGCCTATGTTTATACTCATTTAAAAAATCCATGGACTTTCATTACCTTATAGATTCATAGATTCTAGGACTGGAAGGGACCTCGAGAGCTCATGGAGTCCAGTCCCCTGCCCTCATGGCAGGACCAAATACTGTCTAGACCATCTCTGACAGACGTTTATCTAACCTACTCTTAAATATCTCCAGAGATGGAGATTCCACAACTTCCCTAGGCAATCTATTCCAGTGTTTAACCACCCTGACAGTTAGGAACTTTTTCCTAATGTCCAATCTAAACCTCCCTTGCTGCAGTTTAAGCCCATTGCTTCTTGTTCTATCCTTAGGCCATGGCTACACTTACAGTTCTGCAGCGCTGGTAGTTACAGCTGTGTTCGTACAGCTGTGTAGGGCCAGCGCTGCAGTGTGGCCACACTGACAGCTACCAGCGCTGCAGTGTGGCCACATTTGCAGCACTTGCAGCACTGTTGGGAGTGGTGCATTGTGGGCAGCTATCCCACAGAGCACCTCTTCCCATTTTGGCACTGTGGCTTGTGGGAAGGGGAAGGAAGTGTGCGGGTCTTTCCGCTTCCTGTTCCAACGCCCCGTGGTGCTTTGCTACATATTCCAAGCAGTTTGGCAGCATTGTGAGTCTGCAGCGCGATTTCCGAGATTTCTGTTACAAATGGAGCCTGAGCTGCTGAGGACCTTGCTGATGAATGTTGCCAGCACATCATGCATGGCAGTGGAGCTATTCCTTCAGCTGCAAAGTGACAGTGAGGAGTCAGACGATGATATTGAAACACCTGACGCTAAAGACACTCAATTGCTTGTGGCAGTAACAGACGTGCTCAGCACCGTGGAACGGCGCCTTTGGGCTCGGGAAACCAGCACTGAGTTGTGGGATCACATCGTCCTACAAGCCTGGGATGACGAGCAGTGGCTGCAGAACTTTCGGATGAGAAAAGCCACTTTCATGGGACTGTGTGCTGAGCTCGCCCCTACCCTGCGGCGCAGGGACACGAGATTGAGAGCTGCCCTGCCAGTGGAGAAGCAGGTGGCTATTGCAATCTGGAAGCTGGCAACTCCAGACAGCTACCGATCAGTGGCGAACCAGTTTGGAGTGGGAAAGTCCACCATTGGAATGGTGCTGATGCAAGTTTGCACAGCCATTAATCGCACCCTGCTAAGAAGAACTGTGACTCTGGGGAAAGTGCAGAACATTGTGGATGGCTTTGCACAAATGGGTTTCCCTAACTGTGGAGGGGCAATAGATAGAGGGGCATATTCCTATTCTGTCACCGCCCCACCTGGCATCAGAGTACGTTAATCGCAAGGGATATTTCTCCGTGGTTCTGCAAGCGCTTGTGGATCACCATGGGCGTTTCACTGACATTTACTCAGGATGCCTGGAAAGGTGCATGATGCACGTGTCTTTCGGAACAGTGCCGTGTTCAGGAAGCTGAGGGCCGGGACTTTTTTCCCAGACTGCAAGATCACAGTAGGGGACGTCAAAATGCCCACTGTGATCCTTGGAGACCCCGCTTACCCCTTAATGCCTTGGCTCATGAAACCATATACAGGGAAGCTTGACAGGAGCAAGGACTGATTCAACTACAGGATGAGCCGGTGCATAATGACTGTGGAGTGTGCTTTTGGCCATTTGAAAGGCCGCTGGAGGTGTCTTTATGGGAAGCTAGATTTGGGGGAAAGCAGCATCTCTGTTGTTATATCCGCGTGCTGTACCCTCCATAATATTTGTGAAGGGAAGAGTGAAAGATTCAGTGAGGAATGGACCTCCGAGGTTCGATGCCTAGAGGATGAATTTGCACAGCCAGAGAGCAGGGCTACTAGAGAGGCCCAGGAAAGGGCTTCAAGGATTAGGGATGCCTTAAGGGAGCAATTTGATGCTGAGAGCCAACAGTAATGTTTAGTGCCTTTGCTGTGCTCCTTTCTAGCTTGGGGTACAGTATTTACCACTTTCTGCAATAATAAAAACTATTGTAAAAGCCATAAAATCCTTTATTCAAAGTACAGTACATAAAAGGCCCGGGGGGTTAGGGTGGTGGACTGTACATTCAGAGGTTTGAATATGTCCTGTTTGGATTGCTGTTCAATGTCTGCTGCACTTCAGGGTTACTATGCTGCAGAGTAATGGGGCTGGAGTGCACAGGGTAAGGATTGTAGTTATCAGGGCTGGTAGGTGATCGTACAGGTGTTGGGGGCAGCTGGGGGTAATAAGAAACTGGCTGCTGGAGAAAGGTGTTTTGTGCAAATACTGGGGAACAAGAAAGAGAGCTTCGGGAGAGTTGTGGGTTACCACGGTACAGATCTGCCTGCATGGCTACGAGAGACTCAAAAGAGTCAGTTTGGCGAGCCAGGAGGCTTATCATGTGCTTTGAGGTTTTTTTGGTAGCCAATTCCTTTCTCCTGCTTTGTGTTTGCCTCCACTCATACATTTTCTCTCTCCATTCCTGCGTCTTCCTACTTTCTCTGTTGTAGTGATTCATAACTGCTTTGATCAATTCTTCTTTTGATTTTCGTGGATTTTTTCTCAAGTTCTGCAAGCGACGTGAGGCCGGTGATCCGGCTGCATTAGTCAAGGTCACTAAAAAAAAACATAGCTAGAAACATGTAATACACAGAAGCTATATTGTTTATTATCACACAGTGAAGGAGTTTGTAGACTTTTTGTAGCATCATTCCCACATACCTAACATAATACAGAGAGGCCAGGGAAGCGAAGGCATGGCGAGCAATAGGGTGAGTGTTTCTGCCCCGACTTCACCTGGAGGGGGAACTGACTGATGGCTCACTGGGGTTTATCTGCACTGGGTAGAGGAGGTAGCTGGTGGCCTGCACAGGGGACAGTAAGGAACATGAAGCTGTCGAGCTGCCGGCGGGGGGGGCCGAACTGTCGGCCTGCTGGGGGGGGAGGTGGAACGCACAGCAGTGCTGGCTACCTGCTGGAAGGGGGGTGGGGAGACCGGAATGCACCGCGATGCTGGCTACCTGCTGGAAGGAGGGGGGGAGACCAGAACGCACCGCGGTGCTGGCTACCTGCTGGCGGAGGGGGACGGGACGGGGGACCGCGAACCTGGCGCCCTGCACTGAAGTATCCCTAAATTCTCAACAGAGTTTCCTACTGCCAGATATATCACTGCTGCGTGTTACCTGGGAAGAGAAGGAGGGTCTTCTACAGCAATGTGGATTCCGCCCTGGCCCCTATGCAGCTTGCCTGTGTGCAGCCATGGTACCCCCACCCCTCGCTGCACAGTGGATCGGACGAGTTAGCCGGACCGGGACGAGGACCACGGTGGCTCTCCCTATAAACTTGCGAAAGCACATTGCCCACGCTCTGGCTGCAACTTTTCAAGAGATTACCGAGGCTGATTACAGAGACGTGATAGAGCAAATCAATGGGCTATTCCAAGTTTAGGCATGCATGCAGGCAGCCATAACCCAAACCGTCCTCTCCCAAAACATAAAATCTGCTTACCCCGAGCACGCTCCTCTGCTTCTTCTTCACCAGCAACTTCCCGCTGCTGCGACTGGCTAGCCTCCTCCTGGCTTGAGAAGAGCTCCTGGCTGCATGCCTCCTGGGACTCCGGGGTGTCTCCCTCCACCCCAGTAGCCTGACTCTCGGCTTCCTCTACATCCTCCCCCACTTCTCCCTGCTCTGAACTCTCCATCGTGCTCCTAGGATTGGCAGTGGGGTCACACCCAAGTATGGCATCCAGCTCCTTGTAAAAACGGCAGGTCGTGGGGGCAGCTCCTGAGCGGCGATTTCCCTCACGGGCTTTGCAGTAAGCACTGTGCAGCTCCTTAATTTTTACCTTGCACTGCAACACGTCCCGTTCATGGCCCCTTATCAGCAAGGACTGTGATATCTGCCCATAGGTATCATAATTTCTCCAGCTGGCGCGCAGCTGTGCTTGCACAGCTTCCTCACCCCAAACACTGATGAGGTCCTGCAGCTTGGAACTTTGCCATGCTGGGGCTCGTCTGGGGCGTGGAGGCATGGTCGCTGATTGATTGCACTCCACACCTGGCTGAGCAAACAGGAAGGGGATTTTTAAAATTCCCGGGGCATTTAAAGGTGGGGTCAGCTGAGCCCAGAGCAGTGGAGTGTGCAGGATTACCAGAGAGGCTTAAAAGGTATTCTGGGATACCTCCTTATACCCCGGAGGTCAATAAAAGCGCTGGTGGAGTCCACACTTGCTGACCAGCGCTGGATCACCAGCGCTGGAATCGCTACACCCGAGGCTCGACCGGGTGTACAGCCAGCGCTGCAACCAGGGAGTTGCAGCGCTGGCCGTGCTTTGCAAGTGTGGCCACATCCTAAGTTGCAGCGCTGTAACCCCCTCACCAGGGCTGCAACTCTCTAGTGTAGCCATGGCCTTAGAAGCTAAGGTGAACAAGTTTTCTCCCTTCTCCTTATGACACCCTTTTAGATACCTGAAAACTGCTATCATGTCCCCTCTCGGTCTTCTCTTTTCCAAACTAAACAAACCCAATTCTTTCAGCCTTTCTTCATACCTTGCTAGAGCTTAACAAATACCAGTGCATTATTTAAATTCTGTTAACAGTCTGACTCAAGTCTGGATGGGGCTTGTTCTGTTAGTCTGTATGAAAAAACCCAGAGAAATAATATGGCATCTAATTTTGTATTTTAGCATCTCTTGTAGTGTCTGGAGCATATGACAAAACTATAACTCTGTGGGATGCAGGAGCAGGATATAAAAAGCTAGCGTTAAAGGTACTAAATTCCTATTTGCTCACTAGTTTAGTGAGAAGCTATACAAATGTACAACTAGTATGAGTATTGTGTATCTCTTTTACATTAACTGACGTGTGTGTCTTTTTCTCTCTCTTCCCCACACCCTAACCCTCATAGACATAGACAAGAATCTGTCATGTACTGTATGTAACTTTATTTTCCTGGAGACAATTTATTCTTTGATAATTACCGACTATTTTCTTTGTCAGGTGTGTTATTAACATACTACTAGCTTTCTGTCTTACTGCATCAGCTATGTTAGTAACTGCATTGTGTAGAACAGCATATTTACCTTGGAAGATCATGACTTTCCCCCAGTAAGAGACTGGTCAGTGTGTGTATAAATTTAAAAATGCTATACCCCTTTGTATGTATATATGTATCTATATAATATAATGGTCTACATTAAAAAAATGTTAGGTCACAAAGGAGATGCACTCAAAAGTCAGGAAATGCTAAAGTTAAGGTTGTCCATTCAACTTTAACTCTGCCCCCCCATTCGTATCTATTATAATACATCTTTAGTTAGAGGTGCATGCTTAACCACTCTCTTATTCAATGTTCGGGGTAGATGGTGCTTAGTAAATGAGTCAGCTCCCAGCTGTGTGATATTTACTTTATCCTCATCGCTCAGTGTTAGCCCTTGTTTCTCATTCACTCCACACAGTACAACTGCCTCATACCTGAGGCAACAAGGTGGTACATCTGTGGAGAAGCACATTATGGTACATGGGAGCTAGTAAGTTTAGTACTTGATGGTACACATTTTCAAAGGCCCTCCAAAATGTACCATTAAAATTTGATTATTGACTTGAAATGACCAGATGTTAACTGTGGACATGATGGATTTTACCTTTTAAGAGTACAGCTCTTAATTTCATGATCTGACATGATGTCCTTAATCCAGTTTTGGTGACATTAAGATTGGTCTGCTGCCGTGTCTGGTACATTGACTGCCAAAGAAACACACTCCTTGCTTGTGGCAAGTGCAGAATACAGTAGATGCACAGTTACTGTGGGAGGTCAGAGAGATGCAGGGTATCTGTTGCTCTAGTCACTGCAGTTTGCTGGCTGGCTGGTGCAAGAACTGAGTTTAAGGTTTTATTTTGAATGGTTAGGTGTATCATTTTCAAAAGGCCTCAGAGACAGTGACTGAAACTTACAGGTGCCCTCCTTGTGCTCGGGTTCCCATTTTGGAACTGTAAATGAGAAAAGATCAGTATTATAAATCTGAATAAAATTCTGATGACAAAAAACATCAGTGAACTATCTTAATTGCTGAAAAAGACATTTAGCTAAAACATTTACCTTCAGAATTTTGTTTCTTCAGTCCTACTCTTTGTTCATCTCACTTAGAACTGACTCTTTGGTTTTAAAGAACTCACTCTGAATCCAGAATCTAAAATAAGAATTATCCTTCTTGCAAGTGACTGGGTGTGGAAGAGAGCTTGAGAGCACCAACTATCATCGCCACAAGGACTGCTTTGATATGGAAGTTACTGTTATGATCTAGAGTATGATTCAATAAGTCAGTCACTTCCAATGTTATTTAGGTATCTGATATTAATGTCCAATGCATGTGGGTTTTAAAACCTTTCAGTAGAACCTAGCAGTGAATTTAGAATATTAGTAGTGTTGACAGGCTATTTTTTTTGTACTTCTGGCATACTTTTAATCCCATCTTTTCAAATTTGTGTGTGCAAGATGTGCTTGTATTATTTACACATGCAGGTACTATGACTGTATGCATAATAATAGTAATTTTACATGCAATTTTGTAAAGTTCGGCCACAATATGCATAAAGTTGGGCCATGTTATTGGTTTGATGGAGGTTGGGTAAAAATTCATTGAAACTGGTGGGTGTGATAGCTGCCATTCATTCAGGATAAATCTAAGGAGCAGTTAAGCTCCTTTTTGGAGTAAGATAGTTGAAACAATAGGAGCACCACCCCAAAACATAGGTCAAATGCAAGGCTAGTCAGGAGCTGAGCTATGTGGGAGGAGAGTATGGGGAGAAGGGTGGGTCTCTGGTTATTGTTTGATGTAGATGTGCACATCTGTGGGCAGAAGCAGGCAGAGAGAAGCAGCCAAAAAGCCAAGCAAACAGCAAGAGAAGCCCTGGAAATGTTGCTGGGAAAGAAAGCAAGGAGAGGAAGTTTATTGGGTAGAGTGCAAGCTGAAAAGAAGCTTTGAACACAGAGCAAAGAAATTGTCTCCTGTTGTTTGATACCCACTGTGTTCAGGGAAACAAGGACTTTGTGAACATGCTTTGTAAATGAAAACGATTGCATCAAAGAAATACATGACTCTAAAATGGCAAATTTACCATATAGCCTATTAAATAACGTCTTTGCCTTTGTCCTTGTATTTTAGAAAATATGAATGCGTTTCTTTTTGATAAATGTTAATGCATACTTTTCATATGTGAAGTTTGTCTATCAAAATGAAAAACATATTTTTTTTTGAACTGGAGGCGTTTTCTCATTCTATTAATTTTTTAATATACTCACTGTGTGGGTTACTTCTTCATTTTTGGTTTTAGCTTGATTCTCTTCTTGTTGTAGCAGACCTAATGGTGCTCTCACAAATCTCCATGCATCCTCAGTGATCATCTGTGCAGCAGCAAGCAGGACCAGCCCACCCAATGCAGCTGGCTGCCTTCTGAATCATCTCCCTTCCCTTGAAGTGGGGAAAGGCTGGTGGCTGCCCTCAAAGCTCTCCCCCTTGCCATCTGACCCACATCTTCAAACTGCTCTACACTACGTACACTAGAAAACAACTCTCTCCCTGTCTTCTTTTCTCCCTCTCTCCCTCCCTCTCTCTCTCTCTCTATATATATATTTGCTAAATTATTTAAAAATGTAGAAAGGAAAACACACAAACAATTAATCACACACACACACACACAAGGAGGACTGGAACCAAAAATAACTACCACACTATCTGCCAGCACTGCATCCACCAGAACTACAATTCTAACTGAGATGCTGCTGTTACACAAATCCTGGATAGAGGATTAGGCCCTGTCAAGTATATGCAGAAAAAGATTAACCTGATAGCAGCTATTCTTCTGACCAGGGACAAGTGAGCATGCATAGAGATTTTGCTTACTGTAGAAAGGGCTGCCAGAATGGATTTGTGGGGAAGACAGCTATTTCCTTTATTATAAAAGTAATAAAGTTATTACGTTTGGTCTACAGTTACAATTTGCTTTGCTCCAGGGCCATGGAGACTGGGTGATGGATGTTGCAGTTAGCAACAACAAGAAATGGATCCTTTCTTCCTCAAAGGTAACAACTAACTTACAGAAGTGGTATAGGAAGCTAATTTGGAAACAGATTTCACTATATATTTCAATCTTTATTTTAGAAAAATTATAGTGTATCAGTTGACTCAGTCTTTCATTTGTAGTTTTATGATTAGTTGAAAAGCAATTACAGAAAATATTAAAAGGAATTTTATATTTAGGTGTACATGTTTGGTGTGATCCATAAACTCAGTTTCTAAGATTATTAAATATTTGTGGTAAGTAAAACACATTTTTGCTTTCAAAGTAATGGCAGATTTAAAAATAATGCCCTCTCTTATCCAAGAGGTTTTCCTGGCTTATAAATAGAGTTATTTGTGCTTTGTGCAACTGATGAGGCCTTTATCCATTGGATAAATACTGTAGCTTACTGTGGTGCTTGACCAGTGATAACATGTATATACATGTCCTAATTGTAGTTTCTGACTTTTAGGATGCTACTTTGAGATTATGGAACATTGAAAAGGCTGATCACGTTCCTGCGGCAATAGAAAGCAGAAATACAAGAGGCTCAAAAATAGCTCAAGTAAGCATTACGTGGAGTTACAGCTGGGTCTGTCCTTTTAGTCTCCAAGTTATACTTCACTCTGTTCAAAATCAAAATAGGAATGGCTGAAGAGACATTGTCAACAAGATTGCTGGGTTCAAAAATTGATTTACCTTATTTTTCTCTTTTGTTCGCAAAATTCATGTAATAATTTATATGCGAGTTGGGGAGGGAGAAGAGAGAATTTCAGAACAAATGCATCAATGCTTTTCTTTCTTTTTTTGAAAAAGTATTTGGTAAGGATGCAGAAGTCCATGTAAAGATGCCATTATATTTTTAGAAACAATAGCAAATCAAATAAAACATTTTTCAAGTAAAAAAATCCTTTGGCTTCCAAATCTGATGCTTAGTAGTATGATTGGCTGCATACAATACTGCTGGCCTCAGGCAGTGGTATTCATGCACTCATGGACATTTTTGGCTCCCTAGTAAACATAAAAAATATTGAGTTTACAAAAGAAGGAAGAGAAAATGTATGAAAATCACTACTAGACGTTAAGAGGAGGGGGAAAGGAGAAATTTTGATGACAATTCAGTTTGTTTTAAACCATGTGAGATTGGGAAAGGGAAACCATCTTTATTTGTTTTATAAAACTCATCACACCCCCAGTGCTGTATAAACTACTACTAATAAATTTGCTAAGGCAATATCACAAACTACAAAAATATACTATAAATTTAAGAAAACTTCCTGCACAATGACTGAATGGGCCTGATTTTGAAGAGTATTGAGCACCCACTGCTCCATTTGAAGCTAATAAGAGCTGCAAGTGCTCAGCACCTCTGAAAATCAGGGCTGCATATTTATAGTTGAGCATCAGTGGTAAAATGATTCATGTCTGGCACATATGATTAACTAACATCCTTTTTGTTGTTTTTTAATTTTATGTTTACATCAGTGTGAAGAATGTGAAAAACCTTTCTCACTCCTACAGTGTGATGACTCTGAAGCGGTAACCAAGTGTGTATTCTGCCGACTGGCTTCTCCTTCGAGAAATATTTTGCCATTACCACCTATTGTAGCACCTGATCTCTAAATTCTTCCCAACAAACTATTTGTGCAAATACAGTTGAGTTTTTAAGCATATGCCTATACATAATTGTGATTATCAGTATATTATATTGCATATACATACAGAGGCAAGGACTTCCTCCATACCCCTGTGCCATTCAGTCTATGTTAAAAAAATAGTCTGCTGATTCATTGTACACATGTGAAATATACATACTGAGTTTTACAGTGTAACAGATGACTGGATCAAGTCCTAAGATTTTAAATCTATTCATATTGTACAAGAAAATAAAATTACAACCATCCCCGTTAAGTGAACGCACTTAATAAAGGTTGTTGTAACAAAGAAAATATGTGACTATGAAACTTGCTGACAGTTGTCCTTAAATTGTCTAAAATAAAACCCTCCTTTTTTTACTCTGGAGTGGAGTATACTAGAAATATTAAAAATATTTGCATTAATTGAAATGCTAAAGGGTTTTGAAATTTGAATGTGGAGAAGGCATTTGGACCATGAGGTTTGTATTTTGCTTCCAACATCGCCTACAAAATGTTTCTAGGAACTTTAAATCACAAGAATACATTATTATTTGTGTTTGACATGACATGTGGCAAACTAGTCCCCAGGACCCAATCCTGCAAGGTGCTGTGCAGCCTCATTCCAGCACCGCTCAAGATTGGTCCCTAAAAGTCTATACCTCTGCACTAGCTCTGTGAGGATGTCAATTAATATGAGATTAGTGTTTCAAGATGTAGGGGCCTCATTAATCAAAAACATGTTTCAGCAGATTATATTATTTTAAAAGGGATCTATAAGGAGAAAAAATATATTGTACCAGTCTGGAATGCAGTTAAGCTATAAAATAAATCGAAATCTATTATGGGTCTGTCTTTCTCTTTTAAGCCATGTGAATTATTTAGCCTTGGTAGCTACAGTTGCACTTGACTCCAAGGAAAATGATTTTTTTAAGTTATAATATGCTTTATCCAGATTTACTGCTTTGAATAAAACAATGAGGTGACAAGTTGCAACATATCCCAAGACATTGTCCTCTTTATTAAATATTGTTGGTTTGCAGTAAAAAGTTGAAAAATATGCAGTTTATATGGTGCTGGAATTATTTTTGGAGAATACATAAAATGTGCCTGTCTTATTGTTGGAGTAATTACCCTTAAATATGAATAATAATAATGAACTAATTTCTGCATGTTTGAAAATAATCTCAGTTTAATTAAATAATATTCTTATAATATTTGATTGGGATTGTCCTTTATTTGCTCTTCCTGTCCCATTTAGCTGAAAAATCAAACCTCTAAGATTCTCCATTGAGGGAGCAAAGCCAATTACTCTATAGAGGGATTTTTTGTGCATAAAATAGTGTGACATTCAGAGACGAATAGGTTGGAAATTTTCTTTTGAAAGGGTCTTTTATTTCCCAAATTAAGAAAGACAAATCAAAAGGATACTTTGCTGTAGCAAACATAAGTCTTATTAAATCAGTTTGTATTTTAATGCTTATTTAACAGAATCAATTTGATATATCAAGACAAAGAATAGAGAGAACTGGAAATTTGACAATTATATCATAGACCAGTGGTTCTCAATCAGGGGTCCACGGCCCCTGGGGGGCCGCAAGCAGGTTTCAGGGGGCCCGCCAAGCACAGACTGCATTAAACTTGCTATGGCCCAGGGCAGAAAGCCGAAGTCCCACTGCATGGGGCTGAAGCCAAAGCCTGAGAAATGCAGCTTTGCAGGGGCAGTTACTCTGCTTGCTACCCCCTGGTGCTGTCCCTGGCTTTTATATTCAGAAAAACAGTTGTTGTAACACAGCTGCGCAGTGAACATAAGACCTTAAGAACAGCTATACTGGGTCAGACCAAAGGTCCATCTAGCCCAGTATCCTGTCTTCCGACAGAGGCCAATGCCAAGTGCCCCAATGGAGTTTTTATAGCATGGTGAGCACTGATCAGTATTTCCCCCTCCCTCCCCGCACCGCCCGGTCAGCTGTTTTGTGGTGTGCTTGAGGCTGGGGCGGGGAAGGAAGGAGGGCACGGCAAGCTCAGGGGAAGGGGCAAAGTGGGGGCAGGGCCTGTGGCAGAGCCTGGGGTTGAGCAATGAGCACACCCCGGCCCATTGGAATGTTGGTGCCTGTAGCTCCAGCCTCAGAGTTGGTGCCTATACAAGGTGCCGCATATTTAACTGAAGAGCCGCATGTGGCTCCAGAGCCACAGGTTGGCCACCCCTGAGATAGAGCATTCAAGAGTTACATAAAAATACTTGTTTGATGAATAATGGCTCAAGAACTACTCAAAACTATCTACTCTGTCCCTCTTGAGCTACTAGCACCATCTTCACTGCTGCCTGACTTCCTGTGTTTTTGCACTTCTCTGCAGGTAATTATGTCTGCTCTTATGGGTCTGCTGTAGGAGAAGAAAAGGCATACTGACATAGCCATGATTTGGTTCTAAGCATGGCCCATGGATTCCTGGTAAATTGGCATAGTGATCCCTGGCTTTACTGTTGAGGAAACCGAGGACCTTTATACCCCTCCAGATCTGATTACAGGAGCAGAGCCACAGATTCATTAGCTGTTGTTTCTATTTTTATTGTAATCAGTTTGCTTGACATAGCACAAAACAGAGTGTTTGCCCCCAAGAAGCTAACGCTGTAAAGTTTTAGCTCTCTGAGAGAGGAATTCCCACTGATGTCTGTGGACATTTGGCATGTGGAGGGCTTATCAGACTTATCTCTAAATTAGAAAAAATAACTTAAATTATATAAATTTGTGTATGTAATGTGTGATCTTTTCAGTCATTAGGATAGTGTGTACTACACAAAAATCATAATATACAAATACCCACAAATACATAATCAGTGGTATTATGACTTACTACAAATGTCTAAAACAAAATTAAATGAAAATGTTAAGGTCCTGATCCTCTACAGAGATCTGCTAGCATGGACTCTGTGCCCACTGGGACTCTGTATAATTGTGTGCCTAGGAAGTTTTGGAACTTAGGCATGTATAATCTTACATGCCTAAATAAGTTTGCCCTGGCAATTTTAATGTTTTGTGCCAATGTTAAAGTGTATGTACATGCACACACTCTTGTGCATCTCAGTGAGTTGCATGTATGGGCAGATCTACACTACAGTGGGGAATCAATCCACCAGCGGTCAGTCTAGCAGGTCTAGTAAAGACCTGCCAAATTGACTGCAGATCACTCTCCAGTCAGCCCCTGTACTCTACCCCTGATGAAAAGAGTAGGGTAAGTTGACAGGAGAGACCCCTCATGATGTAGACCCTGCGGTAACTTGACCTAAGGTACATCGACTGGAGTTGTGTAGCATAGGTCAACTTACCGTGGTAGTGTAGATATAGCCTATGTCTGCGACCTGCGAACCTGCTATTCTGATTCTGGTGCCATAGCTATGCTGCCATATCTGCATAGCATGGATAGAGTTGCCAACTTTCTAACTGCAAAAAACTGAAAACCTTTGCCCCGCCCCTTCTCCAAGGCCCCATCCCTGCTCATTCTATCCCCCTCCCTCTGTCGCTTACTCTCCCGCACCCTTATTCACTCACTTTCACTGGTCTGGGGCTGAGAGGTTTGGGGTGCAGGAGGGGGTAGGAGTGCAGGATGGGGTGGGGATCCGGGAGGGAACTTGGGTGTGTGAGGGTGCTCAGGGCTGGGGCAGGGAGTTGGGGTGTAGGAGGGGGTGAGGGGTGTGAGCTCTGGGTGGCACTTACCTCAGATGGCTGCTGGGATGTGGCTGGCGTGTCCCTCCGGCTCCTAGGCATGGGGTGAGCCCATGGGGGATCCGCACACTGTCCCTGACCCAAGCGCTGCCCCTACACCTAGGAGCCAGAGGGACATGTCAGTACTACACTGGCTGCTTCCCAGGAGCCGCACACAACCGAGTAGGGAGCCTGCCAGTCCTGTGCCAACTGGACTTTTATCGGTGCTGACCGGAGCCGCCAGGGTCCCCTTTCTGACCGGATGTTCCAGTCGAAAACCAGACACCTGCCAACCCTAAGCATACATGCAGTCTACAGCGACAAAAGGTCTTTTTCTGTCACTGTTGGAACACCAATTTTCCAAGCGACTGTCTCAATCAGTGGAAAGATTCTTCCATCAACCTTGCTGAATCTATGCTGGGGTTTAGGTTGACATAGCTATGGGCTCGGCATACCTCCCACCCAGCCCAAATTTGATTGGCCGCGAGAAGTAGCTGCCCCTGAGATGGAGGGCAGCCAGACCAAGCCTGACAGTGAGACACATTGCAAGCTGGCACGTGGGGAAGCCCAGGGCAACTGCCCCCTTTGTCTCCTCTCCGCAACCAGGTGGCCCTGAAGGTGGGAAATGTTCTGTTTCAGCCAGTACAGTGGCTTGAAGGTGCAGTTCAAAGCTGGACAGCCACACGAAACCCTGGCAGGTTACCGTGCTCGGGCCTTGGATTTTCCACCCCCCGAATGCCCTAGCTAGCGTGACCTACATTTTAAGTGTACCGCAGCCCCGGGTGGCAAGGGCTAGGTGGACCACCCCCCCCCCGCTCTGTGCGGGTTGGAGTGGCCGCCTCTGCCTGCGTGGCAGGCTAGGAGCGGGTGTGAGAGCCTGGGGGGCGGTGCCGCTGAGGCGTGGGAGATGGGAGTGAGCGCAGTATTATGCTGCGGGCTCGCAGCACTGCTGGGGCATTAGGGGGTGTCGCTTGCACCACAGCCCCACGCGGTGCCTGCAGCCCCCTCCCTTTGTGCGAGAAGAGCAGCCGTCTGGCTGCCGAGCCATGGATGGGGCCGCCTCGCCGCACAAGGAAGCAGCCGGCGCCGTGGCTTAGTTGGTTAAAGCGCCTGTCTAGTAAACAGGAGATCCTGGGTTCGAATCCCAGCGGTGCCTCTACGGCTGGGTCCGAGTTTTGCCCCGGCTTATTTTTATCTCCGCTCCCTGCTTGTTTCCCAGGGCAGCGGCTCGTGGCGGGGCCGCCGTTGCCAGTGGTTCAGCTGGAGACGCCGCCGCCAATGGAGCGGGGTTTCCCCTTCCGGAGCCAGTGAACGCCCTCCCCGCAGCTATGATCCCGAGTAGCCCGGCCCTGCCCGGCCCCTGCGCCGCTTTCTAGAGTCCCTACAGTGCTTGGCCCCCACTGGCTGTGCCGCGCCCCGCGTAGCGCCTGCCCCCTCCCTGCTGTGCTGCCCCCGCGTAGCGCCTGCTCCCTCCCCGCTGTGCCCCGCGTAGCGCCTGCCCCCTCCCCGCTGTGCCGCGCCCCGCGTAGCGCCTGCCCCCCTCGCCGCTATGCTGTGCCCCGCGTAGCGCCTGCCCCCTCCCCGCTGTGCTGCCCCCGCGTAGCGCCTGCCCCCTCCCCGCTGTGCTGTGCCCCGCGTAGCGCCTGCCCCCCTCGTCGCTGTGCTGCCCCCGGGTAGCGCCTGCCCCAGCCCTGCCCAAGTCTGCTGTGCTGCCACCCGCATAGTGTCTGCCCCCTTCCCCACTGTGCTGTGCCCCATGTAGCGTCTGCCCCCTTCCCCCCCGTGCTGTCCCTGCGTAGTGCCACCCTCCACGTAGCACCTTCTCCCTCCCCACATAGTGCCTGCCCTCTCCCGCTGTGCTGCGCCCCACGTAGCGCCTCCCTCTTCCCCCGCTGTGCTGCACCCCACATAGTGCCTGTCCTCACGGCCAGTGCAAGAATATTTTGCGCCCTAGGCAAAACTTCCACCTGGTGCCTCCTCCCCTACCCCCAAAGCATCGCTTATTATAAACTTTCAAAATGAATACTGCATAATGTGCATTGTTTATTAGAATTAATACACATTTGGCTTGAAAATTTATTAATTTCATTATTTAGTTTACATATTTAATGAAACTAAATAGCTTTGGGTCTCCTGCACATGGCTAGAGTCTCTCCTGTCCCCACTTTCAGATCTGGAAAGGGCTGTTTTGGGGATCAGAGACCAGAGCTGGGAGTCAGGCTCTGGCTTCTATTCTCCACCCTGGCACCAATTCACTGGATGACTTCAGGCAAGTTACTTCCCTGTTCTGGGCTACAGCTCCCCCCAGCACTAAGATGTGAAACGGTTCCTTGCTCCTGGGCTGGAAAGTGCGATGCAGGTGGGAGCGGGTGTCCGAAGGCCTGTCTTCCCCACAGGTGTGAGGCGAGGAGAGTTCCAGCCTCTGTCATGATCATCCTGGTTGCTTTACTCTGCCCCAAGCCAATCGCTGCTGAAGCCCCTTACTCAGCTCTGGCCCAGGGCAGAGGCATCAGTGTCATTCTGGGGCTGATTTTCAGAGATGCTGAGCACCTGCGGTTACCCCAATGTCTGTGGGAACTGCAGGGTACTCAGTACCTCTGAAACTCAGGGTAATTTATTTCAAATGTTGGGCCAGGACTGAGCCTGCAAAGGCAGGTCCATATGCACCTCTCAATCCACAGTAGATCTCCCATCAATAACAATACAAGCAATCAGGAGAATGATGAGGGGCAGTTGGCTCAATGCTGGGAGTGGGGAGGATATGGCCCTAATGTGATCACTGAACATCTACCTAGTAAAGTTACTAGTGCATCTGCTGTCATTCAGTAGGAGAACAAAAATCTCTTGGGTGCTGCAGCCTGCCCAGGGTTCAGCTGCACTTAACCTGAGTGCTCGCACGCTTCCAGTGGTTGTGCACCATGCAACTGGTCACCCATGTTATGTGAAAATCTGGCTCTGACAGTGTTGTAATTAAACTTAACAGTTACTACCGCATTTCCTAAAGCTGTTGTTCCAGGCTGGCTGCAGACTCAGGCAGACAGAACTGTGTCAGCTAGACGCCCATCACCTTTGGAAGATTTTCCTTGTAGCCATAAGGGCTCGAGACAGCCATGTTTCTTCACTGAAAACTTGCAGTGTGCTGCCCCTGAATCCCAGATTAATGCCTTGTATGCGCAGGTGCAGAGCTCAGGGCTTGAAGGCCTCTGGTCTAATGGTCTGAGCCAGTGCAGAACTAGGAGTCTCAATCTCCTATGTTCAAAACAGGACTCTGACAATGACTCCCCGGGTGACCTTGAGCAAGTCATGTCCCTGTTTTCTGCCTCAGTTTCCCCCAAAATGGGGCTCTATTTACCTGCTCCACAGGGCTGCAGGGATGGATGGGGATGAAGCCGAGAGTGGCACATGCTGAGGACGGTTACACTTTTGCAGCTCTTAAACCCAGTATCCTCTCGCAGGGCCATGATCCACTGCCGCAGGTAGCCGTGGTCTTCTCTTCCTTTTGCCCCACCCCCCTCCCGCCGCTGCATTGCTGTCAATAGGGCCAGCTGCAGGCGGGCTGATGTTACCCGCTCTGATCTGCAGCTGGCTGCCTTTGGGCAGCAGCCGCTGCTGCAGCAGGGAGTCTGGGACTGCCAGAGCCGGAAGGAGTGGGCTAGGGAGCGATGTGGCAGCGTGGGGGCTTGCTGAGGAGGCAGCTGTGGACTGATGGGGGATGCAAGTGGGCAGTGATGTGGGGTGCGGCGGGGCCCGCAGTTGGAGAGGATGCCCGCAGAGGTAGGTGCTAATGCTGCTGCGAGCAGCCTGTCCCGTCGCCGGGAGCAATAGTGTAAAAAAAAATTGGGGGGCACCGCTTTTTGGCATCCCCAAATCTTGGCGCCGTAGGCGGCCGCCTAGTTCGCCTAGTGGTTATACCAGCCCTGCCTGCCCCTCTCCTCTCCCTGCCCCCCACCTGCTGTGCCCTGCATAGTGCCTTCCATCTCCTTCCCCCTGCCTGCTGTGCCGCACCCTGTGTAGTGCACCCCCCTTCCCGCTGTGATGCTGAACATACACAACTCCTGTAGGCAGAAGATGGATCCTCCAGCTGCCAATGTGCTCAAGCTGGTAGGTAGCTGCTCTCTGGGAAGCTCTTGTCCCACCAATAGCTCCATCCTTTATAGGAGAAGGAGCTAATGCATTCACTAGCAGAAAGTCTGTAGTGGTGGTTCTTCCGTATTTACTGGTTTGTACCAGTGGGCTTATTTTAACCATCCTGAGTATCTGTAACCAAACTGTACCTTAAGTTTAGAGAGTATGACATGATCCTTTTTTTTTGGTCAAATAAAAATGACATTTTAGCATATTAAATTTAGCTGATGTGTTTTATATGTCCTTTTCTAATTGTTTGAACAAGAGATACTAAGCTTCTCTTTTGATCGGAAGAGCAAGGTTCAGAAAAAAAGGACAGAAAGAAAAGTTACCTCTATACACTGCTTCCCAGAGTGCCTTTAATGAGGCCAGAGGGTGTCTAAATGAGTTAACAGGGTTTTCTTTGTTTAGTGCCATTTCAGTAATTTCAAAGCAGCATGTATTATTAAATGCATCAATTTAACATCAAATGGGTAATGGATATAGTGGTTACTTATTATTTATGGTGCATGTTATACATTACTCTGGGTCATTGCCAGCCTGAGGATGATTAATAGTGGGGATTTAATAATATTTCAATAGGGTGTTTTCTACTAGGCAGTTTATTTAACCACAGATTTACAATGCCTATCACCATTATTCTTGTCCTATAGAATATTGTGTTGACCCATGTTGCTGTAATTGAAGTTATACAGAGTAATTGGTTATTTTTATATTTTGAAAATATAAACCTACTATATCTTCTCATAGTAGGTTTAATCAGTATTTTAGAATGTTTAAACAAGTGCTTTAGAGATAGCTAAAGCGCACATTAGTTTGAATCAAATTGAAGGAAACATCATATTTACTATAAAGGCTTAGAGTGCCTAGTCCATGTTTAATGTTAAATCAGTTGTGGTGGTGTATGTTTGGGCTGCTTAAGTTCTGTTGACAATTTCAGTTTTCTATAACAGAATTTTGAGGTGCCTATTCCTTGATGAGCTGAAAATAGTATCAAAGGCCTCAGCCTTTCAACAGTTTTTTGAGATTTTCATTTACAAAAAGGCAGGGAAATTCCCATCTCAAAACTCTGTGTTCCATTGCTCTAAATCTTCAATAGCTTCTTAGTTAGGGAATGAACTTATTCTGTTCTCCTCTTTTTTTCCTATACTTGGCATTTATATTTGCAAAATGTATTACAGAAAAGTATTGACATCACTGAACAGCTTTGGGACTTTTTATTTAGCTTTCCCTACTGAAGGATTTCACAAATAAATCACTGTCTGTTTCCTGTGTAAAGTAGAAACAAGTTCTCTGTGCCGTTAGTAATGCTGGGTGCATAGGGGAAAAAAGTAACATTTTAAATCTGAACCTTCAAAAATATATATAACATTTAAGAGCCATATTCTGCCCTCAGTTAAGCCATTGTATTGACTTCAGTAGTGTTAGTCCAGACTTACACCAGTGTAAATGAGAGAAAAATTTGTCCCTAAATCTAATGGCAAAAGGCCAAATCCTGCAAACATCACCAGGTGTAATGAGTAACCTCAATGGAGTAAAGTTAAAGTGACCAGATGTCTCGATTTTATAGGGACAGTCCTGATAGTCAGGGCTTTGTCTTATATACTGGCCTATTACCCTCCACCCTTGTCTCAGTTTTTCACACTTGCTATCTGGTCACCCTAAGTAAGTATTAGAGGTCCCATCCACATGCTTATACATGTGAGTAACCATAGTCATATGTGAAATTCTGTAAGCTATTAAGGCTCTTCGTGTGAATAAAGTTACAAGAGACTGACCTTGGTTTCTTTCCCCCAGTCCCTTATTCATATTGTCAGCTTCTGATTTGTGGTTGTTTAAGATCATCATTAACATGTGTGCAGAACTAGGGCTATCAGATCTGCATGGACAGAATTCTGTGCCTATACAGATAAATCCCTTTGGGGCTATGAATGGGCACAGCAGAATACATGCGTCGAATGTACAGGGTCAGAGCTTCAGATTGTAAGATGCTCAAACAGGGATCTTTCAGCTGCATTTATTTATAAGGTACTATATAAATAATATTTAATAATAAGCAATATAAAAAGTAAGCATAATCCAAAAAGCAAACTTCAGACGTTAAACAAATTTTACATTGAAAACTGAAAAAAATGTATTTTGGAGCATTTGGGTATCCTGGAAACAAACTTCCTTGTACAGACTTTATATATAAATTGTATGGAGGAGAACAAAAGAATTGTAAGATGAAAAAATTCAAATGAAAGAATAAATTAAGGCCATATTGATCATATTACACTGTGATACTTTTCAATAGTTCACTGATTAGTATTGTAAAGAAAACTCCAAGAAAAAGAAACTACTAAGCAGCCTGCCCATAATGCTTCCAGCTGATCTCTAACTCTTGGAGTATATATCCCCAGCTGCATAGAAAACAATGATTTACAAAAAGTAAAATCTTGTATAAAGCATTTTTCTACATCTTTGATCTTATTGTATGATAAGAACAAAATTACACAACTTCTTAGAATCAGTTCTGAACTAAAACCCTGGTCACAAATCCACATCAGAGGAAATTTTATTACGGATAAGGATGCGATTTAGTCACAGAGGTCATGGAAGTCCCAGAGTCCCTGACTTTACCGGATCTCCATGATTTCTTCAGCTTCAGCTGTCAGTGGTTGTGGCCAAGGACAGAGCTCGGGCTGTGCAACCCTTATCCCTCTGCAGCTGTGGCCAGAGCTGGGACTGTGTGCCCCCGTGGCTGCGTCTGAAGCCAGGACTGTGCGTCCCCGCCCCATGGCTTTGGACATGGCTAGAGCTGGGGCTGTGTGGGTGCAGCCGGAACCAGAGCTGTGTGCACCTCTGTCCCTTGGCTGCAGCTAGGGCCAGGGCTGTGTGCCCCATGGCAGAAGAGGTTGGGCTGTTAGTGCCTCCCCCATAGGACTCCAGCTGTCATTCCCCTGCTTCCCCACTCTGTCCCGTTCTCTCCTGGCTATTTTTTATAAAAATCACAGACAGGTCATGAACTCCCATGAATTTTTGTTTATTGCTCGCAACCTGTCCATGACGTTTACTAAAAATAATTGTGATAAAATCTTAACCTTAATTATGGAATGTATTAGTGGTGTTACTTCAGATTGTGTAGTAGTCCTTTCAGGCACTAGGAAAATGAGCACGAACATCCTGTGTTTTGGCAATTCTCTCACATACTGTATGTAACTAAACCAACTTGCTCCTAGCTCTTACACCAGGGGTTGGCAACCTTTGGCATGCGGCTTGCCAGGGTAAGCACCCTGGCGGGCTGGGCCGGTTTGTTTACCTGCCGCGTCCACAAGTTCAGCCGATTGCGGCTCCCACTGGCCGCAGTTCGCCACTCCGGGCCAATGGGGGTGGCAATCCGGGAGATTTTAATAGGATATTTTAAGAAAATGACATTATGTCATTTTGGGGAAAACAACCTCCTGGAATAACTTCAGTCAGAGCTGGCAACCCTCGTGAAGGTTGGTTTTGTGTTGGTCTGTTGTGGATAAAGTGTTATATCAATCTCTGCACGGTTGTTTTTATGGGAACATGATTATTCAGGGTCTTTTTTGCTAAATGTGGTGCAGTCAATACACATGTCCCGCAGCTTGAAGAAATGCTGCACACAGGAAGAAATCCTTATGTGAGTCAGACATTTATGAACACTTTCTACATGAGAGTGAATCTGTTAGATGAGGTACCAGTAAAGTATGTTGTATTTGAATTATTACATCAAAACCAATAATGAATATTCTTTTACAATTTATCAACAGGAATGGCATGGTGAGTTAGCCAGCATGGCTCAGGAGTGGGCTGATAAATGCACTTTTGAAAATGGTCAGTCTGAAAGACACTTTAACACATTTGAGGAAATGAGGCAAAATCTGAATAGATTCAGCAGCACAGATCCAATTTGTCTTGACTCCGTAAGAATGATTCTTTTTTTTTTTCAATTTGGCTACCCAGAGTAGTGAAGCCCAGCGTGCTGTAATAGATATGTTATGTGAGAAATAACTAATATTTTAAAACTATGTTTATAAAATGCTGATGCTCCTGGAATGAATCATGGCACTGATTTCTTTCCATAGATAGATTAACATAAAATAAATACATCACATGCGTTTTTTTCTGTGTTTTAAATCTAGCCAATCAGGCAAACTGCTCTCTCTGTACATAAACTCCCATTGACTTCAGGTGGGAGAGGGGTCAAGAGTCTTGTATGGATGGGTCTATTTGTTAAATGTTATAAAGAAATTCCTGAAATAATATGAAACCTGCTTGGATGTATTCAGTCACCATTCTGCTGCGGTATCAGTCTTTCCATATCCAATCTATTTTCCAAGGTTTGCAACCACTCTGCTTTGAAAGGAAGAATTAAGCATTTCCAATCTGTAATGTTTGAAGAAGACAACCATTTCTTATTCTCTTGTTTCAAAGTTTTGTGCAACTTTGTGAGGGACAAAGGTGACCTGAAATCCAAAAAATCGTTCAGGACTCAGCCTTTGTCTCAGAGGGATCAAATACATGGGCACACTCATGTAATGGTATATCCAGGCCCTGACTCTGCAAATACTTACACATGAATTGTGAGCAGGCCCACTGAAATCCAAGTTAAACATGTACATAAGTGTTTGTAGGATCAGTGCCAAGGAACATTGATTCATTGACTTGTATGAGTAGTTCCATTGACTTCAGTGGGGCCATTCACATGCTCAAAATTGCTCACATGCATAAGTGTTTGCCGGATTGGTATCCCAGTTCTCTCCTAGTATATATTTCCTATATCTAGGTAATATATAGCCAGTATCTTGGGACTTAAAGCAAACCCTCAAGAAATGAATTAATCAGCATGACTCTGAAGTGTTTTAATGCAAACATAAAATTGATATTCTCTTTTAAAAAATTTGGAAAATTATTCATGCTAAAATGATTCTGTACAAATATTATGCCATGTAAAATACCATGGAAGAATGTTTTGTAAAGCAATTAGAAAATGTGAAACAAATGCTAACATTTAATCTTAATCATTTTTGTGTGCATGTGTATGAGCATGTTCTCTTTATATTCGTATAGGGTTATTTGACTCCCAAGTCTCTGGGGCTTTTGTTTGTTTTCGGACTCTTCATCCCCAAACCCCTTTCTCTTTGATCCCTCCTCCCTGCTGCACAGTTTAAAGAGTCTGGAGCAGCAAAAGGGGCAGGGAACAAAGAACAGAAAAGGATGAGGAAAGAAAGGTTAATTTAAAAAAGATCCGAATTCTGTGGCAGTGCTAATTAACACTCTGGGGACTGCTGTAGCCTGTTGAAGGCCACTTATATTTAACATAAGAGTGTAGTTACCAGTTTTTAAACATCCTTAAAGTTCATATGTCATCTGCCAAGTAGCAGGTTGGAGCAGCTGTCTGCCTACAAATATTTCCATTTTTGTTTTACAGGGACTTCAGCAAGTGTGTCAAGTTTTCCCACCCCCAGCACTTGCAACATCATGTCACTTAAAAAGAAATTGTACAGTTTATACCATTACATTGCTCTAGGTTACAGCAAGTGGTGCTCATAGGTAGGGCCCTATCAAATTCACGGCCATGGAAAATGCATCACAGACCATGAAATCTGGTCTTTTGTGTTCGTTTACCCTATACTATACAGATTTCAAGGGGGAGACCAGCGTTTCTCAAATTGACGGTTATGACCCAAAAGGGAGATGCGGGGGGTGGTGGTGGTCAGAAGGTACCATACTATACCTTTACATACCATGCCGCCCTTACTTCTGTGCTTCAGAGTTGGGTGCCGGAGAGTGGCAGCTGCTGACTGAGGCCCCAGCTTTGCAGGCAGCAGTGCAGAAGTAAGGGCGGCAATACCATACCATGTCATCCTTATTCTATGCTGCTGCTGGCTGCGGCTCTGCCTTCAGAGCTGGGCTCCCGGCCAGCAGCCACCACTCTCCAGCTGCCCAGCTCTGAAGACAGTGCCGCCACCAGCAGCAGCACAGAAATAAGGGTAGCAGTACTGCAACACCCCCCCCAATAACCTTGTGACCCCCCCAACTCCTTTTTGGGTCAGGACCCTTACAATTATTACACTGTGAAATTTCAGATTTAAATAGCTGAAATAATGAAATTTACTATTTTTAAAACTCTATGATTGTGAAATTGACCAAGATGGACCATGAATTTGCTACGGCCCTACTCATGGGGCAGTGTACCCAGGCATTTAAGTTAATGAACATTTGCAAGTGTTCATTAAGTTAAATGTGTTCTGCCAAGCAGTGTTATTTAAAAAGGATATAGGCAAGCAAGACCTGCTTGATTTTGCAACATACAGGTGAGTCTCATCTTACGCGGGGGTTCTGTTCTGCGGTTTGTGCATAAAGCGAAAAATGTGTATAGTCAAAATTACATTGACTTGAATGGTGGACGGAATCACCCGTACTACAGGAACAGTATTAAAATTGTTATTTTCTCTTTTTTGTTTGTTTGTTTTTGCCAACCGCGTAAAGCTGAAATAGTGCATGTTAAATGTGCGTAAGATGCAACAGACCTGTACTGCTAGAAAGGTGGTCGTGTATAGTCAGATAGTAGCCCTGGAAGTCAGGTGAGCTGGGTTCTAGTCCCAGGCTTGGTACTCACATGCTGTTTGATCCTGGGCAAGTTAACTCTCTGTAGTGCATTTTCTTACCTGTAAACTGGCGATAATACTACTTCACAGGGATGCTGTGAGAGTTATTTAATATTTTGTGAAGCACTCTGAGCTCCGGGATAAAAGCTCTTTTTTAGTGCAAAGTGTTATTAATAAACCCAGTACTCGTGTAACACAGGCCACATTTACAGGAGGTCTCTTCATTGGCATTGGCAAAATTCACCAGTTTATTTGGGCTCTGCATGGCTTCACGGGTCTACCCACCTGGGTCTGATTGCAGGATTGGTGCCTCTGTTTGCAAATGTAACTCTTTGGAGGCTTAATTGAAAAGGTCCTTAATTGAAAATTTAGCCCTAAATATTTTTATTCTGTGTAGTATTCCATGCATCACTGGCAGATGTTCATTGAGCATTGGGCTTGACAATGTATATACCACATATTTTACACTGAAATATTTTGCAGGGCTGGAATTTTTTCATTTTTGAGTCTCAAAATATTTCAAAGTTTTACATGAAAGGGCTAGTGAAATATATTTGATATTGACAGGGGAGAGAAAAATATAATAGATGTAGCATGTGATGGCATAGTTAGAAGCTGCTTTAAAAATGTCTCAAGTCTTTCGAAAGCCAGCACACTGAAAGATGGCTGTGGACACACTGGAAGAAAGACAAATGCCCAATTTCTTATGACAGTTTCCTATATTGGTTGCAATCTTATTTTAAATGGAACAAATTAATCATTGGTTGAGGACAGGTAATTCTTGAAAGTTAACTTAGGGACGGTGAATTGACTAACCTTTCTCAATGATCATCTGTGAGGGCATCATACTGACTACTTGATCCATCTGTTCATGCATACCAAGGTGTAACTGGCCCCCATATTGCGAGGTTTGACCCTCTTGCAGCCTACATAGGACACTGTACAAGCAGGATAGTAAGGACTGGTAAATTCTACAGTGATACTTTTAACTGCACACAATGGTGAATAAAGGGCTATTGAGTAATATTAAGAAATATTGTTTCTGCCCAAGATGGCTACCTCAGAATTTACAACATTCACATAAACATTTCTAGAATGATGATGAAGCATTAAAGTTATGCACAGATAGAATATCCAAGAAATGTACAGAAATGAAGAAATGCACTCTTTTATTGTTTAAGCTGGATACTTGGATCTATTTACCTTTGGAGATGTGGTGGGATGAAGCAAGCTGGTATAATTTTGAAAGCAGTGACTGCTCAGGTCCTCTCTGTAGACGTTACACAGAGGTAATGTGATAATGTCCTTCTCTAACATTTGATAAAGTACATATTATTCTCCTGGTCCTCATCTGTGGATTTTTACATTTAAAAAAAAAATCTTTCTTGTCTGGGCAAGGATGAAGCGTATCAGATGTGGTTATGTGAATGGTATGCAATGCCCTGGATTGTTCACCTCTGTTGTTTGTAACTATAGTCCTCTGTAAGTAGTACACAGTATATTGTAATAATTAGAAACTTGCATTTTACCCTGCTAGATGTATTAATTACTATATAATGATTATTATCCTGCCACCTGCCTATAATTAGTTTTTACTTGTTTAGTAGTGAAAGCTTTGCTTAAAATTACAGCAACTTGGTCAAGCGTACCTCTGGCATGAAGCTATTTAATCTTTATTCATGAATTCATGGAACCAGAGTTTAAAAGAAAATGTTATAACATACAATGTATAGACAGAATGCTTGCCATCTGGAACAGATGGGGCATACGTTATTGGTTTTATAGGAGCTTTCAAAATTCATGTGGGATGAATAAGTGAAATAATCATGAATAAAATTTGGGCCTGGACTATTAAATATTCATGAAAATTTGCAAGACTATGCAGGTAAATTATTTTTTGCCTCAGCAATGTCTAGCTTCTGTAGGTGAGAAAAGGAGAAGTGAACTGTTTTCATATATAACTTATAATAGACACTACGTCAAACTCACCTTTGGTGTAATGGCATTGATTTCAGTGGCATTACACCAGGGATGATTCTGTCCTAATGATTATATATAATCACTTATGAGAACTGTGGGGAAGCCAGTGGAACTACACTAATTTATACCACCTGAGGATCTGGCCCTGTCATAGGTCAGCTGCACCCAGAGTGCTCTCCTGCAGCAGGCCTGCCTCAGTTTCTCTCTGAATCCCCATGGAGTGTTCTCAAGTATAAATATAACCCTTGTGGAGTTCATTTATTACTGAAGTTCCATGCAGATAAATCATAAGAATCCCACAACCATAATTTAAAATTCCCTTGCATAGTCCCAAAAGTACATGCAACATGCAGCCCTGATGTCTTCACCGCACCCCAGGTCTCCAGCACAGCCCTCTCCTGTCCTTTATCAGCACAGACACCCCAGACCTGCCAACTCTGCTCTTCACAATAGGAGCCCCCACAGCCTCTCTGCTTGGAGCATCCTTTACTCTCTCTGGTCATCTTGCAGTTTCTCAGGGTCCAAGTCCATCCACAGTTCCTTCAGCCCTCTCCAGCCCTGGCTCTCTGGCTTGGGGACAGCAGCCAGAAAACTCCCCTTGCTGCTCTCATGCCCTCAGCATTCTCTCAGGTCCCAAATATACAGTCTCATAGCCAATTTCTCCCTCTTCCCAAGGATGGCCTGCAGAGAATAGCAGTGAGGTGAGGTCTCATGTTGTGTAGCCTTTGCCAAAAATAAATAAATAAAAATGCGGCCAGAGCTTTTGAAGATGCTCATCAACAGGGATTTACTCCCAAAAATCTTCAGATCCTAGATTATAATATCTAATACATTTTCCCAGAAGCTTTTTCAGTACTGAAGCCCATCTTGTCCTTCCAAACTTTATCCAAAACTTACCCCAGTATGGTGACTTCATGCTCCTTGCTCGGTGAAGATGCCTGTAAGTGCATCATCACTTGAACTCCCAAACTTGCCCAGATCAAACTTGATTTTTCAGCTCTCTGCTTCTAGGAGTAGCAAAAAAGTGACACAGTTCCTGCAGACAGATCTGCACATTGGGGCCATCTTTGTCATACAGATAGCTGCCTAAAGAAGATAAGCCTTAGAGGCAGTCTAATGTTTAGTGGCTGTTTATTGTAGCAGTGATTGTAGGTTGTCGGGGTGGATATTTTCTTGTTTGCCTAAGAGAGCAAATGTTGCTGCACACTTATTGCTCACAGAGGTTTGGGTAAGAACATTTGATGCAAATATTGACTGAAGTCTCTTCCCCTATTAACCCCAGTTTGTAAGATTTCTTGTTCATATTCCCTAGCATGCCATTTTGTGAAGTGTCATACTGTGACAGGCATGTCCAGTTACACATTGTCGTATTGATATAATTTAATGTGATATACATGTCATGAAAAGATTTTCTGGAATGTAATATGTCAGCTCTGAACTTCAGAGGGGAAAAAATAATTTTTTGTAGCCCATAGTTTGCAGTTGAGAAAACAAGGTCTTTTTGCATTGACTACTTTGGTGTCAACGTACAAAATGAGGTTCTACTGTTTGTGAAAAGATTTTAAATGGTTGTTTGCTACTTGAGTGTCGTTAATGAGAATGTTAAAAATGACTTGTGGGTGTGTTACAAGGTTTCCACAGTATTGTCTTACAAAGTAAAACAATAGTATTAAAGTGTGGTTATGGACAGGAAAGTGACTGTAAAAAATGGTTCCTTACCAGTACTGACTTGACAGTGGCACCAGTGGTGCCATGGCACTGGGCCCACACTCAGAAGGGGCCCTGGTACCCAAACAGTGGCCCCACAACCCTGCTCAGTTTGTGCTCTGCCCCAAGGCCCCTTTCTCCAGGACACAAGTGACCTTCTCCAGGAACTCCAGAATATTAACAACCTCACTCAGAACACCATTCTTCCTGCCATGAGTGTCACTTCCCTGTACACCAACATTTCTCACAAGGATGGCATGCTACCTGCCTCAGATATCTACATGACAGTGGACAATATTCTGATCTCCTTCCCAAACACATCACCAGACTCATCCATTTCATCCTCACTCATAACAATTCCACATTCAACAACAAACACTTGGTCCAAACCATGGGAACTATCATGGGTACTAGGATGATTCCCCAATAAGCCAACTTCTTCATGGGCTACCTTGATGAAGAATTTCTGGACAAATGCACCATGAAACAAACGCCTGATGTACATTGATGATATTTTTATCCTCTGGACGGATGACCTAAACTCCCTCATGAATTTTCATCACAACTTCAACCACCACCTCCCAGTCATTAAACTCCCTCTAGAACACCACTGCACCAGCATCAACTTTCTGGACACCATAATCAACTGCAACAATGGAACTCTACATACAACCATATACAAGTTGCCCCCGGATCACTACATTTTCCTTCATGGATCCAGTAACTACCTCAAACACGCCAAGAAATCTATCTACAGCCAGGCACTCAGCTATCACAGAATATGTTCCGAGGAGAAAGTCACGGATACACCCCTTAACATACTTAAAACCACCCTCTCCAAACAGGGAGATTCCACCAGAGAAGTATATCACATCATGGAACAGGTCACCCAAATATCCTGTAGTGAGGCCAAGTGGGCTCCCTCTGGACTTGAGAGTGAGGGACCACTACATTCTCCCTGATGGGTGGAGCCAAACTCACCCCACATCCCTTGTTGGAAGTGCCGGGGTAGGGCAGGAAGTATAAAGGGAGAGCCCTGCAGATAAGTTAAGCAGGAGCCAGGGACAGAGACAGACATCTCCAGCCCACTGCAGAACTCCACAGCTGAACCTGTGCTGTGCAGTACCCTGCCCCGGGAGAGAGAGACTCCAGAGAGGAGTTGCCAGGCTTGCTGTCCACAGTGTACCCAGAGGAGACAGAGGACCCTTGGACTAGGGACTCTCTCCCCAGACTGTGGTAGGAAGTAGCCCAGGAAAACCAGACTTTAGTCTGGTTTTGTTGCCATTCGCCACTGTTAGGGGGCTGGGCTGGGACCCAGTGGAGTAGGGTGGGCCCTGGTCCCTCTACCCCCTGCCACCAACCCTACCCCTGTGTGGTGGGCCTTTCACTCCTAGACCAGAAGGCTTGCGTGTTGCTTGTGGCTTGCCCCAGCCAGAGACTGCAGACCCAAGATTGTTTGTGGGCTGCCTTAGCCAGGAAGCTTAGGCTAACTCCTGCTCCCTGCTCTGCCCCTCCCCAAGAGCCAGAGCTTCCCTTATGGATTGTTAATTACTATCTGCCCCATTAATTACTGCTTGTGCTCTGCCTCGCCTAGAGGGCCAGAGCCCTAGACACTTGAATGGTGGCAGCCCTAGTTGTGAGAGTCTGGGCTAAAGACTGCTTACTGTTCTGTCCTGCCCAAGTGGGCTAGAGCTACAGACTGTTAAATGTTGTTTGTCCCTGCTAGGAGGCTATGAACTATAAACTGCTTACTGCTTGGCCCTGCCTGCGGGACCTGAGTGTGATGCTGCTGACTGACACAGTGAGGCAAAGTGGCCGCCCTCCCCACTTGAAAGCAAGGGGCCACTGTATACCCCAAGAGAACCTGCTTCAATACAGGAAATATGAACCCACTGACTACACAGCCCTACTTACTGGTCACCTACCACTCCACACTAGAACCCATTAAACAGTATCATTAAACAGTTACAACCAATACTTGTTGGGAACCACATCCTGAAAGAAATCTTTCCTGAATCCCTTCTTCTGGCCTTCAAACAATCCCCCAACCTTGCCATGCTTATCATCAGAAACAAACTACCCACAGACCAGGACCCAACAACTCAAAGTGGCACCAGACCCTGCCATAACAACAGACACAAAACCTGCAGACCTATCTACACTGCTATGATGAGCAATGTTCCATCCCCACAATGCACCTTTCAAGATGTCTGGGTCCTACGCATGCCTCTCCCAGCCTGTGGTGTACCTTATCCAGTGCACAACAAATGCACCAATAACTATGTAGGTGAAACCAGACAATCACTACACTCTTGAATGAACTTGCACAGAAAAATGATAAAAGTCAAAACTGCCATAGCACTCACGGGAGAACACTTTTCACAAAATAATCACTCCATATCTAACCCCTCAGTCCTCGTCCTCAAAGGAAACCTGCACAACACATTCAAAAGATGAGGCTGGGAACCCTACAAGTGGCAATGTACAGACTACAATTTATTCAGCAACAACAGAAAAAGAAACAGTCCATCTCTGCTTTTACAGAATTCAGAAGATAATGGCTGAAGAATTAGGAAAAAGGAATCCTCTTCCATTTCTGTTGCAATGGATACTTTCACTGCTTCAAACTGTACAATGGTAGTTAGGTCGTGGTCAAGGTGTACATGTATGGGGATGTCTGCAATGTTAGTTGGGAAGATAAAACAGAATTGACCTCATTGATGACAGTGGCAAAACTCCCATTGATTATACTGGGGCCAGGATTTTACACAATAAAAATAAGATAATAAAGAATTTGTATAATAATGGAGGGAAGGAAAGCTGAGTCAACAGAAGCTGTGTGCCTATATCACAGAGTAGACTTTTGTCCATGTGAGTTGGGCAGGGGTCTCAGGATAGCAACAACTATCCTATATACTGTAGTGTTCATAATTACCTTTTAGTTACATGGGACCAAGAATAATTAGACACTGCACAGTGCATAAGAAAATGTTAAGGGACAAATTTTCATGATTTTCAATTAAAGCTGTTGAGTACTGAGCTTTTTTGAAAATCTGGCCCTAACATTTTTAATAGAACTAATAGTTCAAACTTTTCTCTTCATTAAATTATAGCTCTTTCTGATAGTTTGTTTTTTCTTAAACAGAATATACTTTTTCATATTTAATTTTTCTTCTCTTTTTTCCCCTCATGAAAGGAACATGTAATAATCAAAACCCTGGTAGGAGCAAATAATTTATGAGTATTTACATTTTTTAAATTCATTGTAATATTTCCCTCTGAATTTATGTACAGGAAATTCCTAGCACAGAGAATATATTATAAATAAGTACTGTTAACTAAATATTATTGATTTGGTTGAATATCAGAAAATTACTCATTATATAAATTATTCAATTAACTTTACTTTTTTATTTGTTGACTAAATCATTTGACAAAGGGTATTTGACCAGATATAGAGCTGTTCAAATCCCACAAAAAATTATTTTCAAATAAATAATTTGACTATTAATAACAGCAAAGGTTGTCAAAAAATGTATTAAACAAATAATCTGCTCACTCTAGTTATTGAAAAGGGTTTCTTGCTATTTCCAGTACTACACTGTTTTTCATGACTGTTTTAATTTGTATGTCTATCTCAGTCAAAAACTAATTACTCAGCCCAAATGCAAGTTTTTTCTTTTGCTGGCATGGGTTGTGCTGTTGTATTGAATCCTTCATGGCTGTTTGGATTGCTAAATTTCATGTAATAAAAGATGTACATGAATGTATTACTGTAACTAGGCAAATATTCCCTACCCAAAGTACTGGAGTTCCATTATTTCCATAACTTTAAAGCAACAAAGTCTCAGTTTAAACAGCAAATTTCATTGCACTAGCTGAGTTCTAACATTTTGTTTTTCTCCCTTCTTTTTAATAGCATGTCCTTTAAAATGTAAGAATTGTGGGATCCTTAACCCTGATAATTGCACATGTGCCTGTGATGAAGGATGGGATTATATAGACTGTTCAGCTACAGCTTTATGGTTTAAGTAAAATAAAGATATATTCAGAACAAATCTTGATTACATAAGATTCTCATTCTACTGGCTGAGAAATAAAGGTTATTTAAGCGGTTTCTTACAAACTCTTGTATTAAAGCTACAATAAGGTATGTACTTCTTAGAAGTGATGTTCCTTTTCAAGAAGTGAGAATCAGGCTATGCTAGCTGATGCAGAATCTCAAGATGCTAAGGCCTCTAGTCAGCCAAAATGATATGTGGACTTTTGGGGTCATGAAGTGCTATGTATATTGACTACACAAAAGAATAATCTGTCCAAGGGAATAGTTAGTTCAGTGAAGCAGGTCAAAATGAATATTCTTTCCTGGCTGCCGTGGGAAAAATCGGTGGTTATCAGAATTATTCTCGTGAGGTTAACTGCGATATATTCTGGCACTCAGGTGGGTCAGAGTTTGTGAAAGCATAGTCTGAGAGGATGTTGGAGCCTCCGTAGACCAGCAGTTGAAGATGTAAATTTGGACTGAATGGTGCCCTAAACTGTTATGTCTTAGCTTGTCTTTTAGTAAGATGCTAGTACAACTTCTTATGCTTTAATTAGATGTTGTGGGCCAAATTCTTATTTACACCGGTGGAAATGAGAGCAGAATTTAGCCATCTCTTTTAGTACCATCTTGTAGATCTTCTGATCTAATATTTTCATGGGATTTTTACATCAGAGACTCAAACCAATGACATAGTTGCTGCCAGTTTCCATATCTCAGCAACCGTGAACAAGGTGCTCCTGAGAGCACTAAATCTATTTTTCTGCTCTATATTGGCACTATTGACCTCATGCCTGATACTGATCATTACTAATTTGACTGGAGAACTATTGGTAGATACTGTGAAGCTGAAGTTGATCTAAATCTATCCACTCTGTATGTATCTTCTCCACTGCTAGATACTTCAGTGAAAATATTGGTGAGTGATTAGTATAGTAAAAATTGCCTGAAAAGGGCAGAGCTTAAAAAAATTATTCTTTGGCTTTGTTAAGAAAACACTAATAAATAGTTAATGTAAAGTTATGTTGTATATTGAAAGTGCTGTGAGCTTTTGTGCACCAAGATTTATGTATCACAAATGTTTTATTGCATACCTATTTTGTTTCCAGTGTACTATGGACATGTTACAGCGGCTTGTGGAAACTCTAAGGAGATTTTCTGTATAGGGATGCATCAAGTAAACTGTCCACAAATACAGCCAGAAGGTGCAGAGCTAAATATGAGCAAGGTAGTAAGTAACGGTGATGGTTTCCAATTGGGATTACTGTACTTTATGTAAATATATATAAGTGGAATAAAATATTTAAAATTGCTTGGCAGTTAAATATTTGCCAAAGCCTCATCTTTAAGGAGTAGGAAATCTCTGTGATTTATGTCTCTGATCTTGCACCATTAAAGTCAGCAGGAGGTTGGTCACTGACTTCAATGAGTGTAGGGTCAAGCCCCAAATGAACTACTCATGGAATTCAGAAGTTGATGCTGATAAAGGAAATGAGAAGAATTAGCTGTAATAGAGCTACAGAAATGGATCAATGTCATGTTGCTTATTGAAACAACAGTACTAAATATCAGAGGGGTAGCCGTGTTAGTCTGGATCTGTAAAAGCAGCAAAGAGTCCTGTGGCACCTTATAGACTAACAGACGTTTTGGAGCATGAGCTTTCATGGGTGAATACTCACTTCGTCAGATGCATGTAGTGGAAATTTCCAGGGGCAGGTATATATATGCAGGCAAGCTAGAGATAATGAGGTAGTTCAATCAGGGAGGATGAGGCCCTGTTCTAACAGTTGAGGTGTGAAAACCAAGGGAGGAGAAACTGGTTCTGTAATTGGCAAGCCATTCACAGTCTTTGTTTAATCCTGAGCTGATGGTGTCAAATTTGCAGATGAACTGAAGCTCAGCAGTTTCTCTTTGAAGTCTGGTCCTGAAGTTTTTTTGCTGCAGGATGGCCACCTTAAGGTCTGCTATAGTGTGGCCAGGGAGGTTGAAGTGTTCTCCTACAGGTTTTTGTATATTGCCATTCCTAATATCTGATTTGTGTCCGTTTATCTTTTTCCGAAGCGACTGTCCAGTTTGGCCGATGTACATAGCAGAGGGGCATTGCTGGCATATATTACACTGGTGGACATGCAGGTGAATGAACCAGTGATGGTGTGGCTGATCTGGTTAGGTCCTCTGATGGTGTCGCTGGTGTAGATATGTGGGCAGAGTTGGCATCGAGGTTTGTTGCATGGATTGGTTCCTGAGCTAGAGTTGCTATGGTGCGGTGTGCAGTTACTGGTGAGAATATGTTTCAGGTTGGCAGTTGCCTGTGGGCGAGGACTGACCTGCCACCCAAGGCCTGTGAAAGTGTGGGATCATTGTCCAGGATGGGTTGTAGGTCCCTGATGATGCGTTGGAGAGGTTTTAGCTGGGGACTGTATGTGATGGCAAGTGGAGTCCTGTTGGTTTCTTTCTTGGGTTTGTCTTGCAGTAGGAGGCTTCTGGGTACACGTCTGGCTCTGTTGATCTGTTTCCTTATTTCCTCATGCAGGTATTGTAGTTTTGAGAATGCTTGGTTGAGATTTTGTAGGTGTTGGTCTCTGTCTGAGGGGTTAGATCAGATGTGGTTGTACCTCAGTGCTTGGCTGTAGACAATGGATCGTGTGATGTGCCCGGGATGGAAGCTGGAGGCATGAAGGTAGGCATAGCGGTCGGTAGGTTTTCGGTATAGGGGGGTGGTAATGTGACCATCACTTATTTGCACCGTGGTATCTAGGAAGTGGACCTCCCATGTAGATTGGTCCAGGCTGAGGTTGATGGTGGGGTGGAAGCTGTTGAAATCGTAGTGGAATTTTTCCAGAGATTCCTTCCCATGGGTCCAGAAGATGAAGATGTCATCAATGTAGCGTAGAAGGGACGTGAGTGGACGAGAGCTGAGGAAGCGTTGTTCCAGGTCGGCCATAAAAATATTGGCATATTGTGGGGCCATGCGGGTGCCCATAGCTGTGCCACTGATCTGGAGATATATATTGTCATCAAATTTGAAATAGTTGTGTGTTCACACCTCAACTGCTAGAACAGGGCCTCATCCTCCCTGATTGAACTACCTCATTATCTCTAGCTTGCCTGCATATATATACCTGCCCCTGGAAATTACCACTACATGCATCTGACGAAGTGGGTATTCACCCACGAAAGCTCATGCTCCAAAACGTCTGTTAGTCTATAAGGTGCCACAGGACTCTTTGCTGCTTTAACAGTACTAAATGAAATCTCTTCAGTCTTGTTTTTTCAACTTAATATAATGCCCCTGTTATGGAGCTAAAAATTCATTCTGGATTTCTGCCTTTTGTAAAGTGGGTGGAAGACAGTTATTTGATTTAACTAATAAAGAGATCTGTAATTGTCATAATAGTCTCTCTACTTTCTAAAATTAACAAGTACCTCTTAATGGAATCATATATTAGAATGTGTATACTGGCCTAAAACCACATATATTACACACAGGCTGCTTCCCTTTGCATTTCACAATATAAACAGGCATGTATGCATATATTTTGGCTTTTTTTGGTTACTGTTTTAAGGTGGTCTTTGAGTAATGGCAGAAGATATGAAAACTCTTTATAAAAATTTCCCAAAGCAGATTCTTGGTTGATTTAGCAACTGAAACAGCAAAGTATGGTGAGTATCTAAATACTTTTGACAAAGTAAATACAAACATAAATATATGCTTTAATTTTGACCTATGAATTTAAATATTCTTAATCTTCACAGCACCTGTTAAAAATGTGACAAGTGCAAGAATGTGTTGTCAAGGAAAATATGCTACAAGGATATTTGAGTACTGATCACTGTGAATGCATTTGCCAAGATGGGTACCATGGGGATATCTCTGGTATGTATATAGTATAAGAAAGAACTGCATTACTCTAAAACTGTGCCACTCTCAAACCTCCATGAAGAGCAGAGTTCTTTTCAGTTAGTTGCTTTTTCCTGGAATTTTGTCTCTAATTGCTGTTTCTTTCTACAGCCTTATGTTGCCTTTATAAGAGAATTCTTAAAAATATATACTTTTCACCGTACTCAATGTTGTTGTTTGCTTTTGTTATTGTTGCTGATTGTTGCACTTTTCCTCTTGTTTTTCTTTTGGAACATCTGTTGAGTTTTTTAGTTTCCAGGAAGTGAGAATCCTGTATGGATGATGTCCTTTGAGAAGGGAAAACTACCGACCTCTAATTCTGCTTCTCTGAAGGTTTTTGTCTCACAGGACTCTCTCATGTGCCCACCTCCCCACACATTTTCTGAGGTACTTTCCCTCCCCCACCCACACATTATTTTCTCCTTTCCTTCAAGGGGTATTTTTAGATAATTTTAGATTGACTTTTCTTTCCGGGAGCTTTGCCTCCCACTCAAGCTGAGGAAATCACTGGAATGTTCTTATACATGGGGAAAGGGTGGCATATAATGGCCAATAGTGCATTCTATGACACTACAATTATACTGAAAGGTAAATAAATACGTGTAAACCTTAAGGAGTACTGCTAGTCCTGTGCTAAAGAGCTAATGTACGGGAACGAGGATCCTGCAAGATGGTATCTTCAGAAAAGTGGATGTGCAAGGTCAGTCATCTTTCCATATTGCTCATCATCAATGACAATGGCATGCATGGGCGAAGACCCACTATTCAGTGGCAATGGCATCTTCCTCCTTGGCTTCCTCCTTCCGTTTTTGGCAAAAGGTTTATTTTATCTCCTGTGCCTAGGCTGCTGTTTCTCCCCCCTGATATCATGTTTACCTGATGATAAGGTTGCTTTGCAGCATTGTAGTATATTTTACAGGACTCAGAAAGTGATCCTAGGCACCCCCTAGCTCTCTGCAAACACATAGGATTGCTCTGTTAATATGAGCTTGATCCTGTAAATCTCTGGACACATGATAACCTTATACCCTCTGTTTGCAGAGAGGGAATACAGCCATTCATCTGGCATGAGCTATGTGTGTTTTGTACCTGCTGGATAAATATTTTGCTCATTCAGAAGCGCTCTCAGTTGTTTGATTCTGTGATTTTTTTCCCCATGTTTTTAATATAATTCAATTCACACCATTCTTTATTACTTGCATGTTTTGCTCTGTGTGTATGGATGGCATCCATAGCTCTGTTCATAGTTAGAAGAGTATATTGGATTGATCTGGTTCTTTTTAAGCAGAAAAAAGCCATCTTTTCATGTTCTTAAGCTTCATTGAAAGATTTCAATGAGTTTGATTGTTTTGTAAATCTGTTTATTAGTTTTGTTCCATGGTTCGTGCTTATCCAATGTTCCCATTTTCTCCAGTTCTTTCAGTGATTTATTGTCATTTATCATACCGGTTTGTCATAACTGGCCTACCGTATATTAGTCATTAAACTACTCATTCATCTTTCTCTTTATTATAGTCAGTCTGTCTCTCTCTTCCCCCTCATTTTGATATTAAATGTCATCTACAAATTTCAAATGGTCCACTCTTACTCTGGTAAGGTCTTTCTCCCTTGTGCAAATAGCCTCCGCAATGAAGAACAGAAGCAAAATGATAAAGCCTTTCAGGGCAGCTAGCCCTTCTCTGTATTTACATGATGCATGATGTGGTCCCAATTCTCGACTGGGGCCTTTTACTGCTTATGTAATATAAATATTTACATAATAAATGGTACAATCGCTGAAAATGTCTGTTAGTGTGCATATCTTGTGATGCTTTTATCTATTGAAATATGAAACATCAGAGGTGGTAAGGTTTTTACATCACTGAATTCCACCTCATGGACATTTTAATGGTGGTTGCTCATGTGTGCCCTATGTCTTAGTATTGGTACGATGCCTGCAGCGTGATGTGACATTTGGCCTGTGAAGATACAGAAGATATGTTCTAATACTCTCATGAGAGCCCCTAGCTCTCTATCATCATATGCCTTTTTATGGATTACTTTTTTTCAGTATATAAATTAACAGATTGATTTTCAGGTTGATGGGACACTACACTAAGTCCTGCTTCTGTGCCGAGTGTTAAACTGTCTATGCCATGATCCTTTGTGTATTATACACGTGTGAAAAAAATCCAAATATTTTGCGAAGAATTTGTAGGTGCTTGGTAAAAGGCAGGTGACTGTGTATTCCTTGAAGTCCTTTTTTTAACCTCTGTAGAGCAGTGACACTGAAGCATTGTTCCAGATTTCTGAGCACTTCTCGATGCATATTAATAGTTTTGCATATGTTTAGGAAATGAGTTACAATTTTCTCTGTTAAGAATCCAAGAATTAATTAGCTATGAATATGAATTGAGAACAAAACAAAAACATGGAGAAACTGCAAAGGGCATCTTAATAGCATATACTTAATGGACTCCTTTCTAGCCATAGAGGATACTCCTAAGAGTAAAGCACAAGATTCTTTATACAAGAAGAAAAATGGTACAAAGGAGCCTTGTAGCCCAGAACTCATCAATGGAACTTCTAAAAATATAGTATTTTAGTGGAATGTGGAAAAACAAAGGAAACTAAATCACAAAATCTCTATTATACTATATCCATTCCAGTAGGTCTAGGCTACGCTGTATCCTGTCATTAGGACCAAATGCAGCCACAGTGTAAATCAGTCTCTGGGCCAAATTCAGTGAAGAAGTAAATGGCTCTGTAAGCCACACTTTGGGCATAAGTGGTGATATTAGTTTTACTGATTTCTCATTGAAGGACTATGCAAAATAACTTTATGTACATACCAGTGATGGCCTGAGATAGGTGTGGGTGGGAAGGAAGAACATATTTAAAAATGTTATTAAGATGATGTTTTTAAAAAGTGAACAGTACAGAGTTTAAGCATAGAAGTTTCTGGTTATCAGGGAATAACGTACAGATTATCAAGGGGAGCGACATTCGGTTTAAGATCAGATGGCGTGAGGAATACATAATCTGCAGTATCCCTGATTGGGGGTAAAAGATTAATGGGTCAAAGAACAGACATTGAGATATGAGGCTATGTTGTTTATATGATGGCTATGTTCAGGTGTGGGGTATAATGTGTGCATGCGATTATGAGGATGGATTAACCCTCCTTTGGTGAAATTTAATGTTTAGTGAATTTATGGTTGCCATTCATATGGTCCAATGGAAAAAGTCTCTCGGTACCTGTCTCGTAGTCGATGCACGATGTCGCTCTGGCTCATGCCTCCTGGTACTGTCGGTGGCCGGTGATGTGTTCAGTGTAGCTGTCCCTGGATTGGATGGTGTCTGAGACTATGAGGCGCCGCATGAGCTGTGTGTAGCATCGCCCTATCCCGCAGGTCCGCAGCACACACTCGTTGCAGGAGTCCCAGTCGCCCAGGGCTCCGACGATCAGGGCGTCCATCTGCATCTCGTAGCCCTTTGCTCTCAGGGTGTTGGCTAGGGTAGTGTACTTTTCCATCTTATGAGCTTGGGCTTTGCGAAAGGCCGGGGTCATGTTCTCAATGGAGACCGTGACATCGATGAGGATGATCTTTTTCTGGGCCTCATCAGTGATGACAACATTATTCATCCAGTGTCCTCATTTTCTTGCTGAACTAATGATAGGATACAAGATAAAGTAGCCTCTTCTTCAACTTACATTTGGGAACACAGGACTATAGACTTATTTCAAAATGTAAGTGAGAGACTAAACAGCTCAGGGTTTGGAAACAGGACCAAGCTTTTCATCTTCAGGTCACAGGATGAACCCAGTGAATGCATATTAAAATGGTTCCACTTGGGTCATGGAGTCCAGTCCCCTGCTATTGCAGGCAGCTTCATATAATCTAATTAGTAAATTTACCAAGCTCCATCTTAAAACTAGTTAGGTTGTTTTCCCCCACTACTCTTAGGGCAAGGCTGTTCCAGAACCTCACTCCTTTGATGGTTAGAAACCTTCCAATTTCCAGCCTAAACTTATTCTTGGTTTATACTTGAACCATCCTCAGCACTCACAGAGTCAAACTGAGCACTGACTTCAGTAGAAGTTGTGCCTATTTATACCAGATTAAATTTGGCCCCCACATAGCACCAAATCATTTTTAATTATTGAATTCCAGATTGGTAAGAGTTACACTGTTGTGCCTCATTTATTGACCAATATGCATCACAGATTTCAACCTTTGCAGAGGACTCCCAGTGATATATAATGACACAGGGTGCGTGAGGTAATATTTTGTATTGAACCAACTTGTGCTGGCGAGAGAGACAAGTTTTAGAGCTTACAGAGAACTCTGTGTAAGCTCAAAAGCTTGTCTCTCTCACCAACAGAAGTTGGTCCAACAAAAGATATTATCTCACCCACCCCATCTCTCTAATATCATTGACCAACACAGCTACAACAACGCTGCATACAGTAATGATAATGGTAGAATATGACTTTAAATATTATTAAAGTCCTCAGCTAATCGGTAATGTTACATATATACTTCAATCCTTTGACTCAATAGGGTTGTTTAAAGATGGCTGTAAGTCTTAATTATATATTTCTTTGCTTTTTGGGTATATTCAGTTTTATTTATTTCTGTTTGCAAGTAACCTTTTTATTTCTCCCTTTTTTCTTATAAAATTGGAAACTAGAAAGAAATGGCTAAGCGACCTGATGTTGATACTTTTCATGTGCTCTGATAGTGATTTACATGTTGAGCAAATAAAAGATATCCCCCTTTCTTAAGAAACCATTTTAATGTGCATTCGCTAGGTTCATCCTGTGACCTGAAGATGAAAAGTTTGGTCTTGTTTCCAAACCCTGAGCTGTTTAGTTTCTGACTTACATTTTAAAATAAATGTATAGTAATTCACACAATTAGCAGGTGTTTGGCTATGCTTGTTGATGTGGGTGGTAGTGTCTATGACAGGAGTTGGCAACCTTTCAGAAGTGGTGTGCCGAGTCTTCATGTATTCACTCTAATTTAAGGTTTTGCATTCCAGTAATACATCTTAACGTTTTTAGAAGGTTTCTTTCTGTAAGTCTATAATATATAACTAAACTATTGTTGTATGTAAAGTAAATAAGGTTTTTAAAATGTTTAAGAAGCTTATTTAAAATTAAATTAAAATGCAGAGCCCCCTGGACTGGTGGCCAGGATACGGGCAGTGTGAGTGCTACTGAAAATCAGCTTGCGTGCCGCCTATGGCACGCCTGTCATAGGTTACCTACCCCTGGTCTACGACATCCTCTTCTTAACTTCTTTTCTGATTTAAAAGTAGGAAAACAATAATGCGTTCAGTGAGACCTAAGATCTATGGAATAAGTTATCCTTATCTGCTTGAACTTGTATTATGTGTAGGATAATTCTCATATACACATACCTCAGACCCAATTAAACCATGTTCTTGTTTTTTATTTTTTTTTATTTTCTGATTTACAAGCAGATGAGAATTGCTACTGAGTCATTTCTAACGCTCATTTATTACAGTTTTTATATGTCAAGGACCATAGAAAATCTTTCAATGACTCCAGCTAATAGAAAGAGTGAACATTTACATAGCTGAAGAATAAAAGGATTTATCATAAACTAAATTAAATTGTCCAAAGTCTGTTCACCATTAGATGTGGGGGAAGAGAGAGAATTAAAAATCAATATAGCATCTTAGTAGATCAGGGTCTCTTAATACTGTCATATTATGCTTTTCCAATATGTTGATAATAAAAATTAACACTTAACCGTGGTATAAATCAATCCAAATATACAGTTATTAAATGTTAAAGGTTGACAGGGGATCTGGGAGGTTCAGGGGGTAGAACTAGCTTTTCACCTTTAGGTCACAAGTAAAATTAATGATGAGGAGTTCATTCTATTTGTAAGTCACAGGACTACTGCATAATTTGGCATGACTGGCACATTGCTGAAATGATACCAAGAACTGGAATTGCAGAGTGTATTGCAGGACAGGATACATATATGTTGGCAGCGGGGTATTTATGGAAGCTTGCAAAACAATATGCATTATTCCTGGCATAAACCAGTGCTATTAGTCCCTACCTTTTCAATGAATTCAGTGCTTGTAAAATTTAAAGATGAGTAAAGAGAGGAGAGACAAAAGACGTGCTCCACTTTGCCTGCTATCAGGTGGATTTAAAAAAAAATTACCCAAAATAGCTCCCTATAGCATCTGTTCTTCAGCTGATTTTGTCTCTGTGTAATCTTGTGTAAATTCCTTGATCCAGTTTTGTCAGGATTAGAATCTGAGACTGTCTTACAGTTCCTCACCAAACCATGCTGCTGTAAACACTTCAAAATGACACAGTGAGGAAATGGAAAAGATTCTGATCTGCATTCACTGGTATTAATCTGAAGTAACTCCGCTGACTTCAGTGGAGTTACTCTGTACTAAAATCAGACTCTAGCATGATGTACATAGATAGTGAGCGAGCTAGACAGGCCTTCGAGTGTATAAAGATTAGGTAAGTCAGAAGTACTAAAAATTACATTGATTTATGCTGCCTGGATAACAATTAATAAAGCCAACTGAAACCTTTCAAGAGAGAAATTAAACTTTTTTAAGCAATTGTCCTAAAGTAATTGCTAATTTAAATCTGGCCTGCTTAATATTAATTCTAGCCTAGATTGAATATTCAGGATATCACACAAGCCTTTTAATCTAGTTTCTTCACAAAAATTACAGATAAATTGCTGACCTCAGTGATAATATTTCTCCATGAATTATGTGTCATCTTGACCAAGTTGTTTGGCATACCTACTTGATCATGTTAACTCTCCACCTACATGCATCCGACGAAGTGGGTATTCACCCACGAAGGCTCATGCTCCAATACGTCTGTTAGTCTATAAGGTGCCACAGGACTCTTTGCTACTCTCCACCTGTCTCAGACAGTGAGTGTGAGTTATTAGAGTTTCAATTCATTCTATCACACATGGATAATTCAGTTCTTAAGCTAGGACAAGAGAATAATCTATAGTTTGGTAATGACCTATGCAGGATAGGTGGCGATAGGAATAGTGTGAAACTATTGGTTGCAGAGGGTCATAGAGAATTTGTTTTCTTTCTAGGGATGGGTTGGCTGTTACTAAACGTAAATATTATAAATTACATGAGGATACTGTGGTAAGTGGGGGGCATATAAATGTCTGTAGTAATAAAACAGAACAACATACTGCGTGAGGTTGAGACAAATAGCGTTTATTACTTTATAAACTAACCAACTTGTATTTAATACGTACCAAGTGTTTGAAAGGGAACAATCATGACTAAAACACATTTGGGTTTTCAGATTGTGTCTTATGTGCAGAACACAACATGTGTTATTCCCTCGGGTTGATTTAGCAAGACAGAGAGCAGTGTGTTGAAGAAATTTGTGGCAGCCAAAACTATGTACTTAGATTAGAAAAACCTCACCTGAATGAATCCCAAGAAAAAGAATTAAATAACAGAAGTTTAAGCTGCAGTGAACAATCAAAACTAAATATAGAAGACTCTGATGTGGAGAATCTAATAAAAGTATAAAGCAGTCAGACTAAGTGTGATTACTCACATGAACAGGATCAGGCCTGAACTTATTGCTATAACTTTCATAATATATGACTGTTGCTTCAGTTCTGCATTATTTTCTCTGACACCCTCACTTAAACTACTTTTGTAAGAAAATAACTTGCACTGTCAACTGTTCCCACTCAATAAAGAGACCTAGTAACTAAAAATATTTTTGCCTTATTATAAATACATGAGTTATTTTTGTGATCATGGTCAGTGAGGGAGTCATAGGCATGGAAACAGATGCATGTATGTGTCCATAACTCCAGAATTTTCAGTAGATTTATCTTTTCTCGGTAATGGTCTGCAAGAGCCTTGGCCATACTACAGATTTTAACTGTATTAAAGAGAGTTTGATGGTTTAAAAGTAGTTAACATTTTGCAGCCATAGTCCAACCTTAGGCTACTGTTTTACTGTCATGTTAAATAATGGTGTTCAAATCATGCTGGAGAGAAGACTGAATGTGGTTCTGCTGAGCACAGTCCATGCAGTGCAAAGGCCATCTACATTTGTTTCCAGAGCGTTTGGGTGGGTGCTGTAACAAGATCACAAAATGGTTGTTCTTCTTTGAGTAGATGCAGACGTGTATTTCAAGTAGGTGTGTGCACCCTCCGCACATATGATGCAAAAGAATGGAGGGGGGCCTCATATAGCCAGTGGAGGGGCTACAGGCATGAGGTGCACACATCACCCATCTATGAGTACTGCTAACAGGGGCGGCTCTAGGCATTTTGCAGCCCCAAGCATGGCAGGCAGGCTGCTTTTGGTGGCTTGCCTGCGGAGGGTCCGTTGGCCCTGTGGCTTCAAAGGACTGCGGGAGGTCCGCCGAAGCTGCAGGACCAGTGAACCCTCCTCAGGCATGCCGCCGAAGGCAGCCTGCCTGCCGCCCTCGTGGCACTGGCAGAGCACCCCTCGCGGCTTGCCGCCCCAAGCACGCGCTTGGCGTGCTGGGGCCTGGAGCTGCATCTGAGTGCTAAGCAAAATTCTGCAGCTCCAGAGTGCATGGTGCATGCACACATATTTGCAATACATGTCAGCATCACATTTCGATGAATCACAGTCACAGTAAGTAACTGTTTCTTAATCTGAGCCCTTCTTAAATCCCTCTTCTATTTTGCTTTACACTTCTCCCTTCTCAAGGTCTTGCATTACAATAACTATCCTGACAACTGTGACTTCAGTAGCTGTTTTTGGAACATACAGAGTACCTAAATTCTCTCTGTAAGCCAGAGACATATGCACTCTAACATCTATCTGCAAAACATGCATCTGTCATTGACTCATACATGCGAGCCTGCATATATGCATGCAGAAAGGAGAATTGCAATATCGTCATGGATACAGAACATACAAGTACCAATTTGCTTATGTAATTATCTGATTTGTACACAAAAAATGATATTGTATGCACAAAAAATATGGCGGCAATTTAGGAGACAGGCTTTCAAAACTTAAGTCTATTTAAACTCCAAAATTTGAAAGCAGTTTACAGGGTGAGTGTGGTTTTTGTCTCAATAATTTAGTGACATGGATTAATTCTGCTAAAGTGAATAAGCAAATGAATATTTTTATTTCTGATGCGAATGTTTTACTATAACTGCAGAAAAAAGCAGAGAGATTTTTTTTAAAATGAGAGATGCACTTTACTCACAATTATCATAAAAAGAATTAATGCAGAATGTAGGGTGACTAGATACATCTTTTTATTAAAATAATAGACTCACTGAGGAACAGCTCTTTTATGACACATTCCATTATTGCAGCTACAGACCCATAATTTAAAAATTACTGCCCTAAAACCCTGGCAGAAATGATTTTGCAATCATTGTCCTGTTAAAGTTTAAGAATTGTCTGGTTAGGTTAGGAAGAATGTAGTTGTATTAAATGTGTTGTGATTTGTAGGATAAGTATAAAAATAAACAATTTAAGTTTGGTTCAGAAAATAACATTTTCACCTTATAGTTTGTGGCCAGTAGGGAAAAGGCTCCAATCAGCAAGTAAATGCAGGCTCTGAGAATAGTAAGTAGTGTTACTTGTCCACACTACGAGTTGTTTCAAGGAGAAACAAACAGAACTTTCACACCATAGCCCCCTGACCAGGCATGAAACTGGTTTTCAAAGCTTTTCTGATGTGCAACACACACTACTGTGCTCTTCTAGTCGCCCTGGTGTCTGGGTGTGCATAATCAGCGGCCAGGCGATTTGCCTCAACCTCCCACCCTGCCATAAACGTCTCCTCCTTACTCTCACAGATATTGTGGAGCACACAGCAAGCAGTAATAACAATGGGAGTACTGGTTTTGCTGAGGTCTAACCAAGTCAGTAAACTGTGCCAGCGAGCTTTTAAATGTCCAAAGGCACATTCTACCGCCATTCTTCACTTGCTCAGCCTATAGTTGAACATCTCCTAACTACTGTCCAGTTTGCCTGTGTATGGCTTCATGAGCCATGGCATTAAGGGGTTAGGCTGGGTCCCCAAGAATAACTATAGGCATTTCAACATCCCCAACAGTTATTTTCTGGTCTGGAAAGTAAGTCCCTTGCTCCAGCCGTTGACACAGACCAGAGTTCCTAAAGATGCGAGCCTTTTCTGGCCATCCCATGTTGATGTTGGTAAAACGTCCCTTGTGATCCACCAGTGCTTGCAGCGCCATTGAAAAGTCCCCCTTTCGGTTTGTGTACTCACTGCCCTGGTACTCCAGTCCCAAGATAGGGATATGCGTTCCATCTATCGCCCCACCACAGTTAGGGAATCCCATTGCAGCAAAGCCAGCCAGTATGGCCTGCACATTTCCCAGAGTCACTACCCTTGATAGCAACAGGTCAAAGATTGCTTTGGCTACTTGGATCACAGCAGCCCCCACAGTGGATTTGCCTACTCCAAATTGATTCCCGACTGACTGGTAGCTGTCTGGCGTTGCAAGCTTCCAGAGGGCTATCGCCACTCGCTTGTGAACTGTCAGGGCAGCTTTCATCTTGGTATTCTTGCACTTCAGGGCAGGGGAAAGCAAGTCACAAAGTTCCATGAAAGTTCCCTTATGCATGCAAAAGTTTCGCTGTGAGTCATCCCAGACCTGCAACACTATGTGGTCCCACCAGTCTGTGCTTGTTTCCCGTGCCCAGAATTGGCGTTCCATGGCATAAGCCTGCCCCATTGTCACCAGGATGGACAAATTGCCATGGCCCGTGCTTTTAGAGAAGTCTGTGTCCATGTCCTCATCACTCTCATGACCGCCCTGCTGTCACCTCCTCACCTGCCTTTTCAGGTTCTGGTGCTGCATATACTGCAAGATAATGTGCGTGCTGTTTACAGTGCTCATAACTGCCCTGGTGATCTGAGTGGGCTCCATGCTTGCTGTGCTATGTCATCTGCATGGAAAAAAGGCGCGAAACGATTGTCTGCAGTTGCTCTCACGGAGGGAGGGGTGATTGACAGTTGTAGCTATCCCACAGTTCCCGCAGTCTCCGCCAACCATTTGAATTCTGGGTTGAGCTCCCAATGCCTGATGGGTCAAAAACATTGTCGCGGGTGGTTCTGAGTACATGTGGTTAGCCCCCCGTGAAAGCAATGGGAAAAAATAGTTTCTCGCCTTTTTTCAGTGTCACCATATGTCTCCTGGGTCTGCTGGCAGATGCAGTACTGCAGCGCTACACAGCAGCATCCTCTTGCCTTGCCTTGCGGATGGCAGATAGTGCAGTATGGCTGGTAGCCATCATCGTCGTCCCGTGGGTGCTTCTGGCTGGCCTCGGTGAGGTCGGTTGGGGGTGCCTGGACAAAAATGGGAATGACTTTAGTTTAAGTTTTGTCTAATGGAGATTCAGTCCTGCCTGGAATATCATGCCAGCTGGAGACTTCTGCGTCAGGCTGCTCCCCCAGTCGGTAGCATCGTGCGGTCGCACCTACTCCAGCTACCCCTTGCTCCCATGGCTCATGAAGCTTGGACAGTAGTAAGGAGCAGTCCAACTATAGGCTGTGCAAGTGCAGAATGGTGGTTCACTCTACTTCCCTGTAAGCCAACTGCCCTCCCCTTCCCCCTTTGATCTCTGCTTGCAGAGGCAAAAAAGTCAGTGTTGTTTCAAAGTCATGCATTCTTTATTACTTCATCACACAAATGGGGGGATAACTGCCAAGGTATCCTGGGAGGGGTGGGGGAGGAGGGAAGCAACTGGTGGGGTTTTTGTAGGGGCACCCCCTAGAATGGCATGCAGCTCATCATTTCTGCGGGATGTCTGACCTAGAGTGGCCATTTGCCTCTCTGGTTCTTTAGTAGGCTTGCCTGATATTCCAGGCAGGACTGAATCTCCATTACACAGCCAGGAGCACCTATGACAGCAGCAGACGGTACAGTAAGACTGGTAACCGTCTTTGCCAACTTGCAAAGGCAAGGAGCTGCTGCTGTGTAGCACTGCAGTACCACGTCTGTCAGCAGCACCCAGGAGACGTACGGTGACAGTGAGCTGAACGGGCTCCATGCTTGCCATGGTATGTCGTCTGCAGGGGTAACCCAGGAAAAAAGGTGAGAAACTTTTTTTTGCTGTTGCTTTCACGGGGTGGTGGTGGGGGATTGAAAACATGTACCCAGAACCACCCGCAACAATGTTTGCATTGGGAGCGCAACCCAGAATTCCAATGGGGGGTGGAGACTGCGGGAACTGTGGGATAGCTACCATAGTGCAACGCTCGGAAAGTTGACACTAGCCTCGGTACTGTGGATGCACATCACTGACTTAATGCGCTTAGTGGGGACACACACAAACAACAGTATCAAATCAATTTCTAAAAAATTGACTTCTATTAAATTGAACTAATTTCATAGTATAGATATACCTGTAGTATAGGAAGGATGTATGGTTCCAAAAGTAACTAATAAAGTAAAAGCTGCAGTAACAAGACAAAAGCAGCAAAGAGTCCTTTGGCACCTTATAAACTAACAGACGTTTTGGAGCATGGGCTTTCGTGGGTGAATAGCCACTTCGTCAGATGCATGTAGTGGAAATTTCCAGGGGCAGGTAGGTATATATATATGCAGGCAAGCTACAAAAACCCCACCAGTTGCTTCCCTCCTCCCCCACCCTTCCCAGGATACCTTGGCAGTTATCCCCCCATTTGTGTGATGAAGTAATAAAGAATCTAGCTTGCCTGCATATATATAGCTGCCCCTGGAAATTTCCACTACATGCATTTGACGAAGTGGGTATTCACCCACGAAAGCTCATGCTCCAAAATGTCTGTTAGTCTATAAGGTGCCACAGGACTCTTTGCTGCTTTTACAGATCCAGACTAACACGGCTACCTCTCTGATAAGTAACAAGACAAACTGTCTTAAAAGAAACAAGCCCAAACCTTCCTATTGTTCTGCTGGTAAACGTGGTGGTTGTGGTGGGGAGAAGATAAGAAAGAAAAGGAGTTGGGAAGAAAGGAGGCTGTGAATCTTATCTGGATTAAGACCGCAAATAAGAGAAAATTGTCTCCAATTGTTTTTTAGGTGACGTAATTGGCAATGACATTACTTGCTTGTTAGAGGGTATAAAAAGTAAACTGTTAAAGGGATTCATTGCTAATACCTGCCTGACTACATTGGAGCCCACCTGTATGGGTCAAAATGCCCCTGGATTTAGCCTATTTGTAAGTACTGTATACTGATCACATGCATATAAATATTGTTACTGTATTGGATGTAGTAACTGTTTATTGTTAGGCTGTTAGACATGTTTAGAGCAACTTCATAAAATACTATTTGGCCTTTGGATTTAATAAAGAAATTAATGGTTAAATTAGTGTTTGGTGGTTTTCCATATGAATATTAATAATTCCAACACAATATATCATTATTATTATTTTTAAATACAGAGAAATATGTACTTTAAAATATATTATAAATCATTCTAAATTGGCAGAGCATCCCAATGCCCTCTGTGCTATGTGTGTGAGGCCTTCTCACTTGTTCATAGGCTTTGTTTTGCATTTTGTTTGAGCCAAGAGTATTATGTTTTGCAAGTGTGAAGTTCACCCAGGATATGGAGTCACCCAAAAATATCATTATAGCCTCATTTTACAGTGGTAATTTAAAAAAAAGCAGGAATCTTGCTCTAACATATTTTTCATCTCTGTTACTATTCTCCATTGAACCGTCTATTTCCCGTTGATACCAGATCCCTTCCTCTCCATTAATTCATTTTACCTTTTCCTACTGTTCCCAGGCCTCATCTCTTCTCAAAACTTTGTACCAAGTATCCTCATTTTAAACAAAGCTACAGTAGTAGGTTTTATTTCAGTGCCGCCAAAATAGTTTCAAGTAAAAAATGCCCATGGAATGATTTCAGTGTAGGCATATGTGAATGTTGGTTGTTTTTTTCTATAGATGGAGTAATGTGTTTAAATTACACTCACGAATTAGGTAGGTGAAGATCATACTTTTGAGTAATTAATGTTTTTGTACAGCATTTATGTATTCTACATAAAGAAGCATGTCAGCACAGAAAAATTAAGTTTTCTCCCTCACATGTTATGCTGACTCCTTTTTGACAGTATGGGCCAGACTTCCAGAATTGGGTGTGCATTTTTGCATAGCATGTATGATTACAATGTATGTGAAAATCAGGTATCAGCATATGGACAGCTACACATCAAACAGGTTATCTGTGAGTAAATGGATAATTTGTGCATGCAGTTCTGAAAAATTGGCAGGTTCTCCACATGTCCAATCAGATCCCTCCTTTTCAACATTCCTAAATTTTCCAATTATAGAAGTTTTAGCCTCATCTCTGAAAAATTATTTACTTTTGAACCTGCCCTTGGTTTGCAAGAGATGGCAATTAAAAGTTTGCAGCAGCAGAAAACTTTCAAAACACCACAAGACAAGAAGGTTGTTGTTTAAATTTTCTTTTGCTATTCATAAGAATCATGCTGTAGTCGTATTGTCTGCATATGCTGCTAATAGATAGCATTTACAGTTAGCAAACACCTCAGTTTGACTTCAGTATGTCATTCCCTTAAGCAGTATACTTGTATATTCCTCCTCATGAACATTATCCTTTATGTATATTTACTCTGCCAAATCTAATAGGTCGGTGAGAAATGCTTACTTACTCTGGATCCAGGGATAATGATAGAATAATGGAGTCTGAAGCTTTTATAACTGAATTGCACCTAATGCAACTTAGATTGTAAACTCTTTGGGGGCAGGGATGGAGATCATATGTGTTTGTACAGCACTAGCATGGTTTGTCCTTGATGCTTATTGAGTAAGAAATCTTAAATAGCAATAACTGTTCACTTAGAAATTATATTTTAGTCGAAAACCTAATACAATTGTGGTCACTTTTCAGTATTACTGGTTATTCCATAATGTTGATAGTGTAAGTAAACAAGCAGAAAAACAATATGTTATACGGATCAGAATCTAACATAGTGTGGGCCCAGTTTCAGCAGTGTTTTAAGTAGGGGTACCACATGCTTTACCATTCTGGTAACACTTATGTGAAATAAGCAGAGACTGTAAAATGCAACCATTTTTTTAGCAATATAGAGACATTTACAAGTTGGGGCTTTCAATGCATACCTCTGATTTATGGGAGATGTCTACAAGGGATCAGGTAGGATCAAATTCTGCCTTGACTTGCATCCTAGCAATTGCAGTGTACATCAGAATTTGCAACAACATTTTGAGTATTCTGCTGGTGAGTAATAGCACACCTCCTAAAACCTACTGACTCCAAATCCTAAATTTGTTCAGTTTCCAAATCATAATTAACTTAATCCTAACGGCCATCTCAAATCTTAACTGCTAAGCAGATCTCAAGAGCAGGCCCAAAATGTCTGCAACCAAGGAACCCTTGACACAAAGTGGCAAATTGGGTCAAGTGGACTGGAAGTTTCTTTTAGGTTCTCCTCCATGAAATCAGCTAGATGCTAGGAGATGCCATTGCTTGCAATCTTAGCTATCCTATAAAGTTCTCCTCCAAGCATGAATCTGACCTTGGTCACATCTGTCTCTATGGTTCATGTATATGCAAAAGCCACCCACATGCTGTGGTTAAAGTAGGTTGGGAGCAGTGGGGAAAAAAAATCACAGGGAAGCGTGACAGACATGGCAATTTCCTGCCATAACCTTATGAGACCTCATTGAATTATGTTTAAGTATCTTTGGGGTCCATTGTATTAAATGGATAAAACATAAACTATTATGAGCTGAGATCATATGTAACCTCTCAAGGGGGAAGATGTGACAGATGTGAAACTGAGGGATTCAAAAGACTATATTGAAAATATGCTAGTGTGGACTTTTTGGGACAATTGAGTGTGAAGTGGATTTCCTGGCGATTCCCTAGGAAGAGATTAATGCAAATTACTCAACTCCAGTTATGCAAAAACACATCCTTTTGAAGCTATACTCTGAGGAAAGTCTTTGTCTGCTGTTACCAAAGGCCAAGATCAGAGGCATGAGCTGTATAAAGAAATGGCTGCTCTGGCCAGCCTGGGTTCTGGTTCTGAATCTGACACTTATGAACATGTAACCATGGGAAAACCTAGATGTGGGTTTTGAAGGACACCTGCCAGATTCTGAAGTTGGAACAGGGGTGCCTCTGCTAAGCTTTTTAGCATGGGTGTAGTCTCTTTAAAGATCCCCTGGTCAGGAGGGGGAGAAATGTGGGGCTTTGCCCAAGAAAGATGGCAGCCTAGAGTGGAGGCCCTCAAGGGATCACGAAAGGGGAATACAGGTGTATCTTCTCTTTATTGTGACAGGTAGTTTCCTCTCCTCTTTCTGGCCTGGAAGAGAAGCCTTTTGCCCCTAGCTCTTCCTCTTCCTTGGCTGGGTTGGTAGTAGTTTCCATCTTCTTTAACTGCAACCTAGAGGGGTCTCTCAAGGGTGTGGGCTCTGGAGTAGAGCCGGTATCTTACTCTGCATTTGTACAGGGCCAAATTCCCTGGCAGCTTGTCTGAGTAAAGCCCCTGGTTGCTACTGCAATACACACACTAAGGCCATATGAATAGGCAGGTTTCCTGGGGGCATCCTGCCTGCAAGTTGACCTCAGTGGTCACTGAAGGAAGGACTGGAATAGCAGTGCCCTCCTGCCTGGGCAGTAAATCAGTGCAGGAGCCCAGCCCCCCGTGTCTCTAGGGGTTCCCAAATCTCTGCAGCCTCAGCCCCCCGTGCCTCTGGGGGATCCCCTAATCTCTGCAGGCTTAACCCCATGTCTACGGAGGTCCCACAGTCCCTGTATGCTTCATCTCCTGTCTATGGGGAGCCCCCCAGTCCCTGAAGGCTCAGCCCCCACATGCCTCAGGATTCCCCAGTCTCTGCACGTTTAGCCCCCTGTCTCTGTGGGGGGCTCCAGTGCCTTCAGGCTCAGCGCCCCCCCCCCCCATGCCTCGTGTGTGTGTTGGTCCCTGCACGTTCAGCTCCATGTCTATGGGGGGCCCCCAGTCCCTGCAGGCTCAAGAGCCCATGCCTCGGGGGGATTCCCGAGTCCCTGCAGGCTCACTCCCAAGTCTATGGTGGTTCCCCAGTCCCTGCAGGCTCAGCCCCGTGTCGGGGGGGGGGCAGTCCCTGCAGGCTCGGGGGGGGGGGGGGAAGCCGGGTTTGCCCGCTTGTCGCCCCAGCGGTCCCTGCTCTGCCTACAGCCCAGGTGCCCCTGAGGTGACTACGGGGCCGCCGCCACTGGGAGCTAAGGGCGGCCGCGCGTCTCCGGCCCGGCCGCCGCAGCTGCACAGCGAGCGCGTCACGTGGGCGGCGGCGGCGCTGCGCCGTGTCCCTTCCACCTGCCCGGAGCGGCGGCGCGCGGGCCGGCCATGGGGCTGCGCCAGGGGCAGGCAGCGCGGGATGCTCCGGCGCCTCCACCAGCCCCCCGGGCGGCAGGGGCGCCCCGGGGCTGCAGCGCTGCTGGCGCGGCGGGCTCGGCGTAGGGGGGAGGCGGGCGCGGAGAGCCCGGCCGGAGCAGCAGCGAATTCCCCCCCGGCGAAGGGCAGGCGGCGGGGACCCGCCATGGAGAAGGCGGCGGGCGCGGAGCTCCGGCAGGGCACCCTGGTGCCGCTCACCGCCATCTGCCTGGGTAAGTGCAGCACCCCCCCGAGCCGCCGCCGGGAGCCGGGGCGCTAGTGCGGGCCCGGGGCGGCTGCGGGACAGACCGACCGACAGACGGACGCTGGGTGGATGGGAGCGGGAGTGTCACGGACACGCTGGGCACAGCCGGACGGACACGCTGGGCACGGCCACGCGTCCTGGGCACACTCTGGGTATGGACAGACACCCTGGCCACAGATGGACACATGGGCATCCTGATCACGGGTGGGAACTCATTCGGGCACATGGGCCGCATGGAAACGGACGGGCATCTTGGGCACATGGGCACCCTGGCCACGGATGGGCACCGTGGGCATCTTGGACACATGGGCACCATGGCCACGGATGGGCACTTTGGTCACTGGCAGGTAGCCCTATGGAAACCCTGGGCACTCTGTGCACTGGCAGGGAGCCTTATTGGTGTTCTGGGCATTGACAGACATGGAGGCAGCTGGGGCCCTGGCAGAAAGCTATGCCCACAGCTTGAGCATGGAAGCATATTGGCCACCTCTGGGCTCACAGGGCACAGATGGACATGTAGACACAGGTGGACACATGGCCGACCATGCATGCCCCCTGGGCATGGGCAGACATGGATGAATACATTGGGCAGGGACAGACAGACAAGCTGGTCACAAAATATACAGCTGCTGGACACACTGGGCACAGTGACAGCACAAGCTTATGTACTTTGCTTGTGCAAGGAGACTGCAGACTGAAATGGGATCAGCTCTGCCTGCTGTGGGGAATGACAATGTCTCCTAGAGCTGGGGTCAGGTATGCCTAGGAGAGTGACTTGTGTGGCTGCATTTGTTCTCAGTTGTGTTCTCTGTTTCTGCATAGATTTTTGTAAACAGTTATCAGTCTTGCGGTAGCTAGAGGTTGTTTATTGGAAGTTAGCAGCATCATAACTGTGTAAGCAAGGTGGGCGTTTGGGGCTTGTTTATGGTTTACAAATAAGTCAGCATGGTTTCCCTTAACAGCATTTCTTATTGTGTGTGTTCTGTGCTTCACACAAAGTCCAAGAAAAATAGAATATTCTTACAAATGTTACCAATTCTGCTGCCACCACATAAATACACAACACTTTTTTTAACCAGTGTTGAGTGTTATTTATTTTAACATACCTGTACATGTTCAAACTTCATAACAAAATCAGGGCCGGCACTTCCATTTAGCAACCTAGGCAATCGCCTAGGGCGCCAGGATTATTGGGGGATGGCATTTTGCCGGGGCGGCAGTCGGCTCCGGTGGACCTGCTGCAGGCGTGCCTGCGGAGGGTCCGCTGGTACCGTGGCTTCGGTAGACCTGCTGCAGGCGATCCTGCGGCTCCTGTGGACTTCCCGCAGACACGCCTGTGGCAGCTCCACCAGAGTCACGGGACCATCAAACCCTCTGCAGGAATGCCTGCGGCAGGTCCACCGGAACCGCGGGACCATCGAACCCTCCGCAGGAACGCCTGCGGCAGGTCCACCGGAGCCGCAAGACCAGCGCGCGGGGTGGCGAAATGGCCGTGCACCTAGGGCGCCAAAACACTGGCGCTAGTCCTGAACAAAATACATATTATTTGTTGGCTTAAAGGAGAAAGTTCATAATAAATTATAGTTTAGGATACACAGTGCAAAATCTGTGGATCTGTTATAGTTTCTGTTTTAACTATTTCTTCCCAGTGGTTTATAACATCTCTGTAAAATAACTTACACTGCACTGAAACTTGGTGTATAAGGGCACAGATGTTGGATAGATAAATATAAAATCTATATAAAATTTGAGTAGGGTTTTAACTGCAATTCCCCTTGACTTTGAAACCATGATTGCAACCTTACATAATGCTTAGACAGTTTACCCATATTTGGACAATTTCCCCCTTTTTCATAGTCTATACCCTAATCTAAATCTTGTGATACACATTGAAGGTAGCACTTATTCATCAACAGTGCCACAAGGACTCTTGTTCTTTTTGCTGATACAGACTAACACGGCCACTACTCTGAAACCTGTTAAGGTGCCTCTGTGTCTGTCAGTGCCCAGAACGCCATAGGGCTGCCTGCCATGCCCAGGTAACTGACCCCACATTCTGAACTGTTATGATACCTAGATATCTTGGCTTGTATTTGAACTATGGTGGCCTATCAAAATAAAAAGCACTTTGAAAAGGACCTTCTTTGCTAATATAATAAATTAATATTGACTTCCAAGAATACTTAATAGTAAATAATACTAATTATAAAAATGCATTGTACAAACCCCTATGCTATGTACTTAGACATCTAGTTTGAGCTGCCATCCATACTGCCCTGGCCACACTGCTATTTTTAGTGCAGTAGCTGGAGCAGAGCTGCCAAATGAATGTCCACTCCAGCTGGGAATCGCACCTTCCAGCTGCTATGTAGTCATATACCCATGATTACCACTTACAGATTAACTTTAAATTAAATGATAATCAACTTCTGTAGAAGGTATTTTTGGTTTTGTACCAGAGGTGCAAAGTTTATTGGTGTCAAAGCAGAAGTTGACAAGAGCTATTTTGCAACCCAAAGGCCTCATCCTGAAAGGCAGAGCTCAGTGGAAGTTGCAGATGTTCTAAGGTCTAAAGCACAAAAGTGGACTGTACAATAAACTTACTGCATACAGTACAATCCACTTACTGTGGACTAGGAAAACTGTGACTCCTTGTTTTTCCCAGCTCTCCTGTTTCATCCCATGATTCCACTGAACTTTCTATGTGCTATTTTCATTGCAGTTTGTCTTCTATACCCATACCTTTAAGGATTCCAGTGTTGTGGGGAGACCTAAGGGCCAGTACAGATGTGTGTTTTCTTCTGGGCCTCTAGCATTTGTGAGAGCATGGAAACTTGCACAACTAGGACCTAACAGAAGGCAGTTTGATTTGCTATAGTCCCATCAGTGAGAAAGGAAAGGACATGGGAAGCCATGGACTGATTCTCCATCTGGGGAAGGTAAAATAAAACTCGAACTGCAGTTCAGTCCAAGGCCCTATTTACAATGCTGACTTAATTTGAAATGAAAGACAAGCACTCGGAACTCTTGGTCTCAGCCGCCAGAATCCTTTCTAGCTTTCAGCAGCCTGGGAAAGTAGGCACTCCCTTCTTTTTGGATAGCCTTTGCTAGAAACCTAGGTCTTCTGCTAGGTCCTATCCAAGGGCCTTCCTTCAAAAATTTATCTTAATCCCCATCTTTGAAGACCAACCTAGAAAAGCATTTTATAGTGTCTCCGGCAGGCAGTCACATGATACTGAGTCAGCTGAACCATCTCCATCGTGTGTGCTATCTGCAGATTACAACTCCCAGAAACACCTAGTCTTAAAAGGGTATGATCTCAAAGGGCATAGCCCCAGACCTCAAAGGTACTTAGGTTCCTACCTTCCATTGATTTCAGTGGAAATTAGAAGCCTTAGTACCTTTGAGAATCTAGGTATATCCCAGTAACAGACATGCTTATGTGCCAGTGGTCTGTTATCATCTGGAATGTTAGGTAGAGTCAGGATGTCTGTATGGAAACTTACTGTTTGTCACTAAGTAGTCTGAACTAAGCCTCTGAGTCTGAGCTTTTTCCTGAAATTGGCATTGAGTCAGTCGCTGCCCACTCAATTATAGCGTATCTTCAACTTGCCACTAAAGTCTCTGCTCCTTTCCCAACCGAGCCTATTAGTTTCTCTCTGCTTTGTAGACTAGCTCCCTTATGAAAAGCATAGAGGTACTCTGACCTAGGAAGACCAAGACAATCTGAAAAAGGTTGTGTGATGTGGGGAGAAGAACTGATCAGTGGATGGCGCTGGCAGATGTGATTAGATAGGAATATGTCTGAGCGAGAGCTGGCTGGGAAGAGCCAGATCGAGTGGCGTGTTGAAGCAGAGCATCAGTGAGCTTTAATACAGTATTAGAGCTGCCCTAAGATATACTTACCAACATATCATGAGTAAGCTAACACTGTGAAACTAATGAATTAATTACACAGCATTACATGTTACTATGTGTCAATTACATAGTAAAATTGATGCTATTAAAGTAGTTTGAAGATAGTGTTAATAATGCTTATTAATACAAATCTGCACCTCTATTTCTAACACAGAATGCACAAACATCGCTACTCAATTGCCCTCCTGCCCCCATATTTTATTACAATATGCAATCCTTTTTAGCCATTTAGAAATTACAGAAGATCATGTTACTGCTTCAGTTCTTCACTCCGTTTGCCACCAACCTTCTCCTGGCTGTGTTCATCGTAATATCACCAATTCAACAACTGCAGATTTGTGTGATCAGTAGTCTGTTAGGGCCACTTGCTATCTTCAGTTGTTAGGGATCTCTCCCTTGAGGTGGTGAGTGATTAGCTGAGGTCAGTGAGGGTCTATTTAGCTTTTGGACTTTTGATTGCAAGGAAGAAACGTATTCCAATCAGTGCCAACCACGGTGGTCTTTTAATGTGGATTCCTGTCCACAAAAATACCTACTGTTTGACACAGGGCATTGAATTGCTGTTATACTGGGATAAGTTTCAGTGGTGACCAGAACTGGATTTGAACTGGCAACTAAGGGTATGTCTAGAGTGCAATTAGACACCTGCAGCTGGCCCAAACCAACTGACTTGGGCTTATGGGGGTTGGGCTGTCGGGCTGTTTTATTGGAGTATAGACTTCTGGCATTGGGTCCCAGCTCAGCCCGGAAGTCTATGCTCCAGTGAAACAGTCCCACAGCCTGACCTCTGGTAGCCTGAGTCAGCTGACACTGGCAAACTGCAGGTTTTTATATGCAGTGTAGACATACCCTTAGCAGCATATCCCATTCTCTGGATTTTCCAGTCCCCTGTGATAGGTACTTAATATTTCTGTTATGCTAGTTTTAATTCTATTATAAGCTCTTCTGAGCAAGGACCATCTTTTTATTCTGTATTTGTATAGCACCTAGCACGGTGTGGCCCTGCTCCACGGCTCGGATCCTAGGTGCTGCCGCAGTACAAATAATAATAATTAGGCGCAGTATCCCACGTGACTATCAGAGGAGAAGGGAATCAGGCCTGCTCTTCCTGGTGTTCTTTTTACACTTTTGTTTCTGATCATATCTAAATTATTTTTCAGTGTTTCTAATGCACTTGTCACCAGAGTATCTGGATGCTGTGCATGGATTATAGAAAACTGTCCAAAAGGGTAGTCAGGAGTAGTGAAACTGCCTTATTCATGAGGCAGGTGCTTCATTTACTTCCATGTCAGTCTGTTGCTGTATCCCTTGCTAGAGACCTTCTGGTAATGACTGTTCTAGTGAATCACTCTTTCCGAGGCTGTATTCTGAAACATTTCCTCCTGAAGTGAGACTTTGGAAAATGAAGATTGTTTGGGGAGTAATTTGGTGGTGGCAGGTATCTCCATATCCCTCATGATTAGCACTCATCTCGTTAAAAAAAAAAACACAAAACCCTCCATTTAATGGCGTTGAATAAGTCAAACTGGGTGCGTTGGCTTTTGCAGCTTCTGCAGAGTGACATTTGTTGAAAAGGAGTAAACTTTGCTATACATAGTTGGGCCAAACTTAAAATTAATAATCATAATAATTAATTTCCAAAATTGAAATGGGTGAAGTGACGAACTCTTATCATACATGTTTTAGTGTAATTGTACTTCCTCCTCCCCCAATAAATAACCAGTAGAAGATAACTTAAAGTAGATTGGCAATGGATTTTCTTCATAGCACAGTTGACAGACATTCAGCTAACATTCTATTTTCTGGATAGCAGAAGAATAGCAGATTATGTGAACTTTCACCACGGATAAGCAAAGTTCTTGTTTGAAGAATGCAGCACATATGAATGCAGTATCACCACAGATGCTTAGAGTAAATTATTAACTGCCACTTCAAGCCAATGGACTCTGTAATGAATACTGTTTTTTTGTATCTTACGCAGTGAATCTGTTCTTAACTGGGAAAATAGAAAGTGCTGTTACCTCATTAGGTAAGACACATTTATCTTATTTCCTCTAACCATTTGAGTTTCTTCTTATTTTGATGATGATGCTGCCATGTCCCCCCTGCACATAAAGCTGTTGCTGAAACTGGATGACTTTATCAGAGAAGAAGTTTAATAATGGATTTTTAGAAAGTTCTCTGTTTTTACATTTTAAATCTCTATGTGAGTGTAATATTTCACCAAAATCAACACTGCTGTCCTAGACAAAACAGTTAGCCTTAGGTAATGTTCACAAATACACATCAATATTTTCAGGGGAAAAAATTCTTAAACAGAGTGAGAAGACAAAAGATTGAGATACTATATTTTATTGGACCAACTTCTGTTGGTGGAAAAGACAAACTTTTGAGTTCCAGAGAGCTCTTCTTCAGGTCTGGGGACGGTAACCAGAGTGGTCAAGCTAAATATAAAGTTGAACACTGCAGTATCCCATCTTGTATGTAGCCTGAACACTGATCCACCAAGAGAAGTTGGTCCAGTGAAAGACATTACCTCACCCACCTTGTCTGTCTCCTATCCTGGGACCAACACAGCTACAACAACACTGCATTTAGGGTGACCGGATGTCCTGATTTTATAGGGACAGTCCTGATATTTGGGGCTTTTTTTAATATGGACACCTATTACACCCCACTCCCGTCCCGATTTTTCACACTTGCTATCTGGTCACCATTGAACAGTGTCATGTTTTTGTAGAAAATGGGAAGCCATGAAATTCATGTCTGTGTGTATTAGGGCTGTCAATCACAGTTAACTCATGCAATTAACTAAAAAATATTAATCATGATTAAAAAAATTAATCACAATTAATTGCAGTTTTAATCGTACTGTTAAACAATAGAATACCAATTGAAAATTTATTAAATATTTTGGATGTTTTTATACATTTTCAAACATATTGATTTCAATTACAACACAAATGTACCGTGCTCAGTTTATATTATTTTATTACAAATATTTGCACTGTAAAAATGATAAAAGAAATAGTATTTTTCAATTCACCTCATACAAATACTGTAGTGCAATCTCTTTATCATGAAAGCACAACTTACAAATGTAGATTTTGTTTGTTTTGTTTTTGAGCGTAGTTATATAACAATGTAAAACATTTACAGGAGATAATGCTGCCTGCTTCTTATTTACAATGTCACCTGAAAGTGAGAACAGACATTTGCATTTCACTTTTGTAGCTGGCATTGCAAGGTATTTACATGCCAGATATGCCCCTTCATGCTTTGGCCGCCATTCCAGAGGACATGCTTCCATGCTGATGACGCTTGTTAAAAAAAATTATGCGTTAATTAAATTTGTGACTAAACTCCTTGGGGAAGAATTGTATGTCTCTTGCTCTGTGTTTTATCCTATTCTGCCATATATTTCACTTTATAGCAGTCTCAGATAGTGACCTAGCATGTTGTTCGTTTTAAGAACCCTTTCTCTGCAGATTTGACAAAATGCAAAGAAGGTACTAATGTGACATTTCTAAAGATAGCTACAGCACTCGACCCAACATTAAGAATCTAAAGTGCCTTCCAAAATCTGAGAGGGATGACATGTGGAGCATGCTTTCAGAAGTCTTAAAAGAGCAACACTCCAATGCAGAAAGTACAGAACCTGAACCAGGAAAAAAAAAATCAGTCTTCTGCTGCTGACATCTGACTCAGATGATGAAAGTAAACATGCATTGATCTGCACTGCTTTGGATTGTTATTGAGCAGAACCCATCATCAGCATGGACGCATGTCCTCTGGAATGGTGGTTGAAGCATAAAGGGACATATGAATCTTTAGCACATCTGGCATGTAAATATCTTGCAATGCCAACTACAACTGTGCCTTGCGAACACCTGTTCTCACTTTCAGGTGAAATTGTGAACAAAAAGCAGGCAGCGTTGTCTCATGCACATGTAAACAAACTTTTGTCTGAGTGATTGACTGAACAAGAAGTAGGACTGATTGGACTTGTAGGCTCTAAAGTTTTACATTGTTTTGTTTTTGAATGCAGTTATTTTTGTACATAACTCTACATTTGTAAGTTCAATTTTCATGATAAAGAGATTGCACAGCAGTACTTGTATTAAGTGAATTGAAAAATACTATGAGGAGTGCTTGTGGCACCTTAGAGACTAACAAGTTTATTTGGACATAAGCTTTCGTGGGCTAGAACCCACTTCATCAAATGCATGGAGTGGAAAATACCAGAGCAGGTATAAATACATGAAAAGATGGGAGTTTCCTTACCAAGTGTGAGGTCAGTCTAATGAGACAATTCAATTAACAGCAGAATGCCAACGGAGGAAAAATAACTTTTGTAGTAGTAATGAGATTGGCCCATTTCAAACAGTTGACAAGAAGGTGTGAGTAACAGTATGGGGGAAATTAGGTTTAGATTTTGTAATGACCCAGCCACTCCCAGTCTTTATTCAAGTCTAATTTGATGCTGTCCAATTTGCAAATTAATTCCAGTTCCGCAGTTTCATATTGGAGACTGTTTTTGAAGTTTTTTTTCTTGAAGAATTGCCACTTTTAGCTCTGTTACTGAGTGACCAGGGAGATTGAAGTGTTCTCCTACTGGTTTTTGAATGTTATAATTCCTGATGTCAGATTTGTGTCCATTTATTCTTTTGCACAGAAACTGTCCAGTTTGGCCAGTGTACATGGCAGAGGGGCATTGCTGCCATATATCACGTTGGTACATGTGCAGATGAATGAGCCCCTGATGGTGTGGCCAATGTGGTTAGGTCCTATGATTGTGCCATTTGAATAGATATGTGGACAGAGTTGGAACTGGGGTTTGTTGCAGGGTTTGGTTCCTGATTGGTGTTTTTGTTGTGTGGTGTGCAGTTGCTGGTGAGTATTTGCTTCAGGTTGGGAGGCTGTCTGTAAGCAAGGACTGGCCTGTCTCCCAAGGTCTGTGAGAGTGAGGGGTCGTCCTTCAGTATAGGTTGTAGATCCTTGATGATGCACTGGAGAGGTTTTAGTTGGAGACTGTAGGTGACGGCTAGTGGTGTTCTGTTACTTTCTTTGTTGGTCCTGTCTTGTAGTAGGTGACTTCTGGGTACACTTTTGGCTCTGTCAGTCTGTTTCTTGACTTCACCAAGTGGGTATTGTAGTTTTAAGAACACTTGATAGAGATCCTGTAGGTGTTTGTCTCTGTCTGAGGGAATGGAGCAAATGCGGTCGTATCTTAGAGCTTGGCTGTACACAATGGATTGTGTGGTGTGGTCTGGATGAAAGCTGGAGGCATGTAGGTAAGAATAGCGGTCAGTAGGTTTCTGGTATAGGGTGGCGTTTATGTGACCATCGCTTATAAGCACTGTAATGTCTAGGAAGTGGACCTCTTGTGTGGACTGAGGTTGATGGTAGGGTGGAAATTGTTGAAATCTGACATCAGGAATTATAACATTCAAAAACTAGTAGGAGAACACTTCAATCACCCTGGTCACTCAGTAACAGACCTAAAAGTGGCAATTCTTCAAGAAAAAAACATCAAAAACTGACTCCAACGTGAAACTGCAGAACTGGAATTAATTTGCAAACTGGACACCATCAAATTAGGTTTGAATAAAGACTGGGAGTGGTTGGGTCATTACTGTTACTCACACCTTCTTGTCAACTGTTTGAAACGGGCCACTCTCATTACTACTACAAAAGTTGTTTTTCCTCCATTGGTATCCTACTGTTAATTGAATTGTCTTATTAGACTGACCTCACACTTGGTAAGGCAACTCCCATCTTTTCATGTATTTATACCTGCTCCGGTATTTTCCACTCCATGTAACTGATGAAGTGGGTTCTAGCCCACGAAAGCTTATGTCCAGATAAATTTGTTAGTCTCTAAGGTGCCACAAGGACTCCTTGTCGTTTTTGCTGATACAGACTAACATGGCTACCACTCTGAAACCTGAAAAATACTATCTTTTATTTTTACAGTGCAAATATTTATAATAAAAATAAATATAAAATGAGCACTGTATACTTTGTATTCTGTGTTGTAATTGAAATAAATATTAGAAAATGTAGAAAACATCCAAAAATATTTATATAAATGGTACTCTGTAATTGTTTAACGTTGCAATTAATCATGTGATTAAGTGCAATTCATTTTTTTAATCACTTGACAGCTCTAGTGCTTATATACACTCTGTCCTTGTTCCAATACAGGAAGATATAGAAATGCTAAGTGGGGGACCCCTAAGCAACCTTAATTCTGCCCCTTTATTCCTGCCATATTGTGCGAGATGGATATGTGTCTGACCAGCATCACAGCTCGTTGATAAGTTAAATCCTGAATACCTTGCCTGTTTGGTCAGGAATCTGGGCAGCTGTGTACTTGAATGTTTCACTTGTGCCTTCAGACTTCTTGAACTAGATCCACGTCTCTTAATTTTCATGGAAGACTCCAGACTTACGATACTTTCTCCTGGCCTCCTGAGCAGCTGCCTGAATCTTTTTGGGAACAGGGAGGCTTAATGGGAAATTAATATGACTGGAGCAACCTGAGACCAAAGAGAATAGGAGTTTGTGAGTGAAACATTTTCCCCGCATTCTGATCATGAGGTGCTTTGAGGGTAGAGAGCCTCTTGGTCACTTGGAAACTGCAACTGTGAAGATGCAGCTCCTGTGATCCCATCTGTTAAGCAGCTGGGCAGGTCATAACAGCACTCCATAGAAAGACAGTCTCATCTGAAGGAGCCAGCAGCCTCAGAGCTCCAGCTGCTCAGGCTTCTATATGAACCTCGGTCCTGTTCTCCTGAGGTCTGGGAACTAGCTTGTCACAGTTATAAACTCCCTCTCTCCCATGACTTTCAGACTTATACAGCTCATTGGAGATTTAACAGGTGATGTAAGTGCAAAGTATTTAGATATTACTGGGCCTGAGAAAAATTAGGAGGCCACTTGTGTTCAGAAGTTTAGTCACGAGCCGCAGGATCCAGTTAGGTATTTTCAGCTTTGTTGTTTTATGCTTGAGATGCAAATAATAATTTCTCCTTATTAGTATAATTTTCTAGTCAATAGCAATATTATTACTTATATGTATTATTATGAGTAACCCTGAGTCCTGTTGTGGGAGACACTATTCAAACACATAGATACGCATAATCCCAGCTCAAAGATCTTATAATCAAAATTTAAATAAGACATAATAAGTGAATGTGACAAACAATAGGAGGAAAAGAGAAGGCGGGAGGATGAAGTAACCATAAGATAACATGGTCAGCTAGTTATTGTACATCTCTTTGCTTTCAAAACAGAACTGGGGCTTGGGAGTGCAATTGCAATGGGAGAAGGTAGTTGGTCTTGTGGATTAGTTTACACACCAGCGGAAGTGTGGGGGGTTTGCAGAACTATTTTTAAATATTTTTGGAACAAAACTGAACTCTAGTCAGCTTTCTGTCTGAATGATTCTTTAGCTTTTGCCCTGTATTCATTACTCTGTGTTGTATGTGCGGTCACAGATTACTCCATTCAGGATTGCACTGCTTCTTGTTGTTTTAGTTTAATTCAAGAGGTCTTGGCATTGCCATTTTAAAAATGGTGTTTCTGGTTAGAAGCTGGCAGAGGTAGATGAGTTTTGTTTCAGGAAGAATGTTGAGATACTGTAGCTCTTAAAGTTTCTAGGCTTGGTTCTGCCTTGGGTTACTTCTGGCAGTGCAACAGGAATGGTGGAAAGTGAATCTAGAGGGGCATTGTAGTGGAATAAGTCACATGTAACTACTTCTGTGCCTGGGTTTTGTAGAGAGGGGAGAGTAGGCCAGTGCAGCTCTAAAATTTATGCTCATGGTGAGGGAGGGTCATAACAAGGGAGGGGCATGGCCACATTCCCAGAGCATTTGAGGATTCATTCTCTGCCAGTTTTATGTTAAAACTGCCCTTCCATGACTGAACCCTCAATGTAAGTCAGTTTTGCAAACACTCCTGCCTTCCCATTTTGTTGAATCTCTTCTGGTTCAGTTGCTTTGGCTGACCCAGGGGTTGCAGTTTGTGTCTTATCTCTGAGAATGTGGGTGGATTGATTCCTCAGTGTATAATGGCTATCACAAACACAAGGGAGAAATTGATAGGCATATGGTACTATGCATTGGAATCTTCCTCATGGACATTTGGTACCAAGGAAAGCACTCTGTGGTGCAGTTTATCTGGCCAGCAGACCTTGTGTCTGTTTACATTCCATTTGATCAGTAATAAGAATCCACTAGGGATTTGATTCAATATTCCATACAGAGGGCATTATGAAGATGGATTTCTGTTTGAGAGAAGCTCTCTGAACCCAGATCTCTCATGGCAAGACTTTCATAAAGAATTTGTATACAGTATTTTTAAAAGATTAAATATTGTTGTCCTAAATATTGATTTTGTTTTTAAATACAGCATTTCTGAAAATAATGTATTGTTATCCAGGGCTTACCATTCTCTTGTGATGTACTGTTCTGGTTGGCTAATCTTAAAGGCAGGAAATGTAGGCTGTACTTGACTTTTAATAGACTCTGTTCTGACTCTTCAGAATTTACCTAAAAGATTGAGGAAAAACAGCTATTGAACAGTAGTTTGAAACAGCTGCCAGTAATGTTACTTATAAGACTTGCAGAGTTGTCCAGAATTTCTTTCTTTCTCCTTTAGAGCTTTTCCTTTTCACTTAGATGTTTTCATAATTTGATAATAGTAACACTGTCACACTAAAGTAAACTTTAAAAAACTTAATACTATAGCATCTGAAGTCTGGATACGTCTTACTTCAAGCCCTGTAAATATACTCATTAATAATCGCCATGTTTCCATCAATCTGTTTCTGAATTAAAGTCCATTCATATAATACTTAAACATCTGTTTATCATCAGTGGATGTTTTGTCTTTGTATGGACTGCGTGATTGGGTCCAAATGTATTAACATCACAATCCCTTCCAAATCATGGAGTTATAATTATATAACTGGACAAGTGGCATATGAAGTGGCTTATTCTACTACTATGCTGTGGAGCTCCTTTTCTCTTTACATTGATATCACTCTCCCTCTTGCTCTGTCTGCTTCCACTCTCTGCCCTTAACTCCCCAGTGATGCCCTTTTAGGTTATCACTCTAACCGAGAAAGCACCGTGAACTTAGTTTTGAACTGAACGCAGACTTAAAAACATTTGATGTGACTGAAATGACTTGTTTTCTGTTTTGTTACCAACATTTAAGGCTTTTAGTAAAAAGGTACTGAGATTTAAAAAAATATATATTTATCATTTATTTTAGCTAAAACACTCTCTATAAAAGCTGAAAGAACAGCCGCTTGGAAACTGCTCACTATGTATAAATAGCTCCCTATTATTTTGCAGCAGAGCCAATGCATAGTGGATAGAGAAGAAAGAGGAGGAGGCAACTAACTAGGAAGGAGACATGGTAATGAGCACTGATGGGAAATGAGGTACATCAAAAGCACATGCCCCTCAAATGAGAGTTGGGTAAACATAATAGTACTTTTTCAGTTTGCCTTAATGTGTCAGTGATTCTCTATCTGTGACACACAAATATTTTTTATGTTAATAGGATATAACAGAAGGATAAGCTTTGATATTAAACTGTTGCCCAATTAGATTAAAAGAACAGGATTACTTGTGGCACCTTAGAGACTAACAAATTTATTTGAGCATAAGCATCCGATGAAGTGGGCTGTAGCCCATGAAAGCTTATAGTCAAATAAATTTATTAGTTTCTAAGGTGCCACAAGTACTTCTGTTCTTTTTGCTGATACAGACTAACATGGCTGCTACTCTGAAACCTGCCCTTTAGATTAGGAATTTTAATAAGAGCAGCGAAGCCCAGACAGAGTGTTCTTGCTCTGTTAGAGGAAGGAAGCCATTATAAGATTACTAGAACCAGTGGATGTTATCAGATAAATTGCCTAAATTGGCAAAGCTTTGTTTCTTTTATGTCCATTTCTGCTACATTCATTTTCAGATGAGTTATTTAGTTAGCATTGTATATAGTTCTTTTAGGGTGTTGCTGATAGCAGTGATGCAGAATTAACTAGAAAAGCACACCTGAAAAACTAAAATCTCATGCTGCATCAAATCTACTGCATGTACTTTCTAATATCGAAAAAGTTTAACTGTTTGAAGCATCTGTTACTCAGGGTCACTCTAGTATGATCACTCTAGATACTGCTCCATCTTAAAATTATGAAAACTGAATATTCTTGAAAGTGCAGTTTTTACTTGATCTTAAAAATACTGATTAATGAGTGAGCATTGTGACATTAGTCACTCAGAGTCACCAGTGTGTCTGTGTGACTGTTTCAAAATCAGGATTGAAATAATTTTGCATGGCCAAGATCTCTGTATCCTATTGTTCCATAGTCATAATGCATAGAGTATCAACAACAGGTGTTAATACAAAACCCAGTAATTAGTGTAAGGATGATAGGAATAGTTGTATTGCTGTTGGTGGATGCCTTAGGACAATAATATATAACCAGTGGTTTTGGTTCCCTGGTCAGTGTGCTGAGAAGCTTTTTTTAAAGGGACCTAATATTTATAAAGTTTTAGTTGCAGCAGTTAGGAGATCTGATCTTTGCAGGCTCAGCCCATATGGTTTTAGTTCTGCCCATGATGCATTTATACAGTGATGATTGTGGAGGAGGAACACATTTACCATTCTAAGTACAATCTGTAACAGTATGTGTAATGAGAGAACTTGAGAGCTATGGTGGGAAAATCTTGTGGATCTTATTTTCATTACAGTTGCATCCACTTCTCAATTTCTGCCGAAGAGCAGTCTCACTGGGAGGGCACTTTGGGACCGCTTTATTTTTAGAAATGTGAGCAGCCAACATTTTCTTGTTATAAAATTAATTGTAGAATTTTTATGTTGCAAAAATGTGTAATTGAAAACTATTAATGTAAGCTAGATGTCTGGGTGTGTTCGCTGTTTACAAGTTGACAGTAAAGTTTTTATATCCTATGCCTCAGGTAAGCTATCTGCCTAATGGTTTTTATATTCATGTGGCCTCCACTTAAAGTACAATACATAGTGCTTACTGCATATTAAACTAGTGTATTAATTTAAAAGTAAATTTTTTTTGGTGGTGGTGGATTTCCAGCAATAATGTTAGCCCATGATTTACAGCATGTTGATGGTATGTTTTGAATGTACATATTCACAAGGAAATCCAAGATTTGCAGCATCCTTTTTCTCCTTGTAAACTTCTAGGCTGTGAGAAGTTAGGCTCCCATCACAAGGTAACACATTCTGCTGTTAAGAGCAAATCATAAAATGCTTATTCTTGATTTGAAAATAGATTTAGAAATATTTTCAGAGCTAACAGAGAATGTTCAGACTAAGTATTAAATTTCACATAGTTTCCCTCCTATACCATATTGAGTATATTTTGAGAAAAACTTTGGCCATTTGTTCTTGGAACATTTCACTTTCCTCTGCCATTGAATTGGATGTTTGCAAATTAGACATATTTGCGGTCCCTAATTTAATAATTGACACTCCCATAGTGTCCTCTATATGAGTATCTGAAAGTACTTTGAAAACACTGGGCTATATTTAGCATTCCTACTCCTGCACCTCTTTCCAGAAACTTCTCATTGACATCAGTAATACTTGCTCAGGATTCCCCAGGAGTTTTGTGGGGTAAAGATTGCTGAATAGGGGCCCATAGCCATTTAAATCTCATAGCATCCTTTGGAGAAGGTAAGTATTATCACATATTTTTACAGAAGAGAAAACCGAAGTGGAGTGATTGAGAACCTGATTTTCTGAAAGTTAAAGACACAAATCTTATTGTAACTGCATTCCTAAGTTGCATGCACACTAACTGTGACTCTATGCAAATAAGTATTTGTATGTGAAAATGGCCATTTAAATGTATAGTTGGCCATGTTGCAAATGCATTTGTGCTTTCAACGTAGCAAACCTTTTCTGTGTCTCAGGGCTTGGCTACACTCGAAACTCCAAAGCGCTGCCACAGGAGCGTTTTGAAGTGCGAGTCTGGTCGCGGCGCCAGCGCTGGGAGAGAGCTCTCCCAGCGCTGCAGGTACTCCACCTCCCCATGGGGATTAGCTTGCAGCGCTGGGAGCCCGCTCCTAGCGCTGGGGCACTGTCTACGCTGGCGCTTTGCAGCGCTGTAACTTGCTGCGCTCAGGGGTGTGTGTTTTTTCACACCCCTGAGCTAGAAAGTTGCAGTGCTGTAAAGCGCCAGTGTAGCCAAGGCCTAACTATTTCAAAATCAGGTATGAGAGAGTGTTCTTTGAGCTGTCAATCACTCTTACCTCCTCCTGAAGTCATGAGAATTAAGGGTGCTACGCACCTGATAGGATTGAGTCTGGAGTGACTTGACCAAGGTCATACAGGAAGTCTGAGGCAGACTCAGGAATATAGCCCAGGACTCTTGATTCCTGCTGCATTGGGTTAACCACCAAATTAGCCTTCCCCTCCCCCACTTTACAAAACAACCAAACCTAACCCCATATTAGATACTCACCCATTTTCTCATTTATGTATCTTTTCTTCTGTTGCTTTTGAAATATAGGTATAAAATGTTCAAGAAATTTACAAAAAACATCTATGCCTTGTTAAATTAACAAACCATGTCAGAGTTCTGAACCCAAGTATTGTGCTACTGAATGAAAATTAGAATATGTAATGAATCAGTGTAGCTCAGTTGTGCAAATGGAATGAAATAAAACCATATACTTAAACATACACATGTTCGTAAGAGCTTGGCTCTTGAGTGGTCTGTCTAAGCATATAGTTTAAAGCAGAGATGTGCTTGTACCAGTGCATCGGCTCTGAACACCCCCAAACTTTGGGAGTATTTGAAATCAGGATCTAATTTTGTCTCTTTCAGTTCTTTCCTGTATCTGAGAACTCTCTGGCTAAAAATTAAAACTCTTGAGGCTTGTGATTTGATTAGGAGAATAAATAATTTTCCAGGAACTTACCTTTGAAAAGAGAGGTTCTAGATATTTCATGTTGAATATGGATCTCCTCCAGTTGCTGAGTGGCATACCCAGTCTCTGGGAAGCTGGTAAGTAAGTAAGACAATTTTCCGCATCATTATATCCTCTTGGCAGATCCATGCAGGATTATTGATCGTATCTTTTTGGCAGGTTCGTGCAGGGCTGTTGATCCTATTTTGTGAAGTGTCTGCTCACCTGCATTTAAAGCAGAAAACCAGGTGATAAAGATCAGGGTAGGGGAGAGAGAGCAATAAAAGGATATAGTTGTTGACTGTTAAGGTATCTGTAATCATTAGAAATTGAGGAAAGTTATTGTAGCTAATGTGTGTTTTTGATTAGCTTCAACCTTTAACAAAAGAGCTTTTTTTCTTGGTTGACAGCTGCTTGCAGTGGAAAACTGGAACAGCACACAGAGAGACGTGGAGTCATCTATAGTCCTTCCTGGCCACTAAACTATCCTCCAGCCATAAACTGCAGCTGGTACATCCAAGGAGATCACGGAGATATGATAACAATTAGGTATGATTTGTAGTGTTCTGTTGAGATAACAGATTGCTTTGCTGAATGAAGCAAAAGAGCCTGTCCAATACGCTAATATGAAGTTGTGTCTAAAAGAACTATAAAAATGATAGAGCTTTTGTGCTAAGAAATTTGTGGTTGATGCTTGATGAAATATAATTGCAAGTCAGGAGAATCCTCTCCTTTAAAAGATATCACATAGTCTATTTAGGTATCTTAGGTAGTGAGAGAGCTCCATTACTGTAGTGTCTGAGTCCCTCACAATATTTTTAATGCACTTATCCTTACAGTACTGCTGTGAGGTAGGGAAGTACTGTGATTCCCATTTGGTAGATGGGGAGCTAAGGCACAGGGAGACTAGTTTGGTCACATCATCTGAACAATCATTTTGCCTCTCTCTCTGTTTTAATAGGAATGGGGACATGAGACTTGGATTAGGCTAGGGTTTGAGTTTAGGGTTGAACGAATGTTAGGACTCAGGTCTGAAGACAGCAAAATCTTGAGTTTTTCCTGTGAGAGATCTCCTTGAGTTGGCAGAAATTTTATGATGATAGTGAGATATGATCCATTTTAGGGAAACTGGACAGCTCACAGTTCTGGATTACTGTAGAGGGGTGGTTTAGATCTGGGCTACAAAACTACTTCCCATCTGACATCCATAGTTGGGAGAGTTTGGATTTCAGGTGGTTATTCTGGCTCATGTCTGATCTAAGGCCGTTCTCAGTAGTCAGATAAGGAGAAAAATCCACGGATGGCAGAACTGAACATGATATCCATGATTTTCCTGTTTACTCAGAGGGCTGGTTGATAACCCCTTGCAGATGGCCAGGCTAGCATCCACATTGTTAGCAATAGTGTAAATTATATTGGTATATGGCAGTGGGAAATGGACTCCTTTAGCAAGCAGTAACTAAAACATAAATAATGCTTAACGTGGTCTGAAAGAAGTCAGAGGGGTCTATCATAATCCAGGAGCAGCAGCTTTCGTAAGTTGGTGCTTAAAGTGAGTTGCTCAGCTCAATTTTATTTTTATTTATATATTTATTTTTTGCCTGGTCTGCAACCCCTTGCAAGCGCTCCATTTCCCCTCCCCTCTTTTCTGCCCCCACAGACACACACTGTATTTAAGCACTGGGTATAAATACAGAAGGCCAGTTTTTCAAACAAGTCTTTTAAAATAGTCCCACAGAATTTGCCAGCAACCTGTCTGCATGCTTTCCCACCTCCCATTTGCGTACAGAAATACACTTTAATGGAAAAAGTGATCATTATGCAATAAGTGATACGAGTGCGGGCACGATCACCAATTTTATAGGTTCATTTTCTGAAAGCCCATTTGAAAATTCGGCTCACAGAGATGTTTAAGATTCTCACAACAAAACAAAGAAAAGGGGCCTTTTCTGTAATTATGTCACAAAGTCATACAGCATGTAACTGATGGTTCAACATGTCATCACTGCTCCATTAAATTAACATTCAGCAAAGCAAGTATTTCCTGTTATTTAGCACTTCCGAAAATAAGCAATTACCATTAGAGTTAGCATTGATGACATAATTTCAGACCTTTCTGGGAAAGCACTCTTAATAAAAGAAGCATACACATGCGCGCACACACACAAATATGAAAAAGTTACTTTGAATGAGCATACTCATTTTCTGAGCTAATCACAGTATCCTCTTCAGACTGAGAACTGTGTGTTTTTTTTCAAAGCAATTTTTTTTTGTTTTTAATACTCCTGTGTTTGACACCATCTGCTGAGTTGTAAGCTCAGCTGCCTAAAAGGACTGCAAACCTCTTCAACTGCAGATGCTCTACAATTAAAAAGAAATTTCCCGCAGACGGAATAATAGGAGGGTTCCTTCTTCCATTGTTTGAAATAGGAACTAATTATAATAAACAAGCAAATGCATACCTGCCAGCATTTGAGATCCAGAAGTAGGTACATACTTTCAAACTCCATTAAAATATACTGGACTACAGAGACTGCTGGAAAATAGGAGGAAATGCACTAATGAAATACAGAACTTTGCTTTAGGTATACAGATGGCAGAAGAGTCTAAAGTAGGTTTATATGGAAGTGTTCATTAAAAAAATACTTGGCCAAATTCAGCGCTGATGTAACCATTCACAACTCCATTGCAGTCCACCTAGGCATTATTTAATGAAAATACTGTTGTTTGTATTGTGGTAGCCCTCCCCAGCAGCTTCCAGGCTGATTTGGGCCCTCCATAATCCGTAACAAAGAATTTGAAGTAATGGGGGAAGGATGACTACAGAAATGGTAGTAGTATGTTTCCATAAGTCAGATATGTGCACAGCTACATGGTTTTGAGTTGTTGTTTTTACGTAAAGAGCTAGCAGTGTTTGGTTTTTGTCACTAGAGTAATCAGATGGCATTTAAACACACAGGGCCAACGTCTGCCCTAAGATTCACATGCACAAGTTTCATTGAGGACAATGGGAGCCTTGTGTGTATGTCCAAGGGAACAGTTTGGTTCACTGGTGACGGATGGGTTAAGATGTTTTGTTTAAATAGCTTATCTTCTAACGGAATGACTCATACCAATTTACTTTGCATCTTGTGCACAACATTTCATTTGGAGATCTCTAAGCACTTTACAGCTATTCATGCATACAACACTGCTAGAAGGCTTGCAGTATTATCCCCATTGTACTTATGAGGAGACTGAGAAATAGGCAGGGTAAGTGACTTGCTCAGAGTCACAGCATGGCCATAGCGAAGTGGAGAATAGAATTCAGGTGTTCAGATTTTGTTGCATTAACCACAAGACATGCTCCTTCCCTAACATTCTTATTAAAAGGTATGGAGAGGGCAAACTGCTGTTGTTACTTTTCTTGATTCAATAATATTTTGGATTTTAGAAAGGAAAAGAATCCTGGGTATTGTATTAAACCAGCTGTATTTCCTTCTATCTTCTGTTCTCACTTCCAGCAAGACAGCAGCATTACAACATAGGATAGTTGAGATACACCAAGAATCTCTAAGGGATGAAATTACAATTGCCAGTAGTTATGGTAAACAAAATCATTGCAATCTGGGCCAGTTTATTCTAAACCTGTTATTCAGCAGCTTCCAATAAAATAGTGCCCTGTTCTACATGTGGATGAAAGAGATTGTCTCCCAAGGATGTTCCCTTTGAACACTTTAGTTTAATATTTTCCTCTCATATGTTTGTATTGATTTTCCTCAGCAGCTTACCTTTTCATGCTTGCTTTTTTCCCTTCCATAGTTTATTTTTCAGACTCAGCAGAGACACGTTCAACAGTCAGAAAATATATTTGCTTTTTAAACTGCAGGCAAAAGCAGCTGGCCTTCAAAAATCTCTCTGCAATCTTCCTAAAACAACATTTAGAATGAGAAATTACTACTTGTAACCAGTTTCTTTAGTATCTTAAGCTTAGATTGTATTTTTGTTTTCTTTGCTGGGTAATCTTCTTTGATCTGTTTGCTATCCCTTAAAATCCATCTTTTGTAGTTAATAATAAACTTGTTTTTCTAAAACCCAGTGTGTGGAGTTCATAACTGGGGAGCAAAAAGCTGTTGCCTATCTCTCTCCACACTGAGGAAGGGGATGAATGTCATGAGCTTACGCTGTGTAGTTCTCTGTGCAGGACAATACGGTATAATTTTTGGTTTATCCTCTAGAGGGGGTGTGCACTTGAGTATTGGGCAATGCCTTAGCTGAGCCGTCCCATGCAGAGCTGATTTCAGTGTCTGTGTGTTTCTGCAGCCAGCTGTGTCCCTACCTGTGTGCTGGTGAAAGTGTGAGACCGGGAGCATGTCTGCAGCTTGCCACAGCATTACAGGATGAAAGGGAGTCCAGTCTTGTGGGTCAGGCAGGCTCAGTGGTACTCCAGTTGCAGGTGGCACCCCGAAAAGGGAGGGGGAACCTGTCACATCCTCCTTAACCATTTTAGAGTGCATATCTTGTATTTGTTTTTGCTTTAGTAATACAAGTCATCTGCCTTGTGAAAATTCAGCAAAGGTTCTCTTGAAATTCCTATTCACACCATCATAGTACAGGAAGCAGCTTGTAAAATTAGGTCCTGCTCCTGCAAACCCTTACTAATATGAGTAATCAATGAAAAGCAATGGGAGTGCTGCCTGTCATCCATGTGAGGCAGGTAAATGTTATCCTCACTTTGTAAGAGGGGGGTAAATTCTAGGAGAGGTTTAAGGCATAATTTTTCAGAGGTGCTGAACACCCACCATTCCCATTGCCTTCAGTTGGAGTTGTAGGTATTAGCCTCAGCCTTGACAAGGCAGGCTCTTTGTGTCTGTCTTGGGGTTACGCAGCAAGTCGATTGTTGAGCTGGGAAGAGATGAACTTCCTGAGTCCCAGGTCCTTGCTCTAAACAGTTAAACAGAATTTTTTTTAATGAGCCAATTAAGCCATCAGCTGTGTTCATAATCTGCCCTTGCTGAGAGTTTGGCAAACAGGAGTGACTTCTCTTGCTTAATTGGCTATTCTGTTTTATATTGAACCAGTGCTTTGCTCATCTATCCACAATATTTCATTCTGGATTTTTAATGGATTTTCAGGGCCAAGTTAGGTACTTAATCTTTTCTCTCTTCTGTACATCTTTTAGCACAATAGTTGAACCTTTTGTGTGTTACTATGCAGTGTTCATTTTTGTGCTGGACTCAGTCTTCGTTTTTCTTTCTACGTTTTAAGAGTTTGGGTATTCAATATATTTATTGTGTAGCTGTTCACACCTAAATCACCTCCAAAGGGATGTAGATTCTTTAAACATAATATTGTATAACTAAATTTTGGCTGTACACTGCTGCTTTAAGTCTAAGCAGTAAAAGAACTCAGCAGGGCCTTGGCTTCATAGATGGCACATCTTTTTTAACTTACAACAGTGACAATGAATATTGATGTTAAGCTGGTTTAATGCCGTTACTCTCAATGACATGTGGATATTAGAAAGTTATTGGGAAAATGTCATTATTGGCCATTTCTTATTTTTTAGAGCAATTTTACAGACATTATACATTCAAATCTGAGCTTCCTGGATTCCCGCTGTGTATCAGAAGTAGTCTTTAGTGATATCATATTGGTGAAAAGAAACATGTGCTTTACCTATTTCTTGCAGAATTCTAGGAAAGCAGAGTTACAACTGTCTTTCCATCAAGTCACATTAGAATTATTTTGGTCCTCAAAAATTGAATGTACCCAGTGTCTAGTGGGATATTTTTAATAGGTAGAACCTTGTAGTTTATATAGAATTGATTTTAATAGTTCAGCAATAAAAACAGACATTTCAGAAAGAAAATTAACTGAAATTAATATTTCTCATTAAAGCATTTTTATTTCTCCCAGAAGATTCAAATTAATTTGGCCAAATTTCATGCTGTCATGTCCATCCCCCCCCATGCCTCGCTTGATTTCATTGGGGATGTATCGCTCTTAATTTGGACAGTTGGAAGCCCAAGTCATTTTAAAAAGATACTCTCTATTTCAAAAGCAAGTTAACTCTTCACCTTTTTTATTAATTAACCAGAAAAAATAATAAGTGACTTATTAGCTCAATTGAAGGCTGCAAACCCTCTCAGGAGCTGTAAATTCATCAGCTTCGTTTGTGTCTTTTTCCTAAGAATGTATGAAATGAATCTGTATTATGTGTATGCCTTGGTGGTGTGAGCCTCTCCTCTCTTCTTCTATTTGTTGCCATTACCCATTCAACTGCCAGGCTGACCCTGCTGATAAAAGAATTTGCACTGTAGTTTGAGAGAGTTCAGTTGAATAAAATCTCTAGAATAGTAAATCTTATGTTTCGTAGGTGGCGGGATTAAAAAAGTAGACTGTGGTAGCAGCACAAAATCAAATTACCAGTGGTGAAAGATTGGAAATAGTGGAGGTCTGGCAAATTAATGTGGCAGAAACTTCCTATGCAAAAATTCTTGCCTTTGTGATTGGTTTTTTAAGTGGTAAACCAATTATAATCTGTACATAATATCTAATTGCAAAGTACAACTCGATACCTAGTTCACACACGTCAGCTTTGTTGGTCTGAAATAATTCCACAATTAAATTAGGTGGCAAAAACTTATTTCTGTTGCAGCATGCAGGCAGTTTAACTTGTCAGGAAGCTTAAGGGAAAACTATTTTTGGAGCGCAAACTCCCCATTCTCAGCAATACCCCTTTGAGGAATGACATATTTTACAGATTGCAGGAGACTGTAAAAGGCCCCAAATTACTTTCCTTTTACCTCTTTTTATTGTCAGCACAGGTACAAGTTACATCCTTGTTATTATATCTCTTGTTTATATGATTTAATAATAAACTAAACCCAAAATTTTCATGTCCTATGGCAGTTTTTTAAACTGTTTATTCCACAATATTTTTTCCAAAATCTTTAATTTGCTAGATGCTGATATTTAGGATTTGAAGTTTTAGATACAAATTGCTGAAGGGAAAACTTAATACATTCTGCATCTGACCTTTTCATATGCTGGAATGGCTGTTTCCAAGAGACATGCATCTTCATGGCCACTTTGAAAGGATAGTTGCTCACAAATACAATTCTGCCTCTGCACCAGTATACTTATCCTATGATTTGAGGGGAAGGATGGTCTTGTGTCTAAGGATGGGGCATGGAGTTGAAGCCTAGGTTCTGTCCTGCTGCTGCCTCTGACTGACTGTGTTGCATTGAGGAAGATCACGTAACCTCTCTGCATCTCATTGTCTCGGTTGGAAGATGGGAATAAAGATATTTCCCTAGCTCACAGAACTGTGATAATTAACTAGAAGACTTGTTATTAGTAATGTACCGTGAGATCCTCACATGGAAACCATCTTACAAGTATAAGGTGCTCTTAATTGCAGGCCCTGGACATAATGCAGCACGCTATCATCTGCAGAACATAGACATGGCAAGAACAGAGTAAGTTGCCAGTGTAGGGTAACTGTTCTGACTCTTCTGATTTTTTTTTCTTTGTCATATCTTAAACATAGTGTGGTTGAAATTTCTTCATTTTAAATCACTAGAATTAAAATGTAAGGCAGGACTTAAGAAGGACAAATTTTGAGGATCATCAACATTTATTAAGCACATTACTGGAGAATTATAATTAATCATAGAAATTAGAGATGGAAAAGACCTAATAGGTGATCTGGTCCATCTCTCTCAGGTTATGCAGGATTGTTTCCTTCAATATATTTTTCTAGTGACTTTTTTTTAATCCATTTATGACTGAGCCTCTGTTATTTCACTTGATGGATTGCTTCATAGGCTAACAAATATAATTGGCCGGCAGATATTTTTGTTGTTCCTCCATAATTTTCTCTGTTAGTTTCATCCCAATACTTCTACTTGTATGCAGTTTGCATTATTCTAAATAATTTCTTTCTTGCTTTTTCTTGTTTGCATGTCCATCTTTCATCATCACTAAGAAGGCTCTTGAAGGACATACTGGACAGAGAACATTTTAATTTACCTTTTGTGAATATTCTGCCTTCCCATCCTGGCAATGAAAATCTCTGGCACTACCTGGTTTACTAAATCCATAGGTTATCAGGATTTAATAGTATCACTGGTATTGGAGAATGATGTATTTTTGGGATGTGTCTTGCAAACTAGAGAGTGACAGAGAACATCACAGAAGGAAAGGATTTGGAACAGGTGAATTAAGCTACACCTCTACCCCGATATAACGCGACCCAATTATAACACGAATTCGGATATAACGCGGTAAAGCAGTGCTCGGGGGGGGGGGGCCTGCACACTGGCAGATCAAAGCAAGTTCAATATAATGTGGTTTCACCTATAACGCGGTAAGATTTTTTGGCTCCTGAGGACAGTGTTATATCGGGGTAGAGGTGTATTTCTGTGCTGATTTATCCTCTGTCACCTAGATCGTTCTGGGGCACTGCATATTTTTTATTAGACTTCTCTGCGTTTTCACTTCAGTTTTGTGCTTTTAACCCCCCCGCCCCCTTCCATTCTGTTGATGCCATGTCCTCTCTCTTGCTAATCATATCTGTTTGTCATAGACCTTTTCTGGATATTGTGTATGCATAAAAAAAGAATGACAATTGTAGTTTGAGATTCCTGGCTAGGGTGAATTCTTCAGTCTTCATGGCAGCTTCACTTTTCTCCTTGCCCCAAAGAAAATGTCTTGGCTTACTTATAGTTTTCTGATATTGTGGTGTTAGGTTTCTGATATTAATTTCAGACCGTCGTATTCTACCATTTATATTTTCATGGAGCTTCCTCTGATATCTATGAAAGTTTCTGTGTAGAATGTGGCCCATCTATTTGGTAAGGCTTTCTCCATTTCTGAGAGTTCTCAGTCTACAGTGTTATGTGGTCGGGGTATTATGCTAACTTTTAACATGCTAGCCTTAGGTAATCCCATTTCAGCATGCAACAGAAACAAACATGGTTTTGGTATCTTGGGTGTGTTTTTTGTGACAGCAACACACACACTCTCTCAAGGGGATAGCACCAGGGTCCTGGCCAACACTTCCTCTTGCGAGACAAAATTGTATTGTCTAGGGCTGTTGTAATTTTTGTGGAGCACTTGTGTGAAGCTGGAAAGAATGGATTAGACTCAGGAACTGTTCTGCATTCCCTTTGCCTGTGCACAGGCCAAAGAGTTGGTTGTTTTCCTCTTCCAGTTACTTTTGGGGTTCTTTGCACAGCTCCGTATTGTTCTTTGTCCAAGAAGGGTTTTATTTATTCAGAGTTTTTTAAGGCGAGAAGGGATCATTATGATCACCTAATCTGACCTGCATAACTGTAGGCTGTAACTTGTGGTTGAATAGAGTATTTCTTTTAGAAAGGCATCCAGTCCTGATTTAAGAACTTCAAGTGATGAAAAATCCATTGTTTTACCCTGTCGGGGATTTTTTTGGGCTGGTGTTCATGTAAGGTGATTTGTCAATAAGCTTTGTATATTATTGTGGGTTTTTTTGTATATGGACCTTGAGTTTCTGGTGTGGGTGCATTTTCTAAATGGAAAAATGATGACAACCATGGTTGCCTGCACAGTCATTGCACTATAAGTGTTTAACTTATTCCTATCAAATATTTGGGATGTGAAAGGCTGTGTCCTTAAATCCTCTGTCTTTCATTTCTGTTTTCTTTGCTCCTGGCAGTTTTAAGAACTTTGACTTGGAGGACTCTCAGAAATGTGCAGTAGACTGGCTGATGATTGGCCCCTCTTTCAAGAGGGAGGAGTACAGAGTGTGTGGATCCTCCATACCACCCTCCTTTATCTCTGCACGGGATCACGTCTGGATATTTTTCCACTCAGACGCATTGAGTTCGGGACAGGCTCAGGGATTTCGCCTTTCCTACATCCGAGGTAAAAATCTCTGTACAATTTTAACTAATTTTGTTGGACTACGCAGAAATACTTAACCACCCTGACCCCAAATCCTGTGACAAAAGTGGTTTCTGTTGACCAAAGTCTTCTATAAATGCCAGTGAGTCATTAGAAGCTTGTATATTTTCACTATTTGGCTTTATTAGAGAATTCTTCTGGCGAAAAGCTGGACCAAGAATCAATGGCTGCACACTGGGATAAAATATTAGAACTAACACATGGTATCAGATGTTTCTAAAAGTTTAAATATTTATTTTTTCCTCCCCCACAGGAAAAATAGGCCAGACTATTTGCCAGTCTGATGAATTCCACTGTGTAAACGGCAAGTGCATTCCCAACACTTGGAAGTGTAATTCCATGGATGAGTGTGGGGATAACTCGGATGAGAGAAACTGCACCATCCCTCCAACAGAGCCTCAGTCCAGCATCTGTCCCTCAGGAACATTCCAATGTAGCATAGCCCATTCCACCAAGTGCTTGATAAATGAGTTGAGATGTAATTCTGTTAAAGACTGTAGTGATGGTTCAGATGAAGATAACTGCCCTGACCTTTCATGTGGCAAAAGACTGGGTAATTTTTATGGGTCTTTCGCTTCCCCAGATTTATTCCGTGCAGATCACAGCCGGGCAGACCTTCGCTGCACTTGGTATGTGGACACACAAGATAATCGGCATGTCCTCTTGCAGCTTGATTTACAGTTAGGGTACAATGACTATGTAAAGGTGTATGATGGAATTGGAGAGAGAAGTGATAAATTAATGCAAACTCTTTCATATCACAACAACAGGCACTCAGTGAGCATGGAGTCCTCAAAGGGTCAGCTCACCATTTCATATCATGCCAGATCAAAGAGTACTGGCCATGGATTCAATGCAACTTATCAGGTGAAAGGTTACTGCCTTCCGTGGGAACACCCTTGTGGAAGTGATGAGGAATGTTTCACAGATAAGCAGCATTGTGATGGTTGGTGGCACTGCCCAAATGGCAAAGATGAAGAGAACTGTCCAGCTTGCCAGAAAAATGAATACCCATGCGAAGGAAACAGTGGACTGTGTTATTCAATACTTGACCGATGTAATAACCAAAAGAACTGCCCAGATGGCTCAGATGAAAAGAACTGCTTTACATGCCAACCAGGAAACTTTCACTGTGGCACAAATCTGTGTATCTTTGAGACTTGGCGCTGTGACGGCCAAGAAGACTGCCAGGATGGAAGTGATGAACATAATTGTCTGGTTATAGTGCCCAGAAAAGTCATCACAGCTGCTCTGATTGGGAGTCTTGTGTGTGGCTTGCTGTTGGTGATAGCACTGGGTTGTGCATTTAAACTCTACTCACTGAGGACCAGGGAATACAGGTGAAAATCTTGTATGTTCATAATGTCCTAACTTTACTAGGTGAGCTTTTCTTTCAATCACTTTAGGGGAAAGAATAAAATACCCATTAGAGTGAATTTTGAAATACACAGTAAAACTAAGCCAGGGTCGAATGAAACTCATGGGATTTAAAAAAATGGTCACTGTGCTGTTTATTTAGCAGTAAAAGCTAATAGCCTACATTTTGACAAGTGGCTATTTGACTGTCTCTTCCTCTATATTTACAGAGTAATATGCCGGTATACCACACTGTTATTTCTTTTGCATATCTCAGTCTCCTAGTCAAGAGAAGGGTTTCAGTGAGTTACAGTGGAGTTACCTTTACTTCTGTTGTTATGAAAACATCTGTTTTAATGTAGTACTGCCCTTCTGGCTGATGCCACTAGCCCTGAGGGAACCGGGAGAGAAGACTCTGTTTTTAGAAAGGTCTGTTTGTGTAATTTTTGTGGGTTCCTTCCCCATTTTACTCTGGTTCTGTTGGTTTCAGAGCATTTGAAACCCAGATGACTCGTCTTGAGGCAGAGTTTGTACGACGTGAGGCTCCACCTTCCTACGGGCAGCTCATTGCACAAGGACTTATCCCGCCAGTTGAAGATTTCCCTGTTTACAATGCATCGCAAGTAAATGGTTTCATTCTACGTTCAAACTATCAAAAACTGGATAGACTGAATGAATCTGAAGCAACAGTAACAATGAAGTCACTTTAATTTGAAATGCTCTTGTAACAACATGATTTCTTCTGTATTGAGGAATTGCTGTTATAAATTTGTAGTGATCTGGCTAAGTTTTCTAGTTAGATGGGGACTCATGCGTATGCTGAAAGCTAAATAGATTAAAAAAAAGTTTTACATTAAAATAGCAATAAATAGACAAATATCAAACTAAAACAGAAAGGAAACCAGCATTTCAAGCTGAAAGTACAAAAGGATTTCCTTTGTATAGAAAATACAATAAAGAGTGTGGGCATTTGTCTTCTGACAAATTCTGGAGTTATTTTTATTAACAAATGCAAAGCTTTTTAACAAAAAGTCCTGTTGTATTTTTGTAGTTTCCCATATCTGCCTTCCCCCCCTCTCTCTGTCAAATGCATTTCACTCTCTATTGTGATAACTTCATGACCTGAAACAGTACTTGTAATTATGTAAGCAGAGGGGAGGTTTGAGGCATCAGCTGTTATCAAGTCCTCCTGGCAGTGCCTATGAGATAGGATTTGGTGGACCAATAGTGTGGTCCAGTATGGCAAATCCTTCATCTAACCGTGCTGAGTTGATTATTGCTGGGGTTGGGGCTTGTTAAATGCAAGTGGTCAGAAAAAGTTCTGGAGGAAAGAAGTTTGATGCAGAATGAGCAGTCTTTGGCTTGATTTTGAAGCAGGAGTTTAAACTTAAACTGTAACCTTTCCGTCTGAGTAGCATTCTTAGGAGTCAGATGGAGAATTTAGTGGGCAGGACAGTCTTAGATATTTGATAGTGTTCTCCAGTGGAAACATCAAGAAATTACAATTCCTTGATTCTGTTTTATAGGCATCTGTGCTGCAGAACATCCGAACAGCAATGAGGAGACAGATGAGACGCCACTCATCGAGACGGAATTCATCTCGGAGGCGCTTGGGCAGACTCTGGAACAGACTGTTCCACAGGCCACGAGTGAGAGGGCAGATCCCTCTCTTAACACCTGCGCACACTTCCCAAACAACACTGGGTGATGGAATTATTGATCACACCGAAGGGAATCTCCAGAATCCCTCACCTTCCCCTGAAGGACCTAATTCAGAGGCAGAGACCTATGGCCAGGTTAGAGGGCTACAAGAAGCTGGAAGTTGCGTTTTGCAGCCAGAGACTGACGCCACAGAGCCATCACCCTCTAGTGTTTTATCTAATACTTGCACGGCTGCACAGGCAGAGCCTGAGACTGGACACAGTGACAAATCTTCAGCCGCTGAGGAGACCTCCAGCACTGAGCTTAAACAGACCAAGAGGGTGGATTCAGGAAAAGCTTTCAGAGACCCTTTGTCTGAAAGTGTTACAGAAACACTCCGTGGAGGATCGGTATCCAGAAGGACTGTCACAGAGAACAGTAATTTAAACAGGAGTCATCCGCTGAGTGAAGAGCCATGTAGATTACCCTTAAAAAAGTGGGAGTCTAATTACTCAGATAGCCCTGTGAATGTTTGTATTCAGGTGGATGGACAGCAGAGATGTTGCCCTCATTCCTATCGGGAAGAACCTTTGGGTATTCACGCGGCTTGTTGCCATTCTGTGGAAGTGCCAATGCTAGAGTCCTCTACTCCCCTCTCAGAAATCAATACAAGTGATGATGAATCATTACTAGTTTGCTAATGACATTTTGTTTTGACCCTGTAGATTTTATAACTTTAAAATGTACATTTGCAGAGCACACTGATTATAACCGACACATCCGTGCTCTCAGCGTAGTCTGTTAGAACCAATGTGCATCTATCCCAGAGGGAGCAGAATACCTATGACAAGACTATGGGACAAATTTTGTCTTTGTTGATATGCTTGAAACTCCAGTGGGGTAAAACTAGGCCAATGTATATGTTATGGGGCCAAGAGTGAGTGAGAATCTATTGTCACAATTTGGGAGTATTTCCATCCTCCTTTGTTCTGTTCATTTATTCACTTTCACGTTGCAATCAGGGAATTTGAGTTTGCTTAGTTTAAAGTCACTTACCATTGACATTAATGTGCTAGAGAGAAATCAGTTGGCAGTCTGTGTAGGTGTCAGTCACATGGAGTTACAACTGTCAGTTTTCAGTTAGAAATATCAAATTGTTGTCTTTTTAGATTATTGGTTTTAATTAATGTTTACAGAGCCCCAAAATACATTTAGCAGAAAGTCAAATCTAGGCTCCTCTTTCTCTTTGCTGAAAATTACCACTTTTTCTCTATTTCCTTCAGAAGTGTATTGTTGGCCATAGATATCCAAAAGCATCTATTGCAACCAAAGTTTCTGTATTCTGTATACAGAGAAGAATCAGGTATTTTATCTCCTATAACTATGTAATAACAAATTAGCCATGTTAATGATAACTGGAGTGCATTAAGCCCCATTTGCAGCAACACATTTGTATTATCAGATATTTTATCATATTCACAATGGTTTTGTTAAGTTTGAATCTTTTTTTTTCTTCTCTTTTTTTAAGGTCTTAGTATAATGCCATTTTAGGGCATGGTCTAGAGCAGTGGTGGGCAACCTGCAGCCCGTCAGGGTAATCCGCTGGCAGGCTGTGTGATAGTTTATTAACATTGACTGCAGGAACAGCTGCTTGCAGCTCCTAGTGGCTGCAGTTAACCATTTCTGGCCAATGGGAGCTATGGGAAGTGGCTCAGGCTGCAGAGATATGCTGGCCGCTGCTTCCCGCAGCTCCCATTGGCCGGGAATGGCGAACTGCGGCCACTAGGAACTGCGGCCGGTCAGTGTAAACAAACTGTCTTGCAGCCTGTCAGCGGATTACCCTGACGGGCTGCAGGTTGCCCACCACTGGTCTAGAGAGTTAATGAGTGCTTCCAGCTCTCATTAGCTAGAGTGGGAGTTGCAGTTAGTGGATTTTTTAATGGTATACACATTGTTTTGTTGTTCTTTTAGATACATGCTAGCTGAAAAGATCGGCACCATTTTCAAAACTGAAAATGTGCAGATTTTGAAGTAGTTTGGGTAGAGCCCTGTGCCTTTTGCTTTTTAAATTTTAATTAAAAACAGTTAAGCTATTTAACCATGAAACATGGTGATGTTGCCTAGATAGGAGTGATTAACTACAGAACAACAAACTTTATCTGGTGAAATCCTGGCTCTGTTGAAGTGAATGGGAGCTCTGCTATTGACTCCAATAGGGCTAGGATTTCACCCCATATTTTAATGTACAATTTCTACTTTAGTTTTCCTCTTCTGAAGAAGCACATAATTTAAAAAAAAGTCAGCAATTTTTTTTAGAATGGAGAAAATAAGTTAGTTGCCACTCCTTTGTAGGGAAGCAGCTGCAGGATAGTGTGTATCTCAGTACTCTGAGACTGTCTACTACTGTAGGACAGCTTCCAGTTAGGAAGTGAATAAGAGCCTTAACTGCAGATTGTGCTGACAGGGTTATTAATTGATCTTCTATGAAAATACACAGGAGTTTAACCTGGGCTGCACAATCCAAATGGTCTTTAACTCCTGCAGGTCACTTGAATGTGATGGGAGTTGAGCCTGTGCAGTGAAGGGTGAATTGACCTGAGTGTCAAGGTGTTTATCCTTTTAATGGGCTGTATTCTGCCCTTGATTTTTCTACAGAACTGCCAGTGGGAGTCTCAGCCAAGAAATGAGGTCAGGGCTAGGCCCACTGTGGTTTGGTTGGCTTTGCCAAATCATAATGTGAAAGAACAGCATTGATGTGCTTTATTTTTCCTCTGACACAAATTACTTTTATATTGTATTTGCCAGAACCAGGAAGAAGCAGAAGATTCAAAATTGTAAGAAGATTAGGAGTAGGCAAGGGTTTTGGTCAGAGTGCATTCCAGTAAAGAATCATAGTAACACGAAGTAAAAAATAAAAATACTGATTGGTCCGATATTTCCTTCCACATATTTCTGTGGTCAGAGGCCATTTAGCCAAACAAAGAAATAGTTTTGAGAATATTTTACTTTCCTAGCATTTGTAAGCATTTTAGGTACATTCCACCCTTAAAAGGTCATGTACTGTAGTCATTAACCTGCCAGGGATGTTTGTGTCCAAGGCTACAGTTTTTAGTGTCTTTCTTTGTCTAAAAGTAATTTTAAGTACATAGAATTGTATTTATAAAATAGTAAACTTAGTTATAATTGGGTGGAAGATTACATTTCAGGGTAAATACTGTACAAACAAAAAGAACCTTATAAATAAATGTATATTTAATTCTGTTACAGAAACATATTTCTTTCTATAATAAAATCATTTTGATCCTACTAAGCCTTAAATTATATTATCATTATTGTAATGTTCTTCTGACAATTTAAGTTGAAATATGTACTTCAGAACATAACGATCTTTTGGTACAGCAGTGCACAACTAGTAACGCCATCCTTTAGCTTAAAAAAGATGTAACTTCAAATAATTTTAGTATCGCTTTCAAACATACTTTGTGTACTGTTGAAAATGCATTTTAATAACTAAATGGTAATTTAAACAAATCAGTTTTTATTTCTTCCTTGTATATTTAAGCATCACAACTCGAAACTGAAGAATTGAAGCTGTAATAAAGTTTACAAATGCCATCATCCAGGAAATGTTCAGCTTCCTCTTTGTGGAAACATATAACCCTGCGTAACTAAAATATACAGCCCTGTTGCTTTTTGAAAAGCACATAACTTTTTTGTAATCTGCAATAAACTGTGATTTTTGTTTTGTCTAGTATATTGCTTAAAGTGAAGAATCCCTAACTCTTGTTAAACATTTTGCAGGAGAAATCTGTTGTGTTCTGTAAGTTCAAACGAGTTGTGCGTTACAGTATCATGGACTGGAGGGACTTGACAGAAGACATGAGGTTTGCCTTACTATAGACCTAGTATTTTCCCAGCTTTTAAACATTTATTTAATTGTATTTAATTTTCCATGAAAAAACCTTTATTTTATTTGTTTTAATATAAATTGCATGTTCATAAAGGCTTAAAAAATAGTTGGAAAAACTGTAACTAAGACAAAAATGTAAAGGAAAAATGAATAATAACCTTTTCTTTGTTCCTTTTGAGATTAGGGAAAATATCATCTCGCTTCAATGACTACATAAGCTGAAGTTACTAAACCAATAAAATTGTTCAAATTCTTATTTTTATGTTAATCTCATAGTGCACTTCTTGGGATCTTTGACGTTTTTGAATGAAAGGGGGAAATATTTTAACATTTTTAAAAAAATCATGTCTGATGTATTTAACTCTCTTTAACCACAGTTCTTTAGCAAGAATGGTGCAAGCATTAAAGAGAAGACTGAACTCCAAATGCTGTTCGTCTCTCTTGTTTCTGTTAAAACAGTGAGAATCAGAGAATGTCTGAACTTTCTGACATCTGTTAGTTTGTACTACAGTCGTCTACGTGTAATTTTGTTGTGTAACTACCTTCTTGGGTGATTTTTGTTGACATTCAGCCTGCTGCAACATTTTGCTTATGTTTGTATTTATTCCATGAAACATTCTAAAACTTTACCATACTTTATCATGCATATGCCTTAGTTTGAACATGTAGTGCCAAATTGTCAAAGGTACTTAAAAATGCACACCCATAATTCCATGTGCTACCCAACATTTGCAAATCAAATATTCTTACATTTGCAGTTACCTTCTTTGCTCATCTATGTGCTTGTTTTTGTGTGCTACATGCATTTGCATGTGTGTATGTATGTAGAAGCCCTGAAAAAATTTTATGTTCACTTCTTTAGAGGCATGTCTGAAAATTTGTCCTTAATTCTTTACAGCAGTGGTATCAGTCACTCCTTTCAACTGGGTGAAAATGCATCGGTAGTACTGTGTACAAATGGTTTTAAAAGGCAAATATTAACCAACATTAACTCTGACATAACTTGTTCTAGGTCTTGTTCCATCTGAAAACAGCTTTGGGTTCCTGGGTCTCCGAGCCTCTTCATTCTTCACAGCTACAGGGGATACTCGTAATTGTTTTGGTGAAAGTTCCCTCTCTCCAGCCTTTGTTCAGTTTTTCATAGTGGAGTCTGTGGCTCTTCCCTACCTGATTTTCAGTAGGTAACAATGGGACTCTTAACCATTCTTGATGCTGGTAGGGACCAACTACCCAGATTCAAATGCTGTCACTGTTGTGAGGGGAATTGGATGAATTCTGTTGTCATCAAGACTTTTCTACAGTCAAAAAGAGTGGGGTGAGCTGTGAGCATGACTTGTCCCCAAGTAAATCTTATGACTGTACAAATCGTTAAAGTACATGACATGGTTTACGATAAAGTGCTTACACTGCTATAACTATAGTGGCACAGGCAGTGACATTGTAACCCTAATACTGATGTGAGGCTGAACTGAATATAGCCTATACAATGGAAATGGAGTAATTAAAACCTCCCTAAACACCACATGCTCATAGCAAAACTCATTGACAGCCTCTGCGGCAGAATAGATGAGTAAAATGGCAAATTAAGGAACTATTGCTGATCAAAGAATTTGGTCTCCATGTGAAACAGGATTTTAATCTCCCAAGCAGCAATTGGTATTTTTAACCTGTGGAAATGGATAGATGCCTGAAAAAGAATATTGACTTTGTCCTCATGACCTCAGTTCTGCAGGTAGCAAAAGTAATCATAGTATTTGTTTTCTTAGTCTATTGTTAACCTACCAAATTTTCTTAAACTGTCCTTCTCCCTCTCCCAGTCCTGGCTTTGGTGTTCTTGGCTGCAAGGTTTAAATGGCCACAAAGAAATTTGCAGGATGACAGGAGTGAGTGGGACAGGCTTATTTTTAACCGCTATGTATTGTTATGCCTTTCATACCTTATTAGCTTTTCTCCTAAGTTTCCTTTCCTATTAGAGCCGTTTCCTTTCTTAGAAGATTAGAATAAATAGAACTGTGGTAATTTAGCCTTTATTCCCTGTTCCTTCCATTGGCCCTTGAAAGGAGACACCTTCACCTTTGTCCATGTCAATGGCCAAAGTGCAGAAGGAATAATCCATGAAGATTTGCTCTGTTCGCACCAGGAGCTGGTGGAGCTGTGAGATTGGTCACACTGCTGTAGTTGTTCCCTTCTGGTGAGCGTTGGCCTTTTATAAACCATTCTGAAGAGTCTGGTGGGAGCTGCTCACTCTGTTGCTAGTGAGGAGTCAGCCAGAGCTGGTGGTTCATTGCTGCTCCACTGCTGTATCTTGGTGCCCGTGCGTGTACTGGGAGCATGGAGTTGGAGGACTGATAGGCCTGCCCTTTCCTCTGCTCTATCTCTGCCTCCTTGGGTCACTGATGCATGTGTTCCAGCTAGGGGCGGCTCTAGCTTTTTTGCTGCCCCAAGCATGGCAGGCAGGCTGCCTTCGGTGAAGCGCCTGTGGGAGGTCCCCGGTCCTGTGGATTCTGCAGCATGCCTGCGGGAGGTCCCTGGTCCTGCGGATTCGGCAGCGCGCCTGCGGGAGGTCCGCTGGTCCTGTGACTTCAGCATACCCGCCACCAAATTACCGCCAAATCCATGGGACCAGCAGACCACCTGCAGGCAAGCTGCCGAAGGCTGCCTGACTGCCGCCCTCACGGAGATCGGCAGGGCGCCCCCTGTGGCTTGCTGCCCCAGGCACGCCCTTGGAGCACTGGTGTCTGGAGCCACCGCTGGTTCGAGCCTCCGACTTTAATGGGAGCTATGCATGCACAGTGAAATACTCACATCTACTGCAGTAGCTACAAAGTGTTTGGAGGTTTGTCCTGCCTTATGTACACAACATATTGATAATTGTCATGGCAAGTGACACTATAGGGAGACACTTCTATCAGGAATTTTTCCTGCAGCTGGAATACAGGGTGGTATGTGGGATTATTAAAGAATGGGGAGAGAAGACAAATAAGGGCAAATTTGGCCTAATTAGGCCACTGGTAATTATGAGTCCATCAGATCAGTATAATGTATATTTCTAATATAGCAGTAGTTGGACATCTTTGAACATACCAGTCAAAACCCTAAATTTCTATAAAGGGACAAAGTCAAAACTGGCAAGCCCAAAATTTGACATGCTGGTTTCTTGTATATCTGTTGAGAAAAGATAACCTAAGTACTGTGTTTTTTCTCTTAAATACTTCAATATTTCATTTTTTATTTTTTTTTAAAAGAGTCACAAATAGCCCTACAATAACACAGAAGTATGGGTAGCTAGCAGATGGCACAAAGGAGCTGGAAAGCAAACATGTTTCATTTTCAAGGTCACGAAGAGTTATAAACAACACTGAGCGAAAAAATATGTGAAAAATACCTTGAGTGCTGTTCTCTGAAAAAATATTTGAGTGCAGTTCTTGTTTTTGCTGAGGATAATTTATGGATCATGCTGCTTTATGAGTTTCAAGGCAGACTCAAAAGAAGCTCCCTCCCATCCCATCCAAAAAGGTTTGAGCTAATGGTAGTGCTGTGTAGCTGGCAAACTCTCCCAACATTATCCTGCGGGCAGTGGAAAATCTGCTTCCTTTTTAAAATAGAATGTTTTGGAAATGCCGGAGTGGTAAATATAAAGAAAATACCAGTTTCTGTGTTCAGCAACGTCTAAGAGCTGACACCTTTCCTGCAAGCTAGTAGCATCTTAGAGCAAGAAGTATTCTCGAGAGCAGCTGGATGGCAAGTTATAGAGTATGAATTGTTTGTGCTAAATAATTTTCTCTGGTTAGAACCTCTGTACAGAATGTACTATGGGCCAGTGTTGATCATTAGGGGGTAAGTTGTGTCCCAAGGACACAGCATTTAAAAAGGGGAGGCAGAGCACCCCAGGGAATGAATTGTGCGGCTCAGGTAGTCTCAATTCTCTCCCTTGTTTCCCCCCCATTCCCCTACTCCGGGGAAGTAGTAATCTTCTGCTGGCCTCTATTTAATGCCCCTTCACACCCCCACCCATACTTGCTCACAATACCTGGGTGGGGGAGGAGGGAGGCAAGGCTCAGTCTATTCATTGTCTATCCCCCCTGCAACCCCTTTCCTGCCCATAACCTGGTAGAGGGGGGAGAAGCACAAAGCACTCGCTAACACTGTACACCTAGCCTGGGCAGTTGCATGGGGGTGAGAAGGAGTCTCATTGCCCTTTAAGCTGCGTAGCCCTGAATCTATCCCTAAACTATTTGTCAGCTGAAATGTCTATGTGTCCTTGGTGTAGATGAGAATTTTTACTGGCACATCAGGTGTGAAAGAAAAACGCAGGGGAGAAATGCTGGAGAAGCATAGCCATATGTGGCACACGTTGCCAAGTGATGCTTAGCAACCTAACATGGATAATAGCACTTTGCAATGCTGAGCATGCAGAGTGAATGACGTTTGCGTGTATTACCAGAAGAGATTAGATAACGAGACTAAAGAGCTGGAGAAATAGAAGGTCACCCAGAGCCGAATGCAGCCCCAAAGTCACTGGGCACAATTGCATTGCCTTCAACAGAGCTATGCTCACAACAGGGCTGGGTTTGACCTTGAGTCTTAGCATTGTAAAATGTGGCAAATCTTCTGTGTGGAAGATGAAGTGGGGCACGTTAAGTTTGGTCACTCTCAGGATTGTGATCAGAAGTTGAGGTAACAGCAGGGCTGGCTCCAGGCACCAGCGAAGGAAGCAGGTGCTTGGGGCGCCCAAGGGAAAGGGGCGGCATGTCCGGGTCTTCGGCGGCAATTCGGCGGCGGGTCCCTCAGTCCCTCTTGGAGGGAAGGACTGGCTGCCGAATTGCCGCCAAAGAATGAAGCGGCGTGGTAGAGCAGCCGCCGAAGTGCTGCCCATCCCGGCTTTTTTTTTTCCCCTCTTTGCCACTTGGGGCGGCAAAAAAGCTGGAGCTGGCCCTGGGTAACAGGCATGGTTTAGTGATATCACCAGCCTTTGGGACCCTTCTTTCTATTGGAAACAAATAAAAGCCACGTTTACAAAGTGTTTTAAACTGGGGATGTAATTTTGTCAGATTTTTAGTGTCACAGCAAAATGAGGGCACAGGCACAATCCATTGCAAACAAAAATGCTAGGATGTATGTATCTGTCCTGGATTTATGGGGGCAAATGCTGATTTTCACCTGCAAATTCTGCATTGCGATGTCTATTCTGGAGGCGAGATTGCAGCTTGTGTAGGCACACCCAAACTAACTTTATTTGAACTAGCTCATTAAAAAATAACAGTGTTGCTGCAGTGGCACAGGGCTAACCGGCAGAGCACAATCCTGCCCAGGCCTGGATATGTACTGGGATGGATACTCCAGTTGGGATCACACCTACTGTGATGGTGCCAGGGTGGATACAAATAGATTTTAAAAAATATTTTTTTCAATATGTAAATTGGATTATTTTATTTAAATCTACTTTAAAATTAAATTTGAAATTGATAATTATGTTGAGACCTAAACTTATTAAAATGTACAAAAATTATTTATGCTAAATACAAAAAATAGTAGTAAGTAGTACATGTTGGCTGCCAAATTTCAAAGAAAATCAAACCACTGCACTGGTGGAAGTTACTGGCTATACATCTGAACAAGAGTTTGCTGAAGTGCTAAACCAGCTTTTGATGGCAGTAGCCTCTACTGATAAAATATTTTCTTTGTTTCAGTTTAGTAATCTAATTACTTTAGAAACCAATTTGGAGCAAGAAAAAGCAGGAAAGTTTGCTTTCTTCTTCCAGGCTCTGAATAATAAAGATCAAATACGACAGATCTACTGGAAACAATCAATTTCATTAACTACAGATAGTTTCTTTGTTTAATAAATCAGTTTTAAATTTAAAACATATTTTGATACATGTGTTTTCTCATGCATTCAGCACTTTTAAGGTAGTTTTATTTAATGAAAATAAATGCTGTTTTTGTGTATTTTAATTGAATTGGAATTTCCATCCCAATAATGCTTGACACAAATCACAAAAATAAATAAATAAATTAAATAAAACGTTTAAAAATGAAGAGTCTGGATAAATGTAACTTAAACTATATAATTGCTTAAAGATGTGTATATAGATACAGTAGTACCTGGTGAAACCCGGTATGGTTCAGTGGAGGCTGTTTCTGGGTTTACCAGGTAAAACTGCTGTCTGGATACCACAAAGATCTTGCTTTGAGTCTCAGTTTTAGTAAAATGCAGGATGTGCACACGGCAAGCCCAATGCACCAGATGAGGGACCTACGAAGTGAAGAATGTCTGCTTAGAGCCAGGCCACCAACTGAGAGACAGAACTTCAAAGATTTTTATAGATGGATCCTAAACCCAATACAAGAGAACAAATTAGAGGTATGTCTTCTTTGCTGTGTATTGACAGCAGTTCACAAACCTGCAGGATTTTGATTCACCAAAGCTCATCAGTTTTGCTTAGCTTTAGTTTCTTGTGACAGGAGGTCAAATTAATTTTTATACCATGAAATCCATTTACAGCAAAGGAAATGGCAATGAGTGAGGACTAATCCTTGTACTCTAGAATTTCCAAGTCCCAGAACCCAGTTGTCATTATGGAGGCCTCAGCTGCAGCTCCATAGTGTAAAGTTGTGTTGAGTTTTGCATTTACATGTACAATTTAGCTTTGTTGCTGAGCTGTTCATGTTCCTTTGATTAAAGTATTTTGTAAATTCTTGAAATATCTCCAATGTGAATGGACTTGTAATTGCAACTTTGCATTAACTTGTTGATGCTTTTTTCAGAGTGGTGAAAATAGTATCCTTCTATGACTCTTCGCCTTACTCTGTTGAGGTAATTGGGGGTGCAAACTCTCATAATTTGTGTTTTAATTAGAACAAAAAAGTAAATTCCTTTGTCACATCCATCTTTTCACTGGCTTCCAAGCTGCTGTAAAGCTAACTTCAAGGTTTCTCTTCTGGTTTATAAAACTTTAAATACTCTTGTAAACTTTTTACTTAATTTCCCTTCTCCTCCAGTTGGATTTTCTGGATGCCGGATTGTTGGAAGTGCTAAGAACAGTGACAGAGCATTTTTCAACACTCATCATGGCCCTATAACTATCAGTATTAAAGCACAAGAGACTGTAAATCCATTTAAAAACTTAATTTGAAGCCCAATTCTTGACCCAACTTTTTCTACCAGTAATGTTGTATTTACTGGAGTTTAAGGCAGCTGGGTTTTGTTTTTGTGTGCAAGTGACTGTAATATCACCTGGGTTTTTTTTATTAAATAAATAGAAATGGGTCTATTTCTCAGCTCTAAACAACCCTATAACTTTGAGGTAGTTTATCCATCCCTAAAAAAATGTTGCTATTGAGGTATAAATGGTACATAATTCTCTCTGTGGTCATGGCATTTCTTTTTGAGAAGTGAAAAATTAATATCCAGCTTATATGGATTTATATGTCAAGTAAGGGGAAATTAGCATATTGTCAATAAAGAGAATATTAATAATAATATGATAGAGGAGGAGGAATCTAGCAATGTTTCAATTAGGATACCAAATATCTTGGGATTGCAGTGGTTCTGAACACCACCGGTTTCATATTTCAATCTCTTTTGAACGCTATTCACTCTGTTCTATCAAATATCAAGAGATTCCTGACATGACTTTTTGTGTCAAATGGGCTCCATTTTCCCCACCTTTCCCCTTTTATTTAAAATACTATTGTGGTAAAAACTGGCTGACTAGGCTGATAGTTTGCTTTAAAATGATAACAAGAACGTTAAATTTGGACTAAGCCATTTTTTACCATCTTGAGGAATGCTAGGACAATGATGAACATTCTAAAAATACCTAAGACAGAAAGAAAGACAGAAGTCTGGGTAATAGAAGTTTTAATGTCTTTTCCTACACTTATTTAAAAAGATATGAAGTCCATCTTAAATCATTAGATCTTTTTCTTTGGTGGAGCATGAAATTATCTTGCTGGCTGGGCACGTTGATTTTGAGTCAAATATTTTATAAATTAGATACTAATGTAAACATTTTTAAGTATGATTTTGTTGAGATTATAAATGAAGCTGTTTGTGATCACTAAATAGAACATGCTGAAACAGCTTTCAAATGAAGTGATTATGGATTAAAGATGGGCCAAAACTAAAACCCTGAATCCAAAACATCTCTAAGTTCAGCCTCCTGATTTTAAGCCCAGAGGGTTCTTATTTTTAAAGTATGAAAATGTAGCGGAATCAGGAAAGATTTCAGCCAAAAACAATAAACAACTGTGAGGCAATTGGTCCTTTAATTCTGATTTTCATTTCCTTAAACAAACAAACAATCTAAGTGAAACCATGACAGCAGTTGCAGTATATTATTATTTGTGCCTTTCTCATAACAGCACAGGCTTGTTGCTGAAGAGTTCTGCAAAGCCTAAACTCCAACCAACTTTCATATCTTCATTGTTGGGGGAAATAAACTATTGATGGTAAACTCTATATAATTTGCTATCTTGTGATATTGGAAGGGGAAGGAATCTTTTCTGAAACTCACTGAGCATGAATTTTAATCTAAAGAACATCAGAATCTTGGTCATGAAAGCCTTGAAAGGCAAAGGTAAATCATGTATAAAGATAAATCATGGTAAACCAATATAGATTTTTCTTCAGCACAGTGATGGGTGTCCATCCTCTGTCAAAAATGGGGCTTCATGTGTGTAACTTTCATTTGCAAAGCTACATATTCATAAGATTATTTAAATATGTAGTCTCTCTAGCATTTATATATGTATATACATAACACACACTTTCTCTCTAACTACATATATATTTTAATAATCTCTTGATTAACCGCTTCATACAAAGAGAGGAGGGTATATTGTACTTCCTTTTAAAATATCTACTGTCTGAAAGATCTGGATATATACCATCTGGATGTATATATTTAAAATAAAAACACATTCTAAATGCTAAATTCTGTTGAAAGATGCTTTCCTTGAACTTGCCTCATAGTCTGAGTCTCAGGTTCTGTGTATTTGTAGAGAGTAGTCCTATGGTACTTGACAAACTAAGAGACCAATTAAATCCTTAGTTGTTGTACCAAGGCCTTTAAAATACAGTAAATCATGATACTTGCAAATTAAAATTGATATGGCTATTTTAAAAGTAGTAAATATGATCATCTATATTTCTAAAAGTTACAACAAAGTAGTAGCTATTGGAATATTGCTTAGAGTTATTCTATGATTTTGCATTTTTCAAAAGATTCTTTGGTATGAAAATGGTTACATTTTTACATTTGCAACCACCATAAATTTACCAAATAAGCCACTACTAGAACTGTAAACATATCAATTTGTTACAGCTACCAACCTACTAAGGTACCTTCTATCAGCATCTGGTGGTAAAAAAATTAAGGACAGTTTCTTCATTGAACGTGGGTGACATGTGGAGTTTGTCTTCAAAGGCAAGGTGAATTTTTGTGTGAGCACATTAGAAAAAATAGAAATATACCAGAATTTGTTCCTTTTTTTCCTATTGCAATTATACTAGAAACACAGTAGAGTTCTTTTTCTTCCCCTTTGACAGTAGAACTTTACTAAGTTTAGCATAAATATCTGGTTATTGTAATGTTGTTTGCTGTGTTGGTCCCAGGATATTAGAGAGACAAGGTGGGTGAGGTAATATCTTTTATTGGACCAACTTCTGTTGGTGAAAGAGAGAAGCTTTTGAACTACACTGAACTCTTAACACCTTGAATAGTCTCTTAGAATATGTGTGAACTACTTATGCTAAACACTCTGTTCCACCTTGTATTTAGTTGTGATAGTCAGGTTATGTCTACACTGCACTTAAGTCGTTCAAATTTTTTTGGTCGGGGTGTGAAAAAAAATCCCCCAGAACGACACAAGTTGTAATGACAAAAAGCGCCAGCATGGACAAGGCTTCGTTGGCAGGAGACGCTTTCCCGGCAACGAAGCTACCATCCCATGTTGGGAGTGGTTTTAGTTTTTTGTCTGGAGAGCTCTCTCCTGGCGACAAAGAGGCACTCCATTGCTTATCTTACAACAGTGCAGCTGCAATGGCACATGTGCATCATTGTAAGGTCCAAGTACCTTTTCCAATGCCTTTCTGTGCTGTCTATGCATATACTAAGGTCTTGCTTGTATGAGAGTGTCATGGACAGACAGTAAAGGGTTAAGAAGTTCACTTAGCCTAGCTGACACCTGACCAGAGGAACCAATGGGGGGACAAAATGTTTCACCCAGGAAAGAGGAAAGAGTCTTTTGTTCAGTTAGTTCATTAAGTTCTGTGCCAATGTGAAAAAGATCAAGAAATCACCCAGGGTATTGAGTATTAGAAAAGGAATAACTTAGCTTATGTTTATTTCCTTTTGTGACATTGTCTTTTTGCATTAGAGGCATAATCAAATTGGGTTTTCTTTTGTGTAACTAAGGTTCTGCCCAGGGAAACATCCTCTGTGTTTTAAATCTGTTGTCTGTGACAGTAGCTTGTATGCTAATCTCTCAGGTATTTCTTTTACACTTTTTCCTTAATTAAAAGTCTTCTTTTTAAGAACCTGATTAATTTTTTCCTTGTTTTAAGATCCAAGGGGTTTGGATCGGTGTTTACCAGGAAATTGGTGGAGAAGTCTCTCAGGGTTACCCAGGGAAGGGTTACAGTACTTGGGAGGGAGAGATTTTGGGGGGGAAGACAGAGTTTCCCAAATGACTCCTAAACAGCTGTTTTAAACAATTTGGGTGGTGGCAGCAACCAGATCTAAGCTGATAATTAAGCTTAGGGGTTCTCATGCAGGTCCCCACATCTGTACCCTAAAGTTCAGAGTGGGGGTGAGCCCTATGACTGAGAGTTTTACCAGTTATATCACTCTGAACTCCCCTATGTGGCTACTATATGAGTGATTTTGGTTTAGCTTAAATCCTTTTCCAAGAAACAAGCTAAACCCAACCCTCTCTTCCCCCAGCTTTTAATACTATAAGTGGGGCCCTACCAATTTCACTGGCCATGAAAACACATAATGGAGTGTGAAATCTGGTCTTTTGTGTACTTTTACCCTATACTATATAGATTTCATGGGGAAGGCCAGCGTTTCTCAGATTGGGGGTTCTGATCCAAAAGGGAGTTGCAGGGGGGGTCGCAAGGTTATTTTAGGGGGGTCACCCCTGCTTCTGTGCTGCCTTAACAGCTGGGCAGCCACAGACCAGCAGCTGTTGGCCAGCAGCTGCACAGAAGTAAGCATAGCAATACCATACCGTGTCACCCTCATTTCTGTGCCGCTGCCTTCAGAGCTGGGTGGCCAGAGAGTGGTGGCTGCTGACCAAGGGCCCAGCTTTGGAGGCAGCAGTGCAGAAGAAAGAGTGGCCATATCATCCTTACTTCCGTGCTGCTGCTGGCTGCGGCTCTGTCTTCAGACCTGGGCAGCTGGAGAGCAGCGTCTGCTGGCCAGGAGCCCAGCTCTGAAGGCAGCAATGCTACCAGCAGCAATGCAGAAGTAAGGGTAGCAGTACCCCCCCCACCCACAATAACCTTGTGAACCCCTACAACTCCTTTTTGGGTCAGGATCCCTACAATTACACCACCATGAAATTTCAGATCTAAATAGCTGAAATCATGAAATTTATGATTTTTGAAATCATATAACTGTGAAATTGACCAAAATGAACCACGAATTTGGTAGGGCCCTAACTATAAGTGTCCATAGGGTGGGGAGGAGGTTCTTGTATAACCGTCACTTTTAAATTCACACCTTAGGTTATACTGAAACTTTCCCATGTAGAGGAGGCCTTAGATAGATGGCCTGTCCTAGAAGCACCAATGATTAGCCAATACTTGCTCTATTGGCATTTGTTTGTTAAAGTAGCACATCAAATGTACAGACGTAAAGATTGTGGTACTTGAGGCTGGTGTTTTTGTTTTACACAAATATTGCTTGCAATTCCTGTTTGAAGAAAAAGTATATGCTATAAGAAGTGACTAACCAAGTTTAAAATTTGTTTAAATACATTTTTTAAAATCTGAAAGCTTGTCTCTTTCACCAAAAGAAGTTGGTCAGATTATAAAAGATATGACCTCACCCGCCTTTTTTTCTGGTTATTGTAATAACAGCTGTTCAGATTTCATAATACAAACCCCAACTCCTTGTTTGCAAAACTGCTTGAACACTGAAGTTACTTTAGATCATATCACAATTTCCATGGTTTCTTTACATAATTGAATGATGACAAAAATGATCAAATACAGTGTAGAAGTTATACATTCAGCTCTAATGTATTCTATGTAAATACCCTGGATAAGCTCTTAGGGTATGTCTAAACAGCAAAGAAAAACCTGTGGCTGGCCCATTCCAGCTGACTCAGTCCCGCAGGGCTCAGGCTGTGGTGCTGTTTTATTGTTGTGTAGACTTCTGGGCTCAGGCTGGAACCTGAGCTCTGGGACCTTCCCACATGTACGGTGTCAGAGTCCAGGCTCCAGCCTGAGCCTGGAAGACTACACAGCAATGAAACAGCCCCACAAGCCCGAGCTGAGCCCCACAAACCGCAGCAGTGGGTTTTCTTTGCTGTGTAGACAGACTCTTACTGTTTGTTCTAACAATGGTCACAATTTTAATACCCAAACTTGCAAATACATAGGCTTGGGTGTAACTTTGCCCTCAGGGGTAAAGTTATTCATTGCAGAAGTGTTCGCATAATTAGAGTTTTTTAGATTGTAATTTGAAAACTACATGGGTCATGTAGGGTCTGACCCTGTGCCAGTGAAATCAATTACAGTTTTGTCACTGACTCCAGTGGGAGCATGAGTAGGACCATAGGCTTCCCCTATTCCACTGACTTTCCCCATTTTATTTTCACTATTGGAAGAGGCCCCAATCTTGAAATTTCCAGATTAATCTGCTTTACAGTACAACCCTAAGGCTGCTGGAATTGGTGATGAAGAACTTAGCTTACTGTACCTGCACTAAACTTCCTTGCTGACTGAAATACAGTCAGAAATAAATAACCAGCTCCTTATTTTATTTTTTTAGGAAAAGCTAAGAGCTAAATACTGTTGTAAAGGTGTTGCTCATTTCATGGGCTTCTGTATCCAATTTCTAAAAACATATTTTTTGTTTTCAAGAAAAACTCTTTGCAAAAATCAACATGTAAACAAAAAACTACTTCTGTCTCATCGATTGCTTCATTTCTTCAAGGACTTTTCACTTCCTGGTAGCTGAGAATGAGTGAAAGGCAGATCATCCTCTTCTGGAGCTCCCTCCTGAGGGTGGACGACGAAACACAACTTCTGTCCCCAGTATGTCATGGATTCTGTGAAAAACACAAACTCACTTTGTTAATGTGATTGTTTGAGAGGACTCAGATACTCATCTCTGATGTGAGCACATATACATTCAAAGCTCTGCTGTTTATGCAAGTCCAAGTACGGTGAGACTTACCCCAGCATACCATATTATTGCTCTTTTCCAGTTAAAATGATGAATTAATTTTTTTCCTAAAGCATTGAGTCTTGAGAGTCAAAGGACCCTAAGGGAGTTAGGCACTCAATTCCCACTGACTTTCATAGGGTGGAAGGTTCCTAACCTTTCTAGATTCCTTTGGACTGCCTAGCCTTAAAAGCAAAAAAATTTCTTTTAAACCTCAAAGACCTCGTTCTAGCTAAGAGGTATGACTGTTGTGTGATTTATTTTCACTGGAGTGGCTTTCCTGTCTTATGCATGTGGGAAGTCTGGCTGTACATTGGGATGTATATCAGTAACGTGCTGGGGGAATGAACACATTCAAAAGCGGCACAAAAGTAGGGTGGGAGTGGGATAGAGCTAATGTCTGATTTGCCAAAGCACTTAAGTGTTGGTTTATTATTTATTTAGCACTTGAGCTCAATGAGACTTACTCGCATGCTTAAAGGTATACTCCTGAATAAGTGCTTTGCTGAACAGGCCAAATAAGCAAGCTGGATGAATGGAGGAATGTGCAATGTGAAAGAGGGGCAGAAAATATGCAAAGGGAGAATTACAGTACCCTAAATGAACAAGTTGCAGCATCATAAAAATAAAATTTGACATCTCCTGCCTCTTCCCACAGCTGAATGCTCATAGTCCAGCTGAATGGAGTATGTCAGACTGGCTCAGCTTACTTCTCTGGGACCTGGCACTGAACCCAGGCTATCCCTATCTGGATACCATTATGAAATTATGATTTCAATAAGGTTACTTTTTGAATATTTCCCCAATGTACAAGCCACTGAAACCTTTCCTAAATTCTAGAATGTGGTGTATTAATGAGAGAACTTTTGCACATGGGATGTCAGCTTCTTTGCAGAGAAGAACGGGTAAGCTAGTAGTGCTCTTTTGTAGTTTCCTGACAGTCACATGATAGCTATACCTCTTCACCACACTCTCTCTCTCTCTCTCTCTCTCTCTCTCTTTTTGCTCTCTCTAGTCTGTTGATTTTTATCTGTTTCTCTATTTGCATTTCACAGCCTGACCTTAGCATCCTTATGTCTAATTGAAAAATTAAGCACTGAAATGTTTGTACTTTGAGAGAAACCTAGTTTCTTCTGTGTACAGGTTTAAGGTCTAAAAATTGGCAGGGGATTCTTTATCAATAGGCAGTTTTCCTATGCTCAGTTATAAATCTGATGATCTCTTGTGCCATATGCATCACGTTTTCCTGCTTCTAGCTTTATATTGTGTATTGGCATTAAGTTCTCTTTCATGTGGTCAAGAAGTAAATAATTGGGATAAAATCTAAATACTTTGATCAGCAAAATCTTGTCCAAAGAGCTCCGCAGAGCTGCATAATTTAATGGTAGTTTTGGTGAATGCCACACGGTCACTGGGACCCTTTGTGGACTGGTAGAAATGTAGACCTGAGAGGTTGAAACAAATTCCTACATGTTCACGAACAGTGAGGCTGAATTAATGAACTATAATGTGTTCTTACCGGCTAGCCTATTTACACACTTTGGTTTATTTCTCCAGTACACTCCGAGAAAAAACACGGGCACTCCAGTTAATATGATAATTAGTCCAATTCCACAGACGACTGGCTCAGAATAGAAACTGAAGATCAGCAGAAATGCCCAAAATAGCAGGTAAGTGACTGGAACAAGGAGATTCACCTAAGAGGGGAGGGAAGAGAAGAGACGTACAAAAATGTAACAGCATTCTGCAAGGTATACAGGGGAGAGGCAGTGAGGGCTAGTGGATCGAGCAATGGATTGGGAGTCACAAAACTTGGCTTCTACTTCTATCTCCGGCAAAACGCAGCTGTGTGAGTTTAGGCTTCACCTCGCTGTGTCTCTGTTTCCTCTCCCATCCTTTGTCTGCCTTGTCTCTTTAGACTATAACTACTACTTGGCAGAGACATGTCTCTTGCTGTGTGTTTGTATAGTACCTCCCACCACAGGGCCTCTAGGCACTGCCATAATAAACAACAGGAATAATAATAAACAGTACTTCAAGGTTTGATATGGGATTTGAGGGATTTGCTGTGGTTGACATATTCTTTAGATTGTTAATTGGAAGACCCTAGGACTAAGAAATTTAGCTTAAATATGTTCACCTTGATAGGTCTGAAGATTTTGGGTTTCTTCCAGCGCAACACAATCAGGCCTATGATCGTCACTCCATAGCAGAGGTAGTTAATAAACGATACGTAATTAATTAATGTGTACGTGTCTCCAACAAGCATGATGATAATAGTGGTCAAACACTAAACAAGAGAGAAGAACATTCTTATTTGAGTCATCACCAGAAAAGCTTGCTTAAAAACAACAACAAGCAATTAAGTTCCTTTTATTTACATCCCATGCTACGTGTTGCTACTGATTCCTATGTGTCTGTTTACTACATAAAAAGGGTGCCACAAAAACCCAGGATGGAATGGTGCCTATAGATCTATTTATAAAAATGCATGGAGAATGTTCCCTGAAATGATGCTGCTAGTCGTGGTCATTCAATAACCCCTGTGCATACTTGCAGAGCTCTCCTCACTAATAACATGAATGGCTTTGACAAGTACTTGAAGCCCAATATTCAAAGGGGCCTCAAACCAGCCTTTGCATGTGCAGAACTGCGAGTGCCAATTAAGAGGTTGTCTTTGAAAATGTTACTGTTGATATTGGCATTGGGTAAATTTGATGACCCAGATCAAACAATGACTAGAGGACACACCAGAAGTGGAAGGAAGTGGCCTGGATACCCAAAGAGGTAATGTGCGTGGAGTAAGAGATAGCCAGGGTGTGTGTAGTTCTCCCCATTTTTCCTATAAAATGACTGTGCACATTTTTAAGGCCAAATGCTGGGCTTCACCCTGCACAGCCACCGAGATGGTGGGTTCTGAATAACTTCAGTGATGGTCTGTTGCATTGGGGTTGGGGAACATGCGGAAAGATGAGTCTGCAACCTGTGCACTGTGAACCTCATCCACGGGGCCTTCCGGACTAGCATTTAAGAAGTTTCAGGATAGCGATACAGGGAGTGTAGCTCATCAACCATGAAGGGGCCTGTAGCATCCCTGGTGCAGCTATATGGTTGAGGGGTTTTCCATTCCTTTGCGTCTCTTGAGCACTGTTGGCTGAACTCTCAGCACAACCCAGATATTAAAGCTTTTTACAACAACCTTGGCTTAAGGCAGAATTTGTGATACTCTGTTCAGAAAGCAGTAGAACATCTGCAATGCACCATAGCTGAAGAATAGACAGCATCAATATTAACTATGTACTATGTTAAAAATGAACACTCTTGAGAAAAGGTCTAATCACATGCCTCCTGCCCTGCAGGCAGCATATTTCCAGTGTTTGCACTTCATAATGTATACGATCAGGTTGCTCACAATGGGAAGAGGGTGCTAATGAACAGTAAGACCAATGAAGCTGACTGATTTTTAACTGGAGAATGCTATAGGATCTAAACTGGTGTAAGCTTTATTCCCAGGCAGAAGCTTTCTGTAACTCACTAACTTTAATCACCAAAACTTCCCCCTTGAATTGAAGTTTGTCCTTGCTTCCTAATGAAATCAATGGAGTTTTTAATCGTGGACGTCAGAGGGCACAGGATTGATCCTAAGTGCTGCAGGTGTAACTGCACTGGAGAACAGAGCACTTATTGTACATGCTTTTAATGGCTTCATTCCACCAATTTCTGTTGTGTGTTTTTAAAAGCTGCTAAACTCTATGACAGGACTTCTGGCAAAATTAAAGTTGCCTGTTATGGGAAAGGATGGATTTCTTGTAGACAAACATTCTGTGGTTAGTACATTTCTTTTTTCTAGGTGACCCGTATATAGTATAAAGAATAAAAGCTTTAGCTTTTCTTTTCTGTTTTCCCAGCCAGTGGGACACACTGAAAATGACCTAGATCATTAATCTTTTTTGCATTACTACTGCTTAGAAACTGGCAGGTGGAAATTTCCATGTATCAGCTTGCTTATTTGTACTTGCTTTGTTTGTGAATAACATTATTAATGCTAATAGAGCTGGCGTACTGTTTATGGGCCTGATCCTGAGAGGTCTTGCGTGCCTCACTTTCCACTGACATTAGCCAGGAGTTAAGGATGCTCAGAAGATTGCAGAATGGGACCCAATTTAGGTAATTATTCCTCACTAACCTTAGGTTTTTCAAACATCTTTTGATCACATTTTTACCTGTATTTATCAAAACTCATATGTATTCTGTAACAGTGCTGTGTTCGAAAACTATAATAATCATTCATCCATATGCAGTGTTACTGTCATACAAATGACCCAAAACTATAAAGTATCATCCACTAAATTCCAGAATCTGAGCACCTGCAGATCCCAACGTGGGATCCTAGAACTTCTCGTGATTTTGCTCCCCATTATTGTGAGCCTTCTCCCTGCTCAGATTCCTGATTCTCATGACTAGCTGGTTTGTGGTAATACCCCTGAAGGTGGGTGGCTCTCATGTGCCACTGACACCAGCAAATAATGCTAAGGGGATCTCGAGACCTTGTGGACTTTCATCCTGAAGCTGATGACTTGAAAAGGTTTAAAATAGAAGAGCATAATATTTTGTATCAATGTCATGTAATACCTCCATCTGATTTGCTGTAGGTACTCTCTTTGATTAGCTGGTTTGTGGCAAAGCCCCTTAGGCTGATGGGATCTCAGGTGTAGATGACACTAAGGCAATCAGATCTTGTGTTCACTATATAGGGATTTGTCTCCAGCATAATCCTGATCAAATGACCCTGTTGCCAAATTGGTTGGCCCCCATTTCCCCTTCAAATACTTTCTTGAGTTTTTAGAGTGGAGAGTGTTGCTTGTGTGCCATACTGTTTCCTCTGATGATTAACCTGGTGGACAACAGTGCCATGCATAATGCTTGGGAAAAGTTTCAAAACGTGTGACATAGGGTGACTGTACATCCTGTTTTGGCCGGGAAAGTCCCTTTTTAAAGCCCTGTCCCAGCCGTCCCGACTTTTTTGGTAAAAGTGGGCATTTTGTCCCATTTGCTTTTGCTAACTTGATCAGCTGGCAAGAGCAAACAGGACAAATTCCCACTTTAGTCAAGAAAGTGGGGCACAAAGGAACATGTGCGGGTGGTGGTGGTGAGCAGCAATGCTAGCTCCACACAGCGGGGGAGGCAGGGCTCTAGTGTGGGGCGGGCAGGGCTTGAGCGAGCAGCAACGCCAGCCCCAGCCTTTGGGAAATATGGTCACCCTAATGTGATAGCATCCAGAATCACTGAATCATAGAAGTGACCGCAAAGGTCATCTAGTCCAATCCTCTGTCAAGGTGCAGGATTTGCTGTGTCTAAACCATCCAAGACAGATGGCTATCCAGCCTCCTTTTGAAAACCTCAGGTGTGAAGGAGCTTCCACGATCTGAATCTACTGAGCTGTGCACCCCAATAAATAGACTTTTAAATGATTTGAACCCCATTCACTTTAAATTAATGGCCACATTGTTTAAACACCCAATTTTGGAAAGGAACAGCAAAAACATGATAATCTTCTGAGACCTTAACTAGGTCTGCCTTAATGCACAGGCTATGATTTGTTAAAAAAGTCCTGATGCATTAATTAGATTTGCCTAAAGTCTGACATAATTTGCTGTTGTAACTGTGTACAGTATATTACTTTTATATTACTATTTATATAGAAATGAATATTTCAGAGCAACATTAGTACATCCTGAAATGTAAAATAAACCCCTGCCGCTGAATGATTCAGTCATATGCAGTGTTGGTTCTGTAATTTGCACAGTAATTTAAAGGGAATGTTCTCTACAAACTGAGTAGCTGGCACTTGTTTGATTTGCCAGTTTTGCTCTGCACAGGGAGTTTGCTTATGCTCTAGCTAGCACAAAGTGATAGTCACTGACACTCAGCACATTATTTGAGCTGATATATTTTATGGACAAAGGGACTTTGCTTCATCTGCATCACCACAGCTCGGCTGCCCAATGTGAGTCCATACTGGAGCTGAATCTTGCTGGTTTTACACACCGCACAGATTGTGTAGTGCAGCTCAACCAGAAAAGATTCCAGACATTGAGTTATGTGGGTTTGTATGGACAGGGAAGATGCCAGGGCACTGCCACCTTTCGGCCAGATCATGATTTTATATAAACATAAACTATGCAGAACGGTTACTGAGAAAAATATAATGCTGGGCTGTGATAGCGCTACAGCTATAGCTAGCCACACACTGGGAGAATAACATCATCTATGGGTGTAAATCCTGGCTGCACTGAAGTCAGTTGACTACCACTGCAATGCAAAAGCCTCTTACTAACTGCAGTGGGGCCAAGATTTCAGCCAATGTGCCTGTGAGGGAATTTTCATGCTAGCAGTTATTGAAGCATGAGGAATGTAAAATAAAATATAACTGCACATTTTAGTCTTACTACAACCTTTTACACTCCTACTAAACTCTGGAAGGAAGTGGCCTTGATCCTCTTGATGTGTCGTGGAGTAAGAGAGAGTTGGGGGTGTGTAATAATTCTCCCTCTTTTTCTTACAAGATGACTATGCACAGTTTTAAGACCAAAAGCTGGGCTCAACCCCACCACCTTGGTAACAACTCAATCTGAGTAACAACTTGTGGAACTCACTGCTATAAGATAAGTTTACATTGTGTAAAAAACCAAACCAAGAAACAAATCTAAATCCTTCCTTTCTACCTTTTAAAGTAGCTTTTTAATGTAATTGGGTGTCCCCCTTGTTTTACTCAATGTGTTCAGCTGGTATATGCTTCTTTTGGATCTGTTATGTTGATCTTCTCTACTCACTTTCTTTACAGGGCCAATGTAAAGGGGAGACAACCTTATTCTCCAGAAGCTCAAGTTATCACTGCAGAGCATCAGTGTAACACTGCACAAAGCATATCATTTTACTGAACGAGTAGCATTTAGCCCTGTACCTGGAGCCCACTATGGCTATTAGCTTGGCAGCAAGCTCTAAACTAACCCTGTGGAGTGGAATTAGCATTGACTACAGGGAGATTTTCTCCACATTAAACATTTGCACTGAACTAACAGAATCAGTAAAAGGGCTCACAATTTCTTAAATTAAGCATTTCAGTTTGCAAACAAAGATTTTTCTAAATTGCACTCCTGTTTAAGCAGATGAAATGTGACAGAAAAAGTAAAACTTACACACACTAGAAGGGCAGGGATTGGGGTGCAGTGTTTAACGTGAATCATAGCAAGCAAGCTGGGCAAGTGACCTTCACGAGCTCCAGAAAAACATAACCTGGGAAGCAGAATAGGAACATTCAGTATACAAGTTATTCCAACACTTAGCTGTATTGTTTCATCAGCCTTAATTGGCTTAATTCAAAGCCTGTGGGAGTCCCTGAGTGGAAGGATTTTCTAGTCGTTAGGGTGCTAGCCTGATACTTTGGAGACGGGGGTTCAATTTCCTGTTTTACCACACGCTTCCTGTGTGCCTTGGGCAAGTCACTTAGGCTCAGATCCTCAAAGGTATTTGGACATTAGGAGCCCATGTACCTTTGAGGAGGATCTGGGCCTTAGTCTCAATCTGGCTCATTAAATAAAGGCCTAATAGAACTGCCCTACCTCAAAGGGATGTTTTGAGGATAAATACATTAAAAATTGTGGGCTCTCAGAGTCTCTGGGGATGGGAGCCATATAAATATCTGCGATAGAGCCTAAATCAACAGTCTTTCCAATGACTAATGGGCTTTGGATCAGGCCCAGTATCTCTCAAGGTTTTATTTTTTTAAATAAATTGTTATGAATTGTTGTATGTTTTTAAATGTCCTCTGGTTTGTCAGGTCTCAGCACATTTTGAGAGCACGAAGGTACATGACTTGGCTAAGGCACTGACGAGCTGTATTGTTATCTCTTTCCTGACAGATGTTTGTATTTTATTTTCTTTACAGAACTCATATTTCTATTAAATTAAAAAATGTAATAGACTATAGGCAAGATTCTAGTTCCAATTATGCCAGTGTAAACTTCCCTTCAAATGAATGGGTTTACTTTGGATTTATGTCCATGTCACTGAGAATGGAATTTGGTCCTATAACCCTCATTTCTTCAATCTACTTTTTGAACTAAGCATAATTTAGCTTGTAGCTACTGAAACTTTATTGTAAAATTACATTGTCTAAATATGTAACCAAATGTAACCAAAACCATTCCATCACACCTTCAGACATTTCCAGTAGATCATAAGGGCTCTTTTGCAGGAGATCCTGCTATTCAGTATGATATCTGCTGACTGAAATGGAACAATTCATAATTTAATGCATCTAATGTGCCCAACACTGAGATCATTCTATAACACATAAAATGTTTAGCTAGCATTGTTGCAGCAAATTACATTAAAACATCCCCTCCCCAAATTAGACAATGTTCATAAAATTGTACTCCAGCTAACCTTGATGAGGTAAAAAGGTATCCATTTATTCCTCCAAATGTAGATAAGGCCACTGAGACTGGCATAACCCAGGAAAAATAGCCCAGTAACTTTTCACCAAATGTCTAAAGCAACAGAAGGCAGAGAAACTGAAATACACTGCATAGCACAGAACTGAAATTAAAGTATATTTTAGACATCCATGGAATGGTTTACTTACTACTGCCACAGCATTGGAGGACAAGAGCTCTTGAGGTGACATGGCAGTGAAATATGCAATATTGGTGAATGTATACACAAACGTCACCAATGGGATGGATATGAATATGGCACGAGGTAGGTTCCTAATTGAAGAATTAGGAGGTTTGATAAGAAATTACATTCGCATATAACTGGACCATACCACCCCACCCCTTGTCCCACCCCCTCATGGCAACTTTGAGGAAGTTTATATCCAGTTTTGTGCTTTACTGCCCTATTGCTACATAGAACAAAACAAGAGAAATTCCCCTCCTTCCTTTCCCCATCCCATATCTGTACTTCTCTCAGTAGCTTGACATATTGCATTTCTGAGAATACTAAAACCATTACAGGTATGTGTACGTTATAAATCCATATAACACAGGATATCACCATACAGCTGAAGACCATCAAACAGAATTTACAACATGGCTGTGATGGAGATACCAGAAAGCTGCTTCTTCATAAAGAATTCATGTAAGTTTTCTATGCTGTTTAACCTATTACTGTGGTAACTAACAAGACTAATAATGTTCCTGTAAGTTTAATTTAGTTAACACGAGGCTCTCTTTGATAAAAATGATGCCATGGAAAGTAATGGACTTGCCTTTTTCTCTCATTTATTCACTGAGAAACTTTGCCAAGTGACAGAAGCATGCTATAGACCCTGAGAGCTGTTTAGTGTGTACGCGCCACTCAGATTTTTGGCTTTGTCAGATTAGCAAAAAAGATTAATAAATAGTTTTCATGAGTGTAGTTTTGCAAGGTTTCGGTATAGACATAAGGTTGGGTTTTATTTCTTTTCCCTAATGAAAATAGCTTTATTGTATATTTCTCCCTCAAAAACTGTAGAATTGATAAAATTCTGTTGCAAAACTTTCAGTGAGTTGGAATTGGCATCTCTAACACTCTATTGATAACCCATCAGGTTAAACTATGTGCCAAACTTTTTTTTTTCTGTAGCTAAAGATGTTACAAAACACAAACTGAATTATTTTTCTTCTTAAACTCGTGCATTTGATAGCAGTATCCTATTTCTGCTGGCAATCACTACATTAACTCTTTCCCCTGTTTCTTTTTTGCTCAGAAAATTCTGGATGTTTGTGAAAATGTTTACAGTTGCTTGAGAGAGCACCATACCTGCCTCCTTTCCCCCTGCAATTCTTTAAAGATTTATAAATATGCATAACTTTATGTACATGAACATCTCACTACTTACATAGGTTAAGTCAAAGTATGCAGATAAGTTTTTGAAGGACTGAGGCTGTAATTTGTTTCCATCCAGAATGTGTAATACCTGAAAGTATACCTTGCTTAATTGGGGTGAGGTATGTGTGCTGAACATCCAGAACCAATTGAAGACCCAAGAAGTGTCATGTGAATTCATCATTCCATTTTTTCATCTCAGAAATTCTGAAACCTTTGTGCTTTTGCTGCTTATGGGTGGAAATCACTCTCCCCCTGGCTTTTCAACCATGATGCGGGATAACTCATTTCAAAGCCTGGACTATCAGCACCAAACCTGATGCCAATCACCCTTAGAGAACTTTATTTCTACAGCCAGCAGCCAGTATCCACACTGCACATACCACAGAAGAAGGCAGGTTCAGAAGTGTTTCATAAATGGAGTGGGGTGAGGGGCGGGGGAAGGGAAAATTCTGCCTCTTCTGTAAAAAGACATTTTAATCTCTTCTTTATGTGTTCCCTTTGGGGGAAATGTTGTCTGAAGAACCAAGACCATAGACAATATGTTTTCGTATTATATAGATATAAAATACACACACATATAAAATATAATGTAATTTTGTGAGGCATCCCATCAATGGTATAGATTAATATATAAACAATAGCTAGTTATGTTTAGTGCCATTAACATATAAGCAATAGGTAGCGATATTTATGTCTAGTCCCATTAATATAGATTAATATGTAAGCAATAGACAGTTCAATAGTGCCATGATATCAGTATTACACCTATATGATATCTTCGTTCGATGAGAGCTATGTCTAACTTGATGAGCCAAAGACATTGTTAATTTCAGCACCTTCATTTAACTTGCCCCATATGGGATCTAAAAAGGGAGGTGATAACCTTAATAACCTTTACTTTAGGTATGTATAGATAGTTAGTGATGTCAGTCCTGCTGCAGAACACTCTATGCATGGTACCAACAGACTGACCCCACTGTCTTTAACTCAAAAGTATCTGGGTCATATGGAAATAAATACTTGCCTGCGGGGATCAACTAATTCTTCTGTTACATAATTCAAGAAGTTCCACCCACTGAATGCAAATGACCCTTGAAGAAAAGCTAATGCTAACTGTCCCACAGATGGAGACATCCAAAAATTGAATGCATTGCTTGGTGTCAGTTCTTCATAGTTTCCTATTGACAGAACAAAAGCAAGAAGTTAAGTCAGAAGTGTAAAATATTTTGATGCTGATTGGTGGAAGTGCTGATTGGTGAAAGTTGTAAACTTCCTAGAATTGTGCCCATTCCATTTTATATTATGTTTACTAATCTTAGACTGTGCTTCACTGGTTTGCACCCTGAGAACTGAGAAACATTAACATCAAACTACCAGTGCTTCCTTTAGATTCTCATACAAAACTGTCCTGGGGCACAGCCTTGATGGTATAAATTGTCATAGCTGTATTGATAATGGGGTGGGTGCAATAGGCTTTCCAACGAGAATTTAATTTAATCAATAGTAAAGTACTAGCTATATTGACAGAGCTGCCACAAAACCTGTGATCCCATTGACTTCAATGGAACTATGACAATTTATATTAGCTCAGCATTGGTATCTGATGTCGTAAGCTCTCATCTCTTCTGAATGGAGTGAATGTCTCCTCTACAGCAACCCAGGGTTCTTCAATAACATTCACTCTACTCAGAAAAAAACCGTGTAGGGCAGGTGGAATTTTTCAGGCTGTAGGGCTTTTTTATTTTTAACCTGGAAAGTGGTGCTCTTGCCTAATTATGCCCAATTTGTTAACCTCTCTTCCTGGTTAGTTGTAAATACCGTATTTCTGTCCTCTCTACATGACCCATTTCACACATGCTGAAAACATCATCCTCCCTTGGGTCCTGTGCTTTCCATGATGGGGCTGAATCAGTAAGATACCCAAGTACTTGTCTAATTTTAAGTATGTGAGGAGTCCCACTGCTTCCAGGGGAACTGGAACTACTGCTTACGTTGCTTGTTGATTTGGGGCCTTGTATACGGAGTTCATCAAAAGCAATTTAACATTTGAAGAACAGGTCACTGATAAAATTACACTATAAATCTACCCAGTGAGATATTTCTCAGTATTTCAGTTCAGAGCTTTACTTTATTGAAAACAACAGTTTTCTCTGAGAGAGAAACTTGTGTAAGGATGCTACACAATTATTTTTGTACTATGTTGTCTGTTTGATAATTACTTATCACTCTATGTTCTGAAGAATACTTCCTTTGTGACTGCATCCATACTTGGAAGAAATCTTGTAGCTTCAATTAACAGCAATTAACATTAATTATTTTCAGTTTTGTCACATATTTCTGTTCAGCTTACACAGTGGTGTCTTTGCTAGGGTCTGCTTGAAACTTGCCCTCCCACAGATCAAGTAACAGCTACCTCCTTGTCCAGTTTCTTTCAAATCCAAATGCTTGCTAATCAGCGGAGAACTCTGTCAGCAGGGGAAAATGAAATAAGCCCTCAGAACTCTTCTCTGGCCTGCTAAGAACTAGAAAACAATGGGATGGGTGCAATAGGCTTTCCCAAGATAATTTAATTTCACCAATAGTACAGTATCAATGTTTTGGCTCTCCCAGTGAGTACCTTTAAAGATCTGTATGAAGCCCATAGTAATGATAAGGGCCAAGGCTAACAGTTTTCCTGCTGTAAATATATCCTGGATGCGAGTTGCCCATCGAACGCTGGAGCTGTTCACCCAAGTCAGGAGTACTAGAGAGCAGAAAACTGAATTCAGTGAAACAAAATTTTGTATATTTCAGAATATTCATTAACAAATGCAGAGAAACATAGACTCCTAGTTTCCTATCAGCAGACCAGATAGAAATTTAGCTTGGGTTTGGATGGGTCTGACGAGCAGGATTAACTCCACCCTAGAAAACTGCCTGTTTCAGAAGGAAGTTTGCCAGAGCTCTATCTCGGATGCCCCATCAATACTTAGGAAGTCCTAATTGTGGGGAGGGACTTATGTGAACTGAGGGCATGTCTACACTACAAAATTAAGTCAACCTAATTTACGTTGGCGTACAGCTGCCGCAGTAATTAAATTACTTGTGTGTGTCTACACTTTGCTCCTTGTGTTAGCAGTGTGCATCCTCAGCAGGAGCACCAATTGAACTGTCAGTGTGGGGCACTGTGGGATGGCTTCTGAAAGCCAGCAACATCAATGTTAGCAATATGGTATCTATACTGACGCTGCGTTGACATAACTGCATTGACATTGACTCTATGCTTCTTGTGATGGTGGAGTTATTAAAACAGTGTAGTGGGCAAGTTATGACAGCAGGAGCGAAATTTTTGTGTAGACACTTACATAGTTAGGTTGACATAAGCTGACTTGCATTGACCTAATGCTGTAATGCAGACCAGGCCTGAGGGGAAGTGGTGATTCTCTCCATCTCCTTTCATTCTGATTTTCTCCCCTCTGGGACCTTAGTAATTAATTAAGCAATGGTGGCATTTGGTTTTTTACACACACATATAAAGGACTTATGAATTGCTAACCCATTTGTTGAGTTAGCAACAGTGGCTTAAATGCAGTAAAAGGGTCTTAGTTACTCATACTGAGCCCCACCCCTTATTCACCTTTCAACCTGAACCTCAGACCTCAGTTTATATCTAATCCAGCTGTGCACACCTCCTCTTTGGTCCATTTCTTTGTGGAATATAGTACACAATGAAACTGAAAATAAGACTTAGCTGAGCCAGCATGATATATAGCACCTCCACTCCCTACATTCAGCCTCCGACCACCATAGTGGAACTGCCTTGGTTGCTGCAAAGGGGACTTCAGTTGACCATTGGGGTGGGGTGGGGGATAGATTTGCCCCTAAGAGAATATGAAATCTCTTTGACATAAACTTCATAGGAGCATAAAGAACATTAGGCAATACTCACATAAACACACCATGGAGAGGACCCTGGAGGCATTATAAGGTGGGATGCAATTAGGGAACACGGGTTGTAGAACATAGTTTGAAAATGTCAATGCGATAACAGCCAGGCTGGTAGGGTACATGATAAGCACTGCACTCCATAGCAGCAAAAAACTGTATTCACAAGAAAAACAATTGGTGCTGCTGTTACACCAATAAGAATCATTTGACTGTACAACAGTTTCATAATCTGATGACTATAGGAGCCTCAGAATTAGGTAGCTATTTTTCTAAACTCCACCAAAATAATCACTTCTCCCCCACAACCTTTCTTTATTCTTATTTTCCCAGATCAATCTGTTTTTTCACATAAATTTGATGTGATGTAGCACACAGTTTAAACATGCACACAACAAGGAGTAGAGACATTCTGTCAGCATATTGAGTTAGCTTTGCATGTCACAATGGGAGTATCACCAATGGATTAAATGGTGCCCCTGGAAAGGAAAAAGATGGTTCTAACATTATGTGTTACCACACCACGCTCTTTGTTCTTTAATCTTAAAGTTGTCTTGATCATTGTCTAATGGCTAGAACAGAAGTTCTGAGCTATGTTCCTGGCTGGGCCATGGACGCTGTGACTTGTGTCAAGTTTCTGCCTGCCCTTTACTTATAGGTGCTTCTGTTTTTGTTAGCCCAACCTGAGACACATAGGACCTGAATAAGAGCAACTGAGCACCCGCAACTTCTACTGACTTCAATGGTAGCTGAAACGCTTTGCCCAAAAGGAGTGAATACTTTTGAAAATGTAGGCCTTTACATCCCTCAGTTGCTTACTCTGTGGAAGGGGATAAAAATACCTGCCTCAGAAAGATGTAGGAAGGCCTAGTTGATGTTTATAAAATGAGATTGCTGGCTGAAAGGGGTATATAAAGAAAATGTATTATTTTGGGTTATTTGGGTTGCTTGTCTCTGACGAAGATATTTTGATGTCCACTGGGCTTCCTTCTTGCAGCAACAGAACCTTCAGACCTCACTTCTGAACACTTTAGAGGCATCCCTTTGGTCAGACTTAGCCCCACAAACTTTCCACATGTTCAGTGGTTTTTACTTTAAGAGGGAAGCAATTATCTTAACTTAAAATACATTTTTTTTCTTATCAATTGGATGGGAACTATGTGGTAAGATATAATCAATACAAAACTAGATGCTACTGTTTCTTTTTTATAGATATATAGTAGTGGAATGCACAACACAGATGCAATTGTTTCCCAGGCACCTTTTCTTGGCTACTTTCTAGTTCATACTAAGGCTGCCTAGTCCAGGGCTGTTCTCTTATAAGCTCTTCTTTCCCAGCATGCCTTTCTGTAGCTGGCCCTTTAAATCTGGCAGAGCAAAGCAGCTCTAGCCCTAAAGGAGTCATTTTGCAACTCACTGTCCCTTGCTGCACCCTTCTTTCTTGTAGCTAGTTAAGTGCTCATCATTCCTGTTATGTTAGTTTCCCCCTTTTTTGTTCCAGTGGAGCATGGCAAGTTCTCGAACTTCCTTTTTCTTATAAACTGTTGTATCATTAACTTTGTAAATCAGCTGGCACGTGGAAATAATTGGTTACATTTCCAAATGACAAAATGTACTTTAAAAACCCAACTACATTTCTCTCTCTCTTTACTTTTTTTGAGTGGCTCTTTCCCTCCATTTGCTACAGTTTTCATTTCTTTAACGAAGCAGCTCAGCCAAGTTCTTTCACACTGTTTATTATTATTTGTATTAACCAAGCACCTAGAAGCGCCAGTCATGGACCAGGATATCATTGTGCTAGGCACTGTACAGACACTGAATTTTACATAATAATTGCTATCCTGTGGCAGTGTGAAAAAGCATAACACTGGGGGTTTATCTGTGCTGTTGGTAGCTATCTTTGGGATGTGAATTTTACTTAGTTATAACACATTTTAAAGTAGAAGTTCTTTTGGATTCTCTCAAAAAGAATTTATTTGGATTATAATGTTAGAGCTTGAGGGTTAAATAATCAAAGATTAATAAGACTTAAAGATTGAAATAATCAGTTGTTGACAATGCTGACTCACTTGATTGCTTTTCTGGTCAAATGAAAGTGCCCCTTTCCCCTCAAACCAGCCTCTGCCTGTGTGTATGGAATTTTGATGGGTGTGGACTGGTGTGAGTGTGCTGTAGTCCTGACACCTGTGTGTGCAAGGACTGGAGTGTTTGTGGGGAAAACTCATGAGTTTTTCCCATGAATATTCTAATATCTTCATGTACAGTGGTGAATGCAGCTAAGTCCACATAGTGGTGTATACAGGTGAAAATACATATGCCTATTGGAAGCAAGAATTTGAAAATCAGATCTTAAAAGCAATATCTCAGTCAACATCGGCAGTCACGTGTACATTGCAATACTAAACACATTAAAATTGGTGTTTGGTACTATGAAATTTACTGGGAATGTGAATAATTCAGTAGAGAGATCTGATATTCAATTTGTTTCACATGGAATGAAATACATGCAGGTTTGATAAAACCAATTAAGTTAAATGCAGATTCTTGCCAGAGGATTATGAAGCTGAACTGTCAAACAGGGAGCTCAAAACAGAGCTCAAATAATGATGAAAGGATGATACAATTAACATTAGGCATATTTTAATCTTAATTTTGCTATTAGTCTCAGGTGTTTTAATTAAATCCTGGTCTTGAGTAAAAGCTATTAACACTTCAGCCCAAACTGGTATTTGTTAAAAGAAATTCAATTTGTTCCTATTAAGTTTGGGGGAACTAATGCACAGATGGTTATGCAACATGATGAGTTGCCACGGTAATGTTTAGCTCTAAACTACAACACAGGTGGGAGAATATGATTTGCAGAACAGAAAAAGAACTGTTTTGAGTAAACTAAGGCCTGGCCTATATTTAAAAATTAGGTCTACATAGCTACCGTGCTCAGGGGCGTGAAACCTCACCCTCCTTGAATGTCTTTATTAAGCCGACCTAACCCCCTCACTATAGACATGGCTAGATTGATGGAAAAATTCTTCTGTGGATTTAGCTACCACCGCTTGAGGAGGTGGATCAGCTACAGCAATGAAAAAACCCCTTCAGCCGCTGTAGGAAGCATCTGCACGATGGCACTACAATGGTATAGTTGCAGTGTTGTAGCTGTGCCACTGTAGCACCCATAGTGGAGACATGGCCTAAGGTTAACTTGGGATGAAATGAGACAGGACTTTTTTGGACACAACTGTCTTTAAATGTCTGTATTGGCAGTGGAATACATAACTGCCAAACTAAACAGCAAAGCAAGTGGTTAAAGCTGCAGTGTTTTATCTTATTAACAGTTCCAGTCATGAAGAAAGCATGCCAGGGGATTTTAACCCAAGTTGATAATACAAAAAGTTCAGTTTTGAAAAAAGAAAGGGCAGTTACACCATGTACTCAGTTAAGTGCCCCAGGCATTTGAATGGAAAGTCATTTTCCTGAGACTTGATTTGTGTGTCTGAGAATGTCAGGAAAGCAGAAGCTGAAGCATTATCTGATAAACTTTTGGGATTGCTCTGTAATTCACTATGGTGGAATCTGAGATGTTAAAATCATTCTCACCTTACCAAAGCTGAGAAGGAGTCAGACATTTCAGAAAAAGAGGTTTAGACAGTTTAAAATAAAAACTAGGGTCCATAGACGCTGACTTTTGTTTTTCCCAGTGGGTGCTCCACCCCAAGACTTCCCCTGCAACTCACCCCTTCCCCCAAGGCCTTGCTCTCGTGCAAAGGGACACTGCTACACTGTGGGTTTTGTGTGATTACTAAGGAAAAGGACAGCAGAGTTACAGGCATGATTTTAAAAATGCCTAAGGGGAAGCCCAGTTCTCATTAGAATTAATGGAAATTGAGTGCCCCACTCCCGTAGGACATAAGTCTCATAAACATATTTGTAAAGTTCCTCGAAGTGCTGGATCTCAATCAGCTTGGCCTTAGAAATTCAACATTTTGGTTATTTTGTCCTTGATGTTTGCTGCAGCAAAGAATTACACCCTAGGCGCACGGTCCTGCACTCCTTTCTCATCTTCCTACTGTACTCCTGGGACATGCAGGCACAGGGTCATTCCTGCCATAAAGAGTAACACATAGGAGGCTGCTACCATTTTCTTGTCTATACCCTTTCCTGCAGCTGCTTCTTCCCTCATCTCATGCAGATGCTCAGTCCCTTCACAAAGCCAATCTCTCTACCTCTCTGCCCCCCCCCCCAATATCACGCACCATATTCCCAGCACCATCCTACCACTGTTTCTCCATCCCTATCCACCTACAATGCTCTTACTCCTATATGGCCCTTCCCATACCAGCTACCTTCTGCTTATCTTTTCCTCCCTGGCTTTTAAGTAGTTCCCACGGCCCTTCACCACACGCCTGACTAGGATTCCCTGTTGGCACCCCACTTTTCTACTGACCAGGTTTCCCTCTCAGATTAACCACTATCCCAGTGAGCAGACTTCTGTAGTGATAACTGAGGCCTGGTGAGCCTAACAGTAGGAAAGTGGATACAAGTTTATAAAGTGTTAAATAACTTATCACAATGAATGTTGATGGGAAAGGTGTAAAAGGGAGACAAAGACCAAATTAGTCTGAACAAAAAGGCCTACTGAAATAACTCAATGATTGTTACAATCATGCCTAGTAAAAGAAAGAAGAGTGGGACTAGAAATCAATGGACTAAAATCAGTGTGTTGGAAATTAGGCCCAGTTGGTGGACAAAATAATCAGGGGATGGACTATTTCACACACCACTCACTTCTGGGTCCTCAAAAAGAGACTTTGGGGGAAATTAGCAACCACAATGCTGGCTGCCTGAAAGATGGGAGACTACAAAGGGCTTCACCATTATGGCTGCCACCCTGACATCTCCTGGAATCCACAGTGACACTACTGGGCCTGATCCTGAGAGATGTCCTGACTAGACTTGGCCAAAGAAAAGGACCCAAATGACATAATCACCTCCACTGGCTTCTGCTAAATCCCAAATACCATCTGGGGTGTGAGATTTAGTTACTCCCCTCGTGTGTTCTTTTCCTTCCCCACTTCCCCAACTGTCACTTAGCCAGAAAAGGTGCCTGAAGACTCCTCAGCTAAAACAACCCTGTGTCATACTCCTCTGACAGCCTTTGGTTCTCTCAGGAGCACAAATGAAGTCATTCTGGAGATAGAAAATTGGAGCATTGTTTTTCATCAGGAGATAAGATTATACTTCTCTTGATATTGCCTGGCTAGTGTAGACCTAAAGAAGAAAGCTGCTCCCACTTTGATTAGGAACTAAATCAGATTTTATTCTCCAGTTTTTGATTAGGGTTTTTCTCTTACTCTCTTTTTTTTTCTCTTACTAAAATTAATTGATATTGTGAAATTGTGGGGGTGAATACCGACTTTCTGGGTTCCCTTAAATGAAACATTCATAGCATAGCAAGTGGCATTGTCTGTAGTGTCTTATGCTTTTCCCCTCATTTCAAGGAGCAGCCATGATTACAAAAACTGCTGGCAACATGTCCATGGAAGCAACATTGCTAACCATGGGAAGCAGGTGGCAATGTGGAAGAAAGTGGCCCTTGTGTGGACATTGTGTTCCTGTAACAAAATCCCTGAGCTCAGCCGGGCTGGCTGTGTGTTCACTAGAAAAAAAATATGATAGTAACTTGAGTTGGCTACCTCCAGGTAAAATTTTAGTTGAAGACAAAACAGTTTGTAGTTTTCTTGAAAGTAAACCATAGTCTTTAAATTGCTAGACCTAGTATTTCATGTGAAAACTACAAACTGCTTTGTCTTCACTAGGATTTTGCCATGAGTTAGCTAATTCGAGTGAAGAATACTGTCCACCCCCCAGGGGAAAACAATGCCGCATACATGGAGCCATCTAACTTTCTATTCTCCAATGGAAGAATTCAAAGTAAACTCTGCTGGTTAAAATTTACGTTCTCCATTCCTTATCTTGAATTATTCCCACAAGGGCATAATGAGCCACTTAGTTCTTAAGAGAATAGGTAGCCTGGCTGTTTTAACGTCTTCAGTCCTGAATTCTTTGGTGCTATATTCAAAGTGTGTCACATAAGTGGCTAATAGGTGTTTGAGGGATTTTAATAAAGTGATAGTTCATCTCAGGAACCTAGGTTCTCAAAGAAATTTGTTTAGTGGCCTGAATCCTGTGGTCAGTATCTGAAAGTTACCTTGTAATTTTTTACATTTGCAGTAGCTGTCTGTACACAGAAACAAACTAGTGGATGTGTGGGAAAACAGGACTGTAATCTGACAAGCATGAGCAAAGCTATAGTCCACAGGGAATGTTTCAGAGTGCCTGCTTGTATTACAGGCCTGGGACTCGCTGTCCTGAGCACAACAGTTAGCTAAGATGAGAGAATATTTTTGTTTAATACTAAAAAAAGCCAATACCAACCCCCATTCATTTTGTCATTTAAGTTTACACAGAGTGTGTTTGCTCTTCATATATAAAACATAAAACACCTATTTTGATTATAAAATCGCCAAGGAATCCAGAAGGTGTAGAAGCATCTAAAATAGAGATGTGAACAGAGGCCAAGAAAGAGCTTTTTTTAAACTTACGTTTAATATGCAGTATAAACTTATAGTTTATAGGCAATATAAACGTATAGTTTCTTACTCCTCCTCACTCCCTTTATCACTTTATTCCACTCGCAGTTGTTCAGGGACATGTGGTGTGAAATGGCGTATCTTCCCTTCTACAAATTTTTCAGAATATCATGGTGAAGTGATCGGTACACTTCCAAGATATGAACCACAGTTAAATCCTGAAGTGCTTCTCTAGAAAATTTTAAATTTGGCCTGTAAGTGATTTACCATATCCTATTGTGGGAAGGTGAAATCACCGGGAAATCACATCACAGAAATAGGAGTATGTTGTCTCTTACTCTGATAATTAGGGATGGGCTTGGACTATGAAATCTAGCTCCAGTTCAAATTTCCCTGTGTCCGAGGGTGCTCAGATTCAGGGTATTGATTCAGACTTATCTTCAGTGGTTATATCTATATGTATATCTATGAGAGAGAGAGTAAGTAAATACCAGATGGTATAGTTTGCAACACTGTACTTTCACATCATCAGTTTTATTCAGTTGGCTGAGGTTAGCCAGAGAGTTTCTTTCACAAAGTTGAACTAAAATAATCAAAAAGCAGACATAGGTACAGGATAGTATTCTTTGAAAACGGTCAGAATCACTTAATAAAAGTTTCTTATAGACAAATAGACACTTTAATTGCAACTTTAGCACATGGGAAAATTGACTTTTTACACTAAATATTTAATATAAAATGTTTTCAAAGCACCTCATAAATATCATAAAAGATGAAGGATGCAATACTTACCCAGCTAACCCACCAAAAATCTCAGTGACATAGGAATAATCCCCTCCTGATTTCGGGATAGCAACTCCTAGCTCAGCATAACATAAAGATCCAAGGACAGCAATCCCTCCTCCAAGCACCCAAACAACAAGAGCTAGTCCCACTGACCCAGCGTGTTCCAGAACTCCTTTTGGTGAAATAAAGATTCCAGAACCAATAATGTTACCTGGAATAAACAAAAGATTGGTGGAGTGTTAGAGGAAGAAGATAGACGTAAGTTCTCTCATTGCTCTTCTAAGGTTTGATCGCATTTATGTTTGCGTAAACCTTAAATAAAATGTTGCAACTTAGCAAAAATCAAGTAAAATGGAGTGCATTAGGTCTGCTGAAGCAGTTTATGGGAAGCTGGTGAACATGTTTTTAGTAAAGCACCGCAATTATACACATTTAAACAGTTTGTAAAAGTGTTCCCTCTCACCTGCACTGTCCCCAGCTATTAAAGGGTTCAGGAATTTATTCACAAAGAAAAGTATTTCATCTCCTTCTAAGAGGAGTCTAAGTAATATAAAGTCCATTTACAATATGGATCAGAGTTTAAATTGGGCTGGGCAAACTACGGCCTGTGGGCCAGATCCTGCCTACGAGCTGTTTTAAGTCGGCCTGCGAGCTCCCCCAGGGAGCGGGGTCAGGAGCCACACCATGTGGTTCGGCCCAACTCTGGCCTGGATGCTTGGTTGGGGGTCAGACCACGCGGCTTGGCTCTGCTCCGGCACTCTGGCCAGGGCGCTGGGTTGGGGGCCCGATGCAGCTCAGACCTGCTGCAGCACTCCAGCTGGGGCCCTGGGTAAAGGGCTGCACCACACTGCTTCCAGAAGCCGGGCATGGCTTCGCTTTGGCTCCAAAGTACTCCAATGGCCCCCTCCTGAGCTCCAATGGGAGCTGCAAGGGTGGTGCCTGCGGATGGGGCAGTGTTCAGAGCCGCCTGGCCACACCTCTGTGTAGGAGTCAAAGAAGGGTTATGCCATTGCTTCCATAAGCGCTGCTCAGAGCCTGCACCCCTAAGCCTCTCCCCATGCTCCAACCCCCTGCCCCAGCCCTGATCCCCCTCCCACTCTCCAAACCCCTTGATCCCAGCCAGGAGCACTATCCTGCATCCCAAACCTCTCATTCCCAGCCCCACTCCAGAGCCCGCACCCCAGGCCGGAACCTGCACCCCTTCCCACACCCTTCCCCCAGCCCTGATATCCCTCCCGCCTTCCGAACCCCTCGGTCCCAGCCCAAAGCACCCTCCTTCACCCAAAACTCCTCATCCCCAGCCCCACCCCAGAGCCCGCACATCCAACCGGAGCCATCACCCCCTCCCACACCCAAACCCCAATTTTGTGAGCATTCATGCCCACCATACAATTTCTATTTCCCAATTTGGCCCTCGGACCAAAAAGTTTGCGCACCCGTGATCTAAGTGACACATGGTGTAGCTACAATGTGGTGACCAATCAGAGGCTGTCATCTGGGGCTCCGGCCAAAGGAACAAATGAATTTAAACCCATGTTATAGCTTGAACTTGAACAAAATCCTTTAAAAGGCTGAACTCCTTGAAGTCCATTAAAATCTTGATATTTCTAACACAAGCTCAGTGTCCATGGATTTTTAAGGCATAAATAATATTGTGTGAACAATATATAGGACAACGTGAACTTTGTAGTACTAATGATTGATACATGAGCTGAAGTAACGCTACCATTACAAAGTGAACACTCGATTGTTGCAGCATTTTTCTTTCATGTGGAACCTGTCTACTCTCACTGAACTCAATGGAAATTCTGCCATTGTCTTCCTCGGGTGCAGGAGCAAGCCCACAGACAGACAGCTAGACTTCTATGTTTTTTGCCGTCCCAAGCACGGCAGTCAGGCGGCCTTCGGCGGCCTGTCTGTGGGTGGTCCACTGGTCACGCGGATTTGGCGTCGTCTCTGCGGGTCATCTGCTGGTCCCGTGCCTTCGGGACCGGCAGATCGCCCGCAGAAGGCGGCCTGACTGCCACTCTCACAGTGACCGACAGGCGGCTTGCCGCCCCAGGCACGCGCTTGTTGCGCTGGTGCCTGGAGCCGCCCTTGCCCACAGCGATCAGTCTCGGGGGTTAGCCCTAACAGGAGAGACATCCCTGTTAGATTTGGGGTTTTCAGTGCAATATCCTTATCCTGGCAGGCTCAAGTAGACATTTTTTTCCAACATCAAAACTTCTATGAAGAGAATAGGGAAACTCCTGCAATAATATTCTATAAAGAGACCTTTCTCCACTGTGTGCGCGCATACACACACAAAGTTGGCGAACTTTGAGCTACAGTTATTGAAGTGCATTTCCTATCAATGCAATCACTAAAAATCCTGGATAGCACCAGTTAATCAACATTGACATCTGGACCAACACACTTCATATGCCTGTCCACCCACATGTCATCGCACCAGATTCCCTCTTTCTCACTTTCGGCACAACAAACATCCTTTCACTTCTAACATATAACCACATCCAATGCACACCTCCCATTCTTCAAATCATGCTAGCATGCACAGCCTTAACTCTTATCTCAATTTTCTTTAGATAGAATTAACACAGACTTTCTCTGCATCGGTCTTCAGTGCAGAGGACGTGGGGGAGATATCCATGTCAGAGCTATTCTTTTTGGGTGACAAATTTGAAGTATTATCCCACACTGATGTGTCAATAGAAGAGGTTTTAGAACAAATTGCTTACATTAAACAGGAATAAGTCACGAGGACCAGAGGGCATTCAGCCAAGAGTTCTGAAGGAACTCACACCTGAAATTACAGCACTGCTAACTGTAGTATGTAACCTATCGCTGAAACAAGCCTCTGAATCAGATGACTGGAAAGTAGCTAATGTGATGCTGATTTTTAAAAATGGTTCCAGAGGTGATACTAGTAATTACAGGACAGTGAGCCGAACTTCAGTACTGGGCAAATTGGTAGAAACTGTCGTAAGGAACAGAATGATCAGACACACAGATACATATGCTCTGCCTCGTTAAGAGTCAACATGACTTTTGTAAAGGGAAGTCATGCCTTACCAATTTATAGAAATCTTTGAGTGTGTCGCTGTGGATAGTTCTCTGAAAACTTCAGGTCAATGCGCATCAGCAGTCAAAAAGGCTAAAAGAATGTTAGGAACTATTAGGAATGGGATACAAAGTAAAAGAGAAAATATCATAACACTGCTATATGAATCCATGGTGTGCCCATGCCTTGAATACTGTGTCTAGTTCTCAGCACCCCATTTCCAAGAGGATACAGTGGAATTGGACACAGTTCAGAGAAGGGCAACAAAGAAGATTAAGTGTATGGAAAGATGTCCACATGAAGAAAGACTACAAAACTGTTCACCTTAGAAAAGAAAAGACTAAGCAGGGATATAATAGAGGCCTACAAAATCATAAATGGCAAGGAAAAAGTGAAGAGAAAAGTGTTTTACCCTTTCCCACAATATAAAAACCAGGGGCCACCCAATGAAATTAATAGACATCAGGTTTAAGATAAACAAGAGGAAATACTTTTTCATACAAGGCACAATTAACCTGTGGAACTCATTGCCATGGGATGTTGTGATAACCAAAAGTATAACTGGATTAAAGAAAAAACTGTATAAGTTCATGGAAGATAGGTCCATCAATGGCTATTAGCCAACACGGTCAGGGATACAACCCCATGCTAAGGGTGACCCTAGACCTCTGACTGCCAGAAGCCATGGGTAGATCACTCCAACTGCCCTGTTCTGAAGCTCTGATACTGGCAACTGTTAGAAACAGGATACTGGTCTCACCCAGTACAGCAGTTCTTATGTTCTTATGCGTGGAAGTAAGCAGCTCTCTAATAGGAGGTATGAGAAGGCTGCAAGGTACAGAATGATCCACTTGAGGGGGATGGGACTGATGACTAGCTTGATATTTCCCAAGACAAAGAGTCACTATTTCTCCAGTGGATGGCCCTGGTGTTCAGAGGCGATGTGTGGGGGCAGCACTCGGGGTTACATGTCCCCTCCAGAGGTGCTGCTTGGCTTGTATTGAGCATGCTCAGTAACATCTGCTGAAGCTGCTGCCCTCACTCTGCCCACCTTCATCAGCACGTACAAGTCATCTCTGCTGGTATTTGTTGCTGGAGGGGTGTCTCACAGTTGTGGACTATAACAGATGTGCTGAAGCAGGACTTTCCGGCTGCAGAGTCTAGAAGGTTCCTAGCTCCTCACACATCAAACAGCCTAATCTCCCCCAGATGTCAGGCCACAGATAGATCTGCTAGCACACAGAGTTGCTGTAGTGCGTTGTCATGATAAATCCATGAAACAAAACAAAAAAAATTCCACATCAACATAACAGACAACTTATCAAGATGCATCCTCAGAACAACATACTTTACATAAGGGCAATAGAATGAAGGTGGTTTTTATAACTGTTTGGAGCTGGGTGGCTTGGGCATCATAACAATGAATTTAGAAATGAATTTACACCAGCCCTGCTAAGGTGTTCACTCATGCAGGACAGAGCTGCTGTATTGCTACTTTGTGTTTAAAGAAGTAGAGCATTTCCAAGCCTGCAGCTCAACCAAGTCAAAACACTAGGCCTCAAAACCTTCACTTTGGTGTCACATGGTTCAGCTGACATGGCATTTTATATATGCCTGCAATTCACACTGGTGTGTAAAATGTGGGTTGATGTGATATGGACTTTATTATTAGCTGTGTGGTACTGGATGGTGACGGGTCTCTCTTTCTCTCACACCCACACACAAATAAAATAGGCCGAAAAAGGGCAGTTCAGGGAAACAGTGCATGAGGGTGAAAAGGTGCAGCAGCTTAAAATAGTACTGCTGCCAACACCAAATGTTGAAAAATCATGAGCCAGGCCCTCGAAATCATGAGACTGGTTTAAATATCATGGGATTTTAAAAAAGAACATAAAATCAGTTTGAGTTCTTCTGATTTGCTTTCTGGTGTTTGAGCAATTAGTATACACTTGGTTACATTTTCAAACAACTTTCCACAACAACAGGCAGAAACTTACTTTTTTCTTTAAAAGAAATCTGAGATTCCTGAGTAATAAATTTGTCTCCAAGAACTGTGGCTTTTAGAAAAACACTTAATATTATGAGATTTTTGATAAAATCATGAGAGTCGGCAACCCTGTTAAAGTAGGGTTATTAAATCTGCTGTGGAACCAGAATCTCAAATAAAAAAGCAGATTTTGCTAGTGTGTTGGTATAGGAACTCAGTGAATAACTTCTGCAGTTGGCGGTCTTCTATCTTGTAACAACACTGAATCTCTTCATAAATATTTCCCCCGGATGACACCATTTTTTGTATTAAAAACTACTAGGATGCTTTCCATTGGTGATTAATTGCACCTGCATATAAGTGGCACTATCCTCTGAGGCTGCATTAGAGTGCTACAATATCAGGATGAGGTAATCTCATGGTATCGCATTAAAAACTGGCGAAGTCCAAACAGGAGCAGACTCAGAAATTGATTCTATTTGTATTCAGGAAGGAACTGTGTGTGCATGTGCGTATGCATGTGTGCAAAGAAACAGATTAAAGATTGATTGCAGAGTGCTGTTTAAGATTTCCGTTTGGATTTGCAGCCTAGTACAAATTTCAATGGATTATAAAACTGAATTACATCTTTTAAAATCAAATGATCTCCCCCCATCCAAAAAAGCAAACAAAGTGCTGCTGTATCTCAAAATGATTAGTTTAAACTGTTTATAGGGTTAAACAAATATTTATCACACAAGAATATAGAAATATGCAAAATAGAATTTTCATCACCGTTTTGAAATGACTAAGTGCTGGACAGAATCTCACACAAAAGGAATTCCTATTGGACATAGACCAGAATGATTGAAAAATATGGTAGAAATCTGGTTAATATTATGTTTGTGGCAGAGCAGCCTTCTGGCTGACACTTGAGATCAGGACAGTGAAAATCTAATTAACATTCAAAATAACCTTCTCAAGGGAAGACAGTCACCCTGGGTGGAATGCTAAACTAGTCTGAGGGAACCTGATGAGTCAAACTGGAACAAGAACAGCTATTCAAACAAGTGATGTGCTGACAGGTCCAATGCATTCCTTTTGAGTGCTGCAGATTACATAAGAAAAAATTGGTACAATAAGACTGAATGCATAGAAATGAGTAATTTCAGGAAAATGCAAAAAATACAGCGAGTATTGTGCTAGAGAGAAGTGTATGACCAGGTGCAGAACTTGAGTAAACTCCATTATCCCTTGTTTTGACAGAAAAAAAAAGGGTTGTGTGGCTGGTATGGCAAGGCAGGCTATTCACACCTATCTATCAAAGTCACCTGAGAGTATAACAGACACCCAAAGGAGGGGAAGCTTCACTGACACAGAGGTAGGTGACTGAGGCCACATCTGCACTACAAACTTTGGTCGACACAAGTTATGTTGGCATAAAGCCGTCACAGTTAGTGTATTGCTTGTGCACGGCATATTTGGCTCCTTGCATCAGCACTGTATGTACTTACTGGGAGTGCTTGTGTCAGTGCACGGTGTGGTGCACAATGGGTAGGTATCCCCATGTACAACTTGTCACTGTTCAGTGCACTGTCTTTTGGGAAGTCTTGGCAATGTATCATTGGGCAGAAATGTGTTGTGCAGGGGTGACTGTGAGCAAGGGGTCAACTTCCAAGTGTGCAACTCTCTCCATTCCATAATGTAATCTATATCCCATAATATTTGTAGATTTTTTTCAAAATCCCATGAACCTAGGTGACTCTCCTTGCTGTCTGCCATTTCTGACAGAAGCATATAGCCTGCACAGCTCTGCTGTATCGCCATAAGCGTTGCATACACAAGACACATGATCCTCCAGTATTTGCAGAGGCATAAGAAAAACTGAATCAGTGGGGAACATGATGATTTCTTGGACAGATAGCTGTGGGATATAATGAGAACCAATTCATGAAAGCATTTAAGCTTATGCTTAAGTGCTATTCTTTATTTGGATGGGCTGACTGCAGAATCAGGGCTTCAAATGTAGTCAGAACCCCTTTCTGCAGCCAGCTGCACAATGTAATTCTAGAAGGAAGAGTCTGCAAAAGAGCGAAGGTGCTGGGCTTTTTTCCCCCTATGTTATTAACAGCCCAAATATAGATGCGCATTATACTGCAAGTGCAGCATTAGAACTGATGTGTTTCTCATTACCTTTGCATTGGTTGGAAGTTTCCACTTAAAAACTAGAGGCTATGTCTCAAATCAAAGTTGTTGTTTTTTCTAATTGACAACTCTGCAAATTTCACCTGAGATCTGAAAATCAATCTGTTTCTTCTGGCTTTTGCATCACCACTAGTAATAACGATGCTATCATTAAATCTCTGTTGACAATGTTGCTGATTCATGAGACTGATTAGAATCCAGCTTACTCTCATAGAGATGCATTGTCTCTGCATGGCTAACAGGATAAACCACTTATTTTTGTCAATAAAATTAGTATATGTGGCTGAAAGTCACACAAGGAGCAGATTTGTTGAATAACTGTGATTTTTAGTCCTTTTTCAGACTATAACTTTATTTTAAGAGCAACTTCAGAATAATGGCAAAATTAAATATTATATATAGCCCTTCTTTAGTTGAAATAGCACAGGATATTTTAATCTTTGATTCAGAATTAATTGGCTACAATTTGTACCAGATTAATAGGTCTTGATGTAAGTGAGTCATACAAAACATTTATAGCGTTAATGGATTTGTTCTGGGTCTCCCTTACTGTGAAGCTACACAGTTGGAACAGGGAGAAAAATCTGTATAAAAGATGTATAAAGATCTTGTTATACTTTGTACCTACACATCAACATTTAGTTTCTTTCTTTCTTTCTTTCTAGGATCATTTTGATTCTAGTTTATAACATCTTTTGCTCAAATGTTAAGGTGTGTTTTGGTTTAATTTGCCTATTCAGATTAGGATGATATTCTTGTTTGAGGCCCTTGTGTTCAAAACTGTATGAATCATCCAAATACTAAATAATATGTAAATGGGTCCCCTGACTCCATCAGTAACCTCTCCTCTCTGCTCAGCACTCTCAAAGCTCAAGGTTGCTGCTATTTTCAGAAGCAGAAGGGATGGGCTAACATCCATCAGCTGACTTGCACTTATACTCATGCTACTCAGCAAACTGATTATATGAGCTTCCAGTCCCCAGCTAATTGTCATCTTTTTATTGCACTAGTTAACTTGGAGATGCTAAAATGCAAACCCTGTCTAGTGCCACAAAATTAAAGAGAGAAAAATGAGAGGAGAGAAATCGTAAAATCTTAAAGATTCTATGCAAAGGAAGGTGTGAAAAGTTAGGGACACTTTTTTTTGGAATTGTGAATTAATTCATTGTGTTTGTACTGAATTCAAATCCTTCCGATGAAAGGCTTGAGTTCGCTTTATCACTGTGGCTTTCATGTTGACTAGGGGAAATTAAGTGACAGTTAATTTACCACCCAGCTTTCCTTACTTGCTAATCCAGCATAACAGGCAGCCTGGCTGTGCGACTGGACGAAGTGGGAGATAAAGAAGAGGTTAGCATGTCCATCAACAGTTGGGAAACAGCATGGTCAAACTATGACATAGCACACTGAGGAAAAGGAAAGAGAGACAGATGGCAATGTGGTGTATGGGTAGGGCCAAGGAGCTGGCCCCTTGGTACTATAGCAATGAGCACAGTATAAATGCCTGAAACCCAGCTAGTCAGAAGACCTGGTTTCTATTCTAGACTCTGCCATCTGACCTTGGACAAGATACTGAACCTCTATGTACCTCAGTTTTCCATCTCTAAAACAAGGACTATACTAACCTTTCCAAAGTGCTTGAGGTCATCTGGTAAAGGGCGTTAAATAAGTACAAAGCATCAGTATTATTATTATTATTATTCACCTTCCAAATTTGAAAGATGGTGGGCAAGAGTAGTGTATACTAGCATTTGCCTGATCCTTTCTATACATTAAAAATCCTTCATTACTCATGAGTCCCTCTTTTTACCTAGTAGTGTCCTGATTGCCAAAAAAGCTTTCTTTCACAATCAGGCTGCTGTTGTATTAATCAGAGATACTGTGGACCAAGTCAGTGAATTGTGTTTTATCCATTTCCATGGAAATAGTATAGTTTTCATGTCTTTATGAAAAAGGTAATGCTCTCTGGGTCTAAAGAACCGAGAAAGCAGGACAAGTGAATGAATGGGCGGTGTTTTGCAGGTTTTTTAAATACTGTAATTTGTAAACTTTTATCAGTTAAATTATCAGATTTACATCTATTAGAATCCTTGGTGTCCTTCATGTATGGAAATGTCTTGAGGCAAAATCCTCCTTGAAGTCTCATGGTAGATCTCTCTATGTTCTGCTCTTGCTACGTGTGAGGCTCCAATATGAGTTCAGTGCATACTGTAGAAATCTGTCATGAAGACCCGAAAAGATAACTTTGAAAAGTCAACAAAAATGCTCTCCTCTCCCTGGCTGCATAGATGAAGATGAAGATGTCACTTTACCCTCTCCTCATCCCTAGATAGGAGAACTGCCTTCATTTCCTATTACTCTACTGACTCAGCAGCAAGACTTCTCTACCTCTCACAGCCCTGATGCTTCTCCTCTGACTGGGTCCCAGCAGCACCATGTCTCTGAGTTCCCCCTTTCCTACTTCCTGCTGCCACAGAACTGTCTCCCTGACACAGGGCAATACATGAAAGCAGGGCAGGTCTGTGTTCTTAGCCCCAGGGCTCTTCCATAGAGCTTCACTCACATACTCAGCCATGAAAACTGCGGGATCGGCAGCGCTGCTCTCCTCATGACAGCTCCTGCTGGCACCAAAATCACATGACTTGCAATTAACTTGTGTGAGTTTGGCAAAACTGTCCTCCCTAAGTTGCTTGGAGGCAAATACTAGGGTGCTGCCATCTCCTCCATCTCCCATCTCATCACTAACCTCTGCACCCCCCTCAGCCTCCTTCCTGCCCTGACATTCCCTGCAGCCCCTAAATCTGCCTCCTGCTCCCCCCAGTGCCTGCTCCCCCTCACTCTTTCCATTCACCGTTCACAGTGTCTCTGCACAGTCCCTGTGTCCGGTCTACCCCACTGAACCATAGGACAGCAGCCATTTGTCTGGGGCTTGGCTTCAATCTAATTGAAAACAGTGGGAGACAGAAGCTGATTTTATTAAGGGCAGCCTCACTTGCACATTCAGCTAGGCTAATGGCAGCCATCTTGCTTAAAATCTGCCTGTTTTGTGAACTCCTCTACAGATGTGGCTCTTCCACATAGCAAGAGGTACATTGGCAGGCAGTATGGGGAGGTCTGTATTGCCATTCTCATTAATGTACCTATATTATGGATAATTTGCTTCAGTTCTATTCACTTTTTGCTTTCATTTTCTGTACTGTATTCTCTCCTGTGAACATATGAGTTCCATCTTTCTTCTTGCAATGTCTTGCTGCTGATCAGAGGCCTGCTGAGAGAGCTTTCTGTTCTTTCATTGCCATGGCTGGAGTTCTGTTCTAAGGAGCTGTCACTCTGATCCTGGCAGAAGACATCACTTGACTCTGAAGTGTGTTGAGGCATTGATCACAGTTTGTAAAGAAACCACAGAAGCGAGGATGCAGAATGATGTGTGGTACATACACATTTGCTTGAAAACCTTTTCATGACTATCCAGGCTCAATTTACTAAGAAAGATGGCGAGAATGTTTTTTGAGTAGGCTAATGAAGGAGGCTGTATGATCAGTTCCAACAAATCAGTGATTGGTGGCCACAGAAAACCAGACCTGAAGTAAAAGGATCCAATCTTACACTTCCTATGCAGCCAAATTACCATGGATGGAGCCCAGTAGATAGTGACGTATTTCCACAAGATGTATATTTGGACAGGATTGGTGTTACACATTTTCACTGTGATAATGTATATTCTACACAAAGTTGTGATTTCAGATACTCAGTGAACACAATCATCCATCTGCAAAGAGCAGAGGACAGATAAAGGCCAATCTAAATTGTTCCAGTAGCAGCAATGGAAAAAACTAGGCAGGTGAAGGGTGTCAAGAGAAGAGTGTGAACCAGTCAAATAAATTAGATTTAGTCTCCACCTACTGGCACAAGAGTGTAATCCAACAGTGCAGATTTAGTACAGAAGAATCTCAAAGTCATGAGTTGACCGGTCAACCTAGGGTGACCAGACGCCCCGATTTTATAGGGAAAATCCTGATATTTGGGGCTTTGTCTTATCTAGAATCATAGAAGATTAGGGTTGGAGACCTCAGGAAGTCATCTAGTCCAACCCCCTGCTCAAAGCAGGACTAACCCCAACTAAATCATCCCAGCCAGGCCTATGTCAAGCTGGGCCTTAAAAACCTCTAAGGATGGAGATTCCACCACCTCCCTAAGTAACCCATTCCAGTGCTTCATCACCCTCCTTGTGAAATAGTTTTTCCTAATATCCAACCTAGATCTCCCCCACTGCAACTTAAGACCCATTGCTTTTTGTTCTGTCATCTGCCACCACCATTTAGCCCGACAATCTAGCCAGGTTTTTATCCACCCCATAGTCCATTCATCCAATCCATACTTTTTTAACTTGCTGGCAAGAATACCGTGGGAGACGGTATCAGAAGCTTTGCTAAAGTCAAGGTATATCATGTCCACTGCTTTCCCCATATTGACAGAGCCAGTAATCTCATCATAGCAGGCAATCAGGTTGGTCAGGAGACTTGGGTTCAATTCCATCTTCCATCACAGACATCATGTGTGACTTTGTGCAAGTCAGTCATCACTACAAAAAAGGTATGTCCTTAACTCAAATTAGGTAACTCGAGTACATTTTTTTGTAGTGAAGACAAGGCCCTAACGTGCAAGATGGGAATAACAGCACTTCCTTACCTCACAAGTGCCCATCTTTAAAAAAGGGAAGAAGGAGAATCCGGAGAACTACAGACCGGTTAGCCTCACCTCAGTCCCTGGAAAAATCATGGAGCAAGTCCTCAAGGAATCCATTTTGAAGCACTTGGAGGAGAGGAAAGTGATCAGGAACAGTCAACATGGATTCACCAATATCTATACTTTCATTTTTCTTGTCTTATCCACAATAACTATATTCTTTGAAAGGGGGTCGGATTAAAAAAAAACCTAGTAGCCATACATGCTTGATGTTAATGAAAAGGCTTGTTCTAACTTAGAGAAATTGACCCATAAATTGTTCAAGAGCAGTTCAGTCATGCGAAAATATGACCCCTGTAGCAATACCAAAGTCAGTGAGCCCTTGGGTGATCTACTCAGAATTTCTAGTCACCCAAATTCATTCAACCTCTGGTGTCTTCTAGCTCCTGCCCACAATGATTCCAAGATGTGTAACTGTACTGGAGAGGAGAAAACATGTCACTTTTTTTTTTAGCTATTTCCTTCCTTTTTCACTGTTCTTGGATATGGGAACCACACCCTTTCATATTCATTACCGCTAACTTCAATCACTCAGAAATCATGAGTCAGCCCTTCCCCCCGCCATGAGATTTTTAAAATAATACATTTCAGGTTCTTTTTACTTGCCTTTTGGTTTTTGAGTCTTTAGGGTTCATATTTTCAAGATTTTCTCTAAAACCATGAAACATACTTTTCTTTTTTTAAATAAAGCTGAGATTCTTATCTATAATATTGACTCCAGGCACAGAGACTTTAAGAAAAATATCATATTGCAAGACTCAAGATAAGATTGTGAGAGTTGGCAGCATTGCTACTGTTGCCAGTGATTGACTGAGATGTGCATCAAATGATGAGAGAGAGAAAATAGCCCATAATGCAGGAGATCGTCAGATTTTATTCTTGTTTTTTAACAAAATGCTTTATGAGCCTGTAGTGAGATGGTGTGGCTTCCCTCTGCCCCGGAGCGGGATGAGCCCATCCAGAGACCAGAGTGGGCAGAGCTAGGAAACTCAGAGCCCGCCCCTCAGAGGGTCAGGTGGCAACCCAGAAGTATAAAGGTTCGCCCTCAGAGCTCACTAGGGAGCGAATCTCCAGGCAGGCCAGACGTCTCCCGCCTAGCCCACGACGGGGAAACCCCTATGGCCCAAGGTACATGCTAGGGCTGGCCTGACTTGCCCTGCGCTCGCTACCCGAAGGATTTGCCGGACCTGCCCTGCGCCCGCTACCCAGAGGAGTTGCCGGGACTGCCACTTGTTCAATTCCCCGAGGAACCCATGGTGCTGGACCCCCCAGAGGACATCACCCTGATCCAGGTACTACCTGACGGGGAGTCTGGAAGTAACCAGCACTGCCAGAGCCGACGTCAGTGTGTTGCGGCCAGGATCCCCACTGACTATGCAGCGGGTCTTCTGCTGCTGCGAGGTCCCCGGGCTGGGATGCAGTGGGGTGAGAGGGCCTGCGTCCCCCCTGCCACCCAACTCGTGGGTGGCAGACTCCCCCTGACCCAGGCCTTGGAGGCTTGGGCCTACTGTTGTTGCTCAGCCCTGCCTGAGGGCCTGGGCTCCTGTCTCGCTGTTGCCCCACCCTGACCCAGGGGCTGGGCCTATTTCTGTTGTACTGCTATGGCCTAGACCCTGCCTGAACACCGGACTCATTGTTGCCATGCCCTGACCCAGCGCCTGGGTCTATTTCTGTTGTACTGCTATGGCCCAGACACTGCCTGAGCACCGGACTCATTGTTGCCCCGCCCTGACCCAGAGTCTGGCCTTACGGTGTTTATTCCAGTTACTGCAAGGGCCGCCAGGAAAGACTCCCGCGGCCAGACTAATTCCCCAAACCTCAACCTCAGCAGTGTGCAGTAAGCCGGTGTGGCTCCCCTCCGCCCCAGAGAGGGTCGAGCCCCGGCCAGCACCTTTACAGAGCCAAATACAGACCTGGAGTAAATGGTGGAGCATAAGTGAGATGACACTAGGGCTATTATTATTTACAATAGTCATTATGAAAGTAGAGAGAAAGAGAATGGACAGGAAGTATTGAGAGGAACACAACACTGTAGGAACGGGTTAGTACTTTGGAATACCTCTGTTATGAATATAGACACTCCAAATACATTAAGAAAACCATTTTAGGAACCCGTTGCTCAGAATAGGGAGGATCTACAGAAGTGTTCTAGAAGGAAAACACAGGAGGACAGCATGCATGCTATTATTTATGTTGCAGAAGCCTCTAGGATTGGGATCAGCACTGGTCCTGCCGCAAAGAGAACACAAAATGAAATCTGCTGGTACAGTATATAGGACAAAAGTAAGTTTGCTTTTTGTCTGCTGTTTTTCCTGGAGGCCAAGAAAGAAACTCTTAAAGAAACATTCTATGACTGATTTCCCCTTAAACTGCAAAGTATACACACAGATATGTAGCAAGACATAGAGCTGGACTAAGAATAGGTTCCATGATAGAAAATGGACAGTACTGGTAAGAGGAGCTGTAATCAATGGTCAGAGAATTTTCTACAGAGATCTGAGTTCAGACCTGTGTCATTAGTAAACCATATAAATAACTTTAAATGGTCAGACCAACTGTAAACCAATTAAATTTGCTGATGACACAGAACTCTGAGAGGGCTGATGAAAACAAAGCAACTATTACATAAACTGCAGATCTGCCTTGCAACAGCCAGTGAGCTATGTGTTTCATTGTTCAGTGGTCAAGGGACTAATTGAGAAGGGATAATGACCTGTTCCTTATAAAAGATCAAATATAGTCTTGCTTGATGGATATCAGTAATGGACCAAATAGGAAATGCCCCAAAACTAAGGATAAATTGGTGTGTTCACATTTTGAATGTTCTACTTTAAGTTATGCAGGATCTGTTTAAATAGATGGTATTTGTTAATTAACACATTTGTTACTGACTAGTTCATTTGTGGACTGTGAAACCTTATTTTTATTATTATTTATTTGTATTACAGTAGCATATAGAGACCCCAACCAAGATCGGGGCCCCAACATGCTGGGCGCACACCTGAAGCTGTAGCACTAGCCCTAGCATACACCTAGGTCTTCCCCGGAAGAGTTTGCCTACCTTTTCTATTGAGAATTTAACGTGGAAGGAGAAACATGAAAAGAGAGGTGGACTGACTTGCCTAAAGCACACAGCAAGTTGGTGGCAGAGCCAGAAATAGAATGCAGATCTCGTGAATCCCAGTGAAGTGCCCAATCCATTGGACTACCCTGCTTCTCTAGTATGATCTTAGATTTCATTAGTAGAAGGAAAAGTCTCTTCTTTAACTGGAGTTCTGTTACTACCGAACAAAATAGGGAATAACCTCAAGCAGCTGATCTAAACCATTTTGCCATCTGCTGTCTACTTTATATTTCAAATTATGTAAAATACGTTTTATTTTAAGTCAGTTGCCAAGCTGAGAAGTTTCAGCCCAATTAAACTGTTTACAGACATGTTGTTTGGATTTCTGTAAAAATAAAATAAAAAATGCCTAAGATGAAATAAACTGGGTCAGTGGCAGTATTGACACAACTCAGCACAGATGTATAAAAGAAAAGATCTGCTATGCTCAGCATCTCCCCGTTTGGTTAATTATGTCAGTTGCTTCTTGGTCTTTGGGAGCCAAGAGCTCATAAGTGGGAAAATCTGTGACCAAACTGCCATCATCTATTAGTGAATCCAAGACATGATGCACCCACGAAACCAGCCAAGTAGCAACTAAGCATAGCTTATAATGTTGGTTCTATTCACAGTTTCATCAGAGGATAGGATAGTTGAATATGTTGGCAGCACCAAAACCTGTTGTCTTATTTAAACTTTTATGTGATTTAATTGGTGCCAAGTTTCAAATGTACTAAGATAGTCTCCATGTCTTCTTTTTTAAGAGAACACACAGATGCAGCATCAGAATGTATATTTCCAAATATATGTGCACTTGACTCAGAGTGAGTGCTGAGCTGTGTTCATTTAAGAGCTGATCCTGTACTCAGTTCTAACAGAGTTCGCTGGGAATTGAGGGTGCTCAGAACCATGAACACTTGCAGGTGAGGGGCTTTACTTTTTGGCCGGTTCATGTATGGGCCATGTCCTGGACTCAGTACTTCAAGAAGCTATAACATAGACTGACTGGTCTCTTCTTTAACTATGAACAGCAAAGCTAAAGGGCCATGATTTAGCAAAAAACTTAATTAGAGGACTTAAGTTCCTCGCTCAATAGGGATGGCCTTAGCAAACTTTTAAAGATAAGGATGAGCTTGAGTGCTCTGTTGAGTGCAGGCCTCATTGAACAATCCTAGATATCTCATGTAATAGTTTAGAACAGAGATATTCAGACCGAGACTCGTGAGCCACAAGTGGCTCTTTAATGTGTCTTCTGCTGCTCTTTGCAGCATATGGTATTAAAACAAGTGGAGAACCAGTTCGATCAGGGTGGACCGAATTGACCCTGTCAACACTGGTTCTCCACTTGTGAGGTAACTCTCTTCTCTTCTTGTGTCAGTATATAATGCCTGCATCTGTAATTTTCACTCCATGCATCTGAAGAACTGGGCTTTTTACCCACGAAAACTTATGCCCAAATAAATCTGTTAGTCTTTAAGGTTCCACTGGACGCCTTGTTGTTTTTGTGGCTACAGACTAACACGGCTACCCCCTGATACTTCAAATTTAAGTTCCTTTGCCTTCAAATAGGGTACCTAAAATACAGCATGAAGAATTGACTGACAGAAATAAATCTATACAAAATAAAGGTAGGAAAAAAATTATTTTCATATGACTCAAAACTACAAGTATTGCATGGGTGGAAAATGAAGTATGGCTCTCCTATTAATGAGATTATAAAAAAATTATGATACAAAATGATTTAAAAGTAATAGAATGATATTTTAATGTCCATTGGAGATTGGCATTTAAAGAATGAAATTATCTTAGAATCTGACTTCAGTTCAAATATTTATGTTAAACTTAGCAAGTAACAACATGACCAGTCATTATGAACTGTAATTCCAGCATTCCAACTGGATTTTACTAGGTTAAGCATTTATAATCTGATTAGACTATGCCCAACTTTAAAGATTTTTAAAATTAGGCTACTTGAAATACTGACCTGTTCATTCTTTAATGCTTTACAGGTTTATGAAGAAGATATTTGGTTTTGAGTACAAATATAAAAATCAGTTGAGGATTTCAGAATCCTGTTTTTTTGCTAATGGTGGATGGTGATCAAAACAAATTAAATCAAAAGTTTGGAAAAGCAGATAACAAATTCAGGCATACCTATAATAATATTGCACGATGCAGCAATACAAGACAATTTAAAATTACTTGTTTAGATATTTTAATCAGATTATTACCTTGTTTATGCCAAGTATTGTATTTTAGTTTTTAGAAATCTTTCATAATTGTGGACATTTGCAGAAGCTCATGATTTATAGTAAGGTATTTATCACACCATCCCTTTGTCAATGCAACAAACAGATTATTTTTAAAAGAATATAAATTAAACCTCAGTTTTCCAGCTAAATCGTTTTGCTTAATAAAAAGAACCTTTTGGAAATGTCAAAATAACTAATAGCATAAAGTTAAAGTGATTAAAGTTAAAGACAAATCCTGTTTGAGAGTTTTTCAGCAAGGAGAGATGCTTAGGTTCAAAGTTACACGAATGTAAAATAGCTGGCACAATGCTGCTCTCATTGAAATTAATGACAAAATTCCCATTGACTCAGTGGGGAGGATACAAGACGATGCCTATTTCCTTCAACAATGTCGATTATTCTTTCTAACATACTGGTAGGTCATGCCTGAAGACTGTTTCCTATGAAACATGTACATGTTAATTTAGAAAATAATAAATTTCAGAAACAGGAAAATGCCATCCAGGCCCACATCCTTTCCTTTTGAAAGTATCTTAACATTTGGGAAGGTGGTATAGAAAAGTGACAAAATAAGATTGGTGGGTGTTAAATATAAAACAATTTAATACAAACCTTGTGTATGGCCAAATTATGTCTATCTTCACTTCAGTCCTAAAAACTAACACCAGATACTGCCGCTCTCTTCTCCCCACACCTATAACCTCCTCACCCACCACTTCCCATCCCTCTGTGCTGTCTCCTTCCTACTCTAACCTGGATGAATCTGCAAAAATTACATTCCTCTTCCTAGCTTCTTTGCCCTGCCCCAGTGCCTCCACCTCTCCTATTCTCTGTCCTGTCTAGCTATGGGCCAGTCATGAAGCATACTGCTGCCAGCACAGGTGATAGGGGAGGAAGAAGCTCTCATCTGCAGGGGGAGCTATGAAGATGGGCCAAAGGTCTTGCTGTCAGCAGGGTCCCCTCATCCCCACCACACTGCAGCCACACTGGGAGCAGGAGAAAGAGAGTGTGAGTGAAAAGGGGAATGAGGGGCAGAGTTATTGAGTGAAGGTGAAGGCCAGTGAGTGGAAAGGGGGAAAACACAAGTGTGAAGGAAGACAGGGCTTGGGGGTGGGGGTGAGGGTAGGGAAAACAGTGACTGAGGGAAAGTGTGTCTGGGGAAATGCGGCTTATTTAGTGTGAAGGAAGGTGGGACCATGAAAATACTGGGAGTGTGAGGGAAGTTGGGGCTGGGGATTGATCTAAATAACTTAGATTGTAAACTCTGGGACAGGTATTGTCTCTCTATTATGTGTTTGCATGGTGGCTGGCACTATTGCAATATTACTTTTACATCTAATAGCCAATGAGTGTGAGACAGGGAGCAAGGGAACGAGTAAAGTGGTGGAACCAGTCAGTGTGAGTTACGAAAAAATGTAGAGAGAGAGAGTTTTTAGAGGGAAAATTAATGGAAAAATTTGCAACTAATTTGAAATTTATAGAGAATTTAATGTGAGGGAAAACATGGACAATAAAAAGGCTGAAGAACAGACATAGCAAACCTTGGGGGGAAAATGGAGAATAGGAAGAGGAATGGGGAAGAGGGAAGAAAACAGCATGGAGAGTTGGTAAAATATTGTTTACTTTCTATAAAGTCTGCTTCATTCTCTAGGATTTAATGTCTTACACTGTTTACAGTAAAACTGTTATGGGCTGGGTAAACCTTATTGTTACTGGTCAAGCGTAACTACTTACATTCAGGATAAATATAAAGAAGCCATTGAAATAAGTGGCTGAAATAGTAGTAGTACCCAAAACACAGGTGTGAAAAATCTTGGATTTCTCTTCAGATCATATAAATCTTTGAGTAGAAGATGAACCATGTGACCTAAGGGCTTTCAAATAGAAGGGAGCTGTATTTCCTTCAGTTTGGATTGATGGAACTGTTTTAAGGAACGCAGCACAAGGAGAGAGAGAGACAGAAGCAGCCAGAAAGCCAAGCAGACAGTAACAAAAATGATGGTAAAGTGGCCCTGAAAAAAAGCTGAGAGCTTTTTGGGCACAGAGTGTTGGCTGGAAAGGCAGCTGGGAACAGTGAGCAAAGAAATTGTCTTCTGCTGTTTGATTCCTATTGTGTTCAGGAAACAGGACATCACTTATCTTTGTTAAAGAAACAAGACTGCATAAAAGAAATAGACTCATAGACTCTAACATCAGAAGGAACCATCATGATCATCTAGTCTGACGTACTACACATTGCAGGCCACAGAACCTCACCCACCCACTCCTGTAGAAGACCCCTAATCTCTAGCTGAGTTACTGAAGTCCTCAAATCATTATTTAAAGACTTCAGATTACAAAGAATCTGCCATTTACACTAATTTGAGTCTAAATACATGACTCTCATCAATTTCTCCTCCTAAGTGGAACAACCCACAATACCCCACATTTTTATCTAGTAACTTGAGTCAAAAGGGATAACACAAAGAACGACCCTTGTTGAAATGTAACTTTGGGTTATGCACTAGAAGGATTTGACCATTCAGACCTGAAGTGAACTACCACTCTCATTTTCATTCTGAAATGTTGACTGGTTTGGTGACCTGGCTAATAATTACAGAGTGTAAAGGGGGACTACTCTCCCCTAACACCCTTCAGAGGTGCCTGCCCCCCAAAGCGGGCAGGGAGGAGGTGGGGCAGACCTGGTTGGGCACAGAGAAAAGGGAATGTTCTGAAACACCCTCTGTGCACCTTGGAACACTGAGAGAGATTATCCAGTTCTGCACCATCCCCACTGCAGGTTTGTAAGTATCAGGCATACTTGAGACTGCTTTTTTTTTTTCTTTGCTCCTGCAAATAATTGTCTACAAAGCTGATACAAAATCAGACGTTGGATTGAAAACTTTTTGAAGACCCTTCAAGTCTTCTGAAATCCTCTTCTTGCTAAATGTCCCACCACCACCACCTCTACTGAAGTTAAATGAGAAGACTAACAATCTTCCGTCACTCAGCACATGTCGTCTTTTCTTCATTCTATTAAGTTAGTTACTTGGCATCAAATATAAGAAACTATAAACTAATAACATTTTCACTTTTTTACAAATCTATGGAAATGACATTAAAATAATGTTAATTATGACACCAATAGACAGAAGTTGAGGCATTAGAAGTTAAGGCAACAGCCTACCTTGAGGGGTCACAGAAGTGTGAGCAGGTCAGCCTTAACTTTGTATTTTTATGGGTCTTATTTGGTTGGTGTCTGTTGTCAAATTTTTGTTTCTAATATTCTTAAATGAGTTAAAGGAATCTTCCATAAAAGGTTACTTTTATGTATCCATTCCCTGAGACACTAGAAAGCTTTCTGTTTCCTCTTTATCTTTATTTTAATGCATACAACAAAATGCAGAAAACAGATTAGCTGTGAGGCAACAATTTGATAGAAATAATAACAAACTAATACTTCTCACATGCGAAGACCCTTATTTACGGCAGTTTTGGTATTGGTGTGTCTCAGATAATTGTCAGTTGATTAAAACCACACAATGGTGACCAATTGAAATTTGTGAAAATTAATGTCCAGAATTTCTGGAACAGCATGGTGCCTATTCAAGCAACAGAGAGGCCAACTGCAAAAGAATTCAGCACATTGGGTCTTGAGCTCCTTTGAAAATGTGGCCCTAAAGTGTTACAATTAAACTGCTGTGGGCTGAGCATGTCTGAAAATCTGGTTCTTAATTTAGGTGCCTAAATGGGAGCTGAGCTCTTTGCCTAAATTTGACCCCAAATGTGGTTGCTGAGCACTTGAGTATTCGACTCCGAGCTCTTTTGAAAATCTGGCTCTATATTGCTGTTTAAGATGACTGGGGCCATTTGGATAATTCTGCTTGTTTAAATTTGAGTTCAGAAATGGACAAATGTATCTTTAGACACAATTTCCTGGCTAAAGTTGTGTTTTGGTAGGTGTGTTTTCACATACTATGTGGTTCCTGTTTATCGAATACAGGGTAGTAGTTTGGAATTCTTTTCTACTAACAGTGGAAAAACACTTCTTAAAGAAGTATGGCATCTGCAAAGATTGAGGGCTACTCATGGCCAGATGCAGTCTGCCCCCAAATGCTCCTTCCCCTGCTAAAATAAAATGCTTGGTAATTTAATAACAAGAAATAATATGATTGGTTAAACTGTCTGGTCCTCTGAAAGTAGTTGTCCTATTGCCTTTCCTTTGACTAAGTAATTAGTGATAATTGCTGATAACTTTTCTTTTACAGAAGGAGGCTAGATTTAAACTTTCCTGGTGAAGTCTGTCTTATGTTGTTACTTGCAGATTTATTTCATGTGGATCATGCTTCCATGGATCAGTTTGTATAATTATAGAAGGGAGGAGGATACATGTAGAATGAAACTGAATGTGTTAAAGAAGCACAGAAGTCTAGCATCAACACTGTAACAACTGCACCTGCAAAGCTGGGACCTTTGAGTGTAATCAATATAGTATTTGGAGCCAAATGCTAAAGGCCCTTGTCATAAACAGATAGTTAAGGGTTAATAGAACAGGAGTACTTCATGTCTCTTTTGCCTGTAAAGGATTAACAAGTTCAGTGAGCCTGGCTGTCACCTGACCAGAGGACCAATCAGGGGACAGGATACTTTCAAATCTTGAGGGAGGGAAGTTTTTGTGTGTGCTGTTAGTTTTTGGTTGTTGTTCACTCTGGGGGCTCAGAGGGACCAGACGTGCAACCAGGTTTCTCTCCAATCTCTCTGATACAGTCTCTTATATGTCCAGAATAGTGAGTACTAGGTAGATAAAGCGAGTTAGGCTTATGTTTGTTTTCTTTATTTGCAAATGTGTATTTGGCTGGGAGGAGTTCAAATGTGTATTTGGCTGGAAGGAGTTCAAATTTGTATTTTGATAAAAGGATTTTAATTTGTACTTGTATACTTAGGCTGGGAGGGTATTCCCAGTATCTACAGCTGAAGGACCCTGTAACATATTCCATCTTAAATTTACAAAGATAATTTTTACTGTTTTTTCTTTCTTTAATTAAAAGCTTTTTTTGTTTAAGAACCTGATTGTTTTTTTATTCTGGTGAGACCTCAGGGGGCTGGGGCTGGATCAACCGGGGGAATTGGTGGGGAGAAAGGAGGGAAGGGGGAGAGAGAGGTTAATTTTCTCTCTCTGTGTTACGATTACTTTCTCTCTCAGGGAGAGTCTGGGAGAGAGAAGGAGGGGGAAAGGTGAATTTTCCTCTCTGTTTTAAGATTCAAGGAGTTTGAATCACAGTGATCTTCCAGGGTAACCCAGGGAGGGGAAGCCTGGGAGAGGCAATGGTGAGGGAAAGGGTTTACTTTCCTTGTGTTAAGATCCAGAGGGTCTGGGTCTTGGGGGTCCCCGGGCAAGGTTTTGGGGGAACCAGAGTGTACCAGGCACTGGAATTCCTGGTTGGTGGCAGTGCTACAAGTACTAAGCTGGTAATTGAGCTTAGAGGAATTCATGCTGGTACCCCACCTTTTGGACGCTAAGGTTCAGACTGGGGGTTTATACCATGACAGCCCTGTTTTTGAAAAACATAATTTAAAATTGTTTCTAACTACCTGCTTTGCATCTGCAAGTGTCATTTCAGGATGCACCCATCTGAATATCTGGGTGGGCAAAACATAGATGTGAAAAATGAATGTACAAAAATGTGCATGTTCAACACTGCAGACACAATTCTAGAATCTGCAGTCAGGCACTTTCAAGAATTTGTCCTTAATGAATTGGTGCACATTAGGACCCTTGTACACTTACTGCACAGGATATCAAACATTTAGATGACTACTGTACAGGACAGTCCTGCACTAGTGAGATGAATGGCTTGGATGACCCACGAAGTCCTACCTTCTATGATTCTGTGCCATAGTAAGGGAGAAGAGCACATTGCTAGGGCATAGTTCTATTCAGTTCAGTTTTACTGAGTTGATGGCACTACAAAGTGTTTGTTAAAGAAGCAGTTTAAGGCTTTATGTTTTGTTTTAAATTCAGAGCTCCTTTTATTTAGCAAATCCCTTTGTCAGCTACACTCACAATCTGCTCCTGTCACAGTTTTACAGTCCACTGCTGTATTTCCTGCTCCTGTGTTCTGACTCACGTACTTGGTCTGACTTCTCTGTTTCCTGTACTTCGGACTTCATCTTCCCCTCCTCTTGCCAATTTTGGTTATGTGGGTTGCATTTCATTATCAAAAAGAACAAGTTTATGGACATTGTATTGAGTGGTGCCATATGAATACCTAAGATAGACATATTGGGATGATCTTTTTGTTATGTTTCATAATATGCTTTCCTTTATATTTTTCCAAAGGACTATAGTTAAATAACCCTATATTTACAGCATGCCATTAAACTGAGAGTTGTATGTACAGTGCTAAAGCTGTGTACCCATGTGATGCCCTCTGCATCCTTCTTTACTGGGGGGAAATCCTGCCACCTTCTCTTCCCCATACTCTGGGTTGTTCAGGGAGGAGTAGGATTTGGAGGTAGGAATCCTGATAGGATAATGCTGCATAGCGAAGAGTAGACTTGTGAGAGCCTGTTCGAAAGGCTCACAACTCATGGATAATATAGAGCTGTGCTCTGTGGTATCATCTCCTGCACTGCCACAGATGGAGGTTTAGGGGGCTCACTGGGTGGATCAGGGTCTCTTTGACTTCTCTGACTGTTCCCTCATGTACTTTGGAAGTATCGCACACAGAGGGGATACTGCAATACTGAAGCCAGGGTAGCTACCACAGTAGCTCTGTGGGTGAAAGGAAGGATTCCTTCTCTCTCCCCAATCTCCATGGAGAAGATGAATGTCAAGCCTATCAGGCTTTGGATGGGGAACAAGAAGTTCCCTCTTGTGTTTATCCAATATTTTAATTATATTGAGAACATATATCTTTTATTTGAGCTCCTCCATGCAAGCCAATCTCAGAGTGGAAATTTCATGTGCCCTCTTCTCCTGTATATAGAAGAGATTTGGAAATTCTCTTTATATAGGACAGCTAGGCTGGCAGAACCTGAGAAGTCTAGGAGGAACGCATGACTGTGCCTGTGTGCTGCTTTGTGAGGTACTACAGTAAAATGAACTTAATCCTCTATTAACCCCAGCTCTCTGTCCTGCATCAGCTTTCTAAATCACTCTGTACCTCAGTACCCCAATTTGAACCCTGTGAATAACATAATCACATTGTTTAAAATCAGTGAGAGATAAAAGTTTAGAATGCCAAAAGCTGTCAGTGGCAGAGATGCTGCAGTTGTTTGGTGTCTTGTATAGAACATTGCTTCACTACTGATTAGGAAACACGTCTAAGAAAAGCAAACAAAAAGCAGAGATGTATCCCCTCAGGAGGGGGCAGAAGCCTACCCATAGAGTAGATGTGGTCTGCCCCCTTAGCTGAGATAACACTTAACAGTGATAGCTTGCCCTCCAGGAATGGCAATAGCAGAACCTGCTGCACCTGCTTTTAACTTGTTGAGCTACAGGATTTTCAATATTTGTAGAAAAGAAAAAAAATAATAAAATGCTGCTCTAAAATGCACTACATTAGAGTTTTTAATGTAGTAAGTAAGTACGTTAGTGGCAATGGGGAGTACTATGGACAAAACAAAGACAACACCATAGGCAAATTGTGTGCCTCCATGTTTCAGTCCTACAAACCCAATTAGTAGGGCCTACTGCACCATTACTGACATATCATTTTATGTCTTGCCATGTAAAATACTGATTTTGTATCCATAGTCTTCTGTCACTCGATGAAAATTAGCATGTTAAACAGACTGAATATTAGTAATGACTGATTGTTCTGTATGAAAGCCTGATCCTGCACATTGTTTATGTGCTCATCCTCCATGGAGGTACCATGATTTGTCCCAGTTAAAAAATACAGTCAATGAAATGATATTATATAGCTTCATGAGTTAAAAAGCCATACACTGAGAAGGATACATTGAATGAACTGTTCATAGGCATCCATGTGAATCCATGATCCATCAAAGGAAGCCTCCTAGTCCTTGTTCATGCCCCCATCTTTCCAAAAAGAAAAATTATTGGTGCCATAGTGTACTATGAACAGCAGGCCCCACAACAGCTGTACCTATAAGAATGATTAATCCGGAAGAGCCATTCCATTGAATGAACAGCTGTTGAAGGCATATAGAATTTGAATTTATTTACTCTGATTTCATTTTCTCAGAAATATCAGTATGTACATTCTCCACCCTGGCTACCCACAGATTTTTCCTGCTAATGGATATAGCGCATTCCAGATCTGGGAGTCAGTAAGTGAATTCTGAAATTTGGTTCACTTGCTATAACACTGAAAACTATGGTATGACATACTAACCTGGGTCCTATTCAGGAAAACACATAAACATGTGTTTAAAGTCCCACTGAAATCAGTGGATCTTAAGCATAAGCATGGGTTTGAGTGCTGTCCAGAATAGCGATGGATTTAAGCAGGTGCTTAAGAGCTCTCTTGAATCAGGGTTCTGAACAATAAATATTTAAGACAGCAATCTAAAAAAGAACAACAACAAAGACACTTAAACCGATTTTGTTGCTGTATGTGAGTAGGGAATTATTGCAACAGGTCTGAAATTAGACTGTCAGGGATTTTGGGGCAGGAATCTTATCTCTGCTTATTATTCTGTAAAGCTCCTAGCATACTTTTGGGTGCAGTAAAAATAGTAATAATAATCTTACATTTTGAGTACTTGATTTCACATTTTTAACACTGTGAACAAACTAGTTTTATTCCATTCAATATCTCTAAGTTATTTTAAAAGGAAAAATAAAGGAAAAATCTGAAACTATTTGGCTTGCACATTTTACTGGCTCTGCAGAGATTGCATATTCCTTAATGGAGGCTTACTTGGGTTGTGCATTTTACAAGCTCTACGTGCCTGTGGATATTATGAACATCTCGCTCTGTAGCTACATGCTATGCACCTGCCTCAATAGGTGGGAGAACTTGATTGGGCCAGCAGTGAAACGGGGACAGCCCGAGCAGGGAGGGAAGGAGACATTGACTGAGGGACATCAGATAGGTCCACTCCCTGGGAATCTCTGGCACCCATTGGCCAGCTGAAGGAGAGGAGTGTGGATTGGCTAGAATTACCTAGCTCCCAGGCTTTAACCAGAGCAAGGGCCATTTGCAGTCTCTTTCAGCTCTGTTCCACCTGCCCCACCCTACCCACCTGAACTAGTAAAAGGAATCCGGCCTGACAGATGCTGCGAGTCTAGCTGATCACCCATTTGGGGATCAGGAAGGAGTTTTGTCTCCTGTGGGCCAACAGGCAGAAGACCAGGGAATTTTTTGCCTTGCTTGCGGCAAGTACCTTCAAGAAATGCTATTAGTAACTAAACAAGGTACTTGGTTGAATTATTAATCTGTTGCAATTTGTGGCCAGTTTCCAGTGAGGTTAAAAGGATGAAATGAATGGTTCCCAGAGGTAAAAGACCTGGGATTTTGCTGAGGAGCCTTGGGCTCTTGAAATAGGTTGAGACCATGTGGCCTTCGTGGGCCAAGGCCAGACCTTGTGGCTGAGGTCACCAGCCTTCTGAAGCCTCTCCTGACTTAGGGGTTATATGGTAGGGGTCTTGTAACCCCCACATTGGAACCAGTTAAATGCCTGGAAGAGTGGAGTGGGTGATGGGAGTAGTGCTCCTCCTTTGTATTCAAATTTAACAAAAGTTGCAGCCTGCTCTTTAAAATCCATCCATGTGTCTGCCCTCATTTTGCTGCTGTGTCCCCATCAGTGGCTGTGTGGAGCTACAAAGGGATTGTAATTTCAGAGCTAAGTGAGTTGCTGCACTTTCAAGATCCACCACTTCTTGATATGAAACTATTAAGACCCTCATGTTTACAATTTCATCCTGCTTTAGTGGCTAAGTGTAAATTTCTATTAACAAACAGTGCTCCAGTGCTGTACCAGCATGTGTGCCACTATATCTTTAAGGGCACTGGCCCTGATTCAACAAAGAATTTAAATATTTAATTTAAATATGCTTAAATTCCATTGTCTTAAAGGAGCCTTAATCTGATTCTTAAAGTAAACTATGTGCTTAAGTGCTTTTGTAAATGAAATATGCTCTCAGGAATTAGGGTCTTGATCCTAACTTTGTGTCTGATTCAGCAAGTTACTTAAGCATATGCCTGACTTTAAGCGTGTGTTTTAGTAACTTGCTGAATTGGACTTTAAATGGGATTTGCGAGTGCTCATTACTTCACAGGATCAACCCTCTAAATGCCTTATTAGAACTGCGGTATTGCTACCCCTAAAGGTTCAAAAATTGAATCAGGCTTCCAAAACTCATGAGATTGACTTAAAAAATGCAAGACATTAACAGTAAATAAATAGGGGGTTAATTTGCCTTTTTGTTTTTGAGACATTAGGGTTCATATTTGTAAGCTTTTCTCCAAAAGTATGAGGACTAGAATTTTTTTTAAAAAGCTGAGATTTTTATGTAAAATCACATGACTCAAGGAGTTGGGGCTTTGCAAAAAATTTCAAATATTGTAAGACTCGCTATAAAATCATGAGTTGGCTTTCTCTGGCCAACTACTAAATGTAAATACACTATGTAATTTTTCATTATACCTGCTCAGTTCTGTATTTTCAACCATTCTGTTAAAATCAGTGTTTGCAAACTTAGCACAGTACATACTGCTCACTGAGGTCCACTTGCACAGCAAGTTTGCAGTTTCCCAGTTCAGCTTTTCTTAAGTCACTTTTTGCCACAAACTGGCAATGCTTGATTGTATTTATTTTACTCTCTACTAGTCCTCTGCTACAATAAAACTGTCACTTGAAAATGATTCTTCAGATGATTCTTTAAGGAACTTTTGCAATTTGATTCCGGGGTTATTTTCCTTAGATGCTTTTGAGCAGTGAAATCTTTTAACAGTGAAGTCCTCTTTTTTTAAGTGAAAACTTGTTACAAGTACACTGCCCCATGAAGAGAAATTTACACATACTAGTATAGCATGTCTTTGCAGAGACCTAGATCTCTGAAGGTGGGTACTTAAGTTGGTGACTGTTTTTGGAAATGCTTGATTTTGCCCTTGTACTTCAATTTCCTCACCTATAAAATAGAGAGAATTATCTTTATGGACCTTAAAAAAAAAAGCTATGCAGATTAAATAGTTAATGTTTGCAAAATACCCTGAAAATGGAAGTGCTAGATCAAAGCTAAGTATTATTATGTTTGTTTAAATGTCCACATGTGACAAGAGGAGACTGGACCTCTGTAACTGTAAATAACTAGAACAGATTGTATTTGTCCCTCCAGTTCTCAGCTATACTGTGCAATCTAAATACAGTACAGCCTAGTCACAAGCAACTTCAGTGAAATGTGACAGCTAAACTGATTTCAGTTATGTGGGTAATAAAGGATTAACTCTCTTCATACGCAGTTGTTTTAATTTAATTTAGGGCCTGATCCTGTGAAGTGCTGACAACCTCAATTTTCATTGACTTCAATGGGATTTGAGAGCTCAGCACCTTTTAAGACTGAGCCCCTAATCTTTTGTTGGGAACGTAAGAACTATAGCAGGAGACATTCCATCTGTATGTTCTTACAGTATGTACAGGATTTTGATACCTTTGAATTATTCAGTTTAAATCTTAATGTGTTGCTAGGTAACTAGCCATGTCCACAATGAAAAAACATCTAGACATTTTGTCCTCCTGGTCTTTGGCAGAGCTGTACCTATCAGTAACAAATTGTTTTATTATAACAGCAGTTGCCAGCACTTTTGTAATAAGAGATTGGTCAGCTTTTTCTCCACTATTTTAATTATATCAAAATAAAAAATTCATTCCAAGCTGAAATCTTGGCATTTGAGGACAGCTCAGAACCAGATATTTCTTTAATCTATTTTAAAAAAATCAGTCTGGTTATTTTAATTTACTTTAATCCCAACAAAATATTTATAAATTAATCAAATTTGACTGCTTTCTGCTCTTTTGTAGAGGATAACTTCTGTTTTAGAAAGATTGTGGGGGGTAAATAATTAGTTTTCTTTATGAGCTAATTGATTTTTAATTTTCAAAAGAAATATTAAGGTGTCACTTTACTAGAGTTTAAAAATACTTACTAGAGTTCAGGTTCAGCAACTATGTTCTAAAGGATCTTACTATACTCAATATTGTGGATCCATTATTGGTGGTGATAGTATTTTTTATTTTCATTCTTCCATTTTGCTGTTTACTGTTTATATCTAATAGGTATTTATGGCATTTAATAAACATGCATTGTCACGTCTCTCTCAAAGTTCATATCAAGTCAAGGCAGCAGTTAAGAAGTAGACATTCTTTGTGTTATTTTATATGTACTTTCAGAGCACAAATGCTGAAATGTGTTTGATTTCATTTTTACAATTTAAAAACAGCAGTAAAACAAGACTGGGCCCCAGATGCCCAGGAAATAAGCCACTCGGTCAAAACAAACAATATGGGCTGTAAAAACAAAACAACTTGAGAGGAAGAACAGCTGAATTGGGAGGAAAAACTAGTCCAAGATGGCCTATACTGAAAAGTTTTCCAACCAAGCTCTCAAGAGAGCTATATAGGAATTTTAGGGTCATATTCAGAGAGGGAGTTCCACTCCCCCAATTTCATTCTTCCTGTTCCATTCCTTGCTTATCCCTAACAAAACCTGATTATTTGGGCTTTGTGTGGAAAGGGAAGAATTTTCACTGTATAAATGTATATAATTAAAAGCAGTAAAGTCTTTGTTCACTCTTTGCAAAATCTGCAGGACTTATCCAGACAAAAGATACGTTGGTTGAAATCCTGGTTCCATTTAAGTCAATGGTAAAAATCTCATTGATTTCAACAGGGCCAAGATTTCACTCATGATCTTTTGGGGCACACAAGCTCAATGGCTGTGGAACACAGGATGCCCACGGAGCCACTGCAGAGAAGCACCAACTAGACAGCTGTTAAATGCTTACAGTAGAAAGATGGGATACATGTAAGATTTTGGATTAAAAGAAAAAGGATTGTTACATAGATCAGAGGAACTGAATCACACAGATAAAGGAACAATTCCTTTTTGGGTCTCACAGAGGAACAAATTACATAACCTTAGGACAAACAGGCCAATATGGAACTTGATAATATATCACAGTTTTCAGAACCCGCTGCACACGGCAGATTACAAATTGTTAGAAATAAAATAACTGTTTTTCTCAAAATTGTTGGATAAAATAACAGCAAAAAGAGGTAAGTCATTTTAGGAGCAGAAAAAGGCCCTTCAGCCCAGTGTAAAACAAATTGCCCTTTGTAAAACAATTGAGACAACAAAAGTTCTGCCAATATATCCAAAGGAGAAAAGTACATTTACAAAAATTCCTAACCTACAAACACAGGTCAGTATGTCTAAATATCGATTGAAGATGTCTAGAAAAGAGAGCAAACTCTTTCTTGTCTTGCTCACACAAGGATGAGTGGTACTGGGCCCAGAGAAAATGTGGCATTATTAACATATCTTTGCTAGACTTAACTTTTTCAATAACCCAGAGCAATTAGTGGTCTCATTTAATGTGCATTATTACTGTTTTCATGATATTTTGTATTTCAACACCATGAACCAATGTGGTGCATTAAAGAGGGAGTTCCAGCCTTAACTCAGTTTCCTGAAATTCGTGCGTTTCAATAAGATCCTTACGTTATTTAAACATAGTTTTTTGTAGTTTATTATTTTAAGATGTTTGGGCTGATCTAGATTATGTTACTTCACATAAGTGATGAAAGAGCCATTGTACTTTGCAGCAGAATGATTGTTACTCGTCCAGATCATTGACCTATTTCTTTGAATCATAAGTACACTTTCTGAAGTTCTGTTGCCTTCAGTAATGCTTTACAATGCTGTGTTGTACACCACTATTTTGAAACAGCTTTGTTTGACATGTAATTTTTAAAAGATTATAAGGAGCGATTGAAAAATATGTGAAAGTTTTTTAAAAAGTGACTGTGAACTCAGTTTTCAGATGCCTAAGGGCTTCTTTTTCAGTAATACTTTATTTAGGATTGTACACAAGCTTAAATTAATAAGGACTAATTCAGCCCTAGTGTAACTCCATTCTGACACAAAACTAGGAGGGGATTGCCAGCACTTTGGAGGATGGAGCTAAAATTCAAAGAGAACTTGATAAACTGGAGAACTGGGCTACAGATGACAAAATGAAATTCAACAAAGGCAAACATAAGGTGCTGCACTTAGGAAAGAAAAACCAAATGCACAAATTCAGAATAGGGGATAACTGGGTTGGCAGCAGCACTGCTGAGAAGGATCTGGGAGTTGTGGTGGATTGCAACCTCAACATGAGTCAACAATGCAATTCTGTTGCCAAAAAAAAAAACAAAAAAAACCAGCAGCAACAAATGCAATTTTGGGTTCCATTAACAGAGGTATAGCATGCAAGTCGTGGGAGATGATAGTACCACTCTACTCTGGCCTCAGCTGGAGTACTGTGTCCAATTTTGGTCACTGCTGTATAGAAAGGATGTAGAAAAACTGGAAAGGATCCAGAGGTGAGTGACAACAGTGTTTGGGAACTGGCTGTATGCTTTTAAAAAAATAAAAAAAGGGGACAGCCTTGGTTCGAGTGATCATGAGCTAATTCAGTTCAAACTAGATGGAAGGATAAACAAAAATAATCTGGGACTAGGGTTTTTGATTTCAAAAGGGCTAACTTTAAAGAATTAAGGAAATTAGTTAGGGAAGTGGATTGGACTGAAGAACTTGTGGATCTAAATGCGGAAGAGGCCTGGAATTACTTTAAGTCGCAGCTGCAGAAACTATCAGAAGCCTGCATCCCAAGAAAGGGGAAAAAAACCATAGGCAGGAGTCGTAGACCAAGCTGAGCAAGCATATCAGGGAGGTGATTAAGAAAAAGCAGAAAGCCTACAAGGAATGGAAGAAGGGTGGGATTAGCAAGGAAAGCTATCTTAGTGAGGTCAGAACATGTAGGGATAAAGTGAGAAAGGCTAAAAGCCAAGTAGAGTTGAACCTTGCAAAGGGAATTAAAACCAATAGTAAAAGGTTCTATAGCCATATAAGTAAGAAGAAAACAAAGAAAGAAGAAGTGGGACCGCTACACACTGAGGATGGAAAAGAGGTTAAGGATAACCTAGGAATGGCCCAATATCTAAATAAGTACTTTGCCTCAGTCTTTAATAAGGCTAATGGGGAGCTTAGGGGTAATGGAAGAATGACAAACGGGAATGAGGATATGGAGGTGGATATTACCACATCTGAGGTAGAAGCCATACTTGAACAGCTTAATGGGACAAAATCGGAGGGCCTGGACAATCTTCATCTGAGAATATTAAAGGAACTGGCGCATGAAATTGCAAGCCTGTTAGCAAAAATTTTTAATGAATCAGTAAACTCAGGGGTTGTACCGTACGACTGGAGAATTGCTAACGTAGTTCCTATCTTTAAGAAAGGGAGAAAGAGTGATCCAAGTAACTATAGGCCTGTTAGTTTGACATCTGTAATATTTACCTCGATTTCAGTAAGGCATTTGACATAGTTCCATATGCAGAATTATTAGTCAAATTGGAAAAGATGGGGATCAATATGAAAATTGAAAGGTGGATAAGGAACTGGTTAAAGGGGAGACTACAACGGGTCGTACTGAAGGGTGAACTGTCAGGCTGGAAGGAGGTTACTAATGGAGTTCCTCAAGGATCAGTTCTGGGACCAATCTTATTTAACCTTTTTATTACTGACCTTGGCACAAAAAGCGGGAATGTGCTAATAAAGTTCCCGGATGACACGAAGCTGGGGGGTATTGCTAACATGGAGAGGGACTGGAATATCATACAGGAAGATCTGGATGACCTTGTAAACTGGAGTAATAGTAATAGGATGAAATTTAATAGTGAAAAGTGCAAGGTCATGCACTTAGGGATTAATAATAAGAACTTTAGATATAGATTGGGGACACATCAGTTGGAAGCAACAGAGGAGGAGAAGGACCTTGGGGTATTGGTAGATCACAGGATGACTATGAGCCGCCAATGTGATATAGCCGTTAAAAAAGCTAATGCGGTTTTAGAATGCATCAGCAAAGATAAGGAGGTGTTAGTACCTTTATATAAGGCGCTGGTGAGACCCCACCTGGAATACTGTGTGCAGTTCTGGTCTCCCATGTTTAAGAAGGATGAATTCAAACTGGAACAGGTTCAGAGACGGGCTGCTAGGATGATCCGAGGAATGAAAAACCTGCCTTATGAAAGGAGACTCAGAGACCTTGGCTTGTTTAGCCTATCCAAAAGAAGGCTGAGGGGGGATATGCTTGCTCTTTATAAATATATCAGAGGGATTAATATTAGAGAGGGAGAGGAATTATTTAAGCTTAGTACCAATGTAGATACAAGAACGAATGGGTATAAACTGGACACTAGGAACTTTAGACTTGAAATTAGACGAAGGTTTCTAACCATTAGAGGAGTGAAGTTCTGGAACAGCCTTCCAAGGGGAGTAGTGGGGGCAAAAGACATATCTGGCTTTAAGATTAAGCTTGATAAATTTATGGAAGGGATGGTATGACAGGAGAGCCTAATTTTGGCAACTGATCTTTGATTATTGCCAGATGAGTATGCCCAGTGGTTGGTGATGGGATGTTGGATGGGATGGGATCTGAGTTACTGCAGAGAATTCTTTTCTGAGTGCTGGCTGGTGAGTCTTGCCCACATGCTCAGGGTTTAGCTGATCGCCATATTTGGGGTCGGGAAGGAATTTTCCTCGGGGGCAGATTGGCAAAGGCCCTGGAGGCTTTTCGCCTTCCCCTGCAGCGTGGGGCATGGGTCACTTGCTGGTGGATTCTCTGCAGCTTGAGGTCTTCAAACCACAATTTGAAGACTTCAATAACTCAGGCATAGGTTAGGGGTTTGTTATAGAAGTGGATGGGTAGGGTTCTGTGGCCTGCTTTGTGCAGGGGGTCGGACTAGATGATCACATTGGTCCCTTCTGACCCTAGAATCTATGAATCTATGACAAAAATGATCAGCCATATAAGCAAAGGCTGAAGGAACTGGGTATGTTCAGTTTGGAAAAGAGGAGATTTTTGGGGCTATGTGTAGATCCTGCAACTCTCAGTGCTGCTAGGTTATACTTGCTGCAGAACTGCCTAGGCTGTGATGGCACTGATATCTATGATGGACTCATGGGGCTCCTTTATCATAGAATCATAGAATATGTGTAGCATCTCAATGGATATTTTGGAGATTCTATTCTGCTAAAGAGGAAAACATTTTTGAAGGTCATCAGCAGCCCAGTGAAACCATATGTGAATGTGCATGTCATTTGCAAGGCCAGGACTGTGAATTTGGGAATGTTATGGTGATCATGCTCAGCGATATTATTGTGACCACCTGGGCGAACAGTTACTGGATGAAGATGCTAGAACTCTAACTTTTGATGCCATGGTTGGTAAGAGTGAGGCATTTGAGAGGGCTCAGGCTGGAAGGAGTTCTATGTCTTGGACTGCTGCTCCTCTTGCGTCTACATTTAAACTGTCAGCTGCTCCTCCTGCTTCCATTGCCCAGAGTTTTATGATGCTACTGACTCCCACTCCACAGCCTCGGCAGCAAAAGTTGCCAGCTCTTCACTGTTTCTGCTGTGGTGTACAGGTCACTTGGCCGATTTCCCTGCCTGGCTGGCTAGAACTGCTACACGCTGGGCTTGCTGGAAGGAAGGACACTTTAAGTCAGCATGCCACTGGTTCACAGTGATGGGAGGCTTGAAGTGCACACTGTAAATGTGAAGCTGCATGAGTCCACCTTTACCAGGGATGCTGATGTTTCCTTTAGTAGGCATGTGGCAAGGCACAGGTATCCCATATCACAGAAATTAATGGTACACCACTGAAATGCATGGTGGATATGGGTGCTGAAGTTAACCGTCTCCCCTCTGGGTTAGTTCATAATCTGGACATTTGCCCAACTATAGCGGTTATAAAAGCCTGGGATTTGTTTGCTTTGCAGACAGTGGGTGGAGCTGTACGCTCTGCTCTACAAAGGCATAGCCTTGACTGCAAAGTTTTACATTAAGGGCAGGCACTGCTGCAAATGCAGTTCCATTATTGTCCTACGAGCTGTGCATACACGAACGCGCACAATACTCCTCAGATATAGTCATGCTGGCTACAAGAGAACTCACACAGTACTCCTCCGGTGTAGTTATACTGGCTACAATAGAAGGGGATACCCAACATGTTGTTTAGTGAAACTGATTTATTTAACGGCGATGGTGTTCTGTCCACAGGATATGTTTACTCTCTGCAGTTGGATTCAGACATCAAGCCTTTGCATCACTGCATGCTGTGTACCTCTTGTGGACAACATCCATTTAGAACTGTATCACATGAAAGATAATGGTATCGTTTGGGAGATGGAAGGATCTATGGATTGGAGCTCACCCAGGATGACTGTAAACAAGAAGAATGGTGGCATTCAACTGTACACAGATTTTAGGGCACTTAATGAATATGTGAAACATGAGCAGTTTCAATTCCCGACCTTCAAAGAGGTGACATGCTGGGGAGGTGGATCCTGGATTTTCTCTTTGTTGACTTACCAATATGGTTATTAGAAAATACCTGTGGCTAAAAAATTGCAGTTCTTATTGACTTTCAGCACGCGATTTGGGAGGGAGTGCTATCAGTGACTCCCATTTTGTTTAGTTTCTGCTCCTGAGGGATTTCAGAGAGTGGTCTCTCAGCTCCTTGACAATATCCAGGGTGCCTCTTACCATCTGGATGACATTATCATCTTTGCTGAGACCTTCCTGAGCACAATGCTATTCTGGAGCAGGTGCTAATCTGACTAACAAGCTGGCAAAAAGTACAGTTTTGCAAAAGATGCTGTAGAGTTTCTAGAGCATTCTTTGTTGGTCAATGGTGTGAAACTGACACCTGAATGGCTACATGCTGTTCCTTTGCTACTGTTACCCACTGATGGTAGCAGTTTATGTTCATTCCTTGGCCAACCTCTGCCCCATTTTAGTTCATTCCTTGGCCGTGCTCTGCCCCATTTTAGTACTCTTGTCAAAGCACTGTGGGATTTAACCCAGGGCCAGAGGCAGTTGGTTTGGACTAAAGCAGGGTTTTGTCAAGCCTCTGTCGGATCCCTGCCCATGCTTATCTTGATCCAAGCAACCCAGTAGTGATTTAGGCTGATGCATGCAATTGGGGTGTAGGTGCAGTTCTGCTCCAGGAGGGATGGGCTAGTAATATTTGCATCCCATACTCTCACCCCAACGAAGGTAAGTATTCCCAGACTGAGCTAGAATTTTTGCTATTGTACACTTCAAAGTCTATTTAGTGGGAAGACATTTTACATTATAAACTAATCGTTTGCCTATTTCTGGGCCTCTGTGAGTGTGAGGCTGTAGCAGTGGGTTGTTCAGTTACAGCAGTATAACTTAAATTTGGTACATCTCAAAGGAAGATGTAATTTACTTGCCAGTGCTCTTTTGAGAAATTCTGCTGTGTTGGTACCCCTGTATGCAGAAATGGCAGAGTACTTTGTCTACATTCTACAAAATCCACGCCAAGCTTATGGTGAATCCATGTGCTACGTGACATTTCTGATGCATTGGAGCCCAAGTGGTCATCCCAGCAGTGTTGCAACAGTCCTGGATGTGTCTCATGAAGGACATTTGGGTGTTAAGAAGATGAAGGAACTTCTGCATAGTTATGCTTGCTGGCCGGGGCTGTACTCAGACATTGAGCAGTGTATGAAGCAGGCTCAATCTGCACAATGTATAGAATTGCTGCTCCTCTGGCCCCTTTGAAATTGGTAGTCATAGACAGACCATAGCAGAGAATTGCAGTGGCTATTACTGGCCCCTCAACTGCATTTCATGATGGCTACACACTGGTTTTTGACTGTTGTAGATGATTATTGACGTTACCCATTTGCATTCATAATTTCACAAGGCACCTCAAACACTTGCCTAAACACTTTATTTGCAATGTTTGGGGCCTACCAGATAGCCTTGATTCAGATGATGGGACACCTTTTGTATCAAGAGAGTTTGAACGCTTTCTGACAAGTACTGGTATAATACATTATAAATCTGCAGTGTACCATCTCTAAGGAAATGGGATAGTGGGGAGTCTGCGTGGGACTCTGAAGAAGCATTTACTGGAGGAATGTCGAGATACACCCTTCCCTATTGCATTGAGTCATGGTTTATATGATATTCGGTGTACCTCATGGAAGTACGGGAGAAACCCCTTTCTACTGGCTCTTCAGCCAACCTGTGAGGACCAAGTTGTCTGTGCTGATGGAAGAAGGTTCATTCCACCCCTTCCCCTGTGAAAGTTGGATCTCTTGCCTTAAAGGGTTAGAAATGCTGGTAACTTGATGTAAATAAGAAAACTGCTTAGGCAAAGCTTGTAGCTTGCTAAAATTAAACTTTAATCACTAGAAAGTGTGTTTTATTTTGTTTGTACCCATATCTGTCTCTTTTTATCTTATTTAATATCACTTATATTTCTGTTCTTTAATAATAAACTTACTCTTGTTTTATTATAAAACCAACTTAGTGCTGTGTATTAAAGTGAAGTGTGAGTTTTCTGCTAACTTAGGCTGGTGTGTATGCTGTCTCTTTTGAGGCAGTGAACTTAATAATTTCTGTGTCACAGTGACAGGCACTGGACACTGTAGAGAGATGTCTCTGGGGGAACTTGGGAATTGGGTGTATGCTACCTGCAAGGCAAGGTTTAGCCTGGAGAGTCTTGAGGAGTTTGTTGGTGGAGCTGACACACAATCTAATTGCCAGCAAAGCTCACTCTAGCTGAGGCAGTGAGGTAAAACAATGACTAACGGCTCTGAATGTCCTGAGCAGAACATCACAATAACACACATAAGGGAACAATGAAGGGAGCTATTAATTGGGGAATTATGGGAGAATGTCCCTGCCTGACTCCAGCCAGGCTGGCAAGGTTTCTCTTCCCAGGGCTGTGATACTAAGAGGATGCCAAAACCTTAAAGATGCTGACACAGGGAAGACAAGGGGGTTGCGTGGATCGTCAGCAGCTGCCCTGGGGCAACCTCTGATAAAGAGACCCACAGAGTGAATGCTGCAGCAGGGCAATCTGCATCTTTCAGCCCAAGATTGAGGTAACTGGGCTGAATGGAATTTACCAAAGATTGCAATGAAAGGCAAAGTATTATGGTTTTTACCCTTTGCTCTACATGCTATGTATCTTTGGGTGAATTAATAAAGCTTTGTTTTGAAGAAGCTGTTTTTTAAAGTCCCTTTAAGCAGCCACAGTCAGCCACAGCTCCTGGAGGAAAGGGCTTACAGGTGCCAAACACAGTTGGACCTGTCATATTTACAGCTGGGAAATGAGGGCTACCACCCAGAGATCCATTTCCAGAGTGGTTGAATAAAATGGGTCCACCTTTGAGAGAGAGATGGAGGAAGCCAGGAATGTCATCTGAGAGGTGCACCTGAGATGAGCAAAAAGGGGTCTAAGGTGAATCTTTCCCTGTAACCACAACACAGTGAAATACCCATCTTCAGCAGCCGATGTTACACAAAATAGATATGAAAGACAAATAGATTTGTTTATTAAATTGAGTGATTAGCATGTGGATTCAATAATGGTGAATGACCTCTAGTGACAGAAAAGTTCCATAGTAAATGTAAGTTTCCAGATCTTCTTAGAATACGAAAGAGAGCTGATATACTTTGATAGTCTAGATTTGTTTGGCTCCTGTCCCTTATTAGCAGGACTTTGCCCTCCCTAACTTTGCACTGATATTCTAATGAACTACATGGTCAAATCAGTGTTGTTTATATAACTTTGGAGTATATTTGATTTTCTTCTTTTCATTTTCCTATTTCCTTCATATTGTGAATCTCAATATTTATTTTATTTAGGAACTTATTCATCTCTTTCTTTAACTCCTGCCATGATGATGATTTCATCAACTGAGTCTACTGCTTTATTATCATATGTCCAAATTAATTTCAACTAAATTTTTGGTTTTGGGTCTCAATTTAGCAACTGTTTTGATTGTATCCTCCTATTGTTAATGTTTTCATCAACGTTGCCATTGCATGACTTTAACCACTACCTGCTAGCCTAAAACCAATCCAGAATAATAGGGAATAAAGGGTTGTGCCATCTGATGGTTATTTTTGTGTCTGCACATTGTCTAGGCCCTTAATCACATGCTTAAATCTATGCCTATTCAGGACAGCACTTAAGTATGTGCTTACAGATAACTGTGTGTTTACATGCTGTCTTGAAGGGAAATGCTTTCCTGAATCACAGCCGTACTGGACAGGTGTCCAATCACATAATAGTTACCACAGTTGGTATTAAGTGGAAATCTCAGCAGAGTGGGAGCAAGAACTGAATGAGTAGGAGCTTCTTACCCCTAGAATTATCTTCTTCAGTTTAGAGGTGAAGTATATGGGACCGGTCAGGGTTGGAAAGTTTTTTGTTTTTTTTTTGTCTTTACAGTATCTTTCTGTGAGTGGCCAAAGGCCTGAGTCTCCTAGACCTTTAAAACACTAAATTAGTTTTAAAAATGAATAAAGCCACCTCAAAACGAAAACAGAATTTTGCCCTTGCACAAATTCATCTGATCGCTGATTTTTTAGAACTGTAAAAGATTCAGTCTGGTCACTACAATCTCACCTTTCTTTGCCACTGCAAATAATTCTACTTTCTTTATTTTCACAGTGGTTTAAATAGTTGAGGTGTTTTGTCATCTGGTTGATTAGTCCATATCCTCTCTCAATGCTCAAAAATGAAACTTTCCAAGGTACTCATTGGAAACTTTACGAAGTACTCCTGATCAATGACCTATAGAGCAGTGATGAGACTCCATGAATTTCTATATTCATCTAAATATAGAACTCTCCACCCCATTTATCTTTTCTGCTCTTGTACTTTATTTTCAACCTTGTTCACCATCACATATCTGTAGTAATCTTGAATAACTTGCTTTTGATGTTCAACAACAATAATAAAGGGGAAATTTTCAAAGCTAGAAAGGGCAGTAAGGTACCTAGTTGCTATTGAAAGTCAATGGGAATAGGGGGCTTTACTTCTTTTTATGTCTTTGACAATCTCCCAAAAATGTTTTGCTCTGATCTTTGAAACATGAGAATTTCTTACTGGTGGAATTTTTTTAAATGACTGAATCTAGGAATCAGAACATTGGATACTAGCCCTAAAGTGGAACTTTGTGACCTATAGATTTTTCAAAAGTGTGAGCCAAATTCAGGTCCCATTCACTGAGGCATAGACCTATTAATTCTAAGTAGAGTTAATTTGGTCCCAAATTCTGACCTAAGTGCAGCCTCACTGGAAAGCCACCATGCAAATTATTATTTCCTTGTGCAGAAATAATCAATGGAAGATGTGAAATGACCAAGTCAGTGACCACATGCAATAAAATGGGATAGCCATGCCCTGTGCCCCACCAAAGATCACTCCTTTGGTTTTGGAGAACCTAAACTGGAACACAACTTTATGCAGTGATATTGCTGACTATTTTTATGTATACAGCATTAATACTGAATAATATGTCAAACCATGCAGGAAATCTGTGTCTGGGTGAAACTGGAGGCATTTTGACTTTTAGTCTGGTGGATGCTGAGTGAATTATCATGCTGATGTGTTTGGCCTTTGATGGAAGGAAGAGAGGGTGCTCACTCTCTCTATAAATTTCCTCCTAGCCAGATTAACAAATTGCACTGGGAACAATGTTGTAGATAACCACTTGCCTAATTTCAGTACAAGGTTCAGTCCTGTAATACTTTCAGGCAAAACTCCAATGGAGGTCAATGCCTGGGGCACCTGTGGACTGAGTCAATAATGAATAAAGAGAGAGGCTGGTAAGCTAAAAAACACATTTACTAGTTTCCTTCAGATTTGCAGGAGAGCAAGATTTGTATATTTTCAATATTCTGCCACATACAATAATGGAAGCAGCAGGCAGGCATGGAAGAGGGATGTTGAGATGTGTACTTGACTCTGTTTTCTTGGTGGTGGGGAATGCAGTAGAAAAGCTGCAACTCTTTCTTTGGAGGACTGATGGAATTGTTTTGGGAACAGACAGAAAAAATAATATTGTTAGGATAGATTACATTTTGGGCATTTCAGCTTTGACAAATACTCTGTAATTTTATGATGCCTGCCACCAGGGTAGGAAAGAGAGCACAGCAGCTAGGAGAAAAAAGCAAAACAAAACAAAAACAATGGAGGCTTCAAATGAAAAGTTTGGGGAGGGAAATTAAAATAAAAGGCTGCCTCTACCAAACCAGCTCTGCAGGTTGTGAGGCTGCCAAACAGAAAAGGCTACATTGTATTAGAAGGAAATGAATCAAAAGGCACAGGAAAAGGAGATTTATGGAATTGCTGAAAGCTGGCACTGTACTGCCAGACGAGAAGTAACACATTACCGAAGGATGCTACCTTTGTTTTCTTGTCTATCTAAGAAGTGGTGAAAGCCACTGTTCTAAAGTATTCAAATTTCTGATAATCCATGCAAGACACCTTAAGTATGGAGATTTCCAGTAGATTTTGGGACATCCATAATAGAAAACCCAACATTTTAGCTCTCTCATCCTAGTGGTTGCATTCTGCACAGCAAGAAGTTGTCACTTGTAGGGAAGGATAGACAAAAAGTCATTCTGTACATAACCTCTGCCAACTAATAAACTGGAAACAGAGTTGTAGTAGAAATGCTGAAGGCTTTCCCTTAAGCATCAAGAATAGTACAAACAACTTTTTGAATCTCTAAAAAGTTCATAATTAAGATCACAAGACTGATTTCCATTGTATCCTGTTCCTCTCCCACAGAAGCATATGAAAATGATCTGCTCATGTAACATTATTATTTTTTTTTATTGTTTTTGGTTCTTGCTCTTTGTACAGTACAGGGGTCACTCTGCATGTCGCATTCTTCTGGATGGAAATCAACTGTGGCAGGAAGGGAGAAGGAAAGACAAACAAAATTGTTTCTGTGTACAGCTAGACTCAGTTAGGAAAATTGAATGTTAAATTGTTTTGTTTTTTCTCTTCTTGCTGCCAGGAATCTCTAATTAGAACTTTTTTTTCATCTTCTCTCTCCATGTAACCCACTTTAGATTGCAGAGGTGAGCTTTAAGCTCAGAACTTGCAGGATTTCCTTGGCACATTATCACGCTTAAGTTGAATCGTGCTATGTTTTAACTTGCTGCTGGAGTTGAAACATATTTTCCACTCCCAGATATCTGCCTTCAATGATCCTAATAGATAACTACATGCTAGTATGGCCGTAAATATCTCTATGGCAAGATTTCACCACCACAGTTTATTCAGCAGAGTGGTGGTACAAAAATACAAATCACTCAGAATCACTCCAAACTTTGGGTGGGCTCCTCTAGGTTTCCTTTTCTCCCTCAGAGTAACCTCCAATTTTCCCCACTGATTTTAAGACAGAAACTCATCATGCTGTATATTATATAATTCCAAATCATGGCTGCTTCCCAGCTATTCTTTTAGTAAGTCTGGATAATTAGGGTAAGTAATTATGACTCTGAGTCTGGGCTAGGACTCAGGATTTCACTGAAATTTTTTTTTTGCAAAAACCTGATAAATCAGTAGCAGTCTATGGCCATTTGCTAGCAAGAAAGAAGTATCATGAATCAAAAATCTCACTGCACCCTTAAAAGTGATACTTCTGGGAGTGAAGTCACAGCATTCAGACAGTGGGTTGCCATTTGGGAGGGCAAAGTCAGGTAAACAAAATATTTTATTTAAAAAAATTGTCTTAGATGAATGTACCTGTAGATTAATAGGTTCTTCTGAACATATCTGGAGGTACCCAATGTCTCTTGAACCAGGTACATTGATAAACCGCGATCATCAGTAAAATAGGAAATATGTTGAGTTTTAGCTAGATCTGACTTCATGGTCCTATTTCTTGTTTTTCTAAAGAGTGTAATATAAAGAGACTGATTTACAAAATTAGCTACATGCAACTGACAGTGTAAAAATGTGCATGCAGCTCTGTACCAAATTTGTTTGTGCAAGTAACACAATTAGGTTAACTACATGAGAGCATGGCACATTAGATGCTTGCTACCTTTTGTACACAATTAGCCAATTTACATTGCAAAGGACACGTACATTTGCAGGTATGTTTTGAAAATATAACGGATAATGGTGAATTTTAGTCTGAAAGGTTGTGTTTATGCTGCAATCACGAGATGTAATTACAATTTGTGTAGACATAATCATTTTAACTTTCATCTAGCTAGCTCAGGTAACAGAACCACAACAGTCTGGGCTTCAGCATAAGCTAATCACCCAAGGAGTTATCCAGGATTCCTGGCATGCTTGTACAGCCCATGCTGCTGTGGTGTGACTGCTTCCTTACCTGAGCTAACTAGATTAAACTAGGTCAGGAATGTCTATGCAAGTGGAATCACACACTGAGATTCCTCTGTAGACATATCCTGTGTCACATTAATTATGTTGTAGTTTTTAATTGTTCTCAGTTTCTGTTTTTTTCTAACAATGGCATATGGTCAAAATTACATAAGGTCAAGTCCTGAAGTTCCTTACTTTGTTTGCTTTTACTCAATCTGTGCTCAGGCAAAAGTCCCATTACAGTCAAATATGGGTAAACATGGTCTAGATGAAATTACTATAAGGTGGGAGCACAACTGGTTGAAAAAACATGCTCAGAGTAGTTACCAGTGGTTTGCTATCAAACTTGGAGGATATATGTAGTGAGGTCCCACAGGGCTCTGTTCCGGATCTGGTACTGTTTAGAATTTTTATTGATGACCTGGATGATGAAGTGGAGAATACACTTATCAAATTTGCAGCTGACACTGAGCTGGGAGGGGTTGCAAGTACTTTGGAGGACAGGATTAGAATTCAAAAAGACCTTGATAAATTGGAGAACTGGTCTGAAATCAACAAGATGAAATTTAATAAAGACAAGTGCAAAGTATGACACTTAGGGAAAATCAAACACACAATTACAAAATGGGAAATAACTGGCTAGAGAGTTGAACTACAGAAAAGGATATGGGAGGTTATACCAGATCACAGATTAAATGTAAGGAAACAATGTGTTATGAAAAAGGCACATATGCTGGAGTGCGTTAACAGGAGTTTGGGGACATGAGAGGTAAGTCACAGGAGGTAATTGTTTCACTCTACTTGGCACTGGAGTACTGTGTCCAGTTTTGGTCACCACACTTTAAGAAAGACGTGGAGATGAGCGTGTCCAGATGAGACGCAAAAAAAGAAAAGAAAAAAGATACAATGTTTAGAAAAACTGTGAGGAAAGATTAAAAAGCTAGGCATGTTTAGGCTTCAGAAGAGAAGACAAAGGGAGACCTGATAACATTTTTCAAATATTTGGGCTGTTACATATAAAGAGGATGGTGGATCAATTGCTCTGCATGTCCACTGAAATTTGGACAAGAAGTAATGGACTTAATCTGCAGAAAGGGATATTTAGGTTAGATATTAGGAAAAACTTTCTAATTAAAAGGATAGTTAAATACTGGAATAGGTTACTGAGGGAGGCTGTGGAATTCCCATCATTGGAAGTTTTTAAGACTAGGTTAGATAAACACCTGTTAGGGATGGTCTAGGTATACATGGAGGGATGACTTCTTGAGGTCCTTTCAAGCCTTATATTTCTATGATTCTACGTAAAGCATGCATAAAATATCAATGAATTAACACTTTTGGATTTAGATGTCTGTTTGCAAACTTGGTGTTTGAACAATTATGCAATAGTTAAAAAAATTATTTAATAAATGATAGAAGCACATGAGTAATTACTTTTAAAACTGCATTAATTTAATCTAGGTGAGTACTGGTGAACCTTCATTTACAGTATTGCTGAATCTATTCACAGGCAATTAATAGCTGAAACCCAGAATAGGTCTTCTTTTCTTGTATGTGGCTGTGTTTAAAACGGAGAGACCAGGTAGCGTCTCCTACAGAAGCTCTCAGGCACATTACAAAACTCTGCAGTAGAGATGAATTGTCAGAGAGGTTTGTTACCACTACCAAACACAGCATCCAGCTCTGTAGACATTAAGAAATGGTCTCTTTTTGAATTGGAACAGAAGGTTTTTGTATTTAGTTTTGTATTTACAACAGGGTATCCCATAATTCTTTACCTCAACCTTTTGGGCTGTATTCTTCAAGTATTAGTTTGTCTGAATGCAAATACTTTTAACAAGTTACAAATGTTACAAAGACTGTTCCTGCTTCACATCAGAAAGTTATGCCGATGAGGGAAGACAGAAGACTGTCCACTGGGATGGAGCAGTGGGGGTGTAGGCCTTTATATTCTTGCCTGAACATTGTATATTATTATTCATATAAGCAACTATTTGTTGGGGTTTCTTCATATTTATTTATGCTACACTGAAATAGCATTTCTCGCCTCTCACCCCATCCTACTCCTTAGAACACAGCTTCTCAACTGGGGGGCGGGCGCCCTTGGGTTGGCACTGGACTTTCGAGGGGGATTCACTGAGCCCTCTGATGGCTCTGTGGTTGTGGTAGAAATGTATGTGGGGCAAACGACAGGTTACATCGCCACTCAATCAGGTTTGGCCTAGCTGTCCCTCTGCTGGCTATGCCAAATTTGAATGAGTGGTAGTGTGACCTGCCACACCAGATTGCAGTGCAACACAGGTTTGGTCCTGCTGCCCTAGGCAGAATATGTTGCCCTAGGAAGCTGCCAAGTTTGCCTATAGCTAGAGTGGGCCCTGTGAAGAGGCAAAAACTTCTGAGTAGAGTATATATATATATATATATATATATATATATATATCACTGCCTTCTATGGGATGGAACTGGAATTGATCAACTCTAGGGCATAGACCACCTATTAATAATAGCAAATAGAGGTTTTCCTTTAGCTCAAGTGGCAGAAGGCTGTACTTTTGGAGCAGGAGGAAATGAGTTCTCCCTCAGCTGCAGCTGTGAAGTTTCAAGTGGCCATGCTGTGTTACATAATGACAAATGCAAAATCTTGAGAGGCCATGGATTTACTACAGTATCCTCCAGTACACCAGATAATGACACTTACAGACATGAAAGAAAGATCATCCAACAGGACAAAGTACTGTCACCAAATTGGCACTCTACCATCAATTCACTGTGCTAAGGAACACTTGGAAAGCAAAAGAAAAACTAAGAAACTATTTTTATTTTCAATTACAAATATAGTAGTCATGCTTTATTTGAAACAAATAGAAGTAGCAATCGCAGAATTGTTCATCACATATGTATATTGTCTTGGTCATGTTATTTTTCAAATAACACCCATTCATCTTCACCCCATATTGTAAATTTTCGGTTTGAATTATTGGAAAGACATGATCTTTTAGGGTAGTGATCCATAATTAGGTGCTTGTAAGATTTCCCACTGAAAGCCCGACTTTACTAGGACTTCTAATTTATCAGTTTTAAATTTTATTGGCTTACGTTTTGGTGTAATGTGTACAAGTTAACCGTATATAGTAAATTACTTAATAAATTTAGGGCAAAATTATTTTCTATGCATTTTCTGAGTCTAAAATGTACTTTTATTAGTTAAATATTGTATATTTACTATAATATGACACAGAGGCAATAACCAAGTATGTTGTATGCAAAATAAGGAATATACTTGCTTACCCCTTGACTCAGATGCAAATGAGTGGAGATATGTTCCTGCTGTGAAATCTTGCCCTATTGAAATCAGTAAGATTTTGACTTCAAAGGGGGTGGGATTTCACCGCTGACATTTAAACACTTGAAAAATGTTACAGAGACTCACTTTTTCAGATGGTGCAAATCCAAGATAATGGGCAGAGTGGGGTTTGCCATCACTTCAAAAGTTTGGCTATGGTTGCAGTTATTTGTTCCCAGCATTCACTAATTCTGTTTCACAGCAAATGTGCAGGAGAGGTTGATAATGCCACTTCAGGGCTATGGACAAATTGGTTGCTCTGTTAAGAGTCTTAAAATAGATATTCTATTGAGATGCTTAAGTCACTTAATAATACCTTTGGAGATGACTTTGGAAAGTTTTATGATTTCAAGTGCCAACAGACTGTGGAATGTAAAGGACTGATTGAAATGTTATATGCACAGGCATGCACTGGCACATCCCATGTAGAAAGCCACTACTGTTATTACTCATAGCTGTGCATTAGTAGAGATTTCAAGATATGTGGCAATGCTACCCATATGTATGATATTCAAATCAAGTCTAGCACATGGGATTCTAGGATTTTCTGGTGTTTTTACCAAAGCATGGAATAAAATTCAGCAGAATTCTCAGGATCTTTCTGGTAGTAAAGGCCATCTAACCCAGGATGGATTAAAAAATTGATTTAAAAAAATCGTATTTTTATTTGAATACAGTTTTTTTAAATTAAAACTTATTTAAAATTAAATTTGAAATTGATAACCTACGTTAAGGCCTAAAGTTATTATAGTCAATTCAAATAATTTAAAATAAAACAAAAGACAGTATTAAGCAGTACATGTTTACTGCCAAGTTTTAAAGAAAGTCAGACCACTGAACTGGTGAAAGTCACTGGCTAAGCACCTGGAACCAGAGTTTGTTAAAGTGCTTAAACCTGTTTGTGACAGCAGTAGCCTATTCTGCAGGTGCAGAGATAATATTTTCTTCATTTCAGTTAATGTAATGCTGGATGGTTACCTGCCAAGATTTGTGTGAAGATGTCCCTTTTTTTTCCCCATGTGGAAGTAGGGGTGTCATCTTCCTGGCTCTGTCTCTCCCACCATCATCCTACAACCATCCCATAATCCTGAGATCTCCTTGAGATATCCAGAGGGAGACAGGAAGCGGAAGGAGACTGGTGGACTAAGACCATCTTACCATGCCATAGCAATCAGTAGGAATTCCACTGTAAAAATCAGGAAAGCGTTAGGCTGTGGAGCTGCCCAATGCAGTGGAAACCTCTTTAAGGAGGGTGGGGGTTAGGGATAGTGGAGAGGCAGGGCACAGGGGATCAGGAGAGACCACAGAGACTCTAGCAAATCTCTTGAAATCCAGGGAAGATTTCAGGGGATCTGTGGGTGTTGGGAGCTGTTCATTTCCCCTGCTCATTACTGAATTAAGTTACATCAGTGTTATTCCTACTCTGCACCAATGCAGTACGTCAGCATTAGGAGTTGCACTGGTGTAATTACACATATGTAGTTATATTAGTGTCATTTTTTTAATGTAGAAAAGCCCATACTCTCCCCAGTAATTATGCCATTGCAAGCAGAACTCTTTGCAACATGACAACTCCCCTCTGTCTTTTAAACAATTTTCTTAATTATATTGTAGCAGTTCCATCAATCAGTTATATAGCAGTTATTATCTCAAGTGAATTAAATAAATTATAGGCCCTGTCTTGCCAAAGAGCAGAACCTGTCGGCGCTCTGTGACCCACCCAGGTTGTGCAGTCATAGTGCCTACTTTGTGTCCTCATAGGGGGACACCTTCCCCTCCCAGAGGCTGTGCTAGACTCTACTGAGTTCAATTGCCAGTCTGACAGTTGGGTGCTTGTGGATGAGGTCGAGGAAGGTACTGAGTATGTATAGCACCTCCATGGCCTCTTAGCACGGGGCAGATTCCTCCCCTGCTGTAGATGGGGTGACACAGCCCAAATACATCTCTGACAGCTCCGAAACACAAGTCAGAGAAGGTGACAGGAAGGGATTGGGAACCTATTAGAATCACCACACCCCTAAGGTAATTAATTGGGGAGAGGACATGAAGGGCAGGAGCCAACACACCCAGTTACAGAATTGCTCAGTCTGAGTGTGAGTTTTCCAGTATTTGGTAGTTTTTTTAAAGCCACAACTGCCAGATCCATGTGACTATTTGAGAATCCCAGCTTTCAGTTATAAAAGGAACGTTTCTAGCCCTCATGGTTCTCTGTCTGTGCAGCTCCACAGCTCACACTTGTGGCCTAGTTTATCTGCTCCCCACTTACACACCAGACTAATTGTTCCCAGCACAGTTTGAGCTGGTCAGCAAGAAATTCATGTAGTTTTCAGGGAGCTACATTCCCCATACAGCTGAGTACAGCTGCCCCAATAATAACTTGCATGTATATATCACCTTTCACCTGAAAGGGGCCCCAAACACTTTACCAAGGTTAACAAGGGATGTACAAAAGGACCAGATTGTAACCTTACAATCTGCCCTGATGGTGTGTAGCTGCATCACCCCAGAAGCAGATTGGAGAATGAGCTGTGACTCTGTCACAATTCCTTCCATACTTCACCTGGGTTCTGGGAGGCATGTGTGTGAGTCTGTGCACCTGGATGTCTACATTCTTTGACAAATTGGGGATGGATCCAGGGCTCTTCTCACTTGCCTCTCCAGCCTCCTCCCATCCATTTGCTCCTAGTGAAAAATATTGGGTAAGTAGTCTGTGCATGGCCAAATGCCCCCACCTCTCACATGGCCAAGACAAAATCTGAGCAAGGCCAAACAAGGGATCAAGGTTGAGGGTGGAGCTTATGTCCATGTGGGTAATTAGACTAGATAGTTACAGCCCTTAATGAGACTCCTTGTTGAGTATGGCCCATAGTGATCATGTCACTCACCGCTGACATACAACCACCTATGAGGTGAACGTAGCAGTGGTTTAACACTGCACAGAAACACTACATAACAGTTTAAGGCATTAAGTGAATAAGAATAGCATATCCAAATGAAAATGAATCAAGAATTTAACTCAGAAGATTATAATTACCCAAACCGCATATGGCCAGCACACCAGGTTAAATGTCCCAGCTCCTGCAAAAAGATCTCTAACACCCTTTGAGATTTTGCCACAAGGCCTTTAATGACTATAGATGGTTAGTACATAAATTTTACAATTTTACATGTTACAATGTAACATTTGTTATAAATTCATTTCCATTTGTTGGCATTGGTACTTTGATGCTGCATCTGAAGAGACTTTAAATCGGATTGTTAAAAGTTTGGGATACTTTGGGCACTATAGTTAAAACAGGTAAAATAACAGGTCTTGGTGTGTTCCTTAAGTCACTCCTGAGTCAGGATGGTTAGTTTAATGTAACACTGCACAGATTATGTTCAGAAAAACTATTATGTTCAGAAAGGGCCAAATCTTAAAGCCATAACATAAGCAGTCTCAGTGACTTACTGATGTAAGTAAATGTCTCAGGACCAGGTGCTAGGATTCTATGGAATTTTGCATTGATACGAGCACGCAATATCAATTGGGATTACACACACATAGAGAGGTGTAAAAAGGGATGATTGAGTGTTGTACAGATACTCAAGAAATCAATATAGTCAGCTCAAATTTCTAAAATGTGTAATCAAAAGAACACAAAATCCATATAATGATAATGAGCAACTGGAAAAGTTGCAGATGATATATTCTTAATCTTAGTACAACTACAATACTCATTGTGTTCAGCAAGATGAGATCACTAAGATATGAAAGGCAATGCAAATAGTTCAGGTTCAGACCAGATTGGTTTTGACAGTTTATAATTCAAAAGGAAATGTTAATACAGTACTTATTTAACTTTTAGCTATGTTGTTGTTAATTCTAATAGTTGGTTTTGCCTGTAGAAATAAAATGAACGGATTCCTTTTCAAGCATAGTGTTAATCATCAAGAAAGATGACCGGAATGGATTGTAGACTTTCGACATTTGGAGCAGACTCACTATCCTGTACATTTGTGCATATTTTTAATCTCCTAATTGTAAAGTGTAAGATGCCAGAGCTCTGGAAATAGGTACCAGTTATCACTTTTCATAAATACATTGTAAGAAATCATCTCTGTAATGAAACAATGTTATTTCTTTGTGGACAGTTTACTGGCATTGGAAAAATCTGATTTCATCTCGTCACTTAATATAGTTATATTAGTAGATGGAAGACAACTGTAATACAATAGATGACGGTCACTATGTTGGGGTTCTTATCTATTGACTTGAGTCTTGTGAATGGAGTTTTATTTGTAAACCAATTATATTTTGGCATTTCGGATTTAGACAATGATCTGTAATAGGCTTTAAATCAAAAGTGGTTAAAATCTATTTTGGGTTACAATGCTGGATGCTTTGGCTGACACTTTTAGGTCTTTATGTGGACTTCTACTGGTGCCTTTCTTTAAGATAGCAGAGAACTTGGGTTTGGTACATACTGTAAAATGCAGTGTGGAAGGTTCTGAATCACCTGTAGTTCAGCAACTTATATCTGAAGCCCCCCTTGATTAGGGTGACACTCTCTGTATATTGGTTTTTCAATCAGAATTGTCAGGAATTGTAGACTTTGGCATCAATCTATGCTCTGCCATATTAATCAGTGCTATAGCTTATTGCACCACCCACAAGAACACCTTTGTAAATGAAATGACATAATTCTAGGGGTTGTATCTATTGCTTTGAAATACAGGCAGCACATCATAAAGTTATTGTACCTAGGAATTTTCATTGCAGGGGAAGGACAAGTGTTTCATATTAACAAATGAGTGTCCATGAAATGCATTTTACTTATTATTCTCTCTTCTATCTATATACAATAGTGCTCGATTAATGAATTTAGCTCTAATATTTATCTGCCTCTCCAGGGTACAATGATGAAGAAATGAAATACAACCCCTTCGTTGTTGTTGTTGCTGCTGCATGCACTCTGCAGGGAGCTTATCAGAGGCACTCACAGCCCTGATCTCTGCTCACCACCAGCCTGCGTGTTACCATTTACCGCCCCGCAGAATAATGCTTTCAGGAGTAACGGAGAGCGCCCCGGCTTAATGATAAACCCTTCTCCCAACGCGCGCACACTAACCTGGGGTCACAGCCGGGGCCGCGCCAGCTGATGCTGCTACTTTTCGCTTTCGCAGAAAAGTTTCTCGCTCGGTGCCCGGCCGGGGCGGAGATCTCTTACCTATAATGATGGCACAGGCGCTGAGGAGCCCGATCTCCTTCTTCAGAGTCACTCGCTCGGAGCTGCTGCTGCTGCTGAGCGGCCGGGGCGGCGCTGCGGGCGGCGGGGCTGCGATGCTCTTCCTGGCAGTCGGGTGCGGATTCTCCCCAGCCATCTCTCCCCCGGGGACTCCCTTCCCTCTGCCCCGCTCAGCCGCAGAGCCGCTGGAGAGCGCCCCAATGGCAGGCGCATGCGCTGCTGCCCGCGCGGCACTAATGAGGACCTGGGCCGCGGCTGCAGGGTGCGCTGCTCTGGCTAGCGGGGCCATTGGGGGGCTGCGGAGCCTCCCGGGAGAGAATCTGCCCCTTTCGCTTCTGCCCATGCTGCGAACCGCAACCCCCTCCGGGGGCTGCCCCGGCGGGACGGGTGCGCACATGCCCCTACCCGCCCTTTGCTCGGAGCTTCAGCCTAGTTCTGCCTGGGAGTGCTCGGGGAGCCGCCCCAAGACGGGAGTGGGGGAGCTTGAGAAGCCGAGCAGGGGTGCAGGGTGTGCGACAGCCAATGGCAGGGCTGTAAAAATTACGGAATGGCTTTAAAATTCGGATCTTGGATTTAAACTAGTGGAACAGAAAACACCCAGGTTGTCAAAACCACCCCCGACTGTCTGTGTGCGCCGGCAGCTTCCCCGCCCCAGGACTGTGATTAATTGTTATGTAGCTGGACAAGCTGGGGGGTGCTGGATCTGCAAGGAACCTCCTCCCGTTGGGATTTGTCATGTTCCTGATGCTGGTGGTACCCTGGTATGTTCCCAGGAAGGTTTCATAGCGCAGGGCCTTTTTCTTGGATCAACAAATTGCCCGAGACATGTAATAAATCTCTCACTTCTGAGTGTCTTTCAAATCAGATTTTGATTCAAATTTTTCTTTAAACCATTTTTGTTTGTTGGCTGGTTGTTTTAGGCTTATTTTTTTCTCCAACAGAACTTACTAATGTCAACAATTTTCTTATTAATGTTAATAGCTATAGAAATGCTTTGCCAGTTCATTCAAAGCTGTTGCAAAAAACAATAAACATAGTTTATTCTTCTAATGTGCAATATAACAACATGATTTTAGGTTTATTTCTGAATAATTGTCTTTAGCCACAATCTTATCTTAATAAATGTTGTGAGTATAAATGAGTAGTCTGGTGATGGAATAATTTTCCATCAACATTCTCTGAGGCTGGCTTGAAAGGGAGGATTGGAGAAGTCGGTGCTTTTCTGTTAACTTCAGCTACTTGTTTGATGCAGGAGATTAGTAAACTATGGCAGATGATGTTAAGTCCCAGAAGAGGTCTAGTAATATGATGATGGGTGACCGTCCTCTCCCATCCATGGCCAGGAGGAGGTTATCCATCACTGGGAGCGATGCCATGTCCTGACATGAAGCCTGATTGGGAGGGGGTCTGGTACGTTAGCAGAGTATAGTTCAAAATGCTGCTTTCTTTGTTTTTACATTATCTTGTTTAAGAAATTGTGTTTTGTAAAAATCTTAGCTATTATAATACACTGAGTTAGTTGGTAAGGTTCCTAGGTCTTGGTAGCCTGTGACTGTTAAGATTAGGTTTTGCTTCACAGAAGATAGGCTATGTGCAGTATCCTACCTGCCCTCTGCATCTGTCAATGGTGTTTTAGTGTAGTTAAGACACAGGCAGGTTAAGGTTGTGTCACAGAGTGTGGGGGAGTCAGGGTCCTGTACCACCCACTTCCTGCGATTCACCGAGACTCTCAGCCAGTTAGTAAAACAGAAGGTTTATTTGGTGACAGAAACACGGTCCCAAGTAGGACTTGTAGGTACAACCAGGACCCCTCAGCCAGGTCCCTTTGGGGGACAAGGATCTTAGACCCCAGACTTGGAGTTCCCTGCCTCTTCCCAGTCCGCCCAAAACTGAAACAAAAAAACCCTCCAGCAGGCTCTCTCCCCCTAATTCTCTCCCCCTCTCCCTTTGTCCAGTTTCCTGGGAAAAGATGTCGACTCGCCCCACCCACCTTCCTGGCTCAGGGTACAGGCTCAGGTACTGTCCCTCACCTAAAGTCATCCCCTGCTCTCTCATCCTCGTAAAAGTAAATGACATTCCCAGGTCAACTCACCCCGCTCCCTACTGCATCACAGGTTGCAAACAAAATGGTGTTTATTGAGATACACAACAACAAACTAGGACTCTCTGCAACTAAGATAACACAAAGAATAACTGTTCGGTTGTAAACACAGATGCTGGAAATGAGCATGAACCCCAGAGCCCAAACCCTTATACAGTGGGGTTTTACAGAAATAACAGAGAAGGAATATACCATGTCTTGCAGACACTGGACGGAAGAACAGGAACACAGACAGGAACCAGGACTTCAGGGACAGGTGTCTGGAATGGGAACACAACAGGAATTGGACCTCAGGATCTTTGGTGCCAGATAAGTAGATCTTCAGTATGGTGCCTTCTGTCTTCTAGTCTTGATCTCGTTGTTCTGCGTGCTGAATGCAGACACTATCTCACATGATGATGGAACAGGTGAGTGGAGGTAAGACAAGGGAACCTTGGTACGTGTTGCTGGTTCACCTCAAGTCCTAGTCCCTCAGGGCTCTAGCTAATAGCAAGGCTGGTACTCTGTGGGAGGACTTCTATGCCTCACGGGGATGATCTGCTTTCACAGCATCCAGAGACAAAGAGCACCCCTCGGAGGGTAAACACTCCCTTATATGCATTCTCTTTTGCTAGGCAGATTCTACTGCCACAAGACACCATCTTTCCTGCCTTTTCCTTGCTTTGGCTCCAGACTTGAAAAAATCACCAAAAAGCTTAAGGAGAAGGGGTGCCAAGATGGAGGAGAGGTTGTCCTTTTACCAATCTAAAATGGTGACTATGTACACTTAATAAATTGAACCTTTCCTACCCAACAGGCCCAGAGATTGCTTCTTTAGTACTGGTTGGACTATTGTGTCCTTTAAAGTGATTAGTAGGTATCCTTCCTCAAATGTGGCATTGACAATCTCAGGGAATAAGAGCCCAAATTAATACTGAGCATCTTTCACTAACCAGAAAGATTGGCCGATGAAGAAAGATGGCTTTGACACAGGAGGCCTGGATTCAATTTTTACTTCTGCCACAGACTTCCTATGTGACCTTGGTCAAGTTACTTAGTTCTCTTTGCCCCAATTTCCCAACTGTAAAATGGTGGACATAGTATTTTCTGACCTCCCAAAGGATGATACATACATTAATGCCTGGTATTGGGGTCTGGTGCTACCCAGACAGATATGGTGACTTAAATTTCCTGTAATACTTCAAGTATCTCTTGCTGTGTGAATGGACTGAATTTGCTGAGCATTAGTGGACTCACTGGTGAGTGTGTATTACAGCTGTCCCTCTGTGCCTGATCCACAGAGGATATAAGTCTGTAACAGCCAAGCTATGGAATCTTAGCTCTTTAGCTCAAGCTGTTTTTAGTTCTGAGGGTCCCTAATTCAGTCCTAGGTTTCTGGCCAAGATGGTGGCCATTATATTAACCGTCCTGAGCTTGGTGAATCGATGCTGTTGGCTTGAGATGAGTGATATGAGTGATCTACTCTGTGAAGTAGGTGGACAGTTCTTTACAATAAACCATGCTGGCATCTTAGATTTATGTATGAAAGAAGAAATGGCATAGTCCAAAAATTCCAGGTGGGCATCAGTGGCAGAAGAAACAAAGATCTCAGACTGTAACAGCTGTGGAGTGTGATGGGAACTTTTTGTGTTCAACTCAATCTAATTTTTCTTGAAATTTGCACTGTAAGGTTGATCTGACAAATGAGAAATCACTTCAGGCAGTCAGTGGACTATTCCCACTGAAGGCAATAGAGTAATTGTAAATTATTTTACTTTTTAAAGCAGTTTTATTCTGCTGCTATCATACATGGAAGACATCGTATTGGTTTTGAAAGGTCATGTTTTATTCTCAAATTGATCTATCACTCTGTAGAGCTGTTTCTGAATGAATTGCTACAGTAAAGACTGTTAAAATGTACCTTGAGTATCTCTGTTTACTGAATTATTAAGGTATATTATAATAACCAAGATTTTTACAAACACAATTTCCCAGTGAAGTATGTAGGTAAGCAGTACTATCCTTACTTTACAGATGGGAGAACTGAAAAATAGCGATGAAGCTCTGAAATATTCAAAAGTAGCCTCTTATTTTGGTTGCCTAACCTACGTTATGGTATTCAGAGGTGCTGACTACCTGCACCTCCCATTGATTGCAGTTGAAGAGGTGAGTGCTCAGCACTCTGAATATCAGGGCTTAAGTATCTACAGTTGGGCCCAACATTAGAGGGCACTTTTTGAATATTTTGGCTTAAGTGACTTGCTCAAGGCCCTAAGTGATAAATTTATCGTCTTCTCCACCACAGTCTATCCCTTCCAAAGTGAGGAGAGTGTTTAAAAAAGACTGAGAATCATAGAGCTAAGAAGGGAAAAAAAATGTCTAAACTCACTGGAACCAAGTTGAACAAAGTACACCTCTAGCCCGTATAACGTGACCCAATATAACACGAATTCAGATATAACACAGTAAAGCAGTGCTCCTGGGGAAGGGGGCGGGGATGTGCACTCTGGCAGATCAAAGCAAGTTTGATATAACATGGTTTCACCTATAACGCGGTAAGATTTTTTGGCTCCTGAGAAAAGCGTTATATCGGGGTAGAGGTGTAATGTAAAACAAACTGGGGGAGGAGGTTAAGGGATGGCACTGAGTTATGGAAGATATTTCACAGAACAGCAAGGACATACCGTCCTCTGAAGTCAAGGCACACTCACTGTTTGAAGGGAATAAAAAACAAATTTAAGGCTAGTAAATTACTGAACCTTCTTGCTTTTAAAAATATTTTCAGTATAATTGTATTTTAAAACATATTTCAGTGCCTATTTCAAGTCAGTCACATTAGACCAATATTGATTGTTAAATAGACCACTGTTAAATAACTTTCAAAGGGATTTGGGCTCCTAACTCACTTTGTGTATGTGTGCATTGCCCCCCCCCCCCCCAAAAAAAAAAAAGAGACCCCTGGGAGCAAGGCTCAGAGCCTGGGTCAACAGACTGGGCTCATGCTATGGGGCTAAATTTAGTAGTGTAGACATTTGGGTTTGGATATAGCCTGGACTCTGAGACCTATCTGTCTCACTGGCGTTCAGAGGCTGGAGCCCAAGCCCAAATCTCTACACTGCTATTTTCAGCCCTTTAGCATGAGCCCCACAAGCCCACGTCAATTGACCAGGGCTCTGAGACTCTCTGCCATGGGTCTTTTTCTGCAGTGTCGACATATCCTTAGGCTCTTTTGAAAAATTTACTCTTTACCTTAACATTTCCAGGGTATTTGGAATAGTTCATGTTACTTCACATCACACAAAGCCATAAGGCATTTACATGATTTTGTGCCATCTGTATTTTGACTGAAATAAATGAAGCTGTCCTGGCACCATGGGAATTGATAGACATGACAGTTTGCTAATTATAAAACTAATTTTGAGTAATTGGATATATTGCCAGCAAAGAATAAAAATAATGTAGGGTGATAGTTTCAAAAGTTTCTAAAAGACTTTTTGAAATTTTGCCCATAATTCTTTTTGTGTTCAGTGGGTCCGCTCATCTGACTAATAGCTCTCTCTAATAAACCATTTTTCATGGAGTTAAGGTATTCCAAGAACCTATTGAAATGTAAGATCAATTAACTTTGAAGAACAACCAAAAAGTTCATTAAATGCATAATTGTTTAGAAAGATATGTTGCTCAGCCTATAGCACGATAAAAGAAAATTTCTTTAAGATACTGTTTTAATGGTACCTCACATCAGTCAGCTTGATAGATAGGTTGCTTGGGGATATATATTGGAGAAATTGTGCTGAAAGAGGAGATTTTATATATATGTGGTGGACATGTCCAGTCATGACAGAATATTGAGATGCAATTTGTACCCAAATATAATAAATTGTTGGGTGTTTATTATCAGATTATCCTTTGGTAATCCTTCTGGGGCTTTCCTTTTGGCCACACAAAAGGAAATTAAGAATTAATCTATCATCTGCTAGTAGCTGCTAGGCTACTAATAGCCTGTCACTGGAAAAGCAAAAATAGTCCAACTATGGGAGGGTGTTATTATGGAAAAATTTAACACACCTGTTATGTAGCCAGCAAAAGAGGAGGACAAATAGATACTTGGATGTGTGGTTCAGTATTTTATTCATTACTCAGACAAAGAGCATTCACCTGCAAACCAACAAACAAACAGGCCAAACCCCCCCCACCAAAACCCAAACCAGCACAACGGTCTGTTTTTTAAATATTAACATTTGATAGACATAATTGGTCTGTTAAATATGCGTAATCAGAGATTTCACTCAATTTGGTAAAATCAATAGAAATGACGTGTCACGGGATGTTGTAATGATGCTTACTTTGTAATATGATAACACCTTGTTAAATGGAGAGATCTAACGAGTATTTTATTGTATAATGTTTTCTTACATAAAATTTCATTGTTGTAATGATTATTGTTTTGTTTCTCATATTTACATGGTCCGTATTTGTAAACCTGTTCAAACTTCCTAAAGAAACAAAGAAGCACAGGCACACACACAAATAAATAAATAACAAAACAACAAAAAAAGAAAAATACATTACATTGAGTTTCTGCTTTTGCTGCAGTAGAATTTTGGGTTTGAGACATATTTATAATGTTCTTTGTGGTTTTGTGTAGTGGATAAAAATCTTGTTCAGCACACTTGGGCTGATTGCTGTGGAACACAGTGCACTGCCATGTTAAAAACTGAATATTTTAAACTCCATGGAATCAGCTAAGCTTCTCCAGAGTTGGTTAGCGAAAGCAGCACGAATGTGTGTTCTGTATTCTGGCCAGTTCAGGCTGGTCTTTACCAGATTTATATTGAGAAGTGTGTGAACCTCACTCTCTGATTTATAGGTCCTGCCCCAGAATCCCTCTTGATGGTTTTCATCACACTGTATGGATTTTTTTTTGTGCTCAGGTATTTTATTAGTAATAAGAAACCAAAGTAAAGAAAAAGAAAAAAAAAGCACTGCCCGAGGAGGACTTGTTAGATGATCAATAAGCAACAGGAGGAGGACCCCAACAGCAGTCTAAACTTCTTTACTAGCTCCCCTAGCAGTTCTGTATGTACCATAAGTGAAACCAGAAGGACGACAGATGGAACCCTGCACGAGAGAGCCCTTAGGTCACACTATCTATTGAAGCCCTGGAATGGGCCTGCGCATTACTAAAGGCTGCCACTCTGGTGGAATGTCCACCGCTCACAAGACTTGAAGGGGTTAAGGTGGCCAGGTGGGCCAACTAACTCCCTATCCTACACCTGGGGGAGGAGCCAGGGAGCAGGGATTGATTAAATGAGACTCAGCGGGACAGGAACAGGAGAGGCCTATGTAAAGCCCAGGAGCTGAGAGCATCTGACGGCTGCAGGGAAGTAGTCTGCTGTCACTCCCAGGGTGAAGGAAGGTGTGTTTGGGCCTACAGTTACTCCCTGGAAGGAGGGCTGGCAAACCCAGAGAAGGAGGAGAGCTAGAAAGGTAGGAAAGGCTCAGGAGAAAGGTAGCAAGGGATGGGGTAGGACAGACCTGCTGATGAGAGGACCCCGGAACTGGAAGTGGAGTAGAGGGTGAGCTTGGGTTCCCCTACTAGCTACTGGGGAAGTGGTGCAGATCACACAGCAGAAAGCAGACTGCCTGGGACAGTTGGCCTTGGAAGACTTTGATATCCTGAAAGGGGAAGACCATAGTGACCTGGCTGGAGGACTAAGCCATGAACAGAAAGATGCAGCTCCTCGAGCAAGAGGGGCCACAGAATGAGAGAAGATGATGAACGGAGAGACCACCAGAGGAGGCTGCAACACCTGGAGGAAGCTAATCTCCAAAGCCACCAGGCGGAGGCACCCTATCAGTGAGTGAACCCCATGACACCCTCCCTCGGTTTAAGGGGAGGAGCCACCAGACCTGGGCATTAACTAATTTGAGGGAACAACAAATGAAAAATCAGGGATGGGAGTGAAGGTCAGATGGATAGAATCAAGGATCCACAGGGGGACACTGAGCAAAGAACCCCGGACAGCTCCCACTGCACCTCAAAGGCATCCAGGGAGGCAGTTGTCACAGCCCAAAGGAACCCTGCCCAGAGATGTGATTTCAAGAGGGACCAGAAGTAGGCCCCATAGTCAGAGTTCTCCCTGCACCCCATCCAGTTTCCTCCTCCGGGTATGTGAATTCCCACTTTGGAGGAGGTTTATGAGGAGGTTTCACAACTTTGCGGAGCCACAGAGGATGTGTATAGATCAGGAGGTGTGGGGAAATGTAGAGCCAGAACCTCAGGAGGAGGCATATCCAGAATATGTGCCATTGTCTCCGTCTTGCTGCAGAAAGGACAGGAGTCAGGGGAGTTTATGGACCACATAACGTGCATGCCTGTGCTCACAACTCCATGAAAGTACCACCAACTCATATCCCTGGTGGGCTGTGTGGCCCGAGTGGAATGCAGATTGGCCCATCAGAGTACTTTGCCTTCCTTGGGTGGTAACACCACTTCTCCACTAAGCACAAAGTTATAAATACATGGTTTATACACCAGATATATCAACAAAGCCTGATAATCAGTGGTATTAAAGGCTGCTAAAATCTAAAAGAATCAGCATGGACACCTGGTCTCTCACCATCACCATGAGAAGATCTCATTCCAATGACACCTGCAGAGTTTCCATATCATACCCTATCTGAAAACCAGACAGACAAGGATCAGAGATCCCAGATGGACCTGTTTTGCTCAGACCATCTCAATCCCTTTTCCCTAAAAGAGAAAGCTAGATATGGGACAGTAATTGTGAAGACTGGCAGCTCTGAGAGAGAGGTTTTTGAGGAAGGGTCCAACGACTGCTCCTTTGAGCGAAGCTGGCACCCTGCTTTGGGGAATCACAATAGGGATATTCTGCTCTCCTGCTGCTGGGCACAAAGCTTTCTGGTGGGTATTTATGTGCAGTACAGGACAGAACTTAGTCCATGATTGTAGGCAATAAACTTCTAAGTTTGGCTTAATTACTAAGTAGTGTCAGTATTATAATAGGGCAGGCAATTCTATCAGAGCTAAAGTGGAGTATCACACGCTTGTTTTAGAAGGCTGAGCTAAGAGTTACTATTACTCTATGAAAGGCTAGTTTTAGAACTTAAACTTGTATTTTGAACCTATTTTATTCTGCCAACTACAATAGGAAACAATCATGTTTTTCGTCTAAATCTGTTTTAGAACATTCATTCATTGTGTCTTTTGCCTGTGTGTTCATAAACAGTAATTTCCCTTTTTAAATTTTAGGAACATTTTCATCAGCTCTGAAGGAGCAGGCAGGTGGCAGATCATGACACGAGCTTTTGATATGTACAGATCCATAGTGAAACATAAGAGTTGAAACAGTAGTGAGCCAGAAAACCTGTTGTAAAAGGCAGCAGTGACAAAGGATTACCCACGCTAACTGCCAAAAAAATGTTCTTTTTTTTTAGGCTGAGAGCCTGTCTGTTTCACTGCGTTTTCAGCATTAGGTTGAAGTGGTTTTTGGTTGCTTTTTTATTTAGGTTGAATCTTATCTAGTGGTTAACATAACTATGAAAAATGTGTAATTCAAAGGCATGTATATTTCTAATTCATAGTTGTCTAAGACAATTCTCAGGAGTAAAGACTTCTTTTAGACTGCCTTGGTTCTGAACATACTGTATCTACTTGAATGATGAAACGTTAGTAAGCAAAAAAGCCAAAGTTCTTTGTAGGAAGGCAATTGCTGCATAGCAACTGCACAGAGAGGATGCAATCAAGCTTGCATGTGTTCTCTTTTCTTGCTATTTTTGTCCTGATTTTATCAATGCTTTGATATGTACAGAAAATATTAAAGATGTTGTTAACAGTTATTTCATTCTTTCATTCATTGGTACTTCTGATATTAAAAGCAAACAAATCAGTTTAATTATTGTACTTTAAGAAGAATATTTAGATTGAATTAAACTTGTCACAAGTGATGGAATTGTGCCATAAAGTTTGAACTTAGATATGAACACAAAATGTAAAAAATACGTTTGAGATGTCTGCAAGGGCAGAGTTAAGATATATAGAGGGATATTTGTCAAGGTCAGTAGGCCCCAAATGTAACATTTATTTCCAAACTCCCTATAGTTCTTTCTCTCTCTTTTTTCCTCTCAAAACAAATGCTTCACTGCTGTTTTCTTAATATTTTGTTTTGATACCAGTATCCATGAGCAATCCTACAAAAACAGATTAGAATATGCCTGATGGAGGAAAAATATTTGATAAGGAAACATAATTCAGTTTCAAACTTCAAGGGACATTGTATACAAAAGTGAGGAAATAATTGTTTTGGAATGATGAAAAATATCCTAGCAGTATACTTTTAAGCAAAACAAGCAGGCATGTTGAGAGCCCATGTGATTCATGTCCATGAAGTCATTCTTAACTGATAATGTTTTATCTTGAATAATTGTTGAGAGTGAAATTTACCATGGTGAGGAGGATGTGTGTAAGGATTGTCCAACAGTTAAGCCACTTGGACGGGCATGGCTAGAATTAGCTGTGCAGGCATGCCCTCTGCCAACCCTGCACAACATGTACGTTGGATTGGCTGGCACCAGAGCGCATGTCTATGTTGCATTTAGACACCCTCGTCTGGCCTGTGCCAGCAGGCTGGGGCTTTGGCTAAGGGGCTGTTTAATTGCTTGGTTGGGCTCTGGCTGAAGCCCAAGCTCTGGGACCCTCCCATCTCGCAGGGTCCTAGAGTCCATGCTCCAGTGCAAGCCTGAATGTATACACCACAATTAAACAGCCCATAGCCTGAGCCTGCATGCCTGAGTCAGCTCAGTCACAGGGGTCTAACTGCAGTATAAGCATACCCAGAGAGGCCAACAGATAGAGGATGTTTGGAGGTGAGCCACAAGAGGGACTGTGGGATTCCATGACTGTACAAATCCCAATGGCCTTATTTTGTGTAATCGGTGCATAGTACAAGCAGCTATGGCTGAGAAAGCTTGTCTAAAGCTCTTAGATTGAGAGGTGAATTTCAGCATCCAGGAGAGGGACAATATGAAGCCTTTTCCCTTAAAATAAAATTCAGGTAGACTTAGAGTAAATAGCATTGCCAACTTTCACAATATACTTATAAGTATCACAACACTTTTGGTTTTTTCTGTCCATCCTCAGCTCCTGGAGTCACGTTTTTACATGAGAATCTCAGCAATCATTTAAAAAAAATTAGCCTTTGTGGTGGCGGAGAAAAATTGAACACATGAACCCAATGGCTCAAAATAGCAGAAAGCAAATAAAAAGGACTCACAATTTTATTTTAAAATCATGATTTTTAAGCCAAACTCATTTTTGAATGCTTGATGTTGATAATACTGAGTAAAAGTAGATTGAAAAAAAATTGATTTGCAACCACAGCTTCCCTAGAGTAGACGAATATCTTTTAATGTTTGGAAAAACAACATATTTACACTTAGACCACGCAGCGATGCCACTAAAATGTCAGCATTTGCCAACAGTTATCACACATGGTATCGGAGCACACTCTAGCTTTCCTCTGTGTTTAGGAAATAATTGTGTGGTGTCTGCTGGCAAATGCTCAGATGCTGATGTTCATAATTAACACTCACCCCCCGTATGGGGTAAAATCCTGCTCCACCACTGGCCAGTCAGCGTAGTGAAATTGTCTGAAAAGTTGGTATGTCCCCTTAAAGATCTTCACTGCTTATTGCGGGCCACTGCAGTGTGCTGGTTACACACAATTTACAGTTAAATGGCTTGCCCTGGGTCACATGGGGTTAAATTCAAAGCAGCTATAGTTTCAGCCGAAAGCTGAAAACAACTGGCACTTACCAAACCTTGACTGAAATATAGAAGCAACAATTATTTTTCCTTTTTCAGGGAGCTTTGTCTGTGTTTGGTGGGGAAAGTGACTAGACTATCAGTTTTGTAGGGAAGTATTTTGTTGAAACCCAGGAAATATTTCAATCATTTAAAGAAAGGGTTAAAGACAGAGGGAAAAGATGGTTTAGTAATTTGAAACTCCCTTGCACATTTTGATAAAAATAGGATGTTTACAGCAAGTATTTGATAACTGAGGAACTAAACTTGAGATTATAAAAACAATCCTGAGCACTAACCATGGGGCATTAAATACCATCCAAGCCACAAAAGCCCTTCATTTTAGGCACTGTGCTGGCCTTCTGTAGTGGATTTTTCTTGGTCTGGCAGGGTCCCTGCTCCATCTCAGGTCAGTTTGGGTTGGAGGCAAAATGCAGTTATAGGATAAAGTTTATTTTCCCTTCCTGGTGGCAGCAACCAACAGAGACAGCATCAAATATACAAAGATCCAGTTCAGGACCAGCTCAGGGGCATCATTAACCTCAGGAAACACATTAAAGATAGTGGGCAACATTTCTAAACAATAGCTCTGAAAGAGGAAATGTAACATTTACAATTTAAGATCTTAAATTGTTAACAGAAGTGAATGCAAAAGCCTGTACTAATGCAAATACAGGCCATCAACTATCATTAAAGCACATATGAACATGTACATATGTCCTGCTTAAATATGCAAATAGCTGAATACACGTATGCAAACTGAGGTTTGCACATATAATTTCATGTATGATTCTCACCTGTCTGCCCCTCTTCTCACTCTCCTTTTGTATTCCTAATGTGCCTACATTTATATTTTCTAGGCACTGCAATTATATGCACATGCAAATACCTACTTGTGTGAATCCTCTTGCAAACAACTTACACTAATGCACATGTGGATATGTTATTTGTATATGCAAGTTTAGAGACAGCTAAGGAAATTTGAATTTTGGATTTAAAAAATTGGTAGCTCTGAAACACATACCAGATGACTCAAAGGGCTAGATCCACATATTAAAATAGATTTTGGTACCCAGAAAGCTGATTTTAGAACTGAATGCAGCTGAAAGCTGTTTTGGAATAGAGGCTGGAAATGAACCTCTAAGATATCTCCTAGTACTAATCTTATACTCAAATGTCAAACACTTCATAGCTCTTAATTAATACTTCAAAAAACTACATAAAATGGGAAATATTAAAACTAATGAATGCTGGAGGAAGAGGAGCTCTATAGCTGGCGTTTTAAAAAATGTTGAGTGGAACTGTCTTGGGAGCTGTTAATGAAACTAACTAAGCTGAGTTTGGGTATCCCTGTATGAATTCATAGAACCATAGTATCATCAAAATGTAGGGCTTGAAGGGACTTTGGGAAGTCATGAAGTACAGCTCCCTATGCTGAGGCAGGACCAAGTAAGCTGAGACCATCCCTGACAAGTATTTGTCCAACCTGTTGTTAAAAACCTTCAGTGATTCCATAACCTCCCTCGGTAACCTATTCCAGTATTTAACTATCCTTAACATTAGAAAGTTTTCCTAATATCTAACCTAAGTCTCCCTTGCAGCAGATTAAGCCCATTACTTCTTGCCCTGTCTTCAGTGGACATGGAAAAAAATTGATCACTGTCCTCTTTATAACAACCCTTAACATATTTGAAAATTGTCGTCAGGTCCTTCTTCTTCTTCTTCTTCTTCTTCTTTTCTTCTTCTCCTTTCAGGGCTAAACGTGCCCAGGTTTTTTAATCTTTCCTCATAAATTATGTTTTTTCCTTTGTTTTTATTGCTGTCCTGTGGATTCTGTCCAATACACCCAGAATTATATTAGCCTCTTTTGCAACTGCATCAAATTGTTGACTCATTCAATTTGTGATCCGCTGTAATCCCCTAAGTGAGTGATGCCATCTGCAAGTTTTATAAACATACTCTGTGCTCTGTCATCCAGGTCATTAATGAAAATATTGACATCTGTTGCTTTCATTGTGCTAGATAGCAAAATAAACTCTCTTTGGTACATTTTAGGCCTGATCCTACAAGTTGCTGTAGGATTTGTGGTTTCTCAGAGTATTGCAGGAGCCGCCAGCCTTTGCAAGTTCAGACCCAGGCCCCCTTAGTGATGGCTGTCAGACTCCTTATCAGAGACCAGTGGTGGAACTTCACTACCCATCATTTGAGTAACTGGTTTGGCAAAGTGTCGGATACTTTTGTTATGTAAAAACTGACTAATTTGAATCACAGAGACCTGTTCTGGTATCTGGCTCCCTTTTAAAAAATGTGCTATTTAAAAATACAGCAGTTAAACTGCCCTGTTTGTTTTTCTGCATAACACCGAGTAGCCCTTGCTTTAATTGTAATGAGTGTTTTATTATAGGCCACTTATAACCGATATCTTTTGCATTCTGTGACTGGAATTGCATGGGGTGTTGTTGCAATTCTATGACTGCATAATGTGGACCAGAATTTAGGCAAAACCTGTTTGGTAACACTGTAGCACCAGCTTGGTACCTCGGTCTGCAAACTACAGACTCAGGGAGCTAGGGAGTTTGTGTGTGTATCTAGCAGCCTGAATCAAGAATCTTCTCTCTGTTTACCACACCCAAGTCCTTTTCTTCTAATTGAGAAGGTTCTGTGAGATTTACTCTATACCATCTTCTGCTTTGTTCTATATCTTTATTGTGATTAAAAAAATAAAAATGTATCCCTCCTCCAACTTTCCAAGCCCTCCCCTTACCTTCCTTTTTTATCATTGTGGACAACATCATAATCTTGCCTGTCATTCACACATGTCACCTGGGCATCATCTTCAACTTGGACCCTTTTTGGTCTTCACATCCAGGCTATGTGTAAATTTTGCAGATTGTCTCCTATCCATCCACACAGCTAAAATTCTCATACAGGCTTGTATAATCTCCCATCTCAATTACTGCAACATCCTTTTCTCCAGCCTTGACAAATCTAATCTTGCCTCACTCATATCCATTCAGAATGCCGTTGGAAAGATCATTTTCCTGGCTTGTTGCTTTGACCATGTCACACCTCTCTTTACATCCCTCCACTGGCTCCTCCTTTATCGTGTCAAATATAAGCTACTTATTTCCATTTTCAAGGCTCTTCATGATGCTGATTCCTGCCTCCATTTGAAAATTGTTAAATTTTCAAACAAGGCACCTTCATATTTTCTCCCATACTATCCCTCATGCTTGGGAGGAGTTTCCAGTAAATATCTGCCAAGCTACCTCATTATCCTCCTTCAAATTCCTCCTTAAAACTTTATTTTGCCACAATGCTTAAAAAAACTTGATAATGGGTAGGCCTCAGATGTGCTGAGACCACAGCCTGCCATGCTGAGCAATAGTGTCTTTTTGTTTCCTATGCTCCCCCCTCTGTCCATCCTTTTGTTCTGTGTTTGTGGAGTGCCTAGTACTATGCCTATGGATCACAGTGACTATAGTAACACAAATATACAAAAAAGACAGGTAAAATGTTTCTACAGGCTCTAAATAAGTTGTCAGGAACAATCTCCCATTAGCGTGGAGTTGGGCTAGATGACCCAATAGGAAACAGAGATGGAAAAAAGCTGTGATTTATGTGAATATTAAAGTTGACAAACTAATGTTTTTTGACTTTTCATTTTAAAGTTCTCCACAGTAGCATAACTTACTGTTATTTATCATTAATGTGATCTTAGTATACTAAAGAAATCTCATATTTTTTGGGCTTCATATAGATAATGTGAAACTGAATAACTTTCATATTAATCTGTGTTAAAGTGCAGTTAGGTAAATGGCAAGCCTTAATGCTTCACAAGGACTGTGATTTGTAGAAGCCTTATTGGCACTGACACTGTATTTTGTGTTCTCATTTCACTGTAATTGTAATGGTTCTTTGTTTTTTCTTCCAAGAATATAAACATTTAAGAAAGGTGATCAATTGTGTGTGAAATATCTAGTTTTTTTTTTAAATCAAGGCAAAAATGTTGCATGTCAAGTCTTATCTTAACATAGGATATTTGCAGTTTAAACAGCATCATACAATTTTTCCCTCCCATAATCCAGGCTAGCAATGGGCTTTGTAACCATAAATAAAACTAGTACTAGACTGCAGTCTAAATTTAATGGGGCATAATCCTGCCCTCCTAATCAAGTATGATTCCCATTGGCTCAAGGGAGAGTTTTACCTGAGTTGATTTGGGCCAATGATACAGATATAGACATTTTAATTTCATTAAATATAATCTTTGGGACCAAATTTAAACCTCAATCTCTGAAGAAAGAGGAGATGAAAACTCTGGATATGTGTCAGCTCAGGACGGGATGCAGAGATAAAGTTTCTTGAGACCTTAAATGACTGTTTCTTGGAGCAGCTAGTCTGGAACCCACAAAAGGAGAGGCAATTCCTGGTTTAGTCCTAAGAGGAGCACAGGATCTGGTCTAAGAGGTGAATATAGCTGGACCACTTGGTGATGGTGACCACAATGTAATTAAATTTAACATTCCTGTGGTGGGGAAAACACCACAGCAGTCCAACACTACGTAAAATGAAGAAGTTAGTGACACAGAAATTAAAAGGTAAAGTGCCAAAGTGGCAATTAAAAGGTAAAATGGAATCCCTGAATGGAATAGAAACTTTTTAAAGACATCACAATAGAGGCTCAACTTAAATGTATACCCCAAATTAAAAAACATAGTAAGAGAACAAAAAACGTGCCCCGTGGCTAAACAGCAAAGTCAAAGAAGCAGTGAGAGACAAAAAAGCATCCTTTAAAAAGTGGAAATTAAATCCTAGTGAGGAAAATACAAAGGAACATAAACTCTAGCAAATGAAGTGTAAAAATATAATTAGGAAGACCAAAAAAGAATTTGATTAACACCTAGCCAAAATCTCAAAAAGTAATAGCAATTTTTAAAAGTACATCAGAAGCAGGAAGTCTGCTAATCAACCAATGGTGTCACTGGACGATAGAAATGCTAAAGGAATACTCAAAGATGATAAGGCCATTGTGGAGAAACTAAATTACCATAATTCTTTGCATAAGTCTTCACAGCTGAGGATGTGAGAGAGATTCCCAAACCTGAGCCATTCTTTTTAGGTGTCAAATCTGAGGAACTGTCTGAGATTGATGTGTCATTAGAAGAGGAGGTTATGGAACAAATTTATAAATTAAACAGTAATAAGTCTGTAGTTTGTAACCTATTATTTAAATCAGCTGCTGTACCAAATGACTAGAGGATAGCTAATGTGGTGCCAATTTTTAAAAAGGGCTCCAAAGGTGAGCCCAACAATTACAGGCCGGTAAGCCTAACTTCAGTACCAGGCAAACTGGTTGAAACTATAGTAAAGAACAAAATTGTCAAATACATAGATGAACATAATTTCTTGGGGAAAAGTCAACATGGTTTTTGTAAAGGGAAACCATGTCTCACTGATCTACTAGGACTCTTTGAGCAGATCAATATGCATGTGGACAAGGGGGATCCAGTGGATATACTGTACTTAGATTTTCAGAAAGCCTTTGACAAGGTCCCTCACCAAAGGCTCTTAAGTAAAGTAAGCTGTCATGGGATAAGAGGGAATGTCTTCTTATGGATTGGTAACTGGCTAAAAGATAGGAAACAAAAGGTAGGAATAAATGTCCAGTTTTCAGAATGGGGAGAGGTAAATAGTGGTGTCCCCCAAGGATCTGTACTGGGACAGTCCTATTCAACATATTCATAAATGATCTGGAAAAAGGGGTAAACAGTGAGGTGGCAAAATTTTCAGATGATATCGAAGGGGAAATCACTCATTTGTTCTCTTCTCATTCTAACTTTCATTTTCTACTATTCATCCTTCTTGATCTCCTCTTGGGCCTGACTATTTTCATTACGGAGATAGTGTGAAATAAGCATATAAATGTGAGAGAGTGTCACCAAATATCAGTAAGAAGTATAGATCCCAAGATGCTCATGAGTTATAATAAGTGACTTGGTGCCGTGAGGCCCTACACTCCATCTGACAGAATTCCTCTGTTTGTAATGCAATAACATTTGACCACCACATCTGATCAATTCCAAAATTTCAGGGACTGTTGTAGGAGTCAAGGGGCAGAATCCTACTAATTTTCATGAAAAATAGAAGATTAGATGTGGCAAATGAGGGACACACATAGCCCCTTGCATCTGCTTAGCAGAGCCATCCACTTCAACCACCTTTGCCATGGTCTATAGGTCAAAGAACCAGTTGATGGCAGCCATTCACACCTTCCAGCATAAACACCCCCATCTCAGCCTATCCTCCCACTGCAGTTTAAAATTGTGACACCCTGACTGACTTATCTCCCAGACAAAACAAAGAGAAATCAGAATGGTGGGGGGAATGGGGATGCGTGCACACAGAGGCTTTGGCTATATAGCAGCCTGGGGGGGTCCTAGTATGGAAGGAAGGTGGAATGAGGGGCACTCAAAGCCCCAAACATAGGGGGAGAGCGGGGATGGCAGGGAATAGTGTGTGTGTGTGTGTGTGTGCACAGTGAAGCCCTGGTGGAGGTAGTGGGAAGAGTGTGGCTTGAGGGAACGGGGGCCATAAAGTGCTTCTGTCGTGGTGGCAATGGGGGACCACACAGATCCCCTGGCACTGAGGTGGGAGAATGAGGGACAACAATACTGGGGAGGGGGACATGGTTATAGTGAAGGGGGGAATGGGAGCCACACAAAGACCCTGTCATGGGGAAAACGGGGAAACAGAGGGATATATAGAGCCACTTGAATGGGGTGAGGGGGATGCACTGTGCTTCTGACATGGAGGAGGTCGGGGGCTGCAGGGAGTTCTTGAAATAGAGCTGGCTGGGGAGGATGGCTAACAGGCAGTAAAGGGAATGGAGGCATGCAAGGAGCCACCGGTGTGTTCAATGAGTTTAGCCTACAGAAGCAACCCTCTAGTAGTAAGGAAAATCAAATTCTGTTTTCACTGTTAGAAGAGAAGGGAATGTGACTGAATCTATTTGCTAACCACCACTGGCGTAACACCTGTGACCTAGCTAAGGAACCTTGGGAGGAACTTTTCCTCTCGCTACTGTCCCTGTATGCTGCTGTGGCAGAGTAAAGGGGCTAGAAAGGTCCCAAATCCAGTGGGGGAGAATTTCCTTTGTACAAGAACTGAGTAATACAGCCACAGGATATCATGTGAGGCCCCCTCTAACACCCCAGTGCAGGGCATGCGTGCTGGAAGGGACCTTCTGGCTCACTGAGCTCACTCCTCAGCTGTCACAGGGAGTCCTGTCATATAATCCCATTCATACATTATTCAAGCTCTCGTTTAAAACTAGGTAGGTTATTGGCCCCCACTACTCCTACTGATAGGTTGTTCCAGAACCTCGCTCCTCTGATAGTTAGAAACTTTCTAATTTCTAGCCCAAATGCATCTGTTACCACTTTATACACATTTGTGCTTGTGCCAATGTTGTCCTTTATCTTAAATAGCTCTTTTCCTTTTCTGGTGTTTACCCCTCTCCCCCACCCAACCAAGTTTTTATAGGGAGCAACCATATTTCCTCTCAGCCTTTCTTTTGCTAGGCTAAATAAGCAAAGCTCCTTTAGTTTTTCTTTAGTCAGACAGGCCCTCCTTTCCCATAATCATCCAAGTTGCCCTCTCTGTACCAGTAGGAGATCATTTTTCTTGAGCATGGGTGACCAGAATTATACACAATATTCCAGATTAGGTCTTACCAGTGCCTTGTACAATGGCATTAATACTTCCCTACCTCTACTGGAAATACCTCGCCTGATACATGCTACGACCACATTTACCTTTTTCACAACAACTTCACAATGGTGGCTCAGACATCCTATGCTCAACTAATACACCAAGGGCTTTCTCTTCCTCTGTCATAGCCAACTGTTCAATTTCTATATTATAGCAGAAATTCTTATTATTAGTCTCTATGTGCATGACTCTATGCTTTGTACTATTAAATTTCATCCCATTTCTATTACTCCCATCCTCGACTCCATCCAAGGATATATGCTAGGGCAAGGAGAGGACAGGGCTATAGTGAATGGCAATTCTGGGTGGCACTGGTGCCCACAGAGACAGCTCATCTTGAGCAATCATAATTATGGATCCCCAGGGCTGCCTAGATGAATCAGTGCTAGTTTTTAGAGCCATCAGAAGCCCAGAACTGGGTGGGCACAAATGAGGGATAAACCCATGTTAACCATTGTTTGACTGCATGTAAAGAAGGCTTGTATGCAGCAGGAAATTGACTAGAACGAACATTACTGAATGAGCTGTTCTGCAGTAGATATTCTATAATAGTTCCCTGTAGCTATTCGTGTGGACTCTATTTGGAATAAGTCACTTTATTCCAGAACAATTAGTGAACAATGTGAATTTTAAAATGTTCAATTTACATTTTTAAAATTATTAACAGCGCTAATAAATTGTTACGGAAATATTTTTGCAGTGCTAACTTTACAATTCTACAATGAATAGGTTTGATGTATGTGCAAGTTTTGATATGAAGGCTGGTCTTCCAGAATCTGCAAAACTATGGTGGTGCCTGACTAGGAAGGTAGCCGTTGAACAACTTCTCCCTTCCTTGGTTTAAAAAAAAAAAGTCCTCCATTTCTCAGGTTTTCTGTCCCAGTTAATTCCAGGAAGTTCCATCAGCTTTCCCCCCCTCCCTATTCCCTTCAGAATTCTGACTCGATGGGTCAGCTTTTCTAATTCTAGCATTTCCAAAAGTTTGGGGGCTCAGTCAATTGATTTAGGGGAGTTACATCACTTCCAACAACTTGTGATTGTGATTCTTACTGCAGTTAACAACTGGATAATCCATTCTTTTTAACCCTTCTATAGCATAGATTTTTGGGTAAAATTCAACAGAAACACTAACCCAGGAACACTAGTTTATCTGACAACTGGCAACCCGCCATCTCCTTAATAGTATCCCCAATATCTTTCCAAAATGTCTTTGTTTTTGGATGAGTCTGGCTTATGTGAAGACATCCATCCATTTCATTATACTCTCTCCAGCATTTCCCTGTCCCTGCACCCTAGATACATTTAACTAAAATTTGCATTTTTAATTAGAATAACATCAAAAGATTTTTTTCAAATTAGGTGCTCACTCTAGATCATAAAATAAATATGATTTATTTGTTTATCAGATTCCAAACAAATGTTGGCCATTGAAACCTATATCTATATATATGTATAGATGGTCTAGCTCTGTTTAAAAATAAAAAAATGTGAAAACCAAATCAATTTCAACCAAAGCACCATCTCTATAGGTACACTTATCATTCTTTGGGAACACCAGTAGATGGCACTCTCATTCTATAACTGAGCTGCATTTTTGAGTTGAAATTGTCACAGTTGTACTCCGATCATTTTAAATAATAATTTTCTTGGAGTTCAGCGTCTTAGATGGAAAAAAAAATTATTATAGCAGTAAACGTTTTCATTGTGAAGACAGTGGAGGCTTGTTGAATTCAATGCAACGTTTAGGGAAAGAAAATTGAATTGCAGGGCTTATATTCTTATGGATTTAAAAAAATCTAAAAATCCTTCTATGTATTTCTGTGAAGGCTGTATACATGTACTATGTGATGGGAAAGAGGATCTTATTTTGTGATAGTGACTGGAATCAGTGCTACAGATATGGCTACATAATGTCAGTTATGCTATATCTCTGCTTTACAATACTTGAAGAAACAAGTTGCGAATAAGCAGGATGACACTGTCACTATTTGGGGAGATCCTCTTCTGTGTTTTAACAATGCAAATATTGGTTGAAATATATTTTATGCATAGATTGTTCTCAGATCTTGTGTCACAGTATCAGGTTCATGTGTAAAAATTCTTTAGGTTGTTTACAAAGCATTCTCATTTATTAATCTAGCTAATTATATTAGCTGTGGAATGCTGTTTTCTGCACTGTTTCCATTTGTGGTTAGGCTGCTGATGGTACTAAGTACATATGATTTCATTTTGATGGTGCAAAATCTTTTGGATCATAGCTGCACTTAAGCTGATGGCAGTGCTCTCAATGACCGCTCCGAGGGATACACCTCAGCAACAGGTGGTAGGAGGCTCACCTCTCTGGAAACTGATTTGTCCATTACCGCCTGCACTGGGTTCAAACATTAGGGCATAATGAAACAAATTTTTGTGGCCAGCTTCTTGAATAACCTTTGCAATACAAAAGACTTTTTTTTCCTTACTAACCGCATTTCAAGAAAGATGTGGAGAAATTGGAGAGGGTCCAGAAAAGAGCAACAAGAATGATTAAAGGTCTTGAGAACATGACCTATGAAGGAAGGCTGAAAGAATTGGGTTTATTTAGTTTGGAAAAGAGAAGACTGAGAGGGGACATGATAGCAGTTTTCAGGTATCTAAAAGGGTGTCATCAGGAGGAGGGAGAAAACTTGTTCACCTTAGCCTCCAATGATAGAACAAGAAGCAATGGGCTTAAACTGCAGCAAGGGAGATTTAGGTTGGACATTAGGAAAAAGTTCCTAACTGTCAGGGTAGTTAAACACTGGAATAAATTGCCTAGGGAGGTTGTGGAATCTCCATCTCTGGAGATATTTAAGAGTAAGTTAGATAAATGTCTATCAGGGATGGTCTAGACAGTATTTGGTCCTGCCATGAGGGCAGGGGACTGGATTCGATGACCTCTCGAGGTCCCTTCCAGTCCTAGAGTCTATGAATCTATGAATAAGTCAGGGTTTCTGTTATATTTTGGATCTGTAATTAATCATCACTTATATCAACTTTCTCCTTTGTCGCTTTTTAAAGTGCATTAAAAAGGTGTCATATACACTATTATTCCCACATTTCAGGTGGGCAAACTGAGGCATGCCGTGGTTAAATGACTAGTCATACGTGTTGCAGAGTTTCAGTGGCCGAGTCAGAAATAAAACTTAGATCACCTGACTCCCAGCCTGGTATCATATCTGTGTGTGAGATGTACAGATGCCAAGGTGATAGCCCCAAACATAATTTTCTAAATAAATAAACATGATCTTCTTTTGTAGATCATTCACAGATTTCACGTACAGCTCTTTATGGTGTATGCCTATTAAAAGAATCCTATCAAATTTGACAAAAACTAAACTGAAAAGCTCATTAAAATGTTTTTTGTAAACAACATACTCCCGATAAACAGGAAAACTCTCAGACTTCTACAGTGAGGGCTGAAACATGACTAAAATTCTGGTGTGGCATCCCATCAATGACAATTCCAGGGCACAGAGTTTGTTGGAATTGCAAGCTCCTGCAAGCACCTCAGATCATTCCTCCACTTCCTCTCTCTCACTGCTCCAGGGTACAGGAGTCCTGATCCCTGGAACACTCAGCAGCGTTTTGTTACTTTCAGTACTCAGCCTGCTCACAAGACAGAGAGAGATGGAGTATAGTGATACGTGCACAGTCAGACACGTGTGTATCCGCCCAGCTTCACAGAACACTTCCTCGTCCTCAGCTGGCTAAGGACCTGGTCACCTGGAATTTTAAAAGTCTTGAAGCCCCTTTATAGAGCTGCTAGTTTTCTTTCAGAATCAGATGGACATTTAAAACGTGCTAACCTTGACTGATCCTTTAACAATCCAATTTTTTTTAGGAAAAAGTTACACCGGAACAGGGTCACTATAGAAGGGCAACGTGGTCCAGTGGATAGTGCACTGGCCTGGGACTCAGTGGCAGATGCTCACCCTTTGACCTTTGTGATCTCAGGCAAGTCACATTACCTCTTTGTGCCTCAAGATAATGATACTTGCTTTCCTCTGTAAAGTGCCTTGAGATCTGTGGGTGAAAATCTCTATCTGCCTATTTGTATCATACGTGGTCACCTACTTACAGACAACAAACAACTTGGCAGGGAGTTAGTTGTTTGCCACATCATCCCAAGCTTCTACTTGCATATTGCCTTTTTGGTAGAAAGGGTTGGGTTCTTGAGGTGTTTGCTGACTAAATTCAGGATGTAGGTGGGCATGGTTAGGTTTTCTGGGTGCGTCTATCTGTGAGGTTAACAAGAGTGCAAGAGCTTAGAAGGCCCAAATGTAGCAAGAGAGCAACTTACACAAATACGAGTGCAAGGAGGAGATGCTGTAAACCAGCTTGACTCCTGTGGAGTTTTTGGAACAACCTTCAAATATACAATGTGAATGTGTTGGAAAGTATAAACAGAGCAAGGTGAATGGACTCCCCTCCATTTGGGCTAATCTTCTTCATCTGTTTGGAAGCATCACTCACAGCGTCTCAAAAAGATGCAGTTGGAAGCCGGTACTAGCATTCGTTTGCTACCTGTGCTTCATGATTAAGGAAATGCAAAGAGAATTTGTAAGCTAAATGAATCTCCACTGCTATAACTGTGACACAAGGACTATTTTTTAGAGCTAACCCTCAATAAACTTCACTGACATCCTCAGCCTCTTCTTTCTCTTTATCTCACTGGCCTTCCTGTAGTTCTCTGGGATCCTCCCATCTTGCAGGGTTCTAGTGCCTGGGCTCCAGCACAAGCCTGAACATCTCCATTACAGTTAAACCAGCCTCTAAGCCTAAGCCCCCTGAGCCCGAACCAATAGGCACAGGCCAGTTGCGGTTTTTTAATTACCATGTAGATATACCCCAAGTCTCCACACAAGACACATCCTGCTTCAAGATGTTTTAGCCTCCTACATATCCCTGAAAAGGCCTCTCCCTGGATACCCTTTCCCTAGTGCTTGTTTCTGATTTCTGCCTCTGATGTGAGCAGTGTCTGCTGCCACTCCACCGTAGATGAATCGTCTTCCTTGACTGTCTTTGTACATATGCTTAAACCCAACCCAACTTGTGTTTGCCAGCTCCTGATCTGACACTCAAGTTGGAAGGTGGATCATTGAGGAAAGAAACTCGTATTTAGGGGATCAGGGTGCATTTCCAGCAGGGCATGAGAGTGGCTGGAAGAGGAGCAGACTGGCTTTCACTCCAGACAAGAGCCTCAGCCTGTCATTTTGCCCCAACTGCCGGAAATCCTTCCTTACCCTGGGTTAAAGCGCCCCCGTGTTGCATACCTGCCAGACAGTAGGTCTGTCAGACCTGCCAGTGTTATACAGCCAGTTGCACAATGTTCTAAGAGATAAACTGCCCATAAATGTCAGAACTAATGCAATATTTGACAAGGAAGAATACATGTTGGGGAAACAAGCTCATGGTAAGAATTGCAGTTTTGTTTAACCCTATGCAAATACAGATGATTGGAAAGGGTGTTTTCCTAAACAAAGCAAGTGCCTCAGGCTATGTAGTACTTCCTCCTCTCCTGTCCTGCACTCCGAAAGAGTTTCGTCTTGGACTCGGAGTGCAAAAGAGAAGAACAAAATGAGCCAGGACACCAACTCTAGTAGCAGTAACAGCTCTGGAGCAAGGCAGGCCAGCACAGTGTGTATGCTGAGTCGAACATAGTGACAACTTAGGGCTTGCATCATCTCCATACTCTGGAGCAGCCTTATCCTCGCTACTCATGTGCCTTAAGTTAAGCATGTTCTTTAGTGCTTTGCTGGCTTGAGGCCACAGTCAATCTGTTTTCTTGTAAGAACGTTTTCATGTTGAAAAGTATCTAGGTACCGAATAAGATCCTGTCTTGTACCAGGAATAGCAAAGTGTTGGCAGCTCAGACAAACTTATTTTTTCTACCTGAGTTGTGGACCATTCAAACCAGACGCAAAGTAAATCTGCAAGGCTAATCAAAGAACCTGTTTAGTTTGGCCACTGCTATGGGCCTCACTTTCCGGGGAGAATCAGAATGACTCCACTGATTTACAGACAGCATCTGCTCCTCTAACCTATATGTTGATGGAGGAGTCTGAACTGGAAAGATAGAAAAGATAATGGAGTTAAAAATTGGGTACTCTCTCAGTAGAACAACTGGGTGTGTGTGTGCACAGGGAAAGAGGGATTTAAAAAAGTGTGCTAGCCAAACAGAATCAAACCGTTGCATGCTGGATAAGTATCTTTGACACTGCTGAATCTACCTTTAATGCCTGCCTGTCCCATTTAGATTCTGTCACTCGTTGCTGATAGGGCCTTTTGATACATGAACCAATCTCAGCCTATCCTTTTCAGGAAATCCAGCCTCCTAGCACCCAAACCCCACTCTGTGGGCTGAGAAATATTTATTGTGGCTGCTTACAGCTACTAAGTAGTAAGCATTTCTCTCCAGCTTCCCTGTAGTTACAATACTTTGTTTCCTTCTACATATAAATGTGCATTGCCTATTCCTTGCCATTGGACCAAATCCTGAAGTCCTTACTCACTTTCTGATTTGCCTTTCCTTGGACAAAATTTTCATTGATATCAATTGCAGTATTGCTTGATTAAGGGGTTAGTAAAATCTGAGAAAAGATGTTAGGATCTGGCCCATTCCAATGACTCAAACTTATTTACTGTAAAATACTCATTATTCTTATGACTCAGACTTTTGAATCCACACCCTGAGTCACTTTGAAATGAAACTGTGGGATATAATAAAACTCAATTATATGGATATGGTATTTTATTAGGAGAGTTCTTAAAGACTTGATTTATTACAGCTTGCGGACCAAGTCATCAGCACTTGTTCGTTAATTTAAAAAAAAATTTTGTTTTGTTTTGTCCCAAACACCTTTATGTAAAGTGAAAGGAATCTTCCCCAGTTAGCTCACTTTACACATCTTCATGGAGGCTAGACAGCACTGTCTATGGAACTTATATCGCTCTGATTAATGTAGTGCCAGAGTGCATCACACTCTTTAATGTACTTGTCCTTGCAACAGCCCTGTGAGATAGGGCAGTATCATTATCCCCATTTTACCGATGGGGAACTGAGGCACAGATCCTCAAAAGTATGAATACCTGAGGTCCTGGGCCAGAGAGGCTAAGCAGCTCTCCAAGTTCATATAGGAAGCTTGGCAGAGTAGGGAATTGAACCAGTGTCCTAAGATACTGCCCTAACCACTGGGAAATCCTTCCTCTCCAGTAATCCAGGAGTGAGATAACACCAGAGAGCTTTCTTTATACAAACTTGTAAATAATGTTCATACTGTATATCTTCCATATACATACTTCCTCTCAAGGAAGAATAATCATATAACTCTGAGTTACTACAGAGATTTCTTTCCCAGGTGTCTGGCTGATGGGTCTTGCCTACATGCTCAGGGTCTAACTGATTGCCATATTTGGGGTCAGACCCTGGGGTTTTTTTGCCTTCCTCTGCAGCTGGGGAGTCACTTGCAAGTTTAAACTGGTGTAAATGGTGGATTCTCTGTAACTTGAAATCTTTAAACTATGCTTTTGAGGACTTCAATAACTCAGCCAGAGGTTGGGGGTCTATTAAGGAGTGGGTGGGTGAGGATCTGTGGCCTGCAGTGTGCAAGAGGTCAGACTACATGATCAGGATGGCCCTTCTAGCCTTAAACTATGAGTCTATGTTAGAAGTAAAAAGTGTGTGAAAATGAGAGAGAGGTGGAAAACAAGAGCTTAGTTTTTAAAGACACAGATCACTCTAAAGGATGAATTTGCCTATAGGTCAGGATGACAAAATAATCTGTAATCAGCTAACAGTGTGGAGGAACATTGTTTTTCACTGGGAGTCCGTGAAGTAAAGGTTTTACATGTAGGTTCATGTTTGATAAATGCCCTTTTTTCTTTAAAGTGCTTGTGAAAAGTGAAAAGGCAGCTCCAGTGCCTGAACTTATCTACTGAACAAGCTAGCAGCTGTGCAAACTTCACCATGCTGTTCCACCATACACCACGAACCTCAACTGGAGGTGTAAATTTGTTGGCCAGCTCACCACCAAGGAAGGACTGATGCCATAGCAGAGTTTGTTTCAGACCCTGGACTCAGATCTACTCTCTCTGTCCAGCTCACACTGAACTCGTGCTGGCCTTTATAAGGACCAGTGCTCATCAGGCTGTCACCTGATCTCTAGCCCTACAGCCTCAGCTGAGAGGAAGTTGATGGCAGAGGAGTCTGTACTTGGCTGCCTGTGCTGTTTTGGTTGCACCTCCTGCTCTTCAGCTAAGGGCTGTGCGTTGGCATGGCCCAGGTGCTTCCCATAGAGAGCTGAGAAAATCCAGTGAGAACTGGGGCTGGAGGAAGTCCAAGAGAATTGGAGGAGGAGGATGGAGTGGCTTGCTGCTTTTGGGGTCACACTGTGGTTTGGAACAGGAGGGCACAGTTGGAGCCCCGGAGTGTCTGGTGGTTTTGGGGGACCCTGAACAGGGGATGCAGCTGTGGTGGAATGGTCTGGTGAGTGGAAAAGAGGAGGCTGCTAGAGTGGGGGTGGCTGGAGTTGAGCATGGCAGGGGGGTTTAGAATGCCCCCAGGGTAGAACTAGTGGAGGGTGCTGAACAGCCAAAGGGAGCTCCAGTAGTGACTGCGAGTGAGAGAGAAATGGGAGCAGCTGGGTCAAGTGGGTCAGCAGCAGCCACACGGGCTGCAGCTCTGCCTGCAACCATATAGGACTGGTGACTGCAAGTAATCCAGATATTAGACTGCCAAGTGGAAGACAAGTGGAGAACTAGTGGGCAAAGCTGGAGTGTGCACAGGGGGCTGTGGCATGTGCAGCTGGGAAGGTGATTCTCCTCCTGGTGCTGGTTGTGGCAGCGGGGTGGGAGGTGGGCAGCTATATCTTTCAGTTGGATGTATCCCAGGAGGAGGAGGAGAGATGAGTCCCACAACTGGTCCAGCAGACACGCTAGTAGTATGTACTGCTGGCAGCAACAGAGAGACAGTTCAAAACAGAGAGAGGATACAGCATTAGCCACTTGGGGTAGCAGAGCCACTGTCCCAAGCACGAGGTGGGGAGGTGTTAATAAGGGGAGGATGCCTCTGCTTCTAGCATAGGCCAGGCGAAACAAGCTCTCTTGTAGGGGAATAGTAGGGTGCTCTCTTCTTTGGGACTCCCATTTCATGGTCCTGAAGCTAGAGGGGTGTGTGGCAGTGCAGCAATAAGAAGGGAGAGGCTGGTGCGGTCTCACCTCGGTACTTTGGTGGGCCAAAGGAGCAAGGGAGGGCTCTAGCGGCCTCTCCTTTACAGGTTCTGGTGCTGGAGAGACCAAAAGAGAGATTGGTGTGAGTGAGTGACAGCGTCTATGGATTGAGGGTGGAAGAGTGGGTGGGAACTGCACCTCAGGGTGGTATTGCTTTGTCCTCTTTCTCTCTCTTTTTTGCCCCTAGGGGAGATAGTTATGGTAGAGAGTGCGGCAGGTGACTTGAGAGGCCCACGGGGAGAGTCAAACGAGGAAGGAGAGAGGACTTTGAGGGTGTGGGGATCACAGTCTCCGTTCCATGCCAGTCCTTGGTCTCCCTGCTGAAACTGCAAGTAAAGGTGCCAATTCTAACTATGTTTGTGACAAGGACCTCCTTCTAGAACTCTGCAACCACCACATTCATTTTGCTTACGCCATCCGTAAACATTTTGATAGTGACTTCCAGTCATTAGGAACCTGGGATAGATTTGAAGTGGTGACCTAGAGATGACAGGCTCCATTTTAGGCCACTGTCAACCTCCAGAAACATCATCTTTTTTACCATAAATCCTTTTGATAAGAAAGAGATACCTGTATCAGTTTCTGCAGCATGTGTTCAATAATTCTTCTGCATCAGAAATAGGCTAAATGTTCCCTGCCTATTCCTTCACAAATCATTTAAATTGCATTCTTATAGTTTATGGAATGTCCTGTATGACATGTATTATTCTCTGTTCAATGAAGCATATAGGCTCAAAAATATGGCTAGTCCATTTGATCTCTGAGGATGGCTCATATTTTTAAATGATTTTTACCTGTAGAGTCATTAAATCATCATCCATTTTCTGCATCACTGCTAGGAAATAAATAGGAGCTCCTGTCAGTGTAATGAAAAGACCAACAGACCAAAAAAGCTGGCTCTTGAAAGATACAATAGATCAACAGGATAGCCCCATGTGGAGCAAATGAATGGAAAATCATGACTTTTCTGAAAAACAATATATGCAATGGTGGATACCTCTGAGACCAGCTGTGCAGTTCCTGCAGGCATTTTACTCACTATTTCCTGGAATGCACACTACCTTCCAAGCCTAATGCCCACAGAATTCCCATGGAAATGAAAAGCAGTGAGTGGTAGGTGAAGATGGGGAGGAGGTGGGAGGAAAAACATGCCTGTACATGTTACAAAACTTTAAAAAGGTTCCCACTCCTCCATATTTAGCATATGTTCTGAAGGTTCTTGAACAATGGATTTGCAATGTACCAGCACAAAGTTATTTAGTTGCAGGTACACTTAACTAACTGTGAAGAACTGAAAGAAATGGATAACTTTTAGTAGCCCATTATTCTCACTTCGACCTTCCTGGGAATAAAGTATTATTGTACTGAGATGTGATATTAAGCCCAAGTTGCTGCCTGCAAGCTTGAGAGAGGCTCTTATGCTCTTTGTTTCTGTGGTTTGTCTGCTTCTGCATTTCTGAAAAGAAGCATATTTTGAAGGGAACTTTGAATCATTATTTCCCACAGTGTGGCTGCCCATGGTTCTTGGTTTTGCAGGTACTTAGTCTTGATCCTGAGCACCCAGCTGGTAACATTTTGCATGCTCTGGGTGAGTGAATTACTTGTGGAGGTAGAACAAGTAGGAATTTCTGTTTCTTTAAATCTATAAAAATAGCTGAGAGGCGTAATGCACAATAAAGCTGCCACATTAACGCGCACTGTGCTGTCTTCTCATTGTTTTGATATGCAGCAGTGGTTTTATGGCTGTCTCGGAGGGTGTTATGAGCTTTGTTTCAACAGGGTAATAGTCCAAATCCAAATTTTGCTTCATTTTTATATGGTTTCAGAAAACTAAAATTAAAAAGAGTGGCATTTGCATTTACCCTACTCTTCACAATTACAAGGAAGGTGCAAGAATAATGAGAGTTGGTTCCATTTAACATGAAAAATTCCGAAATGCTTATCCTCTTATTTTTTCTGAGAACCAGAGCTCAAGTTTAAGGTGAATGAGCACAGACTCTTTTCTCCTATTCCTTTCCCCTCTTACTCTAGTCCCTCCCTCCTCCAATCCACCTTGTCTTTCTTTCCTCCCTCTCTGTTGACTAACTCTCCTCATTCATTCCGCACCCTACTTGCATTATGATCTCCTCTTTGCACTCACCTTCTCTTTTCTCTTTCCTACTCCATCCCACATTCCCTTTCCCTGGCTGTTGCTGTGTCTGCACAAAAGTGGGAGGGGGACAGGAGGAAGGGTGAGTCTTGGAGTCCCTTCCCCACCCCTTTCCTGTGGAGCAGAAGCACCTTCCCCTGGACAGACTGATAACACTGGAAGTGGCCAAAAGAAGGGGAGCCCTGGCTGCCTTTCTTTTCTTCCTCCCCTTTGAAACGGGTGGTGGCAGCAGCAGTGACTGGGGGAAATGCTCCCCTTTCCCCAGTAGAGAAAAGCCTTCCTGTGCAGTAGGCTCCAATCGGGGCCTGGTGCCTGTCTGCAGGCCTAGAGGAAGCAGTAGTCCAACCTGCCTTGGGAACTAGGAAAACTATTGCTGAGCATTGCTAGGAGGAGACTGCAAATTGAATGGCAGATAGAAATGTAATGGCCTTATACTTTTCCAGTGTTTGCAGTATGAACGGCGAACACTCTTGTACAGTACTAAATTCTTTGGGTAAATGATGGGGCCCCTTTTTAGAGAGAATTTCATGTTTGGCATTTCAAAGGAACCTCAGTTCCTCCTTTGCATTCATTAATGGCTTATATGATGTTGTATTCCAAAAAGTATTACTCTGTTCTGCTAAACAGTAACAGTGGAGTTTCATAGTATTCATTGACTGCTTGGGAGTTCTGCATCATGCACTGCCACAAAGTGAGATTGCTCAGCGTGGATTTGCTACTTGCAAACCTATTTAGCTGGCTCATGGCAATTTGTTGTATATTTACTGTGGGATATCCAGAGATCCTCTGCTAGGTGGTGGAGTCTGTATGATAATGCCTCAGTCTTTGGCGTCCCAGTGGAGACAGTTTTAGAATGGGGTCTCCATGATGGTGCCTCTCTTCTCCCCTGCACATTAGTTTGCTCAGTTCAACATGGCAAAGAAGCTTTTATTTTTAAAGTTTCTCTAGCTGAGCAGTTCATTAATGATATGATAAATATAAAAAGGACTTGATACTGCACTGATGGGAGTTTTACCAGGAACTCTGTTACTAGGATGATGGGCTGTATAAGAACCAGGGCTGGTGCAACCCATTAGGCGATCTAGGTGGTTGCCTAGGGCGCTAGCATTTGGGGGGTGGCATTTCAGGTCCTACCGCGGCAGCCAGATCTTCGGTCACCCTGGTGGTAGTCGGCATTTAGGCAGAGGGAGCTGGGGCAGAAGGGTGTGTGGAGGGCCACCTGTAGCAAGTGAGGGGGGGCAGCATGCAGGGAAACTCCCTGCCCCAGCTCGCCTCTGCTCCACCTTCTCCCCTGAGCACGCCACCCCGCTCTGCTTCTCTCCCTCCCAGCCTTGCGACACCAAACAGCTGATTGGTGCCACAAGCCTGGGAGGCGGGAGAAGTGGAGCGGTGATGGCGTGCTTGGGGAGGAGGCAGAGCAGTGGTGAGCTGGGGCGGGGAGCTGCCACACGGCTCCCTGGACTGGGGGGAGCTGCCGTGCGGGGGTTGCCTCAGGGCAGAGGGGGGGTCACAGTCTGGCCCTGTGAGTTCAATTGCTCAATCTTTCTAGGTCTTGTTAAAGGATTCTTTAAAACAAACCAACAAAAAAAAATCCTACCTCAGAAAACAGGGCCCATTCCAATATTCTTTGCTCATTGACTTCCCTGGGATATTTGGGCATAGAAGGTATGTAGAATTGGGCCCAATATGTTAATTTTTTTCCTTCAAACTTCCTGTCTCAGACCTGTAATTTGACCCGTTCTGGTTTAGACCATAATTCTGCAAATGTGTTTTAAAAAGTAATTTCCACTTGTTTACCTCTGTCAACATGACATCATTTGGCAAGTGTACATTAGCACACGGTAGTGGGAAAGCCTGTCTTTTATATACACCCAGGCCTGGTCTACACTACGCGTTTAAACCGATTTTAGCAGTGTTAAACCGATTTAACGCTGTACCCGTCCACACTACGAGGCCCTTTATATCGATATAAAGGGCTCTTTAAATTGGTTTCTGTACTCCTCCCCGACTAGAGGAGTAGCACTAAAATTGGTATTGCCATATCGGATTAGGGTTAGTGTGGCCGCAAATCGATGGTATTGGCCTCCGGGCGGTATCCCACAGTGCACCACTGTGACCGCTCTGGACAGCAATCTCAGCTCGGATGCAGTGTCCAGGTACACAGGAAAAGCCCCGCGAAATTTTGATTTTCATTTCCTGTTTGCCCAGCGTGGAGCTCTGATCAGCACGGGTGGCCATGCAGTCCCAAATCCAAAAAGAGCTCCAGCATGGACCGTACAGGAGATACTGAATCTGATTGCTGTATGGGGAGACAAATCTGTTCTATCAAAGCTCCGTTACAGAAGACGAAATGCCAAAGCATTTGAAAAAAAAAATCTACAGGCTACACAGTGCTGCGTGACAAGTGTAATGGGAAGCCAGAGACTCAAAGGGACGCTCATGGAGGGAGGGAGGGGTTACTGAGGACTCCAGCTATCCCACAGTCCCCAGCAGTCTCTGAAAAGTATTTGCATTCTTGGCTGAGCTCCCAGTGCCTGTAGGTTCAAACACATTGTCCAGCGTGGTTCAGGGAATAGCTCATCAATTTACTCCCCCCCCCACATGAAAGAAAAGGGAAAGAAATCATTTCTTGACTTCTTTCAATGTCACCCTATGTCTACTGAATGCTGCTGGTAGACGCGATGCTGCAGCAGTGAAGAGAAGTGTCCGCTCCTCTCCCCTCCCCGGTGGCAGACGGTGCAGTAGGACTGGTAACCGTCCTTCTTATCAACCCATGAGTGCTCCTGGCTGGCTTCAGGTGAGGCTGGCTGGGGGCGCCTGGGTGAAAATAGGAATGACTCCCGGTCATTCCCAGTAGAAGCTCAGAACGTCTTCATCATAGCAACTGGGGGCTGAGCTTCAATCAGCCCCCTCCCTTTCATGTGAAAAGAAAAGATTCTGTACTGCCTGGACTATCATAGCAGTGGGATGCTGGGCTCCTCTCCCCCACACTGCTTAATGTCCTGCCTGGACTATCATGGCACCGGGAGGCTGCCTCCCCCTCATTTTATGTCACTAAAAACTCAGTGTTTCTTATTCCTGCATTCTTTATTACTTCATGACACAAATGGGGGGGACACTGCCACGGTAGCCCAGGAAGGTTGGGGGAGAAGGGAAGCAATGGGTGGGGTTGTTGCAGGGGCACCCCCCGTGAATGGCATGTAGCTCATCATTTCTGCGGGATCTGACAGAGCAGCTGTACTCTCTGATACACTGCTTCTCTAGTACATTTGCCCCATATTCTAGGCAGGACTGACTCTATTTTTAGAAACCATAAAGGAGGGATTGACTCGGGGAGTCATTTCCAGTTTTGCTTTTGCGCCCACGGCGGATCTCAGCCAGGGGCACCCATGATAGCAGCAAACAGCACAGAAGGACAGATAACCGTCATCTCATTGCCAAATTACACTGGCAGCAGATGGTACAGAATGACTGGTAACCATCTCTGCTATCATGTAAAAGCAAATGAATGCTGCTATGTAGCGCTGGAGTATCGCCTCTGTCCGCGGCATCCAGTACACATACGGTGACTGTAAAAAAAAAAGCTGAACGGGCTCCATGGTTGCCGTGCTATGGCGTCTGCCAGGGCAATCCAGGGAAAAAGGGCGCGAAATGATTGTATGCCGTTGCTTTCCTGGAGGAAGGAATGACTGACAACATTTACCCAGAACCACTCGCGACAATGATTTTTGCCCCATCAGCCACTGGGCTCTTCACCCAGAATTCTAAGGGGCAGGGGAGACTGCGGGAACTATGGGATAGCTACGGAATAGCTACCCACAGTGCAACGCTCTGGAAATCGACGCTAGCCTCGGACCATGGACGCACACCGCCGAATTAATGTGCTTAGTGTGGCCGCATGCACTCGACTTTATACAATCTGTTTTATAAAACCGGTTTATGTAAAATCGGAATAATCCTGTAGTGTAGATGTACCTCCAGTTGCCTCACATAAGCAGATAAAAGCTTATAGGAAAGTTATTTTTGCACCTTTAGTGCTGCCGTGACCTGAGGATTTCTGAAGAAATGTAACACTGCGGAGTTTCACAACCTATGCTCAAAAGTATTTCAAAGTTGTTCATACTGTAAAATGTTCTAAAGATTTTAAACTCATCATGTTTGTTTGAATTCACTATTTTAATGTTTGGGCTATCTCGCCCCTTGTGGACCACACCTATTGATAATAGGGAATGATTCCTTTTTGCATGACAGCAACACTTCAGATGGAATATTGTGTGTATAAAACGGTTTTAAATGCTCAGAAACATTCCATTAAAGAACAATAATTGTCTGGGATTTTAGAATTTGATTTGGCTAAAAGTATTTTGAATTTCTTTTAACTTTAGACAATGATTAACTTGAAATTGCTTGAAGAGCAAAAAATGCTGATTAAGAGCCTGGTCGTGCAAACATAGTGCTTACTGCCATGGAAAGTTAGAGGGATGAAGCACTAGCCTTGGTAGTAAGCACTTGCAGAATCAGGCCCCAAATAGCATTCTTTGGTTTCAGCGTGAGCTATGTGTGAATAGGTGTATGCTGTGTGATAGCAAGGTGGCTGTAGTAATTATTCATTAATTTTAAATAGTAGGATAATTATGAAGGTAAAATTACACATACCCTTATACATCCTCTTTTTGTTAGCTTTTCCATTTTTAAGACTGTCTATAGCATCCTGTTGTAAAACAGTGCACTCCCCTGGTTTGTGCTCAGTTGTGTCATTGCTGCTTGCCCGCTCCTTGCAAGAGTGACTGTGTAGACAGAAGCGAAAAGGTTACTTAAATCTTGGATAGATGCACTTACAAAACATGCAAACTCCATTTTCTTTCACTTGCTGGGATAATGAAAGTAACTGTGGTTCTTTTAAACATATGCATGGTAGAATTGTGATTGTGCTCTCCTTGGATGTTCTTGAATTCTCTTATGCTAAAATCCTACCTGTGGCTCTCCTGGTATAAACACAGCAGAACTGAATTGGATTGGAGGCATGCTTCAGGAAGTCAGAATCTCAGTCAAGGGATCCATTCCCCCTAGATATTCTACTTAGTGAGGTATCTTGGCTCAGCTGCACACAGTAGCGTTTTTGGGAACAAGACCTGGACACTAGTCTTGCTTTAGAGATTAGGTATTTCTGGCAAATTACTGAAGGCGCATTAAGGCCCAGATCATGCAGTCAAACTCCCATGGGCAGATTGGGATCTAAATATTGAAATAGCAGCAAAGAGTCCTGTGGCACCTTATAGACTAACAGACGTATTGGAGCATGAGCTTTCGTGGGTGAATACCCACTTCGTCAGATGCATGTTATTGGCAACCACTGCATATGACTTACTTCCTATACTCCTCTAGCCCTATAGGTGTTGGAAAAGTTTGCAAGGATGCAAGTGCAGAATTAGGTCTAAAAAGACTTGTGTAATCAAGTCATGCTTCTGGGGCTGACTTCTCTTGAAAGCACAAAATCTTTTGGGAGTTGCAAGACAGAGCAATTTTCACCATCAGGTAAAATAAAGTGGTTAGTAAAATTGAGGGAAATGGAGAGGAGACTGGTGAGATTGCATGAAAGGCAGAACTGAGAAATTAATAGGAAGGGCGAAATAACTTGGAGTGTTCAAAAGAAAGGTCTACCTGGTTTGGGTGATTGTGGGCAAAAGTCTATCAGCCAAAGAGCCTGCAGTCATTTGAAAGCTATAAACTGGTTGGAAAGTTAATGCTTGGTGGACAGCTAATGCTTCCTGACCTTGTTATATTATTTATTAATATGGCCATAATGCCTAAGAGCTGTAGTCACGGACCAGGACCCCATTGTGCTAGGGCCTGTACAAACAACAGAGCGGGTTTTGGTGATGCAGTATTAACAATTTCACTGATCACGATAAGCAGTTATGCCGTAAAACTTGTTGATATGTGTTTACAGGCAAAGTTAAAAAAATTTTCTGTATATGCTATAATCTTCAAAATAAACAGTGGATAACTGTATGGGTGGCAGTGTAGTCCTATAAATGAGGCATACTACATTTATTGCCAAAAAAAGAGTCTTCCGCATATTCACTGGATTTTTTTCAAAGATATAATAATAGCCAAAGTGCTACAGTGCAAGTGTCCAAGCAGTGGACTGTGAGGTTCTTCACTTCCAAAGCACTCTTTGAGTGTGCTGCTGCCTATATCTTTACCCTCATCTTCTCCTACATACCCTCATGGTCCTTGTCCTCCATCCAAGCTTTTCTCCTGGCTGCTCCCTTTGTCTCTTTTGCCCATGCCCAATTTATACCTTTTTTCACACTGCCCTCCTAAGAAGGGCCAGCTCCAGCAGCTTTTTTGCCGCCCCAAGCAACGAAGAAAAAAAAAAGAAAAAACCTGAATGAAGGGCCCACCGCCGAAGTGCCACTGAAGACAGAAGAGGAGTGATTGAGCTGCCACCGAAGTGCCGTCAAAGGACCCGCTGCTGAATTGCTGCCGCAGACCTGGACATGCCACCCCAACAACGGATGGACTGCTGCCCCTTTCTATTGGCTGCCCCAGGCACCTGCTTCCTTTGCTGGTGCCTGGAGCCGACCCTGCCCTTAAGCTTGGAACAACTTCCTTATTAATGTTTGACTTCCATCCTCCTTCTTTTCCTTCAGAAAAATCCTAAGGTCCAACTATTCCATGAAATATGTCATGCTATATTTCTTCTGTACGGGATTAGACTGTATTGTACCCATTCACACATTTAGATTGAAAGTGTTGCGGAGACAGAGACTTGTTGCTTGACGACAGAGCTTGTCTTTTGTACGATGCCAAATGGAACTGCAGCACTTTGGCCCCGATTCAGCGATGTACATAAGCACTTAGGTAAATTTGAAATCAAAGGGACTACTTAGAGTTCAAAGTTATGAATGTACTTGAGTACCTTGTTGAAACAGGTAGGAATCTGGAATCTATACAAGTAAGAAATAACGATAGAATTGTTCCATTATGCTCCAGCAAAAAGAAAAACTGTTATGGATATAATACACAATAGACAATGTTCCGTGGTATAATCACTTGCAGATCAGGTATGGATGTTCAGCTGTGCAAAAAAGTTAGAACACTAGGTAAAGGAAGAGTGAAAGAAAAAATAGACACTTCTTTACTGTGTGTTCTGCAGAATACAATAAGCTCCATTAATGTTTAGTATGTTTGTAGTAAATACATTAATACCCATTAAAATAAATATCCCTACGTCTGGGCTATTGTATCCTTTCATAACTAGAGTCCACAAGGTTACTGTCTGAAGCCTTTGACAAATTTGATTTGATAAAATGGTTTGCTTTTTAATAGAACAATTTGTCCAAGGATTTTCTTAAGTTTTAAGCATTTTCCTGCAGAGGCTGTGCCTACTTCTGTTTACACCAGGGTTTCTCAAACAGGTGTCACTGCTTCTGTAGGGAAAGGCCCTGGCAGGCTGGGCCGATGTGTTTACCTGCCCCGTCCGCAGGTCCGGCCGATTGAGGCTCCCACTGGCCGCGGATTGCTGCTCTGGGCCAATGAGAGCTGCTGGAAGTGGCGCTGGCCAAAGGATGTACTGGCTATAGCTGCTACCACAATACAATATTAAATAATTAAATAATTTGAAACGAATTAGGCCCCACAACAGCCCTATGAGCTATGTAACAGCTTTTACCCCTGAGTTACAGGTGGAACAACTGAATCACAGAGATTGAGGCCTATGTTTCCAGAAGTATCCACCAAGTCTGGGTGCCCAGCTTTAGATACCTAGATCTGATTTTCATAAGTGTTGGACACCCACAACTCCAGTTGGAGTTGATGGCAGCTGTTGGTGCTTAGTGCCTCTGAAAATCAGAAACTAGGTGTCTCAAACTGGATACTCAAAACTAGCAAACACTTGAAAATGGAGGCCCATGTCACACCGGTCAAAAGTTTGAACCATTTTTTACAGGACATCAACATGAGAGCCAGGAATACAACCAAAGTATTCTGACTCTCAGTTCTGTGTCTTAAACACAAGGCCATGCTTCCCTCATGTCACTTGATTGAAAGGGTGAAATGTCATGCCATTACTTCAAAGGTGAATAGCTATATTGAAAGCAATTCTATGGGGTGAAGCAGCAAGTCTGTAACAGTAGTTCTCAACCAGGGATACGCATATCCCTGAGGGTACACAAAGGTCTTCCACTGAGTACATCAACTCATCTAGACATTTGCCTAGTTTTATAGCAGGATGCATAAAAAGCACCAGTGAAGTCAGTACAAACTAAAATTTCATACAGACAGTGACTTGTTTATACTGCTCTGAATACTATACACTGAAATGTAAGTACAATATTTATATTCCAATTTATTTATTTTATAATAACATGGTAAGAACAAGAAAGTAAGCATTTTTTCAGTAACAATGTGCTGTGATACTTTTGTATTTTATGGTTGATTTTGTAAGTAAGTGAAACGTGGGGTACGCAAGACAAATCGGACTCCTGAAAGGGGTACAGTAGTCTGGAAAGGTTGAGAGCCACTCCTCTATAACTCTTCACCTATTTCATGTCCATTCCCTTCAGTTTTGAAAACTGTTCTGCATAAAGAAAACACCCTATAGTCTTTGATTTCACTGAGCTGCATTTGTCAGAGAAACTCAGATTGTCTAAATGAAGTGAAAAGGAAGATTTTCTGTTTACAGAAGGGAGCTTGAAAGTTAATGTTTCCTGCGATGTTAATGTGGGTGATTAAGAAGACTGTTCTATTCTTTTCTTTTAGCGGCATCAGTGCACAGAAATTGAAGTTATTTTGTCAGTTTTTAGAAGGAAGTGAATAAAACCTAAAATTAGAGACTCTTTGAGAACTCAAAGATTATAAAAGCATGACTCTAATAAAATGTGTCTGCTTATTATGCAGGATTATCTCTGTCATACAGTTGTTCATGTGTTACAAGCTCAGACAGCAAGCAAGTATTCTTTCTCATCTTTAGAGAAAGGTATCTTATCCTTCTCACTTCGGTTTTCTATAGTAGCATAATATACTTTCAGCTATTCATTTTCAACAGTATCCCTGTGTGGAGACTGGACAAAATTGCAAAACATTTTAAACAGGAAAACTGGTGCTAGATTAAAAAAGGAGGAAGGTTTATTGCTAAATTAGGAACTGGGAGGTCATGTGAAAGACAGTTTTCCTGAGGAAGAAGACTGGTAAATATGAAGCAAGAAGTTCTTCTAGAAATGCTATTGCAATATATCAGTATACAGTACATGTCATGTAAAATGCAACATTATTTCAGCTATCACCTTTATCTATATATGGAATGTCTCTATAACCAAATGATAAATACATAATGTTGAGATTATGGACTCTAGTCTGGGCATTCCGTGGGTGTTCCACATCAGTAGTGTATTTGGTATAGTTGCTTTTAAAGCCTACCAGCTATTTTAGGTCTGTTTGTTCTCTAGGGTGCAGAGAGGAATATACAGGAATCTGAATCAAATGTTGCACCTATGTTGTGTTCAGTGTAGATAATAATGATTCATTTTTAAGCATATGAGCTGAACGAAGCCAGGGTTATTATAAATGCCTTAATGTTTATTCATAAAGCATTTAGGGGAGGTACCTGAGTTATGACAGGCACTTTTATCAATTCAGATTCGATGCTCCTCTAATTCTTTAACATTTCCCAAAATATAGTAGCCTTTTAAAAACACAGTGAAAACCAACACTTGTACATTTACTCCCAAATCTAACAGTCTAATGTCCTGTTAATTTTTATTCTACTTTTTGGACATTTTGAACTGTTATCATGTCTGTTCTGAGATATACGTTTGGTCTCTTTTTTGAACCATTCAAATTACCGGCTTTTAAAAGTCCATAAACCATATTGAATTGCTGATATCCAGTCCCAAAGAGATTCTTCTTTAAAACAACAAATCAAACCTTCTATTGCTTGTGTACTGTATGTGAGAGATGCATCAATTCAGACAGTGACATTCAAAATGAAAGTTACTCAGTGGAAAAGGGAAGTCAACATGGATTCCAATACCTTTGCATACTTTGAAATATGGTCCTTAGTCCAATGCCTGAGTGACTGTGAGGCAGTTTCACTCATTAGTACAATATGAAAATTAGAGATGCATTATTCTACTTACTAAGGCATCTCCCCAGTCAAAAATGGGCACGTTCAACATAAATAAATTACAATAGAAATGTATGAATTCTACTAAGGACTCAATCCTGCACTTTTTACACATTGCAATTCCCTTCTTTAAGCACTATTAGTTATCATGCGTGGGGAACCACTGATTGATCTTGTCTGTGTATGGATAATCACATTTTTATTCTGGTTACATCATGGTTTAATTCCCTCCATATAGGCAGGTCCAAACTGTGTTAAGCAACTGAGTTTAAACACTGTGAGTTTCATAGTGTCAGCTGGCTCAAGGGGGATTTTGTATACAAAGGTCTGTAGAAATTTGACTTTTCTTTGTAATTAGTAATATTCTAGGAAACATACAACCGTCCCACCCAGGGGATGAAAGTAACTTAAGGGACTTACTGGTACACAGGGCAGCTGGGGTCCTGAGCAAGGTATGTGTGCGTGGGGGGGAGGGCGGCTCAACCCAGCCCTTGGGCGGAAGGGGCAGAACTGGGGCCAGACTCCCCCAACCAGCCCTTCAGCATTGCCCGGCAGCGATTTAAAGGGCCTGGGGCTCCCAGCCACCACTGCCAGTGCTACACCAGGGCTCTGGCAGTGATTTAAAGGGCCAGGACTGTGGTACTGGCAGCCAGGAGGCTTGGGCCCTTTAAGTCATCACCAGAGCCCCATGGGGGCAGCAGCGGCCGGGAGCCCTGGGGCTCTGGTGGTGATTTAAAGGGCCAGGGACTTCAGCCACTGCCAGGAGCCCCGGGCCCTTTTAAATTGCTGGGCCCCAGGGAAGCTGCCCCCTTTGGCCCTCCTTAGCAGCAGCCCTGCTGGTACGGTCAGCTGTGTACCAGCTCTTAGCAGTACGCTGTACTGTACCTAGGATGACCAGATGTCCTGATGTCATAACCTTAGTCCCAGATCTGGACCTTAGCGTCCAAAATATGGGGGTTAGCATGAAAACCTCCAAGCTTAGCTACCAGCTTGGACCTGGTACTTGCTGCCACCACCCAAAAAATTAAAGTGTTTTGGGGCACTCTGGTCCCCCTGAAAAACCTTCCCTGGGGACCCCAAGACCCAAATCCCTTGAGTCTCACAACAAAGGGAAATAATCCTTTTTCCCTTCCCCCCTCCAGGTGCTCCTGGAGAGATACACAGACACAAGCTCTGTGAATCCAAACAGAGTGACTCCCCCTCTCTGTTCCCAGTCCTGGAACAAAAAGTACTTTCCTCTTCACCCAGAGGGAATGCAAAATCAGGCTAGCCACTTCAACACACACAGATCTCCCCTGATTTCTTCCTCCCACCAATTCCCTGGTGAGTACAGACTCAATTTCCCTGAAGTAAAGAAAAACTCCAACAGGTCTTAAAAGAAAGCTTTATATAAAAAAAGAAAGAAAAAATACAAATGGTCTCTCTGTATTAAGATGACGAATACAGGGTCAATTGCTTAAAAGAATATTGAATAAACAGCCTTATTCAAAAAGAATACAAATCAAAGCCAATTACAGAACCAGTTTCTCCTCTCTTGGTTTTCACACCTCAACTGCTAGAACAGGGCCTCATCCTCCCTGATTGAACTGACCTCGTTATCTCTAGCTTGCTTGCTAGCACACATATATATACCTGCCCCTGGATATTTCCATTACATGCATCTGAGGAAGTGGGTATTCACCCACGAAAGCTCATGCTCCAAAACGTCTGTTAGTCTATAAGGTGCCACAGGATTCTTTGCTGATTTTATAAGGACAGTTCCGATATTTGAGGCTTTTTCTTATATAGAAGGCTATTACCTTCCACTCCCGTCTCGATTGTTCACACTTGCTGTCTGGTCACTCTAACCATTCCGTGCTGGCTTACTTTCACCTCTGGTCCCATCCCAAAACATATACTTGCCTCTACATTGCCTATATGTAGATGAGACTGAGTTCACAGATCAAATCCAGTACCTTAATGCAAATTTAGGGACAGTGACATTTTGAATAATCTTTCCATCAATTTGAAGAGGAGCTGAAACCTGGCTTTTTTTACACTTAGTATTCCCAGCTCATATACACAATGCATTAGTCTTCATGTATAACAAATAATTACAGTAAAATTATGTTTCTTAATTATTTTAGAATAGATAGATGTGAGTATAAGTGTCACGAGCTGGGGAAAAAAGACTTTTAGATGTAAGAATGCTTTAACAAACTAAGAGAAAGAAGAGGAATTTTTTTCTTTCTTGCAATTTTTTTAAAAAAAAGCTTGGCTTCAGCCTCTAGTTACCTGATCTGTACCTTCCCTCTTTTCCACCCTCCTCTAGTAGCTCTCTTTCTTCTTCTTTTTTCAGCCTCTAGTGCTAAGTTTTAAAAACTAAACAATTGAGCTTATTCAGATTAAAATCCAGTTATTTAAAACATACATAAATTAAAAATTAATTATTTCTGTTGGAAAAAATTTATTTTTTTGCTGTGACAGAGATCTTTAAATCCTTACTGGATTAAGAAAATATATCATGTGGGGATGAGCTTGGCCTCGGTTTCCACTGTTGATTCCTGTCCTCACAGTGCAGGTTTATATGTGCTCATACTGCATGTGTTTGAGTGTGAGATGAGGAGCCGGGATATGAGAGAAATAGCCTCTGTAGAACCTAACAGAATAGTCAATAAGTCCAACAGTTCTGTTTGTTATTCTGTTTCAGAACACATTCATCTTCCTTTTGTCTCATCTCTTAGTTTTCCACTGTAGTCAAACAAGTCCTGAACTAGATAGGGAGTGTAGTTTTAATGCTTAGAGTAGAGAACTGGAAGCCAACAATCTTGGTTTCTGTACCTGACTCCACCAACAACACACAATATGACCTTGGACGATAACATAACCTCTCTGTCCCTCAGTTTACTCCTTTGTAAAATGGATATAACAACACAGGTGGCTGTGAGATTAAATTAATTTAAGTCTTTAAAGCACTCTGAGATTCTCAGATGAAAGGTGCTATATGAGTGCAAAGTATAATTATTATACTTGATCTGTATTCTTTTGATCTTTAGCTGTATTCTTCTACTAACATGCTTTAAAAACAAATATTTATTGGTTTTGAATTGTTTGCATGGAATAAAGTCAATCCTCTGCGAGTATAGTAGGTAATTACACTAATACGGGCATTGATGTGTCATTTTATTTGAGAATGTTAATTTATTTAAATAGCCTTGCTGATAGTTACTAGATTATTTCCAATGTCTAGTTGTTTTTCTATTTTATATAGTACATCTGGAATCACCCTCTTAATGATGGGATGAATTAGATGTGTGGGGGATGGGGTGGGGGTGGATTCTCATTGCTTCCCTTTGGCTTTAAAAAAGCTAATGATAATAATAGGCTGCAATGCCATTGTTGGTAGGTCCTAATTAGCTAGAAAGAAATGACCCAGATAACATTACAAAGCAATTATTTCAACAAATTGCCCTTGGAATCAGTGCTTTATGCATTCTTAGCATGTTGCATTGTTCACTGTTTGCCAGCCTCATCAGGAGGTGTTTATACCTAGTACTTTGGTCAGTAGGTCACAGTCAGTGTCTCCATCTGTATCTGAAATCTTACAGTCCTGGTGAGATGTCAGTAGATAACACTTGGTGATTTGAACATACCATTTCATTGGATCAAAAATTGTGTTGCTTCCAGATGGAATAACCAGTACATAGGAAATAAAAATAAGTGATTGTAGCAGGAAACTCTGTGTTCCAAGGACATAATCATTCAGAAAATGTTGAGTTATAAACTGTGCTTGTACTTTAATGTGGATTTTAGCATGTGATTGGGCTTTTCCTGTAGCTGAACATTCATAAGCCTTAAATAGAAAGGCACTATTAACTAATAAGATCAGCTCACTCTAGGATAATGAACTTCTTTCAATAAGTTTACTGTTTTATAGGCCGGTGAGGGACAGTCCTTATGCTTGTCCTCGCTTGGCATATACTATAAAGCGTGTCCATGCAAATATTTTAAGACACAAGCCTGTTGTGTTAATTTTGATGGACTAAGTAGGCCCACAAAGTTAGTCTTCTGAAATCAAGGCCACATAATGTGACAAAGCAGATTTGACTTTCTGGCTAACATTTTCTTTGGAAATTTGCCTGAATAGGTATCTTCCTATTTTGAGGCAGCCTAACCAGACTATGCGGCTGGTGGGTGGCGCTCAGGGAGGTGGAGAGGAGTGAGTGGCGGGCACATGGTGGTGCCTTGGAAAGGGGATAGACAGGGGGCAGGAAGAGATGGAGTGAGGGTGTGCCCTTGGGGAGGGGATGGAGAAGGGCAGGGTCTCGGGGGAAGAGACGGAGCAGAAGTGAAGTGGGGGTGGAGCAGTCTCTTGGGGGGGAAAAAAGTGCCTGTGGGCCTACCACATAGAAACAAAATAAAGAGTGTGTGTGAGTAATTTTAGTAAGCTTTTCCACTTTCATTCTGTAGTTGTCTTGACTAGGATAGGCCAAATATTAACCCAAATATTAACAACTATAAAAAAGCACGTATTTGTTAAAAGTTAATCCAGCTCTGATTTAGATTAATTAATAGCATGGAAACTCAGGGTGAATAGCCAAATGAAAACTTCTACCTGGATGTTACCTAGCATGTATCTTGTCTCTGGCTTATCCAGAAGTCTATGAACTTGTAGGATAAGATGCCCAAGGAGAAATACATGGATGTCTATGAGGCTCATTGGCTCAAGGAATACTGTCAGACAGACCTGAGAGGTCACCGAAAAGGTTGAAATCTATAGCGTTCCACCAGAAGAGAAAGGGCAGGAATACATTGTGATGCGTGCCACAGTTCTTTATGAAGGCATTTCTTCCTAGCTGCCTAATACAGTCTGTGGTGCCTAGCATTACTGCATGGGGACTCAGTCTAACATAAACAGTCATAGAATGGACTGATGACTACGTGGTAAAGTCTAAATAAAGTCCACTGGAGTCTAAATAATGATTCTGCCAGTACACTGACCAGACAGAAATCTTCTGTCCTGTACTTCTCTCCTGTCCTGTACTTCTCTCCTGTAAGAAATCAGAAATCATTGATATGAATCTAGCTGAGCCCGTGACAAACAGAATTCCAAGTCCATGAAGAGACTGATAACTACCAGAGTCTATTGCTATTAGACATTTACAAATGTTTATGATTTAAAGTCAGTGGGAGATGTATGAAATGAAAAGGTCAGAAAAAGACCATATCCTTTGCTGGCTTTGCCTTTCAGACTTCAGGATCAAAAGGGGGAAAGGAGGAATATGTCACTTTACAGGTAATTAAGGAATGATCAGAATGTAAGGACCAGTTGGTCACTCTAATGGCTTTGAGGATGATAGGTTAAGTGCATCTGATATAATTCTGGAAAGCTTCCATATGTGGCATGGGAGAGACTTGCCTTAATGCTAGTTAGAGTGATAGGGAAGAGGTGCAGCTGTGCTGCTGCAGTGTTGTAAGTGTAGACAAGACCTCAGTGTAAGCTCGAAAGCTTCTCTCTCTCACCAACAGAGGTTGGTCCAGTAAAAGATATCACCTCATCCCCTTCGTCTGTCTAATGTCTTGGACCAACATGGCTGCAGCAACACTGAATACAAGTATTTTTTTTTGCTAGTGATGAATTTGTACAGTAAGGCTAGAAAAATTCCTTCTCTGAACTACCTGTTACTTTGCTCTAAAAGTTCAGAAACTTCTCTATGAAGAAATATATTTTCTTTTCCTCACATGTGTGAGATTTGTATTATCATTTGAATGTATTAAACAGTGCTATTGACTTCAGTCCAACTCTTTCAAGTCTTTGTGCACACACGCAAAACTGCATAAATGAATCAAAGGTGAGTCCTGGGCTTACTGCAATCAAGGTGAAGCATTGAGTTTGTGGAGAAAAAAATCTCCGCCTGTACAATTTTGGTGCAAGGCCTGTGGAACTGGCCAAAACAAGTTACCGCTGCCCAGATAATTTGCTGAGTGGGTGAAACTATCTCCCACTAATATACAAGTATGTCAGAGAGAGAGAGAGAGGTAGAGTGTACATTTTTATCTGGTAAGAGCAATAAAGTAGGAGAGAACTCAAATAAGGAAATTACTGATTATAACCGCTAGATGGCAATTAAAACACATCAGATAAAGCTAGCTGGTAAAAGAGCCCAAACCTCTTTTAAATTATGCAGTTTTCTTCAAAGAACTTAAAAACTGGCCTTTTGGAGTGCAGCTTTGGCTTATCTATGTTTTCCTTAGAGCAAAACACACAATGATTTCCTATGACAGGAAAAAATATTGTTACAACTAAGCTGAATTGTGGCCTGCACGCTTGGATTCAGGCATGTCGTGGTAATTTTGAATTGGGAAAGGGCTGCATTTGCTTTCTTGCAGAATTGCCTCTGTGGAAGCCTCCCCCCTCTTTGGGCAGGAGGAGTAATAGGGTCAGCAGCAAGTAGGAGAGTTCTTGGCAGGATGGCATATTGGAGTTTGCTGCCGGGAAGTGAGAAGGGGCCCCAAGCATGCAGGCATGTAGGGTCTGATCCAAAGCCCATTCGCACTGATGGGAGTCTGTCAGTTTTGTGCATTTTTCTTGCTTCCAGGTAACTCTACCAGAATAGATTGTCCTTCTAGGTACATTACTTTACATATCTTACACTGTCTAGTGCAATTAGTAGTATTCTATGTTTGCATATGTGTGTTTATATTACTCACAGTGAAGATCTGCTCTAGATTATACATAGTGTGTAGTGAAATACAGAAAGGCTGTGTGATGCAACTGAATTGAAATTTCTCCACTTTGTTTTTTTAAACAATGTATTCTTCATGTGTATGCTATGGAGTGTACTTACTTTTGAATAGAGTAAAAGGGGGGGCACATTTTGTGCTGATTTATACCCCATTCAGTTCCATTAGAGTCCTAATTAAGTGCAGAATATCATCCATTGTGCTCTCCTAATGCGTACACAAGTCCCTTAACGACAACAAATTTTGGACTTGTGAGATTTACAGCTAGCAAAATTCAGCTAAAATGGAGTTAATTCTTTTTCTTTTCTTAAAATTGCTGTAGTATAAGCTACCATCTTCTCAGAGATTGACTAGTATAAAACACATACCAGTCAAATACAAGCTCACTCCACTCAGGCAGAAATTCCCTATAGTTTCAAAAAGAATTTTGAGGTCTTTTGTGAGGACCACTGCGTTGAAATCATTGGGAGTGTCCACGTAAGGAAAACATTAGTCCCTATAACGTCTCTATACAAGATTACTGGAAACAGTGTCTCTGATTACACCATTACTTTATGCTTATTTGAGCAGCTTTAAAAAGATAAGGAAGTCCGAGTTTCAGTCTGTGCCTGGTGCCACTGACAAATTGAAACTCCCTTTTGTTGCAGAGGTACCTGCTAGAACCACTGTAAAGTAGCAGTTAGCATTAAAGAGCTTTTTAAAAAACAGATCTGATACTTTTGTCTTAAATAACCATTTTTTAAAATTGCAAAATGGCCAGGTAAAATTAATGAACAGGTAATTTAATGCTGTAAAGTGACCATTACATATTACATACAGACTAGCTTTTTTCATAATGTTTTTTAGTTTGAACTAACATCCTATTCTAGCCTATCCCTAAAAGGCTTGATTTACATTTGCAGGACAGTCAGCTGCAGCTCTGAAGGAGCAATTAAATTCCTTTTGGTATTAGGTGGCATAACTGTCAGGGTCTGGTTTCTTTTTTAATTTGCCTAGACCCACCTCTTCTAGCCAATGTCTTAATATGTTCCAAAGACAGGCACTTTCATTCCAGGATTGGGGTTCCCCCCTTTCACTTTTCAGTTCTCTCATCCCATTATTGAAACTCCTGCTGTGCCATCTTTTTTTCAGTTTACTGGGCAGTATGAAAGATATGATTTGTCAACGTATTTGATTTGATTAGTTTGTAATGGGTATGTAAGACCCTTGTTGATGAGTTAAGGAGGAGCTGTGTGTTTGTGTCCTTGGACCAGTTTTTTATGGGATATCTATAGTTAGGCATTTAAATCCATATGTATGCACTTATATACATATTGTTTGATTTTTGGGGGTGTGAGCACCCACTGAATACAGTAATAGTTATGGTTGTTCACCACACTTTTATTCAGATGCCGTAATACAGATTTCAGGTCTCTAATTTAAGGCACCCAAGTTTGAAAAGTTTGGCCAAAGGAGACTGTTAATGGGGGCAAAATGATAGCAAAGAAAACATGCCTAATGCTAAAATGGTTTTACATTGTAGGTAAAAGCAGAGAAATCTTTGCTTCCAGATTTTCAGATTGTTCCTTATGTACATAAGCTATACTAGTAAATTGCTTCAACTGTAGTAGAATGTGCACTGGTCTCAGAATAGCCTGCAATTAGCTTGTTTGTGAGAGTGGTAATTTTGGAGCCTTGGGTAGCCTGGTAAGACAATGGTATATCCCAGAATACAGCTGCAGAGTTATCCAACTTATCTAAGATGTCATATGAAAATATACATATATATGACTGCCAGTACATCTAAAGAAGCATACATTTGATTGCCCCATTATAGCATGTTCATGTTGCTCCAGCAGCGCTTAAGAATAAATCATAAAAGAATTTCTGGGCAAGTATGACCTGATTAAAATACTGGGATACAGAAATGAAGTGTGCAAATAACTTAGTACATGTTTTCTTTAACCTGAATGAGGTGCTACAAATAAAATGGGAAAGATTTCATTTTGCTGGCAAAGGGAGACTTGACTAAAGTGAAGGCCTTGGAGAACAGCATGAGAAAAGCTAGAGGACGCTTGGTCAGTGATAGACAGTATGCTGACTCAGGCTCTGGCTCTCTGGGTGATTTTGCTGCATTTGTTGGGAATCACTTCATTGCTATCGGTTGAACTGAGGTGGAAAAATTTAGGACGGCATTCTGGCTCTTCACTAGACTTTGAGTTCTGGCTCTGTTCTGCATTAGAGTGTCCCCTCTCACAAGTGATCATGATACCAGATTCCTGGTGGACGCCTACCCTATCTCCTCACATAGACAACCCACAGTTCCCCCTTCTTCAGCAATTCCAGTTTAATGACTGATTGAAGGAACATGGTCCAGTGAATGAGTTATGGAAATGGGAGTATGAAAAGATCTGAGCTTGACTGCAAGCTCTGCCACTGATTTGCTGTGTGTCTGTTTCCTCATCTGTAAATAAAGCTGATTATTCCTTACCACTTCTTTGAAGCCCTTTGCGATTTGTGGCTAAAAAGATGCTATATAACTGTTTGACAGTTCTTCAGAATTCAGGACACCCAGACTGTCCAACGGATCTGAAGCTCGCTTTGGGTGAGAAATAGGGTTTCTGAAGAAGCAATGTCATAACAGTATAGCAAAGCTATAACATTTCAATGCTGAAATGATAGTGTGAGAAGTTGGCTTAATTGTGAGAATTTCCATGGGTTATCAGACATCCGAAAACAAATGAAATTACCATTAAAATGAATGAACACTGGATACATTTTGTTGTGCAGCTTATACTTAACTTGAACTGCATGTGTTTTTGCTCAGTGGTAATAAGGGACAGTATCCTCAGCCAGGAATTGGTCAGAAAATTTCCTCTCTGATCACTTTGTATTGTACTGGAAGCTGAATCCATTTATAGAGCATACTTTATGTAAAGTTCAGGAGAATGGAAGTGCCAGCCTGATTCAGTGCATTGCAATGTTCATTTTGCAATACGGGTTTCAATAAATGTCCGCTTCTAGTGAAGTTATTCTGTTTAAAAAACAACAACTCTCAAACAATGATTTTACTGTAAATGGGTTCCACTTTAATTTAAAATAGAACAGCATGAAGATGTGAACGACTAACCTCATCTTCTGCTTATTTAACCACAAATATATGAGTTGTTTTTGTTGACTGTCAGCTGTTTGTTGCGCTTGCTGACATGGGCTATCCCAAATGTCCACACATTCTAGACATGTTTGTAGTGTTTGGTTAGTTTAACTTTAAATCATTTATGTTTAAGGAAAGCCTCAAGGCAGCCAGTAAATAAACACAAGCAGCATGAGCTCTTATCATTATACAAATATTTAAAACCCAGACAAGAATGTGTCAAAACTAAGGGTTCATTCATGAGTGTTTGGAGATGAACAATTTTAAAAAATGTAGCGTAAGCACCTCTCCCATTCAGCCTTGTTGTGCTACATATACTCCTTTTTTGTTGTCTTTCTTCCATAAGGACGGTCTATTTAATGAGAAAAAGGGGAAAAAAGACATTTATCTTTACTTGGAAGCAAAAGAAGCTGGTAAGTCCACGGATTTCCATTTACTATTAACCATCGAAAGAAACTAGACCCTGTTTAGTATGCAGGGCTGCCCAGAGGATTCAGGGGGGCTGGGGCAAAGCAGGAGAGCAGCTGCGCTTGTACTCACCTGGCAGTGGTCTGAGTCTTTGGCGGCACTGAAGGGCCCCACCCTGCCGCCAAAATGCCGCCGAAGACCCAGACCGCCGCCGGGCCCGGGACCTGAGGCAAATTGCCCCACTTTTCCCCCCCGCCCCCTCTGGGTGGCCCGGTTGTTATCTTGAGACTGTGTATTTAATGGCTACTCTAGCAATTTTCAAAAAATCTTCTACTAGGTCATCACCATGAGTTTTCCTGCACTGGTGATAGCAACAGTGGGAGAGCTAGAGGAGACACAAAACCACCTGAACCTTTAGATGATGATGAGAAGCTGATGCCTGAGCCCAGTCTACACTAACACTGTCAGTGGTGGAGCTGAACTGCTGGTAGTGAAGCTGTAGATAATTGCTAGAGTAGACACAGCCCGTTGTGCTCTTTGACAGCCTCTGTACCTTTGAAGGATCATGTCAGATCAGTCTATAAGTCCTGATATTAGTGAAGTAGCTCTTGAAAAACACTATAATATTAGCACTCCTCACTACCTCCTGATCAGTACTCCCTTCCTCTTTCCATGAAGCATCTCTGTCACATCTGGCATGGCACAAGCCTCGAGGCACGAAGGACCAAGTGGTAACATTGGATAGCATTCCCCTTCCAATCCAGACTAATGAATCCCAGCTGATCTCACTTACTATTATAGCTGTTCCTCTTTTGTCCACAGTATGGTATAAAGGAGAATCTACACATTCAGTCAGGCTTTATTTCTCGAAGAGTCCCTCAGTTCTCTACTTGTCGTGTCACTTATTTTGGATCCTACTTGCCACAAATTTAGCAAACCCCTTATCCCTGCCAGCTGTGACAATGGAAGCATCAAGCTCCTTTTCACTTATTCACCAGTGGCAATGCCACTGAATACATTGCAATAGCCTCTTCATTCATTTTACTGCTCTCTTAGTCCTTTAACGTAGTTCAGTCTTTTCCACTAAGTTCACAAACTACTGGCAGCAACCAGAATCTTTATCATACTTGGGTCTCCATAATGTAGCTGAAATTCACTGTTATTTCTTCTTGGCATCCAGCAGTAGTAATTTCAGAAAAGGAAGTGTGTCAGCAAATTGGTTTCTACCTTTGGAGAACTGGCTAGGTTTAAAGGCGATACTACCTGAGTGTTATTAAAGCATTTTTCATATTTTTAAAACACCTATGTTCCCCTTTCATGATAAATTCCTGGAAGTTTGATTGAATTTTCCAGGGAGGAAACACGTTTTTAAAAAGTAGTGGGTAATGAGTACATAAAAAAAATTGAATGTTTCTGCATCTGGATTACTTATGCGAATCTGGTGCTACCAGAGCAAATCAGGTAACTGTACATACCAGGGAGTACTTGTCATGCAAATAGCCCTTTGCTTTTGCAAATATCCTATTTTGCCTAGCTCAGTGCATTTTTTGCATGCACAAGACAGTCTCCATTGTTTGAAAGTTTCCCCAAAGTTTTGTACTGTAAGTTTTAAAAGTTTTTTTTAAATACTTTTTGTAGACGGTAGAAGAATGACAAGAACCCTGCCAGATGCAGTATCTGCCTGTGGCCTGTGCCCATAGTGCACAGACCTGATGGGAGACCCTCAGCTGGTGTAAATTGTCATAGCTCCATTGACTTCACTGTCTCCCAGAAGCTCAGCTCGTCTGTCTCTCCTTCACCCTAGCCCCTGACTCCTTTCTTACCGGTACTATCTCCTGCAGACCCTTCCCCACTAGATATACAACCTGGACTGCCACATCAGCTGCACAGCTCATTTGCAAAGTGATCTCTGATTTTGAAAAGGAGAAAGTCATGGCAAATTTACAATTGCAGTGTTAAGGAAAAAGGGGGAACAAATCTGGCTTTCCGTGACTTCTGTGACAGTGTGATTCACGTAAGGTCTTATTTACAAATTGCTAGTGATGAAATCACAACGAGAAGGATCATAAGAGGTCAAATGGCTGATATTTTTAGAAACATTAATTAGTTAGTATCTGATCTGGCAAATTCTTACTCACATATGATCAGTCCTCACTCATGCCAGCTGTGCCATTGATTTCAATAATACGTCTTATGTGAGTAGACATTAAGGAAGAAATTCATTCCAGTGCAGAGGAGTGGTACTTAAGTCTGACCTAAGTCCTGTTTGGAGAGATGAAATGGGACTTCAGGAGTGCATAGGAATTGTCTGTACAGGAGGAGTAAGGGTTGGAGGAACTGGGCCCATCATGTTAAGTGCTATTTTTTATATTATTATTGCTTTGTGAATTTTCAGCAGAGAGAAACTGGAGCTGCAGAGTTCACATCCAAACTTCCTTTAAGTTATAGGATGTCAGATCTAGGGTTTTGATTTGGGTCTGTTTCAAATGTCCAATTATTGACAGCCATACTCAGTATTCTGTTTGCAGGCTACACTGCAAGCTGTCAGAAGAATTTGTATGATGGTCCTTTCATGAGCAGTCTAAAGAGATGTAGTTTTCAATTCTAAAAAGAACAGACTCACTCTTTATAGGTAAGATATGTTATTTACACTATGGGGATTCATGTCAGTACATTTTAAAGGATGTTGTTTGGCTGAACTTATTATTTAGCCGCCAAGAACGGAAGTGAGAGAGAAGAGCTGGTGAGAATTATTGGACTCTGTGCTTCAAACTTACATCACATAAACATTTATAACATGACTTTTATTTTCAGTTGACCACTTAGGCAGTGTTTTCTTTGCTGTTTTTTAGCTGGCAGATGCTGTTTGGGGCCACTTCTTGGCCTCCCTGTGTGGCCGAGAGACCCAGAGAATGCAACTCTTAACTGCATTATATCTGGAACACATGCACAAAGAGTGCTCATTGTAGCCTTGTCCTAATAACAGCTAGCTACACGACTGTAAAGACATCCTTCTGTCCCTGCTATCACTGCTTACTCACACTGACCAATGGTCCCACCCTGCTTGCTCAGCATGTAGTGATGAAACAATAATCATGCACAAGAGAGGCTGATCTTTCCATTTCTACTCTCAGTCTCACAGGAAAGATGAGGCCTAGTGGCAGAAAGATGTACTTTAAAATTTTGTCTTCATTTATCAAAAAGGATCTCAGTTCTAAGTATAAAAATTTCCACTGAAGAATGATCATGCATATTTTCTTAGCCACAGTCCCATCTGTTAACTTGGGATGGGAAGCAAAGTCTCTGTGTAAAAACCCAGCTTCCGGACTGGCATGGAGTCATACCAATTGCTTTGCTTCCACAGTATGAGGGAGCGTTGGAGAAAGTCTTTTAAACTGAAGAATCAAACTCTTCCTAAATCAGACAAGTTATTTACTGGTTTTTAATGCACATTTTAACAAGAAAAGCAACTTGAATTGGGGAGGAGGAGAAGAAGAATGTGAGGTCTTTGTACTGTTTGCAGATTGCTGATAATGCTAGTTATCTGACCTACCACATTGAGTGAGTTCCTTGTGCTTTTCTCAACATATTGTGTGGTTCATAGGTATGCAACTTTTTAGGCTGTAGTCATAGTTTACAATATGTGTTTTTTTCCCCAGAAACCTCTAGTTAATGCTCCTCACTGACCCTTTTATAATCTATAACTTTTGCTCACACTCCATAAGTAAGGGAGTCTTCATTGAAAGTACCTATCAAAAAAGAAATCTGGGAGAATTTCCAAGATAAGGCATGCATAGCAGAGAATTCTGGCAGTTTTTCATCTGGCACAAATTTTTTATTTCAAGTTGGCTTGGTCTTTGGACTATAATAAACAGTGATCTACATCTAACAAATCACTTTTAATACCTTTGACCCTGACAATGTGCATCTACTTTGGCTTTATAGAAAAATCCCTAACGGAAAAGACAGGGGTCACACACTGATGTAATACTACCTGACTGTGCTTCCCTGTATAGTATTTCTGTTGAAACATGAAAGACAAGGCCTATGTTTAAAACAAACATCTAGAACCTTCAATTGCGCCATATATTTTAAATTTTGTATAGGACGGTCTTTACATTTAATTTATGTGGGTCGTTACGTTTAATTTATGTTTCTCTGAACCTTTAAGAATTTAAGCGATATAGTGTCACAAAACTCAGATTGCATTTAAATAGATGTTGCATGCTACTCTCAAGGACTCATTTTAATTACAAAGAAAAAGGGTTGTGTGTGTGTGTAATAAATAAATAATAAAATCTCTTATTCTTACCTGCTGTCTTTCTCTTTAGGAGAAAGGTGGTATGTTGGGAAGGTGATGACAGTGATCAGGGCCTTGTAAAGTAACCGTGAAATGCTGAGGCTTGCAAAGAGCTTGATTAAAGAGCTCTAGAAGATTACCTGCTTCACAAGCCCAAGTTATAGTTTTTGTTTCTCTCACTTCCAAAGGTTTGCACAGAGAACATTTCAGAGTAATCAGGCTGTGATGTTGGTTTGGGGTTTTAATCTTGTTCCAGCTGCAGTAAGATCACCTCATTTATATTTTAAGTACCAAGCCAGTTCAGTTAAGCATATGAATTCTCTCGAGATCATTTAAATTCCTTTTCGCAATTTAAAACTAGTCTCTTGTGGGGTTTTAAGTTTTATATATATATATGTTTGTTTCCCTTTATACTTGCCTATAAATCAACTTATTCCAGGATTTGAGTTACCTAATCAATATTGGGCAGACAGCTTTAAGCTCTAGTTTGTTATAATCACTGGGTTTGTAAAGAAATCTAGCTATTGCTGTGATTATTTGTATTACAAAAAGAACTAGATTAATCTATTTTAAAAAGAAATGGATTCTGGTTTGTGAAATGTTTTCTTTAGCAGACTTGCACTTTCATTTACATTAAACCCACAATTTCTCATAATACCTAGTACTTGTAGTGACTTTCAGCACTCAGTGAAATTAAGTTTATTAGCTTCTATTGTTGTTGTCACCATGCAGAACATCTGTTGCTCAGTGACAGTTCTTTAAGTCCAATATTTTTGGCTTCTCCAGCTTTTTAAAAATGAGACATTGATCCCACTGAGGATTTTGCTTTTTCATTTCAGAAGTTTGGGAGACTTAGCATCATTTCTGTCTAACGTTTAAAGTACAATATGCTATTAGGTTATATGTGGGATATGGGTTAAGTCCTGCTTCCATTACTCATACAAACACACCTATTGAAACTAAAAACACTGCTCATGTCAATAAGGTGAGCAGGATTTGGCCCAAAGTTTATAACTTTTATGTGAATTTACAGTGATATATATATAGATAGATAGATAGATATAGATATATATATAGATATATATTTTAAGATTATTAAAAATCATCATATTAAAAATATACAGGCCTCTGGTCATTTTGGGTACTTTCAGGTTAATCATACACAGAAAATAAATTAGATTTATAGCTGTTGAGGTGAAGTCAGTGAAACATTTTGCTATGTAAAAATTAGCCTCTTTTGAACACTTAGCAAAAAATGTGCCAGATGTTCAGACTAAAATACCAGTTATCCAATTTTCTCGTGCAAAGTTAATCTCTTCTTAAATTTCAACCATGCTGTGTTATGTGAGGTTATGGCGGGAGTGCAACATGAAGGGATGTGGCATGCCATATTGTCAGCAATACAATGGAATGGTTTATATTTGAATGCGGAAACACATTTTCAGTTCTGTTGCCAGGACGATAGATACATTTTATATTCAATGGTAAAATCCACCAGATTTCACAAGCAGTGATGTTCAAGAACAAATTAATATTGGCTGGGGCCAATGCCATGTCTTCCCTAAAAATACTGCCTATGTATTAATTCATACTTTGGTGAAGTGCTCTGAGGTCCTGCAGTGAAAGGCAGCAGAGTACAAAGTTGTTATGATGAATTAGTTAGTGCTTGTGCAGCACTTTGAACATGTAAAGTATAGAAGAGAGATGCAGAATATTATTTATTATGTGCTGCTTTTGCCCCTGCCCTTCCTTACTCAATCCCTCCCAATTATTTGTGCTTGCATATACATACCTGCCCCTGGGAATTTCCACTACATGCATCTGACGAAGTGGATATTCACCCACGAAAGCTCATGCTCCAAAACGTCTGTTAGTCTATAAGGTGCCACAGGATTCTTTGCTGCTTTCCCAATTATTTGCTGCCTTTACTAGTCAAAGAAATTCAGAGATTTTACGGCCAGAAGGGACCATTGTGCTCATCTGATTTGGGCTGCATGGCAAAGGCCACAGCCTTGCACCAAATGATCTCTGCATAACTTTTAGATTAGCTGGAGCATATCTTTAAAAAAAAGGACATCCAGTCTTGATTTAAATACTTCAAGTGACAGCAAGTCTACCACATCCCTAGGTAATTGTTCCAGTAGCTAATTACATACACTTAAAATTTTGCTCCTTAGTTTTTGTCTGAATTTGTCTAACTTTGGCTTTCTGCCACTGGATCTTATTGTGCTGTTGTCTGCTAAATTAAAGAGACCTTTACTATCAGAAATCTTCTCCTACATAGGTACTTACTGATTGTGTTCAAGTCACCTCTTAGTCTTCTCTTGGATAAACTAAATATATGGAGCCTCTTTAGTCTCTGATTGCAAGGCAGGTTTTTCAGACCTCAAATCATTTTAGTGTAGGTCTTTTCTGAATCTCCTCCAATTTTTAAAGCATGGACACCAGAACTGGACACACTATTCAGATAATGGTCTCACTAATGCTGTGTATAGTGGTACTGTCACCTCTCTACTCCAGTTCACTGTGCTGATGTTCGGGGAGAACAGTAGTTGGCTTGGGACAGGGCATGTGTGAGTGCTGGGACAGAGACAAAGCCAATGTAGTGGGGAGTGCTCCTTCTCCAGAAGAACTGTTGGAGTTATGGGGGATGGGTTGAGAGAGGCCATGGTATTATTAAAAAACTCAGTGTGAAATATTAAAGCTAGAAATATTTCACTTAGATTCATTCATCACTTAATGCAGTTATCAGATTTAAATAAAGGAGGCAAATTCTGCTACTGGTCTCAATGGGCCCCCCAGATGAGAACAACTGGGTAATGCAGAAGTGTCAGCTCATTCCTACTAGGAGCAGAAATAATATATATTGTGTGTGTGAGATTAGGTCCTGTTGCTGAGAATAGGGGGTGTATGAGCTGACCTACCGACCATGCCCCCAACCCCTGTCCATATTCCCCATTGGCTCGCGGTTTTTCTGGCATCACATAGGCCAAACCGTCACACAGAATTTGGCTTGGAGTTTTCAAGCTATAAAATGACTGATATTATAAAATGGTTCTTCCACTCTCCTTTGAAACTGTGCTGTTCTTTGTGAATGGGCAGCTGCTTCTCTCTCTCTCTCTCTTGCTTGTTTCTACAGTTCGAACTATGAAAGAGGATACTTATGCTGTTCTGCAAAACAATAATTGATGATATTATGAAACAGTAAATGTTTTTTTGAAATGACAGTTTTCTTTTCGAATTTTGTCTAAAACAAATGAACGTATGTACAGTAACTTTTCCTGTACTGTAGTGAGCATTCACTTTGAACATCTGTATTTGCCTGTCATGCTTTTTTGTAAAATGGTTTGTCACTGCTAACTTGAATCATTTGACTTCAACTGCTATTTACAGTTAAAAAAGAGAAATTTTAACACTGACATTTACTTAAAATATGATTCAGAAACTAGATTTACTATAAAAATTGCCATTTTACTACATTTGACTGTATATCTGTTGCTGGTAATTTGACAATAAATGTACAGTTTTTCTTTCATTGACTGAGATTAGTATTACCAGTTTGTTGTGGGTTTACTACAAATAAATGTTCTCAGTAAATGGAGATGAATGAACAGTTATTCCTAAATTCAGTCACTGAAATATTGTACTATAGGTATACATTCAAATTAATTAAGTTAATTCAAATTTTAAAAACTGCTTTAATGATAAATAATTGATATGGTTCATTGTGGGTGTAGCAAACTCTATCTCAGCGATAAACTAGATTCAGGCTTTTTTTTTGTTTTGCTTCAGTATGGATAGTTGAAGTTGGTAATAATCATAAGCAACTAAACTAGAGCTGGCTGAAAAATGAAAACTAGTTTAATGAAAAATTTAGAAATGTTGTAGTTTTTTTTCTTTTGAAGTATTTCAAATTAACCTACTGTGCATTTTTAAAAAAATCATGACTTTTTTAGAAATGTTTATTGAAAACATCAAAAATATGATGTTTTTGATACAAATGTTGAAAAGTATTAAAAGTTACTATTTGTCATGAAAAATCTTAATAATTTGTCGTGAAAACAGTTTATTGAAAAAGGCTGTTTTTCAATGAAAAAACTTTCCTTAAAAAATTCCAATAATAAATTGCTCACTTTGCTAATGAACTGTACTAAAGACACACCTTTTACATCTAGTGCACTTTTTTTTGTGCTTAGGCTGACGGATAATTTCGTTTTTAGCTGGCAAGACATTTGAATTATACCAATAAATCTTAACAGGTTAAAACATATGTTTTTCAGTCTGCTTGAACTCAACTCTGGTATACAAAAACCAACTAATTCTATTCTGCTGAACAAGTATTCTGTTCTAACTACAAACTCATCTGGTACACAAAAATGCATGTTAAAGGAAATACATGAGGATTTTAGCAGCAATGTTAACTTGTGCACATTATTTATGTGATGGTATATGTTTGTTAACCTAAACAATAATATATTCAGTCACACTTTTTACCATAAAACCAGTAGATAATATTATTTGTGTGTGGTGTGACCTAGATAACAATTACAAAGTGCATTAGGGTTCTGTATCCAAAAGGAAAAAAAAAGACTGTAGTATCACTGTAAGTGATAATTATCTTGTGAGTATCTCACACTATAGCTATAGCAACCATTGTGTCAAGGAAGCAGCTGCAGTTCTGCCTGGCCTTTAAGCTGATCATATAAGGAGCAGGGAGCTATGTAACCCCTTCCTCACTATGGCTTCCCCCCATCAGGGCCAAGCAGTTATTCAGTAGCAGGACTCTCGCAGTTCTGCATGCAGAAAGACTGCAGGATTAGCCTCTCAGGGTCGACTTTTGACTAACTTCTTTCAACACCGAATACCCTTAACACTGCGTGTGGAATCTGCAGTGGTTTAAACTGGAAAAGGTCATTACCCAGTAATGGTTTTGGTAGTGTCTAGCTGAAGGTTCCCAGCTCAACTGAGAGGCTGAACTCATCTGTTGTATCTAGTCATACTCAATAAGGAATCAACTTCAAGTGAAAATTGAAAACCAAGAGCAGGAAATGTGTTTTTATCCCTAATATTTTCTCTGATATAAAGTTCCATTACTGAAGAAAAGGGAGGAACCTGGATGCTTTCATCTCCTGGACAACTGGTTGATGGATGAGAGTGACTTAAATAGAACAACCTGGAGCTAGGCCACCTTTGATTTTTTTTTTAAATAGTTTATAGCAGGAAAAAGGAAGCTCTCTATGGTTTTAAGACCTGTTATGAGTAATGGTCATTTAAAACAAAACAAAATGACATTTTTTCTGACAACCCTAATAGATCAGCTTAGCATATTTAAAAACTGACTCAGTACATGAAAAATAACTTGCCATATCTGTGAGAGCTCAGTTTCAAGCAGATTATAAGTGTATGGTTTCAGCACAACATGTATGAAGATTGGGAAGATCTCTATTTTTAAATCCAACTACACCGAGGCGAGGGGGGGAGGAGGGAAGAGGGGAGGAATCCTGTAAATCTTTATCTCTAATACAATAAAACTATAAATGCAATAGTAACAGAGACTACAGTGTTGCCTGCTCACAAAGTATCAAAGCCAGATTTCAAGTTGCAATTAAAAGAAACAATGTGCCTAGAGGGGCTTTCTTTACTGTCATTATTGCAATGCCAACCACCAAACATGGGGCTTTGAAGTGACAGTTACATCAGAATATGATTTGCAATTCCTAGTCCCAACACACTCAAGTCTCCAGTGAACTGAGGCTGAGATTAATGTGATCTGGTTACCACTTTATTCGTCCCGTTAGTCAGCTGAATAAACCTAAATTGAATTTGATTTCATTGAGCAACTAGAAAGGCATCTGTAGGTGGTTATATCCTTTGGCAATCATACCTTTTGTGTGTCAGCATACAGTTCTCTTCTTTCCTTAACACTTAAAATAACGACATTTTCAAGACTTCTGGATATATAAAATTGTAGGATGGCATCTGTATTTGTATTATAGTCAAATAGTTAAAGTAGAATATACCAGCTCCCAACATGTCTTAGTTAAGGCAAGAATGCAACACTATTAACATAATGTACTATATGTTTCTAGAAACTATATATTTACCAGATACAAGGTTTTACCTCGTGTTCCCTTGGGACTACCTGCATAACTCATGCTTGGCTTCACCAGTCATGAAAATATGCGGCTTTCCCAAACTCACACTTATAAAATCTTTATCACCTCATGCTGTTCAATAATCACTCTATCTATATACCATGTAATATATATACATAGACAGAGAGGGAGAGAGAAAACAATGCATTGAAAAGGATTAAGAAATGACAATTAATTTATTGTAACTGATTAGTCTGATTATGCCTTTGAACACCTTTAATTCACTGAAAGTTCTTATGTGGACATATGTAAAATCTCAACCTCTAGAAATAAAAAAAATTCTTGAATTGCCTCACCCTTTGAATACATCTTCAAAAGATATTTCTAATCATATATAGGCTGCTAATGTGGATATAGTGAAAATTCTGAAACCTGGGCCAGACTCCAGATACATTGTATAAAAGTGTAGAGTGAAAAGGAAATGAGCTAATAGTCACTAGTTCTACTCATGGACATTTATGCCAACATTGTCCACTATGTTCTGGATTAATCAAAGGGATAACAGCTTTTTTTCATTACTAGTAAGATAACTAATAAACAACATTCTTATTTGTTAGCTACTTTAATATTTTCAACAGCTACGCCCAGTGATAATTTTTGATTTTCTCTGTTTATACAAACCTGGTTCCTTAGCAGATAACAGTACAATTCAATATTTATGGAGTGCTGGTTTTCTGTAAATATGGAAAACTGGAGGTTCCTTTTAGAATGGTTCATTAAAATGCACACATGACTAAGAAGACATCACTGAAAATACTAAATCTGTTCTACTATAATCTTGATTTTTATATATAAAAATGTATGCATGTAGTGTGAAAAAGGGACTTCAGTGGTGCACAGGCTGGGTGTTGGCCCTCTCAATGGAAGTGAATGCCACCTGTAAATTGTACCATTGAATTCAATAGGACTACTCACATGCATGATGTTACATGTGTAAGCATCAAACCAGGACCTGCTTTCCATGAAGTTACTCTCATAAATTAGTCTTTAGAGGCTCAGGATCTTAGTTCATAGCTGGAAAAACTTCCATTTTTGTAAAAAATGGCAAATAGGTCATTATATATTTTTTCTATTTGTTATATAGTGATGGAGGGCTGGAAAAGAGTTTTTATAGGTGAACTGATCATGTTAATGCTGTTAAGATTTGTGTTGTTAAAGATGTGCTAGGGCATCTTGAGCCTTGGTTAAGTGTCTTTTTAGTTATCTAAACTAAATAAATACAATAAGTGATGGCAGGGTGCTTGGACTTTTATGGTACAAAGAAAATGACATAATACCTGGTCTACACTCTGCACAAGTGATACAGATCAGACACGCAATGAAACAGTAGGCCATACATGTTTCGGCTTTTGTTTTTAAATATAACGTCCTCGTTTGTTGGATTGTTTTTGAAAAGCTTTGTGGATCAAGTGTGCTGTGAGGAAGGATTTGAACGAATGGCAGAGTAACACATATGGGCCGGGGAGACTGTTCCATGCATAAAGGGGCAGCACAGAAGAGCAAAGGAGATGTATACAAATGGCTGGGTTGGCTGGGAAGTTTGTATATTATTTTAGAAGAATCAAGTATGAATATTTTCTGGAGCCATAGGTTGAAATGTTTGCAAGGTCATTTCAGCATTTCATTGCTCCATGTTAGACAAATGCTAGAGTCCATTGAGTTAACTCTATGTGGGTCAGACTCCTGTTTGCTTTATGTGGGTTTCTGTGGCACTTTCCATTCCCTAGCTACTGAGTAGTGTTCTGTGGGACAGGTGACTGCTGCCTTTGCACGCTAGAATGAAAGCATTTCTCACAGTATGTATATAGGTTTTAAAGCACTTTGGGAGGAAAGGCACCACGTAAATATAGACGATTAAGAATGAAGATTACTATTTATGTAATTAGTTAATTTACAGTAATTGTATGTATTACTGAGCACCACAGGAGTACAGATACTGGGCCATCTGTCTGACTAATCTATCTTTTTTTAAAGACATAGGTTAATTATGAGATTCACAAACCTAACACAATATAATGCAACAAAATTATCACAATATAATGCAATGCTATTAACATGTTTAAAGCAAGTTCTTAGGCTTATGGCTCATTTAACCTACCATGAAAACTGAATATAAGCGTATATTGTGTGTGTGTGTGTATGGAGATCCTGTTGTCTGGGCCACTTCAGAATCAATGGTACATAGTGGTTAAGTGTTTTTTGGGAAAGTAGCAGCGGAGAGTGTAGGCGACCCAATGACATAACTTGGTAGCCATATTTGTTTAGGATATGGAGTGTCCTTAGTCTTGCAGGCCACAGTTCAAGAACACACTCAAGTGTATGCTTAATTCTATCTCAAGTCCCATTGACTTCAATGGGACTCAAGCCCCTTTCCTAAATGGGGACCCTCTAGAAGTTCATCATCAATCCATTGAGTTCTGTGCAAGCACTGGCAGACCCAGCTGATTCAGACTGAAATGGAGGAGGGAGGAGAGAACGGAAGTGATGCCAAAGGGGAAAAAAAATGACTCTGCTGGCAGTTTTGGGTCCCACATGTAGCTGGGAGATGGGAGATAAGGAGGGGGGTGGTAGTAATTTATTTGAAAAAATAATGTGTCATGCAGCTTGGATTGCTGCTGTGCCAAAAGAAATAGGGCAGAGTATTGCTTCTCTTCTTCCTCTTTGTCTCACTTATTTTTTTTGGTTAGCTTTTACCTTTGAGTTAGGCTTCCTTGTGCATTGCAGGCATTCAAATGCCTGAATTTTCCTGTCTTATTGCCAAGAGGCCACTGTTTCTGTGCTGTCTCCGGCACTTCTGCTATGAGGATGTTCCTACTTCTCTTATGTTTCTCTCCATTCTTCCCTCTCCTGTCCATGTTCCCTTTCCCCACCTGCCATGCTGCCTGGCCTCTGTGCTCTTTTGCTGTCTCTCTCTTCTCCACTTCTTCCAAGGTATATTTATCATTCCATTTGCAATTCTCAGTTACTCTCCTCAGTGGCTGTCAAGTAGCTCCAGTAGGCATCACCTACAGGGGAAAATGAAGAGCTACAGTTCTTTCCTTCTCAGCAATAAGTAGTGTTGAACACTCCGAACAGTTTCAGTACAACAAGAGGAAGAATCAGTGTATTTGGAAGGATGTCAGGTATTCTGGACAATTGGCACCCCTGACTTTTAACATGGTGTGCTCAGGTTACCCATCCTAAGTCTGGGTTTAGCATAACATAGTAAAGAGCGCTTTCTATGTGGTCAGTATAACAGATGTTCTCTCTCACACGCACGCACGCACGCACACACACACACACACACTTAACAGTAATGTTAAGATTAAAACTTTACCAAAATAAGAAAAATCAGAGCTCAAATTGTATCCACAACATACCCTGTTGTGCCAAAATATTACAGCTTCTGTGTTATGTAAGGTCATGCTGGTCTGACTGTGCACTTCATGTATCTTGTGATGTTGCAATAATTGAAAAGTGTACCTAAAGTGCCTAAAAATAGCTTAAAATACACAATTATTCTTCTCCTCCTTGCTCATTCATTACGCATGCCGAGAAATGTGTGGATAATGGAGGTCACTGTGGGTTACTGTGCATTAAGGTTACTGTGTATCCAAGTGTTGTAGGTCTGAAAGACAGTGTTATTTTAAAATGGTGTGAAAAATTAAATTGAGACTTTTAAATTGTTTTCAGAATTATTGTGCCTTTAAAATTATCCCTGAATTTGGGCTTTGAAAGTCTATGTTAAAACACCTATAGGGTTTAGGTTTAAAAGGGTTTTTGTTGAAACATCTCTATTTTCGGCTCATAATTATTTATGTATTTTTGTAAGAGTATTAGAGGCAAACCAAGCTTCTTAAAATGATCTCCTGTAATCCACAATCTGTCTGAATGATCAGCAAAGTGCTGAGTAAATTAAATCAGAAATCATACTGCAGATCTGCCAATAGGGTGCTGCAAATGGATCTTGCAGTGACATCTTAACATAACCCTCCTTCGATGTGTGTACAAAAGGCAAAACCTCTAGACCTAACTTCTGCCACAATAATTCTAACCAATTTATTACTTAGATTGTATGCTCTTTGGGGCAGGGTAGTCTTTGTATTATACACTACCTAGCATTGCACAGTTTGTACAGTGCATAATACAAAGTGGCACTAGTTCATGACTTGAGTTCCTAGGCAGTATCAGAATACAAATAATAAATAATATTTAAGAATTTGGTTAAGAGTCTCTCACCTGTCAAATGCTAATCTACCCAGACCTGAACGATGAATTCCATTGACTAACACAGAGTTCATTTATTTTTTAAATAAGATACTCTCTTCTCATAGGCAGGACAGGAGACATTTCTGCATGTATTATGCACAGGTACATAAACTTTCTTTTCATATCTCAAATGCAATATTGCTAATGATTTGAGAATAAATATTTTATTACAGAGCACAATGTCACTACATTTGATACATTATACAAAACTTTACTTCTCTAAAGAATCCATTGGGCTAAAAGACATAAAACAATATATAAATAAACCCATTTGATGGAAAAACAGATTTTAGGTTTTGCTTTGCTGCAAAAATATTTGTGCTCCTTATGTTTTTCAGATGCACACTCCATAAATCATTGGATCTCTCTTAAATAGGATAGTCAAAGGAAAAAATAAAGATTTAAAACACCAAAACAAAACACATATAGAAGGAGCTGCTCTGGACTCCATATGCTGTCTCTCTTATTTGTTGCAAAACTAAACTGATGACAAAAGAAATTATTTAGCAGTATGTGATTATTGCAGAGCATGAAAGGGATGGATTATCTACTTGCCTTTTCAATATATTGTGAATGTTATACGGATGACTCCTCTGAAGTCAACATTTATAAACCTAAAAAGCCTTCTGAAAGCTGCTAGGCAGTGTAAGAAAGCTTTTCCACCCTAATCTGTGGAATTCTGTTACAGGACCGACAAATTAAATGGTTTTATGTGAGATTAAAGACAATCTTCAGCAAGATTCATGATCAGCTAAATAGTTTTTAATTTAATGGCACCATAAAACGTGGAAGTAGATTATATGATTTTATAGAAACTCCCTATATCAGGCTCAAATCCTCCCTTTCCACAGAAAAAAACCCTAACAAGAGAAAAATATCTTAGTGACTCTGCAGATGTGAACTCAGACTTATCACTACATTCTCCTATCAGGGGCAAGGCGTTCGTATTGTAGATAGGGTAACAGAGCCAAAAGATCTCTGGGTTTTGGGGTATCAGTGAGGAAAGAAAACCTGCCTGCACTGATTCCTAGGCCCACCTTCCCAGCAGCATAGTTCAGGGACTGATCAGCAACCATGCTGATATCAGCTCCCTCCATCCCCGATGACTGTGTACCACCTTCCTCTCCAATGAAATAGAAGTTACGATGAGGGAATTAAAGCTGCAAGCGGAACCATCTCAGTTTTTTTGCTTGTGTGTCCATGTAAGGAAGCAGGATTTACCCCTTAATTCTAAAATAAATTGAAGCTTAAGTAATCTGTGTAATTTTCTCATTAGTAGGTTTAATATAACAGAGAAGTGTAATTTGAATATGCCTGATCTTGCTAGCTTCCTTGGGACTGATCCTGAGGGGAGCTGAGTACATCTCTTTGACTATAATGGGAGCCACAGGTGCTCTGTACCTCTCAGGATCAAGCCTCACATGGAGGACTCCCCATGAATATGAGACGATGCAGTCTCAATTGCAAGATCAGGCACAATATGTACAGTACAGGAGGCAGACACTGACTAAGCATCTGCTCATTTCTTTTTCTCTTGCTTAAACTTTATCGACATCTGTGATCTCCTGCATGATAAATGGAAAGTGAAAAAAGGATTAGACATGGCATCATATTCCTCACAATGAGGAGAGACTGATTCTTAGAAGGATATTCTCATAAACAAAGTGTTGCAGTAGGCCCTGTGATAATCCTCCTCCAGATTTGTTCTGTTTCTTAGTAAAAGAAAATAGCTTTTTATGTAGTTATTGACACCTACATAGGGCAGATTTTAACCGACTACGGTGCTGAGCATTTGCAACCTCCACTGCAGTCAATGACAGTGTCAAAGTTTCAGCAGATGCTTTTGTGGCCTTTGTGCAATAGGAATGCAGACACATGCAGCATGGAAATATTTTTGACCTGGAGGTGTGGTCCAGGGAAAGGTGTGTGTGTGGGGGGACACTTCTTCAGCCACCTTTGCAGCAGTCAGATTCTGATGTAACCCTCAGTATAAATAAATGTATGGTGGCCTCCCAAAGAAGTGTGGGATGTGATGCAACCAATAGAATCTCCACAGAGGCATGTGCTATGCAGATGTCCTCATCTACCCGCTAAGCTGGGCTTGCAAGGAGAGCAGCATAGGGCTGCTAATGACACACCTACACTGCTTGTGCCAGGGGAATTCCCCCTGGCCATTTGTGGTGTCTTTGTTTCTATATACTACTGAGTTGAGAACAGGGGACAACACCTTTTTCTTTGAGCTAAGAGAGAACTTCCTGTCTTTGTTCAACCTTTTAAATAAAATGATTTTGTGTTTAATTTTGATTATTATTTTTACGAAGAGGAATAAATAAGAGATATCTTTTCCTGCAGTTTATCTATCCCAAGAGTACCACAATCTAAAAACGGCAGTCATGGTGGTATCTGTGATTTTTATATTGTTTAACTCTTTTGTTGCAATGAGGCATGTCATCAAAGTTTGGCCCTGGTGTCAATTCTTGATGATGGTATCTACATCTATTTGCTTCGGTCTCTCCGTTTTTGTTTTTTATTGCTGGTGGAATCCAAGGGTTCATCTTGATTCTATTCAGGGAGTGGTTTAGCTTGTGTGTCTGAAGAATAATCACAAGACAAATGTCTAAAAACAATAAAACTTGAAAGAGGAAGTTTAAACCACTTCCCAGTTGAGACTACACAATTCTGCTGATTCACATCTGTGCAGAATGGTAGTTTTTCACTCTGTAGTTTTTGGATCCCTAAGATTATATTAGGGATCCAAATGCAACAGGATCCTCCTGGACATATAGCACAGTAATCAAACATAAATTCTTTAATTTAATTTAATTATCTTTTCAAGTTTCATCTTAAATTTTAGCCATTAGCTTCCTTCCTTGCCATACTCTATAGAAATATCCTCATGTTATTCAAGATGCTTGGGCAGAAAAACCACAGTTGCTGATGTACCACAGTTTCTGAAAGGACATATCAGCTCTCACACGGATCCTGAGCATAACTTAGAAATTCATCCCGTACAGCATATGAATGTTTAACTGAAATAATCAATTAGGCAGATAGGATAAATACCAGCATGAAGATATATAAGGACATTTAATTTAGAGTTTGGCATTTGACTGGTCCAAATGTAATTGGTCAATTGACTGTTCAACTATGGTCAAATGATGTAAAAGTGGTCAAATATTTTAAATCGCTAATTTATTAGAACAGAAATAACAGTAACGAAAAAGAGTAAGTCTCCAATTGGCTTAGCCTTAGATAGATAGTTGTGCCTCATTACAAACACGTTACTTAACTGAGTTATTTTAATGAAAAACAATTAAATGAAGTTCTAAAAAAAATTTTGATCTCAAAGGTAGGTCACTGCCTATCAGAGGGCATTCTTGCTGGAATATTTGACTGTGTTCAAACAGTAAGTGGTCAACTGGCATTATTTCACTGGTCAATTTATTAGGTTGCCAAGCCTAATTTTATTTACAAAGTCTCAAAACCAAGGCATAAAGGCAGCCGCTGGACAATCTTTGCCTTTTTAACCTAAAGAAAAACACCACAAAGAGAATGTTCAGAATGTAGAGTTATCTAATGAAAATAGCCCTTGGTGGCGCAAGATAAAATCTACATAAAAAAGGAACTTCCGACATTCTCACTGTCCAATTCCATAACACTGAAGAAAAGCAGAAAACAGTAATTACAAATTCACCATCACTGAGAACCTGATCTTATGTATGTTTTTATAACATTTACTGGTTGACTAAAGTGTTATAATTTGAATAGAGATGCAGCCTATACAGCCTGACCTTGCTCCCATTGAAATCAATGAAAAAAAATCCAGTGACTTCACGGGGAAATGTTATTGGGTTCATGCTGAAACCTATGTGACCAAATCCTTCCCTGGCTGGTGCAGTGAGTAGTAAGGAAACAGTGTCCAGTGCACCCTCTGAGTAGGGGAGGAGGTCATGGCGGCAGCTTAAAGTGGAGGTTGAGTTGGGAAGAGCTATTTGGTGCTATGGGTGCTGGAATAATATTTTTATAGTGCGGGTGCTGAGAGCCATTCAGCCAAACTGTAAGCTCTGTATATGATGGAACCCACTTCAAGCCAGGGGGTGAAGCAGCACTCCTAGTTCCAGCATCTATGTTGGGTGCTTCTCTGAGCAGAATGAAGTGCATCCCCACTCAATCTTTCTGCTGAGCAAAACATAGATTAATTACCTAGAAGACTAGAATTTTTGCATGGGAGAGGAGGCTTCCTATATCATCTTCCATCTCTTGAACACTCATGTAAGAGAAGGCAGGATTTAGACTCCATCTTCCATTCCTTACTCAGAGAGAGATTCTTAACCCCATATAAAGTAAAGAAACTTTGAATGAAGAACCAACAAATGTGTTACCGGCAGGGGAACAGAATTCCCCCTCCTTCAATCTTAAGTCATCGGCACCTGTGTAGTTATTCCATAGTTACCAGTACAGCTCATAGGTGTAGTAATAGCCATAACTTGACACGTACTCCTTAAGTAGGGTTTGTGGCCAGTGAAGTGTGTGCCTCTCCCCCTGACCCCCTGCCCCGCATCAGGACATTTCCTTGACATCCTCACAATATTCTTGTGAGTTAAAGCAGGGTGAATTGCCACAGAGCTCAATTCCCTGGCAGATGGACCTGTGATGTTTCTGTGCATGATCCTGCTTTCTGGCCTCTTTATAGAGCAAGACCAGAATGGTTCTGCTGTTGTTGGGGCCTTCCAAGTACATGGAGGGGACCTGGGGATTTCACCCTATGCGAATACAACTGGGTTAGTTTTAACCCAACAAGTAAACAGCATAAAGCTTCAAGGCAGATTGCACAGCCTAACATGGAAATTTTTGCTTTAGTTTAATAATTCTTTGGCTTTTGGCAGAAATTCAGGGATAAATTTACCAAGGGATGTGTAAAATAATCATCAGTTTGAATTCAGATATTTGGGTCTTTCCTGATGTGCATGGTTATATCGTTTGTCATCATCTGGGAATTATAACTGCTGTTTTTGTGAACTTTTCTGAGAACAAGGCCTTAACTGTTTTTTCATCTGCACTCTTTATGTCCAAGTTTAATTCTTCTAAATGCTGCTGTACTTCTACAGTAAGATTTATGGGCCAGATTTTCAAATAGTTACTTATTCAACTGTGTGCACACTTTTTGGTGAGAACAGAGGCTGGGCTTTCAGATTCTCAGGCAAATGGCGCTGTTTAACTTTAACAAAATTATTATGATCAATACACGTGATCTATACTGTTCTCTATAGGTTCTTATACCATACTCATCACTGTAGTATCTGAATGTCTTCCAGTAGTGCATTAAGCAACATGACTAACATCTATCACATGTTTGCAGCTCTCTGTGTGTATGTATTTTGAAACAAGAGGAAAGACTCAAAATATTATAAAACTTGCATTCAGTTTTACTAGCTTTCCTTCAAAACTAGTATCTGTAAAGGAATCACTAAAATAGCAGAAGTAAAAGAACTCTGATTGCAGAACCTCTCCCAGGACTCAAGTTAATTCTATCAGTTCTATGTCAGGACTAATTTAAGCTGCCAGAAATTTTGTTGGCTCTCTTCACTCCTGCTAAACTTTTATACAATTAATATTCTCAAATCTCAGTTTTGAAAAAAGTTGTACTTTACAGTTGGCTCTGTGTATGCCATATTATTATATAAACTGGCAGTTGTTAGTCACTGATAGTTACTACTGTATGCACAGAAAAAACTAACAATATTACCGATTTTTCACTCCTGATACTAGGTACTAGAGTTTGCAAGCTTGCATAATGTTCCAGGATTGTAATATTACACATCTGGAGATTTACAATAATTTCTTAGTGATACAGAACAAGAAGTTCCTTCTGAATGAAATGATGCAATTTTTTGAAGATTGTTGATCTCCACTACATAATCCTCAATAATCTGATTCATGTTTACCTGCCGCAGTATGTTAGTCATATTAGGTATTACAGAAACTTCTACAGAAAAGTAGTAGCAGCAGCACCAATTCTCAAGTTCCTAAGCAACTGTTGAACTGTTTCTAGTCATAACTTGAGCAAACTTAAAATAAAGAAAAAAAATAGTTGCTTTTTTTCAGTCATAAAACATGTATTTTTATACTTGGCTTTTGGAATAGCTTGAAAAGAAAAAGTCATGCCCATTATATTGAGTTCTTCCCGTTAACTCCCTCAGTAGTTTTATTGCCAATATTTTTGTTGCTAGTCCCCATGGAAACTGATACAATGGTTTTCAAATGTTTTCTTTTTTTAAGAAAGGACCATGCAAAGTCCCATTTCTGCCATTAGTGGTTTTAACTAATTGAAGAGATGTACTATTGCTGTGCAAGTAGGAGTCAGACTTGACTACAGAGCTATATTTAAACAATTTTGTTAAAGCATTTGAGCCACACTGATTAGATTAGAGCTGGTCAAAAATATTTTAATGAAAATTTGAAAAATGTTGAAAAACAAACATATTTTTAAATCTTGGGACAAAACAATGGCAATGATAATTTGTCACCGTTGTGTTTTCTTCACCCCCCCAACCTCCTTCCATATTTTCCAGTGGAAGAATGGGGAGAGGGAGACAAAGCAAAAAAATGAAAAAACGTCTGGGGATATTTTAATTGAAAAATCAGAATTTTTAAAAAAAAATTATCCACAAAAATGTTCATTTTTAAAAAAGGCTATTTTCATCAAAACCAAGTTTTGAGTTAAACATTTTTTTGACCAGTTCTATAAGTGAAGTAATTTTGTAACAAAATACAGGACAATTTTTTAAAAGCAGACATGTGCAAAAATGCAAACGACTATCTCAGTGTGCAGGTAGCCTAGTGATTTAAGCAGCAGCAGGACACCCCACCGAAGACCTTTTGAAGGTATGGACTGGAGATGATCTATCGGTATCCTTCCAACAGAAGATGAGAGACATAGCCACAAAAACCCAGGAGACAAGCCTCGAGAACCTCCATGAAGACTGATGGCAATGTTAATAGGGAGTAGAATTTGTTGGTTAGTAGAAAGGAAGGAGGATACTTGAAGGTGGAGGTAGGTTAGGGCTTGGCAGCCTGATTTCAAGGCTTTAGTCAAAACTATTGTATGGCCCTACTCCTGACTCTCCTGCTGTAAGCTCCAGCCCACTAACTACTAAGGCTTCTCCGCCTTTATAAAGTGCTTTTTGATCCTCAAATTAGATGTTTTATGTGCACACTGATTAAAGAAATCTGATTTTCACGTTTATTGGCAAATACTGCTGCTCTTCACTGCATGATGTTTTGTCATTTTATAGAAAGTATATTTCTTATAATATGTCCTACCTAACACTAGCTTTGGTTGACTAACCTTAGCCAGTAATTTGTGCTGCATTAGAACACAATACACCGTTTTATGAGATTCTTTATATGTGGTATCCTGGAAATAATATCTGGAATGCATTGTAGATTTTATTGTTAGTGAAGTTTTATGTTGGGATCTTTATTACCAGAGAAGTAATTTTTTATTAAATAGCAAGGTATAATTTTGTCCATACAGTACTTCAGGTAAATGCAGTGGTATAAAATAGATTTTTTTATGGTTTACATTTCTTATAAGTGTTTGAGTGCGTCTTAGCATGCATAAAAGCTACCAGAGTGACAGCACGGGAGACTGACATGCTCTTTTTATCTATAGAGCAGGGCAGACCGAATAGACAGCAACACCAGAACCCTTCAGAGCCTCATCCTTAATTCAGAGGGACCATATCTAAAAGCCAAAAAGTAATACAGTTTACATACCCAGTTAGTCCTTGGTGTGTCTGATGAAACAGCCAAAAAGCGTGTGAAGTGATGGTGGTTTTGTGATATAAACACCTGTCCAATAGGAACTGGGCTGAGACGACCAACACACAGGTTAACAACTTTTATTAATTAACTTAGCTGGATTTGAACTAATGGCCTAAAGGAACCTTGCCTTCCTAAGTGTTTATACAGCACCAGGTACACCCCTAGTTCTCTGTGTGCATGTGAATGTATAAATGTGATAATATGAATTTAAAGACCATTGCTCTGGAGTTTGGAGGAACAGAGAGTGTTTCTCTCACCAATAACACAGATTCCAAATTTCAAAAAGGCCTCTTAAGATGTTCCTGCAATGCTGTTACAGTAAGTGCATCCTTCTGGGGAAGGATTTTTCGCAGTTAAACCACAGAGCTGGGAATCAGGAAACCTATGTTCTATTCCTAGTGGTTCCTGTGTGATCTTGGAGAAGTCACGTAACCTCTGTGGACCTCCTTGCACTTAACCACTCTGTGCCCCAGCTGTAAAACAGGGAGAACAGGACTCACATGTGTGCTGTGAAACTCAGTTCACTGGTGCTTGCAAAGATGTTTTAGATCCTCAGATGGAAGGTACTATAGAATTGTTTTTCAAAAAGACCAAATTCTGCAATTAATAAAGGTTGTAGTTAGGCATGTGAAGTATTGTATGTGCATTTTCATAGTGCCAAGGTAAAACACTAGAGATCGCATAATACTTTTGCTATTTAATTCAGATCGAGCAGGATCAGGCCCACAGTGGTGGGTAAACCACAAATGTCTGGTTCAGATGAGCACACAGACATTTCTATGTGCTTATCTCAAATGTATTTGAATATTCTGAACTTCTGTGGTCTGCAAAATTGTGCTCAAGATCTCTGAAGAATAGTGTCTCTGGTGAGATTTCTGGTGCTTCCTGTTTCCATGTGGTCTGGAAATTCTGTGAGAGCAAACTTGCAATATTACAGCTTTTATGCAAAGAAGGTTAAGTAACATGTTGGAACCCCTAGAAAGGCTACTACTGACTACCCTCTATGCCTAGAAGAACCTGGATTCACAACTTAGAGGACTCAGTTACAATTCACAACAATAAGGACTCAGTTACAATTTCCTGTTCAGGTCAAATTCCTATAGACCAGGGGTGACCGAACTTTCTGAACCTCTGAGCTGCGTACAACAGTCTTCAGAAGTTTGAGAGTTGGGGCGCACCTGCTAGGACTCAGGGCTTTAGCACTGCGGGAGATGCCTGACTGGGCTCAGGGCTTCAGCTCCGATCATGCTGAAGCCCCAAGTGCCAGCATGCGCTCCCTCAGGGCTGAATCCCCGAGACCCCTCTCCTCGCTGGGCAGAAGCCCCTAACCACCATGGCGCTGCAAGACAGAGGTCCTGAGCTTCCTCCTCCCCCAGTCTGGGAGGTGGGGATTGAGGGGCTCTGTTAGCTGCACTTTAATGGCAAAAGAGCTGCATGTGGCTCACCCCTGCTATAGACTACACTAGGATTTTTGCTTGCATAAGGACTGAGGGGTAAACCTTTGCCTGTTAGAGGGCCCTGTGTGGATAGTGGAACTTTGCCCAGGAGGTCCACACTCCATTTGCCTCATAGATTTATGTTCAGTGGGGACTTCCTGCATCCCGGCTGTAGAGTGTTTTAGCTGCTGTTTCATTACTTTTGGAAGTGAGGTTTTTTTTCATTCCTTGGCTAAGGTAGGCACGAGGACGAATGGGTACAAACTGGATATAAGGAAGTTCAGACTTGAAATTAGACGAAGGTTTCTAACCATTAGGGGAGTGAAGTTCTGGAACAGCCTTCCGAGGGAAGTAGTGGGGGCAAAAGACTTTTCTGGCTTTAAGACTAAGCTTGATAAATATATGGAGGGGATGTTATGATAGGATAGTTTAATTTGGACAATTGATCTTGGATTATCACCAGATGGGTCTGCTCAATGGTCTGCGGGGAGATGTTGGATGGGATGGGAACTGAGTTACTGCAGAGAATTCCTTCTTGGGTGCTGGCTGGTGAGCCTTGCCCACATGCTCAGGGTTTAGCTGATCGCCATATTTGGGGTCGGGAAGGAATTTTCCTCCAGTGTGGATTGGCAGGGGCCCTGGAGGTTTTTCGCCTTCCCCTGCAGCATGGGGCATGGGTCGCTTGCTGGTGGATTCTCTGCAGCTTGAGGTCTTCAAACCAATTTTGAGGATTTCAATAACTCAGTCCTGGGTTAGGGGTTGTTATAAAAGTGGATGGATAGGGTTCTGTGGCCTGCCTTGTGCAGGAGGTCAGACTTGATGATCATATTGGTCCCTTCTAACCTATGAGTCTATGAGTCTATGTCGATGGACCTTCCCAGCATATACAGCCCAGTTACTCAGGCTGCGTGCAGGGACCATGATTTGTCCTTGGCTATAGTACCTTCCATCTGACACCTATAGGCTTGTGATACAAAAAAGAGAAGCATTATTACAAACTATCCAAGGTACAAGTTGATAAACACATTATTTTATTTGTCTTTACTGACCGAGTCCAGAAGAGGGAGCTAACTTTCTAGCCATCATTCAGTGCCACAGCTAGCAGGCTGCTCTGAAGGAGTTCTCTTCCCAGCTATAATGATATTCCCATGCCTGAATGGTCAGGCTGATTATTCACGTGTTGTCCCTGAAGGAGAGTCATCCTGGAGCACCAGACCACCCTTTCTAAACATTGGTTACCTCTGTTCAGCGCAGTGAATATAATTACATGGCATACTTGTCTGAGTGAGACAGTGAGATGGATTTTAGTTTTGACGGCAGTGCAAAGTAAATGTTCAGATTTCCGCAATCTCCTCCCTTGTGCAAGCTTCTATAGGCTTTCCCACCAGGATTTCACTCTTGTCAGCTGTCTCCACAAAATTGCAACTGAGGCTGGACATAGAAGTCCCCTGTGTTGAAATAAATTAAGAAGGTGGATGCAGCATATATGAAAGGAGCACAAAAAGAAAGGAAAGTATTGGGCTTTGTATGGGTGGACAATGGGGGAGAGTGCAAGGATCCTTTTCTCCACCTTCTTGTGCTGGGAACAGGTCCAGAGGGGCTGAGGGCATGGGTCCTGCCTTCTCCTGTCTGAAAAGGGGCTGGAAAGTTTGGAGCTGAGACACTGCTCTCTCCTCCACAGAAAGGAGCATGCTGCAATGGTGGTGTAGCCGCTGCACTGCTATGCATTGCTAGGGACGAAGCCCCTAGAAGCAATTATTGCTGAGTCAGCAGTATTGCCAAGTCTTGCAATTTTGTCGCGACCCTTCATGTTTTTTGGCATATTTCTTAAGGTCCCAGTTTCTGGGAAAAAATAACAAGAGGATCTCCGCTACCATTTAAAAAAAGTGAGTTTCCAGCCTTCCTCATTGCAAAGAAAGGCTTGAAAATGAGATGCAAGTTTAACTTCAAGGCTCAGAAGCCAACTAAATGAAGCCAGAATTTATTACTTTAAAAAACACTATGATTTTAAGCCAATCTCATGATTTTTGGTGGCCTGACTCATAATTTTTGCATGCTTGAGGTTGGCAATAATGAGTCAGAAGGAATTCTCCCTGTGACCTCTGCCTGCAGCATGTCCCCTTTACTCCATCCAGAAATTTCCAAGGGCGCAATCTAGATCTAAACATTAACAGTTGGAGTCCAGGATGGAAATGCATTTTCACTGTATAATTAATACAAAGGAGCAGCAGACAATCAATACATACAATATAAAAATATTGAGCCTTCCAATGTACCATACATTAAAAATGAGCAGAACAGGAAGCTCCAAGTGATGAGGAAAGAATCTTTTAGCCCATGAAGTTTTTTTTAAACATTAGTTTCCTAGTACAGCATTCCTGAAGTTTATATAAGAGAGGAACCAAAGGCAAGAGAGATTATCCATGTTAGTTAGAGAGAAATAAGGAGACAGCAAACACTGAGGGGTTGGTGATATCTGGGGGGTATGGAGTGCTACTTTATCTCAGTGGTGTGTGTTAAAATACACAACCATGCGTTCTTTTAATAATGGGGGAAGGGCATGATAGTCTGCAAGGAGGGGACCTTGTCTTGTATGAAATACAACCCAAATATTCAGCAAATACCTTGGTTAATTTTTAACATTCCTCTTGACAAATATGCACTTGCAGAATGCCCCTTAAAGCTTAGAGGAAACTAGTTTAGCAAACAATTTATTGGACAAATTAGGTCCATTTCCCTGTTAATTATCCATGTGGAGACTTAGCTTTTTACTGATTTATTTATTTGATGAATAGTTTGTGCAAATATATTTCAACCTCAAGAACTATTTGTCTTGAATATTACTTTGAATATTTGCTATTTATAATTCACTACAGTATTCACATTGTGCGATCGGTCAACTAAGTCATGTTGCATTGTTTTGTTCCCTGACTGGACATCTCCCAAACCTGCAGCTTTCAAGATGGCTAGGCAAACAAATATGGATGTGGAGGCATATTTGCACAAATGTTCATTTGACTTCAGTCGAGTTACACCATCTTAAACTAGTGTGATGGAGTGAAGAATCAGGCTGATGATAAATATAACATGTTGTGCACAATTACTGGGATTATATGTTCAATGGGAGCTGTTGCATATGCATATTATGTATACCCATTATTGTACATGGCATAAAACTTAGGCCCTGAATTTGAATGTCTTATGTTACAGTTGTTTTATCATGCAAATCTGGTTTTGGGTTTTGTAAGTTCTGTATTATGATTTGTTTAAATGTATGTTAAGGTCTTCTAGAGCTTTAGACAGATGCCCTTTGGTATGGCATTCCTTTTTAAACAATAAATAAAAATATTGCCAATATACTGACTATAAACAACTCTTTAATATTAGGAAGTCCTCAGCCCCAGAGTTACTGGCACTTAACATTACTCATTTGAGTAAGAGCAGCAGACTCTATCCCAGAGTCTCTCCCTCTCTCTTTGACCAGAAATTCCATCCCAGACCTGAAAAAACCTTCCTGGTGTAAATTTAGTCACAATTGATTCATTTTCGTAAAAAGTTTTGGTTCTAACAAATTGGCATTTTCCAGTGAAAAAATGTTGTTTTTTAAAACTTCTGACTAGTGCTACTCACCTCACACTGAGGCACTTGTTTTGCACACATACAGGTGGGGAGTTAACAAGATTTTTGTTCCAAACCTTACTGGCTCTGTCCCTGAGCACAAATTACTTTCACTTCAGGTAGTTTGCCCACCCTGTCACATAACATAAGGCTGAGCTGACATTTTCTCAATGATTCAAAGATTGATACAGCTGGCCCTTTAAATTAGGCAATAAGATTCCAGACACTGGTTATGATAAAAATGCATGATTTTCATCCTTATTATCTTTGTTATTTAAGACTTTCAGAAAACCACTAACCTTAACTCCTACACTGAAACAAGCACACACTAGTACATAGAGTTAAGCCAACTTTTTAACTCCTAGTCATTAAGGATGTCAAAACATTCTGATATATGATATAAACTCATAATGACTGGATTTTGTTTTTATTAATGTATGGGTTAGGTTGTGGAGAATGGGAGATATTTTTTAAGGCTGTTAGTTCTTGGACACAGTTTGATTTGGTGGCTTAACACTAACATTTTAAAGGGCTTGTTAAACCCCAATCAGAGCATATTAGGCACTAGCATTTTAAAATGCATAATAAGATTTAAACATTGTAATGGCATACTAAGCTGTAACATAAAACAAATGGACTCACATTGTTGTCTTATTTGTGTGATTTTTATAAAAAAGTTCTAAAGAGTAATTGATTATTTCTAGAGCTGTGTAAAAATGTTTATTTGGGTCTTTTCATCTTGTGAAACACTTCAACAGACAATTTTTTTTTGAAATTTTTCTTTTTTTTTTTCAGAACAAAGTTTTAAATAAATTGAAAATTTTTGTTTTAAAATTTCCCATTAAAAATATAATAAAATTACATGTTCCATTAAAAAATATTTTAATTGAAACATCATTTTTCAGTGGGAAAATCTTTTGGTTAAAAAATTTCACCCTTTGCTAGTCATTTCATAGTCAGCTGCAAATTGGGTTATGATAGGATTTGTGTCACATGTAAAGATTCATGAACACTATGTAGGTTGTTGCCCATGGGATTTTTCTTTTTTACAGCCCGTTATATCTTCTAAGCACTTTACAAACACTGATGCTTGTAGCACCTTGTTTGCTAGGGGTCCTATACCCACATTACAGGTGGAAAACTGAGACAGAGTGGTGCAGTGACTGGCACAAACCTATACTGTGAGTCACAGAGATCCTGGCTGCTACTCCCATGCTCATTCCAATATGCAATACTGCCTCTAAAGACCAGAAGCCATCTCAGAACATACTGCTTCCTGGAATTAATATCATATTTCTGTTTGACAGTGCCTAGCAAAGTAAGTCCCTGATCTTGAGGTAAAATCTAATGAAGACAAGGCAAGTTGGGTTCCTGTGAAAACTAACAACTGTTTTGTCTTCACTAGGGTTTTACCTCAAGCTGGCTAAATTATCTTAGTTCAAATTAAGAGCACTTTTTCCTCTGCAGTGAAGACAAGGCTTTAATGTTCAGTAAGATGCTGCATGTCTGTACTTGATTAATATTGTCCATATTTATGTATGTGAGTATTCCCATTGACTTCAATGGGATTACTCACATGAGTAAGGACTATTTGTGTGAGTAAGGTTTTGTATGATCAGCACTAGATGAAGCTATTTTATTTTAAATATCTCGAGATTTTGCCTTGGGTAATTTTCTTTCTTTTCTTTCATTACAAAATGATCACTGTGTTTTGTTCAGTGATCTTTTATCCACTTAAACCAATCCTGAGAAAAGTGTGTGTTGCTGATGCTCCCTGACTGATCTCTTGAAGATTCCCTCTATATTTCCCCAGCTTTGCCTGACATACACATCCTTAAGGACCCTGGCACAGCCATTGCCCTTTCAGATGAAAATGAATGGAAAGTTCAGGACATCTTGTAAATACAGTGTAGCCCAGGGGTTCTCAAACTTTTGTACTGGTGATTCCTTTCACACAGCAAGCCTCTGAGTGCAACTCCCCCTTATACATTAAAAGCACTTTTTTATATATTTAACACCATTATAAATGCTGGAGGCAAAGCAGGGTTTGGGGTGGAGAGTGACAGCTCAGGACCCACCATGTAATAACCTCGCGCCCCCCCTGAGAGGTCCCAACCCCCAGTTTGAGAAGCCCTGATGTAGCCTGTAAGTGGTTTGAAAGCTCTTGTTGAGTGATTCAAGGCACACCCTCTCTTGAAGAAACTAGCTGAGTACATCACCTCTGCAATTGCCCCCGCCCCCTAAGGCTATAACCAGACACTGCAGCCACCTATTGAACTTGGGTCTCCTGTATGATTAGGGTGACCAAACGTCCTGATAAAATCAGGACTGTCCTGATATTTAGGTGTCCCGATATTTCGCTCCGTCAGCAGCACTCGGCTTTTTTTTTTATTTTTGCTCTGCCGCCAGACACCCTTGCCCCATGTGTCCCGATATTTTCTTCCTCTCATCTGGTCACCCTACGTATGATATCGTGAGGGAAGTTTTTGTCCAGTGATCTGTACAAAGGACAGCTGCCAGGAGTGCCTGGGTTCTAACAGTGGCTCCAACCCTCATTCTCTCTATGACTGGGGGAGCAGTGCATTTGACAAGCCCTGTTTCACTATGAGTATTGGGTCAGGTACTGGTGAGGCCAATTGAGAATCTTCCCCAAACTGACCACTATTGTAAGCAGTCACAACTGTATGGAATTGCATGTAAGGGGTTGCTTCATTAGCTAATCCATCCTTGCATCATCTCTGTATAATTATCCTCATATTATGGAGGGGGAATGGAGGCATCTGCAGTGACACAGTATTTCAAAGCCATGAATTTCCACCCCTATTTCCTTCCCCCAGACTGAACCAAAACAACCCCACAAACCTTCCCTGCAAATAGACTCAGTTGCTCATCCTTTATTTTCCTTTGCTTAATAGCCAGCGAACTGACTGCAGGGAACCTCTTTAATTTAATCGGCTAAAAGCCACAGCCAATGGTGATGAACACAGGTCATCTGCAGAATGAGGGTATTATACCTGTGACAAAACCGTTAGAGGTTATAGTATACTTTGAAGAGAAAAAAAGCCATTTTCATTCTGACTGCTGGTATATATTTCCTCCTTCTTAAATACAAAATATAGTCTTTCCCATTGATGGGACTGCTTGCAGAGCAAGGTACTGCTCTGTGTGAGTAAGGGTGGTGGGAGAATTGGCAGGCCTTGGGAACCCAACACTTCACCGCTACTTGGGAGTTGGACTAGATGACCTCCTGAGGTCCCTTCCAACCCTGATAGTCTATGATTCTATGATCCTGGTCTATATGAAGCACTGCATTCCTACAGGCATATTACCACCCCCTCCAGATAAATCCTTTCAATCTGCCATGGCCCACATGTGGGATGCAGTGTGTGGCAAAGGGTTTATCTACATGGGACAGTTATACGATGTAACTAAACTAAGGTTCAGTTTGTGGTGTTTTGGACGGGGTTTAAGCTATACCTCTAAAAGGCACTCCTATTCTGGAATAAGAGTGGCCATACTGGGAGTTATACTACTATAACTATGGGGGGATAACTGTACCGGTGTAATTATACTGGTATAACTGATAAAACTTTGCCATGTAGACAAGCCCAAACACTGGTACAGAGACACATAAATGGAAGATGGTGTGGGATGCATCCTATTTAATGTAAATAATTCTCTGTGACCATAGGTTCACAACTCTTTATTACTAATGTAAAAACTTTTCATCAATAAAAATGAGAGAATTCTAAATCTGTATGGACCATAGGTAACTTTGGGACTAAAATGAGTGACATCCCATGACAGGAGGGACATACGAGGGAGATGAGTAGAGAGAGGAGGAGCATAGCTGTTCAGTGATGCTGGTCTGCTGCTGTGGTAGCCAGAATGAGTCCATTGATGCTGCTCCCTGGCTGGGGAGAACAAAGAAGATTATGCTGGTTCTGCTCCCCAAGGTGAGGGAATGAAGGAAAGCTGATTGGTTTTGTTGGCAAGTGATAACAGCTCTAAATGGCACTGAAGTTGAGGCCAACTCTCAGAATATGGGAGCTAGGACTGGCCTGTATTTTAAGGAACTGACATACTGCTAAGCAATGGGCTGGCTGATGAGATGGTGAGTCGAGTTTCTAGGTGCCACTTATTCTTTAAATATGTGACAAAACCTGTGCTTTATTAGACATCAGTCCCCTTTCACTCTACTTTCCAAAGCAGGTGTAAATAGGTAATAATATTTCTTTTGCTATCTACAGGTATAGTTGATGTTCCAGTATCTCTAATGAAAAGCATATTGTGGTACCATGTTTTCTGATACAAGGTAACAGTGAATAATGGTAAATAATCAACTTTAGCAATTATGATTCACAAACATGAATTAGCTATGAACTGACTGCTAGAGAAGCTCTGCTCTTGACATCTTCTCAGGCTTTTCTTTTCTCTCGTCAGTAGTTGGTAGCTGCAGGGGTTGGTTGCAGCTGCTGGACTTTCCTCACAGTGTCATGGTTGATAGGAGAGGCTTCCCTGTGCCTGAAGTTCTCTGAGCAGCTTTTTTCTTCATCAGGTTTTGTTTTCAAGAATCAGATATAAATTGTGGCATGCGTCTGCTGTGCACGGAAATTGGGATGGCATGTGAAGACTTGCTCTTTGGACCATCTCCTTCTTGTTGTCTGTCTCTGTGTGACTTTCTACCCACTGGGGCAACTTACTCAAACTGTACTAAGGCCTAAACTGGTCCAACAGCTGAAAGATCATATACAGTGTTGCCTTGGGGGTACTGTCCTTTAAGTGGTAGAGAGTTTATGTTCTGGCTCCTCCAGCATACCCCTTCAGCAAGCATCTGCTTCCTGGCAGTGCGTGTAACCAAAGTGGAGCTCAGTATATTTAGCTGTGTGATGTCCATTATAATAAAGCAGTCGGTGCTGTTTGGGGTACAGTTTAGCAGAACACTTTGGATCACTGTATTTAGTATGACTTAAAGACAGGATCTATATCAACCTTATGGAGGAGTCTTACGTCTCATTATTAAGGAGGATTTGTTAGCCCTGAGGAGAAAAGGAACTAGGAAGAGAATAAAAAGGGTTAAACAGAACATGACTAGCCCATGCTAGATTAATAGCATTTCTAAATTACACAACAGCCATTAAAATGAGGGCATACAAAGAACATCTATACCTAAGAGTCCACCGAAGGCATGTAGAATATCCAAGGAGGTGCTATGAATTAACTCAATGAGGACAGTAGGCTTGGAAGGATTAGATTGTTATCAGTAAATGTTGGTAAATACCAATTTCACTGCACATGTACAAACCAACAAAAATTGTTTCCATCGATGATCATCAAAATTTATGGATAGGCAAAGTAAGAAAAATGCTGCTTGAGAACTCGTTAAAGTTTTATTACAGATATTTGCTTTGTATATTTTGATGTATGATGTTGACACTTTGATTTAACAGTTAGAAAGCTTTTTTTAAATTAAACAATCACTAACTGCCGCCCTTAATTTTCCAGGCCTGTGAAAATTTAAATAAACAAAAATAGAAACATGCTTAAAATCCATAATTTTGCGCAACTGTGAAATTTTAAATCAATAAAAATAAAAAGCTTTAAAATGAACCAATATTTCCTAATAAAATTATTTAAAAAAATAAAAATTTAATTCTGCCAAGCCTACTCATAAGTAAAAATGGGAGTGATAGGAGCGCATACTTGGATTAGAAGCATTCTTGAAGATGAGCCAGTCTCTTATGTTCTGTCATGGCCCTGTTTATTTCAGTAGGAATGTTTTTGGGCGCAGAGTACTAGGCGCTAAATATCCAATCTGTGTTTTGACAGGTACCTTTTTTTATCAAGTTACACAGTTGCCTGCTGGTGATATTTAATTTTTTTAAGAGTCCTATGAGATCTAAGGATGAAAAACACTATAAGGGGCTGGTATTATTATGATTTAGACAATAATTAGAAAGGTTTGGCATTTAAGTGGACTGGAGTTATTTTGTGTATTAAAACTGTGGAAATAAATATTAGGCCATCTGATCAGCTAGACTATGAACAAACTGATCAGATATAAATATAAAAAGCAAATAGAAAAAGAGGAAGATGTAAAGATGTAAAAAGATGTAAAGAGAAATTTGTTGTATATTTATAGATTTTACAGCCAGAAGGGTCCATTCGTGATCATATAGTCTGACCTTCTGTAGGTCCTAGATTTTTACCCCATAATTCCGGCACTGAGCCCATAATTGTATCCAGTTTGGCAGAGGCTTGAAGACTTTCAGTGAGGAAATAAAGTTTGATATGATTGTTTTGTTTTTAAAAATGAAGAGTCTCCATTTAACTTAATGGGTCAATTAATCCCTGATGTAACTACTGAAGTCAGGTGATGAATCGGGCCCATATGTGTATCACAAGATAGGGTGATAGTCAGTATTTGGCCCAAGATAAAAGGTAAGGGAGAGTTTGGCATCATATTAAATAACAGGATGCTAGAGTCTAACTTAAAAATACATTTGAGAATAGGTTAAAACATTGTATGCAAAACCCTTCCCGTACATTTACATATATGAAAACCTTGCCTGAGTGAGAAGAAGCATAAAGGTGGAAGAGCGTTGTGGTCTTTAATTTGTGTCAGTTGGTTGTTTCTTGTATAAAATTAGAGGAATCTAGGTAAAAGAAGCTCCTCTTAAGACAGTGTATATAACTGCAACAGCTTTTAAATAAAGTGAGAGTTCTCTTTTTCTTGGAACAAAAAAGTTGATGTGAAATTGAAAACTCCTTTCAGATGCCTGCCGGGCTGGCAGAGTGTCAAAAGGTTTGGCTTGCCTGTCTCCCTCCTTCACTCTCTTCATATTGTTTACAGACAACAGACTTAACTGGAACTGACTATTTAAATATCAACCAATTAGGTGTGAGGGGAGTTTGAAGAGGGCACCATGCTAAAGTGCCTCTCTGCCTTATTGGTTAGTTGTAGACCTCCCTGCAGGGCAAATCACACAATACAATCCTAAGCAAAGTGTGTGGGTTGGAAAGAGAGCAAAGAGGTAGGAAAAGACAAAAGTTCTTTCAGAGTTGGGATAAGAAAAGATCCTTTTCTGGCTTCTGATTAGAGCCGAGAAAGTGGGTGACTCCCTACTCTTGCCTGAGGTTTTATGTGCTGATGGAGAAACTACTCAAGCCACTAGGTTTGCCAAACTTTGGAGGCCACCTTCTGCAAACTGAATTCAGTCAGAGTTGATGGTGCTAAGGACCTCCAAACCCAGGAGGATGCACCAAGTTTGCTGTCACACACAGAAGCCTTTATACACTTGTACTGTATTTTATTTATGAGAGTACAATAATATTTATCTGCCTTTCCTAGTAAAATATGGTCTTACTGTGAACACAAATACAAGGAAAGTTACTTCATGCGGTTGTCATTTGTACATTATACAACACTAACCCCTGGTACTCAAAGATTAATAATATACCAGTGTGGACTGTGTTTTAATACATTATCCAACAAATCATTCAACCCTACCGTGGGTCATTTTCTGCCCCCTTAATAATTTGAAAACTATTATAAACTATTATAAAATCTATGTGTAGCTATTCATAAATCATGTGTAGCTATTCATCTGTTTTGTGATAAGAGAAGGATTCAAAAGTTGGATGCTGGTTTGACTAAAGAGAGGGTATATTGACAAATCCCTATTCTCTCAGAAGAAAGATAGAAAGAAAAATTTTCTTTGGGAGCCTCAACTACAAAATGTGCATGTCTGTTCTGAAGAATTACAGTGTGGTTTGTTTGCAGCCTGTTATTCAAAGCTGCATGCAATATGTTTATGATATTGGTAATTCAGGAACAATGTTTGTTTTCCACTAATTAGTAGGGCTGAATATCGTTTTGCTCATTCTGGATCACTTTCAAGGCTGTTACAACATTTTTTATTTCTCCTCATTATAGCGTGTATGTACAAGCCATACCTTGTGAACTTTGGAAAGAAACTCAAAGCTCCCACTATTTTATTGTCTGCCATATTAAGCGAGAAAACAAACTGATGGTTTGATAAAGAATTTATTGTGGAAGAAGAGCTTATGTGGATTAGTGAATAGAACTAATTGGAACCTGATTCCATCATGTCTGTTTAAATATGGGGGAAAAGGCAATGCTATCTGTTGGAAGCATGGCAAAGGAGATATTCAAGCATAAGAGCTTATTATGTCTGACAACTAAACATTTGGTCTGAGGTAGATAAAATCTGGGATTACATATCACCATCATTGCTACAATTATTCCTGCTAAATATTTTTTCAGTATTACAGGATACAACCCATTTTAAAAATAAAGGATGGCTTTCTGTTCATCTTCCATGTGTAATGAGAAGATGGAGGAGTGTTAGTATTCCAATAAGAAGTGACTGCTACTTGGAAACAGCTAAGGTGGTCTCATGTGAGTATTAGATATACAGCATAGTGTTTAATTTGATAGGTGAAGAGTTTTGCAAAGAACACTGTACACACATGTGGATTTCCTGTAGGGATGTGAACTATAGGTGAGTGATTATGTAAAGAGCTTTTGGAGTCTTTCTGAGGTAGGAGAGGGTTACTAATTGGCAAACCAAGGCAGAAGAAAGAACAGAACTCCCTCTGTAAACTTTGGCCTCAGTTATGCCTGTCAGGCACAGGCCCATAGAAGAGCTGATGCTAAGTGAAGATCACTGTGGTGAGGGTTTCTTCGTGAGGCATTGTGCCTAAGGAAAGCAAGTCCTATCTACAGCTCCAATATGCACAGGGACAGAATTCCCAATGTGCACTGTCTCTCAAGATCTCTCTTCTGTTGGGTGGACGCACGGCTATCCCTCCCTGCCCACATTGAGATGGCTGAAACACTTCAGGTATGCTAGTGGGAATGCTATTGTGCCCAGCCAGGGCACAGGAGGATCAATGTGAGGTGAAGGGTTCTTGGGCCATCTCGTTGCACACATACATGTGGTAAGTCCACTCTGGTCCCTTATCTTCACTTGTATATGTATATATATTATATATGTGTATTACATTATAAGTGTATTCTGTTTTACAATTGCCTAAAACTGATACCAGTGTCTTCCCATTTCCTGAGTCAGGAAGCCAGGTTCAGTAATTCTCTGAAACAAAGGCAAAACTTATGTGTAACAGGCTGGTAGCATTTGCCTGAAACCTCCATCTGGTGAAGAAAGTTCAGTGTGTGCTGCTGAGTCCCTTAGGCAGGTGGCTTGTTGCCCACTTAGTTATATGGGAGGTGTGAGTAGCTCAGTCTAGAGCAGGGGTTCTCACAAGAAATTTTTTGGTGGCTTCAGAGTGCGGCTATCAACTATTGCTGGTGGCTACTTTGACAATTTTTCCTAAAATACTCAATTAACTTTAGGAAAAACAAATAAATATGCACATATACATGTTCAGATCATTATTTATTTATGTAGGGTTTTTTTTGCAGACTCAGTAATAAAAATAATGTACAGTTTTCTGTTCTTTGCTGGACCTAAATAGAATAGAAACAAATAATGTGTTTTGCATGTTCTTGTCCCTTTTTGTTATTGTTTCTTTTGCTTTTTTTTGGTTGCTTACTTTTTTAAGACTTGCTAGCTAGTAAGTCTGTGAAAGTGATATTTGTATTTTGTTAATATCATTTTCACAGCAGCAGACTTGCTAGCTAGCAGGGAGGCAGTGAAGAGTGATATTAACAAACATCCAAATATAATTTTTCCACAACAGACTTACTCAGCCCTGGCTAGCTGGAGGATAAATTAAGCCCTGGATGGGAAGATGGGTAAGGCGGCAGCTCAGGGCCAAGAGTGATGGGGTGGGTGTGTGGATTTAGGGACCTGCAGCTGCACAGCCTGGTGAGTCCGGGGCTGGAGAATGCAATGGGGACAGGAGCGATGTGGGGTGTGTGTGTGGTGAGCTTGGGGCCGGCAGTCACTGCCACATGGCTGGGGGCTGGGGCTGGATCACATGGCCCCATGGGTGGGTCCAAAATCCTGCAGCTGGGGGTCAGAGCACACGACCAGTGCCTGGGGCCAGAGGAGGCAGTGCCGGGGTGGGGGAGTGAGCCTGGGGCCAGGGCCGGGGTCAGGGCTCAAAGCCCATGGCCAGGGGATGGAGTCCACTTCCACACGGCTGAAGCCTGCCACCTGCCACCCCAGATCTGAAGCCCGAGCCCCGCTGCTTGCCTGCTCCTCAAGCATTTGTGGCTCCAGAGGGGGACAGGGCCCAACCCGTACTGGCAGCCATGGGAGGAGCCAATGCTTGCTCCCCCCACATCAGCACCCAGGAGGCTGTGGCCACACGAAAAGCTCCTGGTAGTCGCATGCGGCCATGGTGGCCGCATTTGAGAAACACTGGTCTAGAGCATGTGGTGCATGGGATGAACAGTCCTGCAGAAGGAATCCTAGTTGCTGGGAGAAGGTTGGGTTAAATTCAATTAACTAACCAAACTTGACCATGCTGTGACTTTGGAAACATTTGTTTTTAAACATCTAGGTCCAGATCCTCAGATGGTGTAAATTGGCACAACTCCATTGACTTAAGCGAAGCTACACCAGGTTGCACCAGCTTTGGCCCCAGTTCTTTATTCTTCAGCCAACTAAAAGTACACTGCTGGTTAGGCAGTTTGATAAGATTGTACAGATATCTAAACTATTTAAATGCAAATAAAAACTCCTTAAATGAAATCCGGTAGAAAAACAGCACCTTTGTTCCCACCGTCTAGACAACAATCTTTGCTGCTATATTAAAAGTAAACCGTGTTTATTTGCTGGTAGTAGAGATAATTCGACTAGATATGCATTTTATAATTTTCAAGGACAAACAACAGGCAGCAGTTTAATTGATTATTTTATTTCATAACATGCTAGTAGGATGTCTGTTTGACCATCACAAGCCAATCTGCTGTCTAGGAGTGGTAACCTTTTCAGATATTGAGCAATAGGCTTGTTCATATTCAGGAACGTTTATGACATTCCAAATAGTAGGAATACACCAGAGAGAGAAATAATGTCCACTTCTGAGTTTCTTAAAATATCCTTGTATTAAAAAAATCTCTAGATCATGATCTCTTTCGTAGCATTGCCAACTCTCAGGATTTTATCATGATTCCAGCAATTTGGGGGTTGCTTTTTACCTATTTACTGTGAAAACATGATGCAAGGTACCAACTCAAAAAATTTTCTTTTTTCAAAATGGACACCATCTGCTATTACTGTTACTGGGGCTGAAGCCAGCAAGGTGGCTGCCAGTTCCCTACAGTCTATCTGCATGTGGAAGTGAGGCTGACCTTAATAAAGTTGGCTGCTACCTCCCACTATTTTCAATGAGATTGCAGCCACACCCACAAGCAAAATGGTTGCCACTCTACTGTTCCCAGAGTTACCTAGGGACTGAGGAAAGTGAATGTGGAAAGTGAGAGGGAGCAGGCAGTGTGGGGAGCAGGAGGCAGTTTTAGGGTTTGCAGGGAAATGGAGTGCAGATGGATGTAGGGCAAAAAAGAGACTGGGGGGCAGAGGATAGTGATGGGGTTGGAGATGGAGGGGATTGGATAGCAGGTACCCATCACTGCCCCAGTCCGGGGAGGGCGAGTCCCCTCCAAACAGCCAGGAAAAATGATAGTAAGTTACAAGAGTTTGGTGCCTGCAGGAGGAGCTGTCGTGATGATGCGAGAAGCTCATCCAGTCCTGTGGGCACAGTTGGGTTCAGGGCCTCCCACTGCTTTGGAACTTCTCCTCTACTTGGAATCTGGGTAGAGAAGCCCGTGGGAGGGGGAGAATGTGTCAGGAGAGGGGGAGGAGTCAGTGAGATGGTGTTGGAGGGTCCAGAGACAGGCAGAAGCGCTGGGGGAAGCAAGCCAGAGGAGGCATGTGTGGGTCGGGGGGAGCAAGACAATCATAGGAAATGGATGGTAGGTCCCCTATCATAGGGATGAGGAAAGGTTATATGGAATAACCATCTGAACAGCCAGGGAGGGAAATACATTTTTGTGTCCATAACAGGTTTACTTTTCAGTCTGAAATGATCACACATAGCCAAAAGTGTAGAGAAGAGTTAAAAAGTAAACAGACAAACAAAAAAACCCAGTTTGATGACGATTTAAAAATCTCATGAATTTTGGGCCATCTCATGGGGTTTTGGATCTGAATCATGATTTTTGATATCTTATGGTTGGCAATACTCCTTTCTATAGAAATTTCTCTCTGTTGTATGAACTCATCAGTAAACCAATAATATTTATTCATTTCCATCATGCTAAAACACAGCTGGTGTCTTGAAAGATTTGTCTAAGACAAGACTTTTTGTCCTGTTTATTCCTTTGGTTCCTTTATCTTCTATTACATCTATTACTTCAAGATACTGCATCATTTTCCAGTTTGCTTGGAAAGACATTAATATCTGGGATGAGACCCACGGAAGATTATTAGTATTGTAATACTCGCTTATGGAGATAAAAGGATTTATTTGGGACACTGTAAATAACAACTCCAGCACACACAGGCAGATCTGAAACTTCCTACCAATCCCTTCCCGACCATGAGATACAACATAACATGAAAACAAGACAACTTAGCATTAAGCTAAAGATACAACACGCCCTCTTGGTGGAGTGCTGTCTACACTAATCATTACACTATTATATTGCTGTACTTTTTCTAGTCCCCTCTATCTGATGTGTAAGGAACTGCTTCTCCTCCATCTGGAAACAAATAGGAGTTTTGCCATTGAATTCAATACTAGCTGGATCTGCTTATAAATCCAGTAGATCCAGGGGAAGTGGATCCTATATCCAGTGATCCTTTAGGCTGACCATTAATACAACGGATTAGTGAAAACTGAAAATCTAACAAATAAAAATTACTTATGGCAAATGGGAATCCAGCATGAAACAACGCCACATGAAATGACCATTGCTAGTGAATAGCCCAAGGTTACACAGTCATTTAATTTTATCTTGTATAGTAAGTTACCAGATAACAGTTAATAATTGAAGAGAATCCCACATTTCATAGCAAAAGGCTTATAATGTTTTTTAAAGTCAAAATCACTTCTGAGAAAATTAATATGTCTTTTTCTTTGGCTACTGACTGCATAAAATAATGAGCTTTTGATTCCATACATATAAAATATGTGAAGCAATTAAGAGAGCCAGAAGGAAAGGGAAATAATGAAATGAGGGCATAGTGTGCAACAGAAAGACTGTTTCCAAGAAGTTTCAAGGATGACTTTACAGAATGGAGACCCAATCTTGCTCCCAATGAAGTCAAATGGCAGTTTGTCTGTTCCTCTCCTTCCCCACACCCAAAATCAATGTATTTCTATTATATTTCAAAATAGTCCAATATAGTAATGAGAGCAGTTGGATACCTCCTCATGCATTAGCCCTCTGCACAGCAGCCTGGTCATTTCATTTCTTGATATCCAGTAAAGGGAGAGAATGAAGGGACTGGATGTTAGGACAGAGAGATAATGGTACTTGTCTGCCACCCAGGGGCGTTATAAGGCAGAACTAATTAGCATTTTAAGTTCTTTGAATCCTTTGAGCCAAAGTGCTAGAAGAGGCCCAAATCCACTTCCATGGGCTCAACAATCTGAGTGCTGTTCCAGGAGCTGGCAGGAAAAGGGGGAGAGGATGTGTGCATTGTTGAAGCCTCTGACTTCAAATCTTCCTTTGCTCAACCCTCAACTTTCTCCCTTCTTTTGCTGCTCAGTCCTCCCTGCAGAGAGCTCTGCCATATGCAAAGGATGCACCACCCCGTGTATCTCTTTACAAATCCTGTTCCCTTTTTGCATAATAGACCCACCCTGTATTTTCTGCTGGGAGTCCTTCCCACTGGTGGAGAAGGGATTGGGCAGCATTTGACCCTAAGGCCAAGATGTTCAAAAATGGGTGTCTGTGTCTATATTCAGGCATGTTGATAAGTTGCCTAGTTTTCAAAGGTTTTGAGCACGTTAATGGAAGCTAAGGGTGATGCCCAGCTCATACTGATTTTTATTTCCATATTTATCCTCCATCTGCAATTTTCATATTAAATTTGCTCCAAAGTCAAAAGTCATTTTTCTATATGCCAGTACAGTTGGTTGAAACATTTTCAATTTAACTTTCTTTCCGTCAAAAAATAACACTTTGATAAAACAAATGGTTCAGAGAAATGGGTTGATTTTGACAATATATTTCATATGGAAGTTTCTCATGTCTTGGCAGGGGATGGGACAGCAAGCCATCCCCTAATCTGGAGCAGTGACTTGAACCTGGATCTCCCTCATCAGATGAGTACCCTAACCACCAAGTTCTTGCCTATTCTGGAGTGGGTGGGTCTCTCTCTCTCCCTCCCTCCCTCCCTCCTTCTCCCCCAAAATCAAGAGGTCTCATTTTCATCCTGCACTGTAACAAAACCAAATTTCAAAACTTAGACACTTTTTATGACAAGAAACTATTGTTTTCTGCCCAGCCCTAAGTGCTAGCACTGCAAACTCAGCCCACAGATCTGAAAAGCAGGCATTTTCCATGGCTTCAGTAGTGAAATTAGAGGTTTTTAAGGTCAGTCTTGACAAAGCCCTGGCTGGGATGATTTAATTGGGGATTGGTCCTGCTTTGAGCAGGGGACTGGACTAGCTGACCTCCTGAGGTTCCTTCCAACCCTGATATTCCATGATTCTAAACATCTGAAGGCAGATCCATGACTTAGCATTTTTATATTTGAAGAATGTATTTTATGTGTATGTGCATGCATGCACAGGCAAAACTGTCAATTACTTATCTACTCTGTGTAGTTTTGCATTGAACCAAACCTCAGACATTATGGGCCAGAGATTATCCTAGGGCATTTAGTGTGCGAATAAACATAAGACTTTTGGGGATTTTTTTTAATCTTAAATAATGTCTAGAAATTATTTTTGATTTTGCACTTTTTTTTAATGCATTGAATTCACTTGTGTAAACGGAATCTATTTGCACTATTATGAAACTCAGGCCTGGTTTCCACTAGGAAATCACTAGTGTGAAAAAAACCACCCCCCTGGGTAATGCAGTTTAAACAAAGCTAACCCACAGTATAGACAGTGCTAGGTTGACTGGAGAATTCTCTCATATAGCTACCACCTCTTGGTAGGGTGACCATAGTCCACACAGAAAAAACGAGACATTCCCTCCCCGCCTCTCCCCCACGCGAGTCTGTTGCCTGTCCTTGGAACACTGTGCCACCCACACCGCAAGGCTGTCGCCCATAGCTGGAACCCTGCCCCCTCCCATGCTAGAATGCTGCCCTCCCCGACCCCAGCTCTGCCTCCTCCCTTCAGGGGGCTGGCATCTCTGCTCTCCCACCTACTCCAGCACATTCCTCTGCACCGCATCCCACTTTTTTGACAAACGTGGGCATTTATCCTGTTTGTATAACCCACCCACCTCCTGCGTGTGGTAGTCTATCCCACCTAGTGGCACTGAGACCACTTAGAGAGAGAGATTAATGAGTTTGCTCTAAGGCCTTAGCTAACAGCCAGTTAGGTTTTAGCTCATGCAGTAGAGGCTCATGCAGTAAGCTCCAGAGGTTTCATCCCACCCGCCGACGACTGAGGTCTGTCAATATTACATTTGCTCTTGCCAGCTGATCCAGTCAGCAAGAGCAAATGGGACAAATGCTTCTTTTTTTGGGGAAAAAAAGGTCAGGACAGCTGGGACAGGGCTTATAAAAGGGACTGTCCAGGCCAAAATGGGACATATGGTCACTCTACGTCTTGGGGAGGAAGGCCAGTCTACAGTACAAACTTACATCAGTATAACTTCATTATAGTGACCTAATCCTCGATGTAGACAGCGCTATGCCAAAGGGAGGGCTTCTCCCATCAACATAGCTATCGCCTCTTGTGGAGGTGGGTTAATTGCGCTGAGTCATAGTAGCATCTTCACTGAAATGCTACAGCAGTGTAGCTGCAACGTTTTAAGTGTAGACAAGCCCACAGACATTCTTTCTTGTCATTATGTCGTTCTGTTTGAAGCTTTCAGGCTATCGAGCAAATAATGTAAGGACTTTACCAAGAATTCAGTCATGTATGGAAGCTAAAAGCCACTGCTTGAAGAAATACAGATATTGCCATCAATATGAAAAGCAGATTATTTAATAAATCAGTGTAATAGCATACAGAGTGGTTGTTCCTTAAAAATATAAATATTCTTTTGTGTCTCTGTTCATTTTGGGGCAAAATATGATGGTTTTTAGACAAAGCCTCTTTAAATTAAATCAATGCTGAATTTTTGTCATGCCACAACATAATTTCAAGCATTATCTGTTGCTGGAAAACAAACTTCTGTGAGTTTGTAATTGTGCCTGGAGATTTTAATATTTCTTTTCTAAAGCAAAAGCCCTAATTTTGGAATTAGTTTAAGATTACAGAGCAAATATGCCAAAATTTAAATTATAGTGCTTTGTTAATATTTAACAAGATAGACTATTTTGATATTTTTAGAAATGATAAGAGATTCCAAGTAAAAAGGGAAGAAATTATAGCATGATGAGAGGCACTAAGAAGGCACATATAATAGCTTAGGGTTTGCAAGGTTGAATTGTAGAATCTCAGAGTGACTACTCACATAGCAGATCCAGTCTCATCTGAGGAATGGTAATCTGCGCTTGTTTGTCTTGAAGATCTAGCAATTTTAATGAAGGATAATGGCATTCACATACATGCCTTGAAAAAAAGACGTGCGTAGGTGAAAAAATGTGCCATGCCTCAGGCAAATGCACTTGAAAAATTGAACAATATGGTTCTAATGTGAAACATTGGTGGGGGGGGAGGAATTAAAGAAGCAAACCATATAAAGCATCTTGTCAAATACAGTGCTCTATTTCTCCTTAACCCTTTGTTTCTGCTTTACCAAATACAAAAAAGTGCATACAAGAATTTTCATAGCAATGTGTCAAAATTAGACTCTTCATAGTAACGAACAAATAAAACCTGGTACAAATATCAATTTATCTTTATCCTGAGGAGATTTAACCCACACTTGTATATATTATTATTTTATTATTTCTATTACTGTAGCATCTAGAGGCCCAAACAAGACTGAGGCCATATTGTGCTGGGCACTGTTCATTCACATAGCAAGTGACAGTTCTGGCTCCAAACTGCTGACAATCAAAATAGACACAACAGAAAAAGGGTTGGAGAAAAGAAGTATCTTTATCCCTATTTTACAGATAGGAAAACAAAGTACAGAAAGGTTAAATGACTTCCCCCAGGATTCATAGGAAATGTGTGGCAGAGTTGGAAATTTAACCCAGATTTCTCGTTTTAATAACTGCAAGACCATCTGTCTCTCTTCCTCATGTGTGACACACGTACATGCAGACCACCATTAAACATTCTGACAGAACAACTGTCAAGAAATAAAAAGGGTGACACTTATTTGTCAGCATCAGTTGTGCTGAGGAGACTCAATCAACAGAAGCTTGTTAAGAGTGGCATAGAGTGTGCCTGTCACTGTGAGATGTTGGAGGATAAGTGCAGGAGTCTGACTGTGAGAGAGTAGCTGTCTGCAGGGTGCCTTTTCCTCTGAAACGTCCACCAGAAACAGCATTTTTCTGAGACTCAGAGAGTAAGGCTTCCAAAGGGTACAGCTGGACAATTTTCCCTAACACAATTGTCTCCAATAGTTGTAATTAAACATGGGAAAGGAACGAGTCATAATTTAAACTTGCACACTTTGATCCTGCAAAGAGAAACATGTGAGTAGACCTTTGTATTGACTTCAGTGGAGGTCTCTCTATGTGGTTCTCTTTGCAGGATTGGGGCCTCAGTTTCTAATGGCATGAGCAGCTGTTAAAAGTGGTCCTAATTATTGACTTCAAGATTTCAGAGTGATTATTTTTCATATAATAACATACGAGATAGCTGCTTCCACTCTCCTCTATGGGCCAGGCTCCCCAGCTGGGCTACATCTCCTCTGATGCAGCGTAACTAAGGACTTCCATGATGCAACTATCTTCCCTAATCATTAGGGCAGACTATGGTGCATCATGGGAGATGTAGTCTGACCAGGGAGCCTGGCCTATAAAGGAGAACCTACTGAAGTAACTGAGCTACCTCTACCATGAGCCAATATGGAAACATTTCTGAATCAAAATATTTCAGTTTTTTGCATGTTTATCTGCAAAAACCAAACAACAAAAAACAAAAAACAATTTTCGATAGAAAATTTAGATACATTGTTTTGCTGAAATTTTTTTAAAAGCAAAAAACCTCATTTTGCTTTCCAGCTCTAGCGGTTTCCATTGTGCTCTGCAAGGCAAGTTGCTGGAAAGCAAGACACCTACACAGCTTCCATTTTGATATCCAGATCTTCGATGACAACCAGTCCAAACTACTTATTGTGACATTGCTGATGCAGGAATTCTGAAGGAAAGCTTTATTCTTTGTTTACTCATTTGCATATCTGTACTTAGAATGCAGCTAACTTAGAATACTCAGCTCACCATTGTTTCAGAGCAATGCTAATATCTGGGTTGTGGGAACAAAGTAAAACATTTGTGTGTATGCGGTTTAAAGGCAAGAATTTCTTTTGTGTATGCCTGCTCTTTAAGCCAGAGCTGTAGAAAGCTTTTCCACATAGTGGTTAAGAATCTTTTGTTTTTTAAGAAGTGGCCAACTATTTGGTATGAAGAAAACATAAGCAATTTAATTGGCTTATTTAAAATCCAATAGTTTAAACTATAATAAATATTCAGTTCTTTGCCATTTAAAATCTGTTTGTCAAAATTGTTTTTTGCTCACTCTCTCTCTGCCAGTTGGATCTTTATTATGCTGTTGCTAACTGCCTTTTTTTCCTGCCAAAAGCTGAGACATATATAAATTAGATTTAAAATGGTTTTAAAATTAGACTTTCAAAGTATCATTTGAAAAACATGTTACAATGATTCATGCTAACGAGTCAATTTTATTTGTTGGACAAATTGAATAAATATTTGTGGTGCTATTTTATATCGCTGTCAATAATTCAGTTAAAGCAGAGAAAATGGAGAGGAAAACAAAACAAAACAAAATACTCCTGTAAGGTGGAAAATATCATAGCAGTCTGAGCAGTGCATAGTATGGCAGCTAATGTTTACTAAGTATGGAAACAATTAAGGGCTGGATCCTGCATTACTTATGCACCCAAAACTGCCATTGAGTTCACAAAGGTATTCAAAGAATGGATGCTCAAACAGTGGAAGTTATGGCCCTATATGGGCAGTTTTCTTCAGTACAATACAGTCTAACTGAAGAAGGAAAGATCTATTAATTAGAATGGCAGCTTAAAATGCATAGATAAGTTCTGTAATCTATAGAATCATGGTCTGTGCTAAAATTCAGGCATTCAGGACTGTTTACAAAAATGGGCTAATAAGAAAAAACAGCTTTATCATTGTGGCATTTATTGTGGTCAGCATCTGCATGGGAGAAGGAAGGGTATGAAAAGTAGTCACATTTCAAAAATACAAGACAATAAGCCAAATCCTGCCCTGCTGTAAATCCACAGTTAACTCTGTTGACTTCAGTGGAATTGTTGCAGATTCATTTTGTTGTAGTGTACCTGAGCTCAGCTTTGGCCCAGTGTCCTTAAAATTATTCCATGGAGGTGAAAAAATGGATTGAGTAGCATTTTGCTTGCAAATTTACTTTGATGACATGAATGTTCTGAAAAATGCAGTATTGAGGATAAATCTTAGGGTACATCTATACTACCCGCCGGATCGGCGGGTAGTGTTCAATGTATTGGGGATCGATTTATCACGTTCTGTCTGGATGCGATAATCGATCCGCTAATCGATGCCCATACTCCACCTCAGCAGGAGGAGTAAGTGGCGTTGACGGGAGAGCCGCGCGAGTCGACCTGCCACTGGGAGGGCGTCCAGGTAAGCTGAACTAAGATACTTTGACTTCAGCTACGCGAATAGAGTAGCTGAAGTTGCGTATCTTAGTTCGAACTCCCCCGCTAGTGTAGCCCAGGCTCCTGTCTATAATCTACTAAATCCTACTGGAGCCAGATTTAAGCCTCTGTTGTGGGTTCAAGGTGTTGTTCCAGTTGCCAAATGCTAAACATGCTCCTCAGTTGTTTTCCACTGTGAATTGACGCATAATTTGCCATAATTTGGACTACTATTATCTGAAGTGTATTTATATTTGTGCTGGAAGATCAGTGTGTCAACATATACACTGAATTCTCCCAGACAGTACTTTTCAATAACATTGCATTTCTCTCAAAGACCCAGGATAATAGAATCGCTGTGCTGGATCCTCCCCAAGTTATGCTTAGTGTGAGTAAGAGGTTAGGGTCCAAATGTGAGGATTAGGCTTTGCCTATGCTAGCACTTTTGTTGGCACGACTTTTGTCGGCTAGGAGAGTGAAAAAACATACCCCTGACCAACGTAAGTGTCACTGATGAAAGTGCAGGCGTGGACAGCGCTTTGTCGGCGGGAGACGCTTGCTCGCCGACATAGCTACCACCGCTCACTGGGATGGTTTAATTATGCTGGCAGGAGAGCTCTCTCCTGCTGCCATAGAGCAACTACACAGGAGAGCTTACAGCAGTCCAACTGTGGTGTACCACTGTAAGGTCCATAGTGTAGACCTGGCGTAGGCAACCTATGGCATGCGTGCCAAAGGCAGCACACGAACTGATTTTCAGTGGCACTCACACTGCCCGGGTCCTGGCCACCGATCCGAGGGGCTCTTCATTTTAATTTAATTTTAAATGAAGCTTCTTAAACATTTTTAAAACCTTATTTACTTTACATACAACAATAGTTTAGTTCTATATTATAGACTTATAAAAAAAGAGACCTTCTAAAAACGTTACAATATGTTACTGGCATGCGAAACCTTAAATTAGAGTGAATAAATGAAGACTCGCCACAGCACTGCTGAAAGGTTGCTGACCCCTGGTGTAGACATAGCCTTAGGCACCAATACATAATAGATATATCTTTGGATATGCATTCAGCATCTGATTGTGCCACCCTGAAGCAACAGTACTTGAAGGAAACTTTTCACTGAATGCAGAACTACTCACTGTGAGTAACAGTGGCTGAATTGATGGCAGAAGGTGAAAGATGCAATAGGTAACCTGAGATAAATATTATCATATATGCTGTGGTAATGCCTTGGCGCCCCAGTCCTGGACCAGGACCCCATTGTGCTAGGCACGGTGCAAATACAGAACAAAAAGACTGTCCCAGTTTACAGTTGAGATTTTTATTTCCATCAGCTTAATGACTCCACATCTGAGGTGGCCAAGGCATATCAGTTATTTCACCTCAGTGTTTGAACTGGCTTTTATTTCAGCCAGTGTTAGGACGTGGCGCCTCCAGAATAGAGGTGGGTTGAGCTAAAAGTGGTCACTTTTTGGAGAACTTTTTTTCCTAATATAGAAGTGGTGTCAAGCCTGCATAAATCCACAAATGGAGCATGAAAGCAGCCCAAGATCAACATTTCTAAATTTCAACCAAGATAATAACTATTTCAGCCACTTCTCTGAAATATAGCTTGTGGATCTGCTGCCAAAATATAACCCATAATATTCCCCCAAAGTAGAAAAATTGATCCCCACTTTATGCAGTTCAGAACTGTTGAGAAACTTTATCAGACTGAATGTTGGGAGTATGTTGGTTTCTAATGAACTTCAACAGCCTTTTGATATTTCCAGCAATATGCTTTATGTATTAGTTTAAACAGGCCAAATTCTGATCTTGGTTACACCGGGGTAAATTTGGAGTAATTCCATTGAAGTCAATTTACTCCTAATGAAAGCAGATTTGGCCTATTCTGCTCATGAATGTTCTTTTCCAGAGGGTCTCAGCCTACTTGCCAGAGACCTTTCCAATTAGCTCCCTCCTATATTTCTTCCCCCATGAAGGCTGCTATGTACCTGGTGCTACACATCTTGTTGCCTACTTTGGGCTCAGTTCTGCTCTCCCTGAAGTCAGTCTGAGTTTTGTTATTGACTTCAATGGGAGCAGGACGAGGACCCCACTGTGGGCTATTTGAATGCTGCTCCTTAATCAGCCACATGGATTGCTGTTGAGGTATACCTCTACCCCAATATAACACTGTCCTTGGGAGCCAAAATATCTTACCGTGTTATAGGTGAAACCGAGTTATATCGAACTTGCTTTGATCCACCAGAGTGCGCAGCACTGCCCCTCCGGAGCACTGCTTTACCGCGTTATATCTGAAGTCATGTTATATCGGATCGCGTTATATCGGGGTAGAAGTGTATGTGGTACTTCCTAACCACTCCAGGCTCAGGGCAGGTCTCTACTACTGCTGAAGTCAATCTAACTTGCATTGCTCAGGGGTATGAAAAAGATCTAAGTGCTGTCCACACTGGCACTATTTTGCTCTCCCACCAACATAGCTTCCGCCTCTCGCAGAGGTGGAATAACTATGCTGATGGGAGAACGCCCTACTCTTCTGAGATGAGAGAAAGAGACCAGGACTATGTATCCAGACGAGGCCTCCCGCATGGCAAGGAGTATTGTGACGTATCTATCTGCAATGTTAATTTAAATTCTTGTAGCACTTAGCCATATTGCAAGGAAGACATTTCTTAGTGTGTGTAGTTCTTTTATAAATGCTAATCTAATTGCAAAACTATGATAATGCACTTCACTGAGTATTGCAAAGTTTCCGGGATAATTTGCAGCTGCAAACTTTCACTTCATGCCAATGTATCACATGCTGGTGGTTGAATTTTTAAGTAAATTTTCTAAAAATACAGAGGTCTTTTGAAATAAAAGCCCAATGAGCAGAAGAAAGGAGAAAGTTAGAAATTCCTCCATCAGTCTTCTCACTGATTAACCTTCTCTCCTGGGCTCTCAGGAGTAAAGGGCCAGATTTGGATAGTGGGCCTATTTGGATAGCAGTTCAATTAATTTCAGAGGGAATAACTCATGGAGTAAGGTGCATTTCGGCTTTAGGAAGGGTATCAGGATATGGCCCTGAATAGGGAAACCCTTAATTCAAATCTCTGTCCAAGAGATATAGAGTAAATCAAAGAGACATGAAAAAAATATACAGTAATGACAGCATGAATATAAAATAGGTATATCAGTTGCATTGATGCTAAGCCATTTAGAGATGTTGCATACAGATGATCAATGGTCAAGAAAGTGCTTTTATATTGTTATAATTTCTAACTTAAAACTGAAGAACAATCACTCAGCCCTCAGATGTAGGTTCCAACCTGCATCTTTGCTTGCTGTACTAATTCTCACCAGCTCTATTTCATAGGAATTCCTAGAAAAAGTTGCAAAATGCATATTACAAGTTTATTGCTCACTTATTGACCACAAGGCAACAGTACCCAGTCCCTGCCACCTCAGAACTATGAACTCTGTTGTTTCTATCAGTAGAATTACAGTTTAATTACAATTAACATCCTCAAACACCCTCCTCCACAACCACAAAGATGTCCTTGCCAGGCCTTACCTAATCCTGCAACCCTTAGTAACACTGAATTCAGTGGGATTACTCACATGAGTAAGGACTCCAAGATCAAGCTCACAATGTAGCCAATTTTCTGGCATCAGTGAGGCATCAAAATTAATAAAATAAATAAAACCCCACTGAGCCCAAATCATCAATCCTTTAGTTTTCACTGGGGAAAAATTTGCATTGACTTAATGTGCAAATGAACCCCAAATCTTATGACAAAACTTGAGGCTTAGTTTTATGGACATACAATCAACAGTGGGCCCAAATGATATGTGGCTGCCTACCAGGTTTGTCTAGCAAATCTAAAATTTTCATTTTCACCCACAGTTTATCATGTACCTATAAAATTAAGGCTGCAGCTGTTTGCTAATGCAAACTCAGAGGCTGTTTCGCAAATGTTTCTTGGTGCTGTGATACAGGGTTTGTATATGTTTGTGTTTAAAAATATTATGTAGGATGTTAAGGATTATATTCTGGGGTTTACTCCAACAAATCATTGATTTAATAGGACTGTATGCATGAATAACAGTTTGAAAGTTCAGACCCTTAATTTGTATGTATTTGCTAATTGATAATTGAATCTCAGAAAGCTGTTCAGAGAAGTATCCAAAAATTTAGCTGCTCATCTGAATCTCATGAGCTACAAACTGGACCAGGGAATCTCCTGAGAACTGGCTTTCTTGTGAGCTATCCAATTACTGCTTTATCCCAGTTGAGTCTGAAATATCATGAACATAGCCTCCTTTTTGACACTTCAATTTCCTATGTATTTCCTAAAGCATTTTGTCTCTTCAGTTTCCTATGCCAGATGGAACCAGGAGGGTGAAGATGACGAGAACTTTTAAAAAAAACTTAGAGGATCTTAATGAAACATTAGTTTGTGTTTCTGGGGAAGTTTCAGATTGGCCTTATTTTCTCTGCTGGTTTGCCAGTCCCTAGTATTTACACCACTGTCTTCTTCCAGATAGGTCCTCTGCTTGGCAATGAAATTAAATTCATACAACTGTCATGCTGGATAAGTTTGTTTGTTCTCCTAATTATGCCTGCGGTGAAAGCCAGTACCTGATGTTTCAGAGTGACACAACATTAACATTAAAATTTGCCAGATACCACACAATAACCACATTTATTTCCTATTCTAAGCCTAGGAAAAAAGATGGCATCACAGAGGTATCTAATGGCAAATGCTGACTTTTGAATGACAACCACCGTCAGAAGCCTTGGGTGCTCAGTTTGCATTAATGATATCACTGAGGATCATTTATTCTTTGCAAGGATTTGCAATTGGATTTTTGTTACTGTTGAATCAAGTCTAAGTGTGTCCTTGGTAGTCAACCAGCAAGCTACTGGAACTTTAATAAACTACTGTGGAGAGCTCTTCTCACTGATTGAGAGGCTGAAGGTCTGTAGGAGAAATAGAATATATTTTCAGTGTCAAAATGTAAACTGGAGCATGAATCAGCCTTCTGGCTGGGTGTACAGGGAGGGAAGCCTCTAGTACCTTACCTCTGCCCTCAACATCTGTGGCAACGTGAACGTGCTGCAGGTGCCAAGGATTGTGGGAATATATTTGGACAGTTGTGGAATACGAGCAAGAGGAGAAAAACAGCTATCTTGAGGCAAACATGTCCTGATTTCTAAGGGAACTATATTTATGTTAGTCATAACCACATCATCCAATATAATTGGGGAAAAAATGAGTGAGCTTAAAAGAATTAAAAAAAAAGTTTCACAGTTCCCATAATAAATATGGACCTGGTTTAGAGGGTTTGTGAGAACTTCAGAAGTTGAAAAGGGTAGCAAACCCCAATGTTTTCCAAAAGACACCACCAGAAAAACCACAGACTGCCTTTTCTTTTTCTTTCTTTTTTTTTTTTGGCTAGATGGTGTAAATCTCATCTGTCATAGCTCCTTCTGTGTTGCTTTATTTAATGTTTCCTAATTCTGTGCTGGTATATTATATTAAGAGCTAACAGGTCACATTCTTGCTCTCTTTACACCCTGTGTGAGCACATCTGAGGGCAGGATTTGGACAAATAGTTATGAACACTTGCCCCATGTTTTCCATGTCCCTGCTTCTCTCAACATTCTCTTGTTTTCTCCCAGCCTGATTTAGGGAAGTTCTAATTGAAGTCAGTGCCCTCTTAGGACCTTGTTTAGAAATTCATTTAGCTCCCTCCTGACTGCATTCTTACAGTCACTTTTATGTGAAGCATATTCTGTATGTTGGATGTCATTTGCCTCTGTGAGGTTTGTATAAATTTCCAGACTGTATCTCTTCTCTTCGCTGTTTTTACATTAGCAAGAAGTTTCCTCTCTCTCTCTCTCTCTCTCTCTCTCATTTCTGTTTCCATCTACTCCCGTCCCTCCAGTTTGAGGAATGCCTGACAAATAATTTTAGACAATGGACTTTTCTGTGACTCCGTTATTACTGTTAAATAGTTTTGTCTTCATTTTGACTAAAGTTACAGAATATGGCTTTTAAACTATAGTCATGCGAACATTTACTATTAGCGTTAACCTTTGCTCTTCAGTTGTATCTAAAAGACCTGAACTAAGGGTCATAGATAAAACATCCCCTAGGTTTTTTAAAAAAAAACTGAGTTTCATCAGTGAATTATTAACCTGGTAGATTATTTACTATTACTTACTAGAAGAAATACATAATGTAGTTTTTCTGCCTTTTTCAGGTTTGACTTATGTATAGTCTTGATTCCATAGGTTCTCCACTGAGGCAGGGCCTGTTGTAGCCTTGTAAACATCTAGCTAAAATTTGCCTGAACAGCAAAGAAATCACGATAATTCACACACTCTCCCCAGATCTTTTCTACTTAACATGGAACACTGAGAGTCTTGTCTTGCATGAGGGAAAACTCATATACCTATGTTAGAGTCCAAGAAATGTTAGCTTCAAGCTCAAATAGATAGCTAGGTTCTCAATTGTCCCCAGATTCTGCTGGAAGCCAAAGACAATTAATTGCAGTTCCTGGATCCTAGATCAGGTTTTATGCTGGCCCCAACACAGATGAGAGTAATATTCAGATTACAGATCATGGGGGTTGTTCAAATTGAAACCAACTACCTATAGCTACCAAGGGCCAGCCAGAGCACAGCGTGTTCTGTCCCCACGCCCTCTGTGCCTCTGATATAGCTCTGTACTGGGGCTTCATGAACTGGTTACACCAGCTCTATAGCAAAGTAAAATATCAGTGATGAAAACAAATCAGTCCTTTCAGAGAATACAGCATAGGGAAGGAGGGGAGGGAGTGGGCTAACTAAACTTTAATCTTAGTCTTGGACAGCTCAACAGGAAGAGATAAATAAATTAGGGTCATCCTTTGTTAGTAATGAGCACTTGCACCTTCTGTTCGCTGTCATCTGCAGTCTTACAGAGAGGATGATCTCCTCCTCCCTTCCCAGTCTTGCCAGTATATTTTTGTGAAGCAGGATTTACAGTAATGTTTGGGAACAAGATTTCCCCATTTCTCCTCTAGTACACGCCTCTCTTAATTTTATCTCCTTCCCCAGAAGACTGGTGCACCCCAAAGCTAAGGGAGTGGAGTGTGAGTAAATCAAAGGATTTGTGTGAGTCAGCTTCCTTTTTTTTCCTTTCTGTCAACTGAGAAACAAATGTGATACCCTCCCGTCCGCCCTTGCCACAGGGCCAGTAACTATATTTGGAGTTTGCAGTGGTTGGAGATCAATGTGTTAGAATCCCCTTTGAGAAGATATATTGGGAGATGTGGTCTTTTTGATACAGAAGAAGATAAAGGGCCTCTCACTTATCCAGGGTAAATCAGGAGGAACGCCATTCACTTAGCTGTCCCAATAATCATTTTGTCAGCTGACTGCTTAACGTGCTGCCTACCCTCCTGGAGAAGGGCAGCACAAGGCAATGATGAATGCCTTCACATTGGTTTCATGAACTACAGCTGATTGCTTAACAAAAAAGGGTTTAATGTTGCTTTCATTATGGATTATGCAGCATGATGAGCTTAATCTGTGTTGACAAGCAGGTTTAATTGTACATCGCATCTTTGCTTTGCTAATGGGAATGTTTGGTTATATTATGATGTTTACATCTGCAGAACAAAACCTTGACCCTGCTGCACTGAGGGTGTACAGTCAGCCGTAGTTCTGAGGCCTTGCCATGCTTTCTGCCCCTGGGGCAAGAAGGTCTCCTGAGAAGTGGCTGTGGAATCACTTTGTCTGCTCAGCCCTCATGTGGATACTTTTCATTCAGTTTAAGAGTGGCCTATATTAGTTTAGCTTAATTCAGTAGGAAACCAAAGTAAGCTAAATCTTAAATCAATTTAAGACCATCAAGGATTTTGCCTTTTTAAGCAAATCGTTTTTTAAATTGATTTTAATTAAACGAGTGCAAACTTTCTCTATAGATGAGGCTTTGGATCCTGACTGTGAAGCAGCTGGGCAGCCATTCTGTGTCCCTTTCCCTGGTAGATTTATAGATATAAATAAACTGTCAATAATAACCATTAGACTGTTTTTCAAGTTTCCCCTTAGAATGAGTGAGTATTCTATCAATGATTGTAGCATTTTCACAATCAGTGTCAATATAATCTTCTAGTGCAGCAGTTCTCAAACTATGGGTCGGGACCCCAAAGTAGTTCCCCAATGTTCCCTCTAATTTTTTATATCCATGGGCAGAATGAATTTTGTTATGTGCAGTAATATGGAGGGGATGTATAGTGGGGGTAGGGCATAGGGGTTTGGAATGTGGGAGGGGGCTCAGGGCTGGGGCAGAGGGTGGAGGGGTGAGGGCTCTGGCTGGGACCAGGGGTGATAGGTTTGGAGTGTGGGAGGGGGCTCAGGGCTATGGCAAAGGGCCGGGGCATGGGGGGCGGTGAGGGCTCTGGCTGAGGTTGCGGGCTCTGGGATGGGGCAAGGGAAGAGGGGTTTAGGGTGCAGGCTGCCCTGGGGCTGCAGTGGGGAGAGAGGAATACCCCAGCTCTATCATGCCGCAGCAGCCCGGGACCGAGGGAGAGGCACCTCTCCCCAGCCGTGACAGCTCTGAGGCTTGGATCAGGGGAGAGGCACCTTTCCCCGCCTGCACGGCCCTTAATAGCCTGCTGTATGGCTGCGCAGCTTAGAGGGAATTTAGGTCCTGAACCCATTTTAATAAGGTCGTCAAGGCTGGTGTTAGACTTGCTGGGGCCTGAGGCTGAAGCCTGAGCCCTTGGACTTCAGCCCTGGGTGGTGGGGCTCAGGTTATAGGCCCCCGCCTGGGGCTGAAGCCCTTTAGCTTCCCCTTCTGGGGTCAGGTAGCAATTTTTGTTGTCAGAAGGGGGTCACGGTGCAATGAAGTTTGAGAACCTCTATTCTAGTGTTTTTCCAAAGAAATGAAACTGTAACTTCCCTCTCCATTACTTTGGTTGTGAAGAAGAGGCTGCCTTTGGTACAACAGGCTATTGCAGATTGAACTAGAAGATGAAAGCTTTAAAAGGGTTTAAGTAAGGACAGGACAACAGAGCTAGTTCTAAGCATATTTAGTGGAGAATTTTTGTTAGCTATTCCCTTCCCTGGAGTCAACATAGAAGTCTCCTCATCTCTTTCCATTCCCTGGATTGTCCACGCACCCTCACTATCCATTTCCTGCCTAATTTTTCCACCAAATCTTACCACCTGTCTTCCCTTCTGTACTCTCTCCCAATTTGTGTATTATGTTTGTCTGCTAGGTGTTGGCCTCTCTTGATATGTTCTTCGGCATCCGATGGCACAATAGAGGCCTCAGTTCTAGAATGGGTTTCAGGAGGCCTCAAACCCAATAGAAACCTGAGTTAACCAGATAACATTTACAGTGTTAATGTAGCCCTTTATGGTAATTGCAGACATTATCCTCTGAGAGGACCAAATCCTGTTTGTTTTCCTGTGCATATGTGCTTCCGTGAGGAGTAAGGCAAAATGAATTTGGCCTATTAGTATGCTCCAAGATCCAAGCACTAGTCCAGAATTTTCTCCTGGGACTTTGCTAATGGGAGTATTTTCTCCTGAGACTTCTGAAAGGAGAGTTTTTGTTTTGATGGGGTAAATACAGAATGATGATCTCTGATGAACACAGTGATTTCTTGAAGAATAGTGGACTGAGGTATTTTTTCCTCAGATTCTGCAGGATGTTCAGTTTGGATGGATGCCACACATGGGTCAGCAATCCCTGTTTAATAAGCTGTTCCATATATTTATTCCATTCTCTCTGGCGCTTCAAAGTTTCAGCATTTAAATTAAGGCTATAACTGTGTAGACTCTGAAATTCTAATTGCTGTCTCTTTTTGCCTTTTCTCTTTGGGCTTTAAATTCTAACCTCATTTACAACCATGATGTCAGTGAGGTTTCATGATTATACGTGAGAGTAGAATTTAGCCCAAGGAGAGAAAGCAATTGAAAATAGAATTTGATGTCTTATCTAGAAATTGGAGAATTCTCATAATGATGGTATGTAGGAGGCCCATTATCATTAGATTTTGCTGAAGCGGGCGGAGTAATCTTGCTTAAGTTCAAAGATAGTAGCTTCCACTTCCCATTTTAAAATACCATTTAAATATCTGCTGCACAAAAAGAGATGGCATTTAAATTTTTTCCTTTGGAATATCAATGATTCTGATATCTGATCTGCTGTGATATATGGGATCTTCAGTTTTGTCCTCTATGAAAGCCACACTGTTTCTTCTAAGTTCAGAATTTTTTTCACAGTCACTGTCTATCTTTAAAAATAGTTTCACTTAAATATTGCCCAATCAACTCTATTCTTGCATTCTTCTGTTTTTAGGTTTTTTTTGTCTTTAAATTCTAGACCTATACAGATGACTATTTACTGTGGTCACCAGTGAGAACTGGCCAGGTCAAGATTTTCAAGAGTGACTAATGATTTTAGGTGGCTCAAAATTTGGTGGGTGCTTAAGTAAGACACCTTGAAGGTGTTGATTTCCAGTGGATGAGTGTTCAGTATTTTCTTAAAATCAGGCCCCTTTTGGGTGTCTCAAATTGGGCACCTGAAAATAGAGCCACCCCAAATCACTAGTCACTTTTGACAATAATGGCCTGGAGTTTTACTACACCACAGTATTTACCTTTAAGCTCAATAACTGCATTATTTCCTATACCTGATATTGGAAATATTCTAAAGGGTGTGGGAAATGCAAATGATGTGGAGTTAAATCTACAGACCCATTTTTAAATGTACATGGCATTTTATTTGTACAATATCAGATACATGCATGTAAATTGAGGTTTTCTACGTAAACATCTCTTTGTGTGTTTGCAATCCCAATTTAGGGTGTTTTGTGTGTACAGATGAGGCAGATGCACTTTTTAAAAATACGGGGCCTGTTTTTTAATGGTCCTTGCAGTGTCTTTGGGGACCATAATTTAAAGTGTAAAATGGTTAATGATGTTTTGTATTTTATTTTAGTATAAAGAAGGAAGTACAAAGTAGCCATCTTTACAGTCAGCCATTTTCAGTTCTTCTTTTTTTTCTGCTCCGCCCTTGGACACGAGCACTCCTGGGGAGTGCATGTAACTACGAAGTAGTCCAGAGTCACTTCAGATGTCAGATGAGTCATTTGGTTGACCAGATTTTACTGGAAGACACTTTTTGAATGTCAGTAATAGAAGTATACAAATAATGGAATGTTCCTTTTTTTTTTTTACTTAACTGCAGAAGCCATTTTTTCACTATTACTTTCACACAATACTTTCAAGTAATTATTTGCAGTTCCTTAAATTTCACACTGAATTGCAAATAGATTGATTGTGATAGCTGTAAGTGTCGGAATGCATATGTGTATGACAATGGTAGTATTTCATCAGTTATATTGGAGATAGTCATGTTATATGCAAGAGGAGATAGTGCTGGTTGATGAACATTAACAGGATTTGTAAGGTTATAATACAATAGTTCTATCACAGAATCATAGAAAACAGGGATTTGAATCCCTCCCTGAACCTATGCAAGTGCTGATACCGCAGGCCCTTATTTGCATATGGACCATAATTGCAGAGTGTGTGTGTGTCCCTTTCTAGCATTTGAGTCACATGGTAGGTTGCCATCGTTTACTACAGCCAGCTAATGGCAGTCTTCCTTTAGCTCATGTGGTAGCAGTCCATACTTTTAGTTTTGAAGGTCCCAGGTTCAAACCATGCTTACGCATGTCATTCCAAAACTAACCCCTAAATGGTTACTTGAATTCCTGTGAACTTCAGATATTTAGGATGGAGGGAGGGAGAAATATGTAACATGCTTACAGTATGTGCTGTGGCCTCCTTTGGTGTCTGGTCCACTTCAAAGATAAAAGCCTAGTACTGGACAAGCTGATTGAGTTAATCTTTTAACTTAGTTGATAGAGGACCACATTTTTAGTGTTGAAATTCTGGATTAAAAGCAAACTGATGACAGATGCTGTGGGCGTTACATATAATCCTTACTCATGAATTCATGTGAATAGTAAAGTCAGTAGGTCTCCTCATATGAGAAAGTCTTCGACGGATTAGCCTCTTGTTTTCTACAGCTATATTAAGTAAGATTCCTTATGGAAGAATCAAAATAATTGTATTATGCTTTTATATATTTGAAGTTTACTCAACTATTCCTCAGGCACACTGTGAAAGTACTTGTTCTCAAGCGATTATCTCAGTACTGTATCTTTCTATTCAAATGATGGAATGGGATTAATTTAAAATTCCATCTGGCCTTTTGCTGGTTGAAGCTCCCAGAAGCCATTCCTACTGTTCTTGCCCCTGCGCTGATGTGTGGAATCCAACATAATGGGACTGTATCTTTACTGGGAGTTGCATTGCAAGGGCCCTACAATAAGCTAGGACTGTAGGATAAAGGAATCATTTTTTAAGCCACAGAAGCTTTCTTACTATCCTCTTATATTCAGATATATGGGCTATGGGCCAGATTCTGATCTTAATCATATCATTGTAGAGCTGGACTATTTTCACTGCAAGTGATGTAGGTCAGAATCTGGCCCTATTTCTCTAATGATCAGTTGTAATAATCTCTGCCTAGATCTCTGTTGCTGTTTGTGGGTCTCTGTGCCCCTCTTACTTTCTGATATCACAGCTGAGCTATGACATCCATTTATTTGCCTATAATGTCACAATTCCATTGCTCACCAATGAGCTGCTTATGGAGCTGTAGCAACAACTGAGGAAATAAAAGAAGAGAAAGAGAAGAGGAAAATAAGAGACCAATAATTATTTACTGAGGTTCATCTTCAAATAGTTTCAAAGAACAAAGATGACTAAGAAAATCACAAGCAGCTCATGTATAATTCATGAAGAAGAAAATTTTGTCACAAAAATCATTTGCCCAGCTATAATTACCACTGACAAGCTGGCCATTTCAAATAGTTACTGACTGAACTGGTAGTAACATTCAAATGGGTTCACATGATGAAAGCATTCACATTCTCAGCCTTGCGCTTGCTATCCTCGGAATGAAAATATTGTCTTTGTTGTTTGGAAAATGTCCTCATTACCAAGCATGCAGTAAACGTAGGGCATTCTGCTTTTGTTTCTAAATAACTGCACATTTTTGTTCTTTCCTGAATCTTGGTCAAGATTTTTCTGTTCATGGTTGAATGAGCAGCAAATCTGAAAAATATATGCATTATCTTTCCCACAGGTTAAATGATGAGGTTGTCATTCAGGTAACCATTGATGAGCAAGACCTGCCTTTATGTTCAGCTACAATAGCAGCCTGAAGTCAAACCACAGGAGCCAGAACTTCAGATGCCAGAAGCCAAACCACAGTCAGAATCTTGAGAACAGAAAGTACCATACATAAGAGATGGATCTTGAAACACCATTTTAAGTGAACTTTTCATAGCAGTCAAAATGATGTAACCATTTAGTAAGTTGGAGTTGCAGGATATTAGCTGCTCATATGCTCAAGAATAAACCACAGAAACACTCATTTTCACAGACAGGGGAATTGAAGCATGGAAGAGTTATGACTTGCCCATCGTGATACAGCTAGCCACTACCAAAGTCAGGACTAGATTCTAGATCTCCCACATCCCAGTCCTGTATGCTGACCACTAGGTCATGCCACTAGTATAATAATAATCTACTGTATTTTTCTGTTAAACAAGTACATGATGTCCTTGTTCCTGAATGTAAACAATATCTATTAAAAACTATTGTGCCTCAAGTGACAATTTTCCTTACTTCTTACTAGAAGAGAGGAGTTACCAGAAGTAGCTCACAGTAGGAACAGTACTTGCTGCTGTGAAGTTACACATTCAAGTGCCCAAGCCCAAAACCACAATGTACTATTTGCTTTAGATAGTTATGTGATAATGCATTTCTTTCTGTTGCAAGCTGTTAAAAATATAACAGCAATGCAGAAAATAAATGTTCGAACAAAGAGGAGCTTCCTTCTTAGTTCTTTCAGGGTGACAACTTTCTGAGAAGAACGAAAGCACATTTCAGGCTTTGACCTCCTTTACCCAGATTTGCAAGGACAGTACACACTGTGCCTAAGTTTTTGGGAAATTACTAGCATATTACAGTGTTCTGAAGGTCGTGGCAGGGTTATGACATTTGACCAACCAGAAGCAATTATGCAAACCCCTCTATGCCCCGCTTATCTATTTCTACCACAATCATCAATGCACTTTCTTCCCTACCTCTCCAACCCATGGAATGTCCTTCCCGAGCTAGTCCTGCTTTTACCTCAATGAGTACATATTAACCATGTTTGTATGTTTAATTAATTAAAACAACAAAGAACCAAAACAAACGCTTCCTTTAGTGCACTAGACTTCAGGGAGTAAACTCTTAGCCCCCACCCTTCTTCACCTGACTCCTGTTCTATCTGAGGTGGGGCCCTGGTGTCACCCATGCAAACAGACAGTGAAGTCTTTACAGGATTGGGGCAAGATTGTGAGTACAACGTAATTAGTAGCGGGGAGGAGACCCCACATCTTTGTCTATATTTGTAGTGCCTAGTGCGGTGGCTGCCATCTTGGCTGACACTGAGACCGAACTAGAACTAAAAGCATGAGCTGCTATAATTTGAGCTAAAGAGCTCTGTGAGTAGTGGCTTCAACAGACTCAGATCCGGTGTGGGTCAGGCACAGAGGGGGACGTAATTTGCAGTGACCAGTGCGTTACATTAGCTCACCTTTGGGTGCTATAAAATAATAACAACTAGAGCTGAGTAAAATATTTCCCAGTAAAAATCAAATGAAGCCAAATACGTTAAATAACTTCTTCATAAACCAAGATCAATTTTAGACAATTAAAAAGGAAAACAATTAATTCTGGATTCTTAATAATAAAATGAATAGAGGCAATAATTATCTGTAAATAACTCCTGCAGGGTGCATTGTAAATATTATTTTTGTCTATAGAAAATATATTTTGAGAAACTTTTAGTATTCATGGAATTTGTATGATTGTTTTTTGTCACAATTGATTTTGAAACAAGTCTAACTCGAAATAAGTTCTTAAAAGCTTTTCATTTTGGTTGATCAGATCGAAACCGCCGCTGCTACCACTTCTGCTCTGTGGGGACAGAGTGTGTTGATTTGTACAGGGACAAAAATGACTATCTCTTATCACCATAAGATACATCTGACCACCAGGACGGATACTGCAGCCAAGCAGGTGCAGCAGATTCCACAATGCATTATCAGTAGCCACGTACTGTCCTGTTTCCAGGAACACTCTTGTGATAAAGGAGATAAGAGCCCGCCAGTAACTTCTCTTATGTGAGTAAGTCAACAAAAGTGTCTTCATCAAAATGGCTTTGTAATTGCATTAGCTTCAAAGAAGCACAGCAGGAAATATAGATATAACTGTATATTATGTATTCTTTTCATCTTTGTGTCTGGTAAATTATACAGATTACAAAATGAATGTTAATAAATTAAGACCACAGTCCAGAAAACACACATGAGCAGTACCATTGAACTCAATGAGCCTGCTTACATGTAAAAAGCTACTCAGGTGAGCATTAAAATTCAGCTAATACTACACAAATGTCACGCTAATGCACATAATTTGAACACTTTTAACCTATGATGTGTCCAAAGTGGTGTTACAAGGCTTTGCATTTAAAATGGTTTAATATACATACTATCAGCACTGTTCTTTTTAACATACAGCCAGTGCTTTATCTTGTCCAGCTTGAAACAACCAAATCAATTAAAAAAAAAATCTATCAAAAACAAACAATCCCCCTAACCCCAAACAAATAAAATAAAACCCACCCACTATCTTTCCTCAGCCAAATTTCAGTCTGAAGAAAATGAAAAATGACAATCTGATGAATGGAAGTTCAATATGGAAGCTGAACAAAATAATTATCACACGTATACACCGATAATCTAAAGCAATGGTGATGATGACACAGCAACCATAGGGGCTTTCTTGTTGTTGATACTAATGTTATTTTCTTTTCTTTTTGCAGTGTATATTTAAGGTGAACACTTTTGTTCTCTGTACGGCACTCCTGCTTCCTTTACCACCTCTTTTTTCTCCCCCTGTTTGAGTGCTGGAAATTATACTTAAAATATCATATTGATGGTTTTACTACATTTTTAACTGCAAATAAATTATGTAATTAATTTAGCCCTTTTTTCTGTTTGTCATTTAAAAAACCAATCCTGATTTCTGCAGATGTAATTATTTGTAAATATTCTCCAAAAAGACCAGATGGATAGTCATCAGCCTGTAGATTATTGGTGAACTGTTCACTTTTCCTATTAAGTATTTGTGATATTTGAATGGTCACCTAAGTTTCATGGTATCATTTCTGCTCCCTGATAGGGTAAGAAACATTTTCAACAGGACAATGTTGACTGACTGATAATAAATAGAGAATACTTTAGTTGGCTGTAGAAATAGCTATTCCCTCAAAATATCTGAAAAGAATCTTTTATGCAAGTGTTTTCAGATAGCAAATATAAGGGGGTTTAAACCTGAGCAAATAGAACTGTTCAGAATTTGCAAAAACATTCTGACACTGTTTTTTGCAGCATTCAAATAGCTCCATTTCAGATATTAGGTGATGCACATTTTGCAACTTTTAATTTGTTTTACTTGCAGAAAAAGTCTCATTTAAGGTTTGGAAATATTCAGGTCAGGAGATAATAGTGTAAATACAAAAGGCTGTATAATTTCATAAATAAGTTCATGCTACTATGGTGTGACATCAACTAACTGATATTTTTGCTTAACTATGTGGCTAAAACTGTACTAAGGACAAATTCTGATCTCATTTAGCCCCAAGCAACCCCAATGAAATCATGGTAACTGAGGGCAGAATTTAACCTTTAGCTTTTACAGTTACCTTTTACCCATGCACATGAAACATTGCATTTGACAAGTCTATAATTAGTTTAAACTAAAACAAAGTACATTTCTATTATTAACAATATTGCAAAAAAGTCTCAATACCACAGCTGGAAAATCAGAGCCAAGTAACAGTTTAGAGACAGTCAGTGCTATGGAGCTTATGACCTAGTTACCAAATGTACATACAAACAAACGAACTAGCCAGACAGAGATATTCCCCTAGGAAAAATCATGATTTGCAAAAATTTTTGGGCCTGCAGCCACCCAATAAAGATCACGGAATAAAAAATGTGTGTCTCCATGCCAACTCATTATTCAGTGCCCTTTCTTTGCTAGCATAGAGCCTGGCTTGCAAACTTGCCTCTACCAGGAGGCATCCATTTTGCACCTTTTCCAATAAATATAGCTGACTCTAAGGCTCTAGGTATTAGGGAAGAATTTTGCTGAAACATCATTGCCACCACTGAACATTTTGACACAACTTGTTTGACAACTCTTCAAAATGCCAAAGTTCTACCCATTCTTCTGTAATATTTGGGTGAAGTTGTTCATCTCTGTCGGATCCCTATCATTTGTGATAATCTAGGGAAGATTTCTAAGCTAAAGTAATACATCTATGACCCTTTTGATAATCAACTCCAAAGGGATTTTTTCAGTAGTGTTTGAGGCCACTGATGATAAGTGTTGCTTGTTTTGAAGGACTTTGAATATGCAAAATTAATTATGGCCATTTATATTTCCTTTCTCCTGTTTGTTTTTTCCACTGGGGCATGGCACATTCCTCAGTATGTCCTTGTATTTGTTGCATTCTCTGCAGTTCTCCATTCTCCTGATTTGTCTGCAATCAGCCACCATAAAGGCCGTCAATGAAATTCCTAAATCAACCAAAGGAATTACTATTGAACAATACAAGGTTGTGTGTCCTGGTACTTAAGTGAGCATGCTGTCTCAACAGTTCCTACTCTCAGCTCTGGCGAGCCTAAGTTCTGCTCCAAAGCCCAATGAATTTAACTGGAGTTTTGTATATAAATACACATTGTAATCATCCTCATTTTACAGACAGATGAACTGAACTAAAGAGACTAAGGGCAAATTTTTTCAGTGGTGACCATTGATTTTGCATGCCTCCATTTTTGGGTGCCCAGCTTGAGAATTTGGGGCTTGATTTTCAGAGGTGCCATCCATTTTCAGCTGGAGCTATAAATTCTCAGCACCTCTGAAAATCAGGCCTGTGTGTCTCAATCTGTGCATACAAAATTAGCAGACACTTTTGAAAAAGTGAGCCTCAATGACTTGCCACACAGCAATTAAATGGTACGACAGATTAGAACTCAGCAGTTCCGGGCTCCCAAATCAATCCACCATGCTGTCTCTCAAACAAATGTATTTGAACATCTAGGTGAAGCACTGCAGAGAAGACTTCTTTTTGTTTCATCCCTTATTTCAATCCACACTTACTCAAAGTGCAATGCAATTGATTTACATGAAAATTAATCCACATGATAAGTAATCACCAATTAGCTGTTTATTCAAGCAGTGACAGAGAGATTTTTATTCACCATTTTGTTTCAGACACTATGTCATGATGAGGCAGACAGAGGCAACAAGACAGACGTGATTCCAAAAGAGTAACTAGCAATAACCATGTGAAAGTTCTCAGACAGTTTTGACTTACTCATGTGATGTCCTAGCAGAGTAGAGGGTGGAATGAGTGATTCTAAATACAGAACAGCAGCTGATTCAAATCTGAATTCTGCTCAGCCAGAAATGGGTGTAGTGGACTAGTTACAAACTGGTGGATAGCTTCACTTGTTAGGTACTTGTATGTGCTAGGATGTAACAGGATGGGGATGGTATAAGAATGTAGATGATGTAGATGGATCGAGTGTGTAGTATGCAGTGGCATGCTATAAACACAGCAGGATTTTTTAAAATATAATAGCAATGTTTCAGTGTACTTAACCCAAATCCTCCCTCACCTTTGAAAGTCATGTGTAAGAGCAAAGCAGTGCTGGAAATGTATATGATCAAAAGCCATCCTTCCTCAGCACAGCAAGACGGTTCACGGTGGGCAGGTGAAAGGCATGTTGGGCACATTTTGTGCTTCATTAGAAAAGAGCAACTCACGCCCTTGAATATGCATTGTAGCATGGATGCTACATGGCTGAGGCTCTCACCAGGATCCCTAATGGGGTTGTGGACCATGAACATACTTGGAAGCTGGCCTGCTTTCCTGAGTGCTCTCTTGGGTGCTACATAGGAGTCCTTTCCTGATGCTGTGCATCTGGGCTGGGAGTGAGTAGAGAGAAAGGTTCGTTTTCTTCTCCTGAGGGTGTAATCTGCTAGTCAGCACGTTACATCCCACTCTGTGCCCAAGCCACTGAGACTGACTCTTCTACAGCTTCTAGTTAGGGGACTTAGTCTTTTAGGTCAGGCTGTAGAGTCTCATGCTCTTAATAGTTCTGGAGCTATGATGCAGGGCTGTAGATGGCCCCATAACACTATATGGTATTTTTCTGTACATTTAAGTAAAGCTGATAATCTTAATTCAAATTTTCCACTAATTAGCCTGCTGGAGCGTTGTTTGGGTAGCCTTGCTTAGGGCAGTCCAATGAGCCTGTCGAGTCTATGCACCTACAAGGACGGGTTAAGTTCTCATGACAGAGGATGTATCGGATAGTACACTGACACTTTAGCTTAGTGAAAAGGTCCATAGTTTTCACACAGCCTAACACAGAAACAGACATATTTTGCCCAGCTAGCAAGATGTATATACAACTTACAATATTAAGCCTTCAATTGCATGTCTTTGTTCATTGTGTTGTGTCTTACTTGGACTGTGTAAAAGCTTCAGGTTCCTGTCTTCTTATATTTGTGTAAAATATCTTGCATAGCTACTTCGCTATATAAAAATATTAATCATCATCCCCATCAATAATCAAAGAGGACAGCAGCTGCAGGCTGTACTTTGGCTGACCCTAGCCTAAGAGAACTAAAGTAAGGGAAATCAAATACAGATTCACTGCACTGCACAGCAGCAGTATCTCCGCTCCTGTCTGAAATAACTTGCATACTTGCATATGTCAGAAAGGTCTCACTAACTGTGTTTTCTGGCTCTGCACTTTCCTGTGGCTTGCATGCTACAGTATATTGACGGTATGGCAAGCTATGTAGCCAGTGAAGAACCAGAAAGAAAAGCAAGACTAAAAGAACATGAAAGGAAAAGGCACTTGGGGCCAGGTGCTGGCCAGGGGTGGAGGTGAGGGGAGGGAATGGGATTGAAGGCACTCACTGTATTTTAAGAGATTTTCAGCAGTCATTTTGGCCATATAGTATAAGCACATCCCCTTTCTCATGTGCCCAAGTACTGCAGGATGCACTAACTTTTATAGGATCAGAGCAGCCCAAAGAATCTTTTAAACATGCTGCGTCATGTGATGCTGAAGTTTTCAGGATGACGCATTATGTGCTCTGATTTCTTTGCTTGCTTCTAATATCCAGCTTTCTTTCCAGTTGTCACAGGGATAGTGGATATGCACATTTTCACATGTTCCCCCCCAGCTGAATTTTCCATACAAATCCCAATTTTACAGCTCTCTTGTGTTCTCCAGTATGAGAAATTATGTTTCTGCCAGTTTGATCCATGTGAACATAAGCATAATCTGAGCTTGGGAGAGAATTAATAAATCCCTGTGCACATTTCTTGGGAAGGAATTCTGGTGTGTTTTCAAGACTATGATGCAATTTCACTGATGGGATGAAAATAATTTTTCCCTCCATCTACACCTTGGGTTACACATTAGCTACATTAGAGCACATGAAATATTACTAAGCACACCTACAAAACAACAGTAATTTCCTTCTTCTTTTTCCCAACATTTCTAAATCCTTTGTGTTTTTTCCTTTCAGCTTTAAACAACATTTACAGGTTGCTTTATTTTAAGCCTAAATCGATCCATCATAGCTCTTTTACTGGCTACAAGCCTTCCTTCCTTCCTCCTGCTGCACTAAAAATAATATTTCTAGAAGCACCCTTCCCTGTGATCATGCCAGCAGCAGCTGATTGAGCACCAACTGAATCAACATAGTGGGATGAGTGCAGAATAGCACCATTGCATTATTATCTGATAAGAATTCAGTAGCTCCATTAGAAACATTATTAATTAATTACTTGTTAAACTCCACATTATATCTCCACAACTGCACAAGTAACAGCTGCTCCACTACAAGCCCTGTTTAGTAATGAGTAAGTACCCCAGCGAATGCTTTCAAAGTTTATCAACTTTTTTCTTTCTTCCCTCTTTGCCATAAGTGCTGGAACTAGTGGTACTGCCGCACTCCCTGTCTTGAAGTGGTTTCCATCATATACAGGGTTTACAGTTTGGTTCAATGGCTCTCAGCACTCCCACTATACAAATTGTTCCAGCGCCCTTGGTCCTCTACTGTTTTCACTTCCTCAGTACACCTTTGATTTTCAATTTTTTAATGATGGAATCTAGATGTTCACTTTCCTGTTCAATTTCCATATTTTTTTTTTATGATTCAGGTTCTAAATGGACTGTTCCATCTGGTATTTTATTTTATTTATTTTGCATCTATCTTCACAACAGATAGCTGACTGCTGCCATAGGTTTCTTAAAGTCACTTCCCAAATGCTATGGAGCTTTCAAGATCCAACATTCCATCTGCTTCTTAAAAGGGCAGCACGCTGAATATTTTTTTCTCTCAACATTGATTTTTCTACAGTTTTGACTACTCCATAAAGATTCACGTAGAGAGGGAAGTGGTTATGTATGTTTGTTGTGGATCATCACAATGCACAAAGAAAGAGCAGAACAGAAAGTCATGCTGAAGAAGCATGTAGTAGAGTAGTAATATTTTGGAATATTCTGGAGATCCAAGAGGATGAACATGATTATTAAACTTTGTACTGGTTACATTAGCATTACAATGCAGTATTCAAACTGGAAAAAATATGCCATTGCATAAAAACTGTGACATCCATTCTAGTGTGCAGCATTTTGTTGTTCCTTTCTTTGCTGTGTCCGGCTTTTGTTCTCTTTACTGTTCTTTTACTGTGGTCTGTTGAAGTAGATCTCAGTTAGAGGTGAGTCTGAGGGTTTGACTACACCTGGAGCTATATAGGAACAGCTAGTCCTGAAAAATGCCATGTGTGGCTTCTGTTATTTTGGAACCCACAGGGTTAACATAAATAGGAATGAGGTACTCTTATGCAGTAAGAGTGTCCACACATGGAGTTATTCAGGAATAGCTATTCCTGAATAACTCCACGCATAGATAAGCCGTTAGTTGTACAGTTAGGGTTTGGAATTGGATCTTGAATCTGGACTTTCTCAAGCTTGGGGGCATTTGGATTATTTCTGTATTTTGATTTGTTTGGCACCTCTTCCAGGCTCGAGGGTCTTTACCCAATTTAAAATCCACATTAATCAATACACAGTTTAAAACCTTTGATACCATGATTCAATTAATGGACTGCCTCACAATAACAGCAACACTAATTTACTCTATGCAAACCAGAATCATACTGGGACTTATCTATTCACCTGTTGACTCTCTTTCTGCATATAATATTTTGGGGAGATCACAGGGCTGGAGCCAGGAACCCTGAGTGCTAATTCCAGGAGAAGCCTTCTGTGGCACTGGGCAAGTCACTTAAGGCTGTGTTACTTATTTGTTATGATTTATTGTTTATAGTGAAGTAATGCCCAAATGATCCAATCAGGATCAGGGAGCTCCCCCTAGCAGTAAAATGCAGGGGTTTTGTGATGTCAAGATACAGATAAACAATTTTTACATTTGAACAGTGTTTTGAAAGTGAAACGATTGTTTACATGCGAAGTTCCACCTGTTTAACTTAAAGGGTATGTCTACGCTACCTGCTGGATCGGCAGGTAGTGACTAATCCCCGAACACACTCCCCATCAACTCCGGTACTCCACCAGGGCGAGAGGCAGAAGCGGAGTCGACGGGGGAGCAACGGGCATTGATCTCATGCCGCGAGGACGCTAAGTAAGTCAATCTAAGTTGATCTAAGGTACGTCGACTTCAGCTATGCTATTCTTTTAGCTGAAGTTGTGTATCTTAGATGGATTCCCCCCACCCCAGTGTAGACCAGGCCAAAGTGTGTTGTTAAACTGATTTAGTTAAACCAGTGTAAAAGGTTGTGTGAATTCTCTTATTTAGGTTTAAAGCAGGCTTATTTGGGTTTAGCTTAAATCAATCAGGAACAGGTTAAAGGTAAACCATTTGAATAAGTCATTCAGACTGAACTAAGTGTGTCCACTGGGGTTTGTGCTGATTTAATTAACCTAATGCAAGTTTGTGTACAGATCAGGGTGAAGTATTATGTTAATGTTATTATAAGGGCCCAATTCTACAATGCCTATACATGTGCTGTCAATGGGAGATATATTTGCATAAGGAAAGATAGAAAAGATGACTTCTAATGAGAACAATTTTTCATTATTTACACAGGTTTTTTTATCCACAAGGCTGTAGTTAAGATGGAAACTAAAAACCATAAAAGAAAAAGAAAAAGGTCTGTGCATGATGCAACAAATCTAGGCAGCTTGCATACCTCAGAGAAGTTACCTGGCTGTACCTCAGAGGTCATTTGAGTTAAAATATGCAGAAGAGAATTCAAATGGAGATTACACTCCTGAAAATTGAGAAGCAAAATCCTCTATATTGGATTCCCTATACAGCTTTAAATGCTGGGCGAACCCTGCATATAAAAATGTTCACAATATTTGTTTTTATTTTAAAACAAATTCCTATTGACAATGTTCATGCCCTTTTTGTATTTACGTTCCATCAATATTCTAGTGAATTAGGGGTTTTTTTTGTTTTTTTTTGGCATGGCTACTCATAAAAAACATAGTTGAATGTTTGATTATTCCCAAAAAGCAAATTTCAAGTTGCATAAGTAACCAATGATAGTGTGAATTTTGAATTTGAGATTGTGAATTTTTTTTAGTTACATAAATCAGACGAGGCAACAGAAACAACATCTCATGACTGAGGTTAATCACCACCACAGCATGACTGAGAAATATTCCCAAATAATGCCTAAATTAGAGAAATTTGCAACTGGTTTATGAACAGAGATGAGCTTGTGACAAATGATTTAAGCCTAGTTAACAGTTCCAACAGTTTCTATTCATAATGGGCCAAATTCAGACTTCATTTAAATAGCAGCAAAGGTAGTCAAGTTTTACCCACTTAAATCACGTTTGAATTTAGCGTAACTGTTTTAAGGGTCTGATCCAAAGCCTACCGAAATCAATGGGAACTTGTCCACTGATTTTAATAGGCATTGGATCAAGCCCTAACTGCATTTTGAATATAGAAATGAAGATTTTGTCAGTAAAGATTAGTACTAAATCATCAAGTTAATTTGCCCAGCCGTCTCAAAGCTGAAATCAGCAAATCTAATTTCCTGTGAAGGCTTTCGCTATTGTTTACAGATGTAAAGCACATATAGATGTGCAACTGGAGAGTTATCTGGCCTCAAAACACTGTTGATGGATTGACTCAGGAGCGTAATAAAACTGTCAGCCAAACTCTACCACTGGACAAAAAATTATCTGTACTCTGGGTGACAGAGCCTTGTCAGTGATTTGCAGTGTGAACTCCTGGGGGCCTAATAATCATAAAAGAGCTGGATTTTTTTTCACAGCTGTTAAGAGACAAAAATGGGATGTATTTTAGTGCTGGTAATCGCAGTACAATTACACATGTTTAAGACATCTCCTGACTCCACTGCTGTCTGGATGCACAGTCCAACCACAGCTCTCCAGCCCAGCCGTGCCTCTGCTCATAGAACCTGGAGCGAATCCAACAGAGACTGGCCCTCCTCTCCCAACCCTGGTCAGCTCTGTGTATCTCCTTCTCTAGCTCAGATGCAGGATCCACTATCATCACCACCACCATTTCCCCCCGCCCCTCCCCCCAGCATGTAAGGCTCTCTACACTCTGAGCTAAGGCTGTGATTCCCCCTGCTCATGTCCACATATCACATTAGATCTCATAGCGCCCATGGGAGCATAATAGCCGTGGTAATACAGGTAGCAGCAGCAGAGGTTTGACTAAGCCATGCTGAGTACAAACCTGCCTCAAACCAGTGGGTATGTACTTGGCATGACCCAGCTGTTTCTCCACTGCTGCTACACCAGCTCCATGAGAGCTACTGTGACTGTGTGCACCCAAGCAGGGGAATCACAACCCCAGCTAGCTCATAGTGCACATATAGCCCATGACAGAGTGGGGGGGAGCAGAATGTTAAGAGGAGGTACAGTCCCCCAGTGTCCATATTTAAGGGCAAGCTCTCCTTAGCTGACTGACGGAGCCAGGTGAATAACTGATCTTTTAGTTCCGCAGCAGTTCTGGAAAATAAAAAAAAAACACCCAATGGTTTGGGGTCAAACAATATGTTTTGTGTCAGCCTGAAACAAAATGTTCTGTGTTAGTTTCATGCTTTCTTAACTGTTTAAAATAAAATTGAAGGAAGTTTTGAAAGAAAGTTGTTTTGAACTGAAAAATTGAAGGATTTCAGTTCAAAAATGTCAAATTGAACTGTTCTGATTTTTTTCACAATTTTTTTAGTTTATTTTAAACTGAAATAATTCAGTGAAATCAATCTGGGTTTGTGAAATGTTTCAGTCAACCCAAATCTGCATTTTTCATCATCATCATCATCATCATCATCATCATCATCATCATCATCATCATCATCATCATCATCAAAAAAAAAAAAAGTTCCAACCCAAAAATTTCACCCAGTCCTACTGACAAGAAAACCATGATAGAGTTCAGTGTCCTCCCAATCTACTGAGCACCGTAGCTATCAGCAAACTAAGGGACCCACTGGACCAAAGAAACTCCTCTCTATGGGAAATATGCTGGAGGAGATGTCAGCCATCCCCCCACCAACAACCTCAAAATCCCCACCTACAGCATCTCTTCTGGAGGGACACTCACCCCAAGGATCCACGCTGCCTTCTCTTAACCTCAGACAGCTCTGCTGTTCAGGGTGGAGGGAGAGGTGGAAAGAGAGTGATGGTGATCCACAGACAGCAAGCCAAAGAGGGCAGCAAGCTTATTGATTCACACCATCACATCCTCAGGACTGGTCAGAGTGGAGGACACCCCCCCAGTCACTTGGATATTTATGATATCGGGCACTGATATAAAAACCTACCTAAACACACTGGGAGCAAGAGGCCTCTGCACTCCTGCAGATTGGGCCTGTTTGAATGTTATCAGATATCTGATAGTTTAAAACAACAAACGAGTCTCATTATTTCAATATGCCCTTAGATTCCTATTTGCTGTGTTTGAGTCCCTAAATCGAGAGCACTAGAAGAATCTTGTAAGTCTAACCTCTCAGTATTTGTTTACGTGAACTCAGCAGTTCATTGGTAATATCAAATAAAGCACTGTGTGGTCGAATGCTTGCATTCCCAGCGGCCAAAGTACATGGGGTCTATGTAGTGCTTTAATTTTTGTCTTTATTATTATTATTTAGATTGCAGTAGTCACCTACATTACACTAAAGGTCAAATTTCCAAAAGCAACTAAGTGACTTAGGAGCCTAAAATCTCATTCAAAAATTACTCATGGGCATTCATGAGCCCAAGTGTTTTCGAAACACACTATAAGGTTGGTCGACGCCAGGAACTTATGTGGGTATAACTCCATTGCTCAGAGGTGTGGGAAATCCATGCTCCTGAGCGATGTAGATACACTGACCTAACCCGTGGTATAGACAGCGCTGTCAACGGGGAAGCTTGTGGGAGATGTGGATTACCTACGCCATTGAGAGAGGCCTGCCTGTCGGCTTCACTGATGCGCTACAGCAGCACAGCTACACCGCTGTAGGTGTAGAAAAGCCCGAAGACTTTGCTGCCCTGAGCAGTGTAAACGCATAATGAATATTCATCAGTAGTGTACCTGCCACAGTATAAGATACAAAATACAGACAGTTTCTGGCCTGCAGAACGTAGCCCAAGCAAGACAGACACACAGTGCAGACAGGAGGCGTTGGGAAGCCCACAGGAAGGAATCCCTAGGATGGCTTATTTATTATATCCTTCTGTGTATTTATTGTCTCCCTCTTTATGCCTCTGAGCACTGCTCAAAAACAAAACACTCCCCACCTCGAAAAAGTGACAATGATGTCAATGATAACAATAACACTACTTAGACTGTGGTTATCTTCAGTTACAGACATTAACTAACGATGCCTTCCAACATCCCTGTGTGCTGAAGCATTTTAAATCCTCATTTTTTCCTTTGACCAGGCAGCTTAGGGGGTGAGACAAACACCTTCAAAGAGGCAGAGCTCCAGAGAAGTCGGCTGTGATTCATTAATGTTGTATGTACAGAGGCATAATCAAGCTGAGAAGAGCGGGGTGAGTTTCCACAAGAGCAACAGCACTAAAATGAGACTCCTTGTTGAAACAGCCAAGCTCCCTGTGCAGATTGCTGCTATATTTTATATCAACTGTGCTTGGGGCATCCAGGCAAGCCCCATCCGCCCCCTGTTTCACTTCAATTTAGCCACAGCTCTGGAGGTTTAATTGCGCATTCTTTTCAAATGACAGGTTTACCTTTCCTTTGCCAATACTGCATATACTATAGGTACATTGCTCCCTACAAAGAGGGGTCTCAGTTAAGGAGGAATGGCAATGGGGAAAGATATTCCCTTTTAAAGAACTAAACTGGATGGCTTTCAGGTACTTAGAAATAAGCCAGAGACTTTGGTGCAGGGGAAATTTAGGCTCAGTAATAAGTGAATTTAAATTTAATTGCTTCTTTAAAAAAAAATTACGGATGGATTTCTAAACACAGCAGGAAAGACACAGCCTGCATGACTCACTTTGGCTGCAGAAATGAGGCACAGAGTTTATTAGCAGACTGATAATGTGCCATTTCTTTATCTGCAAATGCTGAACTTATTTGATATGCATTGCTGGATCTGTTGGGAGGCTTGTCACAGATTCCCCATCCAGTGCTAATTGCATATGCTATTCTTGATGTTGTTCCCAGTGAAGAAATGGCTGGGAAGTACATCCTGGATTGGGCACAAAGTCCATGATAGAGGAGAAATATAGCACTAGGAACCTGCGTATAGGTTAATGTACAGAGCCATGCCAATGCCATTAGGGTGACCAGCTAGCAAGTGTGAAAAATCGGAACGGGGGTGGGGGTAACTGGCACCGATATAAGAAAAAGCCCCAAATAGCAGGACTGTCCCTATAAAGTTGGGACATTTGGTCACCCTAAATGCCATTGTTTGGTTTACACCCAACTCTAGGGCTGTGCTTCACCCAATCTTTGGTTTTGCACAAGTTTCATTACGTTCAAACTGGCAGGCTTGGTTTGTGTGGGTTTGAGGTTCACACCTACTGAGCTTTGCTTGGGGGTTCAGATTAATGTGAACTCGAAAACTCCCAGCTAATCCCAGAAGCAGCTCACTTGGGGCTGGATCCAAAGGTCACTGAAGTCAATGGAAAGACTCCATTGACTTCAGTGCCTTAACACAGGCCCTTCTGTAAATGACACCAGTGACTTTTGCCTCACTTGTGCCCTCTGATTAGATTCCCCATTACATTGAAGACAGGTGTCAAGGTTCTTCCTTCACATACTTTACGGTAACTTAATGGGTCCTGAAGGCTTGCAACACTGACCCTCCCTCTCCTATTAACTTTGCAGTGGCCAGCAGGCTAGGCTTTGCCATCTTTCATCCTGGGTGCAGCCATGTAGGAAACAACCATACTGAAACACAGCAGGCAAACTGAGCACTTGCCCTGCCAGACCAGCAGCAGGGGAAAGGATTTAGACTCCCTCCTGTATTAAACATTTGACGTACAGGAGTGCTGGTAAGAGATTGCACTTAATTTACTGGCCTAACCTTAGGGTCACAGAGGTTAGTAACCCTGTTATGTGACACTGACTCCAGTGGCTATTGTCACACCTCCCCTGGGATGAGCCACTCTGCACCAGCACAGTGCAAGCCTGTGGTTAAATGCTGCAATCTGGCCCTATGTATGTAATACTCTGCACTTCAGGTATGTGGTACAGTAACTTGGGCAATCCAAATAATGTGCATTTTGTCATATAGCCTCGCAAATTAGGATCACACTTTAATGCAGTTATTCATTTTCTCCTGCGTCTTAAAAATATACTAAATCTATCACTGGAGTGCAGTGTTTCCAGACTCCCCAGTGTTGAGGGAAAATCTGCATTGGATAAGAAAAGTTATTTTGCACCAAGGGACATTTCAAGAGTGTTTTGTGTGTAGAATTTTTATTTAATGTAAGGATAGATTGTAAAATATGCATTCTACATTAAATGCATGCTTCCAGGATCATTTTAGTGAAAAATCTCACATTTGCAAATAGCTAATTTAGTTTTTTGTTTCTTATAACAAACTTTTTTTCCCCTGTATACATTCTTTTCTTTGAATGAGTACACTGATCGTATTTCATTCCTTTGGGCTGATAGGAAACTGAAGGAAACTGTGCTTACAGATTTGCTGCTAGATGTTTTTAAAAATTATGGTTGTATTCAACCAAATATTCAAAAAGCAGAGTAAATATTTCTTAGGAATCATTGTCAGTTGAATATGAGGCGTTAATGTTTGTTGGCTTGCTCCTCTGTGATCTGCAAAGAAAGTTAGGAAATATCTTAGGTCTCATCTTTCCTGTTATGATAAATAACTGATCTGTGGTCAGAGCTGTAAAGTTCATAACCTACCCAGAAAAACTTAGGAACAAACCACTTCTTACCACTGCTGCTGAAACATTATGTAAAGTGGAAAACCTGTTTTCCTGGGGAGGGTTGCTGCTGAAAAATGATTTCACAAAAAGAGGAAGCCCCTGCTGTTTATCCTGCTTGATCCAAAAGTGCAACATTTCCTGTGGCCAGATCTGCAGTAAAATCAAAGGGGGTAGCCATTTTCTGTGGTCTATTGCTTCCTACAACATATGCATGTGAGAGAGGAAGAAAATTACCATTTATTATAAAACCACCCCTAGTCCTCCTTATCTGATTAATCAATTAAAAACAATGATGCATTGATAATAACACCGCAATGTCCACCTCATTATCTGCTTTTCACATCTGTCTAGATGAAATGTGTCAGTAAGACTCCTGCAAACACACACGTTGATAAAATCTACGCTTGCAGGAGGTCATTCAAATATTCGATTGTGCAAAGCAGATAAGTCTTGGGTTTTAGAGAATCAGCATGATTGTTTCAAAGCAATCTAAAAATTAAGACTCTGTTAATAATCAACACTTAAAGCCCAATCCTGCCATCCTCCTGGCACAAGTAAAACTTCTACTGAACTCATTGGGAATTTTGCATACACAAAGGTGGTGTTAACTTCTTTTTGTGTGTGTTTAATTTTCATGGAAAGCGACAGGCAACCTTATAAAAATATAGCTAGATCAACTTCAGGATCAGGACTTCTGGTAAATGCAAACAGACACAAATGAAAAGAGATTGACTTTTCACTGAGTGGTAGAGAGCCCATTAGCTTTTATTAAGTATTCACAAGCAATTTCAGCAAGCAAGGTGTGTGCCTGATAGTAGTTGCATTGTTTGAGATCAAGGGTCAGGGCACTGATTAATGCACAGAACACTCACCATCCTGGGAGTGCAGAAATTCCTCCTCCAAAATACTTGAGGGACTTCATTTAGCTGCATAAAAATATTCGCTAGTTACTTAGGGATATCCAGACTGTGGCAGGTGAGTGGGGAAGGGCATTTTGGCTTTCAGTAGTATATATAATGTTACATAAAATGGCATTGAATTAACATTATTAAAGTTGCAAAATCAAGCTCTTAAGAGCTAGGAAATGCCAGAATTAAAGTTGTCTGTGCAACCTTAATTCAGCCTTCCTTGTGCGTGCGCATTATGATACAGTCTTTAGTTACAAGATCACATACTGTTTTTCCACAGGGCACTCATTCAGGGCACAGGATGGACAGTGCTTACTGAATGAGCAGCCAGTAAGTATTTTGTCTTATCCTCATTATTCAGTGTATGGCTGTAGGCCTTATTTACTGCACCCTAGTCAAACCGTGCTCTGAAAGCAAAATTATTAATTTCCCCAGGGGTGTTTCGGTGGCACACGTCTCTACAGCAGCTGAGGGTTTCATAAATGTGAATGAATTTATTTTTGCGACATCCCTGTGAGGTAAGGGTTTGGTATTATCCTTGTTTTACTTTTGGGGTGCTGAGGCACAGAGAAGCTAAGATCCAAACCATCCACTAATTTTGGGTGCGCATCTGAGACACTGAAGACGTGATTTTTCAGAGTACTTGGTATCACATAGTACTTTCCATATTCAAGCACAGCTTCTAGTGATGTCAGCTGCAGTTGCAAGTTGTTAGCACCTGAGTTTTAAGTCAGGTACCCAAAAATGAAGAATAAACTATTAGTGACCACCTATGCCAAGCTGGGTTTAAGTGACTTGCTTGGCATCACATAGGAACTCTGTGGAAGAGGCAGGGATAGAATCAAATTTTCCAGCACAGCATGCAACTGCCTTAACTCTGAGACCATCCTTTATCTTCCGGTATTCCCTTGCCCCATTCACAACCCACCTTCCCACTTGTGCAACAAATGGGACAAGAGTCCTACAGCCAGAACTCTTCTACACTACTCAGTCCTGATTCAGCCCCAGAGTAGACCCATCCTGTGCACTCAATGAGGAGAAAACAGGATGTAATTAAAGGCTGTATCATAATGCATACACACAGTGGGGCAAATTAGGATTGCACAGGCAACTTTAATTCTGGCCCTAATTTTTGACTTTAAAACTTTAATAACATTATTTTAATGTTGGGTTTTTGGGTGTAACTTTGTAGGTTATTAAAAAAACAAAATGAAAAACAGAAATTCTATCATATGAGATCACAAGGGAATCCATGTGATTCACTGGCAGGGTTGAAACCTTTAGATCCATAGCACAGACCTCTGCCACTTGAGCTAATGGTGTAGCTGATAGATGATAACAACCTATTACTGGTATATGGATAAGCATGACCTTCAACCTATTGCTGTCACAGCCATCTCTCTTTTCCACCCCTACCTCCTCATCCCAGTCCAATTCTGCCCACTTAGTCAGTCCCCATATCCACTCCTCAGACTTCTCATCGCAGTCCCAGGCCCAGTCTCTTTACCCAGCCATTCCTAATTCCTTCCTCATAGCTCTTTGTTCCCAATCTCTTTACTGAGCCAGTCACAGTTCCCCAATCCTGGCTCCTTATCCAGTCTCTGTCTCCCATCCCTGCTTTCATTCACACCTGCCCTCCATTCCCTATCCCCCAGTCTCCCTCAAAGACTCCTCATCTAATCTCACTATCCCCACAATCCCAGTTTCTGTGTTCAGCCAGTCCCAGTTCTTCCTCTGTCTCCCAGATCGTCATCAGATCTGTCTCCCTGCTTCCTCCCCTCCCTCCTCTGCCACACAGGTTCTCAGTCCCAAGCTGCTCCCCGCCCCCAGCTCCTCCTCTGATCTCAGTCCCCCCCACACTTACTGGTTCCCACTCTTTCCTCCCCAGCTGCCATTCCCAATCTCCTTGCCCAGCCAGTTGCAGTTTCACCCCGTGTGTTATATTTGTGATAATTCCCACCTGTACTAAGCATTATTTTCAAGATACAAAAATGCTGTCTAATCTACTTCTAAACTATATCAGTAGATCCCTACAATGCTTTATGCTGCTCACCAATAGAAGCCATACACAATAAAATATATGGGAGCAGCGTTGTGTTTCTTCTTTGTTTAACACTGTGAGTTGGAATCAAGTCTAGCATGAATTAATAGTTATAAAAAGTCTACATTTGCCCACAGTTACATGCCTGGGGTAGGACAGTTTGATGCCTTAATCTGAAAGCAGATAAATAATTGGTCTCTTGGATACTGTGTGACTGACGCTTGGTGTACAGCCAAATTAAATACAAAATCAGGTGCAACTAACATCCTTGATAACAAAAAAATGCTCCTATTTGGCTGTGAAAAGTTTTCAAGAAAAGAGGAGTGTGGTCTAATGGTTAGCACAGGAGGCTTGGGAGCGAGGACTCCTGGGTTCTGTTTCTGCCACTGATTCGCTGTGCGACATTGTGCAAATGCCTCAGTAAAATAGGGGTAATGATCCTACCTGTCATTCAGGGACATGTGAAACTTAATGAATTAAGGCCAGTCTTCACTAGTGGTGCTACATCAGTGCAGCTGCACCACTGTAGTGTGCCTGGTGAAGACGCTCTTTTCTGATGGGAGAGAGCTCTCTCATCAGCATAATAAAGCCACCTCCACAAGAGGCTGTAGCTAGGATGATGGGAGAAGCTCTCCTACAACACAGCGCTGTCCACACTGGTGCTTGGGTCGGTGTACGTTATGTCGCTCAGAGAGGTGGCATATTCACAGCCCTGAGCGATGTAAGTTATACCAAAGTAAGTGGTAGTGTAGACCCAGCCTCAGTATTTGTCAAAGCTGGTTCAGTCAGTGCTACAGATCATGCAGCCACAGCAGGGCTCTTAAAGGCTGGGGGCCTGATCCAAGGCAGACAGGTTGAAAGGCCAGGGAGATGTAATATCTATGCTCCAGTGCCATGTGATGTACAACATGATGTATATAGTGATTATAATAATGTTAGCCCACTGAGAATGGATCTTCTTGTTAAATTCAGGGACAGAGGAACATCACGAATGTTTCACTCTCTTCTTTCTGTTTAACAGGAAACCTCTATCCGTTATTGCCGGAACTCCTTCCATAGACACATACTCAGCAGTTCTGGATACATCCCCTCGAACGATCCCGTGGTCTGACTCTCCACCCACTCACTGCCACCTGGCACAGTAAAGGAATTTGACTCAGGTAGGTGGGAGAAAATGTTGCATAACCAGGGTTTGATTGTCAGTATCCAAATAGGTATGGAACTGCCTACTTCTTTTGCACGCATACAGCTAGTTGCCTGCTTGCAAATGAAAAGTACATCCCAGTCTAGGCACAAATCCATGACCATTGTGATTATATGAATACTTTTCATGCCTATCTGGTCATTCTTTTGTCAGAGCAGCAGTTTCTCTATCTGATGCTTTATCTAGCATTGCTCCCTGGCTGTTATGAAAGGATAATCCAGAAAAGTTGCTTGAAAACTGAATTTGAAGATGAAATTAGTGTGCGAATCATTCCTTAGGGGTCAACAGTGCATACAATTTTGTTTATTTGTAGGATACAGCGTATGAAAAATAATGTATGTGTTTTTATAATCTACACTAGCCATTATGCCAATCGATCCAGTCCAAATCCAAATAATCTGTGAAGGAATCTAAGGTCTGATTATTTCTTCTCTCTTTTGCTCTCGATGTTCTTGCTGCAGAAAAATGCTTATAATGGATATTTTGTGTTACCTATTTTACACTAGTTAAATTATCAGTTGGAAATTAGTCAGAGATTAGGAAACATTATGAGTTTATCAAAAAAACTGGCGTGTTAAGACAAAATCAGTTAATCTTTAGCCTCACTTAGAGAGAGGAAATGTAATTGCACCATTGAACTGTGTTTTACAGGCATTATCACTTAAAAAGCCCTTCAGATAATTCTATAATTAACAAGGGACATGTAACAGGAGAGAAAAATCTGACACTGAAGGGACCCTCTCAGTGGTTTCATCCAAGAATGGGATTTGGTAGCTAAGCCAGTGCAATCTAGTGAAACAAAACACCACTGAAAGACACAAACCAGAGTTTATTGATATTTACAGCAAGAGACACCTGGGCCTTTACTGATTGGGAAGACTCAGACAGCTGCTTGTGCTCATTTCTAAATAACTGAACCCCCAGCAAACTGTAGTCACAAAATGGTAAACAAGTGTTCATGCTAATCAGACAACAGACCACAGTTGCTAAGAATAACGTTCATCCCAATTATTTTTTCAGTCAGGTTCACTTAATTAAAACCTACACACTTTTTTGCATACGTTTGTGTTTATACAGTACCTGTCTCCATGCCTTTAATGTGATAAGAATAGGGATAGAGATTAATTCTTGCTCTCTTTTTGTTTTGATATAGAAACAGCTACTCATTTCCCAGTGCATGGCACTTTGTAGAAGCGTCACTTACATTTTGGGACTATTCGCTGGCACTTTGTATTGGTAGGGCTGCAAATTTGCTCCAGGGTTTGTAGAATGAATAGGATGTTCTGATGATCTTGTCCTTGTCTAGGAAACTCAAGCAGGTTTCCAAGTTACCATAATCAAATCTCAGGCTTTGGTTTGATAAAACTTGTCTAAAGAAATGATCAGGGTGGTGACCTAGCATGGTAAGAGGATCTCATGGGATCTCCTCTATCACACGTAACTAGAGATGATTGAAAATTGTCCACCCACATTTTTTCACTGGAATATGGTGGTTTGGAGTAATAGAAATTTTGGCAGAAAAAATAAATCTGGTTTTGTTAAAAAATTTGGAGTTTTTACTGAAATCTCAAATATATCTACACACACACACACAATCCTCTTGTCTAAATTTTTCTTGCAAAAATGTCATTTCCCAACCAACTCTACTTGTAACATTTAAACCTAGACTAGACAAAACTAGGGAATGTACAATAAGGAACAACGCTGCACTGGAAGGGAAATGATTTAGCAGCATTTATGCAACCAGTGTGGTGACAAGGTAGTTGTGACCACTACATTTTATGGGATAGGCTTATGGCTTTCCCTTTCCCCTCATACACATATGGGAGCCCATATTTCCAAAGATAAGAACCTAAATAGGGCATTCACACCTTTTAGCCAATGCTTAAATTGACATGAAGTTGCATGAATGCCCATTTCAGGTGCCTGTCTGCCATTTTAAAGATTCAGATTTGGGATGGGGAGTGGATGTCCTAATTAGGAAGCTATGTTGGAGAAACTGAATCATCCCTCCAACACACACACCTGATAAATCCCTGATGTCCCATAGGACCTTATTTTAAACAGACCATTCCCTTGACACACACTCATCAACACCAAGCATCAGCAATTCTCCGACGCACTCTCATTTTGCTAAATGTGCCATCTCCAGCTGCTCTCAGAATGCTGGGGAATCCAGGTTCGCTGGGAAGAAGTTATTTTGTGCTCGTGAAACATTCCATGATAGGGAGGGTGCATTCTCTTCTTTAGTAAATTATGTCCATAAACCCATGCAAAGAATCCCAACCGCATAATAACACAAGCGCAGTCGCTTAGGATTGAATGCTGCATGTGCAGAGGTATCTCGGAGGGAATGTGAATCCTTTCCTTTGCAGCTTGGCTTCCAGCACTGCTCAGCTGCATGGCTCTCTCACTCAAATACTCCTGAGACATGTTTATACCATAACATAAACCAGATGTTGTGAATTAATTTTATAATTGCACTGCTGAAAAGAGGATACAACGTGGCCAAATACCACTGGGTAGCAACCACAGGAAAGTGTCCAATTAAAAATATGTAACCCAAATAGAGCATAACAGTTGGACTATACTAAACATTTGGGATAAATGCTGAAATTTAATATTAACTCACCTTTCAATTCACCTGTGCTGTCTTTGAGGAGTGTTTGGAACCCTTATTGGACTTCTCGGGGCCTGTTTTTCAAATTTAGAGGTATGTAAATATCACATATCTTGCGTGCAAATTGATCATATGTATGGCAAATGGCCAATTAGATGTACAACTGTCCATCTGCATGCATAAATACTTGAAATGAGTACGCAATCACACAGTACTTATGGGCACAAGCTCAGGGCATCGCAAGCTTTGAAAAATCAGTCCCTCAAAATGTTCTGAGATGGTTACTGTTCACATCTGACTTTTGTGTTTGTGCTTTATTTAATCAATTCTAGCATAAATTAAATGAGCCAAATTTCAACATTTGTAAGCCTTTGCAGCTGCTTAGATCAGGTCTGGATTTGGACCCGTATGATCCGTCTGCTAGAATAGTTTGTCATGATCAGAAATGGGTAAAAGTATCATTTTAGTGGTCTAGAATTATGTGGTAGACAGGATTTTAGATTGCAAGATTTTTTTCAAATATTAGAACTTGAAGAATAGAAATAGTTATTCACCATTTGCTATACAGCCAGACTAGTTGAGTTTTCTAATTAAGTAAGTAAGTAAATAAATAAAATAAATAAATAAATAAATAAAACAAGGATATGTTGCAATCTTAGCCAGATAACTCAAGATCGTGATCATTCCCTAACTGCAGCTAATTTTGGCTTTGAAACCCCAGGCTAGTCCCACAGGACTTAAGCAACTTCAAGTGTTACAATACTTCTTTAGTCAATTAGAAACAATATAAAATTTCCCTCTCTGCTGAGGATATTCTGATGTTTGTTACCCATCCAGATAATTCCATTAGAGCTTTGCTTAAACTAGTTGACAAAGCTGCCTCAGTGTTTTGGTATAACATTAATTGGACAAAGTCAGAGCTTATGCTACTGAATGGTCTTTGTTCACTGCTAGTAATTCATTATCTGCCTCTTAATTGGATACTTCAAGGTTTAACACCCTTATGGTAGAATATTTATATATTCTTTCTACAACAGCTACATTAAACCAGAATAGCATAGCCCAAATTATTTGGGGAAAAGGATTGGCAACTAATAAGATGATGATTCTTCCAAAAAACAATTAGAGATTGAGTGTACTGCCAGTTGGTATAAATCTTAGAACTCTTCAAGAGATGTCTTCATTATTAGTAACATTTTTCTGGAAGAAGAGAACTGCAGAATTAGAATTAAGAAAGCCCTGGAAAATGAATAAATGTCAGATCTTGTTTGGAGGCCAAGTATCATTTTGGTTCTCACCTCCTGAAACTGAAGGAGACATTCTGTGATTTCAAGCAGAGGAAACTCAAACAACCATCTCTAGTGTATCTTCCCCCAAAGAACCAAGGTTCATGTTGGCGTGATTCACCTGTTCATGTAAAAGGGTCTTGCTGCTGGCCTAAACAGGTGTAATTCCCTTGACGTTAATGACATTGGCCAGTAGTGAATTTGGCCCAGGTTCTGAGGCTTCACATACCATAGATGGTGGATGTGTGTAGCCCTGTCCTGCTGCCAAAAGACAACTTGCATTTTGGCTGCTCAAAACAGGTAAAAAAAAGATTCATCAATCAGATGGGGATTTGCTGGCTGTAAAGAACTAATGTCATTCTGTCCCCAGGCTCCATTGTTGGGATGCTGCTGTGCTCCAACAGTCCTCAGCTGTGGAACAGTCCTCTGAGTGTCATTACAACTGGATGTACTTCAGAGCGATTCATTCTGAGCCCTGTGGATGCTCTAGTTTATGTCAGAAGCCAAAATGGTCCCTAGTAATGCCCAGGATAATGAAGGGCTAAGGGGGCATGGACCATTCTTTGCCACTTCCCTCAGTGGCACTAAGCAGAGTGCTGAAGCAGCTGAAGATCTAGCTCAATGTCATTTCCAAAATGCATCTTTTCCATGCTCCTCAGGAAGGGTTAATACAGGTCATTCACAAACCTCTGAGGGAAAGGAGAATAGTGATTTGGAGGAGAAGATAAACCACATTTAACAACACCACTATCATTTTACATTTATCTTCCGAAGAAGCATGTTTTTCAGATGGCACTTACGGAGAAATGCAGTAAACAGAGATTGCTACCAAAAGCCAAATGCTAAATGAATCAGGTTCTTTGCTCCCTAGTTTCTTAGGAAGTAGAAGTAGCAAAGATAAGAGATTAAGATCTTTACAGAGCAGCAGGGAAGCACTGTCCTTTACTGAAAGGAAGTCACTCTAACTGCTGGTAATTTGGGTGGCGCAACAGTAAGGTGGACAATTTCTCCTGCTGCATCACAATCAAACCTCCATATCTCACCATCGTATGGACAGATCACTAAGTTGCTGTCAGAAAACACTTCTGAGACTTATGACTTCTGTAATTATGTTCCTTCAAAGGTGTTTGGTGGGAGATAAGAAAAAGGTAATGAGAGACTTTGGGTCACTAAAATGGTGTCTATTTTAACAGCTCTTTCTGAGGACACACATATTTCATGAAACCCTGAAGGTGCACTAGTACAACTCATGATCTTTGGAACTAACCATCTAATTGTAGTAATTTTCACTGTAGTGCAGTTTCCTTATAAACAATACATGCTTTGTGTACACACAGTGACTGGTTCTGAGGTCTTTACACAAACAAAATTGTCATTGGCTTTAGTGGGAGTGAGTAGGGGCTCCTATATATGATGATGTACAGAATCTAGTACACCCCTGTTTATCTGAATGGCCAGAGGGACAGCTGAAACTTTCAAATAACCAGGTGTGCAGATAAACAGAAGTGCCATTTTGAGTTGCTGTTTCATTGATATAGAAATCGTAGTTATCCGAATCCACAATACATCCCCCATGTAGTTCTACTTTAGCACTAATAACTTCTCAATTAACCTCTTAGCGCCCAGTGGCACTAATCAACAGCTTTGTATTGATTAGCACTAAGAGGCTCAATGAGAAATTATTCAGAGTGATTAACATATACGGAGGACACGTGGATTTGGATAACTAGGATTTTCAGATAAAGGGAATTCAGATAAATGGGCATGTATTGTACATGAAAATAAAAAGTACCAATAAACATGTTTAGAACCATCCCTAGCCCTTCTAAAATGCCTGTTGTTATTCAGTAAAATACGTAGTATAATGGTTTTATTAGCACTTCTTTGGGAAGGCCTGCATAAGTAACATGGGGCTTTGTCACTCAGGAGTAATGTGGTCTTTTCAAATTAATTTCCATAAAGAGCCTGCGGGAAATCCTGGCCCCATTGAAGTCAATGGGTATTTTGTTGTTCCCTCTGTGAGGCCAAGATTTCATCCCAAGATTTTCAAAACTCTGGAGCCTAAAATTAGACTCCCAAATCCATATTTAAATTTCTAAATAAGTGGGGCTCAATTTTTCAAAAGTGCTGAGCCCTCACTGACGTCAATGGGAGCCTGCTGGATACGCATCAGTTTTGAAAAACAGGGTGCTTATTTGGGAGCCTAAATATGAATGTTATTATCTACAAGTTAGGCTCCTATTTTTGAAAATCTTGGCTAAAACCTTTACTGAACAGCACACGTGTCCTAACAAAAGGCCTATAGTTTCCATAACTATACACTCACACCTGCATCTGCTGTTTTCTCCAAATGCATTGAACTAAAGCATTCTAATCCGATTTAAACTGAGATCTTGCAGAACTGATGCTGTCTGGCTATGAATGATAGAGCACATCCCAGAATTTACCTTAGTTAACCCCCCACCCGCTTCAACAAAATGGATAGTAGGGACAATGAGAGCAATTCATAATTTCAGCAATTTTCCAATTTTAAGGAAAATAATTGGTCCAAAGTTGCTAACTAAAGTAATTCTTTTCTGATAGTATTATAGGCGTGAAGTATTTTATCACAAAATAGCTGTGCAATTAGACATGTATTTGTCATTTCTGTGTTTATATTACTAAGATGATGGGGTAAAACCATATTGTATTATATTATTTAAGAATTTAAGACTATCTTCCTTCAGTCTCCCTTCAAAAAGGGATGAAAGACAAAATCTCTTGATAATCTTTCAAAGATTTGGCTTGCAGTCATATCTTCTTTTTGTATGGTCTTACCAGATTTCACTAACTAAGCAGGTCTGGATTGGCACTGGAACTAGGTACTGAAGGAAGGTGGTGTTGGTAATTCAGTAAGTAGCATTCTCCCCTTTGACTTACTACAGCGCCATTACCCTAGCATGGTATGATGGGGTATTGTGATGTTGGAGGTGCTGTTTTTCATTTAGCTGTATGGAGTAGAAATCCATCAACTACATGAAAAAACTCGTACAGATACAGACAGACATCACCTTCCTTTCCAAATGCAAACAGATGGACATCATATTTGTTAGTCTCTACGGTGCCACAAGTACTCCTGTTCTGTTTTTCAAAGGAGCTGTAAAACTGAGGTCCTGGTCACTTATGCTGCTCATTAGAGATCATGTGGAGCCTTTTGTAAAGTGTTAGCCGTGGTGTCCTTGCTGAATTTCACTTTGGCTGATTATGTTCTGCTTATCTATCTAGAAACTGCTATCGTTAGGGTTGCAAAACATTACAACCCTAGGTCTTCACATGTGCCTAACCTTCTAAACCATGCATCTTTGGGAACTGAAATTTGTCATGTTTGGTTTCTGCTCCAAAGTGGTGTGCATGTGAGAATCACGTTTGAAAAAAATATCTTCAAATATTTCTGAGTTATAGGAGATTGGGAAAAAAAACTATACATTTTTCCCATTGTAGAAAACTCTTTTATGAACTGCTCTGGCATAGAATGACTGAAGGGTGAAGTTTAAAACCTAGCATGAATGCTGGCACCTATGTGACCATTTGTGTGACCACATGATCAGAGACTCTTACTCTTACTCACTTTCAATAACACTACTCCACAAGTAGTGCCCCTGACATGACGGACCTTTTGTGGCAGACGGTACTGTCAGAATCTGGTTATACATGAACAAATTAGACATGCAGTTGAACCTGCCCTTGCCTCCTGCTCTTCTCAAAATAGGACCCCTGAATGCTAATATTTTAAAGTACTGAATCTTCTCTCTCTCTCTCCACTTAGAAGTGTAACATGGGGGTGCGGAGGAGAAAACAACCCCGCAATTGATGTAACAGCTTTTTGTATTTGATTATTGGGGTCTCTTTGTTGGTATTTGTTCAGTGCCCAGCCCAGTGGCACCCTAGTCCTGATTGGCTTGTTAGCTGCTAACATAATAGACATGGTTATTAATAATAATAACTGCACTGGGGGCTGAAACCCTGGGGTGACATCCTGGCTCTAATGAAGTCAGTGGCAAAATTCCCATTGCCTTCGTGGAGCCAGGATTTCACCCCCCAGTGTAGACAAAGACTCCCTTGCTGGGAAAGACAAAATGCAAAATATTCTTGAAGGGCTGAGTGGTTTGTTTTATGGAATAGGGCAGGATCAAACTATTTAATCAACCAGGGTATAATTCCCACCTTTTGCCAGCAGGCTTGCTGGGGTGAGGGTGTGTGTGTGGGGGGTCCCCATGTCTTTCAGGAATGCAAATCCATTAACCCTTAAGCCTTAGTTTGCTATATGTTGCCCCGTTCATTTCCCTTCTCTCTTCTTCTCCTAATCTAGGGGTCTATTCTGCCATCAAAACACAAGTCTTTTGCAGGAAACTTGTAATGCTAATGGCATCTCTGTGTAAATAATTCATGTGCATGAATGAGAACAGATCATTAAATTTCTCTGATGTGTTTTGTGTGTGTGTGTGTGTGTGTATGTGTGTGGTGGGCAAAGAAGGCATTTTAAGGCTCAGCCCATGTGCTATATCTGTGCCCTCAATTCCTCTCATGCTTTTTTTGAGTGAAATGCATTTAAAAGAGTCGTTTGAAGCATCTTGATGACTAATGTGAATTTTTCCCTTCCAATAGTCAGGCTTTCAGATTTTTGGAGGGGAAATTCTTCAAGATCCTATTTGAGGGCTTAGTTTGTTCTGTGCCTCCTCTTCTCTACTTTTAGAGAGATGCCTTTACAGAAATCACACTGAAAACATGACACCTGGATCTGGTTCTGAATGTTTCCACTCTTCCTTTCAGTAACTTAATCTGAGTTCCCTGCCAGTGTGGCTTTTCTGCTGTTTTCAAGGGTCTCACTTCACTGTGAGCCCCAGGGTGCTGTTCAGGCTCACAGCAAAGGCCATCATCCACACCAGTCATATGGCAAGAAACTCCTGAGCTTAGATGCGCTTCTTATCTGACAGTTTACTATTCTGGCAAAGTGTGCTCACCACAACCACAAATGACCTCAATGGAAATAAGGGTTAGTGCTTGAAGGACACTGGACAGGTTTTCCATTGCAACAGAATAATGACCAACAACAAGTTGCCTCAGAAATTGTGACGGCATCGAGCAGGATTTTAAATGTGCAAAACTGAAAGCCAGAGACCACACCTTTAATGCCAACTCAGAACTATGTTTAAAGCATCTGGTTACGCCAGTCTGGGAAGCTAATCCCTGGAGATTTGAAGGTGTCTGGCAAAGAAACTCATTTTGCTTCAGGCTTCATTTGAGAAAAAAAAAGTAATATTTCCAGTTTTGTAATTGGTCTTTGGCAGCCATACTGCATTGGTTTACAGATTTACTCTGATTATAGTCTACAGCATGCATTGCAAATGAGGATTTTTGTGAACCTTTTCAATAGGATTTTGAAGAGAGTTGGGGTTTAATTCAGACCAGGTATAATTGGGTGAAAGTCCCCTAAACTGATGCAGTTGCCTCCTTTACATCAGATTTGAATTTGGCCCTTGTTTACACTCGTGCAAAGGGGAGTAGCTGGTGGGGTATGGCACAGAGCTATGCACGGATAAAGCCAAACTGAGGGTCAAGTTCAGCTCGTAGTTGATTCAGCTGTAAGACATACATAAAGCTACATGCTAGCCTTGATCTTTACACAGACTTTTCCATTGACAGCAAGCACCGCATGAGCACGTGGAGGGTTAATAACTCTAAGGGCAGATAAACATGGTACTATATGGATTGAGTTGAATCGTTATTTGATTTTGTTCCTGCATTGTTCATGCTGATCATGGCTTTTCCTCGTAGTGATTGACTCTGTTACTCTGTGCCCATAAAATACCATCAGCACACTAGGGCAACCTAAGGACAATTCCATTGCAACTCAATTGCTGATGGACAGTCTCTTGTTGTTTTTACTTTATTAAAAAAAAACCTAATGATTTCATCTTGAAACAGGTAGTTTTTAGGGCTGCCAGTGAACCAAAACAACATCCCTTCATTCAGCTACAAGCTTTTTGTTACATCCCAGCCTCTTTCATCCTCTGTAAGATGGCTGCTTTGTAAGCAACTTGGGCAGGGATCTCATTTGTGAAACAGCTATGAGGAGATTTTCAAAGGCACAAAGGGCATTTAGGCACCCAATTCCCACCAATTTTCCATCAGAAATCCATGGGAACTAGCTGTCCCTAACTCCATATGTGCCTTTGAAAATCTCCTCCTTAGAGTACAATGACCAATATATGTAAATCATTACCAAACAAATAATTAAAATGAAGGATCTATTTCTTTGTGCTGCCCATGCTGGGAACTCCCACAGAGGGAGCCAAGCATGGAAGGCTTGCAGGATTAGGCCACAAATGAGCAAAACCAGGTTTACCTGTAAAAAGTCAGATAACTGCATGAAACATGGTTTGGCACTTCTGAAATTTGTAGCCACAGAAGCGGACAAAGGGACACCAGCGTGGTAATGTAATCATGACAGTTGCACTGGCTATAAACCATAAGATACTTGCTGTTGCAATACATATTCTTCTGCTGTTGAAACATGCCACGATAGGTTTTAAACGAGGAAGCACTGGCATACCCACTGTGCAGCAGCCGACCTCTGCCAACGTCCTTCATATATTGAAATGTGGGGAGAGAATTGCTTCTCCCCCACCTTGCCTTCCCTTTTCTTTCCTATTAGCTGATCTCTGCCTAAGTAACCTCCCCCCTCAAAAATTAGTACAACCACCATGACATTTGCTGCCATCACATAGTTCACTCTGCTTGTGTGTTCTACCTCTTCCCACACCCTGGGTCTTGCTTGTCTATTTAGATTGTGAGCATTCCAGGCAGGGACCAGTTACCGCTCTGTGTTTTTACAGAGCCCTGCACAATGGGGCCTTACTCTTGGTTGGCCCTTAAGCATGACCATAATAAACATGATGAATAATAATAAATAATAGCGGGGAAAGGATTGCAAAACTGCAATAATGCCACAAAATTTAGAAGAATTGAGGAATATGATAAGGTATGAGCATAAAGTCTCTTTGATGCTGAGAATTACATTAGATTATGAGCAAGAATACCCTTTTTCTCTGCTTTGATATTCTCTCTTTAGGTGTCCAGACCGTGCAGCCACATATTGGGCACTCATTGTGACCTATCAAAGGTTAAAGTGCCATGGGTCTAATTAGTCACTATTTCAAAGTTGTTTCATGATTGTTTCTATTGAGGTCATGTTTAATAAGCCTAGATGAGAATTGCCCATGGCACATTTTCCCTTAAAATGGAAGATGAATGATCACCAAAAGAAGAACATCAAGAAATTCTAGTAACATCATAAAGGACAATACCAGATCCAGATGAGATGGAGGGAAATGTGGACTCCTTTGGCCATTGCTAAGACCTGCATTGATGGGGAGCCATGTCCAATCTTCCTTGGTTGCTGTGGTGATGGGCAGGGGTGGCTCTATGTATTTTGTCGCTCCAAGCACGGCAGTCAGGCGGCTTTCGGCGGCACGTCTGCAAGAGGTCCGCTGGTAACGCGGATTCGGCGGCATGCCTGCGGGAGGTCCTCCAGTCCCGCACCTTCAGTGTACCAGCTGCTGAATTGCCACCGAAACCGCGGGACTGGCGGACCTCCTGCAGGCTTGCCATCGAAGGCAGCCTGACTGCTGCCCTCACAGCAACCGGCAGGCCGCCCCCGTGGCTTGCCATCCCAGGTACGCGCTTGGTGAGCTGGTGCCTGGAGCCGCCCCTGGTGATGGGAGCTATGAAGAGGAAATAAAAATGAGGGCCAGAGTGAAAGTGCCAGTGGATTGTTAATGGGGTGGACTGCATTTCACCTAGGTCATCGAATTTACCCATGTGTTTAGTGATCAGGAATTATCATCTGAAAGGTGTTTGGAGGCCTAGTCACAGTACGTTGGAGGTTGCATCCAGTTCTTAGCAGAGAGGTGGCTGCTTAGAAACATGTCAGAAACCCATCACAATTAGTACTAATTGGCACCCATGGTAATATTAGGAAAGAGGCCAAGGGGTTCAGGCTTAGATTTAGAGCCCAGTCTTAGCCCAGTCTTAGTGGATGACCTAACTAGTGAGTGCAAATAACTGCATTGCGAAAATGGAGGCCAGTGTCTGAAAATTTGGCTCTAAATGTGCATGGTAACTGGATAATCCTCTAATGTCTAGAAGTAAAAGTTGAGGCATATTTAACGACAATGTCTCTGTTGGCACTGAACCTATTTGATGAAAAGTGGACTACTGGAATGTAAATCTAGCGCCTTTGTGCAGCAATACATTTACTTAAAACATTCTACCATTTATGCAATGAGAAGCTGTTGTAAGGCATGCCCTGTTTTCCAGAGACGCTGAGCTGTCTACAGCTTCTCAATGAAATCAGAGAGAGTTGCAGGAACTCAGCAGCTATGAAAATGAAACCTCTAGTTTTCACCAAAAAAAAGTATTTCTTGTTATTTTACATTCCTTCTTAGTTTTATCTTATAATGTTGTCTCTGAACTGGGTATATTTAATGCTGTAAATTAATCATCCTATAGTTTACTTTTTCATTAGTCTCTGTATTTTATAGTCTGACATTGCCTGTAACGTTTAGTTTTTCCGAAATACTCTATATTAATTTTTATTTTTGTAGTATAAGAGAAGCTCATTCTGAACAAAACGAATCCTCCTCAATATACAAGTGTTCGAGTGACTGTATGTAATGCATCACAGAATAACTAAAGTCATGATGAAAGTACACTTACTATTATGGGCACAATTACTGTCCAGTTATAATTCCAGGAATGAATACAACCCTAACTGAATAAGTAATTACTTTGTATCAGCATAAAAAGAAAAATGGCATCACTTCCTCAGCTCAGAAAATTTCCTTTATTTTTAATCTAAAATATTATTAGTAAAACAGATAAAGACAATTTTTAACATATGATTTTCAGGCTGACAGTAAAGACACAATCACTTCCACTCATAAATAAGGGATTTGGTGTGACCAAGGCTCTCACACTGCATATTTGGGGGGGTGTCTCACTAAGCGTAACTTCAGCTTATAAAGTAAGATATTAATTCCAGCTATAGCAGGATCGGGAAATCTGCCCATACAGATCATATACAGGATGAGTTTCCATGCCTACTTCTGTAATACTGAATTAATTTGTGTCCTTGAGGTAATGATATTAGCATAATTTAATGCAAAGAGTTAATCATGTATGGCATAACTGTTATAGCAGGGTGTCTTAATTCACTACCTTAAGCAGTATACATGTCTGTTGCTCAAATCCTTGACTCCTGTGTAATTGAATTTCTGTGTGTGTTTTAATTTTGCTCCTCAAACTCCCTGTTGGCTTTGAGTAGCCCTTTGCAATTGTTCTTTGTCAAATTTATGGAATTATCTAGGACCGCAGCCTGAACGTGAGAACAACTATATTGCTGAAAGAACGCTTCAGAAATGCCATTTTTTGCCTGATTTTCAAAAGGGTGCTGGAAGTTAAACATGCTTTTGCACGTGCACCTCTGCTCCTGCATATGCTTTCATACTTATCACAAGGGTGCACGTGCAAAATGAACTTGCACTTGGGCAAGCCATTGTTCCATGGCTGTTGCATGGGTACACAAAAGCTGTATATGCAAAAGCAGATATGCAAAGGTGTGCACAAAATTTATATTGGCCATGGCCTCTTGTTTTTAAAATCAGGCCCTTATCTGCTAAGGAAACTTCGGATATAATATTTAGAGTCGGGGACTGGGAGTTCAGGGTTCCTGAGGTTCTGTCCTTGCCTCAATCACTGATTCACCCCATGACTCTGGGCAAGTCACTTCATCTCTTTATTCCTCAGTTTCCCCACCTGAAACAGGGACAATGACACGCACCTCACAGCATGATGTTGGGCTCTGTTAACGTTTGTTGTGCATTTTGGGATCCTCCAGAGAAAAGCGCTGTGTAAATGCAAAGTATTATTATAATTAGTTTTCAGTGCATAAAGGGACATTAGTGGCCATTTTAAAGTGATTTTAGCTAACAGCACAGCTGTAAAATGGATTTTATACCAATGCATTGCCAGGCACTTGGGATACCATCAGCATTAACAGATTTCCAACAACCGCTAGTAGTTGATAGTGTTAATTCTTATTTCCCTCATAGAGAGAAGAAACCCAGCAATGAGTTAAGTGTCATTTTTGCTGCGTCAGTACTCCAAGTAGTTTAAATGTATATTTATTCTATGTCTGAAATAATGCAAACTATTCAGAATGCTATGAGAGCTATGAAAAACACAGAGCTTGGAAAACTGGCAGTTTTTGTGGTTTTGGGGTTTAGAGTAAAGTTTCACAACCAATCAGCCCAGAATAATGTCCGGTAAAGGCATTTCTGCTAGTTAGTCTATTTATTTATTTACTTTGGCATAGTAAGACAAGGCTGGAGATTTGGGGGAAGGTCAGTGAAAATACTCCAGTTCTGTTAAAGGGCTTGATCCTTTTAGCTTCCATTGGAAGATAAAAGGTACTCAGCAACTTGCTGGAGGCGCCAGTCACTTGCTCAGGACTGAGGCTGAGGCCTGGGAATTATGACTTGCTTTCAAAGGCAGCACTAAGAGCCCAGTCGGCACATACAGAGTTCCAGAGGAATTGTGTAATGCTGACAGACCCTGGTCGTCAGTGAGTGGGATCAAACCTGGGGCCTCTGGACCTTAGTGCATGAGCCTCTACTGTATGAGCTAAAAGCCAGCTGCCTATTAGCTAAGACTGTAGAGCAGACTCATTACTCTTTCTCTCTCTCTAAGTGGTCTCGGTGCCACTAGATGGGACAGAACACAACACCCAGGAGGTGTGTGGGTTACACTTGCACAGAAATAAAGAAACAGTCAATATTGGATCCCTTGGACATTTTACTTTGGCATCCTCTGGGTTGTGTATGTCTCCTTCTCTGCTGGTGGCTCCGATCTCATCTGCCTTGGTTGAGATCCACTCTTGCCTTGATATTATGCGGTTTTCAAACAATCTTCCCAGGCTCAGCTCCTAGTCTGTCCCAGTGTGGATTTTTGAACCATTAACCCCTTCCTATTGCTCCAGCCAAATACTTTAAGGCAAGTATTGACCATATTGTTGCCCTGGTTCCCCCTCCCCTTTTGGACCCAAGTCCCAATACAAGAGCTGCACATGTAGGAGGGACTGAGTAGTGGACCTGAGGTCAGCCCAGTGGATCTGAGAAGAGAATTTTGCTTTGAGTGATGATCAGCATGTTGTATGAATCATTAGGTGGTGCAGTCTCCCTTTGTTCCATCTGCATAACTTCAGCTGATTTTCAGGGGACATCTGCCCAGGAATGGAGAGGAAAATAGACCCTAAAGACATCTCGTCTCTTCCACTGATGCAAATAGGAATTTGCCAAATCTTGGTCTGTGAGTACTGCCTGCATGCAGCTCCAGGCTGGGTTCGTCTAGTGCATCACTGGCTGCCTGCTGCAGAGCCTGCTAAGGAGCTGTATTAGTGTACAGACAGACGCCTTCTGTGTGGCCTGCCTGTATTCTGCCCCACTGCACAGAGCAGGAACCAGACCTATTCTGCTGCTTCTTGGGCCTACTGTGGGCCTACATGGGCCAGCAGGGCCAGTGCAACCATTTAGGCGACCTAGGTGGTCGCCTAGGGTACTGGAATTTGGGGGGCGCCATTTTCTTTGGCAGCAACTGCAGCGGCCGGATCTTTGGCCGCCCCGGTTGCTGCCAGCATTTAGGCGGAGGGAGCAGGGGCAGGGGAGCACGGGGAGGGCCACCTGCAGCAAGGAAGCGGGGGGCAGCATGCAGGGGAACTCCCCATCCCAGCTCACCCCTGCCCTGCCTCCTCCCCGAGCATGCCATGGCTGCTTCACTTCTCCCGCCTCCCAGGCTCGCGGCGCCTAAGCTGATTGGTGCTGCAAGCCTGGGAAGCGGGAGAAGTGAAACAGCGACAGTGTGTTTGGGGTTCTTGTGCTCGTGCGCGGAGCTGGGGTGAGCTGGGGTGGAGGCGATGCCTCAGGATGGAGGGTGAGGGGTAGGGAGCTGCCACGGGGTGGGCACCTCAGGGCGTGGGTGTGGGGAGGGGGGCGCAAGGTGGAAGTTTCGCCTAGGGCACGAAACATCCTTGCACTGGCCCTGTGGGCCAGAGAATTTGGCCCATATAAAGAGGAGAACAGGGCCCCCTAGGGCTGATGACAGTTCAGCGCAATATGCAAACACTTGTGCTACAACAAAACATTCTGCTGCACAGTGATGCTTTGCTGAAGGAATAAGGTTGTGCTCTCTAATAAATGTGGAGTGTGCTGAGGTTCCCTTTATTTGAATTACTGGCTCTAGATACCCAAAGTATCAAGCTAAATTACTCTGTTTTTGCTTCACAGAATTCTCGTCTGCTCTTCAAATTGCTGGGGACATGGTGAGGCCCCTGTTCAAACAGCAGTAACCTCTGGGAGATGTATAACTCTCTAACCTACATAGTGCAGCATAATCACACTAGCTCAATGGATAGTTTTGGGAGTCTGCTTTGGTTAAGGCGACCTTCATACAGGTTTTAATCAGGTCCATGAACCTCTGGGGTTTTGCTTCATTCAGTTTTTGTAACATTTTGCAAACAAGTCTGCAAAGAAGGCATCAAAAAGTTTTAACAACTCTGACCAGACAATATGTTCCCTTCCCCTCCTAGAGTTACTGCGTCCCTGGGCATGGGTCTGTTTAACCACACAACAAAAATATTTAGGGGGCGGTGTGGGACTCCTACCTGCTTGTCCTGCTGCTGATCCTTTGTGGGTTAGTGGTGCATCTTGCGTGACTGCAGCCAGCTAGAAGCCAGAATCACGTCCCAGTACTGACACACGCATCCCAGCAGCACAGACACTGTGGGATTACATATGTCCCCATAAGGATTTTGTTTACAGGCTCCAACATGAAACCAAGTCTCAAGTCTTTCAATTATTGAGAAGGGCTGGGCCTTGGAGTGAGGCAAGCAGGCACTGGGAGCAAAGGTCAGCAGGTGACAGGCAAGCTGGCCAGCCAGGGCCCAGCAGGGACCATCTCATAGCCCATCCTGGATCAGCAAGACACTGAGGAAGGAAGAGCTGGAAAGGAGTGGCGATATTCTGAAAATGCTGCCACCTTGTGTCTGCTTTGGAGATCTGAAAACCTACACTACAAACTCCCACACGGAAATAGTAACTGGGGTTTGCACCGTGGTCCAATGCCTTGCTATGAAACAGCCACCAGAAAGTGAGAGTTAATTGTATGGTTTGAGGTGGCTTGTGTATCAATTTGCAATCTAGTTAGCTAACTACAGTAGTTACTTGTGTGGCCCCATTACTGTAATGTCTGAGCTTATCTATATAGTAGTATGGCAATGTGCACAATACTCCAATAATTAAACCAGCCACAATTGAGTAAAACGAATAATTTATCTTTGGATCTTTAGTATCTGTAGCAGGGGCTGGATCTGGCTATGAGAAGAAACTGGAACTGGATGGATTCCACTGATAGCCAAGCCAGAAAAATCACTGCTATGTGGTCTTCAGAGGAGAGAGGCTAAGGGGTTTTGGTTTGGGTTGTTGAATTATTTTTTAACCTAAAAGGTCAGTCTTAACCTAAAAGATCACACTCATCTTTTTTTTTTTTTTTTACTCGGGGCCTAAACAGATTGTTCAGATCTGTATGTTTCCGTTGCAAACATTCTGTGCTACATTAGTTTAGTGGCACAGTCATTGTGAATTGCAAACTTCCTCTGCTCCCTCCTGAGCTGATGAAACATGGCAACATAAGGAACATCTGTTCTGTTATCCTTTGCTGGAAATGGGAAACATCATATTGCATTTTTGTTATTAGACTTATTTGGATGCCATTGGGTTTTTTCTAAACACATCAAGGCAGCTGAATAACCTTAACTGAGTACCGCAGAAGAAGCATGGTTTCATGCAAATACAGCTGCCAGCATAATTATTAGGACAATACTGAGCTTCTATTCCTGAGATCTGTTCCATTTCTGTGGTTTTTCTATTGCTCCCTTGCTGCTGAATCTCATTATAAACATCTCCACACAAACCAATCTACAGCTCTGCCAACACAGTTAGACAGTAAACAAGTTAAGTCCTTAATTGTTGACATTAAGAATCCAAATAAAGCTAACGATTAGTATGTGTGCTGAACCTTTTATTTATATAGGAAATTAATCACCTCCTCCTCACTAGCAACACAAGTGCACTGAAAGTAGCACCAGGAACTACCTCTGATAGCTAAACTGCTGTTTTATCAACAAATTTAAACAGCCCCCAAGATTTCTATTGCAGTTTAGTTAAAGGCAACTGATTTCTCTTGTTCCTTTGGATTGTTGCTTGAGCCAGGTCTTCCTATATTTGTAAACAGAGGCAATGTTCCCAGAATTAATTACCTTGGATTCATTCCTATTATGTGACCAAGCACACCCCATGCAGCAACTAATCAGAGTACATCCATGCAACCCTCTTGCCCAGCACATAGGATCATTTCATTATTAAAACTCACTGGGAGTTGAAATTTATGGAACTATTCAAGGAGCAAGGTAAGGGAGTATGGGTGACATAATCTGTCCCTTAGATTTTCTCCAATGCCTTTTTAGAATGCTAAGTACTTTGTGTATCATAAAACTAACTATGTATTCATTAGTAACCACAAAACCACTCATACTGTACCTCACTCTTAATCTTAATGAACCCTAATGAAAACGTAATGTCTCCCCACTTGAAACCTCTTGCCTGATGTTCCCTAAATGTTCCTGAAAATGTTTAACCTGAGATGGCATGTAACATTTCTCCTTTATTTGTGTGCTTTGGAGAAGTTAGGTGAAGACTGAAAATACAGTTCCTAATGTAATCTAGCTTCAACCTTAACTATAGAGGGATTGTTGTCTCTCCCTGATTCATTAGCTTTTTATTGCTAGACACTTGGCAAGGTTCGAATCTACCTTAGGTCACTCATGAAATACGTTTGGACTCAGTCAAATTGCTAGAAGACATCTGTTCATCTCACAAAACTAATGGGTATAAAGTCTCGTGAGTAACAGTTTCTCTTTAAGAAAATCAGACTGCAAGAATAGCAGAGGTTTTGCAGGTCAGGCTTGTGTTGTATCAGCAGACCTTCTGTAGGGAAGTTTACATAGCACATGCCTGCACTGTCTGGCTCTCTCCATCTTCTTCACAACATTTACTCCAAATTTAAAAAGAAACAAAGATCAGTGGGACAAATGTATTCCTGGGGTGGCTCCACAGAAGTCAATAGAGTAGAAAAGTTTGGCCCTATAACTACATTTGGAAGAGAAAAGATAACAGTAATTTAGAAGGTGTTTTAAGGTTATTTTAACATTCATTGGATGGAGTGATTTGTAGTGAATGATTGCATGCAACTCTGCTCTGAGAATGTCAGAGACCAGGTGGGTTAGATAATATCCACAGAGCTCTTCTTCAGGTCTGGGACAGGTCTGTGGAGCTCAAAAACGTGTCGCTCACCAAGAGAAGTTGGTCCGATAAACAGTATTACCTCACCCACTTTGTCTCTCTCATATCCTGGGACCAACACTGCAAATAATTGAGCACGTTAGTCACAAAGGATATGTTTTTTGCTGTTACTGAAACTTCTATCAGGTCTGTGTGTCTGTTTCTCTTTTTCTCTCTGTTTCTTATAAATTGCACAAAATGTCTATTTATCAGCCTAGATTACTCATTACAGAATGGAGATTTATCCAGCACATTTTAAAATGGTGTGTGGTGCGTGTGTGTGAATTTGAAGTAGTGCCTCATTTGTTTTATAGAAATGTACCTAACATTTGCTTTATATTTCTCCTGAACTTTTTATCACATGTCCTTATGTTGTTGCACAGGTCACCTGATTAGCATAATATAATCCTCTACTAATCTCTCAGATACATTTATATGTCTATATGAGGCCCATGCCACACTCGTCGCAATTAAAACTAAGACGTTACCTTCTTCAAACTGAAGCCATGACTGAGTTTTCAGATGAGTTGATATAAGCAATGTTAAAAGAACAGCACTGTTGGAAGAGGAGCCTGAGATCATTAAAATAAAGAATGAGAACTGTCATGCTGAAGAAAGTTTATGAATGAACAGTTTATTCAAAGTTTTGTTTGCTGTATTATATTTTATTTTAGTAAGACAATTTTTAGTAATTTTTCAGGAGTTTGCAGATGTTTGACTGATTTTTGCTTTGCTAAGTTCGCTGAGGCTCTGATTTATTATTAGTAAATATATGTAGTATTCAGAGTGTGTCACTCCCACAGTGCTAGCCCAGTGTTTATTCTACGTGTAGGCAAAAGCAGCACTTTTCCATTCGATACAGTATTTTCCTCACAACAACATTTGGCTCTATCATAAAATGCACGTGGACCTAAATTCTGTTGGTTTTTTAAACTGTGATAAAATGTTTTACAGATCCGAAAGGAAAGCACATGCAAAGCACCCCCTCATGTGCCTAGGCTCTAAACTGGTGGAAGATCACCAAGTCTGAAATCTTTCCATGATGATTCATGTCTTAAGGACAAATATGAGGCCCTTACACTGTTTTAACCCAGGCAAAGTAATTTCCAAGTAATTTCAATGTGAGTTTGTCGGAATTAGACTGAATAAGGGGCTTCAGGATGTATTTCTTAAGACAAGATCATCACTTGCTTCACTTGCAGATGCAGGGCACCTCCGTACTTCCCTGTTCCAACTATTTGTCCTAGGACTCAGTGCACCGGTGATACCAGTCTCCTCTGGGCTGCTTCTCCCTGTCCCAGGCATGAGAGTGGGTAGGACTTTGCCCCCACCCAAGGGACCAGTTGCAACAGCTGAGATGATGCATAGGGGGAAGTAATCCATTGCATGTGTAGACCAGTATGAGATTACTCTTCCCTTCCCCTCCCCCCAAAAATGGGAGGGAACAGGAAATGAATTACAATTCTCAGAGTCGGAGTTCCCATCCTGGTTTGCTTCTGGGACAGCAAAGAGCTGCACATTGCCCCTTACACAGGGCAGATTGTTAAACCATTGCCTAGCCCATAGTTAAGTATATTCTGTCTATTGCTTTTTATTCCCCTTGAATTTCTATCTAGTGTTCCTGTTAGAACCTAATGCTAGTTTTGGCTGAGTTCTGTTATTAGTTTATTGTAAAAAGACAGTGTTGTCTATTGGCTAGGGCAAGTGACTGCCTCAGATCTTTTGGCTTCTTCTAGTTCTTTGCCATGGGACCTCCAGGCAAGGCCTCTAATCTGTCTCCCCTTAATTTTTCTCTGTAGTGGGGAAATCGTAATAATAAATAACATCAGGGGTTTGGAGAGACTTCAGTAATGGCTGTGAAATGGATTGTGAAATGTGGTACAGAAATTAGGAAAAATCAATAAAAACATTTTAAAAAATCATGCATCCATAATGCAAGTGAGAAGCCTGGCTTTTCTTCTCATTCATTTTCTCCCTTTAGTTTCTGTTTTCAATTTGTGCCCTTATTTCCCCCCCTTTCTTAATTTCTCCACTTAGTTAATTAAGCTTTCCCTAGGCTTGCAAACTTTTGGTTTCATAAGGTGAACTTGTTTACCAAGCAGGTTTTTCCAAACTCACTCACTGCCAGTAATTAAGGGATTAGCATCATTACATCACTGGTGGAGATATTGAATGTTAGTGCTTAGGGTGAACGTACCCAATTCTATGATTTCTATTTCTATTCATTGACGCTGAGTAGGCTGGGGCTGAACTCTGCTCTAAATCAGTACAATGTCATGAATGTCAGCTTCCTTACAATGAGTGCTTTTGTATTCCAGCAGCTTTTCCTACCTTAATCCAACCTGATGGAAGCAATACATGCAACACGCTACAGGTACAACTTAAGCAGCTGCATTAAAAAAACCCAACAACATAAAATGAAGTTAATATGGCAGTTTAAATTATTTAATACGCCATGGGCCAGATCATCAGGAACGGTCAGATGGCACAGAATGCAAGTCAGAGCTTAATGCTCTCCTTTTCACTCTACAGCCTGGTTTTCCCGTGTGGTATTAGAGCAGCCTAAGGGCTGTTCTAATTTACACTGGCTTGCAATGGACACAAGAGGCCACAAGAGGATTATCAGGCTGTCTTGACCATGCCCTTTTTTCTCTACTAAGCTGGTAGCAGAGAATTTTGGGTACATCAGCTCTACAAAACTTCAGGATTCCCTTTTGGTTATGTTAATCCACTCCGTGCCAGGGAGGCTAGGTTACAGCCAAAGTACTCCAGCTGTGCAGGACACAGCAGCCATACCAGACTTGAGGTTGTGAGCGTGGAAATCCAGGACAACCCCCCACCTCTGTCTCAGAGAGCTTACTTGAAGAGAACGAAGCAGCTATACAGGACTCTGATTTTATTACCTCAGGGCACACAAGTCATGCAGCCCCCAGGACTGCTCTCAGGAGCTCTGCCCCTCATTCCCACCTGTGTTCTCCCACAGTTTGCCTTACATGTCACTTCACTAAAGCACCCTTTCCATTGCCTGCAAAATCCTGAGGTGACGATGACATTGTCTCTTCATTCCAATCCTGTGTGTGAGTGGTGAGAAGCTGTGTTGTTTCTCAGCTTGGTTTGCCCTTCCACCTGATACAATTAAACTGGCCTGACCCTACCCATTGAAGTCAATGGAAAGCTCCACTGAACCACCGTAGGAGCAGGATCCAACCTTCAGTTTTCCTTGGGTTTTCAACTGTTGAGCTAATCTACTGAAAAGACAGACTCACTTTTTATTCTTCAGAGAGGGCCTGACCTGCTTCCATTGCAGACAGTTACAAATCCCCCTTGACTTCAGTAACATGAGGCGGGAAGGAAAGTTCTCTTTACTAAATGTGCACCACTCAAACTCTGTATAAGCACCTAAAGACCAACATGAAAAACACTATGTTCATGGGATGTCAAAAGACTTAGGCATTTGGTTAAAGTCAATGGAGCTATATAGTTCACACCATCTGAGAATCTGGCCTGCATTTTACATAGTGAAATAACCCACGATGGCTATGTATTATGTACATATATATAATCTATGGCCTGCCAGGAATGGGTATTAAATACATACATATAATATGTTTTGTTTCTGCCTTTCTGCCATAGCTGGCTCATGCTTTCTATGCCAAGTTTGCACTTGCTTCCTGTTTCAAGGCCAGCTGTGAATTGATGATAGCATCTTCAAGCTGCTGGACTTCCTCTTCTTGTCTTTAATCTCTTATGCTTTAAAATGGCCACACAGGTTTACAGTTGCCAACCACAGCAGTCAGATAGTAGCAGCTGGTAACCAAGTACACTATGTGCAAATTTTTATGTTCCTTGAAAATGCAGCACAAAGATTTAGTGAGGTTGCAAAAGTAAGAATAACCTCTGAAACGTCTGGCATCAAATTAGATGATCTAATCTCAGACATTTGTAGATGATACATCAGTTTCAGCTTGTCTCAACAGGAGCTGCTGGAAAGTTGATAACCAATAACTAGCCATTTTACCTTAAAATATTTCCATACTTCATGGATCCATCTGAATGGACTGTTAATAGATTTTAAACCATGAAAACATTTCCCTAAATATTTAGAAAATCATCTATCTGAGAAGGAAAATGCATTCTTTAGACAACACTTTGCCCAAAGCCAGTGTGAACCCAAAGGTAATATGAGACATTTTCAGAGCCAAAGCCATGAGTAATTTTCTACCTCATTCCTTTTCTTCTTCATGAAAACTTGGTTTCACAGGGCACTGAGCTGCAGACCAGATGTGTTGCAGGAGCTCCTGGCTGTGAGCAACTTTGTTTCTGTACTGTTGGTTTTGTTAAAAGATATGGTGGGAAATTCACCTTTTTGTATGCAGGAACTTCTTCCAAGAAACACAAAAGCTAAGAACAAGCCAGGAAATGCAGAAATTTTCAAGTCATATGCTACACACCTAATCAAATGGGACTCAGCCAACATTTTGAATAGATGGAACATCAGCTTCATGTCAAGATCTTTAAGATAAGAGGAATCAATCAGAAGTCATTGCAGTGATTATGAGCTAAGACAGGCTGCTTATAAAATCCATGGGTTTGCATGAGAAGAGATTTAAGACTTTAGAATATAGAAAGTAACTAAATGTGCATGGCCAAATCATCAGCACCACAGATAGGAGACACTCCATCTTTAAGTTTATCATATATTTTTCCAGGAATTGTAGATCTGATTACTACAGAACTCCAACAGGATTCAATGGGAACCTAACAGGGAAAAAAGGCAGGTGGTTTCCCCAAAATCTCCATTCCTGACCTTTGAGTCCTGCGGTAAATTCTTCAAGCAGCCCGGATCTCCTGGTAGAGGAGCCAGGATTTAGAGAAAAATAATATTTTATTCTACCCAAATCTGAACCACACACATAAGGGGAGCAGGTCATGAACTTTATGGGGAAAGAAGTATGGTGTTTTTCCTGCCTGTCACTAAACTATGGTTTAAGCAAGGAAAAGTTTTGTGGTGGGAGATCTATCTTCAGCCTTCTCAATTACAGATGCAATTAAGTTTGAAACCTGCTCTGCCAGCTCTTGGCTCAGTTGTGTCTTAAGGGCAGAGGGGAGTCATACCACTCCGGGGAGAGCTGAGGGCAAAATGCATTCCTGAATTCCTAATTCACACAGGGAATGCAGGATGCAGCATACTGCCCCCATCTCAAAGTACCAATTAGCACTGCTGGCTAGCATGTAAGGAGGTGAGGCCATTGTTCCTTTGCACCTTTTCTCTCCCTATGAAGCTGCTGAGTCCAGTCTGAGACTAATGAGGAAGAGTCACAATGAACAAATGGATTGGTTAAAAGATAATGATCATAGAATCATAGAAATGTAGAGCTGGAAGGGACCTCGAGAAGTCATCAAGTTCTGCCTCCTGCTAAGGCAGGACCAAGTAAACCCAGACAATCCCTGACAGGTGTTTGTCCAATCTGATCTTAAAAGCCTTCAGTGATGGAATTCCACAACCTCCCTTAGAAGCCTATTCCAGAGCTTAACTACCCTTATAGTTAGAAGGATTTTCCTAATATCTAACCTACATCTCCCTTGCTGCAGATGAAGCCCATAACTTCTTGTCCGACCTCCAGTGGACATGAAAAACAATTGATTACAGTTCTCTTTATAAAAGCCCTTAGCACTTTTGTAAAGTGTTACAGAGTCTCCCCTCAGTTTTCTTTTCTCAGGATTAAACATGACCAGTTTATTTAACCTTTCCTCAGAGGTCAAGTTTTCTGAATCTTTTATCATTTTTGTTGCGCTCCTCTTGACTCTCTCCAATATGTCCAGATATTTCCCAAAGTGTGGTGCCCAGAATGGGATACCGCTACTCCAGCTGAGGCCTGACCAGTGCCAGATGGGACATCTTCATTAATAATTGTTATTATTATATTTATTATTACTACTAGTAATCACAGTTATGGTTGTAAATGTAAATTAGACTAACTTTATATGTTACAGTTGTGCTTTTCCCAAATAATAATTTTATATTGCTTGGCACCATTTTTTAAGTCCCAGTATAGTTTTTATTTTTGTAAAATATGACTACAGATTTGCTTCTGTAGCTTGGTCTAATAAAACATATGGGACATCAGACATTTCTGAACCGTTAGCTGTTGGCTTGCTCTTTCCAGGGACCACAAGCTGCCCCTTTCCTCTCTTCTGTCTTGTTGCTTTCATTTGTTATTCAGGAGGCACTATTTCATTATGAGTCTCTGTTGGTAACTCTTTTCTGTATCATTGGCTTTTCAGTCTATTGGCTCATGTTTAAAGATTCCATGTTATGTTAACATTACTCTGAAGTGTATATTGCTGTCATTATTCTATGGCCACTTCATAGCTTGATGGCTTATTGGTAGGAAAGATGGTCTTATAGTTGAGGCACAGCAGGAAGACCTGGATTCTATTCTTGGCTGTACCACAGATGACTTCTGCTGAACTTAGGGTTCAGTTCTGCATTGTGCTGAGCACCCTGAGCTAAAGCCAATGGGAATTTGTGGTGTTCAGTACCTCACAGAATAAAGCTCTTGATCAATGCATAATCCTTCAACAGGAAAGCAGGGGGGTTGTTGTCTCTGTTCTTCTGTTTCCTCATCTGTAAAATGGGCATAGCTTTGTGTCACAGAACTGCATGGGCAAAACTGGCAGTTAGAGGGGTCAGGCACCTAGCTACCTGTGACAGACTCTGCAAAGAATGAGCCAACCCAGATTCACCTGTGAGTAGTTAATTACCTCAGTGGCTGGGCAGCAGTTAATAGCTGAGGAACACCTGGGCCTAATAAAGGGTTATGATGGCTTAGTCAGAGAGGAAGCTTCTGTGAAGAAGGACTCACCAGGAAGGGGAACCTAGGACAGGTGCTCCTAGATGAAAGAGGTTTCAAAAGGAGAGAGCTGGTCCCAGTGAAAGGACCTTATCAAACTTCAGCAGGTGGTCCAGACCACAGAGGAACTACATGCTTCTCCGCAGAAGAGCTCAGTGGTTTGACTTCTCCAGGGGCTCTGAGTCCAGGGATGGAACACTTCCCACATGATGGCAAGAGACTCACTCCAGAAGGAGTCCTGGGTTGAGAAGGCCTTCCTGGAAAGGAGCCTGGATGGAGGAGACTGGACTCAACTGGTGCAGACAGACTAAGATTGACTTGCTGTATTTCCTCCCCCAACTCCCTACACTTTCCAGCTAGGAAGCTGGATTGGAGGATTGCTTGTGTACCATGATTTTGCCTTTGGCTAAAGAAATTACAGTGCATGAAAGGGCACTGTTTACCACATAAAAGTGTCATTGAACTAACTAAAAGTCCATTGGGGACACAATGGCATTTCTGCACCAGGCCATCGGGGGCACTCTAGGGATGGAATGCACACCATAACACTGTTTTTTTGTAATGTAAAAAAAAAGTGTATGCAATTCAGATGGAACTGTATTCTGTCTGAATGTGTGGTTCTGCCGAAATCTAAAGTATTAACAAAATTGGGTTGATTTTTGCCAGAATTTCATTTCAGAAGAAAACAGAGGTGGAGGGAGAGGAATTAGTTCTGACAATGTTGAAACATCCCAGTTTCACCTTTTCTCCATGAAACATTATATTTTTTCATTTTGAAATACAAAATAAAAGAGGCCAAAATCAATTAAATGTTTCAGTTTTGTCCAAATTACACATTTCAATCAACCTGAAATGGGAAAAAAAAAGTTTTTTCTTTGTGGAGAATTTGAAATTTTTCAGTTTTTGATCAAATTTGGAACAAAGACACATTTCAAAATCCTTTGTGAAACAGAACTTCCATTCTCTGCAGAGCTCTGGTTGACATCACCGGGAAAGACGGGACACCAAATGAGGAAGAATAAACCCAGCTGGAAATCCTCAGCATTACTGATCCTCCAGTTGGCAATTGCTTTGCCATGTCTTGAATAGAAGAGACAGCAGGTGGACTACACTTACCAGGAAATGAGTGGAGAGCGTGGGACATGCCACGTGGCTTGCTAGAAATGCTACATGGCTTGCAAAAGAAATGAAGAGATGAACTGATAACACCTGGAAGATGTTCACTGGATTGGCACAGAGATAGGGTCCAGTGGGGGCTAAGAGGAGGGGAGCCCTACAAGCCTCCACAAACATGCTTGTTGCACTTTGGGCCTGATCCAAAGCCCAATGGGATTCAGTCCAAACCTTCAGGGAGAGCTCGGGGAAAGCTGGGCAAGGGTCACAATGGCCAGACCCAGACCCCTTGCCCACATAGGGGTGGTGCAGTGAAAGTGGCTGTCATTTTAGCTTAAGCACTACAGTGTCTGCATAGCAATCCCATAGCCTGCTTCCAGAGTGAGGATATGAAAGTTCATCCCATTAGCACCCAGCACATAGCCTCATTATTTGGGCTGTGCGTGTGGATGGGGTGTGTGTGTGTGTGTGTGTGAATTTCACTTTATACACTGCTTTTTGTGTAGATAATTGCTTCTCTGTGACACTGCTTTCTGACAAATCACCTGTTCTGTCCAAACGCAGAGCATTTCAGTTTATTGTCCAGCCCAGCCCAGTTTGCATTTCAGTATCTGGGGAAAGATTTCCTCCAGGTGGGTTGATGAGCACATGCTACTTACTCAAGGTCATGTCACTGCTGAGGCCAGTCAGCGTATATGATGTCATACTCCATGTCACACATGCTTAACAGAATGATAGGTGGCCCTTTTCTCATGGTAACTGACATTTTCTCTCTAGTCTTTGCACCTCTCACAGAGTTGGTTTGTTTGGTCTGCCAGCTGCTTAGACTCATTGCTCCATCACAGAACTACTGTCCCGAACAGCAGTAGCAAAATAATCAATAAGGGACTGTTAGCACGGACGATGTGATTATCAACTATCTCATCCTGTAGCAAATGGCATCTAGTCTGTAGTAAATACTCTGTATGTTAAACAGTAATTTCACCTCCTGGCCATATAGAACCAGATAAACAAGAAATCACACCAACAGCAACAAGTCAGAAGTGGCCAACTTTTAAAACACTTGGTTTTCTTTTTTGGTGGGCTAGTGACCCTTCAAAGACCTGGGCCTGGAGGAACACCAACAAAACAACAATCCAGTGATGTAGGAAAAGACATTTTAAGATCCTCATCTTTTTATTGGGTTTGTTAAGACACTGCCCACATTCCCACTAGATCTCTGTGACCTGTGGATACAATTATCCGATGTTGATAGGCAACAAAATACACTACCCCCATCCCCCGAGTTTTGTACCACAGCTGAGCAGGGGCACCATTTCAGATGTTAGTAGGGGTACTCCCTCCGCCCTCCCTAAATGGCACTCCTGCAGGCCATTTCCATGGTGCAGCATGTTGGGCTTCCACTGCCAGACCCTGTACTCCATCTCTGGGGAGTGGTACCAACAGGGGCTGCATTTCGCAGTGGGGGAGCTGATCATAGTGTGACAGGTGCCAGACAGCGGCTGATGGGGAGGGCAGAAGGAGGACAGGCTTTCACAGCTGGTTCCTGGTGAGTGCCATGCAGCTGCTGGAGGTAGGACACCTGCTGCACCAAGTGCCTGGGGACTGAGTGTATGTGGGGAGGGGGTAAAGGGGGCTAGGGCAGGAGTAAGGGGAGAAGGGGGCGCGGGAGGGGAGTGCAGGGGTAAGGGGAGAAGGGGGCGCGGGAGGGGAGTGCAGGGGTAAGGGGAGAAGGGGACGCGGGAGGGGAGTGCAGGGGTAAGGGGAGAAGGGGGCGCGGGAGGGGAGTGCAGGGGTAAGGGGAGAAGGGGGCGCGGGAGGGGAGTGCAGGGGTAAGGGGAGAAGGGGACGTGGGAGGGGAGTGTCATATTCAGCCAGGCAGAACCTCTCCGTTGCCTGCACCAGAGCACAGGGCCCTGATACTAGCATAAGAAATCGCTCTGTACCAAGGTCTTCCACTCCGTAACTTCCACAGTCTTTGCTTGGGCTTGTCTGAGATGGGATCTTGGGACCTGTCATTCCCACATGCAGAAATTTTCCCCTGAGAGCAACAGGGCCCTCAGAGACTATGGCACCCCTCATCATATGGAACTTTATCCTGGCCATGGGGATTGAAATGGACTCCTCCCTTCCCAAAGCACAGGCTCCTGCCCTCACCAACTGAGCTGGACAAGGGTCTTAGTGGTTAAATGGCAGCTGAACAGTTCTGACTCTACATCAAGGCTTGGGCAGAATTGCAGGACTGGAAGGGATCTCAAGAGGTAATCTAGTCCAGTCCCCTGCACTCATGGCAGGACTAAGTATTGTGTAGACCATCCCTGACAGGTGTTTGTCTAACCTGCTCTTAAAAATCTCCAGTGATGGAGATTCCACAGTCTCCCTAGGCAATTTATTCCAGTGTTTAACCACCCTGACAGCTAAGAAGTTTTTCCTAATGTCCAACCTAAACCTGCCTTGCTGCAATTTAAGCCCATTGCTTCTTGGCCTATCCTCAGAGGTTAAGGAGAACAATTTTTCTCCCGCCTCTTCCTTGTAACAGCTTTTTTTTTATCATGTTCCCCCTCAGTCTTCTCTTCTCCAGACTAAATAAACCCAGTTTTTTCAATCTTCCTTCATAGGTCATGTTTTCTAGACCTTTAATAATTTTTGTTGCTCTTCTCTGGACTTTCTCCAATTTGTCCACATCTTTCCTGAAATATGGTGCCCAGAACTGGACACAATACTGCAGTTGAGGCCTAATCAGCGTGGAGTAGAGCACGAGAATTGCTTCTCGTATCTTGCTTACAACACACTGGTTAATACATCCCCAAATGATGTTTGCTTTTTTTTTTTTTTGCAACAGTGTTACACAGTTGACTCATATTTAGCTTGTGATCCACTATGACCCCCAGATCCTTCTCTGCAGTACTCCTTCCTAAGCAGTCATTTCCCATTTTGTACGTGTGTTCCTAAGTGGAGGACTTTGCATTTGTCCTTATTGAATTTCATCCTGTTTACTTCAGGCCATTTCTCCAGTTTGTCCAGATCATTTTGAATTTTAATCCTATCCTCCAAAGCACTTCCAACCCCTCCCAGCTTGATATCATCCACAAACTTTATAAGGGTACTCTCTCTGTTATTATCTAAGTCATTGATGAAGATATTGAACAGATCCAAACCCAGAACTAACCCCTGTGGGACCTCACTTGATATGCCCTTCCAAGTTGACTGAACCATAACTACTCTCTGGGAATGGTTTTCCAACCAGTTATGTACCCACAGATAAGAGCTTGCTGTATTATCTCCTGATTGTTCTAAACTTAAATATAAACTTAAAATATGGCTTTAATTGGAGTTTGTATATATTTTTCTTTCTTTATATAGGAATTAGATACAGAGCCCCTGTTAGATAATTTCTGAATTCTTATCTGCAAAAAAACTTCAGTTTTCAGCTGCCTCCATAGCTCCATAGCTCCTGGAATTGTGGTTCAAGCCCCACTCAGCAAAATCAGAAATGGCGCCCCTGTATGTCAACAAAATGTCAGATGAAATTCAGTGTTGATAAATGCAAAATAATGAGCATTGGAAAACATCATCCCAACTATATATACAAAGTGATGGGATATAAAGCAGGGTTTCTCAAACAGGGGTCACCGCTTCTGTAGGCAAAGCCCCTGGCGGGCCAGGCCAGTGTGTTTACCTGCCCCGTCCGCAGGTCCGCCCGATTGTGGCTCCCACTGGCCACAGATCGCTGCTTTGGTCCAATGGGAGCTGCTGGAAGCAGCGCGGACCAAGGGACGTACTGGAAAGGGATAGGTAATAAGAAAGAAAATATCATAATGCCACTATATAAATCCAATGTATGCCCACACCTTGAATACTACATGTAATTCTGGTTGCCCCATCTCCAGAGATATTTTAGAATTGGAAATGATACACAGAAGGGCAACAAAAATTATTAAGGGTATAGAACAGCTTCCATATAAGGAGAGATTAAAAAGACTGGGTCTCTTCAGCTTGGAAAAGAGATGACGAAGGGGGGATATGATAGAGGTCTATAAAATCATGAACGGTGCGGAGAAAGTGAATAAGGAAGTGTTATTTACTGCTTCACATAACACAAGAACCAGGGATCACCAAGGAAATGTTTAGACAGGACTTTTAAAACATCCAAAAGGAAGTACCTCTTCACACGACGTACAGTCAGTCTGTGGAACTCATTGGGGATGTTGTGATTTGAAGGCCAAAACTATAACGGGCTTCCAAAAAGAATTAAAAAACTTCCTGGGGGATAGGTCCATCAATGGTTATTAGCTAAGATAGCCTGGGATGCAACTCCATGCTCAGGGCGTCCCTAGCTTCTGTTTGCCAGAAGCTGGCAGAGGACAACAGGGGATGGATCACTTGATTGCCTGTTCTGTTCATTCCCTCTGAAGAATCTGGCATTGGCCATGGTCTGAAGACCGGATACTGGGCTAGATGAATCATTGGTCTGGCCCAGTCTGGCCATTCTTATAGTCTTATGTTGCTGTACAAGCATTCCATAAAGTCTAAACTAAGCTTATTTTTATAACTCTAATACCTATTTTAACAGTACTAATACACAGGTGAGCCAGACTGGTTTCAGCTATGTATTTGTCAGTGTTCACCTGAGATCTAGGGGCTAGGCATGAGCTGGCACCCGATTTACCACCATCACAAACAATGTTGTCTTGATTTTCAGAGATGCTGAGTCAATGGGATCAGTGGATGTTCAGACTGAAACTCAGACCACATATACTTTGGTTGACATTGAACACTACTAACTGTGTTGCATCAGAATAAGAACAACACTTAAAGAATTTTTCTTCTCTGATAAGAGGGATCTATTCTCATGGGCCCAGATCTGATGACTTTGCTCAGCTTAGTAAGTAATATTTTTACCATGTTACTGTGGTCTAAATTTTGCTGTCCTTGTGTAAATCCAGCCTTTCTCCACTGACATTAACAAATCTAATCTGGATTTAACCAAGTGCGTATCAAAGTGAACATAGCTTGACACTTGCAAAACCATTACATAGAATCATATCATTATGAATTGGAGATACAAAATACATAGTAACATTAAGCAATGGGGAAAGTCTATCATAACTGGCCACTAGGACCTGCTCTTATCGGCCCAAGAAAAATATGTCACTCTTTGCTTCAGCATCTATAAATCTAGGTAGTGGTGATATGCTTCCATTGTGCCTTTTCCAAAAATATGTCCAGCTCGTCTCCTAAAGCAAGGCTCAGGATTTACTTCTAATGCTGACTTTGGTAGTTTGTTAATGTTTTCTTATGCAGAAATTCTGCCTAAATTCTAACATGCTTTCAAATGAGTTACCATCTGTGACCTTAAGCACATCTCAGTGCCACAGGACAAGGGGCTCACTGCTATCAGGTAGTGAAATTCAGCTGGTCTGACCAGTTCAACCTACCCCAATTCACTTATGTCATAATCTTTGTCTAATACGAGTCGTGTAAGGTATCATTAGAAAACCACCAATACACTCATCATTAATATTCTTGCATGGTGTATGTACAGTAAACACCCACTGAAATGTTAAGAAAATATGGGACTAAAATATATTTGAACCAGAGAAGTCTGGGGAGTGGGTAAACAGGTTTTTTCCAGGAAAAGGAAAAGCTGGAACTTCCGTCCAGGTGCAATCACAGTCAAGTGGCCATTTATTGGCATATTGGAGACTGCAGGAACAGATCAATTTGCATTATAGAAAGTACCAGCAGGGAAGAAACCAGCCTGGAACCCTGTCCATCAGAGTCCATGGTACCTTTCCTCACAGCAAGGGCACTGGACTTTAAAGATACATGTCAAAAGTTCACTGGACTACAAAAGAGAAGGGCAAAGAACCCAAGTGATCTTTCACCTAAAAAGACAAAGGAACCAAGGCAGTTTGGGAAATATAGTCTTAGCAAAGATCATAGGGTGCATGCAGACTCATATCATAATCATATAGTGTTTGTATTGCTGTAGATGCACCACTGTTCAGGACCTCATTGTTAGGTGCTGTACAAATGTGGAACAAAAAGATTGTCCCTGCCCCAAAGAGCTTACAATCTAAATAAACTGACTATTAAGTAGAATATGAATTCTGCGTATTCAAAGACAATGAAGGAGGAATGTGGTACATTGTAAGTGAGTAAGAGATGGTGGAATATTAAAATCTTTACCCTGGATTGGATGCTAACAAATACTGTTCATTAAATTATAGCCACTGTTTAATGCATACCCAATTAGCTAGCACTCAGTGATATAATTACACCTATCAGGCCCACTCCTTGCTCAGGATAAACTCTTGCTGCAGGATCAGGTCCCTTTGTTTATATTTTAGACAATGATGTTTAATATGAATGCTTTAAAATACAGGAGACATACAGAGAGACCCAGTATTCCACTCTGACAAAGATTTTCCTTTTTCCTGACTGCAGTGGGGTATGACAGCATCTACTTCTGCTTTGGTCGTCCCAAAGACGTATGCTCTCGAAACTCACAATACTGCTATTTTCAGACTATGACTTCACACTGGGCCAATGTGGGTAACTCCAGGCAAAGCCAAAATAAGACCTTGCATTACGCCAGTAATTCATCCCTTCCATGCTTGTGTACACGTCTTGCTAGAGAGGAGATAATTAAAGCTTTGGAATGTTTCACTGTCTTGGATAATCTCAGCTGGAGAGAAGGTTTCAAGTCAAGCTCTGCGGCAGAGTTAGAATACAGCCAAGTGCCTCTTGCAGAGGTGAGCACTGTCTAGCTCTCCAGAGGCCTTGAATTCTGAAAGTGCAAGGACTAGCACTGTGCCCTGTCCCTGTGACAGGGATACAAGGGGTGGGGTGAAAAGTTCCTTGCCTCCTCTCTTTCGCTTGTGCACCTACCGAGGAACCAAGCAGTGGCTCTCACTGTTCATTCCTCTACGTTATCCCTTCAGTTGTCTTCTGCAAGGGGAGGCAACAGGTGTTCACATCGCCAGAAACAGCACAAATGACACCAAGTTTGCAGTAAAACTGCCCATGTTACACCTGTTCTGTGGACAGAGGACTTTAATCTCAGGTTTACCAGTCAGGTACTGAATTAACCTGACATCAAACAGGGATGGGATGGGAGTGGCTGGATGTAGGGGAAGGAAACTGTGAACAGAATCCATACGGCTCAGACTCTGGTCAGTTGAGCAGTATTTGAGCAGAGAAAGTAAGAGAAATCCTGTAATCTTCCCTGACCTCCTCCCCTTCCTCCCCGAGTACGAAACACGTGGAATAAGAGGCTTCAGAGCAATCTGACTCACCAGATGAGTTACTTTTTCATACAGGGAGGATGAAAAGGCCACTTCACTGTGGACAGCACTTTGGTAAAGCAGCTCCAGTGTTTTAGTTCCTCAGTTACATCAACAATAAACTCAGAGTTTCCATTTCTATGACAGTTAAAAAGGCAAGAGAGACAAGTGACTTGAATCACAGATCTGGACACAGGGGCTGCTGGTCCAGACCGGGGATTGGCACTGGAGAAATACAGGCCACAAAATGACCACCCCTGTCCTCTGGGCCTTCTATCAAAGGAAATAGCTCTAATCTATTGACAAGACTCCGTTGGATCCCCACTGACGAAGCTGTCAGGAGTGAACTGAATTAATGAGGCTCTTGAGTGCCTTGGCTTTATCCACTTTCTGTGCTGAGTTGGTCACATCTGGCCCCCCATTGGACTGAGAGTCCCGGGCAGCTCCCTTGTAAGTGAACTTCTCACCACTGGAGGCCTGGAGCACAAGTGAATCTGACCCCATGAGTCAAATATTACTCCCTTTCTCCCACCCTTGGTCTGTCTTGTCTATTTCTGCCCTGATCCTGCACATACTTAACTTTACATGTTGTGAGTAGTCCCTTATTTGCAGTATGTAAAGTGAAGCACATGCATAAGTCTTTGCAGGCTTTAGACTAGATACCCTTTGAGGCTTGAAGTGTCACACTGACTTCTCTTCCTTTTTCCCCAATGGGACAGTAAATCTCATCTTTGTCCCCATGGTCAGCTCTGTGCAGATACTTAATTCATCTTTCCATGTTAGCCATGTTTTTTTGTCTGGAAGTCCAGCATTCCCAGTGACGTGAGTCCCTGCCTGTTTGTTCTGTTTCTAGGTGCTGCTTGGTTTCCTCTTAATCACACTTTCTTCCCTGCTGTGGATCTCACTAGACTGATCACTGCCACTATCTGTAATGTATTGCATGCTGGGCAATCACAGAAGGACTCCATGTTTCTAAAAGTGAACTGGCTCTTTATTAAGAGGTCTAGTTACAGAAATGTAGCAACTTCAGCTAGCATTCCACGCATGTGCACACAGGCTGGCTTTCTGGTGCCTCCTCCAAACTCTTCTCTCTCTGTGCTCCTCCCTCCAAGTGCTATGCCAGTTGCTACACTCACTGTTCCCCTCTCTCTCCCTCACTGTGTTGTGTAGACCAGGCCTGAATAATGTATATTGCCAATGGCTGGATCCAATTTTTAAGGAGCTAGGAGCAAATAATGGTGCAGAAATGAGATAAATAATCTTCTGATGAAATAGGTAGTGATTAGTTGTGACACAATCTCACAAAAGCAAGCCAAGACTCAGAGGAAGACCAAAAGAACCCCATTCACTGCCAGATTATGCTATAATACAGAGCCAAGTCACCTCATGTTTCTATTCGTATATAGTTGTGGTTGTTTTTCTTACTAGTTTTCTCATTTACACACACACTGTTCCCATCATTTTGAATCTGAAAGAGAAATGAACCAAAGAATTCCAGTCAGTCATATTGTGTGTAAGATGGGCCTGATCCTACACCCACTAAAGGCAAGAGGCCAGATCCTCAATTTATGTAAACTGTTGTAGTTCTGTTAAAGTCAATGGAGCTGTGACAATTTTCACCGGCTTAGGACTTGCCCTGAGGGCCTAAAATATTTTTTCTGCACGTTTAGACCAAATTTATTCCTCACTTGGGAGATATCTGTGCTTATTGAATACATTAAACACTGTTGCCATATGCCCTGTCCTGAAATTAAGGCAGGATAATGTCCAGGCTCTATGGCCAGGTCTGGAACCATGATGTAGCCATATGTTAGGGCAAATTCTATTTATAGGGTGATTACATACAATTCCACACAGAAAAGGAAGGCAGGAGAGACTGACAGAGAAGGCATGACAAGAGAGCGTGAGGTACATACGTCATCGCTTTCGGAGTTCATGATCTCAGCTTGCTGCAGGCAATGCTGGCAGCAGAATCATTTTCATTCGGAATGGTTTATGGCTGTGTTTAAAAACCTCTCTTTTACCACTCAGTAATCCAGAGCTCAATCTTGTGCTTCAAATGCTGCTTCTCTAAAGGGCAGATTCATTTGTAAACCAATTTGATACCTTGGGTTCCTCCTTAATAATAATAATTCACAAATTTCATCTTCAAAGGGCTTTACAGATATTAACCGTCCAATCCTCATGACACCCCTTTGAAGCAGATATTACTGCCCCCATTTTCCACATGTGAGTGATCTCCCCAAAAATTGTGTTGCCAGCCCTTAGGATTTTAGTGCAAATCTCTTGCTATTTGGTGATTTTCTTAAAGCCCCAACTCCTGAAAGCATGTGATCATCAAAGAATCTCAGCTTTCATTTTAAAAACATAAGTTTCTAGTTCTCTTGTTTGTGGAGAAAAGCCTGACGGTAACCCAAGTGCCCAGAAACCAGAAGACAAATAAAAGGAATCCTAATTTTACTATTTGACTTAAAAATCATGAGGTTTTTTTTTTTTATCTCAAAATTTTGGGGGCCTGACTCATGATTTTTGAATGCTCAGGAAGACTTGGCTCCCAGAAACATAGTGTACCTAGACTATGTTGCCTAATATTAGCTAGAAATGCTTACAAAAGTAATGCTCACCTCTGTGCTTTAACATAAGAACACCCGAGCTGCCATACTCAGTAGACCATGGTCCATCTTGCCCAGTGTCTTGTCTCTGACATTGGCCCAGACCAAAACTTTATGAGGAGTGTGCAGAACAGGGCAGTTATGGAGTGACCCAGCCCTATGGTCCACTCCAAACTTCTGGTAGTCAAAGGTTTAGGGTTGCCCTGAGCATGGGATTACGTCCCTGACCATTATGGCTAACAGCCTTTGATGGACCTATCCTCCATGTTCTTATCCAGAGACTTTTGGCCATCACAACATCCCATGGCAATCAGTTACACAGGATACTTGTGCACTGTGAAAAAAGTACTTCCTGTTTGTATTAAACCTGCCACCTATTAATTTAATCGGGTGACTCCTGGTTTTTGTATTGTGTGAAAGAGTAATTAGCACTTCTCTATTCACTTTTTCCACACCATTCATGATTGTATAGACCTGTCCATTTTCAATACTACACCACTTCTTGCTGGCCTGGAAAAAACGGTAGAAAGGCAATATATAGATTTTTTTTAAATAGAAAGTGTTTAATATGATCAGATGGAAGGTTTTGTACTGTGCTTTCTAGTTTGGAAGGAAGAACTATTAAATTAAAGGATCATGTTTTCAAAGACTGTTGCAGCAGGTTGTCCATGCAAAATGTATGTACAAATGGGTATTTGCATGTGCACATCAGGTGAGATTGCTTTTCTGCTTATTTGTGCAATTACCTGTGTGAAAATACAGGCGTTTGCAAGAGCAATGGATGAGAAAGAGTTTGCTCCAATTCCAGTGGTTCTTTTGACCCTTCAGGAGCACAGTTGCCAACTTTCACACAGTAAATAAGCACCCCAACTTTCACAATAAGCCAAAAATCAAGCTAATCCCATTTCAAAACAAGGCCAAAACAAGCCAATCCCTAAGAACCTCAACACTCTATGTGACTAGATCCTCCCAGTGTGCAGTCTGGGACTGTGGTGGGCCCGCTGTGCATCCCTGACTCTTTCCCCGCTTGCCCACCCTTTCCTCTGCTTGCTGGGAGCTGATCAAAAAAAAGAAGCAACAAGCAACTAGCTACAAGCCAAAAAGTAGCCAACAAGCGACTCATAAACCAATTAAGGCAGAAACAAGCTCAATTTCTGCGTTTTTTTCGTGGGTTTGTCTTGTCTGTTCAGGAGCCTTTCAAAGGGTGGCACTAGTCTGGAGATGAAGGGTGGTCCAGTCGTTCACGTGCAAGCTTGGGACTTAGGAAACCTAGGTTCAAATGCCTGGGAGGTGGGTGCTCAGATTGTACAGTATCGCGGGGCCATATATATACCTAAGATAGATAACTAACTCCCAAGGATATAATGCTTAGAGACTATTAGGTTAAAATGCTTTGCTGAACTAGGGCCAGAAAGGAACAGAAATTGCAATGGCTCAGCCAGCTGTCCCCATCTTCCACCATGTTGAAGGAAGATGGTTATGACAAGCACCTAGAATGTACGAACACAAAACAAGGCACATAAAGATTCATGCTGTTGCTTCTGCAACAAACATGCCAATACAAGAAAGCAAAATTGTCATTTACTGTATTATATTCTGGCACTGACCCAAAATCGCCCTTGTGGAAGGCAACGGCAGCCAGTTGAGTAACACTGAGACAAGAATGAGGTCCAGAGAGTTACATGTGTTTTCATTTGCTACAGAAGCAATTCGTTTTGCTTAAGGCTTTATTCCTTTAACAGTTTTCATGAAACTTAAATAAGCTTCACTCCAGTGTTTGGACATTGACCTGCTTTCTACTTGTTTGTTTAGTGAAATGGCTGCATAACTGACTGAACAGTGTCAGAAGTTATAAACAAACTTTGACTGCAGATGTGTGTTTAGTTTTGTCTTGACACAAACCCTTTTCTTTCTGGAATACAGAGATACTCCCCAGATTACATGAACCACAGCGCACAGTAATTCTTCTGCAATTAAGAAATTAAATTAAAAACCCTGGCATACAATGTTCTGCTAATAAGTACAATACACAGCCAGCTACACAGTTTAGTTGAAATTAAATTAATGTAAATTCATGTGTATATTGAATACTTTGTAGTGTTATGATTTATAAAATTGTTGTTACTGGGATGGATTCTTACCTCAGTTACATCTGTGCAAATCCAGAGTAATTCCTTTGACATGGAGAGTTATCTTAGATTTTTTCATCATTGTTATTAATGATCAGAATGTGTTTTCACGTTTGTGTGTGTGTCTGCTTATTTATAATGTGCTCATAATTGTTTTTTTCCTAGGTAGCAAAGTTTATCTAGTGTTTTAAGATTTTTAATCCAGCCAATAGGTCTAGAAAACAAATTCTGTTTTCTTAATCTGTAAACTCATCATCAACTCGAAAATGTAATATAATTTCCACGTTGTATCCCATCAGTTATACAATCTAGATGAAGACCTTTGGGATACTGGATGGCTCAAGAGATTGCTAACACGATAAAGTCTGTAATCATTGGCTCATTCATTCAAGCACAGCCTGAGTCAGAAGAGAACAAAAAGTATCTGACGTACATTCAGTGCCCTGTGTGAAATTAATTAGTGACTTTAGTCCAGCTCCCAAAATCTGCATCAAAGAGCCATGCTCACTATTGGCAATACATTTAGTGCTGTGTTGGAAGAAGTGGGTCTTCTAGAAAAGAGTTGAGGCCATCAGCATAAAGATTTGAGGAAGTTTTCAGTGATGCTGCTCTAAACATCATGTGAGTAAATAGAGGATGGCAGAGAATGGGAATTCCATTTCATAGAGGATTTTGAAATTTGTTTTCATTGCAATGTGGAACTCCAGCCCCAAATTTTGAAATTTTCTGGAAAAGAGAATTCACTGTTGCCTACTGTTGTTTGGATCGTGGCCAGCTGTTGGTGGTAGAGACTTGTGATGAATTCAATGAGATGCTTTGGAATCCCCATGTCTAACAGTATCCTCCAAAGATACTGGTTGGTATCAGACACTTCTGAGTAGAGAAAGAAACACCTGATCAATGGGTGATTGTATTCTCTGCATTTTTTCATTTATGTGACAGATATTTGAGATTTGGTTGTGTGTGCCTTGACCCTCTGAAACCAGCTTGTTGTGGTGGTAGTTCTGCTTTAATCCTTCATTTCATGCAATCCTGGATTATGCAGAGCAGGATGCTGCTTTTGTGCAATATCAGGGAGATGGTACAATAGTTACTACTCTCTGTTATGTCTCCCTTCTTTGGGAAGGGCAGAACAATTCCCTTCATCCAGTCCTCTGGCCAATTTCTAGTTGTCTGTACATCATTACAAATTTTCCAGATAAGATCAGTACCATGTTTGCCAATCGCTTTTAACAATTCTGCAGGTATGTTATCTACTCCTGCTGCTCTCCCGGGCTTCATTTTCATAATATCACACACCACTTCCTCTTACAGGATTGATGGCTCTGGCACCAAACTTTTTTTTCTGTCATGCTGTCTTATGAATGGCTCTGCTGAGGCATTCAGATAATATCTCCACCTATTTTTAATATCATCACTCTCAGTGAGGACACTGCCTTTGTGACCTTTTATTATGTTTGAGCATGGGGAAAACGTTTTGGTAAGAAATCTGACCACTGTGAACATATCTTTATATGTGTAGCCGTATGGTTAATGATGAAAAATTGTACAGGTACCTTTGCTGTTTTTCTTCTGTTAAGAAGAACGTATTTGGCCTTTATTACTGACATTTACAACAGCAAGTGGGCAGGTTTATTGGATGACAGACCTGGTTACACAGGTCTGATAGGATTCTTCATATTGGGTCATGAGCACTCCATGAGGAAAGGTGTTTGTGTCTCTATTCTATGCGCCCAAGCCAGCAGAAAGTATGCTGTCTAAAAGCAGGACACATAGGTGTGGGATATAATTCTGGAATATGTTTATATTGTTAGGAGATACTTGGGATATTTAATGGACTCTGGTCATTTTACTCTCAATCCAAAAATGACATCTGAGAGCCACCCTGTCTTTGTTGTCCAGGTGTCCATACAATATGATTGGCATCAAAAACACTCTCATACTACACAACTACTACTGCAAATATCTAAGTACCTTTGTACTTAGATTGTAAGCTCTTTGGGGAAGAGAATTTCTTTTTGTTTTGGGTTTGTACAGCACTAGTACAATGGGGTCCTGATCCATGACTGGGACTCCTAGCCACTAGTCATTATAGGGAACGAATGCACTCTGCAGACCAGTCGGAGAGTTGTGGAAAGGATCAAAGGATTAATAAGAAGGTGAGACAAAATTATAGCCTTTGGGCCAAACTTAGCTTTAGCAAAAGCTAGAGCAATTCTCTGGACTTTATTGGAGTTGCTCCTGCCTACACCAGGATTGTAGTTGACCTTTTGTGTCTCTCATGAGATGAGGGAAGATGAATCCTGATAGGACTATGCACTTGACAGCAATTTCAATGTCCTTGTTGAAGGGTCTGAGTTCATACCCCAGATCTCTGCATAATTTGGCCTTAATCAGTGCACACATTTAAAAATATGATGTTAAAATGTTTTAATTCCTCTGGAAAGTTAAATCTCTCTCGGGACATTTATAAAATCAATGTCCCAAACAATTGTCAAAAATTCCCTAACATCATCCTGAAAGAGGAAACAATCTCCCTAGCAACATTCCCGCCTCTCTTCTCTCAACTACCTGAAACATGAGGTTTGCTGCTTAGTGCAGAACAGTTGCCACAATTTAGTGCAGGGGTCGGCAACCTCTGGCACACGGCTTGCCAGGGTAAACACCCTGGTGGGCCGGGCTGGTTTGTTTACCTGCTGCGTCTGCAGTTTCGACCGATCGCGGCTCCCACTGGCCACGGTTCGCCACTCCAGGCCAATGGGGGAGGTGGGAAGCAGTGGCCAGCACATCCCTCGGCCTGTGCTGCTTCCCATCACCCCCATTGGCCTGGAGCAGCAAATCGCAGCCAGTGGGAGCCGCGATCGGCCAAACCTGCAGATGCAATAGGTAAACAAACCGGTCCAGCCCGCCAAGGGCTTTTCCTGAACAAGTAGCGGCCCACCTTTGAGAAGCACTGCCTTACAATGTTCATTCTAAAACCAAGGGCATCCTTGGAGTTCATGGCTAATCAGTGGGTGTTGTGCGCTCAGCACTTGGCAGAACTGGACCCACTAGTAGTCCCCTTTGCTTTAGACCTTGCTGAGATGTGCCAACGCTACACAACTACTACTACAAATACCATCTAGGGAACAGAAAACTCAGCTTAGGAATCAGTTCCAAAAATAGATTTGCCAGAATGATGTTAGCGACTCTGTATCTGTATAATATGTACACATGTTTACAAGCCCAAAAATGTGACAGCCTCATTTTACAACTCAGGTTGTTTTATAATCTGGGGTTATGGGGGGTTCCCCATTTTTTCTTGTCTTTTCCTGCAAAACGTAGTACAATCAAATAGCCTTATTCATCATTTAAATCCAGTATGATTTCAATCTTATCTAAGCCTGAAACAAATGAAGCAAGAAAGCAAGGAATGTTACACTGTGGAACATTAATAAACATAACTCAGTAACAATGCTACATCTGTGTAGAACTAATCGGCTCATTATGTGTGTTCACAGTGAAACCCTATCCATGTACAGACGTATAGAAACTGTCCACACTGCAGCTGGGGTTTGATGTAGTGAATACTATATAGTGCATCTAAAAACTGTACAAAACTAGATCTGTGCTACAGTCGTTGTTTGATATAGCTTATTACGTAGCAAGCACAACATGCTGTCATTAGGGAGATTCCAGCTGAAGGACTCACTCCCATACTCAGGTTTCATGTGCTGGCACTTGTGATGCTCTCCACCTTGGAAAGCCACAGGAGAAGACACACTTAGGGTATGTCTACGCTATCTGCTGGATCGGCAGGCAGCGATCGATCCAGCAGGCATCGATTTATCACGTCTAGTCTAGATGTGATAAATTGATCCCCGAGCGCTTTCCCATCGACTCTTGTACTCCACTGCCACGAGAGGCGCAGGCGGAGTCGATGGGGGAGCGGCAGCAGTTGACTCACTATGATAAAGACACCATGGTAAGTCAATCTAAGTACGTCGACTTCAGCTATGTTATTCATGTAGCTGAAGTTGCATAATTTAGATCAATCCTCGCCCAGTGTAGACCAAGCCTAAAGTTCTAACTTGGGCTCTCCCATCTTTAGCTATTTTTCTCCCCACAGGTGACAAAAGTGGAGGAAACCCAGTTACAACGGAGCTTGTTACATATTGTTATGCTAGTGGGACAGTAATAATATCGTAGGGAGTTAAGGCTAAGACTAACTTTTGTTTAATCGACTTAAAGGGTGATCATGCCAACACTTACTCCTGAGAATAGTACTTACCACCATGAGTAATCCCGTTGACTTCTCTATGCTCTAAATACAGACATACTAAGCTCAGTAGTGTTTTCAGAATTGGGCCCTGTATTAGTTGGTTTTGGAGCCAGATTGTGCACCCATTCAAGTCAGCAGAAGTTTTGACCAGGGGAACAGAATCAGGCCCTAGGAATCTGTAAAATTGTGTCCTGGCACAGCAACGTTTCAGGAGAATTCATAAAAATGTTTTGCAGATGGTGGGGGTGGAGGGGGGACTGAGTGCAGTAACCTCAGCCTTTCGATGCTGGTGATAAGGATTGCCTCACATCAGTGGTCAGCGGCACCTAGTGCCAAGCAGCAGTGGCGTCAAACAAACCGCACTAGGGCTACTTAATGTAGCTCTCTCCTAGTGAGAGAAGCCAGGCGTGTGTAGAAGGAAGTGAGAGCAAGGTGAGAAGCAAGAACTTGCCAAAAGTCCAGATTTGATCTGCACCTTCTCTAATTGGGCCCCAGATTTCATGACCCTTTCCTAGCTGTTCCCATCCATGAGGTACCCAGCCAGTGGAAGGCTGCTGCACCTGGATGGATTCATACTGAATTCTCCTCTCCTATTACATACATGAGGAACTCTTGAGGTGTGTCTAAACATAAACCCTGTAAAACTCATAGGCTCTGTAACAAATTAGACCAAACTGAGCCTCCCCCCGGTGGGATCCCAGAGCCCAGGCTCCTGCTTAAGTCCAAACATTCACAAGTCTGAGTCAGCTGACACAGGCCGGTCACCGGTTTTACTGCAGTGTAGTCATATCCTGGGGGTCTTTCAATTGTTTCCAATGGGCATTGGCCCAGGCTCTTAAGCACAAACAGAATTCACACAGCAGGTCTCAATGAAAGCGCTGCTCATGGCTATAGAAGCTTATTTTGAAGCCTTTTACTTCCTCAAACAACAACTTCTATTTAGTCACCTGTAAAAGGTTTTGCTTGCTTGACACTTTCCTGTTTGAAGCAGGTCATTAAGAACCTGCCTAGACTCTGTCAAGGCTAGGGCTGCTGCTGAACACTCAGGAAAAGCCTCTCTAGGTTTGATGTTGTTTACTTTATCATCATTGCGGAGCAACCCATTTCAAAGCAGCCCTCAGGCACTTCGTATTCTAAACACCAAACACTCCAGGGTGTGAAGTGGTGACGGTCACGCCATCTTATTTTCCCTCTTTTAAAAAGTTCCGGTATATTTTGGCTGTGACCTCTGTGACTTTCGGTCAGGTTAGCCTTATCTAAGTAGGTATGAGAGACTAGTGCCTCATTGTGAAAGGCTAAGTGGCAAAAAGGAGGACCATTATCAACACAGGCGGTAAATTATAGTTGATTGACTCTTTCAGTTCATTCGCTCTTTCTATAATACTCGTCTGGAGTGTGTAAGAAAGAAAGAGTTCAAAGTGGCTTCAGACGTTTGCTCGCGAGGAATGTGCTGCATGAAATAGAAGTTCAAGGCTGCACTTTCAAATGGGCTTCTCAACTTGCATGCTCAAATCTGTGTAGCTGCCCCCCTCATTAGCATGCAAAGATGAGTAACTGCATGCAAAAGTCAGGCATTTTCTGTTGCAAGAAATGAGAGTTAAATGGGACAAGGGGAGCCTGTTTATGTTTAACATTACCAAGGAGCAAACACTGGCCCTTCCCTACTGTGAGTAAGGGGGACCAAGGTGGCAGAGGTTCACAGGAGCCAAACTGTAGAAAGCCGAAGAAGGGCTGCTCAAAATCCATACTAGTGAGCTACTTCCTATTCTGGAGGGTAGGGGCATGGGTGCTGGAGCCACTTACCACAAAGAGCCGCTGGTTGATGTTGGATCCACTAGCACAGGAATAGGGAATAGGAGGGGAGCAGGGGCACCACATCAGTGACTAGTAGCAGCTGCAAAGTGGGTCCAGTGATGTCTGCCACAGAGCTCCCTGCAGCATGCCTTTACTGGAACTTGACACAAGCCCCAAGCTTTCACCCTAAGGAGGAGCTTAACCACTGCAGAGATTTTCAGCTGGCGTCGTGCTGCTTTCCGGTTAGTAAAGGGCTTGGAATCTCTGAGCAGGAGCTCTACCTTCATTTCTTGTCTTCAGAGGAACTTTTCCTGCTTCTGTAATTTGCAAGTGTTTTAAGAGGGCAGTTTGATCTGGAGCACTGAAACCAGGGGAGCATTGCTACAGTTGCCCTGCCTTCTAATTCAGTGTGTACTTTCACACAGCATATTGAAAGTAACTCACTTCATCATAAAATGGTATCATAAACAGAAGTTGTTTAACAAATCCTGCACATGAACTATGAACTACTTATAAGCTACTGCAAATCACAGTTAGGGTAAGAGAAAATACTGACTAACAATAATCCGAAGGAAGCAGCCATTACACATCTACTAGCTGATTCCCTTATATGTTTTTTTTTTAAAGCAGGGCTGAATCCTTGCTGCTGTGTTTATGGATTCTGCCTATTAATCCTAGCTCTAAAGGGCCAGTAGGTTAGAGAACTGATATGTTAGAAAAAATGTCTATCTGGAGTTTAAACACCCAGTATTACAGGCAGGGCTCAGTGGGTTAGCGTTTCTGAACAAACAGCTAGAATGTAAGAGTCTGGGCTGGGGAACACTTTAACTGTTGGAAAAACTTGCTTTGTGCAGCTTCAGAGTGTTCCTGGAGGCTGTGGCCCTATGCCATGGCTCCTGGTAAAGGCTGTGCTGCAGTAACAATGGAGCTTTTATGGGGAAGCTGGAGCACAATCAGAAATGTCTGTGTCCTGAGGGATTATGGGGAGGGTAGTTCCTGGGTTGGAGATGGCTGGCACATTATGCACTTTTCCACCAGCCTTTGATAGCATGTAAGGTATGTGAACGACTAAATGTGTTTTCATTTGTACTGTGTAGTTTTGCCTTTGTCAGATGATCATTCCTCTTCAGGATAGCCAAAGACAGAGAAATCTGGGGATGGATTCGTGCAATGAGTCGGGGAATGAGAGATTCAGAAGCAGTTTTATCTAGCTCAGTGCCTGGAAGCATTTCCAAAGGGCTTGTATTTTCGATTCCTTGCTATGGAACTTAAAACCAGTTGAGCAATTAGAGTCGTCAGTCACTCTGAATTTTGTTAGCTGGTAATGATAAGAGCCCTAGCCATGGTAAGAGGAGTCTTGTGGAAACTGGAGGCCATCTGCATATGCTCAACCATTTCTCATGACAGTAATTGGAAGTCGGTCTACAGAGATGCTGTAAATCTAAATGTGCTTTAGAAATTAATCTGCATAATTCACCTGTGGCCTGTTCCAGCGAATTACAAAGACACCAGGTCTCCCACTGTTGAGGTGTTGATTATATTTTTAGCACAAGGTGTCAGACTGCTACTAGTGAAGGTTAAATAACATAACTGTTGTGTTTATTTTTAATAGCACAGAATCCATTTATTTTCAGCAACTGTCCCTGTCACAAAACCACTTCGACAAGCGGCCTTAATTGGCGGAGGCACAAAACTCTCACCACACTCCAAACGCCTGAACTGTCAATCCAGCACAATATGAACACTGTGTCTCTACATAGTTTTTAATGTAATGTAAATAGAGCAAAAGGAACTAGTTCACGCTAGAGGCTTTTATACTGTCCTCCACCTGGGCGTGCAACAGCCACTAAAATTCGTGGGCATTCTTCTGGGTCTAGAGGGCTGCTAATGAACATAAGAACTTTGGGATTTATTCTTCTTTCCAGTGGCAGGTGGACTTACTTGCATGGATTGAGGAAAGAATGGGCTCCAAGTGGCTGAAAATTTAAGCCTTCCCTTTTTTAAAAATAAACTGTCACAAAACAGAAGTCACTCAAAGATTCCTTTTTTAAAAAACTTGCAGAATCTCAAAAATGAACAAAAATTGAGTTTCTTCTGCGGGGTTCTCTCTCCTTGGATCCCCTCTATTTCTCTCCCTTGTGTGATCTTCTCCTTCATTGGCTGTGGCTTTGCCTCAAGGCTCAACCCCACTTGAAAACTGTAGTTTACCCCATGGAAACAATGACTAGCCCTTAATGACAGCAGCACAAACAAAAGCCTATAAAGGCAGGATTTGTGATCTACATGGGGTTAATTACCACAACAATGATGTTTATTCAGTTGTCTAATAAATCCTTAAGGCAGGAACAAGTTCTAGCTTGACCAGCTTCATCCCGTGCATGTATCTCCCTTGTTACATTATTTGCAGATCTGGATGTAAAGAATACAGAGAGAGAGAAAGCATGTCCCATCAGTTAGGCAATGATCTCTATAACTCATGAGCTTTCATGTTTCCCTGAACTCCTGATCTCATCGACATGTAGTTCTGTGCTTCTGGTATGTAACAGATTCTACCATGACTTTGACTAAACTTAAAAAAGGGCAGGTAGTGTATATTAAGCAAATGTAAGCTACAGATCTGAGCAATCTAATGCACTGACCAGAAGAAGAATGCTAGGTCAACACTAGTGGCTGCTAAGTTATTAGGGCCTGATCCTGTGCCTAGTGAAGTCAATGGCAAAACTCCAACTGACTTCTGTGATGCAGGGCCAAAACCTTAGAGAGGGCTAGGGCTTTGCTTTTGTTAGTGTATTTTAAGTACCATTTCATCCTCCTAAGCACTTTTCTAGGACCACGAGGCACGTTACAAACATTAATTAATTATAGTCTCACAACATCCTAAAGAAGTAGCTAAAATTGTCGTCCCCATTTTGCATGCTGGGGAACTGATGCTAAGAGATTAGTGACTAACTAACCCAGGCGGCCGTCAGTGGCAGAGCTAGAAATAGAACCAAGAAGGTCTGGGCCCAGATTTTCAAAAGTGATGAGTGTTTTTGAGTGGTGCCTTTTTTGGGACCGGTGCATTATCCCTATTATACAGCATCTCCCAGCCCACTGTTATTGCTATAATGTGTCCTGATCGATTTCCCATGAGGGGATACACAGCAATTTTGCTTCAGCTGTTGACATTTACTTTGGCCCTGATCCAAAGCTTTGGAACTCAGTGGAAGCCCTTTAGACTCTCTGGGCCCAATCCTGTAGAGTGCTGAGCACTTTGGCACCCATTGACAACAATTGCATGTGAGGTTGCTTAGCCCTCTTCAGGCTTGGGTCCTCCAGGACTACATCTAGGGCAGAACATTTCATATGTCTTTGGAAGAGTTTGACACTTTGTTGTGAAGGAAGTTGTTTGTGCGAATGCAAGAGCAAGGTGAGACAAGGCAAACTCTTTACTTTGGCACGTGCACCATAGTTAGTACTATTGATGCATAAGATACAGTACAGTAAATACAACAAACAAAGGGTTCGCTGTGGTATTTACACCTACCACAAGTCAGTTTACAAACTAGGATTATTGGGAGGCCAATCAAATAGTTCTGCTTTTAGACAGAAATGTTGTGTTTGGGAAGGTGTGTAGTTCCACATTCCTTGTTCCTCATCAGCCTGACACATTCCTATAGCAGAGGTTTTACAAAATTGACCTTTTATTTTCATGCTTCCCATGAATAGTTAAGAAAAACCGAGGGAAAAATAAACACTCTGTCCCTGATTGTTTATTCACCAGTCTCTTAGGAACCATAATTAAGTCTCCCAGGAATTGTGTGTTTTATCATATTATATATCTTAAAGAGCCACTTTAGGTAACATAACAAGGAGTGCCTTATGAAGGAAAATTGGATTCATTTTAAGACTCTTTTTTAACCCCCCCCCTAAAGAATGGCTCTTTGTTTACTACTTTCGTGCATGTGGCAACTTGCCCAAGTAAATACTATGCTACATAAATACCAGAGATTGGTATTTATGATATTACATAAACATACTCTGAATAATGACTCATTGTTGAAGTGAAGAAGAACACAAGCAAAATAAATTGCAGTAAATGTGTTGTTTCCCATCATGCTAGTAAAGAAATGTGAATGTTTTAAGCAAAATTCTGTTGATGCTGGAGAAAAACAATAGAATCTCATTTAAAACACTTAGGTCCAATTTTTAAAGGTATTTAGGCATTGATGTTCTCACTGTTGGAATGCTGACTGATTTAGGATTCTAAATCTCATTTTCAAAAGTGATTTAGGCATTTAGTAACCTAAGGCATTTTTAGTTCCAAGTGCCTAAATCACTTTTGAAAATATGTAGGCTCCTAAATCACTTAGATATTGCAACACTGAGCTAAGCAATGTCTAAATACCTTTAAAAATCTGGGTCTTAATCTAAAAAAGACCAAACCATAAACCAAAACCAGAGATTGGTGTTGCTAGAAATACACAAATTACTGGAGTAATCAATAGTTTATTTCGTCAGTAGTATAGATTTTTTGTGTGTTAATATACACCAGGCTTATCACTCTTTAAATTGAAAAATCATTCTCCATTCACCTCCTATGAAAATCTTTGCTGTTCATGTGCCTAGAGATCTGAGCTGCTAGAATTCCTGTGTTGTAATTCCTGCATAGGGAGAAATTCTGGCCCATTGAAGCCAATGGAAATTTTGCCATTGACTTTAGTGGAGCCAGGATTTCACCCACAGCCATTAATTTGCTCTATGACCTTATAAAAGTCACATTAACCTCTCGGTGCCTCAGTTTATCTATTTGAAATGTTAACAAAATATTTACCTCCCTCCCAAAAATGCAGCGTGCATGAAGGTTCTATACAAGTACAAAATGATCATCATCATGATTATTCTTTTAATGATTATTATGGATTGATAGCTCCCATGCTTTGGGTTTCTAAACTAAATAGAGGTTAATACCCCAACTATCAAATGCTCACAGTGATTCTTTTCTTTTTAACTCAGTTAAGAGGTTACCAAACCCTCATTTTTCAAATACAAAATTGTGTGTTGCGTTGGTTGTCCATCGCTGATGATGATGACGATCTTGTTGCAATTCTTATCTATGGCTATGCATATGACTCCGAACCCTGATGGACAGTTGGCCACACTGAGGGCATGGGAAGTCCGTATCTATGATGTTTGATGATGCAACTCTGTGACGGCTTCCACATGCAGCCTGGAGACAATTTCGTTGATGCTGCTCAAACCTCTTACATACTGATCTTGTCAGAGACTGCCAGTGAGTCCTGTTCTGAGCCATTTGCTTGAGTTCTTTACAACTGATGCCAGCCCACTGGAGATCACTCTTGAACTTATCTTTGAAGTGCTTATATGGACGACTCTTCTTTCTTTTGCCCTAACTCAGCTCCCCATGCAAGATCTGTTTTGAGTGAGGTGGTCTTCCAATCTGATGACATGCCCGGTCCACCTAAGTTATGCTCTTAATCGTATTTTCTCAATGCTGGTTGTGTTTGCTCTCTCAAGGACCTTAATATTGGTCATTCTGTCTGTCCTGCCAGCCAGTGCTTATTGTTGAGCAGAGGGAGTGCATATATTCAAGCTGTTTAATGTGTCATCTGTGAAGAGTCCAAAATTGCCATGTCACTTACAGTCCATGTTTAGTCTAAATTGCAAGAACATGATAAAGATGAATGAACAGCATTTTTATCTCCCATTTAAAAAGAATAATAAAATTTCTCTCCCAAAATGATATTGCATTTTATACTGTGCTTTGACTGATATCTTCCCTTTCCCTGCAAGCACCACAAGTAAAATATATTACGAGAAATGAAGGCTTGAGGTGGTAATGTGCTTGCAAAAGGGATGCTTTTTTTCTTCCTGAAAAGGAGAAAGTTGATCAGCATCTTATTCTGGCATTTGCATTTCATGATGTCTTGCAGCATTGCAAGTTCTGGTAAAATATTTTCAGGGAACTGCAAACTCGGAATTGAGCTTCACCAGTTCCATGTTGCTGGTATGTGACTCGGGACAGGTTTAGGGTTTTTTTTTAGTAAATCCTCAGCAGAAGACTTTTCAGCTCTGGCTTTGAACAAAGGACACCCCCGCCCACATTTTCCCACTCAAGGCCACAGATGGCTCCTGCTGTCCTTGGCTGAGGAAGAAGACTGGATTGGACATTCCCATCAAACTCATCAACACTGCTCTCTGATCAGCCACTGGGGGCACTGCCAAGTTCCTATGCTTGTGAACATCCATGCACTGTTGCGTGATCAAGCATTGTTAATTGTGGGTGTTAAACTGTAGACTATTTCTTTGTTTCTTGCTTGTTCCTGCTTTGATTTCATTGCTACATAAAACTTAAAGAGCTCTACAGTGTTTAAAAAGAATCGCATTCTGAGATCACACACATTCCTGTGAGCTGTTCTGTTTAATAAATGGAATTTTACTGATGGAATAGATGTATTTACACTGTTTCATTTATTTTTTCTTCCTTTTCAGATTTTCTGTACAGATTAGGAGGGGCTGTGAGTCTGAAAGATTAGAGACCAAAAATAGAAGAGGCTGCTGTGGTTTGCAAAGCAGTGCTTGATCCAGTGATGCATACTGGTTCAGTACTCCAAGTATGTCATGGGAGCTTGTCAAGATCTTGATAGCAAGACCGATGGTGCTCTTGCGACCGAGTGTGACATTCTATGCAGCATTCAGGAGAGTGGAAAGTTGATGAATGATACGTTTACACAGACAACTGTGCCAAATGCTGGAGATCCAGGCTAAGGTAAAGTGTCATCTTAGAGCTGGGTTTCTAGCAGCAGACAAGGAAAAAAAAAGTAGAAATATGAGAGAGGACATACCGCACGGTAACTGTCAAATAGAATCACAATGCTGTGTGAACCTGGAGATTTAGTAGTAGTGTTTTTAGCACTGATCTTGCAGTAGGGCCTGAGGCTCCAATTGGGATCAAGATCCTGTTATGTACATAAGAATTTATGGTCCCAAGCTGTAACTCCTTATTTCTTTGGAATGCCTATCCAGTGTGCCTATCCCATTTACTCTGGGTAAACGTATATTGAAAAGTATTAACATTACCAATACAGCCCATTACAATCCCTATGATGCAGGATCGGTAACCCTCTTAGAGCCATCTCTCCTCGAAGCCTGAGAGAACAGATGGCAGTTAATCCCATTTGCAAAAGTGCAATAACCAGAGGGCCCAGGCCACCCTCACTGAATTAGGCCCTGTCTACAATACAACGGCACAGCTAAGCACTGCAGCTGTGCCAGTGTGTCAGAGATGGGGGTAGTTTTTCCTCCCAGTGCAGGTAATCTACCTCACCCAGAGAGTGGTAGCTAGGTCAACAGTAGGAATTCCTCTTAGACTGAGCTGCCGGTCTACAGTGGGGTTAGGTTGACGTCACTACACCACACAGGGTTTGAAATTTTTCCCATGTCCTGAGCAAGGCAACTAGGTCAATCTATGTTTAGGTATAAACCAGACCTTTGTCTGTTTTGAATCAGGCCTAGAGACCCAAAACATTGCAAAAGACACAGAAGAAAATAGGATGGTCAATTTTGGGATTTGTTATATATGTCTTGTTTTAATACAACAAATGCTTCAATTCAGTACTTTTCATAAAAATAGCCTTTTACCAAGATTAAGGCTACGTTTTAGTCACAGTATCAGAGGGGTAGCTGTGTTAGTCTGGATCTGTAAAAGCAGCAAAGAATCCTGTGGCGCCTTATAGACTAACAGAGGTTTTGGAGGATGAGCTTTCGTAGGTGAATACCTACTTCGTCAGATGCATGTAGTGGAAATTTCCAGGGGCAGGTATATATATGCAGGCAAGCTGGAGATAATGAGGTAGTTCAATCAGGGAGGATGAGGCCCTGTTCTAGCAGTTGAGGTGTGAAAACCAAGGGAGGAGAAACTGGTTTTGTAGTTGGCTACCCATTCACAGTCTTTGTTTAATCCTGAGCTGATGATGTCAAATTTGCAGATGAACTGAAGCTCAGCAGTTTCTCTTTGAAGTTTGGTCCTGAAGTTTTTTTGCTGCAGGATCCTGGACAATGATCCCACACTTTCACGGGCCTTGGGTGGCAGGCCAATACTCGCCCACAGAAACCTGCCAACCTGAAACATATTCTCACTAGTAACTGCACACCGCACCATAGTAACTCTAGCTCAGGAACCAATCCATGCAAAAAACCTTGATGCTAACTCTGCCCACATATCTACACCAGCGACACCATCACTGGACCTAACCAGATCAGCCACATCATCACCGGTGCATTCACCTGCACGTCCACCAATGTAATATACGCCATCATATGCCAGCAATGCCCCTCTGCTATGTATATCGGCCGAACTGGACAGTCTCTACGGAATAGGATAAATGGACACAAATCAGATATTAGGAATGGCAATATACAGAAACCTGTAGGAGAACACTTCAACCTCCCTGGCCACACTATAGCAGACATTAAGGTGGCCATCCTGCAGCAAAAAAACTTCAGGACCAGACTTCAAAGAGAAACTGCTGAGCTTCAATTCATCTGCAAATTTGACACCATCAGCTCAGGATTAAACAAAGACTGTGAATGGCTTGCCAATTACAGAACCAGTTTCTCCTCCCTTGGTTTTCACACCTCAACTGCTAGAACAGGGCCTCATCCTCCCTGATTGAACTACCTCATTATCTCTAGCTTGCCTGCATATATATACCTGCCCCTGGAAATTTCCACTACATGCATCTGACGAAGTAGGTATTCACCTACGAAAGCTCATCCTCCAAAACCTCTGTTAGTCTATAAGGTGCCACAGGATTCTTTGCTGTTTTAGTCACAGGTATTTTTAGTAAAAGTGAAGGACAGGTCACGGGCAGTAAACAAAAATTCACAGCCTGTGACCTGTCCATGACTTGTACTATATACTCCTGACTAATTCTAGGGGGGGGGGAGGGAGCAGCATAGGGGTGCCAAAGGTGCAGGGGGTGGGCAACCCAGGGAGTGCCATGGGTTCTCGGGGGAGGGCTGGGGAGGCTGTGGGTGCTGAGGGGGACCAGGACCCCTGCTGGTGCTGGAGAGGGTGAGGGCTGGCAGGGCTGGCAAATTCCTTACCTTGCTCCACACCTCCCTGGAAGCAGAAACAGCCCCTCTGCTCCTAGGCAGAGGCATGGCCAGGCAGCTCTGCGCACTGCCTCTGCCCTGAGCACTGGCTATGCAGCTCCCATTGTCTGGGAACCGTGGCCAATGGGAGCAGTGGGGATGGCTCCTGCAGGCAAGAGAAGCATGCAGAGACCCCTGGCTGTGCCGCACCTCTGCCTGGGAGCAAAGGGATGTCACCACTTCTGGGGAGCCTCTGAGGTAAGTGTTGCCCAGAATCCTCACCCCCTCCTGCGCCCCAACTCGCAGCCCTGAGCCTACTCTAACAGTGTGCTCATGTGATGGAGGAAAACGAATTCTAAGTTGCCAGCTGCCGCCAGTTTTAATCATTCGCTTTCAGCCCAGTTCTTAGCAAAGTAATTCAGTCCTTACCATTCTGATCCCCTTTCTCACAAGCAGCTTTGGTACTCTGTGCAGAAAGGTAATCAAATATGCCACAGAAACGTAATGACTAAAGTAATGCAGAAACACAGTATTCCTTAACTACTTCATTTTCTTATTGCTTCAGCTATTTAAAATATTGAATAGTAATTAAGGCTGCAACTTCACATTGAAACAGAAGTTTCTCTGATGTCCGAAACTGAATACCAAGCCTCAGAGCAGTTTGTAACTTGCCTCTATATCTCATGATCTTTATTGCCATGTACCAATAAAATCATTGTCTTACACAAAAGGAGGCAGATGCTACTTCGCTAATGATTGTTTTGAAAACAAGCAGCACCCTGATGGCACCTTCCCAAGGGGGAAATGGAAGAGAGCTTGAATTTCCCTACCTCTGAGTAAGTAAACTATACGCCCCTGTCAGCAATCACAGTATTCAATGCACCTGAAGAAGATTTCATATGGAATGCATTTGTGTACAGGCACAACACACACATACACATACAGGGCCAAAATTCCATGTACATCACTTACAAATCAGATTAATTTTTGTGCATTTAAGAAGTTCAATCAGCTAACTAAGGCAATCAGGCTTTGGTTCTTCCACTATATGCTTTGCTGTACATGTACAGCAGGCATTCAGAAAAGATGTATAATAGACAAAGTTTGGGTGTAAGGTTTATTTGCATGACTTTAAAAATGTTCTGATCTTATAACTCAAAGATGAGCTCACAAGCCATCTGTGGCACTGCTTCATTCTGCAACTCCTAACATATGCAAATAAAGACTGCCTCCCAACTTTACCCACTGTGTACTATTTGTACAAAGTTTTGTTTGTTTATTTTTAACAAACTATTTTCTTTGTTATTCTCACAGTTAAAAAAACATGTTCTGTGATGGTCCTCAGTAAACCTTGCGTGACCATCTTTTCATTTTAGAGCGAGACTGATGTCTTTATTAGAGCAAGATACTAGAACTCCTGGGTTCCTTGCCTGCTTCTATGTGACTTTTGGAAAGTTACCTCAATGCTTTGTGTCTCAGTTATACCCAGCTATAAAATAGCTCACATAAAACTTTCCTACCTCACAGGGTTGTGAGGCTTAATTAATTAAACATTTGTAAAGTGTTTTCAGATCCTCAAAGGAAAGGCATAACCAGTGTATATATTAGAACACATCCACATCCACCATTACATTGCACATATATGAGAACATAGAAGTACTCCATTGTTCCTCAGTACTGTTCTACACAAGGCAAGTATCAATGTTAGGATTCAAAATGGCACGCTGATTTTTACAGGTGAGTAATTTAGCAGCAAGGAGCAATTTATCTGTATTGCCAGGACATCAGAAAACACAAGATGCAAGAGGGCCTGATGGAGATGTAGCTAGTGATGTCGCAAGCAGTGAGAACAGAAAACAAGTTTGTACCTAGCAATGCTGGGATAACCCCTCACCTGAGCAGGGCTGGTGCTGGACCAACCTTTCCTTACCTCCCTCCTGAGGAGTCAGGGATGGGACAGTCACCTTGTGCTGCCTGAGGAGAAAGGAAGGTCAGAGGCAACATGCAGGAAACATTCCAGCCCCATAGTGGCTTCACCCATTCACCACCCATTTATTCCAGCTGAGGCTGGCACCATGTAACTTCAAAGCCCTTTCACGGACTCCCATGCTGTGGGAGGACCCTGTACACAAGCCACCATTAACAACCTACTCAATTATCACTGGTTTTTAACTATTAACTATCTATTTGGGGGAGCTTATTTGCATCTCTGTCTTGCAGGTGACCTTTGCTTCTACTTGTCCGGTTTTTGTGGATGACTGTTTGGAGTGGAGCCCAGTAGTGTCTACACTGGTTTTGTTTACATCTAGCAGCAGCCGTTTGATGCCATCAATCACAAATGTACTTTCCTGGGGAATACTACAGAGTTCCATCTTATCACCCCTTTTGGTCAATGTCAATGCACCAATACTAAGGGAGGTAGTGAAGTTTTTTCACCTGGCCTATCATCCGTATGGTCAAAAGGAGTACTTATGGCACCTTAGAAACTAACAAATTTTTGACCATAAGCTTTCGTGGGCTAACGCCCACTTCTTCGTCTGTATTGTAACACTCAAGTTTAATCTCTCCAATGTGACAACACTCAGATCTACCTCTTCTTTTCGTTTAATCATGAGACTGAAGGCTCCTAGCTTTCCCAATATTTGACAGAGGTAGGGATAGGATGGGAGTAAAATGCCTTAGACTAGTCTGGAGAAGACGAAGAGGGTGAAGCATCTGGAAGACTGGGCCAGACCTATTCCTGTGTCTAATGAAGCATACATCCTACCTTGGCTTGTATGACTTGTAGTCTCTGGGTCATAGAGCTGTAGCTGCTCTTGGATTCCCCAGTGACAGTGCAGGGAACAGGATGCCTTTTTCATTATTTGAAGTCTGTGTGACCTTTCCTCTTTGATGTGGATCTCAGCACAGTAATTTATGTCTGTTTCACTTCAGCTAAGCCTAGATTACTACATTATAGTGTAGCTTCAATTTCCTTTGATTTCTATGGGCATTGCAGTTACTCAGTATCTCTCGTGATTTAGTCCACAGGTCGGCAACCTTTCAGAAGTGTGTGCCGAGTTTTCATTTATTCACTCTAATTTAAGGTGTGCCAGTAATACATTTTAACCTTTTTAGAAGGTCTCTTTCTATGTCTATAATATATAACTATTGTTGTGTGTAAAGTAAATAAGGTTTCAAAATATTTAAGAAGTTTAATTTAAAATTAAATTAAAATGCAGAGCCCCCCAGGACCTGGGCATTGTGAGTGCCACTGAAAACCAGCTTGCGTGCTGCCTTCTGCATGTATGCCATAGGTTGCCTACCCCTGATTTAGTCCATATGTATTATACAGCTGAGCATTCAATCATACACAGTAGACTGAAAATCTAGTTTTAAGTGTAAGTCAGAAAGTGTAAGTCAGAAAGATATTAGCTAGTTGTTCAAAATATGTTGCTTCAGGGCCAGCATTCATGGTCAGAAACTAAAAGGCACAAGATGACTCTGTTTCCCATTGTAATATAAGATTCTCATAGCTTGAAATACCATAAACCAGATACTTTCAGTAGGATTTATTCTGAGATTAGAGCAAAGTACAACATTATAATGTCACCAATATAAGTGAAGCTAAGGATATCATTATTGGGTGTGTGCGTGTGCGCGTGTGCATGTTATTTTGAGAGAGATTTTTTACCACTGATGATGCAGAAGAGGTTATAAATTTAGAAGTGACTCTGTGCAAAGGACATCCTGGGGTTCCGTATTTGTTCTCTCTGAATTACTCTCTCCCAATCTCTTAAGTCAAAAGATGATTTTTCTAACTGCAAGTGCTGTAAATTCAGCCTGGGATCTGGAAATCGGGTGGTGCTCTTTCAGGCACTTACATCACTATGCTGTAATAAAGATTCTACAATTAGATCTTATCTGGAAATGTATCTGGTAATGTATTGCATTAATACATGAGGGCAAGTAAAATCCATGTCATTCTTCCAAAGTGGTACTGAATTCCTACACAGTAAAGTTAAAATAATCCCCTGGCTTTGGTCAACTAAGCAGTTATGACTTGAAACCAAAGGGACAAAACTGTTGAATGAGAAAGTGTCATTTTACCAATTCACGCTTAACTGCACTTTAAAATGGGAAAACTGAAATCGGCCTCATTGATACTGAAAGGAGTGAGTCAGAGACCTGTAAGAGACTTGGAGAAGTGTGATAGCAATTCTTCTACACCACAGGGTTCTAGCTATCATTATTTGTGTACCATTAACAATGGGACATGCTCAGACTTGAAGAACTAGTACTGACCTTCCCTTGATAATCATTTATACACTCCTTGTTTTGAGTACTCCACCTTAAAGTTTCTCATGAGTCACTCTATCTTTGGAGAGAAAAAGTAAACCCTGATGAATCCTGTAAATTTCCAAGTTCATAATATACTCCTTCAAAAGGGCTTTATCTGCAGCTTCAGCGGCACTCCACACATTACCAGTGATTTTTTTTTTTGGTATAGTCTGACCGCAATACAGTGTGACTTTAAACATTACAGAATATCTGAGCGGACAGGGACATTAGGCTTGGTTTGGTGCCAATTCTTCTGTTGAAGTTCAAAGCCAAAACACTCATTGAATTCTGTGAGTTCAGGATAAGACCTTCCCCCACCTTCTCTCTCACTGTGGTAGGTTTATAGACTCATAGAATAGAAGACATGGAAGAGAGCTATGGTATGAGGGTCCTTCAGTCCATGCCCCACAAAAAAAGTCCCCCCAAAGAGGGCACAGTGGATATTCAAATTGATACTGTGACCATGGCCAAAATGCTTATTGTGTGGAAAATAAAACCAGATTGTAGCTCAGTGGGGAGACTTGCTTATTGGTAACTCTCTTGAAAGCTGGTATGGACAGAGCATGGAACCGGGAGACCTACATTTTCATTCCAGCTCTTCCACTGACTCATTATATGTCTCTGGGCAAGTCACATGCAGCCAGTTTTTCAAACAAGGCAACTAATTTTGGATGTCTCTCTTTTTGAGGGTGAAGGTAGGAACCCCTCAAGCTGGGCATTCAAATTAGGGGGCACCTCTAATAATTTTCACCTTAACCTCTTTTTTTGTTTTTCCCCATCTGTGAACCTGGGCTGATGATACTGTCTTCCCTACCTGCCTTGCAGCCGTGTTGGGAGGGTTAAAGCGTAAATGTTTGTACCATGTTTTGAACATACTGCGAAATGTAGAAGTGCAGAGTAATAATACTATTGTCACTATTTCGTTACAGGAAACAGTCATACCAAAACAATCCTCCGTTGCTGACATAAAACAAGTTCCCCACCTTCCTTAGAACATCAGTATCTCATTTTGCAAAGAACGCTATTTAGTCATAATAGTCCACAGCCTGCTGAGCTGTTGAGGGTTGCACTATAGAACGCCGTGCTAGGGCACTGATTAATATACATCAAATGGTACAGCTTCAACACAGGGTTCAAAAGCCAAAGATACCCATCTACGATCATACAGGCAGGGGGCATGCAGGAACATTGTGGGTTGGTTCAATGTGAGGGGGGCAGCCTGAAATGGCGTGATGCAGAGAACTCTAAGAAGTAAAGGTTCTGTTTCTTTTCTTCCTTCCCATTGACCTCCTACTTTCCTTTCAGATGCACACACTCTTCTTCCTCTCCTCTCTTTTTTCCTCTCTCTGTTCATTTTGGGCCCAATCTTTCATATCCAAAATTTCTCACCAAAGATGGTGGGGATTTTAATGCACTGAGATGACAGAATTGAGCCCTTCTGAGTTAAACTTACCTCCTGACTACTTCTCTTTACCAGGTGTGTTCATGTCAAAAGGAGCGAGAGCCAGAATAGTTAGCTGCCTCTTTAGATGCTTAAATGCAACATTTAGGTGCCACTGATATTTTCAAAAACCACTGCTCAGCTGCAGCCTAATTCCACAGGCCCTAAGTCCCCTAGGTTTCCACCAGTAGGCATGAGCAAAGCAATGTAAGTGCTGCTGCTGCCCAGGGCCAGCGCTTGCATTTAGGCGGCTTAGGCAATCGCCTAGGGCGCCAGCATTATTAGGGGGCGGCATTTTGCCGGAGGGGGTGGCAGGCGGCTCCGGTGGAGCTGCCGCAGTGGTGCCTGTGGAGGGTCCGCTGGTCTGTGGCTCTGGTGGAGCTGCTGCAGTCGTGCCTGCAGACGGTCGGCTGCTTGCGCGGCTGCGGTGGACCTCCTGCAGGCACGACTGCGGCAGCTCCACCGGAGCCGCGGGAGCAGCCGACCGTCCGCAGGCAGGACTGCGGAGCCAGGGGACCAGCGCGTGGGGCTGCGAAATGGCCGTGCTCCTAGGGCGCTCAAACCCCTAGCGCTGGTCCTGCTGCTGTCCCACAGCTAACAAGCTGTACAGAGCATTAGTCCCCAGGAGCCCCAAAGCAGCATTCTTAAACTAAGCACGCCCCTGCCTATCTTGCCCGCAGAACCTGAGCTTGTGGACATTTTCTAAGCATGTCCACAATATCGGGCCCTGCACAAAAGGCAGTTGAGGAATTTTTGGGGTGTGTGTCCCCAGAACACTCAACAGCACAGCGATTAGTGTTCTCACCTGAGATATCAAAGCTCCAGATTCAAATCACTACTCTGCCTGATTTAGAGGAGGTCTTGAGCCTGACTCTCCTGTATCCCAGATGAGTGCTCTAAGTGACTGAGCTATGGTCTCTCTCTCTCTCTCTTTCTCTCTGTTTTTTTTAAATAGATTGGCCTGGCTTAGGCACCTAACAACATGAGAGGGTTTGTGGCTGAGAATCCTGAGCAGAGATAGGTGCCACAGAACTATGGCATCTTCTGAGTGGAGACTGCCTCACAGTCTCTCCTGCTGAAGCTGTTCCACTGGGTATAAATAATTAGAATCACTGAAGCAGTGGGACCGGACCTGAGGGTCTTGCACCTCCCATGTGAGTGCCCTAATCACTGGGCTACAGAGCCTTCTTGCTCTCTGGCCCAATGACTAAGTATTCATACCCAGTGGAAGAGAAGAGACTGAGGGAGCCTTACAGCAGAATATCCCATAGCTCCGTAGGTAGAGCACCTCTCCCCAGACCCCTCCTCAAATCCTTTCTCCCTCTCAGGCAGAGTGGGGAATTGAACTTAGGCTTCCCACATCCCAGGTGACTGCGCTAAACACTGAGCTAAAAGTGATAAAGTAGCAGCAGTGGCCTCACCACCAGCTTTTGAATGAGACCCAATCCAGTAGGTGGCTCTGAACACCTGTATTGGATCAGGCCCTGCCTGTGAGATAGGCTGGCTGATGCCTGTCTGCCTCTGGTTTGTGAATCTCGCACTGGGGCTTAGGCAGGAGATAAGCATCCAGATACCTAGAGTGAGGCAGCAGTGCGCATGCCCAGAGGCATAAACTTTGGCACTGGGGGAACTTTCCACTGAGAATTCAGGCACCAAGTGAATTTAACTGCCTAACCCTGTAGGCACCTTTGTGGATCCCAGTGGAGACTAAAACTGGGACTTAGGCACCTAAGTACTGTTGTGGCTCCAGGCCTTAGATCTTGCAGTGCTGAGCATAGCAATGCCTAAATACCTTTAAAAATTTGGGCCACAGTTCCTTTGCCCAGGTCAGGTTTTGCTAGCTGGACCCTATACAGAAATGAGAGAGTCTGATGACAGTTAGACAGTGTAAGCTCTGAGCAACTGAAGAAGCCTATTCTGTTTTTTTTGTTTCCCAAGGTTAGTGCTATTATCCTTTCTAACTAAATTATCATTTTGCTGTCTTTGCTTTGGTGGCACTCTTTAGCCATGTTTAGAAAGATACCACACAAGCAAAGTCACACCACAAAAACCTGGAAACCACATGTTATTTATGACTCTCCTGCCCTTCATACAAGACAGTATACTCTAGGATTGTTAGTCTGTCTTCCCCATGCAGGCTGGCATATCATGCCCATAACTGTAAAGAGATGGCATGCCCTGTGATCGTCAATGGGGTTTTTTTTAATCAATGAACTGCAGCAGGAATATAGCTATCACCCAAGTCTGGTTGAGCACTTCAGGTTTGACAGATATAACTATTCATAAATATTTCCTAAAGTAAGTGAAACATGCTGAGGCAATAGCCATGCGCATTTGAACAGAACAGAAAGACTAATGCAAAAGCTGGAGAGATGAACTATACCAAACAAACAGGAAAAACTCGGAGGAGTTCTGTCTGATAAATCAACATTTCTGTGTTTAACATAGACACGACTCCAGAAAATATTCTTTGTATGCAAAAGATGCCACCTTTGACATTAAGGAGTATACTGTAGTACAGCTGCTTCTGCTAATGGACACTCACAGGCTACATGCCAGTGCTTTGCAAACAGACAAATTTATGATCTTTCAGGTACACACGCGTGACTTGTTTGTAAGATCGGTGCTTCCAATTCAGCTCCAAAGATTCCTTTCTTTCATTATTTGTGATTTTTGCAAAAAGTCCCCACAAGCACTGGATATTATTAAAGTCTCCTTTTTAAAAATGCCAGGACAGAATCATTCCATTGACTTTAATGAACACATTTCAAATGTATGCTGCTGGAACTAAAATCAGTGTTATGCCTTAGATTTTTATGTCATTTGCTGCAGTTTTTACTTTTTTACCTACAGCACTTTGTAAACTATTAAAAACTCTTCTAGCTACATTTGTAAGATTGTATTTTGTATTGACATTGCAGAAAATGTTGTTATGTTCTAAATTAAGAACGGCCCATTTCTATCTGCACTCAATGAGGTATGGAAGCCCAATTGTCTCATCCTGTGTGGCAAAACAGAATTCTCTCATTTAACCTTTCTAGCCAAGGCTAGCTTTCCTTTTCATCCTTTCTAAAATCTTTTTTCTAACCTAATAGCTTCTAAAATGCAGAAAATTGCACTGGGCCTTGAAAACATTTCCAGACGAAATCTCCCCTCGCCCCAGTACTTTTATTTGTTTTGTTTCTTTGTCAGTAGAGGTTCTCCATCCTGTTCAAACCTAATTAACGGCATCTATAGGAATGGGTGCAAGTAGCATCACCTTCATACATTGCATATGCACATATCATTTTGCTTGACTGACTAGGTACCTGCTTATGCTTAGAAAGAGAAATTCCTTTTTCTCTCCACCATGAAGTGTCCCTTCGCCACAAGGTGATCCAGCAGCACATCACCACATGACAAACCTATTACAATACCCATCAAAAGTGTGTGTGTGTATGTTTTTTTTTTGGGGGGAGGACTTCTTTTCCTATATTGATCTACTTTAACCACTGATTCAGCGTACATGCCTGGTAAAATACTGACTTGACAGATGCTCATACCCAGACAGGAATTGCAAACATAGGAAAAGATTGGACAAACTATTGGTATGACTTCACAAAAGCAAAAGTTACATTTCAGAAAAAATGCCCATGGACAATTTAGCATGTCTCCAGGATAATTGTACATTAGCTGAACAGAATTTAGGGAATGGATGTTAAGAGGAGATTCTGCCCCTAACTCCAATGAGAGGATCTTGGAGAAGGTCAGGTTCTGTGCAATGGCACTCTTACTGACTGATAGTTGGCTAATGATAGGTAAACAGGTTTAGAGAAAATTCACTCAAAATTCAGCCTGATCCTCGAATGTTTCTGCTGTGTGAAAATAGTGATCTGACTGTTGTGTTTTTAAAAGACTGTCTAAGTGCTTCCTGGTTACAGTAAGCAGAAGCACCAGACCACCACCACCACCGCCACAAGATAGGCATCACTACCTTACCTTTTACAGCTTATAACTCAGCTGGAAATAGAAAGCACAAGAAATCCCTGGACAGAACCATAAGATTGCCAGAGCCCTGAGTTTAAGATAAACTTTAGACAGTGCAAATGGGCAATGATTTCCGCCAGATCACATAGAATTCGCTGGTGAGTGCACTGAAGAGGGCAGCTATACAAATCTCTTTGGGTTTGACAATGCAGAGTCTGAATGTTCTGTGGCATTTTTGTGCATGTGACAATAGGACCATACTCACGTGTGCAAAGTCAGCTTTCAGCCATGTTGCAATCTCAAAAAATTAAAGGCGCATTATGTCCAACAACTAGCCCTAAGTGTGTCCAACACAGGTGATTTAAAATCAATAGGGCATTATGGCCTTGTTAGCATATTGTGTCACTAGTTCAGAGAGGAGCATTCGTGGCATCCCATTTGGGCTCATAATATTCCACCAGAGAGCTCCTCACCCTAACGTAGTGTCTAGCCAGTTCTAAATTTGTTTTTCTGTAATAATGATTCAGTGCACTTTATATTGATACAGTGTCTTTAATTCAAGAAACTCAATGTACGTTGTAAACACTCATTCATTCTCACAGTATGGTTGTAAAGCAGATGGTACAATATTTATTTTTACAGGTGAACATATCAAAACCCAGAGAGGTTAAGCAACTTTCCCCAGGGTCATTCACCACCACAATGGCACAGTTGGAAAGATATTCTTAATCCAGGCTCCCTGCTCATAGTGCATTGCTCAACCGGCAAGACCACATTTTCTCCTTAAATAGCCAGTGTCCTCATCTGGGCCACACTTTCTGTTTCAGATATAATCTGTTTTCTGATTTGTTATTGTGATGTGCTGATTTTTTCCATGATACTTTTCCTAAAACTCAAAATACTGTGAAAAAGTAAACAAATAAGAATTTTTAATACCATTTGGAAGAGCCACTGTTTGCAAAGTGCATCCTTCCAAATGAATATTTTGCAACCCCCACATACAGCAGCATATCGTTGTATCAGCCCCACCCCCATCTCGTTCTAAACCTGGCCAGCTTTTATCCTTGGATATTAAAGTGGTTTGGGTTAGTTAGTGTGTGATTAAGAAATCCAAAAGAATAAAACTTCATTCTAAACTGTGTTGATTGAAAGTGAGGCTATAGCTATATTTATCTAGTATTAATAACAATATTTATACTGTACTGTCCATGATCACAAAGCCGGTCTTGGTTTAGACGGAACATGATAGTTTAACAACAAAATTGCAAGATGAACTGACTACCAACATGGTGGTTCCTTGCAGTTAAGCCCTTTAGTTAACAATTTGGTGTAATATTGTACTCCTGCTATATCCCAAGGTATGAGGCTTATTAGTCCACCCTTTCAAGAGTCACAAATGTTAGTAATCCTAAAATTGTGTTAATTGCAGTAGAATTACATCTATCAACGGGGATGGCATTTGGGCTTCACCATGGGGGCTGCTTGTTAACCATGACCCAAAATAAGCAGCGTTGAAATTCTTGCCTTAGAATTCGATTTAGGGCTAGTGTGTTAGTGGCGTATGCATACGGTCTATGGCATAAGCTGTGGAAGAGCAGCCAAACTGTAATGCACATAGGTTGTCCGCTAATGGACCCACAACACGTCAGCTTTGAGCATGGACAATTGGCTTACGTGGACATGGCAAGAAGCACTCATCAATTATCATACAAATAGTTGCTGGCACAGCAGCACATTATGGTCCAATTCTGCATTCCTTGCATAGCTAACCATGCTGGAGACCTCAACAGCCCATGGACTTAACGGGAGTTGAGGGCACTCAGGTCCTGGGCAAGATGTGGCTTCATGACCAGCAGTATACATTTGGAAATACTGGGACCAAATTACTACTTTTTCCAATCTTGAATCCAACTACAAACAACCCCAAAGTACAACCAGAGCCGTTCCTATCAGTGCTCACTATAAATACCCAAACCATAACACTGGCAGCAGCAAGCTTGAATAAATGATGGTTTAAAAGAATGAATGCCACTTGCACTCTTAAAAAAAGAAGCAGTTAGATGACTTGCCCAATCTGCTGGGAAAGGCTGAATAGTGTCGTCCGTTCCCGCTCTCCCCACCCCAGCAATGCGCTTGTATCCTGAACTCAGACTGAAATGCATGGAACAGAACAAGTCAAAATGAGTTCACTCCCACAGGAACTTTTTCATTTCTAAAGCATCTGCCCTTTAGTGGTGGGAGCTCCTATTCTGGAGGCCGAGTTGGTCAAGTGTGTTAAGGAAGAGGCACACACGACATGCTCTCCTGTGGAAGCTGTACTTTAGTTCCTTGTGGTGGTGGTTTTTGTTAAGCTAGAACCAGGTCATTCAGAATGGAAGTACCATATACAGCTTCCCTTTGTGTATGGAAAAACATACAATGGCCACAACTGTTCTGTTTCCCTACAAGCCTGGATGATAACGTTGCCAGAATTGGAACAATAGTTGTCTTAAAGGGTGCCTTCTGTGCCGCACTGAAGCTACTGACTAGGGCATGCTACCAGCTTAGGCTAGTTTAGTGCCATAGTGCTTTGTGCCAGCGCTGACGCCATGTGGCAAGACTTTCCAAAGTCCAGCCAGGTGTTTGTGGTGTCAGGCTCTTATGACACAACATGGTAGCCCTCTCAGTTAGCTGGGCTTGAATGTACCTGTGTGGCCACTAATATTCACAGACCCACTACCCTCTGACCCCTACTCTTTTTTTAAGCATTACCAGAGAAACACAGCGACCCCTTGGATACATACACCCAACTAAACAATCCCTGAAGCGTCCCTACTCCTTCTTCCTGGTTCTCCTTTCCTCCAGGGTCCTAGCTCCCAACCTCGTTGCTCTATAAACACAATAACAATATTTATCCTATCATTGGGCCACATAATCATCTTCTTTGTTGCTGTCTTAGATAATATCATTCCATCATGAGTCAAACTGGTGGCAGTACTCCAAATCCCTGCGTACCCATGGTTTTGTGTCTGTGAGAGACAGCGAGCGAGATAGAGAGATTCACTAAGCTAAGAGTGGGAAATTGGAAGCCAAGTGAATTGAATGTAAAACAGATAATTATGTGTAATTAATTTACTGACTAATGATTGCACCTGGTACAACCTTACTGAAGCATGAGATTAAAAAATAGGTTTGACATTTCTTAATAGACTGGTTTTACATTAGTGTTACTGTCTTTTTGACTGAGCCTACACTTTTATCGCTGTGTTTAATTTTGTGTTGTTTCATACTATTAAAATGCAGTTGCTTAGTGCTGGTGAAAGGATTGACATCATGGAAGAATGAAGCTCTCTATATGTGCAGCACAAGCACGAAAACTTTACATACTCCTGCTACACACTAATTAGCCTGAAGGCTGACATGGAGGCAACCCCTTTAGGGCAAGTCTGCACTACAAAAGTAAGTTGACCTAAGTTATGTTGATGTACAGCCACTGCAGTAATTAAATCGGTTTTACACATTCACACTACACTGCTTATGTCAGCAGTGTGTATCCTCATCAGGAGCTTTTGCACTGATTTAACTGCCAGTATGGCTGGATTTAACTCCAGCATTGTGGGAGGGTTTCTGAAAGGCAGCAATGAGTGATGTAAGCTACACAGTGTCTACACTGACACCACAACAACCTAACTACATTGACTTTAGTGCTACGCCTCTCATGGAGGTGGAGTTATTAAGTCAGTCATGAGTGAGTTACATTGGTGGGAGTTACATTTTAGTGTAGACACTTACAGAGTTAGGGCTACGAGCTCTGTAGTGTATACCTGGTGTTGGCTTAGAACAGTTCACCCTCTATGCCCTTTCAGCCCATGGCCAAGCTGCCAACAAGGATACCAAGTAGTCATGTGTATAGTGGTAATTTTGTGATGTGGTTATCTCTCTGGTCAAAGCTTTCCGCCTATTGTAGCCCACCAAATAGCTCCCAGAGGTTAACAATGTTCAGATACTACCAACCTGGGCTGGAGTCAGACTGATGAAGGTGATCCAGAGGTAAAAGTTTCCAGAAATAGGGGGTGCAATCCTGGGCTAATGCAGTCAAGGGCAAAATTTCCATCACCTTCAACGGGGCCGTATTTCACCGATGGCACTGACCATTTCCCAAACCATTTAGACTCCTTTTTTAAGGCGTTTGGAAAGAATTTTTTCAACTTTTATTTTCATACTCTGATTCCTGATAGCTAGTGTAAACCAATGGATTCATTCAGATGCAGGTGTCATAGAGCATAAGGCTTCTTTCCAGACAGATGTGTTGGAATGTTATTATCTGTATTGTAAAATGTGACTGCCTCTCAGCTTGAAAAGGAGAAAGATTGAAAAGACACTTCTCCCAAAGATAAGACTCTGAATGATAATTGAAAACACCAAAGGCAGCTGTCAGACATGACCCTAGAAAGTAAATGACCATGATCTTATGTACAATGTAAGTCAGTTTCCAATTCATTATTATCATTGTTGAACAGATTTTGATATGGAAAAGAAGAGTTGAAATCTTCTGATGGAGAAAAAAATAGATTGGGCTATCACAGTGAAACCCAACAGCCCCCCCTACCCCTGTAGCTGTAGTATGTGAACCTCCTCACAACACCCTTGGGAGGTCAGACAGAGCTATTATCCCCATTTTACAGATGGGGAACTGAGGCACAGGGAAGTGACATGCCCAAGGTCATAAGAAAGTCTGTGGCAGATCAGGGAATTCTCAAGTCCTGGGCATCCTTCCTCTCTGGATGGTTCCTCTCTTGATGATTTTAAATAAATCAACATTGTTTTCTGAATTGCTAGTAAAACACCACATTTACAGGACCTCATTCTATAATCCCATTGATTTCAGTGCATGCTGGACAAGATCCACAGTCACTGTTTTTAAACATGTGCAAATAGTCTTTGTTTATGTCCTTCATAGTTTTTCAGTAAATCCCCTCAAACTGAAAATATTTCCTGAATGTGCCATGGTCCACTGCAGTACAACTAGGACTTATATTTTAATAAGACTCATTAAGTACTTTGTGAGTGAGATGTAAAAAACATACATGTTGGACCAGGTCCTCAGCTGGTGTAAATGGATGGAACTCCAAGGGCTTGAAACCTGCTGTCATTTCTTGCAACCTGTTAGTTGGCTGCTTGTGCAGTGATGATTTCATAATCTCCTTTAAATGATCAGCCTGAGCGAAATCATACTGATTGATTCCAGTAACTCGTTGTAACATAATGATTTGCTGTCGAAAGTTCTACCACAGTATTGTGAAGATTGAATTAAGGGCCAACTGCTAAATTGGGTCACTTGCCCTAACAACCAGAATTATGCCTTCATAACAGCAAGAAAAATAGCAGTCCCTTTGGTGGCGTTAAAAGCTTTCAGAGTATACAGCTGGGAGCATATGTAGTTACAGTAGGTGTAAGCCTAAGACACATCTACAGTTTCTCCAGCAATACAAAGATTGTTGTGTTTTGCCTCCACCCCTCCCCTCATTGTAAATGCAAAGATAATTTGGCCTGTGTCCCATCTGCCCCGGGGCATAGTTTGCACTTGACTAGTGACTACAGAGTGAGAACCCACTACATCTGTGCTGAAGCAACAAATAACAAAAATGTGAGCAATAAAAAGTGTAACCATTTGTCCTGACTTTGTCTGTAGTAACTGTTATCAACAGCAATTTGTCTAACTCTATCAGCTGACTTTACTGACACAAGTAGTCCCATTGACTAAAATGGCAGTCAGCCTGTTTGAATTCTGGAGCCATTCTGTCCTTTTGTGCTGAAGAGCTGAGAAGCCAGAACAGAGCATAGTGCAGGAAATATTTGTAAAACAACAGCATTCGACATGTAGTAGTATACCTGTTTTAGGTAATGAATTATAGAGTCAATGAGTCTGATTCTCTGCTATGCTACTCCAGATGGACATTGATATTACTCCATTGAAATCATCAGCCAAGTCGGAACAGCACAAAGTGGTGAATCAGGATTTTTTTTTCTGATTTTGCAAAATGTGTATAGAAATTAAAAGCTTTTTCTTGCAGAACATTTACTTTAATGTATGTGGCTTATCCCTGCGGTACTTACAAAATGTAGAAGCAACAAGAATGCGTCTAGTCTGCAGTTTTACTACTCAGAAATGACCAGAAATGTAAACGTCTCCATAACGTTTTGTGCAACATTCGTTCAACATCATCACTGGGATGTTGATTAACTCTCCACTCTATTCATGGGAATGAGACAGGAATTGAGTAGCTGTAAAAGCGACATGCAATGTGAGTGAAATTCACTCCAGTGCACAATGCTAGCACAAGGTCTATGCACCACTTGGGTCCTCAAAATAAGATCAATTCACAAAAAAGCCATAAGTTCTAATTTATTTATGAAAATATTCAAACAATTGAGAATAATGGAGACATTCAGACAAACCATGAACTATTTGTGGATAACTCACAGAGGGAAAAAGCACCTAAATGCAGCAAGTGAATTATTTTCAACTGCTAAGTCTAATTATAAAGCACGCATATAAAAATGGGCTACAGTAAAAAACAAAGGGCCAAACTCAGCACAGAGGAGGCTCTGGAACGACAACCACTTACATCAGATCTGAACTGGGCCCAAAGCTTAAAATGTTTCAGCAGTTTGAGGCAGTCATATAGAAAGACAAACCACACGCAGAGACAAACCCTGCTTCCTTTTTTTCATTGGCCACATTTCTTTCACCGTATTACATGTTGCTAGAAGGTAAAATAACAACAGCTTCTTGCTGTTGGGAGATGAGTTTTGTGCTGGAGATTTCTCAATGGTGTTTAATGCCAATCATTTTTGTAGTTCTGCGGGAGTGAAACAAAAGGATGGCGTCTATAATTCAGGGTGAAAGTCACTTTGCTGCATAAAACCTGATAATCGGCACTGTGCAAGTAAAACATGGGGAAGCCAGGGTCTACAGTTCTAACAGTGACTTCAGCCCTTCTAGGCTACTTGCATAATCAAGGATCCTGTTTACGGTCCGGTCCCATGACCACCCTTAAAGACAAATATAGACGCCCATCCCAGACATCCCACTCAGCTGTTCTGCCCTATGGTGGAGTTTAAGTAACAAGGCTCTTGCATTCTGGAGCCACACTAGGGAAAATGTTACCTTTCCTAATCAGATACCTGCATATAATAAATGGGAAACCACAGGATTGTTTCTCCATGGACACATGGAGTCTCTGAGGCTCAGATCCACAAAAGGTATTAGGATCCTAACCCCCACTGCAATGAAAGACTGCAGAGTGGCTGAGGAACGAATAGGAATGGCGATACAGGAGAGACATCATGCACCAAGCTTCTTTCCTATTATTCCAATGCGCTGCATCATGCATTTTAATATACAATAAGACTTGCCAGTCTAGAGTCTCTTCTCACTTACTCCACTATAAATCAGGAATAATGCTGACAAAGTCCAACTCCGATTAAGTATAAAATGCCTCTGAGTGAAGAATCAAGCCATTATGTACTTAACTTTCTGCACCTAAGTGCAATGCACATGCTTAAAATTAAGCTTCTGAGTAGTCCAGTTGTATTCAATAGGACTATTAATCTGCTTAAGTGTTTTGCTGGATCAGAGCGTATTACAACATATATTCTAAGCATGATGATTTTGTACACATGAAGATTTATTTAGAAATGTTATTTAGCAACATCTTTTAAAAATATATAATGGTTTCATACTGGAAAGGCATTTGGTAAGATTGGGTCTGATCCGAGCTCCTAATTGAAGTCAATAGTCAAACTTCCCTTGATGCCAGTGGGAATTGGACTGTGCTAATAGAAAATACAATTGATTACAAAAGTAGGAATTGATTGAAAATATAATTATCAAGCTTTTAAAAGAGCTGTTGACTGATAAGATCATTTATATAAATATTTCTAAATGTTTTCATGCTATACAAAAATCTTTGAACATGTGGTTTCAGGGATTCACTCCTCACTCCCCTTAATGCAAATATGCATACACAATAGCAGGACAACATCTCACCAATTGTATATTATTATCTGCATTTTTTGTTAACAAACGGCTAATGTCACACTATACATGCCCTTAGACTGCCACATACACAACCAACTGAAATTCAAACAACCCATTTTAATCCATTTTCTACTGAGCACAAAAGCAGCAGCCAAAGCTTCCCCTGGTCACTGAGCATTGAGCGCACTGGCGATACACAATAGGCTATTTAGCCATAAATCTCTAATTATGAAGAGCCCCACTTCTGCTCTCGTTGCAGTCAATGTGACTTTTGCCACTGATTTCAAGAGGGGCAGAATTAGGCCCAAAGGTTTTTGTGACAGGCCTCTAAGGGGCTAAGCCACTGTAAGTGTAAATTGGTGTAGCTCCATCTGGCCCAGAAAGAGTCTTCCCTGGCTCTTGCTCAGTTGCAGCGTGCAACTTCTGCTCTGCCCAAGACAATGCAGGGTCGGCCCCTTGTACGTGGCATTAACCAGTACATTAGCACACTAGGAGAGTTCATGTGCGTTTTTGTTCAAACTATTACTGGTGCTGCCAGAGAACGATGGTGCTGAAATAATGTGCCTTAATTGTGCAATGCAGTGGTTGTATAAGACTAACAGCATTTTCACAACACCGTAGTAAAGCTAAAGGGGACATAGCTGAAAATGAATGACACAGGAGGTACTCATGTAAACAGTTTCGTCTGGACGAAAGCAGACGGGGGATATGTGGAAATATACCCATTGTACACTGTACAAGATATGCCAACATTCATTTGTGTTTATCATATATGTTACCGTGACTCCCACATTTCCGTAGGGAAAGGCGAAGCAAAACCTGCAGACATACGAAGCCTTTCCTACTACCCTCTCAATCATTTGTTTTAAAGCCTGGCACTTATTGCTTTCTATTTACTGTACACGGTGCCTTTGATCCAAATCACTCACAGTGCTTTCAAATATAAACTTGTGCTAGCTCTATGGGGTCTGTATATGATGCCCATTTGATGCATAGATTTATAGGAAAAAGCTTTTGGCTCAGCTCCTCAAAGGTACTTAGGTGCCAAACTCCCAATGACTTCATTGAAATCAGCAGGAGTTAGGCGTTAGGAGTTAGGATCTGGGCCTGGAGGCCAAAATGTACCTTTCTCATACAAGTACTCCCAATGACTCTAATGGGCCTGCACCCTTGTGCAGAGGGCCAACACAAGGCTCATGCAGCCCTTAAATCCTTAAAATAGGGCTAGAGCAGGCCCCACGTGCTACATACTCTTGCTCTGGCCATCAGAGCAGGAGTAATTTTACCCTCAGAGAAAAAGGGGGCGAGAAATATTGTGATCACAAAGTCAGACAATGTAAGAGTTGAGAATAGAACTCACAAGTCATGGTTAATAACCCCCTTTTCTAGCAACTTGCTGTGAGGGGGATCTGGGTGTTATATTAATCCCCCTTAAATTATTTGTAAAGTATATATTAACATGCTGTGTAGGCACTCATGTATTCTGATGCTGGACACCCAGGGCCAGCTGTAGGCCGATTTGTCCCATTCCCTGGAATTGGGCTCCATGCCTAAAAGGGCCCCACACCGGCGCCTAGGAATGCCCCATGCCGGGGCCTTTTTCATTTTTACTCACCCGGCAACACTCCGGGTCTTCGGCAGCATTTCGGTGGCAGGCCCTTCACTCGCTCTGGATCTTCGGCGGCATTTCGGCTGCAAGCCCTTCATTTGCTCCGGGTCTTCGGCAGCATTTCGGCGGCGGGCCCTTTGCTCTGGGTCTTCAGTGGCATTTCGGCAGCGTGTCCTTGAGTTCCGCTGAAGACCCAGAGTGAGTGAAGGACCCACTGCCGAAGTGCCGCCGAAGACCTGGACCGCCGCCGGGTGAGCACAAATCGGGTCCCACACTTGCTAAAGCCAGCCCTGCGGACACCTTAGAAATGCAGGTAGTAAATATGGTGAAGGAAAGTGCCTAAATCCTATTGAATTTCAGTGGGACCTAAACATTTCACATCCTTAGATGCCTTTGAAATCATAGTCTAATATTTTGAGTAGATTATAGATGCTAATTGCAAGTTAACATGTAAATGACTTACACTATTCAGGGAGAAATCTTTATCCAGCACCTAGAGGAGGCACGTTGCAATAATTTTCCTGTTTCCCTTTCACAAGGTGCACACTATGTGGCATGTGATATTCAAGATTAATGACTTCAAAAAAAGGACATTAGGCCCCAGAACACCAGCACAGATGTAAAAGAGGGGCAGTTCCAGTAACTGAGTCAGTACATGGAGATCCTCAAAGATCAGGTAGATGACAATATACTTTAAACAAGTGCTTTGCTGTTATTATCTCTTGTTCCTTTCACAAACAGGGCATTGTCTGACATGGCTGTCACTAACCTGGTCAGAATACCTTTCAGGCAACATTATCACCATTAGTTGGTATTTAGCTTCTCCCAAATGGATGCCATTGATGTTAAAGGCAATGAAGTTTCTATGTTAAAGAGTAACATTGATTGAATTGTTCAGTATTGATTTCCCCTTTCTACAATGCTGTATCTGCTCTATTCTCTCTGTTAATCCAGGCAGTATAACACAATTTGTTCACTTATTTACACTCTGTCGGGTTTAATTTTTTTAAAGGTTACTGTATGCCAGCCACAGCTATAGAAAGATGAATTCACTTTTTTATATATAGTTGCTACTTCACTGATTTCTTCTTTGCTTGCTAGAGTGATGTGACTCCAGGCCAGATCCTCACACAGGCAGAAGACCCACTGCATAGGATATGAAAATGGAATTTACACTCTTAGCTAGATAACGGGATAGACTGCACAACTGATTTTGTAACAATAGTTTGATACATTATCTAATCCATAAGTTAAAGTCCATTGATCTCAGTAGTAGATTTGATTTCTTTAATGTCATGTGCTTTTTCAGAGAAGGAGGCCAAGCCACAAAATTCCCCTAAAGCTTTCACTGAGCTGAGTTTGCCCATGGTTTGGTGAGGATTTGAAGCTGAGAGGGTTGATTCCAAGCTAATTTCTAGGTTTTTTTTTTCTATTCTGCATGCACCCCCAGTACAGAAAAAGGCTAGGAACCCGGACTGCAAGAGATCTAAGATGGAGCTGGAGGAGAGAAACGCTGGGCAAGACTTGTTAACTGTGTTCAATGAGCTTAGATGAGGCAAGGCAGGTGGGAAGTAAATGAGTGGAAGGTAGGTCAAATGTGGATTTTTTTTTTAGGGTGGGTGAGGCCAAACACGATGGGAAGGACCCAGAGAACAAGGAGAGCTTAAGGAGGAGTGCAACAGGAATAAAGATGGGGAAAGGGTGGCTAGGAGGAAGGTGGGTTTCATTTGGACATGTTATGGGCTTGTAATAAGCATGAAGCTTCAAAGTTGCTCACTGGAGAGAAAGAGGACAAGGGAGATGGGGATGCTCATGCTGTTAGAAGGCCAGCTGAGCACTCAGCCCATACATAAAAGATGGTCTGATGGAAACTGTATTTTGAATGCTCTGAATCAACTTCTTTTATCCATTTTATTATCTTTCCAGTATGAAAAAAATGTACTTAAAGAAGGGGAGGGGAGAGTTTGGAACTGCCAAGATTTCTTGCCGTAGTGAGATCTTTATTGTAAAAGGAAACAATTGTACCTTGAAGTTAAGAGAAGCTTAAAATGATCCTTTGTGTTATGATCAGCCCACAAGCAGTTGTGGCAACCCTCTTAAAAGGACCTTACATATCACTACAGGGAATGTAGGGAAGGTTGTGTATTCAGCAAATTGATTATCCCAGGAGGAGAGGTAAAGACTAAAATAAATCCTAGTTACTGGTTGTGAATCACCTTAACATCAGAGCTGCCAAAGGTCACTTTTCTACCTTGTAGCTAGACTGAACGCAAGGAATAGCAGCTGAGAGATAGGAGTGAAGAGGCATAAAGACAATTTGAGGCACGATAGTTAAAAACTAATTATAACAAAAAGATCAACAGACTAATCATGAAATGAATGAAGTAAATAGCACTACCGTGAGCGTCGGACAGAAGCATCAAGAAATGATGCATTTACCTTGCAATTATTCTCAACAATAAGTTGCACGTTTAGTGCAGTAATGGCAAACACTGGAACCTCCAATGCATAACAGCATGTAATTACCAATGCCTGGAGGTGATTCAGCAGCTTTCAGACATGACATCAATGAGAGACTCTAATAGATACAATGAAGGCGAATGGATGAGTGGTTTACTTTCTTGACAGATTCCAAACTGGGCACCAATCCTCTTGACAGTAGGTGCATAATAAGCAAATATTAAAATGAGTTGTGTAGTTGTCAAGAAAACAAGAGTGTGACTCAGTATGTCACACTGCAGTAATCCAGCAGTGACCAGGTGTAGAGCTGTGCAGGTACATGCACTTGTACTAGCACTATGGCCCCTACAAGTATGAACTAACTAGTGAAGCTTCAGCTAAGGTTTATATATGCAGATATGTGGTTGGCTGAGTATATGGCAAATTTGCCACGGTTAGATGGCTCTCCCTAGGAGCCCAAATGTTGCCTCAGAACAAATTAAACAACATTGGACCCTGATTTGATAAAGCACTTAAGCATGTGCTTAAAATTAAGCCCATGAGTAGTCCCATTAAAATGCTTTGCTTAGCTTCCAACCAAAAGTCTATAAAATTAACTTCTGGCTCTGCCGGAACTAGTGTTCTGCCCTGGTAGTGTGTCAGATACAAACAAGATAATCTTATGTTTTAATACTTTCAGAGGCTAAAATTGGTACAAGCACAGAAAATGTATGGTTTTCAAGATGTGGTAGAATATGAGAAGGGGATCACTTCATTTCCCTAAACCAGGAAATCAAAACCCCAAAAGATCAGAAATGCCACACTGACTGGGTATTGTGAATCACTGGGTTTATGAAACAATTTAGAAGCAATTTCTTAGTCTTCGTTTGCTGGCCTGTGTGTTAATGCTATGAAAGCTGTGCTGCTTGCTATCTCAACACGGTGGCTGAAAAGTCTTAAAGGTGGCCCTATATGTGTGAGATCATTTTGGCCTTTACATAAAGAGCATTTGAAACTGCCTTGTTGGAAAACCTAAATGACATGCGGAGTTTTGGTGATAAATTAACCATCTTTCCTTCCCTTCCATTTCACTGTATTACCAATAAATGCCTTTTTGATACTTTGGTAACTAGAACTATAAATCCGTAACAAAACTATGTCTGCTGAATCACATTAACATGGTTACATTGAAAGATGACTGGATAATGTAGGCTTCCTCTAGTTATCAGGACTTGCCAAATACTGTCTGCACAAGTATTCAAGTAGCAAGTACAGTTGTTAACGCGCTCCTTGGAACCATCTCGCCTTCCCCCTCATTTGCAATTACAAGCTCCAACTACAGTTACAGGGGACATGCCTCATCTGCCAAGCTTTATCCTAGCTCAGCAAGCCCCTGTAAATCCTATAAATCCCTCCATGGAGTCTGTCCATCATTGCGCTGAACAAGCATTTCCAGAGTCCTGCCTTCCATGGAAAGGGAGTGATTTATAGGACTTGCAGGAGCTTTCTTGGCCGGGAATGGGCCCAGTGGATGAAGCAAGGCCCCTACAACTGGAGTAGAGTTCAGGTGGGCAGGGGAGTGTGCCAGTTTGGAGCAGTGGGTGAAAAGCAGACTCCTTTTCCCTTACTGTGGACTCTGACACATACCGGCTGGCCCTCAAATCATACTATGGCTGTAGTGTCTAGAGCCTCTTGATGTTATACTTAGACTCTCCGGGCCAAATTTATCCCTAGGGAAACTCAGTTGACTATTATAGTCCATTGTGTAAACGTGTATTTTGGCAAACGTTTAAGCACTTATATTGACTTAACCATCCACCCACTCTACAGACAAGTGCTCTTTACTGAGGAGCAGGCCCTTTCTGTCTTTCCTCAGCCTCTAGCAGGAGCCCCAGCTCCTTCTCCACCCCTCCTCCCAGACTAGTGAAATACCATCCACGTCCCTAGCCTTTAGCTCTATTCCCAATGCCAGATTCTATCCCTTCCTAGTGGGCTGGCAACACTGCACTCTACTGTCCCTCTACTATTGGCCACTGGCCCCCAAGTTCCTACTCACCCACTGACCCCTGGTAGTTGCTGGCTGGAGGCCAGGGTCATGAACTGGCAACAATGGGAGGCTAGAAGGCTAGGCTTGGGAAGCAGGGACCTTCCACCTGGGAGGGCACAGATGTGTTCTGGTTACGCTGTTTCCTCCCTACAGTTCTGACCTGCTTAGCCTATTGTCTGCCAGAAATCACCTACCCCAGCACAGGCTCCATTGCTAGTAGCCTCACATAAACCCCTCGCAAGTGGTCTGTCCCTCACTGAGAAGGCTTAGCCAGAGCATTAACAGAGACGCAATACAGCCTAATGTGGAAATAGCTATTTTGTAAAGCAGCCGTCCAGGTGGTAGCTATTGATCAAAGTGGGATACCTGGCTGGATTTAATTTTTATTGGAAAATAATGGAAGCAATTATCCAGATGATATCACCAGCCAATCACTTCCCACCTCCTACTTTTTTTTTCAATGTGAGAGAATTTGGCGCAATACTAGTGCAGGCTGGTAAAGAGGGGGTGGTTTGTTTTTTTTTTCCTCTTCAAAGTTTTATTTTTCAGGGTCAGATTTGTAGCTGACCTCCTTTCATACACCCACAAAATGGGCAGCCATGTTTGTGCACAGAAAAATGCCCCTAGAAAGGAGTGTGGGCATTTCTGATATGACTCCTCGGATCCAAACCCTCCCCTTTGGGTCAGATCCACTCTTGCAAAGGTCCAGTTTTATGGTTCCAGTTTGACTATGCTCAAAGTCTCACAATAGCCATACTTGTGAGATTTCAGACTAAAATGGTAGAAATCTACTGCATTTAGATGCTCTCTAATGAATCTACCCTTTTGGCCTAAAATCTTTTGAAATGAGCTCTGAGCTTTGGAATGGCTGGCGTCTAAACCCAAACCCTAATTCAGTCTTTACCTCATCCCAAACCAGAGCCTATGGCCCATCTCGAGCACAAAGCTGCATTTATATACGTATATCAGGGAGTTAGCTTGTGTGCTCACATACCCATGTGCATTGCACCGACAGTTTTCACTGTGTACAAAGCGATAGTATGGCTCAATTCTCAGCTGTGATGAGCTAAGGGATAAGGAGCCTTCACACCACCTTTACTGCCCTCCAACGCTTGGGAGAGACAGGAGCCAATTCAAGTCCTGGGTCAAGTTGGAGCCCCCAGTGGCCTGCTAAACTGGCTTTCTGCCTGCTTCATGCTGCCAGAACAGCACAAAGCAGGCAGAGGGAGGCCGGCATAAGACCTTACAGCTGCACGAGTTGTGCTTGTGTTAATAGAGCCAAAAAATTGGCCCTGAAGGGCAAAAGTGATTGTATGTTTTAAAATTTTAAAACACCCCAGCAGTCCAAAGTGAATGTCTGGGTGAACTCACATCTAAGCTTTAGCCTGGCACCTTATTTTGCATAGAGATCCTCTGTGGCCTAAGCAGAGCACTAGCAGCCTGGGCAAGCACTACGAGAAAAACCTCCTTTTAATGCAGTTGTGCATATAGTAATTTATAGCACACCCAGCAAACACACCCATCTAGGAGCTATGTTCAGCTAACCAGCCTACTGCTCCCCACCCAAAGCTATCCTGCGAAGCACCTCCAAATTACCAGCACAGCTGCTTCCTGCTTGGGCTCTGGGGTCAAGTTCAGAGCTTTAGGCTCCTCGCTAGAGACTGCGTCTCCATTTGCTTCCATTTGTTGAGGCCTAGGAGCAGATGGCAATAAGCACCTAGTTCACCAAAACTACTATTTTAAACCACAGGAGAAAGGGCAACCTTAGAGTTAGCTGGGTCAAGGCAATACAGTGCTTTGTAGGTAATTACCTGTATGTGGAATTGCCCCTTAGATACAAATCGGGACCCATTGCAGAGTACAGGGCTCTGTACCTTAGTGATTCTGTGGGGATGCCCTTCTGAATAGGCTTTTGGCTAAATCCCGCACTAGCTGATTCCCGTGGAAAAACCTCCCTGAAGCTTCAATCTACTAATTATAACACGTGGGAGGAGGTGCACAGAATAGGTAATGGGTGGTACTGCCAGATGGAGAAGAGGAAATGCCCTGACTTAAAACAGAGAACACATCTCATTAAAAAAAAAAAAAGGGGGCGGCAGGGAAATTGGCGAAAAAAAAGGCTTGGTGAGATTGCTGGGATTGCCAGGGGCAGTCTGAAAGAAGTTTACATTAGAACAGGTTGCACTTGATTTTTCTACAGTAATTGTCATGGTTGGTAAGAATAACAAGACGGTAACATGGCAACTCAGCCAACACTGTAGAGCACACCACGCTCATACTGAGGCTGCCTAGAAAAACATCCTTATAAATACATTGCCTGGACAGGGAAATTTTTAAAAACTCTTCGAGAGATATTAGGGTTTGTCTACACAGTGAGGTGATGTGCTCTCTGGGGGGGTGATTTCTAAAGTGCACTAACATACTACATAGTAATTGGTCCTTGTAGACTCTGCTGGGGCAGAGGTTCCCTCATGCACACCAGCAGGATCTATAACAACCAATTCATATGCAACATGCTTGTGTGCTTTAGGAAATCACAGCCCTGTAGCGTGCATTATCTCACCATGTAGACAAGCCCTCAGTATCCGTTTCAGGAGTCTTTGAGGAGGATTATTTCTGTTAGTGTCAATTTTTCAAAGAAGCACCAAATGGTAGCCAAGTTTGCCCTCAAAGAGGCATTTGCAGGCTCAAAATTTGTTATTTCACCCACAAGTGATCACATTTTTAGAGCCCTGTACGTATACAAAATTTGTATCTGCATCAGATTCGCAATCTGCAGACATGGTCCATGGTCCATGGGTGTCCGCAGATATAAAGTAGATATCTACAGATTTGCAGGGCTGTACACCTATTAATTGTTACCCAACTTGTGCATTCAGCTCTTTGAGCATAAAAAAAATGGGTTTTTATGCACCACTTACTATATGTTCTAAACTAGGGAAGGGGTCATTTAAGAAGCAACTGTGAAAAATGTATATTGTTAATCTTTCTGTAGAAAACAGAGAACCCCTAAAACCAATTAATTTCCCCAGAGTCCACTCTCTAACACTCATCAGGACATGATATGTGCCCTCTGGAACTACCCAAATTAAAATCTTGGTCCTTGTAAAAGTGGTGAAAAATCATCCTGGAGCATCTCAGAAAACCAAAATGTTTCTCATTCTTAATTTGTATTTTCTCGGGAAAATGAAAGACATTTTCAGAAAAAGAAAACTCTTATTTTGCCATAAAAAGTGCACAAATTGGGCCATTTCTCTGAGGAAATGTCAACCTTCCAACTGTTGCAAAGTCATAAAAGTTAACAAAGCTTGTTTCAGAGGCTGACCATTTGCCATTTTTGCTGCACAAAGTTATTTTTAAAATCACAGAAATAAATAATTCTGCTCTGGATCAAATGCACAAAATATCTTTTTTTTGCTTTTCAGCATTTGCGTACAAAACTTGTTCCTAACTTTCATTCAGCTGCTACTGGCATCAGTAACCTTTCCAAGTTACATTTCAACTTCTGCTACAACAATATGCACACCTTACGGGTTCCTTCAGAACTCACTTCACACTCTCAGTAGAAAACAGTCACATCTACATATAGCAAACAATATCAGGCAGCAGCAAAGAATCCTGTGGCACCTTATAGACTAACAGAGACATGCATCTGACGAAGTGGGTATTCACCCACGAAAGCTCATGCTCCAAAACCTCTGTTAGTCTATAAGGTGCCACAGGATTCTTTGCTGCTTTTACAGATCCAGACTAACACGGCTTCCCCTCTGATACTTAATATCAGGCAGAAATCACAGGCCAAGTCACTCACCATAAATGTTTCAAGGATTCCTTCTCTTCTTGCCCTCAGATGCAGGGAAAAGAGGGATTTTTACACACTTACCACCCTGTGGAGAGGAGTTGATGAATCTTTCTTCCCTCTTTCCCTTGACCAGCTCAAAAATGAAAAGAGAACGAGAAAGAACAAGGTGACAAAATGGGCAACCGCACCCCAGAATTTGGCACTTAGATAAACCTGAGTCCATATTTCTTATCTTCTGCTCTGCAGTAAGGTCACACTTGGGCTCTTGTGATCACTGCCATCTTGAACAATACACATGGGGCTTCCAGAGCTGAAGGCAGGAACTACTGCGCATTCTCTGGTGCATTCTAAAGTGCATTTGCTGGCGCTGCAACAGAGCCAAATACTCTGCTGTAGCTTGGCACAACGGGGGACCTGTAACTCACTCTCACCAGAATATTATATACCCAGTTCCTCCTATCCTTAGCCACTAATCATTGCACACTGCTGGGGTGCATGCACCAGATCTGTGGTCAAAACAAGCATAAGCCCGTTTACCAAATAACATACCAGCTGTTTCAGCATTGTAACACCTGTCTATACTGTGACCAAGGCCTGAAGGCACAGGGAATTGCAGCTGATCAGCACTTTCAGTTTTGGCCTCCAAGTAGGGAGGTCCTGATACACACTAAACGTGAGATAGGCCTGAATCACAGCCAGGGATTTGAAGGCCTCTAAATCTTGGGGCTGTGCTGATTCAAAGCTGGATCTGAATTTTGCAGTTTGGGCCCATTGCTGTTGAAATGTGGTCCCGTAGACGCTTGCCATACTTACAGCTTCCATTGAGGCTATGAAGCTGACGGATGAGGAAGTCAACTGCGGAGGATTTCATTAAAACTCAAGCAATAGCCAATTCTGAATTTATACACTAGTAAATGCTAAGATGCAGCAAAGCACAATAATTATGGAAAAACACATGTGCAGAATTCTCTGTCGTTGTCTGAGTCGTTTCTCGTACATCAACATAGGTGCCAGAGACAAAGTTTCATCTTTAAGCACACTGACATTTGTAACTCACATGCAATGTAGTAGGTTGCAGGCTTCAGCAATGTGACTGCAGTGTTCTGATTCATGGTGATGTGTGCATGGTATTGGCTGTGCCATCCAGTGAAAACCAATTATGACTTTAGGGGAAAATTAACAGATGGTTGTGGGAGAGTTCAGGAGTATTTCTTCTTCCACCAGGCCTGGGTGTTCATTATAGCACAGAGTTTGGGCTGGGTGTTGAATATCTAGCTAGTGATGGTGAGTAATGAGCACGTGCAGTCATATGTGGCATTATGTTCAGCGAAGTCTGCCAGGTAGGCACACTCACTGCTCAGCTTGCCATCCAGGTAACCCTGACATGTCCTACTGCACACCACTGCAACAGAGATTCATAGGTTCATGTAGGGACCTCGAGAGGTCATTGAGCTCAGTCCCCTGCCCTCATGGCAGGACCAAATACTGTCTAGACCATCCCGGATAGACATTTATCTAACCCACTCTTGAATATTGCCAGAGATGGAGATTCCACAACCTCCCTAGGCAATTTATTCCAGTGTTTAGCCACCCTGACAATTAGGAACTTTTTCCTAATGTCCAACCTAAACCTCCCTTGCTGCAGTTTAAGACGCTTCTACTCCATGACCCCTGGCTACTCCTCAGAGCTGTCTCTGGCCAGAGCACTAACAGAACATTGATTCTTGTTCTATCTTTGTTCTATCCTTGGAGGCTAAGATGAACAAGTTTTCTCCCTCCTCCTTATAACACCCTTTTAGATACCTGAAAACTGCTATCATGTCCCGCTCAGTCTTCTCTTTTCCAAACTAAACAAACCCAATTCTTTCAGCCTTCCTTCATAAGCCATGTTCTCGTGACCTATGCAGGAATGCATTTCACCTCTCCTCTCAGTGATGTTTAAAGCAGCACGCACTGGCCCAACTCCTCAGCACAGCACAGTTTGGTGCAAGGAGAGGACTGTGCAAAGGTGGGCATCAGTCTCCTTGGCAATCTCTTAGCTCTGCATAAGCAGTGCTGGACCTATTCTCCAGCCTGGGGGCCATGTTAATTTGCACAGGCTGCCAATGGTCCTAAGGGGCTAATAGTGCAGCTGGAGCTGATAGAAAAGCACCAGCTGCCCTTGCTTTCCCCTAACAAGGTCCTTACCCTCATGTCAATGACACCAGCATGTCTCCAGTTAGGCAGACAGTAAGTCAGTGACAGATTCCAAATCCCTCCTCTTCTGGAGTCCAGGAGAAAAGCCACTTTCTGAGGTTTGTGAACGTCCAGCTACATGGGCTTTCTTCCCTTTTTAGCCTGGCCCAGTGTGATGAGCCCTCAATGGCCCCTACACACGTTCGTCATGGTGTATTGTCTTTAAAGGGAGGCTCGAAGCCTTCTATCTCCCCACCTTCAGCTTTGGGGTGGCCTCTTCAGGGACAACTGGATGGCCAATGCTGGCTTTTCCCTGGCCATCTGTGGACAACTGGCCCACATGTACACGCCAGTACAGCAGGGCACAGTGAGCCTTTGTCCTTGGCCTCTTTGAAATATAAAGGGCACTCTGGAGCTCAGACCCCAAAGTGAGCTGCCATATAGTGAAATCCCTGCCTCCATTCACCAGCAAGTCCTTAACCCTACCTTGAGGCTAGGAAGACGCTTGGGCAGCTTGGGAAGGTGAGGAGGGGGCTTATGAGGGAGAGTTGCAGAGCTTGGGGTGGGGTGGGGGACCTCATATATTTAAGTTATTCTGACAAGTTTCAGGTCTATATCCAAAATGTAGGGCACTTATTGGAACTGACCCTAAGCTGACCTTCTGAGGTGTGCTGATCATGAATCGTTATCCTCCTTCCTTCCCCATCACTGCTTTCTTCTGCAGGCTCCACCACTGGTGATTATTTTCCTGGAAAAGGTAAAACCTGTAGTTTGGTAATCTCTACTGCTTCTGATTCAAAAGTTGCTACATGACTGGAACTGCGTTGGGTACTGATGAATTTGCAAATGTTTGTGTATGTAACTTCCGCCTCTATGCCTTATGTCAGTGAGAGAAACAGGCTGCTACTCACAATCAGCCAGATGCGCACACTGGAGGAGCTGGACCCTAGTAATAGGTCTGCTTTTTGGCTCTCTGTACACTATTGCCTGACATTTCACATCCCTCATTTGCTTTTAGTATAAACTCTGAAGAATAGTTGTGTGGGCTGCAGTACTTTAGATGCCAATGTAGTCGAAGTATGCAGTGATGCTGTAGCTGTATTGGTCCTGGGATATTAGAGAGACAAGGTGGGTAAGGTAATATCTTTTTTTGGACCAGCTTCTGTTGGTGAGAGAGACAAGCTTCGGAGCTAGATGCGTTCTGTGTAAGCATGAAGGCTTGTCTCTCTCACCAGCAGAAGTTGGTCCAATAACAGATATTAACTCACCCATCTTGTCTCTCTAATGTAGTTGAAGGACATGAACATTAGCGTTACAAATGACAGGCAGTGACTAGCTGGACCTCTGGTGCAAGCATTTCTTTTTTTTGTTAAGAGGCTTGGGTGTATCATTAACTGGAAAATCTTTCCCAGTGAATACTAACTGCAGCTTGCACAGAGGCCAAAATGTGAGCAATCCACCTCTTTGGCAGAAGACAATAAAGGAGCACATTTCCAGGTGGGAGGCACAGCGCGTGCGCGCACAGAGAGAGAGAGAGAGAGAGAGAGAGAAAGAAAGAAAGGTTCTCGCTAATTCCCACGTTTGAATTTTAACTGCCAACCAGGCTCCAGACCTCTGGACCAGGTTCAGAGGTGGTGTAGATGGCTTTGTAAGTTACATATCAATAAGTCAGTGGGAGGGGCTGTACATTGGCCAGATTCAGAACTGCTGTGCCTTCAGACAGTGCTGTTGTGGAGCGGAACCCGCCCTCACTGCATCTGAATTTGATTTCAAAAGAGACCTTCCCATGAAAGAAACAATGTCCTAAGTTATGTTTTATTCCTTGGTTGCCTATACTAGGCTAAGTTAATCAATGACATAGAACATAAAGGTTTTTACCCCCCTCTGGAGAGGGTGAATATACCAATAATTGAGAGTACATATATTTTTTTAATTGTTACTTTAGTCTGGAATTCCCAGTTTGAAATGATGGCAGCGGTGAGGAAGGTGCCTGGCTCAGTTTTTTACAGTAAAGCTGTGTTGTACTTTAGATTACTGATTAACAAACAGCAATGGGGCTCTGCCTTGACCTTTTTTTCATTTGAGCAAATATGCTCTTCCCTGCCACTTGTAAACAGCAGGTTCTGGTAACTGAGTCACGTACTTTTCACGCCATCGAGGTTAGTTTTCTGTTCATCTCTGTCAAGGTTTTTAGGCATGTTGAGTTTGCCCGACTCAGTAAAGCCATTAGTTAAGATTACTAGTAATAGCAATAGCAATACCACCACCACTCCTGTGACACTAGAGATCTGAGGGCCTCCAAGTGCTTTGCCAGCATTAATTAAAGAAACCTTACAGCACCCCATGAAGTAGGTAGTGACTGTTATCTCCACTTTAGAGCAGGAAATGAGAGGTGTTCGTTCAGAAAAATTCCAGGAGGGCAGAAAAAGTTGTGCCAGCTTCCCCATTTCTGCCTCCCTGCTGAGACCATGACTGCTCATGGGGGGTTAGCTGGCCAGTCCCAGCCTGGAGGGGGGCAGGGAGGTGGCAGACCAGTCCTATCACAGGCAGTAGAGAGGACAGTGGGCTGGGGGAAGGCACTGAACTGGTGGCTGGCCTTAGCAGGGATTGGGGCCTGGCCCACTCTGTGCTCATCTCTGGCCGAGGCTCTCATTGCTCCTGTTTCATGGCTGGCAGGTGGAGAGGAGGGTGTCAGAGGCCACTCGGTACAATTTGCCACCCCCCACCCCTCCATAGACCTAGAGTGGCAGATTTGGCCTGGCTGCCCTTCCATCAAAAGCAAGTGGTGTTGCAATCGGGCACATGGAGTGGCAATGCTATTCACTCAGATTTGGCCTGGCCACCCCGCCTTTGTGATAGGGGGCAGCCACCAAAGGCTGCTTCCTTGTGGGGGAAGGTCTGGAGGGAGCCCACCTATAGCAAATGACAGCCCTGGTGTACAACAGAAAGGTTAAGGACATTTGCAGAATTGGCCTTGGGTTTGTGTGCCTTAGTTGTTGGGTGCTGGTCTGGGGTCTGATTTGCAGAGTTGCTGAGCTCATACAGCTCCAGCTGAAGTCAATGGGAGTTATGGGTGCTTAGCAACTCTAAAAAAAAACAAAAAACGGGCCCAAAGTCTGGGCACCCAGCATGGCCATGTTAGAAAACTGTGGCCTGAGGACAAAATTGCACAAGCAGTCAATGGGAGAGATGGGAACTGCACCACAGAGTTTTAGGAGCTGAGCCAAAGCCACTAGAGGCAAAGGGAGTTTTTCCATTGACTTCAGTGAGTTTTGGATTAGACTTATAATAGGATTTTCAAAAGTGCCTAGGCACCTAGCTCCCACTGAAATCAGTGGACGGTAGGCCCCTCGTCACTTTTGAAACACCCACTATTACTGACTGAAGAACTGACAGTCTGCCAAGAAGCTGTGTACACCTTCATTATGGTCCTGTGGACACCAACCCCTCAGTCAGGGTTTTATGGTAAATCACACTGAGTGGGGGAGGCAGACTACTGCAAACACAAAATAAGGACCTCTTTGCAGCTGACTGCACTAAGGTACATTTCCTACCTGCTCCTTTATTTTTTCTGCCTTCGTTCTCCTCACTTTAAAGCTTTGCAGCTGTCAGCTGTTTGTGGTGGCTGAATCAGTCAGGGCGGTTGTAGCATTCATCTTAGCTGAAGGTTGATTTATCCTGCAGTTAACTAGTCCCTAATTATCATTTGGACTCATCAGCCACTCAGTAAACAAGGTGAAAGTTTCACCTAGATTATTAACCAGTCAATATCATCTAAGATTCTTCATGGCGAAGGGTAATTATTTGTATTAATTACAGATTCCTTGCAGGTATATTATGTCACTGTATATTCTGGGTTGGATGTATTATAATGAGTGAATGACTTGTTTTTCTTGTTTCTTTGATTTATTCAAAAAGCTTTCCCCTTGTAGACACACACTACTCCCCCAAACCAAACCTGATGTTGTATTTAGAGGAAGGATGTCCAGTGGTTAGAATACTACGCTGGGAACTGGGAGCCTTGAGTTGAATTCCTCAAGTTGCCACACTCTTCTGTAGGACTGTCGACACTGTGCACTAAGCCTGTGTGGGGCCTCGGTGTGTGGCTTTGATGTTTCCAAGCCCATGTTTGAGCGTCCACACTGTAATGTAAACCTGGGTTTACTTGCTGGACCCAAGTTTCACAACCGTGCTACTGCATCCATACTGCACTACACAGACCTTCAGACTCAGGTCTATTGTTTGACTTGTGCCCACACTGCAAAATGACAGGGTTTGGACCTGAGTCACAGCAGGGACTAGGGCTGCCCCTCGCCCCTTACAGAGTCCAAGGAGCTGCATTTTGCAGACCCACGTCAGATGAACATGTGTGTGGATGGAAGGAGCTTTGGGCTCAAACCTGAGCTAGAGCCTGGGCTTAGTGTGCACTGTCCACATACCCAGTCACCTTGTGCAAGTCCCATAGCCTCTCTGTGCCTCAGTTCCCCCCTCTATAACCTCAGGATAATAGGACCTTACACACAAGGATGTGAGGATAAATACATTCAAGATTGAGGGGCTCTCCCATACTAGCGTGACGGGGTGGGGTGATCAGTCAATATGGTCAGAACTTTCAAACCAAAGTAGAAACACTTTCTCCTCTCACTGACCCCCCCCAAACTCCCACTGTCCCAAAAAGTTCTTGTTGTAATGCCTTGCAGCTGAATATAGCCACTTTCATCCAAATGGTTTAGTGAAGATGTTTGTAGTTTTTAAAAGACTCGGCTTAACTAAATAGCTGTGAACTATCTGAGTTAATGCCGTTTCTGAGTGGCGTGATATGATTTTCAGAAACTGCTGCTACGTTGAGAGTCCTCCTCCCCTTCTGCTGAGTGTGGCTGGGGATCTGATGCATAACCCAAATCACTAACTTTATTTGAACAATAATTTATGCTGTTAGAAATAGGTTCTCAAAGACTGAAGGACAAAAAACTATCTTGCTTTTGGACAATAAATCCCAACTTCTTGCCTGCAGTTTCCGATTCTCTGTGGTGTCCTGTACCCTGAGCCCCTTCTCAACAAGAGGCCAGCCTCAGGGTTGGGGGTCAGGTGCTGCTTTCAGAGGGACGGCATGATCCAGCTTTCTTTACCTTCCTGCAGCTTCAAGGAGCGTTTGGCTCTAAATCCCAAATTCCAGCTATTTCTGTGAAGAAACATCTCAGTGTCACAGTTTTTAGTCATGTGACTCCCATGCACCCGTCTGAAAAATCCAGCCTAGTGTCTCACCCCATATATATCGCTTCTGAAAACATCCCGAACACTGTATACACATTCTGGGGTTCAGCTTCTTGTTTCCCTTCTCTTACATATTCTACAGCAGAGGTATCCTCAGGGCCTAAAACCCAAGCAGCAGTACGAGCAAAACCTTTGCTTGTGAGATCCTGATGGGTGTATAACATGGTCCAGCAAAGTGGTATCCTGGGGGCGCTGTAGCCATGAGGCCAGATCCTCAGCTGGTGTAAATCACTGTTGAAGCTACTGGCCATTCACATCGATAGTGTCGTAGGGAAAAGCCATGTGGCTGTGTGCACAGGTCATGAGTTACATGATGCCAGTGCATAAGAGACACTGACTAAGCTGCAAATAATGTCAGCTGCAAATGGCCGACCAGCTGCAGTGTTTATTTATCCCCTCGGAAGCACTCAAAACCACTCTGTCACAGCTGCCACGGCCAGGGTTGTGAAAAGACCCATTCATCCCTTAAGCAAGCGGTCCAGCTGTGGGAGCCAGTGCGTATGCAGCAGCACATCCAGTGCTCATGTCTCCGTGGAGACGGGGATGATTCCACAACAGGCAGGCTGGAGGGTGATAATCATCCAAACCAACCAGTCATGCCTGCAGGGCTAGGCAGCACCACAGTGGAGGTCAGTGCTGTATGCAGAGAGACCCTCACCCAGGGCAGGCCTGAGGCCTAGGCACTCCCAGAGGCATGAGATTTCAGTACAAGAGCAGTTCTCTTTTTTTCAGAATAAGCTTCTAGCAAAGAGCTGTTCAAAAACATGATCAGAGGGCCCTTGATGCAGGGTTGGCTCCCTGAGCCTGAAGAAACAGCTCTGCAAGGGATGAATGACCCAATGCACATCCATGCAACACTAATTGCAACTAAAGTGTGTGTGTGGGGGGGGAGCTGTGAACACCACTGCAATAGGGGTCCCTGTGTGCGACAGAAGAATGGTGTAGTAGGCCTGGATCCAAGCAGAAACACCCCAGCTGCTGAGCTAGGCATGGGGACTCCTTCGGCTGCCACCTCTGCCTTGCCCCCTGCCTGCTGTCACACGCTGCTGCAGATTCACAGGGGATCCCCACACCATGGCATGTCTGAAGCTCCAGGCTGCCTTGTTCCAGCTCTGGCTGCCTATGAATACAACTAACAAGGCACAGACCACACAGTAGAACTCCATCATTATGCTTCTATGGCATCCCATCTCCTCTCCTTTGGCTATACATGGCTTGTAGGTCCTGTGGACAAGTGCACTGCCTTCCTGCAGTAACCTGTGGGACAGGCTATACTATGCTCACTGTCCCAGAGCACACTCTCACAACATAGGGGAACATTGCAGCAGCTTTGCCTCAGTTTCCTCTCCATCTTCTATGACTTCATCCAGCCTCCAAAACCTTCTGGGCTGCTTCAGTGACTAAGCTCTCCAGCAAAGTCACATTTAGTTCTTTCCCTTCCCACAAGCTTTACACTCAGGTTTCTTCCACCACTGGATCTAGGCACACTACATTCCTTCTCCTCTTTGGCCACAGCAGCCCTCTCACTAGAGCGCAGGAACAGGCCTCTTCACTCTCCGGTAGCTCCAGGGGACTACAATATTCCCAAGCAAATCCTGGCTCTCTCACAGCTCACTGGCCATAGGCTTGCGCAGGCTCCTTCCCCAGGCGTTTGCTAAAAGAGAACTAGCAGCCACACAGGCTTTCCTCCAGACACCTTGCCCCCCGCCCCCTCCAGGGTCCCCACCTCAGCCAGCTGTCTACAGACAGCTCTGACCAGTCACGCTAATTACCTGCCTTCAGCCAGGTTTACCCCCTAGAGGAACCAGTCACTCCACACTCTTTCCCTGACACCCCCAACTGCTGGGCAGTCCCACACGCTGGCCAGGTGTGGCAGGGTGGAGCTAATTGAATGGGGCTGGCCAGCCCCGGGCCTTAAAGGAGCAGACAACCCCATAGCACAGGCCCACTGTGCCTACTGCTGCTTCTAGACAAATAACACACTGGTGCCACTACATTGTCCATCGGCTTCACTTCCAACAACGCACGCTGCCATCTAAGGCTGGGTTACTGCTGCCTCAGGCAGCCCAAACACACCCTGACTTTGGAATATTTTGTACTGTGAGGTGATGGTGTCATTGCATATAAATAGCTCCTGCCCTGACTCTCCACATTATTTTTTGAACAAGCCAATGACAGAAACCTAAGTAAACCAATAGAACAACAGTTATTGCCTTTGCCATTAGCAGTCTATTTTATTACCAAAAACCCCTCCGTGCATTGCTAGATGCATTATGCTCTATATATCCTATGACATCACACGGATTCTGACGTGCGTCTAGTGTTGTGGGGCTCGCCATATTGTGGCATGGTTCGCCTTGCTCCCCAGTGTGTGCTACATGGGAGCATGCAGCCCTACCGCGCAATTAGCTTGCTCAAGATGGGAAGGAGAGTTGCCTTTTTAAGGACTACATTATCTCTACCCCTCACGCAGCTGTGTGAAGCCAGGGAGGAGGGCACAAGGAGCTCTGACGGCCTCCCCCATACAAAGCACAAGTAGGGTCGCAGTCTCTGCTCTCAGGGAAGTTCAAGGATTGCTGTTGGCATCCCTGCAGCTCGTGTGTAGAAGAGATGGGGAGGGTCACAGCAAAGGAGCGGTTTTACTCCATGCTGCACTCACTGCAGGTCAGGAGCTAAACGCTCCAAGCAGCTCACAATCTGAGCCCAGTGGGAGGAGTCCCATGAGCATTGTGTACACTATGGCGCCTAGGAGGGACCCCTCAGCAATGCTAAGGGAGCAGCCTGGCTCTGTACATCTTCATGTTTGTTTACATACATTTTTCTCTGCATGGGCAGAGGTCTGTGGAACTGCTGATTCATCAGCATCTTTGCTGCCTGTGGCCACTCCACTTGACCCAAGGATAATTTACTTTTCTTGGCTGCTCAACTTGGGCTGCTGCTGTCTCCATTCTCTCAGACTTCAAGGGATTTGGGTAAAAGCAAATATTGCTGGATATTTGGTGAAGCTGTTGAGTTAACTCTGTGAGGGAAAACAGAATGACAAATGAGCAAGCTGACTCCGATGTCGCACCCCAGGGGGAAGGGTTGTCCCTAAATGAACTCCAGATGGGAAGATTTCTGAAATGCAGCCTCATTCTCTACTGGTCTCTCAACAAATCTGTGATCCAAATCCAAACCCACTGAAGTCAAGGGGAGTCTTTCCCATTCAGTGTGACTTCCGTGGACTTTGCATCAGGCCCCTGTACTGTACTGCACACCTATAAAGGAAACAGAAGGAAAATTGTTGACTACCACAATAGTCTTCTGTGCACGTCTCCTGTCAGATAACTCCTGCTGCCTCCACCAAAGACGCTTTGATGCTTCATTTCCTCCCTCCTCTTCCACCTTGTCATCATCAGCTCCTGTTTTCTGCAAGTGATGATAAAATCAAGACAAGGATTAAAGCATGAACGCATTTCCCCATTTTACTCTGTTTGGTTTCGTACTAACACTCTGTTGCTACCCATCCACATTCCTATGTATGGTCAGCGGTCCCAACAAGAATGGGAATGCTAATGGCATTGAGATGTCCGACCAGTGCAGGAGCTTGAGAGTCTGCCTAGGAAGAACTGCAGAGGATTATATTCGTTTGCTGTCAATAACCCAGTTGAACAGAACAGTAAAGATACTGACAGCAAAAAAACCCAGCAGCTTGGCTTGTCATCAGCATGAACACTGACAGCAACAGTGCCCTTGTACCCCGGCAGCACTATAGGCCAGGTCAGAGCCTATTCCTGTGGAAGTTGAGGGCACTCAGCCCCTCGCAGTATTGAGCCCTATAAAAATTGCTCTTTAAAGGTTGTACAATAAAGGTCTGGTCACTGTGCTATATGTTACACATATGGATCAGCTTCTGCCACCTGCACACCAAGCTGTACCTTACCCTGGGAATTCACTGAAACCAGTGGACCTGCCTGAGTGAGGCTAGCAGGAGCTGGCCCTAAATTGGCAGTGCTAGTATTGGAGACTGGTATGGAACCCCATATCCTGAGCACCTGCAACACCCACTGCAGTTAGGTCAGTTGTACTTGCTTGGCAACACTTAGCATCAAGCCCAGGGTTCTCAAAGGAGAAATCCAAAAATCCTGCAAATTGCAATAACATAATTTTAATCAATAGAGGGGAAAAACTTGCCAAATTGGATAGCAAAGCTCATGAGCTCACACGATACCCTGTGAAGTGACTGTCTCCCCGCAGTACATCACACAGGGCTTTTTATCAAACCTGAAAATGTGTATCAGAGCCGCCGTGGAGATCCTGACTGATCCTCCACCGCCTGCAGGCATGGAGGGCAGCAACACACAGAGCCAAGCAGGTGGTTTGGGCTTTCAGCTGACTAAAGGCATCACTTAGTACTGCCACAGCCGATACTATATGGTAATGTTCACTATTAGTACAAGAGTCTTTCATTTCACTGACACTTTTTTGTGTAAGAGGCTGCTGCTTGGCTGGAGATTTACAGATCTTTTGGCTAATGAGTGAGCAGGCTCCAGGCGAAGCTATTGTTACTTCTTTTTATCTTCTGATTGGAATGGGGCATTTTTAAAAGTTGTTTTTTTCCTCCCTGAAAAGAAGGGGAGAATAAATGACTTGACATTTTTCATCCTGTAGTAAAACATCCATTAAGAGCACTGAATAAATGTTGCTCCTTCATTTTGAAGATGCATTGCTCTTTATGGCCTTAGATGCTGCCTTACAACGCTAATAACAGGAAAATAAACTGTCAACATAACTATCAACAAAGCAATAAACGTGCAAGTTTCACATGTCTGGCCGGTAGAACCACGCAGTATATTTTCAGAGAATGCTTGTCTCAGGGAAACACGCAGTGCAATAAAATTGCTGCAAGCTCCTCCTGTCGGCAGCTGACATTTCCATTCTCCGTTTTTGTGGGTCTCAAAAGGCTAAAGTGACTGACATTATTAAAGTTAACTCCTTGCTATAGGTGCCACGCAGCCACCACAGCGTTCTGCTTTCACATGGCTACTAGTGCAGCGGAGTTTTGGAAGGTTTTTGGATTGGCCTGGACATGATAGTCTAGCAACTTGCTACCAATAGAAATAGCAGAAGATAGTAGCAGTGTAAAAATATGCCCTGTGTTAATTGTTTGTGGAGAGGTAGCATAGGCAGGAAGTTGGTGAAAAGGATACACATGCTATTGTTTTCTGCTCTTTTTTGGGGGGATCCCAGTTGTAACAGAAGCAAAAAATATGGTCAACATGCAGGACCACATTCAGAGCTGCTGTAGTGGGTGCAAGGCCGCTGAAGGCAGTGATTTCCTGGACCCCTAGCAAGCTAGCTTTCAGCCCGAGTGCACCATGAAGGCTGAGCTTGCTCCATTGGCTGAGAGTTGATTCTCTTAGATCTGTCAGCTTCTAGCCCCAGCATAGGCCATGGAGATTTGTGGGCCCTGGCTGGGATGAAGGCGGTTGAATTTCAGTGGCTCTGTTTCTTTCCTCTCAGAGAGCACCCAGAGGGCAGCGCTGCTTTCATGCCTGATCTATGCTCTTATTTTGTATTATATCTTGCTTTGGAAATAACTTCATAAAAGCCAAAAAAACAACCCCCACCCCACATTCAAATAACAAAGAAAGCCGTGTAGCGGCTGTCACCATCAGAAATAAATTACTGCTTCCTTAGTTGACATTGAGTCAAGAGAAGCAATGTCCTTGCCTGCTCTACAATAGCAATCTGTTACAGAGTGGTTATTGGTTACTAAACTTACCAGCATTACTTCCCTAGATTTAGGCTCTTCTCTGGTCAAATGGTGTGGTGAGGCGCCTGATACTCCAGCAAAGCACTTTGCTGCTTCAGCATTTGTGGCATAGCACAGTTCTCACAGTAGAACAAAACACTGAACTTCAGTGTCGTGTTTGTCTGTGTAAATGTAACACAAAACACGACTCTGGCTCATTTATTTCCTTAAGAGCCTAATCCTTCTTTGGATTTCCATGGCTGATTCAGAGCAAAATGAATTTTTTGCTCTTATCTGGAATAGCCAGCGACTACAATATGGATTATAATCTTGCATAAAGGACTGACAAAGTAACTGTACATTTGCACAAAGCAGGTTGTATGTATTAGCATGCAGTAGCAGTAGCTCTGTTCAATGAAATATTGCAAGCACACACCAGACCATTTCATCTTCAATTGGACACAATAACTCACTGAATATTGCATTGCATCTGACAGGTGAAACCACTATATTTTATTAGGTTGCATTCTCTGTGAGTCTTTCTGCACCCATTGCTACATCAGGATTGTTTTGTAATGCCTTACACAGCGAGCTGTAAGAAAGGAGAACTACATGCTATGTATGTGACTGAATAAAATAGTTCCATAATAAAAACAGTGTCAACTGCTTTTTGGGGATTTCAGTATGATTATATCCTTGCAGTAGACAGGTGGACACCGTGCAGTATTGAGTGGCCTCCACTGTAATGAAAAAAAGATGTGATGATTAGAATAACCCTGTGCCCTATCCTCAAAATGGGATTTTCAAATCCTCCTGACAAGCGCAGATCAGACTTTTGGGGGGCCCTACATGCAACTTTTTGCAAACATTTACAACACCCATTAAAATCGAAACTCTTGAAATATCTCGTTGTGGCACACAGCCAAGTTTGCAATCCGTGGGTGAAAAAGCTGTCAGCATAGCGGAAAAAATATTCTGCTGAAACTGAAAATCTATGCAGAAAAAGCAGAGTCATTCTTTGGCAGTTAAGGTAGTCCAGGCTTATTACCGGCTAGTGGTACAGTGGATCATATTTGGCACATATACACTGTCACTTGTTGCCATGAAATAATATAAAATGCTAAAGAAGAAAAGAATTAGAAGCCCAAGGCTGACTTTCTGCACGCAGATTTATTGTACAGTGTATTGGGGTGAATTCAGGTCTGATGAATGGCACCAGATTGATCCTACTAGAGACTGAAGGCCTCTAATTATCCATAACATGAGCATCAGCAGGGTAAGTGGCTTTGCACTATCCAGCTGATGTACATCAGCCCTGATCTGGAGGAGCAGCCTACAGAAAAGAGATAACAGTTAAGCCTTCAGCAGCGTTGCTAACTCTTACTGTTCTGATTTACTATTTGTTCTGTGGTAGCGCCTAAGAGCCCTAGTCATGGCCCAGGACCCCATTGTGCTAAATGCTGTAAAAACACAGATGTGATTTGATCAAGATTCTCGCAATAGCTGATGTTTTACTCAAAGCCCTGGCTCCTGAAAACTATTACTTAGGTGAGAATTTCAACTTCTTTTAAAAAAGGAAGGTGCTAGAGACAAGCTTGACTGTGTGACTCACGTACACCTGTGGAAGTGTGGACTCACTGGAGGCATACCCCTTCCTGGCTTGTCATGGCCTAGCAGCTCTATCCTCGTCTAGCGCCCCCTGCTGACAGACATTTGGGCTCTGCAGTGGTCTCCTTGTAACTCAGCCCTCTGGCCAGGCCAATGTAAAGTCTTTTCCTTCCCAGGATATAAACATCCCAATGGTCATTGACACATCTTCTGCTCCTCTCGGGATCCTCTTCCATTCCACCCTTCTGTCAGGCTAGTCAGGGCTTCTCCCTGGAGTCTTTCAACAAAACTCAAAAGCAGAATACAATCCATAATGAAAGTTCCATTGGATTTAACTTTTAATCTATTGTTGGTCCTTCCCCAAGTCTCTGTTCTCTTGCAGAACTCCAAGTCTCACGAATTACCTCCCTGGAGTTTGGCCTCTACTCTGGATCCTCTACTCCCATTTATCCCTATAGCCATTTGCCTGTTGGCTGCCCCTCTCTCAAGCCTACTCCAGGATCTTCTTTACTGCTACTGCCCTCTCCCCTCAGGGCCCTTCCCCAGGTATAAACTTCCTCCTACTGTCCCTTTTTGATTGAATGCCTTCCTGGATTTCTTCCCTGGAGGGCCAGATCTTGCTCCTTTGTCCAGGCTCATCACTAGGGCATGCTCCATCCCAGAGGTTTCTCTGTATTTCTCCATGTTCCACTACCTACTTCCAGGAATGCTGGAACAATGTTTATAGTGCTGAGAGCCATTGAACCAATCTGTAAACCCAGCATATGATGGAAACCACTTCAAGCAGGGGGGGTCCCAACACCGCTAGTTCCAGCACCTATGCCTACAGCTCAGGGCTAGTCTATACTGGGAACTTACCTGGCATAGATGTGTCTCTCAGGGGTGTGAAAAATCCACACCCCTAAGAGATGTAGCTATACTGATCTAAGCCCTAGTGTAGACAGTGCTAGGTCAATGGAAGAATACTTCTGTCGACCTAGCTACTGGCTCTTGAGGAGATGGATTCCCTATGCTGATGAGAGAATCCCTCCCGCCGACGTAGGTGGTATCTTCACTGAAGCACAGTAGCTGTAGTGGTTTAAGTGTAGCATAGCCTTAGATAGGGACTGCAGAGTTCTTTCCCTCCCTCTTCTGCTCTGGGTTTCCTTGTGTTACAAAAGCCATCCAGCTCCTCCCCAGCTGGGCTTCATCTTTAATTTGGCCTGGCCACCCTTCAGGGGATACAACGTATATTAACTGGCCTCTGAGGCTCACATTAACCCTTTTCAGCAACTGTGTGGGATAAACACCCCATCACAGCACCCTAAGGCTCAAATACCAGAAGGCAAAGAAAAAGAACCCAACATTTACTGGGTGGTGGCATTTTTTAAATCTCTAGATCTTTAATCCAATCTGATTTTTTTGTCTCAACATGGCTTCATGTACCTGTCTCAACAGTATTTCGGTCTCTCCCCTGAGATTGTTTTAATAAAGGCGCCAATTTTGTGCCAAGTTCGGTAGCAGTTTTGGTGATGTGGTTACTTTTCCACTGAGAAGTGCACTGAGAATACCATTTCACATAAGCCAATACGAGGGTACTGTGCTGACTGGTATTATAACACTAATAATAGTTATGATAATTAGACAAGCCATTCAACAACCACCAGGCAGTGACATCTTTCAGTTACTAGTGACCTGGGCTAGATTTGAATCCGTGTCCTAGATGGGAAAGGGTCTACATTCCATTTCCAATTCCAGGACTGACCCACATCCTCAAATATACTGAAGTAACTTCTTAAAGAAAACTGAAGTGTACATTTAACATAAAGTACAACATTCTTCTAAAAAGCTGACAGATTTGGAAATGTGACTTTAGTTTTTCCAGCCAGTTATTACAGTGCATATACATAACAGAAGTTTGGGAACTATAACTGCCACCTGGTTATGTATTAACAGAGTTTGAGAAAAAGTTCACACAGTGACAGACAAAATCTGTAGATTAAATTTTCAATGGATCTTCAGTTCAGCCGTTCCGTTTGGTCTCCAAAATTGTGGGTATAAAAAATCAGAGTTTTGCTTTGAGACTCTTCTGAAAATTTGGCCCTAGAATCAAATGTGTAGTCTGATCTATAGATTATGTATGAATTATATTACCTAAGGCAGAATTCCGAGTTATCACTTTGAGGGTAGATAGGTTCTTGTTCCAATCCACTATACCTAATATAGACGTTTTCCCCCTTTCCTTTCTTTGTATTGCCTCATCCTACTAGTGTTGAGCTGCCCTTCTTCTACAGAAGCAGCAAAGAATCCTATGGCACCTTATAGACTAACAGACGTTTTGGAGCATGAGCTTTCGTGGGTGAATACCCACTTCGTCAGATGCAAATCCACCTAAGCAACAGCTACTGGTTGGTGCAACATTTAATAATGCTATTTCCTCATCCTATGGGCCTTTATATGTATTATTATAAAGCATGTAAGAGTGCCCAATATGTATCAGCAGCCCAAGCTTTAATTGTTTCCTTGCACAGTTCCCCACCACATGCATTGGGAATTAGAGCCACTAGGGATGGGAGAAATGCGGGGGGGGGGGAGGTCTCCTGCACTCAAAAATATTCGGAAACTTTTCAGATTGTTCTCCTGTTTCACAAACCCCAGCAATTCGCCAACAAGAGCACTTTGCTTTTCATGGGAAATGACTCGGACTTCAGCAAAAATGAACTTTTCCAAATAAATTCATGATATCATATAGCATAAAATAAAAAAAAAAAGCTCATTTCCTGGATTTGGCTGGACAGCTCTCCTAGTGTTAGACCCTCCAGCAGTGGTCTTTGGCATCTCTCTCTTCCTCTGATCATGCCCCGTTCTCTCGCTTCCTAGCATGCTCTTTCTCTAAAGAGTTGATCCTGATCCCATTAAAGTCAATGGGAGCTTTACCACTGGCTTCAATGAGAGCAGGATCAAGCCCTAAGTGCCACACTTGTCTCTCTTTGCCCCAGAGTCCTCCCTCTGGCCCCATTCACCTCTTCTTTTCCCTTGCTCTCTCACTCTCTGTCTCACTGTCCTCCAAACACAAATATTCTCTCACAGCCTTACTTAGGATGCTACAGATTTGGGCTTCATCATATATCTAAACTGGCACATGTGATGTGGCATCACTGGACATGCCAATTCTGGAGCAAGATGGGATTCTTGGTGTACTCATTGGCTCAGCATTTCATTGCTGTTGTTTTAACTATTTCTAAGTACAATGCTTTTAGCCTGCCTGGGATCAAGCAAGAACTTCTGATAAATCACGACAGATTGGAGACACTGATTTAGATTACATCACCAGCAACTGTATGATGTATCAAAGGGAAAGCAGACCTGCTGAAAGACAGCATCCATACTTTCACTTTCTATATGAAAGCAGCACAGCTGAGAGGGAAAGATGAAATACAAGTTAATGTCCTTCTAGGGCAGAGGTGGGCAAACTACAGCCCGCAGGCCACATCCTGCCCAGCCCTTGAGCTCCCAGCTGGGGAGGTTAGCACCCAGCCCCTCCACTACTATCCCCCCTCACCCACAGCCTCGACTCGCCATACTGCCAGCACTCTGGGCGGCAGGGCTGTGAACTCCTGCCGGGCAGCACGGCTGAGAGAGCCGCCGGCCTGCCCTGGTGCTATAGACTGCCCAGGGCATAGTTGGCTCTGGCTGGATGGTGCAGCTGCCAGTCCTGGTGCTCTGAGCGGCATGGTAAGAGGGCGGGGAGTGGGGGGGTTTGATAAGGGGCAGAGGACCCCGGGGGGCAGTCAGGAGACAGGGAGTAGGGGGGCGGTTGGATAAGTGTGGGAGTGCTAGGCGGCCTGTCAGGGGGCAGGGGTGTGGATGGAGGTGAGGCAGTCAGGGGACAGGGAGCAGGGGATAGGGGATGGGGTCCCAGGGAGGCAGTTAGGGGCGGGGAGTCCTGGGTGGGGATGGTCAGAGGACAAGAAGCAGGGGGGTTGGATGGGTTGATGGTTCTGAGGGGGGCAGTCATGGGATGGGAGGTGGGAGGAGGGCAGATAGGGGGCAGGGGCCAGGCTGTTTTGGGAGGCACAGCCTTCCCTACCCAGCCCCCCATACAGTTTCGGAACCCCGATGTGGCCCTCAGGCCAGAAAGTTTGCCCACCCCTGTTCTAGGACCACTCTCTTGGAGTTACCAACATTTTAATTCAAAGCCCAGTGAAGGATTCCCATTAACCCCAATAACCTTAGGACAGGCTCATAGGGCATTAAATATGTAATTTTAAAAAGCTGTTACTCAATTATTAACAAATAAATAAAACTTCCAATACGCATCCTAGTAAGACCTAAAACATTTTCACTATTTGAATCCTTTTGCCATTGAATACTGAAATGTTTAAAATAAATTTAATCCAGTGGATCGATACAGCAAACAATGTATGTGTGTATAAGTCAATGATGTACGTTGGAGAATATGCTGAGACATTGATCAATAATGTAGGTATCAGCTCTTACAGCAAATATTTGTCACCATTTAAAACACTACGGAAAACAGCCAGGGACAAATAATTAATCTGAAAAAGAGTAAATTAATTTGATCAATAAGAGAAAAAAATAATAAAGCAACTTTTTTCAAATGCTAAGTATCAGAGTAAATTACATACAGTAGATTAAAAAGGTAACATATACAGTACCATACATATGTTACATACCATAATCCAGGACACACAAAAGACATATGAAAGATTTGCCTTAACAATGGCTTTATCATTTTTTTTTTAAATCTTGAGTTTACTAAGCCAGAGAATTTTTACTTTCATATCTGCAAGTAGCATTGCCCACAATGCCAACATAAAATATATTTAAAGCTTTTTTTTTAAAATTTACATTGCTTACATGTTAATTTAAAGACAAGAGCTGTGTGTTTTTATGTGGTAATCACATATGGATGTTTTTATAATAAATGTTGCCACTGGACTTATTTCAGTCTTTCATATATTCTAACAGAAATGTTGTAAACAATGGAGATTTGAGACTCATTGCATATGGGGATCATGTCACGGTCCTTTTGTAGTTAGTGGCACAATCCCATCAATAGGCATGGGATTGGGCCCATTCAGTATCCAGTAGTAAAATAAGTCAAGGAACGGTTGGTATAAAAACCAGCCCTGTTCTCCTTTCGCAGACATGAGTTCCAATGAAGTCCGTGGAATTACTTAGGACAATAAAGCATGAAGGATTTGCCCACAGAATTCTGTAGTTAATACCACTTCATGGAATGTACAGATGCTGATTTCCAGCTATGAATTTGTGACCTATAAAAATATGAGTTTCAGATCGGAATCTGTTGCTAACGGTTTAACTGGCCTGGTGAATCAACATAAATGTGAAAACAACTAAAAAAAGCCACTAGATCACACTTCCTGTCTAGAAACAGCTGGATTCTATTCCTGTTCTAAACCCCAGTATAACAGCTATTGGTTAGTTCAGCATGTATCAGTGCCATTTCCTCTTCCTGGGGGACTTCATACACTTTGCTGTAAATCATGTAAAAGATCCAATATGTAATAGTAGCCCAAGCTTTAACTGTTTTCTTACAGAGCTACACAGCCACACACACTAAGAAATATGGATAGGAGAACTGGGTGGGAGAGGCTATAAAAAATATTCTGAAACTTTTCTGTGGTCATTATTCAGCAAAACGCCCACAGTCTTGTGTGGGAGTTTTGACAAAGTAGGAGTGTAGGTTTAGCTTCAAACTCCATCTTAACTATGTCATGTGAATGATTAGAAAAGGCAGAGTCCCTGGACAGAGAATGAGAAATACTAATCTGTGTTTTACACTCATTGTAAATTGCTGTCAGAAAAGGTCCCTTTGCCATGCTGTCTGCACCCAAGATCCTAACTAGTTGAATAAGAAAGTAACCCGATAAAACTAATCAAGTGACTAGAAGTAGTGGATAAAGCTAAAACTAGGAGAAGTCATGTGGAGTCAGTCTCTGTAGATTGGTAAATGAAAAATAACCTCTGCTACCCAGAAAATACAGACAGTGCAGGCATCAAGGGCCAACTTTGTGACACTGCGAGTCCAGTTCTGCTCCCACTGATGTCAGTGGCAGGCCTCCAATCCACTTCCATGGGAACAACTCCAGGCTTCCTAGCTACTCAATGCAAAGGAAGACACACATCTACTTTTTGACAGGTTTTGGGCACAAAGCCATTGTTCGATACTTGTTTGGTTCGGTTCGCAGCATGTACATGACTCCTGGGATGACACAGTGCCAGATTTCCATCCGCAATATCTGTCCTTTTCAGTGGTTAGCTATTACATTTGAGAAACTCGATGTAATAACTCCAGAAAACTGCTTGATCTGACTAGGTAAATTCCACTGAAATATAAGGTTGAATGAATTAGATCAGTCCTGTGGGATCTGAATTTTCTCTACTTAAGTCCCTCCCTGCAGTTCTCAGAGCAATACAGTGTGAGGATTCCCTTCCAGGTGAGGAGATGCACACAAGTCCCCACAGGACTTTTGAGTGCAGCTCCTGCATTGGCTAGAGGGGTTCCTCCTGAGCACCACCTGGCTCTCCATTCTGCCATGTGGCAGCTCGTGTTGCCGCTGCAGCACCAGGCTAGCTTGACGAGATTCCTTCTAAGCAGAAAACTAATGGAATGAACAACTTTTTACACTTATAGCTGGCTAACATTTCCTTTAGTTACTCACACTGACAGAACTATGCCATACCGCATGTACAGATCATGTACAAGTGCTCAAATAAAGAGGCACATGATGAACTTTCAGTGAGACTGTAGACTTTTTGGGGTGAAGATTGTTTGATTTTACAGTGTTTGCATAGCTCCTAGCAATGCAATGGGATCCTGGTCCAAGACTGGAGTACCTAGTCGCTACCACAATACAAATAAATAATATATAATAAATATAACAACATCATAAAATAAATAAATAAATAAATAATTTGGACTCATAAGCCGTAGACTGCAAAGCATTGTTTGCACATATTTAATCTTTTAACCCTCTTTTGTTATATTATTGTTATATAATATTGGGTTTGATTCATAATAGAATACATCAGCTATTGCAAGTCCCATTCAAATCACGTGAATCTAATTTAAAGTTAATTGTTTATGCGTGATATATACAGAGATTTCATGACGGTGGTAAGAAATGGAGACCCAGAATCAGAGATGCCAAGTTACACATGCTGTTAGGTTCTATAATATGCTGCATGGTAGGAAACAGAAATAGTGGTCCTGATACTGCACTATTGAAGTCAATAGGCGTTTTGCCATTGATTTAAAGAGGTGCTGGATCAGATCCAGTGTGAGCAATGGCCTAATATGCATATGTTTCTCCTGACTCCAAACAACCTTTCAAAGGTCACATGTCCTCTGCATTGTGGAAGACAAGGTGCGCTGCATGGCAACAGACAGATCCTGCAACAAGCTAAAGTGGATGGACATGGCCAGCTCCTTGACCTTAATTCATCTGTTGGAGAGAAGAAAATCAGTCAGAAAGCTGCACATTCTTTCTCCCAGGCTTTCTGCTGAATTACTTTGTTACATTTTACCTTGAATAGTCCCTAGAAATATGTTAACTACTTATGCGAAACTATGTGTTCTATCTTGTACTTAGCTATGACACTCTGGGTGTGTCTACACTGCAGTTAAAAACCCATGGCTGGCCCAGACCAACTGATTCAGGCTTGCAGGCCTTGGGCTAAGGGGCTCTTTAATTGCAGTGTAGACTCAGAAAGTTTCACTTTCAGTCACACAGCATCCTATCCAGTACAGTCCTGCATTCTAGCCTATTAGCCCTTGTGCAACAATGGTAACAACAGTGATATAAATGATCACCTTTCTTACACACAACATCACAGTGATCTCTGGGTGTTTTGCTTCTCTTGAGAAGGCATGGGCTGGATTCCACCTTGTACTAATTATTTGGGGGGTAGAAGGAGGAATCTTTCAATGTATCTATTTATCTCCCACTATTAAGTTTTCATGAAATAATATCGCATAGTCCTACAATCACAAAGCTCTGGTCACCCAAAGCATTCCTCCATTACAGGAAATAATGCTGACAAAGATTCTTTTAGTACTTTCCAGGTCACCTTTAAAATAGGAATAAGCTATCTATTTTAAAGGCATCAAACCTGGATTAATGACGTTCTAAGTGTCCTCCTCTTTAGCTATACTTGAATTACCCTCCTACCAAAACAATAATTTAAGACAGGTACCAAGCTCCAGCAAGTGAGGAACAAGAAGAACACAGCGACCACCTGGCTTTGGTAGTCATTACGAAAGGGCTGATATTTGTGTCTCTTTTCCCTTCTGAGCCATGTATGTGATAAAACAATTCTCTCTGCTAGAGGGGTTAAGAGCCTGACAGAGGAGTTTCGAACTCAGCTGACGCTGGAACAGCTACTGCTGTAACTACTTCTGTGTTTCAGTGAAGCCTCTCTAAACACTTTCCAGTTATTAATCAGTTAAGCCTTACAAGGCTCCTGAGTAGTGTGTGTGTAAGTATTATTATACCCATTTTGTGGCTTGGTGATTTGAGTTGTGGAACGTTTAAGGGCTCGTTCTTGCTCCTAGTGTTGTCAATGGCACTGACTTGATACGAGGGAGCTTAGGCTACAGGGGCTTGATAGTCAGCCACAAGAGTCAAGGGTTAAAACTGAGCTTTGAATCAGGCCTTAATTGTTTTGCTCCAGCCATACAGTGAGTCACAGTTTAGGACTGAACCCGAGTGCTCAGACTTGCATTGCCCTGCTCTCACCACCAGTTTACAGTCCCTCACATATACACCCTGCAGCAATCGTCACTAAAATGAGGGCAGACTTTCTCCACTTTGCATGGTTGACAGTGTTGCTAAGTAATGAATAACATACCCTATAGGATGAGAGTTTTTGAAAGTGGGAGAGAGAATTACAATAAAAGTGATGATTTTTGCCTGACATCATTAGGACTTGAGTTCTCAATTTATTCCACCCAGGAAAAAATAATTGTTTTCCCCAACCCCAGCCTCAGCCCCAGGTTTACATTTTACTTAAAAACATACTTCTTTCATTCTGAGCCACATTCATCTTTAAATTCACCCCAAGTCACTGTGTACTCAGCCTGACTGCCTCTCAAATGTAAGTGAGGTACAATGACATTAGCACTAGTATGTGTTTTTTAAATTTCAGTAGGATTAAAGAAAATACATTTGTAACTGATTAGTATATTGAGGGCCTGATCCTGCAGAACATTTTCAATAAGTTCAGCACCTCACAAGTTCAGGGGCTAATTAATTATTTTTAACAATGAGGGCAATTAGCCACTGGAACCATTTATCAAGGGTTGTGGGGGATTCTCCATGACGGAATTTTAAAAATCAAGATTGGGCTGTTTTTCTAAGGGGTAAGTCTACACTGCAATGGGAGGCATGCTTCCCAGCTGGGGTAGACAGATGTGCTAGCTCTGCTGGAGATGGTGTTCTACAGGACTACCCCGGTGGTCTAGGCAGATGGAGAGAGGGACATCTTGCCCCAACACTGGCATGTTTCTTCCAATGGGATTTTAAATTGAGATCCCTTCTGCTCCGCTGTAGTGGCCGTCCAAGTGAATGTTCCACGTCTCACGGCACTTTTTGAAAAAAGCAACAATAACTCTGGAGTCTTGGTCAATATTCCTTCACCCCACCCTCTGCAACAGATCTGGATGACAAAAGCTGGGCATAAATTATTGCTCAGTGAGGAATGACTGCCTGCCATATTATCCTACATGGGTCTGGAACCATCAGTACAGTGTACAGCTATGAAAGCTGCTCTGTGAAGCCAAATTCCATTCTACTTTGTACCCCGACTGTAGTTCTTAAATTATAACAGATACAGTAATCTACAGACCTTTCCAGTCCCATGCCTTCTTAATGAAAACATAATGACGGCCAAACTTTTTAGAACCATTCTTTAAATACCCCACAAGACATGGATTGTTTTGAGATCTAATGCCATTTTCAGTGTCCCATCTGGGGGAGATGATGATGATGATGATGATGATGATGAACAGGTATCTACCTCAGCTAGAGACACATGGTTGTAATGAAAACCACTCCCACCGGAAAGAAAATGGATGAAACGCTCCTTAGTTCCAGACGTTTGCGTTCATGAACGTTTCTTGAATTTTAGGTATTTTAGTCTATAGCATTGCACAGAATTAGCGTTGAGGGTTCGCTTAGTTTGGCGGTATTTTACTCTTTTACCTTATTTGCTAAGTAAGGCAGGTAGTTTGCGTTTGGATTTTTAATGTTCTGGGGGCGGGTAACTCTCTGCATGCTAGTGTGATTGTTGTACAATGCTACATGCCTCCCAACGGCAGGAGAGCTCCAAACACGAGTCCACGTCTTTGGTCCCCTTCCTTGATCCAAACCTTCGCACATGTCTCCTTAGCCATCATGCCCGACTCGCCTGCTCCCCTGTGACCAGCAACCACCAGCCGGGCATTTCTGTACTGTCCCGCTCCCGCTCCGCTGACTTGGCTGCCGTGTGCGTGTGAGCGGAGACTGGGATCCCACGTGCAGCTGTGCGGGGCGGGCGGCTCCTCTCGTGGGTGCTGCTGCTGCTTCCTCCTCACGCCTGTCCCCAGCTCCTTGCATGGCGGAGGCTCGTTCCAAGCGGCTGAGCCGGGAGGGGCGATCACCCGCCTCGCCTCTGCTGTTTTTCACCCACCCCAATGGTGCGAGCGAAGGGGCAGGGGGCTGGGGAACCCGGCGTGGAGTTCGTTCATTGCTCCGGGTTCTGGGGAGCGGGGCAGGCCCTGGACACCGGCTCTGGGGTCTCTGCGCTGCCCCCCGCCAGCCGCCTTGGGGAGGGCGGGAGGAACACGCCCTGGCCCCTGCACCTGTCCGGGTGCGGCCGCGCCCAGCGCCCCCTCTTCTCTCCCAGGGCAGCGAGCGCCAAGGGAAAACTCCGTCGTGCTGCGCGGAGCCAAAGGGGGAAGCTGCCGCGCGGCTCCCCGCAGACCCCGCACTGGGGATGTTGCCTGGCGCGGGGCCGATGCGCCCCAGCTACCGAAACGCCTCTGGCCACCACCTGCTTCCCGAGTCCGGACCCGATCCTGCGCCAAACGCGCCGCGGGCCAGGGAGGCCGGGGAGCGTGGCTCAGACCCGGGCTAAGCACTAGAACAGCAGGAACCCGCGCTGCGCCGCGTGCCAGTCTCGGGCGCTGACTGACAGGCTCGGGGTGGTTTTTAATAAAGCGCAGCAAGCTGGGACCCGCCGGAGCATCCGCCAGCCCGTGAACCGGGCGGTTTGCTCCAGGCGAGCTGCAGCTCAGCGGGTGGCAGGGCAGCCCTGCTGCATCAGCACCTCCCCAATTTAACTAGCTGGCACAGGCGGGCGGCGTTGTGCGCCCAGCGGGCTGGGGGAGGGGGGTGGCACGTCTGGCTGGCCCCACTGCACCCCCCTAAGCCGTGCTCAGCCCTCGGAAGACACTCGCTGGGCTGGACCGTCAGCCAGCGACATGGGATTTATTCCAAGATAGCAGGTCACACCTGCGCGGGGCGAGACACAGGGCTGCCAACGCACAGGTGCGCATCACGCGCTCACGCCAGGCGGGGGGCTCCCCACCGAGCTCCTGTAATGCGACCTGTGCCCGATTGAGCTCCCGCTAGTCCCCCTCCCCTTTAAAAACAGACCCAGCTGCCGGGAGCCATGAACTCAAATCCTGTGGGGAACAGAGGGTGATGCACAAACTTTCTGCAGAACAACGGGGTCAAGAGACCCACGCTGGGCTAAGACCAATGACTGCGAGGCTGTGCGGTGCATGGTATAAAATATTTGCAAGCACCTTCCCATGGGTTCCATAATAAAAATGGGCGAGGGGACGCAAAGCCAGGAGCCCCAAACCCTTCCCGGAGTGCCCTAGAAGAGATAGAGGCAGGGAGCTGTGGAGTTCCCCGCTGCGCTGGAGACTATACGAAGTCTGCGACCAGCTTGTGACTGACCTTTTCTAATCCACCAGCAACGGGTGCAAATTTCGACTCACTGCTCGCTGCCCGGCAGCGCTGCGGTGTCCCCTTTTGCTGCCATGACTGGGGCTGGGGCGCGCGGCCCCTAGAACACCGAAGAGCAACGTTGTCCTTTGGGTTACACCCACCCCCCGGCCTCATCCTGCTCAAGCAAAACTCCCTTTGGCAACAAGACTGGGCCCACAGTGTGCAAATGAATGGAGAGACAGTAGGGAATGTTCATACCCATTTGGTTAAAGTTCAGTGCACCACCCCTCTCCCTTTCCCCGGACTAGACACTAGACACCTACCTGGTCAGTTCCCTCCACCTCTTTGGGCTCAGGACTGCCTCTGCTTTGTAACCACAGGCCAGCACTGTCCTCATTTCGCAGCTTCTCCAGACTGTCAGTATCTCAGCCACAAGTTTCAAGATTATTTTTAGCTAACCTAGACAGGTCAAAGGGCACAGGCACCAGCAATTACCCGCTCTGTGCATTTCAGAAGAGCACTCAGTCCTGTAGCTTTTTTCATTGCTTAAATGCAACCTTACTGCCTTTGAGCCTGAGAGATGCAACTAGATATGACTAGAGCCCAGGCCTGCCCCCCTAGGAACCCCAAACTCTCAGATGAAGAGGAGTATGGGGTGGCACAACCAGGATAGAAGTGCGTTTAAAATGGCTTTTCAATCCCAGAAGTTCTGGGATTCTCCCTCCCATACACCAAACACACCAGTTTTCTCCAGGCCGGGAAAATAGCACAGAACAGGTAGCTATCAACATGGTTGTTTTGAACTAAACATGATAACTTTCCCCAGATCCTCATGTTACTAATCCACAAGAGCCAGTCAATTTGTCCTGGGGATTTGTCCTGCTTTGACTACGGGGTTGGACTAGATGACCTCCTGAGGCCCCTTCCAACCCTGATTGATTCTATGAATTCAGTGTCAATGCATCCCAAGGGGCAGGTCCATCCTCCTTTGCTGGGGAAGAGATAATCAAGGGTAGCATTGCTCTTACAACGACAATTGACTTTCTTCTCACCATTTTGTTATTCTACAGTAATTTAAGTTGTTAAGCATTTGGCCCAGTGGCCATTGCAGTTTGGGCAGCCTTTTAAAAAACTGTGTCACTCACTACACACAATTAAAACGACCCGATTTGGGAGTGATTAACTAATGCACCTTTAAAAATCATAAATAGTAAAGATACTGCCACGCTCTGAAAGATCAAAAATGTAATTATTTCTCTGGGGCTAAATGATTATTTTAAGCTCAACGTATACATTCAAATTACCATTCATAGCAGGGTGCATGTGGATGTGGAGAGGGAGAAAGCTTCATATTTCAGTGAAAGGGAAACATTTTGCTTCATGTGCAGCCCAAGAGGAAAAGCAGAAAAGACACAAGGAGATGCTGATGGTAGAATATATACTGTTTATTTATGAATGTAACCAGGATTTCGACAAACTTTATATGCAGTTTTTTCGGGTTCATAATTCACCATTGTGTGTGTGTGTGTGTGTATAGACAGATGATTAGATAGAGGGATATCGATATAGATATCTATACACACATACACACACACACACACACACACACATACATACACACACAAGCACGCAGGCAACACAGCTTTCCAGATATCACACTTGCAAACAACATTAACTCTCCTTCACCTTGCACTTTTCTCCAATTACCCATATTTGAAATGGACTCCTCTTATTTCCTCTCTCTCATGTTATAAGGAAAAGCACCGGCGGGTTAAAAGTGCTCGCTAGCAGTGGGTTGGTTTGCTGTTTCCCTCTCTCTTGGGAGGATCCAGAGGACTGCAGTTAACTAGCAGCACCGTCTTCCCCTCACCCCACCCCAAAGGGAATGAAATCCCAGACACTGGATGTGACCGAGCCCCCCACTCCCAAGGTTATCAAATCCCAGACACCCCGGAGGCAGAGACTTTGGGGTTATTAGGAGGCATCCTGCCCTCTAAAGAAGCCGTAACCAAAAATGCTCCAGCACAAGGGCACGATCTCTCTGCCACCAGATAAGAAGGTGGTGATGGCAAGGACCTAAGCAATACAATAAAATAAAGTGTGGCTAGTATACACAGACGGGTATCACATTGCATGAGGCACAGCTTGGACAGAAGTGACAGCCTTGGAGAGGCGCTCAATATCCTCGAACAAAGCCAGATACACGGAACGTACGTAGTAAATACCCGCATCGATAGGTATTTCCTGTTTTGTGCTTCGCCATGTCACGACATACAGTACAGGCATTGCTGCTCTTCGTTTTGGTTAAATGAGAATATTAAGGATTCCTTCGCTAGGTGCTGTAGCCTGCTCCCTTTCAGTCCTGGATTCCTGTCCAACAGGTCTCCTCTAACAATGGGGGGCGGGGGAGGAAACGATCTGTTTGCATTGCCCCCAGAGTCTACCAACCCTCCCCCCACATACAAAGGAATGGGAGAGATTCATCCGAAAGGCAGCAGCACTACAGGGACAGAGTCTGGATTGCACTCAGCTTTCACTCACCTACTGATCAACAAGCCAAACAGGCACATACATTCTTCCCAAGTTGCTTGCAATGTCTCACCCACTTTTCTTCCTGCCAGAGCTTCCCGTGACCCCCACCAATCAGACCCCCCCTAGGGAGGAAGACACACACGTTTCCCCAGCCAGTACCAATTATGCCCCAAACCCACCAAGAGCGCAGGACCCCTACCCGTTTGCTCAGCTGTCAGGCTGATGTACAGAAAGCCCACGGGGCTTTTGAACCCAACTTTTAAGGCACAGCGTGGGTTGTCTTTACCCTGTAGACACGTGGGCGTTTTCTTTTTCTTTTCAAAGCACACTCTTTTCAGCTTATTCGTGTCGTTCCTAAGGCACGGACTGTGTAATACTACAGCTGCCTGGATTCGTTTATCGGTCAATAATTAAAAACCAAACCCAGCCCATGAGACAAGCTGAACCGCAGCTCTCGACCCCGGCAGGGATCTGAATATGGCACCAAGAGTTTGCAAAAGTCCGAGTTTGTTTGAAGAGGGGCGGGCGGTGGGGAGTGGGGGGGCTCACGCGCAGTTGCCCATGGCCTTGACCAAGGAGCTCTCCGGCAGCTGTCTGAAGATGCCCCTGAGTGTCTCCAGCTCCCTGGTGAGCTGCTCCACCCGCTTGCGCAGCCGGTCATTGTCACTGGTCAGCTCCATCACCTTCTGCTGCGTCTCCGCGTTGCGCTGCTTGGCCTTGTCCCGGCTCTTGCGCACCGCGATGTTGTTGCGCTCCCGGCGCACCCGGTACTCGCTGCTGCTCTTGTCCACGGACTTTTTCGTCTTGCCTCGATGATCTGCGGGCATCATCTTGAGGGCGCCGGTGGCGGCAGGCAGGCTGCTCGGGTGGTGCGGGTGGTGCGGGCTGGGCACGGGAGTGGGCGGCGGAGTGGGGTGCCCTGGCTGGAGGTGCATGGTGGTCTGCGCGCAGTGGGCGATCTGGTACTGGAGATGGGACGGGTGCTGCTGCTGGGGGAGGTGCGGGTAGAGGGCAGCCAGAGCCGCCTGCTTGCCCTCCGCTTCCTCCCTGGGCTCCTGTTTAATCACCAGGGGCCGCAAGCCGGGGGCCGCGATGCGCTCGTACAGGGGGTCCAGCTTGCTGTCCGTGTAGCCGGCCATGCAGCCGAAGAGCTGCTGGGGGTGGTGCTGCTGCGGCGGCTGGTGACCCTGCCCCAAGGCGGCGGCGCTGGCCCCGTGCATGCTGTGGAAGTCGAAATCTCCGGCCAGGATGGCCTTGGCTTTCTCCTGCTGCTTGCTGTGCTGGAAGAGGTCGGCCAGGAACTCGTCGTTGAAGGCGGCCGGGTCGATGTAGGCGCTGATGTCGATGGAGTTCTCGTTCTCGCAGATGTCGCTCAGCTCCGCGCCCCCCGCAGCAGGTGTAGCCGCCGAGGGAGCCTCTCTGTAGCTGTAGGCGCTGCCGGGCTGCGGAGTCGGGAGGTGGCTGCTGCTGCTGCTCATCGGCGGCCGGGAATCGACCTCGTAGAAGTTGGCTTGCTCCATGGAGTATCTAAACTCTGCCGGGCATGGTGAAGGGCTCCTGGAATCCAGGGTTTGGGGCGGCGAAGGGGGACCCAGGCGGCCGAGTGACGCTCTCCGAGCCCAGGGACCCAACACCCCCTGCGCCTCTGCCTGCGGATCTTAAGTGTCAGCCACCAGCCGCCCTGGCTTCCCCTCTTACTTTAATCAACTTGTGCCACCGCTTACCCAGCTCTCCGAGATCCCCTCCCACCAGCGTGTCCGAATTTCTCCCTCGCCCTTCACCTTCAGTTACTAATGGGTTGACTTGGTTTGATGCCTGCGGTATATATACACCCCCACCAGGGCTGGGGATCGCCCTCTAGTGTCCAACCTCCCGCTGGGAACCTTTGACCACAACGCAGCTGCCAACTCTGCTGGGTCTTAGTGCCTGTTTCACCGTCCCAGGCTGCCTCAGTTAAAGTACAAGCCACCCCTAGCAAGAGATAAACAAAGCCCAGGGTCCAGCAGCAAGCGTGTAGCTGCAACTCTCCGGAGAACGCTTAGTAGCAAGTCCCTCCTTTAAATACCTTTTTCAGGGGCAAGGCGCTATCGTCTCCCCCGGCACTGCGAGGCGAGAGAACTTGGACGGAGTTTGCAATTCGCAGACTGCAGCATTGTAGTGTCCCCCACCCCCACCCCAATGCTTCAAAGACCTGAACCAGATCGAAAAATGCTGGGTTGAAACTTGTTGGAAAGGTTGCGCTCCTGGGGAGACTGATAAGAAGCCCTGTGAAACGTGTACGGCAGCCCAAGGTACTTTAAACCCTGCCTCCCTCGCGCCTCGGCACAGGAGTGAGAGGAGAACAGTGGCCAAAATAAATCGCACATTTCCACCATCCACTTAAATCCTGAGTCCTTGCTTACAAGTTCGACCGATAAGAGCAGGGACATTGCAAAGGAAAGCCCAGGAAAGCTTATGCTCCAATACATTTGTTAGTCTCTAATAAGGTGCCCCAGGTACTCCTGTTCTTTTTACAGAGGAAAGCCTCGACTTCCACGATCCCCACGTTTTACAAATACCAGCTGCAACTGTTAGGGGGATCGTGTTTGCTTAAGTATCAAAGACTATTTCAAGCAGCACGGTTGTGCCTCGAACAAGCTGTCGCGTTACCGCGCTGGCCGCTCCAGGAGCAGCTGAGTTTGAACAAGTTCTCGGCAGTCTGGTTTCCAGGAGAGAAACCCACTTTGTATTCGGAATCCAGATTCAAACCGGGCACTGCCGCTACCTGATCCGCACACCGGCACTTCTCACAGCGCCTAGGGGGAGTCAGGCAAGTGAGACCGCCTGAAGTTAAGCCCAAGAGCAGCCACTCGGGCACTAGGACCCAGCAGTAAAGCCACAACAGTCGCCTCTGATCTGGCTGGATAGAGGCGGAGCCCTTAGGGATAGGGGTGAAATTCCACTTCTCTCTGCAGACTGCAGCTGGCAAAGGGAGCCCGCTGGGGATTTTTCTTCTTTCCCCTTAATACAATGCGCATAAAAAGCTCCCCTGTTAGGCTTCGTGTTAAGGAGCCCGCTTGGGATGCCTGTAGGCAAAGGCTTAGGAGGGATTAACGCAGCTGAGTTTTATAGGTGGGTTGCAGTGGTCAATGTTATCTTTACAACGTACAAAGTTCTGTGTGTGACACGCCTGATAACATCCCCACAGCCAGACATCTGTAATGCGCTCGGCTTCACTGCACTGGAGCATTGACTAGTTGTTACATGTACCATGGGCCGGTAGAATTGGGGTTGACAAGCAGCAATGCCACAGCCCAAGCAGGCAGGCCCCGCTCCAAAGCCAGCCGCAGTTTAGTCTGGCCTGGGCTACTCCTTTCGCCTCCCCCTGTAGCTTATTTTTTAATTATTCGGATCGTTCCCCGGGACCCACACTGGGGGTAGCCCCAGCAATGATACTATGGGGGGTGGTCTCGCCAACACATCCCTGTCTTGCTGGCGTAACGACCGGCTCCATCCGCCGCTGGCCAAACGAAATGTCTCTCCTCCCTAACCCCGCGAGCCATCGCTGCCCCGTGCCTGCGGGGTGGCACGGCCCGGGTTACTTTCGCAATAGAAAGTCGGCGATAAACGCACGGGCCCTATTTGTAACAACCTGGACCCCAGAGATAACCGGAATGACCGCGCTCCGCAATGCAAACACAGCAATCTAAGCTCCGCATCGCGCCTGACCCAGCTATTAGCGGCCGCCTCGGAGAAACCCGCAGCTCAGCGGGGCTGCGCCTCGCGCCCTAGTGTGCGCTGGCCGGGGCAGCCAGGAGCCAGGTAACCCTGGAGCGTGGCCGGGCCTGGCTGGGTGCATGCCCCGGCCTGTCCCCGGGGCTGTACTTCCTTGGGACCCTGACTCCCGGGGGTGCCATCGCCAGGGGTTTGAGCGAGGACAGGCATTTCCCAGCCAGCGTGACTCCTCTTCGTGCCCAGTACAGTATGTCCCCACGAGAGCTCCTCCCTGCCAAAGCCACAGCCCCGGTCAAATAATAGGAGTGGCAGAGCTCGGCTGGGGCGGGGTGAGGATGTACATTATTTCCCTCTGTTGCAAGACAGCGTGTGTATACACAGGGCTCCCCTGGGGCTGTGGGGTTCTGCAATCTATCCCATACAGATCCCGCACTTCCAGCAGACACCTTTGAGATGTGCCTTGATGAACAAACCTAAGGGCCATTGGAGTCGATGGGAGCAGGTCTAGGTCTACATGGGAGAAGGGATGCTGCAAAGACAGTTGTGAAAATGGAAGGGGGATGACAACGTTTATTTTCTTGTTCCAAAAATATTTTTAAAGTACTTGTACTATAAGGACTAGTTTGTATCCCCCCTGCTCAATTCCGCGGTCCCAGCTAAGAAACCAGAAACTCCTTGCCAGACTATCCAGGAGAATTAAAAAAGTCACATATTTTAAGTCTTCAGTAAGAATCTGGTTCTGCAAACTCTTATTCACTATAATAGGCCTTGCTCCCTTAGTAATTCTGTTAACTTCATTGGGATTCCTCTCCAGTAAGAGGGGATGTAGGATAAAGCCCTAAACTAGTAGGTATTTGGTGCCTCAAAAAGTAGCTGAATTTTCTGCCGTTAATACTATCTGACAATGAACATTCTGAGGAGAAAATAAAGTTGGAATGTGAGATTAACACTGTTCTTATATTGGATGTGTTATAGATTGTGAATCTAAATCAATGTTCTATCTTGTGTGATCAGAAAGAGTAAGAACACTGTTCTAATGGCTGAGTTGTACTATCATCTCCTACTGGAGAATGGATTCAATAATTACAGTGGGGAAGAGGCTCATATGTGGACTTAGAAATGTACATCTCAATTTTCAATATAAAATTTAAAAAAGAATGTAAAGTTCATCTTGGATTTTTCTGGATACAGAAATAATTCTTCCTCAAGATTACCAGGATTGATATAAATGCTTCCCTGAGTGGAATGAGCCCACATGGAATGCTATCTAGCAGTTCTTGCACAACCTAAACTCTACTGGCTTTAATTCTGAAGGGCAAATGCAGAATGAGTCCTCTAGTCCAGGGGTCGGCAACCTTTCAGAAGTGGTGTGCCGAGTCTTCATTTATTCACTCTAATTTAAGCTTTCACGTGCCAGTAATACATTTTAACGTTTCTAGAAGGTCTCTTTCTATAAGTCTATAATATAGAACTAAACTATTGTTGTATGTAAAGTAAATAAAGTTTTTAAAATTTTTAAGAAGCTTCATTTAAAATTAAATTAAAATGCAGAGCCCCATGGACCAGTTGCCAGGACCAGGGCAGCGTGAATGCCACTGAAAATCAGCTCGCATGCCGCCTTTGGCATGTGTGCTATAGGTTGCCTACCCCTGCTCTAGTCTCTCACAGAAACCAGGTCTGGATACCTCAGATGAAATTATAAAACCTCCATACTGCACCTAATTATTCATTACTATGCTGTGTCTCCAAATCCTGCTTGCTTTATACAAGTGACCCCGTTCACAACAAAGAGACTATTTGTCCGAGTCCAGGATTTTGCCCCTTGGGAGGAAATCTCTCTCTGACTACCAGTTGATGATTAATTTATACCTCAAGGTTTTTAAGGGCCTTATCCTTCACTGAAGTCAACAGGAGTAGGCCCTAACTATTTAAAATGAATGGTCATTGCTGTACTACTCATCATAAATGTGTAACCAAAATGCTTGCAGTCAAACAACAGTATCTACTAGTGCCCTTAAAACACATTCGTATTTTAGAACAATTCTGAAGTTTTGATTTGAACCCACCACTTAAAAGAAATTCAAAGTAAAGGCTGAACGTTTGGGATCATATTCTCTTCTTAACTATCATTATCTCACAAACAAGCAAACAAAGGAGTCTCTACAATTAGGCACTTTGAATGGTTTGCCCAGCATGTTTCTTCTTAGATCTAGTTACATTTTAAATGGACTTTAATATAATGCAAACCAGCTCACCAGCCTTACACAAATGAGATCACTCTGACTGCGTTCTGCTTTCTTGTCCTTCACTTTTCTAAGAAACTGAAAACTAATAAACTAGGAAACCTACCAACTGATAACCTCTCTGGAAGGTATAAATACATAGTTCCACTCCCAAACTTGTGGATGGATAGCAGCGCATTTGCAAGAGCTGATTTCAGTCCCCAGACTTATTGGTCTCAGCTAAATGTGTTAAGGAGTTAGTGAATTCAGCCCAAAAGAGGAAGGATGCCTATTGCATCACTGATCACTGGAACAGCACTGCTGTCAACTCTTAAGGGTGCTGTTCTTCCATCTCACAGTAAGATCCTGCTCGCTGAGAACTGTAAGGCTAAGGAACAATTAGAAAAAAGGCCCTAGAATTCTAAACAATATTATCAGTTAACTGGACAAAATCAGTTGTGATTGCTGCTAGTAAGGCGAGGACTCTGAGAAAATGAAATTGTGCATATAGCTGCAGGATCCAGTTGGCTTTACATATTGCATGGCCAGTACAATATTCCTCATTCTGCTCCACTAGTATGAAAGTGCACACAAAGTGTAAAGCTTATTCGTACTCGATATTTTGCATTGTGGTAGCACCCAGGAGCCCCAACCATGGACGAGGATCCCATTGTACTAGATACATTGATTTTATTACATTGTTAAGTAAGGACATTTCACCACCCCTAATAGGGCTCCAGAATGCCCTCTGTTTGCATGCACAACTACTGTTGACATTAATGATAATTTTGTGCATGAACTGGGAGGAGTGGGTAGTTCTGAATAATGAGGCAGTAGATATAAGCAATACTGGCCCATATCTCGATGCTTCTGCAAATACTTAGTCAATCTGTGTTTCATATGTGAATGCAGCGTGCCCACATTTCATTAATATAATTGCATTTAACACTTGACAGAAACCTTTAGATGAACTAACCAGAAAACCTACCCAAGTGTAAATACAGAAGTATGTTTTTAAGCTATGACATTCAATATTTAATTCTGATCAGACCTAAGATTTTTTTTAAAATTGAGTAAATTGTAAAAAAAGCAAACCACTATTTGATGTCCTGCAAAGTACATAATGTCTAATTTTTTATTAACTGGGTAAACTTTAGCTGTGATCAGTAATATTTGTTTTAGATATTCTGACATTTTACTTTGAAAGTGGTAACAGGGCCCAACAGAAGGAGTCCATAGGAAGGGCTATCAATCTGACACTCTTTTCTTAAGGTATTGTAAATTAATCGGCTCAGATCTATGCTCTTAGGGCACAGATCTTCCACCCCTCTGCAGAAGCAAAACAGGGGTCAGCCACCATTGCAGCACAGTCCAACCTCTCCCTTCCCCTTTTCCCTGCCTATGGAAGGGAAAGAGACTAGATGGGTAGGGAAGGGGGGAATAGGCCTTCCAAGGACAGGGCTAAGGGACAGAGACATGCGGAAAAGAATACAGCTTGATGGACAGCCTTTCCTTGGTGATCCCAGTGGCTGCCCCAGCCAGGGATGGTGCCTGTTAATGTGACTCAGTTGAAGCCACACTTACAGTGAGCCAGGGGAGCAGCCAGAAGCACAGGGTCTTCATATTAATGAAGACCTAGGTATCCACCAGATTGGCAGCAGGCCAAGTAGTCTACTTCATATAGCCTGACCCCATAGCAAAAGAGAAGTTTCCTTGTGGAAACCCCCTTCCCCAGAGGTGCTTTCTGGAGGGTTATCAGGGGTGGGATTATCTGGATCACATTCTATAACACAGTGGACAGGAAACCCCCTCCTCCTCACCACCACAGATGTGGAGATCCTCAGAGGAATGGTTTCTACAGACCCAATCCCATTCCCATGGAAACCAGCGAACTAGGATTATCTGAGCACTTGGTTACCCCAATAGTAAAAAGAATCACTTATAACACTTATAACAACATCACACAGATGTCAAACCTCCACTGTCTTTCCTCATCCAACTTCAGAATCAATTCTCTCCCTATGTTACACTCACTGTACCAGCTACCCAGAAACATCTACCTAGTTCCCTCTCCCTTGATTACTACTCATCTCTTCAAAACTGTAGCTCAAAACCCACCATGTCTGCAGTATGTTATCTGCAGTCCTGCAAAATCTGGCCCTAAAACCATAAGCTGTTGACCAGTTCATCAAACCACTTTTTATCATTACCAATCCTTTACTTACACAATGCCTCTTTTATTAAACTCTTATTTGATTTACCATTTAAATAGTGCCCACGAGGTGTGTGGAGGGCTTTACAGACATAGAGTAAGATAAATCCTTGCTTGAAAGAAATTACAGTGTAAACAAACAACACCCAAAGGTGTGTTAGAAAATGTATAACAGTTTTTTCTCCCTCCGCTTTCCTTCCTTCCCCAGCTACCTCTATTACATTTTCATGGGTCTCTCAGACTTCACCCTATAATTCTTTACAATTATATTATCAGTCTGTATCCATTATCAATTTTGTTCCATAGTCCCCCCATCTCTACCCATTCATTCATTCATTCATTTTCAGTCTTTATTATCCACTAACTCTCCCATCTCCTGCCTGCACTTACTCTTCAACCTTCTATCTTGGCTACTTATGTAGTTCCCATTACCATAGCACCTGACTGTCTTACAAGCTTTAATGGATTTATCTTCACAACTGCCCTCTGAGGTACAAAAGTGCTGTTATCCCCCATTTTACAGGTGGGGAGCTGAAGCACAGAAAGAGGGAGTGACTTGCCCAAGGTCACATAGGACATCTGTGACAGAGCAGAGAACCGAGCCCAGGTGTCCCAAGTCCTAAGCTAGCATTCTAACCACGGCACCATCTAACAATTGCACTGGTGCAACTTCTTAAAACCTCTTCTCTCTCTCTTTCCCCACAGCTGTAGCATCTGTTTATTTCCCCCCAAAGATTTGCTGAACTATGCAAATAAGCCAAAGGAAAAGTTAAATTGACTTATCTTAAAAGAAATCTCCTTTCTTTTTTGTTTAATGGCACTTTATGTCTTAACAGAATATATAGGAAAATAGACGTTGTTCTTCTATATCCCAATCCACCCCCCCATTGAAATCAGTGGGAAGACTCATTGACTTGTGTAGGTGCTAAATTAGGACCTTAAATAGCATCAGAACATGCTAGCAATTATAATACAACAGAACAGTGACAGGAGAACGTACACTCCTCACCGAGTCTTACTCTGCTCTCAAAAGCATTCCGTTCCCCACAGAAGGCTAAAACCCCTGATATCTGAATGGCTGCATTTTGTGGTGCCACCTGAAATTTAGTCCATCACCAGTTGGCCTACAAATAAATCCAGCAAGCAAATAGACTAGAATGTTACATGTTTGACTGACATGGTCATGGAAAAAATCAATCTGGACTCTAAATCTATCTGCTTCACACTATCCCAGTTCATAGGTGCTGGAACTAGAGGTGTTGGTGGCGTGGCTGCACACCCTGTCTTGAAGTGGTTTCCATCATATGCAGGGTTTATAGTTTGGATCAATGGCTCTCAGCACCCCCACCACACAAACAGTTCCCACACAGTTTTAGAAATTCCAGTTAGTTGAAGGAATAGTGTCCCCTGAAGTATACATATAATTCACCCTGATACCATGAGAATCTTATGATTACAAGCTCCCCTCATAAATTCTAATTTGCAATGTAAACAGGGGAAATAGCTCTACACTTGTTACAAATAGCTCATAATACAGAATGTGTGAACATTCCAACATAAAATTAAATTGCATTTAAAAAATTGGAAAAAAAACCCTGCATCTTTTCATTTTATTTGCTTTAGTATATTTAGGCGTACAAAAATATTCTTGCAGTAAGCCTGCAGCAGAGATATTTGAATGTGCTGTCTTTATGCAATATTTAGATGATTGGGCTAACCATAAAATTGATGTTAGATTACCAGCAGGACACTGAGATTGAATAAATCGAACCCAAAACAATTCTGTACTTTTTAAAAAGCATATTTACAAAATAATGGGTTGTACATTTTGGGAAGGCCCGTTAAGTAACCAGGAACCTATTACTGGTTTTGGTACTTCTTATTGATGTCATTGGGAACTTGAAATAAAAAAAGACAATACAACAGGGCCCTGGATTATCTCAATATCCACCATGGACCTGATCTTTCAGCATTTGCAAAACCAAATTATTATTGTTATTAGTTATATGCTCAAATGTGCTAGGCACTGTACAGAGATATAGGAAGGCACAGTCTTTGTATTTACAATCCAATAGTGGACATGACACAATAAGTCAGAGCTATAGCAATAGATAGGGAAATGGAAGGATGGACAGACAAGGCTTAAAAATATAAGCTCATGCAATCAGGGCTGTCCCTACGGGGGAGTGGGGCCCGGGACAATCCCCCCACTCTGGCCCAGGCCCTGCCTCTTCCTGCCCCTGCCCTGCCCCCATTCCACCCCTTCCCCAAGCCCCCACCCCACCTCTTTCTGGCTTCCGCCCCCTCCCACGAGCAAAGCCAGGAGCTAACCTGCTACCCCCCACAGGCCACCCTGGACCCTGCATCCCGAAGCATGGGGGCCCCCAAAGCACAGGGCCTTAGGGGGGTTGCCCTGGTCCATCCTATGGATGGGACAGCTCTGCCTGCAATTATTGAATTATGCACATGTCCTTTCACAAAATATATTCCCTAACATGTAGCCAAAACTCTCCTCTCTATACCCACTAAAATTCCCTTTCCAGGGAGGAGGTTGTTACAGGAAACCAAATGGCGGATTACAGTTTACCAGAAAGTGACTGTAAAGTCTCCAGTCTGGATGCCTTTCCCATTCCTCTGTGCAGTGTGTCTGGCTGCTAACTTCAGTGGGAGTTTGGCTGAGTGAGGACTGTAGGATCAGGCCCATGATATTGTCAGGTCAAGAATCTGATCATATTGCATTTTTTTTACATTGTGCTTTCTATTTATTTTTTATGTGCTTTCCTGAATTACTGTAGCATGTTAGCACTCTCCCATAGCTGATATTTTTAAGTCCTAATCCTGCAAACACTGCATGTAAGAATGCTTCTGGGATCTGACTTTTAGTCACAGTAAGATAAAGACAACACAGCTATGGTCTAATCTTGCTTCTGTTAAAGCCATAAAGAATATGCCATTGACTTTAGTGGCAGCAAGATCAGGCCCTGACTTGTCACAAGTTAAAAAAAAAAATCAGGTTTTAATCACTCTAGATACTAACCACTATAGAATAAATTGTTACAATCAGACGACGTTTTACATCTGAAAGCTTAACCTCAATGCTGCACCAAATTCTGCTTACTTTACCTTAGGCAAATTATCTTATTGACTTCAAAGGGATTACCAACAGGAATAAATTAAACAGGATTTGACCCCCTAAGTGTAATGAAAAGTTTGAAGGAATCCAGAGGAAGTAGGAGCCAATAGGGTGTTTTCTGAAATTCCTAGGTGTGTCTATGCATGAAATCACACAAACATCCCAAATGTTGATGATCAAAGTAATAGTGTGTTGTAATATATTTAGCAAGTGTAAGGGAAGCGACAGAAAAATACATAAATAGAAAAGAAGAGGTACATTCTCTGGCTTGAAAGCCATTGGAGATTTGGAGTTAAGCAACAGATACTTCTACATTTGAGGAAGGAATTTCCTTGACACTCTCCTGCAAATAATTCATTACATTTACACTGATGAGACTGCTGAAATACAGTTCTTACATTAAGCATTGTGCTGAAATTTTCATCCATGTTAATGTAGCAACATCATGGTTGCACTCAAGACTGACCAGGGAACTAGACAGCAAGCCAAGGAGATAGCATCCTCTCCCACAGAAACATTTTCTAGTTGTGTAGGAAAGTCCCCTTCATTTTCAATTTAAATTCAAAAGGCCAGAAAACATAACAAACCAGTCTGACACTCCTAAGCAGCAGACCTCCTCCCCTTCCTCCAGGTCTTCCGAGGCATATTAAATATGCACAGTAATGCTCCGCATTGACCCTTGTTAATAAAAATACAGAGAAGTTACAAACCAACCAGTAAGTCCAGAAGATCTTGACATTTACATTTTTTATTTGAACTGGAATATTATGCTCTAACTACACCAAATCTTTATCTTATTTTGGGTGCAGTAACAGTTAATCACAAACCAGGCTGAGTCACATGACCATTAATTTCTCCTGAATGAATCATGGTTCTATAGAAGTGCAGAAACTAAGGCAGAGATGCAAAGAAGAAATTCCAGAACGTTGTTGTAAAATATAAATTAACATATCAAATGGAGTAACTTAGACCAACACACAATTTCCATTTCTTTTTATTAGTAGAATTGAGTGAATGCTCCAAAAAAGTATTTTCCATCACACATTAAACAAGTTCTCCATTTTTATCTAGAGGCAATTCACAACCCTTTTTGTTTGTTTTCCAGGAACATTCATGAGTGGTTTTTTGCTTGCAAGAATGTTTCAGAAAGTAAAAATCTAATGAATTGTTGTACTAATGTTGAAAGGGCTCACAAAGCAATATTGAAATCTCTCTGATAAAACAGTCAATCGTCTCACCAAGGAGTAGAAACAATAACATGTGACTTAGGTGATCAATTAACATGCTGAATAGTGAACAACCAAATACATAGCTGAAGCAAATAGTTTATGGATAGCCCATGAGCTGAAATATGTTCTTAATTTTAAACAAATAAACATTTGTAAAAATCAGTCTGTTTATAAGTCAAAAAGCCTACATTCGCAGAATACGGTTTCCATCCTGCAAAAAATTTACACACATGCTTAACTTCTACTCATATAGCTAAGTTAAGCATGTGCATAAGTTTTTTCAGGATCAGGGCCTAAATTATTCACTATAAATAGTTTTATTTAGTCAATAAGTAAATCAGGCACAAATATTTATTTATGCAAACTATTTATAGTTATTAATATCGCATAAAATCCTTCATTCTTTGCTCACCCATTGAATTCATGGGGAATTGGAGAGGTGTAAACAATTTCTGACATTAGTAAAGTTAACTTTTAGTCTTAGACAAATAAGCAAGGTTTGATCCTGTATTCTTTATGCAGGCAAAAACAAGGAGGAGTCTGGTGGCACCTTAAAGACTAACAGATATATTTGGGCATAAGCTTTTGTGGGTAAAAAACCCACTTCTTCACTTTTGTGCGTAAAAAAGCACAAAAGCTGATGCTCAAATAAATCTGTTAGTCTTTAAGGTGCCACCAAACTCCTTGTTGTTTTTGTGGATACAGGCTACCCCTCTAATATTTTATGCAGGCAAAATTCCTAATCAGACATAGATATAATAATATGAGTGTTTGAGCTGCACTGTAATAAAAAGAATTAATGTAACATGTTTTAAGTTCTGTGTGCTGTATTTGAACCATTTAAGTCCCTCTTAAGTAGTTAAGATAGGGCTTAACTACGACCTAAATTGTGCATAGACCTTTTCTGGACCCACTGCATAGGAATGAATTTCATCATTTATGAATGGATAAAAATAAATATACAGATGTTTGGTTAACCAAGCTTGGAATTTCTATAATAATGTAGTCTGAGGCCAAGATTCCTATCTTAGTTATGCAGGTGCACATCATTGTGCATTTCATAACAATGGATTCCACACATGCAACCCCTGCAAGCTCAGCAGATGATTCTAGTAGATAAGCAACATGGGTCCATGCATCCTGGAAAAGAATCAAGCCATAAAGTTCTTTGGGTACCCAGGGTGTTAGGACAAGTATTACAATGATTTACAATATAACTAGATAATTATAATATTATCCTAAAGGAAAACAATTTATTACAGATTTTGACCCACACTTAGGAATGACCTGGAGGGCAAAAGTTGTTGCTGCCTACCTCAAATCTGGCTTGCAAAGAACACAGAAAATAACTGTGCAGCACAAGCAGGGTGCAAACCTTGTATTATCTCCTAAAGCTCGAGTAGCTGCACTGCAATGAAACAACTTTGAGCTGGAAGAGGATTCTGGGTAGTGACATGCAAATATGCATCTGTGACATTATTGATATAATCTGGGACCATATAGAACATGGTTGCAACCAAAGTCCTATAGTGGCACCGAATCTTGCATAAAGGGGGTCAAATGAGGTGTCTAAGACCAGGTTATGAGTTGCTGGTTATGATTATGCTGTCTGTATGCATGTATCATTTTGTAGTTGAAGTTATGAATATTGGCTCTGTACTGTCTGTATTTCAAACTTGTGCTGTGCTTCTGGGTGACACGCCAGACAAGTTAGTGTTAGCTCTGCCTAGCCTGCTTGATGGCCCATTAAGGATCATCAGCTATTCAACTGACCCATTGAGAGAAGGCAGATACGCCTTGTAACTCAGCAAAGTATGCAGAAACTTGCCCATGTGACTGCAGACTCCATTTTGCTGTAATTTTCCGCAGTAAGAACAAAGAAGTGTTCTTACACCTGGACAAGACTATAAAAGTCTGATGCCTCAACTCCATCTTATCTATCAGAGGGGTAGCCATGTTAGTCTGGATCTGCAAAAGCAGCAAAGAATCCTGTGGCACCTTATAGACTAACAGAGGTTTTGGAGCATGAGCTTTCGTAGGTGAATACCCACTTCGTCAGATGCATGTAGTGGAAATTTCCAGGGGCAGGTATATATATGCAGGCAAGCTAGAGATAATGAGGTCAGTTCAATCAGGGAGGATGAAGCCCTGTTCTAGCAATTGAGGTGTGAAAACCAAGGGAGGAGAAACTGGTTTTGTAGTTGGCAAGCCATTGACAGTCTTTGTTTAATCCTGAGCTGATGGTGTCAAATTTGAAGATGAACTGAAGTTCAGCAGTTTCTCTTTGAAGTCTGGTCCTGAAGTTTTTTTGCTGCAGGATGGCCACCTTAAGGTCTGCTATAGTGTGGCCAGGGAGGTTGAAGTGTTCTCCTACAGGTTTCTGTATATTGCCATTCCTAATAACTGATTTGTGTCCATTTATCCTTTTCCGTAGAGACTGTCCAGTTTGGCCGATGTACATAGCAGAGGGGCATTGCTGGCATATGATGGCGTATATTACATTGGTGGACGTGCAGGTGAATTAACCGGTGATGGTGTGGCTGATCTGGTTAGGTCCTGTGATGGTGTCACTGGTGTAGATATGTGGGCAGAGTTGGCATCGAGGTTTGTTGCATGGATTGGTTCCTGAGCTAGAGTTGCTATGGTGCGGTGTGCAGTTACTGGTGAGAATATGTTTCAGGTTGGCAGGTTGTCTGTGGGCGAGGACTGGCCTGCCACCTAAGGCCTGTGAAAGTGTGGGATCATTGTCCAGGATGGGTTGTAGATCCCTGATGATGCGTTGGAGGGGTTTTAGCAGGGGACTGTATGTGATGGCCAGTGGAGTCCTGTTGGTTTCTTTCTTGGGATTGTCTTGCAGTAGGAGGCTTCTGGGTACACGTCTGGCTCTGTTGATCTGTTTCCTTATTTCCTTGTGCAGGTATTGTAGTTTTGAGAATGCTTGGTGGAGATTTTGTAGGTGATGGTCTCTGTCTGAGGGGTTAGAGCAGATGCGGTTGTACCTCAGTGCTTGGCTGTAGACAATGGATCGTGTGATGTGCCCGGGATGGAAGCTGGAGGCATGAAGGTAGGCATAGCAGTCGGTAGGTTTTTGGTTTAGAGTGGTGTTAATGTGACCATCACTTATTTGTACCATGGTGTCTAGGAAGTGGACCTCCTGTGTAGATTGGTCCAGGCTGAGGTTGATGGTGGGGTAGAAGCTGTTGAAATCGTGGTGGAATTTTTCCAGAGTGTCCTTCCCATGGGTCCAGATGATAAAGATGTCATCAATATAGCGTAGGTAGAGAAGGGGCATGAGTGGACAAGAGCTGAGGAAGCGTTGTTCCAGGTCGGCCATAAAAATATTGGCATATTGTGGGGCCATGCGGGTGCCCATAGCGGTGCCACTGATCTGGTGAGATATATTGTCATCAAATTTGAAATAGTTGTGTGTGAGGATGAAGGCACAGAGCTCAGCAGCCAGTTGTGCTGTGGCATCATCAGGGATACTGTTCCTGACAGCTTGTATTCCATCTGTGTGTGGGATGTTTGTGTAGAGAGCCTCTACATCCGTGGTGGCTAGGATAGTGTTTTCTGGGAGGTCACCAATGCATTGTAGATTCCTCAGGAAATCAGTGGTGTCACTGCGGGTGGCATAGGGTCTGAGTAGAGAGTCCACATATCCAGACAGTCCTTCAGTGAGAGTGCCAATGCCCGAGATGATGGGGCGTCCAGGATTTCCGGGTTTGTGGATCTTGGGTAGTAGGTAGAATAGCCCTGGTTGGGGCTCTAAGGGTATGTGGATTTGTTCCGGTGTTAGTGTAGGGAGTGTCCTGAGTAGATGGTGCAGTTTCTTAGTGTATTCCTCAGTGGGATCTGAGGGAAGTGGTCTGTAGAATTTGGTATTGGAGAGTTGTCTGGCGGCCTCCTTTTGGTAGTCAGACCTGTTCATGATGACAACAGCACCTCCTTTATCAGCCTCTTTGATGATAAAGTCAGGGTGGTTTCTGAGGCTGTGGATGGCATTGCGTTCTGCACGACTTAGGTTATGAGGCAAGCGATGTTGTTTTTCCACAATTTCTGCCTGTGCACGTTGGCAGAAGCATTCAATGTATAGGTCCAGACTGTCATTTTGACCCTCCGGAGGAGTCCAGGTGGAGGAGTTCTTCTTGTTCTGTTGGTGGGAGGGTATCTGTGTATCAGTGCACTGTTCAGTGTTGTCCTGAAAGTATTCTTTGAGTCGGAGACGGTGAAAGTAGGCTTCCAGATCGCTCCAGAACTGTATCATGTTGGTGGGGGTGGCAGGGCAGAAAGAGAGTCCCTGAGATAGGACAGACTTTTCTTCTGGGCTGAGTGTGTAGTTGGATAGATTGACAATATTGCTGGGTGGGTTGGGGGTACCACAGTTGTGGCCCCATGAGGCAGGTAGGAGTTTAGACAGCTTACAGTCCTTTTTCCTTTGTAGAGAGGTGAAGTGAGTAATGTAGATCTCCTGTCTTATTTTAGTGAAGTCCGTTTGTATGGAAGTTTGGTTATTAATGAGAGTCTCTAGGTTGGAGAGCTCTTGTTTGCTGTATAGGATGCTGATCAGGTGGCTCCTCAGTTTCTTTGATAGAGTATGGCATAATCTCTCACTGTGGTCTGTGTAGTATGTAGATAGCAGTGGATTTTTTACCTTTAGTCCATTTGGTATGATGTCCATCCGTTTGGAAGACTCCATCTTGTCTTCAATACTGCTTCTTACCTCTGGAGGGACTTTGCTACAAACTGAGGATCTGAACAAAGGACTGAAGGACCCATCCCAGCGGGGGATGTACTCCAGACACTTGATTTGAACCTGCAATTTATTCCATCACAGCTACAAGCCTGAACTAAGAACTTTGCCATTACAGTATGTAATTGATTCTATTTAACCAGTTCTAGCTCTCATCTATATCTTTTTCCTTTTATGAATAAACCTTTAGATTTTAGATTCTAAAGGATTGGCAACAACGTGATTTGTGGGTAAGATCTGATTTATATATTGACCTGGGTCTGGGGCTTGATTCTTTGGGATCAAGAGAACCCTTTTTTCTTTATTGGGGTACTGGTTTTTATAACCATTTGTCCCTATAACGAGTGGCACTGGTGAGGACACTGGGAAACTGGAGTTTCTAAGGGAATTCCTTTTGTGACTTGTGATTAGCCAGTGGCGTGAGACCAAAGGCTTCTTTGTCTGACTGGTTTGGTTTGCCTTAGAGGTAGAAAAACTCCAGCCTTGGGCTGTAACTGCCCTGTGTTAAGCAATTTATCCCGAATTGGCACTCTTAGTTGGATCCTGCCAGAACTGCATTGTTACAGCATCCTAAGCATTTCACTATACAGTAGAACTGCTTGAACTCTTTCTGATCTTGAAATTAATTTACCCAGGCCAGATACAGTCCAGGATTAGAGTTGGGTGAAATCTTTCATCCAAAACTTTTCTTTTTTTTTTGGCGGGGGGGGGGGGAGGGGGCGGAATGCAGATTTGTCAATATGAAAAAGTTTTGTGAATTTGTGTCCATTCTGCCAAATTGTTTGTGTCAGAAGAAAAAAATTCTGAAAAAAGTCTAAACTTTTAGTTTTGAAATGATTTGTTTTTTATTCAAAATGACTTTTTAAAATTTAGTTGAATTTTATTATTTTTAAAAAATATTAAAAATTCTCAAAATTGAAATAAAACAGGGATGGGAATTAAATATTTTAACTTTTTGGTTCACCAAAAATTAAAAAAAGATTAATTTTGGGTCAATAAAAATAATAATTTCTTAACTTCCAGAAACCAAAAATATCAGTTATTTGCGTGGATCTTGAGGGGTGTCTTCTGAAGTTTCTACGTTGAGGACCTGGTATCTATTTGAAACTTCTAGTGTGTGGAATTCAATGCATTTAAAAGCACAAACACAAATGCTATAGCTTTTCCCAGAGCTCAGATACCAATATTGCTATAGCATGGATTATCTGACAGCTTTCTGGGTATTTCCATACTATTGAGAATATCACGCCTAGAAATAAAGCCATTGCTAATGGATGGCCATAGTATGTATGTACTGATGACTCTGATCAACTATCCTTTAATATGATTAAGCAACATAAATCTGGACACACGTGGATGGCAGCTTGGCCCAACTTGTAAGAAAATCAAGCTTTCCTGCAAAGAGTTTGCCAATCATCTAAGGAAGACAGATGATCCCTGTTGTAGAGTCACTACTCAGAGAAATCAAAAGAACATTCTTCAAGGTACAGGAAGACAACAGAAAGGTATGCTGTCTTCCTGGAACCAAGACACAAGATGTCACTCTAAGATTGGATAGGCTTCTAAAGCTGATGCACAAGGACCTTTGGTGATTGTTCATATTGGCACTAATGACACTACATTGCAGATAGTAGTTAACTTCAGGGAACTCAGAAGTGTGCTGAAGAAGACTTTCCAAGTCTCTGAGATCTTTCCTGTCCCACATGCGAAGGAAGACAAAAAGCAAAAGATTCTAGAAATGAACCAGCTGGCTGGGTAAGCAGTCTAAGATGGAGGGATTTGGTTTAGTGAAACATTGGGCCTAGGGTGACCAGATTTCCCGATTTTATATCTATCCCGATTTTTGGGTCTTTTTCTTATATAGGCTCCTATTACCCTCCAGCCCCTGTTCCGATTTTTTAAACTTGCTGTCTGGTCACCCTAATTGGGCCACTTTCCCTGGGGAGAGGGAACTGTATAGGTTGGATGGCCTCCACCTCGATAGAAGGGGTGGGACTGATCTCCTTGGCAACAGTTTGGCTAGAGTTGTCAGGAGGGAGCTAAACTAATAGAAAATGAGAGGGTAAAAAAAAAAATAAGGGAAGATAGGAGCACTCAGCACAAAACTGAGATGCTGAGAACAAAATTAGTCAAGGAACCAAAGGACATGATGAGAAGAAACTCTTGAATTTTCTATACTCAAACACTAGGAGTCTGGGTAACAAACAAGAGGAACTGAAATTTCTCATTTATGACCATAAATTTAATCTACGAGGTATTATTGAAACTTGGTGGGATGATGTATATGATTAAAATGTTAAAAATCAATGGTCATAACCTATTTACGAAGGATTGAGTAAGCAAAAGGAAAGGGGGATTGACACTAGGTCAAAAACAGCATTACCTCTTTCTGAGTCACTGGTAACTTGGAAGAAAATGATCTTGAATGCTTTTGGATCAATGTCCTACAGATAAAGCACAAGATGGGATAATAGTTGGTGTCTGCTATAGATCACAAAATCAGACTAGGGACCATCTGCCTCCTTATGCACCCATCTATAATGTGTAGGAAAAACAGATGAGTACTCATGGGGGACACTTACTTGTGTGACAGAGACATTCAAATGGCTGCATGTTTTAGTGTACTAGCCTCATTTTACTGAGGAAAATCTTGGTATGCAGGGGCAGCTCTATGTTTTTTGCTGCCCCAAGCATGGCAGTCAGGTGGCCTTCGGCGGCATCCACTGGTCACTTGGATTTGGTGGCATTTCTCTGGGTGATCTGCTGGTCCCGTGCCTTTGGCTTACCCGCTGCCAAATTGCCACCGAAGCTGCGGGACCGGTGGGCCTCCCTCAGAAACGCCGCCGAAGGCTGCCTAACTGCCGTCCTCACAGCGACCGCCGGGCCACCCACCGTGACTTGCCGCCCCACGCACATACTTGCTGCGCTGGTGCCTGGAGCCACCCCTGATGGCATGACAGACAGCACACAAAATCAAGGGAGTTACACGTAGTTGCATTCCTCAGTCATTTTAGAACTTGTTTCCATTTCAAAAGGCTCAAAAATGGGGGCCTGGCTCCTAATTAAATCAATGAGTTTTAATATTTACTTCGGTTGGAACAGGACTGAACTCTTGCGCTCTCTCTCATTCTTACATAAAGATATGGCGTTACTTACATTTTCTTTGCTGGAGAGGAAATGTACCATGTGGTTAACAAAAGTCCTGATCTTGCTCCCACTGAAATCAAAAGCAAAACTCCGATTGACATTAGCAACAGCAGCAGGACTGAGCACAATCACAGATTTTCTACTACTCACAATACGCTTTCTCAAATTTCCCTCCTGTATAATTTGTATCATTCAAGTATAAATAACTAATTTTCCTGTTCAGGGTGCTAAACAATTCGGCAGGCTATCCCCAGGGGTGACTAGATTGTGATTTCTTTTCCCCCTCTTTCAAGCAGCTGAATATTGGGGTTGTGTGTTTATTTTAAAGATCAAGAATTAAAGAGTATTTGCCCTTCTCCTTCCTACAGCAAGGGACTGAACCAGAATAAACAGATCTAGGCCTGTCATATTTCATTACTGGTTTTATAGCTACCTTGTTCAAGTTGTTCTGATCCACCAAGAAGCTTTTAAACTGACTGGAGATTTATCCCTAAAACCATTAACACTGTTTAATATCAGGTGTATATGAATCAAAAAAATTCTTCATTAAAATACTCCCCATGACAAATACTATGAATGCCCTAGTAATTATGGGTGGGGATTTTCGTGCAGTGGCTGATCATGCCTTGGAAAAGAGCCATGGCCTTATGGATTCAAATACTAAGCTATCTCAATCCTTGCAGCCCTCATTTGTGCTTTTGGGAATATAGGACAGGTGTGGCAGTTACTAAGCCTGGGTACTTGAGAATTCACCTTTTATTCCCAGGTGCCTGCCACTTATTCTTGTTCAGACTTGTTTTGGGTCTACTGAGTTTCATTTAAATCACATGTACAAGTGATACATAGTATTTTTCTTTCAGGCCACGTAGCTACTTCATTTTTTCCACATATGTAGCTCTTCAGCCTCGCCTCTCCTGTCACATTGTAGGAATGGGAACATAACAGATGGCAGTGAGAAACCTATTATTTATCCCTGTCCACATAAAAAAACACCCTTTTCATTTGCCTTAGATAACTAAAAAGCCTTATATTAAGCATAGTGCACACTATAAATACTGAGGTAAAATTAGCTAGGGCTTTCACCCCAGTCCTACTGAAGTCAACAGCAAAACCGCCAATGATTTTAATAGAGCAGAATTGGACCCCCAGTTATCTAAGGCAAAACTGAAAAGAGTTTAAAGGCAGCCACAGTTTGATATTCAGTTTAAAACCTTGCTAGAACATGGCAGTCTTCTCTTTAGATAAGGCAGTCTCAGAAAGGCCTAGAAATTTAGGCACCTATGAGCAATGTGATGCACATATATCTTTCTTCCAGATCAAGCTGTTCTTCTTAGAGAATATGGAAGAAGGGGATACAGAGGAACTTGATTCACATTTTTCAAAGCCAAGTGCTCCAAATTAGACTCCTGTATCAATATTCAGCTGTTTAAATATAAGTTCCCTGATATTCATAGGTGATGAGCATCTATAGCCTCTGTTGACGTCAGTGAGATTTATGGTTGCTCAGCACTCCTGAAAAAAATCAGGCCATATATTAGGTACCTAACTTTAGGCACCCAGGTTTGAACATATTGACTCTTATATAATAAATTTCACAATAATATCAAAATCATGTGTCCTAACTGCATTCTTGTATTCTCTCAAGAAAATGTGTTAGACTACAGAAAAAAATATGCATCTTGTGACCTGGCATTAGCATTCTATTTATGAAAAAGCCAGCATGAAAGTAAATAAAATTTTAAAATACAGAAATATGCAAGACTAAAGACAAATTGCTAAATGCAGATTCATTAGATCTGAAAATGTAAGGAAAAATTAAGGCACATACTGTTTTTCTTTATGAACAAAAACATTTGCAGAAGAAAGTACAAATAATGAGCATAAATCTGAGATCACACAAAAAATAAAAATTATTAAAATAAGGACTAAATAGTTTTCACACTCTAGGTGATAGGTGATGAACCTTCTTACAAGTGTTTGTAAGGCTTAAGGGAGAGTATGGCTCTTTAAGTAATGATACCTGTACTTTAATATAACTATATATTATTACAATATGCACAATATTATAACTGGAACATTGATATGGGAGCCCACCTAGAACCAAACAAATTGGAAAGGATTCTATCCTAGCAGGGATTTGGTAATTTTGGTGACACTTGAATTCAAGAATTATTGCACATGGACCAGTTACCTGGTGGTAAGTTGTTAAGGTGTGCACATAAATGGCATATCTAGACAGCATTTATCAATTTTCTTTCACTATTAGTTGGAAGGTTTCTTCAGTTTTCTGTATTTCCTGAAGTCTCAGTCTAGTTCTCACTGAAATGAGGAGTTTATCTTGCAAACACTTAAGCATGCATGTAACTTTATTCATGAGTAGTTCCACTGAGTTGCTAGCATTGTATACTACTCATATGAATATGGTTATATATGTGGTTAAATGTTGGCAGGACTGGGTCCTAAAATGATGAGTTTAGTCTAAATTTTACTTACCTCAAATTTCCCTTATGAGGATTAATGAATGTAAGGCACAATTTGAGGTCCCAGGAAGGCATATTAGAAAGACACATTATTCAAGTATTATTAGGGCATGGCTAATGTTCCATATTTACCTTGAATTGTTGTTTATACCATTGGTGTAATATGAATTAAATCACAAATGAAAAGTTGCAGGCTGAATATACCATTAGAGAAAAACATCAAACAGTTTCAACTGGGGAAAGAACAAAATTGAAGTTGAAGATGTTAAAACAAATGTTTGGCGATTGGTGAGGAAATAGTCCCAGGTAGCAGTGAACTGAGTAATTTGTCCAGACTAATCCTCAGAATTCTTCCTCAAGATATGTTTTATTTCTACAAAGCTTAAAAAAAAGACACATAAGACCAGAGGCCCCAAATCTTTTATTTATCTGGCAAAACCAAATTATTATATTTGTGCCAATGAACATTGCAATTGTGCATACAAATGCTATTACTAGCACATTTCCTTTGTGTATACCAAAACACTGTGCAGGCAGGTATAGGGACAATAAATCATATTACACAGATTTTTGCATGCAGAATAGTTCTTGGTTTACACGTGAACTTGAACACCTAAATTTGGTCAAAACTCAATGTTTCATAGATACAAGAAACATAAACAAATTAACATATAGGCCTAAGTTTTCAGAATTGCTGCATGCATTGCCTATGACTGCTGATACAAATAGCCAGAATTACAATAATGCATATGTAAATAAAATATGCAAATAAGTACCTATATATATTTGTGTGCACAGTATTCAGGATATCTGGGCTGTTTCTGGTGGTATAAAAGCTGTTACTCCTATAGCCCCTGCACACTGTCTGAGGCATTGTGTGTGTGAGAGAGAAAAATCAGTTAATCCAATAGCCCTGTGCATTCAGCCTGGGACTGTGTGTGTGTGTGTGTGTGTGTGTGTGTGTGTGTGTGTGTGTGTGTGTGTGTGCACGTGCGTGCACGTGCGTGCACGTGCGTGCGCCGCACACGGGGGGCTAAAAGCTATTATGCCAATAGTCTCCCTCCACACTACCTGGAATTGAAGGAGACGGTAAAAATGCTTACCCTGATAGACCTGCCCCCCACCTCTGAGATTGGGGTAGTGGTTAAACAGAAATCTTACTGTTTGGTCATGGGGTTTTGATAGGAACATGGGTAAGAACACCATCTTTCTTTGACACGAGAGGCTGTTAGTGGGAAGGACATTTCCAGAGAGGCGCTGGATGACATTTTTTCACTTTCAGCCCAAAAAGTTGAATCTACATTTGAGAAGTAACCAAGTTCCTCTTATACAATGCTAGGAGGGGGCTCATCTGTTGCCCAGTTCAGAAGAGCAATAATGTTAGCTTGGTTTCCTCTCGTTGTCACTAAAATTTCTCCTGACTGAGGCCAGGCTGGTTTGCTTTCAGGAAAGCAGTGTGGCAGATAAGAATTACTCCTGGGGCAAATCTGCACCACTGCGCAATGCAGAATTTTGCAGAATTTAACATGAGTGCAGAATTTCCTTTCCTCCACAGAAATGGGCTGCAGTGCTGCTAGCTGCCACTAGGGGCCATTGGATTCTGCGGAGACCAGCTTACACATGGAAGACTGCTGCGGGGGAGGGACAGCTATAGGGTTCCTGGCAGCTGCAGTTCTCATTACACCCTGAGGGAAGGAGAGGGTGGCGTGTAGGAAACTCACTCTCTGCAGGCCTGGGATGGAGCATCAAGTTGTTTCTCCCTCTGGATCCCTGGGCTCGGAGGAGGGGGAGACACGGGTGTCTGGGCAAGGGGGGGGGGCAGGGGCCTGCGGTTGGGCTCTGGTGTGGCGGAGAAGGAGGCAGAGAAACAGGAACTTGGTTGTCATAGGGGTTTCACTACTCCTGGGAGAATTTTTATGTCCCTATTGTTACAGACATACTTGCTGACATGTATTTTGAAATAAATTACCAAAATAATTGAAACTGGCGTGATTATATAGTGTTATTTTGACAAATAAAATTTGCAGATTTTTAAAATATTGTGCACAGAATTTTTAATTTTTTGGCACAGAATGCCCCCAGGAGTAATGCATGTAGGCAGACATGGCATGTACACCAGAACATACAATTCATTTCCTTTGGGGGTGGGGGTAATGTTTTTTGCTTTATGTTGATTAGAATGTTCCCCAGCCTTTAATTAACATCTTACAGTCTTATCTAACTGCAGCTGCTGAGTGGGAAATGACATGTAGCTCTGCGAGATTGTGGAGATACTGCAGGAAGGGTGCAACAAAGAAACTGGGATTTAATATCAAATAGATTGTCCAATATCTACTGATACTTTTGGTTGATAAAAATTAGTTCAGAACCTAAAACAGACCCTAGAAACAGCCACAGAAGAATCTTCAAGAAATGGGGGCTGCTGGCTTGCCCATTTCCCCTGGTCCATGGCTTCTTTAGGCCAGTTTGTTATATAAACATAGCTTATCTTTGTAAAGATAGAGTTTTCTGCTTGGTGCACCTTCTAGACACCCTCTTCTACCTCCCTCCGCCCATCTCAATCAGTGTGTGTTGGGGAGGGCTATTGCAGTAGCAAGTTCTCCCCCCAGGCAATGGGGGGGGACTTTTGGGGTAATAGGTTTTACCCCCCACCCAGTCTCAGGCAGTAGTGGGGCTATTGGGATAACAGGTTTTACACCTCCCAGTCTGAGGCACTGTGTGGGTGAGCGGCTATTGGGATAATACATTTACCCCCCCCAGTCTCAGCGCGGGGGTATTGAGATAACAGCCCCCCGTGTCAGGCACTGTGTGGGTGAGCGGCTATTGGGATAATAGGTTTTACCCCCCATACAGACTCAGGCAGTGAGGGGGGGTATTGAGATAACAGCCCCCTCCCCGTGTCAGGCAGTGTGTGGGTGAGGGGCTATTGGGATAATAGATTTTACCCCCCTAGTCTCAGCGCGGGGGCATTGAGATAACAGCCCCCCCCCCCGTGTCAGGCAGTGTGTGGGTGAGGGGCTATTGGGATAATAGGTTTTACCCCCCTAGTCTCAGCGCGGGGGTATTGAGATAACAGCCCCCTCCCCGTGTCAGGCACTGTGTGGGTGAGCGGCTATTGGGATAATAGGTTTTACCCCCCCTAGTCTCAGCGCGGGGGTACTGAGATAACAGCCCCCCCGTGTCAGGCAGTGTGTGGGTGAGGGGCTATTGGGATAATAGGTTTTACCCCCCCTAGTCTCAGCGCGGGGGTACTGAGATAACAGCCCCCCCAGTGTCAGGCAGTGTGTGGGTGAGGGGCTATTGGGATAATAGGTTTTACCCCCCCTAGTCTCAGCGCGGGGGTATTGAGATAACAGCCCCCCCACCGTCACGCAGTGTGTGGGTGAGGGGCTATTGGGATAATAGGTTTTACCCCCCCTAGTCTCAGCGCAGGGGTATTGAGATAACAGCCCCCCCACCGTCACGCAGTGTGGGTGAGGGGCTATTGGGATAATAGGTTTTACCCCCCTAGTCTCAGCGCGGGGGTACTGAGATAACAGCCCCCTCCCCGTGTCAGGCACTGTGTGGGTGAGCGGCTATTGGGATAATAGGTTTTACCCCCCTAGTCTCAGCGCGGGGGTATTGAGATAGCCCCCCCCGTCAGGCAGTGTGTGGGTGAGGGGCTATTGGGATAATAGGTTTTACCCCCCTAGTCTCAGCGCGGGGGTATTGAGATAACAGCCCCCCCCCGTGTCAGGCAGTGTGTGGGTGAGCGGCTATTGGGATAATAGGTTTTACCCCCCTAGTCTCAGCGCGGGGGCACTGAGATAACAGCCCCCCCCCAGTGTCAGGCACTGTGTGGGTGAGCGGCTATTGGGATAATAGGTTTTACCCCCCATACAGACTCAGGCAGTGAGGGGGGGTATTGAGATAACAGCCCCCTCCCCGTGTCAGGCAGTGTGTGGGTGAGGGGCTATTGGGATAATACGTTTTACCCCCCCTAGTCTCAGCGCGGGGGTACTGAGATAACAGCCCCCCCCCCGTGTCAGGCTGTGTGTGGGTGAGCGGCTATTGGGATAATAGGTTTTACCCGCCCTAGTCTCAGCGCGGGGGTATTGAGATAACAGCCCCCCCCGTCAGGCAGTGTGTGGGTGAGCGGCTATTGGGATAATAGGTTTTACCCCCCCTAGTCTCAGCGCGGGGGTATTGAGATAACAGCCCCCCCCGTGTCAGGCAGTGTGTGGGTGAGCGGCTATTGGGATAATGGGTTTTACGCCCCCTAGTCTCAGCGCGGGGGTACTGAGATAACAGCCCCCCCGTGTCAGGCAGTGTGTGGGTGAGGGGCTATTGGGATAATACGTTTTATCCCCCCTAGTCTCAGCGCGGGGGTACTGAGATAACAGCCCCCCCCGTGTCAGGCAGTGTGTGGGTGAGCGGCTATTGGGATAATAGGTTTTACCCCCCTAGTCTCAGCGCGGGGGTACTGAGATAACAGCCCCCTCCCCCGTGTCAGGCAGTGTGTGGGTGAGGGGCTATTGGGATAATAGGTTTTACCCCCCTAGTCTCAGCGCGGGGGTACTGAGATAACAGCCCCCTCCCCCGTGTCAGGCACTGTGTGGGTGAGCGGCTATTGGGATAACAGGTTTTACCTCCCAGTGTCGGGGAGGGCTATTGGGGTAACAGCTCGCCCCCACCCGCGGGAAAAGCGCTCCCCAGGGTATGGGCAGGATGGGAGTGTGGAGAGAACCGACAGTGCCCAGCTCCAGGGGGTTTACCAACCCCACAAAAACAGCCCCTCTCTTTAAGAGAAGCGGGTGTCTGATTGGCTCTGGGGACTGCCAATCGGGGCGGCTATTGCATCATCTCTGCGGCAGACAGGCCTCTGATTGGCTAGGACGCTGGGCCGAAGGAGAAGGGTTTCGCAATCGCTGCTCGCCTTCACTCACCAGTTTAAAGAAAGAGACTCGGGCCCAGCCCGCGCCCCCTCCCTGATCGATACCGGTCTCGATCCCCGGGCCAGGTGAGGCGCGGGGCCGCCCCGCCGCGCGCACAAACCCTCCTCCCATCCCTGGTGAGGGGAGCCGGCCGGGCGCGGTACCCCGGGGTGGGTGCGGGATGACACCGGGCACAGGCCGAAGCGGCGCGGGAGGAAGCGGTGGCTGCTGTAGAGGAAGGGGGGGGCCTATAGGAGAGTTGTGGGAGGTTACGGGGGGCTGGGGAGAGTTGGCGGGTGGGGACGGGGTCTGTTAGAGATGTGGGGGGTCTGGTCAATGGGGCGGGGTCTGAAGGGGTGGGCATGTGTGGGGGGCTGGTCAGTGGGGGCGGGGTCTGTAGGGTTGGTATGGGGTGGCGGTGGGGGGTCTCAATGGGGCGGGCTCTGTAGGGCGGTTCGGGGTGGGGCTGGGAGTTGTGGTCGGTGGGGGTACGTGGGGGGGTCTCAATGGGGCGGGCTCTGTAGGGCGGTTCGGGGGGCTGGGAGTTATGGTCGGTCTCAATGGGGGCGGGACTCTGTAGGGGGTCGTGGAGAGGTAGGTAGAGAAGGGCGTGTGGGGGGGGCCGGGACTTTTCTCGGTGTTGAGCATGGAGAGCGTGTGATGCAATCTCCAGGCAACTCTCCTCCCCCCTGGGATGACGTCATGCTTGGCACGGAGGAGGGAGCCCGGCCGCTGCTCCCCGAGTCCCCCACCACACCTGTTTCCTGATGGGGGAGGGACACACACAGAGCGCCCATCTCCCTCCCAACCCCGTGGGGCAGCAGTAAGAGAAGGGTGAAGGGAGAGCCAGGGAAAGCCACAGACACACACTCATGCTAAGAGAAGAGTAAATACTGGCATAGGGATCAACCATAAGAGGATGATTGGGGCCTACAGTACAAAGTCGAATATCTTCTCCAGAAAGTTTATTTGTTTGCAAAATTTATAGTTGCAGTACACAAGCTTTTATTGCACTTTTGGAAATGGAAGATCCAGTCACTCAAAGACATCACAAGGTGTGATAGGAGCACAGCATGTTAATAAAAATATTTAGTATCCATATTTATGCATAGCTGGATATATTAGCTACTATGTTAAGTGATTCCTTCAGCTTTCTTTTAATACCTTAGAGATCAAAATAGTTTCTGAATAAGAATATAATCCTCAGGGTTCAGAATGAAGCCCTCCTTTCCTGTTGGATACTGTACCAGTCGTCTAATTTCCTGGCAGGAACCAGTGTTGTAAACAGCACTATGCAGGTCAAAAGGGAAGTCAAAGATAACCTTAAAAACAAAAAAGTAATTTTTAAAAAGTATCTTATATGTGGTGGTGGGGAAAGGTACTTTTTAAAAATTGCTTTTTTGTTTTTAAGGTTTTAATAGTTTAAAATGGTAGTAGAGACTTGGGAATTAAAGGTGAAGAGTGATGGTTTTGTCAAAACATTACAACTTTTTTTGTAGGGTTCCCAAAGGGGGAAACTGTATATGGCTATTTGAAAATGTATGTACTGCTGTATTTCAGCAAAATTACCTCCTTAAGATCCTGAGAATTCTGAGCTTCAGACTTCTGGTTTTTCTTCATCAACATCACAAGTAACATGAATAAAAGGGATGAAAATATGGTGTTAGAATAGGGTAGTTCTTTTGAGGGACACTTTTACAGGGGCATGAGTCATGTAGCTAGAAACTTAGATCACTGGAAGCTTTTCAAATGTTTTTGTAAGTTGAAAAAAATTTCAAAGTGTGTAAACTAAAGAGTTAATTTTTTAAAAAAGTCCTCTGTATTGTTTACAACTTGCATGTTGGGAACTTGAAAATGAAACTGACTGTAAATGAAAATGAAATTGACTGTTGACTGAGCCAGAGGAAAATATATAAATATTGAAAAGTAAACTGAATTTTAAAAGTATATTTCAATAACCTTATGATGTTGTTGGTAAGTATGTACACACCTTCATCTGACATTGTCCTTTGTTTATGGTACATGTGATGTCCTCCTCTTTGCCAGAAAAACCCAGGAAATCTGCAGTTCAGATTTTCCATGATTTTAGGGAGCTAATAATGATCTTGAATTAAAATATAGAGCCTTTTAAAAATGGGTATACGTTTTTCCTCTTTTGGACCCTTCACATTTTGAGCATTTTCATAAAACCTTTGCTGTTCCCAGACAAAACTTCATATCCCCACATAAATATTAAAAAAAATAAATTATTTGCATTGAATATACCTGACTTCGCTTTAGGCGTTCAATTCTGAAAGGTGTCAGGAAATGCCTTATCAAAATTCCTTAAAAAGTTTAAATGCAAAATTATTCCATATTGGTTGGAACAACAATTAGACACAATTTAAAAAAAAATGGGTCAAAGATGAAGTAAAAGATTTGTTTTAAAATTGGTTAACCTGTTAATTAACATATTTTAAAACCAGAGTTGAAATTACTTTGCAAGTTTGAAATTTTGTGCCTTTCCCATAACTTCTGAGAATCAGACTAATTCCTGTATCTTGTCCTACACCACAAAACTGATAAGATGACAGCTCCTGTATGATTTTTATTTTATTATATTTAAGACATTTGAAGTACTTAGTTACATTTCTTCATAATTAGATGTCATTTTTATTACATTGTTTTCTTATGACACACATAAAAAGTTGAGCTATCGAGGAAAGCATGGAAGAGGAATATTTTCTTTTGATCTTTTTTTGTGACAGCAGTTAGTGGGTAGTGGATTTAGGGCCCTGTTCTGAGCAGTATTGGTTCTGTGAGTTGAGAGTGCTTAGCAGGATTGAGCCTTTAACTGAGGTGTACAGGAAATATAGGTTTGGAGCTTTATTCTGTTGTCATTTATATACCATTATCTGGACTGAGTACAATCCTGCGGTTTTAGCTCAAGAACAGTCCCACTGAAGTCAGAAGGAAATTAGAAGTACTCAGCACCTTTCAGGTTCAGTTACTATTTGGGTAGTATAAACAAGACAGTTGATGTAAAATTATACACTAAAGGCATTCTACCTAGATGATCATAGTCAACTCTGTCTCACCTCTCAGAAAATAGGCAAGGAACAAAACTAATATATGAAGTGCTGAACAAGTGGTAAGAATTGTTACTCAAAAAATGAGCCAAATTAACATTTTGTTTGTTATCTCATAAAATCTAAACAGCCATAATAGAAGCTTCCAAAACAGTATATATGGACTTATAAAGGGACATTCTTAAGGACTTTGAAAGTGTTAATGTATTACCCTCCACTATTTATAACAGTATCTTAGAAGCTTAGGCGAAGGGAGGAATATTTGTTCTCTAGTGTGACAAATATAATTTACGCCTTTTCCTCTGCTTCTAAGAAAATTAATATGACTAGGATCATTGAAGTCAGATCTTTGTATTCTAGCTGAATGCTTATTGGGAGTTAGAAGAGTGAGCACCTGTTTTATTATTTTTTTAAAGTCTCATTCTTTATCTGATTTAAATACCATATATACTCATTCATAAGCTGAATATTTTTGGTAACAAAGTGATGCATGAAAGAGCGGGAGTCAGCTTATAAACGGGTCTACACCAAAACTTGATGATTTTAAACTTTATGGAATCATTGAATTGAATGTATAATACATTGTCGTTTTGTTTACCTGGAGCATCTGCAAGTGGCGCCACTTCCCGCAGCTCCCCCTGGCTGGAAACGGAAAACTGCGGCCACTGAGAGCTGAGGGGCTCCGTGCCTGTGAGCGCTCCTGGTAAACAAAACGTCCCAACTTGCCAGCGGCTTACACCTTGATGGGCCAGGAGCCAAAGTTTTCCAACCCCTGAAATATAGGGTTGGCTTATGAAAGGGTCATACAGTTTTTGCTACTTTTACCTATCCATTTTGCGGGGTTGGCTTATAAATGAACGGGCTATTTAATGAGTATATACGGTAATTCATATTTAGAGCCTAAAGTGTTTACAATCAGTACTTAATGTACTCCTTAGTATCACTGAGTGTAGTTGCATCCTCAAAACACCAAACAATCTCTTACATTTAAAGCAATATACACATTCAGATACCCTGCTGGTAGCTGGAAAAATGATTACATTTTGCTAGGGGATTTGCTTAAACTGCAGGCATGTGCATTGTGGCCTCCACTGGATAATGTTCGGGGTTCTACTGAAATTGGGTGCTTACCAGCTGATGCCTGTGGACCTATAACAATCCTCACTGAGCTATTACCACATATCTACTACACAGTTGTTCAAATTGCTTATTAAAGAATTATTTACTCTGGAATCTCTGCTTGTAGAAAATGGTAGAGAGACAGCCTGGGAGATCAAAGTTCTCTGTTTCAGAATAGATGCAGTACAGTCAGCAGCAGTGCAGACTTCCCAGCATTGCCAGCCAACAGTGCTGTACTCTGAACTGGACAGATCTTTTGGGAGAAAATAGTTGGTTTGATAGTCTTCGCAGAGAAGTGAAGCGCTGCAAGGACAATTGGTGCCAACTAACGTGGAGTTTTTTGTGATGTGGACATCTCTCTAGCAAGAGTTGCACTTAAACCACTAAACAGCCATCAGCTGGTGGTAACCTACGATTACTATCTGAAGTTTGAAGGTGCCACAGTCTAAGAACATTTAAAAGAGCATTTGAATAGGGAGGAAAATTGGTCTTTTCCTCCTTCCCCCAAGCTAATGCTAAAATCACATTAAATACTTACAGTAGGAAAACAAAAACCCATGAGATTTGGCAACATGAAAAGACTTGTCAAGGGTGGGGTGCTTGTTGGGCATGGGCTGTCTGGGTCCCACCTCCTCTTCAGAATCCTGAAAAGTACAAAAAGCAGTTACTGGAAGTTCTGTTACTAACATGTTCTCTAGCTGGACTTGTCCAAACTTAGTTAATAAGGGTCTTAGAGTAACGTACCTGGGTGCTAGGATAGGATATGTCCAAAACCAGCAACATGACAAAAGTTACATAAATTGAGTGTAATTAGAAGATTCACATGGGATCTGTTTGAGAGAGAGAAAATTCTGAGAGTGTTAGAGCTTCAGAGTATTATTTGGGAAGGTAATTTAGGAGACCTGAGATACCTTAGGCATGTCATTTCCCTTTTCTGTGCCTCCGTTCCCCCACCTGTAAAATGGGGATAATAATACTGACATCCTTTTATAAAGTGCGTTGAGATCAATGGATGAGAAGTGCTGTACAAGAGCTAAATAATATAATTATTATCTGAGTCAGTAAAAGACAGGAATTCTCAAATGACTCCTTCCTTTATATTGGTGTGAAGTTGCATGCCACTTTCAGTTCCTTATGTGAACATTGACATATATGAATTGCTAGTGACTGAATGAAGCCAGCTAAGAAAAAACAAGGACCCCACAATAAGGGAATTGTCTTCCGTATAGACTGACCATAACCCTGAAGATACACATTTGTCTTTGCTCTTGCAACAGACATTAATAAGCTCAGTGTCTTGTTTACAACCAGCTGTGTTGATCTGTTATCTGTGTGCAGGAGTCAGATAATCCATCTATTGTGCTGTGCTCTAAACAATCAGGTCTTGTCAGTGCAGGGTCATTTTATGCAAATAAGGTGTTTTCCCTTAATCCAACATGAAGAGAACTCAATCCTGTTTTTGACCTGTCAGTACTTGTGGGTCCCATCTGTTTTTTAAATATACAGCTTGTGTTTGCAGGCTCAGTTGCCTCAGCTTGTCTGTGGCTGAGGTAGTTCTCTTAATGTGACTATCTGTCACAGCCTTCACATGGTACATGTTCAGCTTGTACATTCCTGGTTTGCCTTGATTTCTCACGCATTGGCTATACATCTTGCCTCTTTGCTGGGTACAACTGATTATGATACTTCTCTCTTACTTGCTTTCGCTTTTCATGTCCTGGGTTGTTTTATGAAGGGTCTAGAGGATACAGTAGAGAAATTTGCAACTTTTTGTGAATAGAGTTTTGATTTGGAAACAGTAGAATTCATACATACATTTAAAAACAGTGCTTGAAAATGTAGCGTAGTTGTAACCCTGTCCGTCCCAGGATATTAGAGAGACAAGGTGAGTGAGGTGATAATGCTGGTAAGCGATGTGTGAGATTGTATATGTGGTGACTTACAGATTTTTCAGGCATCTGTGCTGTTCTTCTCTCTCTCTAAAGTGGAAGTCAGAGAACAGGAAGTAGGACAGAATTCTCTTAATGGAACCATGTAATAAAAGAAGACAGTATCGATTAGGAAACCAATACTTTAATACTATCTAAGTTTCTCGTGACATCACAGTCTTCAAGCTCTGGCCTCACTGTACAGACTGTTACCTTAATGCTTCTTGCATTTATTTGAATGCATAATCATTCAACTAAATACAGTTGTGTATTTCAATGCATGATGCTCAATTACACACATAGTGCATTGTTATAAAGTTGGTTTTCTTTTAGCCTAACTTTGCTTCGATTGACGTTAATGGTGTGTACACTTAAGCACCTTGTTAACTGTTTGCAGAATCAGGGCCCTAAGTTATTGACAAGCTTGAAAGTTTTTTCATCTTTATTTATAGTCACTTGATTCATTGCTAAAAGACCGTCTTACACATTTCTTATATATAAAAAAATCACTTTTGTTCTGAGGAGAAGCAGAGAAATTCTAGCTCAAAGGGTAACTTGTTTGGAAAGTTATAAAAGTGTCAGAAAATAGGGACTTTGGACTTCTTGGCCATAACTACTATAAATACAATGATACCCTTCATGGTGACAGTTTGTGATCAAGAATATATTGTAAGAATTTCTTTTGCAAGGCTACTTGTTCTCCTTAAAAAGAACAATTAGCATGTTAAGCTAACACTTTCTCATTAAGCTAACACTTTCTCATTAATCATTTTGGCTGCTACTTCATTTTGTCACAGTATTGTGAACTGAAATGGGAACACTTTATATCGGAAAGCATTCATTCAGACAGAACAAACATGAATCAACTTTGCAGTTTAAACACATAAAAAATATTTTTCATTTACCTTAAATGAAGTAGTTATTCCACTCTATTTAGCATTGTTAGGCCTTAATTGGGGCATCATAGCTTCAAAAAAACAGACCCAAGTGAAACAAGTTAAAAAGAGGGCAGATAAAAGGTTTGGAAAATATTGTAAGACTTATTCAGCCTAGAGAAAAGGAGATAAATTCGAAACTTGTCTACATGTATGTACAGGAAGGGATAATCTAAAGAGGTCAAGGATCAACGATTACTGTTGCATCAAGAGTCAGACTATTAATAGGTTTACGCTGCAGCAGTGAAAATTCAGTCTGAAAATTAAGAGGAACTGTATAATTGGAGAAAAAGTTAGACAGTAAAACGTGTTGCCAAGATTGGGGTTATGAAACTGGAGCTATTCAAGGGTGGCTAGACATCAGGGATGGTTTTGGAATAACTGAATTCATCCAAGCATAATATCGGGAGGTTGACTAGATGACCCACTAACAATCCCTTCCAACCGAAATGATTCAATGAGACTTCTGAAATAGCTCAATAATGGCAGTTTCTCTGTTTCCAGCATAATAAGCTGTTACTACCAGATAGATGTGCCAGCAGTAGTGTACCAGCACTAATGCTAGTGAAGTATAAGATCATAGCTGAACATAGCATTTTAAATGTTTCACAGAATTTATTTTTCTGTTAGGTTCAACTTGCCCTTAATCCATGTGAAGATTTGCTGGCAACATATTATAGAAGTTATTAACAGTTTTTCAACATCTCTAACAAATCATATTGTGGTGTTGAAGAGTCTGTCCAAATGAGCAAAACATCACAGCAGAACACCACTACAGAAGCAAACGGTATAAGTGTGATTTACACACAAGCACACACAAGTGGTTTGCAACAGGTTCCTCAGCTGGTGCCAGTTAGTCCTGGTGGTGGAGGCAAAGCCGTGGCTCCAAGCAAACAGGGCAAAAAGAATTCCTCTGTGGATAGAAACAGTGATGAATATCGCCAACGCAGAGAGCGCAACAACATGGCGGTGAAAAAGAGCCGGTTAAAAAGCAAGCAGAAAGCTCAAGATACGCTGCAGAGGGTCAACCAGCTGAAAGAAGAAAATGAACGTTTGGAGGCAAAAATTAAGCTCTTGACAAAGGAACTTAGTGTACTTAAAGACTTGTTTCTTGAGCACGCACACAATCTTGCAGACAATGTGCAACCTATTGGCACTGAAAACACCACCACAAACCCAGATAACTCCGGACAGTAGACACAATCTTCAAACTTCACAACCTCGTGGACTGAACATTAGAGATGCAGCCCTCTCTGCACTACTCATTCAGTACAGAGAAGGAATGCTGTTCTAACTTTTTAAAGATCATCTTGTGGGTATTTTTTCTCCTTTTAGGTTTAACACTGAAGATTTGATACAAATAAAATGTAAACTGTTTTGAGTATGTTTTAAAGTGTTCAATATTTTCTGCTCTGAAAGGTTTGGTTAAACAAGTAAAAATGATCTAAATGGACAAAACTAGGAGCCTCATGTCAGTGAAATTGGATTTCTACAGCAATGTACATTCACCATCTTATATTTTGCATATTGTAAGGAGTACAGTTGGGAGGTTTTACTGCAATACTGATGGATAATTAGATGAAATATCTGTTCAGTACCCTTTAAAATGTATTTCTTAAGCAGTCTTTTCTACATTGTGTATTACAAAACTTCAAAGGCCAGGGCAGAAATTTGTTTTGTAATTTGGTGGGCTACTTCAATTGTGTAGCACAAGCCCTATCCAAGATAATGTAGATCTCTCTTAGTCATAGTTAACGGGGAGTGCCTACTAACAGTGCCTAGTAATGGTGAGCCAGGGTGCTTACTAATGTTTTCTAAAGACTACTACATTCTTTGTGAGAAATTGTAATGTATTATGACTGACATACACAGAAAATTGGCTCACAACCTGTAAATGGCTGTCCGGAAGCATCATGTATAGGAGGTAAAGTAGGATGACATTTTATTTTTATAACCCCTTTAAGTCTGTGTTCAACATGCTAGCATTATTCATATGGTGACGTTGGGTCCTTATAGCATCATGTTTTGGTCTCCTGAAAATGTTTAAGTTCTGTAAAATAATTGCTTATTAGAATCACGCTGCTGCCAAGATGCAGGTATCAGGATGAGAGTAACACACACACCTTGACTAAAGCAATGAAAGGGCTAATGCAGAACATCTGTTCAATCACAATGTAGACTACTTGATCCGTACTACCATACAATACCAGTTATATGGCTGTTTAGTTTAGCAACTGATATCCTGCAGAAATCCAAAGTAATTTTAAAAAGAAATGCCTTTAGTTTTAATAACTGATGCAGCAGACTTTCCTGTAGACACCATTGCCATGCGAAGGAGTATTTTGAATCTTGTTTTATTTTTTTGAAACAAACAGATTCTCTCTAACAATGTTTTTTTTCTTAAATTTGATAAGTCCCTTACTGTGACCCATAACGCAGCAGTATGTATTATACTGAGGAGTTAAACTAGAAAAATGAAGCAGGAACTTTGATGTAACCTTAATTTATTTTCATTTTTAAATGTTCCATTTATGGTATGTGCGTTACATATAACCCGTGCGTCTGGCTAGTGAACTATTACCTTAGTTTTATTTCCCTCCTACATTACTTGTTTCCATACTTGACTTTGTAGTATGATTGTGTGTATTGTGTATGTATTTAGGAGGAGAACTTGGGTAAGATCTTGGTTAGATGCTAAGTTAGAAAATAAAACTTACAAAACATCCATTTTGAGTTTAAACTTTTACTGCAAAGATCATCAACCAAGAAAGACTTTTACAGCTTGTCCTAGTTCATGGAAGTCTTTTACAGAGAGAAATTTTCTGGTTCTGGTCACAGCTTAAGTAGGTAGGGTTGAAATATCAGAAGCTAATAAAAATGTTTTGCCTCAGAGTCTAGATCGTGCTGCCTCTTCTTTGCCCTCATGCATAATAGAAGCAACAGCATATTGGGGCCCAGGTGGAGCCTCTACCTTATACCCATGATTTCCTTGCCTATTCTAATGAGGATCACTGCCTGCAGGGACAGGCTAGGCCACAAATGGTCTGAGTAGAATCCTTTTCAGCTAACCTTATTTGTACATTAGTAGCTCATTATGGTGATGTTGGGGCAGCTTAGCCACATTTTCTTTTCTTTTATCTTTTCCTGAATGTATTAAAGAAACTGGCCAACTTATTTTCATATAATCTAAATATAAAGACAACATCCATAGTTGGAAGGAGTCTGTAATGGAGCTTTTAAGGGAATCCAAAGCTATTTAAAAAGGTGGATCAGTATTCCTTGATATAAATTAGGAAAGTGAGGCAGAGAGATTCAGGGCCTGTTTTTTTTATAGGTGTTGATCAGCTCCATTTCCATTGGCTTCTGCCACATGTACTTTACATGACCCACAGATGATCAGTACTTGTGGAGAGAACGCTAGGATTATTAGCCTGTTGTCCTGCAGCAAGTCAGTGTCAGACTAGAAATAGAATGGTAGCGATTTACATAAAATAAGGTTGTTCAACTCAAACTGCTGGCAAGAAGGTTTGGAGGTCTCTGCTGTAGTGGGAGCTGGACTTATTTCTGGTATATATTTGGAACATCAGCTCTCCACTGGTGATTAGCAGTAATTTTCTGAAGAGTCACAGGGAGCCTGTCCCCATTCTTCATCTATCTTCTATTAAAAACCCTTTTATTCAGTCAATTAAGGCATGTCCAACAATTGTCCAAAAACCAGCTTGGTCTGAAGTCTCACTCAGAAAAGCTTCTAGAGTTTAAGTTCCACATCCACATTCCTGGAAACTGCACTGGAGCCAGCATATTAATGCTATTATGAAAACAAATCAGTGGGAAAAGGTGCCTTGGGAGTATTTCCTGGTTATTTGTGCCTATGCAATGGAAAAGCCGCAAATGCTGAAGTTATTCACTTTAGTTGTATTTTCTGAGAAATGGTTCAGGCAGAAGAGCCTCCTCCCGCCCACATTCCTATGGCTGAGCTGTGGAACATCCCATTAAACATCAAAGCATTGGACCTGTTTAGGCTCTGTATTGGCCCTAATTTCCCTACAGGGAATTGGTGGCATTCTCTTGCCAGCTTCTAACTACCTGAGGCCTGATTCTCAGTGACAGTAAGTCCATTTTACATTGCTCTGGCAGTGTAAGGGGGTATTAAAGTGGGCTTACATTACATTTACACTTTATATTCACTTTGTAAAATGCATCCCCAGGGACCTTTGAGTACTACTCAGTTATAAATGATAATCTATAAAAACATGTAAATCCTTGTATTCTTGTGAATGAAATCTAGCTTTTTATTTCAGAACTGAACATTCAATACTTTTGCACAACCCAGAATTCAGTCCAATTGCACGCTAAGTTTAAGAAAGATATACAGTATGATTCTTCAAAGCTATATTTGCTATTTTTACTTCCGTGAATATGTAACTTACTTTCCATTTCTTTAGTATGGAACAACCTGGTTAAAAAAAAGCGGAGTTTTGCCAAGGCAAGTGTTGTGAGTTATTAAATCCATTGGGCATTAAGTTTTTTGGGAGTGGAATGTCATATATTTAAGTTGACTATTGTAGCAAGCACCAAAAACTTTTAAAAATGAAATTTGGTTTTGTTGCTATAGATGTGCTTCCTCTTACTTTGTTAATCAAGGCAACCTTGCAGTAATTACCCAAAGGTCCATTGTATTGGGGTTGAATGTGCTGACACAGAATCGCTTTTTTACTACAGAATTTTTTTAGGGTCTCAAAAGTGCATGGGTTTTGAGGACAATTGTGTGGCTTTCAAAATGGCTGAGCCCTTAAAAGAGAAAACAGTCTTAAGGATGCCACTCTTCCTGTGCTTATACTGAGGATGAAATTTCCATCTTTTTTAACTTTCATGCTCATTACAGTATTGTTGACACAACTCTTCTCAAGATGAGGGTGGCATAGAATAACCACTGTACTGTGTATCCTGTATAATTGCAGCAAACAGATAAGACACATAGCCAGGTATCTGAGGCAAGTAGACTACAGCCCTCATTACACATTTTCATAGTTGTAGTTGGCCTCAGTAAGTTTTGGAAACACGTTCCATATCACAAGTAAAGCTATAGCCAGATCATGGAAGGGCAGTTTCCCCTGCAGAATGCCATGATTTGTGCAAAGATTCCAGACTCTTAGCATTTACTGGAAAATTATAGTCTGTTTCAAAAAAATTCCTTTTAACGCTACACTCACTGGTTCTGATTCTGAGTCAGTGTAAATCAGTACTAACTATTGAAGTCAACTGAATTACACTGATGTAAAATGAGAAATAGGCCCTTTATAGTCATGTTGGTTGTGAAACTCATTACTCTAATTCTGAAGACAATTGCAAGGCAAAGTTCCCTCCTCTTCCCACTGCTCACCTCGTCATTTAAAAATCAGTATTACGATATTGTTTGTATTGCAGAAGCACTTAGGAGCTCCAGTCATGGACCAGGAATGATCACATATTTAATCTATGTAGAATCCTTGTTTGATGATTCCCATCATTACTGAAAAGAGCTCTGTCTGCATTACCCCCATAGACAAAGGCATACTCCATTCTTTTTGCCTGAGGTTCTTATATCATATCATGCCTTTTCCCATCCAAGCTGATGATCTAACATGTGACTCAGAAAGGAATTAAGGACAAGACTTGGCAGTCTAGCTATAATTACTCCCCACACCCAAAAATGTTTATTTTTGTCCTTTTCCTTTTCTAGCATCTGCCATTGTTCTCTGTATCACAAAAACTGGAGCCTAAGCATCTGAGTGGTCTCTTACCTGTGCATTGCCTGCCAACTCTCCTCCAGTAAGCAAGGCTGGACAGCGTTTCATCAATTCTGTGTGGTGTTCAACACAGGCCTTGGTAACTTTGAGATACGCACCCTCTTTCCTGGCAGCTGAAGATTCTGCTGCTAGGACACAGCACTTGGAGGTTCCTGAGCTGGTCACTCATCTAGCTATTTAAATTATAGTGCCAAAAAGTTAGTATTTCAGACTTAAAAAAAACCCAACTACACACACTCCAAACTCAGGCAAGACAATATCATGAGTTGTGCACTCTGTGCACTAACAATGTGCTCTCCAGTTTCTTCTAGTTTAAAATAATTAAACACTATGAAAAGATTGAAAAGTGATTTGTTTGCATAGGGACCTTTCTAACAGCAGTCAATGCGCTTGCCTTACTTGACTAGAGAAGTGCCCAGACTGCAGTGTGTCCCTTTAAATACACAAACCCATTGACACAAGAGACTAAAGGTTCATTATTTTAAATGACATGTAATTGGGGGATCAGTTTCAAGAGAGATTGTGCTGAATCTATTGTTAGTTAAATAATACACAACTATTGTCAAAGGAATAGTAGCATGGACCTTAACTCCACCAAAGGCTAGTCAGAGACAAGGGTTTCCTTACCTGGCTCCCAGCTGTTCCAGCACACACAGGCTATTTAACATAATACATCAATCTTACTTCTCTTCCTTGGAAACCTGCAGTTCCATGGGGTAATATAGGGACACAGTGGATTACTTCTATTGTTAACTGTACAACTCAGACACATACTAGTACTTTTCTCTTCTTCCTCAGTAATTGGTGGGATAAAGTCTTCTAAACTGGAGATTTCAACGTGTACCTATTTCAATGGGGTTTTTCAAGTTCATTTTGGATTTTATGCATTAGTTATTCATGCTGATTATACAGGACAAGCATATCCCACATGCATATATAGAGACCGGTAAGCAAGGTTCTATGCAATCTAAGGCAAGCTTGACATAAATTTTGTGACAAAATCCCCTGCATTCCTCTGTTTGTACAGCACCTAGCACAGTGGGGGTGTTTAGGTAATACTGCAGTATAACAGATTTCAACATTTACACCCCACTGATACGGTTGGGGCAATGCACTCCTCTCTTTAGGTGTTTTTTTCAGGCTGGTTGCAGACTCAGATTTGTTACCAAGTTATTAAGACCTGCTAATGTAAGGTCTGATCTGCACACAGCTTTTGTAGCAGTTTAACTATGTCTGGTTAGAGGTGAGATCTTTTAGTTATACTGGCAACCCCTAGTGTGGATGCAGTTATTCCCCTTCCTGCATGGGAATAGCTATATTGGTATAAGTATGCACATTAGAGAGACTTGTACCACATTAACTCTCCCAGGAAAGTTAGCGTGATACAATCTGTATGTTTAGATGAGGTCTAATGTCCACACAAGTGCATTGCACCAATTTAACTAAATCAGTTCAGGCCTTGGCTACACAAACTTGCATCAAAGTAACTAATTAATTCACTCCCTTTATTATTTCAGTGAAAGTCTGTGTGGACTTGTCCATCCTAGGGGGAAAACGTGTTAGTAAAAACATGATAGCTAACACACTTGAAAACCCTAGAAGAAATGAGCAAGCTGCAGTTATAACCTATTCCCTTGACCAGCTAACATATTTAAAACGTTAGCTCTCACAGCTAACAAACCAAACAAATCTTTCATACCCCTAGTGTGAAGACTTTTTAGAAAAAAAACTACCCTATTTTCATAGTTTTTAAGTTGGAAAAAAAATTACTTTAGGCTATATCAAAATAGGGTACCTACTCCAACAGAAGAGTGGCCACACACTCACTAGCACCAAACTAACAAACAGTGTGAGTTAGTGCAGCAGAGAGATCTTTCGGTGGCTGTTTGAGTGTATAGCCGCCCTTTGTTAAATCAGTACAGTGTGTGTAGACCAGGCCTTGGGCAGACATCTTTGCATGGGCTATTCTCGACTCTTTCTTGGAAAGGTTTTTTCCCCACAATCACAAGGGGAAGATACCGTACTTAGTATTTTATAAACAAAAGCTGAGATTCTAGAGCAGAGTTCTGCAGAAAGAGGTAGATTTTATGGTGACAAATTTAATGGGGCCCTGACTACAAAGAAAAATTTGAGAAAACAAAACTAGATCTAGAGAAACATCTGGGACATGTTTAATGGAAGAGGTATAAATATGTCAGTCGTGTGACATTTATTTTGTTCTTTCTCCTTTCAGAACATTTGTTCTTTGGTACATGTTGAAGCACAACCAGCTTTGCCTTGTACAGTATTATTTGCTCAACCTGTTCTACAGCAACAGGGAACAACGTCTGCCAAGATTAATCATGGAGGAAGGGGGAAGCCTATTAACTAGACACAGGTTATATTCTAGTTGAAACAAATCCAAAATTGTATTTTCTAAAACCTGTAAAAAGTTACTTTCAAATAATCAAAGCTATCCAACCAAAGCAAATGACAGTTTCAAAGTGCCCAGAGCAGCAGAGTCGTGAACTAATGGGTGTGTTCAGAGTATGATTACAGAAATGTACTTTGACTTATCAGGAATATAGATCCTGATCGAGGCCAAGAAGTGGTGACACAGGCACAGTCTTGCACTGGGTAAACTGGTCAGGGGGTTTTGGATGGAGGAGAGCCTAGAACGTTGTTAGACTCTCTCTCGGTATCTGTTCTCGTAGCTGCAAAGTTATTGCAGTAAAAACTGGAGTCCTTTTCATTAGGACGTTTCAATAGCTACCAGCTTGTTAGGGGGGCATGAAAAGCAGGGGAAGGATTAATGCAGTTACAGACAAGCCTGCCAATAGTCACAAGAAGCCCCATCATCTCACCCCACTTCTCAGTGATGATTTATAAGAGCAGAAACCTCATTCTAGAGCTCATGAGACTTACCTTTTACAAGCCATATTATAGTGGAGTTACCACCACAAGATGAAACAGTCCCCATTTTTGTAAAACAAATTTACATCAAAACTAACTGAGCCAAGTATTCTAGACTAGAATATTTAAATGTATGTGTTTGATTAATCACTATTTAGCACAATTTTGTATTTGTCAATGGGTCACTCATTGACTAATCACAATGAGTGTGTTCAGGGTGCATAGAGGAACCCAATTAACATTTTCAGAAGAAATTATTCCAGACCAAGACCCAGTTCCAGCTGCTGATGAGAAGAGCAAAATGCAGTGCAGTAAGCAGGGGACTAAAAGTGGTTTGAAGTTGTATTCTGTGATCCTAGGCTGCACTGTGCCAGGCTAGTGCCCTGATACAAGTTAGGGTCTTGTTACAGAAAAGACGGTTACTCACCTTTGTAACTGTTGTTCTTCGAGATGTGTTGCTCATATCCATTCCAGTTAGGTGTACGCGCCGCGCGTGCACATTCGTCGGAAAACTTTTACCCTAGCAACTCAGTGGGCCGGCAGGTCGCCCCCTAGAGTGGCGCCACCATGGCGCTCCATATATACTCCTGCCGGCCCACCCGCTCCTCAGTTCCTTCTTGCCGGCTACTCCGACAGTGGGGAAGGAGGGCGGATGCGGAATGGATATGAGCAACACATCTCGAAGAACAACAGTTACAAAGGTGAGTAACCGTCTTTTCTTCTTCGAGTGATTGCTCATATCCATTCCAGTTAGGTGAATCCCAAGCCTTACAAAGGCGGTGGGGTCGGAGTGAAATGTGGCAGAATAAAACTGCCGAGCCAGAGGCTACAGCCTCTCTTGACTGCTGAACCAGGGCATACTGCGAAGCAAAGGTAAGGACCGAGGACCAATGGAGCTTCGTGACAGGTCTCGTGGGTAGAAACACGAGCCAGCAAGGCGGCAGATGAAGCCTGAGCCCTGGTAGAATGCACAGTGATGTGGCTTGGGGAAATATGAGCCAAATCAGAACAAGTGGGGATGTCCGCCATCACCCAAGATGAGATCCTCTGAGAGGAAAACAAGCAAGCCCTCCCTTTGGCCCGCTACCGGGGCAGAGCTGGGGCACCTTAGGAAATGATTCTGTCAGCACAACATAATGCGAGCACTCCACAGATGTCCAAGGAGTGCAACGGTTATGCCCATTGCGTTGAGCTGTGGGTAACATGAAAGGCCAAAACACCTTAGGGAGGAAAGCCGGGTGCGGTCACAACTGCACCTTGTCTTTGTGGAACCTTCGTAAGAGCTCTGATCTCAGAGACCCGTCTGGCCAAGACTAGGTTGAGGCCCCAGGGCGGGGCTGGGCGGCGCACCCGAGGGTGCAAGCGCTCCAAGCCCTTGAGGGACCTCGAACCCATAGAGCGTGGGACACTGAACGTCCATCTTAGCCTGCTGGAAGGTAGGGACGGCTGCTGAGAGTATCCTCAGCGATGATACCGCCAGATCCTGCCGCTGAAGGCCAGAGGCAGGCCAAATAGAGGGGATCGAGACCTCAGCAGGAGCAAGATCGAGCGTACTGCAGCTGTAAAGGAAACGCTTCCACCTGGCTCGGTACGTTGACCAGGTGGAAGGCTGCCTGTCACCCCAACTCAGGTACGCAGGAGCCACCGTGAGGCGAAGAGGCTGCAGGTCCGAGTGACGAAGCCTGTCATTGCCCTGAGTGATGAGGTCTGGGCTGACAGGCCGAGCAACGTGGTATGTCAGTGCTGCCTGGACCACTCTGGAGTGATCATGATGACGCACGCTCCGCCCCTGCGGAATTTGAGCAGGACGTAACGAACCAGTGGGAACAGCGGGAAGGCATAATGCAGTTGGCCGTTCCACGGTATCAGGAATGCGTCCAAGATCGATTCCGAGGAGAGACCTTGGAAGGAGCAGAACACCTGGCATTTCCTGCACTCGCGGTGAGCGAACAGGTCTGTGTGAGGAACCATTTCCACCTCCGGAAAGCGGGACGCCTCACATGGGGCAGAGTGATGACTCGTAAGACAGGAAAGACCTGCTGAGTCAAAGAGATAAGACGTTCCGAACGCCTGGGAGAAAGGACGTCGCCAGCTCCATCGAGCGGGCCATGCAAAAGACCCGGAAATGGATGGCCTCCTGACAAAAAAGGGGGGAGGACTATGTCCCCCCTGAATGCTTATGAAGCACCTGGCCATTGTGTTGGCTGTAAACACCGAGATACAACGGCCTCGCAGCTGCCGCTGGAACCCCTGGCATGCCAGGCGGACTACTCTGATTTTTGGGGCATTAATGAGGAATGCCAGCTCCCTAGAAGACCGAAGGCCTTAAGCTCGGAGGTGACCATGAGCACTCGAGCAGAGAGATGATGCGTCCGCCGTCAGGGGCAGTGAGGGCTGGGGCGGATGAAACCGCATCCTGTCCACACCAAGGAGGGGGTTAGCCACCACTCTAGGGAGCCTAAGGCGTTCGAGGGAACGGTGACTACCATGACCATTGGCTCCCTGTCCAAGCGGTACGCCGAGGTGGGCCGGACTTGGAGAGGACGGAGGCGGAGCTTGGCGTGCTTGGTTACAAACTTGCGGGCAACCATGGACCCAGGAGACTGAGACAAGAACGAGCTGAGGTCGTTGGGAAAGCCTTCAGACCTCAGATGATTGATGCCATCGCCTAAAACCGCAGTTGCGATAAGCAGGCTCCGGCTAGGTAGGAGACCAAGATAGCCCTTAGGAAGCCCAACCTCTGCGTGGGAACCAGAGTGGATTGCTCTATAGTAATCATCAGGCCTTGATCTGTGAATAAGACCGTGACGATGCCCACGGCTGAGTGGGTTGTGCGTCAGAGTCTCCTCGGATAAGCGAATCGTCCCAATACGGAAAAACGCATATCCGACATAGCTACGGTAGGCGGCGACTATGGCCGTAAACCGGGAGTATTCACCGCTGGCTATAAAGCGGAGGCATCTCCCGTGCGGAGGGAAGATGGCATTGCGAAGGTACGCGTCCTTCCTATCCAGGGCGGCATAGTAGCCCCCAGGAGGCAAGGATGGAATAATGGTTCCCAGGGATACCATGCAGAACTTTAACCTTATCCCAAACCGGTTGAGTCCATGCAGGACCAGGGAGGTCTGAGACCTGTGTTCGAGTGGGGAACTAGGGCATAACGGGAGTAAAACCCCTAGCCCCTTTCGTCCGCTGAAGGGGGACAGGGCTGGAGCAATTTAAAGGTGGTACCTATGCTCCATCGTGCGCAGGACCCAGCGATCTAAAAGTAACTGGGGCCATGCCAGGAGAAAGCGGGATCAGGACCCCGTCCTGCGACTGGTACACCGCCCTCCGACGAACCTTGGAAGGTCCGTCTTTGGTCCCAGTGGTAATTGCGAGGGACCTCGACTCTGGCTTTTTAGGGGGCCTGACGTTTGTCTGCGACCACCTTGGCCTTGCCGTTTTCCAGAGTTCTGCCTCTGGCTAGGCACAGAGTATGGCGGCTGGGGCCATAAAGGCCTGCGTTTGGTCGCAAGCGTATACACGCTGAGACGCATTAGGACCCTATTGTCCAGCAGGCTTCGCAGTCTGGGGCTGTCTCTGCCGCGAAGATGCCTTTACCAACAAAGGGTAAATTCTTTCCCCCGTCCTCCAAGACGGCAGCGAACTCTAGGTGGGAGGTTCGAGGGAGAAACTCCTCCACCCAGGTGCTATAATTATCGCAGCTAAGCAAGGCTTGTTGCTTTGCTACCCAGAGGCGCAGGGCCCCTGCAGAGTACACCTTGCATTCGCCAAGGCTCTTTCTGCTTCGGGGCTGGCGCCCGCTGGCCATGATATCAGGATCGTGGTCCTGAGCATAAAATCTGCGCATATGGGATGACACGGATGCGTGTCCGGATGGCCATGGAGGTACTAAAAGAAGGCACGGGCCGAGTCTCTGACTCACTCGGACCTTGCCCAACTCGGCACCGGGGACCGGCATCGGGAGGCGTATCGGTACCTGGAACGAGATCCAGACCCGCAACCAGAACGGTGTCGGGAGGTCGACCGAGATCTCGAGGCTCGGAGAAGAGCTACAGGAGTCAAGGTACCTGCCCCGGTGCCAGATGTCGGAACGGTGCCGATAGCGGGTCGGCGAACGGGATACCGACCGGTGCAGCGAGTGTGACCAGTACCGAGGAAAACAGTACCGGGACTGCCAGTGGTGTCCGGCGTGCCGACAGGACTTGGAGTGTCTGCGGGACCGTGATCATGGACGGTGCCGCTCTGCTGTACTGACAGGGGACAGTCCCTTGAAGAGACTGTATTACCCGTACCGGCGGTGCCCGGGTCAGGCAGCACTGACTCTGTCATGGCACTGAGAGCCCTCGCCGTTGGTAACATCTCCGGCGTGCAGGGAACAGCAGGCTCAACCACAGTGCGTACTGGGGAGCTGTCAGGCACCGGATTCGACGGCCCTCGTGGGGCCGGGATCCACGGTACCGAGGTCATTAGAGCTTCGGTAGGTGCCGGTGCCGGGCGAACCGAGTTAGATAAGCTGTCTGGCTGCGGTGCCGTCAGCACTGAAGCAGCGGGAGTAATACGCTCAACCACGGCGCGTGCCGGGGAGCCGTCGGGCACCGGATTCGATAGCCCTTGTGGGACTGGAATCGACGGTGCCGATAGAAGCAGCCGGACCAGGAGCTCAACCACGGCGCGTGCCTGGGAGCCGTCAGGCACCGGATTCTACGGCCCTTGCGGGACCGGGATCGACGGTGCCGACGTCATCGGTGCCGCAGCAGGTGTCGGTGCCGGGCGAACCGACTTAGACTAGCTCTCTGACCGCGGTGCCGTTGGTACGGAAGCAGCCGGAGCATTAGCTCGACCACGGCGCGTGCCGGGGAGCCGTCAGGCACCGGATACTACGGCCCTTGCGGGACCGGGATCGACGGTGCCGACGTCATCGGTGCCGCAGCAGGTGTCGGTGCCGGGCGATCCGACGTAGACGAGCTCTCTGGCTGCGGTGCCTTTGGCACGGAAGCAGCAGGAGCAATACGCTCAACCACGGCGCGTGCCGGGGAGCCGTCAGGCACCGGATTCTACGGCCCGTGTGGGACCGGGATCGACGGTGCCGACGCCATCGGTGCCGCAGCAGGTGTCGGTGCCGGGCGATCCGACGTAGACGAGCCCTCTGGCTGCGGTGCCGCTGGCACGGAAGCAGCAGGAGCAATACGCTCAACCACGGCGCGTGCCGGGGAGCCGTCAGGCACCGGATTCTACGGCCCGTGTGGGACCGGGATCGACGGTGCCGACGCCATCGGTGCCGCAGCAGGTGTCGGTGCTGGGCGATCCGACGTAGACGAGCCCTCTGGCTGCGGTGCCGCTGGCACGGAAGCAGCAGGAGCAATACGCTCAACCACGGCGCGTGCCGGGGAGCCGTCAGGCACCGGATTCTACGGCCCTTGTGGGACCGGGATCGACGGTGACGACGTCATCGGTGCCGTAGCAGGTGTCAGCGCCGGGCGATCCGACTAGACGAGCTCTCTGGCTGCGGTGCCGCTGGCACGGAAGCAGCAGGAGCAATACGCTCAACCACGGCGCGTGCCGGGGAGCCGTCAGGCACCGGATTCTACGGCCCTTATGGGACCGGGATCGACGGTGACGACGTCATCGGTGTCGTAGCAGGTGTCAGCGCCGGGCGATCCGAGTAGACGAGCTCTCTGGCTGCGGTGCCGCTGGCACGGAAGCAGCAGGAGCAATACGCTCAACCACGGCGCGTGCCGGGGAGCCGTCAGGCACCGGATTCTACGGCCCTCGTGGGACCGGGATCGACGGTGCCGACGTCGTCGGTGCCGGGCGAGCCATCTTAGACGAGCTGTCTAGCTGTGGTGCAGCTGGCACAGAAGCAGCAGGAGCAGTAAGCTCTACCACGGCGCGAGCCGGGGAGCTGCCAGGCAGCGGATTCCCTGGTCCTGGGGGACTGGAATCGACGGAGCCGAAGTCATCGGTGCCTCTGCAGGTGACGGTGCCGGATAACGCAACTGAGGCGAGCTCTCTGGCTGCGATGCAGGTGGCACGGAAGTAGCGGGAGCAGGGGGCTCAACCACGGCGCGTGCCGGGGAGCCGCCAGGCACCAGCAGGAATCGTAGACTCTCTCGACCTCGGAAGAAGGGAGCGGTGCCGAGTCGACATCGGTGCCGGCGACGGTCGGTGCCGAAAGGCCTTGGTGGTACCGGCGGGGTCCGGTGCCGAGGAGGCGCTTCTGCCCGCCGCTTGAACATCGCTCCGCGCCCAAGGTGGAGGGGCAAGTGAAAGTCCCGCACCTTTTTGTTCTCGGCTTAAAAGCCTTGCAAATGGGGCACTTATCTGTCAAGTGTGATTCCCTGAGGCACTTCAACAGGAGTCATGTAGATCTCTCTTCGGCCGCGGCTTCTGGCAAGCCGGGCCCCTTTTTAAAACCCGGTGAGCCATGCATGGCTCCGGCACTGGGCTCATGGAAGGGGCTACTTCCTGAACCCCGCTAACTAAACTAACCATACAAATATATATATAAAAGTGTTATAACTGCATAATTATATACGAGAAAACGAGTAGCTAGGGAAGTGGAGGTCAGCTAAGCCGCGCTCCACTGTTCCAACGACCGACACGGGCGGTAAGAAGGAACTGAGGAGCGGGTGGGCCGGCAGGAGTATATATGGAGCGCCATGGTGGCGCCACTCTAGGGGGCGACCTGCCGGCCCACTGAGTTGCTAGGGTAAAAGTTTTCCGACGAATGTGCACGCGCGGCGCGTACACCTAACTGGAATGGATATGAGCAATCACTCGAAGAAGAAGCTGCAGATTGCTGAGCTGTATCAAGGGCTCCCTGTCCCCTACACCAGTCACAGGGGGTTTGGCACCGATGTCAAGAGCTGCAATTCTGGCTCCATGCCACCTGTTGATCCATCCACTTTGGGATCATCTTGTGGCAATGGTCTGGTGCACGGTGGCTCTAACACAGGAGTGGACAAACTACAGCCTGTGGGCTGGATCCAGCCTGTCAGGTCTTTGGATCCAGCCCGCGGGATTGCCAGCCCCATGGTGCACCAGGGCTAAGGCAGGCTCCCTGCCTGTCCTGGCCCTGTGCTGCTCCCAGAAGCAGCCGGCACCACATCCCTTTGGCCTCTGGGAAGGGAGGGGGCAGAGGGCTCAGTGCGCTGCCCTTGCTTGCAGGCACCACCACCCACAGCTCCTATTGGCTGGGAACAGGGAACTGTGTCCAATGGGAGCTTTGGGGGAGGCACCTGAAGGTGAGGGCAGTGCGCAGCGCCCTCTGTCCCCCCTTCCCCAGGGGCCGCAGGGATGTGGTGCCGGCTGCTGCTGGGAGTGGCGCAGAGTCAGGGCAGGCAGGGAGCCTGCCTTAGGCCTGCTGTGCACTGCTGCCACCCTGGAGCTGCTCCAGGTAAGTGGTGCCAGGCCGGAACCTGAACCCTGAACCCCTCCTGCACCCCAACCCCCTGCCCTGAACCCCCTGCTACACCCCACACCCCTCCTGCACCCAACCCCCTTCCCTGAGTCCCCTGCCGCACCCCACACCGCTCCTGCACTCTAACCCCCTTCCCTAAGCTCCCTGCTGCACCCTAACCTCCTGCCGAGTCCCCTGCCGCACCCTGCATCCCAACCCCCTGTCCTAAGCACCCTGTGCCACCCCAACTCCCTGCCCTGAGCCTCCAACTGCACTCCACACCCCCTCTCACTCCCCAACCCCCTGCCCCACATTCATGGCCCTGCGTGTAATTTCCCCACCCAGATGTGGCCCTCGGGCCAATACATTTGCCCACCCCTTCTGTAACACAAGGAATAATCTGGGCCCAGAAGTCTGGAAGTTGTATCAGTGAAATTGAGCACTTGATGGTTATATGATGATGCTGGGAAAGTTCTGAGGAGTATCAATAGGTGCTACCATAACTGTAGCTAACATCTGTACAAACTGAGCTTCTGAACAGATTAAGGTTATTGGGATTAATGATTTGGTTTTTAAGATTTTTACAATATACTTGGGACCTAACCCCCGCTTTTTGGGCTAAAATAAATATTTAATGTGTTGTTTATACAACAGAAGAATTGTTTTGGTGACGCTTTGTAGTCAGACTACATGCAAGGTCACTGCCCAGATGAGCCAACAGTCTAAACTGTGTTTTAGTGTATTCACAAAACAAGGAAACATGATCTGGATTTATTTGTTATTTGTAAGTAATCCAGTTCTGTCACTGCGAGAAATGTACTTATTCCTTGCGGGCAATCTCATATTTATTCATATACTGTATGGTAAGGAAATGTTTCTCTAGAAAATGCATATCTTGCATGCAGGGAAACTCAGTTTATAATTACACATTTATAGAGCATCAAAGCAAATTTTAAATGGATCTTTTACTATTATCAGACAGCTTTGAAAATCCCACCAGTTCTATAGAGTGTAGTCCATTGCATAACACTGAATTCCTGTAACATAAGACACTCTCTTTATGCTGTTCAGGTGGAATTTGTAAGACTCCAGATCTGTAAACCATGGTACCCGACATTTTAAAGGACAGAGACAGAAACCGACATCTCTCCCTGCCTCTCTGAGCAAAGGGGACATGGCCTGTGTATGAAAATTCAGTGCCCTCAGTACATGGGGAATAAAACATAGTTAATGAAGTTCCTGAATTTCCAGTGCACACAATGGATAGAAAGCTCAGATAATTTACGGTAATGGAAGACGGATGTAATGGGAGATGGAAAAAGTGATCTACACAAAGTTATGAACAACTTTCAGGGAGGATTTTTATTAGACATTTACTTCTGTCCATTCCATCAATATCAAGAAAAATGTAGGTGTGTCACTTTTTCAGCCACTCTCAATTAACAAAAAGACTTTGTAATAGTTGTGATATAAGTTTCCAAAATAGGATTTCTAAGAATTTTCTTATTACAGGCAACATTCAGATAATATAACTGTTATTTAAAAAAAATCATCACTGCTGTCAAAATGCAGATCTGATTGGAAAGATACAGATGAGCAGAGATGTTAAAGCTTTATAATTTCAGCTGTTCGTGCTGTAATATTTTCCAGTTGGCACTTAGTAATATAAATTGTTGATTGCAACCATAAAGACTTAGAGCTACCTCAAGGTATAGCGCTGAATCCTTCTAACTTCATTTCTAATAAAGTAATCATTCCAGCCTAATGACTTGCCTGATTCAATTTGCTGTGCAGAATTGATACATTTGATTTTCTAAGCAGTAGTGTAAAATCAGAATGATGGCTGGTTAGCGGAAGGCAGCAACCACTATGGAGTTTACTACTTTTGGCTGGCCAAGGAGTCAAATGACTTGCTGCTGCCTTGGGCTTCTGCCATGAAAGCCTCTATTTCTTCCACAGTACGTGGGACACACGTTAGTAGCTCCATTCCATTGGCTGCCACTGCAATGTCATCCTCAATTCGGACCTGTTACAGAGAACACACAGTTACCAGTATATTCTAGTGTGTTGCAAGAGACACACTAGTAAGCAATGGCAATTGGAGTGTAAAGTGCATGTTCAACCTAGCATGGTTTAGATGAACAAGACTTGGTGAGCATCAGAACTTCCCACTGCTAGGAGAGAGGCACAGAAGTCCATTAGGGTGGAAATTGCCCCTTTGCAGGTGTCCACGCTAGTCTCTCAGGTTCACTTAAAGCCAGCAGGCACAGGGAGGGAGTCTATCTGCACCAGGGCTGGTGCAACCATTTAGGTGACCTAGGTGGTCGCCTAGGGCACTAGGATTTGGGTGGCACCATTTTCTTCAGCAGCGACCACGGCGGCTGGATCTTCGGTCGCCCCGGTCGCCACTGGCATTTAGGCGGAGGGAGCTGAGGCAGGAGAGCGTGAGGAGGGCCGCCTGCAGCAAGTAAGGGTGGGGGGGGGCACGCAGGGGAATTCCCTGCCCCGCCTCCTCCCTGAGCACCCTGTGGCTGCTTCACTTCTCCGGCCTCTCAGGCTTGTGACGCCAATCAGCTTAGGCGCTGCAAGCCTGGGAGGCGGGAAAAGTGAAGCAGCGATGACGTGCTTGGGGAGGAGGTGGGGCAGAGGTGAGCTGCTTCACTTCTCCTGCCTCCCAGGCTTGCGGTGCCAATCAGCTTAGGCGCCACAAGCCTGGGAAGCAGGAGAAGTGAAGCAGCCATGGCATGCTCGGGGTGCTCGTGCATGGAGCAGGGGTGAGCTGGGGCAGGGGGGGATGCCTCAGGGTGCAGGGTGGGGAGCTGCCTCAAGGGGGGTGCCTCAGGGCGCAGGGGGAGAGCTGCTGTGTGAGGGGGGCACCTCAGGGCAGAGAGGGGAAGCTGCTGGCGGGGGGAGGGTGCAAGTTTCGCCTGGGGTGAAATATCCTTGCACCGGCTCTGATCTGCACTTAGTGTGCCAGGTGCCAGGAAGAGACCTTATATGTATCCGAAACTCAAAACCTCAGCCACAGGGGGCAGAAAGGGAATCAGGCAAACCCTTTTCCTGGTTCCTCTGGCACTTCTCCAGTTCACAATCCATTTACTCTAACTATGTTGGGGACAGATTTGCCCCTGAGTATGGTGTCATTCAAATGCTGACCCATTTGTATCTAGAGCAGCCATGTTGTTGTGCTGGATCTAATTGTCTTTTTCACTTTACATCATGTTGTCTTTTTTTTTTTTTTAAAGTATAATTAGCTCCACAATAAATTACATGTACCTGACACTGTTTCTACCAAACCACTGAACTTTGACCTGACAAAGTCTTACAGCAGCTTTTACTCCAATATTACTTTTAACAAACACGATCATTTACACTTTAAGGTTGGGTAAGAAAGTAGCAGGGTTTTTTTCTTAGCATTTCCAGCCCTTGTTCTGCTAAAATGAAAAGCCTATACCATTTTCTGTGTAGCTTTAATTTCCCATATGTCTTTTTTCCAGGAAATATGCCTACCCAGTCATTCCTGTTATCTTATCAGAAAAATGCTAGTAAGTCACTAAGCTGCAATAAAAGCAATTTTAGTAAGGTGTCAATCCAAGAGAACACAAACCAGGGTGACTCCCACCTTACAGTGGCTTTAATTGTTTCTGACCTCTTGATATTTTAAACTAAAAATAAAGCCGGTTAACATTTGTACTTCTGCTTGCAAAATAATCCATTTGTTCAAACAAAATGAGTCATCTAGACGTATTAAACTGTTTATGATTCTTTGCCAGATTATTTCTTTTACATGGTATCAAGTGTATTGAAAAGCAGAATTAAATGTACTGTTGAGGTCACACAGCTGTAACATGAAAGCATGTGACTCTTCTCTTTTCTCTGTCTTTTCTGAAAAGCATGCGTTTGGAACTCCACAAGACAAGTAGATGGTATGGCATGAGCAAGTGTATGCACCAGAGAGAGATTTTTATTTTATTGTTCTTGAACTCATCACTGGATCAGGAGACTAAAACGCAAGCAAAAGAACCCTAAACATTGCCATGCTGGCTGGTCAAGGAGACTAGGATTGGGTGCTGGTAAAACTGGGAACCAGTGAAGGAAATGGGGGTGGGGACTTGGAGCCAGTTGCCAAGGATGGGGAGGGTAGAACTGGGACTGACTGAACACAGACTTGGACAAAGAATCAGGGTGTGGGGAGGAGAGACTGAGCTAGGATGAGGTGCCAGGGAGGAAGACTAGGTCTGGGACCCGTAGTGGGAGAGGGGAAGAAAGAAGGGATGAGGAGGGAGAGACTGGATGAGGAGCCAGAAGGGGAAGACAAGAACTGGCTGGGCAAGAAGCCTGAGGAGTGGAGACTGGCACTGGGTAGGCAAGGAGAATGAGATAGGGACAAGGAACCAGGACAGGTTTGAGGGGACAGGGCAGAACAGGTCAAACTTGCCCCCCCCTTTTTTGTTTTTTGAGGGGGGAAGGAAAGAAAACAGGCAGAAGAGCCTTTATGCACTAGAGAACACTCCCCTCCAGAACCTGGAACAGAACCTAAGATTCCTGAGTCTCACCATTCCTCTGCTGTCGCAAATATCAGTGAAATCTACAACAAAATGTGTGTTTCATCCTATTCCAGCAATGGTCCACATAGAGGATGACAACCTACTACTACAATCACTTACTTTATTGGCTCATGTGGCAGAGGTCTGAGTGGTGGATCTAAAGGTTGCAATGCTACTGATGACCCACGTGGGTTTCAATATACTGCCACAGGATGGAATTTGGTTTTTTAGTTTTCTTTTTTAAAAACCTAGGAAATTATACACACACAGACACACACACACACACACACACTATGTAGAGGACATTAAGACTGCAAAATCAAACACTCAAAAATTAGTTGCTTGTGCAACCTTAATTCAGCTTCTTTGTCACATGTACAGTAAATTGCAGGTGACAGGCTTTCAGCTACAAATCTAGCTTGGATTTGTACAACATATCCTCTAAGCATCTTTGGGTTTTTATACACAAAATGACTTGTTTCAGAAATATTTCTGGAGAGGCAAAGTGACCAGTAATGTAGGCATTGTCCTTCAAACACCACTCTCCTATCAAGTGTGGTGGCATGACCTATTTAAATAGATAAGATTGCACAATTGTGTAACTCCAGCAGCAGACCTTCACGGGGTTGACTCAGTGGACCAAATCCTGCCCGCAGCAGCAGTCTCATGGGTAAAGCCAAGGACACAATGTGGGTTAAATAGTTTTCATCAGCTAAATATGTAACCAGCCTAATACACTGTTTTCCAGACTCACTACTATAGTGAGGTGCTCTGAGCTGGATGTCCTGTGTTGTCTGCCAAGCGAAGGGTGCTGTCACACACATCTAGTTCTTCTCGCTATAATATGTTAAAGCTTCTGAAGGTCTAAAAACACAGTTCTGATTCACATATACAGTTAAACAAACAGTTCAGGTTAACATTATGTCAGACCCCAGACATGGTTGGAAAAGTCACATGGGCTACAGCTGCTGGGAGTCCTGCCTGTGAAAGATGGAAAAATATGGCCCATAGAAGCTACTATGCAAATTAAATTAGCATAAACACTGCAGTCAGATTAAAGGAACTGAGTGTCTGCCTTGAGAAGTTTGAGATGGCAGTCTGGAGAAGCAGATGGACAGAGGTAAGGTGAGGGATTCTGATGCCTTTCAAAGACACACATCAGCATATTTGGTATTTTTAAGGTTACAAGTTTATCACACAAGAAATGTGTATGTTTACACCAAATGGCAACAGAGCACTGAATAGTCTGCAGTAGTTATTTCTTATAGATCGTATAGTCTAGTATAAAATCCTACCTGCTGAAAATCCAAAGATCAAGACTGCTACATTACTACATTCCAGCATTACTACAGAGTGACACTTCCTCATTATCTCGGCCTGACCAGTCTCCCCCTTCCTGCACACAGCATGTTCTCATTTCAGCCACACTTTCTATCAATCGTCCATTCCTAATTTATAGACATTTAATAAATTAGTAGCTATCTTCTATGCAAAACCTTTATAAACATGTTTTTCGGACACTATTAAACTTGCATGATGTGAAATAAGAAGCAGACAAGCATGTTTGTGATGATAATGAATCATTTTTTCAATCATTACTAGTAATCTGTTTCATTCTGTAAAATCCATTTACCACAAACACAGGAAGTGAGCTCAGCCTTATGTAAATTAAAAGTAAGTAGAACTACTATTACATTGCTCTGTGAACCAAATAAAAAAGCAATTCAATGCCCCTGTATAGGTGCAAAAAGGAAATTTTTCTGCCTTTTAATTGCACTTAATGTTTATTTCTGAATTAAACAGTGACATTTTGAAAAATAATACCATAACATTAGCATGTTTTCAAGGTCTTGGAATACGTAAAGCAATTTGCTTTTAAATTAGAACAATTTGCAAATCTAAGCAGGAAATAAATTTAAAAATCCATTTAAAATTCAGTTGTGATTCAGTGTTTTTACAGACAGACATACAGAGTTTACATGTTAATTTGGTTGCTAGCTCAATGAACAACTAATGCTATGGGGCAACATGAAGCCTGAGCAGAGACTGAACATAATAGGTCAAAATCAGATTGGATGGTTTTGCCGAATTTTAGAGAAAACATCACATGAACAGCCTAGATCAGTAATCAGCTTATGAGAAATGGAACTCTCAAACCCCAATACATGTGAAAGATAAGCTCGGAGGGTACTGTTTAAAGCTAGGGTACCAGCCTTCCACTTTCCCTTGGGGAAACCAGCCACTTTTCCTGCACAATAAATAAAACCACAGTGGACTTTCTAAATTGGACAATCATTTGTATGATGGAAGCATCTAGAGGACCCAGATGAGACTGGTGCCACGTTGTATTATACACTTTACAAATATCTGATAAGACACAGTCCTTGCCCCACATAACTTCCAATCCAAATAGACAGGCCAAAAGACATGAGAAAGAAAAATCATCTTAATTTTACAGGTGGGGAACTAAGGTACAAAGAAAGAAAGTGACTTGCGTAAGTTCACACTGGAAGTCTGTGGCAGAACAAGGAATCGAACCCAGGTTTCATGAGTCCCAGTCTAGTATTTTACACTCAAGACCATCCTTACTCTCCAAAGTGGCACAATTAATAATATAGACTTTAACTTCTTGCCTACCTCCAGGAAAACAGTGATCAAATAAATCCATTTTTGACCCCATATCAAATCATTAAGTCTGAGCACATTAGTTGCACCCATAACGTGTGCACGAACCTGTCACACACATGGGTCATTTGGACACCTATGTATAGGACTTGCATACGTGCACTCATTTTGCAGGTGCAGTTTAGGCTCCCAGGGCCGGATTAACCTTTTGTGGGCCCCCTTGGAGGCAATGGAGCATGGCGCGGGGAGGTCAGTCCCCGGAGCAAGGGGCCAGCAAGAGGCAATGGGGTATGGTATGGCAGGGGAGGCCCTGCCCCACCCAGCGCGAGAGCACTATTTACTAACCAGCAGTTGCCAGATGCACAGTGGCCCACCGGGCCCTGTGCTGCCAGCGTGCCCCTTCCCCTCAGGTTGCCTGACCTCACAGCATCCCCTCAACTCCCTATGGCCAGAGGCTTCTTGGACCCACTATTCCCAGCGCCCCACCCGACCCACCTACAAATGCACAGTACTCTATGCACAACCCACCCTCCACAGATCCCCCCCACCCTAGTGCCCCAACACACACACACACAGATCTTCCCTGCCCCTTCACAGCCCAGCACCTGCCCAGACCCACTCCCCTCCGCCCTGTCTCCTGGGAGATAACTGTGTCTGCTGGGCTGAGCCAGCAGCGCAGCCAGGGCTGGTCCCAGGGCTGGAAATCACTCCGGCCCCTCGGGAGTGGCGCGATCAGCCAGGCCAGGACCTGCCCCAGCTGGGGTCCCTCAAGACGCACTTGCCTGGAGGGGCCCAGCGAAGCCCTCCACACTGTTCCTCCCACACACACACACCTGGGGCCCCACAGGTGAGGGGAAGCAGAGACTGCCCAGAGCTGGAGGTGCAAGGGGGTCTGGCCGGGGGCTGAGAAGAGCGGGGGGTGTGGCAGAGAGGAGCCCTCGGCCAGCCAGTGGGCAGGCTGAGAGGATCAAGTGGTGGGTGGGGGGAGCCTGCGGGGTCTCGGAACACAGTGCAAGTGGAGCAGGCTGGGACCCCTTCTGAGCATGGTCCCAGCTTCATGGAGCCACTGTAAACTTGGCACTGGGCACCCACATTGGAGCTCTATGTTGTCTCTTCTTTCTTACTTTCCCTGGAGCTTTACTTGCTTTCTGCTTCCTCTCTCTGGCCAACTCTAAGCATTAGTGGTTAGAATAAAGGCCACAAGCCTTCCTCTCCAATTCTTTCTGTTCTCAACAGTGAAAAGACTAACAAAGGCTCACGTTCTCTACCAACTGGGATGGGTGGGGATGAGAGAGAGGTTGTTCCTGCATTTCTATGCTCCACCATGCTGCCTGGGAGACAAGAATTCCCAGTGGTGGGTCCTCTCCTATGGAAATTGCTCCTGCCAGAAATATGTCTAAGCCTTCAACTGAGCACATTTAGAGTGTGATGAAGCATGCGTGAAAGTTGTTCAACAGTTTCAGTACCTAAAATCTCCACAGAAAACAGCACTGGGAGCTGAACAGTTCTGAAAGTCTGGGCACTTATTTACGTGCTCACTGCAGGTTCTGGAATCTCCTGTCTCTTACTGGCTAAGTTACGCTTTGCAGCATTAAATTAGGGAATTTGCTTCCTTTTTTGGGATCGTTTTTTTGCTATTCAATTTAAGTCTTGTAAAGTAAAGCCAGACACTATAGTAATGAGCCTCCTACATTATCATAAATTATTGGTACTGCAGACAACTTTCTGAGATCTTTCTGGTTTGCAGAGGATAATTCTCCCGAAATGTGTTTGGAAGCGATATTAACTATAAATGAAAGTAAACTAGAATGCAGTTACTAAGAACTAAGTAACATTCATTGGAGATTATCTTTCATCTCCCAGGACTCATGTTAAGAGCTAGAGTTACAAGGACCGTCAAGGTATTTTTATTGTATTACTTTTAAACTTTGCTGTAAAATTTAGATGTATTTCAGTTTTAGAAACTTATTTCAATTTTTTTTCCTGGACAGAATTAAATGATGCCAGATAGCTGTGTTTGTTTTGTTATTTTAAATAATAAGTGCAGACTGGAAACTGAGGTTGGTAGTCCTTTCCTATGCACCAATCCCCTTGGCAAATTCAGAGGCCCAATCCAGTTCTTCTTAGATGGAAACAGCAGTCATCATTAAGGGAGATAAAGCAAAAATTAGGGAAGGGATTGGATTTTGGGGGCTCATGGAACCCCCTGGAAGGAAACATTTACAGTTCAACACATGAAGAGTGAGTTAGTTGGGCAACAACTTAGCAATGCTGGGCTCATGGATACAAGCAGAAAATGGACTGTTCTACTCCAAACACACACAATGGGAGCCCATGAATCCCCCCACATGCTCTGTCCTGCAGAGCTAAAACGCAAACATGTGTTCCTCCTTTGGGGTGTTTGCACCAATACAGTGAATAATTGGGGGTTTAGCTGAATATTTCCAAGGTAAGAGAGCCAGGATTCAATCCAATTACTAAATGGTTCCCAAAGTCTGTTCTTGGGATAAGTAACAAAAACCCAGCCTACTTTTATGGTGGTGGTTAACTGGGACAGGGCGTCTACAGTGTCCCTTTAAAACAGGTTTAATGGTCAAATACAGTATGACATGCTCAAAGTTAGAAAAAGTAGAGTTAAACGTAACACACTCCTTTCATTCATCAGGATCATGACTGGCTGGCAAGTGCTGACAAAAGAAATAACAAGGTAAGATAACATCCCAAATTACACACCAGAGGGTAAAGTCTCACATCGTGTGATAAGATTATATACTTTGGATATAGTACTTTTAAAGCCAGTTGTATAGTAGATTGGATGACTCAGAGAATTGATAATGGAATATGGAACCTTTTGTTTCTAGGTTGGCGGTTCAAAGCCAGCTCAGATCAACAGTGGTGAAGCTGTTACTAGCAGATGACTGTTTGGTGGATTATGAAAAATTAGTTGGTGATAGCAATACAGACAATTCCTAAATCACTACCACAGTTGCCACTAACTGTTGTCCTTGCTTAGAGTCAAGCCAAGGAGTGCCGGCTGAACTAAAAGCCTCTCCACCAGTTAAGGGATATACTGACAAGGGAAAGCTCTAATTCCTACTGCTTGTGTTGTTTCTTGACTGTGGAAGAACACAGGATTTACAGTCTTCAGAGTGTCAATCTGACAGCTTTCAAAAATGCTAATTTTGCTAAGGAGAAAAAGTATCTGAAGGCATCTAACTGGTTAAATGTTCTAGAGTGAAGTTAGTGAGGTGAGAAGTGTCACAGATAGCATGATGGGAATGAGTCCCTCTGCTTATTCACATACACACTAGCCATTAGGATGTAAATGATAATTTGGGGTCATTAGTGGTGCAAGACTCACACCCCATAGCCTCTATTCTGAGACAGCCATCCTCCTCCATGCACAATCTGCCAGGTAGGCCTTGCAATATGGAGCCTGAGCAGCCAAGGTCAAACCTACATACTCATGAAAACCCTGAACTTCCCTATATAGCATCTCACCATTCTTGGTGCACAGGTTTCAGGACAACTATAATCCTCCTCAAGTACTTTTTCAGTTCTTTACTAATGCCACGCTGGATTAAGGAACACAAGGCTTTCCTTCCACAGCAGAAGTGAACAATTCTCTTTGTGTTGCTGGCTTGAGGAGAAACTAAGTCAGCAATATGAACCTTAGTATCTTGTTTCATAATGTACAAGTTTCTTTGCCTCGCCCTGCAGACATGCTACCTATTGATGGAGGAGAGTACTTCTATCAGTGAAGAAAATGGGCCTCCAGTTAATCTGAGGTGAATGAGTTAAAGAATGAATTCAGAAAGCATGCAGTTGGGCTGAGGGATTCAAATGACAGAGTGCCCTCTACAGAAGTAGTTTCCTTCATAATGTATTACATTTTCTAAAATAAAATTTCTTCCTGCACATGCATGAAAAGACAAAGCCAAAAATCTGCCAGAACCATTATCTAACCCAGTGAAGTTACTCACCCCACCAAATCTTCGAAAACGCTGCAGGACTTCATTATTGATGAAACAAGACTGTGAAGGATCATTGAGTGCTTGGTCCAACAGGTGGTCAATAAAGTAAATGCCTGGTTCCACGGTCAGCACCATGCCTTCCTTAAGAATGCGGGCAGTTCTCAAACTTTTGAGGCCTGGCAGGTCAATGCGGTCAACTCCCTAGGAAAGAAGAATTTGTATTAAATGATAGAAAAATAAACCCACAGTTAGCCTTTTATTATAACTCTTCTGTGTTGAGTCCTCTAAGGATGTATGAAAACCTAGAAAAGCTAGAAATGGAGTTGGAAGTGGAGGACTGAAATAACACAATACAACCATCTCTGTCTTAACTTTCACATCCATTTGCACTTCAAACAAATAGATTCACAGCTTTAAAATAGATACACAGCTGTGTAAACGGAGCTTTTTTTCCACTGTGTAAATGCTGGCTCACCATTTTACTTGGTATTGAACTCCCACCTTGTTTACCTCTTTAGAAAAATAAAAACTATTTGTATTATTTCCTCCCCCTGCACCCTTTCTAAAGCATTTCCAATGTAACATTTTAAAATAAGTTATAAATCTTGAAAAACGGGCCCATTTTATTGCTGAAGGAATTGAATTATGGAGCATGAGACAATTCTCTAAGGTTATGCAAATCAATATCCTTATTGAATGTTATTAAAATGCATATATGACCGTGATTCAAAAAGCAGTGAATCTACAACAGTTCTCACCTTGAGTGACTTCACAACGGCAGTCCATTTGGAACTAGATTTTTTCAAATTCAGACTTTCAGGCAACATGAGACTGACTGATTTTACTGAAAACATAGTCGAAGCAATCAAGTTCTGACAAGTAAAACACTCTCTTCTTTCCAAGAGTTGGTTATGTACAATGATATATGAAGACATGCTTAATCAAGAAATTAGAAACATTGCAGAGACTGGTTGAGGATATTAATAATCTTCCCCAAAACGTGCCAGGTATTGCAACACTTGAATAAAAATAAATCCCACTGTCTTCAATTAAAACATCAAAATCCTTTGTGTCTTCAGCACAGTTTCAGCAGCAAAATATTGTGATGACCAATATATGGATCATAGGGCTGGCAAGCCTGCTAGCACTGACATATGTAAAGTTAAGAACCTGTATTTCCACTGAAGCCAATGGGACTACTCATGTGAGTAGAGTCAAGCATGAATGGAAGTGTTTGCAGGATAAGGATATTCTCCTCTCTGGTCTTCACAGAGCTTTGCTAATTCATCTCTTAAAGCTAACATCCTTGTTCATAGTGGGCTTGGAACTGTTAGTACAGCTATGCATAATGGGGAAGTGAACACTTCCTTTCTCCAGGTATTAAGCAGGTTTCCTCTCCAGTAACTTCAGCCTTTGTCAGCTGAGGGACAGAGGCTAGGAATAAAAGTGAACCAAGGTATGTCAGGTGGCAGAATGAGGGGCCTGAATCAACCATATTTTAGTTTTCAGTGAACTGTCCCCTTTCAAAGTGTGTAATACTCACATTACCCCTATTTGCTCAAAATCTCTGATTTTTAGTTCAGAGAAAGTTTATTTCTCATCAATACTAAATGGCAATTTCAAGCAATAAAGTTTATTTTATTTTTGCCAGTCACCTAAACTGTATTTGGGGTTTCCCGTCTGGGTATTTAGTCTCTTCTCATGTATGATGTCTACCCTGGCCAATATTTTCAAAGGTGGGTGCGTAATCCATATTTAAGGAGCTAAAAGAATGGCCTGATTTTCAGATGTGATTTTCACCTCTATCACTGACTTCAGTGGCAATTGTGGGTACTGCAGCCTCTGAAAATAAGGCCACTGTTATTTAGGAATCGTGTTTTGAACATTTCCAGTGTATATTTGATAAACTCAGTCTTGTTTGTTTGCTTTCGTGAGTTTTGATCAGGATTTTATGCTTATTATTCACCAGGATTAATCTAAAACAGGGCAGCTCAGATGTAATCATCTTGCTGAGCTATGATTGGGAGACAATCACTATTTAGAATTTGTATATGTCTTAAATGCTGAAATGATCAATACGTTACTTATTTAAGATCTATTTATAATTGAACAGAGATGGAGCATCTTTCCTTCACTGCTGTCCTGTGAGCAATGTCATCTTGGTCTCATTTTGTAATTCTTAAAGCCAAGGATATAAGGGCATCTAGTTTTGTGGATTCATCTCTTTCATGAGCTGTAAAGAATTAGATTAGTAGAGGGGCCTTTTGGAGTTTTTACAAATATATCTAAGCAGCTTTATACAAACTTCCCCTGAACTAACACACCATATTTGACTTTTATCTCCCCAATTTTGGTTTTAAATTCCTTTTTGCAAACCATTCCAAGCCATTTGCTAGATAAACTGATATACAATGAAAATAACCCAGATGCCAAAAAAAAACTCTGAAGGCATCATTGACACTGTTTTTGTAATTATTACTTTCCACTTAAAACAAATGAGATGAGACACATTTTCTTATAAAAAAAGTATTGGTGCTCACTGTTAAGATCTTTAAGTTCAGCTTTTAGAACAAGGCACAGATGCTTTATCTGTCCTGCTTGCAGTCAAATACTGCTTTTAACACTTCCTCCCCAGAGATGACAAATGTTTGCTATCAATACGCACAAAGTAATTTACAACTGCTCTGGTGGCAATCTGCTGTTTCTGACAGCAAAGTATTTTTGCTCTAAGTTCCAATCCCAGGTTCTTTGGATTTTAGTAGCGGCTGGGGACGTGGTTACGGGATAAGGCTAAATTTGTGCACCAAACTGTCACGGGAGACAAACTCCAGCAGAGAGTAAAGATTGGGGAGATCAGATTTTCAAAGTTACAAATCAGGAACCCTGTTTCTGGGGCTGAAGTGGGGGAGTTAACGGCACTCTTTGGGGGATGGGGGGGCAGCAACGTGTGCACTGGAGGGTTTGGCAATGTGTGAAAGAAAAAGGAAATAAGACCAGTTCCTCCTCTTCCTCTCTCAACCCAAGAGCACCCTCCTTTTCCCATGTGTAAGGCAGAGCTAGTTAGTAGCTTATTAGTGGCCTTGGGCGTGGGGAAGGAAAAGGGACAGGGTATCAATATGTGATAGGTTAAGGTGGAAGAGATCTCGCTCTCTCTCTAGGTACATTCAGGGTATGTCTACATCACAACTGGAAGTGTGATTGCAGCTTGGCAGACATGCCCACATTAGCTGTAATCTAGCTAACGAGTTAAAAAAGGCAGCAAGACATAGTGGCATAGAGCCTGGCCTGGGCTAGCAACATAGTAAGTACTCTGGGTTCCAGATGCGCTTGTACAACTGATGCCACCATATCTACACTGATATTTTTAACCACATTAAGCTAGATTACAATTAGCACAGGTATGCCTATCTAAACTGCAATCCCCATCAATTGCAGTGTAGACATACCCGTATCATGCTCATCACTCTGATATTTGAGTACCTTACACGGTACCTGATTTTTTAGACATACTAGCACTCATCTCATTCGTTATCAAATTCATCAGCTCAGGTGGCTGGCAGCTTCTCTGAGCGTGTCTACACTGCAATTAAAAACCCGCAGCTGGTCTGTGCTTGCCAGGCTTGTGGGGCCCAGGTTAAGCGACTGTTTAATTGCGGTGTAGACATTCAGGCTTGGACTGCAGCCCGAGCTCTGGGACCCTCACACCTCGCAGCCCAAGATCTACACCACAATTAAACAGACATTTAGCCCAACCCTGGTTTTTAATTGCAGTGTAGACATATCCTTTAGGAGCAGAGTCTGCTCAGGCTACTTACAAAAACTGGGTTAGACTAACTCTTTTCTGTAAAACTGGCAGGGTCCCTGGTACAGGCCTGAAAATAGGAATAACTGCTGTTTCCAGGGCCATCCTACTAAAGATCATATTGTATTGGGTGCATAACCTGGCGGACAAAATATGTCCCATTGACCCCAGGATCCTCCGTTAGATTTTCTCCCTTTTATAAGTTAAGTTTCCATACAGCATTCTCATCCAAATAACTAACACCTTGAATCAAGCACTGAATACTCTCTATAGTATTGCTGCTTGTTGAGAGCTGAACTGGAGGATCAAAATGAAAGTGCTGCATCACTAGACTTTATTATGTGTATTTCACTAGTGCCTAGGAGCCCCAGTCATGGACCAAGACTCCATTTTGCTAGGTGCTGTACAAGCAACAAAAAAGGCAATCCCTGCCCCAAAGAGAAATGTAGAACAGTACAGTAAACATTTTATCACCCATGCACCTAAAAAGGTACATTCAATGGTATCTTGGGAAGCCTTGCTTTTGAAGAACTGTTTATCTTATTGTACACATCAAGCAACAAACAGTATCCAAAACCATAGTCTAGCCCTGTGACTTTATTTTGAAGTTCTATTTCCATTTGAAAATTGGTTCAGGCCCACGGTAAGGACAGATGTATGACACTGTCATTTGCAAGTGTTCTCCTGCCAAGAACATTGGATTCCAATTAATGGTTCATGTAAGGTAACAAAAAACAGCAAATCTAGGCAACAAGAACTGTCAAGGGAACAACAGAATTATTATGTAATTCTAGATCACATCCAGTGCACTGCAATCATGACTATGTTCTCTAATTAAAAATTAAATATTTAAATAATCATACTAACAACATTTATATTATACTAAATCTATATTAAAAATAAGAGTTAAGTTGTTCTATCAGTCACCCATTTTTCACATCTATGTCTAATGAGCTCATTTATTGTGGGGGGGGGGGGGAGGAGGGGAAGAGTCCTGAATGGCTAATAATAAAATAAAACCTTGAATTTCATACAATTTGTCTCTTGGTCCTTTCTCCCTAAATCTTTGGTTCTCTTGCTCAGTGAATTAAGTAATCTCCAGTTACCATTCTGTCTGGGTTTTATGGACAGCCCTAGCAGACTCCAGCCAGCTAAAGGAGCTGCTGAAACTGACAGCTGGTTAGATGAGTACCTGCTTCAAACACCATATAATTCTCCTGGTACCTGGGAGACGCAGTTTCCTTTTCTGGAGGATAATATAAATACTTGTCAGAGCTTTTGGGATGCAACTAAAAGTTAACACTGGGGAAACTGAGACCACAATGTAATTTAGCTATTTTTATGTTAAAAAGTTTTTCTTCTTTTCATAGGCACCAAGCTTGGCACGAAGTTTAAAAGGCACTCTAAACTTTCCTTGCAATAACTGGAAGAGCATCAGGAAGCAGAATTATCTGTCATTTATTACAAGTAGCACTGGATGTTTGGAGTCAGGTAAAGTGGGATTTTAATCTATTCCTGTAATTTGGTTCTGATCTTACCTTTCCATGTCATTTCTGCTTCCCCATTCTCAGATGTCACTAGGTTCTCCTGCTGCCATTATGAAAGTACTGGAAAATACTGAATGTTTTTTTCTATTTCAACAGATTTAATTCAAATCAGGAATGAGTGTAAATGGCAGATACTGAATGGTAAAATCACCATGTTGGCAGCTACAATATAATCAGAAAGAATAGGAGAACATTAATACCCAATGTTTTAATACTCAAATGACTTTTTTTTGTTACAGACAGAGAACATCTGTAGGATATTCTGGGCTTTTTCTTTTGTGGGCTTTTTGTCATTAATGTTGATAGGAATTGCCTTTCTAATAACCCAAAGGTACAACACTGGAAACTCACCCCACAGTAATACTTTTTACAGCTTATTTTCTGTGTATTGTTTAAAATATAACTACACCTCTACACCGATATAACACTGTCCTCAGGAGCCAAAAAATCTTACTGTGTTATAGGTGAAACCGCGTTATATTGAACTTGCTTTAATTCGCTGGAGTGCACAGCCCTGTCCCCCCCCGGAGAACTGCTTTACCGTGTTATATCCAAATTTGTGTTATATCAAGTCACATTATATTGGGGTAGAGGTGTGTATTATCACAATCAGTAAATTGCTTTGAATACACCCACCTATATGTACGTTAGTCCTTGTTTAAAAACAGAGATGGACACTGCAAAATTCAGATCTAAACTCCCCCTCCCAGATGTAAAGGTTTTTTGACTGAGTATTAATTAAAAAGAAACACAAAACAAAATCAGTTTCCTGATATTCAAATGAAGGGGTAAAGACCCCGAGAAGTCAAAGTTTCATAACTTGGTAGGTAAGGGGCTGCACTGTATCATGAATGAGCTTTCTTCCTTTTCTGTTTATGTTAAAAACCGTTTTTTCTACTACAACCTGTAAATCCAAAAACTTTAGAATAAGCCCTCGCAGAAAAGGCCTTTGGGACTTGATAGAGAATGATAACCAGGGCCGGTGCAAGGATGTTTCGCGCCCTAGGCGAAACTTCCACCTTGCACCCTCCCCACTCCCGCGCCCCCACCCTGAGGCACTCCCTCACGGCAGCTCCCCCCACATGGCAGCTCTCCCCCTCCACCCTGAGGCGCCCCACCCGCCGCAGCTCCCCATCCCCCACCGAGGCCCCCCCCAGCCCCATCTCACCCCTGCTCCATGGAAGAGCACAAGCACCCCGAGCATGCCATGGCTGCTTCACTTCTCCTACCTCCCAGGCTTGCGGTGCCTATGCTGATTGGCGACACAAGCCTGGGAGGCGGGAGAAGTGAAGCAGCCACGGCGTGCTCGGGGAGGAGGCGGGGCAGGGGTGAGCTGGGGCGGGGAGTTCCCCTGCGTGCCGCTCCCGCCCCCACTTGCTGCAGGCGGCCCTTCGCGTGCTCCCCTGCCCCAGCTCCCTCCACCTAAATGCCGGCGGCGACCGGGTGGCTGAAGATCCGGCTGCCACAGTCGCTGCTGAAGAAAATGGCGTTCCCCAAATCCTAGTACCCTGGGCGACTGCCTAGGTCACCTAAATGGTTGCACTGGCCCTGATGACAACTTTTCTCCACATCTGTAAAATTACATAGCCAGGGTATAATACTCCATTAAAATTATATAGGTTGCTTTAAAAGTCTTATAGAAAGGACCTATTCTGTACTAAAGACCTTGGTTTTTCAGGCTAATTTCTGTAGAACCTGATTGGTTTCATCCCTATTAAAGTCTATAGGATTTTTCCATATGGGAAGCCTTTGCAAATTTTCTTCTTGGCAATACTTTTCCTGCTCATTGCCAAGATGGCCTACATTGCAGTATACTGCAGAAAAGGGGCTGAATGAAAATGAAAAGATAAAGGAAGAGTAGCGAGTACCTCCTTATCTTCACTCCAGATACACAATTTATTACAGTGATAATGATGAACTCAGAACTAACCCTACACAAGTGATTGTCAAAAGGAAATCATCTTCAAACGAGTGAGCTAACAGTGGCGTTCCACACGGCTCAGTTCTTGGCCCTATGCTATTTTAACATTTTTATTAATGACCTGAAAGAAAATAAAATCATTACTGATATAAAGTTTGCCCACGACACACAAATTGTGGGAGTGATAAATAATGAGGAGGACAGGTCCCTGGTACAGAACAATCTGGATCATTTGGTAAGCAGGGTGCAAGCAAACAATATGCGTTTTAGTATGGCTAATTGTAAATGTATACATCTAGGAACAAGGAACATATGCAATTAAGACTAGAGATGTTCAAAGTAAAGATACATTCTACAACTTTTTTTTTTTTTTTTAATAACTTGAGATGTCCAAGGGACAGCTGTTAACCCAATTTAAATTAACTGATTTGTTATTGCAGAACGCCTTAAAATATACTTAGTGTTTTACAAAGCCTTACAGTCAATCAATACAACATGAAATTGAAACACCTCAAGAATCAAGAGACAAAGAATTGGGATTTAAAAGAAAATTTCGACCATGTCTTCCAATGTAAAACTTTTAACATTTTTCAATTGAACAGGCTCAAATCCTCATTTATATCCCATAAGGAATTTACTCAGAAAACAAATGAAAGTGTGGGGGAAAACTGTATCCATGTTTAAATGTTACGGTTGACGCCAAAACTAATGGAGATATCATATTCTGAAGTTAGCTTTTTCTGACTAAGGGCCAGATTTTCCTGAAGCACTTAGCATATAGCACTGGGCCCAGATTTTCAGGCCTGCTCAACTCCTATTTAGGACCCTAAATGAAGCAGCCAAATTTTCAAAAGTGTTCAGTATCCAGCAGCTCCCATCAAGAAGTACGCTATTTAGAGCAAGGTTTTCCATGAGAGCGGCTCACTGCAGAGAACTTCTTAAAACCAGGGCACTTATTTAGATCTTTAAATGGGAGCTGTTAGGTGCTAAATTCTTTGGAAAATCTGGCCATAAATGTAGTTTATATACCACCAACATTGTCTGCCAAAACTAAAAGCTTTTACAAAGCAACAAAAGAAAGATAATATATATATTTTGAACAAAACATTATTTTTATAGGATATTTGCATATATTTTGCAGTGTTGCTGTCAGGGTAAGAAAGTGCTTACCGAACGCTGCATGTAAAAGCTGCTTACTGGAAAAAAATATTACTGCCAATTTTGCAAAAACCTGGCTACTAATGAATAACTAATCTAAGATGACAATGTCTGGAATCAGTTTTTGGAACACAGCATACTTTGTGATGGATAGAAATTAGGAGATGAAAAACTTACTGTATTATTCCAAATTTAGCTGCTTATACTTGAAAAATAGTTGAATAATAAGTACTTGGAAAGTTTTTCTTTTTTAAAATAATTTTTAATGCTTTCAAAAATTCTCTCAGCCAAAAGCAAGTAACTTCTTCTTAGCTAATTAGAAAATAGGACAGGATACGGCAAGCATGTGCATAGCGTGTAATAAGCACACAAACAGCATTGTGAAATTCCTCATAAAAGCAGCCTGCTTGGTGAATGTTAAACACACCAAAAGAACTTCACAATCTATAAAATATATTTAAAATGTATCATCTCCTCATAAGAAAATGAAACATAGCCAAGACCTTTCTTTTAGTTTACATGGACAAGCGGTGTGTTCATGCTGCAGTGTCCAACTGTGTATATTTATAATTTAATTAAGAAAAATACAGTAGACAGGTTGATGGTTAATTCAGATGTGTGCAGAATTACTTGCATTGATTTCCTGATACAACACTGGTAGTATTAAAGCCTAAACTCTGCATAGAATTCACAGAGGCAGATGTTAAAGTGCCTCAGAGATCAAAATTTTAAAAGTTTTCTTCCTCTCCCCAAACTCCCAATCCATCATATTTTCAAAACCAAACTAATTTTGGACCTGTAATTTTACATGCTCAATCACTTGTAGATAGAGTTATCTAGTCATCTGAAATGTGAACATAATAGAAGAATAACTATACTGGGTCAAAGCAATGGGCCATTTAGCCCAATATCCTTTCTTCCAACAACAGACAGTGCCGGATTTTTCAAAGAGAACAAATAGAATAGAGCAATTATTGAGTGATCCATCCCGTCATTCAGTCCCAGCTTCTGGCAGTGAGAGGTTTAGGGGGACAGCGCGCACAGGATTGCATCCCTGACCATCTTGCTGGACCTATCCTCCAGGAATGTATCTAATTCTTTTTGGAACCCAGTTATATTTTTGGCCTTCACAACATCCCTGGCAATGAGGTCCAGAGGTTGACTGTACATAGTATGAAGAAGTATTTCCTTGTTTTTGTTTTAAGCTTGCTGCCTCTGAATTTCATTGGGTGACCTCTGCTTCTTATGTTATGTGAAGGAGTAAATAGCACTCCCTTATTCACTTTCTCCACACCATTCATGATTTTATAAGTCTCTACCATATCCCCCCCCTTAGGATTCTCTTTTCTAAGAGCTAGTCTATACTACCGGAGTAAATCGATCTAAGTTATGCGAATAACGTAACTGAAGTCGATGTAGTTAGATCCACTTACCGCAGTGGCTACATTGTGCTGTGTCGACAGGAGAGTGTCTCTTGTCAACTTCCCTTATGCTTCTCGGGGAGATGGGAGTACACAAATCGATGGGAGAGTGCTCACCCATCGATTTAGTGTGTCTTCACCAAATCCGCTAAATCAACATTGATTGGCATGGCATGCATTGATTACAGCAGTGCCAATCTACCAGTGCCCTAAAATGAACAGTCCTAGTCCTTTTAATCTCTCCTTACATGAAACCTGCTCCATATCCCTCCATACCCCAGTTTTGTTACCCTTCTCTGTACTTTTTCCAATTCTAATATATCTTTTTTGAGCTGGGCTGTTCAGAACTGCATGCAGTATTCAAGGTGTGGGTGTACCACGGATTTATATAGCGCCATTATAATATTTTCTGTCCCTTTCCTAATGGCTCATAACAGTCTGTTAGCTTTTTGGACTGCTGCTGCACACTGAATGGGTTAGGTATGCAAATGCATGTTTAATTTGAGAATGAAATTCCATGACTATATGCACTCAATCTATATTCAGCTTAAGTGTTTGTTCATAAAGTTAGCATACAATTACACTCATTTTATAAACATGCAACAGAGAGCTTAATGTATTTGAAATCTTATCCCTAAATTCCTATGCACCCACAACTGACTGCATCTGCAAAACTGAAGACACAGATTAGTCAGAATTTGAATATATAGCCCTTAAAATAGATTGTAAAATATAAAAGAGAACTAACATTTGTTAATTTTGATTTATGTATATAAACAACTCCTTTCCTGAAACACATAAGGGAAAAGAAAGCAACTCTGTATGCTATATGAGCATTTGTAGAAACTGGATCACTGCAACTGAATGTCGTGGGTTCTTCTCCAGCTGGTTGGAAGTATGGAGGTTGTTTGCCCTTATATGGGGTCCCTTCTCCAAATGGAGGTGGCGAGCAGAATCTACCTGGACAGAGCAGGGAGGAACAGGAGGTGGCTGAATCAGGTGCTGGGGGCACTCCTTGTGGAAGATGTCCAGTGGAGGTACTTCCCACAGAGGGGATATGGTTCTCAAATAAAATGGACTGGAAGGGGATTTAGAAGAAAGCATCCCTTTAAAAGCAGCAAAGAGTCCTGTGGCACCTTATAGACTAACAGACATTTTGGAGCATGAGCTTTTGTGGGTGAATACCTGCTTCGTTGGATTCATGCATTCATCCACGAAAGCTCATGCTCCAAAACGTCTGTTAGTCTATAAGGTGCCACAGGACTCTTTGCTGCTTTTACAGATCCAGACTAACACAGCTACCCCTCTGATACTTGACATCCCTTTAAAGAAGCTGGAGAAGTGGAGGTTCGGGGCTCCTAATATCTGGTGCAGGTGGGAGCCAATTCCCCGTCCTTTTTCCAGACCCATTCATCCTCATATGAGGAGGCCCAGAAACAGGCTGGCTGGGACCAGGTTGGGTTGTAAGAGGGTTGACAGCAACTCTTCCAAGTAAGGGGGAAAACAATTAAGGAACTAATGATGACCTGCTCAAAACAATTTATTGCTGGTTATTTCCAGATATTCTACATGAATAAAGTTGCAGTCTAATTAAATCACATCCATTGCATCTTGTCTTTCTTCCGGTGTAGCTGGAACAACTACTGATTTGTAATGAAGAAAAGTCTGTGATAGAGCAGAAGAATCTGTTGCTTTATATCTAATTGAAGAAAAATTCTGGGTTTTCTCTCTATACGTGAGGCTCTGGCCTTAGAAAATGTATATCCTGTAGTTATTTTTAAAAGTGCAGGAGATATCCTACTTTTCTAATTCCTCTCATCTGTTCTAAAACTTACTTGGCTCTCGGGCCTTCAAAAGATTACACAAACATTAAAGTATAAGTGGAAGTAGTTTCACTACTCATATGCTTAAAGTTAAGTAAGGGTATAAGTATATGAAGCATAAGAATGGCCATCCTGAGTCAGACCAATGGTCCATCTAGCCCAGCATCCTGTCTTCCAGTGGTAACCAATGCCACGTGCTTCAGAGGGAATGAACAGACCAGGGCAAATACTGAGTGATCCATCCCATTGTTCATTCCCAGCTTCTGTTAGAAGCTTATGACATCTAGAGCATGGGGTTGTGTCCCTGATCATCTTGGCTAATAGCCACTGATGGACCTATCTTCCATGAACTTATCTAATTCTTTTTTGAACCCAATTATAGTTTTGGCCTTCACAACATTCCCCGGCAATGAGTTCCAAAGGCTGACTGTGCGTTGACTGGGGTCTTAGATTCTGTAGTCCACTAGCAGATCTCCCTTGAATCTGCCAAGTCGCTCCTGCCATGAGTGTTCAATGCCAGCATGAGGTGAGAGAACAGCATGGACAGAGGGCAAAGGACCACTAACTGTCTGTGCCATATAAGTTAGCGATGAAGCTTTGCACACAGCAAAGGGTTCAATTTAATTTGTTTCTTTTTCATTAAATTAAAACTGAAAAGCCCATTCCAGTACACTCGCATTTCTGTAATTGTGTGTCAGTTATTAACTATACACCGTAATGTTTAAAATAAAACATAGGTTCAAATGTTTACATATGATTTCTTCCCTCGCCTTAAAAAGGCAATCCCCAAAGAGCAGCCATTATGTGGCATAACTAAGATAATATGAAACCCTGTGGTTTACTGGGGAGAAATCTAACACAGCTTTCAAATGACATCTCCATCAGTATTTAACATCATAACTGTGAAATGTAGCTTTTAAAAAAGAAACATTCAATAGGATCATGGTACATGAATGACCCCCCACCCCAACATAAACATGATCCTAAATATATTAATATCATGCTTAAAAGCTCCTGTAACTGATTTCTAACATTTCTCATAATGTATGACACATTATTGAAAACATTTTTTCTTTTAAAATCTTGTGATACTAAAAAAATAAAAAACAAGGAAAAATCTTTCCGAAAATATTGAAGCTAGCTTTATTTATGATCATATCAGCCAAACTCCTTGGCCATTACAGTTTGTTATTTAGACTGTTGCGAACGTCTCATTGTTGAGTGTAAAATTACAGAATCTCTTCTTTCAGGCACTATTAATGAACCATCAAATTAATTTTGGGGGAAATGATAACTATTGTCAAATTCACATAGCACTCAGAGAATGCATTTAATACACAAAAATAGTTCTTCTAATTCTAGGAAATGATGTTATTAATGCTCTGAAAAGCGTATTAGTCAGTCATTCTTCTATATTAGGGCTTGTCTACACTTAAAATGCTGCAGTAGTGTAGCTGTATCACTAAAGCTGCGCTGCTGTAGCACTTCAGTGAAGACACTACCTACACCAATAGAAGGTGTTCTCCCTTGGCATAGGTACTCCACCTCCTTGAGAGGCAGTAGCAAGGTCAGTGGGAGAATTCTCCTGTCAACCTAGCACTGCCTACACAGAGGGTTAAGGTCGATTTAATTGCATCGCTTTGGGGTGTGGGTCTTTCACATCCCTGAACACTGTCCTAATTTCCTTACATAGACCAGGCCTTAATCAGACTGCATTGACACACACATTACATCATTATTTAGGACATTTCATCATGGTTATTTTCTGTTATTATTCTAGTCAGGCTTTAAGACATTTGTCATCCATCTTTTAAGAACAAGAGAAGCTGCATATCGTGCTTGTACTTGAGAAAAAAAACTTTTCAGTGTTCTTCAACTAAGTGGCCAGAATATGATTACATGTAAAGACCAACTAGTGACTGGAGAAGGCAATTCTTTCGGCATAGGTATGTATGTACGTACACTCACACCAGAGCCTTAAGTTCTTCTCCTATGTAGCTGTCATAGCATTCCCTCTCAGATCTGAACCTTAGAGTTCAGAAAATGAGATACTAGCACCTAAATCCTCTAAGCTTAATTACCAGCTTAGATCTGGTAGCACTACCACTACCCAAAAATATAGTGTTTTGGGGCACTCTGACCTCCCCAACCTTCCCTGGTGACCCCAAGAACACAGATCCCTTGGGTTCTTAAAACAAGCGGAGAAATAAACCATTCCCCCCCACCTTTCCCCCTCTCAGAATTTCCCTCTCTGGGCTATCCTGAGAGATACTGATCCAACCTCTAAATCACCATACAGAGAAGCATCTCCCTTCTCTTCCACAGAGGCAAACAGATTCAAGGAAAACAGAGAGAGATTCTCTCTCTCCCCCCCACCCCAGTCTCCCCCACCCATCCTGGTGAGTTATCCCAATCCCCTGGAATAAAACAGGGAAACAAGGGGAAAAAAATCAATCAGGTTCTCTAAAAAAGAAATCTTTTAATAAAAGAAAAGAAAAAGTAAAGAATTATCTCTGTAACTTCAAGATGTAAATATACAGGGTCCTATAGCTTACAGACACCAGAAAGAGACTTTCTCCCCAGTACCAATACAAATCAAAATATTCCCAGCAACTACACATATAAAAGTTAACCAGCCAGATCCACAATTGCAAATAGAGTAAAACAATCAAAAAGCCTAAACCGCCTGTTTTTAATTACTATTTGAAAAGAAACTTAGAGAGCCTGTAGTAATGTCTGGTCTCTCTCAGACCCCCCGAGAGAAGAACCCACAACGGACAAAGAACACACACAAAAAAACTTCCCTCCACCCAAATTTAAAAGTATCTTGTCTTCTGATTGGTCTTCTGGTCAGGTGTTCAGTTCCCTGCTTGTAACCCTTTACAGGTACAAGAGACATTAACCCTTAACAATCTGTTTATGACAGTAGCCTAAACCAATTATTATGCAGTAGCAGCAGTTGTGGACTAAGAACTGATGCAAGAATCCCACTCAAGCTGATTCTCACACTAACAAACCACATTCACTTTTAAACTCTTTTTCCTTTTCAGAAAAATATGCATTTTAAAATTGAACTGAAGAGAGAAAAATGTATGAGCCACATAGTTTTGTTTAAAATTAGTAATAGAAGGATAGAGAAAAACATTTTAATAGCAACCAGATTGTCTCAGGAGACTCTCCTTCTGCAATGTGTGTAGTATAGACACAACAGTCATGCTCTTAGGTTTGAAAAGATTACAAAGGCTTGATGAGAGACCTAACAGTCCGGTTCTTTCTACGCCTACTGCTGATCAATACACTGAGTGACACACTACAGCCAATGAATATATGGTGACCCATGTTGGAAAAATAAGCCAATGATTCACAGGAACTAGACTTCAATGTAGGAAAATGGGCAGCCAGGGAAAAGCCCGTGGGCAGGTGTTTGGGAGGGACTGTATCTCCCTCCTCCCTTCAAGAGATATTTCTCCTTTTTGCAAAGTATCTTTCCTCTAAAAATCTCCATGAAAGAACTGCAGGGATGTGCATTATGTATTGACAAGGTGTGTGCTCCTCGCAGGTGTGTGTTTTATTTTTCCAGGCATATCCGCATCTACTCTGTCAAGAGTTTGTCATCAGTCCCATTTAGGGCCTTATCCTGCATTGCTGCCAGAGGGTGGGCTCTGTCACCTCCAACACCATTCAGACTTGAAGACACTCAGCTTTTCGCAGGAACCATTGAGGTTCAGAATGAATGCAGACTTTAAAATGGCATTTCCTAGGAGGCAAATGTTTTTTGAAGCATGTGTCAAGGCTGGGAGTGTTGATACTGAGCCTACTCATAAGTAAAAAAAGCATTTTGTTTGAAATGTTGCATATTCTCAAATGTGTATTTTTGCATCAATCCCTCTAAAACTGCTCAGACCACAACAGAGGTGCTGGCTGATGAACAGAGGTATTAGCAATTATTGTTGGAAATGAAGGGAAACAGGGATATTGTGTCTTATGGGATTTCACAAGACGCAGGTTGACTATAGCTTCAGAGTACATTTTTAATTTTGCAGTGGAAAAATCAGAGGCCTTAATAGGTGTCACTGCTGCGTTGCCATTGGGTGTTAGTCACATCTTTATCATAGCCCTCTTCTACAACGGCAGCACCCCAGCTGCCCAACCTCATGCTCTCACTAACAGAAGTTGGTCCAATAGAAGATATTACCTCTCCCACCTTGCCAACTTCTTTTTTCCATTAACAAATGCCTTCCTGCAAACTAAATTTTTAACATAAAATATATACACATGCAAAATGATGTCTATCAAGCGATGTGCCAACTGTTACCCTGATAACCCTGCTTCAAAGTTGTTAATCCTTTCCCTCATCCTTAAAAAGTTGGGTTTTATTTTTTTTGGTGTGGTCTTTTTAGATCATAAACTCTTTGAGGCAGGGAACACATCCTCCTGCATGAGCACACTGCTGATCACGCAGCTGCTGCTGAATAAATAGATGCAACAAATGGACCAACTGAAAATAAAACACACTCTTGCACCTTATTCATAGGAGCATTAGGAACGCTAAGACTCCCCACAGCATGAGTAGGCATTCCACGTGTTGATGAAATTATTTAATTTCAGGAAAACCACATGAAATACCACACCAGCAAAGAAAAACTTCAGTGCACATCAATTCCTAACCAGAGAAGACACTACTGACTGTGAAACTAAAAGAAATGCCTACTTAAGTCAGAAGGGTTAATCTGCAAATCAGCTAGCACTAACCTCTGGGTAGCCTCCAACATCGTGCACATCAATTCCAAGCAGATGTCCAAGTCCGTGTGGCATAAATATTGCACCCAGATGAACCTTCACCATGTCATCTACATTGCCTTTCAGGATGCCAATTTTAGTCAGCTCTTCCAGATGGACTCTGTCTGCCAGACGGTGCATATCAGGCCAGGCGACCCCTTAGAGAGCAGAAAAAAGCAGCTGTGTTAACTATTTCTAGATATTTTTTAATAAAACATTCAGGAAAGCAGAAGAAATATACCCAGCGCCCCTCACATTTTTTTTTTTTAAAGGAAGTAGGTAGAGTATCCATTTTAGCAGGAAAACATTTCAAATAGAAACAAACAGCTAACATGGGTATGCAAAAATGGCTGATGGTCAACAAGAAACCAATGAAATATAACTGGATTTGAATAAGATTTTTTTTGCTAAATTGTATGTGTTTGCTCATGTCTGTGCAAACATTAATATACCCATGAGTTTTCAGAAAGACCATCAATGGGTAAAATATAGCCAGTTATTTGAAATGCAGAGCATAAAATATTAACATAATTATATTTAATTATAATCAGTTCTCTCATGGTGAACATACTGGTTAGGACATTTGAAATGGCTGTCACTTTTCTGTGTATATACCAGATTTATAGCCTGTGTCTTTCTGGCAAAAACACTTTCCAGAAATTAATGACTCCCTTGTTCTTTCCCCCAGCAAATGGACTGTGTAAAAGTCAAGTCCTCCAGTATGTACAATAAAGGACCATTACAACATACGGCTGGTAGCCTAGAGTATAGTAGAGTAGCCTATACTCTACTACTGCTGGTAGTAGAGTATCATGACACATTACATATCTATTATTTTTGTATATTATACAATATCATTTGACTAAAACTGCTGAGGGGATCTTTTCAACTGTTGGTAACACAGTATACTATCTTAATTAGTTCACCAAGGATTTGAGTCATCATCAACAATTACAGTTGGAGAACTAAGGTAACTAGGGGTAAAGTTCAGCAATGAGTATTTTCCTTGTTCAAATTTGGCATGGCTATACAAAAATCAGCAATTTTTATATCCAGCCTCCCCACTTGAACTACCATTTGTTTTACCCCAGGGGAACATCCAGCTTTGAGGTCCTGTTAACATTACTGTCATGTCATAATTACAATAGAAATTTCTGCTAAATATAATAAAGTTGCAAAATGAGAAATACTTCACTCCCATAGCAGGGCTCAAATAAAATTCATACTTGTCGTGTGTCTTTGGAATAAAGGTCAGGAGCAGGATGAGCAGCACTGTATGTCTACCGTCATCAGATTTGTTTAGCATTGAAAACTATCCAAACATGACCCAATGCATCCCAAAGAGTTTCCACGAATAGGAACTGCTCAATTGATCATAGACTCAAGTTAGGTGACATGCAGATTCATTTATTTCAGCTATCGGATTAGTCCTACATTGTTAAGACTTTTACACTCTTTCTTCAAGTGTTGCATACATTTGAACACTGGTTACACTAATATTCAACTCTCTAGGTTTGTCTGGTATTATGCCACAGCTATTTCATAACAGATTCCACATCTATTATATGTTAAATTGCATCAATACAATCTTGGCTGTATAGTAAATTATTTTCAGAGTGGTAGCCGTGTTAGTCTGCATCAGCAAAAAGAACGTGCAAAAGCTTACACCTAAATAAATTTGTTAGTCTCTAAGGCAGGGGTCCCCAGTGTGGTGCCTGTGGGTGTCATGGTGCCCGCCACGGCGTCTAAGTGTGCCTGCATATTGGCCGGCGGACGAGCATCTGCTGAAATTCAGCGGCATTTTAGTGGCAACACCTTTGGATGACGCTGCTTGTCGGCGGCATTTCGGTAGATGCTTGTCTGCCACCACGGTCCTCCGTGCCTACCAGACAAAAAAGGTTGGGGACCACTGCTCTAAGCTGCCACAAGTACTTCTCGTTCTTTTTAGTAAATTACTGTATCATGTCTGTTTTTCTTCTTACTTTATAGACTTAGAAGTATATGCTTCCTGTATTCAATTTCTATTTGGTAAACATCACTGTTCCCACATATCTCTGACTTCCTGACTCCCTCGGTATCAGTCTGAGCTTAGAGGTCTAGTGATGAACCTTTCTGGTGACCTCTGGACATACAGAATTCTTAAGATGTTTGAGTCTCTGGTGTTTCATGTATTTCTTTGTTTGGTCCAAGAGAAGCATACTATGAAAGATTTTCAAAGGAACAAATGAGAGCTAAATCCCATTGACGTTCAGTGGGAACTGGGAGCCTAAGGCCTAAGTGCCTTTGAAAATCTCTCTTCTGCATCTGCTTTTTAGGTTAGGACTAAGCCCTGGTCTATACTATAGAGTTAGATTGACATAAGGCAGCTTATGTCAACCTAACTCTAAGTATCTACACTAAAACATAGCTCCCATCAATGCAACTCACCCACTTCACCAACTTAACTCCCCCTTCCCAAGAGGCGTAGTGCTTAGGTCAATGTAGTCAGGCTGACGTAGTGTCAATGTAGACACAGTGTTGCTTACACCGATTGTTGCTGCCTTTCAGAAGCTGTTCCACAATGGTAATTAAATTGGTGCCAGCGCTCCTGGTGAGGATGTGCACCGACCACACAAGGAACATAGATTTGTGTGAAATGTCAGTTAAATCTCGGTTTCCACACATGAAAATTTGTGAAGTAAAACTAAAATGAGATTTTAAACATGGATTGAATTATACCTGTGTATCAAAGAAAGAATAGGCTTCTCACCCCGCTCAAGCTCTAGATAAATTTCACTCCCTGTAATTCTGTGTCATCGAACTATAACTACGTTACGTATGTAATTTCACTTTATGGAGCACCCATTTATGTTTCTTGACATTTGGCGAGTTTCAGTGTTATTTGCACAATATCATTACCAGAAATAGACTAAGAAACTAGTAGATATGCAAAAAATGGTAGAAAAGCAGCTTTTTAAACAAATAGAAAATAAAACAAACCTCTGTTGTTAACATTAGGAATGAAAAGACGTGTTGTTCACTTAAATTTTCTGGCACAACTGTGACTACAAGTTTGCTGATTGGTTCTTTTAGAGATCTTTAACTTAGACTAAACTCTCAAATTTTAAAATCAAACCTTTGATATTAGAAAAAAATCTGCATGGAGATGAAGTTGAGTAGCAATAACAATCTGCCTAGAGATACAGAATATGAATTTTTCGTGTCAGCAATTCTACTTTCTGTACATTGCTAATACACAATCATGAACATTTCATTTAGGACCATATTCAGTGCAGTTGCAGTGGTGTAACTGAGGTCAGCATATGAAATGGAAAGCTCTGAATAACTTGTTTCAATTAATTTAAAATGAGGCCTCTCCAAGTACTAACAGCATCTAGTATTTGTAGAGTATTAGAGAAAAGTGGCGCTGAGTAGAGCGGACTTCATGTAAACAGGCAAGGTGCAAGCTTCCTTATACAACCTTGCAGAATATAATGCACCTCAATTCCGACTCAACATCCCTTTGCCTTTATTTAGCACATGGAAACAATTATACCAAACTATGGGTGCATTTTTATGATGTGAAGAAGCATCCACATGAGTCAAAACAACAATTTGAAAATTACATAGAAAGTTCTACAGCTAACAACAGGCATTAGGAGACATTTTCCAACCATAAATTAAATCTTCAAAAATATACATGCTTTATAGGCAATAAAGTTTGAGAAAGTGAACCATTAAAATGCTCTAATTAAGAAGTGCTTTACTGATTATTTTAAATGCAAGTCCTAGCTGAGCATTTGAACCAACTGCTGAGAACAATTTTGGACTCTTTCTTTCAGCTGAGAAGGAATTAAATGTTTTTTTTTTCAGAACATTCTGTGCATCTTCTCTGCCCTGGTTTCCCACTACTGAGTGTTCCTCATATCTAGTCATGCACATAGAAATGTATCAGAACCAAAGCTCCAGTTCGGAATGATCCTTGAGTTCAGAAAAGTTAAAGTTGGATGGGAACTCTGAGGCTTGCACCTATTACAATATTCAGAGGCGAGAGTGTAAAAAAAAAAAAAAAGAGAGAGAGAGAGAGAGAACATGAAATCTTCTTTAGTGTTCTGACAAATTTTATTAGTTGAGTCATAGGAGAGAATCACTTCAGTTCCAATCTCTGAATCGCACTCTTGTAGCCGTAAATAGCACTGGCAAAGCACTGGCTATAGGGAAATTAAGTACTGCCTAAGAGACCCTTTTAAATGATTCATGTATCATTTTGCAAGCAGGCCTGTGATATAGGTATTAAAATACATCGAAGATTTTTAAATGAAAAAATAAACAAAGGCCGTGAAGTGCATAGACAGCTATATTTGCTATTCCGCTATTTGTCTTTATGTTTCATTTAATGTGTTTGTCTTAAAAAGGTGTTTGTATTTTGAACAACTCGGCTGCCTTGTTTGCTACGAGTTCAAATGGTTCTAAATCTAAACTGTAAAATATTTCACCTGCAGATTATTTTATCTGGTTAAATGGATATTCTCTGGGGAGACAGGAAAATGTTAAGACCTTTGTTAATCTACTGCACAGTAGAATGCGATCACGCATTACTGGTGTGGTAAGGACAAACACTAGCAGTTTTGAGCCAACTGGAGATATTGAACTAAGTAGAATGAACTTGCTGCTCTTGGAGTAAAAAATACAGGAGTCACCGTCTTGCTAGATATGAACTGATTGTCACGCTGGAGATAAGCTCGGATAATATGGTGCAAACATAGTGTTTTGTTTTATTTTTTTTAAACAGCAAATTAACAGAGCTTTTCGAGTGATAAGCTTTCCATCAAACCTTTCCTAACTGGTAACCTTAAGAAAGCCTCAAAACCATTAATTTTACTATGAGAAGCAAGTATTTCAGAGTAATCTGACAAATATTTAAAAATTTTGAGCAGTCTACTCAAGAAACAAGTTTGCAAACTAACTCAAGCAGGAGAGAGAGAAATTTGTATGCAAATTTTGTGTTAATATATTTTAATGTTTTATAATATAAAAACATATACTGAAAGTTTAATTTAAATCCTAAAATTGTGTTGAGTGAAATTGACAAGGGTTGCAGTTATAACTAAACAATCAAAATAGGATTATGTTTTTTTATAATACAATGGCACATACAAATCTGGCTTTAGCTGACCAGCAAGTGTCCCCCAGCAAGATTCTAAATTAATTAGAAAGTGCATCTGGGACTCCTGGCTTTTATCAGAGCCCCCAGTTTTGATACTCTGCCCTCTTGACACATGTTGGCAATGGGAACATGAAAGGGGAAAAGAAAAAGAAATATGGTAGTCAAGGTTCGCTATGGACAGTTGAGAGCAGAATCTTGTCAGTAACCTCTTTTCATATTACAGCAAAATCACTTAATTTGGATGAGACCAAGGGGAGTATAAAAGCAAAGATGCGTACATCAATCTTGCTCCAGCTGACAAAGCATTATTTATATGCATTATTGCAAATGTAATCATAACAGTTGATTGTGCTTTAATACCATTTTGTATTAGTCCTGCATCCCCAAACACCCTCTGAAATGTTTCACTGTTTGTATTATTCAGGATCTTTATTTATCAGTTACTGAGAAGTTTATCATGGTTACCAAAATATTATGGGTTTTTTTTAATGTAGAAAGGTTAGTTCAATTATTAGCTTTAAACCAATTTATAAGCTGGTTATACCGCACTGACAGATCAGGTTTAGAAAGCTAGATTGAAGCGTCCTTGGACTTTGGAAGTTAGTACCAAGAGAATTCTGCACTCAGGAAAATCTGCTGATGATGTGTCTGCTCTATTCTTAATTCACTGCCAAATGAGATACTGTGTAATACAGGTCAGTGAACCAATGACTGAGCTTCTCACTGAAATCAGTTACCAAGGCTCATTAAGTTTTGATTGGTTAGTTGCCATTCAGCATGTTTTTGGGCAAAAGGTCAGGATAAAAAGCACCTTTTACAGTGATACATGCAATGTAAATATTAAAGAGTTTTAAATATACATTCTGAAATATATAACAATGACCAGGCTGTTGGGCAATTCAGATAATGAAATGTGACAGTCCAGGGATTAAGTAGCAAAAAATATAACATCAACGGTTCGTAATCTATAGAGAAAGCTACTGTGCTAAAAGTACTATTATTTTACAGTTTTGTTATATATGTGGTATAATGTGCTTAAAAATGGCACAATCAATTCATTTAGCATAATTATATTTAAAAAAAGACAGAACCATATCTGTAGATATAGATATATAGAGATATAGACATAGTTACATAATTTCTAGCAATAATCTGAAATTATCAGATACTCAACTAAAGGTATCTAGGCATAGTATTACAGGAAAAAAAAAGACACCTGTGTTTTATTTTTTTAGAATATTTTCCCACCAACCCCTAAATTGCCAAACTACTTGGTAATATTTTCTAAAATATACCTTTTAAAGACTTAAAACATCACACGAAAACACTGCTCTCACTCACTCTCTCTGGAAGTTCATTTGGAGCCAAGAAAATTTTGGTGATATAGAAAGGAGAAGAATGAGATCAATGAAGTTGAGAATTAGAAACAATATTTTAATTTAATTAGATGTACTGTAACTTTGTAACTGACATTTTTAAAAGGCGGGATAATCCCATTATTTATCTTAAACAAGCAATTTACAAGAATATCACAGTAAGAAAAGGTTTTATAGTTGTTCATAAACTACTGCTATCCCTGTTATCTTGTCAACCAAGTAATCTGAGGTTATTTACTTAAGTTTTATTAGAATATAAAACAACAGTATACAAAAATAACTTGGAATTACTGCTTGGTACTTAGTCACTTCTGTTTGGAGACTGTTGTCAAAAGGTCTCACAAAGTAATTTTTTTGCTGCTAGTTAGGGTATTTTGCGGTTATAATTGTGACAATGATTAAACCACAAGTGATTTAGCAGGGATTTGCCAGTACAGATGTCACAATACTTATAAAAAAAATACTGTGCAAGGTTATACTAAATTTCTCCCAAAACTGTGTTAAGGTTAGGTTATATTTAATTTCTGAGTGTCTACAAACAAGGGCAAAAGGTCTGACATCCCCTGGTAGTGCCACTAAAATGCAGACGAACTGTGCAATCCCTGTCTCAGTCAGTGAGCCAGTGGAACATGTTAAGATTGGCTAGACACGTAACAAACATAGCAGACATAAAACAAAACTCCCTAAAAATGCTAAGCAAATTCTTATTAAACATTATTTGAATGTAAGATGATGCTTTCTTTTCTTTTCATTTTGTTGAAAAAAATTGCTACATTTCAGATTTTCAAAGCTTCCTTTTTGCCCAACAGATCAGACAGCAAATAATTTGTTATCAGTTTTCTAGATTTGGTTCCCAAACAACCTAGCTTCGCAAATGTCCCCTGAACATCAACAAAAAAAGATTATAAAATTACACTTTATTATAAATAGTATTGTCTTGCTGTTGAAGTGGCTGAATAAACTAGTTTGCTGAGCATGTTTCTTAGCCTTCACTGGGTAGCTGTGACAAAAAATGGCACGTAACCGCTAACAAGAATCTCTATCTTCTACAAACAAACCAAAACAGGAAGATGTAAGGGAACTAAAATTTACAACTACATTTGATGACCAGAAATAGGCCCAAAGTCAAATCCACAAACCTTTGAATTTTGGGGAAATTTTGTCAAGAACCCAGAAAATGTGGGGAAACTGTAACCTGATCTCAATTGTGCATAGTGGGTGCATGATTACTTATAAGTTACCTAAATGCACTACATATCCAAGTGCCTATCTTTTAGTCACACAATTTTCAAACTTGGGCCCTATTTTGCACTGGTAATCAACAGTTTGTTGCTATATGTCGATAATGGTCAGTTATTTCTTCCATTATAAGCCCAATATTTTGATGATTTTTAATGTGTGTCATGTCACCAAGATAATTTTAAACTAGGATATCGTTTTTCTTAAAACACAGTAGCCTAAGTCCACTGAATGGATACAGCACACCTCTGGGTTCCTTTTATATAACATTTTATCTAGGAGCCTGTAAAGGTGCAATTTTTGAAACAAGCTGCAGTGAATCCCAGCAGAATTTGTCATGCTTAGTCAGTTTCACCACAAGATCTTCAAAGATGCACATATTCGGGTTAAGAGTAGCAGCACTTTTGGGTTTAGTTTTAGTGGGGAAACTCAAACTTTGAAAAAAGAACAGGAGTACTTGTGGCACCTTAGAGACTAACAAATTTATTTGAGCATAAGCTTTTGTGGGCTATGGCCCACTTCATCGGATACATAGAATGGAACATACAGTAAGAAGATATTTATACATACAGAGAACATGAAAAGATGGAAGTGCCCATAACAACTGTAAGAGGCTAATTAATTAAGAGAAGCTATTATCAGCAGGGGAGAAAAACTTTAGAAGTGATCATCAAGATGGCCCATTTCGGACAGTTGACCCGAATGTGTGAGGATACTTTAACATGGGGAAATAGATTCGATTAGTGTTATGACCGATCCATTCTCAGTCTCTGTTCAAACCTAAGTTAATGGTATCTAGTTTGCATATTAATTCAAGTTCAGCAGCTTCTCGTTGGAGTCTGTTTTTGAAGCTTTTCTGTTGCAAGATTGCCACCTTAACGTCTGTCACTGAGTGATTAAAGAGGCTGAAGTGTTCTCCTACTGGTTTTTGAATGTTATGTTTCCTGATGTCAGATTTGTGTCCATCTATTCTTTTGCATAGAGACTGTCCGGTCTGGCCAACGTACATGGCAGAGGGGCACTGCTGGCACATTGCTCAGACAGAGACAAACACCTACAGAATCTCTATCAGCATTCTTAAAACTACAATAGCCACCTGCTGAAGTGAAAAAACAGATTGACAGAGCCAGAAGAGTACCCAGAAGTCACCTAATACAGGACAGGCCCAACAAAGAAAATAACAGAACCCCAATAGCTGTCACTTCAGCCCCCAACTAAAAACCCTCCAGTGCATCATCAAAGATCTACAACCTATCCTGAAAGATGATCCCTCACTCTCACAGATCTTGGGAGACAGACCTGTCCTCGCTTACAGACAGCCCCTCAACCTGAAGCAAATACTCACCAGCAACCACACACCATACAACAAAAACACTAACCCAGGAACCTATCCTTGCAACAAACCTGCTGCCAACTCTGTCCACATATCTATTCAAGTGACACCATCATAGGACTTAATCACATCAGCCATACCATCAGGGGCTTGTTCACCTGCACATCTACCAGTGTGATATATGCCATCATGTGCCAGCAATGCCCCCTTGCCATGCACATTGGCCAAACCAGACAATGTCTACAACAGAAAAGCTTCAAAAATAGACTGCGATGAGAAGCTGCTGAACTTGAATTAATATGCAAACTAGATACCATTAACTTAAGTTTGAACAGACACTGGGAATGGTTCAGTCATTACACTAATTGAATCTATTTCCCTATTTTAAACTATCCTCACACCTTCGTGTCAACTGTCTGAAATGGGCCATCTTGATGATCACTTCTAAAGTTTTTCTCCCTTGCTGATGATAGCTTCTCTTAATTAATTAGCCTCTTACAGTTGGTATAGGCACTTCCACCTTTTCATGTTCTCTGTATGTATAAATATCTTCTTACTGTATGTTCCATTCTATGTATCCAATGAAGTGGGCCATAGCCCACAAAAGCTTATGCTCAAATAAATTTGTTAGTCTCTAAGTGCCACAAGTACTCCTGTTCTTTTTGCTGAAACAGACTAACATGGCTGCTACTCTGAAACCTGTCAAACTTTGAAGTGTAGAAAAAACTTAGCTCAGATAATACTCAGGGCAATTTTTATTCTGTCCAGACAAAATCTTCTGTTTCTAGTAGGTTGGTTCTCTAACAGCTACCTTGATATAGTATCAAGCCTGAAGGACTCATGCACCTCCCACATCAATGAAAATTACAATGTACAACACAACAATCCCTTGAATATTGGATTGGAAGTAAAGTACTGCAGATCAGACACCATGTGAAGAAAAATTTAATTCCCCTACAATGACAGTATCCAAAACTTGTACTTGCAATATCACTGCTATAGCCAGTAAGGTGTAATGGGGAAGTTATTTTTCAGATTTAAAAATAGAAACATAAAACATAAAATCAATATTAAAGAGAAATGCTAAGAACAAAAGTGACAAAGTAAATTCAACCCCTAGTCCTTTCACACATGCTTCATTTAAAGTTGCGAATAGTGCCATTGAAGTTTATGGGAATACTCACATGCTTAAAGTTAAGCACATAAATAAATTTTTGCAGAATTTGGGTCTACTGTAGGTCTTGCACATACTGCAGTTCCAACTGGTCTCAGATCTCTACAATACCTAAGCCACATGGGGAAAATTCAGGGACACAATGGCAGCCTTCTCTCAGAAGTGCCTTATTTCATAGGTTTGGGAATACTCTGTTATTTTTGCCTCTCTAATGTTGCAGTGGTCACTCTGCATGGGTCAACTTCTGTGTGTTAGTCTACAACTGAAAAGAACAGTTCCCAGTGGGGTTTGTAGTCAGAGACTCTCAGTCTGAAAGCTTGCATCTAGGGAAAAAAGGATAATCTTACATTACAACAGATTGTTTCTTGCTTTGAGGGACTGAAAGACTTGCTGAATTTGACAGAGAGTAATCCCCTTTTCTTTCATCTCCTCCTGTTAGCTAATGCTAACTCTGGCCAGTTAATCTGTATGGTTAACAGTGACTCTCACCCCAATACAGTAGGATGCACATGCATTCGTTCATAGACTTTTCTAACAATTTTAAAAAAGTTGTAAGTTTTCAATTTATCAATTAATGTTGCTTGTTGTTCAATATTAGAACTTTGTCTGCCTCTCACTTTCCAAACCCCTTCGGGGATGGACATGCCTTCTTTAGCAAACAATTTATGTTGATGAATTCTGATTTAAGTTAAAATGGGAAGCCACAATGCCTTTTCTGGGTCACTCACACAAAACTAACTCTTAAACAGAGTGCAACTTGTTTATGAACAAAGAAATAATTTTATCCTATGAACAGGAAAAGACTATAGGCATAATTCAGTAGAAAATGGACAATTAATTTCAGCAACATTATATATGAACAAGTATTAGATTCTTTCCAACTGTTTTTAACGTAAGAGCACATTCTTAATTGAAAGGGGAAAAAAGTGTACTGCCATGTCATCTGTTGGGATTCATTAAATATCAAGGACTAGTCATAGCACTCTGAAAGCACTTATCCTTCAGGGGAATCAATAGGAAATCCTCAACTTAAGTTATTAATGTTCTATGCCTAAGAAATATTTCCATGCTTTAGATATCACAGAAAATTAAAAATGACTTGCAGTAGTTTGCATTAAAATAAGAAAACCTGGACAGAAATAATTCCATAATACAAGTAAGGAACATAGAAATGAATAAACAAAAATGAAATAATCTCATGTCTTCCCCAGTCCCTCTCTGTAATGCTGCTGTCAAAAAGTCCAATTGAGAGCATGACAAAACTGTGTTAATTCTTTAAAAAAAAATTAAAAGAAATGATTGTCCTTAGAAAGCACAACTGACAGCCAATATGTGCTTATAACTCTATACAAATTTGGACTACACAGAATAAAAAAATAAATTTTAAATGGAAAAACCATATACTGAATCTCTGATGGACAGAAACATATTTTAGTAAATTTATCTTGTAGTCAACAGTATTTATGAATGAGATAATTCTTTTTTAATAGGATAATTATAATGATATTCCTCATGTGTTTAAGTTTTTTTCCTTTTTAGTAGAACACATAGGATGAACAACATTATAAAACAGCATAAGAAACTGTAATATACAGAAATAAACCTGAGCTCTTGTGAGAGATGGAACTATCATTCTTCAGAATAAGTGTTTAATAAGTCATCTGTGACCTTGCAATTTCTGAATTTGCATACATCCCTGACCATGTGTGCGCTCAATTTAATAACATGGAGAACAAGTCATCAATAGTACAATATCCTATGTCAAATTCTGTAGCTATTAGTGCCTTTAACAGGTTCTTAAAATTATTTGTATTATTTCATGCCAAGATCTTATACTAACTAAACTCAACAATCTTCTCCATTCTGTTCCTTTTGGAACATACTTAAGTAGCAAAAACAGAGCAGAAAAAAATTGAACCGTAGAATTTTTCAAGTTGATTTTTGTATAAAAAGCATTCTCTACATTTTATTTGTATACAACAGGTGTTACTCAGCACAGTAGCTCTTGTTCTCTGAACGTACGTCCTCCACCGAGTTGTGTGCCTGACCACTCAGCGACAAACCCTTTTCAAGGATGCACATCAATCAAACCTTACATTCTATTGTCTAAAGGAATCAAGACCACACCCTGTATAGCCATTACTCAGTTCTTCCCAGCCTTCAAAAGCATTAGGTCTTGAATTCTGAATCATTCACAATCAGTGTGGCTCTGTTAGAGGCAATATGTTCAGAGTACAGGTGTTGTTTTGGTAATTTGTTCTCATAAATGACATTGCCTAGAAGAAGCCAAATGCAGCAGACTAGCTAGCTGTAACCTCCCTGTCAAGAAGAGGGCTGAGTTCTTCAGTCACTGTTCAATAGGCAGAACTGCTCTCCCGAAACCAGAATCAGTTCTTGATGTGACACTGGTGATTTGAGAAGGTGCAAACTGAGCTCTACACTTTTCAGATAAGGGCACATTACAGATACATGCGACTGAAGTTGCTGCCCTTTGCCTTAGCCCTGAAATATCTGCCATCTCATAAGACAATGTACAACCCTATCTATTTAGATAAGATGTGAGCTGAAGTGGCCCAACCTTTACATTTTTCTTCAAAGATCATAAACATTGTATTAGACCATCAAAAAGGTTTATTTCTAGGCGGGGACTGACTACTCTCTTGATATCCAGGACATGCAGCTCACCTTTCTAGCACAGCTTAGGGCTGTGGGGAAAATAGAGGCACTGATATGCATCAATTTAGGTGAAAATTTTGGATGAAGCCTAAATACTACCTTCTCCCTATACAAGGTGTTAAAGGGTGACCTGACCTCATAACAGCCAGTAACTCAGAGATCCTAATAATCAAGGTTATGGCCGTCAAGACAAAAAACTTTCCACAAGAGGTGGCATGTGAGCGAGTTCACATAGGATCAAAGGACCTTTCACATGTTTAGTTAGCACCTAATTGAAATTTCAAGGAGCATTTTCCCCTGTAACATAAAAGAAAGTGTCTGAAATTAGACTATAAACTCTTAAGCGAAGGTACTGTGCTTTCCTATGTGTTGTACAGCACCTAGCACATTAAGACCCCAATCCTAACTCAAGCCTTTGGGTATTTCTCCAGCACAAATAAGAAATGACAGTGATACAACTTGCAGGTCCCTGCTAACTCTGGAGCAAAACCTCAGACACTGGCTCTGAGTTCTAACATGCAAGTCCACATCTGGATGACCGCAGTCAGTAAAGATGCCACTGAGGGTTTGAACGTCCACTCAATAATCTACCCCCTCAACTCAGGTCATCATTCATAGTGGTTTTTGTACCTGCCAGAGGGGGTTTCTTTGTTTTGGACTCACTGTTCCCATGGATTAATTGCCTTTTGATATGACAAATGACCATGTGCTCACTCTGTTGAGGTATTACAGGACAACCATATTGTCCATGACTGAGAACCAGCCCAAGGGGTCCTTAGCACTAGAAAATTTACGTGGAGCCTCAACTCTGAAAGGCTATCAACAGTCAAGTTTACTAATTAAGCTCCTCACACTATACCAGAGACATCTGTGTCTATCATTATCTGAGGCACTTGGTGTGAGAACTTTTCCTTGACTACTTTTCCCAACATTGTTCATCATAGGAAAGTCTGACCTTCTCAGAAGGGGATTCTGCTAACTCCATCTGGAGAGGTAGAAGGGACATGGGGTTAACTCTTTTGGAAAGGAGAATGGAGGGCTCAAGGTATATGCCCACACCCCTAAATGCCAATGCCAACTTTGAAAAGTTCTGTGGCCACAAGACTCCTATATGTAGCTCTGTAAATGCAATGTCATTAAGGAGAATAGCTTTCACATTGCATATAAGCTGGCTTGGTGAACAACTTTTGTGCATATCTGGAACAATTTCGCATATTTTACTGAAACAAACAACATCAATCAACAAATATGCCCAGCTGCCCAACTAATGTCTGATTGCAATTTCAGTTCAGTGGGGACTTGAGATACAATCTTGTTAAATCATATAATAGTACAGATAGGGAATTGAATGGTAGCCAAGTTGGCCTTAGCTGTTGCTTGTGAACAGATGACTAGAGAAAGAGGAATTTAGAACAATGGACCTTACTGAAAGAGGTGTTTAATTCTCTTAATATCATATGGTGTATCATATGGTGGGAAAATGAAATCAAGAACTAGAGAGCTACTGAACAACACAGAGTAGTCATTTTTGAAAATGTCCATACATTTAAAAATAATGCTTGGAATGTGATTGTATCTCACTTTACAGAATAGATGTAGGGCCTACAAATTAAGGATCGTAGAGTATTTAACTTAAACAGGGATAACAATGGAAGGTGCACTGTATATCCCTTATTATCTAGAACATTAATTCCAAGTAGTTTCAAAGACCTAAGTTTTACTATAAGAAATAAAAAGTTTCCATCTATCAACCTGAAGTCTAAAACAATAATACATTTAAAAGATGTAATGTCACCAGCATTATGGCCTCAAGAATTGGGATTTGGCTTGTAGATGTGTATTTATTAACATCTTCTAAATACTCATTACTATGACCAAGTAAATACCTTTATAAGTCACCTGAAACAACAGTGGTGGCATAACAACACTATCATTTGTCATAATCTTATAAAATATACCATTCCAGCGGTTCTGAAACTGTGGGTTAGGACCCAAAGTGGGTCACAACACCGTTTTAATGAGGTTGCCAGAGCTGGTGTTAGATTGCTGGGGCTGAGGACTGAAGCCCAAGCCCCACCACCCGGGGGCCAAAGCCTGATGGCTTCAGCCTGAAGTGGTGGCACTCCGGTTACAGGCGCCCCACCTGAGGCTGAAGCCCTTGGGCCTTGGCCCCCATGCCCGGAGCAGCAGGGCTGAGGCAGGCTCAGGCTCTAGTCCTCCCTCCTGGGGTCGTGTAGTAATTTTTGTTGTCAGAAGGGGGCAGCGTGCAATGAAGTTTGAGAACCCCTGGATTATTCTATAGAAATTTCCCAAATACCACAGTTTTCAGCAGTCTTGCTACTGTGTGGTGGGTCACTACTGGAACATTACTAGCTTTTAGGTAACAGTATTCACAGGAGGATGGTAAAGGGCTTTTCAAAGTTGGATAAGTATGAACTTGTCTCTGACACAGCAAAACTGAAGCACAGAGAGGTGAAGTGGCTTGCAAAAGGTCACATAGCAAATCAGTGCTAGAGTGAGGAACACAACTGCAATCCCTTGGCACTAAGCAAAAGACCATGCTGTCTACACAGTTTTGTTGTCTTCATTACTAATGGGTAACATTTTTATTTGTATATCACAGGTCATCTTTTCCTTTTGTTCACATCCCTTCATTAAACTGGGATTTCAAAGTGGTGTCAGAAGAGCAGTTCTGTTGTGAGATCATAATTATTTACAAGAATTCTTTGAATATTTGAGGTTAATGGGAGAGGGCAAACAGAATGCAGACTTCACTATTTAGTAACTCCCTCCAATTTTTGATGAAGAGTTTTACTGGTTGCTGAAACATCGTGAGTCTAACCCCTACCCTAAAAAAACCCCAATGCACCGTGAAACTAGTTTACAAATCCAAGAAAGTGGCTCCAAAAGCTAAGGATATTTGTATGGAATCAACACTAAGGCCCTGATTCATCAAGGTATATAAGCATGTGCTGACATTTAACCACATGAATCACTGAACTCAGTGGTCCCACGCTTGTGTAAGCACTTTGCTAAACCAGGGCCTAACCAAACAATAAATCATAGAATCAGAACTGAAAGGGACCTCAAGAGGTCATCTAGTCCAGCCTCTTGCACTTGCGGCAGGACTAATTATCTAGACTATTCCTGACAGGTGTTTGTCTAACCTGCTCTTAAAAATCTCCCATGCTGGAGATTCCACAACCTCTGTAGGCAATTTATTCCAGTGCTTAACCACCCTGACAGTTAAGAAGTTTTTCCTATTGCCCAGCCTAAATCTCCCTTGCTGCAATTTAAGCCCATTGCTTCTTGTCCTATTCTCAAAGGTTTGGAAAAACATTTTTTCTTCCTCCTCTCTGTAACGTTTTACATACTTGAAAACTGTTATGTACCCTCTCAGTCTTTTCTTTTCCAGACTAAACAAACCCAATTTTTTCAATCTTCCCTCCTAGGTCATGTCTTCTAGACCTTTAATCATTTTTGTTGCTCTTCTCTGGACTCTCTCCAATTTTTCCACCTCCTGAAATGTGGTGCCCAGAACTGGACACAATACTCCAGTTGAGGCCTAATCAGAGCGGAAGAATTACTTCTCGTGTCTTGCTTACAACAATCCTGCTAATACATTCCAGAATGACGTTCACTTTTTTTGCAACAGCGTTATACTGTTTACTCACATATAGCTTGTGGTCTACTATGAAACCCATATCCCTTTCTGCAGTACTCCCTCCTAGGCAGCCATTTCTCATCTTGTCCGTGTGCAACTGATTGTTCCTTCCTAAGTGGAGTACTCTGCATTTGTCCTTAGTGAATTTAATCCCATTTACTTCAGACCATTTCTCCAGTTTGTCCAGATCATTTTGAATTCTAATCCTATCCTCCAAAGCACTTGCAACCCCTCCAAGCTTGGTATCGTCCGCAATAGTAATTATAAATATCCATTTAAACATGCCTATATCTTCATTAGTTTGGAGGCAGAAACAACCTATTTGGAAGTACTCGTATTTTAGGTGAACGTGTATGAGAAGATATTTTATTAGGATACTAGTTCTTTGTGTCCATTGGGGCTCTTACTACTGTCCATTATTATGTTTTCCTGAAACTTCTCACTTCAAAACCTTGCTTTCAGTTGCTTATAACTGCACCAAAGCTTAATTATTTGGGTTAAAATTTTCCATCGGAGGTGACTGCCTCCAGCTGTTTATTTTATTTTATTCTATTATTTATTTTGAAATTTCAGTCAAAGTGTCTCAGTCATTTCTGAGAATGAGGCTAGAGAAAGATATATTTTGTTCTGGAGAACTTTTCTTTGAGAAGTTCTAGTGCCTCCATGCATTGGAGCAAGGACTTGAAATGTGGCAGGAGCTAATCTTTGTGTTAGGAATGGGCCTTTTGCTGTTCAGAAAATCTGCCCAAATTTGGCCAATTTAAAAGCCTTTGAGAAAAATTGCAGCTTGCGCGTGCTCAGTCCAGACTTGAAAGAGCATGCAGCTAAATTCCCTGAAGATTCCATCTGTAATGAGCAGGACTCGTGTTAGACTTGCTGGGGCTCAGGGCAGAAATTAAGGAGTGGGCCCCACTGGCCAGGGCCAAAGCTGAAGCATGAGCCGCCACCTAGAGCTGAAGCCTGAGCCACCTGGTGTCTCTGCTCCCCCCAACCCCCAAACATTCCTCTGCGCTCCCCTAGGAGAGTGTGCCCCCCTGCCAGCTTGCAAACCTCTGCTTTAGTGTGATTTAGTTCCACTTTTAGAGATTACTATAATATTTGCATTACCCACAGCGACTCTGTATATGTGTTGTAACTTAGGTTCGTTAGGTCCCAGGCAATTGTCCTGCTTGCTGCCTCCTAACGCCAGCCCTGGCAATGAGCATGCCCAAGCCCTCTCCAACTTCTTCTGCAGTTGCTGCTCTGGTTTGTGGAGGGATAAGCCAGGTCTGTGTCCAGAGATTGGAACTGTAAGCAGGAAGAGACTTTCTCCTGTGCTCTTGGTATGGAGGAAGCTCCCTGATTCAAACGCAAAGGTGACAAGAGTACTCTGAAAAATCATGACTTAGGCATCTCAAACCCAAAATTAATGGATACTTTTGACCTTAATCTCTCTGCCTCAGTTCCCCATCTGTAAAGCGGGGATAATACTATGCCTTCACCTCACAGGGGTGTTGTGAAAATAAACTAGTTAATATTTCTGAGTACTTAGATATTATAGTGATGAGAACCACTGAAATTAATGAGGAAGCTAATAATTCTCTCTCAGAGCAGGTGCAGAAATAAGGCATGGGGCTGTACACTTAATAATGAGGATAAAAATATATAATAGCTGCTCATTAAGTGCGCACCATCTATAATGTGCACTTAATAAGGCAGGGGGTCTGTGGCAAAAATTGTATGTGATCATGTACGTACGTGTGTGTGTGCGTGTGTGTGTGTGCATATTAAGATTTGTATTCGAGATAAAGATATTTGAAGCAAATACCTGATGAATCATGAAATAATTAAATTATGTAAATTTCAAAACTTTATATATATTTCTGTCCCCATAATTCCCTTCTGATTTTTTCCATAGATTTAGCTGAGATGGTTATGAAACATTAAGAATATAACATAAGCAGAAATGCAGTTTCTTTCCATTGCTGTTTTTAGAATATTTTATCATTAACCTATCAAGAAAATTGATACAAATGTCTGCTCTTTTTGAATTTTTTCCCACAACTACTATTCTTCAAACTTTCATTTTTAATCAACAACGCAGTTACATTTTTTTTCTTGGTAATATAGCTATTGTCAAGTGGTTCCAAGGTTGCTACTTGTGCAATAGAATTGAATATGCCTTTTTTCCTACAGATCAGTTTTTTGGCATAATCGCTGTTGCACTTGAGTTACAATTCCATCATGATGGTTTCTCAATTTGCAGAACACAGTATTTGCAACCCACGTGGATTTTTTCTGTTTTGTTTTTGGATTGGAAACTAGGATATACAAGCTTCTGAATTATATGTATTTTGACCCACACAGAGAACAGAGTCAAATGAATGCTTTGCTACAATAGAATCTGAAGCTTTGGGAACCTTCTGAAGTTATTCTTTAATAGCAGATTAGATTTAATAGAAACAAACAGAAGCAAAATCAATTTTCAGAGATGATATCACTAACCTCATTTGAGGGCCAAAGTTTCAAAAGTAAATTCCTAAATTGCACCAGTAAAAATCCTGTACACACTATTTTGCAGTGCTAGCTTTCTTTAGCAGCACATATTCTCCATAAAGATGACGTGATGTAACCAAAGAGAGCATTTATTTTATATCTTTATATAGTAATAACTTATTTTTATTATCATAGTATCTAGAAGCCCTAGTGCTCTCTCTCTTTCTCTCTCTAATATTCTGAAAATAGTTCTTTACTGGCATCTCTAACTTCTGTGAAGGCTAGTCAAAGTCCCAGTTCTACAACTGGAGAGAAATATTATTTTCTACAGAAAAAGTAGCTGCTGATTTTTGTTGTGTATGTAAATTCTTTTTCTGGAGCCTGCCACATTAGGGATTTGTAATCGTATGATTTTCTTTGTGTAGTAACACTTGGAAATGGAGGTAGAAAAAAAAAGCAGAAGTGAAATGAACAAGGACTTTCAGGAGCCAAAAAAGGCTGGCAATACTCACTAAAATCTCCACAAAATGTGGCCAATTTAAATTGATATAACAACCACCACTGCCACCTTTAAGGTATTCAGAGAAACGTGAATATTAATTAATACAGAAATTTCTCAACGTATGTTATTTCCTGACAATACTGGGCTGGATGAGCAATATATATGATCATTTCTATGCACCACTAATAGCTATTTAAACTTAGCAATAGGACTCTCACCATACAATTTTATTTTTATTAAACTATGATCTGGTGATCAGTTTCTTGCTTTTTCCAACCCTTTGAGACCCAGCATAATTGTTTTGACAGCTTGAATGTTCCCACTAAGCTTGTCAATTTCTGTTGACATATAGCAATCTTTTACCTGGTTTGATTGCCTTCATTACAGCTCGAGATGACTTAAGCACTGCTTCATAGATGGCCCTCTGGTCAGGAGTGAACTTTCCATTTGCTGGAAAAGTGCAGGTAATGTCAGAAGCATAGCAGTAATATTCTCCTCCCATGTCAAACAAGCTGAAAAGAAAAGGGGGAAATGTGAAAAATGAAATGCCAGAGTAGTAGTAGTAGAACATACATACATTTCTTTACATTCCTGGTTTAAATAAAGCCAGATTAAGCCAAAATTATCACCAACCAAAAGCGCTGTTCTGTGACCTAAGTGAAATGAGTTGGTAGTTGCACAGTATTTCCTTATAGGCAGTATTCCCATCACAGAGAACATGAACAGGCACCCCTGCTGGGAATTTCAGCACAAGGTAAAAAGAATGAATGGAGATAAAGGCAGTTCCTTTAAAAAAAGATTTAAAGGCAGCCATGGCAACCTCTCAAGTTATAGCTCCTCTGACAAAATGAGATTTTTTTGGTGATTTTTTCTTTAAATGAATCCTGTGCGCATCTCAGTTTCCCATTGTACTTTGCAATGCTATCCAGTGTGGGTGGTGGTAGAGGAGGGCTCTCAGGGCATCACAAGAGACAACTGGAGAGTGTGTGTTGCCTTGCTGTCTGGAATGCAATGAATGAGTTGTTAAGGAACTGTCTGGAACCTGCTGAAACCAACCCATATCAATGTAGAATCTGAAAGAGACAATGGGAAGCCCCAAAGACCAGATCATGCCCACCTACAATCAATGACCAAGAAGGAGGAGGTTTTCCTTTCACCTCTCAGCAGGGTAGCTGAACAGAGACCAGCTCGAACAAAAGGACTGAGAGGTGACAAGCAAGGTATAAAGAGGGCGGCTTCTGGAATTGGCTAGCTGCTCTCACCGGGGACTGACAAAGGGGTCAGAGAAGAACACAGCCTGAAACAGAATCCATTACAGCTTGGCTAGTGGATTGCTCAGGCTTGGCAGAATGGACTATGTCTTAATGTTTATTTCTCTGTGCTAACCTAAGGAATTCTGATGCTGTGTTCCAATTAACTACAAAATCCTATTGCTTTAGAAATGTTGCCTGGTGGCACTGCAAATACTTATGAGGTACATTGGTCCCTGAAGAATGTAAATGTCTCTGACCAGGAGCTCAGTGTGAAGCAGAAGTGTCCGTGCCTAGAGACTCAGTCTTGGAGGAGGTGAGGCTGCATGGCCTACCTTGAAGGAAAAATGAGACCCTTTGCAGTCTCTATTACTGAAGGGATTCCTTCAAGAGACTATTTAAAAACTAGAGCGTAGCACCGATCCTGTGGGTCTGTGACAACCCATATGACCAATTTTTCAGATGAAGAAACATCTACTTGTATCTCACTGAAAAGAAGCTAGGGTTTTTCAGGGAGGCCAGCCCCAAAACTTAATAGAGTATAAACATAAATATTAAGACATAGTCCATTAAACTATGGCCATTTGCATCTAATTGTCAAAATCTATTTCTTGTTTAAACTCAATTTCTCTGTTAAAGGTTGAATGCCACTGTTCTGAACACTCATGTCCCTTTAGGACAAATTTGTCCAATAGCACTTTATGAAACACATTATCTGCATTTTGAGGTGAACCAACCAGAAGAGAGCATTTAATACATCTTTCTGCATCAAAGACAGAAAACACTGGAGGTTTTTTTTTCTTTTTTAAGGACTTAATAGGAACAGTTTTACAAGGGCAATAAACCTTGTGCTGCCCTTTGAGAAATACATTTATTCCACATATGAATCAGCATTTACCATTTTAGGACTACAGCTTAATTCTTGCTGTTTCCAAGCGGTACTCTGTGTCCTTGTGACAGCCAGATGACACATTTGCAATACTGTGCCAGGACAAGCCTTTCCGATATGGCACTGCCTCAGCTTCAGCAAACCTTAAAATTCAGCAGCAAGGCTTGTCACCCCCAATCATCATCCATTTCATGGGTGCTCTCTCACAATCAGTATAAGACTTTGTATGGTCTTGACCCTTAGCACTTATATTATCTCCTCATTTCCCATGTAATGAGCCACAGTTGGATATCTGCTGATATGGGTCTTCTCACTGCTCCTATGCAACTATTTCAAATAATATGGATTTTAGAGCTTTTAGCTAGTGTGTGTAAAGTTACTGTTCACAGTGGAGTCAATTAAACAAAATACATTTGTCCTATTTTGCTTTTTTCCCCTTTTCTGTTTTAAAACTCAAATTCTTTAATTTACATTATCTGTGCAATGCTGTGAGGTACCTTGGTATAAAGAGCAATATGTGAGCTCATTTTATTATTATTATACAACCAAAGAGGAACATCTTTAGTTTCAACCAGTGGGCTTCAAGTGCTATACACTTGTTAAGTGTCTATAGCACCTCCTTCTACGATAGCCAGAGCCCTGTATGTTCCACAGCACAATGGGACCAGACTCTATATTAAGCACCTTTAAAATCTGCAGCATTGTCAATTGATCGTATCTCCATGAAACGGAATAACCTTCATTCCAATTCCATTCCACCCCAAACATACATGATTATGGCTCACAGCTGAAAACACTCAGTCATGAAATATTTGTCAGTGATTATTTTCAGCAATTATTATTTTTGATGCTAGGTGGGTTTTTTTGGGCTGTGTTCTCCACATGCTGGGGGAGAGAGGAAATTATAGGAGGCTCAGTGATTTGTCTTTTCAGCTCCCCATTCATTGGCTGCTGCTTTATCCTCTAGGCAGCCTAGCCACCTAGCCTGCATTCCTGGCTCCATGACCCTTTTCCTGGTTCTATAGAACAAGTGAAGGGAGAATGCACTGTAATATAATTAATTAATTCTCCTTTGTGGAGACAGCTACAGAAGAAGACACTCGCAAGCAGGCCTCAGCAGGGCAGGGAGATAAAACAAAATACTGGATGCCTGTCCACTGCAATAAATGCATAATTTTGTTGTATCTTGGAAAAATGTCACACTCCATGGCTACACAATACTGGAGGCCAAGGGTTACCAAGTGAGGTGACTGGGGCAGTTATCATCTATCATTCATTCTCTCAGGAGCTATGAAGGCTCAGGATGGACACTTATAACCTCAAAAATGTGAACTTTTTGCAACCATAAGTATTAAAAACTTGTTTTTAAATGGACACAGGGCTTCTGGAACACAAGACATTTGCCTTAGAATTCATCCCCTTGCCAACATCCTTGATTTTGTGATCATGGAATAGATAGAGTCCTGATACCACCAAAAAAAAGAAAAAACAAACATTTGAACATATTAAATTAAATTGGAATCAACTAAGTATTTGCTAGAATTAAATATGAATCTTTTAGGTGGCAAATGTACTTATTAAGAGTCATTAATGTACACTCTGAGGGTGAAAATCTGGCCCCATTCAAGTTAATGGCAAAATTTCCATTGATTTCAATGAGGCGAGGATTTCATCCTGAGTTACTACATTATAAACAAATTGTATTAATTCCTTAGCTTTCAAGCAACCTGTGCTTCTTTATAGGCATGCATATAGGTCTCTCTCGGGTTTTTGGTAAGATATACAGGCAACATTTTTGAGACATATTCACGTCAGGTTAGTCTATACTACAAAATTTTGCTGGCATAGCTATGTTGGCTAGGAGCATGAAAAAGGTTACACCCCCTAGCCGACAATGCTTTGCTGGCAAAACCATTAAATGCAACTACGCCGACTGATGAGTGTGCTGTTGGCTTATATAATGTTGTTCAAAGATATGGTGTAGCTCAGTGGTCCCCAACCTTTTCCGGGTGGCAAGCACTGGACGACGAGCCACCGAGGACCGTGGCCAGTGGACAAGCATCTGCCAAAATGCCGAGAAGCGGTAACATCAAGAGGCGTCGCCACTGAAATGCCGCCGAAAATCAGCGTCATTTCAGCGGCGATGCCTCTTGATGACGCCGCTTTTTGGCAGCATTTCAGTGGATGCTTGTCCACCAGCCAGTACGTGGGCGCACATAAATGCCCCAGCGGGCGCCATGGCACCCATGGGCACCATGTTGGGGACCACTGGTATAGCTGATATCCTGGCCAAAGAACTCCTGCGGACTTATGCTGCATCTCCACTAGGTGGCTTGTGGCTAGCTGTAACCACATGGGCTCTATAACCATAAATCAAGTTAAATACATTTGTACTAGTAGCCACTGACATAAATTAAAGTTTGTGCTTTGATATTTTAGTTCTACAAAAGTTGCCGTAAGGAAGGATATTTATTTTAATATTAATAATATAAATAACTTACTTTGTAATAACTTAATACATACATTATTTGACTGAAATCTAGAGACACCAGATAAGGCCTATTTCAAATCACTCAAATGACCAAAGAGGTCACACCAGCATATCAGAAGGGAATAAACAAATACTGTGTGGGAAAGACATTACATATCCACTGAGATTGATATTATCAAATATGGAAAGCAAGTAGAGATCTGCCAGGGTCTCAAATCTTGTGGTTAGGTTATAGTGAAATAATTACAGTATGAGTTAATACCAATCATAATCCTACTATTAACATCTATATTGAAATTCATAACATATGACAGATTGTGTGTTTTGGTTTGCATTCTACAAGGCAACAGTTCTGGTCCTACAGAAGACAAAGTTAAGTTTCGCCATTTGTAGGGGAAAACAACTATTAAAGGGTAATATTCAAAGGAAAAAATGGTGCGTTCCCTTTGATTCTTTATGATGTATGGGTTTAAGTTTGTTTTCTGCTTGTTTTTTAACCCTAGAAATATCAGACCTTATTTTCACTGTTTCAGCTAATGGTCCCCCATGAAGGGCCCCAGAAACAAAGCAAGAGCTCAGCTGTTCATTGAAAAAAATGGGAGTGCTGAATCATTAACAAAGATCTCTCTTTCCAAGAGTTTGTGAGGTGTTCAAGTTAAATAGGTTTTAATGAAAAATAAGAGGTATGAGATTTTTAATAGTCTGACTACAAATTAATTGCTTATTTAAAAAAAAGAAATTTAAGATTAAAATATCATAATCCTACAAATTCTCCACTTGCATAGGAGGTTTTTAAGAAACAAGTAGAATTATATAACCAAACTTACTTGTAGTTTGTCTTTATGTATCAAATGAGCAAGTACCCCCGTTATTTTTTCTTTATGTCACCTTAAAATACTGAGTCAGAACATAAATAGCCCAATTCTCTAGCTCACATGGGACTATTTTGTGACCCTGACTTTTGAGATAACTAGGGACAGATGGCTAAATCTTGTGTCGTAAAGTGCCTTGTGGCTAAGCCAATGAATATTTTATATCTCCAATTAATAAATGAATTATAATTTAACTTTAATACAATGGGTTAAAACTGAACAGTTATAATTACTACTTAATGTCATATTACAATAATGCCCAAAGACCAGTCAGGACTGTACAGATATATACAAAGATGAGGTTAAATAGGTTTTAACAAAAAATAAGAGGCACAAGATTTTCCATAGTCTGTCTAAAAATCAATTGCTCATTAAAAAAAAAAAAGATTAAAATGTCATAATCCTACTAATTCTCCACTTGCCGTACCCCAACGAGTTTACAGTCTAAATGCATAAATCAGACTGTAAATCCATGCTCTGTGTGGGCAAACCTCTGTGTCCATGCAAGACCCCACTGAAGTCAATGTTGCTTTGCCTGGATGCAAACAATACTGAGTGGATTGATAAACAGGTATAAATCAGTAAAAGCTAAACCCCTTTAATAAAAACAAACAAAATAACCAGTAATTTACCAGTAAAAAAAAAAATCAGTAAAAACTGAAAATGTGGAACACTACATATATTGCATACTACAAGTCCCTAAAAAATTGTGATTCTTCACTGAAGAAAAATATACACAGTATATTTCCACTATCTATGTACCTTGTTCACTGCACATTTTCTGCAACATGAAGATATATTTTCCACATTTTTTCCCCAGAATTGTCTAACTTTGGAAGAACAGCCAACCAACAAAATTACTGGCATCACTTTCCCATTTTCCCTTCCTTGTGGTTTTAGCACTTTATAAACAGGATTGTTCATACCTGGTTGACATCTGCCCAGTGAGAATGTGGCTAAGGTTGCACAAGGTCATTGCAAACTCACCTCTACCATGTGTCTGCAATGGACAGTTCAGCTAAAAAAGCGTCACTGATCACATATTGAGCATGATCAGTGTGAGTGAAGCATCGATTTAGCTCATACATACTGACATCTTTGCTTGCAAGTCCTGCAGTCCTCGCCAGAAAATAAACTTTATTTGGCTTACATCTGAGGGAGGGCAAGTAATAAAAATCCTGCCTGACCTTCTTTGTGAGTGAATCCATATGGTGTGCAACGGTAGCTAATGATCACTGATTCCATATTCACCTACTTAATAATTTAATAATTTTTGTCCAGTTCTTCAATTTTTCTTTTTAGAAGAAAATATAGAAATATATGTAGAATCTCATATAAAAGATGCACAGTAAGAAAAGCACCAAATAAAATATTTTGTGGGAGTAAAGGCAAAAAGTGTCTTACGTGTATAGAACTGCATGATCTGATTTTTATAGCTTCCATGTTGGTTCTAGGTCCACATGCATGTACTTTATTATCTTCCTTCCCTCACACATTGCAAAATACTGTAAACATTATTAACTAAAGCTGGACAATGCAAAGTATGAGAAAAAGCAGATAACCTTTCAGGTGCTTTACTGACAGAAAGACTGAATTGCTATGCATCAGCACTGTAATGTTAGCCAAAAAGGTCAAACAAAAGGTAGACTGCCTCTTATGTCTGTTCTAGCAGTAACCTTCAAAAATCACTAACTACATTTCACTTCTTTTTTCACAGGCAAAAAGTCTGATCTCACAATTTAAAATTACTTTGAACATAAGAGATCAAAGGCCAAAAGTGGCACAGCACATGGCTTATTCCATAATCTTGTGATTGTGTTAGAAATAAATGCAGAAAGGGACTAATAGATATTACTCTCTCTTATATGAAACCTTTCAGTTATTCAGTGGAAGTTTGGAAGGTCGTAGGGTTCAGTTGCTAAGCACTAATCTGCACTCTCCATTAACTACATAGGTTAGGTTCCATGCTAATATTTAATATAATTTAGGGACCTTGGAAATAATTTCAAAAACACCCAAGTCCATTGACATTCAATGAAATTTTAGGCATCTAAGTCACTCACATGATTTTGAAAGTAATACCTGTTACTATGGGCCAGATTCTCCACACCCTACTCATCAGAGTCATACTGGGACTACTGGGTGAATAAGATGAACAGGATGTGGTCCTGTTACTTTCACAGCACACTGTACGGTAAAAGGTAACTTTAGAGTTATATTTTTGGCTTTAAAATCTAGAAAAATATTTTGTGGTTTGATAACACTGATTAAGAGTCTTCAATACTGAATGATCACAGTGCACTTTGCTTATCAGTTTAAATTTGTAAAATATGAGGTGTAAATGGACAGGTTTATTTTCTCCATATATAGGTACAAAGTCACTGCATGAGATTATTTATTAAATGAAAGAACCATCTCTTTCTAATGTTATGTCAAACTGCCACCTTACTTTATAGATCTACTTTCTGTGTTTGGTCAAAATTAAAGTTAGATCTCCTCTGTAGTGGGGTGCAGGATCCACTTACAATCTTTACACACAGTGAGGGCTCTCCAACAGGGAGATGTAACCAGTCTTTCTGTTCCCTTTGCATGATTCAAGTAGGTCAGAACATGGGGGTGAAGGATATTAGATTCAACACTGGTAACAGAATACTGAGCTTTTCACTTCTAAACTGGTTGTTCAAAGCAGGTCAATTCAATAGTGACTAGGTCCATGGTCTATACAGGGAATGCGGTTATGTATCCAGAAAATGGCTGCATAATTAACCTTTGTCACATAAATCTACTTGTGCTACATATATTCATTAAAAGCTGCCACTGTACACTCTTGTACTTCTCCACATGCCGTCTTCTTCCTTGTCTGGTTGCTTTGTGTTTTCATCAGAAGAGGGAGTTCAATCAATTTCCCACACTGGTTCTCATGCTGCTGCCCTTCAAAGGAAGCAGTGAGAAACTGTCCAAGCCTCAGATAGCTTTGCCAGATTTGCCAGCCTGCCACAACTCTCGGTGGCAGGGTGGTGGTGGTGTGAGAGATCCTCCATGGAGCTTTACAGTCTGTACAAAGTTAAAGCGTGGCATGCATAAAGTGAGGCATGCAGAGCTTTCTGGTTACTTAAGACCTTGCAGGAGAGAAGACTGTACGGTTCACTGAGGAAATAGGTGGCAGGGTACAAGGGCAGCTGGCTGTGGAAGGGGTCTCAGTATTTTTTTTTTAATAGGGTCATTGGGAGGCGTGCAGGAGAGCTCGGAGCTCTGGCTGGCAAATAGCTTCCCCAGGAACACCGCTTCTAAACTGCTTAGTGGGGTTCCCTTTCACAGCAGTGGAGAAGGTGTGGGTTCACTGGAGCAGGGGCAGCAGCATTTGATGGGTACAGAGAGGTTTGTAGAAATGGGCACAACGCAAAGCTTCTAAGCTGCTGGAGCAGTCTGCCCTTCCATCATCCTGTCATGGAAGAAAACAGTCTCCAAAGACAGCAGCAGCATGGGACCACCCTCTTTCTCCCATATTCATTGGAATTAAATATGAATTTTGGAAGTTAAGCCCTGTTCATCGCATGGGGCATCAATTCTAAACCTCATTCGGTTGGATGCTAAAAGCAATCAAACAAGGCTTGACACTGGTACAGCCCTATGTGCTACCATTGGGGAAGCTTTGTACTAGTGGCAAATCATGAGTCCTAACTTTCTCAGTGTAGATGCAGCCAAAGGCACCTTGGTTAGCTTGTGCACAGCTACCGTCTGCTATGGAAGCCAGTCTTCCCTTCTAAGAAAGCCTTTTTACTCTCCATGACTCACTGAGTTTTTGCAGGGAGATGGCCAGCTCAATACAAGGAGTGCAATGGCCCAAATGAAGAGCAGGGAGTTACTGCACTTGGGGTTGCTAGGCAAGAGGGACTGAGGCAGCAGTGGCTGCACTGGAAGCTGCAGAAGAGTGTCAGTGTTCTATTCCAGCATCTCTGCTATTGAGAATATTCAGGAGGTCAGGAAAATTTTAGGGAAAGTTCCTAGAAGAGGTTACCTCCTTTACAAGTCTAGCAGCTTGCTGAAAAAGTGTGTTTTCTGCCTCTGGTACTGCTCAATAGGCTATAGCTATGAAGATCTTTGACAGAAGCAGTTCTCTCCTGAAGGAAAGTCAGGCCTGCCTTGCCCTTAGTGCTCTCCTAAGAGTGGCTGCCACTCTAGCTTGTCATCTGCTTGAGACCTCCATCTTGAAACAGAAGATTCGGAAGCATCATTGTACCACCTTTCTTTTGCAGAGGGAAGGGTGAGAATGTCACAGCAGCAGAAGGCTGATGAAAGAGAGTGCAACCATGTAAATTGTTTGCAGCTGGCTGTCTCTCCATCAAGCTCAGGGAGGGAACACCCTATTGGTTCTGACCTGGTGAGGTGAAGGCTAGAGAATGCCAGCACAAAGTAAATGATTCACATACGGTTAGACATAGGAACCAAAGTTTTGCATCTAATTTTATAACAGATGCCTAATAAATGCAACTATTTCCAGAGGTACTGGGCACCCACAGCTCCTGCTGACTTGTGCACATTCAGTACCTTTAAAGTCAGCCCACAGTTATTTAGGTGCTAAAACTTCCATTTAGATGCTTAACTTTCAGCACCAAAGACTGTGTGCACTAAACAAATATTGGAGCTTAGAGAAATAGGTGAAATGTCAGACCTTTGATTGTTGATTTTACTGTAAATACTCTCAAGCTCTCATATATGTAAAAGGTCAGTGCTTCCCACTTTTGTCGTGGATAAAACTGAGTCAGCATCAGACAGTGAACAAAGCAATACTTCATTTCATTTCAGAAACATCTCATGATTTTTCTTGGCTTTGAAGCAGGCAACCTTAGAGTTACTTAACCCTGTCATTTTCCAAATTGATCCATTATTCAGACACTTCACACTACTATACATGCTGTAAGACGACAAAGCCAAGAGTTGCCAGCCTTCCTACTTACATGGCCAAATGTGCAAGCCAAATTTGCAGCAATCAAGACAGTAGGCAGTAATTTAGAACAGCAGTGCCTGAATGTTCATGAGCCATGAGTGTATTGCCAGTGACAGGAAAGCACATTTTTATCTGTTGGGAAACAAGGTCTATTCTTCATGGCAGCACCTCAAGAGGATAATATACCACTGCAACTGGGAAACATTCTTGCCTTTCAATGGCTCAGTGGTGCCATTTAGGGGCAGTGTAGACCTGTATCCCTTTAGAGGGAGCACTGGAAGGCATCCAACCTTGGAAAGCATGCCTCAGGGAGAAAGCCTTTTGGAGCTCCCTGCTACTGCACCTTTTGGGTGACACCTGCTCCTGGGTAACAGAGTTGGAGCAGTCCCTCAACTGCCCTGAGTGGAGAGGCTGGGACTGGACTTATCCATGGTCTTTATGCAGAGCATTCAAGGGATGGGCTGGAGACTCCCTGTACTCTTCCTCTGAACTGTGCACCTGTTTAAAAGCCAGACTGAATTTGCCCTTGCATTTGTATTCTTCTGTATCTATGCGCTCCAAGGCTACTGTGAGTTAACTTCTGACACCAAGAAAAGAGAGAGGGCTTTAGGAAGCTGATTTTCTACTGAAATGCAATATAAGCACTAATCTTTTTGAGAGAATATTTTAAACATGATTTGCCTATATGTGATTATAATACAGAAAGTCACTTGATTTTTGTGGGTGTTATTTCTTATTATGCTAAATAATTTATTTTAAAATAGGAAATATTAAATTCAACTGTCATTCAGTAAAACACAAGACCTAGTCCTGCTTATCTGATTCAGCCAAACTCCCAATGACACCAGGCCCACGATATGCAAAGCAATGGTCCAGTCTTACTTACAGAGTACCAAACAAAATCTAAGAGTCCATAAAAATCTAGAAAATAAAACTAATTTTCTGAATATGATAAAAAAGGAGAAATAAATTAACATGTTGTTCTATAGAGAAAATTAAATTAAAAGACTAAAATACAGCAATTAAATGAAAATTGAAATGTTTTTACAATAAAAAGCACAATGTTGCTGTTGACCTTTGCTTTGGTTTAGAATGCTTGTATGTTTCAAGCAGAATTCAAACTTGGAATGTGGATTATCCAGTATGAACAGAAAATGTGTTCAATTAGAGAAGGAAATCAATTCAATAAAAGACATACTAAATACATTTTTCTATTTTTAATCAAGTTCAGATTTTGTGAATTAACATAAAATTAACCATGCATATACCATAAGAAAAAAATCAACAAATTTTTACTAAAAATGTAAACTAACTGTAGATGACTGAATAAAATTTAAGAATGATTTTTTAAAGAAATGAACAGCCTGCTGCTTCTTCATTCTATCATTAAACAAAACAGTTACCAATTTAATTCTTTACATTACTTCTAAGACACACAACAGTAATAGAGAAATTAATAAAATGTTTCCAAACTGCATCAGATTAAAAAGTTTTAAAAGTCTATCAGTTTTGTAAATCATTAGTGCACTGAACCTCAAAATCCATAAAAACACACAAAGCCAAGTGAAAATACTTAGCTTAGCCATATCAAACAGCTCAGGTTTTACATTTGATATGTTAATGTCTTGGGATATTTGCAGGCCTTAATTTAAAAAAAATAAATAAATATAGAAGAATAAAATATCTATCATAAAATAAGCTGTTTTACTATCAGACAATTAAAGCAGACTTGGGGAAAACTGTATTTTTTAATACAAAAAGATTTGACTCAGTTCTCACTTTATAATGCAACATTGCCCCCATCTGGACAAAATCATTTTTGGTGTGCAGGGTTTGGTGTTAAGTGTTGCAGCACTAACAATAAAAAGCAGCAGTTTTTCTAAAACAGAATGAAAAATGCATGACAAACAATTTTACCTATCATTTTGTTTAATATATCTGTTTTAAACGTTCCTCTGATACTTTCATAGATGAAGACTTTAAACAAATGCTTTCAGTATTTTGTACTAAAGAAATAAATGTTAGCTGCTTGGTCAGGGCCGGTGCCACCATTTAGGTGACCTAGGCGGTCACCTAGGGAGCTAGGATTTGGGGGGCGGCATTTTCTTCAGCAGCGACTGTGGCAGCTGGCTCTTTGGCCGCCCTGGTCGCCGCTGGCATTTAGGCAGAGGGAGCTGGGGCACGGAAGGGCGGGGAGGGCCGCCTGCAGCAAGTAAGGGGAGGGGCGGCACACAGGGGAACTCCCTGCCCCAGCTCGCCCCTGCCCCGCCTACTTCGCTTCTCCCGCCTCCCAGGCTTGCGGCGCCAATCAGCTTAGGCGCCGCAAGCCTGGGAGGCGAGAAAAGTGAAGCAGCCAGGGCATGCTCGGGAAGGAGGCGGAGCAGGGGTGAGCTGGGGTGGGCCTGAGGATGGAGAATGGGGAGTTGCCGTGGGGGGATCACCTCAAGGCAGGGGCTCTGGGACGGGGAAGGGCACAAGGGTGGAAGTTTCACCTAGGGCACAAAACATCCTTGCACCGGCCCTGTGCTTGGTGTTCATGAAAAGCCCTAGTGTAATGAAGCGAGAGAGAGAGAAAGAAAGATTTCCCCTCATTCCCACAAATAGTGTATGATTTTCAACAAATTATAATAATAATAATTTAGTTATGGAGAATATTCTGAGGTATTTCAAATTCAATAAATCCAGAATTTAAGGCATTATGGCATTGCTTTTAATATTAAAAACCAATATTATGCTCTTAGATCAAAGAAGGAAATATGATAACTAAGCAGTTATAGATTACCTGTTCTGTTTTAGAGGGGCTCAGACTGAATGTAGAAACACTCATATTTGGTTGATAACCTCTTAAAAGAAGTAAACTCGTTTCTGTCATATTCCTCCTGTGTCTTGAATAGCCATTATCAACTACAAGTGTCCCGAAAAGTGTCCCATGTATCTTTTCTATGCATTTATGTAGATACACTTAATTGCTCAAAATATATTATTTTTCTATTCATTGTATTCATTCTGCTTTATCTGTCTGTTCTCTTCTTTTATACTGCCAATTCAGTTTAGAGATTCTGAATGATGAGCAAAACCAGCAACTTCCGGAATGGCAGTTGGTGGGAGGACCACTGGTTAAAACAGGGTAGACATTTTTAATAGTGAAACTATGAAAAACAAACACATGTGAATCTTGAATCCTCTTAAACTTCAGATTCTTAGTTATGCCAAACAGGCAGAAACAAATTGAAATTCAGGATTATAAAATACAAGAAGATGATGTAGTTATATACTAACGTACTATACAAAGCTGTTTACACTTGCATGGATGTTTCACCTTTATTCTGGAGATTAACAATACATTGCTAATAACATCAGGTAGATACATTTATTTCTATGGCAGGACTCTTTTTTCCCCCAACAGACAATTTATAAATTAATTTTTGTGCCCGCTGTGCCAATTTATGTTAATAGTTTAAACTAGAGATGTGACATTAACTAAAATAAATCTGAATAGAATAAAGTATTTCTTGCTGTACATTTAAATTATTCCAATAATGTATCTTCTGCAACACTAGATAGCTTTCCATTCCCACTATCTACTACAATTTGCCAACATAAATAATCGGTGCTTGGTGATAGAGTGATGGGCATACTTAAAATGCCTAAAATAGACACTTTAATTATGCTTTATTGGGAGTGAATTAAGGCTATATTTTTATGCCACAATTCTTAGGATAAAAACAATTATTTGAATACCACTTGTCTACAGCACTCAGGTTTTAGAATTTAAGTACTAAATAAAGTTGTGATTAATTTACTGACATCACTATGTGGATGTACTAGCTCGATGGCAGCGAAGGGGTGTGAGGGGACAGTAGCTCTCTTCACAAAAGATATTGTAGCACTTTCTAATATTTTCATTGAAATCAATGAATTAAGAGCTGAACATATTAAAAAATGGTAAAATAAAGGCAAAAATATCACCTGAAATCTCAACATCCTCCCATTTAAACTTTTACAGTTCATTTTATTGTATAAATAATATATAGCACCAGAGTGAATACAAGGTTAACATTCTCTCTCACAGGTCTGCTGCAGTTCACAAGTGGTTCGTGCTGAGCTCTCATTATTTATGACTTCATTTGAGTCCCCCTAATGAATTACATCCTTGGATTTGCTTTAGGGTTGGCTAGAATCCTCTATGTATTTCTCTTCAGCTGTCTTTTCTACAATCGGGCCTAATTTTGCAGACTTCATGCACAGAAAACTCCAACTGACTTCACTGTGAGTTAAGTTTATATAACAGATTCACAGGATTCTATTTATAGAGTGCATGCATTACAAATGCACATGGGGAGAGATCATACCACTAAGAAAAAAGATCACTGCTGTGTTAATAGTGTGAATTACCACAGGGATACCTCCAAACTTTTTTTTTTTTTTAAATAAAGCAATTGAGTAGACACTGTGATTATCTTTAGTATTCTGCAAGCAAAAATACATAAACCAATCCTAAAAATGTTATCAGATTGTTAAGGCTGCCAAAAATAGCTAACTTACTAAATGCCAAATTTTCTTTGGGGCACATCTATCAACAACAATAAAAAGGCAGAAACATGCACCTTAAAATACAGACACAAAACAGTGTCCAGCAACAGCAGCTATATTCTCTTTTTGTGGCATCTGGGTTCAAATGTATTTTCAAGCATTTAAAACATTTAAATTTGGATTTCACATAAGAAGTCTTTATATTAGGCTTATAGGCATCATTTCCTAATTATCAAAGGTTACAGGAACTCTGCTGATCAATTTCAATAAATCAATGAATTTATAAAATTCCCTCAGAAATCTGGCAGTAACAGTAATCAACAAAAAATATGTTGTACTGTACTAAGCACCTACCTAGAAAACTGAGTATAATGAACTCAAATTATTCTACTGGATACATCTCAGAGTCAAAATATAAAAATACACATTATAGATTTACCATCAGCAGGGTTTGTCAAGCTCAAGTTACCATCTGGGACTGTTCCCATGCTACACAGTTGTGGAGCCAGATGCCTATCTACTTCCTAGGGTAGAATGGAGAGGGGATGTTTTGAGGACAATGAAGCAGGAGAGGAGCCCAATGTTGGAAACTGACATCTTGCCTGATGCTCCCAGAAGGCAAAGTAGGAGTCAGACTCCATCCAGTTTAACTGCCATATGCTCAAGGGACAGATAACTCCAAACCAAAAGAATGTTATTTCCCCACATTGACACTCTATTGCTTTACAAATGTCCCCTTGCTGCCCTCAAAGCATCCCCCCGGTCCCCCCCACTACACCCTAGTCTTCTTTCTATTGCCAGCCTCCCCCTCATCCCATAACTGTCCTATGGCTCTGTGTCCCACGACAGCATTGGTAGGACTGGGTCAGAAGACACCAGAGAACTGGTAGTATGTCACCCTTGTACAGAGTGGTGGGGTCTCAGTCTTTCTAGCCCTGTCTCCCCTCTTTAACTTGAAACATTACAGCTACAGCATGGCTCCAGGAACAGTGGTTATCTTATGACAACATAAATGCTGCAATACTTTGGCATAATGTAGCAAATTTCAGCCTTAAACTCATTTTCTATCCATGCTGTTGTGGATTTAAGATGACCGAAGAAAACCAGTGTTTTGGCTTTACTTGACGTATGTTATCAGAGCGGGCAACATTTTTAATACATCAATTTGACACTATTTTCAGGTATAAAGATTTTGTTTAAATGTAATTTCAAATGAAACGACTGCATGTAGACTTGTGATCAACATGTGCAGTGAGCATACTGGTTCACTTGCATGACCTTTTGACTACATGAATAATACATATTTGCTTTATGAAAACAGCTTTTTTAGTAGACCGTATTGATTTACTTGTTCACTATGTGGATTTTAATTTAAAACATCTTAACTTGTATATGGAACACTGGTTTACTTTAATAGTGATATTTATAGTTAATTAAATGTATTGGGTTATAAATGAATTGCACATTGGTCTATAAAATATATAGATTTTCCTAATACAATGCATTGATTTCTGTGTATGACATTTCATATGCTTTGTGCTAGACTGCTACTGTGCTTGAGAGCACCTAAAATCATAGGCCTGCACACTATTAGAGATTCAGGAATCCTTTTTACAGCTCATCAGAGGGTAGCTGGCCCTCTGAAGGGGTCAAGGGCCTAGCCTACCTTTGACAGGATTCACAAGAGGTAATGAGGCAAGTCAGGTTCACCTGGGATTAGTTAACTCACTGAGTAACTGGGAGGCAGTTAAGGTACCTGGGCATGATAAAAAGATAAGGGCCTCAGTTAGACAAGGGCTCCTGAGGAGAAAGGAAGATCCACAGGAGGGGAGCTTCCAGGGAACATGAACTAGGAAAAAGCTCTTCAGGCATGGAGGCCTACGAGAGACCCTGAACAAGCACGGGAAAGATGGCAGAGTCTGTAATGGAGAAGCTTAAGACCTTACAGCAGAAGGAGCTGGTGCTGGAGACTCTAGGAGACTTTCAAGTTTTATCTAGTCTCTGAGGTAAAAGCCTTTGAACCAACATACAAGTGTTCCTTTCAGAAGGATTTATGAAAGGGAGATATATGGCTGTAAAGCACAGTGTTTGGCTTCTCCTTGACTAGGCTCTTTAAGAAACCTCACTGAGGGGGGAAACTGAGGCAGGCCACAGAAGCGCCAAACTTCTCCATAAGGGAGTGCACAGTAATACTGATGATGTAACAGATTTAAAAACAGAGCAGGCACTTAATTATTTCTTCCAAATTCAGGTTTTTCAGTATCCAGATGGTTTACGGACTTGCATATTTATTGCAATGTTCTGTTTAATATGTATGCAGAATTCCACTTGTATCAACTGAAAAAAAACTAGGAAAAAAAAGATATAAAATTCAATTGAAGAATATTTCATAGAAATCATTGTATTCCTACCGAAGTCTTACTTCAGATCCTGTACGATTAATTTAACAACTTATGTATCAATATGCAGGCAGAAGCAGAAATAATCTTTCACCACTTCTGCCTTCATCTGACCAGAAAGATGAAATTTTTTTTCTTAACCTTGTGTATTGTACTGTAGGATTTCCCAATCTTTTCCAACAGAGGGCTCCCAGCAGCCATTACATTTTGTTATGGGGAGTCAAATATCAGAACTTGTAGGTACGTTAAAATAAAAATATTTACATGCAACAATATATATAGGATTTTCATGATTGGACCATATAGCATTTTCAATGTGCCAGCCCATGAGAAAATTATAGCTAAATTGGTTGCTCATTAACACCTAAACAAATGAGTTAGAACTTAGAAATTTGATAGACTATCCAGAGAAGAACACTCTGAAGTTTTCTGTTGCTATAATAAGCTTTACTGTGCTACAGCAAGGTAGCTCAAGATTTAAAAAAAGTGCTGCCTACAAAACTGCTTGAGAGAGAGAGAGAGAGAGCACGCACGTGTTTAAAAATACTTTTACAAAATTTTGTTAAATTTCATACCGTGATTATGAAGAAGATCAGATTTCTATGCTAGTGTTCTGTTGTTCTTTTCTGCATTAAGTACAGAGATAACAAAAATACAGCCTGCCAGCACTAAGGATTGAAATCCTGTAGTCACATAGCAGGTACAACACGAGCAGCAGTAGAACAAGACCACAATCGCTGGGCCATCAGTAAGTCTCAACACTCCTTTGGGCTTTGTTTGGACTATGAAAAATGGTTAACATATACTAGGAGAGCCTGATATTAACTTTGACCTTTTTCCTAGATTTAGCTAGTCAAGTTGCAGCCCAGCCTTCTGTCTACATGACAACACGACCAGTTAAAACTGAGCTAAAGACGGTACCTACATCTACATTAAGAAAAAGGTTCATTTGAAGCTAGGCTTAGCTAGCATATAGTAGCTAAGCCCAACCTAAACTTAACCAACTTTATCTAGTCAAGACAAAGACTTAGCAGAATCACTCTGATGAGAGGATAATTGAAGTTCCATGCTAATCCTTGTTCTCTTTGTTGAGACTGCTATAAAGGATGCCAACTGTGATATGAGGTAACATTTGCAAAAGTGCCTAAGTCTCACTTTAAAAAGTGACAGAAACTTAGGATCCTAAGTTTCATTGAAAGTCAGTAGCTCTGAAGTTCATAAATCCCTTAGACACTAGGAAGCTGATCCAAAGTCCACTAAAATATATGTCAAGTATCAGAGGGTAGCCGTGTTAGTCTGGATCTGTAAAAGCAGCAAAGAATCCTGTGGCATCTTATAGACTAACAGACGTTTTGGAGCATGAGCTTTCGTGGGTGAATACCCACTTCCTCAGATGCACGTCATGCATCTGAGGAAGTGGGTACTCACCCACGAAAGCTCATGCTCCAAAACGTCTGTTAGTATATAAGGTGCCACAGGATTCTTTGCTGCTAAAATATATGGAAATCTTTCCATAGATTTCATGGACTTTTAGATCAGCCTTAGGAAGGTCTTTTTGCAGTCCAGCAAACAGCCACAGAGGACAGTCAAGGCATTAGGTCAGGAATCGGCAACCTTTGGCAGGTGGCTCGCCAGGGTAAGGACTCTGGAGGGCTGGGCCGGTTTGTTTACCTGCCGTGTCCGCAGATTTGGCCAATCGCGGCTCCCATTGGCCGCGGTTCGCTGTTCCAGGCCAATGGGGGCTGCGGAAAGCGGCGCGGGCTGAGAGATGTGCTGGCTGCCACTTCCTGCAGCGAATCACGGCCAGTGGGCGCCACGACTGGTGGAACTGCAGAGGCGGCAGGTAAACAAACCAGCCTTGCCCGCCAGGGTGCTTACCCTGGCGAGCCGTGTGCCAAAGGTTGCCAATCCCTGCTTTAGGTCACAAATAAATGGACTGCATTCATAACATTGGCCTAAGAAGTCACCTAATAACATTTCTCACCCTCTTTAAAAACACTTTTGGTTAAATTATAAATCTGTGACATCATAATACATTATGGAAACACTTCTTGTTCCCTCAGTAACTACTTTATGGAGTACCTGAATGCTGAATGCTGACATTTGGAAAATCTTGATATAATTAATTAGCCACTACTGTATCATGTTCATATATCTTATTTAATCCAATTAGCCACTATAATATGATAAACTTCTCTATATACTCTGATACAAAATGGTGACAAAACAGAACAATAGAGTAGAACATTGGATGGCTTTCAGTAGACTATTCACACCAGACAAGAACAACAGACAACATACTACTATACAAAAATTATTTAAAAATGTTTCTACCCTGTTAATAAAGACGTTACCAACCTAGCTCAATCTGCTGCATCTGCAGAAGTGCCTGTGACATTAGCCAAAGAGGCATATTTGTGCATCTATGATTCAATTCTACTCCTTAATAGCTTCTGAGTTTTACTAATACAACTTCCTATACCTTTGCAAACAAATGTGAAAATATACACCTGCATGCCTTTTGAATATGCTATAGAGAGCAATCCTGTAACAGTATGGAAATAGACTAGATAATCTAGTAGATGTTTTCGATCTCTAATGCCCACCATTAACTCATCTAGAGTTAATTATAGGTGGACTTCTTTTTTTGAACGTGACCCCTTGACTTGGATCTTGAGAGGAAAAATTCAAAAGCTGCCTTTTGTTATATCATGCATCATATTTTCTACTTTTTATACGCTCACAGACATGATTTTACACCAGTTTAACCCAATGATGATTATATTTGCAGTTTCATCTGCAATGTCATCACTAAAGTATGCAGATATATGCCACATTGTAGAGATCAGGTTGATGTTAAAATTTAACTGAATTATTTAACTAGCAACCACAAACAGTAATAGACCTGAACTAAAACCCCAGATTCAAGCACCTCCTTTGAAGTTACAAATACAAACCTGGATCTAGATTTTGCAATTGGCCTTTATCTCTAAAATACACTCAATAAAACCCTGGACCTAATTACCCATGAAACTAAGTATTTGAAATCTGGGTCCTTCCTTCCCACCCCACCCCCAAACTGGAGAGCCAGGTGCCCAGAACCTCCAAAGAGAAAAAAAACAAACAGGTCAAGTTTGGCACCCAAAAAGCCACGTCTCCCAAAGTTGTACACCACTTTTAAACATGTGGACCCTAATCCTTAGGTGGCCATCTTTTTACTGCTCAAATTAAGACTAAAGGAACTCAAATTCAGTGCTGCGATTGCTTCTTTTTAAAGCTAAGAAACAACACTAAACAATCCTTTAACTTACCACAAGTCTCCATCTTCAACAGTCTTGTCATTTGGGGCTCCAGCATGTCCATAGTGCAAAACAGAGGAGTTGTTGCCACTGACATTGAAAAATAAAATACACAGAATTAACATAAAAACAATTAAAAACACAAGGAGAAAGAAAATCGTAAAGCGTAAAATAGTTTTCTTTAAATACCACCAAGATATTTTAAGGCCCAATATCGTGCAACGTGTTGAGGCTGACCTAGAACTGGCTCCAGAAACAGTCATAACTGCCAGCTTTGTATCCCCCTCGGCTGAGCACAGAAGCTATTGGCATAGCTGAAAATCTCGGTTTTAGAATGTAAGCCGTTTGTGAGAGGGAACATATTTTGCGGTGCAGCCCCACATATGCTACAGTGGTATATATGTAACAACATAAAAGTAATTTTCATCTAATATCCATCTACTTCCTTCGAGAACTTCCTTACTTTTTAAAATAACAAGTTTCTCTGTTCAAGGTTAAATGTTACAGTGGTATAAAACTGAATCTTCACTATAAGATCTGGGATGTTTAATAACTCCCTTGGAGCTACTGGGGCAGGAAAAAATTCAGCTGTTCAAGTGAGCTGTTCAAACTTACCTCTAGCATGGTTAGGTATGAGCCCTACAAGAATGAATACATTCCAGATTGTTAGGGGATATTCCCAGAGTGTAAGATGTCAGCCATGATACAAGGCATAACAGCTAACATATTTACTTTTTTGTGGAGTAAAAAGAGAAAGTCAGCTTTTCATTGTAAAAAATACATTTTTTATTTTTATAAACCAGACTAAATAAACTGCCGAATCACAGGGGAAGGAAGAAGTCTCCAGAGAAGTACAGGCACTTGTTCCACATTTCTGAAAACTCCCGATCCATTCAGTGACCTATTTTTGGTCACAGCGCCTTGTTTTGTCTAGTCTGCTGTTATTCCTCTGGGTCTATCAAATATTGAGTTAAAAGATAGGAGAGATCTCAAGCTCTACTTATTTTCATTTTGTTATTCTCCTCAGATAGGTGCTCTTTCATTTTTTACTTCACAGAGGCTAAAAGAATTGTTTTATAGCTAAAAATACATGTGTCAGAACAGATATACTGGTAGCATCTGTGTCACTTCTCAACTTCAGCTGTCAATATGTGACTAACCTTTATCAAAACATTGCCGGTTCAAATAGGATTCTCTCAATTCTGGTGAAGGGGTGGCTTAGTGTCTTGGATGTAAATAATCCTAGGCTTAACTCCAGTGAATTCAATGGAGTCACATCAGAGATAAAAGATAAAATCTGAAATATTTTTGAGGCCAGATTTTTTTGCGCTGTACACATGCAGTTAGAGAAATGAAAATACATATGCATTATTTGCAGAGCTTTTACCATCAATGCATATTTAGTAGTTGTGCACAGAAGTGGCCACTTAGATGTCTAACTGATCACTTGTCCATGAAATTAACATAACTGTGCGTAGTACATTCATAGCAATGGCATATACAAATTCTGCATACATGCAACTTAAAGGTCTAGACTCTGTTAACATTTTTGATCAATAACTTTTTCCCATTGCTAAGGATTTTCATATTATAAGTACCAAAATCTGAGTGTTGTGGGATTGATTTATGAGGAAAGGAACTGTCAAACGTTAAAAGAACATTACAAGGTTACAATGTCAAGCCCTCAAAAGTTAAGAAATGCCAGAATTCAGATTGCCCAAGCAATCTTAATTTGGCTCCCTGCTGCATATGCATGGTACAGTCTTTACTTACAGGATCATCAACTATTTTTTCTCCACAGGACCCCTGCCTCATTCAGTACAAAGATGTGTCGGTGCTCACTTCATGAGCAGCTATTCAATATTTTGTTTCATCCTCACTATTCAATGTATGGCCCCAAGCCTTATTTACTGCATATTACCCAAAGCCTGCTCCGAATACAAAATTAATAATTGCTTCTTGGGCTTTTCTATGGTGAATGTCACTACAGCATTTGAGTTCTTTACAACTATTAATTTATTTTCACAAGACCTCTGTGAAATGGAAGGGTGATATCTGCATTCCACAGATGGGGAACTGAGGCATAGAGAGATTTAAGGTTAAAAGTATCCACTACTGTTAGGTGTCCAATTTGACACATCTAGTACCTGATTTTTCAGAGTTCTTAATGTTATACAGCATTTTATATGTTCAAGGACAGCTCCATTGAACTCAATTGCAGCTGTGAGTACTCAGCACTTCTGCAAATCAGACCCCAGGTTTTCAAATCAGGCATCCAGAAAATGAGGAAAAAATGCAAAAAGTGACCACCTGCAAAAAATTTGGTGTCAGTGACTTGACTAGCATTACATAGGAACTCTGTGTCAGAAGCAGAGAATCAAATTCTACAGGGCAGCATTCAACTGCCTTAACCAGGAGACTGTCCTTTATCTTCCTGCAATCTCCTGCCTCATTACTCCATACCTTCCAACTGTAACAAATTAATTCCTCTGCCTTTCCCTACCATATGACTACCAGTTCCAGTCTCCTCCCTTGGGTCCTGATCTCAGTACCAGTCTTCTTTTCCAATCAATCCCAGCAGGGACAGCTCCGGGCACCAGTGAAGGAAGCACGTGCCAGGAGCGGCACATGCTAAGAAGCGTCATTCCCTCCATTCTTGGGACGGCACAGTCCGTGCGCTTTTTTTTTATTTTTGCGCTTCCGCAGTTTTTGGTTTTTTTTTGCTTGGGCTGGCAAAAATGGTAGAGCCAGCCCTGAATCCCAGTCTCCTGGCCCAGTCAGTTCCAGGCCGCTCTAGCCCCCACCTCCAGTCTTAGTTGTGAATCTCTCCCTCACTCTGGCTCCTTGTCTCAATCTACTCTCCTCATTCCATGGTCGAGCTCTTGTCCCCTCTAAATTTGAATCAGGCAACTTCCTTCTTCATACTGCCTGAATATCAGCAGAGGGGTAAATTGAGAACACAGGAGAGAATCTCCTTGCCTTCCATTCTGACTCCAGCACAGCTTGGAGCTGCAATTGCAGAGAAAGTCCCACTCAGTTCCAAGCTGCAGCAAACTCAATGTGGATGGAATCTTCTGAATTTTCAGCTGCAAAGTTCTAGCTAGTCTCTACTGAGCATGTGCAAACAGTGATTTTTTCCTCAAAGGTTTACAATTTAACCAAGTCTGGGCAGATTTTCTTGGGATAGTAAAAGGCACATCCTTGACACAAAGACCACACTCCTCTGCCATATTTCAAGTCCCTGCTGAAAAGCCTGGAGAGACATTTTTCCTAAGCCTTATTCTCAGACACTATTGAACCATTCTGTCTGAATTTTTTCAAAAACAGTTCAGCCAGAGACATCAACCTGCAAAATCTGGCAAAGGTTTGGCAAAGTTATGAGCAACTGAAAACACAGTCTTATAATGGGAAGAGTCAGACAACCTTAACAGTAGACAGTGCTACCAGCCCCACTTTTAATTACTTGGCCAAATGATGAGGAGAGGGTCAAAGAAGAAAATAGCTGTACACATTTATACGAAGGTTGCAAATGCCAAGGACCAAGAAGAATTGTGTAGGTTGATCTAAGATGGTGTAACTAAATAACATACATTTAGGTCAAACAGTAAAAATTCCTGATGATCAAATCAAATAGACTATGGAATCCTTTCCCAAGACAAGTGTTGGGAGTTCTAATTTTTAGAGGGCTGGTCCTGCACATCTTACATCGGCAAAACTCCCAATGAAATGGGAGCTTGAGAGAGTAGAGTTAGTAGGATTAATCACTAAGATTTTATGATTCTATTCATTCTAGTAAGTGCGGATAATTATGGGAATAAATAAAAGTGAGAAAAAAAATTAAATCTATTGTCTTCTACTATAAAGAGCCCTAGAGCTGGTTAATTTCTAGTATATGCATGGGTTGCAATGTTACCATGCATACATGCATGAAAACAAGCCCTACAACAGAGTTTGTCATGATTTTAGCTGCGTTATTTCAATAATATAATTTTTAAAATATTTTTACAAAAAGTGATGATAAAATAAGATAAATATTGTATGAGCAGTTTTAAAAATATATGTATTTAACATGGCACCTCAGGGCTTGATTCTGACATAATGTATCTGTAGATAACTAGTTTACATATAACCATGTGATGGGATCAGCTTTGAGTATCATGCAGCATACCATTTATGCATATTGATTCTCCTAATTTGTTTTACATAATAATATCAATTTATAATTTTATTATAATATATAAAATTTAAAACAGTCTTCAAAAATGCATGTACTGAAAAACTATGGCAATTTTCGAAACATGCATTACACAGAATGTTTTCAGCAACAGGTATTCCAAATCTAACAATGCTGGATTTCAGGTTATGGTTTAATTGTAGAAGTTTATAGTAAAAAAAAAAAATCATTCCTTTATTAATGAGCATAATTACTATACTTTAAGCCCTGTCTTTAATTTAAATGCATAGGAGCAAATATCTTCCTTCAATGGAAGGACATTTCTGAGGACTTGTCTACAAAGACAATTAGTTTGCGCTAAGTTGGGGTGTTAATCTACCCATACTAGTCTTCTGGGATTTCTTTTCATTTCAGCCCATGACCCACTGTCTTCTGCTGCTTCTGTCAAGAGAGAGAAGACACATGTCCTTCTCAGAAGACATCAACGTCAGCATTCCATGAACTAGACAGGAAAAAGTGCTCTATGAGTGAAGTTACAGAAGCCTGTCTATCTGGGACCTGTAGACCTCACCTCCAGGAAAGTGACATCAGCCCACAGGGAGAAGTTCTAATATTTCGCCAGAAGTCAGCTCAAATGTAAGGTTGCAGCTAAACTTTTAGGCTGACCTCAAAGAAACTTTCAAAAATAAAATCTGGATTTTAAATCAGACTGTTCAACTATTTGCTAGTATTAGTCACTGGTGATATATACAATCCTTAATTTAGAAACAATTACTTTGCTTCCAGACAGCAAAGGTTTTAAAATGGTATGTGACAAATCTATATTTAGCCATCCTAAAACTTCAGAAGTGCTCAGCACCTGTCACTCTACTGACTTCATATGATGTTCAAAACCTCTGAAAATCATGACACATATTTATGTACCTTAATATGGATCTAGATGCCTATCTTTAGGCAACTAAATTTAAAAGTTTTGCCAGAGGATGTTTTGATTTTAATTCCTTTAACCATTTTTCCAAATTGTTACTAATCTGAAGAATTCGAAAAGACCAGATAACTTGGTAAATTCATGCCACTGAGAGAATACAAACAGCAGGAGTCAGAAAAGTTCAGAACATATTGTCAGTCAGAAAGGACTGTGAAAAGAGAAATGAGCAGAAGGAAGAGATCTGGAATGTAATAGCAGCAATTAAAAGAGAGTAATAACAGCAGCAATTAAAAGGGAAAAACTATAGCAACAGACAATTTGAAGCTAACAATTAGCTGTATATCAGGAAAACCTGAATTAAAATTAAGATACCATAAACTACAACAGCAAGCTACTTCCTCTGTGATTTAGAGAGAATAATTTTAATCCAAAAGGGAGCATTAAGCAGCTTCTCTACACTTCTGGATCTGAGAGAGACTGGGAATATTTTTTATTATAATTAAAAGAAAGGGGCAGAGAGAGTTATTAACTCTACTAACATGACTCAAGAGGATTTATAAAGGCCCACAGATACAAAGAGCCATTTTACTTACCTATTCTCATATAACTAGAATAGTTTGATGTGGGGAGCTGAGATAACCAACGGAGAAAACTAGCACCTGAGAAACACCCAGGTCTGAGGTAACAGCTGTCAAATAGCTGCTGATCACACCTGTGAAGTAAGAGACTAGAACTCTTGTAGCTGCACCTTGGTCAATCTTTCCGGTGTCTCAGAGTGTATCCCCTAAGGTGTTCAACCTCCAGCTCTTACCCATCTCAGGATGGAATCTCATGATTCTTCTACTCCTAGCTCAGGATCTGGGTACTTTGCCCTGTGTATACCATTGCTTAGTACCATCCAGTAATATTGGAAGAAATGTATTCAATAAAAATATATAATAATTTTGGATATCCTATAGAAGTTTTCAAGTTCAGGTGAGAGATTGCAGAGCTGTGATTCTCTAATGCTGCTTTTTCATTTTTGCAATATCTGATGCTTTTACTAAAATGCTCAATATATCATTTCAATGTATGTTTTTAAATTTCTTATGACGTTATTTTGGGCAACTGTTATAAAGCAAAGTAAGGTAGACAAGAGAATATCTTTTATTGGACCAACTTCTGTGGGTGAAAGAGATACATTTTCGAGATAGAGGTCTTCTTCAGGTCCTGTGTGTGTAGCTCGAAACCTCGTCTTCTTCACTGGCAGAAGTTGGTCTAATAAAAGATATTGCTTTCTTGTCTCGCTAATATCCTGGGATCAACACGGCTACAAGGATACCTTTCTTTATTTACAGTGTTCATTTTAAAAAGCATATGCGGCTGCGAGGTGGTTGCTTTAGTCTTTGAAAGAGTGACACTGTGGTCTGAAAGGACTGGGCCTGGGAGGAAGGAGCTCCTGAGTACCAGTTCTGGCTGATTCACTGAGTGACACTGGGCAAGTCACTTAACTTCTCAGTTTTCTCCAGTGTAAAAATGGCTACTTACTTATCTCCTACGGGTACTGAAAAGGATAATTAATGTTTACACAGTGCTTTGAAGTAGTAAAGTGCTACATAAGTGCAGATATATCTGAATATACACATTTAATTATCAATAACTATAACAGGGTTGGCATGCACCTCACATGGGCACCCCCTTTTCACTGGCTGATATACCTGTCATCACAGTCTTTTTTCAGGGTGGCACCAGCCTCTCACAGGCAGCCCTCCTTTGGTTGGTTGGGTGTGATCCTGCTTTTGGTTTTAGTTCTTATATCGGGGTGACACCCAGCTCTCACGAGCACCCCCCTGGCTGATAGTTCTCTTGGTGGATCTTCGAAGACTCAGCCCTCCGGACGATCTGCATACACTGTCCCTTCTTGCAGAGTATACAGTCCTGAGTTCTTGGCATGGCCCTAGTATGGGGCTATAGCTCTTCAGCTTCTTGCCAGAGGCACTGTCTTCTTTAACCCAGCCAGGGCCTATGACAGTACCCGCCGTTGGTGGTGTTTCAACAGTCCTCGCTAGGCTCAGTCTTCAACCAACCCAGCGGGGCCCACCTCGAAACCTCTCTGGCCAGGCCAGGTTCTGTGCTCGGTCCCCCTGGGCTTCAGCCTGCCCGCACTGGCCTTCCTCCTGCTGCTCTTCCTGCCAGCCAGGCACCTGGTCTTCAGCAGCCTCCTCTGGGCTTCAGTCCTGTCTGCAGTGAGCTGTCCTTGGTACTGCTGCTCTTTCAGCCAGCCAGCCAGTTTCCACTCCTGGAGCTCCACACAGCAACTGAACTTCTCTGCTCCACTGCTTGTCTTATGTAGGGCCCTTCTGGTCCCAGATTGGTCGCTCCATCAGCCCCTCTGATTGCCCATTCTTCTGCAGCCACTCTAGGCTGCCTGGAGGACTTCTCTCTGCTATATTCTCAGACAGGCTGATGCAGAGCCAGGAAGCCTCCAATAGGGCCTCCGGACCTAGTCCATCCTGCCACAATAACCAAATACTGGTATTCTTGTTTAATTGCATTTATGCACATCTACAGTTAACATTACTTTTGAAGTGATACACCTAAATTACCTAAAGACCTTCAAGGTGCAGTCTGATCCCAAGTGTGCATTCAGCCATAATAATAGTTAGTAGTAAAGTTTATTGATTTTTAAGGGTGACTAATCTGTATGTAAAGATGTAAACTGAAATATTTACTCCTACACCTCTACGTCGATGTAACGCCACCTAATATAACATGAGTTCGGATATAAGGCGGTAAAGCAGCGCTCCGGAGGGGAGAGGGGGGAACAGGGCTGCACACTCCGGCGGATCAAATCAAGTTTGATATAATGCAGTTTCACCTATAACATGGTAAGATTTTTTTGGCTCACGAGGACAGTGTTATATTGAGGTAGAGGTGTATTCAGTTACCTACAAAACATTGAAATCTTTGTACTGTCTTTGACATGTTGATTTACCATCCTGAGATGATGATGAGCAACAATTTTGATTGCTTACACTGAAAATTCATGCAAAGTTATTTATTTCTGTACTGAATTGCAGCACTGACTGCTCTTGATTTCTTTTTCTTTTGTAATTTGTTTAATAAAAACCCAGTTAGTTACTAGCACTCAGAACTTTCAGGTACCTCTATTTCTTCAGAAAGGAAACAGTAATTTGAAAAAGGGGGTGGGAGAACATGAATGAATTAGTGAAGTCATTTCTATTTTGAAAATCCAGCCAGAATTTCGTAGATATTAACTGACTATGTCTGTATAATTTTTACTTAACTGAACAGCAAACTTGTGTTTATTTCAAAACACTATTTCTCTATACAAATTAGAACAGGGCTTGTATCTCAAAGAACAGATTCAGTTATATAAGTATTCATTAATGTTCAGAACTACAAAACTTGAAGCTACTGGACTCAGCACTAATAGAGTAACAGGCTTTAATACACAATTCCAATAGTTTGATTTTTGTACAATTCAATGATCCCAAAGAGTCATCTTTACAAGCTATTTATTTGTTGTATATCTTAAATGTCTATTTTGTAAGAAGCTTGGTTCCTAATATATGAGAAAACATGATTACCTTCTACTGTTAAAAGTCTAATATTAATTTAATTCACAAAGAGGATCCCCCTCCCCTGAGTGTGCCCCACCCTCGCTCTGCCTCTTCCTGCTCCCGCTCCTCTCCCTCCCCCACAGCGCCTCCTGCCCACCGCTGAACAGCTGATCAGTAGTGGGCAGGAGGTGCTGGGGGTTGGGTGGGGGAGGAGCTGATTGACAGGGCCTGCGAGTGGGTGCTGAGCACTCACTATTTTTTTTCCATGGGTGCTCCAGCCCCGGAGCACCCACGGGGTCGGCACCTATGCTCTGACATATATGCACACCTTAAACAGGGTGGTCACTAAACATGATGTTCAACAGCCTGAAAACCCACACACAGGGGATCACTTTGGCCAGTTTCAGCAGCAGACCATCCTTCCAGACTGTTGCAAGCTGTTGACAGATCCATGAAAGTGCTATCTGTCTTGAATTTTCATTTGAATTCAGCCTCGATGTTTGTAGTGAGAGCCAGAACCTGGCTGCAGCAACTTTTATGCGGTCAAAAACCAACTTGCTCCTTGGATAGGCTGCTGTCCACAGTGGGCCCGATTTGGTTCGGAATCATATGCTCCATCACCTTGTAGTTGATGCTCAAGATAGGGATTGGTCTATGATTAGAAGATGATCTGTAGGTTTTCCAGGCTCTAAGAGTGCAATGACCTTGGCTTCTCTCCACACACAGCAGATTTCATTGGTCTGCAGGATGTTGGTGAAAAGCTGCACCACCCATTTCCATGCAAGTGGACACAGGTTACATATGAACTCAGGATAGATACCATCTTTTCCCAATTTTGTGGCTGCAATGGTGGCATTGATCTTCTTACTTGTGTCCAGACCACTAGGACAACGGAATGCACATGGACATTACCTGCCGAAATTGATGCTGGATTTGTCTCCGAAACTGTTTGTTCACAGGCTGTTTTGACGTCCACTAAATTTCAGCAGTGATGGTACTGGCTTCACCTGCAGGCTGGTAGCATATGTGGGATTTGCAGCCCTCAGGTGCGTTAGCAGGTTCCAGATGCATCTGCTCCACTGTGTGAAGTTTAGACCTTCTACACATTCAGGCTACCATTTCCCCATTGCTGCAACCATTTGACGCCAGGAGGGCTTTTCCAGTGTCTGTCTCTCTACGTTTGTCATATTTGCGGAGGAGCTCTTGGCTCTCTGAAGTTCAGCATGGAATGTATGACGACCTGTGTCTCACGTGTGTGTTGTTCTTTGCAGTGGAGATTAGGGTTACAGTAAAACAGTCAAACATCTTTGGTGCGAGGGGAGCACAGGAGATTGTGTTGTCCACAGTCGTAGTGAAAATGGTCCAATCTACTTTTCTGATGTTCCAGCGCTGCGCCAATCTTGAGTAGAGAACTGGGATTTGAATGCCAATATGGGTCAGTACTAGTCTGTACTGGCTGTTTGGGAAGTTATCAAGGATGATCTACAATATGGGTATTGGTGTGCCTGAATCATCTTTACAAATAAACATCAGATCAGGACAGCATCCTCTGCCTCATCTTACAAAATGGAAAGTGATGCACTGTTCTGCATCAAAAAGGAGGAACATATCATTTGCCAATATGCAGTGTGTCAGTTCTTCACCTGCAATGTTGCTTGCTGCACAGCCCCATTGTATGTGGTGACTATTAAAAGTTGTGCACAAATACAGCAGGATCCTATGCATTCTGTAGAGCTGGTTGAGGCCACTGTGTACCAGTTGGTTTATATACATGAATGATGATTAGCTTGCCATGGAGATTATGGTTGTTTCTTTTGTGTGCTATAGGAAGTAGAACCACATATTAGTTGATCTCCTGCTTTATATAAATGGCCAGCCAGTATTTTGGATGGTAATTGCTGGCTATGAAAGTATAGCCATTGATTTTGTATTAACGGACTTTTTTTCATTTGCAACATCGATCGCCTGGAAGACAAGGCCATCGATGTTGGTCATTTTCAGTATTTTCTCCAGGTAGTCACACTAGGACTGTGAGAGGCCTTCAACATTCAACTGGCAGGTTCGATCTGCCTAGTATGTTGGCCCTGAAAAAATCTGGCTTATTTTGTTGCTCTTTTCACCAGGAAGATGACCACCTTTACAAAGTCTACCCGATTAAGTGGGAAACCACGACTAAGGTCATCAGATTAGTGACCGAAAATCAACTGTTGACCTCCCAGGAAAAGAGCAAGAACTCTCAAGTCAAATGAGAATAAAGGGCAAGTTTTCAAACAAATTAGGTGCACAACTCAGTACCAAAATTGCATATGCAATTACTATAATTTTACATGCAAAGAGAGTAAATGCATTTGCAAAAAAGAAACTGAGCATTTTCTGCAAATGGCAGAAAAAAATAGCAATCCTAAAAGTGCCCTTTATCATTTTGCATGAGTGATACTAAATGCAACAACAACTTTATGAACCTAAAATTTAGTTTAGTTTACAGCATAAAGGCCATTTTATACTATTTGATACAGCAACCCTTTCATGGTAATCATTGGGAGATCTGTTGTGGACTGAAGGTACCATATGGCTCTAATTTTGAAAATCTAGCCATGGATCACAATGAAAAATGCAGTTAAACCCTCTTCACAGAATGAGTTTTACATCCCTGTAGTAAAATATTTACTATTTTCTCTTTTAGTTCTACATATTAAAAATGTATGTTTATAGAATTACAAATTATATTTAGCAATATTAACAAAAATATAATTTCAACAGCAGATGTTCAGCAAGCAAAGAGAGATGGAAAAATTTCCTTAAAAGATTAGTTTATTTGCAATGTATAATAAATTCAGAGACCAGGAATTTTGAAAATGATATGAAAGCTTTTTTTCTTTTTTTTTAAGAAAATGTTTCAGAGGAAGTACTTTTTTTTAACTACAAAGAGACGATATTAAGTCTTTCTTTATATGCTGTCATTAAAAAACCTAATGCCCCACAAATGTGGGCATAAATGTGATACTGGCAATATTGCAATCATGTAATCTGAGTGCAGCAGAATCTGTAACCTATCTAGTTTACAGAGTGCTAGCCATCTCCCTGATATTTTCTCAGTAAAAAAAAACTTTAAAGCTCACTTTACTTGTTTCCAAACATATATGGTAAAAATAATTTTACACACTTCCAATGGGATCTTGGAATATTACAGAAGTACACAAAATGATCTTACCTGCCACAGATACAAGTGTAAGAAGTATGGCGCATGCCACCGCGAGTATAGCAATAATGCTGAAACAGGCTGCAAATAAAAAAATATCAGTAATTAATAATTTATTCAGAAACACCACAAAGCAAGCAAGCAAGACTGCACTGAAGCGAGACCTGTGCATGGAAGTCCCCCTACTACCTGACAAATATGTCCCTGAATTTCTGCTCAATTTAACAATCAAATTAACCTACATTCTCTCATCTCAGCCAGTTTGTGTATTTTTCATTATGTACCTGTCATCAAGCCTGGTATGAAACTTTGCAACAGAAAAATACTGAAATTGCAGTGATGCATGTTTAATTTCTGAAGAATGGTAAATTGCTTTCCTTAGCAACTCAGCACAGTAAAACAACTTTGGAACACACTGGTTTACCTGATCTTAGAACCAAGTAGCTAATAAATAGTTAAAGGATCAAAGGCTGAAAACAATTGTTAAACTGCCTGGGTCTAAGATTACAGAGTTGAATAAAACACCTCCTTCTTGCATATCTGAAACACCAACTACAAATACAATCCACATTTGTTGCAAACCCCTACCTTAACATTTTTCAAAAAGGAAATGCAACTCCTCAGATAGGCTGGTTCTCTCCATCAATAGAGGCCTACCTAACCACTGAATTGGCTCTGATACCTACATCTGGTCCCCGCTAGTGCAGGTTGATGCAAACTAGCAGTGTATGTGGGAAACTGCAGGACAGCTGCCCATGCTGCACCTGTTCTTCAGATAAAAAGACTTTATTCTCCCACAATCCGGCACATTTTACTAGTACAGTACTACAATCCACAGTAAGCGTAACAGGAAAAAAATATGTGTTCTGTTACACACACTGAAAACATGAAAATACTTATTTTCTCTTAAGGTGCTTAAATACCTCAGTTATCTTACCATTCAAATGTGAGCAATGAAATAAAGATCTGGATCTCAACACCAAGACTATACTGTAGTAAATAAGAGCCAGATAAGAAAATATTACAAAAGTGCTTGCTTTATATGAATGAAATAATGCATTCTGGAAGTTTATTCTCTTTGCAGTACTGTCCTCCTGGGGGAGCTATTTAGCCTTGAAAGCACAAAAGAATTTTCATCTTCCCAAATATTGCACTGTAAAAGTCCTTTGCACATGAGGGCAGATGTGCCCACAGCACAATCACTACAGGATTAGGTGCTGTAAGAGCTAAGCACATATCACAGACCCTTTTATTCTTTCTGAAATATGCTCTAATTACAATCCAATTCCCTTCAATATTGAATGGATTTGGACAACTCATTTGTTGTAATACCAAAATCATTTCATTAACACAGAGTAATAATGGTGCCATTCAAACTTCAGAGACATTATGATTTTGTCCTTTTGTAATAGCAGTCCACAGAACACAATGTTCATTCTTTGAAGGACATTAAGAGTATTACTTAAACAACTATAGAGTCAAAATATATTTCAAAACTTCCCAAAGGGATAATTAATTGAAAAGAAACACCAACTCCCCCCCACAAATTATACACACAAGGAAATGAAAACAAAACCATATCTCTAAGGACTAAATCCTGACTTTTCAGGGAGATGGATTTTATAGAATTTTTCCTCATCTCTAATTACAATATTTTACTAGTTTTGGATCTCTCTGGAAATTTAGAAGAGAAAGAGAAAGTCAGAAAGAGAGGATAACAATACAGGAGTCTGGGAGATACTCTGAAATTATGAGATGGGATAACAAGAGCCCTTCAAACTTTCGCAACTGGATGCTATAAATCTTTCATTTGGCAGTCACACATTCAGTTTCCACCTGTCACTTCACCTGTCTCCATAACACATTTGTATATAGAAGTCTACTATTAAAACATGTACCCAAACATTTTGCCCAGTTCCATCTTATATTTGTATGTATGTATAGCAGGGGTAGGCAACCTATGGCACATGTGCCGAAGGCAGCACGCGAACTGATTTTCAGTGGCATTCACACTGCCCGGGTACTGGCCACCAGTCCGAGGGGCTCTGCATTTTAATTTAATTTTAAATGAAGCTTCTTCAACATTTTAAAAACCTTATTTACTTTACTACAACAACAGTTTAGTTATTTATTATAGACTCATAGAAAGAGACCTACTAAACCCACTCAAATATAGTACTGGCACGCAAAACCTTAAATTAGATTTAATAAATGAAAACTCAGCACACTACTTCTGAAAGGTTGCCGACCCCTGATGTATAGTAATGCTTATTTAAGTAGCTTTCCGTGTTATTTTTATAAACCCCTACATAGTATTTAAGTGACTGAGTGAAATATTTCCTTTTCTCCAAAGCTTTCAGTAACCTTCTAAAATGCTTTAAAAATGAAATAATGAAAGCTGTAAATTTCCTTCTATCTTAGATGATATAAAGATAGCAGGGCTTATTTTTCCATGTGACAAATGACCACACATTCGTAACGCTGGAACTTATATGAAACTTCATGCAGTAATGTAACAGTTACCTTTTGATGCACTCCCAGTTTAGCAATAAAAGATACTAAAATACGTTAACAGATGCTACATATAATCTACCTTTTGTCTGAACTTTCCATTTCCTTCTTCCAAAAATGGTTACATTGGTTGTTTCACATGTTATGGATTTCTTTTAAAAAAGAAAAACTAAAAAGGCATTGTTAATGTGATTGATCCAGGGATAGTATATCTTTACTGGGTAACGTGTTTTCCACTAGAGACAGGAGTAAAATTATTCACATTATTGTATAGTTACTTTCTCAGTTGAGTGATTCATTATAAACTATGTGCTAACGTGGTTGCCACAGAAAAAGTCAACATCTGCCAACAGTGGCACTTGAATTTCCACAGTTATTTCTTATTGCAAGTACAAGATATAACTGTAGTACTTCAGATACTACTGATGGCTTTTTCAAATTAACAACTGTATGTCCAGCATCTTAAAAGTGGCCTCTGTCACTCTGGGTGAAATCCCAGCTCCATTACAGTCAATGGGAGTTTGAGCCAAAATTTCACCCCACGTGCTGTAGTTTCTGTAAGAATTTTGCATTGAACAATGCAGCTTATAGTTATATGAAACAGAATATATTTTTCTGAGTAATAAATTTGATGGATCTTCATGGCATTCTCCAAGTGCAATGCAAAAGTTAAGGGAGCGAAATATTGCAAGTTGGACATATGACTTAGGGCTTGTTTACAGTTACTGGAGAATCTATGCTGTGGCGATCAATGCATCGGCACGAGACCCGCTAAATCGACTGCCGATCATTCTCCCATCGACTCCTGTACTCCACCTGACCGAGAAGAAGAATAAGGGGAGACGACGGGAGAGCGGCTCCAGTTGACATCGCGTCTAAACTACGTCAATTTGAGTTATGCTATTCACATAACTCAAATTGCGTCACTTAGATCGACTTTTCCCTTTAGTGTAGACAAAGCCTAAATCTGGAAATCCATATGCAGTTATATTGGAACCACTGTCTGGCATTTAGGCAAGCCACTTTTTTGACCAGCTGCGATGTATGTTTAATATGGTTTTATGTTGAATCTGGATCATGTGTCTAAGAATTTCTAAAGCATGCATCACAGGTGCTAGCAGTTGGCACATCTTTTTTTCCCTCCCCTTTTAAGTTTCATAGACAGCATTTCCCCTTTAGAGTAAATGTATTTTTTGTCACCCTGCACACTATATATCTTCGTGGTGTATACAGATCAGTCATTGGTCTATTTACGTCAGATGTTACCCTGTTTATCCACATGGTTCTGTTTGAACTTGTATGTTCTTTTTACTGCTTTGAAACGACAATTTATTTTTTAAAAGAGCAAATACCATCAGGTAGTTTTCATTCAAAATTCTGCTTTTTAAAATTATTATAACTGACTGAAAGCGTGTCTTCTGGAGTGTAAGGATAATTTTAAAAACCAACCTCTTTGTCATTGATTTAAAAAAGGGCAAACGTTAGCCCCTATTTTATTACAGCTGAAGAAAATCTAAAGTATGAGCTTACTCCTTCTTAAATCTGAAGCATCAGGTAATCTTATTCCCACAGCTATGCCTATTCTTGATTACTTTATTGACGATGCTAATTTAAGGGACAAGAAAATTTACCTCCTAGAAATGTTGGATTTTGAGCCATTGGAAACAACAGAGAAGCACTGACACAGCTACAGGGTGACCAGTGCCTTAGGGGGAGTTTTTCAATAAATAGCTTTTCCATTATTTTCTTCAGGACTCTTATCTTAGCCATTGTTTCATTTCCTGTTGGCTTCTCTCTTAACAGCCTTGTTTGATTTAACTTCTGGCATTCAGATAGGTTAATATCAAACAGATAACTTGAGGAGCATCTTTTATAAAAAAATAATACACAACTCTCTCAGCTTCCACAAGCACATACCAGTATTTTCAGTAGCTTAAGCGGTTATTGCATACAAGTTAAACTGCCTTATTTTATTGTAAGAAAATCTTAAAGACCACCTGATTGTTTAAGGGTTTTTCAAACTATTTTAATGTAAAATCTACTTTAGATTATCTTTTCTGTCAACAAATGACTAGAATCTCTCTTAGCATACTTTACACTTGCTGGGTTTGTGCTTTTATGGCAATCCTTAGGTGGGTTTCTAATGCAGCATCTTACACGCTGGTAATTCTAATGGGATCTCTTAACCAGGAAAAAAGAAACCAAATAAGGTATCAGTTTAATTTTAACATAGCTTCACTTAATACCTTGCATGCATGGAATAAAGGAGCAAAATCCAGGAGTATTATCAATATTCATTGACTACTTTTTTCACTTTTCTCTTCTTTTGACATCTTCCTCTTTGTAATATATGACCGATCCCCATACATTCAGTATTTATTTCCCAGAAAGAAGTGAATGTTGGGTGAACTGAACAAAGAATATGTTATTTATGATTCTTGTCAAGGGTGTTCTTTTTTAACAGATAAGAGATGTGTAGAAGAGAGCAGTACGCTATACATCTCAGCTAGTCTCTTTTGAGACTAGATATTTTGGACCAAGAAACTACTACTTCTAAATCACATCAAACAAATAAAATCTTCTGAATCAGTACCATCTATAATTATATCAAGTGAAATAGCATGGTAGAGAAAAAATATAGGAAATAGAGTGCACAAAGTAGAGTCCTTTGTTACTTTTTCTATCAAGAATTTAACTCCAATTTCTATTATTGTGACAGATACATGACAGTGCTTCTTATGCTTGACTTCCACTGAGCCAAAGTTTAATTTAGTCGTCAAGATCGTTTATTTAATGCTGCCATTGAGTTAACACACTTGGGTAAGTACAGAGAAAAATTTTCATCCAAAATGAAAGAAACCAATGATGCTTCATTGGCTTAAGTGAGATTCTTCAGTAAATACATGGATCTTGTACTGCAATGCACACGTATTTCATTCATTTCTACTGCTTTTCAGCTTTCAAGTGGTATGCTATCGCAACCTTTTGTGCTATGTACAATGGACAATTCCCATGGGTTTTTCAGGCACTATCAACATTTCCAAACATTTTCCTCTCCCTTCCCCATTTTGATATCAACAATTGGAGTTATGGCCCTCAGCATGTACTCCTTTTTAGGACTTGGGGGATAAAGGGAAGAGTACTCAATTTTCCCTTAGCAATCATGGAAATGCTTACAAACATGCTTAATTTTAAATTATGAACTTAAACCTTGCTTTAGTTCTTCAGTTTTGTATGTGAAATTGAAAAGCCTGACATTTTCCTCCTGGCCCCAAATCCTTCCCACCCTCCAGACTCTTTTCTCTATTTGGAAGGAAAAGTACAAAATAAGTGAAACAGAATGCCCACACAATCCACCCCCAACACACACCCTTCCCCCCCAAATTAAATTGTCACCTACTTTAAATGAGTACTAACTGAGCCTCTTTGTCCATATTTCTTCTTCCCTCTGCTCTTCACCCTCCAAAATATCCCTTTCTACTCTCAGGTTTCCAACCTTTAGTATCTGCTATAGATCTGACACCCTGGAGTGGATAGTCACTCAGAGAAGGGAGAGAAGTCTTAGCTGCCAGCCTTCTGCCCCTTTCCTTTCCACCTCTCCTTCTGTCTCCCCCTACCTTTACAGTCAGATGCATACAGCCCTTAAAGGCTGGTAGAAGGCAAAGATTTAAAGAAATCAAAAAAAATTCCTGGTGTCTGGCCAGAACGGTGAAGAAATCATCAGGTGAACAGAATCTGGAGAATAGTGCTGCAAGTCTGAGAGTGAAATCCTGTCCCCTTTGAAGTTAGTGGCAAAAATCCCATCAATTTTAGCAGGGCCAGGATTTCAACCTACATCTTAGAATCACAGAATCATAGAATATCAGGGTTGGAAGGGACCTTGAGAGGTCATCTAGTCCAATCCCCTGCTCAAAGCAGGACCAATCCCAAACTAAATCATCCAACACACAGTTCTCTGTCTTAATTAGGCACTCAGAAAACAAAGAAATGGCATCATCCACATCTTTAAAAACAAGATGAAGCAGAGTGTCATCAGCCTTCTCATGGCACTATGGCCTAAAGAACCTTACAATGTCTCCTGGACAGAAGAGGCACCAGAGTATGCATGTGATTTCGGGCTGAATAAACAGCTACTCAACATTCTCCTCCAAGAGCTTCCTGGAAGGATGGAATAGAACACAGAACATAATCTGGTTTGCTGCTTCAAGATTCTGGAGTCATTTCAACAAAACCACTTGCTCAGTGGTAGTTTAGGAATTCATTTTTATATGATGTAGCAGTATGGTGTAGCAGGCATAAAAATGCCCCTTTTGTAGAAAACATAATATGTTGAATGGTCCAGGAAGATACTCATTGGGTTAATACATCATTAAAATATTTGTACCAAAACCAAATATTTACCTTACAATAGTTACATGAGTTATCACTATGCAGTTTAAGACTTTCAGATATGCAATAATTATTCAGTGTACCTTTGAGGAAATTGCCACTTAATAAAAAAAATTTCACATTTCAAAACTATTGTTGTTTGAACAGATCCTCTTGAGACTCCCTTTGAAATGCAAGCAGGTGGTTTTGAACTAAAGAGTGGAAAGAGAAACAACTAATGTGAGTTCTGTACAGAATTCAGAATAAATGTTTATGAGTGGAGTTGTCAGTTTTATGGGTGGAGTGTGGAAGCTGTGCACTGAAATATTCTTGAATTGCAAAGGATGAATATGAAGCACCCTTATCTTTCGTATAGTATAACTAGCACACACAGCCAGATTTTCCAAAACTGGTCTCCCTTTTTTATGCTGCAATTGGTAGCCACAATTTTGATCATTTAGACATTTACATACCTGATTGCACCCACAGATAAGGTGCTTACAGAAGCCTAAATAGTCTATAATTTTGCATCCACAGTTACCAGTGGGTGCAATTTATCTATTGTATCTAAAGTATTTTTAAGGCACTCACCACCATAAATATGCAGAATTGCAGACACAAAAATGAAAGCACCAGTTTAAGTCTGGCAGATAATCAGTATCAATGAGTGCATACACTTTTTTGAACAGTACTTCATTTTCTATCCTGAGATATGAGCATAAACAGCATACATAACCAAGAATTAGCAACAGAAAGCTTCATAAGTGAAGGGCAATTTTCTTAATTGTCCAGGTTACGATGAGAACCTTATTGGTTATCTGGAGCAAACTAGCTACTCAGATTTAGTTGACTGAAACTCAGTCTCATTTAACTTTTAATACACTGGTGTACATTTTCAGTTTTATATACTATGTGTGCAGAATTTTTTTCATACAAAAATGTTATACATAAACTAGTTGGAAGAAATAGTCAGTGAAATTAAAAGAAAGAAACCATCATGTCCACTGGGCACAAACAGTAAGCTCAAGGCTGATGAAAGAACAAGTAACATTAGTATTAACTGTATTCTGAAGAGTGAAGCTTTATTCTATAGCTCCATGGCAAATATACCCAACAATTTTGTGAATGAAACAAAACTATTTCAATGTTCTGCACGATATCAGAAATTGCTCAGAACACAAGTTACCACCCCATTAGCAAGAGGACTATACATAACACCTTTACTTTATTAACATTGCTACAGATTAATTTCTAAAATCCAATCACTTGCAAGTTGAACTTCCTCTAATGAAAAAGCTTCTTATAAATTTAAGACCTGAGTGGGGCGGTGTGTGTGCATGCACACATTTCTAAATTTCACTCTCACTTTTGAGATTTTTAGTGCCAGTCAAGAAAAAAAAAAAAAGGTAAGAGATTGTTCCTCAGACTATGTTTTAATGTCCTGGAAAACTTGCAGAAAAATGGACTGGTCAAACTCAGGGACTGATTCTTGATTTCAATGGGGCTGTTTGAGGTATAAGGGGATGCTTGAGTTGAGTAAAGGTGCCAAAATTAGAACCTTAGTAAGTAAGCATGAAATATAACTGGTTGCATGTCAAATGAACCATACACTGAACATACATTCCAAAGGAGAACTATAATAGCACTGAAGATGTGAATTTCAAGAGTAAGAAACAAAATGATTCTACAGCACAGACTTCCATACAGCTTCTGCTTTATTTCCAAATATTGTCTCCTGTTGGTTTTCCAAGAAGTTGTGCCACTTTTCTTGCACTCTATCCTCAAAATAAATGGATACCCATCCAGAGTTCAGGACAGGAACAAAAAATGAAATTACCAAAAAGATTAAGAAAAAAGTAATTTATGAATGATAGTCCCTGACAGGTGCAAAACAGAATACAAGACAATAGGATTGTGGGCTTTTAAGATCACAAGAGAGCTAAGCATACCATGACATCTGTTTCACCAAGGATTAATACCACCTGGAAAAAAGAAACACACAGAAAATCCATAAATAATACAAAATCCAGCACTGTCACAAATATCATGTATGCTTTGCAATGATCGAAGGAAAATGATATTCTTAGTTTAAGAAGGGAGTTACTTAGGTGAAGGGTAATTAGCATATTAATTGGATAACTGGGATTTATAAATTGTCTGTCTTATCTTAAGAGCAACTGAATAGATGAGATGACATAAGCTGATATTTCTTAGATCTTTTTTGATTAAACTACTCATTTTCCTGGATTTCCCAATGGTATCTGGGAACGCACAAGGCAGGAATAAATCTTGAGTGAGAAGAGGGAGATAAAGAGATCCCATTTTTTGCTAATTGCATTTTGACAGATTATACTTAAATTTTCTAGTTAACTTTGTTTGACCATATTATACTGATAAGAGGTCATCCTAACAACTCTTCTTGAGTTTAAATTTAACCAGTTGTTTTTAGCTGTATGAGGGGTGGGAAAATACAATTACAGCCAAGGTTTTTAAGAAGTTCTCTAACTTTCCTCCAAGTACTGCAGGTTTCACAGAATTATGAATTTTGTGAAAACTTCCTTCACCTAACTATCAATATTAGACAAATATTCATTTTCATGGAGATTCAGCTGATGCATTTACTATGTATGTGAAAGCCTGGAAATGCAAACAATGAGTGTGAAAGTATAACCTCACATGGTACTTGTTCTTCTTCAGAAATATTATTATAATAAAAAGGTTTGGGGTGGGAGAATATGTCCCCTTCATTTCCTGTGCGGGTTGCATAGTGCTCAAGGATTCTATAATAGTTGCTGTCTTGCCTGCACACCTGAAGCTGACCTACCTATCGAACAGCACCACAAATATCTCATGGCTACTCAGTACATTGTTATTTTCCATTCATATAGAAGTTGTGAAGCCTTGGACGAGAGATCCATTACTACAACTATCACGTAAGTCTGAATCTGGAAGAGAACATATGCTGTGAGCGTCCTGTGTTTCTAAAAACATAACATGGACCTGGAAATGACGCATGTAAAACAAGAAAGTGAAACCTCTTTGATAGCATTTTGTTTCTAGAATTGTTTTTAAACAACCACCTCATGTTCTGTGCTTAGTGAATCACAGAGGAAGTGTCAGATTCTTACTGCAATCTGTAACAGTTTCACTTCAAAAACAACAAACCTTCCAAATCTCCTTGGAGATTTCAGTTTGAGAGGCAGGTTTCTAATGGGAAAGCTGGAAAACTCAGCTGGACTTCAGTTTCAGCCCAGTGAGATTGTTCAATCATAGAACGTTAGGGTTGGAATGGACCTCAGGAGGTCATCCAGTCCAACCACCTGCTCAAAGCAGGACCAATCCCCAGACAGATTTTTGCCCCAGATCCCTAAATGGCCCCCTCAGGGACTGAACTCACAACCCTGGGGTTAGCAAACCAATGCTCAAACCACTGAGCTATCCCTCCCCCACAGTGAAGGGAAGACAGACCTTTTGAAGCACTGCCCATTTGTGGAAAGTCATCCAGTGAAGACAACCACTGTCAACGATTATCCTCATTGGTAACCTTCCTTCTACTGTTCTTGAAAACATTGTAACTGTCAGTATGAATGAGATAAAAAGTGTTTGCCATTACAGAAGAGTGATCAATACTAAATTCCACCACATCTCTCCCCCAGTTTCTGGACCCACTTTGAAAATGATTTTGGGTAATCCACTCTCGCAGCTAAATAATTTCCAACTGAGAGGAATCTGGAGTTATGCGGAACACCACCCCTGCTGACAATCATTTTCAGTAATGGGTCATTTTCCTTGGACATATGAGCCTCAGAGTTATCAGTCATCCACAAAATAAATACTAAAATACATAGCATAGTAGTCTGTGCACTATGAAAAGAGTGGTCAACAATAAGGATCTCATTTTGACTTCTTAACCAACTGTAAAAGCCACTGTGTTACAAGCATTAACAGTGATACAAAATTGCAAGTATTATCATGGTCTAAAAATTTTACACTTAATCTGATATAAAGAGATGGCATAAGATTCTCTAAGACTCATTGCTCCATTTCTTCTCTAATAATTCTAGATCTCAGCTTGCATATTTTAAATTAAATTTTGTAGTTTAAACCTATTTATCAACAGCTAATTAATGAGGTCTAAATCCTTTGATGACAGAATGATTAAACAGCATTTTAACTAATCCATCTTTAATTAAAATGCTGCCAGCAAACCATTTCTGAATGTATATAAAGGACACATTTATAGATGCTCACTATTTAAATATGCATTATGTAAAGCCAATAATTAGAAGAATTCATGATTTCAATTATATTTTAATTATTGTTACATATAAAACATGCTTTAATAGATGTAATGCAATACATTTTCTTCCTTTACGACTAAGTAATCATTCCTATTGGGGTGACAACCAAATAAAAGGAAGTTTAATATATGCACTAGTACACGAATATTGTTTTAGGTTTGAGCTAATTCTCTCTACATTTCTTCTTTCCAGCAGCAAGGTACTTAATTATCTCTAAATCTAAAATACAAATGAATCCTTGTAAATCCCTATTAAAAATCATAAAAGGGAATTAGATATAACTGGCCATAAATATAAGAAAATAAGGATAAATGCATTTTACCTATTATTAAAATGGGATTTTCCTAGAGCTTCCTAAACTGGGCTTACACTGGTGGTACTTAGATAAGGTGACCTCTCTGTCTTCAGAATTCATCTAGTCAGAAAATTATCCTGAATACTAAACAGAGATTATAAACCTGCAGCTGGCTCATACCAGCTGATACAGGCACGCAGGTCTTGGACTAAGGGGTTGTTTAATTGTGGTATAGACGTTTGGGCTTAGGCTGGAATCCAGGCTCTAGAACCCTGCGAGATGGGAGGGTCCTACAGCTTGTGCTGGAATCCAAGCTTGAATGTCTATACCGCAATTAAACAGCCCCTTAGCCTAAGATCTGTGAGTCCAAGTCAGCTGGCATGGGCCAGTTGTGGGTTTATAATTGTAGTATAGCTACCATGGTTTGCATATAAAAGATCCTTCACTTATTTTATTGCTTGTAAACTCACTTGACTATTGCCACTTGGTTTAAGGGGAAAGCTGATGCCAGTATATGCTGAGATGTCTACTAACAAATTCTCGCTCTACAGGAATTCTTACTTCAAAATGTATGTTAGTACAATCGAAAGCACTTGCTGTGCCACAATCAATTTCCCATATGAAAAGTAATAAATCTTTATTATGAGCTGGCCAGGCAGAAATACGGGAAAATCTCTTCTGTCAACATCTCTTCCTGCTGGGTGTGGTCAGAGTGGAAGGTAAGGTAGGAAGGAAAGCTTCCTCACCTTCCCTTCGGCATGCTTATGACCCTCATGATGAAGGGAATGCCATAAAGTTGCTTCATGCTTCTTTGTTCCACATTCTCAGCCTGCAATTGACTAGGCATTATCAGTGACCCTTTCCCCCTCCCCTCCTGGAAACAGCTGCTGTCCTGACCTTCCTGTGGTTGTGTTATGTTTGGTGCCCAATTCTGTGATTCAGACTGAAGGTTTTGAGTAACCATTTTTGAGGAGTTAGGAAGACATTCCCCACTGCATCCCATAATGCAAAACTGGAACAGAGTGGATTTTTAAAATTCTTAGCAGCCAGAAAGTCTGGTGTTCTTGGCTATGAGCACGTATGACAACGCTCCTTCACTAGCTGTCAGCACGGGGACTGAACCTAGGACTTCTGGACTGAAAAAGCGCAAGCCTCTTCTGCCTGAGCTAGAAGACCCAGCTCTGTTAGCTCAAAGTCTGTAGCAAATCCAACACTCTTTGGTTCCGCCATTGGGTATGGGAGCAGAGAGACGCGCAAGAAAGATGACATAGGTTCATCTTGAACATTCACTAGAGTCCAGTGGAGTATCTAAGGACCAGCCAGCAAACTGAATACGTTAAAGAAGCTTGGAGCGTGGTACACCTCTATCCCTATACAACATGGTCCTTGGTAGACAAAAAATCTCACCGCATTATAGGTGAGACCGCATTATATCAAACTTGCTTTGGCCTCCCCCTGTTCCTTGTTCCCTGACTGCCCCCTCCAGAGACCCCTGTCCCTAATCATCCCCAGGACTCCACCCCCTAGCCAATCCCCCTGTCCCTTGACTGCTCTGACCCCAATCCACCCACCTCCTATCCCTACTCTCTGACAGGCACTCATTGGCAGCAGCAGCGGGAAGCGGAGCAGCCTGGCCCCAGACCACTCCACTCTGCCACTTCCCAGTCGCAGTGCTCCACTTCCTGCTGCCAGTGAATGCAGGGAGGTTGGGGAAAGGATGCCCTTCCGCACTCACCTGGAGCGGGATGCAGAGCGACATAGCCCCAGCCCGCTCTGCTTTCCTTGCCCCAGCCTCAGCTGTGTCACTGGGGGGCTGCTGGGGAAAGGTCCTGCACTCACCTGCCTGGCGGGAAGTGGAGCACCACAGCTGGGAGCTGGTGGAGTGGAGCTGGCTGGGGCTGGGCTGCTCCGTTTCCCACGGTCAGTGAGTATGGGGAGGTTGGGGAAAGGACGCCCTCCGCACTCACCTGCAGCGAGAAGCGGAGCGCTGCAGCTGGGAGCTGGTGGAGTGGAGTGGGCTGGGCCCAGGCTGCTCTGCTTCCACCGCTGCTAGTGAGTGCGGGGGGGTTATCCCTTCCCCCAAGCCCCCTCCCCCAAGCAACACGGCTCGGTCCAGGGCAAGGGAAGCAGAGCAGGCTGCTCCCGGCCCCCCGCTAATCCCCTGGGCCACTCTGGGACTGCAGGGCCCCCAAAAGTGCCCTCCCACAGCTCCTGTCCCTCCGGACCCTGTGGGGGGGAGCTCCTGACCAACCCCCGAGACTTTCTGCCCCTTATCGAACCCCTCGGCCCCGGCCCAGCCCGGCACCCTTAACACACTGCTCAGAGAAGCATGTCAGAGCTCTACCGCCTTGTATGCGAACCCGCCTTATATCAGGTCGCATTATATTGGGATAGAGGTGTATGTGATGGAGGGTTAGAATCGGGAATTCAACTACCTAGTGCAGATAGGTCACTGGGAAGCGTTTACGGATAGACGACTGTTCGCTCAGGATGGACTTCATCTAAGCAAGGAGGGAAATAGAATTCTAGGATGGAGGCTCGCCGACCTCATCAAGAGAGCTTTAAACTAGGAAGTTGGGGGAGATGGTTGGGAGATGTTCGGGAGATCTCCATGCCGGTATATAACCTGGAGAGGAAAGTAAACAAAGTGAGAGGGGATACCCTTGCGGTCCTAAGATTTGATCCAAGGAGGAATAGTGAAGTAGAAACCAGAGTAACGGGTGATGCTGGTGGTAAAAGGTCTCTGCACGACGGGGGAAAGAATGTCACTGACGCCAAATGCCGAAAATTAAAAGGTCTGTACACTAATGCGAGGAGCCTAGGTAACAAGATGGAGGAACTGGAGTTACTGGTGCAGGAAGTGAAACCGGATATTATAGGGATAACTGAAACCTGGTGGAATAGTACTCATGACTGGAGCACGGGTATTGAAGGCTATGTGCTGTTTAGAAAGGACAGAAAGAAAGGCAAAGGTGGTGGAGTAGGCTTGTACATCAATGATGAAATTAACTGTAGCAAAATAAGAAGCGATGGAATGGATAAGACAGAGTCTGTCTGGGCAAAAATCACACTGGGTAAAAAAGCAACTAGAGCTTCCCCTGAGATAGTGCTTGGCGTGTGCTACAGACTGCCGGGATCTGATTGGGATATGGATAGAGACCTCTTTAATGTCTTTAATGAAGTAAACACAAAGGGGAAATGTGTGATTATGGGGGACTTCAACTTCCCGGATATAGACTGGAGGATGAGTACTTGCAAGAATAATAGGGGTCAGATTTTTCTGGATGTGATAGCGGATGGATTTCTTCATCAAGTAGTTGAAATACCTACGAGAGGTGATGCCATTTTAGATTTGGTGTTGGTGAGCAGTGAGGATCTCGTAGAAGAAATGGTGGTAGGGGACAACCTTGGTTCGAGTGATCATGAGCTGATTCAGTTCAAACTAGATGGAAGGATAAACAAATGCAGATCTGGGATTAGGGTTTTTGACTTCTTGAGGGCTAATTTTAAAGAGTTAAGGAAATTAGTTAGGGAAGTGGATTGGACGGAGGAATTAGTGGATTTAAATGCGGAGGAGGCCTGGAATTACTTTAAGTCGCAGCTGCGGAGACTGTCGGAAGCCTGCATCCCGAGAAAGGGGAAAAAAACCATGGGCAGGAGTTGTAGGCCAAACTGGATGAGTAAGCAACTCAGAGAGGGGTTTAGACAAAAGCAGAAAGCTTACAAGGAGTGGAAGAAAGGCAGGATCAGTAAGGAAAGCTACCTTGGTGAGGTCAGAACATGTAGGGATAAAGTGAGGAAGGCTAAAAGCCGCATTGAACTGGACCTTGCAAAGGGAATCAAAACCAATAGTAAAAGGTTCTACAGCCACATAAATAAGAAGAAAACAAAGAAAGAAGAAGTGGGGCCGCTATACACTGAGGATGGAATGGAGGTTAAGGATAACCTAGGCATGGCCCAACATCTTTAAACAAGTACTTTGCTTCAGTTTTTAATAAGACTAGTGAGGAACCTTGCGATGATGGAGGGATGATAAACGGGAGTGTGGATATGGAAGTGGATATTACCGCAACTGAGGTAGAGGCCGTACTTGAACAGCTCGATGGAACGAAGTCGGAGGGCCCGGACAATCTCCATCCGAGGATATTAAAGGAACTGGCGCGTGAAATTGCGAGCCCGTTAGCGAGAATTTTTAAGCAATCGATAAACTCGGGGGTTGTGCCGTATGACTGGAGGATTGCTAATGTAGTTCCTATTTTTAAGAAAGGGAATAAAAGTGATCCGGGTAATTATAGACCTGTTAGCTTGACGTCCGTAGTATGCAAGGTCTTGGAAAAAATTTTAAGGGAGAAAGTAGTTAAGGACATAGAGGCCAATGGTAATTGGGACGAATTGCAACACGGATTTAGTAAAGGTAGATCGTGTCAAACCAATCTGATCTCCTTCTTTGAGAAGATGACGGATTACTTAGATAAAGGAAATGCGGTAGATATAATTTACCTAGATTTCAGTAAGGCGTTCGACACAGTTCCGCACGGGGAACTGTTAGTCAAATAGGAAAAGATGGGAATGAATATGAAAGTTGTAAGGTGGATAAGGAACTGGTTAAAGGGGAGACTCCAGAGGGTCGTATTGAAAGGTGAATTGTCAGGCTGGAAGGAGGGAGTCCCTCCTAGTGGAGTCCCTCAAGGATCGGTTTTGGGACCGATCTTATTTAACCTTTTTATTACTGACCTTGGCACAAAGAGCGGGAATGTGCTAATAAAGTTTGCGGATGACACGAAGCTGGGGGGTATTGCTAACACGGAGAAGGACAGGGATACTATTCAGGAAGATCTGAACCACATTGTAAACTGGAGTAATAGAAATAGGATGAAATACAATAGTGAAAAGTGCAAGGTTATGCATTTAGGAATTAATAATAAGAATTTTGGATATACGTTGGGGGCGCATCACTTGGAAGCGACGGAGGAGGAGAAGGACCTTGGGGTACTGGTTGATAGCAGGATGACTATGAGTCGCCAATGTGATACGGCTGTTAAAAAAGCAAATGCGATTTTGGGATGCATCAGGCGGGGTATTTCCTGCAAGGATAAGGAGGTGTTAGTACCGTTATACAAGGCGTTGGTGAACCCCATTTGGAATACTGTGTGCAGTTCTGGTGTCCCATGTTCAAGAAGGATGAATTCAAACTGGAACAGGTTCAGAGACGGGCTACAAGAATGATCCGAGGAATGGAAAAACTGCCTTATGAAAGGAGACTCAAAGAGCTTGGCTTGTTTAGCCTGGCCAAAAGAAGGCTGCGGGGGGATATGCTTGCTCTATATAAATATATCAGGGGGGTTAACGTTAGGGAGGGAGAGGAATTATTTAAGTTTAGTACTAATGTAGGCACGAGGACGAATGGGTATAAACTGGATATTAGGAAATTTAGACTTGAAATTAGACGAAGGTTTCTAACCATTAGGGGAGTGAAGTTCTGGAACAGCCTTCCGAGGGAAGTAGTGGGGGCAAAAGATTTTCCTGGCTTTAAGACAAAGCTTGATAAGTATATGGAGGGGATGTTATGATAGGATCGTTAATTTGGGCAATTGATCTTGGATTACCACCAGATAGGTCTGCTCAGTGGTCTGCGGGGAGATGTTGGATGGAATGTGAACTGAGTTACTGCAGAGAATTCCTTCTTGGGTGCTGGCTGGTGACTCTTGCCCACATGCTCAGGGTTTAGCTGATCGCCATATTTGGGGTCGGGAAGGAATTTTCCTCCAGGGCGGATTGGCAGGGGCCCTGGAGGTTTTTCGCCTTCCCCTGCAGCGTGCGGCATGGGTCGCTTGCTGGTGGTTTCTCTGCAGCTTGAGGTCTTCAAACCAATTTTGAGGATTTCAATAACTCGGTCCTGGGATAGGGGTTGTTATAAAATTGGATGGGTGGGGTTCTGTGGCCTGCCTTGTGCAGGAGGTCAGACTAGATGATCAGATTGGTCCCTTCTGACCTATGAGTCTATGATAGTGGCCTGACATGCTTGCATGCGAAGGGGAGGGATTAAAATTTGGTTGAAGGACCTTTTCTCTTTACTTTGGAAAAGAGCAGCTGGATAGCCTTCTTCTTCTGCATGGTGCTAAAAGGGCCCTCTTAGTGTGAATATGGGGCTTGACACAGGGTATTCACACAGGGCAATGATGGTTATTGTTGGGGCAATTTAACTACTCTAATTCCAGGGTTCATGCACCTGATCTTTCTGGAAGAAAATATACTATGTAAAATATAAAGATATTATTGCTCTTTCAACCCTTTGTCAGGAAGTATTGGGTGCTATAGTGATTAGACTTACTAGCACAATATTTAACTAAATGTGATCAGTTCCAAAAAGAGTCTTTTCCCCAACAGAAAGTAAAACAAAGGCTGAAAGTTTCAGAATAATATTCATTTTTACCTTGGGGAGGATTTAACTAATTCATAATTATTTAAATAATTATACATTAATTTTACATCTCTTTACCTGTTTTGATAGTTTTGGGTTATTTGGAATTATGAAAAACAATTCAATAGGCTGGTAGAGATTTTTAGTGAGTAATGCATTATATTTAAAATCTTTCCATCAAATGAGAAACATTAAGGCCTATCTATTTTGTAATTGCTTTTGCTGTGTTGAACACTCAGGTCCTGGCATTAATAGATTATATACAGTACTTTTTCCTGCAGAACGTTGTATTTGTTTAAATCTGAAGTTCCTCCTACATCCCCCAATCCTGCAAAGGGATCAGCATGGCCCTGTCCTAGGCTCAGTCACAGTCAGAAAACAGTATTTTATATGAGTTGTCCAAATCATAATTTTTGTAAATGTATTTTTTGATATAAGCTGCAGAGAATGGAATATCACACTGCAACATAAAGACAGCAACTGTCTATTTAGCTTCAAGGAAAACAAAAGCAAACTGAACTTAAAAATGTCTTCTGATTCTTACTGAAAAAATAGCATAAGGGATAAAACATGAAAAAACAAACATACCTTGTAATAGGATTATCTTGACCTCCACCCAGAAGTTCAGTGCATCTCCCACGTCCCACAAAACTACTAAAGTTCCAAAATAGGGTCATTCTGGCTTAAAGTCTCAACATAACCAAACTTCCTAGGATCTGGTTCAACATCCCAAAATGTTTTCAGTTACACAGCAGAATTTCTTATCCCATTCTGAACATTTCCCTCAAGATACCTTCTCATCAGATCAGTCTGTTCCAAAAATCTCCAAGCCTTTTCCTAAGTTCTGGTTTTGCCATCACTCACTCCACCCTACAATCCTTCTCTATTTAGTACTGTCCTTTTCCTCCAATCCCACAGCTGTAGCTGTGATACACTCAGGGGCTTCCTCCAAGGGTCACCTCACAAAGAGCACTTAGATAAGCTAAGTCTTCCTATCTACAGAGGAAAGGCTGCCATTTATATTGCCCTCCCAAAGCCACTCTAGCTCACATGATCTCTAGACAGTTTCTCTGGGGTAACTGATTTACCATACCTTGAAGGGATGAATCCCAGTAAATGGCCAGATGGTGGTGCCTGCTCTTAAGGGATAGGATGCAGATGAATGCACCTCCACCTGTACATAAGAATGAATATATATATGTACACACACACACCCCTCCCTATTTAAAAGGAGAATCCAGAGTAGAATTGACTTTAGTTGCATGAAATGTCTTATTTTGAAGATATCCTAAAATGCTTTACAAATGATAGTGTTGTGACTGTGTAGTAAATAGGAGAGACTTGTTGAGCTCAGCAGCAGCCCATGTACAGTTTTGAATTTTAGGCCCATGTTCTGGGAAAGAATGTTAGCAAAGGCATCCTGGCTTTATCAAAGATTCTACAAAAACTGTCAAGTGACCACCAGTTTACAGTTGGATGACTAAAGGGACCTCACTTTAATATCGCCTGTGAAGGATGGCATTTCTCAAAAGAATCAGATTTCTACTACGCACTGCAATATTAGTACTATATATATTCCAAAAAAAACCCACACAGCATTAGTATGGGACTTGGTTCCCCAACTTTCTAGCCTGTCAGTGACTGTGCTATTCTCTGCACCACTGTATATGGGTACTGCATGAACCTTTATTACAAACTGATTTAATATTTTATCCTAAGACTCAGCTATACAGAAACGCTGAGAAATATCCGTTGGTCAGTTGACAGAGCTTCAGTAGCTTTTCTTTTTTAATCGCTAAAAAAGTATAGCGATACCCATTAAAATGATTTTGCAAAGACCTGTAGGAAGTTCAAAACTCCATATTTCTCATTATTCATTTTTCTAAAACCCTTCAGTAAAAATACATTTTCAGATAAAACTCTTAAATTCTGTAAAAGGGAGGAATGTTCTGAAACAATATATTTTCCTAAAATATGCCTGACATGGAAGCTATTTTTATTCAAGATCCATTGCAGAGAAGTGGGCAGCCCAAAACCTTCCAGGAAAGGCTGTTAAGCTGAGTCACTTCAGTACTACCAGTTCTTGCATACCAATGAGAAACGAAGGGCCACTTTCCTTCTGGGTGTAGAACTGCGCACGCCTATTTACATCAGCAGAGAATTTGGCCCTATGTCTATAATTAAGTCTAACCTTAGCACTTCCTCTTATTTTTGACCCAGTGGCATGTATTATTTCACAATGAACATAAAAGAATACCTCATAGTTTAAAAAAAAAAAAGAACCAACTGAATTTTAAGGGAAAATAACATGCTCTGTTTTAATTATCAACGTGAAAGGATGAATATTCACTGTAGCACTTCACTTCTATTCAGAGTCAAGACACACAACCATTACCTTCCTGTATTGGGTATAGCTGAGAGCAATGAACAAGGAATATCTGGGCATTTTAACTTTAACAAAACAGCATGTTATAAAAACTTGCGGGGTAATTTGCTGTATACTAGAGCCACCCAGAGGATTCAGGGGGCCTGGGGTCTTCCCCACTGCCGAATTGCCACCAAAGATCTGGCATTTCGGTGGAAGGTCTCGGGGCGGAAGGACCCCCCGCCACCAAAGACCCGGAGCAGAAGAAGCTCTGGGGGCCCGGGCCCTGAGAGTGTTTTCTGGGTCTGTCATAACTTAGTCCCAGATTTGGACCTTAGTGTCCAAAATATGGGGGTTAGCATGAAAACCTCCAAGCTTAGTTACCAGCTTGGACCTGGTACTTGCTGCCACCACCCAAAAAATTAGTGTTTTGGGGCACTCTGGTCCCCCGGAACCCTTCCCTGGGGACCCCAAGACCCAAACCCTTGAGTCTCACAACAAAGGGAAATAAATCTTTTCCCTTCCCCCCTCCAGGTGCTCCTGGAGAGATACACAGACACAAGCTCTGTGAATCTAAACAGAGGGAGTCCACCCTCTGTAATTCCAATCCTGGAAACAAAAGCACTTTCCTCTTCACCCAGAGGGAATGCAAAATCAGGCTAGCAAATCCAACACACACAGATCTCCCCCTGATTTCTTCCTCCCACCAATTCCCTGGTGAGTACAGACTTAATTTTGTTATGTCAGGGTCCCCCGGGGCGAGTGAAGGACACAGCTCCAGGGGCCCCGAAAAACTCTTGTGGAGGCCCCTGTGGGGCCCAGGGCAAATTGTCCCGCTTGGCCCCGCCCTAGCGGCCCTGCTGTATACTTCACTGCAATTTTTAAGCTACTGTATCTTCTCCGCTTTACTTTTAATTTTCAGATATTTGTTATTTTGGCATTTTCCTTTGCAAAAGCAAAGGTTGTTCAGACATTACAGAGATGAGTGGAGTATAAAAAGCAAGAGAGATTAGATAAATTATGCTTGAAAAATGGAAAAAACATGGATACAGACATAGTATAGCACAGGGGTTCTCAAACTGGTGATCAAGACCCCTCAAGGGGTCATGAGGTTATTACATGGGGGATCGTGAGCCGTCAGCCTCCACCCCAAACCCTGCTTTGCATCCAGCATTTATAATGGTGTTAAATATATAAACAAGAATTTTTAATTTATATGAGGTGTTGCACTCAGAGGCTTGCTATATGAAAGGGGTCACCAGTACAACAGTTTGAGAACCACTGTGTAAGCGAGGTGGTGCCGGGGTTCGACCCTCTCCAGGGAGGAGAGGAGCCACGCCGGCTTACTCTGCTCCGGTTGGCCCGGGAAGTTGGCCCGACAGTCCTTGCGGTACTTGTCCGCCCAACGGGTGAGGGGCTCATGCCCTCCGGCAGGGCTGAGCCGTAACAACCGCGAGGCACTGGTTCCTGCGTCAGGACGGATAGCAACACAGAATCAGTAAGCTCAGGCCTGGGTCAGATCTGAGCAACGGTAATAGTTTAAGGTCCACCCTCCTTGGTCAAGGCGGGGCAGCAAAACCCTGAGTCAATAGGCTCAGGCCTTGGTCAGGACGGAGCAACAGTAGCAGTTCTAGGGCCCAGCCCTAGGTCCGGGCGGGCAGCAAACGCTGAGTCAGTAAGCTCGGGCCTCTGGTCAGGGCTGAGCAACAGTAGCAGTTTAAAGGCCTAGCTGCTGGTCAGGGCGGGGCAGCAAACACTGAGTCGTCAGTAAGCTCGGGCCTCTGGTCAGGGCTGAGCAACGGTAGCAGTTTAGAGGCCCAGCCCTTGGTCAGGGCGGGCAGTAAACGCTGAAGCAGTACTAACAGTTATCGGCCTCCTCAGGCCAGGGAGAGGGGGAGTCTGCCACCCCGGAGTGGGGTGGAGGGGGGACGCAGGCCCTCCCACTCCACTGCGTCCCAGCCCGGGGCCCTAACAGCGGCTCTCACTCTGCTGGTCAGTCAGTGGGGTTCCTGCCTGCAACACACTGACATAGGCTCCGGCAATTCCACAGCCTGACTGGGGTCGGCTGCCCCCGGGCTGCTTCCATACTGCCCCTCAGGACCTATCTGGGTCCTAACGTCGGCCTCAGCGGGGTCCAGAAGCATAGGTTCATTACGACCAGGGCTGGATGGTAGGTCCAGGAGCTCCTCGGGATACTCGGGCCACAGTAATGCCGGCGGCTCCTCTGGGTAGCAGCAGCCACGGGGAAGCTCCAGCAGCTCCTCTGAGTAGTAGGCGCGGGAAAGCTCTGGCAGTTCCTCCTAGTAACGAGCACGGGGAAGCTCAGGCAGCTCCTCCTGGTAGTGAGCATGGGGAAGCTCCGGCCAGTCTGGGCGGCTCCCAGTTTCGAGCACCTGGAGGGACGTCTGTTCTCTCCGGCCGCTGAGGCCTGACTGAGCTCTGAGGGCCGGCTTTTATAGTTCTGGGTCGCTGCCTGACCCTTTGAAGGGTGGGCTCAGGGCTCTGTAGCTCTGCCCACTCTGGCCTCTGCTGGGGCTCGACCCTCTCCAGGGAGGAGAGGAGCCACGCCGGCCCACTACACACTGGTATAGCAAAACCCTCACCCACTCTGAAAGGATATACTGCTGCCAAAGAAAGATGTTGTTCATAATAGGAAAAGATCACATACAAAAAGCTAATATTCAGGGATGTATTAACAAGAGTTTCATCTGGGCGCAATCCTCCTGCTCTACTGGGCTCTGGTGAGGTCTCAGTTTGTATATTATGTCCAGTTCTGAGGGCCATGCACTAAGAAAGATGTGGACAAATTGGAGAGAGTCCAGAGGAAAACAACAAAAATGATAAAAAAGGTTAGAAAACCTGATCGATGAGAAAAGGTTAATAAAACTGGGCATGTTTAGTCTTGAGAAAAGAAGACTGAGATGTTAAGGGCTGTTATAAAGAGGATGGTGATCAGTTGTTCTTCCTGTCCACTGATGGTAGGACAAGTAGTAACAGACTTAATCTGCAGTAAAGGAGATTTAGGTTAGCTATTAGGAAAAACTTTGAACTATAAGGATAGTTAAGCACTGTAACAGACAAACATTTCTCAGGGATGGTTAAGTATACTTGGTCCTGCTCAGAGCAGGGCCTTAACAAAATGACCTCGAGGTCCCTTTCAGCTCAACATTCATATGATTCTATGAAAGCTAAAGGCATAACTCTGGGCCTTGTGTACACTTAAACGTGGCTACCCCTCTGATACTTAAAATGCTGTAGCAGTGCAGCTACAATGATGCAGCTGTAGCACTTCAGCGAAGGTGCTATCTACGAAGCCCTCGTCAGCATAGATACTCCACCTTCACAAGAGGCAATAGATATGTCGAAGGGAGAAGCCCGCCATCAGTGTGGGTACTCCTCCTCCCAAAGAGGAGATAGCTGTGTCAATGGGAGAACATATGTACTGAAACTAGAGGGCTGGGGGTGCTCCTGCACCCCTTGGCTTGAAGTGGGTTCCATCATATGCTGGGTTTACAGTTTGGTTAAATGGATCTCAACACCTGCACTATAAAAACTGTTCCAGCATCCCTGCAGGACAAGCCCTCCCACTGACATAGTAGTGTCTAAACCAGGAGTTAGGTTGGTATAAATGCGTTGCTTAGGGTTATGGATTTTCCACATCCCTGAGTGACGTAATTATACCAACATAGGCTTGGGCTACACTATCAATTTAACCATCTTAATTCTAATCTTTATACTTCGAAAAGTATTTAGAAGGAAATTTGCTTATATGTAAAATATAGGAATGATCTCCAAATACAATGATGCCTCTAGTCCAAATCTTGTATTTGATACATTTTATACAGCAGGCACCAGTAAGTGAGCATTTACTTAAGTTGCACGTAGACACTACAGTGACTGGCTCTATATAGATTGCTGAATGTTATATTAAGCAAAGTATTTGAGACATTTCCCATTCCAAGTATAGCAAATAACACAGCAAAGATGGTTTAGTAAAGATCCATTTTTTAAACAGTCCTAACTATAAGAACATACATTATAGGGACACACAATTCAGCTTTACATCACTTAGAGGCACAAAGGTGATTCAAATATGTAATAATTCTTTGCAATGGGTTCCAGAAGCAGTTTTTAATGCAAATGTAGGATCAGTTATACACTTTTGAACTACACAGCATGCAGGATAACTGGTCAACTCTGCATAATATTATAATTACATAATCCAGCCTTAAAATTATACACTGTTGCTATGAGCATTTTAAGCATTCCGAGACAACCTAGCACACCTGATTAATTACAGTTATTAAATATATTGCTAAACTGTGCTTACTCCAAATAGTTATATCAGACAGCAGATCTACAGTGTCAAGATTTTACTGCATTCAATGATTTAAGCTTTGACAAGATTAAACTAATGTGTAAACCTATTGCAGAAAACTGTACAAGTCATCTCTGAAATTGTGCTTGATAGAGAGTCAAAAGTGATATTGGTATGTTACCTTATTATCCTTTACTAGCTTCAATACATTAAAAAAACTTCAATGAAATGAACACTATTCTTTTAGGACAGATGAATGAAATTGCCAATGTTCCTGATTTACCTTCATGTGTGTTTTAAGTTTCTAGGACTTGGCAAATGCTAACATCTCACAGGCCCCTGAAGGGACAAGCAAAATTTAATAAGCTGCATAATCTTATGTATCTCTTGTTCTCTCTTCTCTCATTTTGGCAGTTTTCACTTACCATGCAAGCTCTTTGGGGCAGGGACAAGCACATTTATGCTCTGAATAAGTAATAATAAAAATGAAAACAAGACAATCCTGCAGGACTTTCTCCCTCCCTTCAGGGAGCCTTGTCTGTAAAGGTGACTTTGAGGCTTCCAACTTTGTAATTTAATGTATACTTAATAAACACAGGGAAGAGATGCCATAGTTACAAACCGCTTTATCACAGCATTTGATCAAGAAAATGCTTTACTTTTACAATATTAAAAATGTTTAAATTCAAAGAAAAAAACAAACCTTCAGACTTACTGTGGATGGCATCCAACCACTGCTTCTTAATGTTAGCAGCCTGTTAACATTCACACCACTTTTCTCTCTCTCATTTACCTGTGACATTCCCACAGCACCACTTGTCCTTCTCACCATGTTTGTTGCCCTTTTTCTCTGCCTTACCTCACTTCCATTTTTTCTGGACCTAGCCCTCATTTTTTCCCTCCTCGTAGCTTTTAATGACATCTCTTAAACCTGGTCCGCACTGCAAACCCACATTCTCCTACTCGCCTCCTCTTTCCTATCATCTCCTGCCTCCCTTCCTGACCCTCATGTTTGAGTCCCAACTGGAAACCAGAAACAGAAAGGCTGTTAAAGGAGTTCCAAATGTCAGGTGACCACAGCACTGCAATATTCCTACTAGAGTTACTGAATTTCGTGTGCTGTCAAAGATGGATTGAGACAGCTGAAGCTCTAGACTTTGCTCACGCCAGCCACAAAGCTTGGGGTTGCAAACACAGTGCAACCTCAAAACCTTGAAGTCTCAGCTGATGCTATGAACTCAAAAGCACATGGGACGAGTCAATTAAATGCAAAGTGCGCAGAGAATTCTGACAAATAGTCAGTCCATTACCTAGTTCATCCCCTCTGTCATCGCCCTTCACTGTTGGGAGGTAAACAAGATCCTTTCACTCATGAAGGCTAGAAAAGCAAAAAGGACCTGATGGTGTCTTTCCAGAATGATTGAAAAATGTCGGCGCCAAAGCATAGAAATGGCTGGCAACACACTAATCTGCTATATCTATTCCTCAGGTGCCGTCCTGAGGATCTGCTGCAAGACTACGGTCAGTGCTGCTATCAACCCCACGAAGCCAACGAGAAATTGCTCATCAAACTGAACATCACTCTTCTTCTGCATGTTATAATATAACTGGCAAGGATCATACCATCCGTAGAAACAATGTGAATGAACAAGTAGGTTTTCGATCAGGCCACAGCTGCTCTGATCAAGAACTAGCCTTAACAACACAAATTGAGGCCTTAACAACACAGTGAAGACTCAAGATTGGGGGCAGCTTTCTTAGACTTATCTGCCACGTATGATACTATTTGGAGGAACAGGCTTCTACAGAAAGCTAGCAAAGTGATCCTATGCAATGCAATGATAAAATTCTTCCAAGAAGTTCTGACCAACCATAGGTTTCATGTTTTCCTTGGTGACCAGGGTCACCAGGCCATGCACTCTCAATGATGGACTTCCACAGGGATAAATCCTAGCACCGATCTTGTTTAATATTTACACCAGTGATCATTTTCACTGAAATTTGTCTATGCTGATGACATTGCTCTGACTACACAGGAATGAGATTTACCTAACAAATCCTAACCAAGGACCTTAAAACCATACACTATCTCTTTCATACTGGTGGTTAAAATGAAACCCTACTAAGACTGTCATTTAGTATTCCATCTAAACAATCCAAAGGCTAGGGTGGAACTACATATGGACTTCTGTGACCAACTGATAGGATACAATCCCACCCCAAAATATCTTGGTGTGGCATTAGACTTCACGTGCCACCAACACTTAAAAAATATCCATGACAAAATAAAGATACACATAAGGCTCATTCAGAAACTGGCAGGAATGAGCTGGGGAGCCGATACAAAAATTCTGCAGACCTCTTCATTATTTACTATACTACAGAACAACACTCACCTGTCTGGACACACAACTCCCATACATCATTTGTCGACTCTCAACTTAACACCATTATGCAGATCATTACAGGTACAGTAAAATCAATGCCATAACGGTGACTCCCATCCTGGCATGTATCTATCCACCCCAAATTTCCCATAACATGACAATCCTTAGGAAGTACCAAAGAACTTCCAGTACATGAAGACCTGAACAACATACCAAGATACTGACTTAAATCTAGAAAACCTTTTGGCTTGAAGTGTGTGAGCTCAAAGGATTTCCCCCAAAGATCAATGGTGAGCAAGGTAGAATGTCCTGAACAAACATCTCACTGAGGACCCAACTGAAGAACCAAGTGGCTTTTCACTCCCATGGTAAACATAGTTCTCTTTGAATTGCAGCTGCGCATCACATGGCAGATGCGCCTACCTCTTCCATAAATAGTGACTGAGACACAATCTTATTTGGGATTGCAGAAAAACTTCAAAATGATGGAACACCTCATCAATGTATATCTCAAACAATCACATCCTGGTAATATTTTTGTCATCCATGATGCAATCATTTGAGACAATTATTTGGATTCCCTACCTAGACTTGAACATCTAACATTGCTGTTTTTAAGCCACACCAAAGAAAGCATTCCCAACTCGCTCTGTCCCCCACCCTTCTTCCTACATGAATGGCTGCACCATTTAAAAAAAAAAGTTTTGGTATCATCAAGAGTTGCACGTAATGAACACTAACCATTGCCCAATATTACTGTAACCCTCAAACTCCCTTTCTCCAGTTCTCTCCCAATATCGTTTGGTGTGCTTACTTGTTGAGTCACGATTAAGTTTCTCAGGGGCAATGACTGTGTGTTTATTTGTTCTGTAGCGCATGTAGGACATTTCAGTTACTATGAGCTAGGCTGTCACTTTGAAATCCAGCTGTCAGTGAGGGACAGTGTATTGAGCTGTCCCTAGTACAGTGTGGGAAAGAAACTGACTCCCAGTCTCCCCACTGTTCTGGGGAGGTATTAAACTGCAACAGGCCAACTCCAGTCACAGTGTATGTCCCTGCATGTGCTAGTGTACCATGTCATTGGTACGTTAGGAATGGAGTTAAGACTTTTCTTACCACCACTCCCCACCTGCACAAGGAGGGGATATAGCTGCTCTGTGGAGCTTGCAACCTGCCCTTCTCTATGAACAGGGAGTGCCAGTATGGTGCATTGGTGCGAGGGAATAAGGAAGTGCCTTATGTCCTCTCTGATCCCGTGTGCTGGCGTGCAGGAAGGGACAAAATCCAGACTCATACAAATAATTTAGAAGACAACATTAACAAAAGTATAAAATGAGGAAAGAATCAGGGAGCCCTGATCTTTAAACATTCACTCAGATATAACAATGATATTACCAGTAATAAATAAATAATATGAGAAAGAGAATTATGAACTGAATCCGTATGGTTAAAATTAATTGCTTGATATTTATTTTAAACGTACTTACCATCGTATATGTTATATTATTAGAGATTAATTCTAGTTATAGAGTAGCCCATTTTGTTTTGAGGTACTGGTTCAATTGGCTTCCAAGATATTTTGATTCCCCTCCCAGCAACTTGAGGAGCACTGATGTATTGAAGCAGGAAAATAATATAGAACTACTAACTGCCTCTCTGCCTTCACTCACGATGAGTGAAAACCGAGCATCAAAATGATTTTAAAGGGGAAAAGTGACTAAACATTTTTTCCAGAGGAGGACTTCCCAGGCTCATGTCAGAATTTTAGCCTTCATATTATTGTAAGGGTCCCCCTACAGTGCTTGGAAAGAATGTATATACTAAAAATTCTCTTCACTTCAGTGATAGGGAATTATCCTTCTCAAAACTCAAAACCAATATCTTTCTCAAAACTTGGTCAAAATACTCCAGAATCATCTATTTAACTCAAATATTATCCAGATGTATTAGACTGATCCTTTAGTATATTGCATTCCCCTTCTCTTGCCAACAAATTCCTCCCTCAAAAAGTTGTGGCTCTTGCTATCTTTTGTATATGCTCAAGAGAGTGAGAATGAGTTTGTCTTGGTCAGCTGCTGGCTACTATGCCTTCAGAAGGGGAAGAAAGGTTTTCCTGGCTTGTGTAGATAAATGACTGATGTGAGAGGTCTTTCTTCAGTCTTTCTGTCCATGTTTCAAGGGTTCTGGACATATAAAATGAGTGAATAGCTGCCCAGAGGATTACACCATTTACCACAAATTACCTCTTTATGGAAAAATCAATTTTATAGTCTCCTGAATCTCAAACATTTGCTACTTCAAACCAGCAGAATTACTCTTTTGAGAGTCAGGTCTAAGATGAATGGCTCCAGGGATCCACTCTTGGGGCTATGAACTATCTTGTAAAAATCTAGCGAGGATTTACAACCCTTAGAAAAAGAATTAGGGTAAAAAAAAGGATGAAAACATTTATGTCATTTGGCTTGAAGTGTCTAGACTAATCTGCTGAGTCCCCAACAACCTCCCCTTCCATCAGATTAGAAGACTAAATTCAACTCATTCTAAGGTGAAAACAGAACCAAAGAAAGTTTTAATTTAGTAGGCCAAAGGAAGCAGGACCTTCCAATTCACTGACCTACATGATCTCACTTACATGCTTTTCTTCTCATATCAGTTACATGAAAGTTGAATATAATAAAGATTCTAAAACACCTCACCTATATTCAACTTTTGGCTTCCAAAACTCAAAAGCCAGCATAAGACTTGGGGGATGATGTGTATTCAGTAGAGAGAATTCAATGTTTTTGGACCTCTTGCTTCCCTCCATAGCTAGACAGTCTCAATCAAAGGTTCATGATGTGAATCATAATTCCTTATAGTTCACATTGCAGAGTAAGCAGAAGACCTGGTTAAGTGAGCAAGTACAGTTTCGTGCTAGCGAGCTCTGCAGCCCTGACAAAAACTTATCTGGATAACAGCTCAGGTACTCAGGATCTGTGCTGGGCCTGACAAATCCACTAACTTGCTCATGAAAGGCAAATAAAGAAGCTTTTACTTGTGGGTTCAAACAAGCAGTTTCTGTAGGTATAAGGCTTTAATTTAAAAAAATGCTCATCCTTATGGTTTTAAAAATGACATCAACTGACTAAGTGAGAGCAGTGTTTTACCCACACCACAAACTACTATACTATATGCTTGGAATTTTGAGGAAGCTTCCAACCATCCCTACTTCATGATCACATGCCTTCATGCACTTGAAGCACCAGCAGCAAATAGAATAAGTCTGACTGGTGAGCAACTACACAGTTTGTGGAGAGTGGATCCATGCAGAGAATGAAAAAAGAAGGGTTACTTACTCGTAACTATTGCTCTTCGGAGTTGTCTTTGTGCATTCACACTTGTATGATTTGGCCTCTAGCATCGAGCTGTGAAACTACAGAACAAAGCCATGGCCAATGTGGGGTGCAGTAGCATGTTATTACGTCATTGGCCTTGTCTACATAAGGATGGTTCCCTCTCCCCATCATCCATACCCACCTTAGCTCTTTCTACCCCAGGGTCCTGAGATATATAGAACTCCAAGGCAGAGGGGAAAGCAGAAGCAACTCTTTAGGAATAATAAATTACTAGTACCATAACGTTCCCCCCCCCCCGAGTCTCTGTGCATTCCCACTTATGGGAGATTAAGAAGCATTGTCCTCCATATAGAAAGCCCAAGGAAGCACAAGAATATATATTTCTCCCAAGAGCATTCAGGCGACACTCTTCTCTGTGGGAGCCATCAGAAATATCCTACTGCTTTTAGAGAGCTCCTGAACTGCAAAGACTAGCACTGAATTGTCTAATGAATATTGCAATACAAACTGATGACCCGCCATGAGCAAAGGATACCTAGAATTGTCTCTCTGATACTGGCAGAGAGGACACTGGTCAGAGCCAAGTGTCCTTTGCTGGACTGAGTGAGCCTGTGAGGATAGGAAAAGAAACCTTTTCTTTTGTCTAATCAGATGTGTATGGTGCCGCCCCCCATCTGCAAAAGAAGCTCCACAAGGAACTCCTGGAATTGTTTCTGTTCATTAGGGTGAGAGTAGGAGATGGATGAAGCCCCAATTTGATTTTCAGGTGAGGTACCATGCATGCCAGAGGCAGTATCAAAACTAGAGAAGTCTCCAGAAGTGGCATATGTCACTGGAGGAAAACAATGATTTTTTCTTTTTTTTTCCATTGATCCCTTTTGTAGAGCTGAGGGCTTCCTCTTCTCCTTCCTCTTTCCAAAAACAGGGGAAAACTAGATCCAGAAGCCTAATTCACTATGTTGATCACTGCTGACTTTTGGGACACTGAGGGAATCTCCAGTGCAGATACAGACGGTTGTGCCAGAGCAATCTGTTTTGATATAGCCTGTGGTACTGGATGGGAGACTTAGCCCCAGTAAGCATTTGCCTCAGGAAGGTTGCTCTCAGGTCCAATATCAAAGGTGATGCTGAAGCTGGAGTGGCAAGAAGTATCTAAGGTCTCTTTATAGAAGAATTTGGCAAAGAAATGGACCTGGAAACTCCAGAAGAAGTGCACAAATGGGTGCAGTTAAAGGCTTAAAGAAGCCAAATGTGTCTGCAGTCTTAGCTATCTGTGCAGCAAGTTGTGCACTGGGATGCTGCATGAGCCTCTCCTAGACACAGTAGACACTGAGCATGTGTGCATGTCTGGAAAGATGGCAGCACAGGTCACACACGTATTGAAGCCCGTATTGGCCTGGGACCAGACACAGCCTAGGGGATAACCCAAGGCAAATAATCATAAAAGCACTAACTATACTATGGGAACTGTAACTATAATGTAACTACCCTATCTTCTTTTAGTTAACTAGCTCTCGGACACGAGAGGTAGTTCCGTTCAGGTCTCTGCAGAGGTGGGCAGAGGGTCCACTCCTTTCTGTAGATGGGGCTGATGTCCTCATAGCATGAGAATACACCCCATAGTACACATGCCTTTGTTATACTCTTCCATAGCTAGACACTATAGGTGCCAAATCCCATCAGTGGGAATGAACAGAGGTCTTCAAAGAAGAAGCAACTACTGCCAAAAGGCTGAGATGAAAATTATCTTCAAATTTCTCAGTTGTTTTCTGTGATTCAAATAGTAAACAAACAAGTCCAACCTGTTGCAAGAAATCAAAAAGCTAGAGCAAAATCTGATGTATAACTCTTTGTGGGGACAGATATTTGGGATCCATAGGCAAGGTAAATAACTTGGTGTTAGAATGAAGTCGTCTTTGAAAGCTGACTATGGCAGTATAATTCCAATGTCCAGACTGGCATGGTAACAGTACAATATTTTTTCTCTGTCATAATGAAAACTATGCCATTTGTGCATTAGAATGAGATCCGTGGGCATAGGAGTAATTAAAAACAAAATAGATATGCTTTTATTGAGTTTTAAGAAGTACACTAATGGTATGCAAGAAAAGATATTTAAATGCGTGCATTAAATTACCTGGAATATAGACCAGGAACATTCACTTTACCTCACTAGATTTTAAAACGTGACCAGGTTTATAGACCCACATGTTCAAAAGGAACAGAATTAGTATTTTAAAATGAGTTTAACCTGATCCTGTCCATCTTTAACAAATAAAAATACTATTTACTTATCTAATTTTCTGCATACATAAGTATTCAAGCAATTATTTGTTCCTAAGACATTAGGGAAACAAAGGTCAGGAAAATACCGACAATTAGCTTGCTCATACACACATTAGCGAGCTAAAGCTTCTATTTTTTTTAATGTTCTCTCTGCACGTGGATTGGAGCACCAGGTGGCTGAAATAAATAGGCTTTTAAAAATATCTTTGGAGCTACAAGTAATATCAAAGGTAGAATTTTTAAGCTTGCTGTACCCCCTTATTTGGCAAGTCTTCTCAGATATTCAGTAGTTGCCATTAGAAGTCAATATTTACCAAGAGATATGACGCTGTGCTCTCTCAGATAACAGTTATATTTCCTCATTAGAGTATCTGCCCAAATTCAGGGAACAAATGGAATTTACGTTCATCTTAGTTTACATGTTAAAACAAAATTTAAAATCCTAGTGTAAATAAGTCCTTAATGGAATGATTTAGAGGTGTTGGTACAGGTTATATTCAGCTTATAAGGATACTTTACTAACTGATAAGCTTGTTGATAACCTCAGCAGATGCACTAAAAAAATAATTCATAAATGTTAGTCTGTTCTTGCTTATTAGATGATCAAGTCTGACCTCCTATATATCACAGACCATTAAACTTCCAACCAGTTACATCTGTAATGAGCCCAGTAACTTGTGTTTGACTAAAGCATCCCTTCCCAGAAAGGCATCCAGTCTTGACTGGAAGACTTCATGGAATGGAGGATCTACCACTTCCTTGTGGTAGGTTATTCCAATGGTTAGTCAGCCTCTTTGATTAAAACAAAACAACCAAACAAAGAAAAAAAAAAAGAGAGAGAGAGAGTCTTGTTTCCAGTCTGAATTTTTCTAGTTTCAGCTTCCAGCTATTATTCTTGTTATGCCTTCCTCTGCCCTTTACTAACAGGGACTGGTTTATAAACAGGTAGAGCTCTTTTCAAGTCTGGCACTGTAAGGCTTTTTCTCCAGCCCTTGAATCACTTTTGTGGCTCTCTTCTGCATCCTCTCCAATTTTTCAACATCATGTTTAAACTGGACACAGCGTTCTAGCATTTAAGCTCACCAATACCACATACAGAGGTAAAAATCACCTCTGTACTGTTACTCATTACTACCTTAGTTATATAATCAAGGATCTCATTAGCTCTTTTTTGCTACAGCGTTGCAAGGGGAGCTCATGTTCAGTTGTTTGTCCACTATGACCTTTAGATCTTTTTCAGAGTCGCTGCTTTCCAAGATACAGTCCCCCATTCTGTAGGTATAACCTGCTTTCTTTTTTCCAAGATACATGATCTTGCATTTGGCTCTATTAAAAACATATTCTTCTGAATGGGCCAGTTCACCAAGTGATCCAGATTGCTTGAATGACTGCACAGTCATCATCATATACCATGTCATCAAATTTTAACATGAATCAGAAATGATTTTATATGTATTTCCAGATAATTGATAAAAATATTCAATAGCGTTGGGCACAGTTCCAATATGAATAGAATCCCACTAGGAATATCCTCATTTGATGATGATTCCCTATTGCCAACTACTTTTTTGCACTACTTTTTGATATCTGCCAGTGAGCCAGTTCTTCATTATTTAATGTCTGCATTAATAATATTGTACAGTTTTTTAAAATCAGAATGCTGGATGATCACATGCCTCACAAAAATCTAAGAATATTACATCTACATAGTTACATTTATTAACCAAACTTGTAATCTAATCAAAAAATGAAATCAGGTTTGTTTGACAAGACCTATTTTCCATGTTGACTGGCATTAATTATATTCCCATCTTTCAATTCTTCATTAACTGAATCTCGTATCAGCATGACTATGGCTGTTGTACATGCTACACTGGATATGTGGATAGAGGGCCTCAGTTCCCAGGCTCTCAATCTGGTATTGTCTAGCACTACATTCACCTAGTATCAGAGGGGTAGCTGTGTTAGTCTATATCCACAAAAACAACGAGAGTCTGGTGGCACCTGAAAGCCTACTGGATTTATTTGGGCATAAGTCTTGATGGGTGAAACCCCCCACTTCTTCAGATGCATGGAGTGAAAATTACAGATGCAGACAAATATATTGGCACATGAAGAGAAGGGAGTTACCTTACAAGATATTAATTTACACCTCAAAGCTTCAAGCACCTCACAATGTACATTAATATTCTAAGGTAACTCCCATCTCTTCATGTGCCAGTATATTTATGACTGCATCTATAATTTTCACTCCATGCATCTGAAGAAGTGGGGTTTCTACCCATAAAAGCATATGCCCAAATAAATCTGTTAGTCTTTAAGGTGCCACCAAACTCCTTGTTGGTTTTATATTCACCTAACAATTTTTCCAACTGTAAATCAGCACAAGGGGCTTGCTGGAGTCAAAAAAAAAATTATTTTTTTTTTTAAAAGACAGACTTCCTACTTTTTAGTTATCTCCAAGAAAAGATAATGAAGAAAATAAATATAATGAATACAAGTGACATGAATTTACCCATGAAAGAGATATGTCTAATTTTTCACTTAGTCCATAAATTGAAAATTGGAATGGTGAAATATTGAATGGAGTTCGTCAAAATCATCAATTAATTTAGTCCAGTGTAATATTTAGGCACTTAAAGAAGGAATAAACCTGTCACCTATAATTCTGACAATTGAAAATGTCAATTAATACACAAAATCATTGTTAACTAAAAATGCAATAATTTTTCTCAACGTGTCAACCAGATTTTAAAGCCTTAAAAAGGGGCGGGGGGAGACAGAGAGAGAGAGAAATCACTTTTAACGACAGACATCAATTGGCTGGTAATTCCATCGAACAAATGGCTCTCCTTCATCTTTGAGTTCAGCTACTTTTATTTGTCCCCAAGTATTTGGCAGAAACCTGTTACATCAATAAAAAATGTCAAATTTGATTTGCCTCATGAGATGCAAAAGCTTCAGATGGATTTTCAGTCACCAGACATGGTGACTAGAACAGCAATTATTAATAGCCATTAGAGAGACAGTGGCAGGACTGGAAGACAGCTCTCTAGATTTAGACTGGATTAAGTGGATAGTGCAGGCAGAGAGACCTTTCAAGCACTGTAAATAACTGGAAAATTCTACACTGTAGTTGAACTCTATTTGCTGTCAGAACCTGTTAGGTCATAGCATATGAAATAGTTTATAGCAAAGTGAGAAATATTTTGCTAAACTGTTAAGTGCATATAGCTCATCATAATAAATTACACAGAATTACTCAATATAACATGTACGTGAGCAAAGATCTGCAGCAAGATCTCTTGGGAAGACAGGCGTTACCGGACATGGAGATAATCAGAAAATTATTATGGATGATAGGGGAAAATGCAGAAGTATTGCATGGGAGAGAACTGCCTTTTTATAGTGGTTCCTGTTTCACCTCTGTCCTATCAAATCTGTTTCTTTGGGTTTTCCACCATATTGAGTGTAAAGACATGAAGATAGGCCTTGAGATGTCCCATAAACATCTGAGAGCTCTGGCAATGGATTTCCCATAAACCAGGATCAGGCAGATTGGTTTTTTTCATAGACTAAAGTGGATAGCACTAAGCAAAATGTGGTGCTTCAGCTACAAAATGTGTGGTGCTTCAGAATTCTGTCTAACAACAGGTAGTCAACAGAGTAGAATTTCACTTTATATGGGGCACTTTATTTCTAAAATAGCTGCCCATCATCTGTGTCTGAGCACATTTACAGCAATTTGAAAACAAACAAAAAGTGAAAAACAGTAAAACACAACTGAAAATAACTCCAAACCCAAAGAAGAAACTCAGCCCAACCAATTACTGGGAAAAGGCCAAAGCGAATACGTACGTTTTGCAACTTGCCTTTAAGATCAACAAACTTTGGTTCTTATGTTCAAGATATCCATCCCTTGGGGCTTTACAAAGCTATACATTAATATTTGGGTACTGCAGTAACTACAGGGCTGATTCTGCTCCTACTGAAGTTGATGGGAGTTTTGCCACAGACTTAAAAAGAAGCAGAACTGAGCGCTGTACAGGGAAACAACTACCATTATGAACTCCAGAACCCACATGCAACCTTGTGCAATGCAACATCTCCTGGGTGCTAATTCATCTCAATCACCTTGTAATTGGAGCGTGCTGCATACGCCTAATCCTCTGTGATTGTGCTGTATGGAAATGGAGACTTTTTTTTTTTTTAATAGCCAAGCAACAGAAAAATTACTTTTGTTGAATTAGTTTATGCTCACATATCAGTTATTAACATTAACTTAATTGTAAGTTGTAAATTCTGTGGGAACAGAACTATGCTTGATACAGCGTCAGCAGCGGTGGCTTTTGATTTGAAGGGCCAGCCTTGGCTCTGATATAACTTTGAGCTGATGCTGGTCAGCTTTATAGAACCACAGAAATGTAGGACACCACACATGTAGGGTCCTTAACAGGCCCTGTGGCACTGGAGGATTGACATACTGTAGCATATTCAAACCCTTTCTCTGTTAGTCTTTGGTGGTGATGTGGGAGGAGGACAAGGAAACAGAGGCACAATTTTGCATACTGGGAAGAACAGGGAGGAACTACGCCTCCCTAAAACCCCACTAGGTGGGGAGAGTGGGAAAGGCAGCTTTACACAGCCCCTTTATCAGAAGTGTACCTTAAAAGGCACAGAGGAAAATTTTCTGTCTAAATGACTTACGTTCATAAGTGACTTCTCAAAAGTCATTTTCAAAAGTGACTTAGGCACTTAGGAAAGTTGCTTTTGAAAATTTTACTGACAATCTAGGAATTAAACAGCCTTATCTAGATTACAAACAGTACCTTAGATTATTAAAACAAAGAATTCCAAAAAATCTAATTTATTTTTCACTACTTATGCTGTTTCTTTTTCCATTTCTCTTAGCTTGGACAATGAAAATAGATGAGTCAATGTCACTTTCAGCTTCTCATGCATCAGCACAATACTGAAATGTTTGGGGTGACAATAGAGCAGGAGAATGTTTATTTGGGAAGACATACTTTATACTGGATTTTTTAAATAATTTAATGAAAACATTTCTCATAGTCTTCGGTTTTGTAAAAGACTATTTTTTTCAAAATCTAAATTTACCAATAATTGCACCATTTAGGAGGAACATGGATACCTTTCTTTTTAAACTTCTACTAACTGCTAGGAAAGAATATCTGTTTGAAGCACAATTACTCTGAGCACACAATATACAAATAATTGCAGAGTTCTCTCAACTATTTTATGTAATTATTTTTCTGCCAAAATAATCATCAATGCAGCCAGTTCTTGACATGGCTACAAAGCTCCTTTTTCAGGGCAATAAATGTTTATCTATTTGATTATTGTTAAACTGAAATAAAATAAAAGTAAAATTCACAAATTTACTATAGCCAAATAAGCAAATGTAACTGACAAATTGTCTTTGCTGAACTATTTATATCATTATTTTGTTTTTTTTATAATTTCTCCTAAGTGAGGTTTGTCTCTTTTCTTATAAAGCTTCCGTATAAAGTGCCAACTTTAACCTTGTTTTCCTGAAGCTTTTTGGGCAAGAAAAATCTAGACCTATTTATTTTAGTTGTTCTCCACATTTCCAGCAATTACCATGGTTAGGTGAATTCTAAACTACACCCTAACTAAAGTGCTTGTCCTAGAACTATCGAGGCATTTTTCTTGATAAATACAATTCATGTTTTCCTCATTTTTGTTGTTCATATAGATGAAGAACCATTTTCCTTTAAATATGTATGCTCCCTTTTAATTAGTAACTTGCTTTGCTGTGAGCTGCCTGTATATTACCCCAGTATGAAATAATGGAAGACTTTATATAGGAAGAGCAACTCCATTGTGATTAATATAGTAAACTTGAGTGTGATTTTAAAGGAAATGGATGTGTATACATTGGATAGCTGTATGTTGGATTTATTTTGGGAATGAGGAATCTATAGGTATTAGGTCATGTGAAGAATAGTTATTTCTATTACAGTAGCGCTAGAGACCTCAACAGAGATTGAAGACCCATTGTCCTAAGCTGTACAAATGATAGCAAGAGTGTCTCTGCCCAAACAGAGATGTGTAAGTAGACAGAACACAGGAGAGGGAAAACAGGTGAAGAGAGGTGAAAGTCTTGCCTAAGGTCACTTGTGGCAGAGCCAAAAATAGAATTTAGGTTTTCGGATTCCTAGCTCTGTTCACTGGACTATGCTGACTCTTACTTGAGGCTCGCCTGATTGGTAACTGGTCACTTCTTTGACTTTGACATTTAGTAATTGTGTTGATATGATGAGTGCTCACATAGCCTTAATTCAAGTAGCAACAACAGTTGTGTGGCAATGAAATCCAAGAACAGGTTCACTATTCCCTTAAAGCAGCTATTAACATAGAGATCAGTGAGGGGAAACCCCTGTAAGATTATCTAGTCTAACAACACTAGCAGTGTCAGATTGCCTAGCTATGCTTTGACCCAGATACACACATTGAATACCAATACTCCATCTGGCCTCAGAGAACAGACTTGAATGCTATGCATTCTGTCAGTGGCCAATATGAAATTTGGTAAGGATTCTCACATGTACATTAGGTATACAAAGGCAATAAGACCACTAAACTCCACTGGAAAATGAATAACTAGGATATCCTAGCAAGAGAGAAAAAATCCCATAAAACAAGAAATCAGGAAAGTATCCTAACAATTACCTGCTTTTATTCAGAGTAAAGGGAATACCACTAACATCATTCGGCGAATAAAGGAATTATATATATTATTTATTTATAAATGACACATGCCCCTGTCCGATTCTCTGTTTGATAGTATGAATGCCAGGAGTTCAATCAAAGGAGGCTATGTCATGGATCCATAGGTCCAGTGCTCTTCAACAGCCCCTGGGAAGACCCCTTTAGTGTGGCAACCCCCTTAGGGTCACATCCTTTCGCTGAGGTAAGCCCCTTGGCTTCACTGCCTCCTGAGATTGAACCTCAGAGCCATCAGCTCCCCTGCGTCACTCTGTGAACTCTACTCAGCAAGTCCACCTGAACTGGACTCCTGGGGAAAACTTATGCACCCAAAAGGAGCAATGCACCCCCACCTTCCTGACTCTGGAGTGACTCTCAGCTAGCATTGTAAAAACAGAAGGACTTATTAGAAGTGCTCAGGTTAACATAGAAAGTTACAGCAAAGTCCATCTGGGCCAGTCCTGAGCCCAGAGCCCTCTTACCCCCTTTTAGTTCCAGTCCAGAAAAGTCAGACATGCTTCCACTGGCCTCCTCCTCTTGTCTTGTCTTGTCCCTGGGGCAAACATGGTCACCTGGCCATCTTCCTTAGCCCTTTTGTTTTCCAGCTGGTCACAGCTGGCTGGCTTCCTGCAGAAGCTGGGCCCACCTGGTTGTTAGTTGCTAGGTAGCAAATGGCTGGGCCATTGTCTGGGCCTAGGCCCCAGCCAACTAGGCAACAGTCACACCAGAATCTCAGAGTCTCTGCAAAGAGTAAACCTTTTCCCCCGACCTAGTTAAACATGCAGCACATAGGGGAAACTGAGGCACACACAGTAGTCATACAAATATTATGAAAAATTCCCACTCTGTCACAGGCTGTTAAGGGAGAAACCGACAGGAAACAAAACAATGGCAAAGATAAGGCTACTTAAGATAGTAGTTGGGCCATCAATGGGGAAGAAACTACCTATCTGGCTTACTCCAGGCTAGAATAGTTCTCTTCCGAGGGCTAAAGTCTGGGATCAAAGGGGATCCTACTCTCAAAGGTACTAGAAATGCGATTGAGCAAGTGTCTCAATGAATAGTTTACAGACTAATGTTTGGGCTGCACCTAAAGCTTAGCTTGATCTAACTATGGGACTTGGGGCTCTGAAAAATTTCAGATCCTTTGTGACTTTCTTCAGTCACCTAACTCCTAGCATGGATGCAGCTAGTGCCACTAGAGGGATGGATTTACTACAGTGACAGAAAAACCCTTTCATTCACTGTAGCAACAGCAAGTGCCTACATTACAGAACTACAGCAGCACAGCTGCAGCACTTGTATTGCAGGCACAGCCTGAGATGCAAATGCTATGAGCAGGACAGGCGGCTTCTCTCTGCCAACAATGCACTTATCAGGGCTGAGGGGATAAAGGAGCCAGGCAGACATATGTATGTAGGCCTTATATTGTTTTTACCCATTGCCCTATATGCTTTGTACCTTTGGGGAACAAATAAACGCCTTTTGAAGATTCTGTTTCTGTGTCACTGCAAAAACATGACACAGGGTCCCAAAGCAAAATTCTTACAGGTGCTAAAGCCAAACTGGTCCTGTGTTAACACCACAGGCGAGAACCAGGGGGGCTGCAGCCCAGAGATCCCATCTAATAGAGGCTAGGCCATATGGTTCCACCAACAGTAAGGTGTAGGAAGCCAGGTCTGTAACCTATGAGAGCACTTGAGAGGGACTAAAAGGGACCTAAAATGCAATTTGTCCTGTAGCCATGACACCTGCTACCCACTTTGCCTAATTATCATTTGCCTGATCTCTGTGTAGGCCTAATGCCCTGATTAACCTTTAAAGATTTCTTGCTTAAGGGAAACAGTCCTATAAGTGAAAGTCTTGCTTCCTGATAAAATTGCAATAGCTTCTTGCACTAACAAAAATGAAATGAAAGCTTTTTAAAAAAAAATTCAAATTAGTTGCTCTTTTTCCACCTTTATGATTTATTCCACATTTGAACTAATGTGAGGATAAGTTGTTCACATAAATGTGTATTGTGTGGATTCTTTGTTTAATATCATGTCCACATTTTCTTGCAATTGCCACTATCTGTCATAGCCATGTAGCATCTATTCTTTCTACTCCCTTTAGAATTCTGTACACTTCAGGGAAATCTCATCCTCCATACCACCTCCAAGCAATGCAGACTGGATTTCTCTAATCTTTCTGAAAAAATAAGATCTTTGACTAAGACTCTCTGGCTGATTACTGTTACACCTTTTACATTTCTATGATTTTTTTTTTAAAAGGATACATTAGTTGAACTTCATACAACGTACCAAATGTGGACTCACTAATCCATTCTACAGTGCCAAAACATTCTCCTTCATTTTACAATTCCTATGCTTATTTATTCACCATGGAATTTAGGGTTTTTTAATGCTCCTAACTATTGTACTGGAAGTTTCAGAGTTGCATCATCCTTCCCTGCTCAGTGTTTTGTAGCTCCTAGCCACTGGGGGCATATTTTGCCTTCTTGATTTTCATTTTCAGACAACTGTAAAGTTAATGGTATAAAAAAATCCAGGCACTTTTCTGTCCATGCTTCTAAAAATAATTTTATCATCTTCTCACTTGGTACTGATTGCCTTCTTTCCTCTCTTCCTTAGCTTGTTATAATGAGCAAATAGCACCTTAACCCCAGACTACTTTTTCCTGATTATAGATGCGCAGTACAAAGTGAGCAAGATCAACCTTAATAATGCTACTTTTGGAATTCCATTAACCAGCCTTAAATATAAACTATTAGCAGATAGTGTTGCTGTCTTCCTGTCAAGCTATAAATTAAGTCTTTATGGGGTACAAGTCAACCATGATTACCTGAATGTAAAGGGGGACACAAATTTCAGATAACTGAGGTATTGGAAAAATGAAGGGAATCATTGTTGAAAGGTAGATTCTAATTCTGGATAACGATATTTGGATATATTGGATTTTTTTCAGACCTCCATAAAACACTGCTGTACCCCATGATCACTTAATTTAAAAAAATTCGGAAGAGGGACAAGGTCATTAACATCCCATCATAGGCTTACTGAAAAATATTTTTCTGGTAGAAGGGTTGAAGAGTAGAGGATTATGACATCTGAAAGAACACCCTCTAGGGCTCCTTCCTGTCAGCTGCAGGCAGAAAGCAGCAAGGTTTCTGAGGACAGAGCTATATTTGAGCTACCACTGGGAAGACAGGGGAAGCACAGGCTTTGACTGGGTAAACTGTCTTCCTTCTCCTCCACTACCCTAACTCCTCTCAGAACAAATGATTCCACTTAAAGGGGAAGGTGCTGGTAAGACACAGCAGTAAATTAAGGGACTTCTAGCATATGGCCTTTGACAGAACAATCAATTAATTATACATTGGGAAAGTGATATAGCCACTCTATTATGGCAGCATCGTCCAAAGACATCAAGCACATCCATCTATCATCAGCACGATAAGGAGTGCAGTCCTTAACCAGATATTCTTCAACTACAAGGGACATGATGAGGAGCTTACGAAATCCCAATGGCAAAGATGTAAGTAAAACTGCCCACGACCACAACATATCCTGCTTTAATGAAGAAGGATCTTTTGGTTCATATGGTTGTTCTGAGGGACATGCACGAGCTGATCCAGAGAGACCAGGGGACACAGATCTGAGCTGTCTATCTGCCAAGAAATGCACAGTAGAGCCAAAATATATTGTCCCAAACCAGCTGTAGCCAGTTCCTTAGAAAGGTCATGCCTGATGTACTTGTCTAAGAGAGGTTCAACTACTTCAGAAAAGTGGTGTCTTGACTTTAGCCGGTGTTTCTCATGCAGCTTTGAGATGGAAACTGTGCATAGTAATGTGACCAGGACCCTTCCTTTATGCCAAATTGCCAAGGGAACAATGACAGCCAGTGAGAGGATTGGGGTTTTGGCAGTCAGAAGTCAAGCCAAGGGTCAAAGCCAGAGTTGGGAGACAGGGACGGGACAAAGAAGAAAGGACCTGCAGTGAGGTAGGAAAGTAAGAATGGGGAGTGTCATAACCTAGTCCCGGATTTGGACCTTAGCGTCCAAAATATGGGGGTTAGCATGAAAACCTCCAAGCTTAGTTACCAGCTTGGACCTGGTACGGCTGCCACCACCCAAAAAATTAAGAGTGTTTTGGGGCACTCTGGTCCCCACAAAAACCTTCCCTGGGGACCCCAAGACCCAAATCCCTTGAATCTCCCTTCCCCCCTCCAGCTGCTCCTGGAGAGATACACAGACGCAAGCTCTGTGAATCTAAACAGAGGGACTCCCCCATCCCCGTTTTCCAGTCCTGGAGAACAGAATTACCGAGAGTTAATCTCTCTTTCCCCCCTCACCCAGAGGGTATGCAAAGTCAGGCGAATAAATCTAACACACACAGATCTCCCTCTGATTTCTTCCTCCCACCAATTCCCTGGTGAGTACAGACTCAATTTCCCTGAAGTTTCCCAGTAAAGTAAAACTCCAACAGGTCTCAAAAAGAAAGCTTTATATAAAAAGAAAGAAAAATACATAAAAATGGTCTCTCTGTACTAAGGTGACAAATACAGGGTCAATTGCTTAAAAGAATATTGAATAAACAGCCTTATTCAAAAAGAATACAAATCAAAGCACTCCAGCAACTATAGACATGTAAATACCAAAGAAAAGAAATCATATAATTCACTATTTGATCTCTTTGTCCTTACAACTTGGAAACAGAAGATTAGAAAACAGAAATCACTTCTCAAAGCTGAGAGAAAAGCAGGCAGACAGACAAAGACTCAGACACAAACTTCCCTCCACCCAGGGGGTGGAGCTTTGAGATGGAAACTGATGGATGGAAAAATCCTGTTTCCTGATTGGTCCTCTGGTCAGGTGCTTCAGGTGAAAGAGACATTAACCCTTAGCTATCTGTTTATGACAGGGAGTAGAGGAGGATCTAGGATAAAAAGGGTAGGAAGACAAAGTTCAGCGGTAAGATGAGTAGGCAGGGTCCAAAGTGGCAGCCAGCCAGGGATTCACCTAGTTGCTCACACAACTTTCTGTACCTTCCTCTAGCTTAAGTAGTGCATCAGAGCCAATCGGTGTGGTCGGATGCCTCCCGCAATCAGGAGCTTTATGGGTGGAGCCTTTGGTGAGATAGGGCTCTGCTAGCTCCCTCTTCCACTAGTTCTGAACAGACCTGGACCCAGAACTGATTCCCGTGGGACCGCACTTGAAATGCCCTTCCAGCGTGACTGTGAACCACTGATTACTACTTTCTGGGGACCGTTTTCCAACCAGATATGCACCCACCTTATTGTAACTCCGCAAAGGTTGTATTCCCCTAGTTTGTTTATAAGAAGGTCATGTGAGACAATATCAAAAGCTTTACTAAAGTCAAGATATACCACATCTACCACTTTCCCCCATCCACAAGGCTTATTACCCTGTCAAAGAAAGCTATCAGGTTGGTTTGACATGATTTGTTCCTGACAAATCCATGCCTACTGTTACTTATCACATTATCTGTTGTCTGCAAATTGACTGCTTAATTATTTGCTCCATCATCATTCTGGGTACTCAAGTTAAGCTGACTGGTCTGTAATTCCCCGGGCTGTCCTTATTTCTTTTTTTATAGATGGGCACTATATTTGCCCTTTACCAGTCCTCACAGATCTCTCCTGTCTTCCATGACTTTTTGAAGATAATCGCTAATGGCTCAGATACCTCCCCAGTCAGCTCCTTGAGTAATTTAGGATGCATTTCATCAGGCCCTGGTGACCTAAAGAATCTAACTTATTTAAGTAATTTTTAACTTATTCTTTCCTTATTTTAACCTCTGATCCTATCTCATTTTCACTGGCATTCACTATGTTTGATGTCCAATTGCTACTAACCTTTTTAGTGAAAACGGAGACAAAAAAGTCATTTTACACCAGCATAGCTTCTGCAAAGTATAATCGTGCCTCTCATGCCTAACAGAATTATTTGAGCTAATCAACAAAATGAAAGAAAGCAGCCCTTGTACTTTCCATAATGCAGAATTTATAGAAGGAGAGACCGGAAGTGAAATCCTGACCTCACTGAAGTCAACCGGAGTTTTGCCCTTGACTTCAGTGGGTCCAGGATTTTACCCAGAATATTTTTTGCTGAAAGGGCTCTCAGATGTAGAATTTTCCTCCTTTATTGGTCCAAAAGACATTAGAAGACCTATCTACTCTGCAGCAAATATGCAAGTGCACTTTCAACAACCTACATTTATGCATACATATCAAGCAACTGCAGACCAAAAAAAAAACAACAACACACTTTAATGTGGGTTGCATGTATGTAATCAAGTGCACAATTTTGCCCCAAATATTTTCTGTACAGTAACATATACCTGGATTTTGTGCATTAATAAAGCTAGGTGAGCTAATTAAAATGTCATTCAAATAAACATACTACTTTAGATTGGATTAGGCCATTTGTCCACATCAGTTTAACATGGGGCTGGATGGAGCATGACTACTGTTGATCCATATGCATAAAATCAGAGGGCAGTTATTGACCCTTTCAGAAGTGTCACTTCCTTCAAGTGATTACTTAATTTCTAATTACCCATTTTTTAAAATTCTTTATTTAAAAAGTTTCTGAGCACAGATCAACAACTTTCCTTATCTTTTTCCTCAAGGTTCAGCCTGGATTGAATTGGTATGAAACTTATAAAACCCTTAATAATCTGCACATATAAGACACACACTTAACAGACTCTTCACTATAACAATATGAATCTTTAGCTGTAGTGACCCGAAATGTATGCTCTTGTTAGTAGCATGCCTATATGTATATTGTTCTCTCAAAATCTGTGCTAACCATTCCTATAAACATATCACAATTACCTAATATTGTCAAGGGTATTTTCCCTTAGGAAAAAAAGTTTGATTCATGTATGTTTTCATGGTTGTAAAATATTTCAAATTTTACTTCTCCCATGTATAGTATAATAGGCAACATAACTTGATTTACACTTTGGGGATTTGAGATGTCTATTAGCTATGTAACAAACAGTGCATCAAATATTGCATCAAATATTTCAAGCTTTACACTCCAAGTTTCAAATATTCCTGATACTGGGATAATGAATGGAGCACAGGCAGATAAACATAAAAAGATTTTTGGTTGACTATTGCTAGCTTACATAAAAAGTAGCTGGAATAAAAAAAAACATTAAGAGCCAAGGGACATAAAATGCATAAAAAGATTCCCAAAGGAATGGTGGCTTGCTAGTATAGAGGCATTGTATAGCTCATGTACATACTGTATCTTTCACATTCTTTGTAATATGAACACACTTTTTCAACATTATTTAAAGTTATTATGGTTAAAGTATAATGAATTATTGTACATGTGAAAAAGCAAATATGACAGAAAAACTGCTTGCATCCATATACCTCACTTGAATTTGCAAATGCTAAATCCCTATTCACACATTAGAATCCACTTTTTTAAAAAACCCTTAGAAAAAAAAGTCACATCCACTTTTGTCAGTACTATCTCCATACTGTACTGAAAACCAGCTGAAATTGTGTATATGTTATTAAGGCAATTTGACAATGTACTGTACGCACAGAGTAAGAATTAAACTTTGGCTTTTGAATCATTTTCATTTTATAATCCATAGAAATATAAAATTTCTCCATTTTTAATGCTAAGTAAAAGAAATATTGTTCCAGATAGGGGAAAAATACAATTCTGTATTACAGATCTGAAAACTTTCAGTTCACGTCATTAGACTCCTCAGTGAATCCAACCCCTATTAAGGCATCAAAAAGACTGGGCATGTGACAAGATAGTAACCCCCCAAATCCCAGAACAATAGCATTGCCCCACTAGCTATAAAAATGACAAACTACCCCACAGTCACAGTACACCCAAACTCTATAACAGATTAGATTTCAAATTGAGCAATGCATTGAAATAGCTATTAGTCTTTCAACTCAAGTGTCAATATCCGACAAATTAATGACCAAGCAGGCTCAACCAAAGACTGCCTTGATAATTATCAAGTACATTTCTAAATCCAGATTCCAGTGCAATATTCCACGGTAACTTTTCTGAACTATACTAAGAAGAAGAAGAAAAAAAAAGCACTATATATGGTTCTGATATATTGTGCCACTTTTCAGACCTACTGCAGCATCCTAATCTGAAATGAAAGACATATGTTACAGATGAAAGAAAGAAGATCAGAGCCAGAATTCAAATATGGAAGTTACATCATATATGTAACCTTTGCTATAAATACTTGCAACTATGCCAGTGTACACGTAATCTGTAGTCAGGATGAAACTGAATACTCTCCAGGAGCTGGCATGAGACCCTAATGTGTCAGCTTGAATCTATATAGGAATCAAAGTTAGAGTATAAAATATAAACTATCATTCATTTTCAGTGCACATTCCTTGAATCAGAGAAGACAAGTAAGCAGACAGTAACAACTAATTGTATAGCTCTCTCCATTCCCTTAGAGGTTTACTTCTTTTCTATTCAAAGCATTATAGATGGATTGTGAAGCCATGCTGTAAATCAAAAGAAAGTCACTACTCGTTATCTAGTTAGAATTTCCTGGGTTCTTACTGTGAAGCTATTTCTCTGCTGTTTGATCTCTAAGCCACCAGCAATGTCCCCAAGAGCACTACCTATCATGGCAGCTGATCCTCTTTTTTCAGTTCCCTTTTTCAGCTAGATGAATTTCCACCTTCTCTCAGTCTTTAAAAAGAACTGCCAAGATAAATAGTTCATAGACTCAAAATATTGGCCCACGTTGAAATAAAATAATATGTAAAACCTGCTGTGAGTGACCCAGAGCTGAAGAAACTACAATGCATAGTTTATATATCGATATGTACTGTTACGATGGCTTGTGGTGGATTTAAAGAATAAAGGAAGAATTGGCTTAACCTGTTTAAGAAAATAGAGACCAAACTACCACTGCCCTTTAAAAGTGACGTTTAAAGCATGGGAACATATAGAAATTAGTCTGTGTTTCTTTATGATATATGAAAGATGGCTTGTTTCTTACCTCATATATTCAACATGACTAATAATTTAAGAAGCGGCAAACTGAGTTTACACTAGCGGCACTAAGGGGTCTATAAATCATATTAGTAAAAAACTAACAGATTATGCACACACACGCACTCACACAGACTTCCAGCCTGTCTTTATATCAAAGAAGCAAAAAAGTAAAATAAAATACAGAGACAAATTCATGATGGAATGAACATAGTAAGCAGTTGGGAAAGTCATTTGATAGACTGAAAGGAATATTTGCTGAGCATGTGAACAAAGCTTGGATGGGTACACCTGGAAAGAGCAGGAACATTATGTTGTAGATAGCAGGTGGAGTAGCGTGGAGGCAATAGACTTCGGAGTACTGATTAGAGAAATTAAGCTTATTTTTAGTATCAGAACTATGTTGTAGGAAGAAGAGGATAGCAAGAACCCAGCTTTTCAGATGCTGGCTGATTTTACTTGCTCTGTGTCACCACTGCCAAATGATATCTATACCTATACCTATATCACCAACATTTGTAATTTTACAGTATTTTCAGTGTTCATGTTAGAAAAAAACACCAGGTGCTCTGCAAGAAACAGTTGATAGTACAAATAAAACACTCAAATGTTTCATTTAGCATATCATATGTTGAAAAATATCACATTTGCCTCCGGACCCCGCACCTGCAGTTAGAGAGCCTGGGGCCTTTTCTTGATGATGCAGACCTTGTGCCTTTGCCATCACCTGCTTGGGCTCTTGGGCTATAAATTGAAAACTGGCCCTGAAGCTTCAAGTACTGAAGAGTGCAGTAGCCTAAGCAATTAGTAAAATAGCCTGTGAGAGAACATTACATCTATGCTGCACAAACTACACTAGCTTCATAGTTCCAATCCACAGGTGATAATCAAAAGATTAGTTCTAGTAATCTGTAAAGTTTTGGAATCTGCTTCATTTATGGAGCACCTCTCTCCCTGTACACCAGCATGATGTACATACTTTGGGGCTGAAGGTGGGGCCCCTTCAGTGGTGGGTCACTAGCTATAGAAGTTGAGCCTGCCAGTACTGCATTACATCAAAAGCTTGCTGACTTTCATAGCACAATACAAAACATATTTGTATGTAAAAGCACTTGCTCGATGATGGATTATGATTGGGTTATGTTGTGGGGCTGTTTGTTGTGAGCAAATTCAAAACTTATCTTTAGACTGAGCATACAAAGCCCTACTTGTGCTCAACTTCCAATTTCAGACTACAACCATCTGTGGAGCTCAGCCCAAAGCAAGTAGAAATCCTTAAAGCAAACAGAGTGACTATTATAAATGCTAACTCATCAAGTGAAAGAAGTATGAATTGGATGAATGGACTATAAAGTGGACAGAAAACTAGCTAGATCACAGGTCACTTCCTGAAGGATTCTCTGCAGCTTGAGGTCTTCAAACCACTACGTGAGGACTTCAACAACTCAGACATAGGTTAGGGGGTCTGTTACAGGAGTGGGTGGGTGAGATTCTAAGGCCTGCACTGTGCAGGAGGTCAGACTAGATGATCATAATGGTCCCTTCTGACCTTAAAGTCTATGAGTCTAAGTCACTTCTGCTCCCCTCAATACTTCATGCTTTACTGTACTACCACATTAAATATGCCATGCACCCAGAAGTCATGAAAACATAAAATTAAAGAGATACCTCCATATATCTATATCTATAGATAGATAGATATAGATAAACACAAAGAAGCACCCATAAGCATGCTTCACTGTGTTCCATTTTTAAAGGGTCTTTTCGAATAGCTTATAAGATTCTCAAGCTTGCACCTTTGGGGGTGGAAGTTTTCACATCAAATCTCCTCCTAACAGTGGTGTGGTCTGGTTTTGTCTTTCAGTTTAAGCAACTATATTAAGGACTTTAAGTACAAACAATGAAAAAAAAAATACATCTTTTGTTCAACTGGAAGAAGGAAGAAAGAGATCAATTATTTCTAGGAAGGGTATTTATTTTACAGGTGGTCAATCAGTATCAAAAGAGATATGAAAAGAACTCTCTACAGCTAAAAATTAAAAAGCCCTTTTTCATAAAGGTAGCTGGGCCAGCTTCATTTGCTGCAGTTTATCTTTGTTCTTATTTGGAGAAGCTAAATTACAGAAAAAGGCAAGATAATGGCCACAAACCAGGTAATAGTGCACTTTGCTGCATAAGTGAAGCAAAACTTATTAACATTTTCTTTCAAGAGCCTGTCTAATTCTGCTGAAATTTTACTATACAATGGGTAAGAGATACATATCTGTACGTTCTCTAGCATGAGCCCATCAGAGTAAAATTGCAGGCCAAAATAAAAACAATTAAAGAATTAGAATTATTTTCAGTTCTGTAGAATAGCTCTCCACTTATTGTTTCCTGAGATCATTCTAGTATCATCAATTTTTTTAGGTTTATAAAATATATCAATCTCCAAGATAGTTTATAAGAAGTTAAAATCCCCAACTGAAACAAAAAAAAAAAATTTGAACACAAGTACAATTAAGATCTTCCCACCAGAACTCCAGCTTCTTTACAAATGTCTGAATAAATAGTTTAGCCTTACCTATGGGCATGCTATAAGGTTAAGTTTTTGTCACAGATATTTTTAGTAAAAGTCATGGACAGGTCATGGGAAATAAACAAGTATCAGGAGATAGCCATGTTAGCCTGTATCCATAAAAACAACAAGGAGTCTGGTGGCACCTTAAAGACTAACAGATTTATTTGGGCATAGTTGATGTAACATACTTAGACTTTCAGAAAGACTTTGACAAGGGCCCACACCAAAGGCTCTTAAGAAAAATAAGGAATCATGGGATAAGAGGGAAGGTCTCCTCATGAATCAGTAACAGTTAAAAGACAGGGAAAAAACAGCAGAAATAAATGGTCAATTTCCACAGTGGAGAGAGGTAAATAGGAGGGTCACCCAAGGATCTATACTGGGATCGTATTCAACATATTCATAAATTATCTGGAAAAGGGGATGAACAGTGAGTTAGCAAAAGTTGGCAGATGGTACAAAATTATTCAAGACTGCTAAGTATCTCTGACAACAAGCAGAGGTCCAAAATGGCATTTAATGTGGACCTCATAAAGGCTGACTGTTGTGGGCGATGCTTCAGATACAGCAAGGGCTTCAAATGCATCAGCAGAATATGTGCAAACACTTCCCCAGCGCAGAAACAAGGTGATTAGCCTGTAGCTCTTCATTTGCTGCGTGGTCCTTTGGCCTTATGAAGTGAGATCACAATACCGCCCTTCCAGGCAGTTGGTAAGGTTCCAGTTCTCCACACCAGGCAAAAGATGTCCAGAAGTGATTCCGCTACAGAAACAATAGCGCATTCTGGCAGTTCTGGGGAAATGCCATCAGTGCTGGCTGTGCATCCATTTTTCAGTTTGCAGATGGTGTGTTTTACTTCATCCAACACTGGTGCATTAGTACAAGTGTTACCCTATGGAAGGCGTTAAAGGGCCTAGGTGTCCCAACCAGTCTGCTGGACTTGATTAGCGAATTGCATAATGGAACCTCTGCCCATAAATATCTTGGGAATCAGAAGTCAACACCTTTTAAATCAGTATTGAGGTCAGGCAGAACTGTGTCTTGACCCCTGCACTCTTTTATTGGGCAATGGATTTCATAATGCAGCATTACGTCAGATCCATAGGCATTGATTGGTAATCTCTTACTCTCAGAGCTTGACTATATGGATGATATTTTTCTTCTAGTACACGTTTTACAAGACAATCCAGCAAATGGAAGAGTGAGCAGCTGAAGGTTCCAAGTTTTGTGGTCAAAGACAAAGCTGCAAAATCTAGGATCAGGTCCACTGGCGACCCCAATCTCTTTGAATAATGAAACTGCCAAAGCAATCTCCAGATCTTGCTATTTGGGTTCTATACGCACCAGTTCGTCAAGCTCTCACGTGAAAGTTCTCCACCAGATTGGCATCACAGCATCCACCATGAGTTGTTTACAACAATCAACATCATCTCGGCACAACAACCAAAGTTCAGGATCTATTCTAGCTGTATCCTCTCTGTACTGCTGTACAGTTGCGAAACATGCACACTATGCTGCTCAGACTGGGCAAAGCTGGAGGCTTTCCACACAAAATGCCAAAGTTGTATATTGGGCATAAAGTGGAATTACTTAATTTGTAATGCAGATGTTTACGGTCACTCCGGGCTACAGACTACTGGGACCATTGTCTGCAGACATCTGATGCTTCTTGGACATGTCGCATGAATGCCGCAAGCTATTCCTGTGAACTCTGTTCTCTGGATGGCTTGCAACATCTGGGGGGAGGCGACCCAGAGGCTGACCCCCTAATACATGAGTGCATCAAGTCTGTTCCAACATTGGACTCTTAGCCCATCAAGCCCTTGCAGCCACAAGGAACAGACCAAATGGCAAACGAACACTGTGGTCGACCATTCAGCTAAGCACTGAAGAAGAGAAATTAAGTCCAAAGCTGACTGTGAAGAATTATAAAGGGATCTCCCAAAACTGGGTGAGTGAACAACAAAATGGCAGATGAAATTCAATGTTGAGAAGTGCAAAGAAATGTACATTGGAAAACATAATCCCAACTATACATACAAAATAATGGGGTCTAAAGTTAGCTGTCACTACTCAAGAAAGAGATCTTGGATAAGTCTCTGAAAACATCTGCTCAATGTGCAGTGGAAGTCAAAAAAGAAAACAGAATGTTGGGAACCATTAGGAAAGGAATAGAAAATACAACAGAAAATATCATAATGCCACTTTGATGCCAGCAAACCAGGTGTCAGAGCCCTCAGGCCAATTCACGTGTGTATTAGTATAGACCAAACTGATTGTTAATGTAGAAGAATGTATTTGGGCTGTTACTTGCATTGTTTTCACTTATCTGTATCCTGTTATAATATAGTTGCAAACATTTACACTGTGTATACCCGTGTAATTAAATAACCCATCAAATCTGAAAGAATGCAAACGAAGAACTTTAACAGAAAAGTGCTAATTTCAAAGCAAATGATCATTGTGTGTGATGATCGGAGGTAAAAAAGACTCAAAATGCATTCCTCACTCTCTGTCATCAAAGGAAAAGCCCACCTGGGTAGATACACTGTCAGCTTGTTTTCTAGGAGAAGACGCTACAAGTATAGATTCAAGGAAAGATTCTGGATCTCTGAACTGTTTGGACTCTTACAGGGAAGTGTACCAGATGCAAAGCAAATATCCCCAGACACAATCTGGGTACCCTGAAAAAACTTTTTGGAAACTGGCACTTTATTACATCACTGCCACCATTTGAAATTACAAACTCTGACTCACCTGTACATATATTTTACGTGCTTTAATCTCTCAATAACTCTCATTTCCTTTTCTTAGCCAATTCTACAGTAAACTAACTACAGGTTTATCAGCTATCAGAATTGTCTTTGGTGAAGGTTGAGAACAGCAGTTCTCAAACTGTGGCTTGTGACCTCCAGAGTGGGACACAACTCTGTTTTGATGGGGTCACCAGGGCAGAAAGCCCCGGGAGCTCTGTGACCCACAGGGAGATGAAGCCTCCTGCCCTGAGTGGGGTGGAAGGTAGGCAGTCACAATTTTTTTTTTTTTTTAAGTCCAAATGCAATCTCCAGCACAAAAAGTTTGAGAAACACTGATGCAGAGTACCAGAGGATCTGGGATAAGTGACTGGTGCTTTGGGACCGGGAGCAACCTGATGTGATGTGATTTTTGGTTTAAGTGACATTTTATCACAAAGTCCAGTTTGTCTGGATGACAAGATAGTCTGGAGAGTCTAAAGGGACTGTCTGTGACTCCATGGTAAGACTGGTATAGTGATCCAGGAGCTCACATTTGTCAACGAAATCTATTTAATTACAGAACACACCATCAGTTTGGGGTGTCTGGCCTGTTTTTGACAATCTTGACTGTGAGGTAGGTGCTCACAATCAAGAGCCACTCCAGACAGTGTGACAGCCACTATATAAATCCATGGTACACCCACACCTTGAATGCTCTGTGCAGTTCTGGTCAGCCCATCTCAAAATAAAAGATATATTAGAATTGGAAAACGCTCAGCGAAGGGGAACAAAACTGACTGGGGTACTGAACAGCTTCCATATGGGGATAGATTCAAAAGGTTGGGACTGTACAGCTTAGAAAAGAGATAAATAAGGGTGGGGGAAAATATGCCAGAGGCCTATAAAATCCACAAATGATGTGGGGAAAGTGAATAAGGAAGTGTTATTTATCCCTTCACATAATACAAGATGTGGGAGTCACCCAATGAAATTAATAGGCAGAAGGTTTAAAACAAACATAAGAAAGTACTTCCCACACCACACACAGTCAACCTGTGGAACTCATTGCAAGGGCATGTTGTGAAGTCCAGAAGCATAATGGAGTTTAAAAAAGAATCCAATAAGTTGATGGAGAATAGGTCCAACAGTGGTTATTAACCAACATAGTCAGGGACACAACCCCATGCTCTGAGTGTCCCTAAATCTTTGGCTGCCGGAAGCTGAGACTGGATGACAGGAGACAGATCACTGTTCTCCTCTTTACTTCTGAAACGTCTGGCACCAGTCACTGTTGGAAGACATGATACTTACCTAGATTGGTCTGACCTAGTATGGGCATTCTCATAATAGATTCATCCTGAAAATCTAGATAAATGCAATCTCTTCCTAAAAAGGATGTAGGCATATTACAGGCAGACACCAGGCCAATGGAATCCCCACTCCCCCCTCTCTTCAAGACTGATAGTTGTAGATGTAGATGTTTTTCTTTCTTCTTTTTTTTAAATCCAAAACAGTTCACTGATTCCTACTGGGTATCAAATGCTAACGTGTGTTCCTAGGCAACACTGTGCTCACTCCACTTCCTCCCCATCTGTCACTGGAAGGCAAGGAAATTTATTTCTCAATACACAATGCACCAAATGAGTGAGCGCTTCCAACTTAGGTTTCCCAGATGTGTATGTTGTATTCTCTGCCAGATCCAGCCCTCTATTTTGTTTTCAAAACAAGATATAAAATTTAGTTTAAAAATTTTACTTTTGATAAAAGACAGATTTTAAAAAACAAGCTTAATCAGAAATATCCTGTAGATGCAACGACTAAACACTGATCTTCTTACCAGCAGATATGGAAATATTCTTTTAGAGTTACTGGGGTTAAACTTTTTCCTGACATTTATAATATTCAGTGCTGAAAAAAGCTCACTGTAAAGAATAATTGCTCCCACAGGGACCAATCCATGGGTCACAGTTTTATGCACTTGACTGCAACAGAGCCTCGAATGAGATTTTCTATAAAACATGGACTTAAGCTTGCAGCATAATCACGTTTGCCCTAGCTCTAGAAGCTGAGCTAAAGTACCACTTCTGCAGTGTAATTATCTAACAGATGTTCCAAAGAACCATAGGGAAATTTCATTATTCAGAAGAACAAATAGGGTAAAAACAAATGATTTTTAATTTAGCTAAATTTGATATTCCAGATGTATTTTCATTTTTCCTATGCAAGTTTCAAACCACGGGAGGGCGGATTTGCCTCTAAGAAATAATTAATTACTTAAACTTTCATCTTTAGTTATGCTTCCTAGCAAATACACAGCCACCCTCATAACACATAGTACACACGAGTGCTATTCAGTGACCCAAAATGCCAACATAATCACCACTGGCTGTACAGAGAAACTGCTACGGTTCACAATCTTTTTTTCAGTTTCAAGTTGAATATTTGAGGTTCTGAGTGTTGTACACAATGCACTATAAGAAAGCCCTTACTGTACTTCTGAGTTAGTACTAGTAGTTTAGACTTCCAAAGAAGAGTTTAATTTACCTCTTGATGCTCTTTTTGAATACTTTAACTATTCTTAAGTAAGCGCTTAGTATATTTTCATATAGGAGATATGAAACTATCCCCCGTGGGTAATAATGACCATAACACTTAGTAGGTGCTCACAATATGTGAAGAAACAATTTAACCCTCACTATAGTAAAAATAGTCAAAATTATTCTGGTGAGAGGGGCTGAAGAAATAAGATTTCCTGTGCACGTCTTACAGACATCATCAGTGCTGTGATTGAGAAATACTATTGCGGCATAATGGCTTTGATTCCATAGAACATCACATTTCATCTGTTTTTTTTCCCCATGTCAGAGTAACAAAATTTATCATGTGCAGCGGGGCATAGTGGCAGTGAGGAGCAGAACCTCAATTTCTTTGCACTTTTCTAGAATGTTTTTGATATTAAGGTCAGTGTGTGACAAGTTGTTATTAATGGACAATCTTAATATTCTACACATTCCACTCTGAAGTTGTCAGGACTTCCATTTACAGACCACAACAATGTATCAGTTCTGGTCACAGAAAGAAGAGGAACAAATACAAAATGTTGCTCTCTCCAGTTACACAGCAATTAAAGTACATTTTACAACTTAAGTTCATAATGCCAATAAAGCCTCACATATGGTAGAATCTTTACTTTTGACTTGTCTGAGCAGGCATGAAGAAAATCCACAGCAAATGAATAATTAGCTCAGCCTGCTGTCTTTTACAATGAGTTCCATTTCACATATCTGCAATCTTAGCTTGTCATTAGTAATGCTAATTAGCTCAATATGTCTTCCTGATGCTAGATTCAATAAAAATTGAGGACACCACTAATGTGAAAAGAAAGCTGCTGCTGCTTCTACTACTGTAGACATGCTTGAGTTTATATGTATTTAAAGAAAGAGCTACAGGTTTATATTGCTGGTCATTTTCAATCATACTGAAAGCCTAGATAAAAATCAAGGCTCTGTACCTTTTGGCCTCTAGAAGGGTAAGCAACAGAAAAATCATATTAAAATATTGTAAGTGCCAAAATGTTATAATAGAAGGGTGTTAGATAGTACAATGACAACTTTAAACTTAGATCTGGCACATTAGATATTAGGAAAACCTTTTTAACTACAGGAAAAGCTGTTTTATCCAGCACTTCACCAACTGAAAAGCTCTATAAATCAGCATTTCTGATCTTCATTAAATTCCAGTTTATAGTCCGGGTAGTGCAGGCTTGGCAGAGTATTGGGGTGCGGAAAGGGTTTCAGGGTGCCAGATCCAGGGGTCGCTCACTTTGGGCGGCTCCCTGCAAGCGATGACCTGTCTCTGCTGCTCCGAGGTAGAAGCATGGCAAGTGGCTCTGCGTGCTGCCTTCGCCTCGCCCCAAATGGTGCCCACTCACTCCCATTGGCCACGGTTCCCAGCACAAGACCAACAATGTCTATATCACAACCTTCTACAAAAAAAACTTGCATAGTACTCAGTATTAAGTTCAATTTGTTATAAATATTTGTTTATAGGAACCCAGTCATGGACAAAGGCTCCACTGTGCTAGGTGCTGTACAAATAAAAACAAAAGATGGTCCCTGCCCCAAAGAGTTCATAATCTAATCTAACATAGTGGAAAGTTAAATCCATGATGTTAAAACTCTAGAAGAGCTCCGGTGGTGTAAGGTTACCACAGGATCCCACAAGCTGTCGTCTCTCTCTGGCTCTAGGCCTCTATGCACACTCTAGATGCAGATCCTACATCCGATACCTCTCAGCTGTGAAGAACCTGAAGTCCAATTGCCTGGGACCTGAAACTAGTGCTTGCTCTTATAAACCTCTCCAATAGCTAATACACACTCCCAGAGTTCCACTGAAGCTGTGTATCCTCTGCTTTACTGTTTGTCTCTTTGGGAATAAGGCAGTGAAAGCAAGCACCACAGAGATTCTACAAAGTAATTTCTAAACACACACACACACACACACGCTTACCTTTTAGACAGCACAACATAGATATAGACCTATGGAAAACAAATCCTTAACAGAAATCCCTTCCTCAGTTTCCTCATCACGCCAAGAGCCCTTTGGGATTTGGTTAGTGCCTTTTTTAGATGGTCCAGGATTCCTCCTCTCCTTTTATTACTACACAGCCTTCTCTGCTTCTGGGCCTGCTTTGCTCCCTCCCCTCCTTGCTGAAGCAAGTTTTTTTGTTTTGTTTTAAATAAAGTTGAAGTTCCCTCAGTTGCTTCAAATCTCTCATCAGGTGATACTCTGACTTGGTTACAAGCCCATCTGGCAGCGCTGGATCTTCTGGCTGTCATCTGGTACTGACATTTGAATAGGGGATTGATTTGTATTGTTAGTCTTCCAGTAGGTGCAAGAATTTTTCCTGATACCTCACTTGAGGTCTCAGCACAAGTTGAAGGGTAAAAGGCATAAATGTATGCACAGTATAGTCTTATAATTAAAATGGCATTCACAAAACAAAATAGAGTCTGCAGATTGGTCCAGATGCATGCAGACATGTACTAAACCATCACACATGGTAACTGGTATATGACAGAAGTCTGTAACGTTATGGAACACAAAAGAGAAAACAAGAAAAAATTTAAAGAATAAAATTTACTCCCCTCTATACACATTTTTCGGGATGTCTTTATACTTCTCACAGGAAGAAAAAAAGGGGGTGGAAGGGTACATGCACAATCTTTAAAAATTACACAACAAGTCACCTACAATTTTCAGGAGCAAAATGCCTCCATGTCACTTCCACAGTACTAACAACTCCTATCTATAAGATACATAGTACCATTGACAGTCATGGAACAATGTAACATCTGTTCCTGTATCAGAAGCTACTGTCAGCTGAATTCACCTGTTCCTCAATCTTCTAGAAGTTTGGGGGTGAGGGAGGGGGCCCTACATCTCCTATAAGTGAATGTAATACGGTCATTTTTATTTACTAATCATGTATATAAAACATGTTGAGGAATTACAAGACTCTACCCAAAATGAAGTTCAAATTTGTAAATTGGGCTTAGCATGAAAAATTAAATACAAAAATTTTAGAGATCAATTGCTGTAGTGAGTAATATTCAAAGAACAAAAGCAACTAAAAGACAAAGTAGAAAATCCAGAATCACTGTTTGGCAAAAGGGAAATACCCAGAGGAAACTAAAATGGGTCTTGCTATTTTCCCTTTTCAGTTTGTTCCAACGAAGCAGAAGAGAGATAAATAAAAGATGAGAGCTGTAATCCGTGAAAGTGTTTGCAGACCTTCACAGATAGTGCAAATTTAACACTGACAGATATGACAGCAACTCATCTCATAGTCCAAACTCTGACTTAGAAATCAGGGACAACACTAAAAAGGATATAGGATAAAGAACTCAAATTCGTTTATCAAGCTGTGAAGTGAAGTAGGGAGTAGAAATATACTGTAAATACTGCAAGTCGGGAGAGAAAAATCTCTTTAGTAGCCTTCTCAGTATTTCATTCTTAATGTCACTGCCATGAGACAGTGGGTTTTAATTATCTTTAAAACTTACTCATTATTATTTTTATTACAGTAACACTTAGAGGCTTCAAATGAGACCAGAGCCCCATTGTGCTAGGCACTGTACAAGCATTTGGAGACAGGCCTTGCCCCCAAAAGAGTTCAAAGTCTAACTAGACAAGACAGACAAAATTTGTAGGAGGGAAAATAGGGAGAGATGGATGAAATCACTCATCCAAGTTTACACATCAGATCAGTAGCAGAATTGGTACTAGAATCCACTGGTACTGACAGCCATATCACACGTTATGCATGGTACACATCATACGTAGAAGTGATGAGCAGCAGTTCTGGCCTCCCCATCCCCCACCCCATCAATCCTCCTGGTCTCCACCACTACAAAGAATTCAGAGGTGGCTACATACACTGACATCCAACTATCCAAGTCCAACCTTCAGTTTATGTCTTTAACTTTGTCCTGTTATCAGGAGCAACATTAAGTACATGATAGTGTAATGTGCACAGAAATGTGTGAACTCATTTGCTAGGGACTTTACAGATACAGAACTTCGCTCTGAGGAGCTTACAAGCACAATGGACAACATTCAGACAATATACGAAACAGCTAACGGGATTGCACTTACGATAAAGTAGACTGGTTTCTCTCTACACTCTTCCTCTGTTACTGCAACACATTTTTGTACTGCTTTCTGATCAAATCAAACTGACAGAACAAAGTAAAAATAAAGATATCAAATTGTCCTCTTCTTCCAATAAGAAATAGAAATTAAAAGAGGGACAATGATTTATAATCTGACCTTGTACATATTAAACTAACAAAAACAACAGATGAAAAGCAGTAACCTGGAGACTAGTGAACATGGATGGGTGCACAGGAAAGGTCAGATACTGGCATAATTTCAAAAGGTGTTAAAACAGATAATAATAGGTTCCTAATTAGCACTTTCAGCTGAAATAGTTTTATAGATACATTTATGTTGAACAGTTTGACTGAACTACTGGGCTTTTATTACTTCATTACGTTTCCTCCTATGCTAAACAGATCTCTGGTAACCTTTTGTTGTAGTTTAACATAATGTACTGGCTGAACTACACCTTGATTGTAAATAGCTATTTCAATTAAAGTACCAGATAATCACCAATATTAATTAACACTGCCAGAGCAAATCCAAAGCATGATCTATAGAAACAGTATTATGTTCATGCTTTGAATCACTATTTGTAGCTAACTGGCATGACTGTCTCTCTAAAGTTAACTGATCAGTTATTAAAGAACATCAAGTTAAAAAAAGGGGGGGTTGGTTGTGCCTGAAGTTAAATATGCTGATCTTTTGATATACCTTTGTAACGTGGTACTGGTTTAACATCATGCACTAAGCCTTAATCAGACAGAATATTTTCAGCCTACTTCTGAAGTTAGCTTTCAACCCTAGTAATCAAAGAGGATGATTATCTAGAGAATTTGCCACAATTTACTATACTTCCTTCCAATTAATTCTCAGAGAATGATACAAAAATCATAGAAATGGAAATATACTTTCTTTATATTGCTTATTATATAAAAAGTTTTCTAGACTATTATAAAACTTTCTACTATTCCCTACATCTCAGTGGGAGGGATATTTGACCAAAATAGCAAGGGAAAGACAACCCCTCAGGACCTGAAAGGAGGGGAAAAGAGCTGGCATGGCTACCCCACTCCTCCTGCCAGAAGGCATGTGTGTTCACACAGGCACACATACAGTAAAGCAAAATGAACAAAAAGTGTTTTATAAACCTGTTTTCCAAGACACATATATGTAAGGGTCAATGTCTGTTTTCAAACATCTTCGCACAAAACCCACAGCCACTGATTAATTTGTGCACGTGTACCCCAAGGTAGAATTTGGCAAAAATAGTTCAGAAAGCCAGCAGAGTGACAACAAAATTCCTGGGATGAGGGTGTGGGAGAGTGAAAAATAACTTCTTCACACAGACTTAAACTTCTTTATTCTCTTAAGGAAAGTTTGTTCTGCTTAAATGATAATTCTGATAACTTACCTGGCAATGACTCTGTGCTACTATCTAAGGTATATATTTCTCATAGATTAAGTTGCAGGATGCAAGCTGTTTGTTGCTGAACAGAATCAACAGCTCAAAAGGCTACTATGTAAGTTCTTGATATATTTCTAGATATATATACATATACATATATTTCACAATTTTTTTTAATTCTTTGACATTTCATATATTAGACCAGGGGTTGGTAACCTTTCAGAAGTAGGTGCCAAATCTTCATTTATTCACCCTGATTTAAGGTCTCACGTGCCAGTAATACATTTTAACGTTTTTAGAAAGTCTCTTTCTATAAGTCTATAATATATAACTAAACTATTATTCTATGTCAAGTAAATAAAATTTTTAAAATGTTTAAGTAGCTTCATTTAAAATTAAATTAAAATGCAGAGCCCCCCGGACCGGTGGCCAGGACCTAGGCAGTGTGAGTGCCACTGAAAATCAGCTCGTGTGCCGCCTTCGGCACCTGTGCCATAGGTTGCCTACCCCTGTATTAGACTATATTAACTGGTGTATTTGCATGCAGTCTGACTAATCTCATGGGCTCTTTCTAAAATTGTATTTCCTTATACTTTATTGACATGCCTCTTACCCAAAAGGGTTCAAATATTTTTTTTAAATGATTCACTTTCTTCTTTCTGGAACAGCGATCAGATGATGAAAGCTGAAGCATGCAAGATATTCTGCATAATAGTGGAAGCTCAAGTTCTAACTGTAGTTGTAGAAACATCCAGTGTGATAACAAAGGCCGACATCATACAGGTAGCCCACTGAGACCTCTTTCATCATAGAATGACCTCAACCTCTTTCAAAAAGTCTAATGTATCAAAATGGAAGAAGAGAAGGCAATTTTAAAAGGGTTTAATAGGCAATTGGCTACATCCCTTTTTATCATCATCAGCAAGTAATCTGTTGAAAATGGAAATGTATGGGAGAAGCTAACTACAGAGAAAAGTGAGAAATGAAAAGCTCTGCCCTGAAATATAGAGCATATTTGAATCCCTCATATAGTTTTAAGACTGGATTACCAGGATCATAATGTTCAATGGTGCTAGGGGTGATATCCTGGCACCACTGAAGGCATTGATAGAACTCCCACTGATTTCAGGGAAGCCAGAATTTTACTGTAGGTGTTTGCAGTTGGAATGGGTCAACAGAGTGAGCACATACACATGCACACACATTATGAGCTGTTCCCCATTAGCTTTTGCAGGATATGTAACTGTACTCAGCAAAACAATTTAAAGCATATTCAATAGAGCAGGTACATTTTATTAAAATATTATTTAGAAATAACTGTGGTTTGCTTGCCCATATTGTTTACTCTTCAGCAGAATTAGAGGCCTTGCACCCTAATTCTTAAAGATATCAAATATCAGGTTCCCTTGATCTTCCTTATTTTGACCAGGAATTTACCTCTGTAATATAGCAAAATAGAAGTCTTTCTGGAATCTGCAGACAACTGTTAAGAAAGACAGATGTCTGAGAAATATCTCACAATTGGCAAAGTACTCTGAAGATGGAAAGCGCTGTGTAAATATTAAATATTATTGCTACTATGGACATTTTTATAAAGCAGTTTTGAGGACAGTTACATTGCTGATGAGCTAATGGATGAAATTTTGACAAAGAAGTTGAAAATTTATCACCTTCATATCTAGACATGCCACTAGTCTATTCAATTAATAGAAGTCAAACCCTTATTTAAAATGGCTGCCCAGTACTCTAAACCTGGTAACATCCTAAAATGCTCCTATTTCAAAAATTTACCTTCTCTTTCAGTGGTTTGGTAAACACTGTTGCCGTCTAGCTTCAGATTTCATTTGTTGCATTACTCCTAGTATACTATATGACAACTTTCATTCTGGTTTCAGGCAAGGTCAAAAGACAAATAATGTCTCACATAGTACATGTTATTACTGAATACATAGGTACATGCATAATACTCCAAATGATTTGTCTCAAGAAATGTGATAATACCCACTAGCTAATGTGAGCCTAAGAGGGTGAGCCCCTCATCCTTCCATCACAGGTCCAGCACAGTGAAGCTCACAGCGTAAGCGATGCTGCTTCTAATTGTAGCTGAAATGTAACTGAGCACCTCTGAACATTTTATGAGCTCCTCAAATATGCGTATGTAGCCCTGTAAGCATAACAGGAATAATGGCAATGTTTACCCCTAAAACTTTTATTGGATGCATTCAAGCAATAATACTGGTTATTTTGTAAAGTTTCTGTAAATTACAGAAAGTCTAAGAACAGAATTATCCTGCACCAAGTCATATCCAAAGATAATCAACCACCATCAAAGACTTGGCTGAACTGATGAAATGCCTCTTCTATATAATAAAAATAATGCTTCAAACACAATCTTGAAACAGCAATGAGCTCTCAATCTCCATTCAGTCAATGTTATTGCTTTTCCTCAACTGTTGCTTTTACTGTTAACATAAATACATTTTTCTATTTTTATCATAAATGCAGAAAGAGGCACTCTTACCTCTCCATCTCATATTCTTTCATACCCACTTTTATTGCCTTCATTACCTATGGGATACATATTAACACGGGACATTCTTAGTAAGAAGGTATATTAAGATAATATTACTTACAACTGATTTTCAGAGAACCTATATTTTAAAAATATATTATATACATAATTTACCTATAAATCTATTTTAAATTAAATTAGAAATCAAACTCTATTATTTTAGAAGTTATGAATAGTTGCAATTTCATGCAATAAAATAAGCTCAGTAGTTTTAAATGTACCTGAATAAAATGACATGGATAATCAAAATACTACCAAGTCAAAACTTGATCCTGAAAGCTCTATTGGATTTGGTACAAAAGGGGTTCACTTTTGTAAAACATGGAGGGAAGTGAAATATGGAACAGCTTTAAAAAAAAATAATTACAATACTATAGTCACTGAAGAAAGTTACTGAAGTTCGCATGTGGTTTTTCTCCCTGCAAAAGAGATTCCACATCTGGATTTTATCATCTGAAACTAAGACATTCATAGAGATATTTTATTTTTAGCAGTTTTCTTTCATTGGCAGTTGCCTTTATTATGAAGGTTTTAGGCAGCTGCTAGAGATAAAAATCTCAAAAAGGACAGACATGTTAAGAGGAGGATGATAATCAGGTGCTTGATTCAAGTGATCACCTGCTGAGAATTAAAAATAAATGCTCTTAGCTCAGAGAGGGATCACAGAGTGAGGAGCTGAAAGGCGGCTCTCCTGTGGCCAGCCAGGATATTAGCGGTCTAGGGCAGTGGTTCTCAACCAGGGATGCGGAGCCCCCTAGGGGGCTGCAAGCAGGTTTCAGAGGGTCCCAAGCAGGGCCAGCGTTAGACTCACTGGGGCTCAGGACAGAAAGCCAAAGCCTCGCTTTGCAGGGCTGAAGCTCAGACCCTGAGCCCTGCCACTTGGGGCTCAAGCCGAGGCCTGAGCAACTTAGATTTGCAGGGTCCCCTGTGGTCTGGAGCTCCAGGCAATTGCCCTGCTTGCTACCCCGACACCAGCCCTGGCTTTTATATGCAGAAAACCAATTCTGGCAGCACAGATGGGCTGTGGAGTTTTTACAGACTGTTGGGGGGGGGGGCGGTCCCCACTCAGGAAAGAAAGGAAAAAAAAAAAGGTTGAGAACCCCTGGTCTAGGGAAGTCTCCCAGGAGTCAAGAACAGCTCCAGAAAAGAGCATTTTGGAGACTCTGTCTGAAAGGCAAAAGACATTTGAGCCCAGGAATTGGGGCTAGGAAAGACCTATGGGAAAGTCTCTTCAGAGAGGCTATGAGGCCAAAGTGGGGATAATCAGAGGGAACCAGGCAGCAGACAGATGAGGAATTTGAAACCCTGAAGTAAGAGAAATGCGAAAGGGAGGGGGAAGAAGGGTTTTAGCCTGTAAGGGCCAAAAGAACTGTATATTTTGTGTGAACTTAATAAATTAGGCTCTAAGGGGGGGAACATTACACTAAAACTCCCAGCTGCAAGTGAATTAAATGAAGAACCCAGAGGGGAATTAAGACCAGGCAACCATGGAGTGGGAGGCTCCACTGGAATCCTTCATCAACTTCTCTCCTCAAGGAAGAAATTCACATGCTATAATAGTATAAAAATGTCAACGATTTATGACCTTTGATTGAAAGTCTTATTGCTGGCCCAGTGTTGTCTGAAGTTAGCAACTGAGACAGACTCACTCCCAAAGACCTCAACTGAAACAGTGGGTCTGAGCTAAAATTCCTTTTGACTCAACCGAGCATGGATGGACATTTGCCCTATCCTGATCTGACAGTCTCAACAGTGAGGGGTCCATCCTCTGCTGAGCTGATCAACCAAAGGCAATGAAAAACTCTCACAGAGAGCAACTGCTGACTGTCCCAGGCTACAAGGAATCTGGATTATGCGGACTGTGCACAGTCCCCAAAATTCTGACCCCACACTGGAACCGGTCAGAAACTTGTTGGCCTCCTCCACAAGTGCATGGAAGTCTACCTGAACATAGTAACTACATAGATTGCAAACAGACACCTTCCATTGACACGTCAGCCTCTTGTCCCAAAAAACTTCATTTCCTCCACATCACAAGTGAGCTAGTGAGCTCAAGGACAATGCAACGTGTATTATAGGGCTATAATAGGAGGGCTATTATCCTTCTCTTTCTATCCAGCTCTTCCATTATTTCATTACTAAGCAATTCAGGTTGCTGGGAACATTTTCTGAATACTACAGTTACACTAAGAGCAAAAATTATTAACAGCAAAGGATCCATTACCTCTTTATGAGCTTCACTGGATATTTTATTGGTGTACCGCAGAACTTCCAACTCCATGTCTGTCTTAATCACACGACTTCAAAGAAAAGAATACAAAGAATGAGGTTAGGTTAGTCATTTTTCATGCAAATCAGCAGACTAACAACAGAATAAAACAAAAAAATAATCAGGTGAAATAATATGTAAACCTGCAATAGAATTAGGCCAAATACGCTTCCAAAGTGAAAAGATATTATAAGTAACAGGACATAAGGAACATTTTTAGATGAAAAAGTTTTGTTGGCATTAATCTGCCATTAACACAGCAAGCTTGCAAAGGAAGTCACATGCATTTTAACAAACTTGCATTATTTTAATAATATCAAGCAGACGTTTTGCCCAATCAACATTTTCTAAATCTAATATAGTTTACATTAACTACAAAAATGCATTGCTTTTCTCTTAGTCATGGGTCAAACACTATTTCAAACAGAACATTTCAATACCTGATTTATTTTTAACATAAATACAAAACTGTTTTACATAATGGAATTTTCCATGGCTCCAAGTGCTTGTATGCAGCACAACCCGAACTCCTTTTTATTTTCAGTGCATCAAAGAACAAACAAACAGGACGGCCATTTGATATAAAAGAGTAGATGAGATTCCAAAAACAAAAGGAAAGAGTAATTAAGGCCACTCTACTCATTCTCTTCATGTATTTGTTTCCTGACAGAATTCTTGTTTCCAAGAAATACTCAGGTATAGAATAATGTATGTGTATACACTTATGAGTCTCAATATTCAAAATTCTTGAGATTAGTTAAAAATATACTTTTAATTAAGTCTATGGTGCTTTTTACTGCATGTTTCAAGTAAGAAAAAGTAACTTTGATATGATCTACGATGTGCAGATAATTGCATATTCTTCCATTAAAATTGCATTTTTATTTTTTTTTACACATTAAGGATTTCATGTTTTCACACCATTCATATGTTCATCTCAAAAGCAACCTTAAAGTGCCTTTTTTATACTCTCAAAGCAGAGAGCACTGCCCATATTAGAACTACATCTATTGTGTTTTGTGGAGATGTTTAAATTTTGTTTTCAAATTTAACTTAAGCACGTGTATTGATTGTAAATTATCATAATTCAGCCATGTACTAAAATGGTCATCCACATTTACCCTTTTTATTTTAACCTTGCTATGTTTATGCTATTCTGGAATAACAGGATCTACATTTGTAGGCTTGGAGGGGTTAGATTTTTAATCAATAAATGTCTGTAAATGTCAGTTTTATCACACACACACAAACCAATGAAAATATATTTCAAAATAGGTATGATTTATTGATTTAAGAATATTTAATTTGTGTATTTTATATGATGACTATATCTGTTTTAAGAGTTATAAAGCTTCAACTTTTTAAATCTTAATGTCTGCTGTCATTAAATACTTGCCTGCCCCCAATAATTATCCAAAATTGTGAAAATGTAAGGTCGATAAAAATGTTTAAAGATAAAAGTCTTATTTGTCAAAAATGTAAAAAAAATTAATAATTCTGCCAAGCCTAAATATTTGTGTTCCCATGGTTTGCTTTAATGAAATTCAGAAATTGTTTATTCATCCAACAATGTGTGTGTGACAGGAGAAGTTCTCTGTAGAATTATTTGAGATGGTGGGACATAGTGCATTTCATTCAAAAACAATATTTACTGGTGACAATCAAGGCACCTTCATAAAACTGCTGATACAGATTGAAATTCTATTATAAACAGAAACACGGTAAAGGGGAAATAGGTTAGATTTTTCTTGACAACTTAGGAAATAACACAAAATAATTATTAAACACAATGAGAATTTTACCACTTAAATAAACCATTCAAAAATCATGTTTCAGAATGGATGAAAAACCAGAGAAGAATTCAGAATGGTATAAGATACTCCCAGTCCAACCACAGGTAAGGAAATAAATTGCTCTATTTTGGAGAAGACACATGGAATAGCAGCTTAACTATATTCTTGTTAGATTGAGGCAGTACCAGTTTATAGATTTCTGATAGTGTTCTTTGGAATACCAAAGTTGCTAGTAGGACAACTTAAGACCTGTTTGATCTGCGTTTTTATTGCTTTCAATATACAGTATATATCTGTAATCTGTAGGTGCCTCACAAATAGTTTATTTCATAGTTTAATGTCTAATCCCTACTGAGATCAGCTCCTGACAAATTACTAACTGCTCAAATGCACATGCAAACAGTATGGACTAAAGCCCATTCTACCTCAATAGATCACAAAGCTTAAATGTCAAGACATTTATCTAAAACTTTGTGTTCTGCTTTACACGATAACTTTTATGTTGTCTTCTGCATAAAGGAAATCCTATTTAGTATTAGTTTTATTTATAGGTATTTCTGTAGCATTTACCACCCTTGTTTCTAGGTATTTAAACACTACAACTCTATAGGAAATATCCATCCACTTGAAGGGCCATCACAAGGCTCTCTGCACTACACCAGTGAAGTGTTGCTACACAAGTGACTGCCATGAGGGGAGGCTACAGGCAGTGCAACTGCCCAGTAACCTCTGCGCCCCAAGCCACCGTGGTGGTGATGGTGGTAGTGGTGATCTGTATCAGACCCCAGAAGATTTCCTCGGATGGGGTTGTTGGGCTACTGAATTTATGATTACATGGCTCAAAATCTCCAAGTACAGAGTGCAAAAGGACCGCTGACTATATTCCAGCCAGCAGATATGGGTAGCAACCATGGAGGGGCTTCAGCCTGCTTTGTGGGCTTTGGATGCAGGATATCCCTTTCTCTTCCTCCAAGCCCCTCATCATTTCCCTGCACAAAGTCCAGTTTCTCTGGCTTACTGTAAAGAGCAGTGAGTTTCACATTGCAAGACAAGCCAAATGGTGAAAGTAATACTATTTTCAATAATTAATATTTATACTTTTAAAGATAATTCACCCTAGAAAGGAGAAGAAAATATTGTATTTGTGTACTAATATGGACTTAAGCATCCTATTAAAATAGCGTGCGGCCAAATATGCATACTTTCATTAATATTTGAATGGAAAAAATTTGCTTACTGGCTCAAGCTAATGCAACTGCAGAATATACATAGCTGGTGTGTAAACTGAGCCTCAGATTAACAGAAAAATTACTGAATGCGGTCAATTAAAAAAATCCACACTTGTATGATTTTTTTTGTAAATAAAGCTACTGTTAGATGATTACTAAAACTAGAATACAGAAAGATTTGTTTTTCCTATCTCCCCTATTCACTCATACATATACTTTGTGCTTTTACATGCGCTTTCTGCATAGGCAGTTTCTCCTCTTTGTGGGTCTTTCACCCAGCAACAAGGGAGAGAAAAAGTTTAAAATAGAAACACTTTCATGCCTGAAACTAATTTTAACGGGCTAAATTTCAAAACTGTCATGCCCAACATACCAAAAAACCTACTCTCTATTAATGAAATGATCTAAACAAGTCATTAGCATGGCTACGGTATAGCTTAATTGTGAATTCCTTAGATGGTGTATTCTGGTCTCCAGAGACATATAAACATCCTGTTTTCTAACTTATTTGCTTCTGTGTATATATGCAAAAATGTACGAGTGATCTGGGTCCCTTGGAAAGTAAGTATATGGGTAAAAAATGAAAACAAGATATCAGTCCTATCTATATTTAACATAAATCCATTTGTCAATCTCTTAGCTGCTTTCCATGGCAGATCTAAATCTTTTTGAACTGTGTGCACAACTCACTCTTCGTTCACTTCATCTTAAGTCTTGCATTTTGGGCAAGTGCTACCGATTTACAACTGACCTATATATGGAGGCTCTAGACAAGAAACAAAAATCACACAGAACTGAGTTGCCTGATCCTTTCAAAATTCTGCTGTTACTTTATACCTTTAATTTTCAAAAGCCACTTTTTCCACAGTAGTTGTTATATTTATGTCCACTAAGTTCTCTCTCTAGGATTCAGTTCAAATAAGTGTTAAGAACTTCAAGGAAAATTTAAACTCTAAACTCTTCAAACCTATTTACATGCATTATCTGATATAAATATTTCATACACAGTTTATTGTAACTTTGAAAATTAGACCATAATTGTAAGGGATTATGTAATCTTGCAATAAAAATTCCCATATCCAGTGGTGTGCTAAGGAGCAGCATTAAAGATCTGGGACAACCTTAAATCTTAATTTACTGGGTTTTACGAATTTAAGGTTACAATTTATTTTATTTTAATTATTCTGTTAGAAGAATAAATTAATGAAAACTACTAAGCAATGGAAATCCTTTCATTAAAGCAATGAAAAAAAGCTGAGTAAGAAAAACAGAGTAAAAAATTATTACCTACCTTTTCATAACTGATGTTCTTTGAGATGTGTTGCTCATGTTCATTCCATTCTAGGTGTGTGTGTGTTCCGAGCATAGTCATTGGAGATTTCTGCCTTAGTGGTATCCGTATGGTCGGCTGTGGTGCCCCCTTGAGTGCTGCACTCATGTGCTGCTATATTAGGCACTGCTGGTCCTACGCCCTCTCAGTTCCTTCCTCCTGGCAACTCCGACAGAAGGGGCAGGAGGGCAGGTAATGGAATGGACATGAGAACACATCTCGAAGAACAACAATTACGAAAAGGTAGGTTACCAATTTTTCTTCTTTTAACGCTTGCTCATTATTCTAGGTGACTCACAAGCAGTATCCTCAGATGTGGGCTCAGAATTCAAGGTCTTGTGGCTTGTAGCACTGTTCTACTGAAGCCAGCATCATCCCAGGCCTGCTGGGAAAGTGTGTAAAGGGACATGAATGTGTGGACGGATGACCAGGTGGCTGCCCTACAGATGTCCTGGATAGGTTCTTGGGGTAGGAAAGCTGCCCAAGGCTTAAGCTGTGGTTGAATGGGCGGTTACGAATGCTGGAGGGGGCACCTTTGCCTGATTGTAGCAGCAGCAAATACAGGCAGTGATCCAAGAAGAAATTCTTTGAGCAGACACTGGATGACCTTTTATCCTGTTGGCTTGGTTTTTTCAAGGTAGAAGGTTAGCGCTCTCCTGACGTCTAGGAAATGCAACCTATGCTCCTCCTTCAATTAGGCAGCTTTGGAAAAAAGACAGGTAAGTAAATGTCCTGGCCATTATGAAACTGAGATCATCTTAGGCAAGAAAGCCGGGTGTGGTCACAGCTGGACCTTGTCTTTGTAAAAGACTGTAAAGAGATGTTCCAAGGTAAGCACCCTAATCTCAGAGACTCAGAGATGTTATTGAAACCAAGAACATGACCTTCCAGGAAAGGAGAAGGAGAGAACAGGAAGGAGAGGCTCAAAAGGGGTTCCCGTGAGCTGTAACGGCACAAGATTCAGGTCCCACAGTGGGACGGGGTCCTTGACTTGCATGTAGAGGTGCTCGAGGTCCTTGAGGAACCTGGCTGTCATGTACTGGGCGAAAAATCAGCCTACCCTCGAGTGGTGAATGGAAAGCTGAGATAGTGGCCAAGTGGACCTTAACAGATGAAAGGGACAGGCTGTGGTGCTTGAGATACAGAAGGTAGTCCAGGATTAATTGCAGCAAGGCCCGCTTGGGCCAAATGCCTTTATCTGAGGACCAACAAGCAAACCACTTCCATTTGGCCAGGTAAGTTACTCTGGTGGAGGGCTTTCTGCTGCCCAACAGGACCTGTTGGACACCAGCCGAGCACTCCTGCTCCTCCGCATTTAACCATGCAGCATCCAAGCTGCTAGGTGTAGCACCGTCAGATTCGGATGCAGATGACTACCAGGGTTTTGGGAGAGCAGGTCTGGCTGGAGTAGTAGCTGGAAAGGAGGAGCCACTGAGAGGTCTAGCAGCATCCCGAACCAGTGCTAGTGTGGGTGAGCCAGTGCTAGGAGGATCGTCACCCTATCCTGCTTGACTTCATGAGGACTCTGAATTAACAGCACTGGAGGGAAGACGTACATCAGAGCCCCCAACCACAGGAGCAGAAAAGCATCTGACAGTGAGCCTTGGTCAATCCCCTGAATCGAGCAGAAAACATGTCACTTCCTGTTCTGCCTGGATGTCAAAAGATCCTCCTGGGGAGTCCCCCACCTCTGGAAGACAAGGCTGAACATTTCTGGATGGAGGGACCACTCATGGTGAGACAAGACGGTCTTGCTGAGGCAATCTGCCAAAGTGTTCCTGGCCCCGGAGAGGTGTGCAGCTATGTACACAGAAGCCCCAAAGCCCAAGGGCTTCTTGGCAAAAGGGCAGATTATCTGGCTCCACCTTGCTTGTTGATAATAGAATATAGCTGCTGTACTGTCCATCAGGACCTGAACCACCCCGCTTTTTATGTGAAGTAGAAAGGCTTGGCAGGCCAAGTGAACTGCTCTGAGCTCCCTGACATTAACGTGTAGGGAGTGATCATGACTAGAACAATGATCTTGCATGCTGAGATCACCCAGGTAGGCTCCCTACCCCCACCCCAGGTCCAAGACATCAAAGATGATGGATCACCGATGGAGACGGAGCCATGAAGGGAATTTCCTTCAACCTGATGGAAGATTCTGCCACTGTGAGAGTGATGACAGTACATGGTCTGGGACCCTGACTACATGGTCTATGATCTCTCTATTGGGGATGTAGACTGATGCTAGCCATGCCTTCAGGGGCCTGAGGTGGAGCCGCACGTGCCAGACCACGTAAGAGCAGGCTGCCATGTGGCCCAACAACCGCAGGCAAATGTGAGCGCTGGTGAGATAGTGGACTTGCATGTATGAGATCAGGTCCACCATGGCTCGGAACCGGGCCTCGGAGAGGAAGGCTCTGGCCTGAGTAGAATCAAGGACCACTCCAATGAATTCTATGCACTGCACTGGAATTTAAGTTGACTTTTTCTCATTTATTAACAGCCCCAGGTTGTGGCAGGTGGAGCAAACCAGATCAAGATGACGACGCATCCGATCCCGGGACCAGCCATTTATTAGCCAGTCATTGAGGTATGGGTAAATTTGAACACCTCAATTCCTCAGGTAAGCGGCCACTCTCTTTATGCACTTTGTGAAAACTCTCAGGGCTGAAAAGAGACCGAAGGGCTGCAAAGTAAACTGGAAATGGCACTGGCCAAACAAAAATGGAGGAAGCGTCTATGTCTTGGGAAAATATGGAAATATGTGTCCTTCAAGTCGAGGGCAGCACACCAGTCTCCCAGATCCAGGGAGCAGATGATGGAGGCCAGGGAGACCATGTGAAACTTCAACTTCTTGAGAGACTTGTTGAGGTGACACAGGTCCAGAATGGGTCTGAGGACCCCTTTTGCTTTTGGGAGTAGAAACCTTTCCCTTTCATGTCTTGAGGGACTTCCTCCACTGCTTTTAAGAAGGGCCCTTGAAGAGTGACAGGAAGGAAGATGGGAGGGAGGGTCAACCACGAACTGCAGGGTGTAACCTGAAGATATTATGTTAAGCACCCAATGGTCCAAGGTCAGCCATGACCAGGCTGACTGGAAGTGGCACTGGTGATTGAGGAAAGAGTATGAGGGTGGATCCTGGGATATGACTGGGGGCCATCCTTGAGCGTACCCTCAAAATGCCTGTTTCTAGCTTCCTTGGTTACTGGAAGTGCCAGGCTGAGCACATGAATGGGAAGACGACTGGTGTCAACGCTTAAACTCCTTGTCTCTGTCCTTTTTCCTGTAGGTATTCAGCCAGGGGGTCCCCCAGGACCTAACTTGGGAGGCGGAGGAGGTGGAAGACAGAACAGCTCAGGGGTATGAACGCCCAAGGAGTGGAGGGTGGCACCAGAGTCTTTAAGGCCATGGAGCCTTGTGTCCTTGAGCTTGGAGAACAGCCCTGTTGCATAACAAGCATGGTTTGAAGCTGGGGGAATGGGGCATGCCTCACTCCAGGGTGAAGTCCCAGCCAGGACTCTAACGACCAAACAAATCTAACACTTAACTCAATGGCTAACTAACTATATACAAAGAAGATACACAATGGGTTGTAAAGAACCTCTAACGCTCTTGCAATGCAAGACAAGGCACTCCCACCAACTGTCATGGGTGATAAGAAGGAACTGAGAGGGCATAGGGCTGGTGGTGCTTAATATACCAGGGCATTAGAGCGACACTCAACGGGGTGCCACAGCCAAACATATGGATACCACTAGGCAAAAATCTTCAACGTCTGTGCATGAGGGCACACACACACCTAGAATAGAATTGACATGAGAAAGCACTCAAAGAAGAAGAAGAATCTGATCTACTATCTGTTTTAAACTATCAAACAAAGTAATCCTTTTACTGTTTTCACAAAAACAGTAACTTAATATTATTAAACAATCTCCTTCTGCATTTTCTTAGTCCCTTTTTTCCCCTTCAACAAGGGCCTGTATTGCCTATCTCCTGTAATTCCAAAATCCTGTGATTCATACCCATTCCCTGATTGCTAATTCACTTCTGCACATCCTGAAGCTTTCCTTAAACTATATGCCTATCATGTAAAAGTGCTAAAATTACAGGATTTCCTATGCCCACTTACCTTATTGGTAAATTATCCAACAATACAATTTATTTTTAGTTACCCAAAGATTTTAAATGGACAAGTTATACATGCTTGAAAGAGGAAGTTGTATAATGAACACAAAATGATCTTTGATATCTTAAGCATAACTCTACAGACTGATTCATCAAAGGATTACAAGTTTTCTACAGAAATAATGAAAACATGAAATATACATATAAATGCACTCACAAAACTCATGTCCAGTTTTAAAACCTGTGGCAAAGTTAGATACATGCCAATTTTCTCATTTGTAGCAGGATCCACTCAAACAAAGAAAAAAAGTTGCAGCTGTCCCTCAAAATATACAAAAAGCACAGAGACATGAAACTGACCGTACATAAGCATTCAAGTTCATCATTCCTAAAGTTGCTAGTGAAATACAGCATGTATAAAACAGAATGTTCAGACACTGCTAAATGTTTCTCCCGCATTGTTCAGATAACTCCTCTAAGGTATACTATGTTATTAAAATACCAAAATTATTGAAAACATTATGTAACAATTGTTATTTTAGTGCTTGATTCTATTCAATTAAAGAAGCAAAAGCAATGAAATAGAACAGTGACTATGAGTAATGAGCTGCTTCTGTCAGATAAATGCCAAGGCAAAAGGATGGCTTTTAGTCATGTTCCAACTGGGACACATTTATCCAGTGACAACTTTTCATTGCATTTACTTTATTTCTATTTCAATAAAATGACTGAAGTGGAGATCAGCATTATGGTAGACAGACAATGGAACTACAGACTGACAATAGCCCATTGTGCAATTTAGGAAAACTTCATTCTGACTGACATACAACATCAAACTGGTTCAGTGTCTGTGTTGTGTTTTTCCGGGGGCAGGGGCGGGGGGGGGAAACAGACTTCAATATTTAAAGTATATTGCATATCCAATAAAATATGTAAAAAATGTATGTTTTAAATTGTATTGGATATGTAAATAATCTAAAACAAAAAACTTCTGCAATAACTGCAAAAAAATTCAAAATATATTCAGTTTTCAGGTTAAGTTCTTTTTATGTTTCATCTTTTAAAATTGCATGATAAAGCAGTTTGATTAGAAAACTTTGAAAAACAAAGGCTTAAAGAGTGTGGGGGACGTCGGACCCATAATTTATCATACACACTTGTCAGTACTGAACCTTTGTACCAGCAGGGTGTTAGGACAGTGGGAGACTCTAGTTCACATTTACTGTTGCTTCAGAAGGCTCAGCCATTTAACCTTTAGTTGCCAATTATGACAAAATGGGATTTCTCCAACAAATATAATGGAAATGAAAATGCTATCGCTTTTGCTAAAATGTGAAAGAATAAATGTGTCAATGGAAAAATACAACTCAAAATAATCAATTCAATTTTAAGGAGAAGACTTTTTGTGCCATCCATGCCATGAAATAGTATACAAATGACCCAAACTATTTGATATTCTAAAAAATATATATTCCTCATTCCAAAAATTTATTGCTTTTCAGCTAATGTTGCTTAGGTACAAACTGAAAAAGCCAAGGAAACCATTAATTAAGACAGTCTTAGTGCATATGCTATATCACCCAAACATGTAGACTCCTTATCCCCCAAAAAACACTTGCTTGATACTTTCAGGTTATGAAGAACACACCAACCTTTACAAATTCCTCTCCATTACACCTGAACAGAAAACCTGAATTCTTGTGCTGTAGCTGTCATTTTCCGAAGTGCTATGTGCCCCAAGAAAGCTTACCAAGTGCTATTTTTTAAATTGGGAAAGAACGAGGCCCAGAGTTCTTCTCTAACATTCAAGTACGATATAGGAAGGAGATTCTTTCTGCACCACTGCTAGCTCCACCAACTCTTCAAGTTCAATTCAGACTTTCCTTCTGATTTCCTCCCCTACACTTCCACCTCACATCCCCCATTCACCTGGACTCTCCCACCTGCACATACTGTAGCCTCAAGTCCCTCTATCCTTTAACTCCCCTAAGGAATAAATACCAATTCCCAAAACAGGGAAAGTGAGCAGAGATACAGGGGAACATCAAGTATCTGGGTGGGATGGAGGCCCTGAGATGAAGGGGTCTGAGATATGCCCAGCAGCTACTTGGAGCCCTCCAGAGTGCCGCTGTCCTATTTCTCCAGTATCCTGAGAGCTCAGTGATAAGGCTAAGCTTGGTGTCAGTGAAAGCTGATTTCCTTCAGCACGGTATCCCCTGCAACCCAGAGCAGGGTCTTCATCAGACGGATAAGCTGGCTCAGGAGTAGGGTTTGTAGCTCTACTCAATCCACCTGCAACTAGAGCTGTCTCCCTTTTCTTGCCTCTTACTTGTAACAAATAGTCAGAAGAAGCAGGCAAGGAAAGTGAGAGTAGCAGCTCCTGCAGGGAGGTCAGAAAAGTAGCCCTGATCTCTGCTGCTAAGCCAGCTTGCCAGGTTACTCAAAGATCATGTTCTTGGTTGCACAGAGTCCTGCTTCTCATCTCTGCCAGAGCAGGATTATTCAAGGGAGTGGGTTACACCGGGGCAGTGGTGTTAAGGGAGCATTACTTTCACGGATGTCTGAATGGAAGCACAGATGGCTATCATCAGCTGCTCTCCCAGCATCAACCATTTAATTTCAGTCCCTGAGGCCTACCATATATCTACTCATTTTTCCTTCCTTTCTGTATTTGACCCTCTGTAGGCAGTGGATCATATCACAGGACCCCTAAATGCTGTTTTGGAGTATCATAATATAGCATAAGGGACCGGATGTTCCCAACAAAAAATTCCAGTACCATCCAGGGTGGAAAACAAAAACCCTTTGATTTATGCTATTGCAATAATGTTCTTTTTAAAAAACGTGATGCTGTTGAGTTGGGGGGTCTCGGAAGGGGAGTACTAATTTTTCAGACAGCCACCTGTTGGCATTCTTTAGTGCCAGGGACCCACAGAATCATGAGAGACTCCTTCCTGTAAACTTCCAAAGGTGGCCATTTTTAGAAGGCTCCTTTAAGTGAGTCCCTCCTCTCCCATGTGCAATGCCCCAAATCCAAGGATCTCAATCTTGTTGCAACAGAGACACTTTGAATGCTTCTGCGAGACTAATATATATTTTTGAAGGATTTAGCCCTGCTTGAAGTGGAAATCACAATGCAACTTTAACTAAGGAGCTATAAGAGCGCCTCCATAATTTTTCACCCATTAAGATGAACAAATCACTGGTGGAGCAATATTTAAAAGGACATCTGGATCAGAAAATGTATGCAATAGAAAGTGACCACATGCAAAACATAGTATTATCTAAATATATTCAGCAACTCTATTCTAAACTTCCAACCATCCTAACAGAGTACCTGTCAAGGTTATCTGAACTGCTAAATGAATTCTCTCGCCTCATAAATTATCTTTGAATCTCAAGATTTGTATGGACAAGAAAATGGAAAAGGAGTTTAATAGCAGACTTATCTAAGTACCCATTTAAAATGCTTTAAGTAATTTTGCTTCATATAAGGAATACTGCAGTACTATGTTACCAACCCTGACTCACATGTAGTCAGTGACATTTGCATTTTGAAGTGCTAGCTGTCAAAGTTTCAGAGTAACTACACTTGTATCCTCTGCTCTGTTGCCTACTCCGGGAATGCCCAGTCAGGTGTCAGGTCTCCTGAAATCACCTGCTTATTGTCCTTCTGAGTCTTTAAGTCTCCACAGTTTACACTGTGATATCCCCATTAAATCAGTCTCCCAGAGGGCTAGGAACAGCGTATTGCCAGTAGTTACAAAATTACCGTACAGCTCTTTCTAAACTAGCACATTTATTCTTAAGGAAAAACACATTATAGATGAAACATAATACAAACAATAACCAGATTTAAACACAGTCTTATGGGGTCCTAGTGGGCCAAAGTCTTTCCAACCCTTCCATAAGGTTGGGGCCCTCCTTTGACTGAAGGTCCTGTCAATTTGCTGGAGGAGAAAATTTAAACCCAGCCTTTTTATATAAAAATCTCTCTTTTGGTCTGTTGGTCTCTGGAAAACCCAGTTTGGACCAGTATATGCAAGCCTCCTCAGGGGGTGGTATCTCTATGAAGATGTTCGCAACCTAAGTGATTCACCTTAATCACCCCCTACTATTTTGGGTTCCTGGAAGAGTTGTGGTAACCCTCCCCTCTGGAGTTGCATACAATCCTTGGTCTACTATGATACATAAACTTAATAAAATATGGTCCCCAACAATATTACAGGGGATTGCAATATGTCACACTAGCATAATGGGAGCCAGTTAGTTTGCTCTAATCTAGGTATAACAGTTACTACCTGAATCTCCATGTTCAGCCCCAGATCAACATACCAATGTGAAACCAGGGATTAGGACAATGCTAGTTCATATAGAACTCATGGGTTCAACCCCACTCTGGGGCAACACTTAACTTTTTAATTTTTTTCAAACAAGATGCTAGTTTGATAAGGGGAACAGGGGATGGACTGTAGCTTTTTTTAAATACCAGAAAAATTAGGGGGAAAATTAAAAGCAACAACTTATAACAAGTTTCTTGAAATGTATAACAAAGTCTTTCAACTTTAACTTCATTAATCCATATATCTTGTGCCATAACTATTAGTGATAAACACACTGAACGAGTCTATATCATGACAAGGCACTTAAGTTTATGCTTAATTTTCAGTATTTGAGTAGTTCCATTGATTTCAGCGTGACTACCCATGCGTTCTATGCAAGTCACAGAGAGCAGGATCAAGTACCTAATTGAGATACCTTAACTCTATCCCTTTTCTTCTTGGGGGGGGGGAAGGGAGGAGAGAGTGTGTGTGTGTGTGTGTGTGTGTGTGTGTGTGTGTGTGTGTGTGTGTGTGTGTGTGTGTGTGTGTGTGTGTGTGTGTGTGTGTGTGTGTGTGTGTGTGTGTGTGTGTGTGTGTGTGTGTGTGTGTGTGTGTGTGTGTGTGTGTGTGTGTGTGTGGACTTTCCCTCTCCTAAATTGTGCAGGAATTGCAGAAGAGGAACTCAGCTCCTGCACATCTCCATCTCATACTGATGACTCTAAGGCAGCTTTATTTTATCTAAAACTTGTTCCTTTTTTTCTTTTAAAACATTATTACACCACCAAAGTAGTGAAACAGATATGCAACAGAACAAAGAATCTGTCTTATTAAGCTTCCATTACTCTGATATGTTAATGATCAGGTGCCTTCAAGACAAATTTCAACTTTACATTTCTTTTCAGTACATGGACTTCTGTACAGAAGATTACTAATACTAGAGTAATGTTTATTATTAACATAAGTTATTAATAAGAGTATTGTATAGTAGCCTGCAATACATCAAGCTGCAATCCTAGGATGCAGTATGTATTTTTTCTGTTTATTTTTCAAAGGTTCTGAAAAACAAGTAGCTTATCTGTCATAAGTAAGGTTTTGTTTTCTCAGCTCCAGAATAATACATTTAGAATACTTAGTTAAAAAACAATTTAATTAGCAAAAATCCACTCTGCTGTCTCTTCAGTTAATTTGCTAAATGAAAAAACAGAAAGCCTTAGTTATAAAATGGTTGTTAGGACAATGTTAATGATACTGTTAAAACGGAGAAATCATGGGTACCAAAAGGCAAAAGCTTTCTAAGACAAAATAGTATATTAATATAACTTACATATATTACAAAGTGTTGTAATTAATATTGTAATAAATTAAGATATATTAACATTAATATTCTGTGGTACCTTATCATTTGGTTTATCTTAGGTTAGTGTTAATATATAGATAGATTACGGTGGAGTACCTCTAGAATTACATAGGACATACATATGAACAACAAAATAATTCATTAGAATAATGCTATTAAAATAAATCCTAAAGGAAGAAAAAACATTTATAAAATGGCATCCTTTATATCAAGTTTTAAATTAATACTTCCTTTGGTATTCATTGTAATATTGCCTATTCCTTTTAAATGTTACTTAACTTTTCTGTTCCTTATGGTGTTACAGAATGTTGATTTTTAAAACAAACTAAAATCTGAATCTTTGCATGTTGTTTTCATTCCCAGCATGAAACATAAGAATAAAAAATTGTCAAACAGTAAAGTGAGAGGCTTCTGTTGGAATGTCTACTGTAAAACATCCAATAAGGAATTTACCAGATTCTGCTGGGCGAAGTAATAAAATAAACAAGTTACAAAAAAAGGCTTAGGAAAAGAAAGGTTATAAACTACTTACCATTCTGCAATTTCAGGATGAAGAATTTTATTGTTCACATTAAATCTAACAAAAAAACCAACAACATACCAGAATTAAAAACTAGTAATACTATGAATTGCGGATGCCAGCATTTTTCTAAACACAACACCAAAATGCATTTATATAATATCTCATCTGAACACATGATAACTAGTACAGTTTTAGTTATCAAATAATGTACTGCATCATAATTTTTAAAAACATATTTAGGCTCTCAATCTTGCAAATGCATGTGCTTATTTTAACCCATGTCAGTAATCCCACTGAAGTCCAAGGGATTAATTATATGTATACATTTAAACCAGTTAAAAGCATTTTCAAGATCAGGCTCAGAGGGCATACATGCTAGTTGTCCCTATGTAGGAGTGAGGCTTTTTTATAAATAAGTAAAATAAAATTTTCCATTTTTAAATCACTCAAATACACGAATAAAATTAAAATGGTGAATGTTTCATGTTCATCCCTAAAGTTCTTTAGCAGTTTCAAATCTTGGGGAAATCAAATAATATTTAGATTAAACAAACTTGTCAAAGGTGAACTGCACAGAGAAAAAATAAAAAAGGATGTGTCCTCTTTTTGCTTCTCAATGATGCATAAAGGGAATGTGAAGGTTCCAACTTCCCACAACCACCTCTCAAGACAGCGTAGAAGGAAGGGCTCTCTGTTGCCTACGTCGAAGACTGATATTTATGTCCGATAACTGGAGCAGTTGTTGTCATTTCAAATTACAAGAGCCAATAGAGTAAAGGTTGAGACATTAAGCAGGGAGAAGGGATATTTAGTTAGGTTGTTCAAAACTTTGTTTTTGTTGTTAACACTTCATTTCAATGACAAACATTTTGAATAAAAGGACAATCTGGTGCCATGAGCTCTTCAATTAGAGTGAGAGCTCACAATGAAAATGCCCTTTGATGTCCCACCCCAATAGATCTTTCAGCTAAGCTAGGGAAAACAGATTGGAGGTTCCTCACACCTCTAAAGTATTTAAAAATAAACAAACAAAAAGTATGTATGTGCCTTTCACGCCTACTTTATATACCATAAGGCACCAAAAAAAGCACAACCCAATTTTTAAGAGATTCGTTCAAAATCACAGTTAAATGTCTTGGGCTTCAGATGGCAGAGCAATAACCCATCAATCTATGAATACAACAAACAAAAGTATTTCTACAACATGTGCTCACGAACCTATAAAATCTAAAAATGTGAGGGTCCATGACTTTGTGTTCCTACTTCAAGAGCATGAGACAGAAAATGCCAACTTATCTCAGACTTCAACAAATACAAGTACATGTTGCACAGTATTCAATATTAAGGGTCTTCATTTAGACACCAGTGATCACCCCCACAACATGAAAACCACAATTCAGCATTCTGCATCATCATGGAAAACAGCTGGTCACTTGGAAACATGAGAGAGTCTAGTAACATTTTATTTTCTTCAAGAACAGCATCTGAACATTATCCCAATAGCTGCTGTTAAAGTAGTTCTGTTAAAGAGGTAATCATTTGATGTAAGAACCAGTTAAACACAAATCTACATAGAGGAAAAACTGATGAACAAGAAATAAAGTTTATATAGAGAGGTTCAATGAACAAAAGACTGAATTCTATCTCTGGCTGAAGAGTATTCCACCATGCCACTAAAGAGAGATTAAAGGAAACAAGACATGAAAGGATATAAGCTGCATATGACATAAGCAACATCAATACAACAAATGAAACGCAAACTCAGAGCAGATTGATGAAGAAAAATAGTAAAAGGAGATATTGTAACAAGGCAGAAAGTTGCACTAAGAGCTTTATTTAAACTTACATAGACAAGTACAGCCATGTTGTAGCCATGCTGGTCCCAAGATATTAGAGAGACAAGGTGAGTGAAATAATATCTTGTATTGGATGAATTTCTGTTCATGAAAGAGACAAACTTTTGAGCTACACAGAGATTTTCTTCAGGTCTGGCCCCAGCTTGTCTTTCTCACCAACAGAAGTTGGTCCAATAAAAGATATTACCTCACTCACCTGGTCTCTCTAATGGACAAGTACAAAATAGCCAATGACATTATGAGTAGGGAAAAAAAACAACAACAATTTCTGAGGGAAAAGGTTAAGAGATCATAAAGGACAGGGAAGGCAAGCACCGAGGAAAGATGAAAATACACATCTAGTCAGTCAACATACTGTCTCTCCTGTGAATCAGAGGCTATCTTATTAAATTTATAACTTTAACAAAAGACACAAGAATCCAAAATTACTCAAACCAACCAAACAAGAGATAAACTCAAAAAAGGCAGCCAAGTGCAAAGGACTGAATGAAACAAACAGAAAGATAAACCTTTCAGAAGAGCTTCTTAGGACTGAGAAGAAAAAAAACCAGAGGCAGATAAGTGACTGAATAGATTTATTGAAATAACAATTTTTGTAGAGAAAAGTACCTATACCAGAACACTACATTGAGGCACTCGCCTAAGATATGGCACCTAAATACCAGCTGCGGTTAGCAGGCATGTGGGGAAAGCCAGATAACAGAGGAATGGCAGGAATAAGGGACCAGTGGTCACAGTCAAGGCTTGAGTTTTATCTCTCATCTGAGGTACGGTCTACACTACAGACCTATATCGGTATAGCAACAACACTCAGGGGTGTGAAAAATGCACAGCCCTGAGCAACATAGTTATACCAACCAAACCGCCTCCACTTGTTCCCCTCCTTCACCCCACGTAGAAGAGCTATGGCAGCAAGACAGCAATGTTGGTGGGATAAGTTATCACCTCTTGGCGAGGCAGATTAACCACGCCAACGGGAGAGCTCTCTCCCGTTGGTGCAGAGCATCTTCATTAAAGCGATCCAGCGTTTTAAACACAGACATGACCTGCAAGAGATCGTTGTGGTATCTGCAGCGCTAAATACAGGATAGCAATTTAGAACACAATGCTGGGGGACACTGGCTCAATCATAGGGAACAGCACCATCTATTCTACACAGTTTATCGTTGGAAATCTATCAGCTAAGAACTGACCTGGCTCAATCCTTTGTGAATGCTGACAGGTTCACAACACAAGCAATACAGCTGCAAGCTATCCCTGCTTATGACTGCAAGGGCACCTACACTAATTACTCAAATTATACTACACTTTAATTAGCAATAAGGGAGCTGAACAAGCTACATTGTAAAGGATACTGGTTAAATTATAAGTCTAAGGGGAAGAACATGTAGTCATTAACATGGATGCACAAATAGCAGAGAAGCAAAATTATATTATCTAAAGTATTACATAAATATTCCTGGTAACTCTTCTAAAAAGTTTAGACTATGCTTGATAGTAAACAATTATTCTCTAAAAATGAACCCCCAGCTGTCCTTCTGCTAAGAGGATCATAAAAACCAATCCAATTCTAAATCTCACTGCAATTTGCAAATTGACAACACTTAAAAAATCTGACACATGGACTGGAGGGAGAAGGAAAACTGACATTTTGCTATGGCTATACAATCTGTAACGTGTTAATATCCCTAATAAATATAATATATCTTAGTTTTGTGTTGATTAAACTGCATGTTCAAATAGAATTAATTTTGTGCCCAGTTGTTCTTTAATAAACATGGCAATTTCATGCATTTCCAAAAAGTTAGTATACATATCCTGAATAAGCAGACACTATAAATGCTTTTCCTGTGTACAAAACATGCTGATCAGAAACTCTTCATGCATTTATGATAAAAACTATAGAAATCTTACACTTGTCAGTGTATCAATTAAAGGCCATGTCTACATCTAAAATTTTGCAGCGCTGGTTGTTACAGCTGTATTAGTACAGCTGTATAGGGCCAGCGCTGCAGAGTGGCCACACTTACAGCAACCAGCGCTGCAAGTGGTGTTAGATGTGGCCACACTGCAGCGCTGTTGGGCGGCTTCAAGGGGGGTTCGGGGAACGCGAGAGCAAACCGGGAAAGGAGACCAGCTTCGCTGCGGTTTGCTCTCGCGTTCCCCGAACCACCCTGCAAACCGCAGGGAAGGAGACCTGCTTGTTCGGGGAACGCGAGAGCAAACCGCGGCGAAGCTGGTCTCCTTTCCCGGTTTGCTCTCGCGTTCCCCGAACCCCCGAGCAAGCAGGTCTCCTTCCCTGCGGTTTGCAGGGTGGTTCGGGGAACACGAGAGCAAACCGCGGCGAAGCTGGTCTCCTTTCCCGGTTTGCTCTCGCGTTCCCCGAACCACCCTGCAAACCGCAGGGAAGGAGACCTGCTTGCTCGGGGGTTCGGGGAACGAGAGAGCAAACCGGGAAAGGAGACCAACTTCGCCGCGGTTTGCTCTCGCGTTCCCCGAACCACCCTGCAAACCGTAGGGAAGGAGACCTGCTTGTTCGGGGAACGCGAGAGCAAACCGGGGAAGGAGACCAGCTTCGCCGCGGTTTGCTCTCGCGTTCCCCGAACCACCCTGCAAACCGCAGGGAAGGAGACCTGCTTGCTCGGGGGTTCGGGGAACGAGAGAGCAAGCTGGGGAAGGAGACCAGCTTCGCCGCGGTTTGCTCTCGCGTTCCCCGAACCACCCTGCAAACCGTAGGGAAGGAGACCTGCTTGTTCGGGGAACGCGATAGCAAACCGGGGAAGGAGACCAGCTTCGCCGCGGTTTGCTCTCGCGTTCCCGGAACCACCCAGCAAACCTCAGGGAAGGAGACCTGCTTGCTCGGGGTTCGGGGAATGCGAGAGCAAGCTGGGGAAGGAGACCAGTTTGATTACCAGAGGCTTCCTCAGGTATGCTGGGATACCTGCTTATTCCACGGAGGTCAAGAAAAGCGCTGGTAAGTGTCTATACTTGATTACCAGCGCTGGATCACCAGCGCTGGATCCTCTACACCCGAGACAAAACGGGAGTACGGCCAGCGCTGCAAACAGGGAGTTGCAGCGCTGGTGGTGCCCTGCAGATGTGTACACCTCCTAAGTTGCAGCGCTGTAACTCCCTCACCAGCGCTGCAACTTTCTGATGTAGACAAGCCCAAAGACACAAGACCAAAGCTCTCTCCCTCTCTCCCTATTATGAAATGTCAAACCCTTCCCCAAAATGTACTAGGCCTGCATCAGAGAGAGGAATTTTTGCAGAGTAATCTGCCAGACCAACAGGTGATATTCTGAAAGTGTCAAACATTTCAACAATTTTTAAGGAGGAGATGACTGAATCTCTTACATCAAATAATTTTGAGGAGGAGGAGGGAAAAATCACACTTCAATATGTCCTGTAAGTAAAAAAAGATTAATTCAATGCCTTTTAAGTTAAACCACAATACTGTAGTTTGTATGCACATAATCTGATGTGCAAGGATTATTATTTTATAGTGCTTATACTCAAGATAAGAAAGCATTTTACAAGCATTGTTTCATTACAGTCATGTGGGGCAGGTAAATCATTGTGCCTATTTTACAGATGGGAAAACAGGCAGAGGCTATGTTACCTGTCCAAGATCAAAAATCAGGTAAATTTCAGAAGCATGAAAAGGAACCAGATTTTCTAAGCAGTCTCCTACCGTAAACAATTAATACTGCATGAGTATTCATTAGTGAACAGAAATATTTACAAAAACTAATAATTCTGTACTTTTACAAATTGCAGCTAACATACCAACTGCTTTTTAGTTCTTCAAAATATACAGTCTGAAGTTACACAGGAGAACAAGTGATGGCTATACTACAGGAAATAATAATGTGAATCATTATTAGAAGCTCATTTCTGCAGATACATAAAAGTGAACTTGTTCATCACTGGCAGGACAAAAGCAATCTAAGGTTGGCCTTTCGGCCAAGGTAGAAATAACCTAGGGATCATAATGGAGACAAGGTAATTGCTCTGAAGTGGGAAATTAATAAAATAGTTAAGATAATTAATGATCAAGGAGATATTCCAAAGGTTGAAAAATTGAGGCAAGGAAGCAACATTATTGGAGCAAGTAAGAGGCAGCTTCTGTAAGAAGCAAATGAACATCCTGAAGACAGAGAGCAAGATTCAACTGCTTTATGAAGTGATATTATTTCTATTATCTGTAGCAAAAAAACAGAGCACAGCAAGCATAGGAGAAGACAGACAAATTGAACTAGGTAAAACAAGAAGGGGTCCTGAAAAGCAAATTCATCTTCACCAGGTCTGTAAAATATTGAGAATCAAGAATATGGAAAGATATACATCTTTATAAATAGCCCAGAAAGTCTAGATAATCTATGAATAGCAAGAGCTAAAAAGACTGCATACTATTTATGCGAGAGAGAGTATAGGTTCTATGGAACAGTCCAGCTCGAGTCATATTTAGAGACATCATAATTCATGTAAACATACAGGCAAGCATTTTAATAAAGCAAGGAGTTGGAGAAATAAGAACTTGGGTAAAAAAATTAAAGGTGTTTTAGGTTTATTACAAAAGAAATCAAAGTAATGCAGAGAAATATTTTTTGCAGTTGCAGGAGATTACATATAGAGCAGATTTCATTAGGAAGCTCATTTTCCCCACAGTTCAATTAGTATGCAGCACTTAATAGCAAGACTGTCTATTGTGGTCAAAGAAATTAAGCAACTTGTAATGACAGAACTGACAGCCTCTTGAGAAGATACAACTACAAATTAGGGAGATAAAGGGAAAAAGTACAATGCCAAGTGGTTTAAGAGCTGACGGCATGAAATCTGTCAAAAGAGGCGAGATGCAGTAGATCTCCAGCACATTCAACAAAAATCAGTGAATAATCTTTTATATGGGGTGGTGGGAGGGGAGGAATGAGGCAGAGAGAGTCAGTCTGAAAAGCATTACTCACATCTATCGGAAGCAACAAAAAGAGTATCTTAGTGCCTATGGTTGTAGAAGAATGAGCTTATGGGAGCTCTCCAACAGAGAGACCTGCCTACTTAATAGCTAGAAGTATCTACTGAAAAGGTACAGATGTTGTCCTATTGAAGTAACCAAGGGATGTAATTACCATAAGCAGTGCCAGCTCTACAGTTTTCATCGCCCCAAGCAGCGCACCGAATTGCTGCCGCGGACAGCGGGGGCAGTCCGTGTGCCCTTAGGGTGGCAGGCGCGCTTCCGCGGCGGCGGCAATTCGGCGGCAGCTTCTATGTTTAGCTGAAGCCGCCGCAGACAGCTAAACATAGAAGCTGCGGCGGAATTGCCGCCACCACGGAAACGCGCCTGCTGCCCTAAGGGCACATAGACTGCCCTCGCTGTCCGCGGCAGCAATTTGGTGCGCTGCTCGGGGGTAAAACAACAGGGACTGCTGCCCCTTGCAGACTGCCGTCCCAAGCACCAGCTTGGAATGCTGGTGCCTGGAGCCGGCCCTGACTATAAGCAGCAAAGGCAGTGATAAACAATTATTTAGGCCCCTTAAGTGCCTCAGAACACACACTATGCAAAGAGTAAAAGAATACAAGCCACGGGCCAAATGGGGTAGATTCCTACTTCAATATAGACTAGTAATGGAATGTGTCTGGAGCACTACTCAGCAGTAGCAACTCCACACAGTTATACACACTGCAGCAGAAAGCAACCTTTCATTACCTCAGACAGATAAGAAATCCCATTGCTTCAAAACAGCCTGTGCATGGTATTTCTGGGAAGAATTGCCTTGAGGTCTAAGACTTGTTAAATTATACATATATAGAGAGATCTCTAGTTCCTATCTCAGACAGATCACTCCACCCACATTGTACAGAGTCCACATACTCTTGGAGAACATACACTACAATATCAGCTCTAGTAGAAAGTTTGCTTATTTTGGCCTCTGGATTAGAGCAGGCCTGAAGTAACTTAGCATAGTAACAAGATTTTCATTATACACAGAAACAAAGTATTCATAAGAGACCTTCTGTTACCTGTCAGCCCTGTGTTCTTGGGGAACCAGGGTGCAGTATACAGCCTGTCTGACTCACGAAGGACCACCACCACCACCCAGCCTCTGCTTGAACCAAAACCGATCAGAAGAAAGACTTACAAAAAGCAATGAAAAGGCAGTGGGATACACACCAAACCCCTCCAGACAAGGGTGACAGGATTAAGGTAACTCCCCTAGCCTCATGATGGGGGATTTCTGCTCCAGATGTTAATGAACTCACTCCTGCACACATCCAGCTCAGTAGTTATCAGACCAATTCTAGTAATAAATCATTTATTGGTATCCAAAATACTGAAGTTGCCTAACTGCATTGTGAGCTCCCTCGAAGAAACATCGCCCATAGCCAGGAATGATCAATTCCTATTATCTAGCCTGAACAAAACAACTTTGGTATACTCCCTTGAGCCATCAGTTTACCCATAAACAAATCTAGTGTTCTCCCTTGAACCACTGCTGTTTCCCTACAAAAAAACCCTACCCATGCTCATGTAAATTTTCTGATGCCTGGATCCAAAATCTGCACCAGTTGCACTGGGACTCCATCATCTCCTGTCTGATCATGCTGACTGATCCCTGCCTGTCTCCAGCACTCCAGACCCACAGCTACTACCACCACATGGGAACCCCAATCGCTTCAAGCTTTACGGAGTGGTGAAAACCCAACTCTCTCTGTGTTTTTCTTTCTACTCTATGTATGGCTTTCTAACCCGACTTGTGTGATCAGGTGTAATTTTCTAAACCTGACGTTTGTAATCAAATTTAAGCTAGATTTAATATTGTAACTGTTTTGTTTGTTTGGCTCTCCTTATGTGGTTATTACCTGGTAACAAATAACTTTCATGGTTAAGCTGGTTGCTTCCCTCTCTCTCTCAATCTTATATGTTTTGGCTTCCCTATTTGCTCTGGAGCAACACTCCTCTTACCTAAGCTAAAGATCCCAGTAGCACCCAAAAATCCTGTGGGGTTTGCTCATCAAGTGGATTACTACCAGAACAATTGTGACATGAAAGTGGGGACAGAGATGTGCTGAACCTGTGGCATAGGAGGGTGGCAGGTTGGAAGTGCTGCTCGACCCAGCCTGTTGAGTCCAGGGGCATATAAGGGCGGCAGCTTGAAAGTGCTGCTTGACCCAGCCTGCTCATGCGTACTCTATTCTGGTTCGATGCCATGGCATAGGAGGGTGGCAGCTTGGAAGTGCTGCTTGACTCAGCCTGCTGAATCCATGGACATATAAGGGGTCAGCTTGGGAGTGCTGATTCTCCCAGTCTGCTCAGACGTGCTCTGTGTGCATTCATCTGATTCTGGGGCTGGAGGAACACAGCCCTGTGGAACCTAGGCCCTGCAGGATAGCTCCACTGGGAAGGAACTTGCAGAAGGGAGAAGTAGAGCTCCAGATGAAAACACAAGTGACACAAGCAGTACATTGATTGAATTACAGAACCTGCCCCCCCCCACAAGAGTAACTCTAATAAATGAGCGTACCCCAAAGTAATGGGCAAAACTGGTAACACTTCATCATAACGCTAAAATTGGAAGGAGCCTAATTTTGTGCTCACAAGGGGAGGGGAGGTTGGGGCAAATTATTTTCTAACCTGTGTACAAGCAAATGCATGCCCAATATGCCATTTCCATATGTAAATGTTGAATTTACACACCCAAGGGCAAAAGCAAGTGGATATGTATTTTTACATACATGCATTTTAGAAAACAAGACAAGTCAGAAGCTAGTTTGAGAATTGGTAAAAATGTAGTCCCTGACATTTGCTTTATGTGAAGAATAGGTGAACTTTCCAAACAGAATAATTTAGTTTGTAAACCTAACTCTGAAGTATAACAGACGAAAAACCCAACACCATGTGTGTTGATCATGAGCACATATAAAAAAAATAAAATAAAATGTGTCATGGAGAAAACTGAAAACATATGAGGCATTTAGTGTATCTAGCTCATACAGCCAAAATAAATAAATAAATGGAGTTAATAAGAAACAAGACAAGATGCATATAGAATGTGTTAGGGAAATTCTCAAGGAGTCACTGTTTTGAGAGTTAAGATAAAAGAGAAATGAGTGTGGTAACAGATTTCTCCCCTCTTCCCCAGTTTTTATATTACTATTATTTTGGGATAGGATATATATTTATAAGACTACTGGCATCTACAAATAATTCTATTGGTATAGCAAGAAAGATAGTGTGGTAAGGAATTAGAACCTCCTGTTATATTAATCGGATGACCTACAATACATCCTAAATATAATTGATTAAAATCTAGGGTGTTTTTTAAATTAATATATTGATTAGTATATATCAGGAGTCGGCAACCTTTCAGAAGTGGTGTGCCGAGTCTTCATTTATTCACTCTAATTTAAGGTTTCACATGCCAGTAATACATTTTAACGTTTTTAGAAGGCCTCTTTCTAGAAGTCTATAATATATAACTAAACTATTGTTGTATGTAAAGTAAATAAGGTTTTTAAAATGTTTAAGAAGCTTCATTTAAAATTAAATTAAAATGCAGAGCCCCCCGAACTGGTGGCCAGGACACAGGCAGTGAGAGTGCCACTGAAAACCAGCTCGCGTGCCGCCTTTGGCTGGCGTGCCATACGTTGCCTACCCCTGGTATATATTATAGTAAGACAGCAGGTCAAATCTGCAGGTTTTCTTAAAGGAACCCTCCATGCTTGTTTTACCTTTCACATAGTTAACAAATAAGCTGAACACACTTTATTTGGGTCTATCATCATGCAGACTTAATAAGTTTACAGAAGATATCTGTGAAGTTATTTAACACAGAACTGCAGAGGTAAGCTAAAGAACATATTCTGCTAAATCACCAAGTTTGGAAGAGAGTTATGATAGTTTATAGCACTCAGCTTATACTATTACAGGCCTAATGCCCAGAAAGTAGAGTTGGTCAAAACTCAGAATTTCTTTATCATGGGAAATTTCAGCATTTTAATGTTTGGTTTTGTTCCAATTTGCAATTAAAATATACTGTATTTCAAAATTTCCAACAAAATGGATCTCTGTAAATTGTGTGTTTCTAAAATACCTACATACAGTGTTTCCAAAATGAAATATAGTCCCCAACACTCCAGCAGCTGCTGACTGAAATGGGTATGATTCTTGTCAGTTTCACTCACGGTTGCTATTCAGTGGTGGGCATCTGTGACATTGACAAGGATCATATAAATTTCAGTCAGCAGCTGCCTGGAGTTCCAGGGTTTACAGCTCTAGGGTAGCCCTCTCACGGAAAATCCCCTGGGTCCATGAAACCCCAGGCTTCCAGACTCCAGGGCCAGCTGCCCTGCAGCAATGGACCCCTGGAACCTGCTGTGAGTTGGGACTCTCAGGCCTTCCAGGATCCCTGCTCTGGAACTGGGAGACTAGACACAGAGCTGCCAGGCTCCCAGGGCAGCAGATTCCCTGGGCTTCCTGAGTCTCAGGGGAGATGGCTCAGTAGGCTGCAGGAACCAGGCAGCTCAGGGAACCAGCTTCCCCAGAAATCTGGAAACCCTAGGATTCCTTGACCCTCTAGCAGTTCACATGGTGCGACCCTAGTTGCCTGTCCCAGGACTTCCAGGTCTGAAGCAGGGATCCTAGAAACATTGATTGTCCCCTGGGTTTCCAGGCTTACTTCTGAGGAGCTGGGTAATTAGATACTGAGAACCCCCAAATCTGCCAGGCTCCCAGACTAGCTGGTTCCCCAGGCTGCAGCTGGTCCAGAAATCTGCAAGTTCTGGGCTTCTGAGTTCTGGGGCAGCCTGCATGGTGGAGCTACCCAGAACCATGGCAGCCTGCTGAGGAGTCAGGCAAGTGAACTGGCAGGAAACCAGGCAGGCTTCCAATGGGTGACTTTCCTCTGAAGAGTCAACAAAAGCGAAATTTCCATGAATTGTTCACTTTCAACAAATTGGCCTTTTCTGATAGAAAAGCGTTCTAACAGGAAAGTACTTGTATAGGATTAAAACAAGAGACAAGGCCAAAATGACTACTGTAATTGCTTTCTTCAGAAATTGGTGAGCTGACTGAAGAAACAGTTATAAAAAGTAGTATACTGAAGTTCAGGTCTAGAGTACTTCAACAATAGAAGAACCATAGTACCAAAGGTTAAGAAATTGTGCAGCTACTTTATAGATTTACATGTATGTAAGAGAAGAGACACAGCTCTTTTAGCTGGCTGTTTCTCAGTTGAAGACACTGGAGACTTTTAAGCACTGTTGGTAATTTTTTTTTCTATCCAGTATCTTAAACGTTACATATTTCTAAAAAAAGTGAGATTGATGCATCTTTACATGCTGAATGCCTTCAAAGTAAATGAGGTACGGAACAGTCAGCAGAGATGTCACTCCACAGCTCCTGTCTATTTTGGTGCAAGTTTCAAGAGTTTTGGAAGGGAAAAAAAAATCACTCTCCCCCAAACTTTAGCTGTCACAACCCAAATTGGACCACCAAGTTACGTCACAGTTACTATAACATTTATTTGAATTAATCTATAGAGGAATATAGGTCACATAAAAAAAAATTTGTATTGTATTACATGTTACATTTTTAGTTTTTAAAGTTTCCTACACAAAAGATCTAGAAGTTATTCAAAATAAATATGATCTCCAAATAGGTTTTCAGATTAAAACTTCAAGGAAGTGAACAGAAGAAGAGCAGCACCCTTTTTTTTTTGGTTGTACTGTGATAATTTGGGGCAAAGATGCCTAAGAAAGTGATAGGAGACAAATACATCAGAATAGAACACTAGTGTAACAACTGAAAGAGCAGATGTCTCAAAAATAGTGTCATATTCTACATTATTTTCCACAGAAAGATCCTGAAAGCTACAGAATCTTTAATTTTTGGTGCCCATTTTTCCAGTGTCCTTAATTGTGACAGACTGGTTAAGTTTCCAGTCAGGTTATAGAAGAGAACAAAAGTAATTAAGCAATCAGATTCCAAATCTCATTATCTGACACAGAGGAGAGGCGATCCCAAGAGAAAGTGTGCTCATGTGACCTGGCAAAATGACTGTCTAGAATTACAGGCAACAGCCACAAATTCTATGCAGTTATTATCATCTCTGTAACAGTGTTATCTACTGTGGACAGAAAGGTGAATGGAGGAAAATACAACAGACTGATTTAGTGTCAGGGATCATAAAAAGGCCACCCACTCATTATCTCTGAGAGAGCATTAATTTGAATAGGCTACCAGACAGTGTTCGTCCCCCCTCCCCATTTTTCAGCCAAATAGATGATGATCAAATCTGAGGATATCACAATTTATAACACACTATTGCATTTGCTTCAAAATTCAGACCATCTGCTTCATATTATAGCATAAGCCTATCTCATGTAGGATTGCTCTAGGAAATAAGCAATTGTTATCGTTGTTAACTACCATTTCACACAATTGCATCTAGGAGCACTTTTTCCACTGGCAGCAAACTTTTTTAAAAGGAATTAAATCTGAAAGTGTATGAATTGCCCTCAAAAGGTCACTTCTATGCAGAAATATTACACCAGGGGTCGGCAACCTTTCAGAAGTGGTGTGCCGAGTCTTCATTTATTCACTCTAATTTAAGGTTTCGCATGCCAGTAATACATTTTAACTTTTTTAGAAGGCCTCTTTCTATAAATCTATAATATATAACTAAACTATTGTTATATGTAAAGTAAATAAGGTTTTAAAAATGTTTAAGAAGCTTCATTTAAAATTAAATTAAAATGCAGAGCCCCCCGGACCAATGGCCAGGACCCAGACAGTGAGAGTGTTACTGAAAATTGGCTCGCATGCCACCTTCGACACGCGTGCCATAGGTTGCCTATCCCTGTATTACATGGTCTTTTTAGAAGAGTGGACATTCCATAATCCTTTGCAAACAAAGTATTGTATATAAGAGGATAAAATATGGCAGCCATATAGTATAAGTTATTTTAAGTTTGTTTTTCACATATTGTAAAATTCAAATATTCACTGCCAAGGAATTTAAGTTTTTTTTCTTTAATGTACAAGAAACATATGTACATATCTTTGCAGTTGCTAACACAGATTGAAAGAGATTTCCAAACAACCAAATAAATGGAAAATTAAGGATCTGACTACACAGGAACTAGACACCCATGTTTGCCTTTGCCAGCCAACTCAGGTTCACAGGGCTTAGGCTGCAGGGCTGGTTCATTGCTATGTAGACTTCTGGGCTCGAGCAAGCCCAGAAGTCAACCCAGCAATAAAACGGCCCCATAACCCAAGGCTGGAGCCCATGGGCCTGAATCGGCTGGGAAAGGCCAGCCATAGATGGCTAATTCATGTGTAGACATACCCTTAAATCATTAGAAGTGCAAATCAAATCTCTGGATTTCTATGCAAGTGTAGCTCAAATGGTCTCTTGCTTGTATATTAGTATTTTATCATTTGTCATGAGCAAAAAACATGGTGATTTAGTTTGAAGTATAAACCAGTATAATATTATTAAAAATGATCCAACAATTTAATTAATGTATAAAAACCACCTCAATAGTCACTTACTGGCTGATTCCTTCAAATGAAGCTTCCCTGGAGATGTTTCCACTATCAGTATTAACACCACGCTGAAGGGGAAGATGAAAAGACAAGTATTTTAAAATAAATTCATTGACAGAACCCATTACTTACGGTCTTTTAGAAAGCTTACTTGTAAATATAATTTGAATGATTGCATAAAATCAGTAAAAGGTAAAAAAACAAGGTTACATGCTCACATTTAGACACAAACACCTCTACCCTGATATAACGCTGTCCTCGGGAGCTAAAAAATCTTACCGCATTACAGGTGAAACCGCATTACATCGAACTTGCTTTGATCTGCTGGAGTGCGCAGCCCCGCCCTCCTGGAGCACTGCTTTACAGTGTTATATCCGAATTCATGTTATATCATGTTGCATTATATCAGGATAGAGGTGTATAAATAGTTATTCATTACTGAAGAGACAGAAGGAACTCAAGTTGACATGTGTTGCCTCGAAAAGCAGGCCTAAGCTTCTCTTTTCTAAAATAGTTTGGTAGCAATTTTTTGGGGGGGGGGGGAGAACAAAGGGCAAAAGAGGTTTGTCCTGTAAACAAGACAGTAATGGGTGGGAGCAGAATAAGAACTGTATTAAGAAGGTTTAAAACACCCTTCCTTGGAAAGATGTAATTCCATATTGCCTTGACAACTCTTGTTCCATAAATTGGAGTGCCTCTCTACTACAGCTTGCCATTCACACAAGAAGCATGAAATACACCATTCTGGCTGCTACATAGCACTGCTGACATGTCAGGTTTGTGGGGAAATCACACAGAGCAGCACTGCCTTTCCAATACCAATGGAGGAGAGGCACAAGTGCAGGACTTCTGCATAACTAAGCAAAGAATGTTCTTTGGATCAGCATTCCTCCAGAGCTCAGGGAGGGAAAGCAGCTCAGAGAAGTAGGAAGTTTTGAGTGAAACAGACCCAGCAGAAAGGGAGTTGCTCAACCTCCACAAAAATAGACAAATAATGACAGTCATGTACCAGTCCCAACAGAATACTGGAAAGTTGAAGAAGGGGAAAGGACAGCTCTAAACATCATAACACTTTACCCTGGGAAGAAGTGGGTGAGGGGTGAAAAGCATTGTAACTCCACCCTCCCACCTTGGAGTTGTGTGAAGGTTATGTTGTAATCTAAAGCGGGATCTAGATAGTAACTTGATCCCATTCTCATACTACTGAAGGAAAACTGCCCTGAGCCCCTGCCTCGTCATACAGAAAGGCAGTACTTTAATTTCTTTAAGCCCCAGTCCGAGGATTCAAAGACGCAAGTGATGTGGTCAGAACAATGGGAAAGCAGGATGTGATTTTGCAGCATTTTTAATGGACTTGAGGGAGGCGATGTGGGTGTCAAGTGGGCTTCCTGTACATTAAGTCTGAAACTACCACATGGATAAGAGTTTTGGTAGTAGGACACAGGGAAGAAGGGACAGGATTTAGCAACTCACTGACTGAATGTGAGGAGAGAGGAGAAAGGCTAGTCAATTATACAAAGATGGCTAACTTCAAACTGGAGAATGGTGAAATTAGCCTCTGGGATGGAGAAGGGACAAAGAGGACGCATAATGAGCAGATGTCTCAGATTAATTCATCTGTTTACTGAAGAGCAACTGGGTAAGTATTCTCCAGGAATGACAAATATGACTTACCAATGTAAGAAGAACTGAGGGTTTCTTTGAAGCCAAGACACTGGTTATCTAAAAGAACAGGATTGCAGTTACAGTACATTTTTTTTCCTATCCACATCATATATCATGATTTTATTATGGACAATTTGCTTCTTGTCAATGTTATATGTGTTAACCTTAGAAAGGTACTAACATTTCAAGCCTGCTAAAAGAAGTCACCTCATATGTTCTGCTTGTTAGGCAAAGGCAGCAATACAACTGGTGAAAAGTATCAATCAATCAATCAATCAAACCTTTTGCTGTAAAAGAGATACAATAAAAAAGGTTAAACACCAGAACACAGCCAAAATAACATGACTAATCTCATCTGACTTATCATAGGTCATATCCAAAATTGATTCTATATCAATTAAACAAATATCATGAATCAGAAATATAGTCAACAAAAATGATGAAGTAGTTTCAGGCCCTAAACTTCCTTGACAAATTTTGTGGATTTGTCATTTTTTGTGATTTAAAAGAAGTTTTTCTTCCATCCCCCATCATGTTGCTGTGTGAAAGACCTATGCAGGCAGGGGAAATGGACTAACTAGCTGATGGAGGAAACAGTGATACTCCCTATATTCAAAGTGCTGTCAAGTGCACAAAGTAAACAAACTGGAAAAGAGAAACGTTTCTCTGATCTCTTTCAGATTCAATAACCTTATGTCACTTGTTAAAAGAGTCGTTAAAAACATATTCAGACAGAAGGGTGGTTTTTAAGTTGGTGTCCTTTTAAGACACATGCAACAACTGCACTGCAAGATTAAATCTATTGCCATTATTTGGAGAGGAAATGTGCGAGAGCTGAGAAGGGTTTTTTCTATGAAGACCCACATAATAGGACATGGAAATCAGGAATTACAGCAGGAAAAGATGTGTGCTACTACATATAAAAAGACAGTATGCATTAATGTTATTACATTATCGTGTGCTGAATATTTACACTTATTCTCACTGAGTCATCTTTTCTTGATTAAAAACTTCTTTACAATATCCCCAACTTCCTTTAGCATCTTTGACGTATTTATAAATTGAGGCTACAATAGGTCTTTCATTTCCACTGGGTGTGATTAAAAGCTTACACTCTTCAACTTGTTCCATTTGTATGCCCCAAGAAATTGAAGTAAAACGCAGTATTGTTATTTCCATAGATTGCCTTCCATCACAGAATAGCTTATGTCAACTCAACAGCCACATTTCCCAAGACTAGATATCACTGGGATTCTACTGGTTCTATAAGAACAGTCACAGTTAAATGCCCTGGGTTTGTTTCACATCGAGGCCAACATTTCTCAATAAGCCTGGTTTCCTGACTATTTAAGAGGAAATGAGAAACACACAATATTTATCAGCCGTCTCACTAGTCTGCCTTTACATTAAAGTCAATTCTTACCCTACCACCTATTTGAGAAGAGAACATTGGGGTCACAGACAGATATACTTTTAATATGGCTGCACACATATGGGTGCTGAGATATGCATTCATTGATCCAATAAATGAACCACATAACTAGGACGAGGATATTTCACCAAATTTGCATCAATTTGTTACCAGTTTGCTCCAATAACACACATCACATGAAGTGAAAAACTAAATGCATAGTCACAAGTACATTACATATCAATACTGCAATGTTTTTTACAGATCTATTGTATTTTCTAACCTTCATGAGATACTGTGACTATTACAGACTTTCCAGCAGTATCCATCATCGAAGAATCTGGTACAGATGCTCAACCAATGAATTCAAGTCAAAGATGCTAACACAGTGGATAACCAAGGTGTCAGGGGTGCTGGAACTAAGGGTGCTGGGGGTGCGGCAGCACCCCCTGGCTTGAAGTGGTTTCCATCATATATTCAGGGTTGAAAGTTTTGTTCACTGGTTTTCAGCACTCCCACTATAAAAACTGTTCCAATGCCACTGTCTAGAGTCATTTTACAAAAGGTATTTACAGGTCTAGTGGAATTTACAGAGGCACCTAATGAGAGTAAGGTACCTAGTGGGATTTCCAGAAATGCCTAAGCAAGTTAGGTACTTATCTCCATCTTTTGCTGCCTAAACACCTTTGCAAATCAGGCCCCTAATGCCTTGACATTGGGGAAGTGTATGTTCCTAGCAGAATGGACAAGCATTGTATCCAAAGTCTTTGAAAAATGAAAGACTGCTTGCATAATCCAGGAATATCTCAAAATATGTACATATTAACTGACTAAATAAATACATGAACAAAGGGAGAGCTCACCTTCGAAAGGACTGAAGAATTTTCACACAAGCCACTTTTCCTTTCTAAGCACAGAAGTTAAAAAGCTAAAGCGTTCTTGAATGGTGTTTATATAATGTATATACAATGTATTGTCACAGAGTTCCTACAGTCCATTCTGACTCGGCTAACCTAGTACCTGGCAATTTTGTCAAATACAGACAGGTTCATATTACAGAGAAATACAATACTGCAAAACTTCACTGGCCTATGACTTAAGATTGCATACTCCAGGGAGAAAAATGTCGATACATGGGCTTACAAATTAACCCAAATTAAAGAGATCCACATTCCTTCCTCGGTAAAATTTTAAACACTGAGACACAATATAAAGATACATGATAATGGCATTTGCTGATAGGAGACTGCACACCAAATGTCAATAAATGTGTTTCTTGTAAAGAAGCATGTGTTCCTACTTGCAATTGCTTGCCTTGACTTCTGTATTCTACACATCAAGTCTGGTAACAAGAAACTATGATTCCAACTCAAATGCGTCAAGCAGCAATCTCTTCACAGCTTCCCCAACCCACAGTTAAGGAAATACACTAGCACAACCACAGTTTAGAGATAATTTCAATATGAAGATGAAATGAAAGAAACTGTCTCCACAGCTGGTAAAAATAAGATTTTGGGTCTGGCAAGTCAGGTTAGCATCCTGCAGGGGACAGAAATAGCAAGATCTTCCTTTTTAAGCTGCTCTCCATAAGACTCACTACAGAGTTTGGCAAACATGCTGTCATAATCCTGCTGAGCTTTCCTACTGAAAAAAATAAACTAGCCAGGTGCACAAAACCATAACATCCACTCTAAAACAACTATGCAAAGAGAACCTTAAGTGTGCAATTAATACCCATATTTAAAAATACATGAATACAAGAGAAAGCAATATTTGAATAAATAATTCAATGAAAAATTAAAATATTTTACATTCAAACAGCTAATCAAAATTTAATACATTTCATGAAATAGGGATAAAGAGGAAAGTTTATGTTTACTAATCAAGCATTTGGAACCATTTCCCTGCTGCAAGCTTCTAAGGGCCAAGGAGGCATTGCTAGCCTATTGTCAGGCAATTTGTCTGTCTTTTCCTCACAGGTCCCCAGAACCTTTCAGAATCATGCCCAATGAACCTTTTTATTAAATAAAGAGAATATTAAAAAGTGTCTCTGAATTGGTCTCAATGTACAATCCAATAAAACAACAGCATCATATTTTATAGAGTTTTAGAAAAGTTCATAAAACAAATGTCATTATTCAGGAACTGGAAGTAGGACTAATTAATTAGGAAATGAAGACAACATATTTAGTGGAACAAGGGTTTTTTTTTAGAAAGCTACTGCCATACTTTCAGAACCACCATTCATTTTGTAATCGTCGGGAAAAATATTAGGAAAAGCAGACACTCACCTCATCTGTATAGTGTACTTCATCCACAGCATATTTCTTCTTGAAATATTCAGGAGGATGAATCCTTTAGAATACAATAAAAATACAATAGTTGGTGTTAGCCATATTATAAAATTAAATAGTTTAGGTTATGAAAGATGACACAGTGCCCAGGTTATTAGCACAACGGTATCATCATAGATATAAACAAATCAAGAATAATAATGTTAATAAACACTGATGTTTCAGTACAATAGCTCATAATAAAATTTACTATGGTTACATTACTTTAAGGTTTTGACTAGTCCACGTCTGAAACTCAGACTTCTTAGTCTCCTCCAGTCTAGAATGTTCTGTATTCCCAGAGAAATCCTCCTTGTTAGAGTTGTGAATTGTGCCACATTCAATTGTGTCCAAATTTTCAAAAGGCATGGAAACAACTTGGCACAAGTGAGTTTTTCACTAACTGATGAGTCCCAGTGATGAATCAACAAGTAAGTTCTAAATCACATCCCTTCCCACCATCACCTGCAAAAGGAACGACTAGTCTACTTTCACGCAAAAAGTAATCACCACAAATCAGATGTAAAATTTGTGGGAGGGTTTTTTGCCAGTCTAATAAATGGAGAAATTACTGATAACAGAAGAAAAACTTTTAAAATCCCAATACTCCTTTAAGTGACCTTCCCCATGGCCTCTTCTCATTAATGTTTGTGAGGTACAGAAAAATACATTATTTATCTTGCCTTCTTTTGCAGAAATTTTTAACATTTTATTTAAACATAACTCGAATTCTAGTCCCTTTCTATACTTAACGTTTTATAATTATTTTACCTCAGAGGTCTTTGCATACTCTGCATTCATTAGCAAGGTTTCTTTTCCCCTCATTCCTCAAATATTTAATTAAATAAATATTCCAACCACGTTGGGAATAAATTTAACATTTATAATTTTGGCTCTATTTAACAGTTAAACCCTAACTATGAACCCAGTTAACTTATGGTCACTGTTCTTTAATGCTCCACTGCAGTGCCTCCAAATTATCATTTATGTCCTCCTGCATTGTTCAAAGCAGTGATCCCCAAGCTTTTCATCTGGCAGGTGCCAGATGAAGGACCGTGGCAGTAGAGGAACACCCGCTGAATTTTGGCAGCATTTCAGCAGCGATGCCTCTCAATGACGTCACTTGTCGGCGGCAAGCGGCGTCATCGAGAGGCATCACCACCAAAATGCTGCAGAAATTCAGGGGCGACGCCTCTCGATGACACAGTTGTCAGCAGCAAACGGCGTCATCGAGAGGCATCGCCACCGAAATGCTGCAGAAATTCGGCGGCATTTTGGCAGATGTTCCACCACGGGCCAGGACGCTGGCGCATTTAGATGGCGCCCGCAGGCACCGCGTTGGGGACCCCTGGTTCAAAGCAAAGCTGAGAATTGTTCCTGATGATGTGTAAGTAATTCCTATATTATGCTCACAAATGTGCTGGATTTTATTCCTTTCATTTAGCACAATTTAAGTCAGAGTAGGTCAGATCCTATAGTATACTAGCTCTTCTATTTTTGCAAACTTTTTTTTGTCCTTTGATCAGTAAATTCTCCTTTACTATTGTGTGGTCTATGGGAAATTGCTGATAATTCACTGCCAAGGTATTCTCTCACATACTGACAAACTTGCTTTTGAAGAGCGAGCTTCTCTTTCCTCTCTCTAATCTTTTCTAAAATCATCAATACTTAGTTCACTTTTTTCTGTTTGATTTATTGTAGCAAAATGAAGTCACTGAAATGGGTCATATTTAAAATGCCCCCACTCTTGTCGGTTGGATTTAATTATTCCAGGACAAATTTTCAGGATTATGTGCCACAGCTGCACTGCCTCCTGCTTCACTGCATTTAGACTCTGCTTGGTATAAGGAGTTGGCTCCTCTTTGGAATGTTTAAGGCTCTGCCTTAGTTACTTCTCCTTTCTCTGCCTTACTTCTCCCTTCTAGCTATTCTATACTCCACACTGAAGAGTGAAGTATCCTCACCTCTTCCCAAAATCAAGGCTCCCAATGGATTATATGTGAGGAACTGCCCTGTTCCAAAGCAGAAAGACAGACATAAGGGGCATGAAGAAGGTTCTAGGTAGACACACTACAGCAGTGGTGGGCAATCTGCGACCTGCCACTTCCCACAGCACCCACTGGCCAGGAACAGCAAAACGAGGCCATTGGGAGTTGCACGGAGCTGTGCCTGTGGACAGTCAACGTCAGCAAAATGTGGCACATCAGGGTAATCTGACTGCGGGCCATGGGACAGGTTGCGCACCACTGCTCTACAGTAAAGCAAACTGCTGCTCCACAAAGAGACAGCAAAAATTCTCAGGGGGAAGTGGGGGCAAAGATGACTTTATGCCACCTAGCTGCTTAGCCTCTCCATGACAGTCATTCAGCTGAAGCCTTTTATATCCACGCCCTGGTCAACTCCTCCAGTTTCTCCCATGCCATTCTAGATACTATTCCCTTCCTCCCCAAAAGCACTGCTGCTTCACTAAACTCCACCTCCTCTCCATTCCACCCACTACACATCTGGAATCCCATCCAAGGAAATTCATGGCAGTGTAACTACATTGACCAAGTCACCCTGATGTAAACCCCTAACGTAGATGTGCTGCAAAGCAGGGGATCAAATTAATTCAGTAACATATTGAGGCAAGCAGTACTGGGGTAAACCCCATTTGGTGCAGGAGCAGCATGGACACACAGGGGTTATGCATCAGTGCCACTACATTGATACAGTTACATCGATGTAAATTTCCTTTACAGAGACAGGTTTTAGATTTCATTTTTGACTAACATAAATGCAAAGGAAGTTAAAGTTTTACACTGTCAAAATCACAGGGAATGACACTTCAGAGGATGCTGACCAGCAGCATGTTATTTGCAATTAGATTTATTTTCAAATATGTTTAAAATTTTATTTGTGTTGAGAAATACTCATCTTTGTAACTCTGAGGTAGCTAGGCTAAGCTAAGTATTTACTGTTTTCAGCTGTTTTGAAATACTGGTTGTGGACTGCTGGTTTCAAACTTCGGCTCAATCGCTATAGAGCATTACAAGAAAAATGAATGCAGCAAGTCATAAATTAATTAGAAGGATTACTTGAGTGGAAGATATGATTCCAGTACTATTGGATCTAGTCTCCCCTAACCAATGAGTAATAAAAGAAGAAATAACCTATTATGAAAGGATATTCAGAAGACTTTATGTAAAAATATTTATTTTGCCCAGGATTTTTAGAATCAGCAGTTAAGCAGGGATGGTAAAAAACACATACAGGACAGGGTGCCCAACAAAAGAAATTACCAGACTCCATTCAATGTAATTCTATAGCTCACAGTCTAGACACACTAGTAATTTGCACAATTCAGTTATTATTATTCTTATTCAAAAGATATTTCAGCAGTTGACCTCGGGATATTTTAAAATAAATTGTGGGTCCTTTTTATGTGCCATCTGGATACTTAGCTTTTAGGGTGCACTTCGTTCATGTTTTCATGCTTTTTTTGACAACCATGAGGGCTAGAAACAACAGTTACTAACCTTTCATAACTATTGTTCTTTGAGATGTGTTACTTATGTCAATTCTACATTAGGTGTATGTGCACCGTTGCTGGAGATTTTACCCTCAGTGATATCTGTTGGGCCAGCTCTAGTACCCTCTCGTGCCATGAGCTTAGGCACCAGTATTAGATGCACCACCAGACACACAGCCTCTCAGTTTCTTCTTGCCAGCCAACTCCAACAGAAGGGTAGGAGGGTAGATCATGGAATGGACATGAGTAACACATCTCAAAGAACAGTTACAACATATTAGTAACCGTTTTTTTTTCTTTGAGTGCTTGCTCATGTCCATTCCACATTAAGTGGCTAACAAGCTGTATCTCAGAAAGTGGGCTTAGAGTTCATGGACATGCTGACTGCAACACTGCCCTTCCAAACCTAGTGTCATCTCAAGCCTGTTGGATGATGGTGTAGGTAAAGGTATTCACCCATGACCAAGTTGTAACCCTGCAGATGTCTTGGATTGGAACTTGCATGAGGAACACTGCTCAAGATACCTGAGCTCTTGTGGAGTGAACAGTTATCATGGCCAGAGGTAGGACATTTGCCTGCTCATAACATGCCCAAATGCAGGTTATCATCCAGGATAAGATCCTCTGGGCTGACACTGGAAGTCCTTTCATCCTTTCTGCTTCTGCTAAAGAGTTGCATGGATTTGTGAAAGGATTTAGTCCTAGAAGATGAGGGCACACCTAACATCCAGTGAATGAAGCTGCCATTCTTCTGAGTTCTTGTGATGCTTCAGGAAGAAGACTGGCTGGAAAATAGCCTGCTAGCTATGAAACTGCAAAACCGCCTTTGGCAGGAAGGCGAGTGGACTTTATCCTTGAAGAACATCATGTATGGTGGTAAGGGCCTTGATTTCAGAGTTATTTCTGGCTGAGGTTATCTCAACCAGGAAGAATCATAGAATATCAGGGTTGGAAGGGACCTCAGGAGATCATCTAGTCCAACCCCCTATTCAAACCAAGGCTAATCCCTAGACAGATTTTTGCCCCAGATCCCTAAATGGTCCCCTCAAGGACTGAATTCACAACCCTGGATTTAGAAGGCCTGTGTTTAAACCGCTGAGCTCTCTCCCCCAACCTTCCAAGAGAGAAGCAGTAGAGGGCACAATGCTAGTGGTTTGAAGGAAGGACAAGTGAGCCTTGACAGAACTAGGTTTAAGTGCCACACAGGGGTGTGCACACAGGGTGGCACGTGGGGGTATTCAAGGGGGCACCTGCACTCCCAGTAATCATCTCCGCAACCACCCGCAGCTTCTATCCTAGCCCTTGATCTGTGATTCCCTCCCCCAAGCCCATCCTCCCCCATTTCTACCAGGGTGGGAGTTGGACTGAGCAGAGCCGAAGAGACATGCCTGGGAACGGCACTGCAGCTAGTGCTCTCAGTGAGCCCCACTAGATGGTGGTCAGAGCAGGGAAGCTGGGCTGGCTGCAGAGTTCTGTGAAAGGGGGTGTGGGAAACCTGCTGAGTCCCATCCCCTCCTTGCCCACAGCCTCCAGTAGTGTTTGGAGCCTGGGACAATGGGGAAGCAGCAGGGGGCTGGGGTGATAGTTGGGGAGCCTGAGGAGGTAGCGGGAGTTGATGGAACCCGGACTGTCAGTAAGTCCCTGGCCACTGTAAAGGCCTCTGGAGCTGACGGTACCATCAATCTGTGGTGCTGCAGTGGCTTCAGGGCTTTGGCAGAGCATACCACACTAGACTCAGTGCTCTGGGAGGAGTCGAGACCGTGGGTGAAAGAATGGCCCAGCACAGGTCGCACTTCACTGACTTCACCATGTCTGTCTTTCTTCCGCACGGCTGAGCGCCCTCTGTCAGCGCACTGCTTTTTGTGCTTCTTCCTTGGTACTGGAGATAGGCAATGGTGGTGGGAAGTATACGGTGTTGGAGGAGCACTTCATACCAAGGGCAAAGTGCTCGGTGCAGAATCAGAACAGCTTGGCTCTGAGGCTGGTCCGAGAGCCACTTCCATTACAATAGCTTTCAGTCTTATCTCTCTATTCTTTTTTGTGCAGGCTTTAAAGTCTCAACAAATCTGACAGTCTTTCATGTAAGTTTCTCCCAAACAAACATTTCAGACAAATGAAACATGGGTCACTCACGGGCACAGATTTGCCACATGCAGTGCAAGGTTTGAACCCCGGGGACCAGGGCATGCTCAGCCCCAAGGGCAAAGAGAGCCCTGGGATGACAGGAGAGAGGGCATTCTACACTATTTACACTAACATGATCTACAATATTATATATAATATATATATAAAATATTGTAGATCATGTTAGTGTAAATATTTAGAACACACACACATACACACACATACATACATATACACATACACACATATACACATACACACACACAAAAAACTATATTTGAAACTAACTAACAGAATACAAAATCACTGAAAAGAGCTGTTCCAGCAGCCACCCTGGGCAGGATGAAGGAATTGAGAGGGTAGGTAGCTGGCAGTGCCCCTTATACCGGTGCATAAGCATGTGGCACCAGAGGGTGCTAGAGCCAGCCCGACAGATACTACTGAGGGAAAAATCTCCAGCAATGGTGCACACAGACCTAACATGGAATGGACATGAGCAAGCACTCAAAGAAAAATGTGTATTTTTTAATGAAAGCTCAGATTCTCACAATCTCTTTATTTCAGCAGCTGGGACTTTAAAACACAACAAATATCATGAGTTTCACACACACACACAAATCACTGTTCCGTGCAGAGGCTTCTGTATTGACTGTGTAAATACTGCAGGATAAGGCATAAGGTGTTTGTAATGCTCACAACAACATCATCATCATCATCTTATAGCTGAGCGGGGGCCAGGTTCATCGTGCTATGGCATCTGCACAGGTAACCCAGGCTTACGAAAAAAGGCTTGGTTTGTTTGCCGTTGACTTCAGGGAGGGAGGGATGGAGGTAAGTGTATCATGGGAGGCTAAGGCCATTTTCCCATAATTACCCACGCCAATGTTTTGGCCCCATAAGGCATTGCAAGCCCAACCCAAAATTCCACTCAGCTATGTGCACTGTGAGACAGCTACCCACAGTGCAGTGCTCCGTGCGCCAATGCAAGCCTTGCTAGTGAGGATGCACTCTGCCAACACAATGAGTATAGTGTGGACACACAACATTGACTTGCTTAAATTGGAGGCTCAATGTCAACTTACTTGAAGTTGACTTAACTTTGTAGTGTAGACATGGCCTAAAGGGAAGAGAGGTGATGAGAAGGAGGGTTTTTGTGGTAAAGAAATTGGATACAAGTCATATCAGATCCTAAATTACAAGAAAGTACTTTAAAAAAAAAAAAAAAAAAAGTCATGCCCCAGTTTCCATCCCAGACAGCTCACTCACAAGAACCACCATCAAAAGAGCGGGTATAGAGAGCCAGCATTAGAAATTTGCTAGAATTCTAGCAGATAGACAGTATGCGGAATGACTAGACATTCATTTAGTATAAATTTCAAGTTTTATTTGCTTCTCTACTTCTCATCCAGCCCAACTAAATTCATAATTGTATGTGGGGCAGTGTTTAAATCAGTAAAGTAGGAATCAGTAACCCAGAGCTAAAGCCTGACCCTACTGAAGTCAATGGGACTTTTGGCAGTGCTTTCACTGGTTTGAGAAAGTCCATCCCACGACCCCTCGAAGCAGACATAACTTCTCTCTATTTTTCCATCAGGGAAATAGATCTAACAGTATATCTACAAATATACCACTAGATTTTGTTTATTGTTTCAGTTACTTTAAATAGTTGTATGATGGACATAACCAAATATCACAAACTTATCTTAGCAGTTCTATTAACTGTGCTGTGTCTTCTATCTTGAAACCCAATAAAACCTTGATTCCATTGATTAAAACTACTTTAAAGCTACACTTGACTACATTGCACAATAATTCAAAATAACTTCAAATCTTAAGAGATTTAAGATTTTTTTATACTATCTTGCATGACTTTCTCATAAACAAACTAGAGAAATACAACCTAGACGGAGTTACTATCAGGTGGGTGCAGAACTTGTTGGAAAACGGTTCCCAGAGAGTTCACTGTCAAGCTGGAAGGGAATATCAAGGGAGGTCCCTCAGGGATCGGTGCTGGGGCCGGTTCTGTTCATTATAGTCATCAATTATTTAAATAATGGCATAGAGAGTACACTTACAAAGTTTGAGGATGATACCATGCTGGGAGGAGCCTCCAATTTAAGCAAGTGTTTTGGAGGATAGGATTAAAATTCAAAATGATCTGGACAAACTGGAGAAATGGTCTGAAGTAAACAGGATGAAATTCAGTCAGGACAAATGCAAAGTATTTCACATAGGAAGGAACAATGAGCTGCACACATACAAAATGCAAATGACTGCCTAGGAAGGAAAACTGTAGAAAGGGATCTAGAGGTCATACTTAGGACCCTACCAAATTCATGGCCATGCAAAATGCATCATGGACCATGAAATCTGCTCTCCCCCTGTGAAATCTGATCTTTTGTGTGCTTTTATCCTATACTATACAGATTTCACAGAGGAAACCAGCCTCTCTCAAATTGGGGGTCTTGACCTAAAAGGGAGTTGGGGGGGGGCACCAGGTTATTTTAGGGGGGGTTGTGGTATTGTCACCCTTATTTCTGCACTGCTTTCAGATCTGGGTGGCTGGAGAGCAGCAGCTGGTAGCCAGGCACCCAGCTCTGAAGGCAGCCCCTGCCAGCAGCAGCGCAGATAAGAGTAGCAATACCGTACCATGCCATTCTTGCTTCTGCGCTACTGCTGACAGCTGTGCTGCCTTCAGAGCTTTGCTCCTGGCCAGCAGTCACTGCTCTCCAGCTGCCCAGCTCTGAAGGCAGCACCACTGCCGGCAGAAGCATGGGTAGCAGTACTGTGATCCCCCCATAGAAACTCCTTTATGAGTCAGGACCCGATAAAACACATCACCATGAAATTTCAGATTTAAATAGCTGACATCATGAAATTTAAGATTTTTAAAATCCTATAACCGTGAAATTGACCAAAATGGATGGTAAATTTGGTAGGAACCTAATCATAGTGAATCACAAGCTAATTAATATGAGTCAAGAGTGCAACACTGTTGCAAAAAAAAAGCAAATATTCTGGCACGTATTAGCAGGAGTGTTGTAAAGCAAGACAAGAAGTAATTCTTCTGCTCCATTCCACCCTGATAAGGCCTCAGCTGGAGTACTGTGTCCAGTTCAGGGAGCTACATTTTGGGAAAGATGTGAAAGATGTGAACAACTGGAGCAATTCCAGAGGAGAGCAACAAAAATGATTCAAGTTCTAGGAAACATGACCTATGAGGAAATATTGAAAAAAAATGGGTTTGTTTAATCTGGAGAAGAGAAGATGGGGGCAGGAACGGGAACATGATAACAGTTTTCAAGTCCATAAAAGGTTGGTACAAGGAGGAGGGAGAAAAACTGTTCTCCTTAACCTTTGAGGATAGGACAAGAAGCAGCAGCAAGGGAGGTTTCGGTTAGACATTTGAAAAAAAATCCTGTCAGGGTAGTTAAGCACTGGAATAAATTGCCTAGAGAGGTTGTGGAATCATCATCGGAGATTTTTAAGACCAGGTTAGACAAACACCTGTCAGCGATGGTCTAGATAATACTTAGTCCTGCTATGAGTGCAGAGGACTGGACTAGAAGACCTTGGGAGGTCTGTTCCAGTCCTACGATTCTATAAAGATTTGAAATTACCATAAGAACTTCATTAAACTTTTCATTTTACTTTAAAGTCCTTTATGGCAAGAGTATATAATGCAAACATGATGAAATAGTGTTTTAGTTTTCAGAACTCTAGTCTAGAGAGCTACGTATAATAAAATGTATCCAAATTACAAGTGATGAATGCTAAATTAAAAGTTGTGAGCAGAATTTATGAGATGACAACTGTTGTTGAATGAAATGCATGTATCTAAGCCAATTTCTAATATTTTGATACCTTTTATACTGATTTTTTTTATTTTTGCTTAGATCTGTAAACATTGTTCCTACCAACCATCAATATGTAATCAGTTACTTCTACTGATTACATAACAGTAACAGTAGAAATACATAAAACTTTTCACATGAATCTTTTAAATTTTTTAGGACAGTTTTCTTTTCTGATTTTTCGGTGAATCTATTTTCGGTGGAACTCACTTTAATTTTTTGGCATAAGCCCTTGTGTTGAATCTCACTTTTATCAAACAGTAATAGGACTATTATGAAAAACAATTACTTTTCTGGTTGAGAAAAATTGTTTACATCTATTAAGATACTTTTCAGTTACCCAAAGTTGAAGTAACATAGTCTGGAGTCAATTTCAAATGCTTTCTGCCTAAACAGAGGCTTAATTTAAAAAACTAGAAAGTCATAAGTTCCCTTTGTGACATTTTAAATTTTATTTTTTAAAAAGGGCAGAGATAAAAAAAGTTGGAATAGTAGTTAATTTTTCAAGGTTTTTTAATGCTAATTACTGAAAAGTCATTTAAATGTCACCTTGTCAGCTAAGTATGCCCAGGCACCCTACAATAAAAGTCAGCTATAAAAGTAGCTCGGCAGCAGGCTGAATTAAAGAAATCTTAAATCTGATATTACGGACAGAGGAGACAGTTTGTAATTACTCAAATTTTCCTTTCTTAATATGTTAAGACTAACATCCTTAATACGTTAAGAACAACAACATGGATACCATTCAGCAATGCATTTAGCACTTGTTATTGTCTAAATATTATTTTAGTAATATTGTGACTATCTTTTGTAACTCAAATCAGGATACATCTGTACAAGCATTTTCAATACAGACTCATGGCCATTATTTTTCCTCATTCCACAAACAACCACCACTGAGGGAACTGGGTACAACAGCATATCCTGGACAGAATGGCAACTATAATAACTCGGCCTCACGGCTGAGGGATGAAAACATTATCTAAGTTGTATCTGCCAAATGAAAAGAGTTAATGTGTTTATCCACACGTTTTCCCCATATAATTAGAATATTTATTCCAATGGTGGCTCTGTGGACATTGTTGCCTGTAACATGCACAACTCCACTGACACCTGCAGGAAATGCTCCAGCAAATACAGCCAATAGAGTATGGCATAAGAACCAAGGCCACCTTTGAACCTAGAGACACCGTTCACACACAGAACAAGGAGATGAATGAATACTGAAAAGCTAACTGTGCACGGAGCATTTATTTTATTTTGTTATTGCATATTATTAAGAGACAGAATATATTTTCCTTAATAGGGGTTAAACCTTCTGCACTAAACCTAAAATAGGGGTGTTATCCTTCTGCACTCTTATTAAAAATGTAACAGCCATCTACGGTTTGCATCACTACACAATATTGTATTACTGTTGAAGCCCACTGATTCTGCAATGTCTAAATAAAATGTCATTCAGTTACAAAGTGGTGCAACAGACTTAATGTGGACTTTCTTGCTTTTGTCAGTTTATCCTATGTTATTTTCACATACATTTTTCATTTCACATAATGAGACTTGCAATAGGATTTCTATGGAATGATAAACACTGACAGTTCACTTTCACCATCATGGTATTCTAGCTTTTGCCTTAAGCTAACCCCTAAAACCCATTCAGCTGCATTCAACACTTCCTCCTAGTTATGTTCTCTTTTATTCAGCTTATTTAACTATGCAAATGGATTATAAACATCAGAAACCTAAATTTAATTTTTATATTTATTTTTCCAGCATAGGAAGAATCAATCCAACATTTTTGGAAAGTATAATTTACAGGTCAAAGAGACTTGATATGAGAAAGAAAATTTACATCTAAGTTATGTATGACTAACATGTACTATAACCAATCATGACATTATTTGATGGTTACACAGAACTCTGTGGTGTATTTTACACCGTGGCTTGTTTGTACATTGCAATTATGCAGAAAGGTCTTGCCTCACTGCTACATCCCAAAAGAAAGTAAGAATTATAAACACTATGTATTAAAGCAAGCTCAAAATATTAGATTATGCGTCTCCTGTGAAAGGAAGACACTAAATTAATATCATACAGTGTAGACAACAATGAAGTATTCCAGGCTATCTGGCCATCTACATGCTATTAATGAATATATAATAGGGTCAAAAAAGACTCAGCTGCAATTTCCAAAAGCTGAAGTCTGCCTTCAGTTAAAAATACTATTGTGATTCATTCAATTTACTTTAAAAAGGATCAGTAATACCTTCTAAATGAAAGTCAGCAACCATTTTGAGATTCTGTTAGTATGTGTCAGGGAGAAAGACAATAAGTTCTGAAAGGAGGCAAAACATGCCATACTAAAGAGCGTTTAATATGATTAAAATGTAGACCCATACGCTTTGTCCATTTACTTACTGTGTTAGCCTTAGGCTCCAAGCCTCTTGTAATAACGTCTCTTTTTAACAACATACAAGTGGTAATTATAAAAAAGATTTAACAAAGCTGGAGAAAAAAACAAAGTAGATGAATATGAGAGAGGCTACACAGTAAAACAAAGTCTAAAGGAACAGGGCTATGCAAGATGCTTCTCAGCGTAAAGAAATCCAAGAACAGTTCCTTAAAAGATCCTGCACCTATTATGTTCTCGATTACGTGAGAAGTTATTGAAGCTCTTATCCCTTTAATGAGAATAAGGGAATTCTGAAAGCTTTGAGAGAGTAGAGCTAAAGCCAGCAAGCTGTACAGTCAAGAGTATTTCTTCTTTAAGGAAAAAAAAATATTTATATGCAATAGTATCACTTTCTCCACTCCAAATTAACTTTCAAGTTCATAGCAACAGATTTAACCCACTAGATTCTAGTAAAAAGAGTATATGAATATGTGAGTCTACTTAACGTATCTTTACGCAGCACAAATTAGCCCAGTAACTAGAAAATCACTAAACAAAACAGGTCACGCAGTAATCCCTCTTCCCACCTTTCAAAATTTACGCACATGCATGCAAACACGCACATAAATGAGTTCAGGATGCAAAGTAGACAAGAATAGCTCCTAAAATTAGGCCCCAAAGGGCAAAAACAATAAGTGATCTCTCATCCCTAATATAGAATGATCTTAAAACTAAGAAATTATAGTGAGATTGTATACGAAGAATAAGAACCTTGCCAATAATTAGACAAACTGAACAGAAAACAACAACAACCATATAGAAATGGAGTAAGAGATGAGATGCAAGAGGGACATTTTAATGCTGTCAAGAAACTCACCCCTCATTACAATAGCATCAGGTTAACAGATGGCGAAATGTTAACAAAACAAGAGGTTGTCAAGAACTGCTAGAAGGAACACAGGAGGCTTTACAAGACACCAACAGATGTTCCTGGCTCTGTCAAAAACAACACACTCACCTATGCATGAAAAAAGGAATTTTACCTTTACAGAAAAGGCATGTGGGGGGGGGGGGGGAAGAAACTAGATATGGAATATAAAATAGCCCAAATGGGCTTGACAGTACCATGAGTTGGTACCCATTTCCCAATTGCGTCAGGCTTCGGTGCCAAGAGAAAAAAAAAGTCTCTTGCATACAAGTATGCAGCTTCACTCTGCTGCTTTCGATGGATTTCAAGAGTAAGATGGATTTTTGAGAAGCCATTAACCAAGCAGAATTCAAAAAGGAATTGAACTGAAGGTCAAAATGTTCAACCTGATGGGTTTGATTGAAAAAGGCAAAGTAATCGAATCTGCAACTTTAGCCAAGTCTTCTTGATTACTGGAGTGGTTGAGCCCACTCATATGCAAGAGGAGATGATACAAGACGCAGGACTCCCTAAATACCATTCTATAAACAATTTCTGGGCTCTGTTAGCCTGTAGTGCTCAGCGAATTAGAAATAATGCATTAAGGACTATTTCACACCTCAGACTACAATTCTGTCTGGCCCTGACAGTGACCAAACACTATAATGTGATTGTTCAGCTGGTGCAAGACAAATTGGCAGTCTCAATACTGTTCCTACTAGACTCTTCACATCACAAGAGTATCATCATCATCATAAATGGCACTCTTGGACTAAATATATATGATGCCTGAACTACCCTCTTACTGCTAGAGTTGGTGCCTCCACTACACGTACAAGCACATTGGCAGGATAGCCTTCAGAAGCTTGCACTGTTGTTGCCCAAATTGTGCCACTTTGAGAATAAAGGATTTTACTGTATTGAGTCGGCAATCGTGCAACTATACAAGTACTACCCTGAAGATATATCTTTTAATTTCTCAGTTCCAGGATATTTATGAAAGCCAGGATCTCAGGACTGCATGTAGTTTAACAATGTTCAATTAATGCACATTAGAGAGCTGTAGAAGACAGAACATTAAAAATTATAATAGTTGAACAAGATTGGCAAACAGGCACAATTTTGAGAAAAGGTGCCATCTCAACAGTGCTACAAGCATGGTATTAAGAGACTGTTGACTTGTTTGAGCTCTATATTTGATAGATTTTTAAAAATAGCTATACATTGAAGGTATTTTCTGGATTTTATTTAGAAAAAAATTCCACCACAAAACCAAAACCACTGTTTTGGCATGTCCTCTCCAGAGTGCATTGCAGCAGTTTCAAGTATTGTCACAACACACAACTGTCATCTTCAGTTGGGCTAGTATACAAAGAAATAGCATTCTGTACTTTTGTAGTGATTTTCAGAGATTTTCAAAGAGCTCTAAAAGGAGTGGGTCTCATTTCCCCATCATACAATAAGAAAACAAAGGCACAAAGAAGTTAAAATAACTTGCCCAAGGCCACACAATGAGTCATTGAGCAGAGAATAAGAACAGAATTTAGACCAACCCAAAGCCTTATCTACTGGCCCACGATCTCTCTCTGACAAACATATGAGGTTTGAGAATTTCTGACGTATAAGCAACAGGGTTGGGGAAAGGAGAGTTCAGAACAGAAGTTCAAAACTCTAAAATTACAAGAGCAAACGTGGGGACACCATGGAATGTAGTGTCCTAAAAGAATTCTACTGCACTGTTACACACAATGGATCTCATCTGCTTTTCCATTCTCGGTTTGCCTCTGTTTGTTCTTCACCCCCACAACCAACCTATCAAGCAGATTTTTCCCTGTTCATTCACATTGCAATGTCTTCTCTCACCTTGCAATGTTCACTTTGTAAAAGTTACGGTTGTCACAGCTTGGGGCAACTGTACCTGCACTTCCCTTCAGTGGCCTAGAAAAGGCTCCAGCTCTCCAGCTGTTACCTCCCTTGGGTGGACACACGAGACATTTAATTCTTACCAGGGTATGTCCAGGATGCACAGTTCCCTGCCTTCACTGTATATTTCCTAGCAAAAACAATCTGCTGAAATAGGCCTGCTTGCCTTCTCTTCAGAGACTGATAATAGAGTGATTGCTAAAGGTAAGTTACTACACAGACTTTCTACTCAAGCCTACTTTATTGTTAATGTAAAAATCATTATTAAGAAACCATATTAAAAAATAACTAACAATAAAATAGCCTACATGCATACTAATAAGCTTACCAGATATCACCCTACTCTAGGGGTTTCTTTGTGGATTACAAATTCATCAGAGTTTCCAGTTACAACAAGCACACAGTCTTATGAGGCCTCAATAGGCCAACTCCATGGACCAAGGGTGCTGTCTGTTTGCTGGATCAGGAAGAAAGCCCCGAGTCAGTTTAAAACCCAGGCTTCTATCCAAAAGGCTTTTTTGGTCTTTTGGTCTCTGGAGGTGGTGCAGAATCTTTCTGGAGCACTCATGTAAAATCCCCTCTGGGGATTTGTTTGACCGCAACTGACCTTCCAGATAACAGTCTTTGAATCTTTGAACAAAAACAGATGGAATGTCTGCTCAAAAGAAAACTAGGACTTGGTGATACTGCTGAGATGTGATTAGGAGCTTATTGCACTGTACTATATATTCCTTGTAGTATTTATAAAGTTAACATATAAAATAAATGCTTGGTGGGTTTACAAACATTCTCTTGGCACCAGAGGCCTGTATAATACAAACCCATGCAAGAAATTCAGCTTTCCGTTGTGGTGGATTAAATCATAGCATGATATTAAAAAAAACCTCCAGTGCAAACGCCATTAAGTAGATTTAGTTACTTTGGGGTTAAATTCATTCTCCTCCAGACCTGAATCTGAAGAAGAGAGCTTTAACATTTACTAAAATTGCATATTCAGGTATTTCTACATGCTCTTAGAACTTGTAAATTCAGTGTATATCTGGCAAGTCTTGCTCATGCAAGCAGTCTCACCAAAGTTAGTGATGGAAAAATAATGACAAAAGTTGTAGTTACCAACCTTTTTCAATTGGAAATATATAACAAAGCTGTTTAAACAATTAGTAGGGAAGGAAAGCCCTGTACAAATAACTATTGATTACAAACACTGATAAAGAGATACTTGGAAAATGTAAGCATGTAATGTGGACTGGCAGACTTGTACACAGCTGGCATATTAAGAAAGACAGCCAATGAAGTTCCTGTACCACTGACAATTTTTAAGAAGTCAGAGAACTAGGAAGGTACTTGCAGATTAGAGAAATGCAATTATTATCAAATGTGGCAAGAGCAAACCTGACAATTATCATAATCTAAGTCAAGTGAACTACTGAAACAAAGATATGGAAGGCAGATGTAGAAATTACTACACTTAGGGAGAAGAATAGAATAATGAGGAATAAGTAGCATGAGGATTTACACAGAACAAATCTTTCCAGACAAATGTGATTACTTTTCTGGACAGTCCCCCAAACACAATCCATTTTAGGGAGAAACTTAGAAACTTAATGCTGAAAGAGACCCAGGGGTGAGCCAGCAATTTAGTTTGGAATGCAATACCAAAATACACACAGAGAGTACTGCATTACAGAGGCGGCCACAGTCTGCATAAAGCATTGATATGACCATACCTGAAAAACAGTTTGAAAAACCTATTCAAAGAAGTGGAGCAATGGTCACCTTTAAAGCCACTGAACACCTATCTGTTGAAAGAGTTAGGGGAGGCAGCTTAGTTTGCACAGTGCCTGCTTACTGTAAGCTTTGCCTTGCTGAAGCCAGAACCTAAGATTGCACTGGAAATAACAGAGTTAAACAGTGATTGAAATGACTACTACCATGGCATAAGAAGATAAACGTGCAACACCAATTTTCCAGGGAGGTTGCTCATTTACCATACTACATGTCATTTAACAGAAGAAGCACAGTCAACAAGCTCCACCTTAGAAAGAAACATCATTTGAGAAAGTGACACCACAGCTCTATATTATAATTACAATCCCCACACACAAACCCACAGTAAGAGTGAAGCAGCACAGTCTTGACAGGATTTGGAGATCTGAATCCTAATCTCCAATCTTCCACTTACCCACTGTTTGGCATTCAGCGGTCACCTGAACTGCCATTTTTAGAAGTGGCCGTACGTGCTTAGCATTTCTGAAAAAATCAGTCACAAGCTGTCTCAAGTTCAGCACCCAAAACCATAGACTGATTTTGGCTTTAACCTGTTAGGCAATGGTGAAAGTGATGTGCTCATTACAGTACTGGATTAACATTTGTACCATGCTATGAAGATAAAACTTTTATATAAAAGTGTTCATTCACAAAAAATATTTGTGCTGTAAGGTAGCTACCAGTCAAGTGTAGCTTCTCCATGAAGATGTTACTTAAAATGGAATGCAGAGTTAGATTAATGCCTCCACCACTAAGCAACCCAATGATGTTTCAGTTTCTAAAAACATATGAAACTGTGTATAAATATTTGCTCAGATCCCATTTAATATACATTTCTTCAATTAAAATAAAGCATGAAAGAGTTAAAGTATTTTTATTTTCACTAAAAACTGTTCTTTATATGGCAAGGCAATTAAGTTATTTTGGCATGTGCTGCACATAAAGCAGCTGTTGTACAGTATGTTTCACTTTACAAAATATCTTTAATCAGTGCAGTGACTAGTTCTGTCATTTATAATTAAGGCAAGGAAATGGCAGGTGCAGCATTAATTAGTAAAACTGAAGTCTCTGCAAGATATGCAGTCATACTAACTTAATCCTCTCCAAGTATAAAAACAAAACATGCTAATGGCTTTGCATCACATAATCTTGGAAACACACTAGCATTTTTTAAATAATGTATTTCCATTTTTGTAACCCATATATTTTTCTTGACTTTATGAAATATCTTGCTAGGAAAATGAGAAGAGAAGGAACAGATACTTCTCAAAAGCAAGACATTTCTCTAAAACATACTAGAAGAATTTCTCTGCCATCCAAACACCAAGAAGGAGGTTGAATCAAAAGTATTATATAAAATGGCTCTCCTTGGTTCATGGCCAGAACAGATCATTCAGCCAAGGAAGAGCCCATCTAAACACTAGGGAAACTGCTCAGTTCCCATATTATTAAGAGCCTAATTGCCATATAAAAAGTACTATCACTTTAAGATTTGCAGTGGACCCATAAATCTTATAGGCACCCTCAAAAGAACAAGATTATCCTGTAGCTGTCATCTTGGAATTATTCCTTATGAAAAATGTTCCCTGCCCACTTTTGCAGTCACGAGATATTTGAACATATCAAAAATCAAAGTATTTCTTCAGTTCATATAATCACAGAATCATAAATATAGGGCTGGAAGGGACCTGGGGAAATCATCAAGTCCAGCCCCCTATGCTGACACAGGATCAAGTAAACCTAGACAGTCTCTGACAGGTGTTTATCAAACCTGTACTTTAAACAAAACAAAAGAAAACAAAAAAAAAAACAACCCTTCGGTGATAGCAATTCCACAACCTCCTTTGGAAGTCAGAGCTTAACTACACTTATAGTTAGAAAGCTTTTCCTAAAATCTAACGTAAATCTCCCTCACTGCAGATTAAAGTCTTTTGCTTCTTGTCCTGCCTTCAGTAGACACGCAGAACAAATTGATCACGGTCCTCTTTATAACAAACCTTAACATATTTGAAGTTCTAATTACCTTTCATGTTAAGCTAGACTATTCTCACTTGGATAACTTTATCTCTGAACACAATGCTCAAGTATCAGTTGGATGGTGGTCTCCTCAAGTTTTCAAGCTCATTAAACTGAACTCTACTAGCCCCCGCCTCCTGCCTTCATTAGATACTAGTTGCTGTATTTTAACTCTGTCTCATATGGGGTTAAGTCTCCACTAGAGCTTTGTATCATCACTTCAACGGTTAATTGATATTGTATTAGCAGTCAGTGAAAAAAACCTGCAGCTGGTGAGGTTAAGATTGCAATAGTCATGATCATATTTGTAATCCAACACTCTGTCCATCTGTAAGCAAATTCTCTCTGTGACATTCTGTCTTTGGACAAAATAAGATCATAAAGTAAAAAAGTTCAGTAGACCCAATTTGAAAGATGCACAAGAAAAAGGTTAACTTCCCCACTGGCCAATCTGCAGAATTTACTTAACAGCTCTCCATACATGTAATTGTGTGTGTTTCCTTAGACGTGCAGCAAAAAGGAAATTTAATTGCCTCAAAAATGAGATAGAACTGCAGAAAATCAACAGTTAAACAGGATCTTACAAACAACTGCTAACAACCCTTTAACATTTATGCAGAGAACTCTTAAGACTCACTAATGCTATCTGTTGTATCAAGACAGAAATGCAGAGAGAAAACTTCCCACATCTACCTTATATAAAAATAAAAAACAATGCAACAAATAAATTAAAAGCCCTTTGCATTATGAACTGGGAGACTAGATGCTAGAGACACATCTAAGATTGCAGAATACTGTACAACAAGGATAAAAGCAATTTGCATTGCTCTGATGTTAAATAACAGTTTCCTTAGTGGGTTGATAGCACATTTTGCATCTGTGTGCAAGAGAACTTCCAGGGCTAACCACGTTAGATAAATAAAAATGGGATGGAAGGCAAACTAATTTGCTGTTTTTCTTTCAATACTAATTTTGACTTAAAACTGAATCTTCAGGGGAGGAACTAAACCTCAGCACAGTGCGGTACCTCCTGCCAGCTAGCTTATGAAGCAGGATGTCTGACTCACAAATGAGTCATTCATCCATCTTTCTGACAAGTAGTAAAGGTACATGACAGTGGCTGACAAAACAAAACAGGAATCAAACAAAGGGATTCAGTAAAGATAGGGAGAGGAGCCTGGAAAACAGAAAGATATCAGTGATGATAAAATTATTCTAATATACATTGCAAGTAGAGAATTACAAAACTCGGTTTTACCAAAATCTTTGATGTAAGAAACCTATCATTCACTAAACAAATTGATGATGAATGCCTCACAACATTAGACTGAGAAGGCTATAATATGTACATTACAAAGAAATAACACTTGATGGGGAAATACAACATGACAAGATGGATACTGGATAAATTTAGAAGGCTTTTCGTTCAGATCAGACATTCATGATCAGTGTGAGCAGCAAACAGTATATCTCAACTAGCATGAAAGAACCAAAGAGGAGGTAGTAAAGCTTTATCTACAAACAGGCCAATAGCCTACACTGGGAATAGAGTTTATGGTGGGAGTTAAGTAGCATCTACACTTTGCCAGACAGGTGCACCTTTTCTGCTAGAACATTTTCAACAGTAATATTCCACTCTAAAGTGATCATAAACAATTTCAGTTCCAAGGTAGCTTTAAGACAATAATAGTCACATAATCTCTCTCAGAAAACAGCAGACATGCCCTGCCATATGGTATATCTAACAGTTCAGTGCATGGGATTGGCTGCAACCATATTCCTCAAAATTAGCATTAAAATAAAGGTAATAGCTTCAGTTAGAAATAATCCAATTTGAGATCACAACAAAATTAGAAACATTCAGATTCTGAAATGTTGTAGGGGCCAAAAACTTTATAACTTACTAGACAAAGGATAAATATAATTAAGGTTCTGAAAAAGTAAATGAATATGAAAAAGGACCAGTTTCTCAAGGGCTAAGGTACTGAGCAATGTTTACTATAAAAGTGGACTGAAACAACAGGAACTGGAAAGAGAATTGCTTATGTCCTACAAGAAAGAGCTACAAACTTAATCTTCTAACCGTTCGGTGCTTAAGACATTGGTCTGGGACACAGACGACTGAGTTTCAGCTCCGCTAGAGACCTCCTTTTCTGACTTTGACCCTGCAAAAAACTTACTCATAGGCTTAAAGTCATGACATGTGTAACTACATGGACTACCACAGGACCAAACACGCAAGTAAAATTAAGCACATTCTCTTTCTGTGCCTTAGTAAAATGAGTTTAAATATTTCCCTACCTCACAAGGATGTTGTGAGGATAATATCGTTAAATGTTTGAGCTGATCAGATGTATGGTGATAGTCTCCAGGCCAGAACCTCAAAGCATTGAAAACTGAAGTTTTTTAAATAAAGCACTAAATACACCTATGAGCCATCTACTACAGATGAACACCTATTTGCAACTAAGCATTGTGAAAAATGTGGGAAGTAGCTGCATTAACATCATGCATACTATATACAGATTTCTATACATCTGTGGGTTTGATAGATTAGGTTGCTAGTTAAGGGTTAAAAAAAAAATCAAACCTTTTGGGTTGCAGAAACCAAATGAATGACTGCAGATAACCTTATTTGATTGGTGCCCAAATGGACAATACTTTGAATCTACTATTGCAAGACCATAGCCTATCCCCTCTGAAGAAATATATAAACCGTTTTGCCTGGGCATAGGGTCCCAAGTCAGGTCTTTGGAACAGATAAAGTCAGCCTGTGAGTTGAGGAGAGACACTCACTGAACTGGGGAAGTCATATTCTCAAGGTGGCAGGAGTTGCAGGGGGCATCCTATCTCCCCTAACCTCAATGCTGGGGGGGAGCCTGGACTAAAGAGAACCTACCTAAATTGGCAAGGAAAGGTTGGGTTTAGGTGAGAAATACACATATAGGGTTTAATTGTTGTAACCCTGCTTCTCTCTGCTTAAGTTTCTATAAACCAATAAATCATATTTGTTTTTGAAGACGCTGTCCTGAATCGCTGCTAAAGTTTACCCTGGGAGCTTGTGACCCAAACCCAGCTGGGGCAGCTGAGGTAGATACAGTGGTAAATGGAGCTGTAGCCTTGTGACACAGTCTAAAGCCAGGTGGACTGGGGGTTACACTCAATAGTGCAAGTGTAGGCCTGTCACTTGGAAGAAGTGCCCATAGTGGGGGGAGAGGGGGATCACAAGTACAGCTCATCCCTGAACCATAACAAGCACATTTTGAGAAACTAAGATTCAGAAGACTGAAACAGGATATGGATCTGAAGAGGGAAAACTGAGTAAGAAGTAAACAAAAGACAAGAGCTCTTGATTCTTTAATATGCAAAAATCCTTGTTAAGTAAGAATCAAAGTGCCTAGATGATTTTGTGAGCGGATGAAGCATCAGTTTAGGATTTGATCCAAGGAGAAGGGCTTGTTTGCAAATCTGGACATTAGCAATTTCAGCATCCACACACTTTAAGCACTCTGTTCTTAAGCCTACAGGTTTTATAACACTCAAGTCACTTTAGCAAAGTTTGCAAAAGGTTTACCAAAAAAGTACTGAATAGTAATATGCCAGAGCACAAGCTTTCTGGCTGGATGTGATTTATTCAATAATGCAGAGTTAATGGAAGGTCTTGAGGGCGTAAGTTGAAAATCAGGTTTAAAAGAAGGAAAAGGAGGCTCTTAAAAAAGAAGAAGTCTCCTGCCTCCTGGCTTAGCAAGATTCAAAAAGTAATTGGACATTTATACAGCTATCCAGAATTGTCGTAATTGATTACAACAGTTTTGGAAGGGATCTCAAACCTGATGTTTCAGGTCTTAAACCAAGCTCATATTATTAGATATTGGGATAAAACCTAATCTGAAGGATAGATTAACCCACACCTGTTCAGCAAGGGGTTCTTACACTTTTCTTTGAGGCATCTGGCACCAACCATTGTCAGAGACAGAATACTGGATTAGATGGATCTTGGGTCTGACAAATCCTATGTTCCCAATGGCAAGACAGCCTCAGGAGAATGGAGAAAAACCATTGCAAGGGTGCAGATTCATTCATCAATCTCCTGCTTCACAATTGATGGGAATTGTTACCAGAATTTACCCATCAAAAAGTGCATATATGCATACATTAAGCAGCATGAATGTACACACAAACTACAGAGTTAGTTTTATAATTTGGTAAAATGCCTTGCTATTGATATATTTTGTTATAATTTTCTTAAATGTCAGGGCCTGGGGGACGGGAAGAGGAGCGCTGCACCATAACCTTTAAAAATAAATAACTTGTTCCCTAACAGAGTTTTGGAAGAATCATTTTAAACCAACTTGAAAACTACAATATCACCGACTATCAATTTAAAACACAATCCTGAATTTCTTAAGTTAATGGGACATAGAGATGTTCAATAAATTCAAGATGAGGCCTTTAATAAGACACAAATTTAATCTGCCCTAATAATACTTGAGGGTCCAAGTCTCAATGCTGTACCAGGGAGAAGGTGCTCAGTGCTTCACAGGATCCGCTTACTTGAGTACTTTATTTATACAGGCAGCATCATGATATTTTCATTTTGTTTTATTTTGTTCTTACATTAATTGACTGAAGTGCAAGCAGGTCAAGTGATTTACCAAAGGTCACATGGCATGTCAGTGGCTCAACCAGGATTATCTGAGGTTGGAACAATAAGAGTTTAAACTGATGTACAATCAATATAAAATCCTAAGTGATCTTCTGATTAAATATATGATTAGAATGTACATAAAATGAGCTGCATTCAGCTTAGTTCAGTTCTTGTCAAATCTAGTAAATGCTTCATAGACTATCCCATAACAAAAATGTCAGTTGCTAGCAGCTCTAGCAGGGAATCCAAGAACTGAGTGGGGTATCGAAGACTGAACTTTCTTCTTACCATTAGAAGTGGCCCTCCCAAGTCAGGGTTGAGGTAAATTGGCAGGCAGCCTAAGAAAGCCTGCTGTACAGTTTTCCTTGTTCTGTGTTTAAACATAAGATTTCAAATCTCCACTGTGGTTAATACAACACCTTTCACTACCATTAAAGCCACTTTAAGAAATGAAATATCAATTTATTACATTATGGACACAGTTAACAGCCAGATACATCAGAATTGTAAAATAAATGGCTACATTGAAAAAGATGTCTTACTTTCCCATCCAAACTGCATAGCTCTCAGGGAGCTTGGGGACAAAGACAATGGATTTTCCAGTATCAACATCAATTGCTCCATAGCAGTCTGGTTCAGTTACTCCAAAAGTCCAATGAAAATAAGATTCCTATATAAATAAATCAAATATCATTACTTTATCCCTCAATCGTCCCACCCCCAAAATACTAATACAATACATCAGCATACTAACAGTTAACTAATATTAACTCCTATTTCTCTGAGTTTGAATAAGAATATTTTTGTTTTGTGCACCACAATGTTTGTAAATTTTGTGATAATTCAGATCTCATTTCATTTCACGGTGATACAAATCTTACTTTGAGGATCTGGCAAGGTCCAGGAACTAACAATTATTTATTATATAGCATGTTTTGTATAAAATAGATTCTTCCTTAAGGCTTACAATCTCAAACAAGATAAAAGGATAGCAAGAAGAAACAGACAGTCAGAGAAAGAAGAGGGTAAGACAAGAGAAAAGCCTATGGGCACACTGTGGCTGTGAATCACAGCCCTAAATTGCAGCAGAGTTTGGACAAATTAGAGGGGAGAAGAGTGAGTTCCTTCAGAGAGGAAGAAGCTGCAATAAAAAAATGGCACGTAATTATCAAGACCTGAAATTAAGGGATATTTTGCATTGGGAACAGAAAGGAATGGACAAAACTCAAAGTTAAGGCAGAGATAGAACAACAAAATTTGACAAGGATGGATTGGTGAGGCAGAGGCAAGAGAGATTGGAGAATAAGCCTCCATAGATTGTGTGTCATTCTCCCCTAGATACCAGACAGAATGTATTAAGCAGCCTGCTGTCATAGAAGATAAAATCTAATTTTTCCACCTCCTTTCTTCAAAATGTAAAAATTCAGTTCACAGAACTGAAGCAGTACTCTAGAATTCATTTTATAACTGGCAAAGCAGAAAACTGTCCGCTGTAACCAGAAAACCCAACTAAGCTTGACTCTAGCTAAAAATCATTCAATTATCTTTATCATCTAATGACAATCAATAATATGTTCAATGTGAAAATAACAAAACCTTGCTTGGGCCAACAAAGAAATACACAGGTACTTATGTATTAGTCAAGTTATAATTTATTAAGTTTAGGTCCAACATGCAAGTTAAAATACATATCCATGCTCTTCCACAGCTTGGGTGTGTTCAGATCTGGCATTTAAACCCCACATTTATATTTGTTGAGTGAGAGGGGAAAAAAAATTAATACATTAGTGAAAGATTTTTAACGTGTGTTAGACAACTCATATTTAGCAAAATGCTGTACTACAGACAGGTAGAAGATTATGGATTCTATAATCCAAGCCAGACAAAAACTAAGCAAGTCTGAGGCCTGGTCTACATTGTGGGGGGAATTGATCTAAGTTACGCAACTTCAGCTACGTGAATAATGTAGTTGAAGTCAAGGTACTTAGATCTACTTACTGCGGTGCCTTCACTGCAGTAAGTTGATGGCTGACGCTCCCCCTGTCGACTCCACCTGTGCCTCTCACTCCGGTGGAGTACCGGAGCCCACAGGAGAGCGCTCAGCGGTCAATTTATTGCGTCTTCACTAGATGCGATTAAATCGAACCCCGCTGGATCAATTGCTCCAGAGGTAAGTGTAGACATGCCCTTAGGATAAAGGCTCACTTTCTACATGTACTGTTATTATCAAATTTTTATAATGCACTAGTGCCTAGAGGTCTCAACCAGGTTGGGGCCCCATTGACCTAGGCAACATGAAAATATATAGTAAATAAGCAATTAAAAAGAAGAGCAACCCCAAGCCAAAGAAGTATTGTTGTTACAATGGTTAATCTAGGATTTGAAGTAGTCAGTAACAGTGAAAGCAATGCCTTTTAAACAGGGTGGAATGTACTAGGCCCTGATTTTTAAAGATATTTAGGCATTTCTGCACTCAGCCTAAATCAGCGTGTACACAACTACAGGATAACAGGGTTATAAAATAAGTAAGTACTACACTACTACTACAATTAAGCACTGGAATCGGCTTCCTACAGAGGTTGTGGAATCCCCATCATTGAAGGTTTTTAAGAAGGTTGAACAAACACCTGTCAGGGAGGTCTATGTTCACTTGGGCCTGCCTCAGAACAAGGGTCTGGACTTGAGGGCCTCTCAAGGTTTCTTCCAGCCCCACATTTATGAAATTCAATGAAATCTTATTTTCAAAAGTGATTTAGGCACTTAGTCTAAATCCCATCAACTGTCAATGAGATTTTGGCTCTTGGATGCCTGCATTCCTTTTGAAAATGAGATTTAGGCTCCTAAATCAGTTAGGCATTGCAATGCTGAGGACAGCAACACCTCAATACATTTAAATATCTGGCCCCTAGTCTAAAATAAAGGGAGGAAAAAACTAAAAGAGAGAGAGAGAGAGAGAGAGAGAGATGCAAGCTTAGAAAAGTAATTCAAGAGTTTGTTTCTGTATAATGAACTTAAATCTTACCTGACGAAAGACAATGCCAGTATCACTACAGTATCTTTGGGCTTCCTCGCCACCCTGCATCAAAACAATAGCATTCTTCTGGATGTCTTTATTCTCCCTCAATCGATCACAAAGACGTTTTCTATTCAAAGCAAAGAGTGCTGCTGGCACTTTCAGCGTCTCATTTCCCAACCAAAAAGATGGTCTAGAAAGGATTTTAAAAAAAGATAACTGTATTGCAAAATAATATACAGTTTAATATCATTGAGAGAGACAGGGTTTATCTGAAGTCTAACAGAGAAGGAAGTCAAACCTGAAAAAAGTCATTTGGCCATCACAACTGGACTAGGTTTTAGGATTGTAGAGAGAGAGAACCCTGTAGTTACAGTGCATGGTATTGCTTACAGGGAATATGAAATACCAAAACTTAAGTCATACAAGTAGTAAATGATAAATACGTGCTAAAAATAAAAATTGCTGGCTACAGTTATAGTCTGTAAAGTGACACAGAAGTTAGCTTCCTTTAAAGAAAACAGAAATGATTTTATTTGGAGTGAGGGGAGACATGCAATAAACTACAACGTTAGTCTGCAGAAATATGTGAAAGAAGAGCAAACATAGGAGAGAAAAATATGAGTTGTTGAGAACAATAGAACTGAAAGGTTACATTCAGAATGGGACAATTTCTTTAACAAATATTACACAGCATCTGAGAAAACCTACAGAACCTGAACGAAGGACTGCCTAGAAAAGATGGCGGTTGAAATGGCACACAGAATGACAACATTTGTTGTACTCCCTTAATATTTGTATGTATATATGGGATTTCAAAGACTAGCTATAGTTTTCGTAGAGATGGACAACAAGAACGTAACCTACTGTTACACATTACTGTGTGTTTCTTCATAACTGGGTGAGACCATATAGCAAATTGCTGTGCAAAAGCTAAGTCTGGACAGTCTTCTAGAAACTTTCTTCAATGGTTCAATTTGAGTAAAACTTAGGATAGAGATACACTTCTTTAAAGAAACAACAACAACAACAACAAAAAACAACAACAAATATCCTAGCCAAAGGGTAGCTTTACATAAAATGGATTTATCCATGTTTAGATAAGTTCTTTTAGCTACATCTTTGGCCCATGTGAAGATAAATGAGTTTGTTTTTATATGATCATTCATTATTTTGCCCTGAATCTTAAAGAAGCTGCTATTGTCTATGGCTGAGTGAAAGGAGAAGAGACAGACACTAGTTAAATAACTCAGGTTTTTAAAATTCCATAAATATATGTTGCTAATTCATAACCAGCTAAAAGAAAAAAAGTCTAAAACAGTATTTCTCTATTTCATATTTACAACAGGGGAAAGGTGATCTGGAACTTCAAAACTGCAGTATTAATAAAAACCCAGGATTAAAGTTGTCATAAACAGATAGTTAAGGGTTAATGTCTCTTTTACCTGTAAAGGGTTAACAAACACTGAACCTAAAACACCAGACCAGAGGACCAATCAGGAAACAAGATACTTTCAAATCTCCATGGAGGGAAGCCTTTGTTTGTGTTTTTTGGGCTTTGCTTTGTTCACTCTGGGTCCTGAAAAGGACTAGATGTGCAACCAGGTTTCTTGCCAATCTTCCTGCTACAGTCTCTCATATATTCAGAATAGTGAGTATTAAGTAGAAAGGCGGTTATAGTCTTTTGATTGTTTTCTGTATTTGCAAATGTGTAGTTTGCTGGGAGTATTTTTAATTGTATTTTGCTGGGGGGAGGCTTTTTTCTAGTGTCTATAAGCTGAAAGACCCTGTAACTTTTACCATCTAAATTACAGAAACAACTTTTACTTTTTTTCTTTCTTTTTATTAAAAGTTTTGCTTTTTAAGACCTGTTTGATTTTTTCCCCTTGTTGAGGCTCAAGGGAATTGAGTCTGTACTTACCAGGAAAGTGGTGGGAGACAGGGAGAAAGAAGGGAAGGGGGAAAGGGGGAATCCCTCTGTTTAGATTCACAGAGCTTGAATCTCTCTATCTCTCCAGGATAGCCCAGGGAGGAAATGCCTGGGAGGGGGAGAGAAAAGGGGGAAAAAAACCCTGATTTCTCTGTGTTGTGATTCAAGGAGTTTGAATCACGGTGATCTCCTAGTGTACCCAGGGCGGGAAAGATCTGGGAGGAAGAAAGGAGAAGGGGGGTGGAAATGGTTTATTCCCCTTTGTTGTAAGACTCAAGGAATTTGGGTCTTGGGGTCCCCAGCGAAGGTTTTGAGGGGACCAGAGTGTACCAGGCACTGGAATTCCTGGTTGGTGGCAGCGTATCAAATCTAACCAGGTAATTAAGCTTAGAGGAATTCATGCTGGTACCCCAACGTTTGGACTCTAAGGTTCAAATTGGGGAATTATACCATGACAAAAGTTCAATTAGTTCAATATAGTTCAGCCTCTTTCCAGACACCTTATTGCACGTATTCTTCTCAGCAGTTGGAGGATCATTTTCTACATTTACAATATTTCTGAGAGAGTTAACAGTGCTGAATTCAGCCACATTGTTACTATGCTACACTGTTGCTAAAATGAAAAAAAATAATCCACATTAACCTGAGAGTATTAGAGCAATGCACCTTCACGTATTAATTATTATAAGGCTTTCATGGAAAATTACACATCTGAAAGGTAACCTTTGATTTATAGCTGTGTAGAGCAAGCTTTATAATCAGAAATCTAACCCACAATTTCTAACTGCAGATACAGCATAAAGAATCTAATAAAATGTTTTATGTTTTATTTTTTATAACACTGATATGACAGTGTAAATTTTAAAAGATGAAAGATAGAATACAAATATACACTAATCCAGCTTTAAGACTATATTATATAGGAATTTAGCTGATGATGCATAAAGCTCAAATCTGATTATTTTTATTACCTTCTCCCACAACCCCAGCAACATGCTACTTGATAATTACAGGGACCTATGAGTCACAAGCTATGCAGCACATTTGCACAGGAACACTGTGCAGAAGCACAGAATAAGCTTTCACTGGGGGCTAACTCCAGCCATAGGAATGATAAAGCAAATCCATTCAACCTTAGCAATAAATATTCTTAATCTTCAAATAATGCAGTAAAAGTTAATTAGAACTAAGGCCAGTTTCTCATGTGTAGTGTGGCTGCGTGCATTGAACTGCATTGTTTTATAAAGGGGCTATAAAACCTGTCTATACAGCCCACACAGGATCATTGAGCACAAGATAAAGGCCAGGTCTACATTACCACTTATTTAGGCACAACTTATGTCACTCAGGGGTGTGAATAAGCCACCCCCTGAGCAACATAAAGTTACACCAACCCAAGCACCGGTGTGGACAGCATTATGTGAGTAGGAGAGCTTCTCCCGCCAACATTGCTACAGCCTCTTGCACAGGTGGATATATTATGCCAATGGGAAAGCTCTCTTCCCGAGGGCATAGAACATCTTCACCAGACGTGCTGCCGTGGCATAGCTGCATCGGTGCAGCTGTGCTGAGGTAGTGCTTCTAGTGTAGACTGGCACTACAGGAGTGAACCTAGGAGACATAAAGCCAACGCAGGGTCTCTTAAGTCACACGTTCTCCCTATTGCCAGCACTATATGAATAAGAAGATGCGATTAGCACAAAGGGGACAGTCAGATGCCACCAGAGCCAGCTTTAGGCCTATTCCACCAACTCCCCCAGATCGGGCCCCGAGCCTAAGAGGGCCCCGTGCCCTTCCCTGGCTAGAGACGCCTTTTTAATTTTTACTCATCTGGCAGCGCTTCGGATCTTCAGCGGCATTTCGGCGGTGGGTCCTTCAGTGCCACTGAAGACCTGGAGCGAGTGAAAGACCCACCGCTGATGTGCCGCCGAAGACTCAGAACACCGCCCGGTGAGTACAAGCCCCACTTGTTTTTTAATAGGTGTTTTGTTTTTTTTAGTCATCCCTACCAGAGCCCTGTCGAAACTGTTCAAATTGGGCCCCGCACTTCCTAAAGCCGGCCCTGGATGCCACACTACATTTTCAGATTCTCCTGGCAATTATTGTGTGATGTGAGGATAGCCTCTATACACAGCACGAGGCAGATGTTCTGGCACAACTCAGCCTACACTTTCAACTGAAGAAAAGTCATCTTCACTGTAAACTGAGACAAGTTACAAGGTTATATGGTGCATCTGATTTAAAAAAAAACAAAACACCAATCTCCCTCATCTACACAACCTTGGGTACTCCTGATATGAGGCTGCTATGATCAGATTTTAATCTCCATTAAGTTTATTATAAACTCTTTTATTGCATACAAAACCTGTGACTACTAGAACAAACTCAAGGAGCAATAACTATTACTCCTGAAGGGATTCTGTGCCACTGCACGTGGGCAGAATTTATGTCCCCCATATATCTCTTTGCTTCCCCATAGAAAAATGACTTTCTGAAGAGGGATGCAAAGGGAAGCCACAAGAGCAGTCATGTGACCATCCCCAGCAATATGTTTTTAGGTGCCCAGGTCAGCTGGCAGAGAGGTAAATCACTGTGGAGCAGGGGATGGGACTGGGGAAGACCTGGCTGGTGGCTTCTACCCTGAGCAGGGCTCAGCTGCTAGTCCCGGCCGGGCTGGGGATAGGGTGACGAGACAGCAAGTGTGAAAAATTGGGACAAGGGGTGGGGGTAATAGGAGCCTATATAAGAAAAAGCCCCAAATATCGGGGTAATAGGAGCCTATATAAGAAAAAGCCCCAAATATCGGGACTGTCCCTATAAAAACCGGGACATCTGATTACCCTACTTGGGAAGGACAGGACTTCCTCTTCCCTGCATGGCATCTGGGGCCATTTCAAACCCACCTCCAGATTTCTTCCCTGGCTGTAGGAAGCTCTGCAAACTCACAACCCTACCCCCTGCACTTTCTAAACCCATCGCTCCTCAGCTGCAGGGGGAGAGATCACTGTACAGGAGCTGCTCCCACATCCACCCAACCCCCATTCATCCAGACCCCCCCCATACCCAGACCCTCCTGGCAAGCCTCACCCCCTCCCCACACTCCATCAAGCCCCAACCAGCTGCACCTGGATCCCCACCCCACTGAGCCCCATTCCCCCAGCTTCTGGATCCCACAACAGACCCCCCCTTCTGAGCTCAATCTTCCCCACACACAGACACACACCCCCACTGAGCCCCAACCATCTTTAGCTGGACCCCCTGCAGAGTCCCATTACTGTTGCACACAGAACCCTCCAACAAGCCCCTTTGCATCCAGATCCCCCTCACACCCAGATCCCCCACAGAGCCACCCACACCCAGACAGCACCACACAAAACCCTCTCAACCCGCACCTGGATCTCCCCCCCCACCACTTAGATCCTGCCTTGCTGAGCCTGTCTGTCAACATTTGGTGCCCCTGGCATGGAGGGGCAGGGCCTTGGGGTGTTTCTGGGGCAGGCCCGGTCCTTGCGCTGTGTCAGGGTTGGGTACAGCCTCACTGCTATATCCATGTCCTGGTGGGGGAAAGCTGCATAGTGATCTCCCACCTCTGTGCAGCCAGTAGCCTCTGCTCTCCAATGCCATGCTGGAGCCTTCATATTTATTTGACAAATAAAATTCTCATAACTTTATAATATTGTGTACAGAATTTTTAATTTCTGGCACATAACTTTTAGTTTTTTGGTGCAGAATGCCCTCAGGAGTAAACTATCAGTCTACATACAACTACACTTGCTAGCTTCATTCCGAGCCATTTTACAAAGGATCTTTTACTAGCAGTTTAATATATTGTCTGAAACATGAATTAAAATAATGATGAAAATGAATTCATCTGAGAGCATTTTTACAGACATACAGGCAAAGTTCTACCCTCAGTTGCATCTAAAAAATGTCATGAATACACTCCACTGAAGTCAATGTGACTGCATGGATATAACTAGCAGCATAATTTGGCACAAAACTGTGGTTTCAAAAAAAATATTACCATGTTGGACTTTACTTTGTGGCTTCTAAACAGAGTGAGATTAGCGGAAAGTGCTGGACCCCCACAGCAAGGTTTGTAGGACACAGCAGGGTTTGGTTGAACATTTTTCCAAAGCTTTATTTAGCTCCTCAGATTCTTTGCTGAACACTTTATAGAGCCCACAGCACGAATTCATACAACCTTGCTAGGGAAGATATCAAATGTCCAGACTGAAAATTATATGCAGTACAAAGTTAGGGGTTTGAGTGCTTTATTTAAAATAAAACAAAAACAAAAAACAGCTTACATTCTCTGCTATCTTTGTTCACTCATTCTTCCCTCTCAAATCCTGTTTTTCCTTTTCTGAGCTTTTCTTACTACAAGGATGGCTAACTTATATAAAGCTAGGCTGACTGACTATAAAGGGAGCAGAATCCATGAGAGTTTTCCCAGTAGAAGCAGGATCAGCCTCTGTGCATTCACGTCTCCTATTAACTTCTTTCCATCCTTCATTTTAATCATTTCTCTCTCAGGCTAGTAACTGCACAGAAACTCAATTGTTACAACACTGCTAAGAATGTAGCATGCATTATTCTTTAGTCTATTTCTTTTGCACATTGTGACACTGGAAATGCAACTTGTATAGTATTTAGGAATGCAACACTAATCAAACCTTTCTTCAAATGCAGAATATAAAAGTCCAACAACTATCAGCTGCATCGCCAACTAAAAGGTGCATGACGGGCTGCAAAACTACTGACTTAGTCCTCTTTCCATATCTACAGCAGCCGCTCAGAAACCAAAGATGTTTTCTTTAAAAGCTGTTATTGTGACTACACAATGTCAGGTATGTTATAATTACTGTTTATGTGTTTCTCTTACACTTGTACTTTAAGCACATATAAGATGCAGAATGAGGAAGGTTAGTTATATGAATAAAATTAGGCCCCAATCCTGCACATTTACACTTATCAGTATTTCATTAAAGTCAATGGGACATGCGGGTGTGTGTAGAACTGGGGCCCTACTTGCAACCTGACAATACTACTAGAAAACATACACAGTACTAATACCTTTCTAGAGCAGGAGTTGGCAACCTTTCAGAAGTGGTGCGCTGAGTCTTCATTTATTCACTCTAATTTAAGGTTTAGTGTGCCAGTAATACATTTAACAGTTTTTAGAAGGTCTCTTTCTATAAGTCTATAATATTTAACTAAACTATTATTGTATGTAAAGTAAATAAGGTTTTTTAAATGTTTAAGAAGCTTCATTTAAAATTAAATTAAAATGCAGAGCCTCCTGGACCAGTGGCCAGGACCCAGGCAGTGAGAGTGCCACTGAAAATCAGCTCGTGCGACGCCTTCAGCATGCGTGCAATAGGTTGCCTACCCCTGCTCTAGAGAGATCTGCAAAAATTCAATTAACAACCCTGCAAAAGAGATTACTATTCCACCCAGTTCATGACAGAGACACGTGATCAAAAGGTGATTAGAACAATAGCTGTTTACTTCACTCTGTACTTTTATTAAACTAAAAGTAAAATATAGCTAGGACAGTAAGCCACATCATTTTTTAAAATGTCACTTTCTTTCATCTCAGGCATTCAAACCTTATGTGAAAAGTTTATGTATTTCAGACAGGTTACATTTCATTACTATTCCTTTCCACCAATCACATCTAGTGGGGGGAGGAGGGACTTTGTAGGGAACTATGGTATAGTGATTAACACACATTCAGAGCCTGGACACTGATATATTTCTAGCTCTTCCACTGTCTCCCATTGAGACCATTTACTTCCCTGTGCCTCAGTTTATCCATCTGTAAAATCTGTAATACCGCCTCTGGTAGTGTAGACTGGGGCTTCATTAACCTTGTCAGCAAGCTGTAACTATGTTGAAAGCTTCTTTCACTAATAAAGAGCACCTTTTAAAAAAGCTATATTTAATGGGACACTATAAACTTGTATTCTAGTCAACATTTTTAACGTTAATCCTCTGTGCAGTATATTTTGCAACTATACAGTGGAAACCATAAAAGCAACTTCATCCATGCACAATGTGCCTTCAAATACAAACCAAAAACCATCAAAAAGAATAGTTTCCTCACAGCTAATCTTTTAATTGCTGTAATCCTAAATGTTGCTTGTAATTATAGTAGTCAAAAACGTGATCAATTTTAAATTAATGTCCTTTTAATCTTCCTGCCTGCAACCTACTCTCTTTCATGCAAGTTGGGAGTCTGCCACTGACTTCAATAGAAACATGCGAGAGCCTTTAAGAAAGGAACGCTCCCCACACATGCCCAGCCCCCCACATCCCATGCCCTGACTTTGCACCTCCCACATCCCCACCCCCACCCTGAGCACCAAATGGGAGCTCCTGCACCTCTCCCCCACATTCCCACTTGCACCCCTTGCACCAAATGGGAACTGCCCAGGTAAGTGCTCCACACCCAAACCTCCTGTCCCAACCCTGAGCCCCCTCCCTCATTCTAGCTCCTGGCCAGGACCTGCACCCCAACCCCAGCCTGCTCCTTCACGCCCAGCCCTGTGCTCAGTGTAGAGAGAGAGAGGAAGACAATGGGCCAGAACCAGGCAGAAGGTAAGTACCCAATCTATGTGGGCAGGGGTGGGACCCCAGGCTGGCAGTGGGCTGAGTGGGGCCAGCAGCCAGGACCCTGATTGGCAGGAGCCAGCAGACGGAACCCCTGACCGCAGTGGGCTGAGCAGCTCTGCCCACTGCTGGTCTAGGGTGCCGGCCCCGCTCAGCCCGCCGCCGGTGTGGGGTTCTGGCTGCTGGCCCTTTGTCAGCTGGGGTCCCAGCCGCTGGCCCCGCTCAGCTCGCTGCCAACCTGGGGTTCTGGCTGCAGGCCCCAGTCAGCCCGCTGCCGGCCTAGGTGAACGGAATCCCAGGCCGGGAGCAGGCTGAGTAGGCCAGTGGCTTAAGATCAGCATTTTAATTTAATTTTAAATGAAGCTCCTTAAACATTTTGAAAACCTTGTTTACTTTACCTACAACTTTATTATATATAGACTTATGGAGAGAAACCTGAAAACATCAAAATGTATTACCAGCATGCAAAACCTTAAATTAAAGTGAATAAAAGAAGACTCGGCACACCACTTCTGAAAGGTTGCCAACCCCTGGTCTAGAATTGCCATCCTTACTTCTGCACAGCTGCTGACAAGGCACTGCCTTAAGAGCTGGGCACCCAGCCAATAGCCACTGCTCTCTGGCTGCGCAGCTCTGAAAGCAGCAAAGCAGCAAGGGTGGCAATACTGCAACCCCCCTATAGCTTGCAACCCCTCTGCAATTTCCTTTTGAGTAAGGATCCCCAATTTGAGAAGTGCTGGTCCTGCCCATGAAATCTATATAGTATAGGGTAAAAGCACACAAAAGACCAGATTTCACCAGTCCGTAACTCATTTTTCCTGGCCGTGAATTTGGTCCTAAGTATAACTATAGATGCATAAACCTGGGGGTCACCTAGAAAATTCAATGCTATTACTATGCCACACACCAGGGAAAACCAGAATTTCATTGTGACAGCAACAGCAGAATTCAGATCCACGCTACTGCAAGCACAAGACTTCAACAGTCGAGTTACAGGAGAAACTCCTTTATCTGACTGCAGTACAGGGCCTATGGCGCACAGCTGAGCAGCTCTCAATCTCAATCAGAAAAAGTGATGCTACATACAGTAGCTGCCCACAGCACCACTGGGGTGAAGCCACCAGGGCAGAAGTCCACCCCCAATACAACAAGGGAGAGGGGAGTTTTGACGAGGGACACAGGAGCCAACCCTTGCTCTTACAAGCTACGCCACAGGCACTTTTCGTGTCTGTCCATGGCCAATATCACAGGGACTCTCCTGAAACACCTGGTTCAGACTAGCAGGCGGCTGTAACTCAGCTAGGTGGGTCAGTCTGCAAAGGGGCTAGGAGAAGACCTGGCCTTGCCTTCCCGGGAGGGGCAGATCCGCCCCGCCCCGCCGGGGCCAGGGCTGGTTCAGGGGATCCCGCCCGGGCAGCGGCCAGGGGCTGGGCACCAGCTGCCAGAGAACCGCCGCTTACCCCTCAGCTGCAGCCATGTTGCCTCGCTGGATTTCGCCTGTCATGTGATCCGCTGCCTTGTCAGCTGATGGGGCGGCGGCTCCCGGGCTCGCGAGGATGGGGTGTCCCCGCTGCTGACAGGCCTGGGGAGGGGTGGGGGGCGCTGCAGGAATTCCTCCCGCCCTCGCACCCCCCTTGCTCGAAGACAGCCCGGCTCCGGCTTGACGCCGGGGGGGACCGAGTTCTGGGCGCGCCGCTGGCGAACCCACTCCGGTGGGACCGTTACAGCCGCGCTGCCCCGCTCGCGTGACGGAACTGGCGGAGCGCGCGCGCCGGGCCGCAGCCGGCTGGGAAAAGGGCAGCGTCCCTGGCGCGCCAGCGGGGCCCCGCAAAGGCAGTGGCTGGGAGACAGAGGCTCCTTTGCAAGCCGTGCCGTGGCCCTGCCTTCAGTGGCCGTGCACTGAACCTCGCCCTAAGAGCAACGCGGAGCCCTCGGCCCAGAAGTCACGGGGCAACCCTTTGCCCCAAGGCTCAGATTGTCTCACTGCTTCCTGGGGGCCAGCCTGCTACACTGTACAACCCCCCTGCCCTGAACCCACCCTGCTTGGCTCTTACAAATCCCAGAGGCCTGGCTCACATGATTTCAGAGAAAATCCCAGGCACAGATAAAAGATGGGACTTGAACCTCTTAAAGGCCCAGCTCATCCTAATACAAGGGGAGTAGAATTCATCTGTGCAAATGAGTATACATTTGTGAATATTTCCCTGGTCAAGAGATTGCCTGATAAGCATGGCCTCTTGTGTCGGTTTCATTGTACAAGAAATAGACCAGTTGAAACAATTAGTTTTCTCTATGCCAAAAACAACAGACTAGAAATCTACCTTTGACATGAATTGCTTTCGTTTATAGCATAGAGGTCACTGAAATAAGTGGCTATTCAAAAATTCCATTAGAATGCACTATAGAGGTATAATCCCTTTAACATTAGGAGACCCTTTTATTCTGTATCTTGTGAAACTGAGAACTTGTTTACTCATAATCTTTAAAGGCTTGATCCAACGTCCATCAATGTCAATGCTAATGGTTTCACTGGCTTCAGTGGGAAATGGATCCAAGCCCTAAATCTGGTCTTTTGATGAGACAGACACCTCTCAGACTACTTCAGAACTTGAATCGACTTTTCCTTGTGCACAAATAATAAGCTACCTGTAGAAACTAAGTATTATTGTGCAGATAACTATCTGTAATACAGCAGCAATGGAAAAGACCCAGAGGCATGAACTACAGTTTAAAGCGTGACAGACCTCTTGCGTGACTTGAATAAATTCTTTAGATTAGATGCCGCTCTAAAATAGTGACATATACTGTCAGGAGCAGGCAGTTGTTTATGTATACCACTGTCCTTTACTGGATGGAAGCAGAACTGCTCAATTGTGAGTCATAGGCTTTATACTGATACCCTGATGAATGGGGTGGTAACTACCTGTGCTTTTAAAACAAGTTCTGTCATCACTGTCCCCTGAAAATTTGGTCATGGTTTGCAACACAGTATCCTTCACAATGACTGACTGTAAGGGGATTTGTTATAACCAAATAGTGCAGGGGAAAGTTAAATTTCCCTCTGTTCATCTTAACTCTACAGTGGCTTGAATCTGCTCAGCTTTAAATTTTTTAAAAATCTGCACAAAACTGGATTTAATGCTCCTTTTAGAAGGAGATAAATTCACTGCCCCAATTTAATTTCTTCCCACCTCTTCTGACAAACGTAAAAAATAAACTAAACTGGAAACTCTACTTGTTCATTAATATTAAAAGAGATAAATGAAAATAATGGCCAATATAAGGGTAATAAATTAATCAAGTTACATAAAGAGATTCAAGACTGCCACGTGTATGCATCTGGTCATTTACCAGACATTGTTTATATTTCACTACTCAGGAAGCAAATAAGATGGCAGATTTTTACAGAGAATAATTATTTTTACAAATAATTGACAAAGTTTTAGATCAGTTTATTACAACAAAATAGTCCACTGTTGCTAGGAAATATGCATAATTAAAATCTTGTGTTGGAGGTGTTGCTGGAGAAGTCCACTAGATGCTTGAGAAGTTACAGTTACTGATGCAGTTCCAGCCCTGAAATGCTATGTGAGAGCTGTGAGGCATGGAAATATTGATTTTAGAAAGTCTGGACAGGAGTTTGTAAATCAGGAAAACTAGAAAAGCTAAGTAGTCATATGCTTTTATGTCCAAGGGTATCAGACCCTTAGTAGGAAATCTAAACAAATTAGGAGTCTGAAGTTTATTTTGTGAGTCATCCATTTGTCAAGGAACTAATACATTTCTTTCTCCAAAATAAGGCCGGCTATAAACTAGATAAAGACAGTTGTATACATTCTTACTGATAAGTCATTGAATTTCAAAGGAATTTTCTCCAGTTTGCAAAGAAACTGAGAAATCTTAAAATTAACCACTAGTAAAATATTTTACTCCTTCTCATCCCCTAGTTGCAATCCTTTTGGATTAGGCTTGATGCTCATTAATGGGATGAGATGGGCAAGCTCACACAGCTTCTGTCTGTGCTGTACTTCTGTGGGTAAAGAGAGGACTACAGTTTTCAGGGTTATTAATCTGACAGTTTTGTTAAATGCTAGTATTAATAGTTTCTTCCTCTCTGTCCCATCCATCTTCTCCAGTGGTGGGCAAACTTTTTGGCCTGTGGGCTGCATCGGGTTTCGTAAATTGTACGGAGGGCTGGTTGGAGGGGGTTGTGGGCCGGCCCCCACCTCCTATCTGCCCCCCTGGGACTCCTGCCCATCCAACCCCCCGCTCCCTGTCCCCTGACTGCCCCCGGACCCATGCTGCCCCACCCAACCCCTTCTGTCATTCCTGATGGCCTCCCCAGGACCCTTACCCCAGCCAACCACCCCTTCTCCCTGTCCCCTGACTGCCCCCAGAACCCCTGCACCCTGCTGCCCCATCCAAGCCTCCCTCCTTCCTCACTGCCTCCATTCAACCCTGTTCCTTCCAACCGCCCAACCCCATCCACACCCCTGCTCCCTGACCACCACCCCTGAACTCCTCTGCCCTCTATCCAACCCCCCCTGCTCCATGCCCTCCGCTCCCTGCCCCCTTACCACACTTCCGAGAGCATCGGTGGCTGGCAGCACTACAGCCGCGCCACCCAGCTGGAGCCAGGCCATGCCGCCGCTGCCGCCACCACACAGCACAGAGGCCAGGTCAGGCTGGGCTCTGCAGCTGCGCTACCCCAGGAGTTCACAGCCCTGCCACCTAGAGCATTGCACCTGTGGCGGAGCGAGCAAGCAGAGGCTGCAGGAGAGGGGGAACAGGAGGGGAGAGGTTGGGCTAGCCTCCTGGGCAGGACAGTCCCACAGGCCAGATGTGGCCCATAGGCCATAGTTTGCCCACCTCTGATCTACCCATCCACATGCTCTAAGAATGGTGAGACTAAGATCCTCCTCCTCTGCAGCATCTTCCCTCTGAACCAGCCTTCCTGTATTTCTTTGCTTCGACTCTCCTGCATAGTTCAATTCTCTCATCTTTTTTCCTTTGCCTATCTTTCATGAACAACAAATAACAGAGGGTCAGATAAATTAATTCTATAGAGTGTTATGGGATACAGTTTGTATGAACTTTTAAATCTCTAGAAAATGTAGGCCTGTTCCTCAAGACCTCACTCATGCACAATTCCTGTTAATTTCAGACTTACTACTTGTATGGTTTGGTGGTTGGTTGGTTGGTCAGTTACCTTAAACTTCCTGATCTCCTAGCCTTGGGAGCTAAGGGAATGAAATCTTTACACTGTATACAAATGAAACTCATTTGTACGGTGGCTGAACTGGCAGGAGAATGAAATGTCAGCCTCATGAATGATACCAACAGCCAGACTAGAAGCAAGAACAGTTTTACTACACAGATGGATTATTTTAATTCTTTCTTTGCATTGCATTTGAATCTGCAACTGAGGTGATTCAGAAGCAGATCTAATATTTGACAGACCACATTAGATCATTTCCCTCTAAAATTGGATGCAACTGGCAGGTTTCTGTCACACCAGTTCTCTTACCTCCTCTTAAAAAAAACTTTCATGTTAAAGGGCTGATTTTGCTTTTTTTGCATAATCAGAAGAATTCCCACTGACTGCAGTAGCAGTTTGGGTACACAAGGAATCGCTTCTCAGCCTTCTGGCTAAGAGAGGTGAAAACATTACAAGGTTCACAAGATACTGCTTAGATAACCAATACACCTCTACCTCGCTATTATAACGCGACCCGATATAACATGGGTTTGCATATAGCGCGGTAGCAGCAGGGTTCCAGCTGCTGCGGGGAGCCCAGGGCCCTTTAAATTACCGCTGCAACCCTGCCACCGCTACCCCAATATAATGGCATTTCACCTATAACACGGTAGGGATTTTTGGCTCTCCACAACCATGTTATATCGGGGTAGAGGTGTACTTGCAATCTCCCGTAACTCAAGCCTGACCCCAGATGTACAATACCTTCCTTAACTTGTGTAAATTTGATTTTAAACGTTAGCTTTCATAAAAGTTTTTAAATATCCCAACCTAAGAAGGAAAAATCAACCACTACAATTCTGATCACTGGCCAACACAGCCATGTTTCTGAAGTGACACTTCAGACATCTCTATTAAGGATTGTTTGGTGTTCCCTTCATTTCAGGAGGCCCATTCTCTCCTCATTCTACAATCTAATTCAGTAGTTCTCAACCTTTCCAGAGTACTGTACCTCTTTCAGGAGTCTGATTTGTCTTGCATACTCCAAGTTTCACCTCCCTTAAAATTTACTTGCTTAGACTTAAACTCAGACATAAAAATACAAAGGTCTCGCCTCACACTATTACTGAAAAATTGCTTAGTTTCTCATATTTACCATATAATTATAAAATAAATCTTTCGGAATATAAATATTGTAATTGCATTTCAGTGTGATATGTGAGCCTGTTTTTCCACTTGTGAGTCTTGTCATTCTGAAAGGTAGTAAACAATTAAGCAACAATTAAGTTTTTCTCCTTCCTACTCTATTCCTACTCTTGGTCTTGATGGCAGTCATAGCAGAAAATGAGACTTCACAAAGTTGATATGCTGACCCAAAGGTAACAGACCATTCAAAAATAATTCCCAAGGTCAGTGTACTCTTTCTGTACTCAGGGCTGGCATTAGATGGGGGCAAACAGGGCAATTGTCCAGGCCCCTGCGCCACAGGGGACCCCAATGAAGCTAAATTGCTCAGGCTTCAGCCCGGCGTGGTGAGACTTGGGCTTCGGTTTTCTGCCCCGGACCCCAGTGAGTCTAACACAATCCCTGGCAACTCCCTTAAAATGAATAATCAGTGGTTCTCATACTGTGGGTCACGACCCATTTTGGGGTTGTGACCCACAGTTTGAGAACCACAGATTATAGTATATAGAGCAGTATAAACAAGCAATTGTCTGAATGAAATTTTATTTTCCACTGACTTCTCTAGTGCTTTTTATGTAACTTGTTGTTAAACTAGGCAAATATCTAGATGAGTTGACGTACCCCTTGGAAGACCTTTCAGTACCCCCAAGGGTATGCGTATCCCTGGTTAAGAACCACAGATCTAGTTAGCCAATAGCAACTGAGAGTCTCAGAGGGAACTCCTCTGTCTTTTTCTCATTACATATGTGTAAAACAACTTAAATTCTTCTGACAAGGACACTCTTTATAGAAAAGGCCCTGGGAATGTTAACAGGAGGTGTCCCAACAATGAGTCATACCTGGACATAGAGAAGAATCCTGCCCCGATAAATGGGCGTTGGTGTGTTTGTTTTTCCACTCTTCTTCCTACATGTGTTTCTATACTATCTTAAGGTTTTATACTGCTATCTACATAGTATCTTAGTATTCACCTTTCTATCTGAGTATCCATAGTATGTGTGTGTGTATATATATACACACACACACACATATATACATATATACACACACAGCTCCTGTTATCCTATTCAAAAGCAATTGCAACAAAAAATGTAATGTTTGTGACACTACCTTTCACAATCTGAAAATTACTCAGCCTTTGTGAATACAGGGTTAGATTTTCTTTTCCATGTTTTAGAGAAAGATGATGATGGTGTTCAGTAGGCTTATTGAGGGTAACTTTGTGTGGTGACATCAATGGTTTATAGGTTCATGAACAGTTTTAATCCATTTCCTGAATCTCAAAAATTTCTATAATCATCTATAATCTGCTGCTTGTAAATGCAGAAAAATAGAGATAATGGAAAATGCTGATTTGTCAGAGCAGGAATTCTTATCAAAATTCAGTAGGATCCATTGTTCCTGTGAGGCTTTTCCACTGACATTTCCAGAAACTTTTTGTGCTGCTGGTTTCCTGGCAGAAGGATTCAAGTGGTTATGTCAGTCTTCATTGGAGGAAAAAAAAACAAAAAAAAAAACGAACAAATTTGTTAATCAAAGAACCAAGGCTAAAGCTTGAACATTTGTACAACTTTTTTCATCAAGGTGGTTTCCCTCCCCCCCAATATCGCTACTACACAGCTGTAGCATTTGATCACGAAAGAGGCATACATGATCTACCTCTGGTTGACACACAGGCTTCAAATAAAGTCTTTAATTCAGAATTAAGATTAGAAGGCCCTTTCAAAGAAACTGATTGAACAAAAGCATCTGCCTTTGGCATTTTCATCATGAAACAGTTTTAAGTAAATTTTCCATCAAGTCCTAAATTTATACTGCTGGATCTTGAAATGAAAAAAATCTGATTTTTTTTCCCAAAGCCTGTTTGAACTAAATTATGAAGGACGAGGAAGGTAAAGCATTACTCTGACTGTCTCATTCTCCCTGTTGACTTTTGTTTCAGATTCAGAAATTCTAGTATAATCAAAATGTGTGCCCACCAAGGATTTAAGAGCCCAAAGAAGATTCTCAACCTCTTGTTTTCTGTGGTTATTTTTGTTCTTACTGCGACTCTTTGGGGCAAATCTTCAGATGGTGTAAATGATCTTAGTCCATTTGAATCAATGGAGGTATGACGATTTATGCCAGCTGAGGATCCATCCCTCCATATTTATAAGTTACTGCATAGAAAGAAGTATTCTCAGATGAAGAGTGTTTCATAATAGCGCTATCAAAGCTATTCAGACTACTTTTATTTAAGGAGTTGTCTGTGATGGAGATTGTCTGTTACAGCTATCCCCAGACTCCATTTTGTTTTCTGTTCTCCAGTGGCCGCCCTTCCCTGGCTGTTAAGTTGTTTACCAGGGCCACTGCCCTTCTCAAAGGGATGGCCACTTGTGCTGCGTGCTAAGTGGGACCACTGCCCTGTTCAAAGGGTTAGTCCTGTTATCACCTCGTTGAGCCTGGGCTTGGTGTAGGGTAGGCAATGTCCAGAGCTGCAAGACCTAATGTGTTTTTAAGATCCTGGGCATGAGTCATAGGCCTCATGTGCTCTTGAGTCACCTATTGCACAGGACTATGTCCAGGCATGTCTCTGGGCTTACCTTCAGTTTTTCCCTGTGCCCCCTCCCCTGTGACAGAGGGAGCCTATCAGGATTACTGGCGGGAAACTGCCCAAGTTTGCCTTTAAAACCAGACATTTTTGAAACACACCTCAGAAAGGTTGCTGCTTGGTCTGATCAGCCAGGGGTTCTGGGGGGTCCTTTCTCTGCTCTCGTTTTATTTTTGAACGCCCCCCCCCCACGAAGAACGAATTTCTACCTGAAAGATCTCCTGATTATTGAGACTGTACCGAGCCCTCCTTGCCTCTTCTGATGTTGCTGCTGCTTCTGCCTTTGCTGCTGCCTTGGGGACTGGTAAGAATCCCTCTGTAAAACTTTCTATACTTTTATTTTATTATTTTAGCTGCTGGCTCTGTTTCCCCAGCACACAGACTTAAGCTAAACCTTGGTCTGTGTCTAAAACCTCTCAAACTCCAGGGCTCTTTGCCGCTAAAAATAAGTTTGTGCCGCTGCTAAGCTCTGCTCCTGTGGGCTTTGCCTTGGGGCTCTCTGCTTTCAGCTGTATCCACCGCTGTAGCCACCATCCCTTGGCTTCCTTGGGAGCTGAGTCCAGGACACATACCACTCTGCCCTCTGTAACCTCCCCATAGCATAAGGTGCATGTAAGCCGGTTGTGCCGGGGCTCGTCCCCCTCAGGCACGGCGGGGAGCCAGGGCGCCTCCTTACGCGCTGCAGTCTGGGTAGGCTTAGCCCTCAGCAGGTGTTGAGCAGGGTACAGGGTCTGTAAACAGGGTAGAGCCCCGGCCCTCTAGCCGGGGCTCTCAAAGTCAATAAGCCCCGGCCCTTGGACAGGGTGGGCAGCAATAGTTCAGCCTCAGGCCTTTAGCAGGGGCTGAGCAAACACAGTATCAGCCCGGGCCCTTGGCAGGGCGTGGCACCAAACACAAGTCTAGTTCGCTCTGGCCCTCTGGGTCAGGGCAGCGCAGTGGCAAAGTCAAAGGGGCCCAGCCCTTGGTCCGGGCAAGGCACCAAACACAAGTCTAATTAGCTCTGGCCCTTTGGGTCAGGGCAGAGCAGTGGCAAAGTCAAAGGGGCCCAGCCCTTGGTCCGGGCGGGGCACCAAACACAAGTCTAATTAGCTCTGGCCCTTTGGGTCAGGGCAGAGCAGTAGCAATAGGCGGGAAGAGGGGGAGTCTGCCACCCGGTTACGGGTGCCAGGGGGAACGCAGGCCCTCCCACTCCACTGCGTTCCACCCTGGGGCTCTAGCAGCGGTCAAGACCCGCTGCGGTCAGTGGGGATCCTGGCCGCAACACACTGACATGGGTTCGGGCTCTTCCGGAGCCAAACCAGGGTCGGCTACCCCCAGGCTACTTCCAACCTCCCCCTCTCTGGGTACCTGGTTCTTGCCGGCATCGTCTGGGGGGTCCCAGACCATGGGCTTCTCCGGGTACCGGTCGTGGGGAAGCTCAGGCCACTCCTCGGGGTATCGGGTACACGGCAGGTCAGGCCGACGTTCCTCCGGGTACCGGGTCTGAGGCAAGTCCAGCCAGCGCTCCTCTGGGTAGTGGGCGCGGGGCAGGTCAGGCCAGCGCTCCTCTGGGTAGTGGGCGCGGGGCAGGTCAGGCCTGGCGGGAGCCCGGGCACTAGCATCTGTCCTCTCTGGCAGCCTGCTTCCAACTGAGCGCTGGGGCCGGGCTTTTATACTTCCTGTCCCGCCCCTTGACTTCCGGGGGAGCGGGGACAGGCCGTGCTGACTCCACCCACTGAGGCAACTGCTCTGGCTCGTCCCCCTCAGGCGCGGCGGGGAGCCAGGGCGCCTCCTTACAGTGCACCATAGGTCTTGTTTTTTTTAGTTTAATAAGTCAGTTTGTTAAGATTGTAGAGCTTGTAAGTTTCAACTGCCTTGTTATAGTTTACTGTTTTGTCGCTCCGTATAGTTGCTTGTTATAGCTTTGCTTAGAATTGTGATATTTGTTGTTTTGCCTAGTCATTGGTTAAGATAGATAAGGTTTTTTGCTGCTTAAATTCGCCTTCCTGCTGTCCCGATCTCTCCCTGAACTTTCCCGTGTCTGTTTTTCTCCCGCTCCAGTCTCCCCCTCTGTGTGCTCCTCCGTGTCTCCCTGTTATAACCCCTTGCTGCTTCTCCCCCTTTATAACTTCCCTAACCCTTTGCTGCTTTTTCCCTCGCATCTGTACTCTCTCCGAACTTCCCAACTCCTTGCTGCTCCCCCCCGCTGCGTCTGCATCACCCTCCGATGCATTCCCAAACCCCTTGCTGCTTCTCCCCCTGTGAAGCTTCCCAAACCCTTTGCCGTTTTTTTTTCTTTGTTTTTGGTGTCCACTTGTTGCTTAAACCTCTCTCTAGCCCTTCTTTACGCTTCTCCGCTGCCCCTCCCCTACCGAAGATCACCATCACACTGCTCCGTTGTCCTTACCCTGCAGGGCTTCAGAGTCTCTCGCTGCTTCCAGCCGCTCGTCTGCATACCACTAATCACTCACCCCCCCCTCCTGTTTCTTAACCCAGCCTTTATATTGATATTGTATTGTTGTACTGTAACTCACATTTTACTTGTGATTATAACACCCCATTGGTTGCATCCACTTTTCTGATATACTTTGTATTTACATTGATGCCACTGTGTTACATTGTGTATCTAGCTATTAACTCATAAAGAAGCTACCATTTTATTTTGCATTTCTTTTGGGTACGCTTTGCATTTCCACACTGTATCTAGAGTTGCTTATTGACTGTACTGTATCCCATTGTGCTGAACCCCACTTGCTGTACCCCACTATTAGAACTCCCTACGCTGTTCAATAAGAAGAAACCCCCCCATCGTTGTCTATTGTAAACACCCTATACACCCCATTCCATCGTATTTCATTATTAAATTCCCACCACTTCCTTTTTTTTCCTTTAATAAAGAAATTAATTGGAACCCCACCTGTGTGGTAATTGCTCCCCAAGATCCCATATACCTGCAGGCAGGGACAGAGATCATTGTTACATTTCCCTAATACCTTTGGGTAACTTGCAGGAAATCAGTGCACTAGGTATTGCAACATACTGTGTTGCTGTAGTGAAAGGAGACCTTTCAATGTGTTTGCTCACGTAAGTTACAGTGGCTTCTTTTGTAAACGATAAAAGTGGGTGTAGTTTACATCTGGCTGTGTGTCCTTCATACAGTGCACAGACTTCCAAGTCATGCAGTGTTTTTGTGTTACCTATTTTGTAACCTTACACATCTAAATAAAACACTGATTATAATGTGGATATTATTTGATTGTGGCCTGCTGCGTGGTAAAAGGGGCGAACTGATTGTATTGGGGTGGGTTTTTTGTAATTTTAAATAGCTGGTAGGGTATAAGTACTTTTTATTTATTCTAAATCAAAAGTAAATTAACATAATGATTACATGAATTTTTGTACTGAAATTTTCAAGGTCTTTTAAAAAAAATGATTTTAGCAAGTAGATTATTCCCCTATGTCTTCAGGTATTGTAGGTTATTTTGAAACAAAATGTTATGTTACACAACATATTTTCTTGGCATTTCCCATTTTAAAATGTATGGCCAAAAAAGAGAAAAAAGGCAGATTGACTACATTTTGAATAGAGAAGACCGTGTAATGCAAATGGTAGTTGGATGTGCAGTGGAAATGTGAGGATAGGCTATTGAAATTACTGTGCTATGTGACAGATGAGTTTGTGTAACCTGCATTTATGAAAATGTGGTAAATCGTATGGTGGGTATATGGTATTTCCCTATGCCATTTCCCCCAAGCAACTACAAACTCACCTCAATTCCACTAATATATAGAATAGTTTATAGTGAAAAACATGTTTACATGTATTAATTTTCTTATACTACTTGCTGCACAGTATACTCTCCATCTAATGCATAACAAATCCCAAAACAGGCTCATAAATATGCTTATGTAAATATTTTCTCAAAAGAGTAATGCCCTCAGGTTTATGCAGATCATGATTCATATTTTCACACTGATTTAAAGTCAGATTTTCTACTTTTTTTGTGAGAAAATCCTTTTTAATTATTTACTGTTTATATGGAAAGTATTTTCCACTTCCAGCACTTACATTAAAATTTTAATGCACTGGTTTATAAAGCTCTCTTATTTGCTGATGAAGAAAAAATTGTGCCCTCTTGCATATACATATTGTGGTATTTTAGAAGAAAATCTGATAATTTGAAAATATGCTTAATATTTCATTTGCTGCAGCATGCTTTTTACAGACTGCTAATCTTTAAACTTAATTCTTAAAGTTAATTTATACAGATAGACAATTTTAATTTAAAACATTTAGGCAATCCTTGTGAAGTGCCCATTTCCATTGTTTATACATGAAATACAAATAATCTCCTTAATGGAAAAAAAATCTACTTTTTAAAATACAGCTGATGATTGATAGAAACAATTCTTCTGCTTTTGTTTTCTTACCTTATTCCAGTCTCAGGCTACAGTAGGTCTAAGATTTCAGAATGACACTGTGGTTGCCATGGATTCATATAGTTGCTACATAACGTGAACCCCTTAGCACATCGGTTCCTGGCCAAAAGTCATGAGTGTTCCAGCCCCAAAGTGAAAACAAGGGTTAGTTTTTAGTGCTTATGGTAGCAGATTAGATATACAACTTCCTATTAATGTAAATCACACATCTAATCCCCTCTTCTTCTGACTGAAAATTTAATTCAGCTTCCATTTAAAAACAAAGTGGCAAGCAATTGGTTCATAATACCATTTCATCATATTTTATATTTTGTGACTAGAGAAACCATTCCATCTTGGTCCGAAGCAATTATGCTACCAGGTATCCAAAGACTATTCCCTTGAGAAAGCTGTAACGTGGTAGCCCGAAAGGCAGTGGAGGAGTTAGTGTAAAAATCTGCTATATAGTAGTGATGCTAAAAGAAATCCTTATGGATCAGGGGATTCAATTATTTTTGCCCTGAAAAATGGCTGTTTTACCCTAGTACCCTTAACAAAGGCAAAATAACAGAATATTTCATCTAGACAATAAAAATTGTGGCAAAGTGTAAAAAGCAGGCTTCCATCCCAAACAAAGGAATAAAATGCTCCAGATTTTCTGGTCTTTTAGAATAGCTCCTGTTTGTACAAAAGATTAGACATACAAACATATTTGTCCAAAGGCTTCCTATTTGGCAAGACCCATCCATAAAGAGCATGTACAAATAGCATTTTTTGGTTATTTACAATGACATTCTCCCCAAATGTTCAGAAATGTCTGTGCATATGCAATTCTGTATTCACCTGTCTTGCACACATGGGACTAAGTGGGAATTTTCTGTAATACTTTTATGAATGATATGCCTGACAGTGACTTACTTGACTAGGGATTGCTACCCTCAGGCTACAAAAGGGTTAAAAAGCTGCTTCTGGGGCAGAGCAGGAGACATGAGATATTTATGTCAAGCAGCTGTCTGAAATGGTATGAATGGGTCCTTAAAGATCTGGTGGAAACCAACCTATATCAATGAAAGATCCTGAAAGACAATGGGAACCTCACTTATTGAAAAGTGACGCCTATGCTTGGGAAACTCCAGCAGGTAAGACGTATGAACTCACGATGGGTCTGCAGGAGGAAGACAGGATACTAGGTTAATAGGTGGCCTTTGGAGAGACACAAGAGCTCATCTGGGACCGCAAGACAAAGTGACAGAGAGGAAACCAAGATGGTTCCACCTGTAGCCAGCTGTATAGATTTATAGGTAAGCATAAGTATGGATTAAAGCTCGTAACACAAGTAGAGAGACCAAGGCCTGGTCTACACTATGCATTTATACTGATTTTAGCAGCCTTAAACCGATTTAACGCTACACCTGTCCACACAATGAGGCCCTTTATATCAATATAAAGGGCTCTTTAAACCGGTTACTGTACTCCTCCCCGACGAGAGGAGTAGCGCTGAAATCAGTATTACCATATTGCGTTAGGGTTAGTGTGGCCGCAAATCGACGGTATTGACCTCTGGGCAGTATCCCACAGTGCACCACTGTGACCGCTCTGGAAAGCAATCTGAACTCGGATGCACTGGCCAGGTAGACAGGAAAAGACCCGCAAACTTTTGAATTTCATTTCCTGTTTGCCCAGCGTGGAGCTCTGATCAGCACTGGTGGCGACGCAGTCCCAAATCCAAAAAGAGCTCCAGCATGGATCGTACGGGAGATACTGGTTCTGATCACTGTATGGGGAGACAAATCTGTTCTGTCAGAGCTCCATTACAGAAGACAAAATGCCAAAGCATTTGAAAAAAATCTCCAGGCTATGATGCAGAGTCCACAGCACAGTGCTGTGTGACAAGCATAACGGAAAGCCAAAGAATCAAATGGACGCTCATGGAGGAAGGGAGGGGGGACTGAGGACTCCAGCTATCCCACAATCCCCGCAGTCTCCAAAAAGCATTTGCATTCTTGGCTGAGCTCCCAATGCCTGTAGGGTCAAACACATTGTCCGGGGTGGTTCAGGGTATATCTCATCAATTGACTCCCCCTCCCCCTCCGCGTGAAAGAAAAGGGAAAAAAATTGTTTGTTGACTTTTTTCAATGTCATTGTATGTCTACTGCATGCTGCTGGCAGACACGGTGCTGGGGTAATGAACAGCAGCATCCTCTCCCCTCCCTTCCCTGGTGGCAGATGGTACAGTGCAGTAGGACTGGTAACCGTCCTTGTCATCAGCCCGTGAGTGCTCCTGGCTGGCCTCAGGTGAGGTCGGCTGGGGACGCCTGGGTAAAAATAGGAATGACTCCCGGTTATTCCCGGCAGATGGTACAGAACGGCTGCTAACCGTCCTCATCATAGCAACTAGGGGCTGAATTCCATCAGCCCCCCCCCTCCCCCCTTCATGTCTAAAGAAAAGATTCTGTACTGCCTGGACTATCATAGCAGCTGGAGGCTGCCTCCCCCTCATTTTATCTCACTAAAAAGTCAGTGTTGCTTATTCCTACATTCTTTATTACTTCATCACACAAATGGGGGGACCCTACAATGGTAGCCCAGAAGGGTTGGGGGAGGAGGGAAGCAATGGGTGGAGTTGTTGCACGGACACCCTCTAGAATGGCATGCAGCTCATCATTTCTGTGGGATCTGACCTGGAGCGGCTGTGCTCTATGGTTCTCTGATACACTGGTTCTCTAGTACACTTGCCCCATATTCTAGGCAGGACTGACTCTGTTTTTAGATACAACATAAAGGAGGAAATGACCTAGGGGGTCATTCCCATTTTTGTCTTTGCCTCCCTGGCCGACCTCAGTGAAGGTCAGCCAGGAGCACCCATGACAGCAGCAGATGGTACAGAACAATTGATAACCGTCATCTCATCGCCTATTTACAATGGCACAGCAGACGGTACAGAACGACTGATAACCGTCTCTGCTACCTTGCAAAGGCAAATGCATGCTGCTGTGTAGCGCTGCAGTACCGCCTCTGTCAGCGGCATTCAGTACACATACGGTGACACTAACAAAAGGCAAAATGGGCTCCATGGTTGCCATGCTATGGCATCTGCCAGGGCAATCCAGGGAAAAAGGGCGCAAAATGATTGTCTGCCGTTGCTTTCACGGAGGAAGGAATGAGTGACGACATTTACCCAGAATCACCCGCGACACTGTTTTTGCACCATCGTGCATTGGGATCTCAGCCCAGAATTCCAATGGGCGGGGGCGACTGCGGGAACTATGGGATAGCTACGCACAGTGCAATGCTCCAGAAATTGACACTAGCCTCGGTACATGGACTCGCACCACTGAATTATTGTGCTTTGTGTGGTTGTGTGTATTTGACTTTATACAATCTGTTTTACAAAACCGGTTTATGTAATATCGGAATAATCCTGTAGTGTAGACGTACCCCAAGACCATAAGATAGTTAGACAAACTGACTGAGGCCTAAAAATTTATGTTGACACAAGTAAGTAACCAATAATTGACCTTAAGTCACAAGATGCTTGCACAATAAGATGTGCTGATGGTTGTGATGTGAGAAGCCACAAACACGGGTTACTGATATTTTAAGGAATATGTGTAACTGAAAGTTAAAAGTTGTGACCACAGTAATGCTATAGCAATCAATTGTCATAAATGCTAATGAGTATGATGTACGTGGTTAAAGTAATCCATAGTGCAGGGGTGGCCGAACCATAGCTTGTCAGCTGTATGCGGCATTTTTACAGCTAAAGTGTGGCTTGCAGAGCCTCTTATACCCCCCCCCTTTCTCCATCTAACAGACTGCAGGGGCAGGGAGCTTGGGGCTTCTGCCTTGTGGCAGAGTGTGGGGCTAGGGGCTTCTGCCAGAGATGACCAGTGCCTGCTGAGAGTGGATGGAGGGGACAATTTAAAGGTTCAGCCCTGCCCAACAGCTTGAGTCGTGCCCGCCCCCCAGGCATGCACCCACCTCTTACTCTCAACAGCTCCTGAAGCAGCAGCAAAACCAATGGCTCTCCCTGCAGCTTCCAGGTGTTTGCCTCATCTTCTCCCCATGACTGCAGCTCCCACCTTGCAGGCTGCAGCAGCTATCATGCAGGGAGAGGGCCCTGTGGCACCATGTGACAGAGCAGTGCCAGCAAACCCTGACAAAAGATTGGGTGGGGGGGAGAGGCATGTGACCCCATACATTTTCTCTAGCTTCTGTCCACTGGGGAGGGAGACTCCGGGCTTCAGTCCCAGGGGGCTTATCTGCCAGGGCTTGGGGCTTCAACAGGAGAGAGGCTGAAGCCCTGAGAGCATCCTCCCAGGGCTGAACCCCCAAGCCCCAGCAAGCACCTGCTGCAGGGCTGAAGTCCTGAGCCCCGGCAGGTGCACCCCACAAGGCTCAAGTCCTGGCAGGAGCGCCCTGGCTCTTGAACATTTTTTAACCCAAACAGGGTTCAAAAATGAACTAGATAAATTCATGGACGATAAGTCCATCAATGGCTATTAGCCAGGATGGGCAGGAACGGTGTCCCTAGCCTCTGTTTTCCAGAAGCTGGGAATGAGCAACAGGGGATGGATCACTTGATTGAGTACCTGTTCTGTTCATTCCCTCGGGGCACCTGGCATTGGCCACTGTCAGAAGAAAGGATCCTGGGCTAGATGGACCTTTGGTCTGACTCAGTGTGGCCGTTCTTATGTTAACTTCCGAAGATTGTTGTATGCGGCTCAGAGGGTCTGTAAGTTTGGCCACCCTGCCATAGAGATTGGGAACCCTAAACTGAAGGGGGATGTGAAAGTTTAAATAAGGAAAAGGAGATGAAACTATCCTACGTGTGTAAAGATACAGAGTGTGTCAGCATTTCACATTATAAAAGCTGTATCCTGGCCCTCATGCCTTGGGAGATGCCAGGACAATACCCACACTTGATAATGATGACATTGAAGATGACAATGAGGAAGATAATGACTGACCCTCTGGACTAATGATAAATTGCAGTTGTTTCCCGTACGCTCCTCAGGTCCCTCATTCCAATAATATTGGTAATCTTCATGATGCTGTAGCCACACAGGAAAACAACCCCCTATCAATCTCAGTGGTCTAAGAAATTAATAATCAATACACGAATCCATAAGTTAGGCTACACTCAGCAGCATGGCTTAAGGGAGCCCTGACTTGGATAGTATGGACTAAATCTTAGCTTCTGCTTCTCAGTGCCAAGGTAAGGACTCTCTGATGCTGTGTTCCACTTAACTAATAAATCCTATGTTGTTTTGAAAAGGCTGCCTGGTGTCACTGCAGATACTGATCCCTGAAGCGAGCAAAAGTCTCTGAACAGGAGTTTGTGCCAGTTCAAATTGCTGGACAGAGCTCACAGTGAGCCCAGAGGCTCAGTCTCTGAGACATTGTGCTAAGAAGCCTACCTTTAAGGAAGAGTGGGACCTCTTGTGGGTCTGGCACACTGAAGAGGTTCCTCCAAGGGATTGTTAAAAAGCTGGGTGTAGCACAGATCCTTTGGATCTGTGACAACATGCAAAATTCTACCCACGTGCACAAGCCAATGAGTTCTGAACATATCTACATACAAACCCATCTTGTGAGCATGCTTGAAACTTAGGCTGAATAGGACTGTGTAGTTCGGTATCCAAAATCTGATATCTAAAATTAGTATCCACTGCTGCCAATGCTTCCAGTCTGAGCTGGAAGAACGAGAAGTACTTGTGACACCTTAGTGACAAACAAATGTATTTAAGCATAAGCTTTCGTGGGCTAAAACACATTTCATCAAATGCATGCAGTGGAAAATACAGTAAGAAGATTATACAGACTAACACGGGTACCACTCTGAAACCAGTCTGAGCTGGGATACACTGTAAATGTGGGGAAGTATCCAGTCTTTTCTTTAGTTATTCCTAAATCCTGGTTAAGAATCTGGAAGGAATTTCTAAGAGACAGTTATTTAACAGTCTGACCTCCCACCCCTCTTCACTTTTCTTAGGTTACACTTCAGACCTATGCCATCTTAAAGTACTGTGAGAACAGCTTCACTTGCCAGTCAAGAGTTTTCCATTGGCACTCAGAGCATTAATTGAATTAGAGCTGAGGAGGTTTTGGAAAAGAAAGTTGGAGAATATTTGTGGCTTTTAATTTTTTGCAGATCTGGTATTTCCGAGCATCATCTATTTCAGGTGGCAGCTGTCTCTATCTTTAAAAATAAAAAGGTACCTACAATTTCACCAATGTGATGCTACATCTGTGCCATTCTCTTTCTCCCCTCTGCCCCCCATATCAGCCCTGACAGACAGCTTTGTTTGTTTGTTTTTAGGCTGTTTGAACTGTTGCCTGGTGTCCTTGCTTTTTATCCTGCAGGATAAAAGAGAGATGATTTTGTTTGTTTGCAGAAGATGCAACTCTTTTGCTGCTATTATTGCAGACAGCCACAATTCTTCTACTCAAAGCTGGTGTCATATGACAGCCAGAGATAAAGAATTCAGCTTCAGAAAAGAATGTAGATTCTCTGTGACAATTCCAAAATTGGGGACATGTTAAATGGGAGTAAAGGGCTGGGTCCCTCCTCACGTGTAGGCTACATGCACATAGCAGGTAGCAGCTTTATTCTCAATCCCTGTGCAAGACCTCTCATCTCTTTGTGCACACACATCCCCCCCTCTCTTTTTTAATTTATTTATTAAATGAAGTTGTATTTTGCTTGCTTTACCTTGTCAATGGACCTATGCCAATTTAGGATCTGGCCCAGTGCATTTTCTGAGATGTTAATAATTATTCTTTATCAAATTGTCTTAAATGTGCAGTCCCCCATCACTGTACAGCCATTCCTCTCCTTGAACAATTGCAGGAACAAAAGGGGCAGGAACAATTGCCCCTGCTGCTTTCAAGGTTCTATAGGGGGTAGGGAGCTCCTTCCATGATGTCTAGGGACAAGAATAATCATAAAGGGCAGAAAGAGAAAGAGGGGCCTCTCTGAGGCACAGTCCTTCCTGAAGTTGCCCATATTTCCATAGATTCCAAGGCCAGAAGGGATCACTGTGATCATCTAGTCTGACCTCTTGTATAATCAAGGCCATAGAACTTCCCCGAAATATCTAGAGCATATTTTTTAGGAAAGCATCCAATCTTGATTTAAAAATTGTCTAGTCTGGAGAATTCACCCCGACCCTTAGTAAGTTGTTCCAATGGTTTATTACTCTCACTGTTACAAATTTACACTTAATTGTCTGTCTGAATTTATCTTGCTTCAACTTCTAGACATTGGATCATGTATTTTTCTCTGCTAGATTCAACTCCTTGAGTCTATCACTGTAAGGTGTTTTCTAAGATTTTAATTATTCTTGTGGCTCTTCTCTGAACCCACTCCAATTTATCAGCATCCTTTTCAACTGTGGACACATCACTGCCAAATGCAGAGGTAAAATAACCTCTCTACACCTACCTGAGATTTCCGCTTATGCATCCAAGGATTGCATTAACCCTTTCGGCCACAGCATCACACTGGGAGTTCACATTCAGCTAATTATCCACTACAACCCCCAAAACTTTTTCAGAGTCACTGCTTCCCAGAATAGAGTCTCCCATTGTACAAGCATGACCTACATCTGTTGTTTCCAGAGGTATATATTGTCTGCTTGCGCCCAGCTTACCAAGTCACTTGTCCTCTTCATTATTTACCACTCCTGCAATTTTTGTGTCATCTGCAAATTTTGTCAGTGATTTGTTTTCTTCTAGGTATTAATAAAAAATGTTAAATCATGTAGGTACAAGAATTGATTCCTGGAGGACCCCACTAGAAAAACACCCATTCAATTATGATTTCCCATTTACAATTACAGCTTTAGACTGATCTGCTAGCCAGTTTTTAATCCATTTAATGTGTGCCATGTTAATTTTATATCATTCTAGTTTTTTAATCAAAATATGCAGTACCAAATTAAACCCCTTACAGAAGTCTACGTATATTATGTCAACACTTTTACCTTTATCAGCCCAACTTGTAATCTCATCACAAAAATACATCAAGTTAGTTTGACAGGATCTATTTTCCATAAACCCATGTTGATTGACATTAATTATATTACCCTCTGTGATAAAGGAGTCCTGTTTGTCGAGCAGGACCACCCCATTGGCCCAGTGCAGTGTTGGTATACCCCATCACACAGTCATCTGGACTCCTTGAGGGATCAAATATTTGCCACAATATGGTCACAGGATCCCTGGCTGGGGCAGGCAAACAGCCCCTGGGGTTCTAACCCTCTGGGCATGGCAGAGCAAGCAGTTAGTTCATAGCCCCCGAGCAGGGCAGAGTAAACAAATCATAGGCACCCTACTGGCAATCAGGGGGTAGGGGAACTCAGGCCCACCCTGCTCCAGCAGGTTCTGACACAGGGCCCTCTGAAGCCAGGAAATTCCCCATTATGGGATTAAGCATCAGGTTCTCCTACATTCCCTGGGTCACTTCCTATTGCAAGCAGCATCTCATAAATCTCCTCAGCTGGCAGCAGCTCAGCATCCCCATCAATCTCTGCAGTCATCTGGTCATTCACAGCATATTCCAGGTCCCACCTCTCATGGAGTCTCTGGTGTCTCTGCAGGAGCTTGTGGCACATGTCATTCCTCCTCCTCCTCCTCAGCTAGCCCAGACTGAGCTAGGCTGCCTCCTTTTATCTGTCCCTTCCACCTGGAGCATGCACAGCAGGGGTGAAGGGGTGTGACCTCCTGGGCCCACAGTAATTGGTCTCTCCCCGTTGGCCCTGTATGGAGTTGGTACACCCCGCGGCACCATCCTTTAATTCTTCAAGAACTGAGTCCTGTATCAGTCACTCCATTATTTTGCCTGGACAGATGTCAGACAAACAGGCCTATAATTACTTGTGTCATTCTCTTTACCCTTTTTAGATAGATTTCTGTCAGTCTTCTGAAAGTATTATTGAAAATATACAACGATCCAGTGAGCTCTTCAGCCAGCTCTTTCAAAACTCTTGGGTGCAAGTTATCCAGACCTGCTGACTTTAAAAAGTTTAACATTAGTAGCTGCCTTTTAACATCCTTCTGAGATATAAAGCAGTTCTCAAACTGGGGGTTGGGACCCAAAGTGGGTTTTGACTTTGTGTTAATTGGGTCGCCAAGTTGGCGTTATACTTGCTGGGCCCTGGGGCTGAAACCAAAGCCTGAGCCCCACCACCCAGGGCTAGAGCCAAAGCCTGAGGGCTTCAGCCCTAGGTGGCAGGCTTCAAGCTTCAGCTTCAGCCCTGCACGGTAGAGCTCAGGTTACAGGCCCCCCTCCTGGGGTTGAAGCACTTGGGCTTCAACTTTGGCTCCCCTGCCCAGGGCGGTGGGGCTCGAGCAGGCTCAGGCTTCAGTCCCCACTCCTGTGGTCACGTGAAAATTTTTGTTATCAGAAGGGTGCCATGGTGCAATGAAGTTTGAGAACTGCTGAATGGAAGGAATGTTATTAGATGGTATGGATACATCATCTGCTTTTTCCCCCCCAAATACAGAACAGAAATATTTATTAAACACTTCTGCCTTTTCTGCATTATTATTCATAATTCTACCATTTCCATCTAGGACTGAACTAATACTACTGTTAGGATTCTTTTCCCCCTAATATATTTAGAAAGCTTAAGGCAGTATAGCCAGTCAAGGCTGTGGCTAAATCCCACAGTTGTCTCCAAGCACTTCCACCCTTGTAAAAGTTCTTTGAAAAGTTTCCCTTTTCTACAATGCCCATGGGAGTGTATGTCTCTGAGTTGCAACCATGAGGCAGGACAGAGGACAGGCTGATTTAAGGCACATTTTACAATAACCAATAAAGATTACAGAGATTAAAATCTTGTCAGAAATTTGTCAGCAGAGGTTTAGGAAATACTTTCTGAAGATTTACAGAATTAACAACCTACTTGGTGTTTTTTGTTTGATTTTTATGTATAAACAGCTGCTGCAGCTGGAATAAAATCAGCCAGAAAAAGAAAGTAAATTTGTTACTAACTCAGATTCTGTTTGACTATTTGCACCAACAGGATTAGCTAAACCTTTAAAAATCATAATAGATGCATTTGAAGGACTTGATTCTATAGCACTATCACAGAGAAGACTTGATTGCCCAGAGGGGAGCTACATAGCTGAAGACAAGAAGCTTAAATTTGGTGTGGTGGACAAAAGAGAGCCAGTGGGTCAGTAATGCTGATGTCTTTAGTGGGAGTGATCAGGCCTTTACTGTGAATGTCTTTTTTTACTTACCTCAAAAAGATAATGTCATATGGAAAAGAGGAAAGCTCCTCTAAAGAGTCACTGGTTCTTCTGGGGATCAGAATTGTATCTGATAGAGAAGTTGTGGCCTGCAGCGGGGTCATTACCCCACTCCTGCCCTGAAGGGCTTAAAACAGCCCTGGGAGAGGGCTGTGGCAGGGGAAAGGCTGGGCTGATTGGAAAGCAGCCACAGCTGTGGCTGGCTTTAATGTGGGCTCAGCTGGCCCTTATAAAGGCTGTGAGCCAGAGGCCCAAGGGAAGTCACCCTCTAGGCTGGGAGAGAGGAGGGCCTGGCTACCTGTAGAAAGGTTAGTGGAAATGAAGCAGGGCTGGGGTAAGGCCAGAGGAGCAGGAGAGCTCCAGGCTGTGGGGCCTGGTTCAAGGCCTATAAAGGTACTGGGAGGCAGAGGAAGGCAGCAGGTCCAAACCCCCTTGCCTAGGATGAGTGACTTTTATGCTGCAGTCTGCCCCAGGGAGTGGGAGCTTGGTGATGATTGGTAGTAGCCCAGACTGAGGTAAGGTGGGGATTAGAGAGTTGGGGGGGGGGGGTGGAGGTTCCCAGAGAGACTGGTAAGGGTATTGTAAAGGGGCACTGGGGTTTAGGAGGGACATGGGGCCAGCTACAAGTGGGACACTAGCCTGCAGAGGGGGCTCAGGCTGGAAAAGAGCTAATTCCCTGAGAAGACCAGTAGGGGATGCCGCAGGGGTGACTCCTGCACCTTTACAGGGCCTAAAAAGGTCCTCTGGAAAAATTAACTTTCGTGTCAAAGATCAGGGACTGTGACAGGGGAACTGGTCTCTGTGGATAGACTAAGATCAACTTCACTGGACTGGAAGGGGTGAGCCCAATCCAACTAGTTAAAGAGGCCTGGGCTACCCCTGGGCTGATAAAGGGCTGCTGGTAGGCAGCTGGGGAGAGGGAAAATGAGAAGCCCTGAGAAGCACTGGAGTGGAGCTAACTCCTGCAGTGAGTCTCTGGAGCAAGGGGCCAGGGGCTCAGGGAAGCAGCCCCCTGGAGTGCCAGAGACCTGGGGGGCTTGCCTGAAGCATGAGACCAAGGATTGAGTTCAGACTGTGTTCTATTTGTTAACCTCTGTGTTATGAAAATAAACCTCCTTGACTGAGACTGGGCATGGCAACGCATGCTTTGGAGCCAGAGAGATGCAATGACCCTGGTGAATTTGCAACAGAACAGCTGGTTGGCAGAAAGTCCCTCATTTGTAATAATTCCTTATTGAGTGACCTGGAGTAAGCAGTCAGTGGATAAGAGGGAAAGTTCATGGATCAGTAACTGGTTAAAAGATAAGAAACAAAGGGTAGGAATAAATGGTCAGTTTTCACAATGGAGAGGGATAAATCGTGGGGTCCCCAAAGGATCTGTGCTGTTCAAGATATTCATAAACTATCTGGAAAGGGAAATGAACAGTGAGGTGGCAAAGTCTGCAGAGAATAAAAAATTACTCAAAATAGTTAAGTTCAAAGCAGAATGCAAAGAGTCTTACTAAACTGGGTGACAGCGCAACAAACTGGCAGATGAATTGCTGAAAAAGTGCAAAATAATGCACATTGGAAAACAATCCCAACTGTACATATAAATGATGGTGTCCAAATTAGCTGTTACTACTCAAGAAAGAGATCTTGGAGTCATCATAGTTAGTACTCTGAAAATATCTGCTCAATGTGCAGCAGCAGTCAAAAAAGCTAACAGTCTTAGGAAATATTAGAAAAGGGATAGATAATGCAACAGAAAATATCATAATGCCATTATATAAATGCATGGTATGCCCCCACCTTGCATGCAGTTCTGGTCATTCCATCTAAAAAAAATAGATTAGAATTGGAAAAAGTTCAGAAAGGGGCAATAAAACTGATTAGGGATACGGAACAGCTTCTATATGAGAGATTAAAAAGACTGGGACTGTTCAGCTTAGGTTTCACCCAGTGAGTTAATAGGCAGCAGGTTTAACACATGCATAAGGAAATATTTCTCACAACATGCTCAGTCAACTTGTGGAACTCATTGTCATGGGATGTTGTGATGCCCGAAAGTATAAGTGGGTTCAAAAAAGAACTAGATAAGTTCATGGAGGATAGGTCCATAGATGCTATTAGCCAAGGTGGTCAGGGATGCAACCCAATGGTCTGAATATCCCTAAGCATCTGACTGCAAGAAACTGGGACTGGATGAGATGGATCACTCGATAATTGCCCTGTTCTGTTCATTCCTTCTGAAGCATCTGGCATCGTCCACTGTCTGAAGACAGGATACTGAGCTAGATGGCCAATCTTATATTCATATGGTTTTTGCATGTCTCTCTCACTTGCCAGGATTGGTCTTAGTTTGAACAGGCAGTTGCCAAAGACAGTGAAATGTTTATTGTGTGAGTAACTGCTGGCTATGGGGGTGGGCCTTTTCCCATTTGCTTAGGGCAGCAATAACCCTAGAGTCAGCTTTAGTAGCCAACAAGCTAAAAATACAACAACCAAATAAAATGAGTAATAAACTGTAACCAGCCTCACAACCAATAAAGACAACGTTCTATCAGGTGTGTGGTCTTTTGTAAGAGACTCTATCTTGCTAGTCAGAATATTTAGAATCATGGTTCATTAAGAAGACAAGGAAGAAGAAAAAATATTATGCTTAAAAATACAATAAACTGCAGAGACCTGAATATCTATACATTAGGAAGTTCCATAAAGCTTTAGTAACCAACTCAATAGATAACAAAAAATGTTTCCAAAGGAGAGCTGTACAGATACTGTGGAAAGCTGACGAGAGAGAACGGGCATTTGATTGGTGCAGCGCTATCCACTGGAAGTGTGCTAAAGTCTAATGAGAAAGAGAGGAGGCTGAAGATTGGGAAGGATTTGCCTTTGCTTTCAATGGGAGCAGGACTGGGCCGTGGAATAGGTATGTTGCGCCTGAGTTCTACAAAAGACAGCAGTAGTGAGAAAGGCAAGAGCATATGGGGCAGCTTGCAAAAAGTGTATCAGCAGTTAGCAATTACTGTGTTTCAGCCCTTTGCCTTGGGGCTTGACCTCCTATTGTGACTATTTCCTCTTCCACAGTCATTTTAAACCATAACCTTCTGAGAAGCTGTATACACTAGATGAATTAATATAGCATGCTGTATACAGTTTTCTCAGTACATTCACAACCAGTATGCTTGGGTAATTTTTATCATCCTTGGGCATTTTTGTTTTGCATATCTCTAGTTACAATTTTACTGAAATCATTTTCTTTTTTATTGGCCTCTTATATCATCAGAGTACCTGTGATTTCCCAAAGGTTAGATGATGAATGACAACACATCATCGGAAGACAAAATACAGACATTTATTAACTATAACAATTGATACTTTTCCTTCTCTTGTCTGACAGCGAGTCTTGACTGAGTGCCTTACTGATCTAAAAATTTAACATGGTCTTTTTGAACCATGTATCAGACAATTTAAATTAAGAATTTTAAAAACAATTTCAACTATAATGAATTAGCCCCAATTCTACAAGCGATAGTGCATGGGCAGACTGGCAGGCTCATGAATAGTTCACTGATTTCAGCAAAATCAGTGGGGATCTGTGGAGACCCAGCATTCCATCCACATGCAATCAAGTGCAGAATCAGAACCTTTAAGTAATTTTGGTGGGTGTTGACCTATAGGCCATATCCTTGCAAGGCATAATAGCTCATCTGTGAGGAAAACTAACATAACGCTTTGAAGCTTTGCTAAGAAATGGAAAAATACCAGCTTGTGACATTATAAATATATAATCACCTTTGACATATGCCCCTGTCCTTTTCCAGTAAGTAGTTTGCCAGTCAGGGTCCAGACACCCCAAAGGGAGAATGGAAGGTTTAAAACCCTGAAAATGAACAGTTGAACTAACTTGATTTCATTATCTATTTTTGTACTATAAAAGTGCATTGAGTAAAGTTTACATATTAAAAACATTACTCCTGGGGGAATTCTGCAACAAAAAAATTAAAATTCTGTGCACAATATTTTCAAATTCTGCAAAATTCTGCATATTTTATTTGTCAAAATAACACAATTATTTTTTGTCATTTATTTCAAAATACCTGCCAGCAAGTATGTCTGTAACAATACAGACAACAAAAAAGATTCAGAAAATGTTTTTGACAAATAGATTCCTTACTAGGCATATTTATATGGAACTCTGAGTAATAATTCATGTAAACCACAGAATCGTTTCTTGCACCCCCTATAAGCAGTTCAAAGGCTAGGGGGACTCAGGGGTAAAGGAAGAGCTGAGGGAGAGGGAAATAATTGCTGGGAAGGAGCCTGGGGTGTAAACTTGCTGGGGTTTGTTGGGTAGGGTGGAAAAATACAGAACAGGATTTTGTGGGGGGTAGGGTGGGGAGAGATTTTTAGGGAGCTTCCCCCACTCATCCATGGCTGGCTCCTAGCCTCTCCCATTCAGTCAGTCACTTGTGTCCCTCCACCCCCACTCAGATACCCACTCTCCCATCCCCATGTGTCCTTGTAACCCCCGTGCCACTTGTCCCTCCACCTCCACTCGGACACCCACTTCCCCATCCCCACATGGCCCTGCACCCCTCCTCCGGTCCCAATGTGTCTCTGTGACCCCACTCAGCCCCCCCCTTTCTATGTGGCTCTGGCCCCGCTCCCTGGCCTCATGTGGTCCTGCACCTCCACTCCCATTCAGCCCCTACCCCAGTCTGTCCTCCTCCACTAGCCCTTATGAGCCCCTCTCTGACTCCCCAGCAACCCCACAGGAGTCATTTTTAAATAGAGAAGAAGGATAGGGGGAGAAAAGGTAGGTTATGGGGAACAAAAAGGTAAAAAAATGCTTATAAGGAATAATGCATGTATACACTTACCCGAACTCCCCTCCCCTTCATCACCAGGTTTCTCTGTGCTCCCCTCATGGGACTGGTTTGACTCTGGCTAAGTTTCAAACAGCTCCTGGCTCATCACATGGTTTGTTTCATCTTACATGCCCCTCTCCCACCTTCTCATGCACAGCAGGGGTCTCTGTGCCAAGCTCTCACAAAATGTCCAGTTACTTTTAGGATGCACATGGGATCTCCACCAAGTATGGCATGCAATATATTTTAGAAGCAGAAGGTCTGCAGGGCAGAACCAGATTTGTTGTTGCCCTTGTTTATCTTCTGCCAAAGTTCCTTTGCTTTCATGCAGCATTGCAGCTCATCCCTGTTGTACATCAGATTGAAGCAATCCCCTGTGCAATCTGCACGTAGATGTCTGTATTTCTTTAGAGACTTCTTAGCTGGGCTTACACAGCCTCTTTTCCCCACAGGCTGAGATCCATGACTTCTTTCCTACTCCAGCAAGAAGCACATCTAACAGCTCTCTGAGGGGTATATCTACACCTGAAAAAAACCTGCCCATGAGAGTGAGTCTCAGAGCCCTGATATACAAACTCGGGCTCATGCTATGGCACTAAAAATAGCTAACTAGACATTTCTGCAGTTTCAACTCTGAAATCTGATGGGGAAGCAGTGTCTCAGAGCCCAAACCAGGCAGGGATATCTACATGCAGCTCTTTTTTGTGTCATAGCGTGAGCCCAAGTCAATAGAGCAGAGGTGGGCAAACTCCGGCCCACAGGTCGGATCAGGCCCATCAGGGCTTTGGATCCTGCTCATGGGATTGTCACGGAGCACTCTGCCCCCCTCCACTCTCCGAGGCCACAGTGCTGGCTGCTTCCAGGAGCAGTGCGGGGCCAGGGCAGGCAGGGAGCCTGCCTTAGCCCCGCTGCATGCCGCTGCCACCCTGGAGTTGCTTGAGGTAAGTGGTGCTGGGGCAGAGCCCGCACCCCAAACCCTGTGTGTACCCCAACCCCCTGCCCTGAGCCCCCTTCTGCATCCATCCTGTACCCCAATCCCCTGCCCTGAGCCTCCTGCCACACTCCTCCTGCACTGATCCTCCGCTGCACCCCAGGCCCCTGCTGCACTGCTCCTGCACCTCAACCTCTTGCCTGCATTCCACACCCCTCCCTGCACCCCAACCCTCTGCCCTGAGCCCCCTTCTTCACTCCGCATTCCCTCCCAAACCCCAAACTCCTGCCCCAGCCCTACATGCAATTTCCCCACCCAGATGTGGCCCTCGGGCCAAAAAGTTTGCCCACACCTGCTATAGAGTTTGGGCTCTGAGGCTTGCTATTGAAGGGTTTTATTTGCAGTGTAGACAAACCCTAAGTGTGTGGAGCTGGTGTGGTCAGATGCACACAACAAACGTGGACTAGTCGGTATGCTCGCCAAGATGGGCAATCAAGAAAAGGTATTTCAAAAACACAGGGGGGATTTTAAAGAGTGACACAACTTCTGGCGTCTGTGATCCCAGTCACTGGACTTCAAAGTTGTGACCAGACCACTGTCACAGGAACTGAGGCATTGTGGGATAGCGGCTAGAGGACTGTTAGGGCACAGCTACACAGCAAGTGTCAGCACATAGCAACAAGTCTCACAGCCTAGTTGTAAAGTACTGCATGGATTTTGGGTGCACAATACTCTACAAGATATGAGAGTGTCATGTTAACTAGGTCTTGGCTCTAGAACGCATGTTATAATTTTATTTTACATGTAACCCTTTGTTTCCAATATTTCTACTTGCTACTACTTGAATCTCTATGCTTTGTTAAATAAACTTTGTTATGGCACTATAAACATTTGTCACACCAAGTACTGTGTGTTAAGCAGAGCAGTAAACTCAGGTGGAACTGGTAAGGTGGGGAGTACTGTTTCTGTAGAAGCAGTGAATCTGTGAATACTGCATTGGACATTCCAGAGAGAAAGAGGGCTCAGGGGTTGAGGTGTGCCAATTGCTAACCTATAGAGTGACAGCAGGGTCTGCGAAGCCTAGAGGAGAGTGTTTATGTTCCCCATGGCTGGAGGAGTCGGGGAGCTGATCCATAGCAGGCACAGACAAGACCTCCTCATTCTGGGGCAAGTGCCTTACAAATCTGGGTATCCCCAGGATGAGTCATACCCTGTTTAACTACTTCCACTTTTCCTTTTTCAGGCCTGATCCAAAGCTCATTGAAGTTTATGGAAAGACTCTCATAGAATGAAATTGGCTTTGGATCAGGCCCTTGTTTTAGAGGCCCACTTCTAAGCAGGATGTCCTACGAAAAATATATTTGATAAACAGATTTTTAATTTATCTCTAACTACAAATATTGTGGATATCTCAGATGTTGAAAACAGTAATAAAACATTCTTTATTTAAGGGCCTATTTCCACTGATTCAACAAATGAGTTTTAAAACTGCTTAAGGGGCTTTACACATGATTGTGGATAGACAGGGTTCCAAACAATGTAGCCCATTAAGCTGTTTTAGAATAATCATGCTGTAGCATGCCATAGTTAGCGATCCATTTGATAGCAGTTTTTGAACATTTTTCTGGTCTCAGATGGTTTGGTCTTTCCTACAATGGCTGGCCAAATCACGTTAAAGCGCCATTTGGACACAATCACATGTGAACCATGCTTAGTAATGATCTTTATAGTTGGCTGATATGCCATGCAGGCAGGGCAGAATTGAGATAGTGATATATTCCTAACCAGAGACTAGACTCTGGGAATGGAAGGTTTTGTGCTATTTATTTGTTGTATACAGCAACCTTTGTGAGTTCTGGGTGCTTGTGAAGAACTGGGGAGGAAGCAGATATTGTGGCTCCAAAAAGCTAAATACACCAAAAAAAATTAGGACTGTTTAATTTGACAAGAGCTAGTTTCAGACTATAAATATCAGAATGCTGAAAAAAAGAGGGGGAAAAAAGTGGATGATATTTTAGAAAACATTTTCACAAGTGACCCAATCCAACAAAATAGAATTCCTGTCCATGGAACGGAGCAAACATAAAACTGGTACTTAAAAGGGGTAGATGGAGTAGTGAAAACAGAATTCTTGATAACTCAAGAGAGGTTACCAGTAGGCTACATGTATGAACCTTTGAATTCTATCTTTTGTGGCTATCATTTTATATAAATGACATGACTGATGGAGCTATATTTCAAAGTTTGCAGATGAGATTAAATTACAGAAGACATCAAATCCATTTCCTATAAAGTAAATGCGTTAGGACGATTATGCTTTTGGATTAATAGATGAAAACAGCAGATAAATGAAGACTTTTAAGTCAGAGCAAAAGAACCCAAAAAGAAATAGTTCTTATAAGGAAAGGCACTGTGCGTTCTACCACAGTAAGACAGATAGAACTAGAATGCAATATTGTTAAGGTTCTCAGCCAGTGTACATATAAAATGCAAAATGCCGAATCAAATTGCTAAGGGAACACTGCAGAGATAAACAGGTCTGGTAATTTTACCATATGAGTCCCTGGTTAGATGTTTGTGACTCTGTCTGTATATTTACTCATTTCTGTTTCTTAGGCTAAAATGTTTATTTTAAATTCATAATGTATAACCAGTACGATCTCTACATTTTGGAGAACAGAACGTTATCAAAGAATGTCGCAACAATGTCCCACTGCATCACCACATAACAACTGGGTATTGGTTATAACATAATTCAATGGTAACATGTCAGAATTACAGTTTGAATGCTTAATGAAAGGTAATGTTAAACTAACTTTCACAGCTGATAAGGAAACATCAGTTAATCTCTACATTTTCTTACCTATGGGATAGTGCCATTTTGTTTACTCACTGAAATGATTAAAAAGGTGTTTCATCGTGATCCATTTTCCACCGAAATGCATGTGCTTTCTAGAACTCTATCTATTCTTCAGTATATGCAAACAAAGGACTATATCATGTCATTGACTGTTAAACAGAAGTCCCAGCTGAAATAGAATTCTGTTCAAAAATTGGTGGCATGATACATCTTCCTAGCTCTCTGTCGCAGTGCTATATGACTGCCTCCCAAGCATTTATATATGGAAACAACAATAGCAGTCTCTCTCACGTCCACGACTGCAGAAAAAATAGCTTGATTAGTTCAAAATCTGGTGTATGTGCATGTGTAAAGAACTTACTGAGGGAAAGCTAAGCTGTGGAGGTGAGTTTTGCATTTAATTTAGGGCAAGAACCAGAGTCATTCTTACCTCTTGCAGTAGTGAGATCCCCAGTCTAGCCCCTGTGAAAGTTCTGTCTCCTGCCCTCCTGTGCCTTGCTATATTGGTCGGTTTCCTGGTTCCACTGCAGCTGTTGTAAAAGGACATAATAGTTGAGAGAGAGATGACACCAGGCAAACTCCCAGTGATAGTCTGGTAGCTAGGGCCATGCCCATGGAGGGCTTTCGATATCTGGACAGAGATCTAGAAATAGGCTCCAATCAATAGGGATCCAGTGCAGAGAGCAGAGCACAAGGTGATATATTGGTTCATAGTAACCTGTGGGAGCAGCAGCTCTGCACTTTTTACCAGTTGGTGCTTTTCCAGCATGTGTGGTTTCATACTTAGATATAATGATTTTCTGAAATCCAGCCCAGAAGATGCATGGATCACTGTCAGTCCTGTGTCTGATCAAATAGAGTGCAATCCTCTGACCAGTCACTGGCCTGGTCTACACTACGCGCTTAAACCAAATTTAGCAGCGTTAAACTGATTTAACCCTGCACCCATCCACACAACGAGGCCCTTAATATTGATATAAAGAGCTCTTTAAACCGGTTTCTGTACTCCTCCCCAACAAGAGGAGTAGTGCTGAAATCAGTATTGCCATGTCGGATTAGGGTTAGTGTGGCCGCAAATCGACGGTATTGGCCTCCGGGCGGTATCCCACAGTGCACCACTGTGACCGCTCTGGAAAGAGATCTGAACTCGGATGCACTGGCCAGGTAGACAGGAAAAGCCCTGCAAACTTTTGAATTTCATTTCCTGTTTGCCCAGCGTGGAACTCTGATCAGCACGGGTGGCGATGCAGTCTCAAATCCAAAAAGAGCTCCAGCATAGACCATATGGGAGACACCGGATCTGATCACTGTATGGGGAGACAAATCTGTTCTATCAGAGCTCTGTTACAGAAGACAAAATGACAAAGCATTTGAAAAAATCTCCAGGCTATGATACAGAGTCCACAGCACAGTGCTGTGTGACAAGCATAACGGAAAGCCAAAGAATCAAATGGACGCTCATGGAGGGAGGGGGGGCTGAGGACTCTAGCTATCCCACAGTTCCAGCAGTCTCCGAAAAGCATTTGCATTCTTGGCTGAGCTCCCAATGCCTGAAGGGTCAAAAACATTGTCCGGGCTGGTTCAGGGTATATCTCATCAATTTACCCCCCTTCCCCCACCCTGTGAAAGAAAAGGGAAAAAATCGTTTCTCGCCTTTTTTTCAATGTCACCGTATGTCTACTGCATGCTGCTGGTAGACGCGGTGCTGCGTCACCGAACAGCAGCATCCCCTCCCCTTCCTTTCCTGATGGCAGACGGTACAAAATGGTGGAAAACCGTCATCAGCCTGTGAGTGCTCCTGGCTGGCCTCGGTGAGATTGGTCGGGGGTGCCTGGGTAAAAATGGGACTGACTCCCTGTCATTCCTGGCAGATAATACGAAAGGCTTGGTAACCGTTCTCATCATAGCAGCTGGAGCCTGAGCTCCATCAGCCCCCCCCCCTTTCGTGTCTAAAGAAAAGATTCTGTACTCCCTGCACTATCATAGCAGCAGGAGGCTGCGCTCCTCTCCCCCCTACCCTTTAATGTCCTGCCTGGACTATCATAGCAGCTGGAGGCTGCCTTTCCCTCATTTTATGTCACTAAAAACTCAGTGTTTCTTATTCCTTCATTCTTTATTACTTCATCACACAAATGAGTGGACACTGCCATGGTAGCCCAGGAGGGGTGTGGGAGGAGGGAAGCAATGGGTGGGGTTGTTGCAGGGGCACCCACTAGAATGGCATGCAGCTCATCATTTCTGTGGGATCTTTGGGGCTCTGACATGGAGCGGCTGTGCTCTCTGGCTCTCTAGTAGACTTGACCCATATTCTAGGCAGGACTGACTCTATTTTTAGACAAAACATAAAGAAGGGAATGACCCAGGGAGTCATTCCCATTTTTGTCCATGCGCCCCTGGCCGACCTCAGTGAGGCCAGCCAGGAGCACCCATGACAGCAGCAGACAGTACAAAAATGATTGATAACCATCATCGCCAGTTTCCAATTGCAAATGGTACAAAATGATTGATAACCGTCATCTCATCACCAATTTACAATGGCAGACGGCACAATAGGGCTGGTAACCATCTCTGCTACCTTGCAAAGGCAAATGAATGCTGCTGTGTAGCACTGCAGTACCGTGTCTGTCAGCAGCATCCAGTATACATACGGTGACAGTGACAAAAGGCAAAACGGGCTCCATGGTTGCCATGCTATGGCGTCTGTCAGGGCAATCCAGGGAAAAAGGGCGCGAAATGATTGTCTGCCATTGTTTTCACAGAGGAAGGATTGAGTGATGACATTTACCCAGAATCACCCGCGACACTGGGATCTCAACCCAGAATTCCAATGGGCGGGGAAGACTGCTGGAACTATGGGATAGCTACGGGATAACTACCCATGGTGCAACGCTCCGGAAATCGACACTAGCCTCGGTACATGGATGCACACCGCAGAATTAATGTGCTTAGTGTGGCCACGTGCACTCGACTTTACACAATCTGTTTTACAAAACCAATTTATGTAAAATCAGAATAATCCCGTAGTGTAGACATACCCACTGATCAAAGCATTTTTGCTGCTGTGATTATTTGGGCATCTGATAGCGCTAGGGAGTCAGAGGACCTCACAACCAGGGCTGGCTCCAGGCCACTGCGCGCCAAGCGTGTGTGTGGGGCGGCATGCCGTGGGGGATGCTCTGCCGGTTGCTGGGAGGGCGGCAGACTGCTCCAGAGGACCTCCCTCAGGCATGCCTGCGGAGGGTCCACTGGTCCCGCGGCTCTGGTGGAGCTTCTGCAGGCACGCCTGCGGGAGGTCCACCGGAGCCGCGGGACCACCGGACCCCCCGCAGGGAAGCCTGCGGGAGGTCCACTGGAGCCCCGGGACTGGCGAGTGGCAGAGCGTCCTCCGCGGCATGCTGCCGTGCTTGGGGCAGCAAAATTGCTAGAGCCAGCCCTGCTCACAACTGCAGAGCACGTAACTGATAGCAGATGCCCTTATTAATGGTGGGGGGGAGGATTATTTGTATTACCATAGTGCTTAGGAGTCATAGTCATGGACCTGGATGTTATAAAAGAGGCAAGGTAGAGCCCAAATTGTCTTATGTGAACAGTAGCCTTAAGTGGCCAAATTATGAGGCCCTTATTTACCAATTATGCCACCTTTACCCATGTTGATTGCAATGGCACTATTCACACAGTGGGGTATTGCTAACAATGGGTAAAGGTGGCAGAACTGTTTTACACTTGATTTTATTGGGAGTTTGCCTGATCAAGAAATGTGTAAAAAGACTTCATAATTTGGCACAATATATAATCCTAAATCCCACAGAAATTAAATCTTGTTCCTATGGACAGAAACCTTCATTCTTCTAACATCTTTGCACTTATATGGCACCTTTCATCTGAAGCTCTCAAAGCACTTCACAGATATTAATTGAGTTAATAGTTTGAAATCCAGATCTGAATTTTGCAGTGTGGACCCAATGCTAATGCATATCCTGAAGCAATTCTGACCATGCAAAAAATATACTTTAGTGCAGGGGTCAGCAACCTTTCAGAAGTGATGTGCTGAGTCTTCATTTATTCACTTTAATTTAAGGTTTCGCATGCCAGTAATACATTCTAATGTTTTTAGATGGTCTCTTTCTATAAGTCTATAATATATAACTAAACTATTGTTGTATATAAAATAAATAAGTTTTTTAAAATGTTTAAGAAGCTTCATTTAAAATTTAATTAAAATGCAGAGCCCCCTGGACCGGTGGCCAGGATCCAGGTCGTGTGAGTGCCACTGAATGTCAGCTCACATGCCGATTTCGGCACACGTGCCATAGGTTGCCTACCCCTGCTTTAGAGCCAGTGCAGTTTTAGTTATTTATATACAGATTGCATGGTACTAGCCAAATAACGAGATAATAGGAATAAAAATATATTCTGTATCAAGGACTTCATTCTCCCAGACTTTAGTTAGCTAAACCTCCCACTTAACTGAGTGTGGGGGTGAGGGGTGTGAGAGCAAGCGAGTGTGCGTGTGTGATTTTATTCAGCATGCTAGCATAGCTATGGCTTGTGTGCAGAACCCAAGAGGGGAAGAGACCAAAACATTCTAGCCTGAAAGGCTCAGAAAGTTGTTAGCCATCTGATACACACACTTAACATCACAAACTCTTCCATAACTCATGATCTGCCAAGATTAATCCTATCTTTGATGATTATTATGTCATGCGTTATAGTTCAGAAGTATAAAAACAGCAATCAAAGGACTTCCTGGTTAATTTAAACCAGTCTCCAACTCTCTGAAGGGAATGAACATACTTTGGATGTGGAAGTAACTGAGCATGAAAAAGATATAAGATTGCTCATATTGAATATGAGAGTTCTCGGCTCAAATAGATTCTCCATCAAATCTCATAACATAATCATCAGTAATAACTGATTCTTAATAAACATCACATTTCAGTGCTCTCTCCCTGCTTAGTTTCCCTTTACATTTAGATCAGATAGTGTGTTTCCCCCCAAACCTAGTGAAATTCTAGAAGACTGTGAACCTCCTCATCCAGCTTTATTGCTTTAAATCAGAACTGGTGATGGCTTTTGCTTTGCCAATGAAAATCATGTTAACATTGACAAAGAATGCAAAGATCAGTGTTTTATTTAGAACACATTCTTCTGTTACAACTTGTACAGATTATTTCAAATCATGGTATTTGCTTCTAAATTACAATTTTCATTTTAATAGTCTTTTTGGATAGGAAAAAGGATTTGTTCTCAATACCTGGGTTTCCTGTCAGAGCTACCAAAAATACAGCATGAACTGTTGAAAAAGCATGCATTCTTATATTAAAGCTATTATTCTGACTTTAGTTCACACATGCAGCACAATAAATGCACTTATCTCATCTTTATACCCATTTAGATACGGTCAGTGGTAAAAAAAAATCCTTTTTTTCCTTTACATAACTAGGTATGTCCTTGTGGCCACTTCCATAGTATTGAAAGAATGTTAAATGCAGACAGATACAAAGGAACTCATTATTTTAATCCAGATCACATGTTAAATACTTTAAATTAGCTAAAACACACACACACATCAAATAAAAGCCCTCTTTCCAATTGTTTGCAAAAGTACAGTATTAGATAAATTTCTGGATAAAAAATTAATCTCACTGAAAAATTACCGTAAGTGCTGCTTCCTCCAAACCTTGCTGGTGAGAAAGATTTTGAAAGAAATTCCTGTCTGAAACAATAGAAAGGCATCTAATTATATGTGCATTTATTGCTCAGTGTAAGGCAGGTTGTACATCAATCTTCTCATTAGGAAGCTATCGTAATATGACTCCTAAGAAGTCCTTCCTCTAAAAAATATATTCATTATATCAATTAGCTGGGTCAATCCAAGAATGTAAAACCTGAGGATATTTACAAACTAAATAATAAGATGCATCTCTGTTAGATACAAAATATTAAAACACACTTAATTGTTCAAACAATTGTCCACACAAAGGCTCTGTGTTTCAGAAGTTTTAGGCATGCAAATGCATGCACAGAAAATATGCACATATTTATGCACCTAATTTCCATGCACAATTACAACTGTGTGTCCACAAACAGATAATTCTGTGTCTATCTGGTAATTTGCATAGGCAAATAGTTTGCCTAAATAGACTAAGTAGTTGTGCACACAGATTAGTTGCAGATTTTTGTACATAAATTCATGTACCTTGTCTTTTAGAAACTGGCCTTTTAAGAATCCTGCCCTGCAAAATAACTACTACCTCAAGTCAGGCAAAAAAACAAGAAAAAACAATGGGTCTTATCATGCCCTGAAGATGAACAGATCAGAAAATGCAATTGTCACATCAAGGACTTCTTTGGGTTTGCCAGGAAGACTCCTCAATGCAACTTAGTTCATATGGTTAGCTTACAGTTATCCCATCACAACATGGGTGTATATACAGAAAGTATGTGACAATAAGAGGAGATGGTAATAACATGTGTTCTGTTATATGGAAAATAATTGTAAGAACCTTGGATTTATAGAATTGTTGGTAATAAGATGAGTACATTCTAGATAGATCATATCATACATAGCAGAGGGATATCAAATTTAGCAGATGATTTGAGGGAACAGAGAGTACTGAAGTTGGCAATCAGAATCAAAGGATCGGAACAGACTAGTGACATGGGAAGGCAAGTGTCTAATCCAGTTTAACATGGAAAAATGTAAAGGACTGAAGATTTGACATAGAGATCATACCTTCAATGTGGTTATATGCCACAAAAACAGATTTAAAAGACAATTCTGGCCGCCATTACAGTATGAATGGGGGCAAGGTCCTGAGTTTCAGTAGTCCTCCAGGTCCATTCCCACAATGCAATGGATTCTTTCTTGCCTGACTCTCACCCAATGTATAAAGATCTACCCCCTCCCTCACCATCAGCCGTAGTAGCAAGCAATGCTCACCACTTCAGAACAGTTTTCTGCTATATTTTGGTCAGCGCAGGTGAACATGAATCCTATTCCCAGAACAACCATCCAGTCCACTGCCAAGGAACTGATAGTCTAGTTTCCATGAGGGTCTCTCCATGGGGAGGTGTGCGGTTGAAAGCCAAACCTTTTTTTCCAGGGAGTAGGCCGGACCCTGTTGTCTGCATTAGTCCATGTGCCTTTTGTAGTCCTCCTTTGCCTTTCAAAGTATCCCTTTACCTCCTCTTGGATGTGATGAATGAGTTGGTCCACATCTTCAAGCAGAAGGGAGAGGTAAGTGGGAGCTGCTATCGCCAAATGTATGAATGCAGAGGACAGTTTCAGCAACATGCAACAAGGCAGTTCCTAGAGTGTCTCCTGTGATGCAGAGAACTCTGGGATACCACCCCTGAAATGGAAGCATTAATGTCGTATACCAACAAAGGGCAGTGGGGACACAGGTATATATGTGTACTCAGCGTGTACCCGTGCCCAGCACATATAGCTAGTAGTAGACACTCTCAAGCATAGATATAGCATAACAGAAAAATGAAACATTTAACACAATGGACCTGCTCCTACTCCCAGTAAAGTCAGTGGAAATTTTGCCATGGACTACAGTTTGAACAGAATTGGCATCAATAAGCAGCCGTGAAGAAACTCCTAACACTTATTTTACTTTATTACTTGATTTGAATGTTTTTATGTATTACATACTAGTTCTGCTCATCGGATACGTTAGCACCTTATGTATAGATCAAAATTTGTATTTGTATCTTTATATATATGTCTTAGTATTTGACGGTAATAATAATGTGTTGTATGCATTAGCTATGTGCACGAGCCTTAACATATAGCTTTAATAAAGGAAAATTTGTAAAGTTCTTGGATTTGTAAATAGGGGAACTGAGCATTAATCAGCTGAGGATTTTTTGGAAATGTACAAAAATTTTAGCAAGTCTTACGGAATATAACCCTTAATTGGATGCTATCCTGATGCACAGAGACTGAAAAAATAGGAAAGGTACAGTGTAGGGTGACAAAGATGACTAAGAGGCTTAGTGACCAATTCCACTTCAGCATCAAACTGTGAAAGCAATTCCATTGTGGGGAGAACCACATAATAACTGATATGATGATATGACCTAGAGATTTCAGTGGAGTTATTCCTGAACTGATCTTATATCTCTAGCCGTGTGATACAATGTTTTGTCATTCAAAATGGCCCCCAAACTTTGGAGGGCTAAATCTTAATAGGGTTCCCTTAACTGTGCCTGTGCTATTTAATGGCATATCAACACACCTACAACCGATAGGTAACTACATGTGCAGATGCTGATTTGAGCTTGTAGTTATTCAAATACCACCTCAGCTTTTGCAGGTGTAATTAGAGAGGTTGGTAGAACATTGGACCAGTTTATAAATTACAAAAGTGACATATTTCTCAATGACACACAATATACACACTGTATGGTGGTTTATATGCTTACTTACCCACTGAACTTAGTAAAAATATGAACTCTATATTGTAAGTTTCTAACCCGCATTCCACTATACATACTAAATTTGTGGAGTTTTTATTACAGTAATGAAATAATGTTAATGTTTCCATAAAACTTGGGAGCCTGTATTAGGGTTATACAATGGCTTTTACAACCTTATTATTGTTCAGACATTGATATAATAAGAAAGTGACAGGAAAAAAAATCCCATAACAAGGCAGCACAGCCAGAAAAGTACACAATCAAATTCTCACATTTGTCATGGAATGTAAATAATAACTGCACTTTAAACTGTCAGGATGGGGAGATGATGCCAGGCAAAATGTGAGAATGGAGGAGGACAAGAAAGATGAGGAAGAAGGTGAAGACTGAGATACAGAAAGAGGAGGAGAGGTAAGGGAAATTAGGGAAGATGGTGCTTTATAACCATGTATTATTGTGACTGTGCTCTTCAAGGTCAACTTGAGGAGGATACAGAAGTCCAAAGTTTACTGAGTTCCCCACTCCCTGCCCCGCAGAGAGGGCTTCTCTGCAACAGTCTTGCCAGGCCCATCCCAGGCAGCACACAGAGCCGAACAGTCTTTCTGGAGCAAAGCAAAGAAACAGTCCCATTAAGAAAACAAACTCTAGTCCTGTGCTATACCTACCTTCCCCTGGAAGGGCTCCGGCAGCCAGCAGTCTGTTCAGAGGTTCTTGCCTGGTTCATTCCTCAGGAAGCAAAGCCTAGAAGATGTGTTTCCTTCCCTAGTAACACAGCTACTGAACTGTCTTTTTTAGCCGCCCCTTCATTACCTGACAGCGAGAAGTCTGGTGTAGTGGGACAGGAATGAGTGTGCTCACAGCGGCTTGTTAGTCCTGGGTGTCTCAGTGTGGAGTTGATATACCCCAATTATATTAAATAATATTCCTCCAAATGCACATAAATTCAGATGATAATTCCACCTTAGATTCCAATGGCAAGAGCAAAGAGTTTGTGCTGGGCTCTCTTGTTTTTGATCTCACTAGATACTCTTTCAAAGGAATTGGAGTTTTATTGTTAGGCCTGGAAGGATTTCACCATGCACATACAAACTGAAGAAAAAAGATTTTTATTGATAACTGTTAGGAGGAGGAGCAGGTTGACCCAGAGGCAGATAGAGTAAATGGAATTCTTTATTGCAGTGCTTGTTCCCCTTGACCTAATTGTCAAGTAAGCCCCGAATTACCCAAAAACACTCTTTTTGTTTGGGTTAGCATGTACGCGCCTACATCCGGTACAACACCCCAGAAACCCTTATTAAGTAATAGAAACACCCATACTGTTAGTATGTCCACCCCTCTCTATTATTCACAGCATTACACATGTCATACAGGCATTTTAACCTTGAAAATACATTTCTTTGCAACAATCTGTTGCCATAAATCTCCCTCATCAGCAGTTCTTAGGGAACGGAGGAAGGGGCCATGAGCAGTTCTCAGGGGAGGGAGGAAGGGGCCATGACCCAGAGCTCGCTTATGTAGCTGGGAAAGGAAGGGAGGAAGAGATAACACTTCTTTACCCAAAAGGTATCCTTTAGATCCCCACATTTCTTATGCAGCTGCAATACCAATCAATTCTTAACAAGGAAAAGGGAAGGAAAAGGGGTAACACTATCTATCAAGCAAAGAAAGAGCGTGTGCTTGTGCCAATGTCCTGATACCATGCCAACACACTAGCAGTTTTCCGTATCTTTACTTAACCCTTACATATTCCAACAATAACAACTGAAATTTGCAGGCATAATAAGGAAAATACTGCTTAAGAACTTAGTAAAATTTGATTTAAGGCTATTTTTACATGTGATGTTGACAATTTGTGCTGTAATGGTTATAAAGCTTTAACTTTTTGAAATAAATAATTATTTTCTGACCCTCAATTTCCCACAACTGTGAAAACTTAAATTGCTAAAAATTGAAAAAATGCTTAATTATAAACATTGCTATTATCAAAATTATAAAAAAAACCCATCTAATTCTGCCAAGTCTATTTATGGTGTGTAGTCAGGATCCATTATTCTTTGTGTTATTTATATTCCTCACAAATTTCTTTTCTCTCCATTTTCTTTTTCATTCTCACTCTCTGTATACATGTGTGTACAGATAGAATTTGGAAACTCAAAGACAAGCTCTCTGTCATTCCCCAAGGGTGCAACAAAATTTGTTACTTCTGCTGAAAAGATGAAGCTAATAACGTTATGCTGTGTTCCATGCCATTGAGGGGAGCAAACACATGCTAAGTCACGAAAAAGTGTCCTAAAAGCTGACAAAGACACAGAGCAGAGCCACTATTAGTGCACTCTTGTGAGTCCACCCCACCCCATCCCAATTTGAGGGTCAAGAGCCCTTCCTCAATATCTCCGCAACACGGGGTTGTGCAGATTATGGGTTTGCTCAACCCAGCCCATAATCTGCACAACCCCATGCAAAGAGTGTATGGAGTTAGGGCATCTGCTCTAGGCAGTCTATGTCTCTAGTGGATTGTCCAGCAGGAATCCATACGATGTTAATGCTACACCTTGGAACGTTTACTTCCAATCTGCTGCTTCTATTTCCCTGAGGAGATGTGGTGTGGGGAATAGTTAAGAGGGAGATACCCAATAGCCAATGGCAAAAAGTCAGTCATGATGCCATGAGTGTGCATGTGTGTTGGTAGTGGAGGGGCTGTTCCACAGATGCGTTAGAACTGAGTGAGCAGATGTCCCAAGATCTGCAGGATTAGGGCCAGGATTCCCCATGAAATTCAAGGGGCCACAAACTCCTTGTCTTCTGAGGAGAGAATAGCCCAGCTTGCACAGAGCTTGAAAGCTGCAGCTCTATTGATGTAGTTTTCCCCCTCCTGTGGGTTTTTGAAGAGGAGGGGTCATATGGCTCCATGTTACTGCATTTAATTAAATAAGCAGCTGCATACACTGCAGAGGGATGCTGAGCCCAAACGCAGCTTTGTGCTAGCAAAGAGAGTTTTGTCCACATATATCTGATTGGTTTAAGCTCTGTTTTTATGACATTAATGAATTAACATATGTACCCAGGACAACATGCTACCTACAGGCTTGGATGGAATATATTTTTAAGGGGGTAAATATTGTAGAACATTCACAATGAAAATGACCTTCTGTCAAGGTTTTTTCCCCACTTTGAAATGGGACCTCAATTATGGGGAGTGGCTGGAGAGGGTCTTTGACCTGGTCTTGGGCTTTCCCACTCTTTGGCACACCTCACAAGACTGGACATAATTAGGAACATCCTTGCCCATCCCCTCCCAGTGGAAGGATTTTCCCAACCTGTCTTTGGTTCTGTTCACCCCAGAATGGCCACTGGGATGATCATGGGCTAAGCTTAAGAGCTTTACCCGGTACTTAGTTGGAACTACCAACTGTTTTTGAGGATGCCAGTCTTCCTGGTGTTCACCAGAAAGAGTCTCCTTGTATAGAAGTCCTTGTTCTACAACCAACCAGGATCGGTTAGAAGAGCTGAGAGGCGGTGGGGTGCTCCGTGCCACCGCCCAAGCTTTCTGAAGGCTGTCATCTGCTTCCTGCTCAGTCTGGAACTGTTCCCTTGAGGCTGAAGACACTAGTTCCTCCTTAGACTGTGGACTTGGGCTTGGTCCCTCTAGAAGCAATGTAGGTGATGGGGTTGTTTTTGTTGATGGTGAACTGCTTTCCGCTGGTGCACTATGCGATATTTCAGGCTCTGGCTGAGCCTCTTGCGTAGGGTTGTCTGCTGCTTCTGCCAATTCAGGCCCACTGGTGCCCTTTGGCTTTGGGGTTGGAGATGGGTTTGCAAGCACTGGCGTCAGTGCTGGCAACGGTTCTGGTGCTGGTTGCTTTTCCAGTTCTGGTTTTGGGACTGGAAGCACTGTGGCTGTTGCAGTCATTGGCAGGGGATCCGGGTCCACCACCTCTGTCTGGGTCTCTGGTAACACAGACGGGGTCCTTGTGGATGGCTCAGGAACAGAGATGGGTCTGGAAGCCTGCTTAGCTTGGCTGCGTGTAACCATCCCCACCCTCTTGGCCCACTTCAGCTGGTTGGCCAAGTCTTCCCCAGTAGCATGGGGATGGGATAATTGTCATAGACTGCACAAGTCCACATTCCTGACCAGCCCTTGTACTGGACAGGCAGTTCAGCTGTAGGCAGGTTTACTGATTTTGACATGAATGGGTAAATTGTCACTTGGGTCTCTGGGCTGATGAATTTGAGGTCCACTAAGGGTTGGTGGATAGCTGACACTTGTGCCCCCGTGTCTTACCATGCGATAACCTTCTTTCCGCCCACTCTCAAGGTTTCCCTTTGCTCTGAGGGTATTTGAGAGGCATCTGGGCCTGGGGATCTTTGGTGTGATGGGGGTGTAATGAATTGCACTCGGTTGGGGTTCTTGGGGCAGTTGGCCTTTATATGTTCCAGTTCATTACATTTAAAACATCGCTCAGCTGACTGGACACTGGGCCGAGGTGGGTTGCTGGAGACTGGACAGGAGGGACAATAGGGTGTCTGGGGCTTTCCTTGGGTTGTAGGTAGGGTCTTGGGTTGCCCTCGGTGACAGGGTTTATTTTCAGTTTGCCCCCTGTGATATTCACTCCCCTTGCTAGTAGCTTTTTTCTTTTCTGCCACTTCCACCCATCTGGCTCCAATCTCCCCCACCTCAGTTACAGTTTTGGGCTTCCCATCTAGGATGTACCTTTCTATTTCCTCAGGAACACCCTCCAAGAACTGTTCTATTTGCATTAGGAGGGACAGGTCTTCCAGAGAGTTAACATTTGCTCCCGATATCCAGACATTCCAATTCTTTCCAATGTGGTAGGTGTGTCAGGTAAATGACACATCTGGTTTCCACCTTAGGGCTCTGAACCGCCGATGGGCATGCTCAGGTGTTAGCCCCATTCTGATTCTGGTCTTGGTTTGAAAAAGTTCATAATCGTTCATGTGTTCCTTAGGCATTTCAGCCGCCACTTCTGTTAAGGGTCCACTGAGCTGTGGCCTCAGCTCTATCATGTACTACTCTGTAGAGATGTTGTACCCATGGCAGGTCCTTTCAAAATTTTCTAAGAAGGCCTCAGTATCATCACCTGCCTTGTAGGTGGGGAATTTCCTGGGATGGGGAACAGTACCTGGAGAAGGGTTGTTAGGGTTGGCTGTTCCATCCTGCTTAGCCTTTTCGAATTACAGGGCCTGCTGGCGGGCCTCCCTCTGGAGCTCCAAAGCCCTCCAGTGGTCAGCCTCTTTGGCTCTTTCTTCTCTTTCTCTCTCTTTTTCTTTTATCTCCATCTCTTTCATCTCTATAGCTCTCTTGTGGGCCGCTTCTTACCTGGCTATTTCTGCCTTAATTTGTTCCATCCGTCTCTTATGTTCGTTGTCTTTCTTTGTTGCTTTCAGTCTAGCCATTTTCAGTTTGTTAGTTGCTCCATTGGTAACCATTTTTCTGCTTGCTTGTGCTGGCCACACCCTCTTGCAGCTTACTGACTGGGATGCTTCAGCTCAGGGCTGCTTGGTTAACAGAGATTTTCTAACTAGCTATACCCGAGAGGTAGAAAGAAAGAAAACAATTCAACTTGTAAATGCCTTTTTCTGGCTGTCTGCTAGCTCACAGCTTGAAGCTTCCTCTTAACAAAGACCCTTGTTAAAAACTTAACACCTCTGCCCTCAGGCTGCTTTACAAGCAGCTAGAAAGGAGAGAAAAAAAATCCTACTGGCTTTTGGTCCCTAGAAATCCCAAACCGCTGCTCACCATGTCAAGGTTTTTTCCCTACTTCGAACTTTAGAGTACAAGAAGTGGGGATCTACATGAACATTTCTAAGCTTAATTACTAGCTTAGGTCTGGTACGCTGCCACCAGCCAGAATTTAGTGTCTGGCACACTTTCTGTTCCCACAAAACCTTCCCTGGGGAACCCAGACCCAAACCCCTTAGGTCTTAAAACAAGGAGAAATTAACCATCCCCCTCTTTTTCCCCCCCAGACTTTCCGCTCCCTGGGTTGCCTTGAGAGGCTTCATGCAGAGCCAAACTCCTTGGATCTTAAAACAAGGAAAAATCAACCAGGTTCTTAAAAAGAAAGCTTTTAATTAAAGAAAGAAAAAGTAAAAATTATCTCTGTAAAATCAGGATTGAAAATGCTTTACAGGGTACTCAGATTCATATAGACTAGAGGGACTGCCCCCCAGCCTTAGATTCAAAGTTACAGCAAACACAGGTAAAAAAATCCTTCCAGCAAAAGAAACCTTTACAAGTTAAGAAAACAAATGTAAGACTAATCCGCCTTGCCTGGCTCTTACTTACAATTTTGAAAATGAAGACTGATTCAGAAAGATAGGGAAAGCCTGGAATGATGTCCCGTCCCTCTCAGTCCCGAGAGCGAATAACGAACCAAACAAATAACACAAACAAAGACTTCCCTCCACCAAGATTTGAAAGTATCTTGTCCCCCTATTGGTCCTCTGGTCAGGTGTCAGCCAGGTTTACTGAGTTTCTTAACCCTTTACAGGTAAAAGAGACATTAACCCTTAACCATCTGTTTATGACACCTTCCAAATGCAAGCTGATAATGAACCACATAAGTCTGTCTCTGTGATATAAATGAAAACCTGGCCATTGCACTTTAGGTATGCAATCTCCTTGGCTAAAGTACCTGTCCACCTACCTTTAAAACAAACTGGAGTTTCACTTAGTTCATACTATTCTGCTGTTAAGGAAAAAAGATCAATTTTTGTAGTGAGCAGGAAAAACATATTGGTGATGGCAATGGACAACAAGACACCATTTTTACAATCCAATAGATTTTAGGAAAAGAAACAAAAGATTGAAGGCATGATACATGTGTTACAGTCCTCCAAGGCCACATCTTCCACTATCCAAGTTCCATCCATTCACTAGTATAACATGCCGGCATTATTAAGAGTAAATAAACTCTGAGCATGACTACCAAAGAAAACCTGCAATGTAACCGTAATCCAGACACAGTTAATTCAGTCCTTTATTGACAGCCACCCTCTTCTGTTCTGGACACTGAGGAGCTGCACAGCACAGGGTTGTTATCTGAAAGAATAACTGGTACAAAAGACATGCACTGGGACAAGATTAATATATTACTCTCTTCCTTTCCTATACCTAGAACATCACTTACACAAGAACCTTGTGAAGTGTCACTCAAATGGTCCTTCCTGAGGTTATGATATCCTGACACATACCACAGTACAATGCAATAGCTTTATAATCCACTCATGAAAGACTTACCAGTACCTTCTCATGTTTCAGCTCCCTCAAAAATGACCTGTTACTTATTGGCTGTAAATCCTTTATCTAAGTTCATTTTCAGGAAATGCCTCTGAACTTTATTGTCCTTAGTGTTCTCCCTTAAAGGGAAGCTGTCAGGTTTAAAGTCGTACGTTTCTCCTATGTAACCAAACACCACTTAGTTTATGAAAACTGGAAACATTAAAAATTCTATTGCAATATTGCCCTCTATTCTGGAAACACGCACATAGGGGCCAGGAAATATAGGTTCAAATTATGCCACCCTTACTCATGTCGAGTAGTATCTTACTCTGTGAGTAGTCCCATTGATTATCACTGTTTATTCTACTGATACAGTATTTACAGCAATATATTCAGGGTCAGTCATTTTCAGGCAACAGACTCAGTCCTTTTTATGATGTAATTTCTATTTCTTCTTTTTTCAGTCATTCATCCAGGCTGCTCATTAAATAGAAAAATCCATAATAGATTCAATGTGCAATGCAAAGATTAAATTCTTAAAATTGACTTTTTCTGCCTAAGTCATCAAATATTGCATATACATGGCTCTAAATTATTTGAAAGTCACATGAAAAAAGAAGCTCTTCCTGAAGGTGATATTGTGCAATAATTTTGTTCTTCTATACACAGTTATGTAGATTATTACACTGAGTTAAGGCATGATCCATACTATGCAACCTGCAGCTGAATTCAGCAAAGCTTGTTTGACATTCCACAGTGTATGCTGCGGTAACAGTGAGAATGATAATAGCTGAATTTAGCACATTCTCTCTGCTTCTTTATCACCAGTGCAAGATTACTTCAACTTTTAGCTGGTTAAACAAAATAACCAAGATCTTAAAAAACAAACAGAGAAAACAGAAATACCATCATGTGAAAACCTGCTCTCAGGTCCAAGATGACCCCCAACTTGGGTTCTCTCAGCAGGGTTTGCACCATTAGAGCCATAGCATAGACCTCTACCACTCGAATGAATGGAGTAACTAGTAGCAGTAGTAGGCTGTTATCCTCTACGTGCACTAGTCACTAGAGGAGGATGAGACACACACAAACACTTTGCCAGTGGGTTTCACAGTCATTTGATGTTAACAAATAATGCAGGGACTGAGAACTCCTGAGTTCAAGTCTATGTTTTAGAGAAGAGTGTGTCTAGTAGTTATAGATCCTTCAGCCTCTGTGCTACTAGCCTTCTCTATTGCCTTCTGCTCCTATTTGCCCCAGCCTAGCTCCTGTCCCACACCATACTGCCTCCTGCCCTCTGCTCCTATCCAGATGTCCCACCCCAGAAACTGCCCATCTCCCTCTCTACGCCTGTGTACCCTCAGCCACCTCTGATCCTCTCCATACCCTCCCATGACTCACTTCTGTATCCTTCCCCACGACTGCTACCCCCAGCTCCTATCCCCTACCCTCATCTGCTTCTATCCACCCCCATCCTTGGCTCTTGACATCTTTGCAACCTTAATGTTCTTTTAGCATAGGTTTCTTTGTTAGATAATGATATTTCAAAGCATTGTCATTTACACTCCTGTTTGTGGGTGGCATGCATGTTTTCCTTATTCACAGGTCTAAAAATAGAATAATCTATTTGAGGTATTCCTGCTGCACCAAATGTATAATTACTAATTCCTTCAGTCCTTAGGCAAGCAGAACTCCCATTGAAGTTAATAGTTAATGAGTCAATGAGTGATTTTGCCTGATTTGGCTCTAAATGCTGTATACACTGAAAGGAAAGTAAGGAGATGCTGTCAGTTTGGATTGCAGCATTTGGATAAAAAATTAAGAATCAAAGTCATCTCTCAAATTAGAAAGGACATGAACTCTACAGACTAGAATGAATGTACCAACAAAACATACAAATGAGTTCTGAAAAGCTATTTCTATTAATAATGAGCCATCATTCTACCAGGAAAAGATTTTTAAATTCTCAGGAAATATCACAGGCTAATAACTAAATCAAATGGACTAAACAAGGAAATGAAGGAACAGACACTGTTCAAGGATCAGCTACAGTAAATAGAAGTAAATGGGAGGTTTTCATAGAAATTATTCTTTAGTCAACTTCTGTTCTGAAGGATCTGTCAAGGGCATAAAGTAAATCAAACACTTCAGGAATAAAACAACAAATGACGATGTCTGGCAAAACAAAGCCAAATATAACATTTAGTGCAAACAAATACCTACAGAATCTAAGCAATTTAATAACTTGCTTCATGCATTTACAAAGCTCAAATAACACATGCCAGTGATCAACAATTTATCACTAATAAATCTGTGGCTTCTGATTGAATCAGATTTGTCAGATAATTGATCTGATGAATATTGTGATTTACTGTGAATAGGGCATTTAATGATTCCCTTTCTCCTCCCCTCCAAATTGTTATTTTATATTATTTTATAGAACTGGGTGAATAATTAGTGAATATATTAATTGAATATTTTATTAGAAATACTTTTGAGAAATCGGTCAAACACCACATTTAACAATTTTTCTTTTGTTATTCTCCAGCACCACACTACTGCACTCAGCATTTCACAGAACTAAGAGGTACAGAACTCAGATCTGCCTACTGTAAAAAATACAGGACTCTGCCCCTTGAGCTGATGAAGAATGTCCATTAGCCGAAACAGTCTATGACGCAGAATTGAGCAGTTCTGCTTCCATCCACTATGGGGCATTGCCAACATCTCCCTCACCCCCATATACAAACTCCCCAGCCAGATCCATACATTACTGATATATACAGATGCATAATCTACTAAGTGCCAGGCTCTGAAGCCTATAAGTAGCTAAAACTGTTTCTTTATTTTATTTATTGTTGCTTTGTTTTAAATCAGAACATGTAGTGTGAGTTTTAAAATGCATTTTTAGAGTCAGAGGTTGCCTGTTTTCTGAGCTCCAGCATTACTGCTCTGTTGTTTCCTGGCTGTCTTTGTTTTGCTCGGTTCTTTTGATATCCATTCAGTAAAGTAGCAGGTCATGACACTAGCTGTTCATAGGTATCTGAAGAAAGAGATCAACAAGATTTCTGTAGGCCTCAAATGGCTGCAACATTGTCTCTGCCTGCTGGTGGCTTGAAAATAGTGCAGACACAACTGATTAGCAGACACCAAAATCCAGTAGCTGGACTTACAGGGCCAACTCATAGGGCCTGGCTGTAAGCAAGTGCAGTTCCGTCAAAGTCAGTAGTCAGACCTGCTTGTGTTAGGGCTGTAGTCTGCTAAAGGTGAGTACCACCTGTCTGCAGCTGCAGCTCGGACCCACAGTCAGGAGCCTTGTAGTTCAAGGGTATTGGCCCTTCCAGATGTCCGGTAGGGAGCCCCTCCTGGCCAAGCAATAAGAGCTGTGCTAGTAAGCTTGTTTCCTCAAGAAATCTCTTGCCTACATTACAGGCAGCCCATGTCATCCTCTGACTCAGCATCAGTCTCATTATCTCTTTTCTTTGTGTGCTGGGAAGTTCATCTCAAACCCTTTGTGACAAACTGGAAATGATAGACTCCAAGTCAAGCAACATGCACAGTGCTCTTTCCTCAGCAGGCAACAAGGTTAAGAGTCAGAGCAGAAGCTGGGATGCTAGTGATGGTAAAGGTCCCAAAGGAATTACTTAGAAAGATATAACACAATCTTTCAGGACAGTACAAATCAGACTGTAGTAGCTAACCTATCAAAGCCCTGCTCTGGACTGGTGGAGACTTTGTCATGTTCTTTTTGAAACTCTGCTTTTCATCCAGGAGCCTGATAAAACTGTGTGTCCTTGCAAAAATGAGTCTGATCTGATGAAATTACAGCAGAAGAAAGCCCTCTACCCCCAGGTGATATATTATAGGATATTCATTTTTTGTATGGAATGCCCTGCTGATAGAGGACCCAACCCAAGAAACAAGAGGCAAAAAAACCAAAAACCCTACCTGGAAACAACTCAGATGTCCATAACTGTACTGCACTATGGAACAAAGTCTGCCACAGCTTCTCACCCAGATACCCTCAACCATCCTTTCCTCCATGCACTGAGCTATAGGGAGCCACTGCAGTGTGTGCCAGAGGTGTGCACACCCTGCATGGGCTTCTTGCACCTTGCTTCTTGCCCTAGCTGAACTGCAGAATCACACTGGTCACACTGGCTATCCCATCATGTGGTCAAGGAACTGCCATGTTCTGTGCCCGTGGAAGGGTGAGGACAGAATCCACCATTCATTGAAGCCACTGGGAGTATTAACAGACTCAGAACTGAGAAAGAACTTCAGTGTTCGACCCTAAATATTTGTATCACCTAGCCCATTGTGAATACCATTGGCCCGATTCTATGCTGCATGGCACTTTTTGTAGGCATTTACATTGCTGCAAAGTAAGGGTAATAGGCAACCATATCAGAATGGTGGCACTTTACACTTGGTTTGCCCAAGGTATATGTCTGCGCACTGTGCAAGACAATGAAGACTCAGGCTCACACTTGGTGCTGCATGGAAAGTTCAGATAGGGAAGAAGCCACACAGTGGGAATCATCCCCACATATATCATGGAGAAGGCTTTTGAGGCAGCTTTCTGTGCTGCAAGGTAGAGGAAGGAGAGCTGGCACTAGAGTGGCAGTTGCAGGCTGCAGCTGCTACTTAGCCTGTATCCTGCAGTTGCTACCTACAGGCATGGGTCCAGAGGATGGCAATTGTGCATGCCCGGATTCATGCTGGGAATGCAGATTCCTTTCCATAGCTTCAGCAGTGTTGTTCTTAGAACAAAGCTCTTTTACTTCTGTTTGATCCCCTTCTCAGGATTTGACTCTAAATCGATGTAACAGATTGACTGAGTTCTCACACAGATAGGTAATTTAAAATAAAGAAATCAGAGAAGGGGAATAAACGATAGAGCATATTCCAAATGCCAAAATTCATCCCCCAAATACTCCTGAGCTGGAAGCACAAATTAACTCTCCAAGACATGAAGGGAGCAACAGCATAACTGTAATAAGCAATCTAACTTTCAGTGCTTGATGTCACTTAATCATAATGAAATGTTAGACCTGTACATCATGTGTCCTCCAATCATAGATTCTTTACACTCTTACACTATGCCTACCCATCTTTCTTCCTAAAACAAATAATCTCAGTCACTTTGTAAACCACCAGTGACATTTAGTATTCTGATCACTGCAGGCAAGTCCACCTGGTATATAGTGTTTTAAATCCAAACAATGTTATGGCTATGCATTTGCACCAGCTTCATGGTACAACACAATAGCTCTGTTCAGTAAGAAGTAAATCTAAATTCCAATACTCAGCTGATCAGGTTTATATCTATCTATCTATGACTTTTATGCATCTTGAAACTACATCTGTCAAAACGTGTTAACTAAACAATGGGATATTTGAATACTCTCTGCTATCTCAAGAAAGCCTTTTTCCTCTCATTGCACTGGTTACAAATTTTTTTGGTTTTAAATGGTGACAAAGAATCTTTGAAAAAAACTCACCACTGTCTACTAATGTCTGGAAAACACAATTCATCCTAGACAGTTTATCAATGTGTCATTTAGCTCAAGAAGACTATAAAGTAGATGGAAACACATGGGATCTAAGAATGTCAGACACCCTGACAGCTCCCACAATGGATTATTTTTTTTATCTCCCCCTGAAGAGGATTCTATTCTAGTTTCTATTTTGCTGCCTCTACTACTAGAAGCTCAGTTGTGCCTTGCAATTGATGAAATCTCGGACGCACACGCACATTGGAACTTCCCCAATTCACGAGAACAGGAAGGATGACTCCAGATGAAGCTGATAAAAAAAAAAACCTGTCCAGACACAAGCATTTTCAAGAAAAAGGGTAATCAGAATGAGGGACCTTCTCCAAAGCCACTGAAGTCAATGGAGTCTTTGCATTGACTGTAATTAGCTTTGGATGAGGCACTTACTGACCGTTTTCCTCCTTGTTTTCCAACTAGCTCCTTTTCTTAATGATGGAGAAGCTGGAGAGAATAGCTGGAATCCAAGTCTGTCTAAACCTGTCAGATGAAAATGATGTATTTATAGTAAGCCTTCTTATTTTATCATTCTACAGTACCTTTCCCTACTTATCTCCTAGCCTCCTTACCAGATCGTCCTGCTTATCCTGACTTTTGGTGTTGCGATCTCTCTTCTTTAGCTTGTCTAGTTTAGTGTTAAGCATTGTACTGAATAACTCCTTGAGTGATTTATAAAGCTATCTAGCTTGCTTTCTTGCTAACATACCTCACCTATCTGCCTCTATATCACAATATCTTATCTCTTATTTACTGTAGCTATTTATCAAATGGTTACAATCTCTCTCTCTCATATTACTGGCATCTACTGTGCCATGTTAGCTATATCCTTATGTAGCCAAATACATTACTTTATTACACAATGACCCTTTAATGCTATGATGTCTACAAAAAACTCAACAATAGCTGAGTCACTGGTGTGCTGATACCACAATCTATCATAGGACCAATATTGTTTAATTGTACTCCCCATCAGTCTGATTGTCTATCTGTTGTCTCTTGTCTTAACCTTAGATAGTCATTTCTTTGGGACTGGGACCATCTTTTTGTTCTTTGTTCGTACAGCACCTTCTTCAATGGAGTCCTGGTCCAGCACTGGGGCTCCTGGGTGCGATGGTAACACAAACAATAAATAAATAAAATAATCCTTCCTCTTTTCCATAGGTGCCAGCGGTTCACTTTGGTTCCCCAACTTCCTCTAAAAGTTGCATATGGATCATGTCATCTTAGTATTTTGTTGCTGTAGGCCGGGATTTCCAGTTAAAATCCAATAGCAAGAATGTCATTAACACCTTGTTTGCTTACCTTGTAATCCTGTTTCTGTCTCTCTGGCATTGCCTGAGACAGAGCGAGATGACGATAGTGAGACAGAGATTGGCCTAGTGATGGGAATCAGTGACCTGAGCGACAGGAATTACTAAGTTCCACACCTTGCTTTGACATGGACTCCCTCTGTGGCTGTGATCTCTTACTTTTGCTTTGCCCATCTGTAAAATGGGGATATTAGTACTGTGCTGCCTCACAAGGTAGTTGTTTCATTCATGCCTGTGAAGCACTTTGAAGATGTGTTTACTATTATCACTGTTGCCAGTTTCTATGTTCTGATTATTTCCTCACATATATATCATATCATTCTATACTAATCAATTACAAGGTTGCATTGTTGTCTGTGGAGCTCTTTTACTTGTTACAGTCAGTTCTAGAGAGGTAATCAACTGCAGAATGGTGAGAAAAATATTGTTGACTAATGTTGGAATAAAAAATTAAAACAAAAAGCCCTCTAGGAAAAACATCTCTCTATATTTTGGGGAGAAAAACCTTCAGAGGTGGATGTTCAATGCAATATATTTCAGGCTTTAAATATGTGAAGCAGAATAATTCAATGGTGCACAGAGTGAAAGAAAAGCTGAAATGCATTGCTCAGCCTTATGTTACATTTTATTATTTAGAAAAAGCTTTATAAAACTAACATCCATCTGGCCACTTGTTCTCATTAACAGATCACAGTGCTTTTTTGAAATGCAGACGTGTTAGTACTACTGTGCTGGGTAAAAGCTAACACAGATAAATATTATCAGACTGGCTAAATCCCCTTGGCAGTTTCATCTCTCTCTCTCTCTCTCTCTCTCTCAAACTCTTGTGTCAGGATCTGCCATACCAGATCAGACCATTGGTCCATCTAGTCCAGTTTTCTGTCTCCAGAGCCTGGTACCAGATGCCTCAGAGGAAGATGCAAGAAACCATGTGGTGGACAGATATAAAATAAGTTACCCATAGGGGAAGTTTCTTCCTCACCCTCATCAATCAGCAATTGGTTTATGACCTGAAGCCAGAGCTTTTATCTCTCTTATATGTAAGATATTTATAATATATAATCCTATGAATTTAATGGCAGATAGTCTCATTATCTACATAAATAAATATTGTTCTTTTTCTTTCTAGTCCCACTCAACTTTTGGACATGATATGTTGAGGCGGTGAGTTCCGCAGACTAATTATTCATTCTGTAAATAACTATTTCCTTTTATAGGTTTAAAAATTGTTGCTTTTCAATTTCATTTAACATTCCCATGTTCTTGTTTTATGAAACAGGGAAGTAGGAGCACACCTGATTTACCTTTTCTATCCCATTCATCAGTCTCTCTTACGTCTCCTTTCATAGAATATCAGAGTTGGAAGGGACTTCAGGAGGTCATCTAGTCCAACCCCCTGCTTTCTAAACTACCTTAAAGAAGATGGAAATTACATGTATTCTCTCTTTAAGACCCCTTTACACCACCAGACAGTATAAAGGGGCTTTAGTGTAAGTGAGAATCACACCCTAGTAGTGTATTACAGTGTTTACCTGGTGTAGTATATAATAGTGTGTTCTTTTCATGCTACCATACACCAGTAACCTGGGGACCCCAGTACCACAGTAGAATCAAATAGTAGTGCAAAAGCTATTAAGAGAGTGAAGGCTTATGGAGATCTATCATTAGAACAGACATGTTAGACCTGACTCTGTGTGTTTGTGTCTGAATTTACATTGTGGAAGACAGTACACAGTGTTGTTGTGTGCTGTTAAAGAGCTGCTGGCATCCATCCTAGAGATGACTGAATTCAGTAACAGGTGAAATGACTCCTATATGTCTAGGTAAATACACATAAAGTGTATGTTGCAATTTGTCAAAGGCTTTAGGATGGATTCTTTCGGATTACAGTCAACTAGCGTTCAACTTGGAGAACACCACAGTGACCATATGCAATTTCTCCTTTTTCCTCAAGTCCTCCCCATCTTTTACCCAAAGAAGGGGGAATATAGCATCCTCCCAATTCAAGCACTGACAGGTGCTACATAAATCTGTGTTTCTAGAGACTGTTAACTGTAGAAAGGATTTCCTTCTTGATTCTTTACTAGTGCCTGAGAACCATTAGTGCCCTCTCTCAGTGGATTCTCCTCTGGGGCTGTCCATGAATGACGTAACATATAGTTTGGTGATTTTCAGAACTCAGCCCCTCCCTTGCAACACTTGGTAATACTGACACAAACATGCATAATTAAGGACCCACCCATCCACTCATTAATGTGCTACAGAATTTATGGACAACCTCTTCCTCCCATGTACAAGGTTTAGGAGTTGGGTCTTTGCTGTCACAAAGGGTTTGCAATCCTTATGCTCAATGTAGTAACTTCATTAGCCTAAATTAAAGTAAAAGCCTGACTTGGATCCACAAGAGTAGATTTCCTGAGCTAAATCTCATTACAGAATGTTTGAGATTACAGGAGTGGTAGAAGAAATAGAGAACGAATTTCAGGTAGGTAAGTCACAGCTAAGATCTGGGGGAGGGAGGAAAGTGCAGAGTTCATTATCAATGTTTTATTAGGAGTCAGGGAGCTAACAATCTTTATAACATAGATCCAGAGTAGTAGCAGAGAGGCACTGAAAAAAAAAAAAGAGAGTGAGAGTTAGGGAAAGGGACAAAGGGCAAAGGGACGAAAGGACTGGGAAGTCCAGAAAGACCATGAGTACAGAGGAAGGGAATACAGTTCCTAAGGTGGGGAGTTTATAGTGGATCCCCGGGAGAACTCCATCAGGCTGCAAGAAAGCCTTTGGGTCCTACTAAGAAGTATGTGGCTGCTCTAGGCAAACTCTCCCCTGGAGAGGAACACATTGTGTGGGGCAAATTTTGTCTACCTAATGCCTGCTCGTGGCAACATATAAATCAAAACCAGAATCTGGCCTAGTATTGAGCCCTGGGTTATTCCATAAAGAGAGGCACTGCTGTACGATGAATCTCATTGGAGCTCTATGAGTGTGCTGCCTAAAATAGGAAACCAAGTCAAAGCAATTCCACAGAACCAGAGCACACATCAAGGTAAGATGTCAAAAACTAGAATATATGAGAATGTCCCTCCCCTCCGATTCATTAAGGACCAAGTGATCATTGCAGTCTTGGTGGTATAAAAAGGAATCTCGATGGAAATTTATTATAAATCTGAGGATGGTTCAAACATACCTCAGATTGGACTGTCTTTACAGTACTTTCTTAACAATCTTAGGTAACTGCAGGAGGCTGAAGATAGGGCAGTAATTAGCAAAGATGCCCTCTGGTGAACTTAATTTCAATAACAGGATGGTGGGAGGTTAGCCTGGCAGATTTGCTGACAGAAATATTAATCAGAATGTATTAGATTCTAAAGGAAATGGTCTGCCACAATTGTGGGAGGCCAAAGATCGAAATTAGTGTGGATGACAAAACCTTCAAGATTGTCTCATTTAAATCCTCAAGAGAAAGCACACTGCAAGCTGCCTAAACCCATGGAAACTGAATTACCAGAGTGACGTGGACTGATAGGTGTAAGAGGAGGGGTTGGTGCTGAACAAGGAGACAATCTGGAGAAATACCAGGCTGTAATATCTTCTATTTTATCTACAACAACATAACAGCACTAGGATGCTTCAGATACAGTGAATGACCCAATAAAAGGATACAAAAGAGCATTATTAAGTTTAGAGTAAGAAGGCAGAATAATTTCTCCTTTCCAAAATCAAATTCAAGTAGAAGCAGCCTTAGCCAAAGCCACTTTATATAAATTAACATGATTCTTTCATATATCAAAATGAATGGTTAGGCCAGAGGTCTTTCATTGTCTGCAATTTCCTCTCAGCTGCTGTCCCTAGGCTCCTCTGTGTATCAGCATAAGATCAAATGCAATAGAATGAGTATGTATCAGAGCTAGATCATTTGTGATATTTACCAGTTGCCAAGTGCCTTCTCCTATATGGTTGAAGTAAACAGCTCGATCATCTACTAAATCCAAGCTGGGCGCAGCACAGGACTGGGACGGGGGAAAAGAGGCTTTCAGCCAATTTTGTTCTCACCTGATCCTGGAGCTGTTCCAGGCTACCATTTAGTGGATTTCTGCTATGTTTGGATCAGGGTCTTAAGAAGCAAGAACCCTTTAATAATATCACAGAACTCCTCAGATTCTTCTAAACAATCAAAATTACTGAAATGTACTAAACATATTGCAAATATAATGACACAGATACATCTCTGGTGTAAGCCCAGTGAAGCCAGCTGCAGCATCACTTTGGCTCATTGCTGGTTACAGCCATGCTGCCAATATTCACGCTATAAAAACTCCCATGCTTTTCTCATTCCTAACAGTGGTTTGACTCTGGTAAAGTGAGGAATTTGTATCAAGAGAAATTGTGTCACTTTGAGGAAGGTTCCCAATGGAACACAAAACCATGTGAAACTTGCATGGTTGCAGGTTTTGTTACAAACTCTAAAATCAGACAAATGTTTTCAAGTGATTCTCTACCATGAACCAGTTGAGTGAACCTGACCCAGTCTATAATGGTGTGTTAAAGTCACATGGAATTCAGTTTGGTCTCAAAATCAAATGAGAGTTTCCTTTTTAGTTTTTATCTTTGTTCAAACCTGAAACTCTTACTGTAGCCCAGTGATGTGTAAGCCCACCATCGATAATGTTAGCACTGGACCCTGTGAAGTGAAACATCCATTTTACACTGTTCTACTTGTAACACTTCTCTACCTCCTGAATGTTCTATACCTAGGGTTGTCCCATTCTTTCAAAACATTCCATCCCATCATAAGCATGGTAAGTATTGTGATGTTGGCATTATATTCTCCATACACTCTTACATGGAGTTTAGTTTTAAAACTAGATCTTTTTGAATGTGCTCCTCATTCTTCCTCTGTTGCCTTTATGGTGATCAAACAAAGTAGTTTTTGCTTCTGTTTTCTTTATATTTTAGTGTAATGGTGGTGAATATTTTGTACATTTATGTAGGTATTTGAGCAGGTTATGATAGCAGAAATATCTTAAGTGTTTAGGAAGCTTCTGTATTATTACAACTATAAACATAATTAGCAGGGCCTGCGCTTCCATTTAGATGACCCAGGCGGTCACCTAGGACACCAGAATTTGGGAGGGGGCGGCAATTCGGCGGCGGAGGGGTCCTTCCACATTCCGGGTCTTCAGCGGCAATTCTGCGGCGGGTCCTTCACTCGCTCCGGGACCCGCCGCTGAAGTGCCCCAAAGATCAGGAGCGCGGAAGGACCCCCCTGCCGCCAAATTGCCGCCAACCGGGAGCACGGAAGGACCCCTGCCTAGGGCGCCAAAAACCCTGGCACCGCTCCTGATAATTAGTAATGTTTAAGGAACAGGAGAAAAAGTTTAAAAAAAATAAGAACTCATGGAAATCTGAGACTATTTCAATTTATAGTAAATAATAACTGCAGCTCACCAAGGAGCAATCAGAAACTCAAATTAACAAAGAACGCTACAACACAGGGAAAACTATCATCTTAAATTATCCATGTTGAGTCAATGTCCAAATCCATAAAGTATATTTGAATTTCCACTCAGCACTAATTAACACAATTTTGGAGACAGATCCAGAATTTAATTCCTCTAAACCTTGATATCACTGAATTTTGTCTCTTTCTCTCACCATTGCTTTATGTTTCACCTTTTCTGTATCTTTATTTTTATTCATCAGACTCTGGGACCCAATTCACTGGTGTCCTACTGTTTCTTTGTGCTAGCTCTGCTGTGGACCACTAGTAATTGGTACAGTTTATAGCAGGTTTTAGATTGTTTTGATCTACCCCAGGAGACTGGCCCAGTGCTGAAACAGGTGAGAATAAATTGACCACAAATGTGGTCAAAAGTCACCTTTTGCTCCCCATATCATTGGTCTTCTGCTGAGCACAGCTTGGTCAGACTGGAAAATCTAGTCCAGTCATTTTAAACCTACTTTTTGGATTTGTTTTCAGATTCCCCAGAAAAATTATACTTTGTGATGAGACACTGCCTGTGACATATCAGGTGATCTGGGGTTTTTTTTTGGAGGGGGGGGACAGAGGGAGAGGGAGATGGTTGTGGGTGTGTTGAAAGCTATAGTTATAATAGGAAGCTAACGTCAACCTTAATTATGGAGCAGCTACCACTGCTCTACATTACATAGTTTTAACTCACTCATCTGAAATGCATTCAACTTCCAGCACAAACATTAGATTCAATTACCATTTTATTTCCCAAATATGGTAATACTGGCAGCCAATAAAAGTCTATTTCAACAGCCCTTGATTAATTCAACAATGTATTTGTTTCCTTTCCTTCTGCATTACAAACTTTGTTATCACTCTCTTATTTATAAAGGTGAGATCTAAAGAAGCAGAGAACAAGAAGCTTATGTAGAAAGTTATCTTTTCATTACAATCTCAAGAAATTAAGGAGTAAATTTCCAGTGCAATGAGTTACACACCCAGCTCCCTAGTTGTTATAAGTCCCTATCACTGAGCTGAAAATTTGGCCATAAGCATTTTTGGATTTTTATCTAGCAAAGTGCCAGAATACTAAATAGATTTTTATGAAATTGCACTCAGTAGTAAAACTACACCATCTAATCTCCATAGAATTTATAAACCTGCAACAGACAAACCAGCTATAGCACCGTAGTACACGTTAATGTTCACAGCCTACTATTGTTGCACCAATGAATTGCTCAATTCCATGGCATTTAGCTGGGATGGGCAGGGATCTTGTCCCTAGTCTCTGTTTGCCAGAAGCTGGGAATGAGCAACAGAGGATGGATCACTTGATGATTACCTGTTCTGTTCATTCCCTCTGGGGCACCTGGCACTGGCCACTGTCAGAAGACAGGATACTGGGCTAGATGGACCTTTGGTCTGAACCAGTATGGCCATTTTTATGTACTTAAGGTCCTTAGTTAAAACTCCCAGTAAAGTCTAAATAAAGATGATAGGATTTGGCCCTGACAGGGCATTTTAGGGTAATTTAATAAATAAGGATTTAATTATTTCTACAAAACACAAGGGGAGGTCTATTTGCTCGAGGTCTCTCTTTTTTACAGTACTATTGCTATCTAAGCCTATTGATTACAGAGTTTAGCCAACGGATCACAAATTGATGTTCCTGGTTGCAATTAATTAAAAGAGCCATGGCTGGGTCACCCTCTTCTGGAAGAATGGCGTTTTATTCTACTGGAATGTGAGTGCTGGTGAAGGTTATATTAGTATTTATGAAGGTGGCTCCAAAATTTGCCATCTAATCTTTGTTGTTGGTGGTTAATTGTGTTTTTGACAAACAAAAAAAGTGCGTGAAAGCATCTGCTTTCCTTGAAAAGTTCTGAGTTTTCACCAGAGCAGTTGTCATCTCAAAATGTTCAGGTTTGGGGCTCTTGATCATTTGATGAAGAGTCAAAATTTTCAGTGGGGAAAACTGCACTTTCCAAGCCAATATACTATTTACTAATGAGCTCCTCAAGAATGGGGACTTTCAACTGTATCTACTAAGCATGCTCAGGATATCAGTGAGAGAGAGAATAGTGTGAGGAAATCCTGATCACTGCTTTTTAAAATGTATTGAATTGTAAATTGTAAAGCTCAAGAAAAGCACAAGCTTGATGATGGTCAGGGTCTGGAATCTTGTGTGTGTTTGGAGGTGAAGCAGCTCACAGGCAGTGGCTGCTTCACCTCCTTCTATGCCTCAGACTATTAACGTACCTTACCCTGACCGTAGGATATATCTACATTTGACCTGGGAGGTGTTTCCAGCTTGCACAGATGTGTCGGTGCTAGCTCTGCTCAAGCTAGCATGGTAAAAATAGCCGTGTAGCCAGAATAGCCCAGGCAACAGTTCATGCTAGCCTCCTGCATAGGTATCTAGGAGTCTGGGCCGGTACATACAGAGCTGCAGCCTGTGCTGCCATGGTTACACTATTTGTTACAGTGCACTCCCTCAGGCAAAGGTAGCATGGATACATCTATATGAACTGGGAATCACACTTTCCGGCTCAAATGTAGATGTACCCCTAGGGTAAGAAAGTAGCTTATACTCTGTGGGCCTCTCTATAGGCTGACAAGTAGTGTTAATCTTGACTTGTCCACAAAGAACCAGACCAGGGGTAGGCAACCTTTGGCACGGCACGTGAGCTGATTTTCAATGACACTCACACTACCTGGGTCCTGGCCACTGATCCGGGGGTCTCTGCCTTTTATTTTAATTTTAAGTGAAGCTTCTTAAATATTTTAAAAACCTTATTTACTTCAGTTTAGTTATATATTATACACTTATAGAAAGAGACCTTCTAAAAATGTATCACTGGCACGTGAAACCTTAAATTAGAGTGAATAAATGAAGACTCGGTACAGCACTTCAGAAAGGTTGCTGACCCCTGAACCAGACTATCGCCACCAAATTAATACACAGAAGTCAAATGGGAATGACACTTGGTCACTAGAAACCTGGGATAAATTCATCCTAGTAACAGAGATAGTAAGCCATATCCCACCACTGATCTCCCAATGCTCTGGGCCATCCATTCCACTCAGGACAAAAGTGTTGAAGAAAAAGCCCTTTCAATCACATCTAAAATCAGTCTGGTTTAGTAATATATGTATATGAAATACAAATATTGTTTCTGAAATGGGAGCATATGGGGAGAGGGGAGACAGCAATCGTGGTTTCTAATGCTGTTTTTAGATCAAACAAACCTGAATATGAAAAAGTCTTCTTCGCTGGTTTTTTTTTTTAAATCCACAGACCTTAAGATGAATTACTAGAGGGTTTTACTCTTGTATCCATAGAAATGAAATATGAGCTGGAACCAAAACGGCAAATTTTAAAAGAGACTCAGAGTTTAAACCCAGATCCATTTCATGATACACCTCTCTTTCTATCATGGGCCGTATCTAAATGCCACATATAAACACCCAAATGTTGATGGGTCTGAAATCTGAATCTGCATTTTGAGGATTGGGTCTTTCTCTGAAAAATAAGCAGCACATTTTTCACATTCAATGGAAAAAAGGAAAGGGCAGAATATCTGTCAGTAAACTGACCCCTTATCAGGATCGCATGCAGTCCCATTACTGCTATGACAACTAGCTCAGCTGTGAGCCAAAATGCCAGAAAAAGGCCAGCAAAAAAAATCCATCAGTATAGACTCATTTATCACCGCAAGAAAAAAAATTCTAGAGCTGCCACCCAAACCTGTATCCACTATGCCAGTCTTACCTTTTTCCAACATCAGTTGAGAGCATTGACTCCACAATGCACAGCATGCCTTTAAGAAAGATAACGGAGCCATGTATTATTGAAAATGATGTTTCTATTCAAAACAAACTCTATTAAAGAAAAAAAATTAGTATAGAGCATAATGACATATTGCCTAGGAGACATTGTGAAATCAACTAACTAGTAACTACATCTTGTTAATGTTAATATTTTACCAAATAAGATGCAGAAATTTAGAAGATTATTTCTTCATGGGTGTGTGAAACAGTATATAAATTGTAGAAAGAGCCTTTCCCAGTACATGATGCCATCTTGAATTCCCTATTCTGACAAGGGAAAACATATTTGTACCTTTATTTTGTGTCTTTTGATATGTTTTTCAGTGACTCTAGTACTGGTTGAAGGGGCAGGATTGACATCCCTGGAGATTGACTCTCTGTTTATCCACTGAACAGGTATAACACAGGCATCACAGTCTTCCCCCACACTGGCCTGCCAATCTGCCTCCGGCACTTATTAAAAAATTTAACACCTTCAAATACATTGTATGCATCATGAATGGAACCAGGCCAATGTACTGAACTTCTCAGCTGGTGACAGAGACACATTTTGTGTCAGTGTTAATCACATGCATATGGATATATTATGTGCCTCAAAAAAACCTACCATTTTCATCTCAGTCAATGGCAAATGTTCATGAGATATTGTAGGGCTGCCAGATTATTATGGCTATTATTACTGGCTATCATCGCTATGTTACTAAGGGCCCGAACTGCAAAGCTGACCTTGAGAGCAGTTCAGGAATGGGGGAACTCGGGGCATTCGGATCCAAGGCTTTCACTGAAAGTCATCACTAGCCATGGAGCCAGGTTGTGCCTGGTCCTGTAGCAAGGTAGGGAGGGAAGCATAAAAGTTTTCCAGTCCTTTTCCTCCTCATGATAGTCCCTGGGCTAGGGCTAGGAACAAAAATAGTGCCTGTGCTTGTCCCCCCCTATTTCTCCAGAGCACCCACCATCCCAAAGGGGATAGGGAAGTGACAGGATGACAGCCTCCCTCTCCTTCTTTTCTGGTCCATGGAGTTGACCTGTGGGACCATCCCACATTGTCCAAAGGAGAGAGGCAGGCTGTGCACCCCTTTCATGCCAGGGACCTGAAAGGCACAGTTCCTTCTAGACCTACCCCACTCCCAAGCATGATGGCTGGTGCCCCACCCCTTCCTCGACTCTATGCGCACTATCCCCATCAGGCCTTTTGCATTCTGCAAGGGGAGAGGGGGAACCAAACAAATTCAGGGGTCTTAATTTTACTGACTCACTCTGTAATAATTATAACAGTTTGTCACCACTCCAACAATGGCAGTAACGTCATCCACCTATGGATCTGCATATGCCTTTCCTGCTCAAAAGCACTACAGTGACATCTGTCCTCCTACATGGTTTGTCCTAGGAATTTGGTGCATACCATATTCTCAGAACTACCATTTCTTGTTTCAGCAAAACATTTGCGGTGATTAGAGAAGAAAGACAGGGATGTAAGAGTCTACAGAATAGACCAGGAGATTGAAATCCGCTGTTCAAATATTGGTGCACTGTAAACAGATATAAGCCCAGCTTCCTCAAATTGCTTTACTAACCATGTTAAGCTCAGGGACACCCCTGTGTTTCCTGGGGTGAGTGAGCAATAATTCAGTGATATAGCTGTAATGGGGCGAGTTCACTTTGCAGTCAGAATGGTTAACACAGCAAACCGATATTTGAAGCTGTGGTTCTGAGATATCATGCATTATTAGCATTGCAGCTGAAATAACCCAGTAATTACTTAATGTTTGATATTTACATGGTGCTGTACATTACGTTTGCTCAGAGATGGCAGGAGAACTGGGTCGGGAGGGGGGGAAGGTTACAAAAAACCTAAAATACGGAGCTATAAATGGTAATCGATCAATAGCCTCAGCTGCACTAAGGAGCTAATCCTGGCAGGAACTGAGCATCACCAGCTCTCATTGACATTACTGGAGGTGCTCAGTTGCTGGGAAGATTGGGCCCTTCATGCAAATGATGCTGTCAAATAATTCAAACACACAACATCTTATTTGAAATAGTGTATTATTAATAAGAGGAATGATGAATTTGCAGGTAAGGCACTGCACTAGGACTCAGTAAACATGCATTCAATTCCCAGCTCTGCCACAGACTTTCCATACAACCTTGAGCAAGTCACTTAATCTTTCTCTTTTGCATTTCCAGATCCACTGAATGGGGCTGGTAATACTCTCTTTCTCCTACCCTTTCTCTGGATTGTCTATTTTAATTGTAAGCTCATCAGGGCAGAAGCTGTCTCTTCCTACGTGACTGTACAGTACCTAGCACAACAGGACCTCCAGGTGCCACCATAATGTAAATAATAATCAATACATTTATATTTTTCTCTATATATAGTTGCTCCTATAGATCACGTCCTTTCCTGTTCAGATTGTAACATACAGCACAGTAATATTCTGGCAATTTAGGTTGGGCTTATGTTTCAGGAGAAGGGAGCAGGAATCTAATTTCATATCATTTATGTTGTGTACAGGTCTCCATGCTCTTTTAGGAACCATGTTTAAACCCTCTACTTACTGGGACTTTATCTTAACTTGATCTAGAACTGCATTTGATCTTTTCAAATTAGTTTAGCTGTTCATTTAAACTGGTTGCATTTACATTGGCTTGGTTCTTATGTCACTGGAAAATGGGAAAATAACGTTTCTTCCAGCTTGTGGTTTCTTTTGCTTTTAACAAAACCATTCTGCAGAGAGTAATACACAACTGTGCTAAAGTATGTATGTGTTTTCATATTTGTATAAACTCAAACTGGTGGTGAGTAATTTGAAATCTAGCTGCCATATAGTTTTTCAGTTGTCAATTCACATTTAATTGGATGCAAAATGAAACCACTTTCAGATATGTAGACTGAAAAAACACCTCTGAAGTCAGCAATAATAGCTAAAAGCTATTTGATTTGATTTTTTTAAATAATCACATAAAATGCAAGCAAAACTTGACTGGGGAAGGACTCAGAATGAACTGCAAGATTGGGTTGTGGGGGAGGTAGATGGGGGAGAAGTATTATGTTATTGCTTTTGAACTATACTCTGCCATATCCTTCACACACAGGGAAATTGGCAGGTATAAGGATATAGAAGAACTGGAAGAAATAAAAGCCATAAGGATTACAATGTTAACCTACTGTGCATAAAAAAAACCCAATATCCTTAGTTCACATGTGGTTGCATCTTGCAGGTGAAATGTGAGATTCAGCAGTTCTCTGCATTCACCACTTGAGCTCTTGTGATGGTTAGAGAAAAGCTTCTAGAGAGGAAGGGAAGGTCACTCAGGGGTGAGCAGCAATGCGAGCTGGAGCAGAGGTAGCAGTAGTGAGAACAGAGTGGATAGCATGCCATAAAGGGCACAGATCCAAGAATATAAATTTAAAAACAGGCAGATTTTGAATTAATGTGACAGAATTTCAGCCTCAAGGTCCTGATGACTATACAAAATGCTGAAAGGTTCAGCCTCCTGCTTATGGTGTTACCATCTCTTGGAATTACAGTTTAGGTCTATAATTCACAATTGCCTGTTGTGTAGTCTATAGGCACAATATGGACAGCAGCTTTGATGACAGCATATTAGCCAGAAGAATGAAGTGTTCATTATGTCACCAGAATCCTGCAGTGTGGGGGCAAACAGGCTTAGACAATTTTCTATGCATTAGTTTATATATTCAAAGATTATCCCAAAATGTGAACAACACACACCTGTTTTAAAATCAATTAATTTAGAATCTGATCTTCCTTCACTATTCAGGGAAACTCCCATTGACTTCACTACCACTCTCTCTCATGTATCTCCTGTTTGCAAGATTCTGGTAGTGAAATGTAGGGAAAAAACACAGTTGATATTTATTAAATGTAATTTATGGAGCTCAGATGTGTGGTGGGATTCTGACATTATATAATAGCTAACCATGTGGTTAATTTGCATACTTCAATCCTATTAGTTAAAATTCTGTAAAAGCTGGTCAGAGTTTTGATAATATTTCACTGATATCATCACTCTGGCTTCACTGCCATCAAATATAGGGCCAGATTATATTCTGACTGTGAAATAGAGCTTTCTCCCCATTATCTGACAATGAGATTTTTTTCTGTATATATCGAATAATTTAAATATAGACACAATCCTACAAAGTGTACAAGTTAGAAAAGGGAAAAGTTACAACAGGCACCCTTCATGAGGCTGTAAAGGTTTTGCAATCACAGTGCTTTATAGTAAGGAAACCAGGAAACCCCATATTAGACACCACAGTACATTGTAATCAAGAGAGAGCTGTAGGAGGATATCAAGAACATGCAAAGGAAGAGCCAATTAAAAATTAAATGAGTGGCAGAAGCCGACAGACTCTTAAGAAAGGAAGACCCTATTTTCATGTCTCTGGCATGTAGTCATAATGAAAGAGGAAAATAAATAGCAAAAGTATTTGAAATATAAAACTTGTTTTTAAACACAATAGAGGTAGATTGTGCCATTAGATGTGACAACCCAGGACAAGGCATGGTGGGTAAGCTGCTCCATTCAAGAAGTGTTGTAAGGAAGTGAAACTGTGATTAGGGGAATTTACCTCAGTTAGAATGGTACAGGCCTACATATATTTAATAGATTATATATATTGCATATTAGCAAGTAATATATAAGCAAATGCATAAGCAATATAATCTTTGGCCTAGTGTTTAGTGTGGTTAATAAGATTTTTAAATAACCTTTCTCGGAAGGAGTGCAAATAAAGCCTTTTTGGCTTACTAGATATCCTGTTATTCAGTACCCTGATCTGTGTACAGCTCAAGGACGAGGTTACCATAACCTGTCAGATATAATCAGGATAAATGAGGAGAGTCCCAAAAGTCCCTGTCAGTTGTTATTAGGAATAAGTAAACAAACATGTAATATAAATTAATCTATCATGTAACGCAAAATATCATATTTGGTCATAAATATTACTTATTATGTAAGGAATGAGAGGAGGCAGTTTCATAAAAGTAGGGCGTTATCTTGGGAATAAAAAGATTGTACTGAGACTTAAACTTTGCCTTTATTTACATACAGCTTTTGGGGTGTGTGCATGTAGCCAACTCATAGGCCTGTTCCATGCCAGCTGATCACTGGGGTTTAAACTCTTCCCTGGATTTAAACTCAAGGTTAGCAGTGGGTTTTGTCTGCTATAGCAAGCAGTGGTTTTCTGCTTTGCTAGGTTCATAAGGTAATCTGTGGGCTGGATTGCTGGTCTTGAAACATCCTTACAAGGGGTCCCTGGAGTCAGCCCTCCAAGTCACCATTCCTCTCTGCTCTCTCCTTGTTGGGGGCACAGGCAGTAATTTTCTGCTGGTCTATAACCAGGGCCGGCTCCAGGCACCAGCACCGGAAGCAGGTGCTTGAGGCGGCCAATGGAAAGGGGCGGCATGTCCGGTCTTCGGCGGCAATTTGGTGGCAGGTCCCTCAGTCCCTCTCGGAGGGAAGGACCGTCGCTGAAGTACTGCCAACGAATGCATTTATTTATTTTTTCTTCACTGCAAAAAGCTGGAGTCAGCCCTGTCTATACCAGTAGGCAAGGAGAAAGACTCCTCACATTTAAAGAATGCTAAGGTCTCTGCTTGTTTACTTACTGGTATCCACATACTACTCAAATGGTAAAAGGCTATGGGGCAGATTATAAAACTCTTATACACATAGGCAAGCAATTACTCACCTGAAGAGTCCCACTGAAATCAGTCCCACTAAGTGACTCATCCAGCTCCCACTGAACTTAATGCAAAGCTCCCAATGACTTCAGTGAGAGATGGCTTGATTCTTAAACTAGCCCAGGTAATAAAAATGTAGGGGCAGGCTGGGAATCCTTTGCTCACCTGTGTAGTGCACCTGAGTCACTGGGAGTCTTTCCACTGGGTTCATTTGGAGTAGGATCAGGCTCTTGGTGAGAAAATAGGAACATATCTACTTGGATTCTCCCTCTACACAACTCATCTGAAATGATCCTCAGTGCAGGTGATAACAGCTCATCGTTAGGCAATACTGTGGCAATAATAGGACTAAATAACCCTGCTTAATGAACAAGACAATTGGCCTTTGATAACAGAAAATCCAGAAGAAAGCGCTACAACAAGACATCACTAAAATAACTACCAGAAAAATCTTTCCATTGGTCAGCCCAACCGGCAGATCTGAATAACATGAGAAGAAGTCTGAATATGTTCAATTTATTATTTTCACCATGGAAACGATCAACAAAACTGACCTTTTCAGCTTCAATAAAAGTGGATTTTGCAGTAGGTCCCTTGTCAGCTGCTTCAATAATAAGTGTAGGTACTAAAACCCAGAGTTATTAAAAACTAAACAAAGATGAAAACAGTCACCTCCCCCCCGCAACTCTCCCGCAGCCTTGACCTGAAAGGGATCAGACTTAAATCAATCAGCGATTGCAGACACATAAGAAAACCTAGGGGCCAAATTCTGCTCTGAGTTATACTGATGCAAACCTGGTGTGACGTGACTGACTTCAGTGAAGCCATTCCTGACATGAAATGGTGTAACTCGTTGTAGAATGTGGCTATTTGTTATCTGCTGTGGCTACTTTTATCTAAGAGTCATTCAGTTTCATGGGAAGTCTGGTATTGCTGACCCTTCTATTACATTGATCCATTCTGATCAGGCTCACAACTTATCTGTTATTCCATAGAGCTGCTACTGTTCACTATGTACTTTAAGAGTGGATGGGGGCTGGAATTCTACTTCCAAAGGAACCATTTCACTTTTGCTGAGATAGGAGATACACAAAAGTTGAGAACAAGCAAGCAAGAGAGATCATTATCTGAATTATTTTCAATAAATTCAGCCTGAAATGTTTCTTACTGGGGAATTTTGGTAACTGTCATTCAGGGTACACACAACCAACCTCAATAACTATAGCTATAACTTTCTTCAATACAGTAATAAATATTAATATTGTCTATTTGCATGTATGCTTTGTTAATGCGATATAATATCAGGAGGCTTGTGCAAAAGGTTACCAAACAATATGATCTGCTCCAGGGATTATTTCTCAATTGCATTTACCTCTTTTCATTGGCTGTGCAGTTTTTCTTCATTCAAGAAGGTACATTTAAACATGCTGAAACTCAAGCAGTTGTATTTAAGTCAGTGTTTCCAAGCAGACACGGAATGCAAGGGAAATTGTTATTTTTGACATATTCCAATATAAACTCCACATGTATTATATTTTAGTAAAATATATTGGAAATATAGTGAGAAAAAATTAGATACCAGTAAAGAAAGGGCAAAACAATTTAATGACAGCCTTAAAATTTAGGCAAATCTCATTGTTAATAATTATCATTAATTCTCTCTCTAAACCTGTCTCCCAATAACACATAATTATTGGCACTGGGTCAAAATTATTGGCACTGGGTCAAAAGGCTGTAGTTTTACTTGCAACTCAAAATAAGTGTTTAACATTCTAGATGTACTCAACACAATAACATGATATGCCACACTGAAAACACCACCTGATTCCAAAAGGCATGCAGATATGCAGACTGGCACAAGGGAGATGTCCAGTGGATACTGCAGGGGACTATGAACCTGTACTCCTGGAATTTCTTCCCAGCTCTGACAGTGACACTCCAAGTCACTTGTACTTTCTGTGCCTCAGTTTCTCCATCTGTAAAATAGGGAGATTACATGAATTTGCACTGATTTATGTTTGTATTCAATTTTGAAAGTTCTTTTTATAGAAGTTTCCCTTAGCAGTGGCACCCATCACAAATAATCCAGACCTCAACCCAAATTATGAACCAGAGAGCATTCTTTAAAGTTTGGGAGAGCCATGGCATACATATGGTTGACCATTTATTCAGTAAGGAAACTTTTCTAACTTATTTAGGGATCAAAACTAACTTTACCTGGCCCACTCTCCCAGTAGTTTCAAGTTAAGTATTATTTATCTCAGCTTTCAAGAAAAATTGTTTTATATGGAAAGCTAACTTTAATAGAAGTGATGGAATCTGGTCAATTAGGAAACATACACACACACACACACAATATTATATATATATAAACTCATTTATATCAGACTTTACAGACAACTTTCATAACAAGTGTCCATATATGACATGATGGGAAAAGCACCTGGATACACAAAACTACCCCAAGGGAATGGGTTTTGATCTAGAAAAGGCGATCAGCAACCTCAATTTTCTTTTAGACACTGTTTCATTGGTCCCTCAAGCCAGTCAGGTGGAAAAATAGAGAGAGACTGAATGGAGACAAATGGAGAAATTGTTGTGAAAGAGATTTTATGCATATATAGTGGACATGTCCAGTCATTGGAAAGTATTGCAATAAGATTAATCCATAACAAAATATCACAGCCTGTTGGATATTTATTACCAAACAATTGTTTGGCCATCCTCCTAGGGTTTCTTAGATGAAATGGTCATACAAAAGGAAATAAAGAATTAATCCCTCATCTGCTAGTAGCTACTTGGCATCTGACAGTCTCCCATTGGGAAAAAAATAGTCCAACCACTGAGGAATGGTTCAAAGCATATCAGAGGTTGTTGTTATGAAAAAATTAACAGATCAAATACATATCTTGCAAAATGGACAGGGAACAAATAGCTACTTAGGTGTTTGGTCACCTTTTACTCGGTTCTCAAAGTACATTCAACTGCAAAAAGCCAAGCACATCTGTCCAATTTTTTTCAATATTAATATTTTTGATAGACAGACCTAGTCTGTTAACTACGTGTAATCAGAGGATTCACTCAATTTAATAAAGTCACTAGAAACACCACATCATGGGTGTTGTAATGATGCTCACTTTACAGTATGGTAAATAGGGAGATCAGATGACTATTTTACTGTATAATGTCTCCTTAAACCAGAGGCAGCTCCAGGCACTAGTGCACCAAGCACGTGCCTGGGTCGGCAAGCCACGGGGGGGGCGGTCTGCCAGTTGCAGTGAGGGCAGCAGTCAAATGCCTGCGGGAGGCCCGCCGGTCCCACGGTTTCGGTGGCAATTCGGCGGCAGGTACGCCAAAGGAGCGGGACCGGCACACAGGCATGCCACCGAAAGCCGCCTGACTGCCGTGCTTGTGGCAGCAAAATACATAGAGCCGCCCCCGCCTTAAAGAAAAGCTCACTGTTGTAATGACTGTTTTGTTTCTGATGTTTACATGGCAAGGAATTGTAAACCTCTTAACAGCTCCTAAATAAATACTTTTTTTTCTTAAATGAGTTCTGTAAACAAAATGAGGCATATTAGTGGCACTATATACAGCAATTACAAAATATTAGCAATGTCTTTTCCACTCTCTCCACTTGAAGTGCTTGTCTCATTGGCCATCACTCATTTTGCCTGCCTGCACTGTTGAAAGATAAGAGATGGACAAAACCTTATTTTTGACAGCTTTAAAAGCCTTTTGTCATTTTGAAATACGGTATTGTGCAAGGATGTGTTTCCAGGCCACTTTCTTCCCTGGGTTTTTGCAAGCAATCATTGTTTCATCACAAAGGTTTGGCTCCTGCAATTCCAGCAGCAGCAGCAGTTGTCCCCTTGTGTAGAAACACCACTTGTACCTTTGCCACATTAGCATTTTTCTCATATTTGTGAGAGGAAAAACCCGTTCTCTGAAGAGCATTCAGTACAACCAAGAAGACTCCATTCTGCATGAGCCTGTAGACTCCACAGCCTTGGTTCTACTCTGGACAGCTGTGACACACAACTTCAGGCAGTTTCTCCTTTCCTGCTCCTGCTGCCCAATGATGTCCATTTACCCCAACTATTTTTGTTCCGTTCAGATACCAGCTTCAGCAGAGCCACAAACAATATAGCTGGAGCAGGAACCAATGGCTTCCATTCTGAATCCTTCTTTTCAGCTGCATTTCAGCTGAAATAGTCCTCATACAGCCTGACATGTTCAAGGCTTAGTTTCCACCTCAAAAGGTGATGATTTTTTAATGTTATTTATTTTTTGACATTTTGAGGAAAAAAATCATTCAGCTTTAGAGAATGATGAGAGTGGAAAGTGATACTTTCCTCATTCCTTGCTCTCATTTTTGGAACGGCTTTACAGCAAAATGGCTGAAGGGTAGAACCAGTTGGCATGGGAATAGCTTTCAGATATACTCGAGCAAGATACTTTACGAAAGTATAGGACGACAGAGTCTGTGCTCTAAAGAGTTTACAATCTAGAAACCATGCCATGGTGTAATGACATCCCTGGCTTGCTAATAGTTCTTTTGGGGGCAATGGCAATCCTAAAGGTTTCAAAAGAGGCAAGAATAAAGGAAATTTTCAACAGAGTTCACTCAAAGCTTTGAGTTCCCGGACTGAAAAGCTTTGTGTTCCCAGCAAAGAACACCGTATCTGTGAGCAGTGTCAATGCAGAGGAGAATGCAATGTCCTAAGCAGGGAAATCGGTCAGGCTTCATTCAATATGGGGCACAACACAAAGCTTTGGATATAAATGGCTTATTGTTAAAACCCCTAAGATTAAATAAGAATATTAAATATCCTTGGCTGAGCCAGGAGAGAGTGAAAGAAGGAAATGGAGGGAGTGAAAAACCAAACCAAAACAGGGGAAAGTAAAAAGAGGAACAAAGACACTAGCTTGCGGCTAAGCCATTTTATTTTAGTCACTATCTGTTGTTCTTTTCCATTTGCTTGAGATTTAGACCTTTGATCCCATCTTTGCATCTGCTCATGGCAGTGTGGATGATTGCACCTGACATGCTTACTCTACCTATGACATTTAGACACCTCTCTCATCTATCCACCTGGCATATCCTTGAAGTAGGATTGTTAATGGGAAGTGCATTATGAGATTGCTCATCCTCTCAGAGAGTCCGCATGGGATGTTCACATGTCATTGAACCCCAAGGTAGATGGAGAGATTGAGGCAGTTACACAAATAGGGAATTTGGTTTAATTGTCACAGTTCACAGCCTGGGCTGACAACCCAAAGCACAAGCCTGGCAGTTCATACTTCTCCAAGAAAAACAGGCAAACAAAATAGTCATGAAGCCCCAGGCAAAGTCTGTGGAAGGGAGAGAGGAGCTCCCAAAGCAGCCAGCAAACCGATATCTCAGCCCCGACGCAGGCTGCACATGCTCACAGAGTGATTCTAAAGCAAAAATCCTTTCCAGCAAGAGCTTTAGCTGCTGACCTGCTAGCTGCACTCACAACAGCAAATAAGTTGTGTTCAATTTTAAGCCAAGTACTTGCCAGATAGAACAAACAGTCAACTCACTATTATGCAGTAATGAAAGACCAGACACTATTTCACCGTTTCATACCCACTTTATGAAGCTAATGTGCAGTGAAGTAGATCTCCTTGGATCCAAGTCTGCTCCTATTAAAATCAATTGCAAAACTCCAGTGACTTCAGTGGTACTAGATTTCAGTCCACACCCACTAGGCCAAATTCATCCCTTGTGCAAATCCATTGCCATTGAGCCCCCTGGAATGAATTTGGGCCATTCACTTCAGTGGGATAATTTGAGACCCTTTGCCTTCATGGTCACATTTTCATAACTCGGAATCTCAAGATAGCGTACCAACATGAAGTTGCCATGGGCAGTTAATTATATAGGAAATTTTGGCCCCACATTTTGATACAAAGGCCATTTGTGCTTGAGGCTTTTTGTTTCACTCCTATTCTCTAACTGAATTCAAATCCCTTTTGAGAAAATAGTTAAACTAAGACATATTATAGCTGGACAATGTTTCTTAACAAGCAGAAGGTCAGGGCTACAAGAGAAATGCTCAGATGTTTTCATATCTCTTTCTTTTCTCATGGTATATAGTCTAATAAAATTACTGCTACTACTTCCCCTTCAAGAAACAAGGACAGGTTCCTTTAAGTTATTGCTGTTAATACCTAATGCTAGAGAAGTTCTTAATTTTCACCAGTTTTGTTAAATTTTCCTTTGATTTCTTTATTATTCATTTAAAGGTTTAAATATGTTTTGTAAGCTTTAAAATCTTTCCCCGGGTTTAAATAATCCTCTGTTTTTACACATTCCAGCATTCCCAGATGAATTAAAGCAACTGAATGCACCATCCACACCTGAACTAATTCGTTTGGCTAGAAATGGGACTCTTCATCCAGAAAATGCTGAAGACATTTGTCCTGTGCTGACACCGGTTGCACCATAACTTTTGCTACGTATAGCAACATTGGCTCTTTCCGCAGCACCATAACCTACCCTATGGATACCGTAATAGATGGGTATCTGTACACCAGGAAAAAAGTGGTGCTATTTATGTGATAACTAACATGCCATAAAATGCTAGCGTAGACCAGGCAAATTGAAATATTTTCTTGAATTAGCTGGTGAACCCTCGGGCAGGAAACTAACTATCAGTTAAGTCAAAGTAGAACTAAAGAACTTTGAGATGGACAGATAAGTGCTACATAAGAGATATTATTAATAGTACACTAGGATTTTTCAATGTGTTTGTTTTTACATCATTCACTTTTTTGCTAATGTAGACAAGCTCTATATGGACAACTTTGCTTCACTCCCGTTACTATGCATGTTTGAGCTGGGGTCTACAAACGACAGGGAGGAAGCACTGTCTGGGAAAAGGAATGGCTAATATGACTGAGTCACATTCTGTGCAGCAGAGGAGGAGTGGCTAAAATCTAGCTGAGGCCCTCTCGCTAGCATTCTGAATTCAGAACTATTCCATGGACAGCAGCTAATTTAGATATCCTAGTGCTGACACTGTGAGAGTCCAGAATGCGTGAACAGAACATTGTTTGCATGCAGCAGTCAGGTATTAGTTAGTGTGTAGGAGTGTCATCAGGACAAATAGATACATCCTGCAGGTATCCTAGGGAACAGCAGAGGCAAATCCGTCTGGTTTTCACACTGCCCATTCTAAGAGAAGTCCAGCACTTCACAGATACGACGGAGTGTGTTCATTCCTAGGAACACATTTATCCACCTCTTTTAATAAACCAGGTTACAGCTGAGTGAACAGGGAGTCTCCCCTAGAGCAGTAAAGTTAATACTCAGTGTTTTTTCAGATAAAGAAAGTCTTTCCAAATCCCCTGGCATTTAAAGAACTACAAGCCAATATTTATAGAGATTAGGGCCTGATCCTATGAGATGCTGAGCACTGTCAGCCCTAGTGACTGCCAGTGGGAGGTGAAGTCCTCACCATTTTACAGAAGGAATGCAGCACCTTACTGGATGGGACCCTATGAGAGACAACCTGTCTAGTAGATTGAACAAAAGGGGCTGGATGACAGGAGCTCCTGAATTTGAAGCTGGGCTTTGCCACTGACTCTCTCTGACTGTGGGGAAGTCACAGTGCCTCTATTCCTCAGTTTCACCATAAGAAAATGGAGACAAGCCTTCCCCACGTCACCATGGGAAAATTAATGGTTGTGCAGGGTTCTGTACTTTAAAGCAATATTCTTTAATACTCTGCTACTGTCTGTGTCCTCACTAGTATTCAGCATACTTTCAATGTCAATATGTGATGTCTATTTTTATTACAAACAATGCTGTATTTCTTCTCCAGGTGCTGCTCACCTTTCTATTCAACTGCACATCCTCAGCTGCTGCTCCTTTTATTCCTGCTACTGGTGAAGGGCAAGTGTCTGGAGATGTCTCTTTGTACTACAGTGCCTTGTGCTGCCTGATAAGCTGCAGGCCTATTTTTCACTTTCAATACTGGTAGAAGAAAATGTGACAGTCGTGGATTACGCATGATATTAATCTAGGAACTAGAGCTCGAACAACGGAGTAAAAGTAAACAAAACTGAAAGTGTGAGTGAATAAAAAAAAAAGAAGTTACCTGAAAGGAAAAATAGGCTGAGCAAGCCAATTTGTGACCATACTCTGTAATTGCTGTTCCCTCGTCTTTCCTCCCACCCACAACCATCTGTTTGTTTTATCCATTTGGTACATCTTCTCATAAATATGACCAGGACCTGGGAACATCTGTCCTCCATGTCTGTATAGCACCTTGCATAATGGGCCTTGATCCCTAATTGAGGACTCTAGAATGGCTGCCAGAGTTTATCCATTGTTTGAAACTAACAAACCTTCTTCTGAAGTTCAGAAAAGCTCAGATAATGTCTGTTCTAGCAGTTCAAATAGTTCACACAAGTCTTGAAACTCTAGATACTCATATGAACCCAACTCTGAACTAGTCAGCAGCATTAGAAAAAGATATGGGATAAAGTCCTAAAAGCTCTCTTATTACTTCTTGAAGTGATCCAGTGTTTAAAAGAGAAGTCATAATAGTTATGTCTTTATCAAACTGAAGTCACTTATTTTTGTGTTATGCCATCAAGGCCTAGAATGAGATACAATTACAATTAGATACAATGGCAACTGTTGTCATATTTCTGATACATGCGCACTTCTGCTTTCTGTGCTTTAGTATGACTTCTTCATTACAGATGCTGAGGAGAAGACATTTTTTTATCTCAGATTCACTTTCTTCCTTCACGTAATGAAGAGCAAGTTTTTACAATATGTCAGAAGAATAACCTATACATACTAGATAGGCATGTTTTTTTCATGTGTTCCTTGAAGAAGTTGGAGTTCTAGTGGTACAGCATTATATGACAAAGTTCCTCCTCTACCTTGGTGGGTCCTGCACTTATTGGCAGATTTGCTCACCTCAGTAATCTTCCCCACAGTCTGGATCAACTCCTCCTGTGTCTGATCAGGAGTTGGGAGGTTTGGGGGGGAACCCGGGCCCGCCCTCTACTCCGGGTTCCAGCCTAGAGCCCTGTGGATTGCAGCTGTCTATAGTGCCTCTTGTAACAGCTGCATGACAGTTACACCTCCCTGAGCTACTTCCCCATGGCCTCCTCCAAACACCTTCTTTATCCTCACCACAGGACCTTCCTCCTGGTGTCTGATAATGCTTGTACTCCTTAGTCCTCCAGCAGCACACCCTCTCACTCTCAGCTCCTTGTGCCTCTTGCTCCCAGCTCCTCACACACACTTCCTCTCCTCTAGCTCTTCCTCACCTGACTTGAGTGAGCTGCTTTTTAAACCCAGGTGCCCTGATTAGCCTGCCTTGATTGGCTGCAGGTGATCTAATCAGCCTGTCTGTCTTAATTGGTTCTAGCAGGTTCCTGATTATTCTAGTGCAGCCCCTGCTCTGGTCACTCAGGGAACAGAAAACTACTCATCCAGTGACCAGTATATTTGCAGGGAGAGGAGGTTGGCCGACGGGATTTCCTGCGACTGTGGGGCCTATTTCCGTTCCTCCGTCTGCTCACGCATCCGGGCAGAGTTCCTCTGGGCGGCGTCCACTGGCTCCCTTGACGTCTTCGAGGAGCAGTGGGCGTTGTCCGGGGTTCTCTGCTCGGTGTCCCCATCGGGTTCCCTTCGTTTAGCCCTATGACCTCACTCCCGATCCTGTTTTTTTCATTAGTTGTCCCCCATAATTATTTGGTGTCCCAGACCTGTGGGTCCTCCCCTTAGGCTGGGGGGAGGCCCTTTAGAAGTGGGCGGGCTTCGCCCGCCCACCCCCGCTGAATGCCAATAGGACCAGTATATTTGCCCTCTACCAGACTCCTGTACCACACTGGTCTGGGTCTGTCACAATTACATTTCTATCTGTTACAGCCCTCAGCTAATGAACTCTCCTATTTGTTTCAACACCTGAATATAGTGGCACCACTTTGTGTGTTACCAATACTACTTCCTTACAAAGGATTTTTCCTTCTCCTTTTATTATTTGGGCTTCCCTCTTACTCCTCTCATTTATTGATGCCTGAACCAACTTTGTGAGGCAGTGCTCACCCTTGCTGTAACTGATACAAGTTTCTTGGAAGGATAGGCTTTCTTTATGTCTTCCTCCCACTCTTCTGAGTTACTCCTTCCTTCCCTTTCTCTTCTCCCCTTTGTCTGTTTCACTTCTTTTCTGCTCTCCTCTATCTTCCCTCTATGTCCTCCCCTCCCACTCCTCCAACTCTTCTCTTCTCTTCTCTTCTATCTCCTGTCCCTGTTCCATGGAAGCTCATCATCTTAATGTACTACTCACTGCAGTGAGGGGAAGCCCACATCTGAATACAAGCTGTACTCCCTTTCAGAAGCACTATATACATATAAGAAATACAAAATCTTGGTTCTCTCTCCTCCCTCTGCCCAATGTTCCTTTATTTTCCCAGAATCCAAAAAGTCTTACATATTCAAAACAATTTAAAAATAAAACAAAGGAGAATTAAACTGAAAAAAATTCCATGCACTTAATACCTGATCCCACAGGCACACACAGCTTCCTCTCATTTCAAAATGTATATATTGATCCTCCTCAGGGCTGTGGAAAGTTGCTTTTTGTATCAGTCTGATTTTTCCAGATATGTTGCTTTTATTAAAATGCTCCATTTACAGCCTTTTAGGATCACACCTTTATTCTGCAAAAATGTCTCTATTGCATCTGCATTTCCCCTTTCTTTCAAAGGTGATATGGACCACCTGTAATGCTAGTGAGGCAATATGCATTGCTCTTTCTGGAGATTAAAACAAATGTTAATTAACTGTGTATTGTAAGCCACACTACAGTTAAAGGGCAATGTTCTCTGCCTCCGGTTGATACCCACACTTTACTCACACAGTCTCCTGCTCAACCCTCAGTTTGGTAATAATCCATTAGTTACTTACACATAAAGTGGGTGTCAATAAGCATGAGCTACTCTGGTTTTATATGATTTTCATGCATTTCACACCTACAGTGAGCTCAATTCTTCCCTAACTTACACCAAGTATCTTCAACAAAGTCCAGATTATTCCCTGGGGTGTATGTCAGTGCAGCACTTTCCTATATCATAAATCAACAGAAAGTGAGTTGTAAATGGAGCATTTTAATTAAAAGCAACATTTGGAAAAACAGACCAATGCAAACAGATACATTTCTGCAACCATAAGGCTGATCAAAATATAAATGTTGAAAATAGTAATGACAAAAAAAAAGCTAGCTAAAAAGGAGATAGACTACACGTTTATATATTCTGTGTATTTTCTCTGTTTTATAGTGGATCATTTCTAAACTGGCTGTCATCCATTCATGAATTACTACATCAAGCTCAATAGGTTGTAGAAATAGACAGGGACTACACACACATATACCACAGACACACACAAAGCTGACACATAATTCTTTTTTGCACTGCTAAACGGAAGCAGAAGAGATAACAAAGAAAGATGTGACTCATGTTGCATTTAAATTAAAATCAGAGGAGGAAAGCTCTACTCCCACCCCAAAATAACTAAATGGCAAATCAAATCCATGTTTACATACATTGGTAAAAAAACACCAGGACTCTCTTAATGCCCTCAAACAGCAGCAATTCATTGCAAGGAAAAAATAAATACTGCCCTGACACACAAGCAAATCTCCCAAGATGTGGTCTAACATGCATCTCTCACTTTGTGTTTACATGTACTCTCTGACTTCTGAATTATAGATTTTAAATATACAAAAACAATGTAGAAAACTGTGGGGAAATGCAGAAATATATCCTTGTGAAGACTCAATTGAATTACTTTGGAGAGATTAATTAAAATTGAATTTTTTTTCAAAAAAAATCTGCTTCCTTGATATTGGTATACCACTACCTGTTTTCTATTATGAGATATTATACTCTGTAATGGAATAATAGATCCCAAGGGATTAAACAAGAAGTTTAATCTATTCTGGAAGAGATATGACAAAAGTTATCCATTCTTTATCAAAAAGGGTTATTTATTATTATTATTCTACAGGTATTGACATTCTGTGCTTTCTTCTGTGTAAAAGGTCAGATAATTCAGTATCCTACTTATTAGAGAGGGCCTGAGTTTTGAAGTTCTGATCTACATTCAGCTCCTAATCGGAACTCCCCAATTCCATCTGTGGTTTTGATCCACTGCACCACTTTAGATCTATCAGTACGTTACATAGTGTCGTAAAGAGAAGTTTTGTTATTAACATGTCCAATGAACTACTGTTTTCCTGATTGACACTAGGTGATGAAGTTGTGCAGTAGAATCTATACTGGAAATGACAAACAAAAAGTAATGTCTTCACCCTTTGAGAAGGTAAACTAAGCTCAGCACTGAAGCATAGTTACCATGGATCAGGGTAAATTACCTAGAGAGAAGATTGTAAGATTACATGGTAGAAACCCATTATGAGTTTGTAAAGGGCTCGATTCTGCCTCCCTAACTCAAATTGAGTAGTACCTAACTAGGCTTACTCTGGGGTTAACAGGTCTGATTGCATGGCAAGATATTACCCAATGTGAGCACAGGGGGCAGAATCAGGCTCTGTATGACAGAATGATGAGTTTCCAGGCACTGTATTAGTGCACTTTAACATTGAAAGGGCCACTGATCATTTTAACTTTAAGAAGGAGCATCAGAAAAAGAAAGTTATTTGTCTCTCTCTTATTCTTGAATATACTCCTCTTTTGAAATTGTCAGAACAAGATAAACTCCCCATGCCCCAGAATGATGCCCCAAAGCTGGCAACCACACTAGCAGAGATGCTAGTGTTTACTTTTTGACTCTCTAGGACACAGGTTCTGGGCTCACAATAAATCAGGTTCTCACTGTGTTTTGATACTATGCTTATGCCTGCACAGCCAGCATCCACATACGGTATGTCTACACAGAAGCTGGGACCATGTGTCCCAGCACAGGTAGACAGATAATGCGTAAGCTCAGCTCAGGCTAGTGCACTAAAAATAGCAGTGTAGCTTAGGTAGCACAGGTGACCGCTTGCTGCCTGAGAACAACCCAAACAGACCCCTGTGCATGTACTCAGGTGGCTAGCCTGAGCCACTGCCTGTGCTATCGCTGGCGACACTGCTACTTTCAGCATTCTGGCTTGAGCAGAGCTAGTGCACGTCTGTCTACTTGTCCTGGGAAGCATTCTCCCAGCTGCACAACAGAAATACCCACAGTGGAAAGTCAAAATGCAAACACAAGTTGCTATTTTAGAGTAATCACACTAATGAATTTGCTTGTGTTCTCTCTCTTTCTCTCATTTTCAGAATGAATAAGCTGCTAGGATTAAAATATATAGATATCACCTCTCTGTGCTTTCTAAGAAATGATCTAATAAATCTTTGTTCCACAAAATAGCCTTTATTCATGGGATTACTCACATGAGTAAGGGTTGGCAAGGATGGGCCCTAAGAGATCTAAGAATCTATTTTACCCCAGGCAAGTAAAAAAGCCACCCAAACTAATAAAACAAAACTAGGGACCATCACAGAACAAGGTCAGAAAGGTTGCCCTACTTTGTTCAAAAATCAAGCTAAAAATCAGGATTCAGTCCAGAGCTTTTGCTTTTCCTTTTCCTTTTTAAAACATTGTTAAAGGAATTCATTCCTTTGTCATATGGATAGTTGTTCACAAAGGACTTTACTGATACCACTTTGCTCATCTAGTCCAGATGGTCAAAAGTGATGAAAATCTAAAGGTATTCCAGGAAGTGACCTTGGAGTTGAGGACAAAACATAAGTATGATTCTGAAAGCATCACTAGCTTTAGCACTAAGGAAAACAACGCACTTAGGCAGCATTTGGTTTTTAAAAGGACTACAGCACACTCTTTCCTCAGTTGACAAGACATCTGCTACAGATTTCCTCAATCCCTAATTTAACAACAACAAAAAAGAGCTAGTTTGCACTGCATATGTCTATAGCTGTGATTTTTGCCTTTCTATCCTTCATATTTTATTATATTTAATGCTGCTAGATGGTGATGACTAATTAGAAATGAAAACTGTGAGGAAACAAACACCACACTTAGACTGTGAGGGTCCGTAATGCTAAATATCCATGGCCATGCTGTGTGGCTTTATTCCAGACACCTAAGAGCGCTACAGGGTTATTACTGATCGGGTTCAGCCAGGTTAATCACGGAGGCTGTGTGGCAATCACCATGCCAATGTCCCCTCCTAACCTTAAGCCTGATCTTCAATGCTCAAAGTGTGTGGACTTTATCTCCGAAGCATGCTATAGGACAAAGAAGTGCTAGTTGGCAGTGACCAATGAGGACCTCAATCCTCTCAAGGCCAGTTCTCCTTATCACTGATAAAAATAAAACTCTCTTATGTCCAATAGTCATCACAGGCACTGCATATGGAATACATCCAGCCTCCTGATGTCTTGTTTAAGCAGCATCCAAGGGATGCTGGGGGGTCCTAGTGGATCATATGCTAAATATAAGTCAACAGCATAATGCTGTTGCAAAAAAAGCAGACATCATTCTGGGATGCATTAGCAGGAGTAATTATTCTGCTCTATTCTGTGTTGATTAGGCCTCAACTGGAGTACTGTGTCCAGTTCTGGGTGCCATATTTCAGGAAAGATATTGACAAATTGAAGAAAGTCCAGAGAAGAGCAACAAAAATTATTAAAGGTCTAGAAAACATGACCTATGAGGGAAGATTGAAAAAATTGGTTGTTTAGTCTGGAGAAGAGAAGACTGAGAGGGGACATGATAACAGTTTTCAAATACATAAAAGGTTGTTACAAAGAGAAGGGAGAGAAATTGTTCTTCTTAACCTCTGAGGATAGGACAAGAAGCAAGGGCGGTTTAGGTTGGACATTAGGAAAAACTTCCTAACTGTCAGAGTGGTTAAGCACTGGAATAAATTGGCTAGGGAGGTGATGGAATCTCCATCACTGGGGATTTTTAAGAGCAGGTTGGACAAACACTTGTCAGAAATGGTCTAGATAATAGTTAGTCTTGCCTTGAGTGCAGGGGACTGGATTAGATGACCTCTCAAGGTCCCTTCCAGTTCGATGATTCTATGTTTCAGATCCATATGAGAGGATTGGAAATGCATATGTTTGATAAATCCATACTTTTATATGTAATTTCATCTCTTTTGGGCTCCAGACCCTAAGCAGGTCCTTCATGGCTGAGGCTGCTAAACTGATTCTCCTTAGGCTGTCTGTGCCCATTTGATGACACTTCACTGCTTAGATAGATGAAATCATCCACTACTTCCATGGCTTGTCCAACAGCACAAATGTCTTGTAGCACAACTTTTGTGCAGACACTCTGGATTTTTGTTTTTACCCAAGAAACCCTTAGCCCTGGGGCAGGTGCCATGTGCTGGAAGCTTTCTAATATGTCTTTAAGGTCATTTGAATCCTGGCTGAAGAAAATGACATCATCCACATAATCCAGGTTGGTAAACAAGTCAAAGCAACAGTTATACCAATATTTACAAAGACATGTTTGAGGAGCCAGTCCATAGGGTGGCATAACAGGGCTGGGTCCAGGACACAGCCTTGCTTCACCCCAGATCTAGTGTAAAACCTGTAGGATCTATGGATCCCCCATTGCACCTGCGTCCCTGAGTCATTATATAGATCTTGAATCAACCTCAAGAGGATGACAAGAACTCCAGTTCTTTGCAGGGCCTCCAACAGGGCACCTTTTGATTCTGTTGCTAGAGCTCCCTTTAGATCTACATATGCTGCTGTCAAAGGACAACTGAATTTGTGATGGATTGTAGATAAAAGGCAAAGATCCAGTGTAGCGTCCATTGTAGATTACCCAGCAATGAAGCCCAAATGCTCTGGGTGACAGTGTTTCACAAGGAGAGACTGGAGCTAGGTAAGTAGGGCACATGTAAAAGCTTTTCCCGGAACAGAAGGAGTCATTGGCCTGTAGGTGTGCACTTAGTGGTTGGCCTTTCCCCTTATAATGGGATGATTATCCTTTACTTCAACTCCATTGGCACCTTCCAAGTAGTCCAAGCCTGGATAAAAAGTTGGTGTAATGCTATGAGCAGTTTGGGCATTATGCTGTTGGCTCCAGCAGCACTCCCAGTTTCTTTATGGCAGAGCAAACCATTTCCAACATAGGTACATACACACAGGTTTCAGGGTCAGTGACTGCATCGACTAGTAATGCATTACAGTCTGGGCATGGAAACACATCTGCATCTAAAGAAAGGATAGGGAAAAAATACTAAAGGCCATGTATAGTTTTCCTCTTTAAAATGTGTCGACTTGATTGCCTTTCTTGTAGAGGCAGGCCAAACAAATTGTATATCTGAATTCCCCTCAACTTCTGGATGCTTGGATATATGGCACCCAGACTGAAATGACACCTCGTTTTGCAAAACAAAAATTAAATCAAAGTTTTGCAACAGCAAACAAAATTTCTCCCATTGCTATTTGAAATAGAGATGGATCATAATCTGAACCATTTCTTTGTTGCACACACACACAAGTACCCCTACCTCTACAAGGGGGTTCAAATAAATGGGTCCTAAATCTTTGGAATTGCAAAACCAAAACTCAATGAACAAGTCTTCGCAAAACAGGAACTAAATCTACCCCGATTCTTCTCATCACAGTGTTTTACATAAGGGAAGGGTATTGGTACAAAATAAGAAACCAAAAGTCACTAAACTTCTGTAACACGTGTAGTCATTTCCATTCCTTACAACAGATATTCAAGCATACGGAGTAAGTAAAAACCCAATTAGCCACAATACCTGTATTTATTTTGTTTATTGAAAACATGAGAAACACAGAAAGATAGCAGAATAAAACAAGAAATATTTGCTCCTTTTACAGATTTAGTCCCTCCCTCTGTAATCCATCTACATTATTCACATTCTGTGCAACATAAAAGTTGGACTAGTAATGCTCACATCAGAGGGGAAAGAAAGAAGAAATAAATTAAAAAGGAAGAGAGGTGATGGAGCAGAGGTTTTCTGATATGATACTGGTCAATGGAGAATGCATTCCACAAAACAAAGAGTTGCATGAGATAGTATGCAGGGATAGAGTCTGGTCCCCAGTATGTAATGTGTTAATTCTAGCTTCCCTTTCTCTTCCCCTGAACATCTGCACAAAGAGGAAAAATGGCTGAAGTAAGGAGTATACCTGGGGAAGGGCGAGATTGTGCTTGGCCCAGCTAAGGTGGAGGAAATTTTATTCTGACTCTCTTTGCTCGTGTTGTCTTGTTTGGTTTCTCTCTCGATGAGCAGTTTTACTGCCAAACTTGCATTTTCTTTCTGCTCAGTCATCCTACTAACTTACAATGAGTTTCAAATATTCATAAAATCAAGGAAAGGATTCCAAATGTCAAGCTATCTATCCATATTCCCTTATACCTAAGAGAACTTGTTTTGGAGTGCTTGCATATGAAAGAGCTGTGACCCATTTCTTTAATGATGGAGTGATCCTTCCAGTAGCAGATCACATTTTTTGACTAACATTGTTTATATTTGTATCCAATTTACCTTTCCCTGTGATAAGTTAGTGTGCCACAAGTCCTTTAAAACATCTAACAAACAAATATATTTAGAATCATCTCAAGGGCCTAATGGTATTGCTCTATATACTTCAGTGCAGAGCCTCTGGATTCGTTTCCCTGTCCAAACACCCAAAGATAGCAAGGCTCATACAAGTGGTTTTCCAAAAGCTTTGGCATGACTAGACTCTCCAAAAATACAAAGTAGGATAACTCAGGATAGTCATATGATTCCTAAATAGGCCTATCTTCAGTGGCCAGATTATGGGGCCCTAGTCTATAAATGAAGTGGCTAGGAACTAGGATAATACAAATAATAATAATTTGCAAATATCCAGTGGAGGCCTGGAGAATAGATTTGGTATAACTTGCAAGAAGATAATCTTTTAAAGAGGCATTCTCACATAAAAAACTAGATTCAATTTTTTAAGAGAGTCTTTTATCAGAAAGAATTTTTTAAATAACCAGATCTGGATTGGCATTTTTTTTTACTATGGACAATACAGCTGTAGGGAGGAACCTCAATATTTATGCAAAAACAGTTATTAATCAGATTATAATTTATTCTCATAATGTTAGGTCATTACAGGCTTGCCTGCACCTTTACTGAATTTAAGAGATATTCTATTTTCTACCCACAATGCCTGGAGAATATAACATCATATGCTTACTGTTTGGGTTGGTCATTTTATTAACTGAGATATACAAGCTAATTACAGAAATTTCATGTGTCTGCTTTCTGTCACTCAGGGACACGTCTCATGTCAAAGGAGAAAACACCCAAGTGTGTTTATACAGACTCTAAAATTAAGCTTTTATAACTTCTGTCTTGATTGAACTTTCTATACTATTTTCTTTTATGCTACATTTTGAAAATATATATAATAAGCATTGGTTATCGTGTCTTGTATAAAATACAATTTACAAGTTGTAAACATACTGCAAATGGCAGATCATAAATCCAAGGACCATTTTGGTCAAAAAGTAAACAAATCTTAAGGAGGTTTTATCAAAGAACAGGACATATATTTTATATAAGATACCAGTTTGTATTGATATGATCTTACCAAAGTGGTTAGGGGACTTTGTAAGATATTTATACTCTAGAAAGAGTCCTGGTGTTTATTTAGGAGCAAAGAAGAAACAAGGGATGTGTTATCAAAGTTATAACACTAAGTCATAAATGTAGGCTCCCCCCTACCTCCTTTCATAGAGAAAAACCTCAGTTATACTCCTACAAATTTCTTATTGAAAGTATTATACTCTATAGGTACTCTAAAGCCTTCACACATCAAGAAAAAATGGAGGGCTGGAAAATGTTTTCTAGAAGAAGCTGGTTACTTCTATCTAACTGATGTTTCCTGTTTATTCCTGAAATGCTTGAAGATGGCACAAGCTTCTCATGAGATATATATATGGAACTATATTGTCAAAATGCAAAGCTGCTAATGTAAGAACTTCCTATTATCATTGCTATGTAAATGATAAAATGCTTCGTGTACCAACATGAAATCCAATGACCTTGTTAGACTGGTTACTAATATAAGAAGCCATCTGAGTATACAAATGTTACTATTAATTTGGGGTTTTTTTAATCTGGCAATGCTCAAGCAACTTCCATATCCAACTCAGAAAGACAAGAGTCACCTCTCCAAAGATTAAGAGTCATTACCTTCTCTAATTGCTATTTAAATTTAGACACTCTTTAAGAAATAAGTTTAAAAAGTCTACTTTGAGAACTGAAAATCTCTTTTTGTAAAAAGTAAAGGTGTTTGGACTCATTTGAAACAGATTTTCAACTCTTATTATGCCCTAATGAAATCAGAGGGATATCTCAGAAAATTCACTGAATAAAAGAAAAAGTTAAAACTGTAATTTTTAAAGATGATCTGAGAATTTCCCCATACCAAGCTGCAGGCAATATAATCATCAAATTGAATAAAATTTACAACCCTACTGTATACATAGAAGCCAATAACCTATTCATCACCTGAAACTGCTCATAAGACAAACCCACAAAGGTGCTAAGCCAGTGAAAGGATGACAACAGCTAATTTTGAATCCAGCCAAGCTGAAAGAAGTGTATTTCTTCCTTCCATGGAGATATGGAAAGAGGCAGTTATAAATTTCTCTGAATTGTCACTTTGGCAGAGTTTCTTCCCAGCTTCAAAATATGCACTGCCTTACCCAATTTTTTTTAAGGTTTATTTTCTGAGTAGAAGCAAGTAAACAAAACAGCTGACTTGGGCTTGTGGGGCTCAGGTTCTGGCTGAAGAACTGCTGTCTAGACACTCAGGCTTGGGTTGGAACTCTCTAGTACCCTAAGAGAGTTGAGGGTACCAGAGCTCGGACACCAGCGTGAGCCCAACCATCTATGTAGCAATTTTTAGTCCTGCAGACTGAGCCCAAGTCAGCTGACCTGGGCCAGCCATGGCCATGCCGCAGATCATTTATCCCTCTGTAGATATACCCTCAAAGGCCTCTGACAGCTTTCCAGTTCTTGCCAGGGCTACCCCTGCTCTGGGACAGCAGTTTCAGGGCTGTCTCCCAGAGCCCTTGGCCCCTTGTTCCAGGGGACCTTACACCAGATTTATCTCCACTCCACTGCGGCATTACCTCCCAGGGTATAGTCTGTCCCAATCCAGGACCATCTTCCTGCCCACCAGCAGCCCTTTCTAGGCCAAGGTGTAGCCCAGCCCCCTTTAATTGGCTGTATTGGACTCCCCTGCTCTGATCCAGAGGCACTGGGAACAGCTATTCTGTAACAGATACACTAAGACAGAAATCACTACTAATTTGGTGAAGAAGATACCTTGGTCCCCACCAAGCCTTAAAGATACAATCTCTGGTGAAAGCTCTCCACGGAGGGACTTACAGAAGAAATTGTAGCTGAAATAACTGTTCTTTATTGTTTGTGTTCTGATTATTTTTGTAAACAATAAAATAGGCATAGTTAACCCTAGTGATTAATTTTGCTTATTTTTAATCATGGTGCCCCCTAAGGCATGGCATAAAACCCCATATGACTAAAGTAACAGGGTCGCTTACCAGTGTGGCAGATCTGGCTTCCTTTCTATCTAGGTTTAATGTAACAGTGTGGCACTCACCCCTCGCAAGCACCCTTTCTGGCTGGCTGTGTCTTTAAATAGTTCCAGCCCTGGTATCGGGCCGCACCCCTAGGACTTCCTCCCTGGAGGCAATGGTTTCACCCTCTAGGTCTATTCTGGTCACAACTCTTTAGCTGGGCCACTAAGTAGTTCAGTTCCCCTTCTGGGGGTTTATCACTGTCTGATTGTAGGTCAGCTCCATAGTGGCCTATGTGGTGTGTTGAGTGGAACCCCAAGTAGACCCACTGCTCCGGGTCCCAGCCCAGGGACCCTAAGAATAGCAGCCAGGTGCCACCATGTCCCTTAATCTACACTGCTTTCAATTCCCTGGGCCACTTCTCCATAGCCCCAGTCTTTGCCAAAGCTTTATCCTTACCTCAAGGCTCATCTAAGTTCAGGCTCAGCAGCCAGCCAGGAGCTCTCTCTCTCTGAGACCTGCCAGCACTGAGCTGTCCATGGTGCTGCAATTCAGGAGCTCCTCTGTACTCCTCTAGCGCCAGCAAGGAACTGACCTCCTTATAGTTCCTTTTATATGGTCCTCTTGGGCCCTGACTGGCTGCTCCCTGCAACCTCTCTGATTAGCTTCTTCCCCTTGCAGCCATGCTAGGCCTCATTAGAGGACTCCTCTACTGCGCTTTTCCTGGGAGGGGTGTAGCAGGATACTGAGGCCTCCAGCCAGGGGCCTCTGGGCCTAGACAACCCTGTGACAGTGAATTAGAAGCTTCTGCAGTCTTCCATCTACGACAGAATGTTTCTTGTTGGGCTTTTGGCTATGATCTGTTCAATAACTAGTGTCTTCTCTCTAGGGGACTATATTCTGCCTTTCCAGAAGGATGAACCTGATGATCTTATAGTCTTTTTCCAATTCTCTCATCTAAGATTTCTATGATTAATCCAGACACTACACTTACAGAAGCATTTTTCCAGAGCCAGAATCCAGAGAGATGCTCAGCATGTCTCATTTTTGCCTAAATCCTCAAGGATTTTCTCTTTCTCTCTGAGTGATAATACTCCTGGTACTCATGTTCCTAATATTTCATATTTCAAAATCCAGGTACTTTTCCTTCTTGCATAGAGTCTACCTATTTGTCTATCCAGCTAATCTGCCACGTTCTCCTTCATCTGCAGTTTACTGTACATGTATTTTTGAGAGAATGTTCTTTGGAGGACTGTTTGTTTAGTCAGCTGTGGGTATCAACAAAAATCAGGAGGGTATCTGGGATATTGAGACTTGTAGAAGAAGATATCTGACGCCAATTCAAGCATCATTATGATTCCAGATGGTTGTTCAAACAACAGCATTCAAATACAGTTTTATTAATCACCTTGCATGCAGCTATTTCAGATGGATAGCTAAATAAAGTGGGCTTGCAATGAATAGGCTATTGCTTCCAAGAATCTTTACAGGGCACAATTCCAAATGCATTAACATCCTGTTTTGTTTTGTCTTGATTTTGAGCAAAGAATAAGGCTTTGTGAGACCATTAAAGACCTGGGAAATAAACAGGCCTTGGTTTGCTTTTGACTTCTGCATACAGGTCTTAAATATTTTGTTTTACTGTGGGTATATCACAAGGAGTACATTTTCACAGGTTCTACCTTCGTGTCTTTAATGGATTTCAGAGAGAGAGAGAAAAAAAACTGGATTTCAGCTTTTTCAGATGCCTAAGGATTTACCCTCAGAGAACTCTTGATCTCAGGAAACCTAGCAAGTTGCACGTATTAATTTCTTCCATAAACCTCAACTGCCTCTGCTGCTTCTGTAGTAGGTTAGTTTTGAAATATCCCTTTCCAAAGCTGGGATACACATTTCCAGTATGGGGTTTATTAAGTTCCTGTGGTAGCTTTCTCATATATTTCTTTGCAAGAGACTTTAAGAATGGTAGAGGCTTTGCAGATAAGGTTTGAGTTGCACTCTTTCCACTAGCAATGTAATAGGAGCAATGGGGAATTAAATAAAATTATATTTTTCTAGATGTCTGCTTAAAAGGAAATTCAGGATTTTATGGATGCCCTTGAGACAAACTATTACAATCCATTCCTCATAGTTCTTATTTGCGTATTGGCTGTATGAGCACCGCAAATAGTACAGAATCATTCATAAAGAATAGGCAAGAGAGACTGTGTCCCATCAATATTTCAGGCTTAGTTATCAAATCAAGAGAAATTCATGAGTTCTTGCTCCAGCCCTACATTTGCCAGTTTGATATTATTGTTTGACAGTTAAAGCCTTCTCTCTGCATTCTAGTGAATGCTTTAATAATTTATTATATCTTCTACTTGATGGTTATTTTAATATTTATTAATTTTTACTTTGATATACTAACCATTTCTTCTTTCCTCTTTCAGCAGGAAGAAATTCACACTCATTTTCTATTTGTGGGGTGTTGACATCGCTGAAGAAACAGTAATGATGACTGATAGAAGGCACCATATGTTCTGTTCATTTTTCTCTGTGCTGTTTTCTGAGAAATGAATAAAGATACACTATAAAATGAACCTCCACGTCATTCATAGAAAAACAGACTTTGGCTTCACGCAAACCACAAGAGGGGAACCAATAATTTACAGAAGAACTCAGCACAACACAGATATTATTATTATGGAAAAGGTTAGCCTCCAAAGCCTGAGAAAAAATAACTTCTACATGTTTCCAATTGAAATGTTTTAAGGATTTCAAAGCACCTTCACAATTAATTTCCTGCAAATATTTATTCTTTTCTTTTAATAAGTAGAAGGAACTTTTATTTCTCCACAACAAAATATTTAAATATATATGCCTTATAGATGAACCAGTTAATAATTTCTACTAGTTTCAATGAAAACAGGATTAAAAATAGGATTCTAGATGACAATGTGATATGAAACAGCCAAGTATCCTCAACTCATATCACAAATTATAGTGTGTATACTATTATTATATACAACTGTATTTATATATACACAGAGCGAGCAAGAGCACACATTATAATGTATAATCAAATTCTGAAGCATACAAAAAAATCACTGAAAAAGTAAACACTCAATAAATATTGCAGTGATTTCAAAATGTTTCTTCCTCACACTAACAAAGACTGTGCTTATTCTATAGAAAGAGCTGGATAAAACTTGTTGTTGTTGTTGTTGTTATTATAGCTGCCTATCTATCAACCATTTTTTCCCTTGCTAAGTAAAACAGTCTAACCAGTTTTGATTATTTTTGCTATTTCTTTTGTTCTGTCATCTCAGAAAAAATGTTCTGTGTTCTTGCACTGCTTCCACTAGCTTTGCAGTAGAAATTAACCAAAAACACTGGTCCCAGAGCCAAGCACATGTCTACTAACAGCATTAAGCATTCAGGTGAAGAAACAGGGAAGAAAACTAAGGGGGTCCATGTTGCCTTCTGTTTCATTACAGACATGGGGGGGAAATCAATTTTTCCAACTGGAATAATAAGCCCCAAAAAATCAGTGGTGAAAGATATTCTATTTTCAAGCTTCTAAGAACATATTGCAAACAATGGAGATTAAACTGAATTCCTCACTAAGAAAAAGTAGTTGACAGCCTTTGTAAACGTAACCAACAATAGGGCACACAGTTGATGTCAATCAGTAGCCAGCAGTAGGATTGTTTTTCAGCCTTTGTTCTCACTGAAATCTTTTATTAAAAAGGTTTTCAGATTAAATATAAGTAAATGACCCAAAGTCAAAACCTGCTAATCTTACTCACATGAGTACTCCTTGATTTCAATGGGACAGCTTGCATGAATGAAATAAACAGGATTGAATCTTTCAGAGAATCATACTCTCTAAGGTCATCCACAATAGTAACAGACATCAAAGAATGTTTTATATGTTGTATATACTCCATAAGCTTTCTCCAGTTAGATTTATTTATTCTTGCTGTTAAAATCTGTGCCTCCTGCTGCACAAGGAATGTGATGGGATAGCTGAGATAAAACACTGAATTGATATGAGATCTGAGAAATCGGAGAAAGGTATTTGTTGGTGGTTTTCTTAACACCATATAAACTCTTCCACCTCCCCACCCCGCACTAGAAAACTTGAATATATGTGCTTTATTTATTGAATGTATTGGTCTACATGATATCTGATCCTACAATCCTTAATCAGCCAAAACTCCCATTTTTCATTGAGACCATTGCCTGAAAAAGATGGCAGAATTGGATCCTTACTCAATATTTTAATAAATAACACCTGTTTAATTCAAATAATTGATTGCCAGGAAACAGATCTGATGCAATGCATTTCAGTAATTCTAAACAATGGATAAATAGCATACCTAGTTCTTTTATTAGACATACCTGGAACTAATTAGAAGTTTATTCCTAGCTAACAGGTGTGAATTGGTCTTGGCATAAATTTTTCATTGTGTAGCACTTTATTAAAGATGCTACATGAGACCGAAAGTTCAATGTAGCTTAAAAAAAATGTTTATTTTGTATCATGCTCATTTCTTAAAGCAATTCAAGAAACAACATCTACAATATCCCACTGTAATGTATTCCTTTGAGCATCTGATACCCGACAAGAGCAGTTAGTTGGCACTTTTGTTTCTTCTGGGATTAAAGTATAAATTAAGAAAGATATATAAATATATTGTAAGTGGCATTCACAGAACTCTCTACAGTCCTTATTTTCCAGATGTTTCTTTAACTAACCTTCTTTTCCTTTGCTCATTTATCATGCCTGAGGGGCCTATTTGCAAAAGTTCCAATGGTCACAATCATGTCCTCTTGGATACTGCCACTCTCTCCACATTTCTGGAGCTCTACATGCCACTCTGCTGCAAGGCCAACCTGATATAGAGGTTTGGTCCTTGGCTTCCTCCATTCTACATGCTGAGGAGAGGGCCAGGAAAGCAGAATGCCACCTAGCTGATGCAGTGCTCTGGGGGTTTTGTTTAGTCTGACTGTTCCTGACTATGATTTCATCCAGGCGGCCACACTTTATTAGGCCAAGCAACTGGAACATATGCCACAGAGAGCATTCCTGTGTAGTATTTCCACATGGAATTTCTGATTGTTTATTCTGCAGTGCAATTGTGCAGGAAAACGCTGTCATTTTCTAGGCTCAGAAAAGTAGCGTCTGCCAGTAGAGAGTGCAAGAGCTACCCTCTATGAATTATGCACTTAACATTCTAGCTTCCTGACAACGCTCCTTGCACGGGTCCTAACACATCTAGTTCTGTTGTACTATTCAAGATCTACCTCATTTCAGTTTTCTTCCAGTTACTTCTAGCACTTACCCCCTTTGGATTATTACTCACAATCAGAACTTTTGGAGGGCAAACTTGGGCCATGCCTCTTTTTTACAGCCCAAGATTGACTTTCTGAAATAAAGTACAAACATATATGCTTATATCTGGAATAAAAGTACAAATAAATATATATAAAAATATAAATAAATAAGTATAAATAAAAGATATGTAAAAAAGATTCTCTCCCCCAGACAAAAAAAAAATAAAAGGAATTTTTCTCTCCTGAAAACCTAAGGAACCTTGCAGCTAGTTGAGGTTTCCTTCTTCTGCAAGTTTTCCTTTAGGATTTGAAATGTCTTAGTCAAATATTCAAAAATGATCAGGGTTATTATGCAGTTTAGTAGCAAACGTTATGTGTATATAGATTTTTAAACAAACTCCCCTGTTTTGATCAAAATTAATTTCCCCTGCAGACAATGCATAATTCAGCAGTTTCGGGGAGGGGGGGAGAAGGATGCATGTAAAACTTTAAAGGGAAATACCACCCGCGGAAATGTGAAGGCACTGAAATGTCTCCACATGTACTTTCATCCTTCGGAAATTGAGAGTGACTAGATACTTAGAAAAAAAATAAATAACCGTGCCTCCACATTAATTTCCCTGCCTGAAACAAACCAGCACCTGCTTCCTCTTTCCCCAGGGAGCTCTGACTTTACTTCGTTAGATTTGCATTAATAAGCGCGAGCAAGCCCCCTTGCTCAGACAAATCGCAGAGCGCCGAGCCCAGTGGAGCCGCCGTGACATCCTCTCCCCCCGCCGCCCCCGCCTCTGGCCAAGAGGCAAGTGACAAAGAAGGGGTCTGTTTCCCAGCTCCCGGGGCTGGGGACGCCGGCTCCGGCGGTGGCCAGGGGCTGGCAGGCTGCCTCCCGTGTTGCCATGGCGGAGGAGGAGGCGGAGGAGACGCAAGGGGAAGGGGAGCCGGCTCTCCCTCAGCCCGTCAGAGCCCGCGCTGCCCAGCCTTGCCGGGAGGCAGGAGCAGCACTTCTCTGGGAGCCCGCCCGGCGCGGCGGCAGGAGGCGGGGGGAAGCAGCCGCCCGCGAGCTTGGGCTTGACTATCCCACTTTTCTCCTCCCAGCCCAGCCCAGCCCAGCTCCCTGCGCCCCGCCGGCGGGAGGCGCCGAAGTGCCCAGAGGGAGCCCAGCGTGCGGCGCGGAGACCCCGGCGGCAGGATGCGCTGAGCCGCCCCCAGAGGAGGGGGCGCTGCTCCCGCTGGGCCAGGTCAGTTCGCGCAGGTCCGCCCCCAGCGCGGCCCGGGGAGGGGTCACGGGCGGGCGCGGAGCAGCCCCCGGGGGCCCGGCGCGCCCTGCCACGCCCCAACTTCGGGAAAGTGCTGCTCGCGAGCGGCGCGGGGAAACTTTCCCGGGATTCCGGGGCGGCTCCGGCACCTGGGCGCGGCCCCGAGGGACGCGCTGCGGGCGGGCGGGCGGGGGCAATCGGGAAATAAACAAGCAAACAAACTTGGGACCGGCTCTCGGCAGCAGTGTTAAGCGCCCCCCCCCCCCACGCGTGGTGAGGGCGGCTTTGACAAGCGAGGACTCGGGCTGGCACCTGCTCCCCACACTGCCAGGCTATTAAAAAGCCATGTTGTCTGCTGGGGGGGGGGGTCTTACAGCCAACTCCTGCCCAGCGCGCTCAGGACCCCAGCCTGAAGTTACTGGGAGTTTTGATTGAGTAATTGCAAGACGTTCGCCCCCAATTTCCCCCTTCCCGCCCCCCCACTCCAGTGGAAATGGTTCATTGATTAGTCCAGCGGGTGACCCAGCGGTTTGGCACTGGTTGATTTCTGTTCTCACTGCAGTTGTATTTTAGCAATGCAGCTTCTTGCATATGTGCATCAATTTTTTTTTCCCAGGGAGAACAGTGTGAGGATTTTTAGCAGGCAAACATAGTTCACATTGCTCTGCAGCTGGGAGATTTGTGGGCTTGAGAATCCCTAAATCCTCATTGAGGTGACAGACCATAACAACTCTGAATGAGCTGCTACAGTCTAGCCGGTCAAAAAATTAGGCTGGGACAATTCCCAAATACATACTGATGGGATAATACACAATTCCACTAATGCCTTACTCTGTCTTTGCAGGATAGTGTGCATTTCAAAAGATGCTCATATGTCCTTATACTATACACCAGAACTTTAAGGGGTTAATATATGCTTTGAACTAAGTTTCAAATAAATGAACGGATCTTTCAGAAGATGTATTTTTCTTCTTTAAACATATTTCGTTACAAAATCCCTTGATTATACCTTGGTAAAAAAAAAAAAACCCCAATAGGTTGCAATTCAATTTCTACTTCTAACTCACCCTTTGTGTTCAGGGCTCAAACTATAAATGCCTAGGAAAGGGAGCTAACTCACTCTCTAATTTTCTCATTTTGTAGATAGAATTACATTCATTTAATCAGAGAAATTTTCTTCTAGATCATAATCTATATTAGTCTTGATTTTAATCTAACTCAGATTAGACCACTCAGACTGTACAGTATTGTACCATGCCACTTGAGCCATTTAAAACTTGGCTAAACAAAGCAGTGGAAAATACAGTATAGTGGACAATGTTGCATTGGCAGGTGAAGGAGCTAAATGTCTATCAGCCATTTTCTCTCTCTAATGTCTTGGATTCTTTGATATCTATAGTGAAATAACTAGGTGTAAAAAAGTAAGGTTGTAGCCTCAAGTCCAATTTTTTGGCTTCTGGGGGTTTAGGAAGCCCCATGAATTCAGTTTAATGTCGCTTTCTTCCTATAACTAGTTATCTTCAGAGGGAAATGTGTACAGTTTAACCTCAATCTGCTTATAAAAAACAGAGATGCACATTATTTGTGTCAGAAGGGTACCATGATGTATTTTGTTTCAAGAGTTAAATGTTACAACTTTAAAGAACTCCGGCTACGGACATTGCCAGTTAGGAAGTTGAATAGTAAACGCTAATGGTCTGATATAAGGAATTCTCACAAATTAGAAATTTAATCTAATTTGTTTATTAATTATTCTCATTACTGGATAAAAAAGCCATCCCTTGTTTATCTTGAAAAGATTTCATTTTGTCAGATGACTGGCATCTCATAAATTCCTTTCGTGTTCATGGGATTTGCTTTTTTCCAGGAGTAGATCACAGAAGCTCTCAGTGTTGGGGATAACAGTTAAGCTCCTCTTTGGAATTCATGAGCTTCCAAATTAAACTTTTTGCTGACACCTGCTACCTAGGCCAGTGGAACACAAAGACAGCGGTCACCAGGGTTATTGGAGTTCTGCTACTGAGTAAAGTAAATACAAAAAAAAAAAAAAAGATATTCACTGCTCAGGTTAGATTACACAACCATATGGCGAAGCACTGTGAAAATGTAGCTTCTGGAGACCTAATGCAAGTTTGCTTCTAATGAAGCAAACTTGCAACAGCAATTACATGTAACAATTCAACCCATAGTGTAGACTGCTACAGAGATTGGTAATCAATAACAACTTAATATACTTGGCAGAATCAAACAGAGAAAAAAATAAGTGACGGTGAACTGGACCCCTCCCACCCACTCCTTGTTCATAAGGTGTGAAAGATATTTTCTGAACACTAGTTTCAAGCACTGAAAAAATTTAGAAAGTGTCATAACAGATGGTCAAGACTTAATTATTTGTAGGGAGACATCAATAAGAATGTGTTGATAATTTATTTATATATCACCAAAGCTGTAAAATAACAGTGAATTCTGATTTTCTTTTGTTACTTACTGAAAAGGGACATGAAAGGTGGAAGTTGCAACTGATTGATATTTGGAATCTGTGAAAGTTTTATATGGGCTACATATATGGTTGAGGATTTTGATTTTGCAACCAAAACGTCTGTTGGGAAATTTCATGCATATTTGCTGCATTTGTAATGAACATTTACAGATTATGGAATATCAGGAGAATTTGGCTTTTTAACATTTATTCAAATCTTTATGTTTGTGTAAGCTAAGAACTACTTTTTGCTTTATGCTATTTGAAAAGTGTGTCTATTGGGCTTGTTTGAGTATCTTCCAAAATCACATTGAAAAAACTAAAATTGAATTGTCTTGAAAAATGTCTATGTACTCAATGTACTGCTCCTGGCCCACAATTAATGCCAAAAATCAATTGGCTAATATGCTTTTTATGTTTCTGCTGATCACAGACAGGATGGGAGTGTAAAAGCTTTTATTGCTATCTGGTGATTAGTACATAGTAGTGGTAAGTAAATAGCTTGTACTCAGGTGGCTTCAATACTAGAGTTTAATGCATTGTATATAGTAAGGGGCAGGGGTTGCCTTACAATGGCATCAGGACTCAATCCTACTCCCACAGACATCCAAAGGAATTTTACCAGTTACTCCAGTGGGAGCAGGATTGGGTTAGATGACTGGAAAGAAAGTAGTACTGAAGATCTACTTTAGATAATCCTGACTATTCTCTCTGGTATATGATGATGGGTTAAATTACAGCAAGAAACTCAGTTGCCCACCCTTCTGTCAGTAGAAATGCTCCTGATCTTGTCTATTTAGTTGATTAAATTCATCACGTCCTGTTTGAAGTAAATGAGGAAGAGTCTGAAATTAGCAAGAAAACAGAACAGCATAGGAGCAGAGAGGTGAGAAGGAAAGTAAAAGTAAAAATGGGTAGAGAGAGATGCTCAAAGTATGTTAAATTTAACTCCCCTCCTAATATCATGAGATCCTGGATATCATTAAAATGATTGGTTTACCCTATGCTAGGGGTCAAGAGTGTTAAGGCCAAATTCTAGTCCCAGTAACATCAATAGCTGAACTCCACTTTGGCAGGTGCTGCCAATAAACTCTACTATACTCCATTACAATATTCTTACTGATCTTAAAAATAAGACCATTTATCATTGTTTTTTGGTGATAGAAATACTAAAATAATGGTTTACTAGATTTGTTGGAGGCTGTGAATTACACAAGGTGGATGAACAATATGGATAACTGTATGGATGAATGAGACATCTCATCAATGAGCAATTAACCTATTAAGAAGCTGTAAACATCTGTGGCACTTTAACCAAACCACTGAACATATCGGAATTTAGGGCCCAATCCTAAGCAGGAGTTCCTCTTGTGGAGTGCCCACAGGATATGGTTTATAATATATGCAAAACAAAAGATTAATACTACTGCTTATATATGAGATCAATACTGGCAGAATATTTAGTGTACATAGTGTACACTATTTATTATGATGATTATTTTGTATTTAGTTTTACCACCAGTTTAAAATATAATCAGTAGAGGGTACATACGTTGTAAAATATGCTTTTCTGTTTTTCACACCATTGTGGCAAGTGCTGGGAGAAATATATTAAGATGGTAAATGCAAAGTAATTAGGCTTGGAAGGATTAGATATTTATCAGTAAATGTTGGTAAACATTGATTTCACCATACACACACAAAGATGAAAAATAATTCCATTACTAATAGGCAAAATTTACAGATAGGCAAAGTAAGAAAAATTATGTTCTTAAATCAAACTCTAATAAATAATCAACATCTGCTTGGTATATTTTGACATGTGACCTTGACAACTTGTGTTCTAATAGTTTAAAGCTTTAACTTTTTGAATCTCAACATCTGTCATTAAATAATTGCCTGACTCCCCCATTGTCTGACCATCCATGATTTCCCACAACTGTGAACCTTTAAATTGATTAAAAATTGGGGGAAAATGCTTAAAAATAAATATTAATATTATCTGTCAATTATTAAAAACATAAAAATTATTTTCTGTCCAGTCTCACTATGTGACCAAATTCGCTTTAACTGAAACTAATGTCAAAGCTTCCATTGACTTTCATTGGAGCAGGAGTCAGCCCAATGTGCACACTGAGCTAAAGTAAAAGAGCAAAAGCTAAAGCACAGCGTGTGCAAATCCAGCCAAAGCTGGCTTGCAAGTCATTTTTCATTAGTCACAAAAGATAAGTGACTATGGAATCACACCTTTTAAGTGAATGTTGAGGACAGAAGAGAAATAAAGTTTAACTGTACGAAACAAACCACAGATTTTTCTAATCAACATAATGATGTTTAACTAGGGCACAATTCAAACCACAAAGGAAGGTGACAGATTTTGCAGATTAGTCATGGCAAAAATGGTGAATTTCACAGCTCCAAGTGAATTCATGTTAAAGGATGAAACAGCACAAAGTGATTAACAGAGTTCTAACTGATAGAAATCATAAACATGTGAACCTCATCAGGCAAGAGCTTATATTTTTCTCTGAATTCACGTGAGCCAAAGAAACAACATTGTTTCTACCTACTTTTTTCCTTAATCCTCACAGGGCCTTTGGTGAGGATGTTCACAAGTGCATTCCTGGAGCATGCAGCACTCACACAGACATCACTGGAAGTTTTGAGAGAAGGTAGAAAAACAAGTAGTCTGATTTTCAACAAAACTCATTTTGCAGGAACAAATAAGGAGGCTGGGCCTCACTGCAACTGCAAATATATGTATTAGTACCATTGAAACCCAGATCCACAGCTTCAGCTGAGGAGCATGTAGCACAACAAGGAAGGGGGTGCAAAGTGTCATTAAGGCCACCTTTCCATTTCCTCAATGATGGGCTGATTGTACATCAATCTGGTCCCCAGCATAAATCCACCAAAGCTCAAAGGAGAATACGATAGCTGGGAGGGGAATGATCTCAGAGATGCCTCACTGACACTATTCCATCAGGAGGTCCCCTTACTCTGGGGTGAGCCTTCTGCGGCTAGCTATACTGGTTTTAGAGCCACTTTGTATTGGTGGCTCTAAAACTATCACAAAGCTGCTCAAATAATCCATCCCATAATTATAAGCAACCATTAAATAGCCCATTCAGATATGTTTCCCCCCAAAACACATGCAGTTTCCACTGCTCGAGGAGAGAGGGCTCTAGTTCATGAACCTCTATATCCTGTGCTCATACATGAATGCCACTGGCAGGGCACCTGGGTAGCTGTTATAGCTCATTTTAGGCAAAAGGTTCAGTAATCTGGTGAAGCTACATTAATCATCACTTGTATTTCTATCTAGATTAAGATAAATGTAAAACAATGCAGAAAAATGTCAGCATTATGTCTTATTTATTTTGCTTCAGGTTGGGGAGGGAAGGATCGCTCAGTGGTTTGAGCATTGGCCTACAAAACCCAGGGTTGTGAGTTCAATTCCTGAGGGGGTCATTTAGGGAACTAGGGTAAATATCTGTCTGAGGATTAGTTCTGCTTTCACCAGCGGTTGGACTACATGACCTCCTGAGATTCTTTCCAACCCTGATATTCTATGATATGATGCACTGCTCTGGGTGCTGTCAGGAATTAAAAATCAATATAGCAAAATACAACCAACCTGGAATAATCCCTCCTCTTCTCAAATTAACCTCATTCAGTCTCTAACCTACCCACCACAGAAAGCCCAAGAGAATGTTGACTTAACAGTATGCCAGGAGGATTAAAAAAGCCAGTCTCTGGCAGACCACATGGGAACAAGAGCAAGTTCCATGGCCATGAACCCTTCACAGAGCATGCTCTGCTGTCAGCCTTCTTGTATTAATTGAGGGAGTTTGAGCTTTATTGCCTGTGTTCAATCACAGCTGTATTAGTATCACACAGCCAAAATTAAAACCATTTACAACTTTATGGGTCAAAACCAGTTCCTTACATTCCACCTGGAAGCTATTATGCACCCAGAGTAGACTATCAAGCACCAGCATGTTCAGTATGTGCTCTCTACACAAAGCCCTGCTGAATGAGTATCTATGCAGAAACCTGTTCACTTGGAAGGTCTGACTCTGTGAACTCAAGAGAGAGGCTTTAAAACTGTATATACAGATAAGAAACAAAACAGAATTATTATTATTATTGAATGAGGCTGGGGAAAAACAACAACATTTGAAAAGAATTAGCATTTCAAAAGCAAAGATTGGAAAGGTCTGCAGTCTCATGATAGACAATTTGAAAAGTTTATCAAACTTCAAAAACCAGCCCAAGCCCTTTTCTCCAGAATTGATTTGAAAAGTTGGCAGACTTAAGAAACCTTTCAGAAACATTTTGCAGATCAATGCTAATTTGATGCATAGGAGCTCAGCATTGTGCCAATTTACTGTCAAACTGATATTAACTAGGCACTTTTCTTAGAATGTTTATAGCCAAATGTCTATTAAATATGCAAACTCGACAATTACACCACATCCCTTAAAATATTCCATTTGAAATGTTTTTCAAAACCTCCAGAAATGGCCTTTCACTCTTAATCACAAAGAAACTATGCTTACTATAAGGTCCAAATTCTTGTTCTGGAAAAAAGGGATAGAGGATGCTCTTGTAATTAAGACACAAGGCTGTTAACCAGGAGATAGGCTTTCAGCTTCCAAAGCTGCCAAAAGACCTCCATGATCTTGGTAAAGTCTCTTAGGGCTCAGTCTTCTAATTCTTGTTCACACAACAACCAACCTCATGGAAGTAAGTTAATTTAAGTACATGAGACTACTTGAGATAGTAGTAATGATTCATATGAGTAGGGGTTGCAGGATCAGGTACTTAAGCTTTCTGAGCACAATTTTCAAACTTGGGTGCCTTTAGTTAGATACCTAAATCTGCCTTTAAATACCTAAATAAAAATGCCTGTTTTTCAGCTCTCATTAACTTCAGTGTGAGCTGCGGATGGGCCAGATCCATCAAAATCAGGCTACTTTTGATCCTGCTGATACTTACACACGAATATCTTTATGTATGTTAGTAGTTCCATTTTGTCCAGTGTGATTGTTCATGCACATAAAGTTACCCACATATGAGTTTGCAGGATCAGGGTCATAGTTAGGTTCCTAACATTAGTCATCCAAATTTGAGCCAATGTGTCTTAGTTTTGCTATCTCTAAAATGGCGATAATATTATTCACTTAACTTGGTTAAACTAAATTCAGTAATTTTTTTTTACTATGTTTAGATCTTCTGATGGACGATATATATAAATGCAAATCACCATCTTTTACTATATTATGTAATCATAGTTTTTCACACAACCAGCCTTAGATCCTCCATGCAGTATGTGAGCTGCATTAGCAAAATAATAATTTTAGAAACCCAAAATATACCAGAAAAAGAAAGTTAAACTAATGCATAAAATGGAGCCATCTGTGAAGTCAAAGTGCACTTGCATTTATTTCATTTGGCAAGAAAATAAAGAGCTTTGATCTCTGAAACTTTGGATAACTTATTTCTCAGGAGTCACAAAAGTCATTTAGGAAACAATAATAATCCATAAAACAATGGACGAAATTGCAAAGTAGAGTCCAGGCCAATAAAACATATGAGCCTCTAGACACATAAAGGTTAGGCCACCATGAATCTGATCTTTGTGTTGCAGTTTAGAGTGCAATTATTTCTTTCATTTAGTCCTCTCCCCCCAAAAAAAGACCATATAACAGAACTTCAAATTGTTAGGTAGTGAAAATGTATTTACGATTTTTCAGATTAGATTGATTGACGATTCTATTCCAGAGTGCAGTGCTTGAAACCTATTTACTTCAGCAGGTTATCAAGTGACCACAAGTATATTTAGATTACTCCACATAAAGCACTTATGTCTGTCACTCCAGACTGCAGGTGCTCATCCCATCCAACACAGGTTTCAACATCCAACAGAGTGAGGCACAAGTTCATTCCTGTACCATGAGAACATTCTTTTCCAGATGTGTCAAAAAGCAATACTTATATCAAACTTGTAGGAAAAAATCTCCTACAACAGCAGCTGATCTGCAACCCCAACCATTTAATTGTCTTTGTTAACCACAGTGATTCTGATATATACCATCACAGAATTAAGATTGTCTGATAATATTAGTTTTCATATTCACAAAATGCATGTGGACGGTATTTTAGATGATCAGTTATAATTTACTAGAAAAGCAGTCCACACCTGCTTATTAGTTACAGATGTAAGCTCAATCTGATTCAACTATTATCCAATAAACTATTCATCTCTTCTGTCTCCTTCTTACCCTCTCCAAATTCACTTGCATTTATTCAGTTGCTTTCCCTCACCTTTTTTTCTTGCCAAAATGGAAGAACGGCAGCTGTCTCAGCACTTGATGCCAATGCTGTTCTTTTGCAGGCAGGGGGTAAGGACCTGCTTTGGAGCTGACTCTTTTCCCCACAGAGACTGACAATATTTTCTCTTTAAATACGGGTCTGTGAGTTAATAGAACAGTCTGTCAGGTCTGCCTGCAGGCAGAGCTTTTACATATAAGCCAAAAAAAAGTACCATGGATTGGTGTGCATTGTTTTAGTTATTTATTTGGTTAAGAAAGAATTAAGAAAAGGGCAGGCATCCTTAAGTATAATATGATTTTCCTATTCATTAAAGTAACCATTATTGTTCCCATAAAAAGAGATTAAAATTTCACAAGTTTTTCTTTTATATTTGGTCTTTATTGTTATTATTTACATTGTGGTTGCTCTTATGGGCCCCAATCAGGGATCAGAGTCCCATTGTACTAGGCTCTGCACGCCCACACAAAATTACAGCCCTTGCCTCAAAGAGCTTACATTCCAATTAAGTCCTATTATATGGAAGTACAGCATCTAGAACAATCCTTACTGTGGCCTTTGTGCACTATTGTCATATAAATAAAACAATCACATTATTCACACTGTTTTAATTATCTTAGTAATAATAACCTGTGCAGCAATTTTTACTTAGAAATAGATGTGTCAAGTTGTTGTTCAACCTTTGGTTTATGTTGGGAGAAATCTGAGCTTAGGCTAATGTCAAGAGTTTATTTGAAGTCTCTGTTATAATATCGGCATGTTGCTAGCACAGAGATACATCTGATTTTCATAAATATTTTATGGGGCTATATTCTCCTCCTCCTCATTTTGGGCTGGTTGACAAGGCTGTCCTCTCCCCCTACGTGTGATTGCAATCCGTTTCAGAGTTGTCTTGGAAAGTCAATTGATGATATTTCAATCAAAATGTTCTTATAACAAATTTCATTCAAATTCTGTCTGAAAGGGAGTTAAGGTTTCATCCTGCTGCTTAGAGAATGATATGCTAAATCTAGCTTCCCATGGGCTTGGCTGCAGTCCAAAGCTTTGTAATTTACAGTTCTCTTTCCTGATTCTGGATGTGACCTTGGAACCTTAACTGTGGATAGATTTCTTAAGTTCACGCACTGGGCTTATTCTTTGTAAAACTGCCATCATGGAATCCTCTCCCGATTCTCTGGCGTTCAAATAATAAAGGATATTTCCCAATAAATAAACTAAATCAGATTAATACAGCTGTTACCTTATGGGCAGGTGGGTAGCCGGTTGCTAGAAGATGATTCATTTTCTCTGACTTTTTCACTAAAGCAACTGTTAGCCAGTAAATAACATTGCTGTTAAATGACCAAAAATGATTAGCTAATTTCAAAAGATGGAATGCATTTATAAAGAGATTTAAATTTTACTAGTTAAAGACATTTTCTGCAGAGATATCTACAAAACAGCTATCTGCAGATCTCCAATCAGCTGCTCTTACTGATGTGCTTATACTGAGAAATCACTTGAAGGAAAGATTATGTAATTTTAAAAAATGGTTAAATTATAATGTGACATTATTATAGATATTATTTTATAGTGTGTGCAAGATGCTTTACAAAAAAAATGAGAGTGAGTCCATGCCAGAGGAGCTTACAACCAAGACAACATACGACATTTCTGAACAGAAAAATCATGTCTCTGAGAGAAGTTATTTCCCCTTGAAGATTACATTAATTATAAGTACTAATAGATACATATTTAAAATAACTATGATTACATCAGTTAAATAGCTATTCTGAAATATGATGATTTGAGCTGTTGTATAACTGTAGATTGTTTTGACCGTTACTGAATGCAAGTAACAACTTCTATAAAGGTGGAGTAGATCCATGGTGCTTTTCTGTTCTTTTAATTCATTCCAGATTTTCAAGAATATAAATTCTAGAAGTATTTATCTTGATTCCTCCAGACTGAGAATATTTAAAAGCAAACTAGGCAGAAAAGAGTGATGCATTTTTTAAAAAACAACTTTCATGCTTTGTTTCTTGGACAAGAGAATTATCAGTGATTTTCAGAACCAGACATTACAAAGATCAGTTTTAAGACCACAAGAAGTCAACATTTGCCATTTCTTCAGCCTTTAAAAAAATAGAGCAGGTTTTTCAAAATACTCAGTATTATCTAGCCCTGTGTCCACTGAACTCTGTAAGAGTTTTACCAGTGATTCAATTGGGGTGCCTTTGAAAATCCCATCTGCATTGTGTACTGTGAGGATATTAGAGCTTTGCTATGTTAACAAGATATTTATCAACAAATTAGATGCTTAAAATCTGATTATGCAAGTGTTAATTTAAATACTGCTCAAAGGGCGCTCAGCACCTCTCAAGTTGAGACACAATAGGCCCAATCCTCAGCTGGTGCAAATCAGCATCGCTCCACTGGGCTTTTTTCATGTTATTACTATTTAATTTGATTATCAACCTAACTTGTCTAAAGACAATAAAAATTAATGTCATGGTTTAGACACACAAGGATGATACTTTAATGATTTTTCCTTAATAATTTTAAAGATACAGTGGAATCACATTTAAAATCTCATGTAGTTCCCATTTTAAAACATACCGTAAAGAAACAAACTGGTGGAATTTATAAAATGATATGATGTAGCAATGGGAAGACTTAGTAGGCCAGTTAGAGCTCAGTTCACTACTGAGATGTGCAGGCAAGTTCCCTGCATATCCCTAAAAGCAGCAAAGAATCCTGTGGCACCTTATAGACTAAGCCCAACAGACGTTTTGGAGCATGAGCTTTCGTGAGTGAATACCCACTTCGTCAGCTGCATATCCCTAGAGGCAGTCGGAAGCATACTACTTCCATGCTTGTCTCCTGACAAAAGCTGGAGTAACTGTTATTACACAGCTGTGCTCCTCTCATGCAGCTCCAACATATCTGAAAGCACTCTAGTGCATGCGGGCACAAGAGCATATGGGCTAGAAGGGAAGGGTGGGCATGTTCTGCCTTCTAGGCCAGCGAGCTAGGTTTCAGACCTTAAAAGTTGTTCAGCAGGCTAACAAGTCACTCCAGTTTTAGGGCAGGAATAATGCAATATGCATCTCTTCGCAGAAACCCTTTTCAGGGACAGCCCAGTAAAGGAGTGTCAATGAGAAGCCAATCACAGGTCTCTTCTCCCCATGAGTGGTAGGGGCACTGCCCAAAGTGAAATAGGAGAAAAAAGCACTGCTCTACAAGACATGCCATGAGTCAGATAGCTGGAGTGCATATCACCTGGGGCCAGATGTGCAGCCATTCTACTGACTGCCATTCCTGGATAGTGGTGAAGGGCATGTCTGTGTGCTGTACACTAGGCATTTGCTTTGGCACTTACTCTGTAATTGTGCTATAAACCATCTGATTACTGGCTGCCCTTTACATAAGAGTTTGGCTAGATGCCAATGAGAGAGGCATCTTTGATTGGTTACCTGAGTATCATTGTGCATAGTGAGTTGGATACTCCCACGTGTAGCAACGCTTGCCTAGTTCCTCCCTCTGCAGCAACTGAATACTGCCTCTTGGGTACCTTGTGGAATATGAAAGTATTATCTGTATAACCCACAGGCAACGTTTTATGAGTTCACTAGCAGACCTATCTGAGAGTCAATCTAGCTGTGCCATAGATCTGGCTGAACAGATTCCACTTCATTTCTAAGGACTGAGAAGAGCTATGAAGGACAATTTGTAAAATGAAAACTCTGGATTTGAGTTTGAAAGATACTGCTCACTTTCTCCGAGTAAGACGCTTTCCCCAAACGAAATTTCTGTCTCAGAATGGTCCCTATTCCTTGAATTAGAGTATATAGGAGGAGTTGGCTACTAAAGTGTTAGAAGAAAAGTAGTTTCCTTTAACTTCTTCAGTATTTAAACATTTTCTTTATATACTCATGTAAATGCCCATTTGTTCACTGGTAGTGATTTTGAGATTGATTTCTACAGTCCTCTGCATCAGCTATTCTCTTGGCTCAACTAATTGTGTAGTAACAACCATTCCTATACTAGCTCCTCTGATTCTCCTGATATCTCTTTCAAATGAATAGGAAGGCAAATCAGCGTGAAGAGGGATAATTTAGTATTTATCCACATTTGGAGACTGAGAGTGTAATTGATGAATAAGGAACATAAAAGAGAGTAATACAAGAAAGGAGCTGGTCTGGTTTTGAAAAGTGGATATGCTTCCTGATCCCAGTTAATAACATCTGTGTGACACCTTTTGCATCATAGCCTATAAGGCCAGAAAAGGCTACTTGATTAATTCAACCTGGGCCTTTTGTATTTTACTACACCACTCACTGCATCTTTCTCAGGGATATCATATCTAGCTGTCAAGTATCAGGGGGTAGCCATGTTAGTCTGGATCTGTAAAAAGCAACAAAGAGTCCTGTGGCACCTTATAGACTAACAGATGTATTGGAGCATAAGGTTTCATGGGTGAATACCACTTCATCAGACGCATGTAATAGAATTTTCCAGAGGCAGGTATAAATATGCAGGTCAGAATCAGTCTGGCGATAACGAGGTTAGTTCAATCAGGGAGGATGAGGCCCTCTTCTAGCAGTTGAGGTGTGAACACCAAGGGAGGAGAAACTGCTTTTGTAGTTGGCTAGCCATTCACAGTCTTTGTTTAATCCTGAGCTGATGATGTCAAATTTGCAAATGAACTGAAGCTCAGCAGTTTCTCTTTGAAGTCTGGTCCTGAAGTTTTTTTTCTGTAGGATGGCTACCTTAAAATCTGCTATTGTGTGGCCAGGAAAGTTGAAGTGTTCTCCTACAGGTTTTTGTATATTGCCATTCATAATATCTGACTTGTGTCCATTTATCCTTTTACGTAGGGACTGTCCAGTTTGGCTGATGTACATAGCAGAGGGGCATTGCTGGCACATGATGGTGTATATAACATTGGTGGACGTGCAGATGAATGAACCGGTGATGCTTGTAGCTGATCTGTTTAGGTCCTGTGATGGTGCCGCTGGTGTAGATATGTGGACAGATTTGGCATCGAGGTTTGTTGCATGGATTGGTTCCTGAGATAGAGTTGCTATGGTGCGGTATGTGGTTGCTGGTGAGAATATGCTTAAGGTTGTCAGGTTGTCTATGGGCGAGGATTGGCTGCCTCCCAAGGTCTGTGAAAGCGAGGGATCATTGTCCAGGATGTGTTGTAGATCACAGATGATGCGTTGGAGAGGTTTTAGCTGGGGACTGTATGTGATGGCCAGTGGAGTTCTATTGGTTCCTTTCTTGGGCTTATCTTGCAGCAGGAGGCTTCTGGGTACACGTCTGGCTCTGTTGATCTGTTTCCTTATTTCCTCTTGTGGGTATCATAGTTTTGAGAATGCTTGCTGAAGATCTTGTAGGTGTTGGTCTCTGTCTGAGGGGTTGTAGTTGTACCTCAGTATGTGGATGTAGATGATGGATCGTGTGGTGTGTCCGGGATAGAAGCTGGAGGCATGAAAGTAGGCATAGCGGTTGGTGGGTTTTCGGTATAGGGTGGTGTTAACATGACCGTCACTTGTTTGTACTGTGGTGTCTAGGAAGTGGACCTCCCATGTAGATTGGTCCAGGCTGAGGTTGATGGTGGGGTGGAAGCTGTTGAAATTGTGGTGGAATTCTTCCAGAGTCTCCTTCCCATGAGTCCAGATGATGAAGACGTCATCAATGTAGCGTAGGTAGAGAAGGGGCATGAGTGGACGAGAGCTGAGGAAGCATTGTTCCAGGTCAGCCATAAAAATGTTGGCATATTGTGGGGCCATGTGGATGCCCATAGCGGTGCCACTGGTCTGGAGGTATATATTGTCACCAAATTTGAAATATCTAGCTGGTTGTATAAGAGTGGAATATATGGTGCATTGACCAATTCCTCTGACAGCCTAATAAACTACTTTGTTGCTCTTTTTTTGTTCAGAACTTTGTTCTAATATCTAGCAAAACTTTTTCTTTCTTAGCTTCAGGCCATTGCTCCCTGTCTTACAATTTTCTGAGACTGTGAATAATTCCCTTCCTTCATTTCTATTGTTACCTTGAAGGTATTTATAGACTGTGACCATGTTACCTCTTCTCTTTTGCCAAACTCTATGAATTTAGCTTCCTCAGCCTCTTCGTATGTGTCCTGTCCTCTAATCCATCCATCACTATTGCCCTCCTTTGTTTTTCATTTTCTTCTTCTGAAGTATGGGGACTAGAAATACATACAATATTTCCAAGTGTGTTTGCACCAGGACTCTGTACGGCAGAATTACTTCTCTAGATGTAGATGCAATTCCTCCTCTTATCTGCATTTTCTTATCATAATACACTATTTTTGTTTGTGACTGGTTACTTTGTGACACCTCTTTCTTCTCTCAACTAAACTTTGCAAATGAAAATATATTAGGATGCGCTCCACTTTGTTTCCAAATAGAAGGAAGTGTGGCTAGACCATGGAACTGGAAACAAAGACTCGAGTTCTATTTTCAGCTCACTTGTCTTTCCTAGGGTAGGCCTCCTTTCATATCTCAGCTTCCCCTTCTGGAGAAGGAGGAGGAGGAATCAGCATCAGTTCTCCTACCCTATTCCTGGGCGTTACCTTGCACCAGGAATAAAGGCAAGGGACTTGCATAATACTACTTGCACTGGCACTTGGGAATATGTAACTAGCACCCCTGTTGACACCTCTGTTTAGTATGCATTGGTGAAGTTCTATTATTATTATTAGAGTGATGGGAAAATGGAATTTCCATTCCAGGGGAAATTCCAATATTTGTTTTTGTCAGAATTCGAGATGAAAAGTTAAATTATTTAACCTTTTTTTGTGGAACACAAAATGCTGAAAGATTTCAGTTTGGGAATGTTAAAATGTTCCACTTTGACATGGTCGACAAACAAAACATTATGACTTTCCCAAATGGACACATTTTGTCTTGGACTCTCTCCCTTTACCTGAACCACCATGGCACCTCAAGAGTGCTGTAATTCCTGTCATCCTTCTGCCAGGCCAGACTCCATCTCCTATGCCGCACTGTGGAGTCCCTGTAGCTGAGCTGCAGCAGTGCTTCATGAGACTTCCTGTCCAGTCTTGATTTTTTTCCAGAATCTACAAGTCCTATGAGGGATCACGGAAGCATAGACAAGTCCGGGATATACTACAGTTCATTATAGTAGCAAGGAGCATGGCCTGTAGGGAAGATGGGGGCAGAAGAGACATAGACCTACAATTCCCATGAAGTGCCATGATGGCTCAGGAGAGGAGAGAGATTCTGAAACTAAATCTATTAATTAGAGTCAGATCAGTATTTCTAACCAAAAAACAATGCTTCAGTTAGATTTTCCCATTTTTACCAAAAATAGATTATTTTTTCCTTTGGACAATGTTGATTTTCATGAAAATCCCATTTCTGACAGGAAAATTTTTATTTAAATCTTCAGACCAGCTCTAATGATAAACTGATTCTAGGTACTTTGGTACAGAACTGTTATTTTTTTAATCTGGAAAATAGAAAAATGAACCCTACAACTCCACATACTGTTTCTGAGATATTAACCAGGGTCACACTGCAATAAAACTCTCCTTTGCCATGACCCCTGCAAAAACCTGACAACTGTCAGGCCACTGGTGTACTGAGACCACTGCCTATCATGTGACCAATCTTGTCTCACTGTCTCCTTGTCCTCCCTCGTGTGTCTTTCTGTTCTCTCTTGTCTTCTAGTTAGATTGTAAGCTCTTTCAGTCAAGGACTATCTTTTTCTTCTGTGTTTTATATAACATCGAGCAAAGCGGGGTCCAGGTCCATGACTAGGGTTTCTAGGTGCTACCACAATACAAATAATAATAATAATAATAATAATAATTTCCTTTCATTCTTTTTACTTCTGCACCCAGGATCGTTTTGTATAATTCTCAAACCCCCTTGGATCTGCTGGAACCCAAAGTGTCCATAATAATAACATCAGTTTTGCACCTAGTCAATGTGAAACAAAATATTCATGCTTAGCAACATGGTCTGCCTTATCACTGCTTCACCTCACTACATTTCAAACATATACATGGCAGGCGTAGTAAGGGAATATGTAACAGACTACAAACATCTCCCGTGCACGTCACTGCCAGATGAACAGTTCCAAATTCTTATAATGCCCTGTCTCTCAAACAATTGATGTTTTTTAATGCCTAAACCTTACCATGGGAATAGCTTAATTATTAACTAAATACAGAGGCATTAGTAAACTCAAAATATTTAATATATGCTTCAAAAATGACTTTCCTTTCATTTCCTCAACAGAGACACCAGCAGCTACTGGATGCATATTGGACTGCACTACCCTCATTAATGACATTTTCTTTTTAATCATCATTGATCCTTACAAATTTGTCAGTTTCTAAATAGCAACTTATCGCTCGCATTGCTTGTGGGATCTCTGCCCAAGGTTTAATAGGACAAAAAGTGTTCCCTTCCCTCTGTGGTTCTTTCCCATAGTGTTCACTATATTCTGTGTATTACTTGAATTCTATTTTTTCTTCTGTTTCTAATTACAAAGATATTTCAAACAGCTGCTTTTGTCACAATATACAGTATGGATAACATACAGAAAAGAGAGGGAGAAAGGATAGGATAGTGTATAGGCAAAACAGAAGACTAGATGAGAAAGGGAAAGATGTAAGGAAAGCTGGGGAAATAATCCCTAATTAACACTTTATTTTTACTTATTTTTCTGTTCTTGAGTTGATCGTTATTTTCTAATTTCAGTTGTTATTTAAAATTATTTGCAAAGATTTTCAGTGAATAATTTAATTCTTGGTTTGTAGCTCATGTTCAAGTAGCTCATTTGGGTTAACAAACCTCTCATTGGTTTGAATCTAAAAGGCTATTTGTCAGCCTGCGTGGAAAGATTGATAGTTTTAGACTGGGCTTCTACCAGACATGCATGAATATAAACAAACCTTGGCACCCTCTTTGGCAAAGTCAGTGAAGGACTGAAGGCCTAGGGGGATGAGCTGCTCCACAGGTGGTCTCTCCCAAAAAGGGATAAGGCATAGCAAGAATGTGGTACAGGGAAAGATGCTTTACCAAGTTGTTGTGCTTTACCGGTGATTAAACAGAAGCCATCAGATCCTAGGGTTTTCAATTAAATCTCTTTCACTAGCACTAAACTCACTTTAAAAAAATCACAGAACTCTCGGAAGAGGATGGCATAATCCACAACTACTTTGAGGAAAAAGAGGAGACATTAGTGCTATACTGAAGAAAGAGGATTGGATGAAGTAGCAGACCCAACATATTAGGCAAAGGGGAAGAGAGGCCTGGGTGAGACAAGAGAGGGAAAGTGCAAATTTCTTGAACAGTGTAGTGAAAAGAACCATGCTGGGTGACACCAGGAGAACTGCATGTCTGTGTCATTAGGAGGGGGAAAGTAGAGAAGAAAAAGAAACACTTCTTAGAGCAGAATCTAGGGAAAGAAAGGAAGGAGGTGAACAGAGAAAGTGTATGCAAAAGACAAATGTACACAAGAACTACAGGATGAAATATAATCCAAGGAACAGAATAGGAGATAGACAGAAAAACAGGCTGGGAGAACTGGGAAGAGTTTGAGGGATTTGCAAATAAGAAAACCTATCTGAATGAAAGCCTCTCATATCCAAACCAGGGAATAACATTTTAAAAACCTATGCAAAACTAACACCAGCAGTGCAAGACGATGTATAATCATATGCAGTGCCAAATCCTGGTAAACCAACTGAAAGTCCAAGTAACAGGACTTTGCTCGATTCAAAGCATCATAGGGCTTTGTTACAGAATCCTCAGTCCTAACCAGCTGAGGCATCTGTGCAGCTAGTCTGAAGTTGCTAATAGAGAATTTAGCAGGAGTGGCTGTTGCAGCCTGCTTGTCCCTGTGACCCATGCAATATTTTTGTCCAGAGGATCCAGAATTTGCACAGGCCACACTCTAGTTTGCCTACAGTCTCCCCAACAAAGTGGTGCTGTAGAGCTCTCTACACCATCCTAGGTACAGCCCTATCAAATTCACAGCCATGAAAAATGTCACGGACCATTAAATCTGGTCTCCCCCTGTGCTTTTACCCTATACTATATAGATTTTACAGGGGAGACCAGGGTTTCTCAAATGGGATCCTGACCCAAAAGGGAGTTGCAGGGGGGTCGCACTGTTGTCACCCTTACTTCTCTGCTGCCTTCAGAGCTGGTGGCTGTTGGCCAGATGACCAGCTCCAAATGCAGCACCTCACCAGCGGCAGCGCAGAAGTAAGGGTGGTAATACCATACCATGCCACCCTTACTTCTGCACTGCTGCCTTCAGAGCTGGGTTGCCAGAGAGTGGTGGCTGCTGAGTGAGGGCCCAGCTCTGCAAGCAGCAGCACAGATGTAAGGGTGACAATACCATACCCTGCCATCCTTACTTCTGCCTTCACAGCTGGGCTCCTGGCCAGCAGCCAGTGCTCTCTGGCTGCCCAGCTCTGAAGAGAGAAGTACGGATAGCAGTACCAGAACTCCCCTACAATAACCTTGTGACCTCCCCACGACTGCTTTTTGGGTCAGGATCCTTACAATTACATCACCATGAAATTTCAGATTTAAATAGCTGAAATCATGAAATTTACAATTTTAAAATCCTATGACCATGAAATTGACCAGAATGGACCGTGAATTTGGTAGGGCCTTAATCATAGGGTGGACAGTGCAGAGTATTTTATCTATCATCCATGCCTGGCCTGTGCATGGTGAAAGCATGGAGAGGACTTACCTGAGTATGTTCATTGCCCCAGGTTTTGATCTAACACCAGCCTCATTATTATAAAAATAAATGCACAATGAAATGTACACAAATCCTGTGTTGCAAATTCACATATGAAATCATGTGCAAAACCAGCATCAAGACTTTAAAATGAAATCTTTGATGGGTGGTGCAAATGAGTGCCTCACAAGGGTTTCATGTGTTCCCCTTTATTTGGGGGTGAAGACCATATTCCTGCCTCTCTCTCTCTCTCCCTCTGCCCTTCCTTACAGCTGAAAGATGGGATAGAGATGAATCCACCAAGACCCAGCGCACCTTCTCTGTTGGGCCCCATAGGGAAGGGGAAGGAAAAGAAAAGGACTCCCAATTCCCTTCCATTGACTCCTCTGGGAATAGGGAAGAGAAGAAGGCTCCCCAAATCCATTTAGAGATCCACTGGCAGTCCCTTCATCTCAAATTTGTGAGGGGTGCATACTGTAATGATCAGAGTAGCAAGTATTACAATATCCCAGCACTTCTCCCAGATACCATCCCTTTAGGCAGTCGCCCCCTCAAAAGGCTTTGTCCCTCCCTACCACCATCCCTCTTCTCACCTGCAGTAGTATTCTGCTAGGGCAGAAGGAGAGCGGCACATGGCATTGTCTCTCCCTTTGTCATCTTCAGGCTATCCCCTCTTCCAATCTTCATTCTTTAACACAACTGGCATGTAGAGAAGCTGATCAGGGTGTATCTTAATAACACAAGGTCTCACAGTCAAACCCTGGGACAGGACTAGTAATTTTGGATAAGATATTGTCTGTAAAGGCACCAAATGCACGGAATAACCATTCTAAAGGAGAAGGTTAAGCCCATTGACCCACATGATATTTTCCATCACTAGTATCTATGTTTCTATTAAGGAAAAACCTTGGAACAAGAAGAAGGGTCTAATGCTTACTACCGAAGTGATGGATGCCATAGAAACATCTAAGTTACACAGACCTATACTTCAGTGCATGACGATGGACAGTATGTTATGTCTGGTAAAAGGGCTTTATTTATGGCCTGAGTACAGCTGACCTGTAGAGCATAAAGTATTGCCCTTGAAGGACATCATCCTAAAGTGCAAGGTCCTGGTATTGTATGGCCAAGGGTAGGGTTTCAAATCTCTACATGAGCTGTAAAGGAGGACCGTGTTCGCAGTTCTGAGGAAGCATTCCAGGCTTTTTACTTATCTGTAACATTCGGCAGAGATAATTAATGCTGACAATGAGTTCTTTACACCTACTGTTCTGTGAGTGCAACCATTGCCAGCACTAAAGGATAGAGTGAGGAGAGATGTTTTGAGGAAATCTATAGAACTGCATTATTTATGGTCACTGTAAACCTGAGGAATGCTGGAATCCTAGGGAGAATTACAGATCTTAGGAAAGAAAATAAGTGAAAACTCTTCAGGGCAGGGACTTATAAGGAGTATGCACTGTGCCTAAGCACAATGGAGCCTCATTCTCAATTAGGGACTGAAAACTCAGGGATTGAAGCACCTGCAGCAAAAAAATAGTGGGTGCTCAGCATGCACCAGCAGTCCCCACAATCAGTTCATCCATCTCCCTCCCAGAGCCTACTGCCCGCTATGGATAGCTATTCAGTGGCATGCAGGAGGTGCTGGTGAGGAGTGAGGGTGGGGTGCCCTCGGGGAGGGACGGAATGGGGCAGGGCAGGGTCAGAGCAGAGGTGAGGGCTTGGGGGAAGGGATAGAGGGGGGTGGGTCTGGGGCAGAGCAGAGGTTGAGCACCCCCGACAACTCATAAAGACAGCGCATATGATTGTAATACAAATATGTAATAATAAAAAGCACAAAGTATTATCAATGATCATTATTAGAATATCATAATTTATGTACCTCCTTCATAAATACGTATACATACTCTCTAGGAGTGTCTTGAGTATATTCACACAGTGCTTCTGTGCACACGCATGTCCACGTGTGCATACTCTCTAGTAGACAGACATCATCATCATCTTGCTGAAAATGTAATCTTCTAATAGAACAGATGGTCTAAGAGATGCTGGGTTTCTTGAGGCATTCGGGAGTGTATTAATTATATTTAGCCTAGTCAGAGACCTGGAATGTATATAATGGAGGTGTTCTCCCTCGTGAAGCAGGAACACTACACCCATAACTGTTAATTACATACACACAGTGAGAGAGGGGAGGATGGACTCTGTAGTCTATAGATTAAAATTGAAATAAGATGAACTGGATCTTTATTTTTAAATCAGTCTCCGTGGTCTGATCCTGTGCTCTGTGCTCAGGCAAAATGCAGTCTTCAGCTGCAGTCTGGCCATGAGTCATGACTGCAGGATTGGGCCTTAATGATCAGTTTCATAACACATTCCTTATTCTTTTTCATACACACTAAACTTGTTTTATTCACAGAAGAGGTCTCTGGGGTCAGCATATGCTTCACAATACTTTAGCTAACATTATTAACACCTTCAGAAACTGCAGTCATTTCTGTATTTTCTTCTTGCTGTGCCTGCGTTTTAAAGAACATTATTTCATTCTAGAAAAACATTCAGTTCTTGCAATCAGTGCTCATTTTTGTAAATTAAGGAATAAATTGTGCCAAATTGTTCCCTCTTTCAGGATTATTTGCAGTGCAGTTTATGCTGCTCTCCCTATATCTATTGCGTGTTTTACAGGAAAATGAAATCATTACACACAACACAAATTACTAGACCTCTTTCATAATCACACACGCTTAATTGGCACGTAAGAGCTCCGATCACTGTAATACATTCAGTCAAATGTCTCCAGCTCATTTTTTTTTCTCCCAAGTTTAAAGGTCAACAAGAATATTTTTCTTTAATTTGACAGACACACAAGAAGTAATGCAAGACTCATTTATGGTCAGGTAATGCACAAAGAAATCTATAAATCAAGCTAAGGGGAATATTAGATCATGCTCATATCTGAACCCATCTGGCTTAGTTCACGAAAGAATCAATATGAGGCAGAAAGCTCAGTATTACCAGTGATTTATGCTCTTGCATCTAGGGGGAGAAACATTTGCAATTTTTTAAGTCCCTTCATCTCATCCTAAAACAACAGAGTATGAAAAACGAAACTACAATGGGCTATTACAACATATACATTAGATACGTAATTGGATGGTAGGTTTTTGATTATAGCTGCTGAAGGAAAGAATGATTCTGTGTTTCATTCATCTTCATGACTCTGCATTTTTCTAGTATTTTGATTTTCTCTCCCACAAGATATTATTACTGTGGAGCTATTGAAGAATAAAATTAGCCCAATTTCCATGTGTCTGATTATTGCAAAGGGATTGGGGTTGTCAGTTTTTGGGCACTGGACTAACAGCAAGCTAGAAAATATGAAAGTCCTGCTTTTCTTCACAGCCTCGCTATATACTACTTTCCCTAATCCCCACACCAAAAAAGTGTACAGTCCAAATTTTATCCCACCCCATGGCATATCAAACATTAAAGCTTTTGATCACTCTCTGAACATACAGGATTTATTTGAAAGCTTTCTATGTATACAGTACATCTCTCAACTTAATAAAATCTCTAGTTGGTCTCAAGTTCAGCCTCCCCAAGAGGCAAAATGAGAAGTGTCAAATTGCATTGCTGTACTCTGCATGCACCAGAATGGAAGATGGGAATAGGCAGACGTAGAGGGAGAGATTTCACAGAGCAATTAGAGTATGAAGAACAGATACTACAGAGACAGGTCTATAAAAATACCTGGATAGACGGGACAAATAAAATGTCCGTTTCAGTCATTTCAGCTACAATTATTTGCTTTACATAGAGTTCAGATATCCCTCAGACCAGTACAGAATGCAGCTTAATTTAAATTTGGAAAGGCTGCCGGTTGAATACTTGAGTTCACCATATACTGTAGTTTTTTTCCAGCAAGCATGCACAAGTAAAATCAATTACTTTCTCACTATAGGTTGATAAATTATGACATCAGATGTTATTGATCTAGCCAATGTAAAAGGAGGTGAAACTAATGGAAATCTGATGGTTGTGATTAGAAATACTTGGAATATTCCTATGGAAAAGCTTGATAAGTAAAATGATCCATGTACTTATGCATATTGATTTTGACACATAGAAGAAGCCTATCTGAACCAAAACATGTTGCTTGTATAGGTATTTTAGGGACTGTGCTGTTGGAAATCTGTCAGAGTATGAATTATATTTTAGTTCAGTGCACTGAAAATATTCATTTAAAACATCTGTTTCTGTAAACCACAGTTACACTACTGCATTTTGCCATTTGCTGCACTTGGAGCTTATTCTGCTATAAGGTTTATCAGGTATTTATTTAAAGACTTTACCTTTTTTCTGTATAATTATTATTAATGAATGCACTCATTAATTTACACATGCTTTACAAACATGGAGTATGATCCTACAGATTTTACATGAGTAAGAACTGATACAGTGGGTCCATCACTAATACTTTCCTCTGCCCTGAAGAGCTTGGCATATAGTATTGATTCTTTCAATCCTATCCTTTTAACCGATAATAATATATCAGCCATTTAGATAGTACCTTACATCCCAAAGGATCCCAAAGTGCTTTCCAAACTGACGAGACTTGTATACAAACTATGAGGGAGCATTTCATCCATCACTGGAATGCAGTCACATTTGAGGAGAAATATGGCAACTGTCTGACAGCACACAGTACAAAACTGTCTAGGACAGGATGTAAAAAAAATATAATATCCAGTCAATGTAAGGGGAGTGTGGGGTAGAATTAGAACATGGAATTTGCTTTACCAGCTGGAACCTGGCCAACATACCAAACCCATAGCTTTCACTCCCTTACACCTCCTGCTGCAATCTCTCCCTCTCTCTCTGTCCACCCCTGAAGTCTCTCCTTTCCATTCTGGGGTGAGTAGTTAATCCCTGCATGTCTCTTTTCTTCTGGTTCCTTTCCTCCAAGGTCTCTCTGTTCCCACCCCCACACTTAGGGTTTCTTCCCCCAGGAATCTCCCCTTTCCACCTCACATTGGGATGTCTCTCCTCATCTTCTCTTTGCAATCTCAACCTTTTCATTCCATGTCCCCATCATTACTGCACCTTTGGTCTCCAGCAGACTTTCCCAGCTGATGCCCTGCACACCCCAGTAGGAAACTGGATGTAGGACTCCTGTCTTTCACCTACATACCTACAGCCACCTCTGTCCTGCCTCCCAAACACCCTAGTTTGGGAAGGGCCCTTCTGTGGTGTTCCCCACCCAGCTAGAAGGTGTCTCTTTCCCTGCTCCATTCTACTCTGTTTCCAGCCTAGGTACTTCCAAAACCAAGACAGGAAAACACCAGCAGAAGGAAAATGAGAGAGGAGCCTGCTGCAGCATGTCACAGTGAAAGGGCAATGGCCCTTATAGATACGTAAGGATTTTGAATGTTCACTGATGGGAACTGAGCCAAGCCTGGGGGACCGAGGGCTGTGAGGAGTGAGTGGAGAGAGAGTGCCCCCAACCGCATCCTGCAGTGAGGGTCCTGCAGCATGCCAAGATTAATTAATATCCCCAACTCTTACAGAAGTCTTCATGAGATCTTTAATGACCTTAAGAGGTCATGATTTCTGTTTTCCACGCAATACCAAAGATGGCATCTTCACCACCATAATAACCATAAGACCAGGTTAGAATATTGCTTCTGGGCTAGATCGTTTAAGTGTGGCATGCAACTTATATAACAAAAAATAATACATAGGATCATAGAATATGAGGGTTGGAAGGGATCTCAGGAGGTCATCTAGACCAACATAATGTAAGCATCATTACCGTAATGGTAATATAGAGAGAATTGGAGCTACAATCTCAATCTGAGAAATTTTTGATGTGGGGGAGTTATGTCTCACCAGTTTCATACGTCTGACAAAGTGGGTATTCGCCCACGAAAGCTCATGATCCAAATCATGTGTTAGTCTATAAGGTGCCACAGGACTGTTTGTTGCTTTCTACAGTTTCAGAAGTCTTTTTAAAGTATGGTTACAGGAAATGTGTATGTGCAGATATGCCTCGCTGAAAAACAACGTTTCTTATCCCATTTTCCTTCCACACTTGGGATTCTTCCAAAGTTTTTCTCAAGCATGAAAAATGAAAAATGCTTTCCTACAGGTCTGTAGAAATTTCTTGTTCTGTTTCTGGTGTAATGAATACCAACTGATTGTTGAACTGACACTAGTTAAAAAGCCTGGGACACCAGTATAGTATGAAAAATGAAAACATCCATATGTACTTCTCATTTGGTGGGAGTAGAAGGTGATCCTGCAAATGAATTTTATATTTCTTTCCAATCATCCTTCACCATGCACAGTACCTAAAAAGCTGTGTATTTCCTCCTGCCAATAGCTAGTGTGGCAATCAGAGATGTTATTTTGCAGTGGTGATGCAGGTAATCTTCCAGACAAACAGCAGATGATGCAAGCATACCACCACATACTTGAGTTTATCATACCTGGTCTCCATTATGTCTGGTTTCTATAGAATAGCATCATTATATGATCAGCTCAATATATGTTGCTCGTTTATCAACATGCTTGGTTTATTTCTACAAATCTCCTATGGACACTTTATAATCAACTGTTTTTGTGAATAAGACCATTATACTTATTATCTATTTTCTAATAGAGTCTTAGAATTTAAATACTGCATATAGAGAGGTTTTGTAGTTGCTTCCATCTTCACTGCTTCTATTAACCAAAAAGTGATTAGAGGATACGTAGAGGGAGATGGTGATGATCTGGGTTGGGGAGAAAGAGGACAGAAATGCTAGGTTCTCACATTTTAATTGAACTGTCTGCTCAAACACACTGCCTACTCTCAGAATCAGAGCAGTTAGGGGTGGTAATGATATTTGAGACAATCTAGTCCATTCTGCAGTACAAAAGCTGCACCTCGATGGGGCATGCAGATGAAAGAATCATCCTTAGCTAGGGAAGAAGAGGACCTGGTGAAGCCAAGCATGGAGAAGTGGACCAGATTAGGACACGAGCCTTTTTGAGACTTAGTTATACTCTAATTAAGACACAAATATAATTGAGTGAGAGAGATTTGGTGTCCCTCAGTTGCAATGGGATGTTATTTCCCCAATGGCAGAACCAGTCTTTCTACCACACTCAGGTGGTAGTATGTGTACGTCTCAGACTGGCATATTATTCCCGAGTGGTGAGATTTTTCTGCCTGTGAGGTAAGCATTATTATTTCTTGTTCATGCAGCTCTTCTGCAAAGGTTTACTTGTTTAATGCTTGCTATTGATAGAAGTTTGTGCTTTGTATATAAAGCTATGGCCTTTGCCTTTCCAACAGTGGTACAGTGCACGAAGAGAATGGGAGCAAGGCCAGGGTTAAAGTACATTTTAAAATCATATTTTTGCACTTGTAATTTATTCTTCTTTCCTCTAGCATTTTACTCCAGAGAGATTTATAAAAATGGGTGTTCCATGCACTGTACATCATTGGTGTATTTTGGACTGTTATTGAAAATTTACTCTGCTCAAAGAGTAGTCACAGCAGATAATTTCATTTGCAAGCTTCAACAAAATGTTCTAGAGAAGGTGTCGTTATTGTTGTTGAAAATGTTAATGATGGCAGAGTTTACAGATAATTTATTTGGCAATCAAAGCTGCAGCAACAGAAACCTCAGCAAGTCTTTTTCCACACACTTTACACCCCACATCCTAACACACACCAAATACTTTGAAATTGCCGGTATCCTGAAGATATGATGTTGCTCCTCATAAAATAACCAGCAAGGTCCTGATCATGGGAGGTGTTGAACACCTCATGGAAGGTGCCATGTGCCTTCCTATCACATGCAATGGGATCAGGCCATTGAAGAAAATGAACACATAAACCTAGCGATTTTTATTTTCAGCTTTTGCTGAAGAGGGAAAGAGAAGGAGCCTGCAGGGCAATCTCCTCTTTCTCCCTGTGTTACACCCCTCGTGTACGGTTCTCACTGAATCTTCAAAGTACAGATTTTTCAACACACACACACACATACACACACACACTCTCTTCATATACAGTGATGCTATGCATGCAACATACTGCACAGGCATGACTTAGTGTACTTAGCTTCTGTGATTGTCTGCCTCACCTGCACACAAATGGCTAGTCAGTGGGCTCTGTGAAATTTGGCAGTCTCTGTTCAGTTCACTATTAGTCCGTATCACCAAACACACCATCAGAACTGACGCTGTTGTAGGGAATCTTAGCAGAAGGGAAGACTTATCTGTGGAGAGTGAACTTGCCCCTCAACCCAAAACTGATTGTTTCCTAGAGGGATGAGGGGCTGTCACTTCCCATGCTATCCCTTTCCAATGGAAATATGAGACTTCAGGGCTGCCAGTCCAGCACCTTTTCATTAGCACTGAAGTGCCTCACGCAATTTAGATCTATGTATATTACACCAGGAGTCCCAGGTGATTCCTTTCTCTCCTTTTCTGTGATTTTACTTTGTCAGCAAGAAGAGAAGAGATTCTGTTAATTATCCATTTATATGCTGAAAGTCACTAATGTACATCGTATCTAGTCAAAAACAGTTGTGTAGATAAAGTTCTCAATGGCAGGTCTGCTGTGTGTGTTTTGTTTTGTTTTGTTTTTTAAATTCTGATCCCTATTTCTGACTTGTGCATCCAATTTCATATATAAACATTTTGTTACACTCTTGTATTAGATGGATTCTGACACATAACTAAGATTGGGAGAGGAAGGAGAGTACATGGGGTTAGAGCACAAGCCTGTGCTGTGAAAGACCTAATTTCAATTTCTTCTCTGCCACAGACTTCCTGTGTGACCTTGATGGAGTTAGCACATTAAAAATGGAAACATAACTGTGGCAGCATGAGTGGTGGGAGCGACCAGCCATCCGAAGAATGTGCCTAACATCTCGGAGAGGATGTATTCAGGGCAACTAGCTTATCCCATTGCTCACCCCACTGCACTGCTATGGGGCCTCAGATTCACTGCATGTTGTTATGACATTTACTAACACATAGAAACTATTACTGCAAAAAACATTAAAAATTCATCCACCTAAATAGTCAGATAATGGAACAGTCTGGTTCAAAGCTGGGAAGGTCAGAGCAAAGTCAGTGTGCTGACTAGATCAGGGCTAATGAGGGTATGTCTGCTTGAGCTGGAAATGACACTTCCAGCTCCAATATAGACATACCTTTAGTGTCTCTCAGTGCCTCAGTTCCCCATCTGTAAAATGGGGATAATAGCACTTCCCTACATCAATTATTAAAGACTGTGAGAATCTCAGATCCTAAGGTGATAGGGGACACATCAGTACCTAAGAAAGACAGATAATTTATATCACAGGATCAGAAAACAGAGGTTTTTTTTAAAATATTTCTTTTGAAACTATAGTTAGATGTCTAACTGAATTTTACTGTCTTTGGCTCTCAGGGTAGAGTTTCATGAGTCAGTCTCCTGAACAATATCACATGACACAGCTGAAAGTCTGTAAGTTAATGTTCATGCAGTTTTTGCCTACATATGTGACTCTGCATACAGCATCCAAACAAACCACCTGCAAAGTCACACTCTCCTCTGTGACTGGTACAAACTGAATATCACCTATTGTGTTCCCCACCTTGCTTTCTTAGCCCTCAATGGTAATTAAATGTGCTTTTTTCCTCATGGGCAACAATTAAATATCTGCAAGATACTGGGAGGGGGGGAGATTATCATGTATGTTGAGACAGAGAACTCAGATCTCTCTTCTTGGAGATAATTGCTTAGTTTAATGAGGAAGTTTGCAGAACTTTTAACTATTGCTTCCATGACATGTTTAATTATTTGCAGATGGCTACGGCAAGTTAAAAAGAGAGTGGATATACAGCGTTTCTTCTTATTTCTGTGTTAGGTTTTAATGAAAGGAAGCACAAGGGTAAGATTCTCACTAATGATGGTGGGAAATTAGTTTCAAACCCCAGAGGTCTGTTGAAAAATACACTAATGATAGAAAAAGGGCAAAGAAAATAAATGCCCTTTTAAGCTGCTTCCCAAAGATATACTGTTCCCATTTAATTTTGTATTTATGTTTCCGTGTTACGATCCTGAAATACACACAGCAAATGAGGACTGATAAATGCTGTGCAGACTAGACAACTAATGCTAGCATAGCATATACTGTAAAGGTTACGTGCCTAGAGACCCAGATCCAGAGACAGATTCATGATGCTTTTTTTTTTTTTCGTCTCAAGCTAGTGAAAAGTTGAATGTCTGGAGAGAAGGAAGCCATTATATATTAGTCATATTCTGAAGGGCAGCAACTCCACAGTCAGCCACCCAGAATATTATAAAAGCAGTTGCTAATTCTTTTCCTCTCTCATTCTGTGAGATGCTCTTACCGGTTACCCTAAGGCATATCTCACATACAACAATCCAGTTTGGAAGAAGCTCATTCTTTAGTAACTCTTACTCAGTGTTACCTTATGTTTCAGTAGCTTATTTGCAAAGCTGTGAATTTCTCCTGCATCACCATGATGCGGATTTTAATGGGTTTGGTGTTTTGTGGGAGGTGTTCTTCAAGATAAATTGTGTTGCTTAGGTCAGATGGGGAAAAGCTTACCAAGCAAATGGGGCAAGCCAGCACTTGGGCGTTGAGGAATTTGTTCACCTGACATCAGCAAAAGAGAGAGCTGTCTCCTTTGCCGCAGCTCAGTTTAGAACAGTTGAGACAGGGAAGTTTGGATGACATTGCTAATGTGCAATATCAGCACTTCAGAAAGACTTTCCCTACACAGTCATGATTCTCTCTCTAACAGCATCACGAGTACATCTGCATCTTCCCCAGCCTCCCATGTTACCACCTACTTATGACATTAAAATACCACAACAATGAACTACTCATCACGCAGCAGTGGAGGAGGGGAAGAGGAGGCGAAGGGAAGCAGAGGAAAGTAGATGGGAGGAGGCAGGGGAGTTACCCCTGATGTCACAGCCCTAACAACAATTTTTCGTGGGTACCAGCCAGTTGACCCCTAATACACAAATGCATCTTCTTGTTAACCATCAGGTGCATGATTTGCATATGCGTTAGTTATGTGACAGCAGTCACAGCATAGCCAGTAATCCTCTTCTCACATACTGTGAGCTGTGAATGCATCTCAGCTACACATTACAGTTTCTAGGGGCCTCAGATCCACTGCATGTTAGTATGACATTTACTAACACATTGAAACTATTACTGCAAAAAACATTAAAAATTCATCCACCTAAATAGTCAGATACTGGGACAGTCTGGTTCAAAGCTGGGAAGTTCAGAGCGAAGTCTGAAATGCTGCACTTAACCCCAATGTTATTACGCGCTATTATGGGATCTTCCCTACAGTGGTCCTGCCATCCATAGGCACACCCAACAAGTTAGTTTAAAGACAAAGCAGTGATTTTCATGGTGGTGAATGTGTGTGAACTCCAGTCATTGTTACCCCCTGTCATGAAGGCTGCAGAGATGAAACATTACTATCTAGAACCACAGGGGTTGCCTTAATGGCTTCCACAGTTTGGTACATTAAACTTTTACAGCAACATGTGACACCTAGCACAGTACAGCTAAGTTCCAGACCCTCCATTGCATATTACTAATGGGCAACCCACGTATTACTCACAGCAAGTGGGTCAGAAATCATATGCAGAATGATTTGGCTTTTAAAAAATATTATTCTAAAATGTTAGCTCGTCTTTTGATCTATTGGATTCATATTGAAAACCAGGCCACAATCTGTGATCTGGAGCAAGACTGCATGCATACAAAGCCATCAGAGAGTGCCAGATTTAGTGCCTATAGAGAGTTCCCTCATGCTCGAATACGAGGAGATGCATACAGCCTGGAAGAAGAGAAACTGCTCCCAATGAACTTCAAATGAGCATTTTGGTGGTAGCAGCAAGAGTCTTGGGACTGGCACTAAGCAAAGAATTGATTTGGAATATACTGGGACTCTCAAACTTGTTCTTTAGGAGGATTTGTTTCACACTACTCCAGTGGAATTGAATAGAGCAACAACAGCAATACAGGTAATGGCAGCAAAAGTATGGCCTTTAAGATCAGAGTTAGTCTCGCTGGCCAGGTATTTCCTTAGCGAGTGAGCCTGAGATTTGTTCCCAGCCTATAGCCACTAGGACTATGAGAGTAATGGGACTTCACTGAGAAATAGAAAGCAGTCAAAAAGGGTGTGACACATTGCAGTGTCTAGCTCTGTGGTTCCCTTGTAAGGTAGTGAAATAAAGCCTCTGCCCCTGATATCTGTTCTGATTTGTTTATTATGATGGATGCTGTTTGGTGTAGAACCCAAGAGTGAGCCCTCAGAGGGAAAAAGGAGGAAAACAGCCACTGCACTTGCACCCAGTGCCCATATTCCCAAGCATATTGACCTTTAAAAAAACCCACAGCCAACATTTTGCATTCTGACAGGATGGGCTGTCAGATACAAACAAAGGTGCAGTTGCTTATCCAGGATTAATCTTGTTAAAGAGCATTTAGTTAACAAGCAAGTTACTAAGTATCCTTCACATGATCTGGATCAATCTGAAGAAAAATGTGCAAGAACAATCCACTTTCTCCTTAAACAAGAGCTGGACTTTCATTTCTTATTCAGTAAAAAGCATTGTGGCAGGTCAAAACTGGAATACTGCCATGGAACTCCGTGGATCTATGCTGATTTGCACCAGCTGAGGATTTGGGAATATACTGTATCTATTACCCCACATGCTTATTGAGTACTACATGTATTATTCTTGCTCTCAGTAAAGCATATAAAAATTAAGCCTAGTCAGAAAATGAGTTTTTCTGCTGTGAAAATTTGACAAAAACAGAATATGTTTTATAAAAAGCCATTTTTCATCAACAGTCAACAAAATTGTTTGATCAGCTGTACTCAAAAATCAAGATAAATAATTGAGAGAAATGGAACTGGTTTTATGAGAACATGAGCACAATACTGAGAAACAAAATTCCTGGCCAACTGACATGGGTATAGAATAACATCTAGCTCTTATACCATGCTTTTCATCAGTAGATCTCAAAGTGCTGTAATATCATTATACACATTTTATATATGGGAAAACTGAGGCACGGTGCAGTGAAGTGATGGACTAAGATTACCTACCAGACCAGTGGCAGAGCCAAGAATAGAACCTAAGTATTCTGAGTCCCAGTGTAGTGTTCTATCCACTAGCGCACACAGAATCTCCTACCCCAGTGGGTCTCAAAACCGGTCCGCCACTTATTCAGGGAAAGCCCCTGGCAGGCCGGGCTGGTTTGTTTACCTGTCATGTCCGCAGGTTTGTCCGCAGCTCCCACTGGCTGTGGTTCACTGCTCCAGGCCAATGGGGGCTGCGGGAAGTGGCAGCCAGTACATCCCTCGGCCCACGCCACTTCCAGCAGCTCCCATTGGCCTGGAGCAGTGAACCACAGCCAGTGGGAGCTGCGATCGGACAAACCTGCAGACGTGACAGGTAAACAAACCAGCCCAGCCTGCCAGGGGCTTTCTCTGAACAAGTGACGGACCGGTTTTGAGAACCACTGTGCTATGTAGTTACTACTGAACCTATAGAAGGATGAAGCTATGTGAATACCAATGTCACATACATTTCATAGGAACATTGTGTTTCATTTCATTCTGTTAGTTTAACAACTATGTAAAATGTATACATCCTCGAGCATTCAAAAATCATGAGTCAGACCCCTGCAATATCATGAGATTGACTTTAAAATCCATAAGATTTTTTTAAAATAATTACATTATTTATTAAATGTCATAATTTCCTTTTGCCTTTTATTTTCATAGATTATAAACCCACAAGAGATCATTTGATTATCAGATCAGACCTCCTGTATAACACAGGGAATAGAACTCCCCTGAAATAATTGCTAGAGCATATATTTTAGAAAAACATCCAATCTTAAAAATTTGTCAGTGATGGAGAATCCACCAAAACCCTTCGTAAATTGTTCCAATGTTAATTACCTTCACCATTATAAATTTTAATCTATATAAATTAAGACACTTATTCAAGGCTCGTTGTGCTCCAGCATAATTAATAATATAATAAATATAACAATTAAACCTCAGCAGCACTAAAATCACAGGAGCTTGGCCCTTCATTTTGGAAACATGCCCTCAGCCTTCTCCAGAGTAGTGCTCCAGTCCTAAAAGAAGTGCCCGAACCCACTTCAAAGAAGTGCCAGAACAGTGTTGTGGCATGACTTTGAGCCCTGCTGCAGAGACCATATCAAGTCTTTTATAGTATGGCCAGAAAATTACCAAACTAACTATTGGAAATTCTCTGAACTGAGAGAGCAAGTCCCAGAATCTAGGAGCCCTGCCTGTCTCCCCCCTCTCTTTTATAATGAGGAGGATCCAGCTTGAATATGCCTGGTGACCACAGCTGTGGCAGTATGACATGGGGAGAGTGGCAAACCTTCAGGGAGATCCTTTGATGTGATGCAAGGACACATGAATAAGCAATTAGCGAGCAGACCCCAAGATAATGGTTGAGAATGGAGGAAAAATTCAAAACACCTAAACCAATAAAGCTGTTCAAAAGTACGACTATGAAACAGAAACTTACACCATAATGGAATTTAAATAACTTGACATATTACAACATTCTAGGGCATGAATCTATTCTGCACTGTACTTAGTGTTAGGAAACTGCAATGTAGGATTGAAAGATTTTATAATTGCCTTTGATGCATGACCAAAATGCAGGTTTGTAGCAGAGGTTTGTAGTGTAACTAAATTATCAAATATTTGTTAGAAAACCAGCAGCAAAAGTTCAGCTCATATGATATAGGGGCTCTATATATTGAATGAAATGTTAATTTATTATGCTGCAGCTGAGAACTTTTTAAAATAGTCTTATTTTCTTGAATATATGGGTTTATCATTATCAGCATGAACACAACTAGCACTCTTCAAGGTTTCTTGCTGAAAAGAAATTGAGCGTGCAAATACTCTTTCATCATAATCACTCTGGCTGTGCAGGGTAATTCATAAAAGAGCCAGAAATATATTGAAATTCAATATTGTTTTAGTCCAAATCAATATTAATAATTGTTTGCATTTTTAAAGTGCAATTTGCAATTGAAAAATGTATAAAGATCAACCAGCAGTTGCTAGCACATCAAATTTTCCTATTAAACTTAAAGGCAGAGTAATTTTACTTAAAAATGTTTTATAAGAAACAGGAGAAGGCATTGATCTGAGAAAATAGCTATCTATTATTTATATGCACAACATTAGAACCTGTTTTAATTATACATGAGCTAAAAGGTCAGTAACTATTTTAGTTTCTAAGGTCTTGATTTTAAAATTGAATAGTTTCAGATAAATATTTACAGTGGGTGCCTGCCAATTTCTTTCAGTTCTGGGAGTGTTCATAATGGCTAAGTTCACATACACATTAGCAAAGGTTAATTCTTGAGATTCGATGGCAGGCGGGGTGTCTCTCAGCATGTATGGCAGAAATTGCATAGTAGTTTACAAATGTGAATCTTTTGATCTGCTACACTGCAAAATACTTAGCTTATAAAATGTATGATGAAACCATAAAGCTCTGCTGGGGAACCCAAGAAGCGTCAGTGATCAAAAGTAAACATTGTAGGTTTTTTCCTGCCACTAAGGTTTGGGTGGGCAGGCATCATTTTCTAAATGACCAGTGGACCTGCTTTCTGTGGAGCCTTTGTGATAGATCAACATGTATCTTTTTTAAAATGTCAATTTATGCCAATTTCTAGACCCACTGAAGTCAGTGGCAAAATTAAGTTTAACGGGATCAGGATTTGACCCCATTCTCATTGATTGACATAATAAATAATAGAAGAGGAAACAGTTATTTATAATTTATATTATAATAGCACTAGGAAGCCCCTGGCCACTTTCACCAAGGGCTGTACATAACATTGCTAGGGGGAAATGGGTAATAAATGTTATTTTCTTCAAAAAATAATTAAAAATCTTTTTAAAAGAACCATGAACGTTTTTGATGAACATAGAAATTCTTACAAACATTTCCATTTATTCAAAATGCTGTTTTCCATCAAGAGGGGAAAAAAAGTTTTGATGAAATATTTTTGATCAGCTCGGTTGTACAGGCTTATAGCAGAGATATGCCCTGCCCAAAGAGCTTGATGCTACTGATACAATCAAAGCTTCAGATATTTACATTTTATCCATCCAAAAGGGTGTGTAAAAATGAAATCAAACAAAACAAAACATACACTCAAAAACTACATAAGAACTTTTGGAGCATATCTGCTCATTGAAATCCATGGGGTATGAATGGGTGTAAGAAAATATAGCAGAAAACTAAAATACAAAAGAGATAGAAAATGTTTTTCAAGGAAGACCCAAAACCCCAGGCTATGTACAGTTGCTCAAAAATGAACCACATCTTCTCCAAACTTTAGGCAAAATGAAGGACATTTAGCATCTCTTCATTTCAATAGGAGCTGAGGGTACTCAACTACTTGCAGGAGGTGCCTATGTCTGACAGGCTCCGGCAATCACAGTTCCCCATTATGCTTAGCACACTGAAATTAGTGTCCTTCTATTTCACATTTCCTTTTGAATAACATTTACTTGTTTGTTTGATACCCTTAAAGCGTCTTTGAATTTAGACTGTACAATGAAAACCTGACTCCAGTGGAGTTAATGGGAGTTTTGCCATTGACTTCAGTGGAGCTAGTATTTCACAGCGTATGGTTTTATTTTTATTTATTTATTTTTTAAAGCAGACAAATCTTTGTACAGATTCTCATACAGAACTATAAAAGAGAATCAGGTGATAGAAGGTTCAGTGGTTCAGGTACTAGTCTTGGACTTAAGGGTATTCTCCACTGCAGTTAAACACTTGTTGCTGGCCCATGTCAGGGGACTCAGGCTTGTGGGGATTGGGCTGCAGGGCTATAAAATTGCAGTGTAGGCATTTGAGCTTGGGCAGAGCCCAGGCTCTGGGACCCTCCTCACTCTCCCACATCCCAGATCCTGGACTCCAGGCCAAACTCAAATGTGAACACTGCAGTTTTATAGCCCCTCAGCCCGAGCTGACATGAGCCAGCAAGAGATGTTTCATTGCAGTGTAGATATACCCTAAGACACTGGCATTCAGTTGCTCTGTTTGACCAGACTTCCAGTGTGACCTTATGCCTCCGTTACTCATCTGTAAAATGGAGATAATAGCATTTCATTTTCTCACCAGGGAAAGATAAATGCATTCTAGATTGTGAGGCACTCAGATACTATGGTGATGGTGGTTATATGAGTACCTAAGACAAATTTCATTTAGATTCTATTTATAAGAGAATCAGCACGTTAGTGGCAAGACCCAGATCCTCAAAGATATTTAGGCAACTCATTCACATTCATAACCTTGCTTTGTTTGAGCCTGATCCAGAGCCTACTGAATGGGAATTGCATAGAAAGGCTCCCATTGACTCACATGAACTTCAATGGGCCTGAATCAGACCCTGAACGTAACTGTTTGTATTTTAGTAGTGAATGTAGATTTCATTCCTTGCAGTAGCACCTCCCAACCCCCATAGTAAATGTCTGGTACAAACTCTTAACCAGCATGAACTGTGTTTCAAGGTCACTCCATGAATCGTATGATTGTTCCCTAGACAAAGGTTATGTTTACCCTATTTTCCCTTTTCTGTCACCATGAGTTCTTTTAGCTGTTGTTCTTATGAATTAATTGTATTCTGCTGTTGTAAAAATACTCACCTACATGTCAGGTGCTCTGTATTACAGTTGAAAGGGATGTATATAATACTCACAAATGTAACACAAACGTAACATTAAGAGTAAATATACTATTCTAGTATACAGCAAATGCTTAATTAAAACTTGAAAACAAGAAATATTAAAAAAGTCAAGTTTTCTTTAAAATAATTTCCCCTAGTGTTATTTTTAGTAATTAAGTTCCTTGCTATCTGTTAAACTCAGTCATCCTACACACACAAGAGAGGGCAAGGCTTTGCAGGAGCAGGCTCATGAATGTTAATTTAATAATGTACATTTAAAAAGCACCACAGAAATAGACACGTAAAGAAGCCGTGGTTCTGGCCAGGGGAGAATTCCTCCAGCACAGGAACTGTAGAAGACAGCCATAAGGTTGCCTTCTCAGGACCCCTTAACAAGTCTTGGAACAGGGGACAATTTGGTGGTAGGGCTAGGGCAGGAGATGTGTGTCAGGGCAGCAGGGTCAGCTCCAGGCATTTTCAGTGCCCCACCCCCTTGTCTGGCCAATCAGATCAGTGGAGCAAAAACCAAAATGCAGAGTGGCACTGTGATGTGGCACCCCCAGAAATTGGCACCCGGGGCAACTGCCTTGCTTGTCCTCCCCTTAAAACTTGCCCTGCAGGGCAAAGCTGCAGCATGCAGGACTGTGGAATTCTGCACAACACTGCTACATAGGGCACCCTCAGGAGGCTGCTATAATCAACAGCCTTCAGCGCAAGTCTAGATTATGCCAGGGCCCTCTTCCCACCCCCAGAGCAGCCAGGATGCGGAGAGCACAAAAATGACTTTAAGCCACCATAGTCCCCCCTTTCCCCGGGCTGTGCCTTCTAGGGGTGTATCATAGACTCTCACTCCTTGTGTTCAGTGCAGACGAGCCAATCTGAAAATGTCATATTGTAAAGTTCAGCCATTTTGATTTGTCTGAGTGAGAACGTCCCTGCCTTTGGAAAAGTATATGCTCCTTCACAACTTGAGAAGGGCAGACAAGACTTTGCTCAAATTTAAAAATGTTCAATTCTAAGGGCTGGTCTACACTACGGGGGAAAATCAATCTCAGATACGCAACTTCAGCTACGTGAATAACGTAGCTGAAGTCGACGTATCTAAGATCGAATTACTCACCGTCCTCACGGCGCGGGATCGATGTCCGCAGCTTCCCATGTCGACTCTGCAACTCCGTTCGGGTTGGTGGAGTTCCAGAATCGATATAAGCATGTTCGGGGATCAATATATTGCGTCTAGATGAGATGCAATATATCGATCCCCGAGCAATCGATTGCTACCCACCAGTACGGCAGGTAGTGAAGACATAGCCTAAGCCAAGAGCTGGGATGGAACATTTGCGCCGAGAAGAATCCTGTTTAATATATTGATGTACATGTCAAAAGAGAGGGTTATAATGAAGCTCCAATTTTGTTACCGTAACGTTAGCACTTGCTGCAGTTAAAGCTCTTATTAGCCCTGGCAAATGTCCCACAATGTCTCAGTCAATTCCTTGATACGGGTGGAGGAAAAACTCCTTTTACCCTTGAGTCTCTTTCCCCTTACCAGCAAGACTCGGTCACATCATTAACTCCTTTGACAAAGTAGGGATCTATCTTCCAGAACAGTACCAGACACATCTGCATAAGTGTTTCTAGACTACCTGTAGCTCAGCAGATACAGGAAGTCAGGAAGAGCTGCAGTTACATAACAGGGTCTAATGTTGATTTGACATCAGTTTTTACTCTGTATCGGTGTAACAAAGGGAACTTTTCAGGTGATGTGTAATGGTCTCTCCAGTATTATCAACACAAAAGCAAGTATGCTGACAGATGGTTGCATTATTTTGTATGTGTTTTTATTATTAAGTCTGACAAAACATGCTTGAAAAGAATTTTTAGTAACAACAAATCAAGTGGTAAAATTCTTTACCAATATTTTAAAACAGGTTTCAGAGAGAAAGATCCCAGGTAATTCAAGAACTGCATTGCTCATTCTGGGCCCAGGCTACTGTTCCAACCAACCTCTTCTCAGTACAGGAACAATTGGATGCCATCCTGGTTCCATTACTGACTAGAGCAAAATATCAATGTCTGTAACTGTGTGGGTATAATGTCCATGATAGCATTTCTATGTTGGGAGGGTGCCACTGAACTTCCCAGCATCTGATTTGGCTGTTTCAGTATCCCCATTGGCTGGGTGAGTTTTAGCACTCCAGGTAAATCAAACTCCTCTTCCTGATTGAACAGAGAACAAAACAGAGAAAGAAAATTTAAAAAAAAAACAACCCACAGATTCTTGGGGCTACAAGCAGGTCATCAGGAGACCTTCTGCCCTTTCCCCAGGGGTTAATTTCCTTTCAGTCACAGTGCCCAAATGGTTCTTTGTATACGGCCTTTCAAGACTTCCTCTCAAGCTTCTTTGGCAAGTTATTCCTTAACACCTTTCCCTTGAGAAGCGTAGGTGCGCTGATTTTGCCTGATGTCCCTCTTGGTAGAGAGACCCGTAGCAGATTCCACCCTTCTCTCTGATCATTCCTAGACTGAGGAAATCAAGCTATTTTCTTTATCCAGTATACTTTGTTAGCTACCTACAGTTCCCAGAGTTGCTGGACTACAAGTCTCAGAGTCTCTTTGTGTTTGGCAGAGATCATCTCACAGAAGAGGGCAGAAACCTCTTAGGTTATGTCTACACTGCAGCTGGGAGGTGAGATTCCCAGTGTAGAGAGACAGACTCACAGTAGCCCAGCTCCAGCTAGTGCACTAAAAATAGCATTGTGGACACTGTGGCATAGGTGACAGCTCAGGTAAGCTGCACAAGTCCGAGTCCATCCAACCTCCTGAGTCCGAGTACAGGTAGCTGGCTTGAACCGCTGGCTGTGCTGCAGCATCCAGACTGCTATTTTTAGAGTGCTAAAACACAGCGTCTGTCTGTACTGGGAATCATACCTCCAAGGTTCAGTGCAGACATAATCTTACAGGGCCAGCTCCCTCCTGTAACTGGAGAATAGGGAATATAGTTCAGGCCCAGGACCACAGAGGGGCTTGTCTGTACATAAGTTTCAATTGCACTGCTCTTCTCTTAGCACTATAGGAGTTCTCCAGCGTTTAGAAACTCTCTGGTTTCTGAATGACCAGTGAGGAGGTGATGAATGAAAATTAAGGTTATATCTATACAGCTCACTTCAGCAAGTCTCTCAGCCCAGCTCAACAGACTTCAGCTAGTGGGGCTCGCACTAGTACTCTAAAAATCACTGTGCAGGCAGAGCTTTGAAGTTGTGGCTCCGGCTGGTAGGCTCAGAGACCCCCCTCCCTAGGCTTCAGAGCCTCAGCAACAGCCCAAGCTGCAACTTCAAAGTGCTGTCTACACAGCGATTTTCAGAGTGCTAGCTACATGAGCCCCAACTGGGGCTGAGAGGCTCCTTGCCTCTGACTGGGTAGACATACCCTAAGAGGACATGCTGCTTCCAGTGCTCTTATAGTTAGAGTGGCTCAAATTTTTTCAACCAAAATCTTCTCTCCATCAGAAAATGTGGTAAGGAACAGGAAAAGGTCGATGTATACTTTTTTCTCTCATTTTTTACGAGAAAATTAAAAACATTTTCCTATGAATGGAAATTATTAAATGAAAAAGTCATTTAAATTTAATTTTTTGAAACTGAACCTTTCCGTTTTTCGTTTTCAGATTTGTCCCCCCCTCTTTCATTTCCCTTTTTGACTTCCACCTCTGTCCCTCTTCCTTTCCCCCACTGGATCCACTTTTCACACCTTTTTCTTTTTTTTACACTGTTGTCCAAACATTAAAAAATTGAGAGACAGCAAGAAAGAGTGTGTGTGTGTGTGTGTGTGTGTGTGTGTGTGTGTGTGTGTGTGTGTGTGTGTGTGAAAATCAGTAATTTTCAGTCTCGAAAAACAACCAAAATTACATTGTAGGTCAAAACCAAAATTTTTCATTTTATTTTATGATACTTCAGAACAAAATGAAAATATTTGTTTGAATTTGTTTTGAATCTCCTGTGGGAAACAAATATTTTAACTGAAAAAAATGTTAACAGGAATTTAGCAAGAACAAATTTTCCAACCAGCTCTACTTATATTATAATTGTCTTTTGAATTAGCTGCTTCATTCTGACTGCCCATATCAAGGGAAATAACTTATCCCTAAGAAATGTTTCTAGAGGAAGTGAGCAAGTACCTTGACAAAACAGATGGAGATAATTCCTATTAGGAAGGAATATTTGAAATGTTTCAGTAAGAAACAAATTAGTCATCGTGGCTAGAAAGATTAAAAGGACTAATATTAAGATAAAATAGCCAGATGTACACTGTTATGAAAGTTGCTTGGGTTAATAAAGAAAGCGACTCAGCTGCCACACAACACAATGCTCCCATTTCAAGTTATGAAGGCTGTTTTCTTTTTTTCCTGAAGTTACCATAGTAGCATCACAATGAACGAGAGCATGGATGAGCCAGAGATGGTTTTTCCTTTGCTTTCGCAGAAGCTCTGTTGTTGTGTTTTGTTTTCTCAAGTGCAGAATTAAAATCACCTCTGGTTTTGAAGGGGGTTGGACTCACAGCCTACAGGAACATGGAGTATTTTACAGTTCCCATTTTTCACCTTTTTCTTTGTGACTCACAAACAGAATTGTTATTCGCTACTTTAAAATAATGTTTGTTTCTAGAACAAAGGGATACAATTTAAAAAATACAAACCCCAGCTTAAGGAGCAAAATTATATAAGGGCACGCAGCAAACCAGCACCATTGTAACAAAACAAACCATACACAAAATCCCTCAACTCTCACTCCCAGTGTTGCAGAATCACTATTGTAAATACACAGACAAAATCTAGTGATGTCAGGAGGTTTGGAATTTGATTTTGGTATTTATCCATCAGTTAAGAGCAAATTATTTGAATCCACACGTATGAAGGACCTCAGCAGCCTTGTGGCCCCTGCTTCATTCTCCCCTTCCCTCGTCTCCACAGCCCCTACAAAAATCCCATTCCTCCATCTCTATGTACACAGCACTGACATCTTGGAGGGGAGGCATATTGGCCTCCTAAACCTTGGATATCTACGCGGGGAAGGGAACAGGTTCAGCCTCCTCCATCCCAAGCATACTTGCTGGGGGAATTTTGAGTTGGAGCTTTCAGATTTCTGCAGGGGAGGCCTGAAGCACATTTAGAGGAGGTGGTGAAAGGGGTCGTCTTTTTCATGGCAAGAGAAGTGATTAGCAACATCCAAATAACCAAGGCCAGATAAGTGAGCCAGGGAGTAGTTTTGGAAATGACTTGATGTAAGTCTAAGATGCCACCAACAAGTGATCAAAGTGGGCACTGATTTACAATAAGGTCCATAGTTCGCAACTGATGTCCAGAGTCACAAGTTGTCTTTCATCTTCCAGAGACATAAGAGACAACAGCACTTACCTTGTAATATTCTGAAATGGTTCAGTGCTGACCATTGTTTCGGGGCAGGTTAAAGTCTGGATCTTCTTTTGTGTGGTTGGTAATCAGGTGAAGGGGGTATCTCAGTGAAATACAATTCTGTGTTTGAGCTGGAATCATGGCCCTGAGAATCCACAAAAAACACTCCTGAAAACTTGATCTTTGTTTAAACATCCAACTGGGCAGAGTGGGCAATGGCTTCCCAATTTGTAATTGTCTCTTTCTGACTGGTCACTGACTTACCATTGTGAGCTTGGGAAATTTCAGAGCATTTCGACTAGCTTTTAGAACTGAGCCTTATCACATTCAGGACAAGCTTCTGCAATACTGTAAGTGGGACAATGTCCTTTAAATTATGCTGCAAAACCCAGTATGGGAGAGAGGCTTTGCTTGAACCAAGTAGTCTAAGCATCTGAATTAGAGTATTTGCATCATTACTATTCTGGTGCTAAAGGAAGACAGAAGGCTGAAAAAAATCACTATTTACGCTGTCATTATATGGCTCTGGTGAGATGTTAATCTGAAACAAAGTAAAGAAGGCTTTTTCATTTCAAATTTAAAATGCTTTAGAGATTTTTTTGGGGGGTAGGGGGCTACAAATGTTCTTTGAGAAACTGTGTGTTCACTTGTTAATGACATTGTGTAGTTTTGAGATTAGTAACACATGGCTCCTGCAGTAATTTGCACCCTGAAACTTAGAGAAGAAATTTTTTCTGACTTTGAAAAGGATTATTTGGGTTGTTTACTGAGTGCTGTGCCTTCCTTGGCTTTAATAATATACAAAGGCAGAAATCAGAAATGCCTGCTTCTTGTTGCAATATGTGATGGGAATTGGATAGGCGGGTTTTGTGTTCTTCAAGTGTTGACACCCTGTTCTTCAGTTCCAATCCTGTATAACAATTTTGTCATCTGATATAGTTATGTCAGACCTCAGCAGTGAGTTCAAACTTGGATGAGTACACCTATTATGATATCTAGGGACAGCTCTAAAACTGATGGGAAGAGGCTGCTCAGGTGTAACAGAATTTGACCCTGATCTTTGACAAACTCAGGGTTTCCACAAGAATAGGAGAAATCCAAATAACTGCCTTCTAGCAGAGTTATGATTTTTATTGTTGTTGTGTGGATTTGCCCTAATGCATGTTAAAAGAAGCCCCTGTAAAGCACAGAATTTTCGTAATGGCAGAAACACCCATTTTGCATAATTGGAATGTTTGGCTTTTAAGAGACTGAGAAAGTCAAGATGCGTAACGGCATAAATAACTGGAGAACAGAGCCAGTAAAAGTCAATAGGTTCTGCACTATTTAAAATAACATTGAAGACATCTTATGGGTGGCGCATAATGTATGTGGTCAGGTCAGCAATTTCACTGAGACCTAGCAGCACCTCTAGCTGCACAGAGAAATGGGTGCCAGATCATCAGCTACAGTCACAAATTCCAGTTCATTGGAATCTCAATTTGTGCCTGCTCAAGTGACTCTTGGCAAAGCTGAGAGGGTAAAAGAAGGATGAATAAAATCATAAAATAGGCAAGACAGGTAAGCTCTCGCTCTCTCTCCTCGAATTCCAACTGCTAGGTTGGTTATAATGTCCAACAGAGCTGACCAGGCCAATCAGAATGTCTGTACCTAAGCCATATTGTGATGAGAGACTAAATCAAAAATACTTTGTTAAAAAATAAGTGCCCTGTAGTGTTCTATGGCAGGTGTAACGATCCTCAACACTGGAATTTTAGAGTGATGGGAGAGCTGTAACCCCCATTCATTACAGTGAGCAGTGACTTCTTGGTACAACCTGGATAGACCACTTATGACTTCCATAGGTTTCCAGAGTCAGTGCAAGCCCCAATTTCAAGCCCCATTATGTACTTTCCCTGTCATACAGCTGATAAGAAAACCATTTTCCCCACAAGAAATGTTGAATGAAAAATCTTGAATTGAAAATTTTTAGGCAAAAAGATTTAGTTTTCCAGGGAGAAATTTCAAACTGAAAATGTTCATTTCCTTTTCACTTAACACAACAGGTTGTTTTTTGTCTGTTTGTTTGTTTTTTGAATTTGTGGTTTCAAAAAACAATGAAACAACATTTTAAGTCAAAATAAAACCTCTTTTGTTTTGAAGTGTCAACTGGAAACAATTTTTTTCTCTGAGAAATTTTGAAATAAAAGTTTTCATCAGAATATGTAGTAAATGCATGGGCAAGAAGAGAAGGGTGTGTGGCAAGTTACTACCCAAAGGTGCACTCTTGGTGTGTGGAAAGGCACTCACCAAGGGGACTAATGGTTTTCCCCTTTCTCTCCATGCTACAGAAGGTAAGAACTTCGGCCTTAAGGATTGGGTTTAATTTTTGTTTCTTAACCTCAAAGGAAAAGGTGACAGCGACCAAATGAGAGATTTGTAATCTCTTCCCGTCTGATTCAATATCTATGTTTGAAATCCAGCCTTAGCAGAGAATACATATAGTGGAGAGAGATAATGTTTGTACATCCCTCTTCTTAGATGAGTGTCATGGCAAGTCTAATAGACACTGCAGGTCAGGTGTAAAGCAGAGAGTGGATACCTGGAAGATGGGAGGACTTGGTGCCCTGGAAGCAGTCTGAGGTAAAGGAGTCTGGCTTAACCTCAGGTATCAAAGGCAGAATTCCCTCTCCCTCTCCAATCTGGTGTGCCTAGTAATGATGATACTCTAGTAGTAATAGCAGTTTCTTTCTCTTCCTCACATTCCCTTATTAATTCACCGTGCCTATCCTAGTCTTTAACCAGGATACAGAACTGAAATAAAATGATTTTAATAAAACATGCAACTTGGGTGCCATTCAGGCCCACACCACCTGCACAGCCTTCAAGAGGAGACACAGACGTCCTACAATAACTTCCCAACCCCAAACATCATCTTCCAACTCGGCTGCCCACCTCCTTAGTATGTTTCCACTGTTTTGTTTTCATTTCCTGATTTTGTTACAGATGTCACACATTATAAAAATACATCTCTGGACTAGCACTGGGGATCAATTTGACTAGGTGAGTGTCCTCAGCTACTACTTTAAAATGTTCCTAGCGTGCAGCTTTAAACTGGGGAGTGTGATATTCAATAATAGGTACCCACACTTCTGCACGCAGGAAAGATAAGAGGAGCAAGAACAAACAGGACAAAGATACACGTGCTCATGCAATAGAACATGGTGTATCTTGTAGAGTAAACATCAGTCCCAGCCTGGGAAAGATGCAGATACTTACATGCTATTGCAGCTGTTTGAATAAAGCTGTGAGGCTTTGACTCCTCTATGTTTGGAGCCTGCTGTCAACCAGAGGATTTGGTTCAAGCTACAGCAGCTCACGTGGCATGAAAAATGAAGTTTATGTTGTGCATGTGAACTAGACATTTACATTGCTTTCTGTGTGATTTGTAATTGTCTAATTTAGTAATCAGTAAGTGTTTGTAAACAATTTGAGCATTTCCTTGACTCGCTGATGTATGCGCTAATATCAACCAGATATCAACACTAGTCTATTTCTTCACTTGGGGCCGGACAGGCCTCCTGCAATCCAGCCTGAGCAAGGGCCAGTGCGTTGCTGCACTGTCCAAGGAGCACAGCAAAGCCTTAGAGTCACAGTCTGATTTTGAGTCACCTTTGCTCTTTAGGGGAAGTAAGCTGCAGCAGCCGTTTCCCTAGAACAGTTTACTTCACATTCCACTCTGGCTCAGCTGGGCCGACCAAACCGGTAAGGGGGTGGAGGTGAGCCATGGCTGTGCCCGCTACCCTACCCCACCAATCTGCACAAGAGATGGGGTAGTAGCCTTTTGGCAGCTACTGTTCCCCAGTACTCAGGGTCTGACAATTGGAGTAGCCCACACAAGGGAGTAAAGAATGTTCCTGAGGCCCCCGCTTCCTCTGTGAGTGATGGAGCCCTTGGAAAACAATTGTTTGTATTGCTGGTTAAGTCATGTCATTTCAGGTATATTTTCCAAAACGTTACGTCAGTGATACTGGATGTGCCCAAACATGGCCACAAGGAAAGTTCCTTCCACCTTTAGTTAGAGGCTGGCTTATGTTATGCTATGACTGTCTTTAGCAGGGTTTCCTCCATCTTCCTGTGAAGCAACTAATACTGGTCACTGTCAGTGACAAGACACTGCTCTAGATGGACCACTGGTCAGAATGGCAGTTCCTAGGCTTCTACCTGAAGAATTAGATCACAGGCAGAAGCCTAGTTCGCACAGGTACCAACTTCATTCTTCATGAAGTGTCAGATTTCTTGGTGGATAAACAAGAGGGCTGGGGGGGAAAGCAATAATCCTGAATCAGTGAGCAAACCCATGTTATCAGGCATGTGAATGTAGGCTGGCTTATGCCTTTCTGCCAAAGAATTTAAAGCAAAAGAAACATTTGTCTTTTCACAGCAGTTTTCAACAAACTGTCTCTTTTTGTATTTATTGGATTGACACACTATTGTAATGTCAGCTCATTCACAGTAATATGTTCAGTCCATAAGATTCCAGAAGATGGTTGCTGAAAAGCACAACTCCAATTCAGTGGCACTCCTTCCAGGCACTTTCAGTAAAATGTTCATTTCAATTTTCATTTAAAATGAAAACTGCTGTCTGTCAAAAGACACTGAGGCCCTCCCTCTGTGACCTAACACTTTGTGTGACACACTGCAGGTAACTCATTTTCAGCAGCGTCTCACTCTTCAGTTATACTAAACTAGTTCATCTCCAGTAAAACAGCTAATGCAATATGGCTTTCCCATCATGTTACTTTGCAGTGTCATTTCTGCCATTCTAATTTGCTTTCAATTCATCTGGGAGCATGAAGGAATTAAGTTTACTTGTATCTTTGTAAATAAAGGGTTTGATGTCTGAAAATTCTGCTAAAATATTCATGCAATCATAGTTCATGTTTTTACCTCCAACCACAACACACCTTTCTTTAAATGTTTGTTTTTTAATGATACAATAACACCTTTCCCCAATATAATACTAATACTTACCTTCCTCACAGGTGTTATGGCAATTAATGAATGTCAGGAAGGTGCTAATTATCATATGCACATACTCCTACTGCTTTCAAGGACAGACTGCTCAGATATCACGGTGAGGGGCTGTGACAGATTTATGTTACCAATCTGCCTGGGGCTTCAGGTGATCAGGCTGAAGCCACAGGATCTTTAGGGGAGGAGATGAAGGAGCACACCAAGTGACTAAGTTTAAAGCTTTATTAACCAAATAACAGCAGTGAGTGCTGGGCGCGTCCCACGTCACTCAGAGGGAGAAAGAAAGTGTTAGTGCCCAAGCCCTAACCCACTTTTATACTTACACAGGCACAATGGGTGTAATGTAAGAAAAAGAGGGCGGGAAGGGTCGCCAAGAGTTTTGCCTTGTGCACAGGTCATCTAGGGTCTGCTGTAAATCTTCAACTTGCTTCAGTTCTCGGGAGGTTTTTAAGCCCTGGGTTCTTCCAGGGATGTTTTCATCCAGGGACCCTCGTCCCCCGTGTTCTCAGTACCAGTCTGAACTGGCCTTCCACTGCTCCCTTAATTTTTCCAAAACACTCTGGTTTCATGGTCATGAGACTGTTGTTTTTTAACTCACTGACCTTTGCAATCTTACTAGTTTTGCAACACCTTCAGTTCTGTCTGGCTTAGTTTTCCTTTCTCACGGCTGGCCAGGGTTGACAAACAGGCTTCTGGCTGTTTGGCAGCAGACAGCTTGTTTGTGTGCGCTGGCCTTGGGCTGCAATTTCGTTCCTTATCTTTGGGCCTAACTGGATCGTTGAGTTAACCCATTTCTTTCTCCCTTCCTCTCCCTTTGGCCTCTTCTAACCTGCAAAGGAAACTTCCACTCCACGCTCACACCTTCAACCCTTCCCAAGATACTTTCCAATGCATAGGCATTAGCAATATACAGTGCTGGTGCTGACCTTCCCATGCAGGGAGGGGAGGCATTTTATTGTGACAGGGCAACCATATACAAACTTGGGAGATTGGGAGAAAGGGGTTTAGCCATCAGAAAAAGTGTAGTGAGAGTATAAATTACATATATTTCACTGCATTTTTGCAAGTTCTGAGTGAGCCACTTTCTTAGATAGAATTCCTATGTTGTCTAGAAAGTTATGGTCAGCTTGGCAATGGAAGTTAGAATGGAAAACTTCACTCAGCCTTATCCACTGCAGCTGCAATAATACTGTATAGTCCCAATACTGATTTTAACTTATTGACCAGTTTACAAATGACAGATGATTAGAGTCTTTTAATAATCTCTCCTTGGTGTTTTTCCAACAAGTATATTTCATTTGTGTGTATAACTGGTTTTAGAGTTCGTGCTTCCGCAACTGAAACACTGGATTTAGAAAGGCTCGGGGAATGCATGTCGAGCTTAGAACGATAGAATCATAGGACTGGAAGGGACCTCAAGAGGTCTTCCCATCCAGTTCCCTGCACTCAAGGCAAGATTAAGTATTAACTAGACCATTCCAGACAGGTGTTTGTCTAACCTGCTCTTAAAAATCCCCAATGATGGAGATTACACAACCTCCCTAGGCAATTTATTTCGGTGCTTGACCACCCTGACAGGAAGTTTTTTCTAACCTAAACTGTCTTTACTGCAATTTAAGACCATTGCTTCTTGTCCTATCCTCAGAGGTGAAGGAGAACAGTTTTTCTCCCTCCTTCTTGTAATAACTTTTTGTGGACTTGAAAACCGTTATGTCCCCCCCTCAGTCCTCTCTTCTCCAGACTAAACAAACCCAATTGTTTCAATCTTCCCTCATAGGTCATGTTTACACTGTTGACTCATATTTAGCTTGCGATCCACTATGACCCCCAGGTCCTTTTCTGCAGTACTCCTTCCTAAGCAGTCATTTCCCATTCTGTACATGTGCAATTGATTGTTCCTTCCTAAATTGAGTACTTTGCATTTGTCCTTATTGAATTTCATCCTGTTTACGTCAGACCATTTCTCCACTTTGTCCAGGTCATTTTGAATTTTAATCCTATCCTCCAAAGCACTTTCAACCCCACCCAGCTTGGTATCGCCCACAATCTTTATAAGTGTACTCTCTAGGCCATTATCTAAATCACTGAAAATATTGAGTAGAACCACACACAGAACTGATCCCTGTAGGACCTGACTTGATATGCCCTGCCAGCTTGACTGTGAACCACTGATAACTACTCTCTGGGAACGATTTTCCAACCAGTTATGCACCCACCCAATAGTAACTCCATCTAGGTTGTATTTCTCTAGTTTGTTTATGAGACGGTCATATGAGACAGTATTGAAAGCCTTAATAAAGTCAAGATATACACTCTATCACTTCCTCCCTATCCACAAGGCTTGTTACCTGTCAAAGAAACCTATCAGGTTGGTTTGACACAATTTGTTTTTGACAAATCCATGCTGACTGTTACTTATCACTTTATTATCTTCTAGATGTTTGCAAATTGATTGCTTAATTAACTGCTGTATTATTTTTCTGGGTACAGAAGTTAAGTTGATGAGTCTGTAATCCCCCATGTTGTTCTTATTCCCCTTTTTATAAATGGGCACTATATTTACCCTTTTCCAGTCCTCTGGAATCTCACCCGTCTTCTATGACTTTTTGAAGATAATTGCTAATGGCTCAGATATTTCATCAATCAGCTCCTTGAGTATTCTAGGATGTATTTCATCAGGCCCTGGTGACTTGAAAACATCTAACGTGTTTAAGCAGTTTTTAACTTGTTCTTTCCTTATTTTAGCCTCTGATCCTATCTAATTTTCACTGGCATTAAGTTACATGTCCAGTTGCTACTAAATATTTTGATGAAAACAAACTAAAGTCATTTAGCATTTCCACATTTTCTGTTATTCCCCCCCGCCATTAACGGGCCTACCCTGTCCTTGGTCATCCTCTTGCTTCTAATGTATTTGTAGAATGTTTGCTTGTTACAATGGGTGGTGGGTGACCCCCACTTTGGGGAGGTTAGCATGCCGGCCCCACCCCTTCTGCCTGAGGCCCCACTCCCCACTGGCTGGAGCCCCCATAACAAGAGGAGCCCTGAGGGGCCCCCCCATGACCAGAGAAGCCCTGGAATGCCCACCCCAGGCCAGCCCCCGCCCCACCCCCCCGAGCACCAGGCTGATCCAAGCACCGGGTCAATCCACCCCCACCCCCCAAGTCTGAGTGCCAGTTTAGCCCCAGCATCGCATCGCTCCCCCCTGCCCGAGTGCCAGGCTGGCCCTGGGCCAGGCTGGGCAGAGCTGAGCCGAGCCATCCCTGGAGCACCAGGCCAGCCCCAGTGCCAGGCCAAACTGCTCCCCACCTGAGTGCCAGGTAGAGCCACTGGCCCCAGTGCCCGTCTGAGCCACCTCACTTCCCTGCCAGACCCCCACGCCCACCGCTTTCTCACCATGTCTGCATCACTCCCCCGCCCCCAAGAAGGAGTGACATAGTGAGCAGCGGAGGACCTGGATGGAGATGGAGGGTGGGCAGGCAGGCAGCAGTAGCTGCAAGGGCCTTGGGGAAGGGGTGGGGCCACCGTGGCCCAGGTGTCCAGTGGCGGCAGCGCCTTCCCTGGCCTATTATACCCGCTACCCATGCTTGTTACTCTGTATGTCTCTAACGAGGTTAATCTCATTTTGTGCCCTGGCCTTTCTAAGTTTGTCCCTACATGCTTGTGTTATTTGTTTATAGTCATTTTTTAATGTGACTTAGTTTTCACTTTTTAGAGGATTCTTTTTTGAGTTTTAAATCATTGAGATCTCCTAGTTAAACCAGGGTGGTTTCTTGCCATACTTCCTATCTGTCTGATGCAGTAGGATGGTTTGTTCTTGTGCCTTTAATAATGTGACTCTGAAAAACTGCCAACTTTCTTGAACTGTTTTTCCCCTTAGACTTGCTTCCCACGGGACCTTACCTATCAGCTCCCTGAGTCTGCTAAAGGCTGCCTTCTTGAAATCCATTTTCTTTATTGTGAAGTTTTCCCTCCTACCATTCCTTAGAATCATGAACTCTCATCGTTTTATGATCACTTTCACCCAAGATGCCTTCCACTTTCAAATTCTCCACCAGTTCTTCACTATTGGTCAAAATCAAATTTAGAACAGCTTCTCCCCTACTGACTTTCTCCAACTTCTGAAATAAAAAACTGTCTCCAGTACATTCTAAGAACTGGTTGGATAATCTGTACCCTGCTGTGTTGTTTTCCCAATAGATTTCTCGGTAGTTGAAATCCCCCATCACCATCAAGTCCTGTGCTTTGAATGATTTTATTAGTTGTTTATAAAAAGCCTCATCCACCTTCTCTTCCTGGTTAGGTGGTCTGCAGTAGACTCCTACCATGACATCACCCTTGTTTTTTATCCCTTTTATCTTTACCCAGAGACTTTCAACAGGTCTGTCTCCTATTTCCGTCTCAAACTTAGTCCAAGTGTGTACATTTCTGATATATAAAGCAACACCTCCTTCCTTTTTTCCCTGCCTGCCCTTCCTAAGCAAGCTGTACCTTTCTATATCAGTGTACCAGTCATGTGTATTATCCCACCAAGTCTCTGTGATGCCAACCATGTCATAGTTGTGTTTATTCACTAGCATTTCTAGTTCTTCCTGCTTATCATTGAATCATAGAATATCAGGATTGGAAGGGACCTCAGGAGGTCATCTAGTCCAACCCCTTGCTCAAAGCAGGACCAATTCCCAGCTAAATCATCCGAGCCAGGGCTTTGTCAAGCCTGACCTTAAAAACCTCTAAGGAAGGAGATTTCACCACCTCCCTAGGTAACCCATTCCAGTGCTTCACCACCCTCCTAGTGAAAAAGTTTTTCCTAATCTCCAACCTAAACTTCCCCCACTGCAACTTGAGACCATTACTCCTATTCCCCATACTTTTTGTGTTAGTATACTGACATTTAAGATACTGATTTGATTTCCCCTCTATATTCTCTCCTCTCTCCCTTATCCCTGCTACAGCAACCCATGCTTTCCCCAGAACTCCATGTTTTTGACTTACCTTTTGTCTCCTGCCCCTTTTGAACCTAATTTAAAGCCCTCCTCATTAAATTAGCCAGTCTGTATCCAAATATGCTCTTCCCCTTCCTTGATTGGTGGACCCCATCTCTACTTAGCAGTCCTTCTTCCTGGAACTGCATCCCATTGATCAAGAAAGTCAAACCCTTCCTGGCAACACCATGACCTTGCAGTCAGGCATTCACCTCCAGGATTTATCTTTCTCTGCCAGAGCCCCTACCTTTGACTAGAAGGATCAAAGAGAACACCTGTGCCCCCAGCTCCTTCACCCTTACTCCCAGGGCCCTGTAGTCACTTCTGATCTGCTCACAGTCATACCTCGCAGTAACATTAAAGTCCACATGGATGAGCAGTGTGGGGTAATAGTCAGAGGGCCAGATGATCCTCGACAATCCCTATGTGACTTATCGGATATGGGCCTCGACAGGCAGCATTCCTCCTGGGATGCCACATCAGGGAGATAGAGGGGTGCCTCCATCCCCCTCAGAAGACAGTCACCAACTACCCTACATTTCCTCCTGGGAGTGTCAGCTACAATCTTTCCAGCCTTGGGGGTACATGACTTCTCCACCTTTTGGGGGCAATCCCTCAGTGCCTGTTGCCAGGGCAGCATAACTGTTTTTCACCACTATGGTGGGTGGGTTGGGAGTAGAGGTGAAGCACCGCCTGCTGCCAGAAGCAATCAGTAGACAGTGTCCTCCCTGTGACAGAGCCATGTCCTCCTCCCCTGGGGGTGACAGCAATCTCCTCTAGCTGGAGAGCTTCCTCAGCCTTGGACATCTCCATATGAATATTCTCAATGAATTCCTCATGGGCATAGATGCGCCTCAGCCTAACCATCTCCACCTGTATCTCTCCCACCTCCTTCCTAAGAGATTCCACCAACAGGCACCTCTCACACTGGATGGTCCCCCCATCCTGACTTTCTGAGAGTGGGAAATGCAGGCGACAGTCTCTGCAAATCCACACCAGAATCTGGGTAGAGGCATCCATGGTCAGGTTCTCTGTCTGGATACAGGTGGAGGAGACAGGAGCAGCATTGGCACTAGCGATGCAGCCTTTCCTAACCATAGCAATTATATTATGACTCCCTCTTACGAACTCTTCTGTTCACTGACTCCCCTTGGTCACTTAGCCCTGGCTTTTAAGGCGTCTCCTTGCCAGCCCGACTCCCTCATTAATCACATAGGGGGAGGGTGATCACTGACTGATCAAAGAAGATCAAACAAGGCTCAGACAGTCCCCAAACACACAATCCCAACTGACCCCATAAATTTAAAATAACCTGAAAGAAAAAAAAACCACAAACAGCCAAAAACCAAACAGTCAAACAAGCTCACTCACCCCAAGATTAGCACTCACACCTTTTTCATTCAGCAGGGGGATTTTCTTCTCTCCCTCTCAAGCTCCCCAGTTTGCTACCATGTATAAAAAGTTTCTCATTCACCAAGCTTACAAGCCTACAGCAAGTTAATTAAAGTCAACTGAGTGAAAAAATAATTACAGGAAAGTAAAGATGGGAGAAGCCCAAATCCATAATTTAGAACCTTTTGAGGTTTGTGTTTTTGTTAAGAGGCGGTTTACTCTTTTTTTCCCTTTTCCCTGGCTCCCTCTTTATTCACTTATGGTGAATTTAACAGACCTTCATTGGGATAAAGTAATCAAACAGGGCCTCTGGGATATATGATATAATGTAATTGTTAAATAATATTAATAAGATAGGTGTTTTCACGGGAATGGTGGGATGACCTCTATGACTTTCGACTCTGTTTTTAGTTTGAATAAAAACTTGTAAACAAATCAGAAAAAAATGGAGCGGGATCTAGATTTATCTTTTTCTTTAAATGAGATTCTAATTGTTTTGGAAATCAGCATTTGCTAAGGGATTTCTCATTCTACTCAAAATGGGATTTGTAAAACTCAGGTTTAGGCACACCATTGTGTTGTAAATCCTAATAGAGATAACTGTGTGTTCTCTTAAACTGCCTCCAACAGGCTCAGGAAAGGATAAAATATTACTGGTTATGACATGCTCCCTAAATAATACAATGGGAATCTAAAATTAAAACAACATTCCTAAGAAAGATTCTATTCCTGTATTCTAAGAACTATACCAATGCTGAAGACCATTCTACAAATAACACCACAAGTGTATTGGTCCTCTGTCCATGGAGTTTAGTCATGCCAGCAGCATTATTTTGGACCTCCTCTCCCATCCCTCCCATTTTTTTTTTATAGTTTTAGTGTAAACATTTCCATTTAGTCTTTCTGGCTGAAATTTTAGGTAAATCGCCAACCTACAACCCCTGTCTCACCCAGATATCACCACTATTTAACTATCTATATAGACAGGATCATGGTGTCTGAACCTGCAGATGCTTAAGTGTTGAAATAACAAGACACTTAATCTCGTGCTTATCATCAAGCACAAGTAGTACCATTGATTTCAGTCTTTTACCTACATGCTTTGCTGAACTGGGGCTTCAGTACCAGCTGTCGTGTGTTGTGTGACTAGCCCCATTCCAGTTTCACTGGGATTACATAGTGATAAGTGCTATCACTCACACTCACTCATGCCCGTCACCCCAATCGGGGTATGGGCCGCCAACCACAGATCTCCAGAGTCCTCTATCCTGGGCCATTCACTCTAGCTGGTTCCAGGTATAGCCCACTTTTTTGCTATCAGCCTGAAGGTTGCGTCGCCAGGTGTTTCTTGGACGGCCTCTTTTCCGCTTTCCTTGGGGGTTCCACCGCAGTGCCTGTCTGGTGATGTTAGTTGGTATTTGCAGAGCTGAGCCCATACACTCTCTCATAGATCTTAGAGAAGGGATGAGCTAGTAGTTCATATAGTTCACCATCCTGCCAATGCCAGCCAGGTCCAAACTGGGTGTTATGTCCAAGCCAGTTAAAGATGACCCAAGCACCTGAATCATTACTTACCTTAGGATACACAGCTTCCTTAGGTCAATATGCCCACCTAGATTTATAAGTGGGATGCATATTTGGCCTACAGCACAGGCTGCTGTAGAAAAATCATTTTCCTATTGAATGATGCAGAAACCTGCAAACTGTTTCTGTCATTCTCTCCATGCTTTCTGTGCAAGATGCAGCTCATGCGATCATTTCCCCCACATTGTCACCCTTTATGTTTTCATATTGTTTAACAAATGAAATATAAAAAGTGACACATGCTTCAGTTGGAGCAAACAGGCTGTTAAAAGGGGTTTTCTGTGCAAGTACATTCCACTGTATGATCATTTCCCCCAAATTATACCTTTTTCTTTATATTCCACATTTTCCTCTAAACAAGAGGAAAACACACAGTGATACATACCTTATTAAAAACAAACTAACGGGGAAGAAATTGACCAGATACATGCAGTTAGATTCACTGGGGTGATCTGTAGATCAACTATTAGCTGTCCAAAAAAAAAAAAAAAAAAATCAACCTGTCTTTACAAAGGGGTATGGAAAAATAAATGTTGTATGTGGGTGCGTTATTTTTTATGTCTTGTAGATGGTATTATAATGGAATGGCAGCTGAGAAGATGAGACGATGAGTGAAAAGTGTGTCTTGGAGATTGCATGCAGTTCATTTTCCTGGGTCAAAAGTGGATTGGTTTGAGAACAATAATTATGAGGCTGACATGTATGTTCTCCTTCATCTTGCTGTTTGGAGCAGCGGGGCTTGTTGTCTTCATTCATCTGCAGGATCCAGAAGACATAGTTCATCAGCAGACGCCAGGTTAGCATTCCAATTTCTATCCAGTAATTTTGTCCTGTATCTTTGACACTCTTTACATACATTACAAAAGTGATGTGAGCATAAATGTTCTCTAGGACTAATATTTCATTTTTATAAGGCCAACCGTGGGACTAAATATTTGCTCAAAATAAATCTTGCTTAAAAATCAGACTCAATAAAGAATGTTAGGTTGTGTGAGAATTTTTGCTTTGTCAAGGATGTCATCCTGAGTTGAGGCAAATTCTGCTCTGTTAGACTGGTGTAAACCCAGAATAACTCCATTCACTTCACCCATACAGATACATGCCTCTCAACCTGCCATTTCCCAGTGGGGTGCATTGTGAGAGATGTGTCCCTCATTTTGGGTCTAAGAAAATTAGTCACTCAAGAAACTGAAAATGTTGTGCGATTCAGTACTTTAGTGTGAATAAGTCATGATTCATTATTTCTGATCTAATCATTTTCAACAATGAGACTTTGAGGAGTCCATATCTCTGTGGAAAGTAGGTAACTTTGGGACTAAAAAGAGTGATGTCCTTCACAATGAGGGACAGATGACAGGTATGCACAGAGATAAGCATGGGATTTATGCTGATAAAGGGCTTGCCTACATTGCCCCATAGGGCAGATTAGGGGGTGGGGGGGGGTGAGCTGCAGCATGCACTGAAATGTTTCTCTGTAACTGCCCCATGTTAGTGAGAAAAAGAAAGTCCACCAGTCGGAATCATGTTAATGTGAAGTAGGTACGTTTTAATTAGCACTAGCAGGGTCTACCTGGGAAAGTTACAGAGCAATACTTTAGTATGTGCTGCAGCTCACACCCCTGTTACCTGCACTGCGGAGCCATTTAGACAAGCCCTCGGTTACCTATGATACCTCAGTGGTGAGCATACAGTAAGCATTATAAAATCCTAGACAGAGGGATCCCAGTGGAGTTACTCTAGATTCACTCTGGTATAACCGAGGGCAGAGTTTGGTCCATTGTGTTCTTTTATACTGGATATTGTCATTTGATTAAATACTATTTCTGTTTGCTTGTCACAACTGATGTGCAGTTTGTAATAAGTTGTGTATTTTAAAGGCAAAATACTGCTAGCATGTTGACGGAGCTGCAGCCTGACACACAGAGCCCTGGAATTGTCATTACATTAAGTGCTACCCTCTGCCTCCTGACTTATTAAGTGCTTGTCTCTGTATCATCAAACATACTTAAACATTAATATATTTGTTATTTAGACCAATCACACTCTCATTTTGAAAGCAGCCACTCAGCCGAAACTGTGGAAATAATAAATAAAACTATGCAATTGATTGAAAGTGGAGGATTTGCCAATCACTTCACTTGTTTTTTTTTAATATAATTTTGTATATTTAAATGCAAAACAACTTACATATTGAACTGACATAATAAGCTCAATTCTGCTCTAAGATGTGTATGTAAATCCATTTGAAGTCAATGGAAGCTGCGTGTTCACATTTGAAAGAGAACAGGGCAATAAGAAGAAACATTTGAAACAGATTATAACATCATGTGCTCACTGTAATAGCCCAGCTCATTGGATTAGTTAGGAGTAGACAGAATGTAGGAACTGGCCCACAGCTTTTGCAGACACCTGCAATACCTAGACACAAAGTAGCTTATCAAGGGCTCGTACTCTTCATGTAGTAATATGTTTTGGTTTTTACAGTGAAAGTAGATGACCCACTGTTAGTAATATAGGAGAAAACCAGATATGCTATAATTATTTCCTAATATTATATGAATTCAAAAAGAAGTCCATGTAACAAACTCTAATTCTGGATCATGTCATCTCTGCAACTGGAGGATGAGCCAAAACCACAGCAGATATAGCAGTGAGACAGCATCTCCTACATGGCAATGTTTCTCCTTTTCCTGTGGAAGGACCTCCACGGGATTAAGCTCTGGAGATGAGGAGGAGATGGCTCAAGGGTGAAAGAGTTTGTGGCCAGGGAACTGACCCATCACAGCAGCATACTCTCCAACCCAATGAGAATGTTCTTCAGACACTTCTCTAAGACTTAGATCATGTCTGCAAAATAGGGTTGTTAAGTAGCGAGGCTCTGCCTTCATTCTGTACTAGGACAATAACAAAATCTCCTGTGAAAAGTGTTCACATTTGTAATTAACTTTTCCTTAAATAAACACAACTCATGTTAAGTATGAAATATTTAGAAAGAATAGGTAGGTGCATGAAAATTAATTCCACAATAATCCTGGACAACTCCCTCTAAAATAAAAAGAAAATTTTCTTCTTCTGTAGCCTGTTGAGATTAAATTCAATCCTAGGGTGTACAATATAGTGTTCCAGGTGAAAAAGTTATGACTCTAGCATATATGGGGTTTTATTTGCACATAAAAAAATAGATGCAACAAGCACTCTAGATGGGAGTTACACTGGCAGTATTGATCTGCTTTTGATGCCACATGTGGGACATCAGAATTTCATAATTTAAAAAAGAAATTGTTGGTTTGCGTTCTGCTTATGAAAGTCAAGAATTTTACAGCACTGGCTTCAACTAGCTCTGTGTAAGCTTTCTCACGCTTCTCTACCATTGCTTCTTAGTCCTGACCTATTGGACTATTGCTCTTCCAATCATGAGCCTCTCAAGCACTGACTGCTGATTGTGACCCACTATGAAATGATTTTTGAGGTAGACAAAGAACAGGATGAGGCCCAACCCATTTACACTTGAGATACCAATCAAGGTTTGAACAGAAGCATCCTCAAAGATTAAACTATCTCAATAACTTACTAGATTTTCCTGGGCAAGGTCCTGTATATGGTTGTAAAATGACTATTCTAAGGGGGGCTGTTACTTCCAAAATTGTCTAATTTCTTGCTTGATTCACACACAACTCCCATTTACATTAATGGAAGTTAGACGGAGAGAAGAGCACACCCCCTGAGAGAAAGATACTTACAGAATAGTTACATGGTCTGATTTTCAGAAGTGCAGGGCACCTTCAGCTGCCACTGGAATCAGGTGCTTCACATGTTCAGCTCCACTGAAAATCAGGCCAATTGTCCCTAAAGCACAATAGGCACTTGGTAGAACATAGAAAAGACATTGTTCATTTCATTAAAAAGAGGAATCGCCATGTTTCCTTATTGTGCACTGTGTTCTATGGAAATCAGTCAGTCTGTAAGAGAGAAACACCAGGTGTGCTTAAAACAGTGTTTTCCCTCACTCACTCAGAATAGCTCTTAAAAAATATTAGTTTCTTTTAGAGACAGGATATTGCTGTAATTTGCCTACTTAATTGGTCCCCCAATAGAACTGAATAAATATATGTGCCATTATATTATTTAGGCCAACAGATTCTATACAACAAAGTTTCATTTATTGGTTTTTGCTTTTGTATTTCCCATGTAGTTACTATGTAGCTGAATCCATTTACAATCTCATCTGCAATGCTGTGTGAAATTCAATAAAGGACATTTTTCACCCCAAAAAAGCAGTACAGTAGAATTTTGCACTGACCAAGCAGACATTTCTCACTGCTAATTTGTTCAGTCATCTTTAATTTGAAAAAGTATAACTTCAGAAACAAGATTAATAAAAATATGTTGGTACTTTAGTTCTATCTGTCTCTTCCAGAAATTGTTCTTTATTGTTTTAGTCCAAGCAAGCATGATGGCAAAACCTTGATGTACTATTTAAACCAGTATAAAACTACAGTCATAAAACTTTAAGTAATGCTTACATTACTTTCACTGAGCAAAGTATGCCTGACAGTAGCTGTTTGTGTTGATTTGTTACTATTCATTTATTCTTTCCCTGTGCTTCACATTGCTACCTAATTGTGATGCTGTGCTGAGAAAGCAATATCAAAGTAATTTTCCACAACATTAGTTACAATTTTCTTCTGATCTTTCGAGGGAAACAATCCCATCCTGTTGGCTTCTGTGAACATATAAACCTTGATTACATTTATCTATTGGAAACCAATGCTTACAAAGTATAGTGGGTGTATAGCCTTTTTTGCTGATTGACAAATATTCTCTCTGTATAGTTATATTTATGTAATACACTTCACTCTGAACAGACATGGCTGTGACAGACAGCCATTTATCGCAGACAAAACAGATTTCCCAAGCCAATACACTGAATTCAATACATATTTCTCTGGTCATTACAGAGACAGTAACTTCACTTATGATAGACACTTAATGGGCTTTTATGGAGAGTGTTATTATGCTGAACGTCAGGCGCAGGGGGCCTCGTATTGAGAATTGATATGAAAATGAGATGGTCATGGAGGAAGTAAAGAAATGTAATGCCCTGTCACAGAATCTCTGCAAACCTTCTATACATCTAGAGAACTTCTGCTGATAGGTGCTATATATAAGTGCAATTACATTACTAATTATTAATATTATTATTAGGACTGTCAAATTAAAAAAATTAATCACAATTAATGGCACTGTTAAACAATAATAGAATACCATTTATTTAAATATTTTTGGATGTTTTCTATATTTTCAAATATTGATTTCAATTACAACACAGAATACAAAGTGTACAGTGCTCACTTTATTTCTTTCTGATTACAAGTATTTGCACTATAAAAAAGCAAAAGAAATAGTATTTTTCAATTATTCTAATACAAGTACTGTAGTGCAATCTCTGTCATGAAAGTTGAACTTACAAATGTAGAATTATGTTAAAAAAAAACTAAATTAAAAAAAAAACAGTGTAAAATTTTAGACCCTGAAAGTCTGCTCAGTACCATTTCTTGTTCAGCCAATTGCTCAGACAAACAAGTTTGTTTACATTTCCAGGAGATAATGCTGTCCGCTGCTTGTTTACAATGTCACCTGAAAGTGAGAACAGGTGTTCTCATGGCACTGTTGTAGCCAGCATCGCAAGATATTTACGTACCAGATGTGCTAAAGATTCATATGTCCCTTCCTGCTTCAACCACCATTCCAGGGGACATGCATCCATGCTGATGACGGGTTTTGCTTGATAACAGTCCAAAGAAATGAGGACTGATGCATGTTCATTTTCATTATCTGAGTCAAATGCCACCAGCAGAAGGTTGATTTTTTTTTTTTTTGTGGTTTGGGTTCTGTAGTGTTGCTCTTTTAAGACTTCTGAAAGCATGCTCCACACCTTGTAATTCTCAGATTTTGGAAGGCACTTTAGAGTTTTAAACCTTGGGTTGAGTGCTGTAGCTATCTTTAGAAATCTCACATTGATATCTTCTTTGCATTTTGTCAAATCTGCAGTGAAAGTATTCTTAAAATGAACAACGTGCTGGGTCATCATCCAAGACTGCTATAACATGAACTATATGGCAGAATGTGGATAAAACAGAGCAGGGGACATACAGTTCTCCCCCAAGGAATTCAGTCACTAATTTAATTAACACATTTTTTTTAAAGAGCGTCATCAGCATAGAAACATGTCCTCTGGAATGGTGGCCAGAGCATGAAGAGACATACAAATGTTAAGCATATCTGGCATGTAATACCTTGCAGTGCTGGCTATAAAAGTGCCATGCAAATGTCTGTTCTCACTTTCAGATAACGCTGTAGATAAAAAGAGAGCAGCATTATCTCCTGTAAATGTAAACAAACTTGTTTGTCTTAGTGATTGGCTGAACGAGAAGTAGGACTGAGTGGACTTGTAGGCTCTGAGGTTTTTTACATTGTTTTGTTTTTGAGTACAGTTATGTAAAAAAAAATCTACATTTGTAAGTTGCACTTTTATGACAGAGTTTGCACTATAGTACATATATGAGGTGTATTGAAAAATACTATTTCTTTGATCATTTTTACAGTGCAAATATTTGTAATAAAAAATAATATATACTTTGATTTCAGTTACAACACAGAATACAATATATATGAAAATGTAGAAAAAATCCAAAATATTTAATAAATTTCAATTGGTATTCTATTGTTTAACAGTGCAAGTAAAACTGTGATTAATTGTGATTATTTTTTTTAATCGCAATTAACTTTTTTAATCACGTGAGTTCACTGCAATTAATCAACAACCCTCATTATTATTATTATTAAACAGTTAAAGGGTGCCTTTATGACTCCTGCTAGCAGAAAGGAAACTTTGGGGGTAAATTAAGATACATTTTCCCAGTGGTGCACTAGCAAGTTATATGTTAAATTCCCCTGACTGCTATCAAGACTTACAAATATAAATCCCCTGCCCATGATGGGGGATTAAACACTGAAAGATTTTACATTTGTGTGAAATATTGCAGTAATTGCCACTGCTCTCATTGTCTTGGAGCCTTACAATGAGCCAGCAGGACAGTCTATGCATCATTACTGTACTCAGCAGTAAACCTCTTCAGAAAATGACATGCTCCCCAACGACTGGGATTTATAATGAAGAAGCTGATATAATGCCATTTTAACACTCTGGTTAGTGCCTGCACACAATGTTTATTTCAGATCCTTAAAACTAGCAGAACTCAAGTCTGGGACAGCTGTGATAGTGCAGTATGGGAAAGCGTAACTAGGAAAAACTAAGTAGTTGTGTCACGTGAGAGTTTATGACTGGGCTAAAAATTTGTGAACTCTGGAAAAGCCAGTCAATGGCCTGGAGACTGAACTATGGGAATCAATAATAGGACCACTGCTGTAAAGTTGAACCAGCTACTGCATCTATGACTTTATGGAAAGTTTTTTCCTCTGGAGACTGAAGTCAGAAGACAAACACCTTTAGAAACAGATTGAGTGTGGAAAATTCATCCCAAAAGTTACCAAGATGTGCAAACAGGGGGTTAGAATGAAAACTGCTGTGCACTATTGTCATAGTATAATTCAAAATCTGGACCTTAGCGTCCAAAATATGGGTACTAGCATGAATTCCCCTAAGCTTAATTACCAGCTTAGATCCTGTACTGCTGCCACCAGTCAGGACTTAGAGTAGAGCGCCTGATAGACTCTGGTCTCCACCAAAAACTTCCCTGTGGGCCCCAAGACCCAAATTCCTTGAATCTCACAACAAAGGGGAATGAACCATTTCCCTTCCCCCTCCTTTTCTTCCTCCCAGCTCTTTCCCGCCCTGGGTACACTAGGAGACCATCGTGATTCAACTCCTTGAATCACCCCTTCCCCCTCCCTTCTTCCCCGGAGAGAGATACGGAGATAAACGCAGAGAGCAGGTTTTTCTTCCCTCCTCCCTTTCCTTTTTCCCACCAATTTTCTGGTGAGTGCAGACTCCCTTCCCTGGAGTCTTACAAAAGATAACCAAAAAATCAATTAGATTCTAGAAGAAAGAGGAAAACTTTAATAAAGAAGGAAAAACATAAAAATTGTCTCTATAATCAAAATGGTAAATATACAGGGTTTTTTTAGCTTATAGACAATAGAAAGAAGCTTTCTTCAGCAGAAACACAATTTAAGCTACTTCCAGCATGTACACATCTGCAGATAAGAAAAACAAGTTAAAAAACTATAACCGCCTTTTTTACTTACTAACTATTCTGAATAGATAAGAGACTGTAGCAGGGAGATTGGCAGAAACCTGGTTGCACCTCTAGTCCCGTCCAGGACCCCGAGAGAACAACGCACAAACCCAGAACCCACAAACAAAGGCTTCCCTCCACCCAGATTTGAAAGTATCTTGTTTCCTGATTGGTCCTCTGGTCAGGTGTTTGGGTCCCTGTTTGTTAACCCTTTACAGGTAAAAGAGACATTAACCCTTAACTATCTGTTTATGACACTATTATCTATAATTAGTTGATATAGCTACCAGGCACAAACTAACAAAAACAAACCCAGAACCATACAACTTGGCAGAGTCTTTGAGTCTGTGCAGTAACTCTACTGTCATTGCTTCATCCAGACAAATCTTATAACACAATACTGGCTTATTTTCATTTTCTGCTTCACCAGTGGAGACAGGGGGAAAGAGGGGATGGGGGAAGAGGAGAGGGTAATTGTTATAATAAAAATCAGTGCACAGGGGAGCCATAGTGCAGCAGTCTGACTATATATCAGCAGCCTTAGAGCAAAGACGAATAATGCCGCTGCATTGTAATTCTCTCTTTCCACTTATCCACACACACAACCACACATACACCTTGTTACTTACAAATAACAGCCCTGCCTACATCACTCCATGATAACTGTGCATTTCCATAATATTATCCTACTGTACATTGCACTACTTGTTAGTCGTACTAGAAACTTTTTTTATCCATGACAATGCAATTGAAAATAAAATATAATTTCAAAACTAATGTGGCTGCAGTTTACAACTTTTCTCTGGTATAAATTTAACCTGCCTCTATACTAACAGCATCCATCCAAACCATATGCAAAATTATCTGGTAACTGTATATCAGATGAATGGACTCCAGGCTACATTTTTCAACCAGAAGAGGCAGTACTACTAAATATATGGAATTAGTTGAAGGAATGGATGCACCTTCTACGGCCACATTTCCCATTCTTCTCTCTGCCTTAGTCTTCTTTGACTGAGATTTTCCCATAGTAAGTAGATTCTTCCTTTCTGCCTTTAAATCTTGTTCCAATCAGTTTGCTATTATTCTGATTGAAAGAGAAAGACCTACACGCATCAGCATTGAGGTGAAGCACAAGTCCTGGTAATGCTGTAGTCCTACACACCATTGTGGGTATGATTCATCTTCTTTCCTTGATGCTAGCAATGGTTCTGGTTTTGACTGACTATGACCTCGTTTAGATGTTGAAGCAATGTTGTGCCAGTTCCCACACAGCTGCTATCTACAATGGGCTCATAAAGTTGGTTAAATAGATACAAAGTAAGTATCTTTTTTTTATACTTTTTGACAGTAGAGTTTTTAAACAGGAGATATGCAGGCTAGCGCCCAGAGCAGGCATTCCCAATTGTTTTCATTGTGTGAAACACAATAGAGAGATTGTCTCATAGACCACCTGCCTTCACCTTCATGGTCATTTAGTTACCTCCTCTCAGTCCTGATTCCCTAACCACCCTGTGACAATTACAGCAGTTATTGATAATGTGATCCCCGGAAAGCGTTGAAGATTTTTGTAATTTTCTATCAAATGTGGCTTAGCTCTTGGAGAGCCAGTGTTCTGGAACTGAGCTGAAGCCCTCAACTTGCAGCTTCCGCAGGTTCCCCTTCCCACTATTTGCTGTGCGTACTTACTCCTAGAAACTGACTTGTTAAAGGTTTGTTTTTTTATAAGCCTTCAGAAATTGACACCTCTTTGTTATGTCGGGCAAAATCAAAAGCGACCTGCTATAGTTGAGCTGCATTCAGTTATGGTGCTTGGCAACATGTCATAGGCAAAATCAACAATGCTTTGATGTGTCAGAAAAATGTAAGAATGATGGCTTTATGAAAGCATGTTTCTAAACAATCATCCTGCATCCACTAAAGACCCTTTCCAAAGATTTTAAGAGGAGTTACAGAAAATTACAAAAGCTGATCAACAGTCCTTAATTTTCACTCCATTACATTTTTATTTAAAAAAAAAAGAGTTCATATAATTTGCACAGACAATGTGATAGTGAAAGGAAGTTTCCTCCCATTTGTCAGCAGTTAATGAATTCAGCTGTGTTTCAAATGTGGACATAATTTTAAACAATTGTAATTAAATTAAAAAACATTTACAAGTGTATTTCTAATTGTGCCATTTAAAATTTTTTTATATTGTTTCCATTTCTCAGTGCTCTTAACTTTCTCCTAAAAGCTTAAACAAAACCTTATCCCTCCATCAGGGTCACCCTTTCTCATTTGATAAACATTCATTTTCCCTTCATGTTTCTAGTGGAGCTTGAAATTAAAGCGGCTCTTTTTTCTATTACTGTTTTGTTTGTACACCTGGATCGTCAGTCTCAATTAACTATTGCTTTAGCACCAATGAGGGGAGCAGAAGAGGCCAAATAATTGATTTTGTGTAGGTCCTACATCAGTAGTAGTTATGGCTGATTCTCATTTTGTCTAACTAAATAGTAGATGTTCATTTGGAAGTGAATAATGATTTATTATTCCCTAGAGGCTGGATCTAAAACCCAACTTCAGTGGATAAGTCTCCAACTGATTTATGCAATACATAGAATTGTCTCCACTCGTATTTTCTATAGGCTCGATCCTGCAAGCTGCCGAACATTCTAGCCTCATCCCAGCAGAGTGCTTGAGCCTGGTTTTAACTTTAAGCACATAAGTGGTCCCATTGAATTATTATTACAGTAGTGCTAAAGGGCCAGCCAAGAATGGGGCTCCATTGGGCTAGGCACTGTACAAACTCAGAGTAGTAGATGGTCCCCGCCTCCAAAATACTTATAATCTAAACAGAGAGGACAGATGCAAGCTGGGAGAAGGGGTAGAACACCCAAGCAGACTGAACTATGTGATGGCAGCAAATGGCATGTTAGATCCATCTCTTTGAAGGGGGGCAGCTTGTTCCATAGTAGGGGATAAGCTTAATTGGTTAATTGGGACTACTCGTGTGCTTAAAGTCTTTGGCAGGAGCAAGGTCAGAATACTCAGCACCTTGCAGGATGGAACCCCATCTTTGTCCCATTTTGTAATGAATCACTGCAGAAGGTGCTGGTGGTGATTCAGAGAAGACTTGCTAGAGCGTGGCCATTTTGTTCCGGTTCTGTTCAGAAACTCACTAAATTTTCTTCCCCCTTCTTCAAAGCAGATAAAATCTATCTATTAAAATCTTCACAAAGTCAACCCTGTTGAGCTTCTGTGCTTGCTTCCCAAGGGCTTGCAATTGAAAACGACACATTTAATTTTAAAACCTTGTCAGAGGCTGGCTTTGTGGTGCTTTTGCTCTTGGCAGCACATAAGTTGAGCAACCCAAGTTCAGACTGTGGGTCCCTCAAAGTGATGAAGGTTAAGCATGCTGGGCAGCTGATGTACATATTCAGGGGAAACAGTGAAGTCAGGTGTCTGCTCCAGGAGCTAAGACTCTAAAGAATCCAAGAGCCACCAAAGTCCTTTTAGGAGCAATGAATGAATTGAATGGCAAAGTGAAGAGATTGGGGTGAAATTTCCCATCCTCATGTTGAGATGGCTTGTTCCTTTTCTTAAGTCGTTCTATTTTCTAATCAGGTTACTTTCATCTTTTCATTGGTGCATTGCATGACAATGTCTGGCCAGTACCCATAGGCATTGGACGTTGTTTACTGCTTGGGACAATCTAGGATTTATTATAATAACTCCTTATGAGACTGGAAACCTAAAGCTGAAAATGTGAGGAAAGGAAAAAGCTTAAACTGCCCAAACTGTCATGATTTGGCTTGTGACCCACTTGAATTCCAGTGGTGACAATTAGTTATCCCAAGAATTTAGTCTGTTTTAGATTCTGTGGATGGAAGGTCTGATTCCAAATTCCTGGTACAACCAAAGTCCCCATTAATTAAAAATAGTGTTTAGAATATCAGGGTTGGAAGAGTCTAACCCCCTGCTCAAAGCAGGACCAATACCCAAATGGTCCCCTCAAGGATTAAACTCACAACCCTGGGTTTAGCAGGCCAATGGTCTCAAACCACTGAGCTATCCCTCCCCACAGAGGATAGCTCTTCACCCCAGGTGGGACTTGAACTCACAATCCTTGGCTTAGGAGGCCAATGCCGTATCCATTAGGCCACATTAGAAACCTAACAGGGATGTGCCCTGGAGACAAATGGGGAACAGCATGTTAAATTGGACCTTGATTCAGCAAAGCACTAAGCCCATGCTGACTTAAACATTAACTGCAATGGGTCTCAAGCATATGCTTAAGTGCTCTACTGAATTAAAGCCTAGATGAGGTGATTTTCGAACCCTACTTGTTGGGGGACAGGAGAGAGAAGCAGATAGATAGCCATTAACTGAGACAGGACCAAAAAGTCTACATGGCGAGGGAGAAGAGGAGAAACAATTGTTTATCATCTCTCAGCTGGTAGATAATTAACTAGTTTACAGCAATTGGCCCGGTTGTTTGGCTTTGTATATAGTACACAATGGGCCAGATGCCCTCATGCTGGTGCAAGGAGGTGTGTAATTTACATCTCTCCTGCCTGGACCTTTACACTGGAGAAGGGAATTCACCCTTCCTCAGGGTTTCACCTGTCGAGAGCTGCTTTCCTTTATCTGCATCTCCACATGACCTCTGCTGGCTGAGATTGCCAAGAAGATTTATTAGCTCACCATACCTCACAGAAGCTTTGGCCGCACCTCCTTCCTCGCCAGTCCCCCGGAAGAATGATGCTATCTGTTGTTTCTTGCTAATTTCAGGCTTGTAATGAAACCAGGAGCATTGTCTTCCTGGTTCTGGGATTTGTTAAGCTTTTGCATAGCATAATGCTCATAAGTCTAGCCACAGGGAGGAAAAAGGTAGAGGCCGCAGTCAGAGTAACCCTCACCCCTTTGTGTTATCGTTATGTAACAACACTTGCACATTTGCAGTGCTACATGCAGTTATTTCAGTATTTAGACAACAACATGGAGGAAAAATAGGCTGTTTATATTATGCAGGGAAATGAATTCATCTCGCTTCACAATTATAGATTATTAAAAAAGAAGTACATTAAAATATTCATGAAGGTGATTTTTTTTGGTCTGTGGAGAAATACTGTGATCTATGTGTTGTACGGAAGTTAGAGTCAGTCACAGAACAAGAATATTGTAGAGTGTACTGACTTGCAATTTTATGGTGGTTCACTGCAATTGTTTAAGGCCCAATCCTGCAGACCTTGTTCAGGCAAAACTCCCGTTGAGGTCAATGTGATTCTCACTTAAGTATACCCTGCAGGGCTGGCGCTCCAGCGAAGAACCCATTCAAATGTTATAAATAGTCAGCTTTGTCTCAAATATTAATCAAGGTATATTTATTTTAATAACCTATTAAACTAAAAGCTGTACCTTGCCTTATAGTCCCCATTTATTTAGCTCAGGATATGGTTATTACCTTGTAAACAGGAAGCACCCTCGAGTTGTTACCTAATTAAAACTGGGACACAGCAAGTTCTGCATATATAAACAGCTCATTCTCATGCTATTGATGGCAATTAAGCTATGCAATTAAGCTACTCCAGAGCATACAAAGTCAGATATTATTTATTATATACTGCTGGTGTCTTCAGTGCTGTACAACAGAACATTCAGGACAATCCCAGCGCCAGTGGAATGACTCCATTGAGTTTCGTGGAGTTACATCACGTACAAATTTGGTCCATTATGGCTTTTTTTTAATCTCTATGAAATAGCAATAAATGCAGTCATAGTGCTGTACAAAGGAATTATTAAATTTTATGCAAAACACTAGGAGAACTAAATTCTATCATGAATATCAAGGAAAAAGAGTAGCTAATAGAGCAAGAAAAACAGACAAAGATGAGCCAGAAACAGATGTAGAAATCTCAATTTGAAATGCATACTCTAGCTGAACCAGAAATTATGAACTTGACACAGGAAGTACCAGGTGGGAGTCTAGGGCCTGTGTTATGCAACAGGATAGATTAGATAATCATAATTGTCCTTTCTGGCCTTCAAACTCTATGAAACATGAAGAAATATACATAAGTGGGGCCCACGTCTGCACTTAGTAAAGTCAGTGGCATCCACCATTCATATCTATGTAAATAGGTTGATGCTTTTCATTAGATCTCATAGTACCAACTAATTTTTGACATCCTTAAGTCCCGACCGTGCAATGAATCACACAGGCAATCTGCAACTGTTCCTAGTCTACTCCTTCACATTTGTTATTATTTACCAAGTGAGCTTTGTTTGTTTTTTTATGCAGAAAAACATCCATAGAAATTACTTCTGTTAGGCACATTAAAATATGTTAAAAGTAAAAACAAACATATTTAAAACCAAGAGCAAAATGTTTAATTAAATTACAACACAAAAATCAAATTGCTGCAATTTCAAAATTAGTGTTAATAGACTGTGGGCCCAGAATCAGTATGCTAAAAGTTCCCAGGGGTGAGAAAATGGAGACAAGGGGAGCAGGAAGGAAATAATATTCACTATTATAGAACAGTGGTTAATGAACTTAAACATGTCAACTTCAATTTTAAAATGCAATAAATGTCCTTAAACAATATTACAATCTAATTAGGTACTGTGGCATGTGCATCTTGGAGAGATGACACATTCTTCATGTCTAGACATTTGCCAACTACATTTTTCCTCTCGCTTGGTTCCACAGATCAAATTATATATTCAGTATATTCTGATTGTACTCTGTCATTTCCTCTAAAGGCACTAGCTTCATTTCTTAATTGAGACCCAGTGGAGATAAGATCATCACAACATAATTTAATGAACTATGGAAGAGTGCTGCCATTTGCTACATGAAGTATCGAGCTGCATCACAGAGAAAGAATACCTCCTAGGTGATGTTTTAGTAGATAAAATAGGTAACTAAAGCATTTTCTGAAATTATACCTACTTCTCCAACACACTCCCATTTTATTGTTTAAGAAATGCGAAAGTGTTTATAGCAAGCTAATAAGCCGAGCACACAGCCCCCTAAATCAAAAGTGGGCACACTACAGCCCGGGGGCACATCCAGCCCTTCAGATGTTTTATTCCAGCCCTCGAGCTCCTGCCGGGTAGCGGGGTCTGGGGCTTGTCCTACTCCAGCCAGGGAGCAGGGTCGGGGGCTTGTCCTGCTCCACATGTGCCGTGGCTCCCGGAAGCAGCAGCATGTCCCCCCTCCAGCTCCTACACACAGTGCCTGTGGCTGGGGCAGCGTGAAGAGCGACCTGACTGCGCCTCTGCGTAGGAGCCAGAGGGGACATGCCGCTGCTTCCAGGAGTTGCTTGAAGTAAGCGCTACCCAGAGCCTGCCCCCCACCCTAACGCCTGCCCCAGCCCTGATTCCTCCAACCCTCCGAACCCCTCGGTCCCAGCCCAGAGCACCCTCCTGCACCCCCATCCCCTCAGTCTCAGCCCCATCCCAGAGCCCACACCCCCAGCCAAAGCCCTCCCCACCTCCTGCACCCCAACCCCTAATTTTGTGAACATTCATGACCCGCCACACAATTTTCATACCCAGATTACTTGACAAGACAGCCACTCTCCGCAGGATACTTCAAAATGGTGAATGCAATATGTTCTTTCTTTCTTTCTTTCTTTCTTTCTTTCTTTCTTTCTTTCTTTCTTTCTTTCTTTCATTTTTCCTAAGAAGCTATTTTTACACTTTCTGTACTTTTAGCTCGCTACACTGAGTAAAACAGGTTTCATATTCTTTTAAAAACTGAGATCTAATGGATGTAAAATTAGTCCACACTTTTATATAACTTGTAATCATTAACTAGTTTGGTTTCATTATGCCTATTGTATGTAAAGGACAAAATAATTCTCCTCATTGGGTTGCCCAGGTGGGTCAGAATTTACCACTACAGCAGATTTGCTGTATATTCTTAACCAGTATCCCCAAGCCTCTGCCACTTGTAATTAATGTCAGTCGGAATCCATGAGAAGTTCTGTTACTGTATGCATCAATGGAATAAATAGATGATCAATGCTTTACCCAATGAAAAGGCAGTTGTTGTCATAGGCTCTGATCTAGTAATCAGATCTGTATGGGTTGACCAGATCACTGGATTGGGACTATAATCACTTAAATTTTCCACAGGGCTGTAACAAACCGATGATACTCTGTAGGTGGTGAACAGCACTGAGAGAAGAAAGTCACATAAAGAGGACAGGTAGCTCTGAAACTTAGCTTTCATAATTGATTGGAAGCTGTGTGAGAAACCTAGGCAAGCACTGAAAAAAGAAGTCTACTTGTATTCATTCCAGTTTTTTTTCATTTAGACTCTTTCCATACCTTTTTTATGTTTTCTTTTCCACATTTACTCTAGTGAAGGATTTTGTTGGCAGGACTGTTCACAGAAAGAGCAAATTTTAAGGGAATATTCAAGCATATCCTCAGGAAGTCAGCTGTTGAATTCATAAGTGAGAGTATATTCACCAGAAACCTGATTTTAAGAGTGATTTTTATCTAGTTAAGGAATAGAAACATACTGGATCACCAATGTGTACGATCAAAACAGTGGAAATCAAACTGCTCAACAAGTGAGCTAAGGAGCAAGAGTTATGCAAAAAACAGCACTCTGAAGAATTTTAAATGACGAAACTATTAAAGAAAATTGTGATCTGTTCACGGACAATTCATGATAAAAAAAAAAGAGGTGTCATTAAATTGTTCATGTGTTATCCCCCCAGCTCTGTTGCAGGTTTCGTGCAGGATACCAAACCAGGAAGAAGGTACATCAGAAGGTTTACTGACTTGCCAGTAAGAAACCTAATAAATAAGGTTTATAATTGTCTTTGTTGCAACTTCACATGCCTATTGTGTTGGGAAAAACATATCTATGGTGCAGCCCAGTTTACCAGGCATGTCACTTACGACTAGGAGGAATTTCAGTGGCACCTCAGTATTTCAGAAGGATTCCACCACTTTTGCTGGACCCAGCTTGAAGAACCGTCTGGTCTCACTGCTTTATAGGTGCTCTCCAGCAGAAAATGGTGAAGTCCATTGAGGTGTCCACATATCATTGCAATACAGAGCTGGGAAGATCTCCCTGTAGAGAGCTCCCTTATGCATATTGGTTTTGACTTTGACAATTTTCTTTTAATGCCATTTTCACATGCTAGAATTTTATTTCATTTTGTGAAAAACAGCAAAAAAAGATAAAATTCAAAAGGCTTATTCAAATTTAGCAGAACCAGCTTTGCAAGAGAATTTGAGTAAGTGCCTTTTTGGTCAGTTTCCTTTCTACTGGTATTATCCAAAAATTCATAGAACTGAAAACAGAATTCTTAAAAGTACTATACAACACAGTATGGTAATGAAAACTGTATTTCATAAAATAATTCCCAATTCAGTTTACTTATATGTTGCTCTCAGCACAGCATATTGCAAAAGTGTACTCTCACCAAAACTGCTATTTAATTTGATAAAAGATCAAATGATTCTCATTAACAAAGCAATTAAATAACTGTCAGAATCCAAACTAAAAATTGGTCAGAAATTTACTAGACACCAACTGGTTTTGAATAATATGAAAAGGGCTCAGGCAAATGGAATGTTACTGTGACTGGAATAACATGGGTTGTAAACCAGATACCTATTTTAAAATATAGTAATTATGAAAACACCCCTGATCGGACGCCTTTAAAGAAGAAAAACTGCAAATTGCATGCTATTTACATTGCCTTATTTAGACTTGTAAGAGAAGCATTATAAGAAAATTAGCATTTGGAAAGGTTATTTAAAGGCACTAAAATTGAAATGTATGACAGCTGCTGTCTTACCGTCCGTGGCAAACAAATGGCACACCAGCTATAGAACTGAAGGAATCAATAGATACTGTTTCTCAGAATGAAGCATTACTATGCAGTGTGTGTACATTAAAGACTTAATTCTTCATCTAAAACTATATGGCCTTTAGCCATCAATATCTTAGATGTGCAGTATGATGAGTCAATGTAAATTTTCTGCAAACCCTGACAAGGAGGCAATGCATAAATAATCTTGTGCAAACCCCTCATAGATGTATGTGTATTTGTTAAACTTATTTTCACCAAAAATAACCCAGAAACATGGAGATCGGTTTGGAGGAGACCTGCCAGAATGTGTCTGTGTGTACAGGAGATACAACTGGTTCCACAGGTCCATGCCCTCTACCACAATTTAGGGGGATGCTTTAGGGCCCATATATTCAACTGGAGTAGCATTCATGGAGCAGATACACTGCTACTCTGTGACCTGAGAATGGGAAAATACCCATTTCCCTTCCCCCATGAACATGCCTAGTGTCCTATGCTCAGGCTGAACAGTGTGGATTTGAGCCTTAGCTATCAGGTACTTAAATTCAGCACTGAGAATCCACAGAGACCAGTGGCCCAATCCTGAAGTCTTCACTCAGGCAAAATTCACATTGACTTTGGGCCTAATCCAGCAATTGTTCTAGTGAAGTTGCACGGACATTCTCATTCCATTCACAGAATGGGCTGGGCCCTTCGACTGGCTTTTATTCAAACAGTTTTTGGTTTGGACCTTGTATAGTGCAGACAGAGATACAATTGTACAAAACTTCTAGAGATGTCTTTGAAAAGAAACTGAAGCAAACCACAATCTTTCAAGAAGGTAATAAACTCTAAATGCTCAGCAGCAGAGACTATAGAACTACAACCATGTAGATAAAATATTTCACTATCTTGTTGGGCCAACTTAGGAATGTATCTGTGGTTAATGCATGTATGCTTATCTGTCCTTCTCCCAACTCCAGCTAGGTTCAACTTGCTCCATCCCTTGGAAAACTACACTCACAATATTTGTTTTGGCTTTATTTGGGGGCCTTTTGATAACAACTCTTTATGTAGCTATCTTCTTGCTTTCCCTTTGGTTGCTGTACATTGCTTATTCATCAAGGTATGAGTAAGCAGTGCTTTGTGTGCAATTCCATAGAGGCCAGATAAAGAGACCAGAACATTAGATACACTCCAGCCGTTCTTTGCAATCGCCACTGAACTCTCCTAGCAAATGTAGATTTTTCATCTCTTTCCCCCTACTGTTTATTCATTTATTTAAATAAAAATAGAAAGGAAAAAATTATCTGGGGACATGAGCAGAGACGTCAGAGTCCCAAGCTTGCCATTAAAATTCATAAATCACAAAAGAAAGCTGCCCAAAACAACATATGTATCCTCTGGAGGACAAATGCTTATTTCACCCAGCAGTGACTCCAGCAGCCAAGTTAGGGCAAACATTTCAAAGTTCCACAGAAAACTCTGTCTGGTTCCCTTCTGCCCAGATGATGGTGGCTATAACACAAGGCCTTGGAGGAGGAAGTAGGAACAGGAGAGGGAGAATCCTCAGCAGTCCAGCAGAGAAGCAGCCCCCTGCAGAAACTGCAGTTGCAGCTAAACTACCATTGAAGTTCAGCTTGTCATAATTTTAAGTAACCAGCTTGTGTACGCTCGTGGGCTCACTCACCAGCTCTGTGCACCAGCTACAGGATTCCAGTCCCTTTTCTTCAGGGATTCAGTTTATATCTTCAGAATAACGCAAGTTCAGCCTATCAGCCATGTCCTTTCCCCATCACCCAAGATCTGTTCTAGAAGTCTATGTGCTCTCTCCAATTCTCTAGTTCCTTGCAGAATTACACTCCACAGGCCTTCCACCTGGGAGTTGCATGTCAGCCGGACTCTTGGCTTGATACGGGGACTCCTGCAAGAGCCTTCGTACTCCCTTGCAACTCCTCCAGCTCAACTGAGCTACTTGCTGGCTTTTATATTTGTCAGACTATCATATGATCCCTCCCCTCATAGCATCAGTAGGAGATGAATAATTAGGATATAAGGGGGGATGCCCAGGGCCTCAACCCAACTCCCTTTTAAAGAGTCTGCTATCCTGTGACATCTCATATCTTGCATTGTTCCTGCTCCAACAATCCCATCCTGGACACACAGCAATCTCTGTACTATTTACTCTGACTTTCAGATGAGATTTAAAACTAGAGAGGAGCCAGAGCCTGGATATTTTGTTCAAGCCAGTGCCCTGCCTCCTACCCCAAAGATCAGTGGTCTGAACACTCCTTGTTTCAGTTTTCCAACTGGCATTTTGCCAAAAAAACAGAACTTGGCCCTATTTATCCATAACACTCAGAGATTCATAGACTTTAAGGCCAGAAGGGAGCATCATGATCATCTAGTCTCACCTCCTGCACATTGCAGACCACAGAACCTCACCCACCCACTCCTGTAATAGGTCCCTAATCTCTGGATGAGTTACTGAAATCCTCATATCAGGATTTAAATACTTCAAGTTACAGAGAATCCACCATTTACACTAGTTTAAACCTGCAAGGTGACCCAAGCCCCACGCTGCAGAGGAAGGAGAAAAGCCCTCAGGGTATCTGCCAGTCTGACCCGTAAGAAAATTCCTTCCTGACCCTAAATACAGTGATCAGTTAGACCCTGAGCATGTGGGCAAGACCCCCCGGCAGATACTTGGGAAAGAATTATCTGTAGTAACTCAGAGCCCTCCCCACTTAGTGTCCAGTCTCCAGCATTGGGAATTTTTGCTACTGACCCACTGTGGGTCATCTTAATCTTTGGAAACGGAATGGCTGCTTGCGAAGAAACTTATATTGGTAGATGAAGGCATTCATAGCCTAATCCCTTCAAAGTTTAACCCTGCAAAAAGTTTGCACCCAGCAAATACACAAAAGGGGTCATTTTCAAAGGCAAAGGGCAATTAGGTTGATGAGAAAGTCAATGGGAGTTAGGCAGCTAACTCCCAGTTCTACCAAAGTTGTGCCAAATAAATTTTCCACGACTAATGGATTTAACTGGTCTTTCACACACACATAAATACCGTATTTGCAAACAATACACATATTAGTGCGTGAGCATTTGCACACTTTAATATTTCAATAAGCAAGTCCTTAACAAAACCTTGGAAGTCACTGGGAGTCTTTCCATTGACTTCAATGAGCTTTGGATCAGCCTGTAAAAGATTATCAATTGCTAAGGCCCTTGTGCTGCAGCAGGGTTTAACTCAGGTTCCTATAGGACATACTCCTCTACCTTTTTCCTGTTGTCTATTATATTTGCATTCACACTACAGCACTTTGAAGTCAAATGTTTCCCCATGGATGTTTCTGATGTTTATCCTTCTTTGCTAAAGAGAATGCTCCTTTATACAACACACCTTGTAGACTCTATGCAAACTCTACTATCCTGCACAGAAACACGATCTTTTTCTGTTATGATGGTTGTTACAAAAATGTTAAAGTTAACATGAGAGGAATGGATTGAGGTTTTAGAGGTAGCAAAATCCTCTTCCACAAAGGATTATGGTGCGGGTACTGGTAATTGAAAGCATAGTCCAAACAAGTATGCGCATGTTCAGAGGCAGGAATAAGGACAATCTTTTACTGACTAAAGCTGCTCAAAAATTGTAACATTTTTGCAAAATTTTTGAGAATTTTTCCATTGAAATTTCAACAAAAAAAATATTGAAATTTTGAAAACGTTCAGCTTTCCCTGGCTGACTTGGTGGCAGTGCCCAGCTCTGCTCACTTGAAAGGCTGATCAGCCCAACAGAGGGCCCAAAACACTGAGCACTCTAACTCACAATGAAGACAATCCAGGAAATAAGTAAAGCTGAGGATTTGGAAGTATCATGTTCATCATTAGAGCTGTGACTGAGGCTCCAACTCTCCTATCTACAGGGAAATAAATGAGTATAAATATTTTTTTTAAATTTATGGAAGCTAACATTTTAATTGGTAGCACTGTAGTAATTTACATTACAATCTTCTGCAGTGAATCTTTTTGGAACCATACACTGCCGTCAGTTACACTTCTGTAATTGAAGGCTGAACCAGGTCAATTGAGAAGTATTTTCCAAAGCAACTAGCACTGGTCTAACTCTGCTCCTATGACAGTTTTTTGATTGACTTTAATGGAAGCAGAGCTAAGCACTTTTGAAAATTCCACCCATAGTATTTAAGAGGTGTAGCATGTAAGTCATATGGGGAAGATCTAGCCAAGAAATGTAGTGAATTGAATAATAAGGCTGGTGGCAGTCAAGAGGAGAATGCGTCAAAAGATGGCAGGTGTAAATAGAATGAGCTTAAGGCAAATGAAGTTAGAAGGAAGGTAAGGTGGTAAATCAGGGCACTGGACTGGCTACAATCAAAAAGCTTATGATGGTGGGGACACTGCAGAAGCCAAAAAGATGGTTGGATGCCAAAGAAAATAATGCAAACACAACCAAGGTTAGTCAGACCTAGAGGCCGACCAGCAACTAGGCAGGACATTGTACACAAGTTTATGACACGGGCTTAATGGAGCAACAAGCCATGGACAGGAATGAATGGCGATGCTGTACTGTTGTCTGGGTCTGCAAAGATGCTCTGGGATGAAAAGAAGGTAAAAGAGCATACAGCAAAGGCAAGCTCCAGACACAGTTTATGCAGAAACGAAAAGGACAAATCTGATGTATGCCACTATAGTTTATGGAAATTATCCCCATTTCCTGACCACAAAAAAAGTACCTCCCATGTGATATTTTAACTTGACTATTACTCAGAGTTAGCTTTTTTTCTATTATTAAAAACAAGACTGTAGCTGTGGCTTTGTTGAACAGAGAAATGGATTTACTTATTTTTAGCCATTGCCAAGCAACTTTTCAGCTCACACTGTATGGAAATACACATAAAAGAGGATTTTTAGCACTATGATGGACCATGTACTGGCTGGGTGCATTATAGTGTGCAACCCTGGATCTCACTCTCTCTCTCTCTCTCTTTCTGCTACACCTAATGAGCAGGTTTAAAAGGATCAAACCACTGAGCGGATAATGTACTTACTGCACTCTCTCAAAGTATCTTTTTCTTGCTTTCTACCATAGTAAACAAGTTAAAAAATGCAGTAGAGAGGAAAATTGCTAGTGACACATTCGACCTCACTAGCTCTTCTACATTACCACAAGTTGTAAAAAAGCCACTCTGAACAGCACAAAACTTCAGTTATTAGAATTAAAAGGTTTGGAGTAACAATTTTCAAGTGGCAGATGTATAACATGTGATTTTTAACGGAAGTCTCCAGATACAAGCACTCTATTTTCTGTACAAAATCTATGTAGCCTGGAATAGTTAGATGCTTATCATAACAGATGTATACCAGAACTGAGGATGATGTGAACGTATTACTGTAACAGGATTTGCTATTGAAATGAATTAGCAATAGAGCTATGCAAATCATAAAAAATTGTTTCAATAGACCCCAATTTTTGTTTTGATTTCTCAGTGAAACAACAGAGCTCCCCCCACAAATGGTTTTGAGTCAAACAAAACATTTTGTTGTGATTTCAGGTCATTTTTAACCAAATTTTTTAAAAAAGCAAAGGCGATTTGGAAATGCCATTCACAAAACCACTGAAGGAGGAGGAGGTGGTGCTGCTGCTGCCCCCCTCATAGCCCTGGGATTAAAGTACTCACCTGGGATGTGACAGACCCAGGTTTAAATCCCCATTCTGCCTGATTTGGAGTAGGACTTAAACCTGTGTCTCTCTGACCCACAAACCTCTTTAATGCCAATTAGCAAGGGGGTGCAGAGGGTTACAGGAATCTCCTGAGTCTCATATGTACATTTTATTTCATCAAAGAATTTCATGTGAGGTCTCAAATGAAAGCCAGTGTGATACTGGTCATCAGTATGATTGTGAAATGAGTGTACAGATACTATGTAAGGAGTTACATATATATATAAAAACTATGTTCTTAAAGTTTGTGTATGGGGACTGGGCCCCAGTATAGGTGAAAAAAGGGTTTCTGTTAGATGAGAGATGTTTAGCCATCTATCTGTTCACATGCAAATTGAATATAGTCTCATTCAGAATGGGGCTACTGCAACTGATCTGAACTGAATGAAATGAAGAATTGTGGGGAATTCAGAAGGGAGAACAGCAGGGGAGAGAGAACCTGATCTGAAGATAAACTTCCAAGGTTTGGTGTACTATATTTGGGGGGCAAAGACAACCTGTCACCCTTCATTGAGGAAGTCAAAAGATGGCACTTTTGCTTCATGAAAAAGGGGCCTCAACCAGGCTTGGGTGAAAACCCTGGAGAGAACTTTGGGTGAGACAAACTTCAGTAGGAAAGAGCCTAACTTGTTAGTTAAGTTTAGTCTCTAAAGAGAGTGTTATAATTTAGTTGTATATGTAACCGTTAATGTCCAATATTTTTACTCACTATTGCATCTGTTCTTTGATAATAAACATATTCATGTTCTCACTGTAAATATATGCAAGTGCTGTGGAGTTAAGCAAAGTGATGGGTCTGAGCTGAATCTTACAAGCTGGTGTGCACTGTTCCCTTGGGAATAGCAGGCATGGTAATTCTGGGAGTGTTCAGTTGATAAGGGGCTGAACACTGCAGGAAATGCTTCAAGATCTAGGGACTTGGCCTATGCTTATCTGGAAAGTAGTGCTAGTGCTGCCAGAAGCTGATGGTTTCAGGGAGCTGAATAATGCTACGTACAAACAAGGTTGCTTCATGCTAAGGGCAGGTAGTGGTGAGGGGCCTCAGAACCTGGAGTACTTCTGGGGAGTGTCACAGTGGCATAGGCAGGGCCTGGCACTCAGTTTGCTGATTAGCTAACTCCAAGCACATATCGACTAGGTTCTGAGAAATTCACAAGTGAGAAGGTTGGTAACAGACAAAGAAAAGGTTACAGTTATTTTCTGTTTATTTATTTTGTGTGAGGGAAAAGAACACAGGAAAGTATGAGTAAGCAAGATAGATGGCAAAGAGATCAGACTGATCTACCAAAAGGGACTGAGCACAAGGGTAGAACAGGCTTAGAAGATCAATATGACACAATTCTCAGTGAGGCAGCCATGCAAGTCAAACTAGCTGAGATGCAGGTTCAAAAGATGGAGATAGTGAAGCAGACCAAAAAGCTGGAAATAGAAGCCGAGAAACAAAAGTTGGAAGCAGACAAGCAAAAACAAGTAGCAGAAATAGCAGCACACCAGAGACCTGGAGTTAGAAGACAAAAAGCACATAGTCCGAGAAGCAGAATCCCAAGAAAAATAGAAAGGGAGGCAAAAAAGAGAAGAGAGGCTACGTGCCACGAGCATACTGGGAAAACAAGGGCAAACCAGGTTCCAGGTACTTCTTTTCTCCAAGGAGCACACGGCTAGGAAAAACTCTCCCCCAGATCTCCTCCTCAGTTTTGTGAATGGCACCTAAGTCCCCTTGTGAATCTATCTCCCCCCAAATTTTTTTGGCCAACCCATTCATCAAATGTGACACAAGTACATGCCTAGTTTCAGTCAACCCAAAACTGCCTTTTTCAGCGAACAAACTATTCCTTGGGAAAAGTTCACCCAAATCTAGTTAGCATCCCTCTTAAGAGGGAACACAAATGTTGCCACTGTGGTCAGTCTAGGACAGTAGCCTGACAGTGGTCAGTTCTACATGCTTCAGAGGAAAATGCAAGAAACTCTGCAGTAGATGGTTATGGAATAATCTGCTCTCAGGGAAAGTTTCCTTCTTTCTCCCTGTAGAAGAGACTGGCTTATGCCCTGAAGCATAATATCCCTTCCAAAGCTCAGCCTTGTCTCATAATATACTATTAATACCCTGGGTTTCTTCATTATATGTATACATGTTTTTGTTTTTTGAGTCCAGCTAAACTCTTGCCTTTGATGACATCCTCTGGCAATGAGTTCCACAGGCTGCATGTAGAACCTCCCAAAATTTATCAGTTTTACAGTGTGCTCCAGTTTTCTATTTCATCTTATGTCTGCTCTCTCTTATTTCATGAGAAGGATGAATAGAAGCTTCTGATCTACCTTTTCTATACCAGCCATCATTTTTCATACTTTTATCATGTTCCATTTTATTCATCTCCTCTGTGATGTAAACACTCCCAATCATTTTGATCTCTCTTCACACAAGAGCTTTTCCGCCTGAATCATTCTTATCACCCATTCCTATCCCCTTCTAGTAAGGTGCAATTGGAAGGTATATTCCGGTCTGTTTAAACATCATTTCCTATGCTGCTAATTAGGAGTTTTGCTAATTGTGAAGGAGATCTTCATGGAAACAAAATCTTCTTTAGTTTCGTTAGCACAATAGTGTACATACCAGAACAACTTAAACTGTGAATATTTAGTGTTTGAGAATGCCCAGTTTTCTGTTTAAGGTAAAAATCCCTTTTCTTTAAGGAAGTGGATGTGACGCTTCATCACTGCCTACTGCTTATTTCTCATTTGAAGACCTGAACCTTCTTGTGTGGCATCATAATTATTTCCAGAACACTAACTGTGTGGTTATTCAGAGCAGATTAGAACTTTTGGTGAGGAATAAGCACCAGGAGCTGATGAACTCTTAAGCAAAACAAGATTTATAACAGTGAAACACAGAAAATGAGATACACGTAGAAGAATCCTCTCCAAAATCTTTCCATTGAATTCAATGGACTTTGGGTTAGGCCCGGAAAGCTTTTCAAAATTCACTATGATGCAACAGTGGGTGTTAGAGGAGCTGATCCAGCTTCTATTGAATGACAAAACTCCCATTTTTTTGTGGAAACAAGGTCAAGTCCATGGAGCAAGTTTACAGGTGAGATGAGTCCTGGGACTCTCTTGTGCAGATGCAATCTGGAACTGATTGGGGGTGCATGTCTAAGCACTCACATCTTTACACTCACAAGAAGAGGCAATCCTTCAGAACGTTGACCTTGTGTCTTTACGCTCCTCTTGTATTACTGTTTCTAAATCTGGAAGAAAAATCTGAAAGCAGCAGGCTGTGGTATCTGGTAATTATATTCTCTCAAATTCTTTCCAATAATTAGTGGATCAAGCATCCTCTACAAATGGATATTGGGCCAAGGTCTGCAGTGGGGCAATCCAATTGACTTCAGTAGAATTATGCCAGGGATGATGTTTCCCAGCACATTTATTTTCTGCAGATAATTCACTCTGTCTGATAGTTTGCTCCCTGCACTGCTCTAGCCTGAAATCCTCTTTCAGTGCGATTGCTATTTGCTAGCTTGCACGGGTGCATCCAGTTTATCCAGCCCTAACTCAGAAAATTCAAAACACCCCCTGTGCTAGGAAAATGAATTTGTTCAATAAGCCCTGCAGTGTCAACTCTTCTAACTCCGTAATGTTGGAAAACAAAGCTGGGAATTATGCTTTGCTTTTTAGTCATCAATAAAACCTTATAAATCTCTAAGTACTCGAAAATTTCACTGTGCAAAAACTGATACTCAGGCAATTCTAACTTAGAACATTCAAACTGCTTTTTAACCAAACAACAAATGAAGCTAATATGTATTGACTACATTAACAATTCATAAATGCACAAAAGAGAAATAATGAAGCTTTATAGCTCTGTCATGTCTTTGAAGCATTGATTAAATTCTGTAGATGCTGGTCTGTCACTCTAGCAGTTATTCAATAAGTCTAACGTTTGTCTGTCAGTGTCTTTTGTCATTGCTCTGACTGTCCTGCTCCTTCTCAGGTTGGCAGCTGTTTCGAAAAATGAACTGTCACCATGAGATAATCAATTAATCAAGCATGAATGGTTTGACCGAGTCATCTAATGAATGTTAACATGAAAACACTTGTCAGACACTTTGCAGGCTGTAGTGTTTGTACAGTGGTGTTCCATGAGTGGGGAGCTGACTAGGAGTGCAGCCCATTAGATGGACCCAACGCAGTCTGATGGATGTAACTTACAAGCATTTCTTTAAAACAACATGGCTAAATATTTCATCACTGGCTCTTCTTTCGCGGTCCAATCCTGTTCTGTAGGAATGGAGGTGGGTCATCACCTTACAGAAGCCACTTGATGCCTCGCAGAATTGAGCCCCATGTACAGTATCTCACATACAGGAGTTGAAGGCTAATGCATTTACATGAGCCATTAACCTTTCTTTAACATAAGAGCAATTTACATGCTAAATACCACTATAATTGTAGGTGCTACAATGCCCCTAAAATTCTTTTGGTATTTCAATAATAAACCTCATTTCCCAGGGATTTATAACTCTGTCATTTTGATGGCAAAACCATGTTAAAGGTCTCTATGAAGAGTTGCTTTTTTAATTTGTATAAATAATTGCCTAAATCACCTTAGTTGTCTTTAGCACTAGAGAGAGAATAACTACCTCAGCAGGCAGCATATAATGTCTGCTGAGTTCTGTGGGATCCTGTGGGAAGAGAAGTGGTGAGTAAAAAAAAATTGTCAAATATCTTACAAAAGTTTTTTTCATATCTGGCTGGGTAAAGTTAGACTTTCAAATTCTTATTTGAGTAAAACAAATTATAGTAAAAGCTTCGTTGTCCGGCATGTTGGGGGAATAGGGGGTGCTGGTTAATCAAAAAATTTGGTTAACTAAGAACAGCAACAAAGAGTCCTGTGGTACCTTATAGACTAACTGATGTATTGGAGCATGAGCTTTCGTGGGGGAATACCCACTTCATCGGATGCATGCATGCATCTGATAAAATGGGTATTCTGCCACGAAAGCTTATGCTCCAATACATCTGTTAGTTTATAAGGTGCCACAGGACTCTTTGTTGCTGTTTACAGATCCAGACTAACATGGCTTCCCCTCTGACAGTTAACTGAGAGTTATACTTACCAATCGAATACCAATTTTAAAAGAACTAGAATACAATAAAACAAATAAAGTATAAAATAGTAGACAGGTACTCATCAATCCAGTAGTAGTAGTGCACTGCAGAGTGGTTGGTTGCTTGAAGAACAGGTAACATTTTCAATACAGTAGGTACATATCACTATGGGCAGTGCACGGCATAAACACATATCACTAAAAATACACAACACTAAACCTATACTGAACATAATTTAATCTTTGATGATTCAGAAGGCACTTTGGGATCTTGCAGTGCCTCAGCCCTCGTCCAGACTAACCCGCGGCATCGGCGGGTTAAAATCGATTGCTCGGGGATCGATATATCGCGTCTAGTCTGGACGCGGTGTATCGATCCCCGAGCGCGCTTACATCGATTCCGGAACTCCATCAATCCGAACGGAGTTCCGGAATCGACACGGAGAGCCGCGGACATCGATGCAGCGCCGTCCAGACTGGTGAGTACCTCGATTTTAGAAATTCGACTTCAGCTACGTTATTCTCGTAGCTGAAGTTGCGTATCTAAAATCGATTTTAATTCCTAGTCTGGACGTGGCCTCAGGGTCATCATTATCTACATCTATTATCATTGTAGGTTAGAAGGTGTAGGAGATTGGGCTTAATCTTTAATGACCCTATGACACACCCTAGAAGCTGTTCTTTTGAATAAATCCCTGATATCAGCTTGCTTACTTGTCTTCTGCCCCTTTTGCATAAAAGTAGAGTGCCGAATGTGCAATTGCATATCCTCCTCCAATTGCAATATTCTAGTACCAGTTACTAGACTGAAGATTTGTATTGGGAGAGATCAGAAATGCCAGTTAATAGAGTTTTCCAGTTGATAAAGTGCTGGATAACACAGCTGTTACTGTATTTGATTTTTTAAAGTGCTGAATAGAAGTGGTTAAAACAATTTATTATATTATATAAAAGAGAGAGAGACACACACACACACACACACACAGAGAATGCTTTTTCAGCTGGAACAGAAAACTTGGTATTTCACCAAAACTTTTTGGCTTCCAACAACTGAAAACCAAAATTTTTCAGTTTGTATTTGTCAAAAACTGCAAAGTTTTAGTTTTGGCTTTTTGATGAATTCTCTAAACATTTTAAAAAGTTAAAATAAAATCAATTAATTTTCCTCCAACAAAATCAAATACGTTTTGTGAAAACTTCTAGGCCTGACCACCCTATAGCACCCACTGAACTGCATAGGGGTTGCTGGGTACCCAGCACTTTTGAAAATCAGGTACCTACATAAGGATTAACAAGTCTAACTTTAGGCAGGCTGGTTGTAAAATAATTTATTCATAATAATACACTGTATTGTGCCAGTTTTTAAGCAGAACTCTCCACTGATTCAGTTCTGCTGGGAACTGTTGGCATGTTGTAGTCAAATGTCAGAGGGACTCCAGCATGCAGGAGGCATTTAGAGTATGCCCCTTTATTTTTTTTAGAGTTCCTGGGTGTCCTTTGCTGGTTTTTTTTAAGTAATGCATGAGTGAGAGGTTTCAATTACAGAACAATAACTACTAACTCTGCCATGGGCATTATGGGCTAGATTTTCAAAATTAAGACACACAAAATTGCATGCACACATTTGCATTCAAATAAACATTGTGTGTATATATAGGCACAAATCATATATTTGCATGTCCATGTGACAGTGCAGCATATGTATGTGCAAGTAACTATCCTTCACTCTGTATTTGCACATATGAATTAGGCACATGTAAATATTTGCATACTGTTGCAAGCACACAACTTTGAAAAGTCTGACTGTTGTGGAGTGAATTTGGATTACTGCTTCTCATGTTTTAAACTTCATGACTCAGGGGACTGATGGGCAGGATCCCCTGGGAGGCTAATATAAGGGAGAAAGGAATCCAGGAGAGCTGGCTGTATTTTAAAGATGCCTTATTGAAAGTGCAGGAACAAGCCATCCCAACTTGCAGAAAGAATATGTCAAGCAACCAGCTTGGCTGAACAGAGAAATCTTTGGTGGAAACTTGGACAGATGACTAGGGAGGAGTATAAAAATATTGCTCAAGTATGCAGGGGTGTAATGAAGAAAGCCAAAGCTCAACTGGAGTTGCAGCTAGCAAGGGATATGAAGGGTAACAAGAAGGGTTTCTACAGGTATGTTAACAACAAGGTGGTCAGGGAAAGTGTGGGACCCTTACCAAATGGGGGAGGCAACCTAGGGACATATGATGTAGAAAAAGCCAAAGTACTCAATGCTTTTTTTGCCTCAGTCTTTACAGACAAGGTCAGCTCCCAGACTGATGTACTGGACAGCACAGTATGGGAAGGAGGTGAGCAGCCATCGGGGTGAAAGAGCAGGTTAAGGGCTATTTAGAAAAGCTGGGCGTGCACAAGTCCATGGGTGCAGATCTAATGCATCTGAGGGTGCTGAGAGAGTTGGCTGATATGATTGCAGAGTCACAGGCCATTATCTTTGAAAATTTGTGGCGATTGGAGGAGGTCCTGAATGATTGGAAAAAGACAAATATTGTGCCCATCTTTAAAAAAGGGAAGAAGCAGAATCTGGGGAATTACAGATCGGTCAGCCTCACCTCAGTGCCTGGAAAAATCATGGAGCAGGTTCTCAAGGAATCCATTTTGAAGCACTTGAGGAGATGATGATGATCAGAAACAGTTAACATGGATTCACCAAGGGCAAGTCATGCCTGACTAATGTGATTGCCTTCTATGATGAGATCACTGGCTCTGTGGATATGGGAAAAGTGGTGGATGTGATAGATCTTGACATTAGCAAAGCTTTTGATATGGTCTCCCACAGTATTCTTGCCAGCAAGTTAAAAAAGTATGGATTGGGTGAATGGACTGTAACGTGTATAGAAAGCTGGCAGGATTGTCGGGCTCAACGGGTAGTGATCAATGGCTCAATATCTAGTTGGCAGCCAGTATCGAGCAGAGTGCCCCAGGAGTCAGTGAAGTTGGCAGTTTTGTTCAACATCTTCATTAATTATCAGGATGATGGGATGGATTGCACCCTCAGCAAGTTTGTGGTTGACACTAAGCTGGGCGGAGAGGTAGATACTCTGGAGGGTAGGGAAAGGGTGCAGAGTGACTTAGACAAATTGGAGGATTGGGCCAAAAGAAATCTGATGAGGTTCAACAAGGACAAGTGCAGAGTCCTGCATTTAGGACGAAATAATCCCATGCATTGCTACAGGCTGGGGACTGACTGGCTAAGCAGCAGTTCTGCAGAAAAGGACCTGGGGATTACAGTGGACGAGAAGCTGGATACGAGTCAACAATGTGCTCTTGTTGCCAAGAAGGCTAACAGCATACTGGGCTGCATTAGTAAGAGCATTGCCAGTAGATCGAGGGAAGTGATTATTCCCCTCTATTTGTCACTGTTGAGGTCACATCTGGAGTATTGCATCTAGTTTTGGGGGCCCCACAACAGAAAGGATGTGGACAAATTGAAGAGAGTCTAGAGGAGGACAGTAAAAATTATTAGGGGTCTGGGGTGCATGACTTACAAAGAGAGACTGAGGGAACTGGGCTTATTTAGTCTGTAGAAGAGAAGAGTGAGGCGGAATTTGATAGCAGCCTTCAACTACCTGAAAGGGCGTTCCAAAGAGAATGGAGCTAGGCTGTTCTCAGTGGAGGCAGATGACAGAACAAGAAGCAATGGTCTAAAGTTGCAGTCGGGGAGATATAGGTTGAATATTAGGAAAAACTATTTCACTAGGAGGGTGGTGAACCACTGGAATGTGTTACCTAAGGAGATGATGGAATCTCCATCCTTAAGGCCTGGCTTGACAAAGATCTGGCAGGGATGATTTAGTTAGGGTTGGTCCTGCTTTGCGGACCTGCTTTAGTTGGGGTTGGTCCAACCCTAATCTTCTATGATTCTATGAACACAAGTGTCTTGGATGAAACGCTTTGTAAAGGCAGCATAAAAAGTGTTATAATGGGCAGATTGTGTTCAGCTCCAAATTCCTTATGAATTTTAGTAATTCTACCACAATGATCATTTCAGAAAACTGCTATTTTAATTATGACTTTTACATAGTAACTTTCTTCATGAGAATGGCATATATTAGCCAAATATATTGTAAAAACACAAATGCACACATTTAAGAAAGTAAATGTGTGTTTATGAAAGTCAAAATTGCAAGCATAAAGGTATATATGTGAACAACCTAACTAGCAGATGAATTCTGAGGATCTGCCTACCATAGAAATGATATGGGGACATTTCACCAAGGTGAAATCTGCAATGACATACTTTCAGCCTAATGACCAAATACTCTGAATGTACTATAGGGAACTTCTCATGCAGTGATCTTACTTGCAGAGGTTCTACAGACAAAAATGTTCCATTAATCTATTCTGAGTGAGTTGAGATTGTACCTGTTCCTTTGTGACATTCCAAGTGACATGACAGAGTTAATCTAAGCATAGAAAGCTATTGGGAATGGAAATGACGGACTGAGACACAAACATCCCCATTGCACACACAAAAGGTGTCTGTAACAGCACTGAAGACATTCTTCAAGTTGATTTAAATCTAGACATACTATTTATTTTAGCACATTATTTGCACTGGAATATTTGCATCTAATGCATCACTTCATGTATTGTAAACAAATGAAATCATTTTCTAGAAAAAGAGACTAAATTTATAATAAACCTTAGACTTCCATTAACTTTCGGTTTTCCACAAGCCCATTGTAAGGTCTGCCAGAGAACAGCTCTTTGATAATTGAAATTGATCTTTTAATATCATCACCACTTCTCTGGATTTTATAGGACTTCATGAGTGACAGGACAGTGCAGCATGTTTCATTCATATCTTGGATCGGAGATTTGCAATCTAAGCACTCTTTGTGAATATCTGTGAAATTAGGATGCATGTAGAGTCATGTTTATTTCCTGAAGATGGAGAAAAGGCTTTTGGAGGAAAGCCAAGACACAATATCTCTGGCTAGGATGCATAAGAAAATCTAAATATGATCTCTTCAGTCTAAGTTCTGTAAAATAAAACAAAACACCATAATACTGGGTTCAGAAAAAGAATAAGTAGTTCAGGAGGGTAGGTTCACCCTCTACTCTACTAGCCAAGATGGTCCGGGATGCAACCCATGCTCTGGGTGTCCCTAAACCTATAACTAGACAACAGGTTATCACTTATCACTTGATAAATTGTGTTCTGTTCATTCCCTCTGGGGCATTTGACATTGGCCACTGTCAGAAGACGGGATACTAGACTAGTATGACTGTTCTTATGTTCTTACAGAAAGAAGAAAAAATGTTCAAGTGCAAATAGAAGTGTATTGGTTAATGCAGCAACCATGTTTGGGTCAGTCAGTTCTCCCTCTCTCTATTAAAGGGCCTGATTCTCATTTACAATAGAGCTCTTTTACGCTGTAAATCCATTTTAAAGCCCATTTATACAGGCAGAATGGAATGAAGAGGCCTTAGTATAACTGAGAATAAGGCCCACAGAGTGTGTATATCTTTTGTATAATAGCCCTAAAACTTCAAATATCACTAACATCTTCTATTTATGAGACAGAGGCCCAGATTAGAAACTAATTCTCATTACTTTCAAATACCTTTGAGGATCTGGGCCATAGTGCCACATCATGGCCATCATCTACGCTGCTTCCTTTGAATTTACCAAAGTCAATGGGAGTTGGACATAAGTGTGAGGATGGAATATCATCCACTTCATATATTAGTCTTTTTTTACATGTAATAACTATTCTTTTGGATATTCAAGCAAGACACTTCTAAATTGACAATGGATATTCTGTAGTTTTGGTTTTGCACTTGGGTGCATAATGTTCGCAATTTCAGTACAACTATAAAAATGGAAAGCATTACAAACATTAAGTACATCTGACCATGACTTTAATGGGATTGCACAGTGTATATTTCAGTGCAGAATTTAATCTGTAATATTGAGTATCCCAGACCATCCAACTGACCATAACACATGATTTACCATCCTGTGGTGGACTGCAGGGCTGCCCAGAGGATTCAGGGGGCTTGGGGCAAAGCAGGGGATCTGCGGTGCTTGTACTTACCTGGCGGTGGTCCGGGTCTTCGGCGGCATTTTGGTGGTGGGGGACCTTCAGTCGCCCCACATCTTTGGCAGCACTGAAGGGCCCCCCACTGCCAAAAGGCCGGCCAAAGACCTGAACTGCCACTGGGCCAGGGCTCACGGGGCCCAGAGCCTGGGGCAAATTGCCCCACTTGCCCCCGCTCTGAGCGGCTCTGCACGGTAGACTTCGCTCAGTTCCAACTGGACTGCAGCCTGATTACATACATTCAGCAAACACAATCCAAACGGCACCATTGCTGAAAGATGACCAAGATTAAATGTGCATGAAGACTGAATCCCATCAGTACCTGTGAACACCATCTTTTTCATCAGCGTTCACTTGTATTTATGAAACAGCAATGACATCCCTGACACATGCAGTGTTGCTGTCATAACTTTTTCTTAACCCCTTGCCAAAAAGCACCTGGCTTTGGGAGCTCCCCATTTCACTTACTACGACAAAAGAGTCTGCATATATTCTACATGAATGGTTCCAATGACCTCTTGTAGCATCAAGCTGGCGAGAGCTCATCTGTCTAACATGCATTATTTGCCTACCAACCTAGTATATTTTGTAAACCACCAGGTTAACAGGTCAGAGAATGTGCTGTATTTTTAATGAGCACCAAATCCATTTCCATACCTTCTAACATGCCTCGCACATCTATAAATCAGTATCTTTTGGGGGACTTTTTGGGAAAGGTTTGACTTAAGCTGTGATCCTGCAAACACTTTCATACACGTTTACCTTTAATCATGTGTGTACTCTTACTCAAGACAACAGAAATAAATGAATATTTATATAGTATTTCATAGTAAGGCAAGGACAGTAAGGTTCATTTGCCACATATAAAAGGGATGATCATTATAAGACAGAGAAATTGAAGCAGAATTTCAATAACTACAACTGCCAAACACACAACAGGTGGTGGCAGCTAGAAAGGGAGATTTGTGTAACTAGTTCAGGACTTTTCCCAGCAATCAGTAAATTATTCCATCTCTTATTCCATCCGTCTTTTATATGTTTATTCTTGTGTGTGCACACGAATGAAGGTGAAGAACTCCAAAAGGAATCATTTAGTGCACCTCCTATTTCCAGTCCTACTCGCGGTTTTCTTCTTTCAACAAAAGCAACATTTTCAAACAGCTGTGTCTAAAGTTGGGCCTTTAGATAAGCTTTGTCCTGATTTTCAGAGGAGCAGAGCACCAACAGCTCTCACGGAAGACAATAGGAACTGCAGGAACTTTGAAAATCAGACCACTTTGATTTAGGTGCCTTCATTTAAAAAATGTGGCCAAAGAATAACAGAAGCCACTGTGTAATTAAACTACTAATCAATTTTAAAGGCTACCTGCCGCCCACCACTATTCCCTCACAATGCACAGCCACAACGCTGTAGGATGAAACCCTGAGTTGTTAAATTATTTTTTCATGAAGAGACAAAAAGAACTGAAATGCAACCTTTAGCTTTGCAAGAAGCTGTTAACCAGTTATTAAAAAGAACTCTCCCCCCGTTTTATCATTATCTGGCCAAACTCTGACATCCTTTGAAGTGGTTCAGTCCAAAATGATCAACAGTTCAATAACACCGTGGCCCATCAGAACCTAACCAGGTGCATCAGCACAAAACTAAGGTGATTTGCTGATTTTAAAATAAAATTAAAAAAATCATCAATCTGTATTGTCTATTCTGCATGGCTGGCTGTGCCACAGCCAGGGAATCATCCAGAAATGTCGATCGAGGAGAGAGGCACAAAACAAAACCCCAAACCTGAAAACCGCACAGCTTGGTAGAAGTTTAGACTAGGGTGACCAGACATCCTGATTTTATCAGGACTGTCTCGATATTTACTTGTTTGTCCCACATCCCGACCGATGTTCAGTTGGGACACTAATTGTCCCAATATTTTGCACTCCAGCGCACAGGCGGAGGGGGCTCGTGCCCCCAACTCGGCCCTGGACCCACCCCGACTCTGCCCCCTCCCTGCCCCATTGGATCCCTCCCCAAATCCCATTCCTGGCACCGCCTCTTCCCCAAGCACGCCACATTCCTCCCCCCCCCCCCCAGGCTTGCACAAATCAGCTGTATGATGGTGCAAGTGCTGGGAGGGAAGGGGGGAGAAGTAGGACACAGCAGCCCACTCAGGGGAAGTGGAGGTGAACTGGTGCAGTGGGGGACAGGGCAGAGAGCTGCCGGTGGGTGCTCAGCCCCCACCAATTTCTCCTATCCTCTGGAGGCTCTTTTTTTTCTTTTTCTCCGCCGCCGGCTCTGGGTTTTTTTCCTGCTCCGCTGGCAACTCCTCCGCCCTCACCCTCCCGTGTCCCGATATTTCATGTCTCTCATCTGGTCACCCTAGTTTAGACACTGGTCTGGTGGGTGCTGCCAGGCTCACTTCTAGTGCTAATGTATTTTTCCGTGGGCATTGTCACAGAAATACTGTGTTCAATCCACTTTCCCTAAGAAGCAAAAGAAGCCTGCACAACTGGTGAGGCACACAATATGCCCACACCACCCAGTTTCCTCGTGCACACGAGACAATTTCACACATCTGCCCAATTTGTATGTGCAGTTAGCCGGTTTCTTCTTTCAGATACTTGTTTGCGTGCAGACACAAGGTTTTACTTGTGCAATGGATGTACATGCATTATACACAGCTCCCCACTTGCACCAAGCTTGGAAAATGTAGATATTAAGACTTATCTAGCATATTATAGACAGACAATCGGACCAGACGCTCTGTTGGTATAAGCTAATGGCAATACACCATTTACACCAGTTGAGGATGTAGCTAGTGTTGATATTTCCTGGATTAAGTGATTCCTTTGATTACCACAGGAATGCAGTGTGTTATTTTGCTGGGCAGCGTCCCTGTCATACTGAACAAAGGAGCAACACAGCAAAATCATTAGTATTATGCACTTGTAGCCCACTAGAGACATTTCTGTCTGTGTTAGACTACAGAACTTTCTTAGAATGGGAACAGTGTCTTTTAGTTGCTATAGTTTATCGTACTGGCCCAAGGATACAAAATCTTCAGCTAAAAAAAGAGAGAGAGAGAGAGAGAGAGAGAGAAAGTAAAAACAATCCTCTGCATGGGTTTTGTTTGTTTGGTTCTTGCTCTAAGCAAACATCTCTATGCCTGTCTAAGAGGGATTCAAACAGTGCAGTTCACAAACCGCACAGGGATATTGTCACGAACCACAAAGATGTCTTAGCTTTTTCATTTCAGAAATGTGACCCTTGCCATTCACACTTCTCGATCAATGAACTGTTCCAAAACCTGCACCAATTAGAATAGTGATTGATTTTGTTTGAGTGTTTTGGTTTGGCAATTAATTGCTTGCACAAATGCAATTTGAAATGCTGGACTGTTCTCAGGTACGTTGTTGTCAAGGCCAAATAAAGAACTCCTTGACACCCTTCATCACATCACAACCACCACCATCTGTCCTGCATTTACAGGAAATAGGGACGTGCAAATGCTCTGTGTCTAGACGACACCAATAGGAGTAGATGACATGTGAAAGTAGGCTCCTGTCTCTGCTGGGTTATTCAGAACTCTTAGCACTCTTGGGAGGGCAGGAATTTATCCAGGAAGCATTCAAATGCACAGATCTATCCAAACACCTTGATTAGCATACACTGAACCACAATGTCATTACAAATAGGGGTTGGACAGAAATCCAAAAAGCCTAAAATAAATGCTTCCTCCCTCAGTAACAACCACTCTTGATGGCCCCTCCTGTCTCAGCAGGACCATATGCTCAGGCTGCTCCCTGGGCCTGTCCCCAAGTCCTGAGCTCAGACTCTTGGCCTGCTGCATCTCTGCAGCTGCAGTGTCCTCTCCTGCAACCATACTGTCCCTTCTTAAATGTCATCCTGATCCTGCCATAGGAGGAGAGCTGATAGCAGGAATATCATTTCCCAACTGGGGACCTGGCCCAATGCCCACTGAAGTCAATTGGACACTTTCCATTGATTTTAAGAGGCTTTGACTCAACACCAAGATGAAGGAGGCATAAAATTAGAAGCAGAGCTGAAGAAGCCACTGTGATCTTTCATGGAGAAGCAACAGTTCAGGGTGAGGGTATCGGGGAGGCAGGTAGGAATAATAGGTTATTTCTAATATACAAACTTTTCCTTTTCTGGGGCCACACATGCACCTTCCAGAGAGACAAGCCTAATTTTCAGAACTAACTAGTAGTGTTTGGGTGCGCAGGGCTTGAGTTACACAGACCAAAAAATGGAGTCAACTGAAACCACTAGTCACTTTTTAAAAGCTAGGCCATAATTGGTAGGGAAAAAATAGGCTACAGTAGATTGATTGGCTGGGTTCAGATTTTTAATATAAATGGTCTCTCATCACATCACACAAAGTAATTCCTTTGTATGCATGGACCTAGTTGTGTAGAGAGAGGCATCACAAGCCATGGAAATTCTGTTAATAATCTCTATATATTTTATTGAGACTTTCACTGCTTATCTAACATTCAAGGTGCGTCACAGAAAGCAGACTAACAGATATGTAACACAGAAATTAAAATCACTGATAGATGGTGAATAGTCCCACAACATAACAAACCTGCCCAATGATCACCATGATCATTAAAAAACAAAACAAAACCCTATATCTCCAGTCTGACAACCCATCTCCTGCCCAATTCCCCAAGAGCAAAGGTCGGCTTTTTCCATTCAGATAGCTGTTACTTCTTAACCAGGACAGGCAGAGATATATATGGGTGGCACTTCACACTGTCCTAATCATCTGAAACAGCTAGGCAATTATATATCATACTATGCTTGCAAATGACAAGCATCCCCATGTTGTTCAGAGTTAGCTGAATTATTTCTAAACCATTTGGCACACCTCTAATTCAGTATGTTGCAAAGTTAAAATAGCTAGAACGAGGTTTTATTGCTCTGAAAAATGTGGGCCTAACACAGCAGGTGAGGTAAAACAAGCCAGTCATTTCCCCTGTGAGGTGATCACTCTGCAGATTGAATAATTTACTGGAACAAAAGAAAGACATTATGCAAGTTAACTGTAAATTGTACCCAAGTATGACCCTTTAAAAATTTAACAGGATCTTCAAATCATATCTTAATGGAAGAGAGACATTGACTAGGAGAATATAGCATTGGTCTCAAAAACAATGTTTGCACAGTTGATTATATGGAAGTCTCTTCTATCATACATTAGACCCTAGGGCATTTAGCCTGTAGGACTACTGATTCCTTTTCAAACAGATTTATGTTTTTTAAAAGAAGAGAAATCAAACATATTTGTTATACCAAATATTTGTGGAAGTGAAAACATTTATAGATGTGATAATCACCTCATAACAATGGCACAAGAAATAAATAGGTGGTTAAGTCTTTTAGTTCTAAAGTTAAGACTGTTGTTCATGACATCTACCAGTCTTATGGGGGCAATAGATAATTGGGGTGACAGGGAGTCAGTGTGTTCATCACCATAATAACTTTATATGGTCCTATTCTAAATATTTGGTTTCCATACATTTTTGAGCTGCGCATTTGATATGGGTCACTGTACATTTGTTTCCTACTTGAGAATACCTCAGCAAATCTCTTGTACATCCCGCAGTAAGAATATTCTTTGTCTTTTCCTTTCCTCCATTGCTTTAATTAGATATAGTATTTTTCACTTCCTCTCCCTGATTTGTTTTTGCTGGTGGCATTCCATCTAGAGGCTCCAGTTTGGTGCTGGATGAAATGACATGATCCCTATACAGTATGGTCCAGATTACTTGAAGGTGGGTTTTAGGGTGGGGTGGGGGTGTCTTAAAACCTTTAGAGCTTTTTTTTAAAGGCTTAACGTGCAATGAACTAAGGCCATTTTTCTTCTGAATGAGAGCATCCATACATGGATTTAATTCATTGTATCTTTTGTACATTAACATCACACCTTTTGATTTCCATGTAGGCAAACCCTTAGATCATTAGGATTTCAAATAACCATGGGAACTTGTCAAACAGGCTTTGTGATTTGCTGTGTGCAGGACTGAAGCTCCTCCACAGTCAATCCTCAGGACATTTATTCAACCTTTGCACAGCACAGAGTTTCAGGACTTGACTATATGTGTATTACACATACACACACACACACAGAGTATGCGCATTTATCTAGAGGACTGTCTTCTTTTCGATGTGCACATATCTATCAATTCCACCTCCATTCTGAGCTCTCACTTCCATAATTGCAGCACCTGCAGCCATGGAACTTACAGTGCTCATGATCCCCACCTAGAGTTGAAAGTGTTACTCACATACTTGTCCCCTCCAACACTCCGCCATTCATGCTCTGCTGACCCTCCTCTTAACTGCTGGTGGCTATTCTTGGAGCTACTGAGAAGGGAGTCAAAATTACCTCTCCCTCCTCCTCCACTTTCATTGCTCCCTTGCTATCGCCTTCACTCGCCTTATGGCTTAGTGCAGTAGTAGGGAGGAAGCAGCTAGCACCAGCCCACCCACAGCCCAGCCACGACCACCAGTTGCAACAGCACGTGCATGCGTGGATATATAGGAGCGATCAGTTGGGACAGAGGAGCAAAGGGAAGTAGAAGAAATAGGACAAATGTGGGGAAAGTATATGGGAGCAGAAGGGGGCAATGAAGGAGAGGAGTAGGGAGGGGATGGAGAGAGGGCCAATAGGGATGGACAGAACTTATTGTGCAGACATAGAGAAGTAATGGATAAGGTGGCATTGGTGGAGCCTAAAAGGAGGAGGGCAACAGATTAGGACAGAAAAGGGACAAGGAAGGAAGAAAAGGCTAAGAATAAAAACGGATGGAGAAAAAGACAGATCTGACTGGAAATCTCTCTCTCAATTCACTCCATATTGTCACTCGAGGAGCTACGCAGATAGGACTTGGCATCTATGCTACACAGCTGAGAGTCCTGCAATTTTGCTGGTAGTTTTGAGAAATCCCACAGGAGTCTGCATTTAGGCAAATGTAGGGAGACCCAGGAGGTATTACTGAGTAGCATTAGGAGACCTTCCAAACATTAAGATTAATGTAACTGGGGAGGGACCTCTAATCCCCTTGAAGACTCCCAGAGTCAAAAGTGATGCAAAAGAAAGGAATTCTGCTGTGCTTAACAAACAGCACATGCAGGCAGCCAAACAGCCTTCACGTGGGCCAAGGGACCCATAGTAAGTTTTCACAGCTTTAGTGTTTATTTCATGGCTCCTTTGAAAACAACAGTGGCTAGCTATGTTGATGGAAGTCTTGCTTGAGGTCCCAGAACAGCCATTAAACTCTTAGCCTTCTGTTCAATATAAAATGACATGCTCGTTCTGCATTTCTTTCACTGAGCTGCTATGTCAGAGTCATGATTCGATTGATATTCCTGGCTCAAACCCAAAAATGATTGCACTGCACGTCTCTATGGCAGCCTGTCAGTTCAGTTTCAGAGACTGTCCTCCTGAACCAGGCAAGATGTGATTGTCTGGTCACTGAAAATAGGTTTCTGCATAGTTAGGTGGCAATATTAGAATTAACTCTCTTCATCTTCAGTGGTTTTATAAGTTGCCTTCTCTCTAGTGCGTGTGGAGTCGCCATCTTATCCCACAACATATATTAATATTTTAGTTCTGCTGTTTCCTATGGTTTTATAGCCTGTCCTTGGGTAAAACTCAACTGCTAGAAGATGCCAAGACATGTTCTGTGAATGGTCAAGGACATATCATCATACACATCTGCTCAGTAGGCTGCAGCTTTGTCTCTTATTAAAGTAATCTCTGAACTGCTACTATAACATGAGTAATCATCAGACGTAGGATATCTTTTCCCATTTACTGCCCTGGTATCCTATAAGTTTTACTGGTAACTTGTATTTCACCTGATAAACACTTAGTGTTTTGAATCATAGTTAAACACAGGGCTTTCCCCTCCTCTTAGTTTTGATTACTTGAGCATGTTTGTATTATCACTTTCTTCAGCGTGCCGTTAATCTTTGGTAATAGTTTAAGAATATAAACATTGTTAAGTAGCCATCTTCTCCCGGGTTTGAAAGCAAGAATCTCTCACCTACATATTAAGAAATCATCCAGAACAACTGGGTTAACAATTAATATTGCTCTATCCTACTTTTTAAACATGCATGGGGCTTTCTGGGAGAGCTGAAGGTTTAGAAATAGATTCATAGCAAATTTTATACATGTAAAAAACCCTTTGCTGTTCTTCTTTCCCAGACATAGTTGTGACATTAGCAAGAGGTGTAATAGGTAAATTATGTATTCTCTGGCCCCTCCAGCCCCTGCCAGCCCACTAAACTACTGCATTTCCCTGCCACTCCAGCAGGACTTTGAATTTTGGCAAATTGAATATGCTGCATTTACTCATTAAGGGGTGATTAGTTCTGACCGGGGCACTTTTGGCAGGTCGAGAGGGGTATTGTTTTTCTTCCACTCAAGAGTCTTTGCAGGCATTTGAGAAGGACAATGTGAATCCCTCATTTAAAGGGGCAATATTAGTCAAGGTTTTCCCCCATCCCGCTCCCTGACATTGCGGCAGACTGCCATCCCTCATATAGGAAGAAGGCTAACATGCACCTTTGGAAATGATTGTTATCCAGACCCTTCTGTGGATTAATTAGGAAGGGTGCAGTTAGTACCCTCACCCCTGTCATTCCCACAGCACAGCAGTTCAACTCCATTAGCATGATTGCAGTGCACCAGTTTGTTATGAAGTTATGAAGGTTGTGCCTGCATGGCAAAGGAATAAAAATCTAATTTCCAGTGGTTCCTATCACAGTAATGTGAAGCGATGTTTCAGCTTTCACTTGGTAGCTGCATTTTGTATCCATTTAATTCAGAAGACTAAGAATGTGAACTGTACAAAATCAAACAGCAAGACTCACTCTGAGAGCTTGAAAATTTACTTGGCACAGCCTCCAAAAACAAAGGGGCTAAGAATAGTGATGGAAGTCCACCTCAGACTCCCATTGTTCCATGCCACATAAAATGATATGCTTGACATTTTTCACTGAGCTTTTACGCAGAAGTAATGATTTGATTAATACGCCTGTCTCATCCCCCCAAATAATTGCCTGATACCCATGCAGCCTTTCAGTGCAATAAAAGGGGACACGAAGAAACTCCCAGAAGTTCTATGTGAGGAAGGAAAAGGTTCCAATACTATGAGGTACTGGAGATAAATTCATACAGTTCCTCTTTTTTTAATGATTCTATCATTGCTACCCAGTTCTGCTGGCCATTTCCAGGAAGAAGGAATCCCAGAGAAGGTGTCATTTCCACAGGCGCCAACACAGAGTGGGCAAAAGCCTCTCATCCTAGCAATAAAAGAGCAGGATTGCAGGGAGCCCTTTACATCCCCATTCTGAAGCAGCCAGGTGGCTTTGTGTGACACCATCCAGGCCTGATACTCCAAAAATTGTGTCATTTGGACAGTAATTCACAGGTATATTTTGCTTTTGCTTTCATCAGTGCACCCCTGCTTTCGGTCACCCTGATGTTGAAACATTCGTAGCTGTTTACAATAAGTCGATGAAATGTTCCCAGTCACAATTAGCTTGGGGTCTTACTCACCAAAGTGCAAGGTGCTGCTATTTGACAACTTTCTAACAATTACAACTAAATGGCAATGAAGCAGGAATGAGAAATGCTCACACTAGATACACTCTAGTTCATATACAGTAGATATACTATATCTGTTCATATACTCTTGGCTCATCCCTACAGGAGAATCTATATATATTATACTATTGTCTTATATCAGTCGTATTTATACAGTAGCACCAAAAAAAAAAAGAAACAAAACAAAATATCCAAAGAAAGCATAGAACATTAGCAAATAAGTATATTGAACTGGTTTTCTTTCACAGAAAGAAATGCAGCATTACGAATCCCTGGTTATATGCAGTAGAGGAATTAAGTAAATACTTTACAGAAATGTAAAAACAGTACTGTTTATCCTGAACTTTCTGTTAATTTTCAAGCTAATTTTGATCATTGTTTTCTTTTCTTTGCTGAATTCTGCAGCCCTTGCTTACACTGAGTAATACTTACTCATTTGAGTAAGCATTAATCACCATGGTGTTTGCAGAATTGGCCTGTAAAGATGTCCATTTTAGCAAGGAAAACTGATAAATTATGGGCAAATATGAGTATAATGTGATATAGAGGATATTAAAGAAAATTTTAGCACTTTCTCTTGTTTTGAATCTCATTTAAAATCTCACAGAAATAACCTAATTTTATACTACCCCAGCCTCCTGCTGGTCCAACCCAGGCTCCCTGCATAAGTAGATCATATTTTCAAGGAAAAAGACATGCATCTACCCTATTTAATCTCAGCCTCTTTTTCATAGTTCACAAAATGTCAGAGGCTCAGTCTCAAATTAGCTGTTCAGGTGAATACAGTAATTCTTTGAAGAATGCTTAAACAATTGACGGAGGTAGGTATTTTTTCAAGAGGAGAGGGGAAAAACACATAATTAATCGGTGCATAATTTATTAACAAATCAATCCCATTGCTGGAGGGGATGGTTTAGAATCACATTTTAAATGCCCAGACTTCACCACAACTGTAGGTTAAATCCCAGCAAAATAACTCATTCCTTCATTCTCCCAAGCAAGTAACCAGAGTACGTGCCAGTTATTGTCTGTGTATGTGCATGTGTTTTAATATAAATTGAATTAAAAATGAGCGGGTTGTGTCTGTACTTTGATGACAGCCTCTTGGCAGAGATCATAAGATTAGAGGTATGCTCTGCATCTGTGGCCAAAACTTCCCCTCCCTCTGCAGCAGTGCAACAAGCCGTTAAATACTTGCCAGTTGTGCTTGAATTCTTATGGGAGAAAAGAGCGGTGGGAAACTATGGCTGAAGGGCCCTGGATGAACTCTAGTTACATCTAACTAGGGACATAAATGTAACATTTAAGATTTATTAAGAAAGGGGCTATTGACTCCAATCCAACAAAGCACGTCAGTACATCCGTAACATTAAGCATGTGATTGGTCTCATAGAAGTCAGTATGGCTAGTCACGTGCTTAAATTTTAAGTACATGCTTAAGTGGTTTGCCTGGTTGAAGCCATACAACATGCAGCCTCTACATGGCTTAAATGAAGCTAGTCACAAAAGCAAGGTCTACAGGTAGTAAAAAATGACACAAATTGAATTGGGGCTAACTCTGAAGTGCTAACTAGGACATAGCTCTAATGACAGAGGTTGGTTTTGCATCCCTCCTGTTTCCTGCTCATATCAGGCTCAACGTCAGGCCTTGTAGCACAAAATACTTTCCAGATCCAAAAACGTGAGTAATGAAAATGGTTTAAATTGATTTTATACACCAAACAATATGGTAAATGGGGGAAGTTCTAGGTGCTCCGCATCTCTCAGGATCAAGACCTTTACCCCATAATAAGGGCTAATCACTTATCTGGTGTGCCTGCTTAGTAGCAGAAGTGTAAGAGGAGTCAGAACAGCACCTAATGTAAAGCAAAAATACCTCCCTGACTGCGGCTACTGTGAGTTACGAGAATCAGGTTGTATTGTTGCCCATAAAACCTTCCTCATACCTGCATAGTGCATGAACTGGTAAGAGAGATGATGCCCAATTTGCAACAGTTCTTTTCACTAGTAGTGGTTGGAAATAAGGGTTAGGCATAACCACTTACTATATACTAAAAACCTACCCCCCTATAGCAATTCAACCAATAGGAGCTCTGGATTTAGGCTGACCAACTTTTGTCATGTTCCCAATCACATGAAAAAAATTTAAAAGTTTTTAATTATCTATCTGCACACACATACATAGAGAATACACAATGGTGTGGGTGGGCATGAGTTTGGGTGGCTGCATTATTCATGAATGATGAATTTGTAAGTGAATGATGTACATCATTTCAAAAAAGTGCCCAGAAAGTCTTTATACCATACCACCATGTATCCTGTAGAGGCTACATATGATACAGAAAAACTGTTAATTGTAAATGTTTTAGAGCCCTGTTCTGCAAATTCTTACTATTCTTAAGCAAACTGCTACCTAGAGCAGTCCCATGGACTTCAGTGAGACTCTTCACATGTGAAGTGACTCTATTTTATGGCTCACGATAGCAATAACTCATATTAATGTATGAACAACTCACTGGGGGAGCATGAGTGGGATCTCTGCACCACACAGACCCCGTTGACTTTAGTGGTCCATCCACATGGAGATAGATTCAGGGTCAGGGCCCAAAACCATACTAGTTGGGTACATATTGTATATAAAACACAACTTGTATAACTGGCTGAGAAGTACTGTAGCAGTTCCCAAGAAATCTCTGCTGAAATCACATCTGCTTTTTAAATTGTCAGGCGTCAGAATAAATAAATACATAAAATATAATTTAAAAATCTATGCATACTTTTGTTGATTTAAAGAAGCAGTTCTCAAACTGTGGGTCAGGACCCCAAAGTGGGTCAGGACCCTGTTTTAATGGGGTCACCAGGGCTGGCTTTGATTTGCTGGGGCCAAAGCTGAAGCCCTGGGTGGTGGGGATCAGGTTACAAGCCAACCCACCCCACCCAGAGGAGTGGGGATCCAGAGGGCTCAAGATTCAGTTCCCCCTTCTGGGGTCATGTAGTCATTTTTGTTGCCAGAAAGGGGTCGCAGTGCAATGAAATTTGAGAACCCCTGATTTAAAGGAAAGAGACACAGATTGCTAAACAGATCCAGATCACCTAAGAAATCAAGCACTCAAGGGAAGAACATGTCTCCCTTGCTACCTGCTGTGGGTGATGACAGGGGAAATATGTAACAATGTTTACTTTCCCCAGTGGCAACCGTGCTGGTGTAAACAAGGTCGGAGACATTGTTTTAAGAAGAGCATTACACAGAGGCTGGCAAGGCAATTCCCTAAACTAAATCTTTCAACAATGACCTATTCCTCTTCCTGGATCCACTGGAAAGTGTTAGCCAGGTACAGTGCGCCAAATTAAGGGTTAAAAAGAAAATCTGGTCTTCATACTTTTTTGATTTTGTGAGCATGAATCTCTTTCATGGAACAGCTGTCAAGTCAGCCAACGAAACAGGTCTGCTGAGGTCTCCTGATAATACCAACTGCTGTTGTTCATGTATCCTCAGTGACAGCAGCAAGATGAAAATTGAAATGAATCACTCTACAAATGAGACACTTTTCTGCTTTGACTTTCCAAATGTGACAGTGTTGTTTGTTTTCTCAGTCAGCAACATTTAAAAACATTAGAAGGCTCTAATGTCAGAAAGTTGCTCCGGAAGGGAGGGCAGCATCCAAAAGCCAAAGTGAGGAGGGGGGAATCTGCATTACAATTCTTTCAAGCGGTATATACAATTTCTGTCCATTAGCAGGTCTGCTAAACTGAACCCAACAACATTCCTACTTGATACAACCTACTGCAGAGTCTAAACGGCAAGTATTCGTGTTCCACATCTCTCTAGAAGCCATTTATCAATACTCTAACTGTGCAGCCGTTTTAAAACACTGGTTCTCACCCTAAGAAGTACCTCAACTCTCACTGACTGAGCAGGAATAGTAGTGCAGACACACTGGAGCCTCACTGTGCTGTTAATAGTGAAACAAAAGACAATCCGGGCCCCCAAAACCTGAAAATGACTATGACGTAGAATGGCAGTGCAGAGGGAGAATACAAGGCAGAAAGTAATCAGAACACACTGACATGTACATAATGAACACATTGGAAATGTGGGTCAATTTTGCCTGTTTATTTTGTTGTAGAAAGGAAATAAAATATGTTTTTCAAGTGTCAGAAGCTATTCAGCAAGTCAGGGGCTAATAATTGAAAAAAAAGTCAGGATTTCATCAATCAAAATTTTAAATATAAATTTGCCCTATTATAGCACCTTCCAGCTGACAAGCTAAAAGTGCTGTCGAAATTTTAATGAAATTCAGCTTCCTAACATATCGGTAAGACAAGTGCTTTTATCTCCATTTTACAAAAAGAGAAACTGAGGCATCCACAGAACTCCAGTAACTGACTTTCTCATTTTCTGAAAAATGTATCTAGGAACAAAAATCAGAACTAAAGTTGTATAGAACAATCTGATACATTCCTGAACTATTCCATTAAAAACTGGCAAACCGTACTGGAAAAGAGAAAGATGTTTTTTATACATACGTTAAATTGTTTAGTTTAAAAAAAAAATCTGATGAATAAGGAAAATGATACCTTGATTTCCCGTACATTACTTGAGGCAGGAGATACAGTGAACAGCTCAGATCAGTTCTCCTGTTAATGCAGGGGGAGTTACTGTCAGTAGCATAAATATATTAATTGCTTATTCATCAATTGAAGACTAGATGCAAAATTTATGGAAGTGTCTAAGAGACTTGGGAACCCAAGTTCCATTGAAGTTCAATGGGACGTGGAGTGAAATTTTCAAATGCACCGACCACCTAAGACTCATTGATTTTCAGTGGAACTTAAGTCTCACAGGTGTATTGAAAATTTTACTCTTAGGGCCAAAATTTACCCCCATTTTCATGAGCATGCCCACAAAGGCCACACTAACCAAACAGCCAAACTCAGAAACTTCCCCTTCTCACAATTCCTGGGTATGCAGGTGCCAGGACAAGCAGCAAAGAATCATGTGGCACCTTATAGACTAATAGACGTTTTGGAGCATGAGCTTTCGTGGGTGAATACCCACTTCATCACACGCATCTGGTACCACAGGATTCTTTGCTGCTTTTACAGATCCAGACTAACACGGCTACCCCTCTGATACCAGGTGCCAAGAGTGAAGCCTCCACAGAATCCAATTATGATTGAATTATTAATACTAGTACTTTGTGCTTACATCACTTTCAGTCTGAGTGTCAAAGTCCTTTACAAATATGAATTAAGCCTCAAAACACCCTGTGAGTGTCCCCATAGTTACCAATGAAGGAAGCGAGGTTCACCAATTTGCCCAATTTCACTCAGAAAATTTATGGCAAAAGCAGAAATAGTACCTAGGAACTCCAGGCTCTTACTGTTGTTCCTGTACCTCTAGGATATCTTTACTACCCTAAGTTTCTTTTATTGTTTTCTGATCTTAGAAGACTGGGCAAATTATCATCAATTATCTAGATAAGTGAAGAGTTGAGATCTTTATCGCCTGTACCCTGAACTAGACTGCAGGTTAATTTGGAAGAACTGATCCTTTGGTGCACTTACTAGTCTTCTGTAAAACTGAATCATATGCAGAGTTGGTAGAGATGCCTATAGTTAAAGCTGTCTAACTCTTCCCATTATGAGACCTTGTACTGAGTTGCTAATAAAAGTCTGCCACACTTTAAGCATTTAGGCTGAAAGTTTCCATGCTGGCTGCCTCAGGCTGAATTTTTTTTTCTAAGTCTCAGCGAAAAATGGTCCAGCCATTTCCAAGAATGATATGGGTGGGGGAAGTAATTTTGCCAGTGTTGAACATTGTCCCCAGGTATTACATTGAAGAGTTCTAGAGGTGTCCAAGCTTTGGGAGAAGAACTTGAAAGTTGGAGGTTGAAGAAATGCTTGTTGCTGTTCTCATGAAAATCCACCCATATTTAGCCACTGGACTCCCACTGAATTTGTTTGTTGTTTTGACTCTGAGTGTTTAAATCAATGTGAGTTTAGAATAGTTAGCAGCTCACAGAATCAGGCTCCTTATATATATATATATATATATATATATATATATATATATATATATATATATATATATATATATATATATTCTCCATAGAACAATGGACTACATAAAGCCCTTACCAAATGATTGACAATACTTCTGAGAGCACAGTCTCAATTCTAGATTCCATGGAGCAAAACTCCTCTGAATTCCAGTGCCCAAGGAATACCCAGTATGTACTCTGTTGAAGTATTCTATAATCATATGTACTGTGCTAGGGGTAAAAATGTTCCCAAAAATGTAAGCTACAAAAACCAAAGTAAACAGTAATGAGAAGTCCCAGAATGAACTCAATGCTTCTGAAGTTTCCTATCAATCAGTCATTTCACATCTCTTCCCAAAGAAAACAGACACAATGCCAAGTGGATTGGACTGAAGAACTTGGGGATCTAAAGGTGGAGGAGGCCTGGAACTACTTCAAGTCAAAGTTGCAGAAACTATCAGAAGCCTGCATCCCAAGAAAGGAAAATAAATTCATAGGCAGGAGTTGTAGACCAAGCTGGATGAGCCAGCATCTCAGAGAAGTGATTAAGAAAAAGCAGAAAGCTTACAAGGAGTGGAAGATTGGAGTGATCAGCAAGGAAAGCTACCTTATTGAGGTCAGAACATGTAGGGATAAAGTGAGAAAGGCCAAAAGTCATATAGAGTTGGACCTTGCAAAGGGAATTAAAACCAATAGTAAAAGGTTCTGTAACCATATAAATAAGAAGAAAACAAAGAAAGAAGAAGTGGAACTGCTAAACACTGAGGATGGAGTGGAGGTTAAGGATAATCTAGGCATAGCCCAATATCTAAACAAATACTTTGCCTCAGTCTTCAATGAGGCTAATGAGGAGCTTAGGGATAATGGTAGGATGACAAATGGGAATGAGGATATGGAGTTAGATATTACCACATCTGAGATATAAGCCAAACTCGAACAGTTTAATGGGACTAAATTGGGGGGCCCCGATAATCTTCATCCAAGAATATTAAAGGAACTGGCACATGAAATTGCAAGCCCATTAGCAAGAATTTGTAATGAATCTGTAAACTCAGGGGTTGTACTATATGACTGGAGAATTGCTAACATAGTTCCTATCTTTAAGAAAGGGGAAAAAAGTGATCCAGGCAACTACTGTCCTGTTTGTTTGACATCTGTAGTATGCAAGGTCTTGGAAAATATTTTGAAGGAGAAAGTACTTACGGACATTGAGGTCAATGGTAATTGGGACAAATTACAACATGGTTTTACAAAAGATAGATCGTGCCAAACCAACCTGATCTCTTTCTTTGAGAAGGTAACAGATTTTTTTAGACAAAGGAAACGCAGTGGATCTAATTTACCTCAATTTCAGTAAGGCATTTGATACGGTTCCACATGGGGAATTATTAGCTAAATTGGAAAAAGATAGGGATCAAATGAAAATTGAAAGGTAGATAAGGAACTGGTTAAAGGGGAGACTACAACGGGTCATACTTAAAGGTGAACTGTCAGCCTGGAGGGAAGTTACTAGTGGAGTTCCTCAGGGATCAGTTTTGGGACCAGTCTTATTTAATCTTTTTATTATTGACCTTGGCACAAAAAGTAGGAATGTGCTAATAAAGTTTGTGGATGACACAAAGCTGGGAGATATTGCCAATACAGAGAAGGACTGGGATATCATACAGGAAGATCTGGATGACCTTGTAAATTGGAGTAATAGTAATAGGATGAAATTTAATAGTGAAAAGTGCAAGGTCATGCATTTAGGGATTAATAACAAGAATTATTGTTATAAGCTGGGGACACAACAGTTGGAAGTAACAGAGGAGGAGAAGGACCTCGGAGTATTGGTTGATCACAGGATGACTATGAGCCTCCAATGTGATATGTCCGTGAAAAAAGCTAATGCGGTCTTCGGATACATCAGGCGAGGTGTTTCCAGTAGAAATAAGGAGGGTGTTAGTACTGTTATAGAAGGCACTAGTGAGACCTCATCTGGAATATTGTGTGCAGTTCTGGTCTCCCATGTTTAAGAAGGATGAATTCAAACTGGACTAGGTACAGAGAAGGGCTACTAGCATGATCCAAGGAATGGCAAACCTGTCTTATGAAAGCAGCAAAGAGTCCTATGGCACCTTATAGACTAACAGACGTTTTGGAGCATGAGCTTTCGTGGGTGAATACCCACTTCATCACAAAAGCTCATGCTCCAAAACCTCTGGTAGTCTATAAGGTGCCACAGGATTCTTTGCTGCTTTTACAGATCCAGACTAACATGGCTACCCCTCTGATACTGTCTTATGAAAGGAGACTCAAAGAGCTTGGCTTGTTTAGCCTAACCAAAAGCAGGCTGAGGGGAGATATGATTGCTCTCTACAAATATGTCAGAGGGATAAATACCAGAGAGGGAGAGGAATTATTTAAGCTCAGTACCAATGTAGACACAAGAACTAATGGATATAAACTGGCCATCAGAAAGTTTAGACTTGAAATTAGATGACAGTTTATAACCATAAGAGGAGTAAAGTTCTGGAACAGCCTTCCAAGGGGAGTAGTGGGGGCAAAAGACATCTCTGGCTTCAAGACTAAGCTTAATAAGTTTATGGAGGGGAGGGTATAATGGGATATCCTAAATTTTGGCAATGAATTGGTCTTTGACTATTAGTGGTAAATATGCCCAATGGCTTGTGATGGGATGTTAGATGGGGTGGGGTGTGGCCTGCATTGTGCAGGAGGTCAGACTAGATGATCGTAATGGTCCCTTCTGACCTTAAAGTCTATGATTCTATGATCTGGCAGCTGTCCAATATTGCCAACTATCACCAAACTAATTAACTCACCTGTGGAATTCTCAGTCCATAACTTGCACAGCCTGCTATATGGAAAAAAAAGTGCAGGTTTCACCCATTGAATCAGATAGAAAAGATTGTATACAGTAGTCCACTACCATATGAATATTCTTCTCTCTATGTGTAGGGATGGACATCACCATGTGTTCAGTGAAACCAAAGTGAATTGAAGTTAGACAAAAAGTCATTTTATATGTATCATCATGGGTCAACAACAGGGTTTAAATCTAGGGCCTTTAGTAATGCCCCGGTCTCTTGAGCTGAAACAGTAACACTGTTAGATGGTACCAGAAACATGCTGTTATCCCTTTCTATTTATTAATTTCATTTGGGGGGTTATTTTTAGCAATTTTTGATTCTATATAGATATCAAAAAGTGCTATATAGATGTTAAAGAGTGCTATGTTAAAGCACACTGAGAAACCTACAGTGTGCACTAGAAGGATTTAAATAGACCAGTTAATGTGCAACACGTTACTGCACTTTAGAAATCACCCCACACCCGATCTGCTATTGTCCACATTACGTTAATATAGACAAGCTATTAGACACAAGCCAAGAAGCAGGAACATTGCCTATATAAATACACTGTACTGGGAAAGGGGTGATAGCAACACAAAATGAGTATATGATTAATACAGAATTAATTTTTTTTAATCCGGGATGGTTTATTGGTTAAAACCTAAAACCAGAAACCCTAGTTATAAAGCTCCATTTCAAGCCCTACAGGGTTGTGAAATATCAGACATTGATTTCATAACATTTAAAGATGTACAAAAGTAGTCACTGCTACAGGACTGAATCTTCCCTTTCTCGAGTTTGATGCTGTTGTAATTTTAGCATAACATTTCACATTTGAGAGAAGAGAAAACAGGTTAATTTTAAAATATAAAGTTGGTTGTTTGAAGTGGCTAAGTGGAAAGTCAGAATAAATCTTGAGCATATGGGTTAAAGGAAAGAAGCAACCAAAAATGAATAATAAATAATTTATCACATAGGTCCATGTGATGTAGGGTTATCACCCAAATATACACGTGTGCTATCCGTGACATACATTGTAGAACCAATTGATACATTTATGTGGGTGCGCACACGAACACAAATACAATTTGTAAGTTGAAATTAAAGGCCTTTTCTATCTGAAAGCATTAGAGCAGACTGCATTTCATCAGTACTCTGAAAAATAACATGCCTGCTTAGTTTGCACAATTGCTAGTGCATAGATTTTGTGCATTGCATTTCAGTGACACTGAACAATGGATAAATAGCATAGCCGTAGTCCATTGAAATGGCATGCCTGGTGTTATCTGCAAGCCTCTACATAGCAGTTAACAGATGTGAATTGGTGTTTGCTACTATACATTTCCTGCTGTGTGGTCCTTTGTTCACTGCATGATGCTTCCCTGTTCTAGAATACCTGCTAAATCAGTCAGTCTTGCTTTGACCATTTGTACATCATTCTAATGTCTTGTACTATGTTTATTTTTGAAGCAATTCATGAAATCAATGTAATTCTCTCTTGTATATGGCACCTAGATACTGCATTAGAAATACAATAGAAAGATAAAAAATTGAATCTTTCGCAGCACACTGTATTCCTAGGAGCCTTGGATAGCCAGGGTGATCTCTTAATTAGCACATTTCTCTTTCTACCAGAGTGTGCCAGTGGAAAGGACATGACTATATATAAAATATACAGAAGCTTTCCAAGGCTTTATATTGTGAACATCTTGGGGTTCAGGAATCAGCTGTTAAGCTTTGCTATTATGATGCTGTTAGAGCCCTTAAATGATAGGTGCCTGAACTACCAGGCTGCATTGATTCTACGCTATAAATGGATCAATTAGTGTATACATCAACTTTCTGTGCGATGGCATAATATACACTGATTCTGATCCCCACAGTAAATTACAGAGTTTAAACTGGTCTGACAGATCACAATCTGGCCCACTGAATACATGTGTTAGCCTTGTTCATTTTCTCTGCAGTTTTATATACACAGAATTCTCTTAAGTGATACACCCTGGTGGAAAGGGAAATGTGCTGGATAAGCAGTCATTCTGGATATCAGAGGATCAAAGGAATATATGTTTATAATAAGAATACAGACTTTTTGTGTGTGATATAATGGGGCTTACTGGAAGGACTAAAATGTCCCTAAAAGTTTCAGTTTGAGGAGTTATGTTTTTATTTACAGGTTACAAGGAATGTAGATATGTGAATCTTAAATTACTGAGGAGTAAAATAAACGGGAGTGAGAGATTGGGCAATATATTGTGACACTGACATTATCCACAAGCATAACAAGATTATTTTGTTGCTAGCAATATTCAATTCTATGTAGTACAGAAATACAAATTTCACCAAACAACTAATTCAATACTTAGCACACAGGAATCCTAGTTTCTTAAAGGAATAGAGGAATAGTATTAAAGGAATTCAAGAGAGTATATTAAATGAAATACGCTCTTTGCAAATGTTCTGATATATATAAGCATTATTTCATTAAACAAAATTGCAGCCACCAATTGTATAAAGAATAAGCAGAGTGTAAAAGGTTGCTGGGTCAAAAGTGACTGTGATTTCATTCTAAAAAGATCAGCACGTCTTTATTTCTGTCCTTCTCTCTTCTTATTTGTTTGTTGTTATTGTTGTCTTCTACTTTGCCTTTGATGCATAGGTGGTAAAATGACTTGTGGTCACTTCCATTTAGGCGACCTAGGCGGTTGCCTATTGCGCCAGGATTTGGGAGGGGGGCAGACTGCTCCAGTGGACCTCCCGCAGGCGTGCCTGCGGAGGGTCCGCTGGTCCCACGGCTCCGGTGGAGCATCCGCAGGCACGCCTGCGGCACGTCCACCAGAGCCGCGGGACCAGCAGACCGTCCGCAGGGAAGCCTGCAGGAGGTCCACCGGAGCCGCGGGACCGGCGAGCTGGCCCTGCACCTAGGGCGCCAAAAACCCTGGTGCCGCTCCTGCTTGTGGTAAAAAGTTATAAATGAGCTACTGCCCCAAAATCACATAAAAATACATCATACTCACAGTCCTATCATATTCTGAAAGGAGATCTTTCGAGGAGCTTTGTTATTTGCTGCTAATTGTTTCTCTATTCTGTTGTTACTACAACAGTTTGTTGTTCTGAAGAGCTGCTGACTTTTGTGTGTGTTGTACTGACTACAGATCACTTTTCACAAATTAAGGAGCAGGTAGCTTTGTTGTGCATCCATTCTTGTGAACATTAGCAGAAGCAATTAACATTTGATATGATTATTTATCACAAGAATAGTTATTACAAATACTAATATAATATAAGAATGGCGATACTGGGTCAGACCATGGTCCATCTAGCCTAGTATCCTGTTTGCCCACAGTAACCAATGTCATGTGCTTCAGAGAGAATGACCAGAACAGGTAATCATCTAGTGATCCATCCCCTGTCATCCACTCCCACAGACTCACTGACCATGGGGTTGCATCCCTGAATATCTTGAATAATACCCATTGATGGACCTATTCTCCATGATCTAATACTTTTTGAACCCTTGCCATAGTTTTGGCCTTCACAACATCCCTGGCAATAAGTTCCACAGGTTGATTGTGCGTAGTGTGAAGAAGTAACAGCAGATGTGATTTCAGTTTACAAGAAATTCTACAAGGAGGATGAAATATTGGCAATTGTTGTTTGTTACATTTGGCTTAGTATAAATTCACATTAAATACAATTTTAAATGCATAATTTTGTTTTCTCCACTTTGCTCCCAGATGGATGTTTTTGTCTTTTGTTAGCTCACTGTTTAAATGCAGTAAATAGTCATAACTTCTAGCTAATGGTAAAATGAGCAAATCACTCAATAATGCCAAATATTGCTGCTTCACTTGTCAAACACATTTTGATATCAAAAACTGCTAGTGTGTTTTTTAGAGTCAAGGGCCCATTGTCCTTGCTCACTGGCTTTACAAACAAAATGTTCCTTCTAGTTTCGTATTGGAAAATATTTGTTCAGAAAAGTTTATTTTTTGCAAAAGAATGTTCCTGCCATATGGTCTAATTACTGATACGTCAATCAGACACGTTCCGTTAGCGAAGGATGTTTGCCTGTCCTATGTTATCCATACAAATCTTTGAATTCTCTGTTTGCATTTTTGGACAGCTTCTTTCAGACATATGTGTTTGCTGATACCAAACTGCTAAATAGATCAATAATGTGTCCGTCTTTGTGCCAAGAGTAACACAAGGAAGGGTGTTCCAGCATTAATCAAGTTATATGATTGACAAGTAATCATTGCTTAGCCAATGTTCAGTCGTCCATTGATAAGATTACCTTTTCTTTCAAGTAGATGTTAGAAAGTGAAAAGATAACATCAGAGCTACCTCTCTTACATGTTCATTTATAGCTGTGCTTGCACTCTACTTCTAAGCCAATCACCTTATTCATCTGTTATACTTTGGGGAATATATAACTAAATATAGTTCTTCATAAATTCCTACATCCAATTTAAAAAAACAAAGACCCACCACACCCTCCAATAGTTACCTTCAATGGACTATCGGAATAAAACTGTTGCAGGCACACTGATAAAATTTAGCTGGCTCAACTCCTTGATCCATAATTCAGGTAGTTACACTGCCTAAGTGCCAAATTTGGTGCCCAAAACTGATTATGTGGGTAAAATAATGGGGCACTCAAAGTCCAGATAAGGGCTGTTCTCTGTAACAAACACCAAGCCTCTGTGACAGAAAATCAATGCATGAAATCACATCAAAACATCCTTGCCTTCTAATTGCAGAGATAAAACGGCACAAGAATCTTTCTAGGCTGCCAAAGAGTGGTGTCTCTCACTGAAAGTACCGCACATTTCTTGCAATCTCACTATTTAATTCAGAAAAGGTGAGGAACAGGCAGAACATTTTATCAAAAGTTAATAACTGTATTTCCACCCCTCTGCTCTCTGCTCCCCCTGCTCATACACATAAAATGTGAGTTATTTATAGACACCATATTCAGGGCTGCACTTGAGATTTACAGGGCTTGGAACAAAATGGGTTTTCCTAGTCCAGGTTTTCACCAACTCCCTCCTGCTGTTTTCCTCACCTGTGTTGTCTCCAGTCCCCCATTCCTTCCTCCTTTCCTTTTTCTTTCTTTCTTTAAACCACTTGTGGGACTTAGCAAATACAATTTATTTTAAAATATGTCTAGAAAGCATATTTTTTTTTATTCTTGAGTTTACATTTTTCTGATCTAACAGCTCCCAAGGGAGCTAGGTTCAGCACAGGAGCCAAGTAAGCAGGTACCTTATTTTGGGATAGCACTCATGAGACAGAAGCAACATGGACCCAGGGTGTCCTTGTTTCTGTATGGTTCTCCAGACACCGAAGAAAATGGTACACAGCATTACTGTATGTGCACACCTCTCATATAACCACTCCCCACAGCCACTGCCTCCCTCCTTATTCTGTCTACCCAACTCTTTGATTCACCCAGTAGTATCCCTGTCCATTACTAATTCACATATCTTTCCATCACATACTATTTATCCCTCAGAGTCATCTCACACACTGTTACACTCACCCCACACAGTCATCCCCCCCAAAACAAAGAGACCTCCCAACACACACTCTCCTATTCATCCCCCTTGCATTCACCCTTCCACAATGATCTATACCACCTTCCCTCTGCTACTCAGCCTCCCTCAGTCCCTTCCACCACCCCCATCACTTGACATAACTAGAATCTTACCTTGAAGGGGGTTTTTTTGGTTTGGAAGTTTCCTTAGGAGGGGTATTGTTATTTAAAATATTATTAATGATACTGATTGTTATATTTTCTTCTAATAGAGAAAAATATTTTTCTGTCAATAGAAATGTGATCTAAAGCGATATGTTAGTCAACGAAACATCACACAAGACAAAACAGTGATGGAATAAAATACTGCACAGCTGGGGCTCATCACCTCTGGACAGCTCAGCCAACTCTGCCAGAGCGGTCATTTGTCAGTGAAATGCTCTTTGTAAACTGCAGACCATTGGCCTTTTCTTGGAATTAAGATTACTCTTTTTTTCATTTCTAAGTAGGGTGACCAGATAGCAAGTGTGAAAAATCAGGACATTTTTGGGGGACAGTTGTGGGGGTATGGTTGCATATGGCCCTAATATCGGGACATCTGGTCATCCTATCTCTAAGTGACATGCAGAGTTTATAAAAAGCATTGGAGTCAATGGACTTTCACTCTAAATACCTCCTCAGCAAAGACTCCTATAAGACCCACATGGTAATTCACCGACACTCTTGGGTCAAAATCTTGTATTGTTCAGAACCTTCTCCTCATGCACCCTTGAACTCTGTAGTTATTAATTATTATTTGTATTACTGTAGCATCTAGGAGCCCTAGTCATGGAGCAGCACCCCACTCTGACAGCTGTTGTAGAAACAAAAGATTCCCTGCCCACAAGAGGTTGCAATCTAATGTGCCAAGCTCTCCCTTTTCACCACTCTCAGAGGAGCTCTCAGACTACAGTGCTCACAAACTCCTCCTACACATAGTTTATAAGCTGTGCAGGGAAACATAGACAGTTTAATGTTAATGGAAAATACCAAAATCCAGTATGTTTTATGAACAAATAAAGCAGTAAAACAATAGTTTTCAGTGAAGATAAATATTTAAAACAAATCTGAAGCCTTCAAATTGAGACTTTTTTTATATGAGAGAATGCACGTTAGAACAAGTTTCAGAAAGTGAAATACCACCAGTTATTTTAAGATTTGCAGCTTGAAAATAGCTAAGTGACCTCAGACTGTCAGACATAAGACTAAACATGCAAACTGGCATTGGAATGTAGTCAGTGAACAAGATTCCTAATAGCCAGGAATGCTAAGACGACACAGAAACCTCTATGTACATGTAATCCACCTGTTGGTATATGAAAGAGTACAGTGAGTGACATTATATTTCACAGCCCTTTGGAGGTATAAAAAATATTTGCAGGTTAGGCCTGAATATTTTGCACCTGTAAAATGACAGGCAGGAGGAAATCAGATTAGTCACACCTCAGTTACACTTATCAAGAGGCCATCCTGAATTTTACCCCTTAAGCATTCTGTAACATTTTCATAATGGAGAGGGACACATTTACAAAGGAGTGTGCATTGCACATGCCTGCAAAAATTATATACACCTATTGTAGCCATGCAAACCTGCGCTCCTACGCAAAGCAGTAATTATGTATCTAGTTATACATTTGTGCATGTGGCTACCTGTAAATGCACACTTGCATTAAAAATACATGTGTTTGTGGGTAAAAGGAGAACATGTTTCATTTTTCTGGCAACGCTGTTGAAAACCTCTGGAAAACCTGGTCTGTAACATTTTTGCTTCAGTAGCTTTAAAAAAAGAGAGACATCTATTTCACTTGAAATCAAAGAATGGACAACAAAATCTGATTCATGTAAAGTAATATTCATATATTTTAAACAGTCTCAACTGTCCAAGCACAGTGCAGTTGCTACAATAATGAATTTTAGGAATGGGAGACATTTTAGATCCTACTATGCTCTCGAGACTTTGTTTCAAATCTTGGTATGTCATTAAACTGGGAATAGAAATTATTAGCAGCACATTTCTGGATGTTGACTCACTTGGCAGGAGCACTTTGTCTGGAGAAAGTAGTTAAAGGGGGGAAGTAGTAAGGAGGGAATTATAGGCACTTTGCACCACTGAACTAGCACACACTGTAGCAATGAGGGCAACACTCTCTGTGCTATACTACAGCGATGGCTGCAGCACTGGACTGTTGTTGTTGGCCACTGTGGTATGTAAAGTGCAGTAGCTCAATACAATGCTTTCAAATAAAATTAAGGGAGAAATCTCAGCTTATTTTAATTACCTTAAAATGTATTTCTGTTTTCTGTCAAAAGAACAATAATCCACTTTCCGGAGAACATCCTACTCCACCTATAGCCACAGGTCATGGGAATCCAGTCATTTGTTTTCCTCCAACTTTTTCTTTCACACACATTAAGACAAACATGTCCTTTGGACAGGAAAAAGGGGAGACCAACGCTCTTTCTAATGTTCTTCCAGCAGGTGCTTCTACAAGTTGCACCTTTATCCCTTCTGCCTTCCTCATAATACAGCTGAACCCCTTCCTCTATGGATAAGTCATCGTCCATCCTTTGTATGGAGGGCCCACCATGGACACACTTGATTTCATGTACCTCAGCCTTTGGAAGACTACCCTGCTGAGGAACCATCACCCATCGATGATTTAGATAATGGCATACAAAGTACACGTATAAAGTTTACGGATGATACCAAGCTGGGAGGGGTTGCAAGAACTTTGGAGAATAGGATTAAAATTCAAAATGATCTGGACAAACTGCAGAAATGGTCTGAAATAAATAGGATGACATTCAATAAGGACAAATGCAAAGTACTCCATTTAGGAAGGAACAATCAGTTGCACACGTACAAAATGGGAAATGACTGCCTAGGAAGGAGGACTGTGGAAAGGGATCTGTTGCAAAAAAAGCAAACATCATCCTGGGATGTATAAGCAGGAGTGTTGTAAGCAAGACATTGGAAGTAATTCTTCCGCTCTACTCTGCATTGATTAGGCCTCAGCTGGAGTACTGTGTCCAGTTCTGGGTGCCACATTTCAGGAAAGATGTGGACAAATTGGAGAAAGTCCAGAGAAGAGCAACAAAAATGATTAAAGATCTAGAAAACATGACCTTTGAGGGAAAACAGAAAAAAAGGGTTTGTTTAGCTTGGAAAGGAGAAGACTGAAAGGGGGCATGATCCCAATTTTTCAAGTGACTAAAAGGTTGTTACAAGGAGGAGGGAGAAAATAGTTCTTCTTAAACTCTGAGGATAGGACAAGAAGCAATGGGCTTAAATTGCAGCAAGGGAGGTTTAGGTTGGATACTAGTAAAAACTTCCTAACTGCCAGGGTGGTTAAGCACTGGAATAAATTGCCTAGGGAGGTTGTGGAATCTCCATTGTTGGAGATTTTTAAGAGCAGGTTAGACAAACACCTGTCAGGAATGGTCTAGTTAATACTTAGTCCTGCCATGAGTGCAGGGGACTGGATTAGATGACCTCTCAAGGTCCTTTCCAGTCCTATGATTCTATGTGGGAGGCAGGGCCTAAAGAAAGCTTTCCTTCCCTTGGGAGCACCTTCACTAGCCCCCAAAATCTCCTTCCTCTCCTATCTCACTGGAGGCCAATGTGGAGAAACGTCCATTCTGCCACTGAGGGCCCATGTCAAACACTCCATGAGCCTCCAGTAGGAGGCTAAACAACTCAAACCTCTCCCTGCTGGTGTGTGTAGAGAGAGGACGACTCTCGACCTGCCAGAACCAGCCCTTTGTAGTTGAATGAAGCTAAAAAGCACAGTGTGACTGAGCTAAAAGTCACTTCATATGTAAAGATATCCTTCCCACCACATAGACAAATCAAGTCACCATTTCACAGCACTGCATCCCAGGCCATAGTAAAAATATCAAAACCAATTATCAGAATAAACCAGAAAACTATAAATCTGCACAGATTTTTTTTTTAATTCAGAGATGTGTGCGTTACTGTACTTTGAAAGATGTAATTCTAATAAAGTTTTATATGTAACTGATGTGAAAAACCTTCTTGGATTGAAATTTTAATCAGCAATTCCTTGCAAATTGCTTTAAAAATTTGAGACAATAAAAAAAACCCCAACTAACGTCCCTGCCCCCCACTCAGCCAACTGAGCAGAACGTACAATGAAGTGCTATCGGAATCAGTGCCTGCTTTGGAATACAGCTACCAAAGCTGCAGCATCCATGCTGTAGACAATTAGAGCCTACCCTGCAGTCCCAACTTAGTGAAGTTGATGGGAGTTTTGCCTGAAATTGGTTCAGTGCATCTAGCAATGTGAAGCTGTCATGAATATCTTAAAGTAAAGGAGTTAGAATAGCCTAATAAACTTGAGTAAATCTAATCTAAGAATTTCATGGGACATTTTTGAAAGGGTCATAAAACAGAGAAGAAAAGGCTGGAAAGCAGCATGAAAAGAACTTTTTCTAAAGCAACCTCTCCCCCACACACATACACACTCAGACGCTTGATCTCTCTCTTCAGAGTGATTCGATTTGCCTGGTGTGGTGAAGTCAGAGAATAATAAAGAGCCGGCACGTATAGTACATGTGCAATAGTAAGTCGACCCTCCACTTTGGCAGGAGGTAGAGTAAGGAGCCAGTGGCTAATGGGAAGGTAACATAGTCACTGACAAGTGGGAGAGGTTCACACCAGATAAGATTTCAGCAGTGCAGAAAGAGGGAGTACTGCAGAATAGCCTAACCAAAGTAAACAGGAGTAGAAGTGAATTTTCCAGTGGTACTCTATGAACTAGTGTATCAATCAAAGTGCTCACACTGGGCCTGTTATACTTCATAATTTGGACCAGGGGTGGCCAACCTATGGCTCTGGAGCCACATGCGGCTCTTCATAAGTTAATAAGTGTCTCCTTCTATAGGCACTGACTCCAGGACTGGGGCTTCAGCCGCCAACTTCCCAATGTGCCATGGGGTGCTCACTGCTCAACCCCTGGCTCTGTCCCAGGCCCTGCCCCCTTCCCACCCCTTCCCACTCCCTCCCCTGAGCCTGCAGTGCCCTCGCTTGTCCCCCTCCCTGCCCAAGAGCCTCCTGCAGACCACAAAACAGCTGATCGGGAGGTGCGGGGAGGGAAAGGGAGGCATTGATCAGCAGGGCTGCCAGTGAGCAGGAGGCACTGGAAGCGAGCTGCTGGGGGGGCTGCTGATGTATTACTGTGGCTTTTTGGCAATCTACATTGTTAAATTCTGGCTCCTTCTCAGGCTCAGGCTGGCCACAGGAGTGGCACCAGGGTTTCTGATGCCCTAGGCGGACGGCCATTTTGCTGCCCCCCGCGGGTCCGGTGGACCTACCGCAGTCATGCTGCAGACAGTCCGCTGCTGGAAGGGCTCCGGTGGAGCTGCTGCAGTGATGCCGGCGGGCGGTCCGCTGGTCTAAAGGCTCTGGTGGACTTGCCGCAGGCATGACAGCGGTAGGTCCGCCGGAGCCTTTGGACCAGCGCACCGTCCGCCAAAATGACTGTGGCAGCTCCACCGGAGCCTTTCCAGCAGCGGACCGTCCACCGGCATGACTGCGGTACGTCCAGCGGACCTGTGTGCCGCCCCCCCGGCAAAATAGCGGCCCCCAAAAATTCTGGCGCCCTAGGCCATTGCCTAGGTCGCCTAAATGGTAGCGCCGGCCCTGGTTGGCCACCCCGATTCAGACTATTGCAGAAACACGCATCTGTACAGATGACTGGAAAGTAGATAATGTAACGCTGATTTTTAAAAAGGGCTCCAGAGAAGATCCTGGCAATTTCAAGCTGGTGAGCCTAACTTCAGTACTAGGCAAAGCAGTAGAAAAATAGTAAAGAACAGAATTATTATCAGACACATAGATAAATACAATTTGTTGGGAAAGAGTCATCCTGACTTTTGTAAAGGGAAACCATGCATTAGAAATCTTTGCAGGTGTCAACAAGCATGTGGATAAGGTTGAACACTGAAATGACGTAACAGCAGAAGGACAACACCAAGTTCAAAAAGGCTGAGTACCAAGTGGAAACTTGGTGAGGTTTAGGAAAAGCTTAGTGTTTGATCCTACTGCAGACAACTGATCCAAAGAATTAAAAAAAAAAATCCAACAAGACATTCATCCCCATGCCTTAGATAGAACTAATCTCAATCACCATTAGAGCAAAACATTCTCCCATACCCTGACATGAAAGGACATTCTAAGCATATCCCATAGTCAATTGTGAAGAATAGCTAAATAGGCTAAACCAAGCTCATGCAAACCCATGGAGATATATATAGATATATAGATATATACACACTGTATGAGATAATTTGGGAACATAAGCAGAAGTTTCTGTACCTTTGAACAAGGAAGTTGAATTCTATCTCTTTTCTTTTTCTGATAACTGTCTGCTTCAGACACTAAGTGGACAATCTCATAAATGAAGGTCATAAAACAGAGTAGGGCTTGGCAAAGATACATCAACATCTAAATGCGCTATCGCAGATGGCAGTTAACTATGGAATACCTCAGTCTAAAGGCTTTAAGTATATTTCATATAAATACACTATGTTTAAAAAACTACCAGCTTGATTATCAAGTTCAAAGGTTGCACACTATTGTGCATGGTATTAACTGTCAATGACATTTATTTAACAACATACAATTCATCACAGAAGTTAATAACTCATTGTAGTGTTAATAAAATAGATAAATTACTAAGACAACCCACTGACAATGTTGGAAAGTCACATTATTCCTTCTTTCACAACTAACTCTGTAAATAAGTTAGCCTAGTTGATTGCTTCCTTTTTTTCCTGATCTAGGCCTAAAGCATGATTGATAATATAGTATCGAATTCCTACCTTAATAACTGTACTAAATATTTATGAGTTAACAGATACTTTTATTATTATGTAAAGAAATTGGAGATCATATTTTTGTGCAAATTTCATCTTTTTATGCTGAAAATATCAGGGAATATTAAATATTTGAATTTTCACTGCATTAAAGGTTTTAAAGTTCATCAATAATTAGTTCAATCAGGTGCCAAATGATTCAATTCCCAGGGGACCTATAATCTTGCATGTATTATGGCAAGATTCCAGAGACTGAATATAGAATATAATTAGTATAAACCCATATTTTTAGCATAACTTAATTATATAATTTGTTCTATGGACTTAGCAAAGAGCCACCTATAAAATATTTTTAAAAGCAGTCTACTTCGACAAAAAAAGAAGAGATGAATTATCTTAAAATGGAGTCATTAATGTTTAGGGGGAAAGAAAATTTCTGTAGTAATAAGCCTAGTTATTTGGGTGCTTATTACTACAGCGTGATTCAGAAATCAAAGCTAAGTAAATGTAAGGGTTTTCTAATTTTCCTTTGTATTTTCTCCATTGATCATTTTAACTTGTATCAGTCTCTGTTTCTATTTCACTTGTTTGTGTCCATTAACAGAGAGGCTATTAGCAAGAAGTTGTATTTAAAAAATATGAGAGAGAGTCATAACAACCTATTACCCAATAAAGAGCCAGCCAAACAACATTATAATAAACAGCCATCAACCCAACCCGATGTACAAATCAAATTTTAGCCATCCATTCTGCAAAGACCAACACATGTTCTTAACCTTACATAGGGTGACCAGATGTCCCAATTTTTGGGACTTTTTCTTACATAGACGCCTATTACCCCCCAACCTCCGTCCCAATTTTTCACACTTGTTGTCTGGTCACCCTAACCGTACATACATGAGTAATCCTATAGAACAGGGATGGCTAAACTGCGGCTAATGAGTCCCCCCTACGCCCCTCCCAGTCTCCACCTACAAGACTGGAGGGCGAGCTCGGGGCTTCTACTCTGCAGCAGGGTGGTGGGGCTAGAGGCATCTGCCAGAGATCTCTGGTGCCTGCTGAGATTGGGGGCACAATTTAAAGGTTTGGGACACCCAAAAGCTTGAGTTACACCCACCCAGGCATGCACTCCCTCATACCCTATAACAGCCCCTCCCTGCAGCTCCCAGGTATTAGCACCAGTGGAGAGACAGCAGCAAACATCCGGGAGCTGCAGGTAAAGGCCACTGCTTTAGCTCCCTGAGGAGAGGCAGCAGCAAAATCAGCACTTCTCCCTGCAGCTCCCAGCTGTCTGCTGCTGCCTTTCCCCATGGCTTCAGCTCCCAGCATGCCAGCTCCAGCAGCTGCCATGCAGGGAGGGGATCTAGCAACACCATGTGACCAAGCAGGGTCAGCAGACCCTGGCAAAAATCTGGGAGGAAAGGTGACCCCATGTGCCTCCCTCTATGCATCACCTTTGGCAGCGGGGAGGAGGGAGTGCCTCAGGGCTCAGCCCCAGCTGGTTGCCCCAGCTCTCAAACTTCTGAAGATAGTCAGATGCGGCTCAGAGGGTCAGTAAGTTTGGCCACTCCTGCTATAGAAGCCACTGGGCCTATTCACATGTTTATTGCTCTGGAGAATTGAGGGTCTCAGTCTTTCAGGACATTATTTGCATTATTATGGTTGATTCAGAATTCTTCATTTCATACTTCTTGTTAGCAAAACCATTCACCACAGAAAAAACAATGAGAAGATAAACCAATCCAGTATTTCATTAAACCAGATGTTGTAACTGAAAGATAGCATTACTATACTATACAAGAAGTGTCACTGCACTGAATAGGTAATTAAAGTATCATATGCTGTAAACAGTAGTTTATTCATCCTGACATCATATTAAAATCATACTAAACGTACATGGAATGACAAGAGAAAACATTGGTCATTACAGTATAAAAAAAATTGCAAGGGTTCTTTCATCTGGTTCCACAGAAAATGTGTAACTTTAAAAATATTTTATTTCTGTTCGATAATTATATATTGTGTAGCTACCTGTTTACAAGATTATCCCTGGAAACTGGTAATAACTGACAGCTTATTTTAATTAATCTTTTTATCCATATCACACCTCCATGCAGGGCCAGTTAAACATGCTTGGCTTGTACAACATGGATGATCAGTGGCCATCTCTTAAGCCTGGCCACTTTATTATTTATTATTTCTATAACAGTAGCGTCCAGGAACCCTCATCATGGAGCAGGACTCCACTGTGCTAGGTGCTGGATAAACACAGAACAGACAGACGATCCCTGGCCCAAGGAGTTTACAATTATTTCTTAGTGGTATAACTACATCCATTAGCAGTTGCCTCTTCTGTAATTTAGAAGCACAGTTATCATTACTTTAGATACGATGACAGAGACCGTCTTCCTGAGGGATTTCACACTGCTGTCAGAGGCTTAGTTCAGTTTTTCTGTTCTCTCTCATTCTCAGTCAAAGCTTACATGATGAAAAAAAGAAATAATCAACATGAGACTGTAATTTATAAACATTCACTGCACTGCTTCACTAGATTCTGCTGCTAAGAAGATTCACACAGTCTGAATTGGGGAGGGATAATTAGCCCTTACTATGAACTAACAAGAATATTTTATTTGTTATGAGCTGCATTTTTATGAGTAAAATCCCCATAACACTGGTAAGCAGTGGGTCCAAACAGTCCATTGTGAATAATAATGTAATGCTCTTTTTCTGAAAAAAGGTTAATCACCTCTTATGAAATATGCAGAGCTTAAACTAAAATGTCAGTTCTGAACATCTCGGCTCAAGCCTTTTGGTGGAATGCATCTGGCAATTCAGGACATGTCAGACTGAATAGAGCTGTAACCTCCTAGTATAAGAAGAGCAGTTCCCAAATATGTTCTCATGCTTCAAGGTTATCTCTTAGATTTTAGATTAGATGTTCATTTGCTTTGGCTTGTATCAGTGAATGCTGTCCCATCCTTTTAGAAGTGCTCTTCTCCCCTTTGAAACTGCAGACTGTGCTATATGGAGGCTGAACTCAGAACTAACTAACTAATTTGGGGGCTAGTGTTATCAACAAACCAAGGGTTACTTTCTTCGGTCACATTCAAACCTCTCCATGCTAGTACAACTCTGCGACTAAATCCTACAGTAGCAATCCCCTGTCCCTTTACCACAGAAGATTTATGCAAATCTTAATTACAGCTTCACAGTTTCAGTATTTACTGACAGCATGTAAATCTATTGTGGAAAAAGCACAATAAGATCCAACAATACAGAAGCATTGTTTAATTATATGCTAATTAGAGTGGTAAAACTAATAATCCCCAGTAAAATCTTGGTAAATTATCCAAACACGATAGAGACTTTCTGTGTCAGCACAAAATAGAGGCACAGCAAATAACCATTGCTACATCATGCCAGCTACATTGAACCAATAGCTTTCTGTCTTATGGGACAGATTCAGGACTCAGACCACACATACTCACACAACCAATACATTTAATCCAGATAAGGAATTGGAAGGCTCAGTTTTTGTGCCAACTCCCAAAAACTATGATGTTCACATTTGCAGATCTAGCCACAAGGGATATACACTGGGCGCGTATTCTGTGTTTTAATATATAGGCCCTGATCCAAAGCCTGTTATAGCCAACTGGAATCTTTCCATCCCCCTCAGTAGATTTTGGATCAGGCCCATAGCCCCTAATCTCCTATGCTCACTCTCTGTCATGATTAATCATGCTTCTGGCATGATTTCTTCTGCTCTTGCCATGTGTCCCCACTCCCCGGCCAAATAGAATACATGGGGGAAATCTGCTCTTTTGCAAGTTTAATATGCATGTGTCCTCTTGGCAACATGTTCTGTAGAAGAAACCGAGGAATGTGTGAATGAATACAAGCTAATCGTCTGCAATAGTAAATGTATATTCACTAGTCTATCACAGGCTTCTCCTTTCTAATATACAGGAGCAACGTTTGATACACTGTACAAGTGTTTGTCCACGTGGAGACAAAATGTCAGAGCGTCTCTATATCAGCGTGTGAGTTAAGAAGCTGTTCTTTAGCTCATGGGATGTGGTAGTTGCTAAGACAACTGCAGTGCATCCACTTACAATGTCCGTGATCATGCACCACAAGTTGTAATTTACCCACAGGTTCCTCATTTATTTGATGAGGGAAACAGCAGGGAACTTGCTGTGCCACATCCCACATGATGGCGCATGGTGTGAGTGGCTGTCACTGTCTGCTCTGAGTCTGAATTGACACTGCATCCTATGGGAACTGAAATACTATATATTATAAAGGACCTGTTAGAGCAGGGTGTAACCTCTGCCTCTTGGAAGGGAGGTGGAGGACAGTCTTGCAATTTTCCAATTTTCTCAATTAAAATCAAGTTTTGCAGCAATTTTATTAAATTTTGGCACACCCATGTTGCCAAAACTAGAGCGAGAGACTGGTGTGACATAAGAAGTATAGCAGGTGAGGTGAGGTGAAGTGTGGGGCTCAGGGTTTTACATCTGCATTCAAAAGCACAGCACGAAGTAGGCTGGCAAATCAGACTGTCTTACAAGAAAACACGTTTCACCTGCTGCATTACACCACTTGCAGAGATGAAGAAACCACAGTGTCTATTTGTTCTCTGGGTTATTCTCTACATCCTTATTTACATTTTGAGAATATTTCTGTTTTGCACCTCACACTCTCAAATCCCCATGGTCACCAATGCTTTGGTCGTCATCTCTTCTAAACTGGCTAACGGGACACCGTTGCGCAGAAAATATTCATTTATAGCAGTCATATGTAAAAGAGCTCTAACTTAGATGGTGTTTAGAAGTCTCTGTAGTTTATTTGTTATAATTTCACTGTTCGGAGGCCTTTACTGTTGGACTAATGGTGGTGAGGCCTGGTTTTAGAGGCAGAGGCATACGGCAAACAGAACCAAGACATTTCTCAGTTTGTCTGTACAATATACATGACATACATAACTCATGAGAAGTGGATATGAATTTGTTATTGACATGGACTGAAAGTCAATGGGACTTGTGCTCCCAACACCCACAGGCACTACTGAAAATCCCATCCAACTGATAATAACTCACTCATGAGTCCATAGCCCTCACAGACTTGTACTGATAAAACTTTTTAGACAACACCATGATAGGGAAATGTGGTCTAGATGAAATGATTATAAGGTGTGTGCACAATTAGTTCAAAGACCATACTCAAAGAGTAGTTGGCAATAGTTCACTGTCGAACTGGAAGGGTGTATCTAGTGGGGCCTTGCAGGGTTCAATCCTAGGTCCAGTACTATTCAATATTTTTAGTAATGACTTGGATAATGGAGTGGTGAGCATGCTCATAAAATGTTCGATGATATCAAGCTAGGAAGGGTTGCCAACACTCTGGAGGACAGGATTAGAATTCAAAATGACTTTGACAAATTATAGAATTGGTCTGAATTCAACAAGAGGGAATTCAATAAAGACAAGTGCATACTACTTCACTTAGGAAGGAAAAATCAAATGAACAACTGCAAAATAGTGAATAACTAGACTGATGGTAGTACTGCTGAAAAGGATCTGGGGGTTGTAGTGGATTACAAATTGAATATGAGTCAACAATGTGATGCAGTTGTGAAAAATGATTATATCATTCTGAGGTGTAATAACAGGAGTGTTGAATGTGTGACGCAGGTGGTAATTGTTCATCACTGCTAAGCACTGAGGCCTCATCTGGAGTAACTATGTACCATTCTGAGTGTCACGCTTTAGGAAAGATCTGGACATATTGGAGGGGGTGCAGAGAAGAGCAACAAAAATAATAGAAAGTTTAGAAAACCCGACCTGTGAGGAAAGGTTAAAAAAAGTGCCCATGTTTAGTCTTGAGAAAAGATGACTGAAGTGAGACCTGATTACTGTCTTCAAAAATGTACAAAAAGGACAGTGATCAATTCTTTTCTATGTCTACTGAAGTTAGGATAAGTAGTAACAGGTTTAATCTGCAGTAAGGGAGATGTAGATTAGATATTAGGAAAAAGGGTGAAGAAAAGGAAATACAATAATAAAGAAAAGGAAATACAGTAATCAAAAGATTACACAGTGAAATGGTGGGAAAACTTGAGTTTTCTTTCTTATCCCCAACTGGCCACTCACCATGGATGGATATGCTTGGAGATACCTAAATCTGTTAAAACAGTACACACAAAAATCCCAAGATTGCCCATCAGAATTCTGTAGAACAGCAGTTTTCAGACTATGGGTCAGGATCCCAAAGTGGGTAGCGAGTTCATTTTAAAGGGTTGCCAGGGCTGGCATTAGACTCTCTGGGGCCCAGGGCTTCATCTCCATGGAGCTTGAGCTCAGGGAGTTGCATGCTTAGGCTTCCTGCACTGGGACCCAGCAAGTTTAATGCCGGCTCTGCAGAAGCCTGAGCCGTGCCATGTGGGGCTTGTGACGTTGCACCCCATAAGGCTTTATGGAAATATGCTTATGAACGTATATATGACATAACTTGTTTTATGCTACATATGTCATGTAACATATCTATGTAAAGGTTATGATCTACTGAATATATTCATCCTATTTGTATGCATGTGTTATTGTATTTGAAGTTATGAAATTGGCTGTATACTTTTTTTTATTTTAAATAGCCTTAGTAAGGCATTTGGTCAGCTTCTTTAGAAAGGAATTTGCAAGTCCAGTCCCCAGTCAAGAAGCACATAATGGACAATGGATCTTGGAAGGCTCCAATCCACATAAGAAGTCTACATGAGGACGTTCAAGGCAGCATGTGAACCATGGCTGCTATCTGTAAGTTCTGAGTCATGCATGGACATGTGACTTGCCCGTCTGACTCCAAAACTCCATCTTGTAGCTGGAATTATACACAGGGAGAGGGAAGGGTATCCACCTACAAGAGAAAGTCTATTTAAACCCCTGCAATGAAGTTTGAGAATAGCTGCTGTAGCGCATCCCTGACAAATCTAAATTCAGATTTTAAATACTTCACCGCACTTTGCAATATGCTGTGGTGTCACATTGTCACTGGTAACATCACTGACACATTCAGAAAAGCGGCTTCTTGTGCTGCTTTGTATTTTCAGTCTCAATAGATGTGTCCTTGTTTTCAGTACCGTGTCAGCACTATGCAGTGCATTATCATGGATAACAAGCATCAGAAAAAAAGATTGAAAGATGACTATGGATGATAACTATGAAATGCATGTTGAAATATTTCTGTTTCTCCTAATGGAGTGCTTATCCTTCTTTATGCTTTCTTATAGACACACCAGTAGGTATAGGTCAGGGGTAGGCAACCTATGGCACATGTGCCAAAGGTGGCACGCGAGCTGATTTTCAGTGGCACTCACACTGCCTGGGTCCTGGCCATCAGTCCGGGGGAGCTCTGCATTTTAATTTAATTTTCATAGTACTTGAATGACAGTTCACAAGCCAATATGGATGGGCAATACAATAGGATTCTCTTTCCACTGCCTTATATTTTCTTGTATTTACTGAGTGGGCAGTTTACTGTAATGTACTGCAATAAAATACTCACTTCTTAGGACACATTCTCATATGAATGAACTATAAAATAAGTTTGTGTAATCCAGAATATGTTATAACACTGTATCAATCATTTTTAAGTATGGCACAGATTCTTGAGAAATGTGAATAGCTTCTTAATACCTGTTTATTTCAGATATTGCTAGCCACAGTTAAACTGGAGAATTTTTTAAAAAATTAGTCTTACTACTTTTATTGTAGAGACTTTTAACAATACTCAGATGATGCCAGTTTTGTGATACAGGTTTAAGATTTTAGCTAAGATTCCCAACACCAGGGTTGTGATTTTTAAAGAGGTCTAAGAAAGTTCACTGGGAATTGGGTGCCTGAATCCCTGAAGCCCCCTTGAATATCTTCGTCTAAAAGTCAGGGTTGTAACTCCTGATTTAGGTTCTTAAAAGGTGGTTGATTTTCAACACTGCGGAGCACTCAGAAACTCTCACTAGAGGCAGTGGGAGTTGCTAAGTGCTCACTATTTGAAAAATCAGTCCACTTACTTAAGAGTTTAACTTCAGGCTTCTGCTTTTGAAAATCCGGGCCCGTATTATCCTGATGGAACCCACTATGCATGCACACCAGAAATGCTGGGCCAAGTACTGAAGTGATGTACACCCTGCACAATGCCAGAGACATCAGTTGAGTTGCCCCAGCAAAGAATTTGTCCTCTATTTCAACTGGAATGCGTTGTGACTGGGTAAAATCATGCAGTTTGTTATTTCAGAGGCACTTCCGCTGTTGTGATTCTGCATATGTTACTGTTCTTATTTTAGAAGAGAAATTTCAACTTGCTCCAGGAAGTGCCCCATAGAAATAAAAGTGCCATCTATCACTTTAAAAATAGGGCTGCCCATACTTACTTTCCATTCCAGCTTCATAGTGGAATTCCAAGCTTGCATTCCTTACACTCCCAAAACTGCCACTAAAGTCCCCAGGAACACGGAGTGTGCAAGGAATGCAGGGCCAGGAGCTGTGGAAAGTACATTACAAACCTGCATGCATACTTATGAAACTGCTCTGTATTGTTTAGTTTCTTTCCTAACAAAAGACATGCATCAGCCTAAATAGATACATGTTGTGGTATCACTGAGTAAATTATACTTGAAATTATTCCAGTTTGACATTATTTGTTCGAAATGCTCTTCAGTTTTAATTTGCACTTGTCATGCAATAAATATGTAGTACAGAGAGCATTTACTGCTCCTGTTTACCTTCTTTAGCGATGTGTCTGGCATGCACAATCTACAGAAATTCTAACAATCCATCTATTTATCTACCTTAGGGTTTCCTACTGCAGCTCATAACCACAGTATCTGAGCACCTTCCATGTAATATATCGGCCATAACAAGTTCTCTAGTGGGAGACTTCATGCATTATCTGACCCTTTTTCTTTATAAGAAAATAGAAATATGTTATTGGGGTAGGTTTGTGGGGGAGGGGAACTTGAGGAGTGGGTAGTTGATGCTGTGCATAACATTCTGGTAGTGCTTTATCAAATAGAAAAATTCAGTTTTAGTACCGCCCTTAAAAACAGAGTCACTATGTACTCCTGGGGTTGGTGTATTTAACTATTTGCTTCACCGCAGAGCCACCAAACATTTTCAGATGCTTGAGGCAATGAATCATGATGCCTGAACATACTAGTCCTTGGCCACAGAATTTCCAGAAATGACCTTTGCAATGCCAGCAAACCAGCACTTCCTATGGTGAGGTGTCCATTTTGCCTAGTGCACAGGTCACCTTGAAAAAAGTGGTGACGATACATTAATAAACGATAGAGGGAGCTCAGTTCCAGACATAATTCCCAATAAATCAGTTGTTTGCAATGGGTACAAAAGAAAGTCATGAATGTCTTCTGTGCTCCCTAACTGCATGAGCGGTTTACAGAAAGAACAACGGCTTCTCCTTTTACCTAGCTGGACATCTGATGGCGATGACTTTTGTCATAGATGGTATTAATGATAGTCTATTTTTATAAAAAGACAAAAGCTGTTTCCTGTCTGTGTCGATCTCTTGAGACCACTGTGTAAGTTAAGATTTTTTTGAAGGAAAAGCAGAAATGTGGTCCCTAAATTCCCTTAGATCTGAGTATTCTGCGTCTCTGTAGTTTACCCATAATTTTTTTTACATGCTAAGTATCGTATGTATCATTTACATTTATTAATGATTTTCCATCCCTTCTAATGCCTTACATTTAAAATGCAGCACAAGAGCATGGATATACAATTCTGTTTGACAGTACATGATGCATTAAAATATTCCATCACATCCTTACAAGTACTCTGACTGGCAGTGAAAAGACAGTAATAGAATATTGAGTTTGAGCGTCCTGATTGCCTACCTCCTTTTAGTTAGTCGTAAAAGAAAGAGTTAATTCCTATTCTGAAGAGTATGGTCCATTGATTTTATTCCTTTTTTATTGACATGTTCTTTAGCTTTATTGCAGTTTGAAGAGCAAATACTCCTACTTAGTTTTGCTAAGCCAACCCCCTGTCAATCTTATAAATATAAAAGGGGTCATGAAAATTCATATATCTGACTAGACCCTTCTGGGGTGATATTTATCTCTCCTGGGTCAGCTGAGAAATCAGTCAATATGAAAGTGAAGGACGTTATGATCATCAGTGAGGGCAGGTAGGATAAATGAAAAGGGACCTAGAGGGGTTAGAAATAAGGAAAGAAGAAAATGCAGAAGATTCAGCTTAGGAAAATGGAAGATTTTTTACTGAAAGGGATAGATAACACAAAATACAAATATACATTGGAAGGTGGTACACTTGTACAGTAAGTCAATATAATAATGAGAAAAGATGACGAGGGGCAATAGTCAACAGCAAATGTGATCATAGACAATGGAGACAGAAAGATGTTAGTGAGGCATTTTTTGTTTGATAGGGAAATTACCATTTTCCATGAAGGAAAATGGCAGGTATCATAGCACAACGTTACATTTCATAAAGATTTACTTTAGTGGCCAGCATCAACAACAACTTTATAAAAGGTGCTAGAAATGCTTCAGCTTGTGTCTGAGATAACAAGGAATTTCCATTTACTTGGGTGGGTGAAGGTTGACTGTCAATCACGCTGCTTTTATTAGGCACTTCTGGAGATTTACTGTCTTCTCAATGTATGTTTTGTCTCCTATACTCCCTGCTTCTGATTGGTTTAATCCTTCTCTTTACAGTGCTGGTAACTGAAGCCTGCCTTATAAACAAATACCATTGGTAGCAGCAGGGGGAAAAGGCAAAAGGGAAACATAAGAATTTAGTAGAAAGGAGATCTGGATTTCTACATTCCCCAAGAAAGCAGTTTTCTTTGGCTTTTATAATTATGATCAACATTCAGAGGAGGAGGCCGATATTTAAATAATGGTATTACATGTGTGTTGTACCTAACATCCAAACGCACATTCATCTCACAAACTAGACAGACAACATAGCTTCTCATATATGGTACTGTCATATCCTGGATGGTGCATATAGTTTGAAGCACGCTAGTGACATCATCGAGAATTCAGAGAAGAGCAACAGAAATGAATAAGGGATGTTTAAAGCAACTAAACATTTATAGCCTGGCCAAATGGAAACTAAGGGAGGGTGGGATTATTAATTACAGGCATTTGAAAGGAGTAAACAAAAGGATGGAGAGAAATTGGTAAGGGTGGTAAAAGGGGTGTAATTCAAAAGGAAGGGATGAAATTAGACAAAGGAAAATTCAGGATAAATATCCAGGTATAGGCTTGGATTTTAAAAGGAGAGTTAGTTGCCCAAATATAATGGGATTCAGGTACCTAATTCCTTTGAAAAACCCAGCCTTATCCCTGACACATAGCCCTTCCAAATGTGGTTAGTATCCCAAAGGACATTCTGGAAGACTTGTCGCTTGAGGAGTTTAAAACAAGACAGAAAAAGCATTGGAGTTTTCCCTGTAGTTAGCAATCCTGTATGTAAGTGGAAGGAAAGGGAGATAAAACTACCTAAAAGGTCCTTTCTAGTCTTTAATTTCTATGATAAGACCTGACTGCCAATACTGAAATCCACATTGTGAGAGAATCTGCTATGAATCTAAAACATGTTGAGTCCCTCATTTAAAGCAGAGCTCAGTTAAACCACAAATCCCTCAGCACTGTTAAAAAGGACCATCTCTTTTTCAGTGGATTACACCATTGGCAGAACAAATATAATAAAATTGGCCTAAATAACTTTTCAATCAAGAGAGAAAAGGTGGGTGAGGTAATATCTTTCATTAGACCAACTTCTGTTGGTAAGAGAGACAATCTTTCAAGCTGTTCTTTTGGTCTGGGAAACTTAATCAGAGCTCTGATTAAGGTCAAAAATCTCTCTCTTGCACCAACAGAAGTTGGTCCAATAAAAGATATTACCTCACCCACTTTCTCTCTTTAATATCCTGGGGCCGACATGGCTACAACACCACTACATTTTCAATCACAGTCATTAATGAACTTTTATAAATTTCTAAATTGTAATTAAAAAACAAACAAAATATTTCTGCAGACAGGCCAGTTGTAGAGCTCTTTCTCTTGCCCCTCCCCTCATCAATGAGGATAGATGATGGAGTTAATTTTCATGAAAGTCTCCTATTGTATATTATTATTAAATTGGACCAGCATTCAAGGGGCTCAGAAATAACTTATTGAAAAAGAATAAATGGTCGTGTACTGAATCTTAAGAAGTGCCAAAAGTATGAATCAGAAATATAGTATAACCTTCCTTGCACCCAATCGTAAATACTACAATCTTCAGAATATAGATTCTATATTATTTACCTCTGCATATAAACAAGTTGTACTTGAAAGAATTGTGCTTTACATATAATGAATGAAAGGCACCAAGGTCACAAGAAAACAAGAGTATATTCATATAAAGGAAGAACTCATTAGAACCTGGTGCTTCAGGAGAGCTTAAATCCATAGTTACTTATTAAACATTTACACATATAGTATTCAAAAAGGGTTCTCTCTCTGCCCTCTAAACCACACAATAGGCATTTATGACAATAAAAGATTCTGCATTGAAATTTAGTTTTTTTTTTTTGGGGGGGGGTGTTAATGTCTTGAGAACCAAAAACCTGCTAGTATATTGAGATGCATTTAAGCGGGGCGGGGGGAATAGAGATAGCTAAATTTATTGCATGCCACATTAATGAAATAACTGAACTATATCTAAATCAGTTAGACACTGCCACTGTAGACTGAACACCAATGATGAATGCATATAAACAATTGTGATCACATTAGATGAGATCCATTTTTGAAGTGATAATTTTTCTCTGTATCTGCAAGGCAACATGATATTGATGAAACAGATTAATAAAGTGCCACTTCTTCACCATAGAAAGTAAGCGATCTGAGCAGCTAGGCTAAGTGATACAACAATAATAGGATGCAGCCATTTCTCTTTGTGGAAACAATGTCAGAAGACTATAATACCTGGCATTTTGTACATGGACATCATTCATAATAATACAAAAAGGATGCCCCAGAAATAGAGATGTGCAACATTCAATGGTTTTGGTTTACAGGGGTTTGAGCAAACTTTTATTTTGGTTTACACAGGTTCACTAAGATTTGCTTTGAGTATAGAGTGAACCCCAAATCCCAAACAAAAGTAGCTGACAGCATCAAATATACCTCATTTCATGTCACAACTAAGCAAAGGGATCTAATTTCCACCTGAAGTCATAAATCACCTCCAGGTACACTTAACAATTCACCCTAATCTGTGAACCTTTCAAAGAAACCTGACCAAGTTTTGAATTAGTAAATAAAAGCTGTACGCAGGTGAGTTTAAAACCGTTTGGACTTTTGCTTCTACAACTTTGCATCCCTCCAAGCAAAAGAAAATGTTATGATTTTTCTAAAATTATATTGTATTTTAGTTTGATTTTATATTTTTCTAATTCATAGCAAATGGCTACAAGTATATGTGAAAGCTATAAGCAAAGAACAGCTAAGCTATTGACCATTAAATGGCATAAAAATATGATAGAGAAGAAAAGTTTTGATAAGGAAGCATTAGTATATTAACAAACATTAGGAATGATTATTGCTGGATCCACTCAATGTTCTAATATTGCCTTTAAAAAAAGATAGTAGCCAGTTATTTTTCTTCATTTATTATAGTAACCTCTTCAAAGTAGGAAGGTCCATTTCCTTAATATCGTGCCCCCAAACAACTCTCCTCTCCACCACTTCAGTTTAAACCATCACTTTGGTGTATTATACAACTTTTCATGGGTGCTTTTTTGTTGGAATTGATTTTTTCCTTTAGAAAAAGAGCCCTGAAGGATTTCTTGGGAGAGGGGGAAGAGGCAGAAAGGGGAATAAGCATGGAGAATTATATGGATTTTGCAGGCATTTTTTTGTTTGTTTTTTAAAGGCAGGTCACATTTTGAGCCTGACTAACTTTGACAGTGTCACTTTAACTTAAGGCCTATAAACAAAGCACAGTCCATATTGGCCATTTTAAATAAAAATCGACATGGTCAGCAAATATATCCAACGGACATGAGAACAGTTATTGAAAGGCACTAGTTATGGGAACAGTGCAATTTCAGACAGCAGGAGTCAGAGGAAAGTCTGTCGTGAAGGTGTCTGTAAAAATAGGATATTGAGAATTTTCATTTAGCAATGTCTGGTTCCCCCACTGCTCCTAAAGTGGAAAATTTAGAAACAAAAATACAGTCCTGGCATGCATGCCACTTTCAGAAATGAAAACCACTGCTTTAAAAGAAAAGAAAAACAAACCTAGATATAAGCTTGACTCAGTATTGACTGTTTCATGTCTTACTGCAAAGAAATATACAGATACCAGCATTCCCTCCTCCCGTCCGCCTGCCCCCCCACTCCACAAATCTAAAGGTTAGGGTGATCAGATAGCAAGTGTGAAAAAATCAGGACAGGGTGGGGGATAATAGGCACCTATCTAAGAAAAAGCCCCAAATATTGGGACTGTCCCTATAAAATCAGGACATCTAGTCACTCTACTAAAGGTACTAGTTTTACAAAGGCTTAGCAGAGTCAGAAGGGAGATGTGTGCATTCAGACAGTGATTAAACTGTGTCTAATATATTATGTAAGCAATAAAAATGGTGTAAGAGAGATATTGCAGATTGACTGAAAAAAGGTGTCAGATGTACCACTGACAGTGTGAGAGAACGAAAGTGTGAGAGAACAGAACTTCTGCCTTCAGCCAAGCATTTAAACTCTCCCTTCCTTCCTCTTCCAAAACTAAGTGTGCAGTGTGACACATCACAATTTACCCTACAGAGTTGCCTCATGGCAAATTGTCTCACTGCACTTTAAAAAGAAATGGAAATTACTTTCTTCCTCACTCTGAAAATGATAAAATTTACCTGCAATATGAATCATTTGACTAGTTCCAAATCTCCTAGCCAGACATTTTTACTGATAGAATAAGGATAAATGTTTCTATTTAAGGAATGATTTTACAGCCTGTTATCAAAATGATGAATTCGTTACAAGCAAACAGACAGCCCTCTGTGAAAGAGAGAAATATTTTGTAATAGTCTGTCAAATACTGTGCTTTGTTAAACTAAGAGAAATCGAGCTGTGTGCACTCTGGAATGGTGGAGTACTTCAGGCCACCTGGCACGGCTACCCAAGTTGAAACAAAAGGTCTGATGCTTTACTGCATTACTCCAATTTTATTACAGCATAACTCCATTGAAAACAATGGAATTTCACTGGCATCGAACTGGAATCAGGGAGTGATGACTTATGTCTCTATTATTTCTATTTCACCATTAGAAAATTTTTGTTTTTCTCCTGTTCCCTTTCTTTGTGTAGTTTTGCTCCAGTGCTTGCAATGACAGCCCCATGCTGATGAGTAGCTTTGGAATCCCCTGGATGCTTACTTAAAAACAAAATTCTATTAAGATCATCAACTCACCCAGTGAAGTGTGATCTGGATTCCAGGTTTATTTGTTGTTCAAAAATAATAATTTCTGGACATTTTACTCTTTGTTTTGCTGAGGGGAAAAGATGGAGACAGAGCAGAGGAGAATGAAAATCTCTGATGGACTGTTCCTTTTTTTGGTTTTGGTTTGAGCCTAATAATTATTTTTTGTTTGTATTACAATAGGGCCTAGATCTTGATTGGGCCCCCTTTGTGCAAGGTGCTGTATAAATACACAGAGAGATTCTCTACCCTGAAGAGCTTTCATTCCAAAGAGACAAGACAAAGGGAGGGAGAAAGGGAGTTTTTATCCTCATTTTACAGTTGGAGAAATGAGGCTCAGAGAAATTAAGTAACTTGCCCAAGGTCATGCTGGAAGTTTGGTCAGAACTGTGAATGGAATTCAGAGCTCCAGAGTTCCAGTGCCTTATCAACAAGACCCTCCTTCCAAAATGCTGGGATAACGCTAAGGTATTTGTTTAGAAGTCAAGTAGCATTTTCCCACTTATATGTATTACCCAGCTTCTCTTTTAGCTCAGCATAATTGAAAACATAGCTTACTGCCTAACCGAGTGAAGTGGCTGTCTCAAGGTATTGGTAACAGACCCTAAAGACTTCCACAGCACTGGTTCCATCCACCACTCATCAGTAAGTGGTGGATGGAACCAGAGAGGGACCCAAAGTTTGAACTTAGCAAAGTTCATGGGTGACTGGATCCAGGGTGTTCATTTGGCCCATGATATAGAGAGGTGGTGAAATTTGAATCAGCATCCAATTCTGATATTCTCCAAATATGAGAGATATTCATACATAATCATTTGTAGTAGCTTTAGTTCAGGCCCACCTCTAGCAGTGACTGTAGTAATGACTGAAAACAACATCCATTCAATGCCTGTTTAATAGCCTATATAGTGAATGGCTGGTATCAGTCCCATTCCTACTGGACTGAAGTATTGCTACAGTTTGCATCTTTGCTGACAGTCTCAGATGAGAAGGCCAAGAGACTAAAGTATTCACTCATGCTAGAGACTGTCCCTCTGGGTCCGAGTTGAAGCACTTTCCTGGGGCTTGATACAAAATCTAGCACAGCCTCTGCCCATTCGACACTGGCTCTGAGAATACAGGACTTTACCGCCCAGTGCAGTCAAAAAACCAAAAGCTTTGCTCTTAACCTGACCCTTCGCATTATGGAAGTATTCTGAATCGCCACAGTATAGGTTTTAAAGGGCAGATTTTTAAGGAGTTCGGGAAGCTACAAAAACTGAGCAAATTTTGTTACTTTGCTATACATAAAGTCCTACTGAACCATGCCCAAATGCCTATCCCTACTGAACCATGCACAAATACCTATGCCTATTTTCCTTAAGGCTGCACAAGTCAGAAGAGTGGAAGAATCGGGCCAGAAAGGTAGTTTCTGCCCTAAAACACAAAATAGTAGACAGATTTGAAACAAATAAAATATGTATTCTCCACACAGACAATACTAATTATTTATATTTTATCTGAGGGTACAAAATCCTGAAATGGATGCTTCCCAGATGGAGATTTTTTTTTAAAGGGCCATGGGAATAAGAGCACAAGTGCCAGTGACTTGTGCTTCTAAATAAGTTAGGTACTTTTGAAAATAGTCTACATTCTCAGTAGGATTTCCAGGGTATTTTAGTCTCTTTCTCAACATGCTGCACCATCATATAAGGCCCAGAGTTTGGGAATAGACTCCTGACTCCTAAACATTCATGAATCTGTACTAGTTCTGTTTACACATTAGAACCCCAAACCTTCCAAGTTTTGCATGGTTTCAGATTATAAAATGAAAAAGTCACATGTATCTAGCCCTAAGAAACCAACTGGCAACAAAATCTAAAGTTAAGGTCTGTATTGTTTACACAGCTAAGACCCTGGCACCGGCGCCGAAGACCACTGAAGTCAATGGAAAAACTCTCATTGGCTTCAGTGGGCTTTGGAGTATCTAGGTATCTCTGGGTATCTAGTATCACTGGGTATCTAGAGTGATTTGGTACAATCGGGCAATGGTAATCATAACTCAGAGTTTCTTTGTCTTTGCTGGTTTCAGTCTGAGCCTTAATGTTATATTTATGTAGTTCCTCATGCTACATTTCCCATTTAACAGCGATATCATTTTGCCTTTCCTCCATAGAGCATGGCAAAAAGCATTAGAATTTTAGGATTAGGATCAGCTTCCATTTGTTATTCTACCGCTAACAGAGTTTTAACCTATTAAAACCATTTTAGTGGGGGGAGGCGGAATATGATTTAAAGCAGAATCTGATTTAAAACAGATAACAGTAAATTATGTTTTAATGTTAATACAGTGCTGTCAAGTATAATTCCCAAATCTGGACCTTAGCGTCCAGGATATGGGTACTAGCATAAAGTCCTCTAAGCTTAATTACCAGTTTAGATCTGATAGGCTGCCACCAATCAGGACTTAGAGTAGAGCACCTGATAGACTCTGGTCTCCCCCAGTACATTCCCTGGGGGTCCCAAGACCCAAATTCCTTGAGTCTCACAACAAAGGGAAATAAACCATTCCCTTCCCTCTCCCTTCTTCCTCCCAGCTCCTTCCCACCCTGGGAACACTAGGAGATCACCTGATTCAACTTCTTGAATCACCACACCGAGAGGAGTGTTACCTTCCTCCTCCCTTCTTCCCCCTCACCCAGAGGCCATACAGATTCAAGCTGCGTGAATCTAACACAAAGAGAAAGGTTATCCTTCCCTTCTCCCCACCAGTTTCCTGGTGAGTACAGACACAATTCCCTTGAACCTTAACTAGGAGAAAAAAAAATCATACAGGTCTTAAAAAGCAAAACTTTTAATAAAAAAGAAAGAAAAAGTAAAAGGTTTATCTCTGCACTTTAGATGGTAAAAAGTTACAGGGTCTTTCAACTTATAAACAATAGAAAGAAACTTTCTCCAGCAGAAACACAATTTAAGCTACTTCCAGCAAGTACACATATGCAAATAAGAAAACAAATTAAAAGACTATAACCGCTTTTTTTCTTACTCACAATTCTAAATAGATAAGAGACCGTAGCAGGGAGATTGGCAGAAACCTGGTTGCACCTCTAGTCCCGTCCAGGAACCAGAGAGAACAAAGCCAAACCCAAAACCCACAAACAAAGGCTTCCCTCCACGAGATTTGAAAGTATCTTGTCTCCTGATTGGTCCTCTGGTCAGGTGTTTGCAGGTCACTGTTTGTTAACCCTTTACAGGTGAAAGAGACATTAACCCTTAGCTATCTGTTTATGACAAATGCCCATGAAAGGTGCTAGATTGACTGACCGGATAACGTAAGTCCTCTCTTTATCCATATACTAGGTACAAGATGGCAAATAGTCTAAACTATCACACCATCCTATTAATTATGCCTCATTCATGACCCATCTGAACCACATCTAGAGCCTTCTTGGCCACACTTGTTTTTTCTACTTGTACTGTATAGCAATTGGGATGGCTGTTTTTGTCAGGTGGGCACTATCACTGAGAACAAAATATTAAATCATGAAGACTTAGGGGGAAACAACTGCATTTCTTTGCAGGTGCAGATATTCTCTCTCATATTCCAATGACTCTCAAACTGTATTCCACGGAACACTAGTGATACATAATAGTTTCGGAACCAAGGAGGAAGAAATTGGTGTGCTAGAAAAGTTAATGGGTCCCTTAGAGGGTCTCTCATACAGATCAATCTGCAGAATGGAAAGTTCCCCAGGAAGGGAACTGAATATATCCAACACTGAAATAAACAAGTACACACACACACACACACCATTGTATGCTCCTGTTCTTCACTACAGCGATTGTGACCGGTTATATAAGCGGTCTTATAGATTTGATTTGGAGACCAGTACAATCTTTGCAGTAATTTATGTTGTATAGTTCTTAGCTGGGCACATTGAAACCAGTAAATATGTTCTCAAAATGCAGATCAGGAAACCTGAGAGATTTTTATCTGAGATCTCTGGACCAGTTTATAGCTAACATGGCATCTCAGACTCCAGCAGGTACCCTCAGCAGATGGTAAGTAGTTGACAGCTTCAGATGTTCTAAATTAGATGAATCAAGATACCACTTGTTCCAAGGGAGTGGGTGGTTAATCACGTTCACCCTTTGTATTGCTGGCAGATAATGTGGATTTTGGTAATAAGCAAACAGAGAATACTGCAGGAGATTGAAATAAGTTTTAAATTCGAGGTTGGTTTTCTACTCAATATCAACTGTTTAACTCCCCTATCAAACCATGTTTGAAATTAAAAAAATACAAATAGAAAGTACAAAATCTGAATTTTTCATTCTGAAGGTCACAGAGTGAACTGTTGAGAGCTCATGTATATTTTAGTCTTTCTGCAGCTCAGAATTATGGAATATACTATCAGTCCTGATAGTATATTTAGGCATGCCAATGTAGGTGTCAAAATTCTCTTGCATCTGTGGATCTAATTTCCACATTCAATTACTGTATGAAATACTGTATCATGGTATTGTCTGCACAAATCAGGCAGACTGGACTTATTTTATTACCCTCTTGTTAATGGTTAGTTGAATGTATGTATCAAGGTGGAATGTAAAGTCCTTTATATTGTATTTTGCATTTATAGGGTGGGGGTCCAGAACATGGAGTGGGTACCAATATACATGTTCATAAATCTAAATACATAAATAATTATGCATTTGGACACCTAAATATTCTCTTACTATAAACCTCCTGTCAGTCAGGTTTAATCTTGTGGTGTAGTTTCCCCTACTGGCAATGCTGAAGGTATTGTAGATTACTGGGAGTTGTTTTTAATTAAAATATAAGTTGTGGTTTACATATGAAAAATTCAGTCATCTTTCATGGTTTTCCTGTATTTCTAAAATTCTTTGGGTATGGATGTTGCATCAGAGGAATCTCTTGAGAGTTGTCAAAAATATTGAGAAGACAGTACACTCTTTGCCACTTAATCAAGATGCTCTTAATTAGAATGGCTATTTTATTAAGATTTTTTCTAGAGAAACAAATTAGATTCATGATACTGAATAGCAATAACTGCTGCTTAGTGAAGTCAGGCAAATATTCTACCTACTGGAGACATATTTGGCTAGTTCCAAGAAGTTAAGAGGTGTTTTACAGGTATGAAATGCTTAGTTCTGATCTTCTGAAAAGAAGCTGCTATATAAAGACTATAAATGAAAAAAAAGCCCACTACATTTCATTATGTATTTTAACCAGTACAGTAGTTTTTCTTTTTAGACTTCACCACCACCCCTGAATTCTTTGTACTACATACAACTGTGACACATACATAGCTCTAAGAATTAAATTACTTTCCCTTCAAGCAAGATATAGATCCACTGTGGTATGCCAATTAAGAGAATTCTATTATACTAATTTTATGCTTTCCTATTAAGGTTTAATCATGTTTATGGATGATGAGATTCCTATAATAGCATGTAACAGATCTGTGACTGCTCGTAGCAAATATCTCCAACAACCAGGGGTGGGACACTAGATGAGAGGGTCTAGGCCACAAGCAGACTTAATACCTCCAAGGGTTAACTTCCCAGCAGCAGTTACTATGCCTGTAGAACAGGTGGTGTGCATGCCCCCAAGGTAGTCTGGCAGCTGTTTGCTAGTCAGGCCCACATGATACTCAGGCGTGTTACCTCTAGGAAGGTTGTTCTATGCTAGCTGTGCTGGCATAGCCGAACCTCACTTGGACCAACAGTAGGATTTGAACCCAGGACCTTACACACTTAAAGCATATACCATTTGAGCTAAAAGACTTAAATTGAAGCTCATAAGGCTCTTATGTGAACAAGGCCCTTTAAGATGGACAAAGGTGCACACTCTCCTGGTGTGAGTTACACTAGCGAACAACCACCTTGTGCTCTGAGACCACAGACAGATACAACATGTCTGCCTTCTATTCTGCAGCATGAAGGAAGTAGCTCAACAGTGGGATAGCTTTTTCTTTGTAGCTTATTTATTTGCTCTCCTTGTGGTACATGGTAGTAATTCATTTGTATGCTGCTGACCCAAATGAACAAGGATATTTCTCTCTCTATTTGTATTGAGAATAATAAGAAACATTTACTGTACTGGTGTATAACAGCAAAGCTGAAGTCCAGACATTGAAATAAACCTTTCCAAGGACTTCCCTGATTTAGAAATCTGTCCCAGTGCACCGGATAACCTAAGCAGATAGTGACCTTGGCAACGTGGCAAGGGTAATATTTTCACAAGGATGAACTAACTGTTCTTGAACAAACACTCCAATGTATTAGGCACAAACAAGGTCTGCTTCAGTATCAGCCATGCATGTCTTCATTTTCAAACATTTTTTTCTTAAGCTAACAGATTTATTGGGGCCGATAGAATATGTCACTGACCACTTACATCTGAGCTTTCCCGTGCTCTTCTAACACTATTGCAAAGTATTGATAGAGTACATGATTATACACCTGTCACATTTAGAGCTACTAAGCCATCTGCTAAAACAAAGCATCTGTGTTCAACCAACAGTCAAAAGGGTTTGTTAACCCTTAAGAACCAATGGAATTGTATACACATCCTTAGAATTATAAGGGGAGGCCTGGGATCTTAGAAAACAGTTTCTTCCTCTCTTCCCTCCCAGTCCCCACCCCCAACAGCTTCCCATTCCTCGTCTTTCCCAGCAGATGAAAGAGACCCTTTCCACCACCATGACCCTCCATTTCCCCATACAAGTGCTAGAAGAACATCACTCTGCATGACAGGCCTCTGCCACCTATAAACCTTATCTCCCCTCTGGCCAGCCTCTTCCACACACAGTAGAGAGAAGGAGAGCACATAAATAACAGTGTGCAGTAGCAGCACCAGGAGGAGGAGGAGGATGCAGACTCCTCAGTGTGGGGGTTAGGAAAGGACTAGAGAGGTCAGATGGATTTTGTCAGACAACTGATGGTGGGAACACAAGTAGAGTTCCTGCTGGGCAAGAGAGACTGGAAATAAACATAATCTAGTCCCTCAGCTTTGAGCCCAAAGGATGAGGATCTCATTTTGAGAGGTTAAGAGTGAAGTACTGTCCTCAGCCCATGTCACTCCACATAGCGTTCTTTTCTCTTTGGGGCTCAGCTGCGGTAGCTCACTAAGGAGCATGACACCTGGGTTTATGGATACAGAAAGAAAATCTATTAAGATACCAGCTGAAATGTCTATACATAACTCTGAGCAGTGGTCAGAAATGGGAACGCTCTTGCAAAGCATGACGGGGCAGGTGCTCCTCTCTTGCTGTGCCATATTTGTCCATCTGTGATGGCACATGAGAGCACAGAAGGAAAAGCAGCAGCACAGGAAGAGAGGATACACTGCTTATTACAATAGTGGCATCAGAACAGCCCTTCTTCCCATGCCCACATGAGGAAGGAAGGGATTTGGAGAGGCAAGACAGTGAGCTGACCTAGTGCACTACCAGGGCCCTTTGATGTACAGCTTAAAAAAGGTTTTGTTGGTAAAAAGATGGATGGGCTTAGGAATAGCTTCCAGCAGAATCATTCATTAAGAGCTGCCTTGCACACTGTCCTGTTGTGTACTTTACATGGCTGCTGACTAAAAACACCCACAGAAAATATGTTGTGTTTTATCAACCAAGGCTGAAAAGAAAGGGGAGTGGGGGCACTGGTGTAATGGGCTCGCTGAGGGTGAAAAATGTGTGGGATCTAAATTTCATGTGAGAAAAAAAGACTGTTTGGAATTCGCAGGAGAAATTAAGAAAACAAGCATTCAGAAGCAGTAAATATCTTTTTCCTTCACACTCCTGTGACTTTAACTTGGGTGTACTGAAATGTCGCCACACAGCCGGTGAACATTGTCTCCTGTTGAAACTATGTGGTCTCGATTTTTAAAGTTGGCTGTAAGGCATCAATGCAGATTGGCTACCAGGGACCCCGCTGAACCCCAAACAGGACCACACGAGTAAAGGGGTCCATGTTAGCCCATCTAATTGCAGGGTCAAGGCCTAATTTGTACCTACAGTCAACTACAAACAGGAAATTGCAGTTACTGATGGCAAATAATTTACATGTTAGAAACTAAGGGCTTGTCTAGATCAACACATCATTCTTGGCAAGCTGGAGTGTAAATCTACCTTGCTCTAGTCTCCCACACACTCAGTTGCTGGGCACTAAAAGTTACCTACCATGCTTTAATCTACTTCTGTTCGAAAGTGGGGTAGATCAAAGAGCACTAAGGAACTTTTAGTGCCCAGTAATAGGGTATACATGGACACTGAGTGTGTGGCAGGCTAGAGCAGGGTAGATTTACATTCCAGCTTCCCAAGAACGAAGTGTTCATCTAAACAAGTCCTAATTATTTGGTTGTGAGTGCGATTTTCAAAAATATCTGACTTTCAGATCAATGAGATTTGTGCTCTTAAGTCAGTCACATCAGTGCTTTTGAAAATTCCCACCCTCACATGTCTGCAAATCAGGTTAGTTATGTTGAGTTTTCCCAGAAGGCAGAACTGGGAAAGTTTTCTTCTGCGTTCCAGTAACAGCATCCACTGTATATTTCTGGCTTTTGTATTGATAAATATTCTGTTGGTAGCAGACTTGTCCTGCTCTGTATAGAAAATTTGCAGACTGCCCCCCCAAAAAACCCTTAAGACAGAATTACTTTTGAGGATAGAAGTCTGTTTATTTAAAACATTATTATAACATTGTAGTTATTAAAAAATGGAGAATCAGAAAATTAGACATTTGTACTAGTAGATTCCAACACCAATCTTCATCTTCCTCTTACTGGTGGGATAACTACCACTAATTGGGAAGTGTAACTAATTGTACAATGCATCTGCCCTCCAGAATAGGAAAGGTACAGAGAGGATGTTGTAGGATTGTCTAGGACATTTGGTGTTTGTGACTCAGACATCCATGACTGACATGGGGGAAGTCAATTAGTGGCCATTCTCAAGTGTATGTGATCTTTCCCCAGTAGTGCCAGGGTGATAGTGTGAATCCCTGCATTGTGTGTTGGTGGATAGCATTTTATATGGACCACACATGGAAAGGAATGAGAGGGATGTTTTGGCCTCTGGTCTGTACGGCAAGGTCAGAAGAGCGGCCTGCTCTCAATCCTTTATTAGTTGGTGCTTGAGAGTGAGGAAACAGAAGTTTGGTGTCCCCAGAAGTGCTATGATAAGGCTGCGATGCTTCCTCCAGGATTCCTTCCTCTCCTCTATGGGTGTAAGGCTAGCCCCACCTCAAGAGTGCAGTTCTTCACCCAATCACACTGAAAACCATAATTCAAAAGTGTTATGTTCCTATAGATTCATTCTTATTTGGGCTTAGCTTTTTGATGATTGTTGCATATAAAGTATATGCAAAGCTGTGTCCATAATTCCAGTGACTGTGCATGCAAACTGCCAGTTAGATATCTAACTGGTCATTTATACATGCATTTACTTCAGTTGCTGATAACCAATACACATACATTTGTACGTACACATTTTTGGAATTCTGAGCCCAGAAGTTTAAATTTGTGCAGTTGTAGCAATGTTATCAGAAGTTGTGAAATGCAACAGTCAAGGTTTTAGTCTTAATCCAGTCCTCCAGTAAATTTATCTACCTTTACAACTGACATTTACTTAGTTAATGGAGCTCCCTCTAAGGAAGCAATAGAAGATCACAGTGTTAATGAGATCTAATTATTTTTCTATAAAGGTTTCAAATCTTGAAAATAAATTTTTCAGAAAAAGAGTTATCATGTGCATGTTTTTCCTACTGAAAAATACATTTTTTCTAAATTCACTGTTGTCTCTGACCCTAATCCTTCAATGCATAATAAAGCAAGCTTATCAAACCACTTGTGTATATCCCTTACCTGGGGCAATTTCTCATGGCATAGGAGGCACTATCGCAGCTCCTATGCCATCCTTGCTCCCAGTTGCTAGGGAATGAAGGGTGTGGTCAGGCCATCCCTGCATCATGCTAATCCCTAGCTTCTGGAATAGCCCCTTGGGTCCATGTGCATCTGGCATAAAGCTGTACCTACTTATGTCAGGGGTCACAAATCCTCCTGAGCAGTGTCAGATTGATGTTGAACCTAAGAATCTTGCTCTATAGATTTCTTACTTAAATAAATCATCCAACATTTTCATTCTAATCATTACTATACAAGAAAGTCAAAAATAAACTTAGTCTAGATTAGTTCTATTAGTTCTGACCTACATTTTGCCAAAGATGTAAAAGGTAGTACACTTACAGTTCTTTTTTGTGAGTCATAAGTACAGGGCATGAAATATAATTGGCAGTATCAGAGAATTTTGGACAGGCCCATAGACAGATTGCCATGAAAGACACCTAAATAACATCTACTTGAGAAATGACATGTACACCTAAATTTTCAAACCACTTCCTAGAGAATGCAGTCCCTTCTAAAAGCACACAGTTCCCATCAAAATGTGCCTGGTTAAATCCTGTGCAGCTCTTGGAAAACGTAGGTGTAAAATCCATTTACAAAAATTGGGTTTCAAAAACACCCTGCAAAAATTAGATCAAAATATATAGCTTCAGGTCTTCAATCAGAATCTATAGACCTCACTATCAGGCAAAGCCTGAGTTACACAAACATTTGCTAAGAGAATTATTGGATTATAAATGGAGACTGATAACTGCAATTATATGTGACAGAAAACAAGCTGGCAAATATATAGGTTTATTACGTTAGGCTTCCCTTGTATTTTCTTCTCTCCTTTTCTTTATAATGAAGAAGCAGTTACTGGCAGATGGAATTAGGTATGAGCTGCTTTGAATGCTTTTAGTCTGTCAGATAGCTTTAAACTTAGGAGCTGATGCAGAAAGTAACTTTTACTGAATAACTTCACAAATTTTCTTTACTGGGAACTTTAGCTTTCTTTATTCAAAAATGTTTTATACTTTTATAGCTAATTTTAGTGCCATCTGAACTGAATACATTTTCTGTATGTGTACCATAAGGATTTTTTAAACTTGCATTTTCTTTTATTGTGACCTGTTATGATAGGATGCCAAGCTTCCCGGTGGCATCACTTAGCAGTTAAGTCATTGGACCCCCAATTTCACCCTCTCAGTCTCTCATGCCTCCTGTCAGCAGCTCCTCCAGCACAGAGATGGTCCACCTTTTGGTGGGTGGAGACCTCAGCCCTCCAGCTGGGTCACCAGTTTTAGCTCAATCCCCCTTTAGCAGTGTCCAACAAATTGTGGAAGGCTCTGTGTCCTTATAACGAGGAAGTACCCTCAGTCTACCTCCTGGCTTCTGTAGGTGGTTCATCCCTGCCCTGAGACTTTCAATGTGTCTAACTTCTCTTTACTCCTGGGAGGGGAGGAAGTGAAGTTTATGTCCCTATATGGGAAACGTGTTTGGTGAGAGAACCGAGCCCTCCCACTCCGCCAGGCTCCTACCCAGGGCCCTATGTAAGGCAAACAATATCAGTCACCTGAGTGAAACTCAAGCCTGTCTCCTAGGTCTCAAAGTCCAACATGAGATAGCAGAGGGGAGAAAAAGGTAACTGAACCTTCGGCTCAGCTCCCTCCCCAGGGGAATGTTTCTGTGGCAGCTTTGCTCAGGAGCTCTCAGGGTAGATCTGCTCTGTTCCCCCATCTACTCCCATCTGAGTTGTTTGGCTCCTTTCCTCCAGCTGGAGCATGCTCTACAGTTTCAGGGTCAGAACAGGTTCAGGTTACTTGGGCCAGAACTGCCCCTTAGCATCCCTTCAGCTCTAGTGTGGGGTTTATCCCATCTGTGTATAATTAAAATTATTCAGCTGTTTGTCCCTAATAAAGTTAATTTTAGGAATTTATTACACATATGACATTGCAAATACTACTAACAATTTGCATTTATATCATCGAATCATAGAAATGTAGGACTGGAAGGGACCTCAAAAGGTCTTCTAGTCCAGTCCCATGCACTGAGGCAGAACTAATTATTATCTAGACCATTCTTGACAGGGGATTGTCTAATCTGTTCTTAATAACCTGCTACCATGGAGATTCCACAACCTTTCTAAGTATATCTTCATTATAACATCTTCCTTCCAAAGATCTCAAAGTAAAGTACTATTTGGGTATTGTCTCTATTTTGCAGATGGGTAAACTGAAGCACAGAGGTTAACTGACTTGCCCAAGCTCATGCAGTGATTCATTAGAAGAGTGAGGAATAGAATCCAGGAGTCCTATTGCTCACCTCTAGAAAACACTCTCTCCCTAAACAAATGGTCTATTTTATGTTAACTATGTTTACTCTTCACATCTGCTAAAGTAGAACAAATTACTAGGCCCAGATTGTGGCTGGCATTTGACCAGAGTAATAAGAAAGACATATGCTCACATCCTTCCAGGCTCCAATCCCAAGCTTTGGCTCAGGGCCCACAGAGATGGTGCTAAGCTCTCGAAGGTGGACATGTCAGGGCTCAGCACTCTTGTGCATCAGGTGTCAAGCCAGGGCAGAGAAGAATGGCCCCCATCCCCAGAGACATTCTGCCCTGGGACAGCCAGTACAATCTCTAGCACCTATCACTGTTGAATTCCTCCATCTTTTTTGTGAGAGGGTTGCTTTAAAGGGCATGCTAAAGCCCCTGTATCTGTAACAGATAGGTCAACAGTATAATTGAACTGAGAAACTCATTCGCACCTACTTGTGGTTTTCCTCAACATCTTGTGGCTCACATGAAGGCATTCCCTCCAGCACTTAATGTCTTACATTGAAAGGCTTGTGCTGTGATGGCAAATTGAAGCAAGAGTTATGCCCATGATACATCTTCAATAGCCTATGAGTATTATGTTAGGGAAATGTCCTGATTAATTATAATTAAGACAGATACTGTGTAAAATCCTTTTAACTGCAGCCAGTAAATATTTTTCAGAACTAGGTCTGAAAAAATAAATACCCTTGATAGCAGGGTTGCCAAGAGAAATGGGATGACTTATATCCTGTATCAGATTATATGCAAACTTGCTGCAAGCTGTAACTTATCCTGTTTTAACTCTCCCTTACCTTGCATATCTGAAACGCTCTCTTTTACTGGTTGGGCAAACAAATGTCAAAGAGTTTACCTTTAATACAACATTAGAAACTAAAATCCCATACCCAATCTGTTGCATTCAAACATGAATCCTGGAAGTATCACCACCGAAAATGGCATTTCTGGCAGTAACAGAGCACCAGAAATGGTTATTAGTAATAATACTGAAGTAAGATTCTGGGAGCACTGGATCCTGGACTTACGGAAAGGCTACAACTTAGAGATGAGAGACATTTAGGATCTTTGGTTTAGTTTCTTGTACAATCTTTTTTTGTGGTTTTATTTTATCTGTTCTCAAACAAACTAAAATATTGGGCTTAACTTCAGCAACATAATTATTGTTTACCCTGAAAGCATAAACCACATTTTTGAAAGGAAAGACATCTTTGCTTGACAAATGGGTTCAAAAACATGCCCTCATTTTATTGGGTCTATTTTTAGTCTAACTATTCATACACCTTAACAATACTTCATGCAGAAACAGGCCTACTTTCAAATTCATCAGAATATGTTGGGGAAAAATAAAACAGAATTTAGTGTAGTTTTGTCTTTCAGTTTTACCATTTCACACGTCTCTCGTCTAGCATATCCATCAACCCTTCAACAGCTACAATATCTACAGACTCTAGGAGCCATTCAGCTGGTACTAAGCATATAGTTTACATTACAGTGTTTTAACCCCTGAACTCTATTTGTGGAAATTTACATGCACCTTGAATTCATTGGGAGTCGTATTAATGCACCTGCAGCTACATTACTGCTTAGCCTGCGATGATGAATATGAAGCTAAAAGAAAAAGGGTGATTTGTTTTCAACTATAAATTGCATTTTCTCTGAAGTTTCATGTTCACCCAATCCAGAGACCTTCCCGTTAATGTTCTAGGGAACTAATCTCACTCGAGAATTTCAGTCTTGTTAGCAGACTGTCTCCAAGCAGGTGAAGCATAACACACAGCATAAGCACGGATGGTGGATATAATGTCGAAAAGAAAACCTGTGCACAGTCACACTGAATGGCTGCATCTAATTTTGGGGGTCTTATTTTATGGATTGTTCCAGGAAAATTCTGTAATCCCAGAACCTCTAGCATGGTTCCCTGTTATTACCATCACCCACTGACAAGAGCTTAAATGTGTTTTGTTTCCCCCATGTTAATTCTAATCAGAACCAGCTATCACCATCCTATATAATTTTGAAGTGTAATTATTGCCACACATTTTATTTAGCAGTTATCCTTATTATCAAGTAACATGATTCACTTCAGCACAGCTGACAAGCTATCCAATTAACTTCCCAACAGAAAGGAGCTCTCTTACCCTAAAAGGGTAGGACTCTTATTTAAAATTTTTCAGTGCAAAAGCTCCTGACTATGCAGCTGGTTTTTTACCTCCTACAATATATTGTTCACTTATTTTAATGGTGTGCCTTGCCTCATGCCTATGTTTTTTAAAGAATAAAGTTAGATTTGGCTATTTAGTAAATCTAACTTATCTATGGCAATCTCCACCCAAATACCAGTGCACCAAGCTGACCAATACTTTTCTCCCACCTTCATTTGTGGGCATTATCCATCTTATGGATCATTAGTAAGAAATATTTCTTGGTTCAAACAGCATTTTATTTCTGGCAATGCCACTGACAAGTCGTTAGCATGAATTCCTGTATAAAGGATGTGCAAACCAAATGTAAAACTCTAAGAATACGTCAGCTTACAACACTGTGAGAAGTGTGCAGCAGTTCTGTTCCTCTGGAAATCAACAGCAAAACTCTCTAAGTTCCATGGGGGCAGAGTTCACCAGCACCGAGCATACCTCAAAAATCAATCACACACACACTTGCATCCTACACAAAAATACTGCCAACTGGGTTGACCTCCAAATTTGATCTATTTAAGTATAGCTGTAATTTGGTGAGGAACATCAGCCACTGTTAGCATTTCTGTTTCATTCAATAAATCCACCACTCCTTTGAGAGACACTTCTTGGTATTTTTTGCACGAAGAGCTCCTTTTGTGGCACTAATATAACATAAATGCTGGCTCTATCACAACAGTTTATTCAATCTCCCATCCCTTTACCAGCAACAAAGATGTGTGGAAATTAGAGAAATAAAATGTCTATGATCCGTAGGTCATCTAACCCATTACCCTGAAGATCCTGGATTGTTTCTGACAACACACTTGCTAGTACTCAGGGGTGATGTTTCTACTATTTGCCAAAGACAACCATTCCATCTCTGCTAATTTCTCTAGTATCCAGAACAAATTTGCCCTGTCTTAATTTTATATCCCAATGTCAATAGACATGTCCTAAATAATCTTCCATATCCTCGGGATTGTGCTTGGTTGTGAAAGCCTGAACCATTCCAGAAAGTAGGGAGAACAGAAGATGAACCACCTAAATATCGGAATCTGGAAGTATTATTCCTACAGAGGCACTGGTGTGTATAACACACTCACTAGCAGCAGTCACTATCGGAGCAGACTGTATTCCACTCCACAGCTGCTTGCAGGAGATGTAGCAATGATCAAGCCCACACACTGCCAGGGCCCCGCTTGTATTCAGGAAGTACAGCCAACCACGTCATGTCTTCTCCAGGACCACTGCACCCACACTGGGACAGCCATAATCTTACGGCTTGTGATCTCAGCTTTCATTTAGTTCATGCACCATCAAGTTCATGCACCATCATGCACCATCAAGCACAAGAACATGCCTGATCTTTCTCTCACTTCATCAGTGGGAGTTTAGTCATGGATTTTAACAGGAGTAGTACTGGGATGAAGATGTGCCAGGTTAATTGTCAGAAACACTGTTGTGGATAAAAAAAGGGAAGGAAATTAACAGCTGCTAAGTGGACAAATACAGGAAGGGAAAAGTTATTCAAATAATGGGAATTTCACCCCAGAAATTACTCAGCAGTGTCCTGTTATTAACGAGTGCTCTTTTGTGACAGTTGAGTGTTAATGTGTATGGTTTTGTGCTAACTGCTAAGTAGCGATTCTGACAATATGTCCTCCATTTTTTGGAATAATTTTTTTCACCAACATGCAAGTATGATACACTCCTTTGGGGCATTTTAGTATACTGAACATATTTACAGTAGAGACATAAAATAAGGTGCTTATCCTTGATTAGAACTTTCAGCTCCTCGGGCCCACCACAAAGAGAAAACAAACAGTAGATACTGAATTTTAGATAGTGTTTTTCAAGCTAGAATGCCTTCATTTGAAGTTTAACATCTTTTAAAGCAAGTTTTTACTTTTGTCTTAAAGTACGTTTGGTTGGACACTTTGATCAATGCTTACTGGTGATGTTCCTTCATGCACTTACAATATTGCTGTGTAATACAAGCACAGGGGAAATCACAGCTTAAAAATAAATGAACCTTATGCAGCATGGAGAGCGAATGTCAATGACAACTGAATAGGTTTTTATCTGATACTGAATTCTATACTGCCTTAGGCTTCTGGCGCAAGGCCTAATAATTCAATGGCAAATTAGCAAAAAGTAGACTCATAACAGGCTTTCAAAGACTACCACAGACCGGGGAGGGGACCATGATGTAAAATATGATATTTTCCAGATCTTGCTACCATGATGAGGGACACACACACACACACACACACACACACACACACACGTAATGTGGTTTGGCTCGTGCATCAGCTCGTCCAAAAGAAACTAGTGCTTTTTCTAAACTCTTTTTTTGAGGGGTGGGGGGGGAGGATTTAAATGTTTAAGATCTAAAACTCGCTCACCCTTAGTTACCTTCCTAATTAAAAATAAAACAAAGTGCCAACATAAGAACGGCTATGCTGGGTCCGACCAAAGGTCCATCTAGCCCAGTATCATGTCTTCTGACAGAGGCCAAGGCCCAGATTTTCAGAGGGAATGAACAGAACAGATAATCATCAAGTGATCCATCCCCTGTCGCCCATTCGCAGCTTTTGACAAATGGAGGCTAGGGACACTATCCCTGCCCATCCTGGCTAGTAGCCATTCATGGACCTATCCTCCAGAAACTTATCTAGTTCTTTTTTGAACCCTGTTATAGTCTTGGCCTTCACAACATCCTCTGGCAAGGAGTTCCACAGGTTGACTGTGCATTGTGTGGAAAAAATACTTCCTTTTGTTTGTTTTAAACCTGCTGCCTATTAATTTCATTTGAGAAGGAGTAAATAACACTTTCATTATGAGAAGGAGTAAATAACACTTCCTTATCATATCGCCTCTTAGTCACCTCTTTTCCAAGCTGAAAAGTCCCAGTCTTAGTAATCTCTCCTTATATGGTAGCCGTTCCATACCCCTAATCATTTTTGTTGCCCTTTTCTGAACCTTTTCCAATTCCAATATATTTTTTTGAGATGGGGTGACCAAATCTGCCTGCAGTATTCAAGATGTGGGCATACCATGGATTAATATAGAGGCAATATGATATTTTCCATCTTATTATCTATCCCTTTCTTAATTATTCACAACATTCTGTTCACTTTTTGACTACCATTGCACATTGACGGGATGTTTTCTGACAACTATCCACAATAACTCCAAGATCTCTTTCTTAAGTGGTAACAGCTAATTTAGACCCTATAATTTTATATGTATAGTTGGCATTATGTTTTCCAATGTGCATTACTTTGCATTTATCAACACTGAATTTCATCTGCCATTTTGTTGCCCAGTCACCCAGTTTTGTGAGATCCTTTTGTAGCTCTTCACAGTCTGTCTGGGACTTAACTATCTTGAGTAATTTTGCATCATCTGCAAATTTTGCCACCTCACTGTTTACCTCCTTTTCCTGATCGTTTATGAATATGTTGAACAGGATTGATCCCAGTACAGACCCCTGGGGGACGCACTAATTACTTCTCTCCATTCTGAAAAGTTACCATTTATTTCTACCCTTTGTTTCCTATCTTTTAACCAGCTACCAGTTGTGATACAACATGGCCAGAGGGCAGCAGGAGAGGGTTAGAAGGGATCCTTATTCCCTGTAGAGGGAAGAAAGTTTGCTATAGATTAATTAAAGCATCCAAAGCCAATAAGAGCACCCAAAGCCAGTCACCTGATAAAAAAAAACCTGCTTCGATCAGACAAGGGCGGGTGCTGGAGCAGAGAGCAGTTTGGAGAAGATGGAGCAGAGAACAGTTTGGAGGAAAGCGGAGGAAAGTTTGGAGAAGTACCAAGACCCTAGGTAAAGGGACACCTGGCTTGTGCAGAGGGAGGGCAGGAAGCCCCCACAAGCTGAAGGGCAGGAGAGGGAAGTAGCCCAGGGGAATGAGCTACTAGTTCAAGTGGTTCTGCGCTATCCCTAGGGCCCCTTGGCTGGGACCCGGAGTAGAGGGTGGGCCTGGGTCCCTCCCTCTCCACTCCCCTCCTCTAGGACACTAGTGGGGCAGTTAATATCCCAGTTCAGGGGCAAGAAACGGTGCCCTGACCCCCCCCCCAAGAAAAGAAAGCACGAGACCCATCATAGTAGTGCCAGCAATTTGCCACACAATCCATGAGAGGACCTTCCCTCTTATCCCATGACAGCTTACTTTGCTTAAGAGCCTTTGGTGAGGGACCGTGTCAAAGGCTTTCTGAAAATCTAGGTACACTATTATCCACTGGATCCCCTTGTCCACATGCTTGTTGACCCCTAAAAAAAATTGTAGTAGAATAGTGAGGCATGATTTCCCTTTACAAAAACCATGTTGACTTTTCCCCAACAACTTATGTTCATCTCTGTGTCTGATAATTTTGTTCTTTACTATAGTTTCAACCAGTTTGCCCGGTATTGAAGTCAGGCTTACTGGCCTGTAATTGCCGGGATCACCTCTGGAGCCCTTTTTAAAAATTGGTGTCACATTAGCTATCCTCCAGTCATTTGGTACAGCAGCTGATTTAAATGACAGGTTACAAACTACAGTTAGTAGTTCTTCAGTTTCACATTTGAGTTCCTTCAGAACTCTTGGATGAATACCATCTGGTGCTGGTGACTTACTACTGTTTAGTTTATCAATTTATTCCAAAACCTCCTTTACTGAGACCTCAGTCTGGAACAGTTCCTCAGATTTGTCACCTAAAATGAATGGCTCAGGTTTGAGAATCTCCCTCACATCCTCAGCCGTGAAGACCAATGCAAAGAATAAACTTAGTTTCTCCTCAATGACCTTATCGTCCTTCAGTGCTCTTTTAGCATCTCGATTGTCCAGCGGCCCTACCTGTTGTTTAGCAAGCTTTCTGCTTCTGATGTACTTTAAAAAATATTTGCTATTGCTTTTTGAGTCTTTGCCTAGTTGTTCTTCAAATTCTTTTTTGCCCTCCCAAGAAAGAGGAACATATTGTTAATTCAGTAAAATAAAGCCACCAGATATCATTTATTGTTTTATGCATTTTAAAACAAAATAAATTGCTGTGCAGCTGACATATCATATTATCAGTTACTGTTTATTGCTTATTGCCGGTTTTATTTATCATCTCCCTGCCAGGGCTGTAAAATTCCAGGCAGTCCATAAAAAATGCAGACCTTTCTTCCTAACTGTCATGAAAACCTGTAAAATAATTTTCTCGCCTGTAATTTAACAGGTGGTGTTGACAATGTTTTCTATAACTCAGCTAATTGTATTTCTAATGTTAACTAACTCCTGGAAACTGTAATTCCATATCAAATTCCATTTCTTGGGGACTCTAATCCTGACTGGTTTAGCAGGAGGACCTTTGTTCATGTAATTTAACTCAAGTGCCAGCCCACTTTTGCCAGCTTCAGAGATATCCCAGCCAATCAAATCTGACTGGTGACTGATTTAAAGTGGGGCCTTAGTCTGAAAAAATGACTATATGAAAATAGCACATAGTTTACTGGACTATGTTCTTCTCTCAGTTACAGCAGCATAGTAACTCCATTAACATCAGAGTCACTCCAGATTTATACTGGTGTGACTGAGGCCTTGTCTACATTCAGGAGTAGCCTCGATTCAATAACTGTTGCCAGCAGCCAGTGCAGCTGCACCATGCTGACTTCTGAGTGTGGGCAAGCCCTACAGAGGTTGGCACATATTAATCCCCAATCAGGATAAACGCTCACTCAAGTGGAGTAATTTTTTTTTAATTTAATGTTATAGTTTTTTAAGCTATGCAGCAGTTATTGAACCTAGGCCAGTTGGTTTTCAAAGACAATTCTGAAAGGCTACTTTCATTGGATTTACAATACACATGCAAGTGAAAAATTACACACCTGTAAATTACTGTCTCATCCTTTGTTCTCTTTTTGTCTTGCACATAAAGTCCTTTAAATTAAGAAATAAAGACTATAACTAAAGGGAGCCACATAGTATCTCATATGCATTAGTCATGTATGGTTTTCTTGCAGAACAGTGACACTTCAGAATGCCTGCATCTGATTGTGATTTAGTAGTTTCAGAAAAATCTCTGCTCTAACCATATCACTTTATCCCCTTCCCCTCCACCCCCCACAGCTTTCATTACCGCTTTTCATTCATTCATTCATTATCTACCTCTCTCCAGCAGCACAATCTCCGCTGAATAGAAAAGGTTATATATTACATCTTTCCCATACTGCTATGTGCATTAGATTTTTTAAATTGTTGGCTAATCGGATCTCTCCTGTCGAAAATAATTGTAAACATCCTTCCTGACCAGGTCAACAAATATCTAAATTACAGTAAACTAATTCATCTCTTAATTTCATGTTTGCCCTTTTCATGAAGCTCATTAAACTACCCTACAATGCCTCAACTCTTCTTGAATTTACAGATCACATCTACTCTGCTCTGGGTAAAGGTCATTTTACAGGTCTGCTTGTCTTTGTTAAGGGAGCTTTTGACACAGTCATCTGCTCCACTTTACTCTCTAAATCCAAAATGCCTGGTCTTCGTGTTGTTTCTTTGTCATGTTTCTCTTTCTTTCTTTGGCATTATTTTCAAAGAACTTCATTGCAGAGTTCCATGTCAGAACCACTTTTCACATCTGTAGAAGTTTTTCAGGGGTCAGTGACAGAGTCAGGTCTTTTCAGTCTTAATATCAATAACCTAGACAGTCTAAATGTGAAATACAAAATATTCATGTATACAGATGACATTGTTCAGTTTATTACAAATGATGTTTCTTCTGTCTCCAGTGTGTTCTGCTCTGAGGTGGCATATGTGATCAGCTGGCTTAATAATCAATTCAGACTCAATTCCAATAAAAAGTGATATGATGAGGTTTTCTTTCTGCCAACAAATTCAGCACAGCTAATACCTTTACAGTCCATATTGGAAATTTGACTTAAATTTGTGTCACATCTAACAAATACATTAAAGTAAAATCTTGGGAAAACTCTGTTCCTCTAATAAGCATATTGATTACATTGTAAATGCAATTACTATTAACCTTGGCCCTCTCTGAAGAATTAAACATCTCATTTTGATATGATTACTGTGATTACTGCCACGTATTGATTTGTGTGGAGTCATTTTCTTCATGAAGAATTATGATCAACAATTTTAGTGTATAATCATTCAGGTAAGAAAATCTCAAGGCCCTACATTTTAAATGGGCCCAACTCAGCCTCTTATTTTTCACCCAAAAATCAATTGCAGGCCAAAAACTAAAAGTAAAAATAATAAATTGTGGGTGCCAGGGACTATTATTTACTGCTCTTTGAATTTACATCTTTTAATTGATTAAGGTAGAAAACTGCAGATAGAACATTAGAATCTTTTGCTCATTAATACGACTCCCAATGAATTCAAGTTGTAGCACCTCTCGAAGTCTGAAGTTCCTACTGCTTCACCCCAGACAAGAAAAGCACTTAACAATTTCAGTGTCATAGTATTTCTTCTGATGTACAGGAACATATAAGTACACAGGCTGTGCAAAATGTTCGCCTAGAACCAGACGCCCACCCACACTAGGGGCTGGGGTTGCAGGGAGGGTAATCTAATTGATCCATGAAAATCAGCTCATGTATGTGAAACCTTTGTGAACCTGGAATGATGATATCTGTGTAGAATTTAACAGAAATTGTTAATCTTTCTACAGGATTCTCTACCACTCTATAGAATTGTAATAGAGATTGTATCTCTTCCATAGAATAATATAGGAGAATTTAAAACACCTACAAATATGATATTATTCTGTATTAAATTGTATAGACATGTCTATAGAACCCTCCTGGTTTCATCTTTATTAATCCAGGCTTCTCCATAGCAAATACAAGCCTATGTTAGGTGTCTTCCAGGTTGCTAGTGACTTGACTCTCCTCTTGCTGTGGCAGTAGGAGACCACCTAGTCTTCAGTGATGTTAGATGACTGCTCCCCTATACTCTAGTCTTGGAGAAGGAGGAGTGAATACCGAGGAACAGTTCCTACCCTCTCTCACAAATCCATGAGATTATTTGGAGAATACCAGCAGGAGCTGAGAAAAGACAAGTGGCAGTGGAAGTATTATTCAAATCTCACTGCTTTACTGGGGGCTATGGGTGGGCTTTTGTGGTGCACTGGTACAAATTTTGCTAAAGTGGAAAAAGTGGCCCTTACTTCAGTCTTACCTTCAAAGATTCTGGTAAAATGGAACATTACTTGGTGCTCCTATAGAATCCAAGATAAGGGCATTCACCACCGCAGGATAACCAGGAAGGGCAGGTCATTATGGGATAGCTGAGCGAGGGTTGGTGGGAAGTCCTTAAACAGCATGGAACCAAGACCTCCAAATGGAGCAGAAGGGGCTGGTTGGGTGCAAAGACCCTGTGACCAGAACCTGGTAGTTCATGCAACTAGTGTTATCTGAAACATGCATTGTTTGTAACCTATTGGCTCAAGAGGGGGTCCTACATTATTTGCCCTGGAGAACTGGAGTAATGGACATCACGACAACCTTGCTTCTTACTTGCCTATAGAAAAAGTCACAATAGCATGCTAATTCCCATGGTTACTGGATATAAAGGACAAATGCTATCATCATTTTTATATTTTTAAAGAGTAGATTCTCAAGAACACACTTGTGAATTTTAAGTAGATATTTCATTGCTGGAAGCTGAATATCAATTTACCTTAGTTACATTGGGTAAAAACATAGGGGCTGATTTTCCTCTCACTTCCACTCATGTAAAAGTGGTGACACTCCACTGAAGCCACGAGAGTTACTGCAGATTTACAGTAATGAAAATGAAAGGAGGATCAGGACCATAAGTATGGCACACGTGACATCTAGACCTGAATGCTAGATGAATTCTGGTTAGATCTCTTACGGGGGGGGGGGGGTGAGGGAGGGGAGATTCTCACCTTCTGGCTTTTTTCTAGTCCTAACTCATTCAAAACCACCATTTTTGATTCAGTGTATACTAGCCTTTCCTCAGAGGCTAGGGAACACTGAGTACTGATGCCATCTAGGGCATTCCAAAGAAAACTAGCTCTCCAGAAGTACTTACAATCCCTAAGGATACAAATCATCCCTGGAGGGTATGATATAGCCATACCCAGAGTCAGTCAAAATCCATCAATGGAAGGGAAATCACCCCAACTTTCAGTCAAATGGTGAAATTTCAACATGGGTCTCCCTCAAGCCCTATGAGATGCCACTAGCACATCACTGCTTCATAACTCAGCTAAATATATTGCTCGGAATATAAAAGGATTATGTTATGCAAGCAAAGAGCAATTAAATCATGTCTAATCCACTGACCATCAGGTATGCATGGTTATAAAGGAGAATCTGCTCCCTCATTCCAAGCCATCTTCTCAATGCCCAGCGATTTCCACATGGCAGCAATATACTGTAATGAACATACAGTAGAGCAACTGGTACTTAAAAGCCTTTGATCAAGGACATTTCAACAACTTTATTACCCAGGGATGGGAACTTAATTGTTTTAGAAGGAGGTTGCATTGCAGCCTTGATATTTTCATAAATAGAGCAGAGACAAATTCAACCTCACCTTCTTATATGCTAGGACTCAACAATTATTAATCAAATGTTTGAAACTACACAGCATTTGAAGCCTGCAAACAGAGATTACGTGTTCTTTTGATTACACAACAGCCCCAACTCAGGGAAAGAAAGTTTTAATTTCTTTCTTTGTAGTGCCTTGGTTTTCAAAGGTATAAACTGGAAATAAGTCTTTTGGATAGCATTTCCATATCTATCCATATATCCATCCTCTCACCTGCATTAATCCAGTTTACTTAGAAATAAAAAAAAATATGAACTGTTTTACAATCTATGATCACAGAGTATGAGATTAAGGGGTAATCAGCAAATGTATACTTTGTGGTATGGTAGAAACTGAAAAAAACATGCAGGGGAAAATTTATCATGTACTGAAAAAGCACGGGGGGGTAGGAAGGAGGGAAGAACTATGCAACGAACTATAGAAATCACATCAAAGATAACCCAATAACAAAAATGTGCTGCCTTCGCTAATTCTAGCTAAGACCATTATCAATATAATACAAAACTTAACCAATGCTTCTACAAAGAAAAGATATTACTCAGAGGGCAAAGGGCAATAAAACCATTAGCCACATAGTCCAGACAACTTCTCAGACAAAAATCTCTAAATAAAATTTAGTATTAAAACTTAAATACGAGAAACATCACAACAGTATTTTCTTTTTTTTTAAATCACCACTACAACCCAGAATTATTTTTTTTTCATGTACTAATATACGGATACATTCTCCTAGTCCCTCTATGGCTATGGAATTCTCACACTACTGTGTTCATCTTATTCATGCAAGCACGGCTTGCCAACCAGTAAGGCCTATGGAGTTACCATTGAATCCCTGCACATGAGGCTAGGAAGCAGACACACAGGAACATTCCATAGCTCATTCTGTGCTGAGAAATCAAGGTTTGTTCCCCGGGAGTGTAAAGGCCGGGGTTGGCAGGTGAGGCAGTAGCAAGGACATAGCTACTAACCACACAGGGCTATTGTCTCTCAAATCTGCAAAAAGCAGAGTGTGTCCAGTTGTAGGTATCAGCAGGAAAGGTTCCAATTAATACTCGGAGAAGGAAGGCATATTCCCTTTAAAAGTCAATCCAAAAAAAAATCTAAAGAACAGCGATATAAAACAACTAGGGTGAAAATCTGGCCCTGCTGAAGTCAATGGGAACTTTGCCATTGACTTCAGTTGAGCCAGAATTTCATCCTTTGTGAATTTTTTATTTTAAAAAAATTCTGTGATTTGTTGTTGTTGTCGAAATTAATGCTTGAGCAAATTCAGATTGGCAGTCCTGCTTCATGGCCTTTGCTATTTCTTGATACTTATCGTTTGTGAAGCAGCCTTTGGCAAAGAATTCTTTAAAAAAAATAAATGGCAGACTTTAATTTCTCAAAAAATGTGTCTTCCAATCCACATAAATATAAGCAGTAGCCCAAATTCTGCTCTGTTACATGCAGTCGCTAGCCAATGGGATTTCTTCTTCAAGACGGATTAGGCCTACACTGGGCCAAATTATCCTGTGTTACAGTACTGCAAATCCACCACAAGTGTAATAAAGAACAGTCGGGTGTGTCAGTGTAGCTCAGGTTATGTCAATTTGCTTCACACGTTAGCAGATGACGTCAGAGCCCAAGCAACGGTTCAGCCACTTGTGAATTATGGAAGCCATCATCACTGAACGAGTGAAGATCAATATCTTAAATTTGAACTATGACATGCTTGTTTATCCAGCATCAGTATTAATGAATGGGCTGTCAGTCAAAATGTTGATGGCATAAAAATTCTAAAAGAAGGGGCTGAAATATTATTTCAACATTTGCTGCAGTATCAACCATTTACTTTAGGCTGTGTAATTATTCTATAGGACTATAATTTAAAGGGGAAAAAACTCTAGTATTCCTGGGAAGGAGGGATGGATAGCTCAGTGGTTTGAGCATTGGCCTACTAAACCCAGGGTTGTGAGCTCAGCCCTTGAGGAGGCTATTTGGGGCAAAAATCTGTCTGGGGATTAATCCTGCTTTGAGCAGCGGGTTGGACTAAATGACCTCCTGAGGTCCCTTCCAACCCTGATATCCTATGAAATATTCAGGTTGCAAAATCAGATATTAAAGAATCTGTAAGTTAGGTCATATTGAGCATCCTATATATTTTATGGCACACAAGAGTCAATATCACATGAACATTATATGTTGAGCAAAGACACCAGGAACAGAAAACATAGCAGGCTGTACATTCAACAATGTGGCCAAGTTAACATTGTAGGAAAACCTTTATTTTTGGAATTTCCTGACATCAGTACTTGATTTCACACCGCTAACGTTGCATACACCCTAATTTATTTCATTACATTTTCCTGGGTGTTTTTTGTTTGTTTGTTTCTTAACAAAAAGGAAAAAAACAGAGCTATTTGGCTTGTATAGCTTACAAGCTCTCAAGGCTTTGCAGCTTGCTGCGCTACCAAGCTCTGAACTCCTTATTCCAAAGTTAATAAGCCTTCTGAGCTCATCTCCTCCTGCTTCAATTGCTGAGCTTGTAAATTTCTCTATAAAAACAGCTGTGAAGTTAGCGATCTGTGCACAGAATCCATTTTAAATGCCCACCTAACCATTTAATAGATTTTTCTACCATGTTGGCGCAATCAAAAATTTTCAAACGATCATAATTTCAACGTTTGTTTCTAAATTCAGAAAATCATATACTAATTAGCACACCCTCTTTAAATACCAAATGTTCATAATAAAGATATTTTTAGTCATATGCTCTTTTAAAAAGATGTATTGCACATTTTTTTTACCTTCTCATAACTCCAAAATCCTATGGGGATTTTTCTCAGCCTTTTAAAAAATTATTTCTTTGGAACCAAATTAAATATGGAAAATGTCATCCTAGCAGGCAATATATACATTTATATAACTTGTCGCCTGCAGTGGCCAGCTCTAGCATTTTCAGAGGAAGGTGTAAGAAACCTCGCTGCAGGCAGTTATGGGATAACATGCTGTCATGGCAAGTTTTCTCCTATTCCCCAATAGTTAGACATTGGGTTATGCCCTGAAGCATGAGGCTTTACATCACATCCAAAATGCTTGTATATTTTGTAATAAATATTAACAACATAAAATATTGGATGCACTGAAAATACAATATTACATATGATCCATAGGCCTTCTACAACTTAATGATTAATTATGCTGGGTTGCTCTCTCTGGCACCTTCCTCCTTCTTGATTCTGCTGCTATAGCTGCTGTGTTCGATCGCCTCTGTAGATTTAAGCCCATCACAACCTCCTTACATTGAGCTTAGAGCCCTTTAGAGTCTTCTAAATTCTCTCTCATCTTTCCAGGAATGACCTGGGTCTCAAGCATGAACTTTGGATTGGGGATTTAGCCTCACTACCAAAGAGGGAAGTTTGATCTTGTGTTCCTTTGCTTCCACCTCTGAATAGGGCCCCATATTGTTGAGGTAAAGCATGACCCCAAGAAGTTTAGTTCTTCTCTTGGATTTCTTCGTTGTACTATTACCTCTATGCTGACTACTCACAGACTTGCCTCTACACTCCTGACCTGTCTCACTGAATCTAGCGCTACATCCCAGCCTCTCGGACAGCTGAGCCTCTGAATGGCTCACCAACAGCTTCAGTTTCGGTCATTTAAAGTTTATCTCCTGATTTTTCCTCTGAAACCCGCTCCACCCCCCAACCCCCATTTTCTGTAACCATACTAATTTTCTCCCCATACCCCCACCTATCACTCAGGCCAGAAACCTAGGAATCATCTTTGACTCTTCTCTCCTTTCACCCACATCCCATCTGCCTCTAAATTCTGCCCCTTTTCCCTCTGCCATATTTCTGAGATCCGACCTTTTCTTTATGTCCATACAGCTAAAATTCTTGCCCATGTCCTCCTCATCTCCTGTTTTCACTACCGCAGTCTTCTCCACATTGCCCCACTCCAGTCTATATAAAATGCAGCTGCCAAGAATATTTTCCTGGCTCATCATTCTGACTAAGGCACTGCTTCTTCAAATCCCACCACTAGCTCCTCCATCTCCACCACATCACACTTGCCCTCCTCACCTTTAAGCTCTACATACCTCCACTCCTGCCTACTTACATAACCTAGTCTTTTATTGTGTTGGCCCCATGCTCCCTCCCCATCCCCACCTCTTCCCTTTCTGCACAGACTGTACTCCTTGAGCTAGCGTGCAAGGCCACTGCTCTGTCAAAGATTCATAGATTTTAAGGCCAGAAGTGACCATTAGATCATATAGGGCAATACAGGCTATAGGAGTTCATCTAGTTATAGCAGAGGCAATGTCCTCCTTCACATCCATTCCGAAGACACAATCTCAGCACAACACCCACTATAAATGAGTCAACACTAGCAATCATTTTTCTTTATTAAAAAATATCCGAAACTCTGCCCCAGCATGTTTTGTACAGGCCTGTGCTGAGTAACTCTAATCTTATAGCTCTGACCCCAGTCACCCTTTCCTCACCACCCTATTGTTTGTTAGTACATTGTTTTGTGGGCTCTGTCAGAAATGAGACCAACATCTTGGGACTATATTTTCCTATCTGTGCCAGGAGGAACTGAGCACACTCTTGGACATAATGCTTAAGGCACTAATCTACTGAGATTCAAACAGATGAACCTCTATCCAGGCCTACCTAACTGCAATGAGTTCCTGTCAGAATTTCTTGGACCACCGAACCGTGATGCAGGTTAAATCTCCATGACTGACTCTTTCTGTTCTACCTGAGTAAAGAAACTTCACTTATGGCAGCAAGACTCAATAGCAGCGTGACTGCAGCAAATGATTTGTACCTGATTGTTCTCTTTAATGGGTTATGTCTGGCTTTATGCGCTGATATTTCCTCCAAGCTCAGCCAAGATTCATTTTGTTTTTCTTTCTCTCTCTTCTTTCCTACCTAGAGGCCTTAATATGGGCACTTACCACTACCAGAGAAAAGAAGGCATATCCTATCAAAAAAAACCCAGAATTTCTCACAACTCTAGTGTGTAGATGAGTATTTAAAAGTATTTAAAATTTTAATCAGTTGATGCTTCTTCTAAAACTTAACTTAAGGATAACCCTAATATTTTTCATTTTCAAACTGGATCTCACAGAAGCAATGATGCAGAGAATGTTTTTGTAAATCCATCATATTTACTGTGCATACTAATACAAACCTACATGCGAGCATTGATGGGAGACAGTGGGACAGGCATTTTACTGCCTGTTCAGAACTGGTGGATCCGAACATCTAACTTCAGGGACTGATCTAAGTATTTATGAATGTGATGTACAGTATCAACATTTGGCAATGTGCAGAAAGATCATTTCAAATGGCACCAGTCAGTCCAAACAGGACGAAAATGAGAGAAGTTTAATTTTTTTGGCATTCATATATCAAAAGAATGGACCCTACAGCTCTTGTCCAGTTAGCTACCCAAAAACAGATGCACAGGCAACAATTTATCTTGAGAAGCAGCAAGGGGAGTAGCAAACAAGTGCATGGTAACTTATTATGAACTTAGGTAGTGTTGTGCAAGATGGTTAAATAGAAACTAAAGTCAATGCACTCAAATTTTGGGAATATACAGTATTTTATTGAGAAAGCCAGTCTGAAGTCTGTCTATGGATAAGAGTATGCATAAGCAGGAATGTATCTTAGAGATTCTGCTTCAGCTTTGAAGGCAACAGTCTTTCTGGAATGAAAGTTAAAATCCAAGCGGGGCTGATGTAAGCTTTCGTCCTTCTGGCTCAGAAAAACAATTTATTGGGTTTGAGTTTTCTGAAGGAAACTTTAAAAACTGAGGCTATGTCTGCTCTGCATAGATGGAGCATATTGCAAGGGTTGGAACTCGGTCCAATGTTTGTGGCTAAAGTTATTCCCACGCCCCTGGTGTGCAGTATGCTGTGTGCCAGCTGGTTGCTAGTCCACCCAAGAAGTGACTGAACTGAAGTGTTGCTATAGTTGTCCAGGGTTTTGGAATTGTTGAAGCCAGAAGATGCTATGTACATTAAGATATTATCCAATTCTGTATCAAACATGAGCAAATCGATTTGATATGGTCAGTTAAACTCCACAGTATTCTTTATTAATTGTGCTTGTTAGGCAACTCAGAAACCAGGGGTTGTTTAGAAAAATGGTAACGGCCCAAATAAGAGCTCTGAAAAGAAAATGCAGCTTTTCAGTACCAGCACAACTATAACTGAACTGGGAACAGAAGGAGGAGCTCTCTCCAGAAGACTGTCCATCCGGCTGGGGCTGAAGCTTTGTGGAACATCAAAACTTTCTTGTCCTACTCTTCTCCTGTAGCAGTCCTGAAAATCAGCCCTGGCCTCAGAGGGTTTTCTTGCTTCCCTTCCTTTGCTTTTCATCTATCTGTAAATGATAGCAGAATTTAGCCCAGACACTACTTGTGTACACAATATGAAGAGAGATAATGTTCTTATTTGTCTGGCTTTGCCAAATTTACATTACTCCCCATGTGTGATTTGGGTCGAGGTATGGATAGATCAAACCTACTGGATTATTGACTAGTAGGAGCCTGATTTTAAAAGCATGGCTTTGTATCATGAGTATTTTCACATCTCTATGTCTTTCATTTAATGCTCTTTTGTTATTTTTTATAAAAGGATCTACATGCGACAAACTAGGGAAGTTGCTGCATTGTTAAGAATCTTAACTTGCTTCTAAATTTAAAATAACCAGAATGTCAAAGTATGTGAACATTTTCAAGATGCTAGGCTGGAGGCAAATCCATTTTCCTCCACTAAGCTACTCCTTCACATCTCTGTAACATTTGAACCTGTTTCTGCATGAATAAGGAATCTGTCTGGATAACAGTATCTTAACTTTATCTGATATGCTTCTTGGTTGAATTGCTACCTCACTACTATATACCTAATCCAGCAGAGCAATTTATTTCTCTCCTTTTCCAGTGGTGTTGTGTTGCTTTTTCTGTTGACTGTGTGTTAAACCTTGAGGTTATAATTCAGTATTTAACTCAGTCCTGGAGAATTCCTTTCTATCATCTTCAGCGACAAGTGGTTGCAGTTTTCATAATCACAAATACAAAAATGTAGCTGAGAAAATAGTTATGCGACTTCAAACCTACATGAGGAGCATCTTGACATTTAAATCCAATTACCCTTTTCCTTTCCTGATGAGAATATGATCTCAACCAGTGGAAAATTCTACTAGACAAATATATCTTATCCCCCTGCTCCTAAAAACTTTTCAACACCACTTTTGGTATTTTGCATTCCCTTCTTTATCAGTCATTTTTTATGAAACAAAGGGCCACAGGTGTGTAATAACTAATAGGCTGTGCCAAAAAGTCCATAAAAATTCTGTTTGAAAAGTCATCATAGAACTAGGATCTGTTCCCTAGTTGAAATCATTAATTGGAGAACTGGGATAAACTCCAAGCTAAGACAGAATGCTGTTCTTTGTAATAAATTAAACTGTCAATCACTCAAAGCACCCTTAATATCACACTATTTCCCCAAGCTCTTAAATTACAGGCTGAATTTCATTTATCAGCCTGCTGTATGTGGAACAGGATTAATTAAACTCATTTCAGTATTACAGTAAAGCTCCATTTCTCTCAGTACTAAAGAATAATTGACTCCAAATGAATTGGAAAGTGGGTAAGTAATTGTAGTTATTATTCTGATGTAAATATTAGTTCTCTTCTGACATTTCAAAAGATTTAGTGGGGGCACTTTTGTGATAACACAGATCATTACTTTGGCTAAAAAAGAAGAGATAGCATGTGGAAAGCAAAATTATAATAATTAGTTTACGTACCTGAAAATATCTGTGTCATTTATTTTCATATAGTTATATGCCCTGCAAAAACTTTCATTAAACATTGCTCTTGATTTATGGCACCAAGTGTGTTGCATTAAAGTCAACATAATATATCCTGTTGCTCTGGAAATATTTCAGAGTTATTACGAGTTCTAATATTGGAACAAGAATTACTAGAAGGCTTCTCTCAGAGATACAGTCACAATACTGCCAGTCTTTTACAGTTAAGATCAGTTTATTGACTTTACTGATGCATAATTATAATAAAATATAGTAATAAGAAAAATTCTTGACACAATGAAATCTCCTATTAACTGGACAACTAGATTCACTCAGCCAAGAAATTACAATACAATCAAGATAAATAGCAGCTTTTGTGGCATTAAGAATTGGGGGTATCCTGAAACATCACCTGAACACTGACCATCAGTGGTTCCTTCATAACATGGGTCAACAGGTTTGAAGAATTAGGGCCAATAATGTCAACATTAACAGCTTAAACTTAAACCTCTAAATCAAGGGTGGGCAAACTATGGCCCGGGGACCACATCTGGCCAGATGTTTTAATCTGGCCCTTGAGCTCCTGCTGGGGAGTGGGGTTGAGGGCTTGCCCCGCTTCGCATGCCTCATCCCTAGCCCCAGTTGGAGCCCTCACCCCACCCTGCCATACAATTTCCATACCCAGATGTGGCCCTCAGGCCAAAAAGTTTGTCCACCCCTGGTCTAAATCCAAATTTAGACTTGTACATAAGTGACCTGATTTTCAAAAATGCTGAGCACTGTTTGCTTTATTGGGAGCTGTTAGTTGCCCAGCACTTTTGAAAAACATTTCACCTATTTAGAAGCCAAGGAGCTAACTTTGTGTTCCTATTTTTGAAAATCTTGTGCAAAGGTTTGTTGTCACAGAATGAAAGTGACCACCTAAACCTGACAAAAATAACTAAAGACCAAGTAGCTGAGGTAATAATTCTTAGCAGATCAACTTCTATTGGTGGAAGGCACAAGTTTTTCTCAAGAAGAGCTCCGTGGATCTCAAAAGCTTGAATCTTCCACCAATAGAAGTTGATCCAATAAAAGATATTACTTCACCAACCTTGTCTCTCTCATACCCTAGGACCAACATGGCTACAACAGTGATTCAAACAATCCCACTATGATTACAATCCCTCATTGTTGCCACCTGCTCTCTTATGCCTCACTGTGTCCACCACTCATACACCTCCTGTCACCTACATCCCTCCTTTTCCTGCTACTATCAATTCTGCCACTACTTTTCTCCTTCTTGTTCCCAGTCCTCCCTGTTTTTTTCACCTCTAGCCTTCGTCTTCTCTTGCCTCCAGTGACTTTGGCATTAATGTTTGTCATCCATCCATCCATCCTCATCCTTTCCAGCTCCCTAATACTCTTCTGACACCATGTCCACCATCTCCATACTTCCCCTACTTGCCCTATCCTTAAAAAGACCACTGCCATCTACAACATTTTCATTTCCATTCTTTTCACCTCCTTTGCACTCACTGAAACCTGGATCCCCTCCTCACACTTTCCTCCCCAGCAACTTCTCTCTCCCTCTCTCTCTCTCTCTCTTTCTATTCGCCAGTGAAAATAAGCCCACTAGTTCTGGCTCACCAATACCTGGAGTCTTGGTCAAGTCTGGATTGACATTTTCTGCTACCAATTTCGTCTCATTTTAAGCATTACATGCATGGGATGGGGTATTAGAGGAAAACACCCAAATAAAAGAATAAAAACAGAGACAGAAGTAGAGAAGAAAGTAAAAGTCATTATAAAGTGATTGATAAAACTTCCATGATGAGAAAAGAAAGAATAAAATCAAATCAATGGCCGATCATTTAAAGTGAGTGAAATATGCAGCATGTTGAGTAAAACTAAATGATCCCATGAACGATCTAAAATCCTGTGACAGTGGGTCAATCTCTACATGTATGTGAAAACCTCTCGACCATGTGAATCTCATAAGCTTGGAGAAAGGTTCATGGAAGTCTTATATGAAATCTTTGGAAATACTTTTGAGAGCAGTGTACAACTGCCAGTCTGAAGAGCAAAGAAAAGTGAACATGTATTATTTTTCCTGTTAACAGTCTCAGAAAAAAACCCAAAATAAAATATGGAACTGAACTATGCAGGTCTGGGTGATGTTTTATATAAATGAAATTGTGAGGTTACATGGTAGGAGTATCATTGCCCAGTAGCTGAAATGCAGAAGTGGTAGTCAGAAGACCAAGGTTCTATTCTTGGCTGACGGCACCAGCTGTCAGAGCTTAGGTAAGTCACTTAATCGCTGTGTCTAAACTTTCCCCATCTGTAAAACAGGAATACCACCACCCAGCTTTGTAAAACAAATAAAGGCAATATGTAACATCAAAATATATTGTAATATCAACTCCATAATAATTATATGTGTTATTAATATTAAAATAATTATATGAGAAGGGAAAAGCAAACCAGCCTTCAGTTGGAGTAACTGATAAGGATACTTTTGCAACCTGAAAAATGCATTCAAGCCTTCCATCTACCAGTGGTCTATGGGTAACAAACTCAGCTAAACTCCCAGAGAGGAGGAAAAAAGCTCCAAGAATGCTCAGAATAGCTTCAATCCAATAGAAATGGGAAGGGAACTATTTTGATTTTTCAAATAATATTGTATTATTAAATTAAAGCTGTATTGGAACCAGAATATGTCTTCCCATTTGATTAAAATCTATTAATAACTCAAATATTAAATATGTTTAAAACTGTGCAAACACTGATACTTAAAAAATTCTATATGGCCTCTGAACCATGAATTATTTATGAGTTCCAATTTTTCCACAGTGCTGACTTCTGATGTTACAGGTTAGCAACTAGAATCTCTATGGCCAGACACTATTTTCCAACCTAATAACTCCAAGAATAGTAATTCACAGTTATTTCTTTGTGCGACTAGGCTCAAATGTTCATCTAGCAGAAAGAGAGTGCATGAGAGAGAGAGAATCCACTTGATTGAAGGGCATCTTTTGTGTCTGATTATACACATTAGTCAAGTATGAAATTGACAAAGAAAGTGCAGTGGAGATTGTAAGGCACCATCTTACAGATCCATTATTACATTAATGACATAGTTAAGGTTAATCACATTGTTTTAAATTTTCATTGTGTAAAGGATTCGGGAGAATCTTCAGACTGTAGTCAAAAGGATAGGTTTAATAATGCCTGGCAGGCTTCTTTCTTTTGTAGTTACATTTTGTGATCTTCACTCTAGTGACACCTCATTACCCAAATTTAAATTTCATCAAGCTCACACTCATAATGATCTTTGATCTAATTGTTGGCGGGGGAAGGAGGGGTTCCTTTTCTATCTAGTTTTCAGATTTTTCTCTAGTTCCTTCTTTTGTGCCGCAATGGATTGGTAGCACTACTGCATTACTAGACACTATCTCTCTGTCTTTCCTCTACATGACCCATCTGACCTTGTCATTAACTATTACACTCCTATTACCTTCAAGCACATAAGACAATATTATAAATTCTATTTAGCCCAAACACAAAAAGGAACAGTCCTTTTCCTTTTGCCTTCAGAAAGATGTGAGCTGAACAAATTAGTAGGTAAAGAGCAATGATTCATTTATATACTTATTTCAAAGTACAATTTTAAATCTGCCTTTTAAAAATTAAATGCCACAATCCTTCCAGCAACAAAGGAGTATCATTCCCAAAGGTTTATAAGGACCATTCTATCTTTCAAAACCCATTTTATTATTCTTTAGCACAAATCTGAACTGGTCAAGTCAGCATTTGAAATGAGTTTCTGGCTCAGTGTGCATTGCTAACTCCGAAAGAAAGCTGATTTCAGGAAGTGAAAGGCAAAAGCATCTAATCACAGCTTAGCTACCAAAAAGGTCATAGTCATTATGAAAAGAATTCAGAGTATAAGGCAGCCTGCCCAGTGACATTGCACTATGAACTAAGAAAACCCAGAATGTAATTCATTTAAAGGTTTTGTTTTGTTTTGTGTTTTTTTTAAGTAATGCTGTTTGGTCTAAAGGAGGCTGATTTTACCAACAGAAAATGGGAGAGAAAAAAAAAACTTTTCTGAAACTCTGTGTAAACTATGTTTTGCCAGTTGGTCTATAAGAGGGACATTTTCAAAAATGCCTAGCAGCACAAGCCCCAATAACTTGGAAGTTTTCTACTAAATATCTTAGGAGCGTGTGAATCTCTCTTACTATGTTTTTAGCTGTCTACTGTTCTAAATATTGAACTGATAACTTTTCATTAAAGGTTAATTATTCTATTTCCTGACATTTCCTATTTTAAACTGTGATCAGGTAAAAAACCTTTCTATGGCTTCTAGTATGACACACAAGACCAACAGCCATTTTCTCAGAACTTCAAGCATTGCAACACACACAGCCTAATTACATGCACATCCAAGATTCCTTGAACAAATGTATTTCTGGTTATTCTGAGAAACATCCTTGAATTAATATGGTGCATCTCATATTGCTCTGCAGAGAACTTTCTCAAGGAGTGCCAGAAGGCAGTATATGAGGATTGTGTATCCAACTAAGCATCCACCTTGGCCAAGCAAGAGTAAAACAAAATTGTGCAGATGAATTTAATCTTAAAATGGTATTTCATAGACTGATGTTATGAAGATATAAAATTCTACTAATGTTAGCATCTGCAATCTATTATAAGATATGATTGGTTGGATTGAACACAAAAACTGCCTGAGATACAGAGATCCTATAATATTTAGAATACAAAACAGTCCAAAATAATATGCTCTGTGAAGTTATTCTTTTATGCATTGCAAAAAAAAGTGGTAATTCAGTAACACATTCATAGCCCAACAGCAATCCCTGACAGTTTACTAGAAAGTCCAAGTTTTAAGTCTTGATCCATGGTAGGCTAATCTGCACTTAAAGCTTGCTGCATGCTTTCTGCCCAAAACCACAGAGTTTGCACTCAGTCACTGGCAAGTCACAGATTAAAAAAGAAAAGATGGAGACAGAGAAGAGAACTCAGTTATTTCAGACGTTCATAAAATTGCACCAAACAAATATGTTATTAAGATCATATGGTTACACATCCCTTCCCTGCTTCTCAGGGCAATTTTAAAAATCTTAACGCTAGTTTCAGACTTTGGGCAAGCAGGAAGAGAGGGACAGAAAGCAATATCTTTTAAAAACAAGCAATGGCAAGGAAACAGTCACAGGTTATTTGTATCCCTCTCCACAAAGCCTCTGATTTAGAACACCCTCATCCCATGCCAGTTGAGGAGATACAAAAATACAAACCACCCATAACCCCAGGGGGCAGGGACAGCCAGAGGATGTGCTGATTCAGAGCATCTCCTGGGCAGCCTGTGCTGCCCGCTCCTGGGAAAGCCCAGCCAGATTCTGAAGCTGGAGTCGAGCAGTGTTACTACTATAGTGTTACTAGAGCTCAGCAGGAACTGATTTTCCCATCCTTTGAGAATTTTTGAGATATCAAAAAACATTTCCAGTCCTGAATGGGAACAAAAATTTAAAGTCTCAAAAATTTTCACAAACCACTAATCCAAAAAAAATTCTGATTGGGTGAACTGAAATGTTTCATTTTGATAATTTCAAAACATTTTTTTCTGATATTGATCCTTATTTTTTAACCTATTTTTAGTATACATTTTCTAAAATTTCAAAACAAAAAGTAATTTCAAACTGAAAAATAAAACAGTTTTGTTTAAAAAATGTCAAAAGTGCTGTTTCAAAATTCTGCCCCCCCAACATTTTTTTCAAACTTGGAGATTTGTTGAAACCACAGGTTCAGTTTTCATAAATATGATCTTCCGATGGAAAAAAAGGTCTCGCTGGAAAATTCCCAGCCAGCTGTAGTTACTTTGTCCTCCTCATTCCTGGGTGACTCCCCCCATTAGCAACTCTGCCACTATTGGTGCAAAGATCTCACTAGTGCCTGAAGGGAGAAATCTGGCCCTTAGGCTCTCTAGAAACCCATGTTTGAAGGCCAGCAGGGTTATCTACCACTCCTTGGTAGGTAAACTGAGCACTATATTAACTATATTAAAAACCAAAGTCCTTTTATCTATACATAATTATTGTGGAACTGAATTTTAAACCTGGTCTCTATTTGTACAGCAACAAAATTTGTAGTTGCAAAAATAAATTAGACATCTAATTGCATAACTGAATTTGCAAAACTGGTTGGGAAGACATTGAAACCTTATTTGCCTCCCCAGAAAAATCTCAGGCTCCAGAATAGATGTTCTGTTGAAGGTCCATTAAAAATCAAGCCCAACAAACCCAATGACTCTTTTTGAAAGGTGAAAGGTGATGTCTGGGCCCCACTGAAATCAATGGGAGTTTTGTCATTGACTTCAGTAGGGTTAGGATTTCATGGTAGCAATTTACCTCTGTACCCCAAAACTTTTCTCCTCCCAACACTATTTTGGGGTGCACAATGAGTTCTCTAGATTTCTATGCTTCCCTTCATCCCAGCAGACTGAAGACATAAAGCAGTGTAATTATAATTAAGATTTTTTGAGAAGGCATATGTTCCTCAGTGTTGTTTCGGCAAATTTTTAAAAAGTAATTCAGCATTTTGACTGCTAATATACATATGTGAAATCTGATAATCCAGATAGTGCAGAATTATCCTGGAGGACCAAAATGGTTGAGCCTTGCTTACTGCTCACACCAAAGCTTGTTTTGTGGGTTCTATTTCAATGAAAAATACATAAGACTGCTGCAGCACCTACAGTTCATTATGTGGCTGTTTCATTCTTTTAAGTGTGCAGATTTTTAATTTTATTTGAGCCTGTTTAGAAGTTTATTATGCTACAACTAGATAATTCTACTACTCAGTTCATTACTCTATTTATACTCATACTGGACTACACAGGACCTTAACCAACAGATGGCTATTTGTCACGTTATTTGTCATGGCAAAAACTGGCTAAAGTTATGCATCTGTCAGAGCAAAAGAATGCTCATGAGCTGCATGATTGGGATTAGAAATGTCTTAGGCCCAATTCTGTTTGCATTTACACTAGTATAAATGAGGAGTTATTCCTTTGAAAATAATGGGATTATAACAGTTTTATAACTTTTATAAGGGCCTTAAACAAATCTCATTTAACTCAATAGGCATCTTTCCATTGGCTCCATGGGCTTTAGATCAGTCTCAAAGGAATGGAAAAGCACCAAGTTAAAGATGGATTCCAGTTCATGTGACATGATCACATGTCACTGTAAGACCTCAAGCCTTCATTTCTCTCAGCCTGACTCACAGGAAGGCTTGCCTACAAATAGAGCCATCTACAGTCAATTGTCCTAGTTAACAGGAGCCATTAAGATTCCAAACCACCATTAATGACCCACACTTTGCATAATTACAATAGGTCCTCAGAGTTATATTTCATATTTCTACTTTCAGATACAAGCTAGGATGGCCTATTTATACAAATAGGATGACGACGCTGAGCAGATAATAAGCTTTGTAATGATACCTTACAAGAGACCTTTTGCATGAAGCATATTCCAGTTACATTATATTCACCCATTAGCATATTTTTATAAAATCATATAGACTGCAACATCACAGCATACACATGGAGAAGTTAGATAAAAACATAAAATACTCTTGCTGGAAGGTTGCAATGTAACACTACTTTATTTCTTTGAATTCAGAATGATAACACATAAGAACTCAAAAACAAAGAGAGAAAGCAAGCTGCTCCCTAAAATAGAAACACACAAGTCAACCCACCTTACTCTAAGCTGGCTTTCTGCAGACTGACTGCTCTAGACCCAGATCACATGCTTCCCCAGCCTGCCTGGAGGAACAGAATAAAACCCAAAGCATTTAAAGTGATACAATTTTAATACAGTTTTCAACACACCACAGCCCAGATCTGTTACAGAGATCAGCCCAGATTGTTCCCAGAGTGGGTGATGCCTGGCTCCAGTGTTCGAGTTTGGACAGCTCTACAGCAAAGTAATGGTGGACTAATTATCACTGATGTGATGGAGTGGGTTTGAAGGCCCCTTTGTTAAAATTCTGCCACCATACTTGAAGGTAAACATGGATGATTTTCCTCCCCTTTCTTGATGCACACAGGCTCCTCGTATACTGGGGGAAGGCTCCTTATTAAAATACAGTCAGCAACACACCGCTGTTTATTAATATCCTTACAGCTCTAAAGGTTTTCCTGATTAGGCCCATTTAATACATTTTAACTGATCTGCCTTTCATTTCTCATCTTTAGCCATGCTGGGTAAAAGATCACATGGATCAGTGTAATTGATGGATTATTGCACAAAATGCCACACTATGGCATCATACCTACAGCTTGATCCTGCACCACTGTGGCCAATGGGAGCTAAGCCATTGACTTCGGCGGAAGCTGAATCAGGCTCAGATACTGCAACATTTTTTTAAAAATAAGTGAAAGTGCACACACCAGTGACAGGAATTAGATTAAGTGAAAGATTTCATCAATGAAGCTTTCTTCAAAGAATAGAGGAAATAGAAAAAAGTTAATTGGACAGAAGAGAATCTGGAGTGGGATATTCAGAGCGCAGAGAGACAAAAGGGGCAGAATGATACAAAACCTAAAAGGTGAACAACATATGGGAGGGAAAAAGGGATCTGGCTGTACATGGAGAAGGGCAGCAGAGACGAGGTGAAAAACTGATTAGCTGTTAAATACACAAGTACCTCTGAACTGAAGAGATAATTGTTTAAGGAGGCAAGAAACAGACTTTTAAAACAGAAATATGATAATGATATGCAGCAGATGAGACAGTTTGAAGCAAATTTGTAAAGGAAAAAGAGGACATTCTACAATAAAAAGAATTAAAAGGGGAATGGGATTGACAGGAGAGAAAAGGTTTCAGAAATTACAAAAGGCAGCCGAGTAAAGGGGAAACCATAGGAAGGGATTCAAATGTACAATGCATTTAACACTAGCTGTCCAACATCTGCAACGTGACACATTGATATTTGGTATCCTGGAGCTTTCCCTTTAAACTAAAGGGGAAATCAGTTGGACTTCATACATCAGAACCTTGGCTCTGCAGAACACAGACATAGGCAGCACCTGTAAGTGAAGTTCTTGCAGAAAGGCAAAGGCAGCCTGGTAATTTAAGTCATGATCATACAGAAACAAGGTGGGAAGCAATGATTCAGAGCCATCACCCCTTAAGAACCACAATACTACATTTTCCTCTGAACTGATCTCATGTTTTCTCTTGCCTATCCTGCCCAAGCTACAATACATGGCTAGATTTTTCTTGAAAAGACTTTTGAAGTATGTTGGGAAAAAAACAATATTTTAATTTTTGTGAGGATCACAGGAAGAGCCACAGGGACCTTAATATGTATAGAGGAGAGACAAAGTAAGAATGCTGGGGTGTGGAGGTCATTCTTACATCTAGCATTACCTGGTGGGAAATATAGATGTAAGTATAGATGAAAATAATGATGTGCCGAACTCTGTCAGCAGTCATACATTCTGAGATAATGCTTATAGAATTGAACCATATGCAAAACTCTTTCCCATTCTACCCCTTAACCATTCTACCCCTTTTCCCCTCCCCGGCCAAATCAGAAATAAAGATTTCTAACTTCTGTAAATCAGTCTGGCACATCAGGAAAGATCCAGACCTAGCAGTCAGTGGATGCAACTCAACTCCATGAATTCAGAGGAGTTGCACTCACTTATTATAAGCCATGTTCAGACCTGCTGTGGTTCTTCCGAAGGGAAGACAGTGTGGATCACCTTCATAGCTCTGCATCTGATGGAGCGGAGTTATCACAACATATCTGCACATCACTCCAGATTATAGTGGGACCAGGGAGGCTGAAAACTGCACCATGTTGACATAACTTGTATGTTTGTTTGAAAGAAAGGACAGCAAATTGGAAGAGGTTTTGATCCCAAGTGGTTCAGTTTTGCAGGAGTTGATTCTTTCACAGATAAAGGATCTGCCATGGGACATCACTGCAATGGATTAGATATTACGTATATAAATTCCATGTTTTGTGAAGGGAAAGGTCCCTACCCAACCTGATAGAAGCAGATGTCAAGAGTTCACAATATCCCTTATTATTTCTGATTCTAGGGGCCAGAGTCAGCCCTGGTATCAGCAAGTGCAGTTCCCATTCTTGTCAGAGAGCCATTTATACTACATTTGAATTTGTACCCAGAAATGCAGATTTATTGGCATGCTGCACAGATATACACTGCATTAGCATCAAGCCTGGCGGTTAAATCTCAGCAGTATCACCATACCCCTGTAAACAGAGAAATAGGGTAGGCAGATATCAATAAGGCTGGGATGGGAGAAGTGATAGGGAAGGAAATTGCGAGTCTGTGGTTTACAATATGCAGCACTTTTCAGCCCAATTCCCAGTCCCAAAGTATACAGTAATTGCACTTTGCTCAAGAAAATGAGAACAAAAGATAAATTAGAAATAAATGTTCCTAAGGCAAAAAAGTCTGCCTTCATGTATTAGATACTAATTCCTTGGAAATACAATGTTCAGGAGGAATCCTACCTTAACATAAAAGCGATGAATATGTATTGTTGGAGAGTTCCTACCATCTATTTTCACTGAGTTCTCCATTAAAAACTCTGTAATGACAGTGTAGTGCAAAATATTGTGTGCTTGTAGACACTGGGCTGCTTCATGCACTTATGAAAGTCACTAATACACAGACTAGCTTTGGGCACTCTGTGGATTTCAGCACTTGTTAATACAGGGGCAAAAATCTAGTTCCAACCAGTTCTGTAAATCAGCAAGTTTGATGGGATTTGTAATAAGTTAGTTGAAGCATCTATTTGCCATTGTCTCCATAAATCAATAAAAAAATAGAAACTGACGTGTGGTGGATTTTACATGGTAAAGGTCCAAGTACTTGACAATCTCAGGTATTCAATTTTGTGAACAACAGGAAGGGCATGTCTACACTTACCTCCAAAGCGATCGATCCAGCGGGGGTCAATTTATCATGTCTAGTGAAGACGCGATAAATCAACCACTGAACGCTCTCCCATCGACTCTGGTACTCCAGCAGAGCGAGAAGTGTAGGCGGAGTCAATGGGGGAGCGTCAGCAGTCGACCTACCACAGTGAAGAGACAGCAGTAAGTAGCTCTAAGTACATTGCCTTCAGCTACACTATTTTTATTACTGAAGTTGCATAACTTAGACCGACTTAGCTTGCTCCCTCTCCCCCCCCAGCCACAACCAGTGTAGACCAGGCCTAAGAGAACAATAGAGGTTGGGGCCGTGTGCAGAGTTTGTAATCGACATGACATGAAAGTGGATTCAGGAGTCATTTTAAACCATAAGCCTACATTTGGAAAACAGTCTCAAAGCTGGGATGATTATTTTTACGCAGACCTAGTCCTTTCCCCATCAGGGCACATCATTCCTGCCTTCTCAGCTGTGCCTGTGTCCCAGACCCCAGAGAGACCATCCACCCTACTTCGTATGTAATCAGGAGGCAGTGACTTATACCCCTCCTGCTCAGTATCAGCAAACTGGGAAAGGTCCTCAATGAAAAAATCTAAGGTCAGGTGAGTGCATGCCTGGTGCCTGAGGGAAGAGAACATCTAAGGGGTTACTCAGAGCAGTGGGTTCCTTCCTGCCAAAGCAGATACCAGCCTCTGCAAACAGACCCTGCTAACCCATATAACTCCTATCCCAGCAGGGTTTTTCCAGCTCTAAGTAAATGTCCTATTACCTGTCATTCAAGTGATTCTGGCATGGCCTGCACTCATTTCAAAAGTAAACAGCATCACTGTTAAAACCACTACCTGCTCTACCATTGTCCTGCTTAATGTATATGAGGAGACCAGACACGAGTAAGTGTTCAATGAGGAACAATCCTGTGTGGAAGGTGAGAAAGACTAGACAAGCTCTTTGTCTTTTCCCACATTATTATTCTTTCAAAATGTGAAATGATTTCGATCAGCTAAAGCAATGATACAAGGTGTTGCTCAAGCCCCAGTCCCTCCGAGAAAATGTCAAAAAAGAGTACAAGTTTAGGCTGCCAGATCTGTCATTTTTTCCATGTTGTATTATTTCACACAGATTTATTAATCCGTGTTAAAGATGAACTGAAATCTTTCGGTTTGCAGGGGAGAGAGCATCAAAATCAACAATTAAAAACCTTTCAGACTCTTTGGAAGACTAATAGCTGTAGAACATTAATGTGATGATGCAGTCATCTCACAACCTCTAGAAAGAACTAGACTATTTTGAAGGTGAACTGCAATGCTTATTCTGAAACTTTTACATTATTTAAAATTCCATGTAAGTGACAGACCGTCTGCCTGTTAAATCTTAACACAGAGACACTTTAAAATATTTGAACATGAATCTATGCCTCTCTGTACAAAAACACTTGTGTACTAGGCCAAGACCTATTCCCCTGCACACACAGCCTGAGGAAACTGCCTGCGCACCGGGGAGCTTCCTATCCTCAGTCTCCCTCCTCATCCTCCCATCTGCATGGGTTGTGAGGTTGGCCAACAGACAGGGATAGGAAATAGGTTCACCTAACTTACCTCAGCCCCATAACACTGTGCACATGTGCATACACACACACCCACACACCTACCTATCTTAAGACAAAGCTGAGTGTCTTGGTGCATGCAGCTTGCACAACTCCCGTGCATGTTTTGCTCTGTTCTGCTCCCACACTGAGCCAGTGAGCATGGCAGAACTATACCAGATCAACTGCCTTCTGGGCCTTACACAACCCTTATTTTCCACAGGATTTTGGTCTCCTCAACGATTTCATTGTCAAGGTAGTAACTTTCAGCTAGAGTTAAAATGAGCATGATACGTGGCAAGACATAACCGTGAAGCATAAACTGCTTTGTTAAGCTCATACAACTCAATAAACATTAAATGCCACAGAAGTTCTTCACAGTCACTAAATGTCATTGAAATCTGGTCAGACATCACCCCTTTCAATCATTTCCATAAAATGGCTTCTTCTCGACCAACAGGGGTTTCAAATAGTTGTGTACCTGGAACTTGAAGACCAGTCTCTTAATATAGCCAAATATTGGACTGACTTCTCCCCTTTTACAGATCATCTGCCATGTTCTGGATTGTGTAAGCAGGGTATTGTCTGAAGGTGGCCAAAAAAAAAGTATTAGCGCACTATCTCACCTCTGTAATTGTTAGGCTGAGACCGCTGGTTTAATTCTCCACTGCTGTATACTTTAAGAGTTGTTTAAACCTGTGCAAAGTGGGTAGGTACAAAATACCCCCATTTTGATAGTATAAAACACCCACTTTGCACAGATATCAATGGCCACATAAGATGCAAGGCAGTGAAGAATCAGATCTGTATCTTTAGCTTAATGTATTTGACATGACAACTGAGAAATCCTGAAGCACTTTTTTGGAGCAATCCAAGACCTTTGGCTATTCTGAAGAGATAGACAGAAAGCATGCCTTATAAATGGCTTAAGTGTACAGCAAAAAGACAGGAAATCAAACTGACAAGTGAAAAATTTAAAGTATTGGAACTGGAGATAGGAAGTTAAATGAAAATTTTGTGATGCTGGACAAGAAAACATGATTAGGTATTAGCCACTAGAGAATACAGAAAAGGGTTCTGCACTCCTGAAGAAAAGGTCCAAACACTTTTTTCCCAGGACCCATAACCATTTCAGCTGGATGGAATTTCTTTTGTAGTCCATTAATATTCACTTTTATAGTTGATCAGATTGTGCCCGCTGACTGAGGATCTAGTGGGGCAAACACTTCACTTCCCAGAAGATACAGCACATGTCCTACTAAAGTAGTCGCACAAGGCAAAGACTAAGGAGTACTTTCAAAATTGCTCTTAATTAGTGATCCCAAATTCAGCTAAGAAATAGTGTAGAGCTTCACCTATGATTTGATCAACTGCTGATACTTTATTCTTCTCTACTATCCAATATTATAAAGCATAGACTTCTACGTGTCTGCCATCAGCTTATCTCAATGCACACTATAAACACTGAAAAAGCCTTGTCAACACCCTCTGAGGTCATTAAATATTACAATACAAATTAAAAAATGCGGAAATAGAGACACTGAGAGATTAAGAGACTTGCCCAAGGAAGCGTGTGGCAGAGGCAGGGATAAAACCTTATTTCCGGAGGCTCACCCTTCTGCCTTAACCTCAAGATTGTCTTTTCTACCAGAAGTCAAAAAAACAGGTTTCCGCTGAACCACAGTCCCATATGCAGCACACAGTTTTCACATTATTTGATTTTTTGATCAGCCTTTGTAACTTTAGAAAATTGCAGTTTTCAATACTTTTCCCCCCAGTAAAGTACAGCTAATAAAACATATTGGAAGTCTACATTTATTAACCTTCTTGTAGCACCAGACAAATCATAAAACAATTCAGTTACAAGCAAAGGATTTACTTGTTTCTTCAGCAGTTGGGAGATAGAACTGTATCATAAAACACACTCTAATTTGTTTTCGGAGTTTAATCATGATCTGTCATTCCACATTTCAGTGGCATTTGGACACTAAGTTTTTGCAATATTAATAACATCATAATCTTCATTAGTATGCAAATCTATACCATCTGACAAGCTCCTGTTCTCTTCCATGAGCTCCTTTGTTGTTGCGGCTTCATGAATTTCATTATGAGACTAGATTATTATCAAACACTGGCAAGGAGGGGGAAGTGTGGAATGGAGAGGATGTGGAAATTATAATCTCTTCTTTTAATAATGAATCCAGGTTCATCGTGCAGTTTGTTTTCTCGCAACAGATGCTGCTCGTAGAAAATGGAGGAAAATGAAAAAGAGTTTTAAACACGCAATTCTGCAAAGTAACCTTTCCAGCAGATGACACTGGCAGGGCTGGCTGGAGGGAAGAATAGGTTCCCCAATCCTTGGCCTCATTTAAATTTAAGATGACACCCATGTTTCTTTTTAGTATCTGCCCATATGTTTTGGTGATTCATAGTTTCATTATGCATGAAGAAAGTGTAAAATTACAAAAATCCCTGCTGTTCAATAACTGGTAGCCATTTTTCTTCCAATTAAATTGAAGGATCCTCAGACTTACAATTAAAATAATTACAGTTTCTTAGAATTGCAATTGCATTTGGAGGGATTGGTTCCTATAGAGATGAACACAGCTCTCCTGTTAGGGGCATGCAAACTTTCCTCTCCATCTCAGAACTAAAACCTGCTCCATCCTTCTCTAACTATAACTTTTGGCCTGCAGTCTTTTCTCAAGAGTAACTCCGTGAGTGGCTAAGAATTGCACACATCCTGTTGTTACCCTGTCATTCTACCAGCCCACTCATTTATCTCATCGACCTATTATGTCTTGCCTTTTAGGCTACATCTACTCTACAAGCTAAAGCAGCAGAGTCCTGTGGCACCTTATAGACTAACAAACGTTTTGGAGCATGAGCTTTCGTGGGTGAATACCCACTTTGTCAGATGCATGTGGTGGAAATTTCTAGGGGCAGGTATATATATGCAGGCAAGCTAGAGATAATGAGGTAGTTCAATCAGGGAGGATGAGGTCCTGTTCTAGCAGTTGAAGTGTGAAAACCAAGGGAGGAGAAACTGGTTCTGTAATTGGCAAGCCATTCACAGTCTTTGTTTAATCCTGAGCTGATGGTGTCAAATTTGCAGATGAACTGAAGCTCAGCAGTTTCTCTTTGAAGTCTGGTCCTGAAGTTTTTTTGCTGCAGGATGGCCACCTGAAGGTCTGCTATAGTGTGGCCAGGGAGGTTGAAGTGTTCTCCTACAGGTTTTTGTATATTGCCATTCCTAATATCTGATTTGTGTCCGTTTATCCTTTTCCGTATCGACTGTCCAGTTTGGCCGAAGTACATAGCAGAGGGGCATTGCTGGCATATGATGGCGTATATTACATTGGTGGACGTGCAGGTGAATGAACCGGTGATGGTGGGGCTGATCTGGTTAGGTCCTGTGATGGTGTCGCTGGTGTAGATATGTGGGCAGAGTTAGCATCGAGGTTTGTTGCATGGATTGGTTCCTGAGCTAGAGTTACTATGGTGCGGTGTGCAGTTACTGGTGAGAATATGTTTCAGGTTGGCAGATTGCCTGTGGGCGAGGACTGGCCTGCCACCCAAGGCTGTGAAAGTGTGAGATCATTGTCCAGGATGGGTTGTAGGTCCCTGATGATGCGTTGGAGAGGTTTTAGCTGGGGACTGTATGTGATGGCCAGTGAAGTCCTGTTGGTTTCTTTCTTGGATTTGTCTTGCAGTAGGAGGCTTCTGGGTACACTTCTGGCTCTGTTGATCTGTTTCCTTATTTCCTCATGTGGGTATTGTAGTTTTGAGAATGCTTGGTGGAGATTTTGTGGAATCTGGAGGCATGAAGGTAGGCATAGCAGTCGGTAGGTTTTCGGTATAGGGTGGTGGTAATGTGACCATCACTTATTTGCACCGTGGTGTCTAGGAAGTGGACCTCCCGTGTAGATTGGTCCAGGCTTAGGTTAATGGTCATCAATGTAGCGTAGGTAGGGTCTCTACTCAGACCCTATGCCACCGGCACTCCCAGCTATCTCCGTGACACCACTGATTTCCTGAGGAAACTACAATGCATTGGTGACCTTCCAGAAAACACCATCCTAGCCACCATGGATATAGAGGCTCTCTACACGAACATCCCACACACAGATGGAATACTAGCTGTCAGGAACAGTATCTCTGATGATGCTACAGCACAACTGGCTGCTGAGCTCTGTGCCTTTATCCTCACACACAACTATTTCAAATTTAATGACAATATATATCTCCAGATCAGTGGCACAGCTATGGGCACCCGCATAGCCCCACAATATGCCAATATTTTTATGACCGACCTGGAACAACGCTTCCTCAGCTCTCGTCCACTCACACCCCTTCGCTACCTACGCTACATTGATGACATCTTTATCATCTGGACCCATGGGAAGGAGTCTCTGGAAAAATTCCACCACGATTTCAACAGCTTCCACCCCACCATCAACCTCAGCCTGGACCTCTCTACACGGGAGGTCCACTTCCTAGATACCACGGTGCAAATAATTGATGGCCACATTACCACCACCCTATATGGCTACCTTCATGCCTCCAGCTTCCATCCGGAGCACATCACACGATCCATTGTCTACGGCCAAGCACTGAGGTACAACCGCATCTGCTCTAACCCCTCAGATAGAGATCATCACCTACAAAATCTCCACCAAGCATTCTCAAAACTACAATACCCGCATGAGGAAATAAGGAAACAGATCAACAGAGCCAGACGTGTACCCAGAAGCCTCCTACTGCAAGACAAATCCAAGAAAGAAACCAACAGGACTTCACTGGCCATCACATACAGTCCCCTGCTAAAACCTCTCCAACGCATCATCAGGGACCTACAACCCATCCTGGACAATGATCTCACACTTTCACAGCCTTGGGTGGCAGGCCAGTCCTCGCCCACAGGCAATCTGCCAACCTGAAACATATTCTCACCAGTAACTGCACACCGCACCATAGTAACTCTAGCTCAGGAACCAATCCATGCAACAAACCTCGATGCTAACTCTGCCCACATATCTACACCAGCGACACCATCACAGGACCTAACCAGATCAGCCACACCATCACCGATTCATTCACCTGCACGTCCACCAATGTAATAAACGCCATCATATGCCAGCAATGCCCCTCTGCTATGTACTTCGGCCAAACTGGACAGTCGATACGGAAAAGGATAAACGGACACAAATCAGATATTAGGAATGGCAATATACAAAAACCTGTAGGAGAACACTTCAACCTCCCTGGCCACACTATAGCAGACCCTCAGGTGGCCATCCTGCAGCAAAAAAACTTCAGGACCAGACTTCAAAGAGAAACTGCTGAGCTTCAGTTCATCTGCAAATTTGACACCATCAGCTCAGGATTAAACAAAGACTGTGAATGGCTTGCCAATTACAGAACCAGTTTCTCCTCCCTTGGTTTTCACACCTCAACTGCTAGAACAGGGCCTCATCCTCCCTGATTGAACTACCTCATTATCTCTAGCTTGCCTGCATATATATACCTGCCCCTGGAAATTTCCACTACATGCATCTGACGAAGTGGGTATTCACCCACAAAAGCTCATGCTTCAAAACGTCTGTTAGTCTATAAGGTGCCACAGGACTCTTTGCTGCTTTTACAGATCCAGACTAAAATGGCTACCCCTCTGATACTCTACAAGCTAAGAATGAGATTCCCAGATCACATAGATCCTTGTGCTAACTCTTATCTGAGCTAGTGTGCTAAAAAATAGTAGCATGGCTGGAATAGCACAGGCAGTGGTGGCAGCAACATAGGAATAGCCACGTACTTCTCCAGGGGATTCAAGCAGGATTGTATTCAGCATGGTTAGCCCCAGGCCACTGCTGCTGCCACTGCCCACATTACTATTTTTAGTTGCTAGATCAGATAAGAGCTAGCACAAGTATGTCTTCATGAGCTGGGAATACCCCTGAAGTCTTTGTGGCAGGGATCTATCATTTGTTTTGTCTGTACAGCCCTACCTGGTTGGCGCCTTTACGTGCTACAATATAAAAAAGTAAAAGAATAACCTTAATACTGATTTCAATGGGAACTTTGCCAGAGTGACAACTGCAGGATCAGGACCAGGGTTAGATTACAGCAATCTGGGGCCCTGTACGACCCACCTGGAATTGGGATAGCCCTCCTAGAGAGCCTGGAGTTTTCTTCCCTTCAGGTCTTCCCCCACTTTGGAAGCAGCAGTGGCAGCAGCAGGCTCCCTCTGGCCCAGGAGTGGAAGACAGCAGGGGGCAGTCTAGTTGGATAGGCAGATGAGCAGAGCCTGCTCCACTCAATGTCACCAACTCTGACAATTTTATCAGGATAAGTTCTGGCTTCTTAATGACCCAGCTGCAGGAAGAAAGAGGTTTGGGGAGTATCTCAGCTTCATTTAAAAATGTGAGTTTCTAGCAAATGTGACCTAAAGGCTCAGAAACCAGAAACCACAAAAGCAAAGCCCCCGACCCCAATTTATTTATTTGTTTTTGCTCTTCTTACCATTCTATGTGAAAAGTCCTCTACTGGGGTGGTGTTAGGGGGGCCCCTACAGAAGAGAGCAGTGGGTTTTGGAGTTGTTAACATACTGAGATGGATGAGGTAGTTCACACCTCTCAGAGCCATTCTTTCAGGCATTTTGAAAACTCAGGCAGACATTACTGCTTTGGTTATGGGTTTCCTACATAGAAACATTTACCAGCAGAACTATACCAATATAATTATACTGCTATAGTTATATCAGTACTGGTATTCCTTATGTGGACACACTAATTCCAGAATAAAAGTTTCTGTGTGAGAAGTTAAACTGGTATAACAATAGTGGTATAATTATACCAGTATAGTTCTGGTAAATTTCCAGATTTAGACAACACCTTATAGATGCAAGTCACATTTTTGTGCTTTTCTTTGTAACCATGGCAGCTAGAAACCTTTCTTTCCAATAAAAAAATAAAAAATAAACTTGAAACATTACTGCACTTAAGTGGGATAAAATCAATAGGGTTCTACAAAAATCAAATTGGGTCCTATCAAAGTTACTCTAACTTCCCTCCCAATATTATTTGATGAAAAATTGTGTTCTTGCTCCGTAAGTGTGTCATTTTAATTATTTATTAGGTATTATTAATTAGATCATCATTTTCTATTTTAGTCTATAGGGCTTTTCCAGACAGATCCACCATACAACTGTGCCCAAAAACTTGTGCATTGAAATATACAACACATAGTAATCCAACAAGAAGTGACATTTTCTACCTTGTCTACTGTATAACAGCAAATTCTAGTCAGCATTTACTATGAGATTACACACGTTCTTTTTTTTTCATTAAACCATGATATGTTTGCTACATACTAGTTATCTAAATTTAATATTTTTAGTGATGTTAACATAATTTTGACTATTAAAACAAATTGCTGCAGAACTTTCATGAAAATGTGGAACTGGAATTAATAATGAAACATGAATTCAATTCCAATACCTTTAAAAGAATAGTGCAATTCGTATTCATACAGAACTACAGCCCATCTATGATGTTTATCACTTACAAAATTCATGCAAAAGATCATACTCTACAAAGATGACATTTTTAAAAAGCTTAAGCTTTTTTGTATCTCACACCAAAAGGAACTCTGATTTAATATGCCTCTCTCTGTGCCCTACAGTATAATAAGATTTCTTTAGCTTTCGATGTTCCTAGAAGTATATGTTAAGTTGTTAAAATTTTAAAATGCAAACTATCAGTTTGTTGCCGCATATTAAACAAAATTTCCAGTTTTCATTCTCTCCAAGTGGGGAGCTATCAAACTCAAAATTTCAGTCATTCCAAAGTCATACCAATTTTTTTCAGATTTCCCTCTGTTCTTGTCCTAATTAAGGAAAAACTTGTCATTAGGAAGATCTATTTAAAGCCGGTACAGAAATGTGTTTGGACTTTGATTATGGCAATTAAAAATAAAGTGCTATTCAAAGATGGTGCTTTTTATTATTTAACTAACTTTTCACATTCTTCTAACACATTTTCCTAAGAAGAAAGTTAAATTAGGTGATAAAAGGTTACTTTTGTCTTTGAACTTGAAATATGTAACCATTATTTCTTATCTGTCTTGAATTAGAAAGGCTTCAGTATCATATTTTAAAGGACTCATTATCAAAATTCACCAGACTTCATAAAACAAACAAACGCTTCACTTTTTGCCCTTGTTTAATCCCAGCAAGACAATTTATTTTGTTTTCAAGGAAGGAAGATTTCTTTCAACGTTTGACAGGAGCAATATCTTTTTATTTTCAAATTGTGCCAAGTGAGGTTGGGAAATATAACCACTTTCTTTTCATAACATGAGAAATGGGGACAGTCGTCAGGGATATATTTTAAGAGGAAGGTTCAGACATAATGGGGTATGTAAAGAAAAACAGTGTTTTTATCTTTTGTATAAAGCAAGAACAAGACTGAAATACAATTGAAAATGGCCAAGTAGGTCATGCTACAGAATGCAGAAGGAAGCACCATGTTACAAACCCCTCATTCTTCCCAGCTCTGACAGCTCTGAATGTTTGTAAGTTATCCATAAGCGCACACACCATATCTGTGACTGCAGAATTCTATGATAAATTACATTTCTCATGCACCTCTGAAAGTTTCATCTGCACTCTGACCATTAATCCATCTCCCTGAAACTACCCCTGCCATTCCACTTAGTTAACTTCACAGAACAGCTATTTTAAACAACCTGATAAAAATGGTTCCATCTTTGCCCTTTAAATATATAATTCCCCCCACCATACTCAGTGGTGCAAGTACGGTGGTACAGTCCGGTATGCCATACTAGTAAGATATTTATAGCAGCTACAGCATACTGGAAAGATACAGGAGAAGCCCACCCCCAGCCCTTCCACACAGCTGCAACTCCTGAGTCCTCCTGCGTGGGGTCTATACAGTAGCCCTGCAGGAGGAGTGGGGGCTGCACAGCAACTGCGCTGGAGGAACTGCTGGCGTGGGACTGTTCGGTGACCCCACGTGCTGCTCCATTCCCCACTGCAGTTCCCAGGAGGGCCCTGAACCGCTCAGCTCCTCCAGCACAGCTGTACCGCCCCCAGCCCTGCCATGCAGCTGCATCTCCGGAATCCTCCTGCCTGGGGTCTGTACAGCAGAAGTCTCCAGTGCAGCAGGAGGAAGACGGAGTCCCCTCCCAGATAATGTGGGATGGATGTGAATCATGGGGAGGGGACGGGGAGAGTATGGGGGCCAAGGTTGTGGGTGGGGCAGGAAGGAGTCACGTCAGGGTCGCATGGGGAGGTCACTTGTCTCCCCCTTCTCCGTGGATCACTCCAATGAGTGCAGCATACCATCAAGAAATGATTTCTACTTGCACCACTGACCATACTCCAAATGACACTGATACCACTGCACTGATGAAATGCAGGATTAGTACTATTCACTCCTGGATCAATGATAGGTATGAGGAGCTATTATTATTTAACATTTGTAATGCAGTAGTACCCAGGGGCTCTGATCAGGATTGTGCAAGATGCCATGCAGAGGCAGGCACAGTCTATGCCAAAGCAATTTACAATCCAAGCAGATAAGCAACATAAGCAGGATGGAGTATATGTTTGGGGATAAATTACATCCAAAACAATCTATACTGTCTCAATTGTACTGTATTCCATTAGCTTTTGCATTTGTCATCTCTTAATACTTATGAAAAAACGTGTACTGTTAACAATTGTATCTTTAATAAATAGTTAATAAATATATATACACATATTGGTTTTCCAAAGCGTAGTTATTGAAACACTGGCTGATTTCTTGTAGGTGCCATGGCAGAAGGTGGGTCTAGAGAAGGCATCCGTTTATTGAGATTGGTCTATATCTATAGGCAATATTGCTGAAGTTCACCAGCAAGAAGCCAAATTTCCCTTAATGGAGAATATTCACATAGATCAGAGGGTCTGCTGTTTGTATATGCATTTGCAAGTGATATTGCTAAAGTGATCATAATGGGGGCCTCTGGAAGAGTATGTGCCAATATTGGAAAAGTTTTTCTAGGGATAGTACTTCCAATAGGTCACAGGCCTGCTACTTAGCCCCCTGTAGGCCATGCATGCATTCTCAAGCAGTTTCACATTCCCTTTCCCATGCTTTTGTGGTCATTGGAGTGAGATGAAATCACAATTCATTATTTAAAAAAAAAACAATTTCTGCCTACTTTCTGCTAATGGAGGCCCAAGCCCCAGACTGGAGGGTCCTTGCTAGAAGTCTCCTTGGTCCCCCCTCCTCCTGCCACCCAAGGCTTCAGCTGGCACACTTGTGGCTGCAGTCAATATGCTCCCCACTCCAACAATCACTGCCACCAGGCCAGCTTGGTGCTTTGCTGCTTTCGCTGGTTGCACTCTTGATTCAATTTAGGAAAGGTGGGTTCTTTTCCCCAAAGTTGACAAATATCAGGCTGCTGAGGTTGGGTGCCCATTGCAAGGTGCTGCTCTCTTCCACCTTTCTTCCTCTCAAAGTTGATCCCTTCCTCCCCATACTAATAGGGTTGCATGTGGGAAGAATAGGCCACAACAAACAGCAAGTGCAGCTGAGCCCAGCAGCTCTCCCCCATCCACTCTACAAAGCAGATCCTCATGATAGGCCAACACTGGGATACCAGCCAGGACTGAAGCCACCCAGGATGAATCAGCAAAGCCCAGGATTACAGTCTCAGCCAGACTCATACTGTTGGCAAATATGAGAGAGAATCAATAACTGGTATGTCTATCAATAGGACAGGCTCACTGTGGCCTGTTTAGGTGAACTGCAGCCTCTTCTTAGCTTTGCCTCAGGGCTACTTGGCCTCACAGAGTTGTGATTTTTCCCCCCCAGTGGTAGTGCTTAGGGGGGGAAGAAGGGTGTTTGCCATTAAAGGAGCTGCTACTGCACCTTTAATTGGGATTAAGAGCAGACCAGGGAGGTTTCTGGTGCTGAAGTGTATTTTCTGCTGCTGCATTGACTATCTAAAAGCAGCCACTGGACCCATTTATGAGTAGGGCTCAAGAGTTCCCCCAGACCTGTACTCACCTGTGGAAGGGGCCCAGGCGCTGCTGCTGCTGCAATGCTGAGGGAATGACTTGTCCAAGGGGGGAAGCAAGCTGCCTGCTTTGCTCTTCTACTGGGGCTGATCAGAGGAGCTAGAGGAAAGTTTCATCTCTGTTGGGCCCAAAGGCCAACCTTATAGCAATGAGGCTATTCCAAATGGCTGACACTAACTTCAATTCATCCTTATGCCAGAAGAACTCCCAGACACCCTCTTTCTACTCCTAACCACAGGGAATAATCGTACAGAACTGGTGTGAGTGTCTGTGTGCATTACACGTGCTTACTTTTCTGCTCCTGACTCCATCTAAAACGCATTCCCAGCATTTTATTCTCACTTTTCCTGCACTGTCCTCCCCAGCAGATCCTGTCCTCCTTTTCTGAGATTGTGTTCAGCTGGTGCTGAAGATTTGTATTCATCTGTTTTCCTAACAGGCAAAAATCGTCTCTCCTTTCTTTGGGTTCTTATGAGGCTGAGATGGTCCAGAGTGCACCAAGGTATTGGGAAATCCTGTTCTCCCACACAAATTCGTTTTAGCTTCTTTCCCTGAATCTCTGAGGCCACCCACTGTACTCCAAGATGGCTCTCTTTTCTGGGCACCTACAAGATGGCCAGAGCTCTCTGCCTGTGCTGGGATCTAGGCTCAGAAGCTGCCTGACCAGGAAAGGATTATCTTTTCTCCACCCAATTATCCTACCCAATTTTAGCTGCCTTTGGGAAGCAGTATCACCTGAAGAAAGAAGCACAGGACAACAAGCCAGGAGCACCCGAGTTCTAATTCCAGTTCAAAGTCTGTCTCATTTGGGGGCAGTGTGTGTGGAATGGTCATAGAGTTTCTCATACCAGACTGAGCACATCACTTGGCTTCCCAACTCATTTTCCTTATCTAGAAAATGGGAGTAATAATAACCCCCTTACTCCTGCCTTCACGTGACTATTGTGAGGGTTAAGTAACTGATTGATATACAGCATTTTGCATAAACAATGGGCTATGTAAGTGCTAGTTATTATTCTGGGTGGAGATGGTTATTGAACTATTTCTTTCCCATTTTTCCTTCTCAAGGCCCATACCTTGCAGCACATGCATGCATGTTCGATATCTCCTCCACATGGAATTTCCAGATTCAGCCATCATCAACCAAATCCACAGGCAGCATGTTAGGTTATTAAAGTTTTCACCTATGCCATCTTTGGTTCCAATGCGTCTGAGGCTTTAAGGAAGACCGTAGTTGTGTGAAACTGCACAAATCAGAACAAACAATGTTGTCCAGTGCAAAATCTCATAGCCCTTTTGCTGGGCTGTTTTCAACCGCTACCATTTTTAATGTACGCTGTAGTTTATGTCCTGAGGCATCATAAAATTCGCTACATCTGTCCAAGAATAGCCACAGGGATGAGGTGTTGTGTGTCAGGAAGGTGGCTCACATAACCTGGAGAAGTATTCTCAAAAGCTCAAATAAACTGCTAAAACTGTGGATACTTGTCTAAAAAGAACTCAAATTCTAAACCATTTGTGAGCTAAGATAAAATTCCTTTTTACTGGTAGTTCCATTCATATTAATAAAGTACTGCACAAGGTCCTTCTACCCTTCAGAGCTAACACATTTGAAAGGCTTAAAATGTTTGGCATTGCACATCAAAAAGGAAAGTCAGTTTCAATAGGCTGTATTCTGTGACCTACAGCATAATGATTCCTTTCATTTGTGTTGTCACTGAAACAACTGTGTGTAATTTGTTACCCCTATTTTTAAATGCCAACAAGATATTTCTTTTTTGTGCTTTAATTGAAGGCCATCCAGTTTGCATAGTATCCTGCAAGGTATTTAATAGCACATAGTTTTGGAGGAAACTTTAAAAAACAAAGGTTTGTCTGCTATGCATGGCTACTAAAGGATGTGATCATGAGTTCAATATAAAATAATTTACAGAGAGTGAATTCTTAGAGATCCTTTAGGAGGAAACAATATATTAGCGTGTTGTAGTATTAGCATATATTGATCACCATAAAGAGTCAACATAAGCAAACAATTACCAAACCAAATTATCTGATATGCCACAGTTTCCATTTTTAAGCACAGAGAAATGCTGCCCTATCCCAGACACACTGTCTATGGTCACCATTGAAAATTGTAGACTTATTAATGGTGATCACTGTCTCTAGTGTAGTATATTTAAGATATTGTTTTATTACATCCCTAGTTAGTACACAAATAGCCAATGTTCCCCTATATTGACTAGTAGGAGAATTGTAGAGTTAGAAATTTCCATGTGTAGGGATAGCATCCCAGTGTATGTGGCCTGAAGCAATTTACCTCTATATCTGTTGCTCCACCTGTACAATGGGGGGTACTAATACTGCACCTCTGCACATAAGGATAGTGATGGTCATTATGCTGACCATGCTGTCAAAAATCTTCATTCTGTAAGAATATACAACAAAAAATAAAAAAACTTCTGACTTTTACTAATTTGATAAAACGTGCTGAATGCAGTGACCTCATGTGATATACATCTCGTTATTATGGCAGAGGCCACACCGAGTTCAGGGTTCCCCTGCATCAGTCTCTATCAAACACATTACAAGACAAAGTCCCTACCTTGAAGATCTTACCATCTAAACAGATATTACAAAGAGTAACATGCATCAGAGTACTCATAACAGTAAGCACTTTGCCAGGTGTTATGTTTGCAGGGCTGAGCCCTAAAGAGGTATTATTCACTAACATGCAAAGACAGCCTAATTTTTATGAAGCCAAAATAGCACAGTATGTAAACAGTATTGTTTGTACAGTCCTAGATAACTACTGTCCTTCTCAAAAGAGGCAAGAAATCACAGTAGAGAAGTGTCTATGCAAGTAGATTTGGTTAGTCAGCTAGGTGCATTTCATTTCTGCTTCGCTGAGCCTTAGAAAGCAAGGTGAGTGAGTTAATATCTTTTATTGGACCAATTTCTGTTGGTGAGAGAGACAAGCTTTTGAGCTTACATAGAGCTTTTCTAATCTGGGAAACGTACTCAGGGCTTGTCCTACGCTGACAGAGCTGCAGTGGCACAACCGCACCGATGCAGCTGCACCACTTGAGCACTTAATGGAGAGGCTATTCATGCAGACAGGAGAGCTTCTCCGTCAGCATAGGTACTCCACCTCTCCAAGAGGCAGTAGCTAGATCAACAGGACATGGCACTGTCTTCACTGGAGGGTAAGGTCAGTATAACGTCACTCAGGAGGGTGGAAAATCCACACCTGTGAGTGACATAGTTATGCTGACATAATTTCCTAGTGTAGACCAACCCTCAGGCTATGTCTATACTACAGCTTATGTCAGCATAATTTATGTCACTCAGAAAATCCACCCCCCTGACATAAGCAGAGCTGCAGACAGCGCTATGTCACTGGGAGAGCTTCTCCCACCAATGCTGCTAACGCCTCTTGCAGAGGTGGTTTTATTGGTGCAGGTGCACTGCTGTAGAGCTTCTAGTGTAGACAAGCCCTTAGTGTCACAGCTAAATACAAGGTGGAACAGATTGATTAGTATAAGTAGTTAACACATATGTCAAGGGACCATTCAAGGTGAAGTAGACCATTAACACCCCTCCAGCCATTGGGGGAAGAAATGGAGGGAGAATGAAGGCAGTTGTGGGGGCAGGGTTGATAGTAGGTTGTACACTGTTGTAGTAAGCCATACATCGAGTGTCCCTATTCATTCCATGATTTTTAGTGTCTAGCAAAGTTATGAATTTAAGATCCCAGGCTCATCTTTTGAAAGTGTTGTTCAGACTTCCTTTGAGGTTGAGGATTGATAGGTCAGATATAGAGTGATCACTTTGTGAAAAGTATTCACCCACAGGTAATGGGTGTTTTTGTTGTTTATCATTTTCCTGTGAGTTCATTCAAGAGCATAGTGATTGTCTGGTTTCACCCACCTAGTTGCTTTTGAGGCATTTAGTGCACTGCATGAGGTACACCACATGTGATATGCATGTGTAGGACCCGTAGGGGGTGTTGTGGGTAGCAGTGGAGACATGTCTGTGGATTTTACAGCTGTTGTTCTGGTGCTGCTTTCAGTTGGTGTGTCCCGGTCTGTGGGAAGCTTGCTTTTGATGAAAAGTTTGGAAGATTGTTTGAAGGCCAGAAGACAGGGTTCAGGAAAGATTTATTACTGGAGGGGGTCCCCACTGAGTATGTCTTGTAGTTGTTTGATGATACTCCATATGAACATAAGAACGGCCATACTGGATCAGATCAAAGGTCCATCTAGCCCACTATCCTGTCTTCCGTCAGTGGCCAATGCCAGCTGCCCCAGAGGGAATGAACAGAACAGGTACTCAACCAAGTGATCCATCCCCTATCGTCCATTCTCAGCTTCTGGCAAACAGAGCTAGGGACACCATTCCTGCCCATCCTGGCTAGTAGCCATTGATGGACCTATTCTCCATGAACTCATCTAGTTCTTTTTTGAACCCTTTTATATTCTTGATCTTCAAAACATCCTCTGGCAAAGAGCTCCACAGGTTGACTGTGCATTGTGTGAAGAAATACTTTTTTTGTTTTAAACCTGCTGCCTATTAATTTCATTTGGTGACTCCTAGTTCTTGTAGTCTGAGGAGTAAATAATATTTCCTGATTTACTTTCTCCACACCAGTCATGATTTTATCGTATCTGCCCTTAGTCATTTCTTTTCCAAGCTGAGAAGTTCCAGTCTCTCCTCATATGGAAGCTGTTCCATACCACTAATCATTTTTGTTGCCCTTTTCTGTACCTTTTCCAATTCAAATACATCTTTTTTGAGATGGGGCAACCAGATCTGCATGCAGTATTCATGATGTGGGTGTACCATGGATTTATACTGAGGCAATATGACATTTTCCATCTTATTATCTATCTCAGGGGTAGACAACCTTTGGCATGGGTGCTGAAGGTGGCACGCGAGCTGATTTTCAGTGGCACTCATAGTGCCTGGGTCCTGGCCACTGGTCCGGGGGGGGTCTGCATTTTATTTAATTTTAAATGAAGCTTCTTAAACATTTTAAAAACCATATTTACTTTACATACAACAATAGTTTAGTTATATATTATAGACTTATAGAAAGAGATCTTCTAAGAACATTAAAATGTATTACCGGCATGCAAAACCTTAAATTAGAGTGAATGAATGAAGACTCGGCACACCACTTTTGAAAGGTTGCCGACCCCTGATCTATCCCTTTCCTAATGATTCTCAACATTCTGTTCTCTTTTTTGACTGCCGCTGCACATTGACTGGATGTTTTCAGAGATATATCCACAGTGACTCCAGCATCTCTTTCTTGAGTTGTTACAGCTCATAGACTCATAGACTCTAGGACTGGAAGGAACCTCGAGAGGTCATCGAGTCCAGTCCCCTGCCCTCATGGCAGGACCAAATACTGTCTAGACCATCCCTAATAGACATTTATCTAACCTACTCTTAAATATCTCCAGAGATGGAGATTCCACAACTTCCCTAGGCAATCTATTCCAGTGTTTAACTACCCTGACAGTTAGGAACTTTTTCCTAATGTCCAACCTAAATCTCCCTTGCTGCAGTTTAAGCCCATTGCTTCTTGTTCTATTGGAGGCTAAGGTGACCAAGTTTTCTCTCTCCTCCTGATGAAACCCTTTTAGATACCTGAAAACTGATATCAGGTCCCCTCTCAGTCTTCTCTTTTCCAAACTAAACAAACCAAATTCCTTCAGCCTTCCTTCATAGGTCATGTTCTCAAGACCTTTAATCATTCTTGTTGCTCTTCTCTGGACCCTCTCCAATTTCTCCACATCTTTCTTGAAATGCGGTGCCCAGAACTGGACACAATACTCCAGTTGAGGCCTAACCAGCACAGAGTAAAGCGGAAGAATGACTTCTTGTGTCTTGTTTGCAACACACCCGTTAATGCATCCAGAATCATGTTTGCTTTTTTTGCAACAGTCTCACACTGTTGACTCATATTAAGCTTGTGGTGTACTATGACCCCTAGATCTCTTTCTGCCATATTCCTTCCTAGACAATCTCTTCCCATTCTGTATGTGTGAAACTGATTGTTCCTTCCTAAGTGGAGCACTTTGCATTTATCTTTATTGAACTGTTTACCTCAGACCATTTCACCAATTTGTCCAGATCATTTTGAATTTTGACCCTGTCCTCCAAAGCAGTTGCAATCCCTCCCAATTTGGTATCGTCCGCAAACTTAATAAGCGTACTTTCTATGCCAACATCTAAATCGTTGATGAAGATATTGAACAGAGCCGGTCCCAAAACAGACCCCTGCGGAACCCCACTTGTTATACCTTTCCAGCAGGATTGGGAGCCATTAATAATTACTTTCTGAGTACGGTTATCCAGCCAGTTATGCACCCACCTTATAGTAGCCCCATCTAAATTGTACTTTCCTAGTTTATCTATAAGAATATCATGCGAGACCGTATCAAATGCCTTACTAAAGTCTAGGTATATCACATCCACCGCTTCTCCCTTATCCACAAGGCTCGTTATCCTATCAAAGAATGCTATCAGATTGGTTTGACAGGATTTGTTCTTTACAAATCTATGCTGGCTATTCCCTATCACCTTACCACCTTCCAAGTGTTTGCAGATGATTTCTTTGATTACCTGCTCCATTATCTTCCCTGGCACAGAAGTTAAACTAACTGGTCTGTAGTTTCCTGGGTTGTTTTTATTTCCCTTTTTATAGATGGGCACTATATATGCCCCCTTCCAGTCTTCTGGAATCTCCCCCGTCTCCCATGATTTCCCAAAGATAATAGCTAGAGGCTCAGATACCTCCTCTATTAACTCCTTGAGTATTCTAGGATGTATTTCATCAGGCCCTGGTGACTTGCAGGCATCTAACTTTTCTAACTGATTTTTTACTTGCTCTTTTTTTATTTTATCTTCTAAACCTACCCTCTTCCTGTAAGCATTCACTATATTAGACATTCCTTCAGACTTCTCAGTGAAGACCGAAACAAAGAAGTCATTAAGCATCTCTGCCATTTCCAAGTCTCCCGTTACTGTTTCCCCCTCCTCACTGAGCAGTGGGCCTACCCTGTCCTTGGTCTTCCTCTTGCTTCTAATGTATTGATAAAAAGTCTTCTTGTTTCCCTTTATTCCCATAGCTAGTTTGAGCTCATTTTGTGCCTTTGCCTTTCTAATCTTGCCTCTGCATTCCTGTGTTATTTGCCTATATTCGTCCTTTGTAATCTGACCTAGTTTCCATTTTTTATATGACGCCTTTTTATTTTGTAGGTCACGCAAGATCTCAAGGGTAAGCCAAGGTGGTCTTTTGCCACATTATCTATCTTTCCTAACCATCAGAATAGCTTGCTTTTGGGCCCTTAATAGCATCCCTTTGAAAAACTGCCAACTCTCCTCAGTTGTTTTTCCCCTCAGTCTTGATTCCCATGGGACCTTACCTATCAGCTCTCTGAGCTTACCAAAATCCGCCTTCCTGAAATCCATTGTCTCTATTTTGCTGTACTCCCTTCTACCCTTCCTTAGAATTGCAAACTCTATGATTTCATGATCACTTTCACCCAAGCTTCCTTCTACTTTCAAATTCTCAACGAGTTCCTCCCTATTTGTTAAAATCAAGTCTAGAACAGCTTCCCTCCAGTAGCTTTTTCAACTTTCTGAAATAAAAAGTTGTCTGCAATGCAGTCCAGGAACTTATTGGATAGTCTGTGCCCCACGGTGTTATTTTCCCAACGTATATCTGGATAGTTGAAGTCCCCCATTACCACCAAATCTTGGGCTTTGGATGATTTTGTTAGTTGTTTGAAAAAAGCCTCATCCACCTCTTCCACCTGATTAGGTGGCCTGTAGTAGACTCCCAGCACGACATCACCCGTGTTTTTTACCCCTTTTAGCCTAACCCAGAGACTCTCAACGCTTCCATCTCCTATGTCCATCTCCACCTCAGTCCAAGGGTGTACATTTTTAATATATAAGGCAACACCTCCTCCCTTTTTCCCCTGTCTATCCTTCCTGAGCAAACTATACCCATCCACACCAACATTCCAGTCGTGTGTATTATCCCACCAAGTTTCAGTAATGCCAACAATGTCATAGTTGTATTTATTTATTAGCACTTCCAGTTCTTCCTGCTTATTACCCATACTTCTTGCATTTGTATATAGGCATCTAAGATACTGGTTTGATCTTGCCTCCCAGCTTTGCCCTGACCCTCCTTTCTCTCTGCCATTATAGCCCATGCTCCCTCCTGTTTCCGACCCATCTCCCACTTACCTGTGGGGTTTGCTCACCTGTCCCCATCGAACCTAGTTTAAAGCCCTCCTTACTAGGTTAGCCAGTCTGTGCGCAAATAAGGCCTTTCCCCTCCTCGGAAGGTGAACGCCATCTGTGCCTAGCAGTCCTTCCTCGAATAGCATCCCGTGGTCGAGGAAGCCAAAGCCCTCCTGGCGACACCATCTTCGCAGCCAGGCATTCACCTCCACGATGCAGCTGTCTCTGCCCGGGCCCCTAATTTACACCTCACCAGTTTATATGTATGGGGAGGGGGTAGCTGACAACTAGGAGAATGCGGATGAAGGGAATTTTTTTCTGTATTTGAAGCAGGATCTCTCAGGAAATTTGGGTGGCCCGTTCCATGATGCGATCTACTTCTCTGATGGAGTGTCCTTGTTTGGTGAAGGCGGTTTTGAGTGTGTTAAAGTCGTGTGCTTTGGGCTTTCACCTCAGAGCACATTCTGTGGTAATTGAGTGCTGACTACAGATAACAAATGTCTTGGTCTGTTTGGGTGGTTGCTGGATCTATGAAAGTAAGTGTGGGGATCAGTGGGCTTCTTGTGTATAGTTGTCTGTAGGGTTCCATTGTTGAAGCTGACAGTTATGTCCAGGAAGGTGATGCTCATTTGGGTATGTCCCAGAGAGAGTTTAATGGACAGCTGATGGTTACTGAAGTTGTGGAGATCTATGAAGGAGTTTAAGTGATCTATCCAGAGAATGAAAATATCATTCATGTATCACAGGTATATCATTGGTTTTCTGGTTCAATTGTATTTTAATATTTAAAACATATCACTGAGCCTTATCCAACAGTGGTTGAAATTCTGACTCCATTGAAGTCAATGGCAAAACTCCCATTAATTTCAATGGTTTACATCAAAATTGCTTCACTTAAGTGGTTGACAAAAATCAGATCAGGCAGTCAGCAGCCAACCCATGAACCCGATCCAGTGTAGTTATCTGAACTGGCTAAAGGTTTTGGGTGAGAAAATGCACTAATTGGTAAATCTTACACACAGCGACTTTGCTCTGTGAATGGTAATTAGAGGCACATGGACATACATCATCTGCTGCAGGGTTGAGAGAATATCTTTCTTTTCGGAGACCTCTAGATCTGTTCCAAATTTATTATAACATTTATAGTATTTTAGCTATGAAATGTAATTCATACTTCAGCATTAATAATCATAAATACTACATAACTTGAGTCATTCAAAAGCAGAAGACTAGAACACAGAGAGCCAGTATGAAATGTTAAATACTGATGATTTTAGCTTGTAAGTCCTATAACAGCTAAGATCAGAAAACTGTATAATGTAATTTTACAATTAATGCTGATGTTTTAATTTATCACAGTTTTAGAGCGTGAGACATGTATTTTATTTCTAATTTAAAACATAAAATACTTTGGTCCACACTGATGTAATTAGGTGTAAAGATGGCACCCTACAGCACAATTCGCTAGCAACAAACAGAGCATGGAAGGTCGAAGGTTTTATCTCAAGACTCCCATTTCTACCACCACGAAAGAGATGAGGCCTAGTTCTTCAAACCCTTTTCATACAAAGTAATCCAACTGACTTCAGTAGAACTACTCACTACAGCTGTTCAGAAAAATGCTGACAAAAGGGTTTTCTGTTGGGAAACGCAGTTCCCTCAGAATTGAAATACTTCGCGAACTCATGTCTATTCTGCTCATATTTTGTTTCAGAGAAAAGAAGAAGAAATCCTGACAATGTCAAAACATCCTGCTCCAGCATTTTCAGAACAAAATGTTTTAATTTCTTTCAAAAGGACTTTGTTTTGCATTTTTTAAACTTTTGTTTCATTATGCATAATACAACATTTTTTGAAAGCTGAAATTGAAAATGCTTTGATCAAGCTGAAATGCTTTTCCCAAAAAAAATTTTCAGGCTTTGTTTCAAATTGGAATGAAAACCAATTTTGAAAGCCTCCATGAAATGGAATTTCCATTTTCCGTCCTGCGGTACTAGTCACATAAGTAAGGGTTTGCAGGATTGGATCCTTGAATTTTATGATTTAGGATCCCCTGTTCCATAATTGTCTCTAAAACAGAAAATATGCTAATCTCTGTTGTAAACATCCACACAATGATTTATAATAGTCATCACTGCATTTTGTTTAGTACTGTAAAGCCAATGGATATAAATCAAGTCATTAGAAGCAATGACATTTAATCCTGGGGGAATGTTTTGTTAGATTTAATGGTTTACACTTAACTGGAGAATCATTACTGGTAGAGAAGACAATATACCACATTTTTCTACTCATCATAGATTTAATTCATAATTGAAACCAGCTACAGTGAATGCATCAATGAAAAAAGATCTGTTAACTTAGACCTTAAAAGTGTTAGTTTACTTTTTTTCTGTTTGTTAACAGACCCAGTGAAAATATTGGTAGCCAGGAAAATGCATTCTATAATCAGATATCTTCAGTAAGTAATGGTATCTTAATTCTCAAAAACAGAAAGCTTTCTTAGCTTTATCTGCTCGGTTTTTGAGATCATATTGTATTATTTTGACAGCTGCAGTGTGTTTTGTACTTCAAAGGAAACTGGATAACAGTATTGGTTATCTTTTTTTTATTCCACTCTATTATGACCCCCTGCTGTACAGATAGCTAGCCATGAAACTGGACTGACATTGTATTTGCAAAGCAGACTGATTCCTATTTTCAGGATTTTGCAGGAGATTTTATGGTAGAGGGTAAAGAAAAATATAATCCTCAAAGGAATAGCTAGAGCTTTAAAAACTACTGGCAATTCTTTATCATAAATCAACTTCTATGTTGGTTTTGGATACAAAAATGAAGTATTGTAGCCTTTCATGTGTTCTACTGTCCCTGTGATGTCTCAGATTGTAAGTTCTTTAGATTCCATCTTTTAAATATATATAAAGAGCCTCACACACTTTTGGTACTCCAGAAATGCAAGTAATATCTAGTGTTTAAATGGAGTTGCTTACTATATAATGAATATAACAAAGTTCACCGTAGAAAATCAGAAACCATAAATGTTGTGAACCTCCAGAAAAGTAAAGAGGATATTTTTAATGTTGGTTATTTTACACAGCAATTGTAAACAGACTGCACTGAAATACATGGGACTATTTTAAGTACCTGATAGTTGAAAAAATTTGCAAAATCATATTTTACAGTAGTTAAATCTACTTAGCAATCCCCTACTTCGAGTTATTGAGCATATTGTTATGCAGTGATGATGACTAAATGGTCTGTAATGATATTTAGAGGCACTATAACAGGCTACCAGTGTATGCCTGAAACATCCCCACTCTGTTCATTCTACTGGGAAAAGGTTATTTGAGTTCTGTTGACTCACAGTTATGGTAGGATTTTTCCTGCTTTCACTGTTCCCCCCCACTCCAGTTGGGCATGGGGCACCACTGCCCTCCTATTTTTCTCTGTAGTAATCTGCATCTTCATTGAAATGACACAGTTTGCCTGGGAGACCTCAAGGGAGAGGTGAATGCAAATTTCCAACTTAAGTTACACAAAAGCCCAGCCTTTTGGAGCTATGCTCTGAGGAGGGGACCACTGTGTTCCCACACTCTGAAGATCAAAGGCCCAAGTTGTATAAAGAAAAGACAAACTATGCATGAGTGTGCTCATTCTGAGCTAAAACTCTTATGAACCTGTAACCACAGAAAAACCCCTTTGTGGGATTTTACCAGATCCCCTGCTGGAGTCAGTGCAGGAGAGGTGTGATTTATGGGAAGCTTATTAGCATGCATGCAGGGATATACTTTTTTTAACATTATCTTTAATACATTTTTTTAAATCTGTTCTCTTTATAATGCTTTCACTTTAAAAATAAATGTGCTTGCATAGAAAGAGCTGTGTAGTAACATAACTGTGCAGTCATGCTACTTATAGCCTCTGAGGAGAAAGAGCAAAGTGCAAACACTGGCCTATTTAACGCTGGGAATATTACAGTGTAGGCAGAGAACTGTGCAGCCTGGAAAAGACCCGGTGAGGAGGGACAGACACACAGGTCTCTGCCCCAGAGATAATGGGGGCCTGCAGTTGGTGCCTTCAAGGGAGAAGGAATACAGGTGCAGTTGCCCTGAACTGTGACACCTCGCTCTCCCTTCTCACTCTCACCCTAATTACGCACCCTCATCCCTCCTCACTTCAGTCTAGGGCATGTCTACACTACAAACTTTTGTCAATCAAAGTTACATTGGCATAAAGTCACCACAGTTAGTATATCGCTTATGTGCATGCATGCTTGACAACTTACATCAGGGCTGCACATACTCACCAGGATTGTTGTGTCATAGTATAGCGCAGTGCACCATCATGGGAGGTATCCCAGTGTGCAACCTGTGCACTGTCTTTGGGGAAATTTTGGCAATACATGAGTTGAGAAATGCATTGTGCAGGGATGACTGGGAGCAGGGGGTCAACTTCCCATCATGCAACTTTCTCCACCCCATAATGGCATCTCTATCCCACTGATTTCAAGCCTATTTTGAAAATTCCATGAACCATGCAGGAAATGACAAGGGAATTGCTCAGTTGCATGAAACTGAGTATAGGGCAATGGCACTGAATACTGGCACCATTTTTCACAGACAGCTGATATCCCAAGATTAACAAAGGCAGAGAGATCACAACTGCTGCTGGCATCCCAAAGCCACCTGGGCCCATATGCTGCTATCCTGCATACTGCAATGGCACCTGCTGAAGTTATCACTGACTGGTGTGGGAAAGTGTCCTACCACGGAGGAAGAAATAAGGCTGCCATCCCTAGAAAACTTTAGGGGAGGAATGCAGAGTACCTCCATGAAAGCATCATCAAGTTCTCTCAGGAAGATTCAAGGGATCTCTCTGTGTACGTAAACTAACTGTTCTGCATGGACCCTTCTAACTGTACAGGAGGATGAAAAGCAGATAACTGTCCTCTTTATTGTACTGCTAGCTCTCCTAGTTGTGTCCTACTAAGTTGGTAGGCACCATCACTGTCATAGGAAATTAATTTGCACACTTACCTGAGGTTCCTTCCCCAGCGTCGGGCTTGTCTATACTCCACTGTTGCCACTGACTGCACTATGATGGAGTCCTGACTTTTGGCATAGCCGGACCCCCAGATCTGTGACAGGAACTCCTGGGAGGCATCCACGATTGGGTGAAGGGTCTCTACCAAGCATGGCATGCAGCTTTTTGTAAAAGGAACAGGTCTGTAGTTTGGCACCTGATCAACTGATAGCCTCCCTGACCTTCGGATAGGCCTGCTGCAGTTCCTTTGTTTTAACAGTGCACTGCTGCTGATCCCTGTCATGACCATTCTCCTGCATCTCCCGTACAATCTGTTCATAGATGTCCAACTTTCTATAGCTGGTCTTGCACAGTCTCTTCTCCCCACTGACTCAGGAGATCCAACATCTCCTGTTTACTGGAAGACACAGCATGTCAGGAGCGTGTAGTCTACCATCTTAGCAGATGTTGCAAACTGAAGGTAACTAATGCAGTTGAACTCTCTCATGCAATGCTTTCTCCCAGGATGAAAAGCTAAAGGAAAGCAGGATTACAATCCTTTGCCATAATACTTTCATTTTGGCTATTATGCCAGAATAAGACTGTTACTGCAAATGCATCAACGTGGCTGCAGTTCTGGCCAACACCCTACTCCAACTGCATGGATGTGGAGAAGTTTAAAAAATAAGAGAGAGGGGAAAGGAAAAAGGGGAGAGACAGAAGAGGAATCTCAAGGCAGGAAGATGTGAAGAAAACTGACAGGACAGGTTCAAAGGTATTATCAGCTACTGGATAATACTGGTCATCTTGTGGTAACCTATACTGCCATCTTCTAGCCTAACCTAGATGTATGTACATTTTGAACTCGAGTGTGTAAACAAACAAGATTCTGGAAAATCAACCAGAGTGAGTTTACAACCAGTTATCCAAGTTTGTAGTTCACCCAAAGCTAAAAAACTCCAAGCAAACCTAGACAAAATCATGAAGCGCTGCAGCAAACATTGCCAAAGCTGACAGCTTCTCAGGACCCCATCTTATGCTAGAAGTCCTTTCCCTATTCCCCCCACTCATTTTTGGGGTCCTGAAGGGCTCTTTATTGCACCTCCTCCCCTTAATGTTTTGATGGATAGCCAGTTGACTTGCTCCCCAATTTGGCATCTAAGGCAGGCAAGCAAGCAGGCTAGTGGCTGCTCACAGTCCACAGGAAGGATCTTCGGGGCAATAAGGTGTGAGCAGAAATTCTCATCTGCTATTACTGATGCCTCCTAACATCCTTTACCTCAAATTACACTTCAGTCACAGGTGGATGTTTTCATTGCTGCATTGTTATCTGGCGTTTCTCAGGCTTCAGACTGAAGTCAGGGGTACTGACAGAAGTAGCCAAAGGACCAGAGCAATTCCTGGTTCCACTTCAGCTAACTGAGCAGAGGAGGGGGAAGTCTACTCTTCTGAATACCCTGTCCAAATTGTAGAGTAACAGAATTTCCTGGCAGCCCACCCAAAGATACTGAATAGGATGGACTACCAGCTGACAACCCCAAAGCTCCTAATATTGTCCAGCTGATCACCACCAAAAAAATTTTGAGAATGAAATAGTAGACACTATTAGATGAGGCTCCAAAAGAGTGAAAAAGGCAAATGTGGGTATCTGGCGCAGGATTACAATTAGAGTGTATGAAGAACAGAGCCAGCAGGGAAACTGGGTTCTGCTCAGGTCAACCTGGAATAGTTTAATTTTGGGAATGAAACCTGAAACATGACTTGGGATTTTGGCCCCAAACATTCACACAGCTTAATAAAAACCTTTGAAACATATTTAAATGAACTGCACCACATCAATACATTACCAATTTTTCCAAGCATTTCTTTCCTGCAGAAGACCACTCTGTATTATAAGCAAGAGGTCAGTGAAAAATAAAACAAATAGTATTGCATATCCAAGGAGATGCATACTTTACAGAGAAAAATTACTTCTTTAGAGATGCTTATAATCAGCTGAGCACCATTATCCAACAGTTCTCTCAAACATTAATCAAACCACACCGCTTGTTTGCTTCAAACTTTTTGTTTCATGTTGGTTTGGTTCTTTTTCTCCTTTTGCTTTGTGTATGAGTATTGCATTTTCCTTAGCTATATATAAATGAATGTTGACTCTGTGTGTTACGTTTAACTTGATAGTTACGTACCCAGAAAACCCGCAGACACCCCCCGTTTGAAACAATTGTACTTGATTCCTCCCGGTCCACATTTTGTAAAGAATTTGAACTTTAGAGGAAAATGTACTTAAGGAGAAATTGTCCGTTAGAATGTTCAAAATACCCGCTCAGTCAACAGTGCAAAGATAATACTAATTCTTACCTAATCACATATTGTAGCAAATGGAAATGTTTTAATCATGTAATAGTGACTCACTCTTTCTCTAAATGGACTTTCAAAAGCTTTTATGTCCATTTATTTTTCTTTGTTACTACAGGAGAATTGCACTTCTAGGTTTCATCTGCATACTTTACGTTTTTTCTGAGTCATTACCCACTACAAACTCAGCCATTATGAGTACCTGTAAAGCTATTAAATAAGGTATATGTAATAAATAAAAACCAAAAGTCTTGTGTTTTCAGTATTTGTTTACTATTCTCCCTGTATTACTCAGTAGCACTTTAAGAGCTACAGCTTTGAATGCATTGCAACCTCATAAATTTTGGTGGCATGCATGTTCTTCAGTAGGAATACTCTGGCAATTCGTATTAATTAAGTATTAGTTAATGGATACTTTTGAACATGACCAGCTGTTTGAAAGCTACATAAGCATTCTCCAGATTACTATTCTGCTGATGTACAGCTTGTAAAATGATTTACAGTTTAAAATTTCATTATTATTGATTGCTATACAATTTTTGCAGAGCACAGGGTGTCCTGCTACCTCTCAAGCTTTCCTATTCTGAGTCAGGAAAATTAGTTTTTAATAGCATTCTTAGTCCTCATCTCAATTTCACACAAAGGCAGGCAACAACAAAAAAAAATGAATTTTTGTCAAGCTAAACTCCCAAGGCTCCCTTACCAAATAAAAAAATCTGAAATGCATGTTACTCTTGTTATTTTTATATCTATAATTCATTTCATCAGACTCTCTCTCATGTGCCCATAAAGGGATTCAGACAACAAAAAGAACCTGAGTAAATACAGAAGTTGTTTTTCATTTTATCCCTGAAACAACCCTGCTTCCAAATATAACATTTCAGTTATTAAAATCAACATAATGAGCTATAATCTTTCAAATATAGGAAATCAGATGAATCTCTACCAGCGACTCAGCAGCACTTGTGTAGTAAACCATTTACTTTTACAACAGCCTTAATAAAACTTGCTTTTTTTTTGGTCAGTTTGCACATGCCTGACAGAAGGCCATGGTATATGGGCTGAGTAAATGGTGAATTCTCTGTAAATTGAAATCTTTAAACCAAGATTTGAGGACTTCAGTAATTCAGCCAGAGATTAGAAGTCCATTCCAGGAGTGAGTGGGTGAGATTCTGTGGCCTGCAATGTGCGGGAGGTCAGACTAGATGATTATGATGGTCCCTTCTGACCTTAAAATCTATGAGTCTGCCAGCTAGGTCAGCTCTTTATGGTCAAAGGAATTGCATAAGGAACTCTCAGGTTTTGATTGTGCCCTGTTGGAGGGCATTTCCATCTATAGCACAAAACTAAGAGGCCAAACAAACCTATCCAAGGGGAAGACTAACATCTCGAGCCAACCAAGTTACAGCTAAGTGAAAACCACATTTTACTAGCGTACCATGTGAGAATTAGCAGCACTGAAAGGGCTCTGCTAAATGTGAGAAATACGTTTTACCTTAAACCATTGCTGAATGGAGCTACCAGCAACCACAAATCTGAACACAGTGCACTCTACCACTTGAAGCTATCCACGTAGATATGTATATGTACCCAGTCTCCCAAATAGACATACCTTTCCACACGAGCCAAGTCCTAGAAGTATTACAATATTATTATTTATGTGTATTACAGTAGCGTCTAAAGCCCCAACTGAGATCAGGGCCCACTGTGCTAGGCACTATAGAAACACATAGCAAGAGAAAAACCCTGCCCCAAAGAGATTAGAATCTAAATAGCTAAGACAGCATGTAGGAGAAAAGTAGTATTGTTATTCCCATTTTACAGACAGGATACAAAAAAATTAAAATGCCTCAATTCCCCACTTATAAAATAGGACGTTTAGCTGAGGTCACACGGGAGGTCTGTGGCAGAACTAAGAATTTAATTCCGATCTCCTGAGTCCCACTCCAGTGCCGTAGCTCTCAAAATAATACAGGTACAAACTTCTGCAAGTAGTGCTGTTGACTTTGATTGAGCCATTTGTTTAAAATGATCAGAACCAGGTCAGAACATGATCATTTGTACCGCAGGTGTCGGTATGACAGCAGGTGTCCCTTATCCATGGACAGAGTTAGAGTAATAAAAAGTCTGATGAAAAACAAGATGTTAGCCCAGTGGTATGTACCCACTGACTGCACCCCGGTAGCGGTTCAGGGTCAGTGTCTGAAGCACAGGAATTAGAATTACATGAGGAGGAGAAAACTAGATGTGCTGTGTTATGGAAGCTGCTGAAATAGATTTTAAAAAAACAAACCAGTGTGGAGCTCAGGAGCAATGCTATCGTATCCTGTGCTCACACAGCAGCCCCTCTCTGCTTGTACTGCTGTTTAAGTTTAATTGCAATACACAGCACTTTTGTAACATTTATATCATGGCAAACGTTTAAGAAAAGCAGAAAGGCCCTTTCAGCTCAGCACGTTTATTTGTGATCACTGAACCCAAGTGAAAATACAAGCAGCAGAATCTTTTCTTTACTGCTTGTTTCAGTCGGTAATTCCAGAGGCAACAGGATTCCCTCATTCCTCTGCTTGCAGAGGAGTATAAAAACAAGCCAAGATTGGCTAACGCAGGGGATGATAATGGGATATGGAGCCTTTCATCTATATGTCATTGGTTTGATTCCAGCACAGGTCTGTAGTAACCAAAAGTCATTACTGTCAGATAGAGGTTCAGTGGTCTCACTGAAATTATTTGAGTGGTTTCACTCTCATTCCTATTGCAATTGTCTGCAACACAAAAGCACTATGGGAATTAGCTCACTTTGGGTAGTCAGCCATCAGGTGGTAAGATCTCCTTTCTATTCCTATGAATGCCCAGAAAGAGAATGTTGGTACTAGAAGATCTGTGATACTAAGTAACTTTCATTGGTCTAAAAGCATTTATCACAACACTGGATACTCTGCTTCAGTTCTGACCATCAATTTAGTTTCAATTATTTACAGTCACCTTGTATTTTGTTTTTGCAACGCCTTGTCTGTTTTCTCTTTCACTGTGTTGTAGACAGACTTGTATAGAAAATAAAGCTTTTTAAAACCCACAGAAATATTTGATGACATTTTAGACCTCAGGCAAAAGGTTCCTGGTATCCCAGATAAACTATGGTATTTCAAAACAGCCAAGAGAGACAGGCAGGGAGACCCCATAAATACTGGATAGACCTCAGCAAAGGTTAGAACTTGTTAATGTTTGGTGCTTTATAATATAGTGGGGGAAGAGAGTGACTGTCCTCCTCTGTCAATCATGAGATGAGAAACCAGGTACCCCAGGCCTGAAAGGCTGCACCCCAGATCTCCAGTTGGACACAGTGAAGTGGGGGGGGGGAAGAAAAGAATTCCAATCTCAGGAAACAGGAAGTTTTCCCTTAATTTGTTACTTTTAAAAAAACCGTTCACCAAAATTCAGCTGCCTGTAGGACCCAGAGAGCTGTTTTAACATCACAATATAATGCTGTTTTAGGACAACAGGAGATCTGATTTTCAGAAGTTCTGAGCACTCATAGCTCCATTTAGAGTTAGTGACAGCTGAGGGTGATCAGTAGAGTGGGTCAGAAAATTGGGAAGGATGGAGTCAGAAAATTTCAAAGTTTCAGCACAAAAATCAAAACCCAAAAATTTTTGATTAAAAACTTTCAACTGAAAAGCCAAAATTCTTTGGAAATGTTGCCATAGTGCTTCATGGGAGTTGTAGATCAGGCATCTCATGCCCCTACTCTCCTATATGGGCCAGGCTCCCTGGCTGGATTGTATCTCCTATAATGCACCAGAGTCTCCCCTCTTGTTGAGCCACTGTGGTGCATCATGGGAGGGTCTGACCAAAATAAATCATAGGAGATTTAGTCCAGCTGGGGAACACAGCTCAGAGAAGATTGGGGACATAAGGTACCAGAACTATAGCTCCCATGAGGCAATGCGACAGCATTTCAAATCAACATTTTTGGGATTTTAGCCATTTGGGTTTTTGACAAAAAGTCAACATTTCCCAAGAGAATCAGAAACTTTTCGTGAAAAATTCTGTCTTCTCAAAAACAGTTTGGAGAGAAAATTTCAGCCAGCCCTAATATTCAGCAATGTTGAAAATTGAGCCCCTAATGCCACAAGTGGTCAATTTTGGGTCTTTTCTGAAACCATATCTAGGGAATTATGGCAGCACCTACCTGTATGCATGTGCCTGCCCTAGACCATAAATATCTGTTAGGGATGGTCTAGACAGTATTTGGTCCTGCCATGAGGGAAGGGGACTGGACTCGATGAGCTCTCGAGGTCCCTTCCAGTCCTAGAATCTATGAATCTATCTGATTACTCTTCATTGGTGTATAAGATATCATCATCACTGGTGCCTTTTGCAAACCTTGGAGGCGTGGGGGGGAGTGTTTGGTTTTTTACTAATAATGCACTGTATTTTAAATTAAACAGTACTATGTATACTATGTGTATGCATTTAGGAATAACTTTAACCAAACAGCAGTTTATCCTCCGCCTCTGAGAACTAACAGGCTGGAACTGGATAGGTGGGGGTAACAGGGCTACACTGACTAAGCCCACCCCATTCAGAAAAGTGAGTACCAAACACAAGGGTTTTGTCATGACATGCAAGTGGTGATTTGTGCGCACAGTGACCACAATTGTCCAAACAATCACTGTCATGGTGCAAACAGTTTGAAGCACCACTGTGCACCTAATTTTATAAAAATTTAGCACAATATTTCTATTTGAAACTTGCTACTTTTTAGAGTGAATACTAAGATAAGAAAAGTGACGAATGTATTTATTTATGTAGAGGTTTATATACCACATTATATCCTCATCCCAGAAAACTGGTGACAGTACTGGAGGTTCCCTATTCAAACTAGTCTTGTAAAACCTATTTTGACATTTTTAAACATGAATACTTTTTCTGTTAAGAGAAGCAACTAACCATCCATCAACAAGCAAAGTAGCCTGGAAAGCAAACTCCAGGAGTGAGTTCAGATGTTGTTACATTTTGTGTTCCAGTTTAGCATTCCTACTTTTGCCCTTTACACCACTTAGGTGGAAGTGTCACACTGAGTGCCATGAAACAATTCACAGTGCATCAGTTACAGAGACACCTCTGCTAAATAAATTTGTGCTGATCCACTGTGAAAATTCTGTGTTCAGTAGCTCTCAGCATATCTCATTTCCTTCCGTTTCTGGAGTGGCTTAACAGTTAGCAAGCTCAGCTATAGAATAAAGCATGCAAGGACACTTTGAAATCCGTGTGTGGAAGCAATGTACAAATTCACAGTATTATGATAAAAATCACTTTGGGGTTTAAGTGCTACTAAAAATTACAAGATTGTAGAGAGCTTGTTTAATAAGCTAGAAGGAAAGTATTGTCTGTGACAACAAAGATACAAGACTAATTTTGAACCCTGGCATTTTTCACATTACAGTGAAGTGCCAACTAGCCGCAGGTATATAACTTGTATAGACAGTGAGAATGTGTGCCACTTGTGTGATAACATAGTGTGAATCTGAGACACATGCTCCAGGATGCATCCACTTGTGCATCATCCAAGCAAGTAAATGGTTTTTCCCTTTTAAAGGACAGGAATCAGAAAAGCCTGAGTAGATGGTAGGAAGTGGTACAAGGGAAAGTGCTGAGGTTTCTAGGAGATATGAGAGATATTCAATTATAATAGATTAGGGCTTTTTTAAAAGGTAGTTTCACTGTTCTGTCTTTTGACCCCATTACAATTAATGGCCCATTTATTTTAATGTTTTTTGTTTCTTTTTGACATACTAGCCCGCTGCATAAAGAAGTTTGACCTACAGTACTTGGCTTAGTGGCCGAGGGTATCTCATATAATCAGTGCCCTTCATATGCAGATACACCTGCAGCTTACCAGTCTCACAGGCCAGTTTGAAACACCAAGGGTGAAATCCTGGCCCCACTCAACTCAATGGCAAGACCACCATTGACTTCAAAAGAGACAGGATTTCACCCCTCCAACCAACCATACTCCTAGTGTTGGAGTCCTACATAATGAGGAAACCAATAGAGCTCTACAGCAATTTCATGATCGTAGAAACTGCTAGCATTTAAAAAGTAAAAATTTCCTTTTTTGACCCATCCTATAGGTTTCTATAGCAGGGATATTGATTCTATACTGAAATCGATAGGATGGTTCTAAAAACTACTGGAAGACTATTGACTTGGATGCAGGAGAATGAAGCACAGACACAAGACTATAAGTAGAAGCTGCTACTTTATTAACTTAAATAAACAGCTTAACAAAATAAACAGCATCCACACATTTACCCAGCAGTTGCTTTTCCAAGTGGCGCACAGAAAAAGGGGGTAGTGGTATCCTTAGCAGTCCCTCTAGAACTAAAGGGATATATCCTCGTCCGCCAACCCTGCTGTCATCCTGATACCCATACCTCACGTGAGGCCTAAGGGACGAGATAAGTGTCTCAACTTGTGCAAGACACTGAATCTACATCTCTGCCCTAAAATAGAGGCCCAAATCCAGTGCTTACCTGGCTCACTCGCTCTTTGAATTAAATGGTCCCTAAACTGCCCCCTGCTAACCTGCAGTGTGCACTGAACTAGACTGCCAAAAATTGCAACAGCTTACCACCACCTCCCCACCCCAAGACAGAGCTACTGAAGCAGTAGGAAGAGAGAAGAGTAAGAACTGTTACTGTCATTGCCAGGTCTGCCTCATGGAACCATTACTTCTAGACCCACACTGCACTCAACCAAGTCCCCAGCACACTGGGAGATCCAGCAGCCCCTCCCATCAAGATGATATAGACTGAGTGGATGGAGTGAAAAAGGGGTGCCAAAAATGGCTTCCATGCCCAGGATGAGACTTAGGTAACCACAAGGGGGTCGGGAGATCGATTAAGAACTCCATATCCTCCTCCAAAAAGCCAATAAAAGTTTGTGGAGGGGGAAGCAGCACACCTGGCCTCATCCGTTCTCATAAACCTCTTATATTCACACATAACCATGAAACACTCAGGAGCTTTATGGGGGAAGGGAAGGATGCTCAGTGCTCAGCAAGGGGCTAAGGGACCCTCTCCTAACCATTGCCCTATCCAGCCCATACCTCTCACGTTATTGGTGGGATATTTCATATTAATTTATATAGGACTTTTTAAAAAAGGTTAGATTCAAATCCCAAACTGGGACAACCCAGCTGGCATAGAATCATAGAAATGTAGGGCTGGAACCAAGTTATCAAATCCAGCCTCCTGGGTTGAAGCAGGACCAGCTGAACCTTGACCATTCCTGGCTATCCAGCCTGTTCTTAAAAAACAATCTTAATCCAATGATGGGGATTCAACAACTTCCCTTGGAAATCTATTCCAGATCTTAACCAGATTTACAGTTAGAAAGTTTCTCCTAATATCTAACCTAAAGCTCCCTTGCCACAGATTAAGCCTCTACCTCCAATGGACATGGAGAACAATTGATCCCCGTCCTCTTTATAACAGCCCTTAACATATTTGAAGACTCTTATCAGGTCTCCCTTCGGTCTTTTTTTCTCAAGACCAAACATAGCTTTTCTAAACCTTTTATCATTTTTGTTGTTGTTCTCTGGATTCTCTCCAATTTGTCCACATCGTTCTTGAAGTGTGGCACCAAGAACTGGACCGAGTACCCCAGCTGAGACCTCACCAGTGCCAAGAGGGACATTTACATCCCTTGTCTTACATGCAACACTCCTGTTAATACACTAAAAATTATTAGTCTTTATCACAACTACATCACATTGTTCACTCATTCAATTCACCGTAACCCCCAGATCCTTTTCAGCAGTACTACACCGTAGCCAGTTATTTCTCATTTTATAATTGTTCATTTGATTATTCCTTCCTAATCGTAATAGTATGCTCTTGTCTTCATTTAATATTATCCTGTCGACTTCAGACCAATTCTCTAACTTGTCAAGGTCATTTTGAATACTAATCCTTTCCTCCAATGTGCTGGCAACCCCTCCCAGCTTACTGTCATCTCCTTCACTCCATTATCTAATGAAAATGACTAGTACTGGACCCAGGAATGACTTCTATAGAATCCACCAGTTATACCCTCCCAGTTTGCCAGCTGCTCTTTGAGTATGGTCTTTCAACCAGTTGTGCACCCACCTTACATTAATTTCATCTAGATCATATTTCCCTAGTTTGCTTATGAAAATGTCATGTGGGACTGTGTCAAAAGCCTTGTTAAAATCAAGATAATTCACGTCTACTGTTTGTCCCCTCTACTAGGCCACTAGCCCCGTCAAAGAGAGAAAATAGGCTGGTTTGGCATAATTTGTTCTTGACAAATCCATGCTGGCTATTCCTTATAACTCTATTATCCTCTAGGTGCTTACAAATTGATTGCTTAATAATCTGGTCCAGTATCTTTCCAAGTATTGAAGTTAGGCTGACTGGTCTATAATTCCACAGGTCCTCTTTGTTCCCCTTTTTAAAGATAAGTACTATGTTTGCCCTTCTCCAGTCCTTAGGGACCTCACCTATCCTCCATGTCTATCCATACAAAGTAGCTTAATTCAATTTTATGCACGTCCTCTGTCTGTCTGTTTGATCTTCATTTTCACTTCACAAATACTGTTTTTATGATTTTCTATATTAAAAAGAACAAGGCCTGTGCATTTCTATGCATGTTAGCAAATAAATTACAATCTCCTGGATGTATGCAATATTTACTGAATATGGAATAGTTTACCCTAGGTACTCTTTATTTTAGAGTAACAAATGCTTGCTATTCTGATACCTGACAGATAATTGGCATACTCTTAGCGCATTGCAGCATAATGATTTTGTGGGTGGGTAAGGCTACAGTATGTTGCCCTCATGCACAAACATACATGACCAGTTTTCCACTAATTATATTAGCATAGCCAAAAGGTAGGGATAACATCATTCCTGTTGTCCTGGATAATATTACATCATCATTTATATGCAGACAGCTGACACAAGGATATTAGCTAGATGCATACAAAATTCAAGTAATCACTTCAAGCCCTCTCAGGGACAAGTATGCATAAGTGAAATTTCTGAAATGAAATTGTTTTAATACAGCATCCCTAGGTTTTTATGATCCTTGATCTTTTGCCAAAGCTGAATGTATGAAGAAGTAAAATCAAGGCATGATATAAATGCCCAGGTTATAAGGAATTAATTACGTGAAACTATATCTCTTTTCACTCTGATTCGTGCTGCAAGTCAGGGACATCATGGAAAACAAGAGAAAAGAGAGAGAATTGAAAAGCTGCAAAAATAATTTATTTGGGGAGGAAAATAATAAAAAAAAATGTAACTATGATTTCTTTGTAAAGTTACACACCTACTAGTCTGAGCAAGGCTCAGAAGCCAAGAATCCTGGATTCTATTCCCTCTACCACTGATTTGCTGTCTTGTATTCAGCAAGTTCTCTTCCTTGCCTCAGTTACCTCTCTTTGCGATGAGGATAATACTCAGCTAGCAGGGATGTCATGCAGATTGATTAGCACTTTTGAAACCGAAAAGTGCCTATTAGTTGAGAGTACATATGAAGGGAATTCCTTGTTAGAATCCTTTCATCATGTTCTCTGCCCACAAATTAAATTTACCAGATAGCTGCAACAGTTTGAGAGCATGTGTTTAGTTCTAAAGATTCCCTGAGACATTACACCCATTGGGAATCCATTCTTCATCTGCTGAGTCACCAAAAAAGTGCTTTTGTAGAGCAGAAGAAGAAGGAGAGCTACTTCCATGCATAATAATCATATTCCAGCCACTTGGCCCTATCTTACAGCACTGCCTTTGCACTTCATTGAGGGGAGCAGATACCTTTGGCAGGCATCTGAGACAGAATACAGCCTTTAAGTTCATTAGGTAATATTTGGCACCCTGTTGCAATATGCCGATTTCTTCAGTGCAGAATGCCCCCTCACCGTTACATCAAAATTGGCTTACCATGCCAAACGTAATTTTCAGTCCTATCCTTCACGGTGCTTGGGAAGTCATGGAAATATATGAGACCATAGTTGCCTCCTAGCATTGTTGATCAGCTCTGTGGAATTGCAAGGCAAAGTCTGAGCCAAGAGCACACATGTGGCTCTACGGCATATAAACACTAACTGGATGGTATGGAGACCAGAGTTAAGGTTATTTTTAGTACTTTAATACCTCATTCTCAGTGAAATTCCACAGGGCATTGCTGAAAAAAAGAAGAGCAAAATTAGACTCTAACTGGAGTCATTATTTCCTTTTTCAAATAAGCATATTTTTGCATTCTCCAGGGCAGCAGACAGCAACCAACAGCTAATGCTAAATTTTCTAAGAAGAGTCTGATCAATAATTGAGCTGTAACTGTGATACGGTTCATACAGTGGGCTGGCTTAAAACTTGTTATTTGGTTATCTAAGGCAATTGACAATAGCTCATTATTTGCAATATACCCTATACTATATCTCTACAGAATACTGAGATAGCTTTATCTACAGAATAATCTACTGTGACATTTTTATTCATGACCACTCTACTTTTACATAAATCAACTTCTATATTGAATTATATATTTATCAGTTCATCTTTTTGATCAGTTTCTCTCTTTAAATATGTAATGTAAAAATGGGGCCTGTGATGCAAAGGCCTATTATCAAGAAACTAAAGTACTCCGTGGAGTTCTTCTCACTCATATGAATTAGTGTTTATTTACTGCTTCCATTCAGTTTAATATGTATTTGGGAGTATAAAAGTAGCATTTAGATGATGTCTCTCAGGTACAATTCTCTTCTCCTTGTTAATTGCAGAAAACAGATTTGCTCTGTCAGAAACTGAAATAAGATCATGACATTTGGGAGATGAGAGGGGAGACTTTTTATGGTTTGTGAAACCTTCATTAAACTTTCCGAAGACAGGGACTTCAGTGGCTTGGGAAAAAGCAAAATCTTCACAGTGCTACTAGGGAACATCACCTGTAATTTATTCACTTTGAATGCTTTTTATGGTGCAGTTCAAGACAGATGCATGACATGATTCCAACATCCACAAACCTGAGGCATGAAGTAATTGAATCCATAACCAGAAGCTGGTAAATGGGTAGTCTTATGAGTTATGCTGTGTTACATGGAGAACAGCTTGCTTCACAATCATTATTTTGCAGTAGTGTGGAAATCATGTAATGAGGACTCCCTGCTGTTAGGATTCTAACCCTTGATTGTTGGAACATTTCTGTCACATTAAAAAAATGACATATTGCCAGAAGACAGACAGAAAACAGTAAGCGGAAGCATTCTTGGCAGAGTAAAGCTACAGTTTACTTGCAATTTTCCTGCAAATAAGTGGCTCACTAATAAGATTGTTAATAAGATGAGTTCTGCTATATAGGAGTAATGTAACAAAACACTTTGTTGCCCAAGGGTACTGTTGCCATATTATTCTCTGAGCCAGAGACAATTCTTACATTATTGCAAAATGTTAAAAATCTGCAGTTATTTGAATCAAAATATGGTCTTTAAAGTAGAAAAGGCAAAAGTTAAATGAAAGTTCCAAGATAGTGATTTCTCAGTTATACTTGAGGTGAGCACATTAAGGAAACAATTAAACATTAAAATTCAACACTGCTTTATTTAAAATCATGTACTGAAGAAATGTAGTTCTCTGCAAGATGCTGCTCTAATTTCCATTCAGGCTTCCACCAGTCATTGCATTCATTAGATCAGAGAACTTGATTCTCTGTTTTTGATCACGCACTTGTACTTCAAGAATTGTTTAAGGCTATTCCCCCACACACACTTTTTTTTTTGGTTAAGAAAAACAAGCTGCATATTCTCTGAAATGTGTCTCTCTCTCCCTCTGTCTCTCACACACACACACACACACACACACACACACACACACTTAAATCGCCCCCAACAATTTCAGAATCTATATAAAAAAAACTTCAAAAGCTTGACTGAAGATTTTGACTTTCACAGTTGGAAGTATATTTTATTCTGCTACGACACAGCATTTCTCAACAGTTCACTATGTGTGTCCATGTGCCCTTTGGTTTTTAAAGGAAATGTACTGTATCCCATGAAAAAAAGCAAGGGCAGCTCCCTGCCTCTACTAAAAATACCTCCTTTTTTAACACACCAAGTGAAATGAATCAAGCCAACTCCACTTTCTGCTGTGGCCACTGCTGAAGACAGATATATTCATGGCTTTTATTTTAAAATTCCCTAAATGAGATCATTTTAGACAGCTCTCTTTTTGATAGCACATGTGTTAGCAGACCAATAGGTTTGTAAAAATAATTTTTGTACAACACAATTAAACAAGTGTAAATTATCTCCAAGATTTTTAGCCTATTCTCAGTTTATTTTCTTGAGGAAGCAATGCATTTGGGACGTGATATTGCGGTGCTTAAAAAAAATAACTAACCAGCAATGTACCCTAGGCCACCCTAAGAGAACATTGTAACTTTTTAATCATGAATACACCTGCAGTAGATAATAATTAGATGAAAAGTCGCAAAACAATAAACAGGAAGTCTTCTGTACTGAGTTGGGGGGGTGAGACGGAAGCAGCTTGCTTTGAAATAATTATTTTACTGAAGAGCAGAAATGGCATAATGAGAATTTCATGCTGCCAGAAGCTGTAACCCTTGATTGTTGGAATACAGCTGTCACATTAAAAATGACACATTGCCTGTAGATTGGCAGAGTGCAGTAATCATAGATCTCACATCTCTACTACGCTTAGCCAATTAAAAAGATTCCTATTGCAAGGATGGGCCAAGGTTAGTGAAATTATTGAACAACAACAACTGTATCCACATTTTTCAAAGAAATATACCCAAAACGTATTTTAAATTGTACCACACCTACTGACTAAGGGAGTATATAATAGAAGTCTATAAAATCATGAATGATATGGAGAAAGTGCATGTGGGAGTGTTATTTACTCCTTCATGTAATACAGGAACTAAAGGTCACCCAATGAAATTAATAAGCGGCAGGTTTAAAATCAGCTAAAGGAGGCACTTCACAAAATGCATGGCCACCCTGTAGAACTTGTTCCCATGGGATGTTGGGAAGACAAAAAGTATAAATGGGGTTTAAAAAGAACAAGGTAAATTCGTGGAGGATATTGGCTATAAGCCAAGATGGTCAGGGACACAATGCCATGCTCTGGGTGTCCCTTACGTTCCAACCACCAAAAGCATGTGGCAGTGGTGACTCTCAGACAGGATACTGGGCTAGATGAATGATTTGTCTGACCCAGTATGGCTATTTTTATGTTCTTATAACAAAGGAAGAAAAGTCAGACATGAAGGCTACTGCTCCACCTTTAAAGAAAGGCTGTCACATCTTATAATCACTGCATAGTACCACACTTACTTTGAAGACTTCAGTATGACTCTACACGTCTGCAAAACAAAAGGAGACCACTCTGCATGGAGATCTGATTCAAGTAAGTATCCTTATTCAGGAAAACTCTTAAGCATATGTTTCACTTCAGCACTAAAGTTCGAAGCAAAGCACACGTTTTGGTGATTTCCTGGGGCCTATATCTGTGCATGTTAGCCCTGGTCTACACTAGGAGTTTAGGTCAAATTTAACAGCGTTAGATCAATTTAACTCTGCACCCATCCACACGACGAAGCCATTTTTGTTGACTTAAAGGGCTCTTAAAATCAAATTCAGTACTCCTCCCCAACGAGGGCATTAGTGCTGAAATCAACCCTGCTGGGTCGAATCTGGGGTAGTGTGGACGCAATTCAACAGTATTGGCCTCTGGGAGCTATCCCAGAGTGCTCCATTGTGACCGCTCTGGACAGCATTCTCAACTAAGATGCACTGGCCAGGTAGACAGGAAAAGCCCCGCAAACTTTTGAATTTCATTTCCTGTTTGGCCATGAAGTCCCAGAATCGCAAAAGAGCTCCAGCATAGACCGAACGAGATCTGGATCTGATCGCTGTACTTGGAGATGAATCTGTGCTATCAGAACTCCATTCTAAAAGACAAAATGATTAAGCGCAGCCAGACACCAGGGCAGTTAGAAGAGCGCAGCAGGGCACACTGCACATCAGAGAAGCTTTGAAAACCAGTTTCATGACTGGCCAGACTATGGTGTGGACGTTCTGTTTGTTTCTCCTTGATGAAAACCCGCCCCCTTGGTTCACTCTACTTCCCTGTAAGCCAACCGCCCTCCCCTCCCCCCTTTGATCTCTGCTTGCAGAGACAGTAAAGTCATTGTTTCAAATTCCTGCATTCTTTATTAATTCATCACACAAATGGGGGGATAACTGCCAAGGTAGCCCAGGAGGAGGGAAGCACAGGGGTGGGATAGTTGTAGGGGCACTTCCTAGAATGGCACGCAGCTCATCATAGAAGCGGGATGTCTGGGGCTCTGACTCGGAGCGGCTGTTTGCCTCTCTGGTTCTTTAGTAGGCTTGCCTGATATTCCAGGCAGGACTGACTCTCCATTAGACGAAACTTAAAGAAGGGAATGACCTGGATTCACTCCCATTTATGTCCAGAAGCCCCCAACTGACCTCCCCGAGGCCAGCCAGGAGGAACCAGGAGAAGCAGCAGACAGTACAATATGGCTGCTAACCATCTTTGTTAACTTGCAAAGGCAAGGAGCTGCTCCAATGTAACACTGCAGTACCACGTCTGCCAGCACCCAGGAGACATACGGTAACAGTGAGCTGAGCAGGCTCCATGCTTGCCATGGTATGTCATCTGCACAGGTAACCCAGGAAAAAAGGCGAAAAATGATGTTTTGCCGTTGTTTTCATGGAGGGGGGGAGGGGCCCTGACGACATGTACCCAGAACCACCTGCGACAACGTTTTTGCCTCATTGGGCATTAAGAGCTCAACCCGAAATTCCAATGGGTGGCAGAGACTGCGGGAACTGTGGGATAGCTACCACAGTGCAATGCTCCGAAAGTCAACGTTAGCCTTGGTACTGTGGACGCACTCTGACGACTTAATGGTCTTAAGTGGGGACACACACAATCGACTGTATCAAATCGATTTCTAAAAAATGGACATATTAAATCGACCTAATTTCATAGTGTAGACATATCCTTAGAATGGTGGCCTTCATTTGTACAGTACGCTTGTAGTACAGACTAGACATACTACAGATGTGGTTGTACTATACACAGCTATAAACTACAAGTCTGGAAGTTAGGAAACTTGGTGTTGCCAAGAGTTAGAAAGAAAACAATACAAATCAAGTCATTTCACAGTGCAACATGAGGGGGTATATTGTCTAGACCAGGGCATGAATTTGCTTGGAAATCTCCTGAGAGCCAGCCTTTGAGGATTATACATGACTAATGTTCGGTGGTCCCAAACACCCCTATAAGCACAGCTATGCTGACATTAAATAGATAGCATGTGGTTTTCCTTTCAAATCTGAAGCATCGTTGAGTTTTAAAACTTGGGCAGTTTTCACCTTTTGGAGAAAGCTGTTATACTTACTAGCCCAAACAGAACCAAATAAACTGTATTAAAGATTTAAATTTAATTTGCTGTATCTACAAAGATTCCATGAAAAATAGTCGGGATCTCAGTAACCAGATTCCATTTATCTGAGACATGCTTAGACCTGTATTTCTCAAACTGGGGTTGCCGCTTGTTTAGGAAAAGCTCCTGGCGGGCCGGGCTGGTTTGTTTACTTGCCCCATTTGCAGGTCCGGCCAACAGTGGCTCCCACAGGCCACGGTTCACTGCTCCAGGCCAATGAGAGCTGCTGGAAGCAGCACAGGCCGAGGGACTTACTGGCCACCACTTCCAGCAGCTCCCATTGGCCCGCAGTGGCGAACTGCGGCCAGTGGGAGACGCGATCTGCCGGACCTACAGACGGGGCAGGTACACAAACCAGCCTGGCCCGCCAGGGGCTTTCCCTGAACAAATGGCGACCCCAGTTTGCGAAACACTGGCTTAGACACTACCCAGGCTGTAGAAAATCCCAAATAGGTTAGATCACATTAGGTTACAGGTAGGATCTTGCCCCTGCTAGTTAATGATATTTTTCATTTCACCTATTCTACATTTTTTTTTCCAAAAGAGGTAAGAAAACTTTACTCCAGAAGTTAAGCATTAGCTTAAAGTAGCAAGGGAATAGTTTCTGGCACAGTCATAAGCCGTTTTCAGGGTGAGTTCAACAGCAGGGGAGGATACAAGTGATCAGTTCAGCAATAAGAGTAACTGGAGTCAATGAAAATTACTGTGGAGATTTTCAGCCGTTAGCAGGAATAAGCACACATTATTATGGATTCACAATGCTTTTGTGAATGGAAGAAGGACATGCAGTGGATGCTGCAACATACAGGAAACTTGCTTTGCTCTCTGCCAGATAAGTAAAGGACAACAAAAGACTTACTATAAATCTCACTAAAGGCTAGATTGTGGATTTACCACAAGCCCTGGGTTAGGGGCAGCATGTGGTTGTGCTGCCCCAGAAGCAGATCAGAGGCCAAGTTATGAAGCACACTGTCTCAATAGGCGAAATAATCTGTGCACAGTATTACCAACTCTGAGTGTTCAAAAATCATGAGACTGGTTTAAAAACCATGAGTTTTAAAATATAAACTTGGGCTCTTTTTATTTGCTTTCTGGATTTTGAGCATGTAGGGTGCACTTGGGTCCTGTTTTTCAGGCTTTTCTCTGCAACCACCAGGGATAGAAACTGGCTTTTTAAAAAAAATAATAACTTAGAATTCTCCCATGACTCTAGAAACAGGGACTTTAAGAAGAAACTCCAGAAATCACAAGGCTATGCAACAGTGTGTGTTAGCACTTTAACTGGAGCAATGAATTTTCCCCTCAGTACCAGATCAGCTGGGCATGAAGATGGGTGGAGTCAAGCCACTACCCACATTCCACCCTGCCCAAACCACTCCCTGCCCACATGCATGGGATGGGAAATAACAGCCCTTTAGAGACAACTGTCCTGCTACTCTGTTGTCCACAATATTAATACCCTCCTGCTCATGTGTGTACCATGGATCATGATTTGATCCTAAGATTTGCACTGGATCCTCTTCAGGATCCTGGATTTCACTGCAACCCGTTGCGGCGAAGTTACAAATGAAGCAGATATGAGGCTTAACTTATAAAAGCAAACCAAATCCTACATACGTTTTCCATTTGACACACTGCATTAAGGTTCCAGAACATTCTGAGACACATCACATTTAATGTTGTTAGCAAATGCACACACTCTGCACACTCAACAGTATTACCTTCCACAAGAGAAAAACGGAAAATAACTAGCTGGCCTGTAGGAGAGAAGAGGCAGTGAGATATGTCAATGCCTGTAACAGGGAAGGGGCATTTAAAGGATAATACTTCATTGAATGTGCCGTATCACACATGGATGAAGAGTAAGTACCTCATGTTCTGCAGAAACAAATCCTAGCTGCTGATAATCTGATGGGGTCCCTGACTACCCATTGCTCTTTGAAATCAGTGGTAGTCTTTCTGTTGACTTCAGTGGGCAATGGATAGGGCTCGTACATCTCTAGAGATGATTTTATTGGTATAGGCCATGTGCTTGTCTGTATATCCATTGCATCTGAAAAGAGGGAATGTGCACACACCGCTGTTTATGTGCACACTGTTTCTGTGCACAAACTGGATAGCTACATGTGATAATGGGTAGTAGATGCACAATTTTGTAATTTGTGTGCAAATGTGGAGAAAATGGCCTTTCCCCTGATAATTAGGTCACCAACCTTCCAATCTGCGTCCCAGTTTGTTAGACCACCATTAAAAAAAGATTGCCATTCTTATAATGAACCCCACAGAGCATCCACAAAATGGTGCCCTTCACTGGTGTATTCTTGCCTGGAATGGCTAGCTAGTTGCCGGGCAAATCTGTTTTATGCTTAGTAGGTTTCTTCTTCATTCACACTAGATGCTGTTAGTAATTGTTTCCACCACCAAGTCTCAGCAATTTAATGACAAAGGGAGTGAAGAATATCTCTGAAATGAGTGCTGATGCAGGGCTCATGAAAAATGCATTAAATGCAAGCAAACACCTTGGACCAAATTCAGCCCTGATGTAAGTGGGTGCAACTCCACTGACTTAAAAAAAAAAACTTTGGACCCAAAATTATCAGCAGGTGTTAAATGACAATCTCATTGAAGTCAATGGAGCTGTGCCAATTTACAGCAGGTGTGAATCCGGTCCTTTGACTTTTGACAGATATGCATCCATTTTCACCAGGGCTAGATTTGGCCTATTGAGTGGAATAATGTTCTCCCCATCCCTATGACCTTCACTAGTACATACGTGCTCAAATTCCAGTTACTGGAAATACGGATATATTTAAATGTTTTTTTCTTTCAACAACATGATTTATAGCATTAAATTCTATAGCGTATACTGTTAAACAAAAGAAGTGTGATCAGTCATTAATTCAACATCCTGCTGTAAACAGGGCAGTAGGGAACACAGAGTACAAAGACAATGGTACCTTACAGCCTAAATGCCTACAGCCATTTATTGGACTGGCTCTCAAACATCCGGAATTTTTAACAAATCTTTAAAATGTGACACACGGGGTAACAGATTGAAAATCTACGTAACCAAATTCTGTTATGTAATTTCTAGTCCTGTTGTTTTATTTATTACTTTTTGCTGAATTGTGAGCAGGGAAAATGTTTCAGAACTATCTGGGCAGTAAAAATGAATGAGGATGGAGAAAAAAAATAGACATATTTTCAATACTTCATTATTAGGTTTTACTGAAGAATTTAATAAGCTGAATTTTCCTATTAACACAATTGAGAATTTAATGAGTTTCTTAATTTATGACTTCAGTAAGCTTCAATTTGAATTATAAAACTATAATACAAGCTGCACTCTAATTGCCTGAGTGTCTGAAGATGACAGTATGTTTAAGCTTTCACTTTACCATCTAATCTAAATAAATTAACAAATAGCACAAAATCTCTGCAGTGATTCTTAGTGAAGTAATAGAATGAATAGTTTCTGAGAGGAACAAAATTATATTATTAAAATAATGAAGCTTTATACTTACATAGCACCTTCCAACAGAGGATCTCAAAGCACTTTGCAAATGTTAACTCTCATGACATCCTTGAGAGGTAATTAAGAATAATTATACCCATTTTACAGGTAATTGAAAACAAGGCTCAGCTGAATACAGTCATGAACATTTAGAGACTGAGCCTGATCATGCAAGGTACTGAATGCTCTCAGATCTACTGAAGGTTGTTGGGAGTTGAGAACACAAAGCACTTTAGAAGATTAGGGCTTTTACTTGCTGTCTGCTTGTCCTCATGACATAGAGCTGTTCCAATCAATTGGCTGAATGACCTTCCATTCAGATCATCTCTTCCTACTTGCTACAGCAGAAAGACCTCTTCAGCAGTCCTTACGTCCATTGGGGCTGAATGATTTGGCCAAAATTTCACCATGCTGGGTCATTGTGGGGGCATGACACTGGTCTTGTCTTCACTAAAAAAAAAAACACTGCTTTTAACCTGAGTTTATGAGGATTGCAACTCATTTTAGTTAAGACAAGGCAATGTGTACATCAGTTAGCAGATCAAGTTAAAGACAATGGACAAGCCAAGTTTTACACTTAGCCTGATAACTTGTGTGAAAACGACAAGGTGCCTTGCCTTTACTAGGATTGTAACTCATTTTAGTTAACTCGAATTCAGAGCACACTGGTTTTGGTAGCGAAGACAAGGCCACTGTTACCCATATTTACCTTCTTGCTGGCTTTAGCACCAGGAATAGTATCACTCATGGGCTTAAGGTTGTTTTTTTCTTTTTTCATGCTTGTTTGATCCCTCTTGACTTGCAGTGGGTGGGGTCAGTAGCAAACTCAAGTTCACATTCAGTAGCAAGCTCGAGTTCTTTTTATGAACACACTACACTTCAGCGACTTATTTGATACTTATATAAACCTTATAGGTTTGCAGTATTGGGCTGGACGTCTTAAAAAAAAGTATTTCTGTTTGTGCTTAGAAATATTGCCAGCATTTGCTACTTTTTACCAAGATGGCCAAACCTGTCGGTAGCCTTTGAAAATATAATGTCCATTTCACAGTTTAATCATGGTAACAGTTGGTTCCTGCCTTAGACTGCTATCTATCCAGCTCAGGCATTTCTCTACTGTATGCTACAATGTTGTATCTAAGTGCTCTACCAGACTTAGAAAAATAAATTTTGATAAACTGACTACAGCAAGCCCATCCATTTTGCTGCAAGTGTGGCTTCTGGTTTTCATAGACCAGCTTTCCCACTCTAAGATGGGAGGATGATGTTATTTGTGAAGAGTGGCTTTTGGGGAACACTGGCTTTCCCCCAATTCCCACCTTCCTCCAAAGAAGTAGTATGGGGGGACAGGAGAGGAGGGAGAGAGAGAGAAGCTGCAGCATTTAGCAGTGCCAATTGTCACTGCCTGGAGTCATCCATGATATGGGATTATGAGAGAGACTAGCCAAAAGGTTAAGGATTTCTCTAGAACATCTGAAATCAATATTAAACCAAAATTTATAGCAATGCAGGTGATGAAAATTCATATTTACTGGGTTAGCTGCTGTGATATAAGGAAGCAGACAGGGACGCATCGTTCCTTTCCCATGAGCTGGCAGTGGCCTCCACCATTGGTCACCATGAGGCATGCACATCTGCCCACTTAACATTTCTACTTTGCTTGGTGGAAAACTTGAAGCTTGCAGGAAATTACATTTGGCAAAATAGGTCTAGGTGAGTGAGGCATCTTGAAAACTGGTTCAAAGGATTCCAGGGGAGGGGAGTGAAACAGACTGTCACTGCATATGGTTCACAGGTTGAGTAATGATAAGACTCCACCTGCACCTACTTTTACAAGAGATCATAAAGATAGTTTTATGGGTTTGAAGAGCCATCATCAGCATTTTCCATTATATATCTTATAGCATGTCTTAAGAAGAGTTATAGACCCGTAAATATCAAACAAACAAATAATGGGCTCTGACTCTTGAGTGAAAATGTTACAATACTTACATCTTCATGTCTGTGTTGTGACATAGGCTATTCTTACAACAAAACATCTGTATCTGGGTTAACAGAAGTAACAGTAAGAGCAATGTAAACTTTCCTTTAGAAACCAGACTATACGAAACATGGTGAGGACGGAAGGAGGGTTCAGGTTTCCCTACAGACTCAGAACAGCGCCTAGGAATTGTGTGAGAGTTTTAAAGGTACACTGCCAAATTAAAAAAATAAATTCTGTCAGTAACTACATTTATTTATGTTATAGATAATACTTTAGAATGCAAAAAAAGTGAAAGAATGGTACAAAATCTAGGTGGTCACTATTTATACTCAGTGTTTACTTTTTTCATTTCTCTTAGACAATAAAAAATATCAATGAAGTCCTTTTCAGTTTTGTTGAAATTCTATTCCCGCTGAGGATCTCAGTGCTGTACTGTGTGGGTTTCCTAGACTCAGACTTAAGGCCAAATGGGACTATCACAATCATCTAGTCTGACCTCCAGTTTCACACTTCAAGAGAAAAATTGTTTAAATACCAAGCAGTCTTAAATTTTACAAAATGTTTTTAAAATATTAAGTTTGCCAGATTAAATTGGCAGTGCCCTTGAAGTACACTAATGGATACAATATTTCATTGGCACCTCAGTATTCCCTTCAATAAAATAAAAGGTTTCTATGTGGAACAGCAGGTTTTTCTTAATAGTTTGGACGTGTAGCAGGCAATTTGGTGAATAAAAATCACTTGATTCTCTAAAACACTTGTATTAAAGGAAATATACCAGACTGTATATCAAATTGAAACAAAGGGTGGGGTGCACCAATTGATCCAATTGTTACTTTTGTCAAGTATTAAGGAATCTTCTGATTCACTGTCACAGAATCATAGAACCATTGGGCTAGAAAGGACTGCAAGGGTCATCCAGTCTAAAATCCTGGCAACATGCAGGATTTGTTGTGTCTAAACCATCCAAGGCTGATGGCTATTTAGCCTCTTTTTGAAAATCTCCAGTGAAGGAGATTCCATGACTTCCCTAGGCAGTATGTTGCATTGTCCTACTGGTCTTATAGTTAGGAAATTTTTCCTGAGATTTAATCTAAATCTGCTATGCTGTAGTTTGAACCCATTGCCTCTTGTCCTGCCCTTTGTGGCAAGAGAGAACAATTTTTCTCCATCTTTTTTTTATGGCAGCCTTTCAAGTGTTTAAAGACCACTATCATGTCCCCGTTTAATCTCCTCTTTTCCAAACAAAACATACCCAGTTCCTTCAGCCTTTGCTCAGATAGCTTGCATTCCATCCCTTGGATCATTCTGGTTGCTACCCAGAAAGTGGATCTCTTCCAGTTTCTCTACATCCTTTCTATCAAGTGAATTAGGGATCAGAAACCCTAGCTGTGTTTCAAGGCAGCAAAACTCCCTAGCTGTATTTCTAATGATGTGAAGATTTGTTGATTATACAAAGCCTTATGCAAATAAGGGAAGGCAGAAAATGTTTAGAACATCAGAAATCCTAATAAGGATTTTTATCTTCTCAAAATGTTCCAGTATATTCATTTCAGCTGCTATGATACCATTAGGGTATTGGTAGAGAAGAAAGAAGACCCTCAGAAGAAGCAGCAGGTGGTGTTCTATGGGAACAAATGATGCATAGGAATTCAGAGTAATTCCTTGCTGGAGGCTAATAAAGGTGTGTCATAACATTTTTCCCAGATCTGGACCTTAGTGTCCAAAATATGGGTGTTAGCATGAAAACCTCCAAGCTTAGTTACCAGCTTGGACCTGATAACGCTGCCACCAGCCAGGGATTTATACAGTGCCTAGCTCACTGTGGTCTCCCCAAAACCTTCCCTGGAGGACCCCAAGACTCAGATTCCTTGAGTCTCACAACAAAGAGGAATAAATCATCTCCCTTCCCCCTCCTCCCTTCCAGGTGTTCCTGGAAAGATATACAGAAGCAAGCTCCGTGAATCTAAACAGAGGGACTCCACCCTGTTTCCAGTCCTGGAAAACACAAGTACCGAGAGAGCTAATCTCTCCTCCTCCTCCCCCCTCACCCAGAGGGTATGCAAAGTCAGGCTTAGTAAATCTATCACAAAGAGATTCCGCTCCCGACTTCTTCCACCCACCAATTCCCTGGTGAGCTGCAGACTCAATTCCCTGGAGTCCCCACTAAAGAAAAACTCCAACAAGTCTTAAAAAGAAAGCTTTATATAAAAAGAAAGAAAAGGACATAAAAATGGTCTCTCTGTATCAAGGTGACAATATACAGGGTCATTTGCTTAAAAGAAAAAAATGAATAAACAGCCTTATCCAAAATGAATACAATTTAACACATTCCAGCAACTACACACATGTAAATACAAAAGAAAACAATATAAACCTTATTGTCTTACTATCTTTGTACTTACAACTTGGAAACAGAAGATTAGAAAGCCAGGAGACAGAAAGATCACTCTCAGAGCCGAGAGGGCACAGACACAAGATAAAGAACAAAGAACTCACAGCCAAAACTTCCCTCCATCCAGATTTGAAAAAGTCTTGTTTCCTGATTGATCCTCTGGTCAGGTGTTTCAGGTTACTCCTTTCCAGGTGAAAGAGACATTAACCCTTAGCTATCTGTTTATGACAAGGTGTAACACTTAAACAAAGATATTAGACAGATTGATTAAGGTTGCAGAGATCCAAACTAACAGGAACTTTGTCTTATCTGATGGGTGGAAGTGAAATCACGACTCATCATTTCAGCAGCTAGTTCATTTTAAGCAGTTATTCTGGAAGGGTTTAAGAGTGTACAAGTAGAAGCCAATACTTCAAAAATATTCAGAAGCTGGTTTGATTACTGTACATCTAATTTACCCAGTAAAGTGCTTAGGAACACTATGTAAACCCAAAAAATACATTAATCAGAAATCAGTCTAACAGCACCTGTTTAAACTGTTGTGTGACCAACTTGTAAACACACAAGTCTGGCTTGTGCAAGGTATTTAGCAATTGCATGCAAAACCTGATTTGGGTGCCTGTATATAGCAACATGTATGAAAAGTATAGGGATGATTTCAGAAAATCAGAATCAGTCACTTAAATAATATTAGGCTTATTTCCCTTCTGAAGTCATTCAGCCCAGACAACAAGGTGAAAATCTCTGTGTTCCAGAACCAGCAACTACCTTGCACATAGAACTCCCACTGTGATCAATGGAAATTTTGAGTGAGGCCCAACTGCATAATAAGCTCCAGCATTCTATAGAGTGTTTGCATATGACTGGGATATAACGAGCTGGGGCTCAATCCTCAAATTCTTACTGTTTTTCTGCATCCTTAGGCAAAGTTCCATTCAGGATTTAGCCCTGTGTGACCAAAGAGAGAGAATGCACAGCTAAAAACATCTGCTCATAGTAAATGGAAACAAACCCAAAATATCAAATTAGTGTGCAATGCATGAATATTGGCAGAAATGGCCATATCAACAGAGAATCTGACCACCAATCTTAGATTAAAAGGCTAAATATAAACCTAAGGGAGGGAGAGAGTGACATGCCTCAGGCCATAAACCAACCTCAATCTGAAAGCATTTAGGAAGAAATTATGGAATTTCCTACACCTTCTTCCGAAGGCCTTGCCACTCTCAGAGATGGGATACTGGACTAGATGGATCATTGGTGTGATTTGGCATGGCGACATCTGTGTTCTTATTAAGCAATTAATACCCAACCTCTCATTTTGAGGAAAGCAAATGTTACCCCCTTTTCACAGAGAGGTTCAATGGGTTGCCCAATGCACATGATGAGTTGGTCTCCCTGAGCTCATGGCTTTATACCACAAAGGGTTTCAAACCTACTAGCCTTCAAAACTTTTGAAAATTTAGCCCACTAAAAATAGAAAAAGGTGAGGCATGAAAACAGTTTGTGGTAAGAAGATGTTTTTGCAACATTTTTAGCCTTTTATCAAAAGCAGTTTGTCTAAGAAGTCACAATTATTCCTTCTATTACTTTGCTTCAGGAAGGAAAACTCAGACCAGGAAAATGCTGCTTTGCGATTTAATTTTGGAGACCTGTATAGATACATCTAACCGTGTTTAAGAAATACATAATTAATCCTTTAGGAGAAGAACACAAATTCACTGAGATCCAGGCACTCAAATGTCTAGTCTTTTAAAAGGATGTTACTACCTCTTTCCATGCGAAGTATAAGGAGTTCAGCACATCATTCAAGCTCTCCAAGTTTCCCAGGCTCACACACTGGCACCATGCAGCAAGGGCTGGGAGTTGGAAGAGCATCCAGGGCGTATTGACATGAAACAAGCTTGCTAAAGACCCTGTCATCTCTCTTTTCCCACAGTGTATTTCAGTTATTAAGAATGTAGTTCAACAGCCTCATCTGAAGATCCTGACAGTCACCAAGGAAATCACTCATATTGCTTTTTCCAGCACTCACTGACAACAGTTTGGCAATTACCACCTTCCTTAATGGGAAGAAAAAGGCACATGATGTAAATGAGCAGTCTGAAGTCCCATTTCTTTGCTAGTAAAACTATGCTGTGCATTCAGATTTCAGACGTAGTCAGAGTAGATCAGGACAAGACTGCTAAGATTTGAATGACTTGATACTACGTGTGTAATGGATTCTTCCTCACTCACGAACACTAATTACACCACCTAATCACCAGACTTATTTGTCAATCAAAATAGGGTTTTTTTCTAATGTCAGTGTGTAATCAAGGATAACTTGGCACATGAGGCTTTTAAAGGAGCTGATATGTCAAGAATTTCACCAGAATGCAAACAAATCAACTGCAGTAAAATATATTTGATTTTACATTTTGTATATATTATATATTATAAACATATTTTATATATACTGAAGTTCAAGGCCAAGACTACAATATTTTTTTCAAAATAAATGGGCCATGGTGATGTTGTATAGTACTATATACATAATAGCTGCTTTGAAATAGCATAAGATGCCCCTAAGTTTCGATTCATCTCAGTCTCACTGAAAGCTTTAAGTGTTTGTGGAAATTGGAAGACAGTGAGTATGGATCAAAACCAAAGTGACTTAGGAGATAGAAAGACTGAATAGTGTGAAAGTATCGTAGCCCCTTTGGGCCCAGGTAGAAGGAACTCTGTAGGCAGAAGACTAGAGCTTCATCATGAAATGTGATTTTTGTCAAAATTGACATTTTTTCATGAGAAAATGTCAATTATGTTTAAATGGTTTTATTTTCCTATCTGGACATTTGAAACAAAATATTCCATTTTCAAATGTTGATTGTGAACAAAAAGCTTTGTTTCATTTTGTCTTGGTGTTGCTATAGTTTTGGAAACCAAAAGATAACGGAACTGAACAGTCAGCTGTCAGAGCAAGTGGCTGAGAAGCTTAGTGAAGGTGATCATTCCTTGCAACATCGTGTTACCATTACTACTGGCTCATAAAGGGTCTGATCCTGCTGAAGTCAAAGGCAAGGTTCCCATAGTCCAGGATTAGGCCATGAAGGAGAGCAAAGAGGAGTCTAATAACTTGTTTAAATATTAAAAGCTACACCACCATACCAAAAATATTTTTTTTAAATTATACTTCCACGTCTGACTCTCGAAGGTGCGACTGTCTAGATAGCTATGATTACAGTCATTACATGTTTCATTTATGAATTGTGAGCAAAATAAATTTTTTAAGGAACTCAGTCATCAAGTGAAGAGCTGTAGAGTATCAATTGCTACATGGGGGAGAATAAAATCTGGTTTGCAAAAAGTAAAATGTTTGCTTCTGAAAAATAATAGCCACTTTAAATTTAATATTAACTTTCAGCTGCAGTAGAGTAACAACTTTAAAGATAGAAATTACATTGACTAAAGGAGCAAAACAAGAAATAAGGAGTCTGAAGGCACTGTCTTACCTAAACTAAATGGAGAAAATATTCATCAATAAACCTAACTGATGTATGTCAGTGAAGAAACATTAAAGATTCAAATAAACAAGTTCATCTTCTGCAGTTAAATCTACTGTTAAATTCCTCTTGCAGCATTTGAAAGTAAGTCACATCGATTGTTTACACAGATTCTAACCTAGATGTATTTGCAATGAGAACTTAAGAAGTCATTTGTTGCAAGACACAAATTAAAGTCAATGGGCACTCCACTTGTAGGGGGTTGGAGTTGCAAAATTAGGGCAAAGCATACCAAAATCATAAGCAGTGATTTAGAAGTAGAAAGAATAGGAAATAATGTTACACAAGACTTTGCAAAACAAATTCCAATGTGGATGTCTGGTGCAATTTTGCACAACTATCCAGGACATCAATGAGAGTTGCATCTATTTGTGCCTAGCTCATAACTTGGTCCCATGAGTCTGTTGAGACACTTTTATCTCATCCGTACTGGATATCAGGTGAGTCTCTAATTAGCCGATGAGAAGTGGCCATATTTGTGGAGTCTAGGATGCACACAGTTTTAATCAACATTCAGGCAGATACATCAGGAAATATTGCAATATTGAATTATTTTGTGTAAAATATACAGTCAGCTAATGGAGTGTTACATCTTTTAGAAAATATCTACAGTTATAAATTGAATGCTTCAGAAGAATATCTGAACTGTAATATAATACAAAGTGTCAACACTTTACTTTAGATGTCCATTAACGGATGTTCAGCACATACAGAATGTTAATGAACTTCTAAGGAAGCACCAATAACATCCCTCTGAACTCAGATTAAATACTTTATGATCATTCCGATGACAGTGAAACCTGAGTAACACTCTGTGCTAAAATAGAAACCTTATCTCTTTTTCTGAAATGTTTTGTTGACATTAATACAAGTGGCTTAATCTCTCAGCTGGTGAAGTATATGGTGAACTCCTAACTAATAATAATTATTATTAGCCAACAATAATTTGGCTATACATTGCTTCCTTGTTGAAGTGAAAGGTGTTGATTTTGAGTGTAACCTATTGAGTTATATGATCAGAGCTACTTTATTAGAGCATACATCTCTTCCCCTGGGATGTCATGGTAGTTCATTCACATGAGCCATTGGGTTCCAGGTATTAATGGGACTGGTTTGATAGTACAGTGTTCTCAATGAAGGATCTCTCTACTCTGGAATTTGCCTCTCCTTTTTGTCTGACATAGGATTTGGCAACTTTGGGGGCAGGCTGCATGGTTTATTGTGATTGATAGACTTTTCTGGAAAGGGCACGTATGGGTCTTTTTTGATCTGAGATCTATGTATATTTGTTTATGATTGTCTGGCTACTACAGCCCTACATTGCAGTTTTATGAATTTAAACAAAAAATAAATCTACAATTACAACCTATGAAAATCCCAACCTAAAACAGATTAAAGATTTTTCCCTTAATTTAATATGCAGAAAACGTCTAATCCAGATACTCACTATGTGGGTATCTAAACTATATGTTTAAATAGAAAATAAATCTAATATGCTGGAATGTCCAGATGTAAATGGGCCTGTTTTTCACATCACTTGACCAACATATTTATTCAGAGTTTGCTACTTAGTCTTATGTTTGTCACTGAGATGAATGGTTTGGTAGGGGTGCCAGCAGAAAGACAAGCTATGAGCTAGTAAACAATTAATATTGAACTAAAAAAAACTGCAGCCACGGGCATAAGCCATGAGAATTTAGCAGAGAGGTCAGATCCTTTCATTTGGGCAGTGAAACTTCTGTAAGACTCTCCTACAGCAAGTAAATTATTAGGGCTGGCTGCAGAACAAGAACTCTTTCAGAAAATATTTCCAAGTTTTGAAGTTTGTTTTCACCCTGCATTGGAATGAAATTTTTCATAAAGAGAGAAACACCACAGAAAAGCCAATTGCCTGGTGGTTAGGGGACTCTCCTAGGACATAGAAAACCCAAGTCTTGAACCAGGGCTTCCTATGTCCCAGGTAAATTTTCTAACCATTGGGCTATTGACTATTCTGGGGTAAACAGGTTTCTCTCTCTCTTGCATGCTCACAAGAAAATCCATTCTGAACCAGAGAAACTTTCCTAATAGAAGTTGTATTGAAACCGATACGTTTCTATACAAAAGTTTCCATTTCTATGCACTGGCATTTTCCAACAGAAAAACATTCCATGAAAAATTCCCATACCATTCTAATAAATAGTATTCCTGGGCGATGGAGCCATTTAGTTCTCAGGTAGTGGTGCACATCACCCTCTGCAAGGTTCATTAGAATCGCCACATAAATGTTCACAATGAAACCCAAAAGCATGAGAAAATTGCCTGTTTGGGGCTTTGTTACAAATTCAAAACACAGCTTGGTTAAGTAAACAGCTTGCCATGTTTTGCAAAACTTTTCAAAGTTTTGAGCTACCTTTGAGCTTACCACAACTAGAAGAAAACCGCGTGGATTTATAGGGTTTCACATAATAAAATTCAGTGAAACGCCACAGTTTGAATGAGTTTCACAAACACATGGGATATAAACAAATGAAGAAAATGTTTGCATGAACCTCCACAAAATAAGTCTGCCTAGTCTGACACTGTACTGAATGTCTATGCGTATTCTTCCTTGTCAGGTAGTTCAGTGATGAAAGGATCTGTAGGCAATTTGAGGGCTATGATCCCTTTCACTGTTACTGCAGTGCTCTCGCATACCTTTAAAATGTAGCATGGACTTCTTGAAACAAAAAGTGTCACTGGCAACCACTCAGAATACAAATATCCCAGATAATGATCACAGTCCACTGAGCGGAAGATAGCACAGCAAATGTCCTGCCTATCTCACATTAACTGAAATGGTCTTACATGGGGCTATAGAGCCAAATGATATACACTTTCTTAAAGTCAAGACAAATGCTCCTCAAGCACCTGAACCTGTACGGTGTTGAGCATATCATCTCCTGTGAAGTACTAAGTGCTTTCAGCTGCCATTCTTCTCAGCTCAGGAAGACACCCTGTCTGGAAAGTAACCTTCCCACAGATTTTACATGCTACCCCAATGAGTTTTCAATGTTTGTCACCATCACTGAGGAAGACACAGCTAAGAGAGTTGGAGCAAAGAGTGAAATACAGCATGAGCAATGAGGCCCCATCTTTTATAGATCAATTTAATACAGTATCTAATCTTGTAAAGTATTGAAAACCATCAACTCCCATCCAATTTCAGATAGGTTTGCATAGAAAATGTCACCTTTCATTGCTGAATAGGTTGTCATCCCCTATTAAGAACAGGGATTCTGAGAACAGAAAACCTCACCTTGCGTAACAATCCAGCTTTCTGCTTTCAAAAGCCAGTGGAGGTTGGCAATATCTGAAGGAAAGCAGGCAATCCTGACACATGCTTCTAGGTGTGAATGGAGAAATTTATCTCAGACACAGGTTTGGTCATTTTGACTCCCCGCAGCCCTTCTTTTGATAGCCCAGTTATAGCAAGGGAAGTCCATTTTCCCCAAATCTTGGGGGATTCTTCTGTCCCCTACACTCAATGGTTAACTTTCCCAGGGAGCCACACCAAAGTGCACTCCATCTGTCCTAATGTAGTTGCCTTTGTCCAATTCACATACATGCAATAGCTTTTTTCTTTTTCTTTAAAAGCCCCTTATTTACCTTTTTTCTACCCCAAACATTCTCCTGAATGTGTAGGTAGGCGGGAGAGAGATATTGTCCTCTAGTTAACTTTAAAGCTTGGGTTTCCAGGTGTCTACCAATTTTCTACTGATATGTACATGTCCAAGTAAAAAATACAAACACACAAGGTGCTGTTGAGGCAGGAAACTGCCATCTTGCTGACAGAGAGCTGCCTGCTGATATGCGTGGTGGCCCCAACTAGCAATAATAATATCTGACTGTTTCTTTTTCCTGCTGGCACTGTTTTGTCAGGAAGAGGCATGACCTTGTTTACTTGTTCTCTGTTCATGGCTTCATATTCTCTCTAACTATAACCTTGAAGGAATCCTCCAAGGACTTAGACCAGGGGTCAGCAACCTACAGCATGTGTGCCAAACAGGGCACACAAGCCGATTTTGAGTGGCACGCTGCTGCCTGCTGCAGTCCCAGCCCCCAGCCTCACTCAGCACCCCCGCCCACCGCTCTCCCCTGCGGGGGCAGGAGGCAGAAGCTTGGTTCTGTGGCAGCCAAACTTTCCCCCTCTCCCTCTTCTTTCCAGCCCCTCCTCCTCTCCTTCCCTGCTCAATCAGCTGATAGCCCTTGTGAGGGGGCGGGGGAAGAGTGGCAGCGTGCTCGCTGCTCCATAGAGGAGGCAGAGAAGAGGTAGGTATGGGGCCTTGGGGAAGGGGGTGGAACAGGGCAGTGGGCACCCCAGCCCTCTGCCCTGACCCCTGAACCTCCCCCACACCCAGCCTTCTGCCCTACCCCCCACACACACACCCAGCACTCTGCCTTGACCCCTGAACCCCCCCGCACACACAGCCTTCTGCCCTACCCGCCCATACACACAGCACTCTGCCCTGACCCCTGAACCCCCCCCACACCCAGCCTTCTGCCCTACCCCCCACACACACACCCAGCACTCTGCCCTGACCCCTGAACCCCCCCGCACACACAGCCTTCTGCCCTACCCGCCCATACACACAGCACTCTGCCCTGACCCCTGAACCCCCCCATCCCATCTGCCCTGACCCCCACACACACACCCAGCCTTCTTCCCTGAATCCCCCCAGCCCCCATCCCTCTGCCCTGACCCCTGAACACCCCCACTGGTCTGGGGTCTCGGCTGCCGGCCTCTTGCCAGCTGGTGTCCCGACCGCAGGCCCCACTCAGCCCACTGCCAGCCAAGGTGAACAGAACCCCAGGCTGGCAGCGAGCTGAGCAAGCTGGTGGCGTAAGATCAGCATTTTAATTTAATTTTAAATGAATTTTCTTAAACATTTTGAAAACCTTGTTTCCTTTACATAAAACAATAGTTTAGTTCTATAATATAGACTTATAGAAAGAGACCTTCTAAAAACGTTAAAATGTATTGCTGGCACGCAAAACCTTACATTAGAGTGAATGAATGAAGACTCAGCGCAGCACTGCTGAAAGGTTGCCAACCCCTGACTCAGACTGATCTCCGTCATTCTCTTCTTCTTTCATATTTTATTCCTAGGGCCCAAGGTCACTTTCCTTAGGTTGCTCTTTGGCTTTGCTCACCTTCCTGGATATTAGTATATGATGTTTTTAAAGTGCCTGTCACAGTAGCATCTAGGCGCTTCACCAGATTAAAGCTATATCAGTTACCTCCAGAGGGCAGGACTCTCTTCTGTCCCTCCTTTCTGCACATTTGTTGCAGTGATCGGGTAGCACTGGGATGTTTTCCAGATAGCCATGCTGGGTACCTTCGATGTATTTCTTGAGGCAACATCCATTTAAAGCATCTTCCATCATGCTTTAAAAGGCGATGAAATTCAAGATTCGATGGAGGGCTGGAGAAAGTACCATAGATATAGCCTCCCTGTCTAGAAGCTGCAGGCAGGAGAATATGGTGATTTAGTCTTCATCTTTTAGAAGATAATTAATGCAGTTGAAGCCATGTAAAGCACCCCAGGATAACACAATGACAGACCACTCCCTAACAACACTATCCTTTTCAATGAGAGCCTTTCCCTGACAGTCATGATTTCAACCCTATCAGCTGAATCCCCACTGAATATAGCCAGAGATGGAGGGAGCAAAAAGGAGAGGTGGGCACTAATACAGGGAGAGTATAACCTAAACAGGATTTTGGAGATAAAGACAAAGGGCCAGATTCTCAGCTGGAGTAAATGAGCATAGTTTACTTGACTTCAGTGGAGTTGCACCAATTTACACAAGCTGAGGATCTTTATACCTCTCTTCCCAAGTACTTTTCTTGAATTACCACTAAACACATGTAGTCAGCTACCAACATGGACAGTATCCTACAAGTATTTATATCCACTGGGAGGAGGAAAAAAGTGTTCCAGAAAATACTGCATAAAGCTGCATTTTTACCAACACAATGAGTGTTACTTGCTGCCTTCTCCTCTCTTTCAATCTGTCTTCTCCTGGAAAGGAAAGTAGTATCTTCAGAAATGAAGCCACATGAAAGTAGCCCAGACATTTTCTGCGGCATTAGGCGGAAATAGTCAAAGCACAGTAGCTTCATGTAATGTACTGTGTATCCAATTTCCTGAAATGGTTTGGACACTAGGTGCATTATTTTGGGTGACTGTTTCCCTGCTGCTTGCAAGAATCGCAGATAGCACTTGCCCGAAATTCATTACTGTTCTTTTGGATACCGAGATCATTCCTGCAGGTGACTAATGATAAATGCAGTGTTATTTTTTTAAACCTTAGCTTTTATTTTTTAATAAAACGGAACAAAGGCTAGCGTCCTTGTCAAAGTCAGGCTGTGTATGAAGGCTGCCTTCATGCAAATATTAAATGTGACAATGGAGAATAACTGAAAGGTGCTAAGTAGAAATTGCAAATAACTGCTGACAGTGCCTGAAAGCTAATGACGCTAATTAATGATATTTCCATGGATAGGTCCATAGGAGGAATGGGAAATGCAACAGCACAGACTTGGCTTTTCTGCTTTCTTTGTAGAATTCTTATTGAATATAAATTAAGTGCAGAAAATGTCACTCCCTAATTAGGATGCCTAACTAGCTCAGAGAAGACAAAGCAAACAAGTAGTTCTACCTTCCTCATGATAAATATGCAAGCAGCAGCTTCTTGTATTAAATCAATTAAGTTTGCACTAAAAAAGTATTATGTACTTTCTTTCTCTTTATTGGTTATCAAGGAAATACACTGATTTTAAAAATTGCAAGTGTGTAGAATGGAGTCAATGAGTTTGGGATATTTTAGAACATGGGGTTATTATGACAGTCATAAGCTCATGTCTTTTTTTATTAAGGTAGAACAGAGATTCAAACTGAGATCAGGGCCCCATTGTGCTAGGCACTCTCCAAAAAGTTGGCCCTATCTTGTCTGTTTAGAGTATAACACACAGGAAGTCTTACTATATATTTTATTACAAGGTTTGAATACAGCTTAAGTCATTTTATGAGATGAGTGGAATTTGTGCATTCAGGAGGTAGAACTGGCCAAAGTTACTGCAGATCTGTAATACATGAGGCTTTCATTTGGCTGGGATTCCTAGCAGCATTTTCTTTTTTTTTAATCCATATGAGTTTGCTGAGATCTTCTCTTTTGCTTTGATTCTGAGGTTCCACCGAACACCCAAAATGCAAAGGAAAATGTACTTGAAATAACCACTTCCACCTGAATGTGTGTAGAAATACATGAAAGAACATTTTAAAAACACACAGGAGTTCCACATGACCAAAAGACAATCCATAGGCTAGGGGCCCTTTTAACAAACAATGATCTGAGCTTAATGCTGGTAGTGAAACTGGGAACTAGGTAAGCTCTACATGGTTAGGAGTTTGTTAACAAGTGCACTTTACAAAAGGGGTAAGTATTATCCCCATTTTTCTAACCGGTAAAGTGAGACACAGATAGGAAGTGATTTGTCCAATGCCAGAGAAAAAGCCCTTGGCAGAGCTGCACGTAGAACTCAGGTGACTACTGCACCCTGCTGCCTTTCCATGCTTCTCTGAAACCACTGTGTACAGTTCTGATCATTACACTCAACAGGCACCAGCAGTGAGAAACAGCACTCACTGGACCAGTGGTCCTTGCATACCCAAGACTCCCTGTAACAGGGTAGTCTGTCCCTTTTAAGGGCAGTAGGAGCCTGGAGCCAATACCATTCCAAGGCATGTCTCTTGGAACAGGTAGTTCAGGGAAGGTTGCCAGATCAGCTTTAGAGGTGGGGAGAGAGAATGGAGTCATGTAATCCCCTGCTGAGGATTAAAAAGAAGTGCTCTTAGCTCAGAGAGGAAGCCTAGAGTCAGACTCAGGAGTAGAGCTCAGCAAATTTTAGGGGGTGAATAGGCTATTTGCAGAAAAATGTATTTCTTGGTCAAATGCAACTACCTGCAAATTCAGGTCAAATTTGGCAAATAGTTTCAGCTGAATAAAAACAAAAAACAAATTCGGAGAAAGCGGAAATGTTTTAGACTGTCCTGTTCAAAAAGATGGTTCATTTAGAAATTTTACTATATTTAACTTAAAAACTCCCACAAAGGAGATGGCATAGAAGACGTTTGAACTCAGGGGCTGAGGCTTACTATGAGATCTAAGGGAAGAGCTGTGCAGAGGTGGCAGAAATGAACCAGGGAGCTGAAAGAGCTGGAGTCTGAAGTCCTGCAATAAGGAAATTGGAAAGCCTGAAGAAGGAGAAGGTTGAAACTGGAAGCAAAACCTTGTTTGTTGTAGGGACTTAATAAATTAGACTCCAAGAGGGAGAATGTTATGTTAAACTCCTGGCTATGAGTGAGTTAACAGGAGAACCAAATGTTGAACTGAGATGGGGCTAGGGTGACCAGATTACATGAACAAAATATCGGGACATGAGGAGGCAGGTCAATAGTGCCACCAATGCAACAAAAAAGCCCAGAGGCAGAATATCAGGACAAATGGCATCCCGACCATACATCCATCAGGACACAGGACAAACGACAGAATATTGGGATGGTCCCAATTTTATCAGGACGTCTGGTCACCCTAGATGGGGCAAGTGCAGTGCCACATGGCAGCATAGTGTGTTCCAGCCCTGCACTTCTCTGGGAGTGTTTCCTGAGTGATCAGGGCAGGACTGGACACTTCTACTATGAATGAATTGAGAAAATTGAAGACTTTCCCATTGTTAAAGAATTCAGATTTCAAACAGCTACCTTAAGAATGTCGCTTGATCTCTGTGTTGACTTTCTTCACTTGTACATTTTTCATGCTCATTTTAATGGATTAGCCTGGTGTCTCAATTATTTTTGTATGCCCTTCAGAATAGCATTACTTTCCCCAGGTACTGCACTCCTGACCAAAGACTCTCATACTTCATTAAGCTGCGATGTCATTTCAGTCACTGAAAGCCAGAGAAATTGTACTATAATTGGTTAAAGTACACACACCATACTGCAGTGCCACTATTCCAACCTGTGGGTTGCAGACACTGCCTCCAGGTCACCTGATCTATAATCACACTTTCAGTTGTCCATCTCAGACCCAATGCCTGCCCATATGAGTCCAATGCAAGTCCATAGGAGGCACAGACCCCTTTGTATGGCCACTAACTCTGAGGTTCCTGCATCCTAGAGAGCAAATGCAAGATGTCAGCCGAACAAAGGCTTTGCAGAAGCCCTCCAGGCTGGCGTGATTTTCATTGTGAGAGTCAGAGCTTCAACTGGTATAAGTTAATCCATTGATTTCAATGAAGTTACACCAATTTACACCATTGAGAATCTGGCCCTTAACATGCACTGGGCCAGTCATTCTTAATGATTAGTTAGGTACTAAAAGGCCAGCAAAATTGAAGCATATGTTCTGAACATGAAATTCAGTGTCCCCCTATACCAATGCCTCTTGGAATTTATTCAGAGTTTCTTTGGTGCCTGTATTCAAAATCCCTTCCAATAAAATACCACCTACTTCTGCAAGCTGTAAATTGGCATGACAGTAGCAAGTGCTAACGTTTCACTATTCCATGTTAAGTAAATGCTAACCAGTCTTTAAAAACTCTTCTCTAGCTTCTCACAGCACGAATGCAATAAAAAAAATCTCAATGAGGATTAGTAAAAAAACAGAATATATACCCTTCAGTAGCTTTCTCTATTCAGTTGATAAATAGGAAACATTTAAATACTTACTCTGAAGGAAAACAGCATTAGATGAGAGCTGCAGTACATTAGGACAGACCAAAGTATTTCGTATCTTATTTATTATCATTGGCATACGCTTGTATTATACCTTCGTGTCTGTAATTCTGCTTAACTATTAATGTAATCGCTTTCAACGTGATTTTTTAATGGGGGGGAATATGTCTCTCACGGATTCTTAACAAATTATTTTGGGTAGTGTGGAGAACAATGCAGGGAAACCACTCTGAAAATAGAAATTAAAGACATATGTATATGGGATTTAAATAAACTGCCCTCAGTAGCAGTATCCACAAGTTGTTTTTTTATAAAAATTGGAGCTTAATTTCTTCCCAGGTTCCTGCTGACTCTGGAAATGTCATCTTCAGTAACAGCAACACACTATATCAATTTGATAATTTCAGGACAGCAGCTAGCTAGAGGGGACAAATATAGCTTTTCCAAAAATATTCATAACATGCTTCCACAGCAAGCATTTTGAGCTTCCTTTGCCTTTTTTATTTTTGGTTTTTCCGTTCAATACAGTTAGAGAGGACCCTTCTTAGTAGGGCTGTCAAACAATTAAAAAAAATCGTGATTAGTCATGTGATTTAAAAAATTAATTGTGATTAATCACACTGTTAAACAATAGAATACCATTTATTTAAATAGTTTTGGATATTTTCTACATTTTCAAATATACTGATTTCAATTACAACACAGAATACAAAGTGTACAGTGCTTACTTTTTTTGATTACAAATATTTGCACTGTAAAAAAACAAAAGAAATAGTATTTTTCAATTCCCCTAATACAAATACTGCAGTGCAATCCCTTTATCATGAGAGTTGAACTTACAAGTATAGTATTATGTACAAAAAGTAACTGCATTCAAAAACAAAACATTGTAAAACTTTAGAGCCTACAAGTCCACTCAGTCCTACTTCTTGTTCAGCTAATTGCTCTGATAAACAAGTTTATTTACATGTTCAGAAGATAATGCTGCCCACTTCTTGTTTACAATGTCACCTGAAAGTCAGAACAGGCATTCCCATGGCACTGTTGTAGCCGGCATCGCAAGATATTTATATGCCAGATGCACGAAAGATTCATATGTCCCCTCATGCTTCGGACACAATTTCAGAGGACATGTGTCCATAATGGTAACAGGTTCTGCTCAATAGCCATACAAAGCAGTGTGGAGCAACGCATATTCATTATCTGAGTCGGATGTCACTAGAAAAAGGTTGATTTTCTTTTCTGGTGGTTTGGGATCTGTAGTTTCCGCTTTGGAGTGTGGCTCTTTTAAGACTTCTGAAAGCATGTTTCACATGTCATCTCTCTCGGATTTTGGAAGGCACTTCAGAGTCTTAAACCTTGGGTCGAGTGCTGTAGCTATCTTTAGAAATTTCACATTAGTACCTTCTTTGTGTTTTGTCAAATCTGCAATGAAAGTGTTCTTAAAATGAACAACATGTGCTGAGTCATCATCCACGACTGCTATAATATTAAATATATGGCAGAATGCAGGTAAAACAGTTAGGAGACATTCAATTCTCCCCAAGGAGTTCAGTCACAAATTTAATTAATGTATTTTTTTTAACTAGCATCATCAGCATGGAAGCAAGTCCTCTGGAATAGTGGTCAAAGCACAAAGGGGTCTACGAATGTTTAGCATATCTGGCATGTAAATACCTTGCAATGCTGGCTTCATAAGTGCCAGGCAAACACCTGTTCTCACTTTCAGGCGACATTAAGAAGCAGGCAGCATTATCTCCTATAAATGTAAACAAACTTGCTTGTCTTAGTGATTGGCTGCACAAGAAGTAGGACTGAGTGGACTTGTAGGCTCTAAAGTTGTACATTGTTTTCTTTTTTGAGTGTAGTTGTGTAACAAAAAAAATCTACATTTGTAAGTTGCATTTACATGACAAAGAGATTGCACTACCATACTTGTATGAGGTGAATTGAAAAATACTATTTCATGTGTTTATCATTTTACAGTGCACATATTTGTCATAAAAAAATACACTTTAATTTCAGTTACAACACAGAATACAATATATAGGAAAATGTAGAAAAACATCCAAAATATTTGATAAATTTCAATTGGTATTATATTGTTTAACGGTGCGATTGCAATTAATTTTGAGCTAATTGCGTGAGTTAGCTGCGATTAATCAACAGCTCTATTTCTTAGACATTCATGGCATTGCCATTCCCCAGTCCATCGTTAATCATAACTTAGATCATCCTCAGATCAAGGCTGCTGCAAGTCATGCTGAACCTCAGATCAAGGCTGCTGACTACTACTGACCAAAGACTATTCTGGAGGTTTGGAAATAGCCAGAGATGTCCTGTGCATACCCCTTTTCCTTAACTCTATCCACGTCTGCAGAGGAAATTCCCATCGGACCAGATCTGCTGGGTTTCTAGCCTCTTTTGGGTCAGTGGGTGGAGTCAAAAATCAGGCCCCTTGTCTTTAATGTGAGTATACCATGGAGATGTGAAAGATTAGCTATCACTTGTACCTTTTTTTGCAGTAAGAGTAGTAATGTATTGTAAAATCATCTGAAACAATCCACACCGTTTCTGAGTGAGGGCCTCAAATGTAAATGAAGCCATGTAAATGAAGACTGAAGAAACAAATGAAGTTTAAAATCGAGGTTTAAGAAAAAAGCTTCTACAAAATTTAAATAAAAATGTTCCCATGAATTACATTCCAGAGGAATCAATTATTTATAAATAAAGGACAAAAAAATGCACTGCCATGTAGCATTTGCAATCCATATGTTGCAGTATTATGAAAGGGTATGACAGCCAATAACTGAAACTGACTTAGTTTATTGTGATTGTCCAAAAAGAGAAATACAAAGAAGTAAAAAAGTGAAAATAGGTTTTTATACATGTTTTCTATTTAAAAGGAAGCAAAGAAATTTGTTTTCTATAACTAATTTTTAACCAGAGTGTGGTTCCTTATTAGAAGAAATGCAATTTGTGTCAGATTTTGTTCTTGATGTCTCTCTGCAGAATGTGAAATATCCCAGTAATTTTGTCTGCTGTGAAAGAAGTTTTCAGTACTGACAGCTCCAAGAACAGCAGGAAGATAACAAAACTTCAGCTGGCACCACTTCAGGCAGACCAGCTAAAACAGAGTTAATAAAATACACACATCCTGATTACAGGAATGTTAATGTGTTCAGTTTCCATTGTACTGTGAAAACACTGGATCATGAAGAGCTTGAGACCAGAGGCCAAGAAATCTTTCAGAGAAAGATAAAGGGAGTCAACGGGAGGAATGGAAAGATGAATATTGAGAGGTGGGGAAGATACAAATGAAGGAGCTGTCACATGTTAACCTAATAGAGATCAGATGGTTTTTAAATTCTAGGAAGGAGCAACTAATTATATGCAGAAGTGGAAGTGTCTTTGCAAGGCATCAGGCCAGATTCACCTCCAGGGTGACAGGGCAGAAGCAGCCATGCTGGCAGAAGCAGTCACACTGGAGGCATCAGTCACCTCAGGTGAGAGCCAGCGATACTGCCACCCTCCCTCCCACTCCACAGGGTTCTTCCAGAAAGTAGCAGCTCTCTGAAAAGTGAGTCTCCCATCCACTGGGTCCCATCCCATCATGAGCCAGCTTCTGGGGCAGATTTGCCGGAACAGTTTCCAGCCTGGATCCCACCAACATCTGACATGCAGCATGTACATCTCATTCAAGTGCCTGAGTAGCATGTCATTGCACATCTCTTGTCTAATGATTATAAAGAGAAGCACAATGTCTGTAATGTTGTAATCCAAATGTAAGACTCACATTAATTAACTGCACCTAGTTAGTAGACAGGCAGCTGTGATCTTGAGGATTGAACACAAGATAGGAGTCAGGACACCTGGTTTCTAGCATAGATTAACACCAACCTTCTACAAGATCCTTGTCTTAGGGTTTCGGCCTAAAATCTGGCCACTGATTTGGGGCTCCTCAATTGTTAGGTAACTAGTTTAAGATGCCCAGCTTAAGTATTAAGGTAATCAAAAATATGATCACCCAGAGTCAGACCACTCTTGAAAGTTTGGCTTGTAACCTCTCCTGCCTCCCATCTGTAAAACTGGAGGAACTATGAACCATATTTGTGCAGCACTTTGTGATCTAAGGTATGGGGGGTGGGGAGGGGAATCACTGTGTAAGTACTATAGCAGTGAAGTGTAGAATTATTTTCACCATCTAATTCTGCAGTTTCTGGGAAAAAACTGTATATTATAAATGAGCTCTCTTATAATTCACTTTCTCTTGCAATTGATACAGAGTCATTCTTGCTTTGTGTATAATTAGTCAGTCACCAAATACAAGAAGGTGCTATATATGATACAAGGCAGTATAGTGACTGTTTGCCTTTGGCTACATTTCATATGAAGAGAGAGAGATGTTCTTAAAAGATCAGAAAGCTCAACGTTTTCCTTGTAATAGCTACCATTCACGGAGATTAACATAAATAAATACTTCAACATCTTTGCCATTAAATCAATTAGTGTGATACTAAAATGAACTACTAAGTCACTGCAGTGTCAGATGGATATACTGCCCAAGGACTCTCTGTAAAGAATATGCTCAGGATCTTGACACCAAAACAGATCTAACTTTGACTACTCTTCAGCGGAGCTAGGCACTTCATGCAAAGCATTCACTGTGAAAGTTCTCATCTGTGGAAAATGTCACTGAGTATTTGCATCTTCTCTGAGAACTCAAGAGATTCATTGTACAGATTCACTTGTTTCTTGATGGCAACTTTATGCAAAGCACTCTATACTTTCATTAAACCTTGCTTGCTTCATCTCATTAATTTTCTGTGCATTAAAACTGGGAACTGTATATGTGGCTGAGATGTGGCTATTAAGGTTTGTTATTGTCAAATAAGACATCAGTTTAGAGATAAATTACTGAAGGGCAAAAAATATATATAGTTTATAACATTGATTAGGCCATGATCTCAAAATAAAAATCTTGTCAGTCTTTTTACAAGGAGTTTTTTCTTAAATGTATGATTTATTATTTCTAATTTAGAATGAGATATGTGGCAGTAACATAGATGGTATCAGCACTTTGCAAATACTTAATCATTTCCTGCTTGAAAGAGCTTGCAATTTAACTCAAATATACTATACATGATAAAAGATTAGGCCCAGAATTAGGTGCAGAGCAGGCTGGGCAATCTTATTCATAGCAAACAACGTAGTCAAAAAAATTTAACCTGTTTTTCTGTTAATAAATCATTCACCAGCTGAGTTACATTTTTCAAATTTGTTTGCTGATATTTTTATGCAAATAAATTTTAACCTGAATGCTACTCAGAAAACTGTTGTTTGGAAAATTCACTAATATAATTTGCTATTGGTGCTGTGATTGGCCACTTCAGTCATATGTTATCATTCCCACTGCCTGGTTGGTTGACAAGCTATTATAAAAACAATCATTTGTGACATGAACATATTTGAACAAGTGTTCACAACACTTCTGAAGTATCTATTTCTGCAAATATGTAATTGCATAAGTATTGATACTTTTCTTTACAGTGATATTGCAGTAAAAAAACAAGCAAAAAACATTGCTCATTGAAGCACATTAAGGGGCATACATACAGAAGTGAAATCAACTTCTATTTAAGCCCAGTCCCTGTGCTGTGTCAAAGGAGAGACCAGGGTTAAAAGGCTAGCCAGGAGGGATTTGAAAAAGAGGAAGTGTGCAGCAGAGAGGCTCCTCTGTGTATTGTAAATGGCATTGAAAAAAAACAATTCACATAACAAAAAGAGAAGGGAGCCGTTAGATGAGAAGACTGAGTGGAGCTGGGCATAATAAAACACAAGAACAGAGAGATCAGTGTCAGGCCCATGCAGGGTCTTTGAAGGTCAAGTTCATGCAGAAAAAGAGGGAACCAACAGAAGCATTGTGCATACAATGAACTAACACTATCTGATTTGCTACTTACCTATGTGCTGCTAAGATGTCTGTTGCTGTGGCATCTGGCACCACATTTTAAAGTTATTCCTTAATATCATCAATTTCAGTTATATAGTTGGCACAAGTGTCCAACCTATGGCACAATCAAATGTACATTACATTGCCATTTTGGTTACCATCAAGGAGCTAGTAGTGCCAAAAATACCATGGGTGTAGCATCAAATTAAACTTAGATCTGATTAGTTGAGCAGAACTGTGCAATGTGTTTTTACTGGCTGAGTTCACTGCACCTAAGAATGGTTTTCGCCATGTAGGTTTAAATCTGATGTGACAGATTGCTGCTAGTGGGAGAGAAAGCTGAGAGATGACAAAATTTAGAAGTCATATGCCTTGAGAAACATTCAAGAGACTAGCAACCAGCTCCACCATACATCTTCCATTCAGAATGTACTCTTAGCTGTTGTTCTGACCACATTAGCACCAATAATTGAAGTCTCAATTCTGATACACAGTCTTCCCTCCAGCTAATGGAATTTCTTTATTAGACTAATAACTGAAGTACCAGCACAAAAATACAAGATATCTACTCTATTAAAAGACAAGTCACCTTTTGAAGTAGTTAGCAACAAAAGTATGAATTACTCATTAATTCCTTTTCTTTTATAATTTAAGAACAGATAGCTCAGACAGCATTTATGATACCTTCATCTTTTTTGCAGAAGAATGATCCTTACTTCTTACAGGAAAGTTAAATAAATTACACTTTATGAAAGGGATTTTCAAAAGCTCCCAGCAGTGGTCCACCTCTACTACCATTGAAACTATGCCCACAAGAACAATAGAACAGCCATAGCAGGTCAGACCAATGGTCCATCAAGCCCAGTATCCTGTCTCCTGACAGTGTCCAATGCCAGGTGATTCAGAGGGCTCTTTTGAAATCCCCTCCCTAAGTCTCTCATTACAATCTTGGCAAAAGAAATTAAAAAAAAATTGTATCCAAGTCTGTCTAAATACTGGTTTGCATTTTGGTGAGTGACCAAGTCCTCTTGACTAGTCTTGTTTTCAGTTATGACAACCCTGAAGGCTCTCAGGGAGGGGATACAGAGAGAAAATGTGCTTATATTATAAATTCTTTTAAAAAAAGTGATCCGATTCTAGAATCAGGAATTATATTTCTGTGTGTGGCCCACAGAACTGCCCCAAAACTAGCATCCAACCCATGGCATTGAAAATATTAGACCACCCTTGGCTGTTATTACATCTTATAATTTCAGAGGTGGAAGTACACCTGTCTTACATTGGTAGGCATAACTAGTTCATGCAAGGATAAATATTTAAGTATGTAAATTCTTGCCTGTACATGTTGACAGTATTGACAGCCAAAGTAAATCTCTGATATCTGTGACAGAGGATTAGAAGTGATTTAACAAGCTGAATCTGATATTAAAAAATAATGAAGCCCAAAACTGAAGTATAAAGCAGAGGAATAATACTGGTGACTCTGAACAGACTATTGCCTGTAATGATGCTATTACACAAGGAGATTACTAAATGCATGTTGGCAATTATACATGAGAAACCAAACATCTCCATATAAAACAAGCAAATTGCCTAACCCCCCAATCCACAGACTTCTTTTAATTAAACTTTTGACTTTTCAGTATTCTACATATACAATTTCTGCCTCCCCCCCCCCACTGAAAAGGGAATTCATTACAACATTCTGAATTGACAAGGAAAAGAACATTCAAGCTTTCTGGAGGATTCAACCTGTATCTATGCTACTAGGAAACCCATTTTACAGGAGTAATCAGAAGAATCATACAACAGACTAGGGCTCTTTCACTCCAAATATTCTCCAGCTCCGCATAGGGCACCATAGTTAGAGAGGGTAAAAGAATTCTGATTTAATAATATGTGCCATTTACAGCACTTTACAGTACTTTAATCCTGAACTACTTACTTACCATAGCAAGGGCATTCAAAATTAAAGGAGGTAGCTATTAACCCTAGGTTACAGGTGGTGAAACTGAGGCAGAGGTACAAACTTGCCGAAGGCCACGAAGGGAGTCAATGCAGAGTCAGTATAATGTTATGATTTTAGCATGTGACTATATCATCCTCTAGCGCTTAGCTGCAGCACAGATCAAAAGGGGTATTCAAGCGGCTGTGTCTGGAGAGAACTGCCATAGGTGCTATTCCACAGGCTGTATCTATACCAGGGGTAGGCAACCTATGGCACATGTGCCGAAGGCGGCACGTGAGCTGATTTTCAGTGGCACTCACACTGCCCAGGTCCTGGCCATTGGTGTGGGGGGCTCTGCATTTTAATTTAATTTTAAATGAAGCTTCTTATACATTTTAAAAACCTTATTTACTTTGCATACAACAATAGTTTAGTTATGTATTATAGACTTATAGAAAGAGACATTTTAAAAACGTTAAAATGTATTACTGGTACGTGAAACCTTAAATTAGTGTGAATAAATGAAGACTCGGCACACCACTTCTGAAAGGTTGCCAACCCCTGATCTATACAGTTGAGCAACTATTGCCAATATGAAGGCAAATATCTTACTAGTGTCTATAGCAGGCGGTGGGCAAATCTTTTGGCCCAAGGGCTACATTGGCATTGCAAAACTGTATGAAGGCCAGATAAGGAAGGCTGTGCCTCTCCAAACAGCCTGGCCCCCACCACCTATCCGACCCCTCCCACTTCCTGCCCCCTGACTGCCCCCTTCAGAACCTCTGACCCATCCATCCCCCTCTCTCCTTGTCCCCTAACTGCCCCCTCCTAGGACCCCCTGCCCCTAACTGCCCCCTGGAACTCTGCCCCCTATCCAACCCCCCCTGTTCCCTGTCCCCTGACTGCCCTGACCCCTATCCACACCACTGCCCCTTGACAAGCCCCCCAGGACTCCCACACCTATCCAACCCCACCCCCATCCCCTGACCGCTCCCCAGAACCTCTGCCCCATCCAACTGCCCCCTGCTCCCTGACTCCCCCCCGGGGCCCCCTGGTCCTTTATCCAACCCCCCCGGCCCAACCCCCTTACCATGTCACTCAGAGCAACATGGCTGGCCAGAGCCAGACACACTGCCATGCTGCTCGGCAGGAGAGCGCAACCCCGCTGCCCAGAGTGCTGTCCGTGCAGCTGCGGGGGAGGGGCCGGGGCTGGCCTCCCCAGCCAGGAGCTCAAGGGCAAGGCAGGACAGTCCTGTGGGCCGGATGTGGCCAGCGGGTCATAGTTTGCCCACCTTTGGTCTATGGGTTCACCACAGGGCGGTACTCAAGCAACTAATAGAGGTCTAGCTCAAATGGTATAAAGTTGTGCCTTTGGAGTCAGAGACCATGAGTTCCTGCTGACTACCATGATGTTTCTATGGGTTAAAAGCATATTTCTTATACAAGTGGATTAGAACTCTGGAATTCCAGACCCCTCCCTGCAGAGCAGTTTTCATACTCACTATTCCACAGCATTTTACAAAACCATGGATTAAATGCTTGTATTACACTGACCGCAGCAACAAATGTAGCTGCCAATAATAGTTGAACAGCATCGCTCAGTCATGGACACCAGAACCAGTTTTGTTACTTAGGAAGCCTGGCCAGGACTCCACAAGTTAAGTGTCCACTTTTCTGAGTAAAAAACCAAAAAAAAACCCCAAACAAACAAAAACCCTTAAGATCTCCACTTCCAATTGAACAGGTACTGCATTAGAACTGAGTGAGAGGGGACTTCGGACTTGCACCTCATCAAAAACAAGGCACCTCTAGTACATCTTGATCTTGCTCCCATGGAAGTTAATGCCAAAAGTCCCTTTAACTTTAATGGGGCAGAATCAGACAAGTATGCAGCATCTTCTCATGCCCTTCCTGCATAGTACTATATTAATTCATGCCTACTGCTAACAAATTGCCGGTATGGAACATGTACACATAGCCATAGCAACACAGAAATAGGTTCAACCCTTAATATCTGTCCATACTTCTGAAAAAATAACCAAAGATCAGCTTGTTGGAGTAGGTGCTATAGCTGCAAGAAACTCATTAATGTAAATGGTGTATAGTCAGGGGACTGATAGAATAACTTTAAACACACACAGTATTCATGAGAACCTTAATAATGTAATGAAAATTAATCTGATGGGACTGAGCTGCTCCAGTGGTGCTTCAATTTGTAGTACAAAGGTACTGTAAAGTGATATGCTGACCTGCAATTGTCCTTGTCAATGGCTGCAGATTTCTAATGTAGCCCCATTAATTAAACTGAAATCTTTTTAGGCAGCACTGACAGTGACAAGTGGCACTATCCAAACCACAGAGATGCACCAAAAATCTCAACTGATTCCATAAACAAAAGAGTGTTTTCAATAGCATGCACTTTAGCTTAACTGCAACAGTAGTCATAAATTATAAGTGAGACAAGGTGAACGAGGGAATATCTTTTATTGGGCCAACCTCTGTTGGTGAGAGAGACAAGCTTTTTGAGCTTATACCAAGCTCTTGTTCGGGTCTGGAAAATGTACTCAAAGTACAGAAGCTGAGTATATTTTCCAGACCTGAATAAGAGCTCTGTGTAGCTCAAAAGCTTGTCTCTCTCACAGGCAGAAGCTGGTAAGATATTACCTCACTGTACCTCAGCTCTCTAATATCCTGGGGCCAACATGGCTACAATATCACTTCATACAACAAACTATAAGCGATTACAAAGCTCTCTTAGTTTAGTCTTATGAGGCACTCACACCTTTATCATTATATTCCTGGTTGGATCCCTCTTTAAAAGTTAAGAACATGTGGTATAATACTTGTAAAAGTGATAAATGCTTTCCATAGTATGTTCAAAATGCTCTACAGATATTACCTCCTATATACATAATGCACCGGGGGGAAGGGGTTATAGGACAACACTGCATGCATGCCAACTGGTAAACATTCAGAACTATCATGCTGTCCAAAGTGGACACAATTAACAGAAATTTTTAGTTAACCTAAATACATGCATTTATGAGATGATATTTTGGCCTAGTGGGTACAGCACTGGCCTGGGACTCAGGAGACGTGGGTTCTATTCCTGGTTCTGCAACTGGCCCACTGGGTGACCTTGAGCGAGTCATAGATTGTCGGGCTCAATGGGTAGTGATCAACGTCTCAATGCCTAGTTGGCAGCCAGTATCAAGCGCAGTGCCCCAGGGGTTGGTCCTGGGGCTGGTTTTGTTCTACATCTTCATTAATGATCTGGATGATGGGATGGATTGCACTCTCAGCAGGTTTGTGTTTGACACTGAGCTGGGAGGAGAGGTAGATATGGTGGAGGGTAGGGATAAGGTCCAGAGTGACCTAGACAAATTGGAGGATTGGGCCAAAAGAAATCTGACGCAGTTCAACAAGGACAAATGCAGAGTCCTGCACTTAGGACGGAAGAATCCCATGCACTGCAACAGGCTGGGAAGTGACTGGCTAAGCAGCAGTTCTGCAGAAAAGGACCTAGCGATTACAGTGGATGAGAAGTTGGATATGAGTCAACAATGTGCCCTTGTTGCCAAGAAGGCTAACAGCATATTGGGCTGCATTAGTAGGAGCATTGCCAGCAGATCGAGGGAAGGGATTATTCCCCTATATTCGGCACTGGGGAGACCACATCTGGAGTATTGTATCCAGTTTTGGGACCCCCACTACAGAAAGATTGTGGATTGGAGAGAGTCCAGCGGAGGGCAACGAAAATGATTAGGAGGCTGGGGCACATGACTTATGATGAGAGGCTGAGGGAACTGGGCTTATTTAGTCTGCAGAAGAGAAGAGTGAGGGGAGATTTGGTAGTAGCCTTCAATTACCTGAAAGGGAGTTCCAAAGAGGATGGAGCTAGGCTGTTCTCAGTGGTGGCAGATGATAGAACAAGAAGCAATGGTCTCAAGTTGCAGTGGCAGAGGTCTAGATTGGATATTAGGAAAAACTATTTAACTATGAGGGTGATGAAGCACTGGAATGAGTTACCTAGGGAGATGGTGGAATCTCCATCCTTAGAGGTTTTTAAAGCTTTTAGTTGGGGTTGGTCCTGCTTTGAGCAGGAGGTTGGACTAGATAACCTCCTGAGGTCTCTTCCTAACCCTAATTGTCTATGATTGTATGATTTCACCTCTGCCTCAGTTTCCCCATTATCCCCATGGGAATAATGATATTGACCTACTCTGTAAAGCATTTTGAGATCTACAGGTATAAGAGCTATTCAAGAGCTAGGTATTACTACTATGGGCTACACATTGATATAAAACATTGCAGGTCTATTTAATATCATTGTTCTAATAGCGGCTGCTTCTACTCACATTCTAGTTAATGGTAAAACCTTGTTGATCTCAGTGGTGCAAGATAAGCATGTCATGTGTATTTACCAAATATTATTGTAATTTTCCTTTTCTTTCTTTAGGGATAAAATATAACAGGGGACCCCAACAACCCAAAAAAGTAAGTTCTTCAGAAAAATATGCAAGAAAATAGAGCAAGACATATTTGCAATACAGACTGTGGGATGAGGGGGAGAAGGCTCAGAGAAAACCATTTGACTGGAAGTAAAAGTATCAAACAGGAATGAAGCATTAAAGCTTTTCCCTGGAGTGAAAAAAAATTTTTATTACAATACAAATTTGGTGAGCCATGAAAATTTAGTTTTATGGTTGTTTGCTAGACTAGATATTCCTAAAAGATACTGTAAACTTGAAATATATTTGCATATTCATATTTGGTATAAAATTTTATAGCTTAAAAGAAATGGTTGAGTGTTACATAGAATATTAGAAAGAAAAATACTGGTATTATTGTGCCACCTAGTGGCTGCTAAGTCATTCAAAGTAGCTGTGACTATATCTCATTTACTTCTTTAAAGTTTAATATAATATAATTGGAGATATACCAATCTCCTAGAACTGGAAGGGACCTTGAAAGGTCATCGAGTCCAGCCCCCTGCCTTCACTAGCAGGACCAATTTTTGCCCCAGATCTGTAAGTGGCCCCCTCAAGGATTGAACTCACAACCCTGCGTTTAGCAGGCCAATGCTCAAACTGTATGTCTACACTACGAGATTATTCCGATTTTACATAAACCAGTTTTGTAAAACAGATTGTATAAAGTCAAGTGCACACGGCCACACTAAGCACATTAATTCAGCGGTGTGCATCCATGTACCGAGGCTAGCGTCGATTTCCGGAGCGTTACACTGTGGGTAGCTATCCAGTAGCTATCCCATAGTTCCCACAGTCTCCCCCACCCATTGGAATTCTGGGTTGAGATCCCAATGCAAAAAACAGTGTCGCAGGTGATTCTGGGTAAATCTCATCACTCAAAGCTTCCTCCGTGAAAGAAACAGCAGACAATCATTTCGCGCCCTTTTTCCCTGGATTGCCCTGGCAGACACCATAGCATGGAGCCCGTTTTGCCTTTTGTCACTGCCACTGTATGTGTACTGGATGCTGCTGATAGATGTGGCACTGCAGTGCTACACAGCAGCATTCATTTGCTTTTGCAAGATAGCAGAGACGGTTACCATCCCTATTGCACCGTCTGCCATGTAATTGTAAATTGGCGATGAGATGACGGTTATCAGTCGTTCTGCTGTTGTCATGGGTGCTCCTGGCTGGCCTTGCTGAGGTTGGCCGGGGGCACATGGACAAAAATGGGAATGACTCCCCGGGTCATTCCCTTCTTTATGTTTTGTCTAAAAATAGAGTCAGTCCTGCCTAGAATATGGGGCAAGTGTACTAGAGGACCAGAGAGCACAGCCGCTCCGTGTCAAAGCCCCAGAGATCCCACAGAAATGATGAGCTGCAAACCATTCTAGGGGGTGCCCCTGCAACAACCCCACCCGTTGCTTCCCTCCTCCCCCAACCCTCCTGGGCTACCATGGCAGTGTCCCCCCATTTGTGTGATGAAGTAATACAGAATGCAGGAACAAGAAACACTGACTTTTTAATGAGATAAAATGAGGGGGAGGAAGCCTCCAGCTGCTATGATAGTCCAGGCAGGACATTAAAGGGTGGCGGGGGAGAGGAGCCCAGCCTCCCGCTGCTATGATAGTCCAGGCAGTACAGAATCTTTTCTTTAGACATGAAAGTGGGGGTGGGAGGGCTGATAGAGCTCAGCCTCCAGTTGCTATGATGAAGACGGTTACCAGCTGTTCTGTACCATCTGCCGGGAATGACCGGGAGTCATTCCCATTTTAAACCAGATGCCCCTGGCCGACCTCACCGAGGCCAGCCAGGAGCACTCACAGGCTGATGATGACGATGGATAGCAGTCATATTGTACTATCTGCCACCAGGAAGGGGATGCTGGTGTTCAGCGCTGCAGCACCCCGTCTACCAGCAGCATCCAGTAGACATAGGATGACATTAAAAAAAGGCAAGAAACATTTTTTTCCCTTTTCTTTCGGGGGGGGGGGGAGGGTGTAAATTGACGACATAAAACCTGAAACACCCGGGAAAATGTTTTTGACCCTTCAGGCATTGGGAGCTCAGCCAAGAATGCAAATACTTTTCGGAGACTGTGGGGACTGTGGGATAGTTGGAGTCCTCAGTACCGCCTCCCTCCCTCCATGAGCGTCCATTTGATTCTTTGGCTTTCCGTTACGCTTGTCACACAGCACTGTGCTGTGGCCTCTGTCTATCATAGCCTGGAGATTTTTTCAAATGCTTTGCCATTTCATCTTCTGTAACGGAGCTCTGATAGAACAGATTTGTCTCCCCATACAGCGATCAGATCCAGTATCTCACATATGGTCCATGCAGGAGCTCTTTTTGGATTTGGGACTGCATCGCCACCTGTGCTGATCAGAGCTCCATGCTGGGCAAACAGGAAATGAAATTCAAAAGTTCGCGGGGCTTTTCCTGTCTACCTGGCCAGTGCATCCGAGTTCAGATTGCTTTCCAGAGCAGTCACAATGGTGCACTGTGGGATACCGCCTGGAGACCAATACCGTTGATTGGCGGCCATGCTAACCCTAATTCGACATGGCAATACCGATTTCAGCGCTACTCCTCTCGTCGGGGAGGATTACAGAAATTGGTTTAAAGAGCCCTGTATATCGATATAAAGGGGCTCATTGTGTGGACGGGTGCAGGGTTAAATCGATTTAACGCTGCTAAATTTGGTTTAAACACATAGTGTAGACCAGGCCTAAGGGATGAATGCGACTACTTGAAAGAATGCTAGAATTTACCAGCTATTTATCCAAATTCCAGGGGGAATTTAGTGAGATGTAATTCAGAGCACTCCAGCTCTGCAGGTTCAACTTACCTTTCAAATGGCAGTGAATAGGAATTTTGTCCACAGAGGACATTCAAATTATGACATTTGTTTGTGGTGGAAATGCTAGTTTTAGATTCATCATCAGCAATGTGGGGTGCTGGGAGGTTTTTTGGGGGGAGGGGCACTGTACCCTAGCATCGAATAAGTATGAATGATCAAATATAAGTCTGATTTCTTCATATGATTTCCACATCACTCAGTAAAGAGCAATATATAGTAAATAGAATAAAACAGCTGGCCATTTACATATACAAGATGACTGAAATATACATTTGATGCATTTAAATCAAGGTAAGCTTCTCAACAGAACAGCAATCAAATACTTGCATAGTCCCATCAGTTTAGGATATACTCAGGCAACTATACACGGGAGAACCAGAATGAGTTGGTTTCTAAGTCAGTATATCACATGGTAATAGTAATAGCAAGACAGTAGTAAAACTTAACACAAGTCATTCTAGAAAAAAGTACAACTTTTTCTGAACAGTTACAAAAGGAAGCAAATGTAAAGAACATCTTATTCTGTTTGAGTCTTAGTCAGCGTACTGTATGCAAAGAAGTGAAGAGACAACCCAGACATTGTTCCACCTCACCCTCATTCCTCTATTATGCACTGCCGCTTTCATAATTGGTTTAATACTGATTAGTTCTATTTTATTTTTGAACACAACTTAATAGGTTACTAGCACAATTTGGATTTCTGCTCATTACTTTTTTATGATGATTGAATCAACTTTTTCCAGAAAAAAGAGAGAAAGAAAAATCCATTCTCCTTTGAAGAAGGAACTTGGCAAGATATAGAAAATGAGTAGTGATGCCACATAGGGATGTAGCCTGAGTTGCAGTTTCCTCTTTGTAACTGAGTGGCAGGAAAGGCTTGTTGCTATTCTTTGACAGCCTAATTTAAAGCCCTGTGAAGATTTCTATTGGGCCACAGAGAGGCTAATCTAACTCCCGTTGAAGTCAACTGGATGTTGCTTAATTGCCTTCAAGGGGATTGGATCAAGCCCAAACTGCAGATTCCTGCCTGTTCTCTCAGATGAGTAGAGGAAGAGTTGTGACATCACTATGATAATCCGTAAAGAAGAAAGAGAATACTCATTTCAAATCTAAAGCTGCTTTTTTAAGTTCTGAGACATCTTTAACATCATCAGTGAGCAGGTGAAAGGCAAATATAGAAGAGTTTGTGATTTGCATCACAGTTTACCTCTAATTCTTAAAATATTTTCGGATAAGTATTCACCAACTGAACAGCTAAATCTGCATATTCCCTGCCCTCCCATTCCTTCCTCCATCTGAACTATATCATCTTTGGAAAACCACATCTATAATAAACTAGTTAAACAAAATTGTAGTCAAAGCAGAAGACATAGCTTTTCGGTGATAATGCAAACATATTAATTAATACATACAATTTGCCCCTAACCTCACCTCGGTGAGATAGGAAAATGGTCAACAAGAGTCACAGGCAGAGCTAGAATAAAAATTCAGGTGTTCCAGCCTCCCAGACCCATATTAAATCCACAACAATCAGAGGCAGTATGATGGTTAGATGATGTCTATCAGGGATGGTCTAGACACAGTATTTGGTCCTGCCATGAGTGCAGGGGACTGGACTCAATGACCTCTCAAGGTCCCTTCCAGTCCTAGAGTCTATGAATCTATGTAATCTATCTTTCCCCTTCTAAATTTAGGACCATTTTGACCTGTAGAAGCTGCTATTAGAGATCTCTGTACAAAGGCTTATTTGAAAATGGCAACAAGAGGTGGAACTTTCCACTGTGGGTCTAATAGTGCCTAACCTCCATTGACTTGCCAGCATTTTTGCCTACTGTCTTTGCTTTGCAACCACTTCACCATTTTTCACTCCAAATAGCCAGATCCAAAACTCATAAAGTCAATGGAAAGATTCCAATTGACTTCATTGGCCTTTGGATTGGGGCCATAACGAGAGCTATAACATTCTTTTTTTTTTATAAACATTCACTTTGAAACACACTCTGACTAATGAACAAACAAGTCAAAGTGGGGAAGTGTGGGATTCTCCTTCTTCCTGACATGCCTAGTGTGTGAAATCATTTAAAGGTGACATTATTTCAAACCTCCATTAATACCTATAATAAAAAGTAGTATTTTATGCTGAATAATGATTGCTTGCCAGAACTGTAACCTATCTGGGTCATCATTTTCAGGCTCACCTGGATAATCTATGTTGTGTTCCTCCTGTAATATGTATATGCAGCAAGATTTTGCGGAGTGCAAGGAATTGCAAAATTGCTGCAGAGTGAGAATGTGTATAAGATGCCATCTCCTAGAACATGTTCCAAGGCAGATGGCTCATTTTCTAGAGCTAGTAACTGGAAAATGATTTCTCCTAGGGTGATATTCACCCCCATGCAGGTAGCCTGTACTGGTCATTGCCCTACTTAAGCCTTCAAAACAAGGCTGATGTGGAACTTTAATGATGCAGCATCTCTTTACAGGAGCAAATTTCACCACTAGAGAGACAGACAGAAATTTAGTTTAAGTGTGCCAAAATGATAGGAAGGAACTTAATTTGCCTAGGCTGGGGACTAGAAGGGAATTAACCAGTGCAGCCTACTTAGAAAGACTAAGCAAGAGTGTAACAAGGGAGTCACGCACAGTCTGTGGTGTATGGAAGATGATTGAACCTACCAAGGACTCTGCATTCGTCCATTCTCCTCCCCAAACTCCCTATGTTTGCATTACAGCTCGGGCAGACAGACTTGTGTTACAGGGCTCAAGATGGTGTGGATGTTATGGCTGAGGCTCTGATGCCTAGGGGATCGATGGGCTAGCTTCAGAGCTCCAATGTCTACACTGCTATTTTGAACATGCTTTGCCTCACCATCGCTGTCTGTCAGTGGCATGCGCAGAAATTTAAATTTTACGGCTTTTGGAGGGGTGCAGTTCCATGCCCCCACAACAGCCCAGGGGCCAGAGGAGATTACTATCCCCGCCACAGCCCCAGGGTCAGAGGAGCTCATTCTCCCCACTGGAGCCCCGGGGCCAGAGTTCTGTGTTCCCAGAGATTATTGGCTGGCCTATGCCCCTGCTTCCCCTCCTCCCATGCACACACTGTGCTGTCTAGCTGGACTGGGAGATTCACCCCCAGCTGCAGTGTAGATATACGGCCTATTTCAGGGACCATCTCTCTCATCCCAAGGGCCTGTGTGTCCCCCATGCCCTATTCCCACATACCATTGTCCTCCACTCCCCTTCCCCCGTGGCAGGGACTCTGTGTGCGCCCACATATCTCTGTTCCTCCTCCCTGAGGCTCTGGTTTCCCCTTCCCCTCCCCTCCTCAGTCCCAGCTTTGCCCCTACCCCCAAACTCCCATTTAGCCCCAGGTCCCTGCCCCTCCTATCCCTCTGATACTTGTTGCTTCCCTCCTACCCTCATTCAGGACTCCTGCCCACACCTGCATCCCTGTTGTTCAGTGCTTACAGTGGTCTGAAAAAGTGTGGGAGTGGCAGCTTTGATGAGACAGTGCTTACCGTGTGCCCCTCAGAGACTCAGCTTGATTTTTAAATGGAGGGGCATGCAACCCCCTCAGTGCACATGCACACACACTGACTTTAAGCACTGCAGCTTCCCTGATAAACCCTCCCTGTGTTCTCATGCAACAAGTTAAGGTAGCAGCAAGGGGGCAGACAGATTGCTCTGCCTGCAGCACCTGAGGCCTGAGGGCCTGGATATTCCTGTGAATCAGGCTTTTCTGGTATTTCAAGTTGCACACAAAATCAATAGGCTTGTGCCCATGATACCTAGAACATTCCCTGGAATTTTGGAATTGCTATGCTGCATTCCAAAGTTATCACACAAGACAGAGAAACAGCAACACATTTAGTGTTAGTTCTTGCTTCATACAGCTAATTAATTCCTCCGCCTGCCCCTCCATTTCCAATGAGTACAAGAGTTATTCATGCTAATTCAGAGATGGATCCACACCAGAATCCTGGCTACAGATAGCCCCCAAACTATGGGAACATTCCATCTGCCAGCTCAGGCTCACCTCTAGCTTTGATGTCTATGTAAACACACCTACAACTGAAAGAGAAGAAAAGTCTAGTGCAGGAGCAGAGTCTCAGACACGTTGCAATACACATTTTATAATTTAGCTGAACTGAGAGTCAATGAATAGATCTGCCATTAAACTGTACACGTTATCAATAGTGATAAATACTATCTCATTTCTTGGGTCTTTTCTTCCAGCAGGACTGCACTTCTAGCAACAATCAGGATGTAAGAATAAGAAAAAATTCTGTAGAGGCATTAGCAATGGAAAACCAGAGAAGTTCATTATACCCACCTGTGAATGCACCTACTAAGCTTCAAAGTACAGACAGAAAACAAAATATAATGTTTGTGATGAAAGACTATCAAAAAAAAGATGCAGAAATTAATCCTATTGGGCTCCACAAACGGCGAAGGAGATTTGTAATTAAGAAGAGCCCTATACTGATTGCTATGAACAGTTCTTCTCTCAACCTGCCTATGCTTAAATCTGAGGACAGAAACAACAACAACTGGAAAAGTCTCTATCAGATCCAAAGAGAAAGAAAGAGAATAATGAGAGATACTTGTTCCAAATACAAGAGTAATAACAGAAGGATAATCACTCCTTATCACGTTTCCAGAATATTTGTAGAAGATAAATACAGAATTCTATACTGTGAAGTTCCAAAAGCTGGCTGTTCTAACTGGAAACGAGTGCTCATGGTTCTCAATGGGTTGGCTTCCTCCACAAAAGATATACAGCACAACACAGTGCATTATGGAAATTATTTAAAAAGGCTGGATGGGTTTGATCGCAAAGGGATTTATCACAGGCTCAACACTTACACCAAGATGCTTTTCATTCGCGAACCCTTTGAAAAGTTGGTATCCGCATTTCGGGACAAGTTTGAGCATCCGAACAATTACTACCACCCTGTTTTTGGAAAAGCTATTATTTCGAGATATCGTGTCAATGCCTCCAAAGAAGCATTAAGGACAGGTTCCGGAGTCAAATTTAAAGAGTTCATTCAATATCTTCTAGATGTACATAGGCCAGTGGGCATGGACATTCACTGGGATCACGTCAACAGGCTTTGCAGCCCATGTTTAATAGACTATGACTTTGTAGGGAAATTTGAAAGCATGGAAGAAGATGCAAATTTCTTCCTGCATTTAATTGGTGCTCCACAAAATTTAACTTTCCCTAGGTTTAAAGACAGACATTCCAATGAAGAACGAACCACCACTAAAATTACACAGAGCTATTTTGCACAGCTTTCCCCTGCTCAAAGACAACACAGTTATGATTTTTATTATATGGATTATTTGATGTTTAACTATTCAAAACCTTTTGAAGATTTGTATTAGAAAGTAAGAGACACTTCTATTTCATATCAGCTGAATTACATAATAGATACAGGCTTTGGTACACCAATACTCTAGAAGCACTCATTTTCTAAGAATAATCAGTGGATTCATGTGACAGTAAAAACTGATAGCTTTTCATGTACAAAATCTCATTTTAGAAAATTTACTATAAATAAAAAAAAATTGACTTTTACGTTTGGCCTGAAATATCAAAGCAAAATGGGAACTACAAAGTCCTTATTCCTCCATGTGGTATCACCTAGATGTTACCGTCTGTTTAGCAAAGGGTCAGTTAAAGAGCATTTCCACAGCAGCAAAAAATAAGTAAGAGCATAAATGTTTTACAATTAGTGACGTTTACAGCTGCTCAACTTCCTCCTTTAAATCATAATTTTTCTACCATTTCTCCATGTGATAATATACATCAAAGCTCTTAAATAAAGCACATGATTTTCCATTCTGGTGGTTATTTGTGTTTGCACTGGAGAGTGGCAAGAAGAGTGGCTGAAGAGGTGGGGAAAGCAGCTGAAATCCTGCGGTGGATCCAATAGTCTATTAAATTCCTAGCTGTTATGATGAGCTTTTCAAAATACCACAAGATAAAGAAAAAAGTGCTGTTTCATTAACAGCTTTACAGTTCCTTGCAATCCGCAATGCAGGCAACCATACACCAGGAAGGCCTTATAAATTTGAAGCTGGACACAGAGTTCTAATTACTCTCTGTGATTACCAAATTAATTACAATAAGAGAAAATGTATTACAATTACAGTACAATGTTCAAACATGTTCTAGTGAAAACATTAATACTTAATGACCATGTGAGTGCAGTGTTAAAGCAGATGTTGCAATTCATAGAGTGAGGATGTATTGTCTCCCTTCCATATTCCCCTTATGCCACATTGATCTTCAAGAAGATAAAATGCAAGAGAACATTTATATCTTTATGCATGTTATTAAGATTATTTTAATCCTTTGCATTAACAGCTCTTTAATTTAATCTGTATAGTCACAAGGAATATCAAATGTTTCCTTAAAGTGGCAAATAAATATAAATTCAACTTTCTGCCCATCAGGGTACTTTTTATCACTACAAACAATCAGGATTTATTTTGGTTAAAATCAGATTTCAGTTCACAGCAACAAGCAGAGCATATTTGTTTGTGGTTTCATTTTGTTCATCGTTTTCTATATTTAACAGTAGTTTTGCTATGTTTTCTCTCAAGTAGAAACTTCCATGAGGTTCAAATGTTGGAGAGTTACAACAGCAGCAGAACATCCATGTCAACTTTATATAAACTACTGCTGTGTATGTGTGGCCAATTAACCAGCTGTACTGGTTTTGAGGTCAACGCTATTTTCAGTTAGGTGAGCACATTTGAATCAGTTTCAATTAGTCAATCCAAAAATTGTAAGCCTCAGTTACAACTCAGGCTCTAGGTTCTGTACAAACATTGGATAATGCAGACCTCAAGAAGAGCTCTGTGTAAACTCGAAAGCTTGAGTCTCTCACCAGCAGAAGTTGGTCAAATCAAAGGATCACCTCATCCACTGTCTCTCTCTAAGAAACCTAGTATAAGACATTCTTTGCTCCAAAGAGCTAACAATTTTAGGACTCAATCCTTCAAATATTTACATACATGCATATTTTTACACACTACAACTATTTCCATTAGAGTCCCACTAAAATCATCGTATTTTAACTCTATCTTAATTTTTTTTAACAAAAGGACAAATATGAATATAATATTTTATATAACACATGATTTCTAAAATGTCTACCATTAAAACCAGAATATACTTTAAAGAAGTTCCTTGAATGTTTTTCACTCAGAAGTAGTTTTACAAGTATGTGTGTGTTTAGCATCCTATTGACAGAGCCTTGCAAATCTGCGCATACCCTTTTTATATCTGCGGACCACAGACTGGATGCAGAAACAAATTTTGTATACACACATTGAATACCCTATTGAAATCCATGGGAAAATCAGGATTGAAGATCAGGTTTTTAAAAGTTAAATACATTCTTAAGTGTTTTGCTGGATCTAGGCTAACTTGTTCAGTACATTGCAGGACTGAGCACAGATAGAGGTGTTTTATGCAGTGGAGCCTACAAAAGTCTATGCATGTAAATTCCCAAATTTATAATAAGAGATACTGCAAGTTTCGGTCTAGGCAATAGTAATTTAGGCAACAATGTAGCTGAAAATGTCGTTCTTCATTATTAGTCCATGCAAAAAAAAAAAAAAGGTGTCTCTCTAATCAACATGCTCAGGTTTGGCTATAGCTAGAGGAAATCTGGAGAAGTCACTAAGAAACACAAAGAGGATGTGATAAGGTCTGAGCTCATTTTCTTTAAATGGATGTACTTTACTCATTTTGGGTTTGACCCTGCAAGCTGCCAAAAGGATCACAAAAAACCAGAGCACTCGTGTGATTGCTGCCCCTCCAGATACACTTCTGCATAGTGCTGAACCCTACCCACTTACCTAGGTGGGAGCACATTCACATTGAGAAGCATTGGGCTTGTAGCTTCATTCAACACAGTTATACCACGATAGCTTATTCCACTTCCCATATGGGGATATGTTGTATTGTTATAAGGGTCTTATAACTGCATCCAGATGGGGCCGGGGGTTGCTGTACCGACTTTACTATACTAGTATAGCTAGATTGGTGCAATTTTGGGGTGTAGACAAGACATGAGAGAATAGAGATTTGGGCAGTCTTACCTTAGAACAACACTTGGTAAAACTTTCTCTGGCCTCAAGGGAAGGCAGCATTTGCTGCTGTGCTAATCTGGGTCATGCAAAGGGACCTGCAAGAACTGCTATTTATATACCAGTAGAATTGGTCAAAAAATTAAAATCTATTTTATGAAAAACTTCTAAATTTTGAAGTTGGTTATATTTTAAAGGTGGACCCATTTATCACGTAAAAAGTTATACCTTTTACTAGTATCCCCTTCCACCCATTCCCTTTCCCGTCCCCCACGCCCTCCAAAAAAAACATTAACCATTTCAATAAAAGGGGGTGGGGTTGTGAAAAATGTTGTTGAAAAACAAGAGGCCATTCAAGGAAAAATTCTTCATTCAAAAAAAAAAATTACCTGCTGTACACAGCACCAACTGATATAATTAATATGATATTTCAAGAATAGTGTCTTCCCTTAGTGTAGAATCTGCTATATATTAGATGGCTGGTTTGTTTTAATATAGGTTTGTTAGCTGTGGGTGGTTTGTTGGTTGGGGCCTCTTACTTCTAACTGACCATAAAAAGTGTAGTGGAAGAGGGTTTTAATAGGCAAGGAAATATACATACACATATACATACCAAGAAAAGAGGGGAGGGGGAACTATATGAAGAAATGGAGAAAGCTGATTGGCCAAAGCCAATAAGGGGTGGAACCAGGGAAATATAAAACTGATCAGCCAGTTCTAGCTCTCACCTCAGTTAAAGAGACCAATGAATTTGACCCAGATCAGAAGCTCAGTCTGAGGTAAGAGTATATTTGGTCGACATTTTTGACCAAAATAAATGTACCTGCTGGAAAATGTGGTTTCACGTAAATTAAAGTGTTTCATGAGAACATCAATTTTAACTATTGTTTATTTTCCAGTTGGGTGATTTGAAATGAAAAATTCCACTTTGACATGTCAAAATCTTCTTATGAAAAAATGTTAAAGTTTTCATTTCTGACATTTCCAATTCAAACTTTCAGAATTTTTCATTTTGAAAAAATATTTCCAATATTGCAGCTTTTTCTCTTGACTGGGAATGAAAAGTAATTTTGAAGTGTCAAAATTTCCGTCAAAAGAAAATCCCATTTTTTTCAATGTCTCTAATTAGGAATTCAGACAAGCTGAAGATCTAGTGCTACTTATATTGCCACTTAAAGGTTTTTGCCAGATGGTTTCTTGCCCTTAAAAGGTGCATTTTATAAAGCTGCATTCTCAAAGTTTGGTAGTAAAACCTGTAATTTAGTAGCCCTTGACAATCCTTCTGTACTATTTAGTGGGTAATTTACCAGCAATGTATATAAATTAAGCATTTCTGAAATATTTTAAGATGTGCTGAATCTCAAACTCACTATAAAATGTATAAGACAAATTCTGTTCCCTTGGAAAAGTGCGTGTTTGAGAAACAATATAATGAAACGATGTAATGTACTACTTTGGTTTTGCTTAATCAAAAATGCATGCTTAATAAAGTTGGCCCCATGGCTCACTGTAATTTATAAAAATGTAGAAATATTGTAATCTAGCAATATAAACAAAGTTACAAACAAGAGAAATGGTGCGGGAGGGAGCTTGCTTATCTTTTTAAATGCCTATGGTCTTTTATAATTTGCATCATTTCTAGGCTCCTAGCAAACTCTGTTCTCCTATATGTCTGTACAGTGCATACCAGTTTTGAGACATTACTATTTATCATCAGCAATGTGCTCAGCCCAACACAATATGCAAAAAGTAAAGACAGTCCCTTCCTGTCCTAAAGAGCTTACTATCTAAAGATAGGAAATCCACATGAGGAGATAACTTTCTTTTCGTCATTTTGTTTAGTTCCTCCCATTTTGATGCAAGTCATTTTTCAAAGGTCCGATGGAGGTTTTTAGGAGGGATCTGAATGAAGAGAGGTAACAAAAGCTACATTTAGATCCCCCCCCCCCCAGACACCTTCATGTTTTCTTCAAAATAAAAATGAGTAAAAATGACAATAACAACGTTGAAGAGTGTCTATTGAAGTAAAAGTATTAAAAGTCTTCACTTTTAAGGCTTCTTCTTTGTTGATACTCCAATCCGGGGGTCAGCAACCTTTCAGCAGTGGTGTGCCGAGTCTTCATTTATTCACTCTAATTTAAGGTTTCGTGTGCCAGTAATACATTTTAACTTTTTCAGATGGTCTCTTTCTATAAGTCTATAATATAGAACTAAACTATTGTTCTATGTAAAGTAAATACAGTTTTTAAAATGTTTAAGAAGCTTCATTTAAAATTAAATTAAAATGCAGAGCCCCCAGTGCGGTGGCCAGGACCCGGGCAGCGTGAGTGCCACTGAAAATCAGCTCGTGTGCCACCTTTGGCACGCGTGCCATAGATTGCCTACCCCTGCTCCAGTCATACCTAACTAGTCAAGACAGACCTATAGTGTTTAATGCACGGCTTTTCATGTTTTCAATATCTATTCCCACGTATAGCTATGTACACACACAGCACACCTGCATCCAACGCTGGAATCTCTTCTGCTAGTTTTACACTGATGTAACTAACTTTAATGGAGTTAGTGATTTGCAAATGAGTATACACATTGTTGACTCTATATGTGAAGCTATGGATATTTATAATAGATGTATGCATGTATGGTACGCATAAAAAAGCCTGTACAAAGGACTGCCTCCACCATGTGTACACTATAAATAGAGATCAATATTCAATATCAGCATTCACAGATGCTCCAGAAAAAAGTCTTCCTTTCATTAACTTTATTAATTACCGTTGGGAGAATACTTAAGTCAGCTGTACAATAATTTGAGTGTTTTTTCTTGGTTATTCATTCATATTTATTGTGTAGCGATAGCTCAAGGCATGCCCTTACTTGCCATGTTATCCTAAGGCATTATGCCAAATCTTACAGGCTTTTTTTTTTTTGTTACTATCATTATTCTTTTATGCAATTTGCTTGGAGTAATTTTTTCCTTCCCCCCAAAACCAACCAATTGCATAGGTATCTGGACAGAATTGCATAGGTATCTGGACCACATGGAAAAGAGGTATAACTAAATAAAGAAATAACACAAATCCTAACCTGGCCTCTACACTTTATATTCCACCAATATCAAAGCAGCAGGTGCTGCTCTAGGCACCAGCAAATCAAGCATCCCTGCTTGGGGCAGCCCATTTGCAGGAGTGGCAGGGATCTAGCATGGGAGCTGAGAACCAACAGGGGGTTCTGGGAGCTGTAGTTCCTTGGTTAGCTCCCTGCCTGTAGAGCCTGCCCTGGAGCAGAGAAAGAACTACATTTCCCAGCATTCCATTGGCCACTACCAACTGGAAAGGAAGGAGGGGGACCTCATGCGGCAGCATGCTGTGAACGGTAGGGATACCATATTTTAACGTTCAGAAAACAGGACACTCCACGGGAAGGGAAGCCCCACCCTGCGACCATCCACTCCCTCCGCCTGCCCCCCCAGAAACCCCAAATCATCCAACCCCCCCGCTCCCTGTCCGCTAATAACCCCTTTCCCGGACCCCTGCCCCTAACTGCCCCCCAGGACCCCACCCCGTATCTAAGCGCTGCTGCTCCTTGTCCCCTGATTGCCCCCTCCCAGGACCCCTGCCCCTAACTGTCCCTTGGGACCCCAGCCCATATCTAAGCCTCCCTTCTCCTTGTCCCCAACTGCCCCCTCCTGAGACCCCCCCAACTTCCCCCCCAGGACCTCACCCCCTACCTGTCCCCTGACAAACCTCTGGGACTCCCATGCCTATCCAACCGCCGCCTGTCCCCTGACTGCCCTCCCCGAACCCGACCCATCTAACCCCCTTCTCCCTGCCCCTGACTGCCCTCCCCGAACCCAACCCATCTAACCCCCTTCTCCCTGCCCCTGACTGCCCTCCCCGAACCCGACCCATCTAACCCCCTTCTCCCTGTCCCTTGACTGCCCCCCCCCCCGGAACTCCCTAGCCCTTCTCCAACCCCCCAACCCCTTACCGTGCCACTCAGACCAGCATGTCTGGCTCCATGCAGCGCCAGACACACAGCTGCATACATGCTGCCATGCTCCGCCCCACCCACCCAGCACCTGCCTTCCAGATTTGAACACCTCAAAATTCAGGAGTGCTCAAGTTCAGTTTGGGCAGCTGTTACTTCATTTCTCCCAAATCAAATATACTGATCCACTGTAACTTGCTGTAGAAAAAGTAGGATAAAGTTGAGCAAGAAATGCTTCCCAGTGATTATTAGGACTGGAATTGCTATTTTCAACAGCCATTGCCTTTTTTGTTTGTTTGTTTGTTTGTTTGTTTGTTTAAAAGGAAAACAGTGATATTGCATTGGCAAATTCCCCATAGAAAGAAAGTGGAACAAAAGAATAATAAAAGCACCTCAACTTTTCCTCATTTATGGAGGACAGTCTTATAATATGCATCCAGATATCCTCCAATCACACAAGCTGCAAATTGTTCCACTTTAGTGCAGCTCTGTAACCATATGGGAACCAATCCTGTCTGTGTTTTGTCCACATCCAAAATTCCTGCTGAATGACCCGCCCTGGGAACGAGTTATCAGTGACCCAGGGCTGCGGTGGAAGGAGGGTGCAGGTGGTGGAGGTGGGGAGAGCGCAAGGCTGGGGCGGCAGGGGGGAGGGCACTGGTGGGGAGGAAGGGGGAAGCCCAGCACTGAGGCAGCAGGGGATGTGGGGGGGGGGAACCCAGGGCTGGGGCAGCAGGGGGGTGCGGGGGAGAGCCCAGGGCTGGGACGAGGGACAACCAAAAATTTTTTTGCTTGGGGCGGCAAAAAACCTAGAGCCGGCCCTGCAAAGCAGTAACATTTGCAGGCAGCCACAGTAGTTTATTTCCACAGCACAGTGTGGGAGACAAGTAATGGCACAGTTTGTTCATGTTCATATTGCATTAAGAAATTATTTTTGTGTTGATGATGGTATTTGTGACGATTTCAAAGCTGTGGCCTGCACACACGTGAACAAGGGCTCAATAAGTGTCTCATGCTGCATATGGCAAGATGCATACAATTCATTTTCTTCCCTAAGGGAGAGCTATAGGTGAAGAAGGTCCCTTAACTCTTATCCATTAGGTTAAAGCAACTGAGCCTAGCAGGCAGACCTGTAAAAAAATATTTCTGTATCTTGAACAAAGTCCAAGGCTGTACTTTAAGGAGGATGTATCGAAACTCAAGCATAAGAAACAATCAAAATTTGCTCATATTGGCTCCCACAAGTATGGGGGAGGAGATCTGGTCTAATGTTTAGAATGGACACTCAAACCAGGCCTATTCCTAGCTCTGTCTGCTGAGTGACCTCCAGTAAATCATGTTATGCCAAAGTTTTCCAGAATGGCCACAGTTTCTGGGTGCCTCTGTTTTTGAGTTTCCAGCCTGAGACATATTGGGCCCAAATTTCAGAAGTGCCAAGCACGCACATCTCCCACTGATCTGGCCTGGACCTCATGGATTCCATCTTTAAGACCAGCAGCAGTTTGACCTCCATGCTTGAGTTTATCCCCTGAAGTGACCCCAAGGGCAGCTTAATTTGCCAAGCTCTTTCAAGGATTTTAAAAGGAGAAACTAGGTCAGTGCCAAGTGTTATAGAAGGCAACAACATTGATAGGGAAGACTGTCACAGTCATATTTGAAGCTGACAGTCCATCTGGATAATCAGTGCAGTGAAGAAATATTCTCTTCTCAAAATCAAGTTTAAGCACATCAGCTGCCTCATAAATGCATAAATTGCACCTGCTGCTGTTGGAGCCAATGTGATGGGAGCAGTTCTTCAGAAATGTTTTGTGAATTGGCTATAAGAACACCAGCTAATTAGTTAAAAAAAATCTTTTGAAGCCCAGTGTGTGCATACAGCTGCTACTGGAAAATTAACACAGATGATAACTATATATGCAGCCAATACCTCCTGCGTAGCCTGATCTTTGACAACATTACCCAAGACTTTATATTACAGTGATGTGTTTAATTAATTTTATCCAGTGGAACAGACAAATAACCTCTTCCTTACGCATCTGCCACCCATTTCCATTTGTGCTATTGACTCTCTTCTTGAGCACTTAATTGAACAAATTTGTCCCTAATGTAATTCCATTAAATTCATACCACATAAAAGCAACCCATCTTTGATGTTTAGGTTCCTCTCTGTTCTGATTCTACCAGTGCAGGAGTCCTGGACTAATTTCCATACTCAGCTACATAGGATTCCCTTTCACAAGTGATCAGTGATATTTTCTGTTGATATCCCAATTGTGCAAGGACTTAAAGTGAGAGTGTCAAGATATGAAATTAGAGTTGAGCCTGAGCAGACAAGTTCTGATCCACAGCCAAATTTTTCCAGAGTTTATGGGTGCTCTGATCTGGGATTTGTCCATACCCATCCCTACTTGGGGCATGAAGATTCTGTTTTTTCTTCCCTCCCATACACACCTAAACATATGCAATGGCAGAGGGAGTTAAGATTAATTTCTAGTAGCTGAAGCATCAGCATATGAAGCAGCAACACAAGACTACACTGTCATGGCCTGCACCAATCCATGCCGCACTAATGGAGTCTGCTTCTTAGCAAACAAATGAATTGCCCAGGCTACTGTTCACCTTCCGATTTATGAATTTAATATATGATAAAAAAAATGTTGCCATTGTTTTAAGTGTGCACTCAAGGACATTTAGTCAATGTAACCTATCCAGCTACCATGATGTAGCCACACACAGAACTCCCGTGAATATCAGCATACTGACACATACAAATCAAATACTGATGAAGACCATGAAGGGTGCCTTTGTAGATGGCTTGTGTGATGATAATGGTCAGAACAAATTTTAGGCTTAATTCTGCAGTCTTTGAGTAACTCTTACCAAAGAGTATCACTGCAGTCAATCACAAATGAATGTTTTATTTAGCCTTTAGGGCATGGTACTAGGCATCAGACCTCCTAGGCTCCACTGAATCGCTATGGGACCTTGGACACAATGTTCTTGAGTCCCCCATCTGCAGCATGGGGAGAATACGTCCATCCTTCATAGAGCTATGGTAAGGCTTAAATAGTGTTTTTGAAGTGGTTTGCATTTCAACAGCGCCTTTCATCTGTTGATCTCAAAGTATTATTCATCCCCAGTAATACATAAGGACAGATAAAAGGGGTTTTGCTTTTATTAAAACTTTTTTTTCAGTGAGATCTTACTTTTCTCTTTTAGAAAAAGGACACAGAGCAATGCCAAACACACCACTGTTAGTCACCATGACCTCACCAGTCTTTGAGCAATGGAAAGAAGACATGGAGGAGCAAGAGGCATGATATTTATATAGCCTGGTGCTAGATGTCTACATTGAAATTCATACAGACAAATCCTGCCAAAATGACAGTGCACTCAAGGTGATATTCTCTCTATAAATCATGCACACAGTGACCATTTCAAGTAGGGTGGAAAATTTTGCAGACATAATATAAGCTGTATTATGAATTTGACAGTTTATCCATATTTGTCTCTGCAACAAAGCAGGGCTTTTTTAATTATCTGAAATACGTCTGAGATCATTAGCTCATCCCATAGAAAACTGAATGCCAGGTGTATATTGTACTCCACGGGAGCATGGAGCAACAGATGTTAGTCAAAAAAGTGTTTTATCTTTGGAGTTCTTTCAAAATAAGTTTATAACCAACTAACACTAACACTATCCCGATCACTAATCTTTTTAAAAATCAACACTCAGGAATCAATAGAAAAGCTTGGCCAAATCTGGGAAAGTACACAGATCAGGAAGAACCATGAACCAACGGGAGCAGAAAGTGAATTGATTTTAACAGAGCTATAAGTATACAGGATAATATGCATCATCCTGAGACTCTGTGGATTTGATTACAAAGGGAGAAAAACTGCTCTGTGGATAACTCTAAGTGAAATTTAGAATCTAATTAGGAACACAATTATTGCACATTTAAATTTTAGCATGACTACTACAGATAACAAATTTAGATAAATAGATTGATGACACCTTGCTATATATCTTCTTTTCATCAAAAGAGACACAGCCATCACCCAGTTGGCCTGGATATGAAAAGAAATAAGTACCTGGATGAAATGCAATTGGATCAATCTTACTTATCCTCTGTAAGACAGAGGTGAACTTGGTAGGAAGTACAAAGTACTCAGATGAACTGGCAGAGACCATAAATATTTCTGTTGAGAGTTTGTGTCCAGTTGCTAGTGGTTTGCAGTTTGTTTAACCTATCTCAGGAACCCAGTAGTAATTGTGGCCAAAAATGCACTCTTCCATCTTTGATCATTAAGAAAACTTAAAGGAAGAAAAATTCAATGTCACCAAACAGTTGTACAAACAGAAATGACAATTAACTAATTTTTTTCTAAACAGATTCAGTTAAATTTGTGCAACTCCCTTGACTGGACATTCAAATTCAGTCTAAGAGTGTCTTGTATTGATTTAGCTTACTTCAGTAACAAGCTGATTAAAAAACTAAATTGGTGCCATTTAGTGCAACTAAAGAGATCCCCTCAGTCACCCATGCTGCATTTTCAGAGCCATCTTCTACAGGGTTGTTTTGCACACAAAGTGATGCCAGGAAATATTTGTTTTCTACCCAATGACTCAACATATGATGCGTACCACTGTAGTGCATATTTTTCCTTTCACTAGGAACTCTTTTTCCCTGGCATAGACCCCTCTAAACTAGAAAAATACCCTGTTAGCAAACTCATTTATCCACGTTTGTCTCTGCAAAAAGACTGTTTAACACCATTACAGATGTTAGTTGGTCATGGTCAACCCTAGGACCCTACATCAAGGTTTAAATTAAAAGGTTACCAGTGCACTGTTTAATGCTCTTTGAAGCAGCTCTGTGAGATGTTCTCCAGTAGTTTACTAATGCCCCTTGAGCCATGCTTTATCCTTTAATCACCAAGAGGTTTGCTGACAGTTTTAAGATCAAGAAGCAGATCAGCAAGTTCAAAGTGCAATACATGATTTGCCCCAGCCATGGACTCAGGGCCGGTACAACCATTTAGGCAGACTAGGCGGTTGCCTAGGGCGCCGAGATTTGAGGGCGCCAAAAAGCGCCCTCAAATTTTTTTTTAAATGGTTGAGCAGCCATTGCTGCTGGGACAGAGAGGGAGTCTGAGCTGCCACAGTCATGCCTGCACGACCGCCCGCAGGCACCACTTATCACTGTTTGGAATGTTCAGTGTCCCCCTTAGAAATGCTAACAAGCTTATTCAGCAAAGTTTTGATGTACTTGATGTATTTGATGCTATTAAATCGTCAATTAGGCATCAACAAGATAATTTAAGAGTAAATATCTTTTTGTTTCAAGTACCACTGAACACTAATCTGTCCATTGTCCTCTCCCTCCTGTGTTACTGCTTGAAGCAGAATCCTGGGTAACAGTAATGGGGATGCTGGATAAACCTTTTAAAATATTTCCCCTTTATAATGCCACATTTTTAATACAATTTTAAAATTAGATCCCATAATTTCAAGGCATCGATTTCCCATTTAGACAATTAAATTGCAATTGTCGGCATGAACATCATTTTAAAGCTGGGTTTTGAAAATCTAATTTAACTTCAAAAATTAATGACCAAAAGATGGGCACGTGAAGTAAGGTAAAAGTAATTAACCGAGGGTCTAGCATTCACTCCCAACACCGCAAAAGAGCTGAGGGATTTCCAAAAGCAGGAAACTTGTCTTTTTGATTACAGAATTATTTTGCTTCTGGATCCATTAAAATCATAACCCCATTTTTTGGAGGAGGGGATGTGGGGAAGAAACTCTTTTCTCTACTATAGGCAGCTGAAAAGAAAAGTTAACTGGCTTTGCACAGAACTGAAACCTAAAGGTCTCTCCTCCCTCCTTCTCTACTCTGACCCCTCTGGGCTATTCCAAGTTAATTGTCATCTAATTGCCCAGCAAAGAAAGAGATAGTGGCAGCAATTAGGCATAGCCCCCACCAGTTCAGGAGTCATTAACACAGCACAAAGATAAGCTGCATGCTTTCTGTGCACCCAGGCCTAATGAGGGACTGGGGCAAGAGGAGCAGGGCTGAGCCCCTAGGGAGTGAGCCGCAGAGAGCCAGTGCCCAGGAGGCTGAGAGGGCAAGGGGCTGCAGGGGCGTCCCCACTGCTATTTAAAATGCAGATCCCACAGCGGTACCTCTCCATGGGACAGAGCCGGTTCCTCACAGAAGCTTCTGTCCAACAGCTCTTCCTTCTGCAGCTGCTCTTTGTGCTCCAGCTCCATCCATGGCAGCTGAACCCCCTGTCCTGACTGCAGCCAACCCCTCATCCCCTGCCCTGCCTCCAGTCAGCCCCACACCCCTTGCCCTGCCCACAGCCAGCCTCACACCCCCTGTCCTGTCCCTAGCCAGCCCCACACCCCTGTATCCTGCCAGCCCCTCACCCCCTGCCCGCAGCCAGCCCCGCACCCCCTTCCCTGCCTCAACCAGCCCCGCACCCCCTGCCCTGCCCGCAGCCAGCCCCTGCTGCACCCCCTGCCCTGCCCACAGCCAGCCCCACACCTCCTGCCCTGCCCACAGCCAGCCCCACACCTCCTGTCTCCAGCCACCCCACACCCCCTGCCCTGCCCACAGCCAGCCCCTCCCTCCCTGCCCTGCATGCAGCCAGCCCCTGCTGCACTCCTTGCCCTGTCCATAGCCAGCCCCATACCACCTGTCTCCATCCAGCCCCTGCTGCAGCCCCTGCCCTGCCCTGCACGAAGCCAGTCCCACACACCCTGTCTCCAGCCAACCCCACACCCCATCTCCAACCAGCTTCGCATTCCCTGCCCTGCCCAGAGCCAGCCAGCCCCACACCCTGTCAGGTTATTCAATTATTTTCATTAAATATGTAGGCTAAATAATGAAATTAATAAATTTTCAAGCCAAATATGTATTAATTCTAATGAACAATGCCACATTATGCAGTATTCATTTTTGAAAGTTTATAATAAGCAATGCTCTGGGGGGAGTGGTGGGGGCAGAGGGCGCAAGGTGGAAGTTTCGCCTAGGGCACAAAATATCCTTGCACCGGCCCTGCATGGACTGAGTTTTTCACTCTAGCCTTTAGTGAAGAAAGAGTGTATGCTGACTAACAGGAAGATATTTCTCAACTGAGGAATATTGCCACGGGATGGGGTGCAAGCAGCATTGCTAAAGTAATTTGAAAAAAGACAGGCCAAGCAACAGAGAACATGCTACAAGGCAGTTCAGCAAGACGCTGCCAAGCCTGCACTCCCCAGAAGCCCTGGTGTTGAGGATACAAGGAGAGGACCACCACCAGATAGATACAGGATGCAATGCTAGTGCAGTGTACACTGGTCACAGTTCAGTGCCGCATGGTTTGGGGCATGAGCAGCTGCCTGACTGCTGTGAGATATATCAAATCTCCCATTTTATTCTAAGCCCTTACTGGAACACAGCACAGGTTCTTCCCTTCCTCTTGTTTGAGGGAACACATCCAGCTCTGTTCTAACACACATTCCCCACTGTCACCCCATCCCCACTCTGCAGGGCTGAACTTTCCCAGATGCAGCTGACATGGTAATGCAGTTTGGCATAAGAGCTATACATTCAGCCTTGAGAATCCAATTGACTTCATACACATTGGTTGATTCTGGTCTAGGGAACAATCCTGGATTTATAAGGAGATGGGCAAGATGAATGAATTGCCTTTTCCTAGCTTGATTTTTCAAAAGATATTGAGCACTTGCAGCTCCCATTGACTCCAAAACACTTTGTGGGTGCTCAGCAGTTCTGAATATAAGGCCATTACCCTCATGTCTGATTCTGGTTTTACACTAAGCAATCTCTCCGTCCCAAGACTGGCAATGAATTGGATTTGTTTGTCTTCACTTCAGCATGTCAGAACCCATTGATCCTACTGAAAGACCCAAAAAAGGATGGGTTAAATATCTTACCATGTTTTGCAAAAATACACTGTCCACTTGGGCTATATGCTTGCATATTGAGGGTCGGATTCTCTCAGATATAGCATGCCGTGCATCTAGTCTAATGCTGATGTATCATTGGAAAACAGATGAGCAGCTGCAGGTGTTACAGATCTGAAAGTGGTATATGACTCCACATTTCTTCCAGAATAAATTTAAAGTCTTCAAAGATATTCTGCACCACAAAATCAAGTTCAAACTCAACTATATACATCTGTACTCTAGTTCTGCTTTTTTCACTGACTGGTCAGTAGTTGAGGCATATATTTGCTTCCAAAGATACAAGAAATTCCAACTTCCAGCAGAAACAATCCAGGTTGACCTAAAGTTAAATCAATCATTCCATGCTGCTAATTGTATATTAAAAAATGTTTACCTGCTCAATTTTTTTTTCCAATTTATCACTATATTCCGGATATGTTGATTATCTAACCCTTATTAATGTGTGACAAATGATGTTGGTCTTGTAATTGGGTTTCGAGAGTCACCCCTTTTTATAGGAATGAGTCTATGGCACTTTTTAAATGCATGATCAGAAGGAAGACAGTTTAACCACAGGTAGAATCTTAATTTTTAAGAAATGATAATACAAGTTTTGGTTCCAGTTATGTCATGTGTTCTTTGTTTCCAATTCAATATTTCCATTGTGGGAAAACAGTTTATAACTATCCACACTGGGATTAAAGTAGTGATCATGCAGCTCATTGTACCATGAGGATCTGGAAGTATTTGATTTTTCCAATATTAAACTAGCCAAACCAAATCCTGACTCTTTCACCATGAGTTATGTAGATTTCAGTACTAATGGATGTTGGTATATTCTAACGATGAAATATTTTTAAATGAACATATTGATTGGGACATTCAAAAGACAGATGAGGGATTTTTGCACCCAACTCTCATTGAATTTCAATCAGAGTTAGGTTCCTAAATCCCTTTGGTTCCTATGAAAATACAAACCATAGGCTCCAAAGTCTTCAGGATACCTTATCATTGGCTTGTCTATGAAGAGCTCTTAATTGAACACAACACTAACGGGAAGTGACTGAGCCATTCCTTACCACTGGCTACACAGAATGTTGAGGCCTTTTGGGGGTTAATCAAGCATGTTACATTTGCAATCTTCTAAATCATGCAAATCTAGAAGGCTATGGAGGCCAGTTCTGTGGAAGGCTAACCTATATCGTAGAACAAAAACTTACAAAAACTCCTGTTCCTAGAAAAGAAGTGAAATGGGCAGGGTAGGACAGATTGAGGGTATGTCCGTGTCAAATTGTGAATGCCATTTTGATTCTCACCTTAATAGTAACCCTCATCCCCTTTTGCACCATAGCCTCCACATTTGTTTAGTACATCCAGGGTGTGTGTTGAAAACCAATCTAATCTTGATAAGTTAGACACTCCTAGACACTGTCTACTCCCACCAGTGTTCAATCAGTCTGGAACAAGCCTGTTTCCAAGTTAGGAATTCACTGGGCTAGGGAAAGTCACACCCTCCAGCCAGGGAAACAGGCATCCAACATTAGAGAGGCTATTTCTACTTCAGAGTAGGGAATAGGCGCCTCAGCTGTGGACTGCTTGAAGTTCATGCTGCTTCCCTAGGACACCAGTGGTAGATAGTCACTTTGTGCACTTCAGGGCATTTATTTTTTGACTAACAAAGCTTGGCACAAGCAGACTGGCCAGAGATGACTCTGCAACAACAACTTAAAGAAGAATTACAAAGGATGCAATGAAAACCAGTTGACTCTTGCCTTTTACTCTATCCCATGCTACAGGAATGAGAGAGCTTATGATGAAAGACTATAAATTTAGCACAAAAAAGGGAATACTACTGTGCACATTGTTTGGTCAGCTGTGTGATTCACTGCCACTGCAGCCAGACACTCACTTAAAAAAAAAATAAAGGTCTGAATAATTTTCCAGCAGTAGGCACTTGTAGCTAGGCCAGCTAAGATAATGAGAAGGGAAATCAAAGCTCCTGCCTCAAGACATAAAATGATTGCTTGTGTGGGGAATAGGAAGGAACTCCGCCCCAACACATACACACACATACACACACACAGCATAGCACAATTGCTAAGTGTATTATGAAGGGTTTTCATATTTGCTCTCCCCTGAAGTATTAGATATTGGTTACTGCCAGAGGCGTGATTCCAGACTAGATAGAGCAGTGGCCCAATGCTCTATGGCAAATCCCATGTAACTTGTTCTGTAATCATTTCTATGGTATCCAAATGCCTGAAAGAATCTGGACATTCTACTGGCTTGATTGGTAACAGAAGATACAAACTATTCATGTAAAATATCTTGCTGTCGTTTTAATGTCTTCAAAGTCCAATGTTCTTATTTTGAGGAAGATGAAGTATGGAAATAAGGTTCTAAACTCGAATTAAGTTGCTAAACCAAGAGCATTTAAATTATAACTCTTCATGCTACAGGTATTTAATAGGATTATTATACAAAAGAAATTGCAAGGCTTTTACTATCTGTTCTTTTAATAAATTTGAGTGATGTTAGAGGATGCTGCCGTCATCTGGTGGCACATTACTAAGAACCACCTGAAAGACCACATACAGTATGGAACTGCTTCGAAGATGAGGTGAGAGCAAATTATAACTGTAAGAAGAGCACTAACATGTAACCAAGAGCATTAGTTGCATGACTGAGACTGCCCAAGAGTCACGATACACTATACATGTTACTTCATGATTCTCCTCCCCCCTACCAGTTCAAGAGACCACTGTTACTCCATAGCACCAGATGTTACTCCCCCCACCATCCCTCTAATTAATCCAAGGTGAAACAATACAGAGATGAGGGATGAGGCGTGGTGTAAATATATATGAATCCTGAAACCGAGTAGGATAGAAAAACATTGAGGCACCATATGCCTTAAGTGCCCACCATGGTAGTAGAGACATGGGAGGTGTCTGGCAAAGCTGTGCACTAGGCTTAGAAGAAGAAGATGTATTTTTCTCCAATCCTCTGGCATATACACCTTTCTGTAGCCCTATACTCCCTCCCCATTGCTGTTCTTCCTGGTTCTTATTAGACAAATCAAACACACCCCTGACCCTCCCAGAAAAGCATGCTTGTACCTGCAAGGTTGTATGGACAATAAATGCACAGTTTACTATGATTTCATGTGCAAACAGAGTATTTCCATGTATAAATGGTCACTGAGACACTTAAAGACGACTTGAACCCATAACTGTTCATTTGCACTTGCTAATATTCAATTTATGTATGCAAATGCAGTAATTTTTCATGAAAATTAGGCATACAATTTCATCTCATTGATGTGCAAGGTTGTAGGTGTAAGGTATAGTATGCAGCTTTGTTCCAGGCCATGCTTCCTATCCGCTGGACTAAATAAAAGGCAGGTCCATAAGGGTGATGATTTACCAGATGAAACTTAAATGAGCCAGATCCTCTTAATTTTCATTGGTGGTAAATTCTCTTTCCTCTACGGTAAGTGCCTCAAAACACAACCCGTCCACTCTCATTCAGCATTGCCTGGTGAGCTGAATTCTTCCTTCTCTCAGCTGGGTATTTAGTTTGTCAGCTGTGTTTTCCTGTTTGAGTCCATATTGAGCTTACTGTATTGTCAGCCAACTGCAACATTAACACTCAGTTCTGCCTCTCCCATTTCTTTCTCTTGATTCTTTCTTGTCTTCCTTTACCCTGTTCTGAAGGTATTAAGGCACTAACAACTATTTTTTTCTACTTGGTCTTAGATTGATATTAAGTTTAGATATCTGTCTTGAAGGAAATGTTCTCAATTTTCAAAGGAAATGGCCATTATTTTTCATCCTAAGAGATCGCAACATCAAGAATAAAAACACCTTCATAAACTTCCTAGCAGTGTTGAATGTTCTAGCAGCTGCCTAACAGAAAATGGTGTCCCAATAATACAGAAACTGTGCTGCTAGAAAATGTCATTTCTAAAACTGTTGATCATTAGCTGAACATCATAGATCAGGATCTTTTTAACCAGAAGCGCTGGAATAACTTGAGAGGGTGACTAAAGCCAGTGAACACAATTTTTCCTACAATTACTGCATAATGAAACTAATTTCTTTTCACCCTGGATGCCTTTCACTTCTTGCCAGCAGCGTTAATGTAGAATATGGATGTTAATAATGAGGATAGTAAGAACTGAGCATTTTAAAATCTGAAGCCCTACTTTAATGGTGTTCAACATAGTAAGTATGCAATATAATTAGGCTTGGCAGATTCATTTTTGGTTTTGTTTTTTTTTATAATTTTGATGGATAAGATAGACGTTTAAGCTTTTTTTATTTTTATCTATTTAAATCTTCACAGCTGTGGGAAGTTATGGGGGCAGACAATAAGGAGGTCAGGCAATCATTTAAGGACAGACGTTGAGATTCAAAGAGTTGAAAGAGTTAAAGCTTTATAACTTAAAAGAATATCAACACGTCAAAATATACAAAGTAAACATCCTTCAATCAAACTAAAGCAGCATTTTTCTTACTTTGCCTATCTGTGAATTTTGATTACATTGGATGGAAATATTTTCTCTTCTGTGTGCAAACCAAGATTGACATTTTACATTTATCAATAGAAATATAATCATTCTAAGCCTAAATAATAATAATACAACTGCTCTTCACCAATTCAAAGGATGCACTTTTCTCCTCAAAGCAGCAATGTGATATCATACTGAAGATATTTAGGGCACTAGTTGGCACCTTTGTACATCCTTGTATTTAGATCATGTACTTTAAATAAGCAGAATAGTAATGCAGCTCATTCAGTTTATAAGGCCTTCTACACACTAAAAATATTCTCGTCCCTTAGGACATATCTCACTCTTTCAGCCTCCTGAGTATTCAAAAGGAGAGCAGTGACACACTGAGCAAGTTACACTCATGCTCCTAGAGCCGTGCAGCGGATGGTAATTCCATGTCATAAACATTTTTTAAGTCTGGCTTTGTTTTGAATCGGAACAAAACCCAACAATTTCAAAATATTCCATGAAAGAAAATTCCAAACAAAGATTCATTTTGGATCAATTGAAACATTGTTTCAATTTGACAGGATATTGAATTATACCACATGCACTCCTCTATCCACCCACCCCCACACAAACCCAGTTTTTTTTTCCAAAATTAAGTTTGTGAAATCAACAATTCCAGGAAGCATTTAGATTTTAACAGAACTGCATTTTTTGATGGAAAATGGCTCCATCAAAGTTTTTCCAACCAGGTCTATGTTCTCCCTTCTAAAATCACTATGTCCAATTTCTGTTCAGTTATTTTCACCTACCTCCCATTGCATTCAGTGGGCAGTGCATATGCTTTATCTGAATCAAGAACTTGACCCCTTTTTTAAAATCTGTGCATAATTTAAAACTACCCCAGGGAAGTTTTAAATGACACTCCACACACAGACATACACTAAATTATTCCCATAGGACAAGTTTGGTTATTTCTTAATAATGTCATATAGTCCTACTGTACTTCTCTCCCATCATCTCATGCATTTGCCAGTGCTTTATGTCCCAAGATATTTTGCAGTACTGGAATTATTTCATCCACTGCTGAAATGCTGCCCCTTCTGAGACAAATACCGGAACCGTTTAACTTAGGATAATTTAGGAATTTCTAAGTCTAGGAAAAACAATATCATATATAACTGAGACCTCAGGGCAAATGCAGGGATGATACAGGAAGCACCAAACGCTTACTCATCTAAAGTAAACCATCTAGGGTGGGATTTTTAAAAGTGACTTAGGAGCACAAGACTTGCAATGGAATTTGTGCTCATAAGTCAGTCTCACACTTTTGAAATCCCACCCCTTAATGCCAGTTTTACATCCTCTCCATGTGATGTCACCTACAGTGACCCTTTACCCCATACATTCAGCACTGACTGGAGGGGAAGATACTACCTATGGATCTGCCTGTGGAAGTACCAACAACACCGAGCCTTATTTCAGTGATGGTAGCTGGATCAAGGCCTAAGTGAACCTGCGCACCTGGAACTGGACCAGTAGAAGCAGAATTAGTGACTTAAGGAACAGAATTAAGACTTAAATAGGCTGGTTACAGCCCAGGACCTGTTGAAAATATCTTGTCATCCTAATACCTGAGAAGAAGGCTCATGTTGGAGTAACACAGGGATCCAATAATATGGTAGGAAAGAGCCATAAACATTTCTGTACTGAATGTACAATCCATATGCCTGGAGTTGGTGTCATCTCTATTAGAGACTGAGTTTACAGAGATTGCCTACTACAAACAATTATGCTCCACAACTGTGGAGCGAAGAGCAGCTACAGTATGAGGATGTCACCTGTAAGATTTATACTGACGTTAAATCATGAAGGTCGTAAAGAAAAAGCAAGGGAATGAGTTGTGGCTTTCAAGCAGACAAATGAATAGAGGCTCACATTAGATAACAGCTGGATCATGCTCTAACAAACCATAGCTACTCAAACACCCCACACACGCCCCTCTGCCAACTGCATGCCTGCAGCACAGAGAAGAGAACTCATATCCTCTGCTCCAGAAACACATCTGCTCCTCCTCTACTACCTCAGATTCTCCTGATCTCTAGATATTAGAGATCACTGGTAGTAGGGCTTACAGCAGATATATATTTTACAGACTCCAAGGCAACGGAAGAGGAGACAGCTACAAACCAATAATGAATGTTCATCTTCAAAATGCTTTAGACTCATCAGGGGCTGGATCCCGCGCATCCTTGTGCGATGCTCAGCACAAACTCAAGGCTGTTGCAGCACTAGTGTGAGCAGTGGCTACGTATGTGTGCAAGTAAGGGTAAAGCCTAGGTGTAATCCAGTGTGCTCAGCTTGAGCTGCGTGTGTGGAGAGTGGATTAAGAACAGATGTGTCTAGGCAGATGTTGACATAAACATGATCCTCAGCATGCAAATGAGGTTCTTATCTGATCAGAGGTTCTCTCTGGTTTTATCCTTGGTACCAGGCAGGGGTAGCTTGTTAGCCACACAGCAGCACCTTCATTAACACAGGCCTGGGTTCTCCTGCACTCTGGCCTGTTCAATGTTTTAAATTTTGTGCTAATATTTGGAAAACTCAGCCCCTCTGAAGTGCAGGATCAAGCTGCACATAATTCTTCTTCCCAGGTAAAATGTTATGTTCCCATTTTTCTGATGAGGAAGATGAGGGGTTAAGGCTCTTGCTCAAAGCCAAAGACTGTGTGGTGGACACAGGAATTCCTAGCTCCCCACCCCTGGGCTGAAGCCGTGCTGTCCAACGCATTTGAGATTTGACTTAGTCCAGCCTCAGAGGTCAGTAGTGCATGCCCAGGACATGATGTTACCCCTTTCTTACAATTTGGATTCGGAACTATTATTTTGCACAAAATAAGAATTCAGTACACAATTGTGCTCATTCCTGTCAATCTGCAGTGATCCTGCTGCAAGCAAAATAGAAAGAAATGTCTTCCCATTTTAATCATGTAGCAGAAGGAAGCACTAATGGTCTTAATCATTGGGGGAGTTAATGCAGAAACGGAAGCAAACAGCAATGTCTCTCAAAACAGGAAAGAAGCCACAGCCCTCAGTATCTTGTTTGCACAGAGATCAACTACTGATGACTACTGGGAAACATTGGCCCTCCCACATGGTAAAGAGGGTGGAGTAAGAGGGGCTGTGTGCTTTTCCCTTCCCCATGGGAAGTAGCACAAATTACCCATTACCTAGGGAGATTGTGAAATCTCTGTCATTGGAAGTTTTTAAGAGCAGGTTGCACAAACACCTGGTCAAGGATGGTCTAGATTAGGGGTGGGCAAACTTTTTGGCCCGAGGGCCACATAAGGGTTGCACAACTGTATGGAGGGCTGGGCAGGGAAGGCTGTGCCTCCCCAACCAGCCTGTCCCCCACCCCCTCCCACTTCTCACCTCCTGACTGCCCCCTTCAAAACCCCCGACCCATCCAACCCTCCCTGCTCCTTGTCCCTTGACTGCCCTCCCAGAACACCTGCCCCCTATCCAACCCCCCTGCTCCCTGTCCCCTGATTGCCCCAACCCATGTCCACACCCCTGCACCCTGACAGCCCCCCTGGGACTCCCACCCCCTATCCAACCACCCTCTGCTCCTCCTCCCCTGACCACTCCCTGGGAACCCCCACTCCTAACTACCCCCTGGGATTCCATCCCCCTGCTCCCTGTCCCCTGACTTCCATCCTGACCCCATCCACATCCCCACCCCCGACAGGCCCCACAGGACTGCCCACTCCCTTACCCAACCCCTCCCTTACCAGCAGCAGGAGCTTGCAGACGTCACGCCTGGCCAGAGCCAGTTGCGCTCCCCACACTGCCCAGTGGGAGCGGCGGGCCAGAGTGCAGCCTGGGTGGCAGCGTGGCTGCGGGGGGGACAGCAGGGGAGGGGCCAGGGACTAGGCTCCCCGGCCGTGAGCTCGGAGGCCAGGCAGGATGGTCCCACGGGCCAGATGTGGCCCACGGGCCATAGTTTGTCCACATCTAATCTAGATAATAAAGAGTCCTGCCTCAGTGCATGAGACTGGACTAGATGACCTATCGAGGTCCCTTCCAGTCGTATATTTCTATGATGAAGAGCAGGAAGACTATAACAGTTTCCTGGGTGGGGGGATGGCAGGTTAGAGATACAACAACCACCAAGAATCAGCCAACAGATGGCTGCACTTTGGGGTATTTAGTCCATAAAATGTAAAGGCACAACAAAAAAGGAAAACAGAAGGGAAGGAGGAGAAGTCCTGTCTTTGGGGATACCAGCATTTAATGATGAAAAGAAAGTCACTGAAGAGGGTTTTCTCTCTTTGGTGGTGGGGCCACGGCAAGGGTCATGCGTGTTTGGAGGTGTTAGTGTATTGTTTAAGTTAAGACTGGTAGGCTAATAGGACAGTCAGAGGAAGTACAAGTTCCATACCCAAGAGGCCATTACAGTAAGAGGTTCAGACATTAGATGATGGAATCCTGAAAAGGTGGGTGGTGGCAGAGCCCAATTAACCATCACAAAGAGCTCACCCATAAAGCAGGTGAGCAATTTCATGTACATATTCTCTGAAGCTATTTGAAATAACTAGCTTATAAACCTCAAAGCACTGGTCAAAGTCCCCAGTGTTGTGAGCACTGAGTCAGTTTCCACGTGTAGATGGGGCATAAGAGCAGACACCATAGCACAGGAGAGTCATTTCCACAGAGACTTGTAATAACTGGGCCAACAAATTTACCCTAATTGTGAGTTCAACTGTAAAAAGTGTATAAAAGTTCATAAAATGTCCCAATAAACTATAATATGTTAATAGAAAAAATACAAAAGGGATAAAGAAAAAGAGCATGTGTCTAAACAAAGACCTACTGGCATAATTCAAAGATTGTGTTAAAATCATGCTTAGTAAACAAAAAATGTGAGTCCAAAAATAAGTAAACCAAAATTGCTGTGTCAAAACTAGGTCTAATTAGCAGACAAAATAAAAAGGAGATGGGCTATTCCACCCATGACTCCCTTTTTTGAGTCCTTAGAGAGATTTGTGTGGGGGAAGACAGAAGAACAGATTAAGCTACTGACGGAAGCTTTACTAGCATGGGTGCTACCCCTACTGTTTCCTGGGCCCCAGGCCTTTGTCATCCTGATCCTGAGACATGTCCTGACCAGACCAGGCCAGAAAGATGTATGATAACATCGTCACTCCTACCAGCTCCAGCTGAATCCCAACCACCGCCTAAAATGAAACAGGATCAGACTTTAACAGCTCCAGCTCATCTCAACTAACTTCTGTCCTTTTGGGTAAAAAGTTACCACCATCTAAAATACTGTCAAACAAGGGTGTTTTCCCTTCTTAAAATGATTTCCAGCTAAAGGAAAAGGGAAGAAGAAATGTTGTTTTAATGAAAGCCTTATTTAATAGTTTACATTTTAAATGCTTTAACTGTTTTTCCTTCTTTTATCTTTCATAAAAAAAGTTTAAAGAATTTTTAATAGTGTTTGCCATAGTACTAAGCAGGCTGAAGTCTGTATACCAAGCTCCAAACCCTTTTTAATACTGTTAAATACAGACAGTAACTGAGTTATATTAACACCTTTATCTCACTTATTTCCTCTAAACTGGGGGTTCTCAACCTTTTTCTTTCTGAGTCCCTATCCCTGCCCCCCATGCTCTAAAAACTCCATGGCCCACCAGTGCCACAACTACTGTTTCTCTACATTCACAAGCCAGGGATGGGGTTATGGGGTAGCAAGCAGGACAACTGCCCCGGTCGAAGTTGCTCAGGCTCTGTCTTCAGTCCTGGCTGGCAGGGTACCAGGCTTCAGCACTGCATGATAGGGCTTCGGCTTTTGCCCTGGGCCCCAGTGATTCTAATGCCAGCCCTGCTTGGTGGATCCCCTGAAATCTGCTTGCAGCCCCCCTAGAGGGCCCCAGACCTCTGGCTGGGAGCAACTGATCTAAATTAATACAATACACTAACTTCCTGGTCAGTCAAAATGCAGCTTAGGGTGACCAGATGCCCCGATTTTATAAGGATAGTCCCATTTTTTGGGTCTTTTTCTTATATAGGTGCCTATTACCCCCCACCTGCTGTCCCAATTTTTCACATTTGCTGTCTGGTCACTCTACACAGTGCTCATTGTTATAAGTTTATGCAGCATCAATGTTAGTGGCATTTGCCATCCCTGCTGGAAGATTTTGCTTCTAGTGGCTTAACATACCACCTTATTAGAGGCACTTGTACTAATTGGACATGGTAGAGACAATGCCTAGTTTAGACAAAGCTTCATCCCAGGTCCCACAAATGAAACTAAAGCCATCTACAGCCAGTAGCTTACTTAACTCTGGCTGTTCTACATTCAGAGCAGGGGAGCAGGCTGCAGCTGCTATTCTGTCTGTCTGCCCTCTGTCTCCCCCTCGCCCACACACAAACACACCCTTTCACTTCACTTTAGAAGCTAATTGGAGGGTGGACAGGTCAGAACAGATGTACATTTTAACCCTCTCTGTTCTGCAACCATTTAATGTAGGTCATTTGGATGCTGCTCCTACTAAATGCCCAATAAAACCATGAGGACTTGGGAGCCTGAGGGAAATGTTGCTCCCAACACACAGTTTCCATGGCACTGCCAAGGCCTTTAGGCTGAAGCCTTGCTATCTGAGTTCTCTCTTCCAACTATCAGAGAATAAACTTGCTTTCTGCAATCTTCATGGTTGTCTCTTACTCCTTTGAACAATTCCTTTCCATGAGGGTCCCATGCCTTTTCCGCATTTTTGTTATCGTTAGCAGTATGCTAGCACCTTCAAGCCCTAGCAAACACTGAGGCCCTATTGTGCTGTGGGAGTACACAGGACACAGTTCCTACTCTGAAGAGCTTACACAAGCTAAGTATTAGGCTTAAGGGACAACGTCAGAAGCATTCCAAGTCCCTCACTCCCACCACCTGTCCACTTCTTTATGCCCCCACCTCTCAGCACTTCAGAGTTGATACAAATAGAATGGTCAGAATACAAAAAATATGAACTAAGTGAAAAATTAGGGAAAGAGAGGGAGCAGATTTTTGCACTTACAGCATTTCTGGGAATATTTCTCATAAATCGTCTCCTAAGACACCCATAATCTGTCTTCCTATAAAATCACAGCAGCTGATCAGGTGAATACAAGTGAGTGTATGAAAATACACTATAGCCATCAAAACTTACCTTATGACCTTCATCTGTCCCCCCACCTTACCCCATGCTGACACAAATTGTTTGTGCTAAGCAAAATACATTCTTTATGGCACAAAATTCTTTGTACTCGGGAAAGCGACCTCTCTCCCAGCCTTGTATCCCCTTTATAGTAAGAGGATAAAGCCTTTGTACACTTATCTCAGAATGATTAACATGGGAGCAAGAAGCAAGTTAGTTAAAAGTAAATGTAGCTACTCTTTCATCCAAATCCATGTTTTCTCAGGAAGATTTTACATCTGGAAAGAGAAACCTGTGTCACTCCCAAAGCTTTCCCCTTTTTTTCCTGTGACAATTTTTTACTTGTAGATGTGGGAACTGTATCACCATGGATGGAGAGAAGAAGTGGGGCATGATTTTTTTCCTTTCCTTTGATATGAACAAAAATTAAAGAAAGACGCTAAGAAGTTGTGAGAGGGAAACCAGAATTAAAAAAAAAAAAAGCAAATGCAATGCTATTTTTGTATGCTATTGCATGAACCAACAGTGGCATCCAGTGGTATATTTCCGTAGAAGAATATTGCATAAAAATATCACTAATCATGCCATGCATGAGAATATTCTATGGAGCAAATTTTCCAAAACTGTTTTTCCAGTATGCACTCACTTTTGGACACAGTCATACATAGGTGCTGGGAACTAGGGGTGCTCCTGCACCCCTAGCTTATACAGAGTTTGCAGTTTGGTTCAATGGCTCTCAGCACCCCCACTATACAAATTGTTCTAGCACCCATGCAGTCATTAGCACCAGGAAAAGAGTGTGTGTCAGCAGACTTAATATGTGCATCTGTTAGCTAGTTAGAAAGCTATTTACACCAATACTTAAACCTGCCTCACTGCAGGGGACTGGACTAGGTGACTACTGAGGTCCCTTCCAATCCTATATTTCTATGATTCCCATGCAAATTTGGTCTTGCACAAATTAGCGTGCATTTAAAATTATCTTTGCAAGTTTGGAAGCTAGGTTGAGGCACCTTTGACATTTATGTGCAAACTGGCTGATGTTAGAGTTGAACATTTTCTTGGGTTATTTATTTTCAGAAATTTGAAACCCTGCTGTCTGAGTTCTCTCTTCCAGCTATCAGAGAATAAACTTGCTTTTTGAGGTCTTTAAGGCTGTCTCCTGGCCCTTCCGTTGTTTTTGGACTAAAGTCCACAAGATGGCAGCAGATACATTTCCAGGTCTGTACTGTTCAGTTAGGCCCTCTTGGGGTTACTGTCCTGTCTCTTGATCATTTAGTGCAGGGGTTCTCAGGACACATTTTTTAGTGGCCTCAGAGTGTGGCCACCAACTCTTTCTGGTAGCTGCTCTCACACTTCCTCCTAAAATACTTAATTAGCTTTAGGAAAAACAAATAAATATGCACACACACATGTCCAAATCATTGTAATTTATTTATTGCTAAATAGTAAGTCTGTTGTGAAAAGTGATATTAACAAACACACAAGTATCACCTTACACAGCAGACTTACTCAGCCCTAACAAGCCTAGGGACAAATTAAGCCCCTGATAGGGGGTTGAGAGCGGCAGCAGGGGCCAGGGACAATGGACATGGGGGGGTGCCAGGGAAGCAGCAGGGGGCTGGAGCCTGAAGCCCTATGGCCAGGGGACAGGGGCCTGGGGATGGAGCCCAAAACCATGTGGCTGGAGCCTGGGACCTGCCGCCGTGCAGCCCGAGCCTGGGGATTAAGCCCAAAGCCCCACAGCCAGAGCCTACCACCCTACCACTCCAGAGCTGAACCGCAAAGCCTGAGCCCCACTACCCCTGGGAAGGTGGAGAAATCATAGGCTGCCTGCTCCTCCAGTGTTGTGCCCCAGGTGTCTCCAGAGGGGGGCAGGGCCCAACCCCTGCTGGTGGCCCCAGCAACCAACTCCAAGGCGGTTCATCCAGGAGGAACAGGGAGGGGCGGGGCTGCTACTTTGCCCCCTCAATCACAGTCCAGGAGGTTGTGGCCGCAAGAAAAGCCCCTGGTGGCTACATGCAGCCATTGTTGCCACATCTGAGAAATGCTGATTTTAGTAACAGTAAATCAACTGTTATATCAGGAACATACTTAGATGCAGTTAACAGTTTGAACATACATTTCTATATATCGTTATGTGAACACACATCATTTTTGCTTCCCTTTTATCATTGCCAAAACAGGGAACAGAACCAACATTAAAAGTTACATTAGTCTTGCATATGGATTTTTTTTTTTATAAATGCAGATTTTCAGGACTATGAACTCACACTTGAAATAAGACACCAGCCAAAAAGGTTTCCGTGACAGTATCAATAACATAAACAGGTATTTGTGAAGCTTTACTCAGCTATCATCATTATAGACGGAATAGGAGAGGGAGCAGTGTCTAGTGTTTAAAACAGAACAGAGAACCAAGACCACATGTCCGGTTCCCACTTTAGCCAGTGACTCACTATGTTTTCTTTGGGCTGGTCAATCAGTTTACTTCTGTGCCTGAGTTCCTTCAACTGTAAAATGATCATTCCTACTTTACAGGTATATTGAGGCTTCATTAATGTTTGTAAAGTGCTTTGTAATTACACAGCACCTTTAAGGTTCTCAAAGTATTCATGTCAGCCAATTATACAATGAGAGAGGGAACTGTTTACTAAGTAAATTGGCATAAATTAATTTCATATGTTGCTCTTGTGCCAGAGGCAAAGAACAGTAAAAAGGACCAGGTTCAAGAGCACTTGATATATAGATTATATTTATGGGAGTCTTTCTAAATAAAGGAAATGCTTGTCTTGAGCCCCCACCTAGAAGCGTATTCACACTTTTGGATTCTAGGAAGTTAAAACTAAACCCCTTGGTCATCTTTACCAGTGTTCCTAACCCATTAAGCCACCCTCAGGAGTCTTTGGGAACCTAATTACTAGCTACCTTTTATCTGAGAACCTGCTTATATATCTTATCTAGGGAAGGAAAGGAAAAAGCAATTATTTTAGTAAGAAATTGAGGCCTGATCTATACTCAGTATTTGTTCTGGTGTAGCTATGTCCATTAGGGGTATGGTTTTTTACTGATACACCAGAACAATCCGTCGTGTGGCTGCCTCTGTATAACTTAATCACCTTCATATATAGGAATAAGTTGTAACAGTATAACTGTGCCCACACTAGAAGACTGTACAGCTAACTATACCAGTACAGTTACAGTGGTATAACTTGTGTGTATAGACAAGGCTCGAGAAAAAAACTATGTATGTGAGCTATTGAACACACTGCAGTCTTTATTATTCATTGAGGCCTCCAAATCAATACCTGCCTCAACCTCACTCATTAATCCGGTTCAACAGCATTGTAGTCAAATGTTGGAGAAAGGAGGTGGATGGCTTCATAACCACTACTTAACCAGGTGTGTCCCTGTATAGTGCTGCCAGCTCCAGTAGGACACTTGAATCTGTTTCTGAAGTGGAGTCCAATACTCTGAGTTGGAGCTTCACATCAGCTGGGAGATCAGCACAACTTAAAAACTTTCACTCTCATCTACTTTGGCTTGAGCTACCTAACCTGAGCCCGCTGACAATCAGAACAGGATGGCCCACTTTCCCTGTAGCAATCCTTTTAATGTTGTCATAGCCAATTTAACAAAGAAATTCCAAATAAAGTTTATTAAACTATATTGAAGCAAATGACAGGTATGTGAATTTAGCTTGCTAGTTACTAAATGTGCCTTCTGTTCCCTCCATTTCTCCTACAAGGGGAGCAACAGAGCTTCTGTGACCTTGCATTTATATATACCAGTCCTAACCTGTAGAGCTTAGAAAAGGCGGAAACTGATCTTCAAGACAACATCTTCCACAACAGATGCTGAAGCTTGATTTCCAAGGAGCAAATCAAATTGAGAACAAGAACATTGAGATAAAAATCCCACTGAAACATTTATTTCCAAGATACCAACTCTCCCCACCAATATCTTATATCTTCCCCTGACAGGTAGAAGCAGACTTCTACAAAACATTTTCCATCAAAAGCAAGTTTCCTATTCTACACTGCAGGTTAAACCAAAGAGCAGGCCAGATGTGCCTCACCCTCCACCCGCAGCAGCTACCTCTTTAACAGTCATGGTCCTTCCCAAGCAGCAAAACCGATCACTCAGCTACATCGCTATTTGCATAATAGCAGTGCCTCGACTGAGGCCCTGGTTCGTAGCATACTTTCAGACAGTAAGAGACAGGCCTTGCACTGCACATGATACTGTCTACATAGACAAGACAAAGACTGGGAGAATAATGCTTCTAGTTTACAGAGGGGGCAACTGAGGAACAGATCGATTAAGTAACATAGCCATGGTCACCCTGAAAGTCTGTGCTGGAGCAGGGAATTGAACCCAGATCTCCTGAGTCCCAGTCCAGGTCCTTAGCCACAACAAGGCCAGCCTTCATCATTGGCTTTATCTGTGCACCTGTATAGGGCTGCCAATCATCTGCCATCTGGAGTGACACTCACATCTGGCAACCTATTCAAGCCCTGGTGCATTTGGCAGGGCTGCAGACAGACAGCTGCACTTGCTCCTCCTGTGCAAGGAGGGCAACATTGGTGCATTGTTCCAAGCAGCTAGGTGGCTGCTGCTCCCCCTGCTGGCACTGACCAGCATGGAGGCTGGGCACCAGGGAGGAAGCAGTGGCAGAACAGGGAGCAGCTACTGGCAGCAAGGCAAGGAGATTGGGGGCAGGAAAAAATAGGGGCACTGCCCCTCAAATCCCCAGCAATTCCTACTCGCCCACAATAACCCTCCCCCTGCTGCAACCACCAGCAGGGTCCTTCCCCCCGTCTAACAAATCCTCTTCAAGATTCTCCCTCCAACAACAACCTCTCCCACTTCCAATACCTCATTTCCCACAGACCCCCCTTCCTGGCTTCTGAGGTGTTCAGGAAACAGGCTCCTGCCTCCCCAACACCTGCTGATCGAGGAACCCGAGCAGGAGATCGGTGACACTGCTGCTAACAAGATGTGTTGCACATGCAGCTGCTCAAACTCTGTCAATCTAGGTATAACAGAAAGCAAACAGGAAGTTTGAATGTCATGTTTTTCACAACTATTTCTTGTCAATTTGACCATGGGAACATAAGTTAGCAGACAGGCAAACAAACACTTGCTGAGGATACAGTATCAATAACCTAAAGGAAAAATGGTGCATTTAAACTCCCAGTGTTGTGTATGCAACAAAAATGAAGTATGAGCACCAGAGAGATTTAGGAGCACACGTCCTATTAAAAGCCTATAGGACTTGTACATCTAAGGCACATATGCGCTTTTAAAAATCCCAATGTAAGAGGAAGGGTAAGGGTATTTACCAGAGATGGGCTCGACCTAGAAAGTATAATTTGGCCCATATTGGCTCATAGGATAATGCAATGAACAACAGAAAAGTGATTAATGGGAAAATCTTAAAATATCAAGGAATTAATAATACCATGTGGAGAGAAGACAACACAAGGATCAGATAAGCGATTTTATAGCAGTGGTGTAAGTGACTCACCTTGCTTTTTCATTAGTTTTTCTACCTGCTCTTGGCTGTTAAGAAGCTCCCTCAAGCTCTGCATATAACAATTTGAAAAGGCCACAAAGCTGCATTCATTGGGAATTTCTTCTTCAGAGTATTTTTTACTTTTAGAGACTTTGGCTCCAAGCCTATTTTGGTTTCAAGGGGAGTTTTGCTGGCATAAAGACTGCACGATCTTTTATCTGAGGAGTTTAAAGACACTAACCAATGGGCAACTAATCTCCCCACCTCTTTTTTCTGTAGGGATCCTGCTCTTTCTTTTTTCCACCCTTCCATTCTCCACCAGTCAAGGGTATTACTGTGCTAAATGCAGAAGTGCGCACTGGCGTGTTTATCCAACATGCTCTAAAACAGGAATATATATTCATCAAATATCAGATAATCTGAACATTTTACACAGGGCCGTCCTTAGGATTTATGGGGCCCTACGCAGTATTATTAAACTGGTGCCCCTATGCCGGATGGCAGCCCAAGCTCACAGCCTCGTGGGGGAGGGGGAGGAGGGACTTGATAGCAAAGGATAATGAGATGCCCAGCCTGCCTCATGGTGGCGGAGAGTCACAGTTCCCCGCAGAGACTTCCATGCACTCTCCCTCATGCAGAATGGACATGAAGAAAGTACCTAATTAAAAGCACTAAAATTTGGGAATAAAAAATGTCAGTCACAGGTTTTTTGATATGCCCTGAAGTTTGTCAGAGATTTATTTGCAAAAACTTCATAGTAAGGGTGAGTCAGCTGTCCTGCTGAATACAACATTACATATAATGGAATACATGATGCAGCTCTTCTCTGTTTTACATTTTCTTCATCAGTATTTCTAAGTTGAATTTATATTTTAAATGTACTCAAATCTTAAGCCAGCATTCCAGATTACTACATATTTAACTCACTGAAACAAAGACATTCTTTTAAATTAATCAGAGAGGTTTAGTGTGTTCATAACAATGTTCATTGCTTTTAGAAAAAGGGAACAGTAATTTACTTTGTGTGATCTCCATAACAAGAGACATGGTTATGAAATTTCACCAACTTTAAAAAAATATGTTTCCAAAGATTTTAGGTATAACAAGGATTTTGTCTTACTAAGGTACTGATTTTGCTGGAGGGTTCTTTTAAAACTAGTTTGTCGGATAGTCAGAAGTAAAGAAAGGGAACTCTTTGTCCAGCTATCTGGAAGGGAAGGACTGTTGTCCCTTTAAGGGCTCTCTTCAATGGGGTGTGGGGGGAGAGGTGGTGAAGGGATGGACAGAAAGGACAGGAAGACTTGGAAGCACTTTTTTTTTTTAACTATAATAATTAAAATGTGTATTTTAGATAAGGGAGGTCTTTTGAAGGATTTATTTAAAAAACTATGTCTGAAGATCCACACATTTAAGGCTAAAGATGATTGTGCATCTAAAACTCTGTGCAAGCATTTTTTAGAAATGTGATTTTATAATCTTCATCAGCTCACTAATGAAATATTTTTAAAGCAAATTTTAAACTAAGGTCCTGTAGACTGACATGTTCTGTGTAAATATTACATTAATGCACAACTGTTTTTGTCAGTAAGGTCAGAAACTGACAGTATACAAATGTATTTGGGCATAAGCTTTCGTGGACATCTGATGAAATGGGTTCTAGTCCACAAAAGCTTATGCCCAAATAATTTGTTAGTCTTTGAGGTGACACAAGGACTCCTCCTTGTTTTTGCTGATACAGACTAACAGGACTACCACTCTGAAACCTGTCAGTATATACCTTGGGGTTGGCAAATGCCTGTTAAATGGCTTTATTACCCCTTGAATGTCTCTTTAACAGTTTCAATGTTGTGCTAATAGGTCTGGCAGGCTGGAGGTTTTTTCATTTTTAACTACTAGATTCCCTCCCAAGGAAGACTCACCAGGCTAGAGCAGCCATCTGTGGGAGCCTGCAGGAAGGGTCAGAACAGGGATAGGAAAACAAGCGGTGGACACTAAGACCCAGTGGTGTCCCAAATTTTCAGGTGCCCTACACAGCTGCCTATATTGCCTATGCTTAAGGACGGCCCTGATTTTACATTTTCTTAGTTTGGAAGCATAAGGCAATGCCATTTCAGAGACTGCTGTTCGTTAGTATATCTGGTGCCATACCTTCCAACATAAGATAGGTATTAGTTGAAAGAGAGACCAGGGTGCTTCCAAGAGGCACTGCTTATTCAATAGGTACCACTCCTTCCTTTGAGCCAGCACCTCTCATCATATAGGGGTTCTCGGGACAAATTATTTGGTGGCATCAGAGTGCAGCCACCAACTCTTGCTGGTGGCCACTCTCACACTTTCCTAAAATACCTAATTAGCTTTAGGAAAAACCAATAAATATGCACATATACATGTCCAAATCATTGTAATTTATGTATTGCTAGCTAGTAAGTCTGCTCTAAAAAGTGATATTTGTTAATATTACTTTTTACAAGTATCACTTTTCACAGCAAACTTGCTCATCCCCAGCAAACTTGGGGACAAATTAAGCCCTGGATGGAGGAGGCAGAGGGGGTCGGGGCAATGGGGTGGCTGGGGCAGACTGTGGGGGGATGGAGCCTGAAGCCTCACAGCCAGGGGGCGGGGCCCGGGGACAGACCCCAAAGCCACATGGCCAGAGCCTGGGGCCTGCCGCCATGCACGCAAAGCCCCATGGTCAGAGTTTGCCACACCGCTACTGCAGGGCTGAAGCCCAAAGCCTGGGAAGGTGGGAAACTCACCGGCTGCCTGTTCCTTCAGTATTGTGCCTCAGGTGTCTCCAGAAGGGGGCAGGCCCCAATCTCTGCTGGTGGCCCCAGCAACCAACACCAAGATGGTGCATCCAGAAGCAACAGAGGGGGAAGGGACCACTGCTTTGCCCCCCCAACGCCCACTGTCCAGGAGGCTGTTGCCACAAGAAAAGCCCCTGGTGGCCGCATGCAGCCACAGTGACTGCATTTGAGAAAAACATAGGTGGTACTTTGCTGCAGGTGATGTTTTTAAAGAAAGCTAAGGTCCTGGTCATTTGTCATCCTTTAGACTCTATGGTACTTTTCACAAGAGTAAGTAATGATGTTAACCCTGATGTCCTGACCAGATTATATTGCATTATAACTGCTCTAAAAACAAGTTAGAAAGTGTAAAGTAATTTCTACTTTTGTCCTAAACCATTGTGAACTGTTACATATCTGAGGTGGCTGAATTCTGTATCTCATGTGGTGTTTTGAGACTTAAAGTTTGTAAGGGCTTTTAAGATCCTTGGGAAAAAAAGATACTACAGAAGTTTTATTTATCAGAATATTTTTCCACCATTCATTAAGAATATATTAATATTTCCATATTTTATTAGCTAGGACAATATGAATTAGGGGCTGGAAGGGAGAAATCTCACATCAACTTCATTGCTAAAATACTGATATTTATGCTTAAGGCATGATATTCAAAAGTGTAAATTTCAAATTTTACAAGCAATCCCTGCTTATTGTTTGCAGAACTCCTGCATGCCAATAAGATTATCTTTCCACCAGATGTCACACTTCCCTTTTATTTCTTGCCAGTTTTTACGTGGAATTAACTTCAGATCACATTAACAGAATTTTTTTTTTAAAGCACACAAACATCTATGTACAATCATTCTCAATTTATTCATCTGTTACTGCAAACTTCACGAATAAATTCTCAGATATCAGTCACTCTAATTTGGCAGTCGTTATAAACCTTAAGGTAGACATTAGAAGGTATTTTTATACTGCATACCTCGATCCCCAGCCTAATTTAAATAGGAGCTATTGAACTGTATCACAACCAGAAAAGCAATTTCATATTTCCAGCATCCTGACGTTCTAAACTTATAGCTGGGTATCAAGTCATTTGAATTAATTTGCATTCTGATCCTTTAGACAGTTTGTTTCCAAGGATCCTTAAATATAAGTGTGAATGGGAAATCAGAAGAGCCAAAACTCCCTCCCTTAATCCCTCACCCGCTACTGACATACTATAGTTAAGGCCCATATTTCTTAGTGGTTTTATTTTCAGCTAGATACACAATATTTATTCCATAGCAGGAGGAATTTAATTATTCAGTGCTTATTAATCAAGAGCCTGCCATGAGTGCAAGGGACTGGACTAGATGACCTCTCAAGGTCCCTTCCAGTCCTATGAGTCTATGGATCAGGGATAACATTTTTAAAACTGAGTACCTAAATCCTTATTTAAGCACCTACATAAGTGGTGTGATTTTCAAAAGATGGAAGACAGTGTTTTTGTGTTCAGTTTGTTTTAAGTCAATGAAATGTTTGTGATTTATACCTGTGTAACAGACCGGAACTAGGTCCAATATTCCTATTATCCCATGTATTGGAAGATTTAGCCATTTTCAAAATCTTTTCATGCTTTCCCTGCAAAAGTAATCAGTATCTCTAGAAAAAGTCTGTAGCCAGCCTTTTTTCTATTTTTAATAAAAAATGTCTAATATGCTAAAAATTAATCCACATGTAGCACTAATTTGAATATCCAACACACTACCTCATTGTCTCAGCTTCAGACAGACAAATGTGCTGTTAATATTCCACTACAAAGGTTTAGTTTATAACTTGATATAATTTCTTTCCTGTTCTTTGACAATGACCTATTTTTAGACACACATCACACTGAACGGGTATGTCATTTGATAGAAAGCCATCCTGAAGATTCAAGTCTGTCATAAATAAATATGAAAGACAAACCGGTACATACAAGTTGCCTCTGAGACCTGCTTTCAAGTCCATTCCAGAATACAGTGAATGAAGATAATTTCAAATGAACGTCTGCTGGTCTCTGCCATGTTTCTTCTCTAAGAATTGAACATCACAAAACAGCTGAGTATTTCCAAACAGACAGCCCTTAAAAGGTAGGGAAGGAGGAAGACAGCAAGAGAATGTTCCACTAACCAGGTGCCAACACTTTCCCACCTACCTCTCTCCATCTCTAAGAGGTTCAGGTGTCACCAGGGCACATGAAACGTCATGGGATTCACTTATTACTTTCTTTGCTAATTCTGCAGAAAGGAGAAGTTATTATTTAGTTAGTTAACATCAGATGCAAGACAGACTGCATAAGAAAGATTTTTTTTAATAAATATGGAGCAGATTTCATTACTCTACATAATAAGTTTTATCACTGAGCAGTGGTAAGACAGACCTCCTAACAAAATGAATTGTGCAGATATTGGCTGTTTGCTCCATGAAGGGCTTGTTTCCACCTTGTCAGATGACTTCTGACGCCATATTGCCAGAGGAATGGGGAGTTTTGACCTCTAAAAGGTAATCTTCTGTCTGTTTAGAAATGTAACATTTTTCATATTGAAAGGTTTTATATAGTATCTAACTTTCTGCTCTATAAACAGCATACCCAAACCTCGAATACAATAGAGCTAAAATTAATGACAGCTTTGTGATTAATGTTGTAAATATTTACATATCAGGAAGTTATCACTGCATTACCATGATCACCGGTGCATAAGAAAAATTCATGGGCTAAATTCTAGCACTGAGTTTATTGGGGATGCACAAGGGTGTATGTCAGGCCAGAGGTTGGCTCACAAGGTCCTGGATGTTCAGGTAGAAGTTACGTACAGGATCACTAAATCCATCCCTGTGCAAGTATAGCTTATAGTTCCCCTTAATAATCTCATACTATGGGTGATAATGTGTTTAGTACTCACCTGATATCTCCTCCCTAGATTATTTAATAAAGGCAAGTTTTCTTTCTAATGAGTTAAACTTTAGGGCATATTCACCACAGACCAGACCCTGGGAATAACAGCTCAACTGAAAGAAGAATTATTGAGCAAAAGGCTGAATCTATATTGTAAATAGAAATATTTCGACCTTTTACAGACATGTCTGATTTGTACAGACTAATATTTTATTAAGCACATGAATCTAACAGGAAAAACAAATTAATATTTTCATGGCAGTAGCTCCCCTTGGTATCCAAAGCTGGCAATAGGTTTTGGCCCTAAAAAATGTCACTTCTGATATAAAAGAATAGTTACAAATGATCTGTGTACAGCATCTTTCATTTCAATTCACACATCACATATATATTCACCCCATATTATAGCTGTGCATTGAGAGATTAAGGATTAAATAACTTTTATCCAAAAAGAATTTTTCTGATTATGAGATGGTGAAAAAATTAGGGCTCCTGGAACTTCTACATCTGCAAAATCCATTGCTATTTATGAACTTCAAACAGGTGCATCGTTGCCTCACTAAGATGGAAATCAGAGACAATACACTGCAATTAGTGGGTCAATGGCAGGAAGCCTTGCCAAGGCAGGCAGTTGTTCCTGGCAAATTAAACCTTAATGGCAAAGTTAGTGCCATCCAATATATTCATAAAGGCCCCTTAGCATCTAGATACCAAATACATCATTAACATACAAATATAACTATTCAGAATGGACTCTGCTCTTACCACCCAAGGATTTGGATGTTTAAACATGGATCTCCCCATCGAACTATTGACCAAATGTGGCAAGGATCCTGCCAAACCTTTTGGCTTGACAGCAGTTCTGAAGGGGCATTTGTATTAGCTCATTTAAATATGCAATGCAGCAGTTCAGTACCCCAATAAAGACTGGTGCTGTGATGGAAGTATTTCAAAGAGTGCCTGGAACTGAAGATGTCTTACCTTAGACATGAAGCCAAGATGCACTTGAGCAATGTCTTCCTCACAGGGAAGAAGCCTTCTGATGAGACAAGCAGCAAAACTGGATGACCACTGATGTCGGTTCCTGAAAAAGGTACAAACCAACCATGAAACATAATCAGCACTCACTGAGACTGCCTTTGTAAAGGAGAACGTGAGAAGTTTCAATTACTGAATTATAGCTAAACCTCCCTCATGTTCTCTTTAGTAGTTATTGTTTTCTACCAAAAGCACAAGACAATCTTAAATCATTAAATAAGTATTTTCATCGAGATAGAAGACAGCCACTTTTAACAATTCAGTCAGCTATTCAGTATCATCTTCAGGCTGGTGTGAAATTAGCACATTGCAGTATTTTCAATGAGAGGTGTTCCTGGAGCGCATCAGCCAGCATGGAATAGATTGTGCTTTTGTGAAAGAAAGATACCAAAAATCAAGACACTGTGGTTGCAGTAAAACCTTAGTACCTTTTGGATTGAAACAAAGGTATGATGAGAAAGATGGCTCATGCCATCTCTCTCCTGTTCTGGACAGGAGTCCCATTTGAAGAGCTTATCGGCCACTATCCATCTGGTTGCTCTACATCCAGAGGGCATAAGTGCATTCTAACAGGTTCTGGGGGCAATATTCATGTTGCTGTTTAAAAACAGAAATTTTCCATTGTATTGGATAGTGATGCATTTCCTTCATCCTAATGCTTTGGATAAACACTTTAAGGAACATGATAATTCAAATTGTACATGACGAAGAGAACTGCAGCTGTGTTATCTATACAGTTTTATTTTAAAAAAAAAGCATCTTGCCAAATTGGAGAGAAGAATTTTGGGGTGGGTGAAGTGGTTGCGGTGCCTTGTTCTGAAATAGAGAAATACAAAATACACAGTGTTTGTAATGTGAGTGCCACTTAATTCGTGTTTTGAATAACTCTTTATTTTCTTTTATTTACTATTTAATCTTTTATCATCCAGATGGGGGAGAGGAAGAGAAACACTATTTCATCACTCATTTAAAATCAGATCATATTTTTGAAGCACCTAAACAAATAGCCATCTGAATTCATGATTCCAGACACTTTGATTAAACATCTATTTCTGGAAATCCAAGTGTCAGTACTACTTGCAAAGCACTCCTGAGAAATTCAACTGTTAAAAAAGGCTTGCCATACTTTGCAATGCGGCGTGAAATTTGGGAGCTTACTGCTATCAAGGTGATTGAGTTTCTTTCGCTATTATACATGCTAAATCCAATTCCCAAACTAAGTATTCTTCTGGATCTAACTTTTGATAGAAACCAAAATATATTATTAATCTCAAAATGGAATTAACTCAAAAGATTCAGAAAACCTCTTAACATTAGCCCAGTCTGCACAACTTTACAGTAATTCATACCCACTCTACAGCCCTTTTCATCCAGTTAAAAGGTTACTTTACCAGACTAACATTAGTGTTAAGTGAGAACCAGGCTGAGTCACTATAAACATGGCTATCCATCACTCTTTCAATACCCTGCCTCTATTGCCTGAGAATTTAATTTTTAATTATGATGATAATTTTCCAACATAATACACAGTATACTTGTGTCTCTATTTTGAGATTAAACAAAAATTAGTTACCATAACATGCAATACCCAACAATATACACTAAGGGCAGACCTACACTACCACTTAAGTCGATCTAATGTACCTTGCTCAAAAGTGTGAAAACAACGCCCACTGAGCGATGCAAGTTACACTGACCTAAATGCTATCCACACCAGCACTATGTCGGCAGGAGATGCTCTCCCACTGACATAGCTTCTGCCTCTCACAGAGGTGGAGTAATTATGCCGACGGGGGAAGCACTCTTCCATCGGCATACAGCATCTTCACCAGACATGCTGCACCAAGTGTAGTCCTTCTAGTGTAGACCTGCCCTAAGTTCATTCACTTTCTATCTTTATCAACAATGGTTAACATTTAGAACATGGGCTGAGGCAGAACCTAATCACATCACCTGGACATTCAGGGCTTTAGGCCCACTATAAACTCTTATAACCAAGTCAGTGGACTACGGTGCTGTAATGAGGTCTCCTGACAATTATATTTGCAGTGTAGATGGGCCCTTATTCATTATTGTCTGGAGTCTATTTATAACCTCTTCCAGTATGAAAATTAGGAACTAGAGGTGAAACCATCCCTAATGCAGAATTAATGACATTAATATAATGGGAGGATGAGTAGTTGGCATATGGGGGACAAGGTGGATGAGATAATATCTTTTATTGAATCAACTTCAGTTGGTGCAAGAGACAAGATTCCAAGCTAAACAGAGCTCTTCTTCAGGTATATAATGAGGATTATTAAATAACACAAAATGGTTTCCAATTAGTTGAACCTTAAGATGTAGTTTGGCTGCTCTTAAGTATTAATGAGAATGCACAAGAAATACTGTAAGTTAATCTGTATGTTGTTACAGATGTAGAAAGTAGAGCTTTATCTAGGGGTATTATTACAAATAAGAAACACTGCCCTCCTGAAGGGCCATGCTTAGTGCCACTGAACAGCTAGGACCCTGGGCAAAAGGAAAATACCCCTTCCCAGCCAGGACTTTTGTGAGTCACTATTCAAGTGTTACAGTACAATATTCCTCCTTATACAGTTAGCAGATAGTTTAATATATACATCATAAGCCAGTCTGAGATACACCTGACTGCACACACACTGCACAATCTCATGAGCCTTCTCCTCTCCCCTAATGATAAAGAAGCTTTCTCCTGTAATGGTTATAAGGGTAACAAGGTCAACCTGCTCTGACTAGCACAGACCCTCACCCCAGACAAGCTTTGGAAGAAGAAACTCCTGGCCAGACCATCTTCAGGAGCACCACTCCTGGGGCCCACAAGAACCATCTACGATCCTGATTCAAAACCAAACCCCAGAGGTCTCCTGGGAGCAGCAGCTGGTTTCCTAGGCAACCACTGGTAGCCTGAAAACATTCTTGTATCATTTACACAGCTGATGGGGGAAGGGAGGGGCGCTACCTCAGTGGAAAAATTGGGATAAGGGGATACCTCTGGCCCAAAAGGGTTTCCTCATTGAGCCTCCAAAGGTACCTCTCATCACAAAAGCATTTAATTCTTACAAGACTGATACAGTGTTGCAGACATTTCTACACAGCTGTAAGCAAGGAAAGTCTAAAAGGCTCTGCTGTGAGTAACATGGACAGCCTTTGTTGTTACACTTTCTGTATAAGCTATTTGTACAATGAGATACCAAGCTCTTCCTTCTGTCTTGTTCTTCCACTTGTTCACCAAGTCCCATATTTTAAAACAAGAATAAGAAAAGGGAGTCACAACACTTGCATTATTCATATCCTGAATGTTATTTACAAAACCACCACCAAAATAAGAACCATTGCCTTGTTAGTCATTGAAAACATTTTTCTCAGGAGCAATTCAAGATTCATTTAAACTGTGTTTGGTAATTCACTTTTTAGAAGGAGGCTGGGAGCCTGATTCTGATTTCTGCGACACCTCTAAATCAGGAGGAACTCCAGTGAGGTTAATAATGCTCCTCATTTACTGATGTAAAACCAGAGTGAGAGGAGAGAGAGAACCTCACTATTTTCAGGGGGAAAGGACTGTGAAACAATAGAATAAAACCAGAGAGAATTCTCTGTTAACGCACAGAGTGTCCATGAAAGAGATGTCCCGATAGAAAAAAGCTACAGCACAGACCTTCAGAGGTCAGAGCAATTGACTTGGGTCAGGGGCTCAGGTTGTGGGGTTAAAAATTGCATAGTATACAGTTGGGGCTCAGCCTGGTGCCTATGCTCTGAGACCATCCCCCACTTAACAGTTTCAGAGCCTGGGCTCCACCCCAAACATCTACAGTGCATGTTTTTTATCCCCAGGATCCCAAGTTAGCTGACCCAGGGCTAGTCACAGCCGTGCAACAGTTCTTTTATTGCAATGTAGACATACTCCAAGTTTCCTTCCCAAATGATCTTACTATGTTCATTCATAGGGAATGGAAGATGGCCATCAGCTACTCCCCTCCACCCCATACAGAGATCTTTGCTACAGCATAGCCTTGTTACACACATCACCTCATTTATACCCTCTTTTTAGTTTAACTATTTAAAGGTTGCCTGTGTAACCCCATTGGATAAGTTGTGTCTTTACAGTAAAAATACAGTGTGACTTTAGGAACCCACATTTAGAAGGTTTGAAGCTAATGGAGCTGCATTGATTTACACTAACAATATCTGGCCCAGAAATCAAATTCTGCTCTCAGGGTTCCATCCTGCTGCAACTGAAGTGAATGATAAACTTCAAGGGTGAAAGACTGGGACCTCACAACAAAGTCTGCACATGTGGTACAATCAGAACTCACCCTCTTTCTGAAGTTTACCTTTATCACAAACAACTAAAAATAAGGTAAGAAATTTCACCATAAGCCTTCACACTGATATAGCTGTGCCTAAAACCCCCATCTCCAGAACTGCTCAGCCTACATCTCAACTCCTTTCTCCCAGAAAGCCCCACCCATCTCTCTTATATACAGGTGGGGTAAGGCACCACCTGCTTCAGTGAGACAGCAGAACCCAATTAACCCTTTGTCAGCAGGATCCCCACTGCTGATAGTGGAAGTTTCAGGCAAATACTGTCTGCCATTTAAAGTTTCTTACTTGATAACAGGCTTTAAAGGGATATCAAATAAAATATGAAGAGCGGATAAAAAATCAATCAGTGGCAAGGCCTGAAGTTAAAGCAAAGGAACATGCACAGCTGATACCAAAGATAAATGGTATTAATATGAGTACTGTAGCATCTAGAAGGTCCAGCCAGGATCAGGCTGCCATTGTGGTAGGCTCCTGCATAAAAACATAGGAAGAGGGCTGTTGACAAAAGAATTTGCAATACAAATTGCAATAAGATGCAATAAGTGAGTCTGATAAACAAATGGAAGGAGGGAAGGAAGGAATGGAGGCAACAGGTGATGTGATAATATAGATTATATAAAGTGATATGATTATGTAAATTAGCTACGGCACAAGTTGATGGCTCTAAATCATCTTAGATGTTTGTTTTTATGTGTTTATTTATTTTAATAAAATCAGCAATTCCTGATTGCCACTCAATCTAACCATCATTGATTGGCTGATTTCTTGTGGGCACTACAGCTGAGGTGTGGCTTAAGGAAGGATTTGAGAAAAAAAGGTAGTGGTTTAGCAGAGTAATTCAGGGAGGGACTTCTTGAGCGAAGACCTTTGGGAGAGAAGCAGACAAATGGGCAATGATTGGCTACTGTCAGGATTGGGTGGGCAACAATAAAAACTGAATATGGCAGACAGACAAAAATCAATGTGACACTAGGGCATGTTAAATTCCTATTCACAAAGGAACATTTTAATTTGGAAAATCAGTTTCCACTCCTAGCTCACAGGAAGTACCAACAGCAGGAAGTTAAACTGACTGAATATTTTCACTTAATATTAATTTTCTCTCCATCACATTGAAGTTGACTAATAATGGACAGAAACATAACAGTGTAATTGTTACTATAAACTATGTTAATAAGTGCACTATACCACATCCAGTAACACCACATCTTTTTTATTTCACACTAAATTTACCTGGTCTGTTTACAGATTCTTTCTGCAAATTCCACAGTTCAAAAATTGATTATGGATTAAAAGCTGAATATTAAAATTTCCCTCAATAACTTTCCATACTGAGGATTGTGACTGACAAGATTGCAAAAATAGTGACATTATAGTAAAAAAATAAAAAGGTTTGAGCAAGAAAGCTGAATAATTACATAATTCATCTCCAGAAACCATGGCATTTATTCTCTTCTCAGTGTACATCTCCCTTTTATGTCAAGAAGAATCAGCACATGTATCAAAATAAGAACAAGACCCTAAGTTACATAAAGTTAAGGGATTCATTCATACCCACAAGAGTAAAGGCATTCTGTTCAGGGCAAGATTCTGACTTCAGATGAGAAGGTACACATGACTCAGAAAGTGGCATTATCCATATTTGAGGAGCTATCAGCACACCTTGTGATACTGCAGCACATTATCCTCCAAATGCATGTTAACACACTTATACATTTCTTTAATTGTTTGCAAACTCTCAGAGTTTTGGATGTCTGCTTTATTCATCTAATCTAATGCATTTATATTGGTGCTAGACATGTCAAAAATTGTCCAGATGTAGGATCCTCAGGTATGTACCTCACTGAAATTTTACTTTCAATTTAGCATGTGCAGAATACTTCCCTCTGCCTTAACCATAAATGAAGCGCATGTCTATGCATGGGTCTATGGATCCAGGTCAAGAAAAATTAAAGGCCCAGATTATTCGCTATGTGGAACTCAGCACAGCAGAAGAGAAGAATCATTGAGAAGCCAGTAAAGGCTCCCTGATTTTCAGGACCAATATACATTAGATCCCAGCTGGCAATGGCCCCCAAAAGACCACATGCTAGCTGTTGATGGGTGCAGCACAGCATGTTCTACCTATACCTCTTTGGACAGTTGCCACAGCAGGTCATCCTCGGTCCCAACATAACCAGCCACACTTCACTGACCATCTCCTTTCCCTACTAAATTATTTCATTTTGAGGTATTCTTCACTCCACTTCGGTGTTTTGTTATCTCTCATTACACAACATAGATGTGTGTTTAACTTTCTCCTCACGTGCTATGAAATTCATGCTCTGCTTTAATAGTTGAGAACTCACTATATCATCTCTCTAAGAGAATATACCCTTGTGCTAAGACTATACAGATTGTCCAAAGGGGACACAACACCTTGTAAATCACTTATTTTAGAACTCATCTCATCTCACATTGATCTTAGGAGGAAACCACATCAGTTGCTGCCACCTACATCAAGTCTTGCCTTCCCTTCCCACTGGCTGCCCTACCCCACTTCCTGCATCACTAAAGGCCTTCAACCCTGGAAGAAATCATTTGTTTTTCATTTTTATGGCATTGTTAGTGAGCCTCAGCAGAGCTATGGATCTCTCATGTAAGGTCCGGACCACACAAAAGCCAGTAAAATGATTAATCCAGCCCTTCCCAAACGTTTTGCCTATGTGACCCCATTTTGAGACTTTGTGACCCCAGACAACAACAAAGCAACATAGTGAACAAGGAATCCCTGGAATTTACAGTTTAAGTATGTTATCTAATGCTCTGTAATGTGGCACATGGGCTTTTATATTGCGGCACTGTTTCTCAGAGTCTGGTGGTGTGGTAGAAATTGCATATCTAATCTCTGATGTGACATCAACAGCAGATGGATACTGAGACTTAATGAACACAAGTGCACTGAATCCAGCTACACACAAATATGCGCTCACAAAAGGCACCATCAGTTTCAAGGCACATGTTGAGAGTGCAGGATATTCATTTTTGACAGTGACCCAAAACTCCAGAACAGTAAGTTAGGCCTTTGATCCTCGCAAGAATTGGTTGCAGGAAATTTTGATGAGTTATTCAGTCTCAGCAGCTGGCAAATCCATGGTATCAGGCTTGCACTGAAAGCGTTTTTTTTACCCAATCATACTTTGCCATGTCCAGCAGAGGGAAAAGGATGCAACCTGTTCCTCCATTGGGCTGAGATGCTCAGCCATAACCTGTGACTTACCATGATTCTTTATTGACTGCCAACAGGGTACTCAGGGTAGCATAAAAGAAGATACGGGCCCTGCCTTAAGGCGCTTACAAGCCACTGCTTTTCCATCTCAGAAAAGGCTAGCACAGCCTCCTACCAGCTCAGGCAGAGGATTCTCTGTTAATAAGGCTGCTGCCCACAGATAAGGATCTTCTGGATTCAAGTCTCTCACCCGTACGTTTGCACATCTGGATGGTGAAAATGGCAAAATGGCATCTGACCAATGAGTGTCTCCAGACCTGTTCCAAAAAATCCAAGCCAGGAAAAATGGCAGTCTCCATGCAATATGACCTCACAAGTACAGCAAGCGGGAGGTCATGCTATGAGAAGGTCTCCATTTTGATCTACAAAATGGCAGCCTTCATGGTTTCATAGATCACACTGTATGTGCAAAATCTTGGTGTGTGGAGGCTGCCAGCTTGTGGATGAATAGGGTGGCTTCCTGGCACAGCATTTGTGGAGCAGGTCAGGACACATTTAGGGATAGACAGCATTGTCTTGCAGGCCGAATCTGGCTTGTTGGACTTGCTATCCCAAAAGAGGTCACAACAGTTTGAGAACTACTGCATTAATCAATCCATTATTTGCCCAAAGAAGAGAGCATTAAGATGCATCTTGGGTTCCATACCAGATATGCCTATGCCCAAAGATTCTGAAAATGGATCATGATTTGAATCAAAATAGAGCCTGTAGCCTTTTTCACCAGTTCTTTGTATCCTACCATTCAGGAATCATTTTTCTGAGTATAACTCATTGAAGACCTTTGCTGGAATAAGCAACACATACAACCTCTCCTAGATGTGTATTTAATAGGGAGCTGTCTGCTACTCTGGATTTTACACATCATTCAGTTAATTCAATGATCCAAATGCAAAATCAAGCACTCAGGAACACCATGTGGCTTTGTGACACTCCCTGGAGGACTTTGTGTCTATAATAAACCAGAGAATGGATTACAATCATCAATAGAAGTGGTTTTTCATCTGTGACATATATAATATGGATATTATTTATTTAACAAGTAACAAAAGACTAATTAATTTATACATATAAGTTAAAAATACTCTTAATATTAATTGTTTCAATAAAAGTGTGAGAGGACATTACAGAATGGCAAAGTACAGAATCTGAGAAATACTGTATGCTGAAATGATGCAGTACATATCGATCAACAAAATTGTATTTTGGGTACTTTTTTTTGGCTCGTAACAGTCAGGACCAGAAGATGAGAAATGGGCAAACATTTCATCTAGATTGTATTTCCAGCTTAAGTTTAGTTTGCCTAAAATGTTTGGCAAATGCATGTTGCATCTGACTAAATGGGTATTCACCCACAAAAGCTTATGCTCCAAAATGTCTGTTAGTCTACAAGTTGCCACAGGACTCGTTGTCGCTTTTCACAGAGCCAGACTAACACTGCTACCCCTCTGATACTAATCTTTTGAAGTATCTCACTAAAATAACTGCTTCTCCACATATGCAGCACATCTTCCATATAAAATTTTCCCTGAATTGGCATCCTCTTCACAGCTTTTGGTTCCATCTCATTCTCACCAGTTGAAGCATTAGTGCTGGTTACAAGTCCCCTGGCATCTATGCTTTCTTCACCAGGAGATGTGTCTTGTTCCTTATTCATTTCTGTGTTTAACTTTGGCTTTATTTACCCTGACAGAAGACAAAATTCTACCCTCAGCCATATCAATGAAAACTCATCAAAGTCACCAAGGTTTAATTGATTGAGGACACACTTGGGCCCAACAATTATTTTTGAAGCACTGGTTCACAAAGTACTTGCTCAGTTCTCTAACTTTCCCCTCAGACAAAACTGCTCCCACAATGTAATGGTTTCTTAACCATGAGTAGGAAAAAATATAATTATGTATGGAGACATTAGTTTTAAAGGGACAGACATCTAGCTCTCAATCCTTCACTGTTTCATTCTTGTTTTTTTTTTTAAATCGTAAGTGACCTGTTTTACTTATTGTTATTATTTATGATTATTAAAAATATCACAAAGTGTTCTAGGCACTTTACAGAAACATGAGAAGGCAAGGTGCCTGCCCCAGAAATGTATAGTTTATAGATTTGATCCTACTGCCTTTGAAGTTAATGGGCGTATTACCATTGACTTTAGTAAAGGCAGGACTGGAACCTAATTTCAGACATAATATAACAGGGCAACAAGTACAGAGGTACATTATGACACAGGATAAAGCATACAATAACAAGATCAGGCATGGACTGCAAGAAGCACTTGTTGTGGTTCTTTTTACAATAATTAAGAAATAATAGTTAAGAAGTTACTGTTGTGACTACGGTATTAATGGAAACAGGATGTTCTTACTTTGTATTTCATTCACACTTTCTTTGATGTGAGTAGTAATTTTCAGATATGATTATTTTAAAAGACTTCAGTAAATCATAGTGAAAGGAGATTTAGGACACCTGGAAATCTGAACTTGTGCATGTGTTGGCCTTCTATCTTATTTTAATTTTTTATTGTAAAATATGCATCATGCATTGTTTCAGGACAACATGAAAACAGTTTAAAGAAAACAGAAGTGTAGTGGCTTTTATGGATTTTGATTTCAACTCTTAATAATACTTACCAATAAATCTTTGATTAGCATACTGAAAAAATTCAAACTCAATAATAAGATAAAACAAGACATATGTTATAAAATGGTTTTGTCCTTTTCAATACAAACTAAGCATCTGCAACAGGATACAAAGAAATGTTGATAAGGAAAATGCAAAATAGTTTATTGCCTGTGCTATTTAATACCTAAATAAAATACATTTCACATTTAGCCAAGAACTTTTAAAGCACTTAAGGTAAGCTAACCTCTAACCTACCAATTTTAATTATAATATTCCATACCCGAGCTCAGAAATTTTATATTATGAATTTGGATTTCTTTTATAAAGGATGTGATAATATTGTTAAGAAAATAAATTCACTTCTAAAATTGTTTCTTTTTTCTTATTTGCTGCAAAGTATTTAATATTTTCTTTTGTACATTTTTTTAATAGTTGAGCTTTAAGTGAAGCTCTGAAAAACAGTGGAAGATTTTATTTTCAGGGTCACAAGTACCATAGCGAGATTTCTCTCTTAAACAATGACACTTAGTATCTGTGTAGTTCTATGAATACTTTTGAAGTGTCATATTAAAACCAATCTCTTGGCCTTCAGGCAAAGAGAAGCAATTAGTCTTGGAGTTGTGAATAAATAAAAATCCATTTATATACCCGTCCTTGACATGTACCTTGCAAATCTTAGAAACTTCATCTAGTGGGAAAAGAAATGTTAAATCATGAACACCAACACTAATCATATTGCAACGTTGCTTCCTAAAACTGTTTAGTTTATATAAATCTTTTAAGTATTAATTCATATGTATATATTCATACATATTGAAACACAACAACAAAGTGGCATTCACACAATTGAGTGAGAAGAAAGAACTGACTGAGTGCATGTAGTGCTATACAGAACACCTTTACTATCTACTACAGTATTATGGGTAAAAAAAACCCCTAAATTGAGAACAATGTCCCTTTCGAGATACCATGAAAACACTACTGTGTAATACATACATCTTTTTCATTCTCAACTACAATTGTGTCTTTGTTTTGATCTTAAAAAACAAAAAAACCCAGCCAGACATTTTATTACTATGCAGTACAATTATATTATACCTTTTTGAGATGGGTTGGGACTGAGTAAGGAAGCAATTTCTGCTTTCTGTTCAATAAAATATTTTAATTATTTCTGTTTCCTCTTTATTGGGCCTTGATATAGAAACACTATATTTCCAGTTATGTTTTGATTACTGCTCATGATTCTCATATTTATTTTATGTTTGGCAGTTAGACCGTAACCTACGGATGAAACAAAAATTAAGCTGTTAAATCATATAAAATGTTCAGTCTGTGCCTTATCAAAAGAGTCTTATTTGACTTGTGTCGTAAAAGACTTTAAGTCTCAGTGGGTTTTCTTTCTCTCCTGAAATTGCACTTGTTGAACTGTTAGAGGGAAACTACTTAGGCTACAGTCTTGTCCAGTGTTATGGTGAGGCAGCTGTTTGAAGACACTGTTATGTTCAGGAGGCTAGTTGAAAATAAAATCCACCCTTTTGTGCTGGGCTTTCATAGGCAATACAGAGACATACTTCGAAGGCCAAAGGTGAAACTGTTGCCCCTGCTAAAAAAATGGTACCTGGTAGGATGGTCAAGGCAAAACAAATTTGAGTCTGTGCTGGATGCAAATCTCTCAGCTGACCTAGTTCTCATTCTCCTTTTCATTTCAGAAGCTCAGCTAAAAATCCATAAATTAAGGAAATTAACTGATGGAGCCTCCGGCATCTTTGTAAGCTATTTAAATCTTTAAATTTACAACATCTTCTGCATATATCAAGTAATTGAACTAACTGCAGGGATGTAACTTTAATGAGAAAATTTCCCTCTTCTGCTGTAGTTTGTACTCTTAAAAAAAAACACTACCCTTAGGAAAAAAGTTTCTGTTTATTCCTGGCATGGAAGATAACTTTAAAACCCCCCAATTTTAGGGGTTTCTGCATTTCTCACTTTGTTCCTTGATAGTGCAATAATAAAAATAATAAAAAAGCCAACTAGTTCCCACACCTTCCTGCTCAGCCCATAAATGTCAGGAAAGTAAAGAGTGGCAAGCCCAATGCTTCAGATCCTCTCTCTGACAGAGGAGTTCTCTGGTGAGGACAAGCAATTCTGATTTCCCTTTAACCATGAAAAAGGCCTGACCTTTGCAATAACAACAAAAAAAATAAATAATTACATAACTTTTCTGCACTTACAGTTGTTTGCAGCTAGTAGGCGCTGAAGATCTAAAATTAACCTAATTCTAGTCCACAGAGGCTGAAATTTTTGTAATATATAAATACAAACACACACACAAATATATCCCATCCTTACACTCTTGAGGTCTGAAAAGTCATAATGCACTGAAAAAATTCAGGGAGGGTGGAGGTCAAGGAAAGGTACGTTCTGGAGATCAACATGGCAGAGTGATGAACTGCAAAAATAACAAGAGGGTTGAATTGCATGAAATCACATAAATGAAACAAAGGACACACAGTTTTTTAAAAGTTTATTCAGAGAGAAACATAATTTTAGGAGGAAGGGGCTGAGAAGGATGTTTTTATAGTGTTCATTAGCCAGATGGGTGATGTGCAAAATAAAAAAGACCTAATCTGTTTTAAATCATATAAATAAAATAAAGAAGACAGATTTTAAAAAAAAAGTTTATTCCAGGACGAATATTATAAATATATATATATTTGGTGTAAGGCTGACCCAGCAGGCAACTCTCCCGAAATCCATATGCCACATTGGCCATCTGCAACTAATAATATTAATAATAAATACATGAAACCACACGCACAAATGTTAAAAGTTTATTCAAGGTAAACATCATTGTGTGGGAGAGGGAAGTAGTACGGGTGGGGGGAGGTGGAGAATGCAGGTTTCCCTCGAGATCAATATCCCAGATTGGGTTAGCGGCAAAAAAATAAATAAATGCAGAGAGCCAAATCAATCTGCTTTTGTTAAAAGTTTATGGAGGATTTTGCTCTGCTGGTTGGCGGGAGGGGGCTGGGTGTGAGGTTCCAAAGGGGGAGGCACAGCGACGGGAAGCAGCAACAGCGGCTGCTGTTGTGGCCAAGCCAGCGGAGCGCCTGTGGAGCTGCCTGTCTGCCTGGGAAATCTTCATGGCAGACATCTCCATCTAGCCGTGCGCTATAATTGAAATGGCGCTTTTGGCCAGGGGCGGCCTGCCAGGGCGCTTTCTGCAATAGCACAATGCATGTCGATAGACGTCATTTGGTTTTAATGGCCTACAGGAAATTTGGCGTTTACAATGCGAGACATTAGCAAAGGGTGAAAAGGGAGCGAGGGGAGGGAAAACGGAGGGGAGGGGGGAAGGGAATAATTGCAAACCCCCCTCCCCAAAAATACCCCCGATCTGCATCTTGATTGCTGTAGTTTTGATTTTTTTTTTGTTAACTTGATCTAGTTTATCAACAAGTGCGGAGTGGGTGCTACCCTAATTGTAACAGAGGAGTCAAGAGATGTGAGAAACGTGCCCTGTGTTACTTATTTGGGAGCTGAAAATTTATGCCTAGTTGAAAATGCCTGGGGAAATATTACATCAGACCAAATGACAATGATTAAAATCAGCTTTTCCCCCCTTCCTCCTTCTTCCTTTCAGTAAATCTATTGAAGGACGTGACAGTGGCCTGATATTCCACAACATTAAACCGTTATCCCCCCAGCCAAGGAAGGAGAGGAGCTGGCAACCCAAACCGTTAGAGAAAGGATTCTGCAGCCAAGGAGAGGGGGGGTAGCTTGGGGAGGGGGGTGGGAAGCAGAAGGAGGGGGCTTGGGGTTTACCATCTGATTTTGTATTATTATTATTAAATTTTATTTGTAAAGGTATTTTTTTAATCTGGAGATCGCCAGCAAAAGGAGGGAAAAATATCCCGTTTTCATCGCAAAATTAGCTAGGGCGAGAGCAAAGGGCTGAGCTAATTGTAGCCTAATCCTCTGCCCTGGAGGCGTTTGCAAAGCCCTGAGCAAGAATTCGCCTTTTTTCCTCCTCTTTTCCCTTCCCTCTGTTATTTAGAGACGGGATTATTGCCTTTCTTCTCATAACAGCCTCGGCAGTTTCATTTTAAGGGTTTTTTTTCCCTCTCCACACACACACACGCACAAAATAAACAGAAGAAGCATAAAAAAAGAGAGAGGGAGAGAGAGAAACAGCAGCTTTAAAAATAATAATAATCACAGCAGGATCTAAGGAACAAAGATAGTAATAAAAGCAAAAAACAAACCCATCAACACACAAACCCAACAGAGCCCAAAGCAAAAGGGGGGTTTGCAGATCTCTCTTCTGTGTTCAAGGTAAGGAAAGCTGCCCTGACTGCTGCTCCTGTCTCTCTCCCTGCATGGACTGGGGAGTGCGCATTGCATTGCATGGCTTTTTTTTTTTTTTTTTTTTTTTTTGGAAAGTGCCTCTTCTTGAAACTAACTCAGATCTTGGCTCTGGAGAAGAGGCAGAGGGTTTTTTTTAAAGCTACAGGATCCATTTTCATCCACCCTCCTTTGATAGCGCTGGTGCTCCGTGTGTGTGTGCATGCATATGTGTATGGTTTGTTTCCTTTTTTTAAAGCATGGCCAGTGTTGCTGGAGCCCCGGTGCCCGGGGTTCCTAGGCTGCTGCTGCCGCCCTAGCCCCAGCACTGAAGAAGGCAAAGGATCCGGGGGCAAAGCCGCAGCGCGGAGGAGGCAGAGCTAATTGGGTCCCGGGCTTTTGAATGGTACACAAGGAGCACTGGCAACAATTGCACTTTCCAAAAGGGCAGCTGCAATAGGCAGCAGGCGCTGCCACCGCGTTGTAGGGCTGGGAGGGGGGATGTGGGGTTTGGGGGGTTGTTTTTCCTTGCACTGTTTGTGAAGGGAGGGGGGATGTTTGTTTGTGGGAGGGTGCGGGGGGTTGTTGATGGTTTGTAGTTTGGTTCCCCCTTTTGCTTTCAGGGGAGATCCTCTTGGTTCTCGTGGGGACTTTGTGGGTCCGTCCTTTGGGGTTGTCTCTAAGGTGTCTAAACACAAAGGGGGAAGGCAGATGACAAAGCTTAATATGGAAAACACGGGCGGTCTGTGAATGAAACTCTGGCGCCAGTCAGAGTGGAAGGCTTGATTTGGTGTAGACTTCAAACCACTCTGGGCTATAGTTTGAATTTCTGTTCCTACATGTAATGTGGCACACTTCTGCAAAATTAATACATTAGTCTGGCCAATGTTCACCACCATTGGTTGCACATAAAATATATAGGATCAGAGGTGCAGATTTTTTCCCCTGCATTCATTTAAGGCATCTCTTGTTGTGTGAGAATAAGTAAGGGACGCCATGTTGTGCTGCCTTTTTTTTTTTTTTTAATGTTACCTTTGGGCATTGCTGTATATATTTCTAACAAAAAAGCCAGAAGTTTAGTGGCCGGTGTGCATGGCTTACTGGTGATTTCCCTGACCATCAGCAGGGAAAGGCATTTGGGTGACGTGAAACTTACACTAAATAGATTGGAGAGTGCTAGGAATGGGGGGAGGAGAGTGGGGAAAAGAATTTTTTTTAAACGAGAGCTCAACAAGCTAACTGCTCCCAAAAAGTTTCTGACATAATCCACTTGCTAGCAAATGTCCAGTGTTTTCCGAAGAAGTGTTGAGGTGTGTACAAATGTTTTATGGAGTTTTTTTTGTAACCCATTGGCCAAGGTTTTAAAATAACCTGATCACTTCTTTGTCTTAGGTTGGTTTCACAAAATAAACAATCGGCTCAAAGTCGCCTAAGAGGCAGATTCTGGATATTATCATGATTACGTGTTTATAGAGACAAAGGTAATGCCAAGTCTCTTTAATTTTGACCCTCTGGCTGGGCTGAATCCTACCTCCCTGGAAATACAGACAGTGCCATGAAGCCACGAGAGTGCAAGGTTAAGTTCTTTAGCTGGTTATTCTCCCAAGTGCTTGAAATGGGGTGTTGGGGGGCTGAAACCGTGGTTTTACTTTTAGTGCTATAATAGATCTGCTGTTAAAGAAAGAAAGGTCTCTGAGGAGAAAAAAAGCTTCAACGAGAATCGAATAAAGGAACCAGTCAGAGAACAGATGTTGGTGCTGATCTCATTAAAGACGAGTCAGTGGTCCTGCAGCAGACTGGACTTTGTGCCTTTGATGCACACACAGCTAGCTGGCTGCATATGGGTTGAAAGATGCCCCCTTTCAACATCTTATAGAGAGAGCTGTTTCATGGCAAGTCCTTAAACCTGCAGTTTTCATTTCATGTCTTAAATGTGCATGAAGGAATTAAACTGCACGAGTGAATAACAGCATTAGTTTCAATTAATTTTTATCCTGGCAACAATAAACTTTAGAAACAAAGCACTTTTACATCCTTAATTAGTCTTGGTTCCCATCTGTAGTCTTTTAAGTGTCTGTTCCTTGATTTAACTTTGTCCTTCCTTCAGAGCTGCTTTCTTTTTAATTCTTTTCCCTTTTTTTTTCTTGTTATCCCTTCCAGACTGTTTCTTGTTTCTCTTCTGGAACCTTTCACTTCCCTTGTCCCTATCTCTCTGCAGTTTATTTCTACTGTATTTTCCCAACATCAACAGCAGTATTGGTTACCATGGCCCCAAGCTATGTGCAGAGGTGGGAAAGCTTCATATGTCCAAAAGTTCTTACACTTTTGAAGTCTTTCTGTTAGTAGGATCTGCAATGTATCATCTAGAGTGTGTATTAAATGAACAGTATTCCTGTAGGCTTCAGAGGAAGAAAGGCAACACCCTGGAAAATTCTGCAGTCTTTCAGCATTCTCGGCCCTAGGGTGATAGCCCTGGGCATGAAGCTGAATGGAGCTCTTACAACTGCCTTCTGTTTACCTTTTATGGTTAAAATAACAGCTTAGCAAAGAAGCAACTTCATGGAGAAACGATTCAGTGAAATCATCTCAAGCTGTAGCAGCATAGCTAGTTTAATCACCCCTAGAGAGCTGAACAACTGTGAGCACAATGGGACACAAAATCATTTTGTGTGTAAATGAGCATGGCATTGTGATTATTTCACTTTGCATGGGCAAATAGTTTTTACAAGCGGTACTTATGCAGTTCGCTTAGAAAGGCAGAAAAAGATAAGCTGGCTCTGAAAAATCTTGGTGTGTAATGCTTGGAAAACTAAATATTCAGATAATTTGGGAATCAGGCTCTATTGATTTTGCCTTTAGCAGGTTCCTGTGTTACTTATTAGAGCAGGGTTATTGCTTGTGCCACTAGTAGTGATGTTATACCCTTTTGTAGGCAACTAAAGAACATGGATTATTTTACATGGTTTAAAAATGAAAATTGTTAATGTTTCTTCAGTATTTACCCTTAAGGTTTTAATTTTCACATCAGTATTAGAAAACACACAATTCCACAGGATAAATACTTTTAAGATCCAGCTCTGTGGATAAAATAAATATATTACTTGATATGGTGAATTTTAGCAGCATTTTATATTGAGCAATACATATAAGAAGAGAGTCAATAAAAACTGGGATTAAGGAATCAAGAATATTTATTTTTAGGATTAATGGAAGTGCTTTTTACACGGTTTAGGTAGTGTTTAAGACCTATGCTCTTTGTTGATTAACTAATACAAAAATCATTGGCTATCGCAACTTTATTAAATATTTGGGTTATTTCATCATATTAATCTTCTCTAACTAAACAAACCTGTATTTCAGTTCTCCTGATTCCCTCCCCTAAAATAAAATCCTCAGTAAGTATGAAAATCCATACAAGATTGTGAACTATTTTAGTTTTCCAGTGATTTTCTATAATTAAGTGTTTTTTCTATGCATACTATAGCTGAGTGATTCCAAAAGCAGAGGATTGTTCAAAAAGTCCCTCCAGTGAATAGTATAAATTAAATATCTCTACTGTATGGGCATGGCCTCACAGAGAGTCTCAGACAGTTTGCAGATCAAGGCATTTGCTGATGTACTAACATTAAACAAAATCATAAGACAGTAGCAGTGTTTAAATATGCACAAATAGATTCAGATCACTTGATCTTTAGCTTTCTGTGCATATTTTAAAAGTGGAGTCTATTTCAAGACAAACGGTTAAATGTAAGACTTATTTAAAGAGAACTACAAGTTCTTTGATTTCATTTAGAAATTGTAGGGGTCCAGATGAGCCCTAATTAGGCATATTTTTTGTAAAACTCCATGAGGTGGATTTCCAAGGCAGGTCTGTATCCTGCAAGGTCTGTACCTTTATCATTAGTGATAATAGTTAGGGTTAGAACAAAGAAGGAGTTGACATTCAGCTCGTAGCTACTGACCCTTACATTTAAGTGAAGGAGTACAGAATGAACATGAGCTTGCAGTGCTCTTTGGTAGAAACACATCCTTTTCTGTGTTGGTATACAGATATAGCATCCACAACTAGAGAACAGACTGCTAAAGTACTACCTTGTTTTAAAAAATTAGTAGTTTTGTTTGTGATATGACATATTTCCTAAAGATTGCCCACAACAGGACCTTGTGGGAAAGAAGAAAGCAACAACTTTAGTCATTAAAGGATTGACTCATTTTTCTTGAAGGTGGTGCTACAGTAAAAATGTTAATGCCAATTTCACATCGATTGACACAGAAGTTCTAGAACAGTGTTGATATTTTGTTTGCATTCAGTGCAGATGCCCATTCTGCATTTGAAGAGAAAAGAATGTGGATTCATAATGGGGTGATGTATTTCTCCAGTATAACTGGAGTAGTTTAAAATTGTTATGAACTAAACTAGATGAAATAGACTAATCTAAGATGTGGTTTTCTTTTAAAGGTGTCCAGAGACATTATATTTTCAGTACCTTTCCATATATTTTGATAACCATGTTTTTAAGGAATCTTGTCAATTATATGTTCACTGAATGGTTTGGGCAAGCATATTGTGCAAAATATTTATTGTTAAAAGAAAGGAGAGACCCAGTTTTAGGATTCTTAGAAATATCCCCAAAGTAACCTGGAAGAATTGGACATTCACTTTGTAATACTGCATATAAAGCGTCTATCAGATGTTAGGAAGAGCCTAGACATTTGGTAGCATAACTGCAAAACAAAATACCAGGAAAATTAGATTATATTCAGAAATGTTTTTAACTATAATATTTTGCATATGTTGTTCTACACATATGTGACAGAAATTATGGGAAATTTTATAAAACTTCCAAAAGCTTGAACAAATTTTCCATCTGTCATATATGTTTTCATTATTATTTGATTTGATTTGATTCAGTTGTGTAAAGACGTATTGGTGTCTGATAGAACTTCCAAAAGCTTGAGCAGTTTTTCCATTTGTCATATATGTTACCTATAATTTTTTATTTAACTTAAATCAATTGTGTAAGACACATGTTGGTGTCTGGGAGAGAATCGGTTATCATCCTTTTCTTATAATAGCTGAAGAGTTTTTGGAGATATAGATATAGATACAGATATAGATAGATATATAGATATATTTTTTGCCCTAGCAGTCCCTTCCACATCAAATGGGGTTTTTGAAAATCTTTTAAATATTTGTTTTAGGTTAACAGAAGCAGAAATTCAGTGCATGAATTTGTAAATCAGCTAAAAATATTTAGACTCAATTCCATTTAATTTTAGATATTTTTAAATAATAAATATACATGTTCATATGTATATTTCTGATTTCTAATGCTAGATATGGCATTTATGAAAGCTTTGTGTTATGAAAACTTTGGTCATTTTATATATATTTCTGCCGTTGTTGCATCCAGCAATTCATTTCCTTCAGTTTGAAAGCGTATTAGTCCCTCATTATATCTATTATTAATATATAATCAATAGTTATCAATTTATTTTCTAATTATTAAAAATAAAATCTATTATTTTTCATAGTTTGATGTGAAATTCACTACATGTATAAACTAAATGCCATAGGTACTGAGGAAATCACTAATTTAGAGGTGTCTCGTTACTGAGACAAACTTGCAAAAACCCCTGAATCCCAATTCACAAATTGGTTATTCGTTTGTCAGGGGATATTTCACATCTAACACATAAGCCCGCGACCTTTAATTAGAATTTTGCAGTTTGTTTTATGCCCCTTGAGGCTGACACCTTGAAATTTTTTTTCTTGATTTCTTATTGCTAATAAGCATCTTTCTCTTCCCCTCTGGTACTTTGAAGAAAATGATGCAAATACACTTAATTACAGTGGTGGCAATAATTTGTTAGCTGAATATGTGATCAGGCAGATGCAAAAATGATCTGATTAGATCTGTGATCACACTAGAAATAAAGGTAACACCCAGTTACATTTAAGAAAAACTGTTCTTTTTTGTCTTCCGTTTCCAGGAGGGAAGAAGCATGTCCCGTCTGTCTCTAACACGGTCCCCAGTTTCTCCCCTGGCTGCTCAAGGAATTCCTCTCCCAGCTCAGCTCACCAAATCCAATGCTCCTGTGCACATTGATGTAGGAGGACACATGTACACCAGCAGCCTGGCTACCTTGACAAAGTATCCAGATTCCAGGTAAGGCCTCAGTGTTTTCAGGCTGTGTGCCTATTTCATTTCAGTACTTGGAAATATATATTTACCTGTGTGGAATGTGAAACATGATTTATTATATATTCAAAACTTATAAATAATTCAATCTCCAGTTTATACATTAACTTCACTAGAGTTCTATAGGAAAAAAAGACTGCAAAATGTATGTGTTATTTAGACAGTCTGTTCATTTTCTTTCTCAGCATCTTCCTTTGCACACTGCTATGTTTGAAGCACCTGTTGATGTGACTGTTCTATAATATTCTCCACTCTATGAATCAATTTATTTATTTTAAAACAAACTTTTGTTAAAAAATAAACAGCTCGTCTTTTATATGGGTGCTTATGGATACATATGTAAGCCATCAGAAGCCCTATAATAACTGCAGTTGTATTGGTTGGTAGAGTTCTTAGATGATCTGTACTCACTTATTCAACAGCAGTGACACTAGACATTCATTTTCAGCAGAATGTCCAGCACACAATGTATTTATTTGCAACTGCACATCAGGTCAAAGTTATATATAATTGTTGCATGTTACTGATACATCTAGTGAGAATCTGCCCAGTATTTTAAGGCAGGAGAAACTGCAGAGAGATGCATACATAAACCCTCTGCGGTGTTCATTTGAGGCCTTATTCTGTGAGGTGCAGACTGCCATGGAAGGAGATGCATGTGGGAGGTGTTCGGCTCTTTTCAGGATCAGGTCCTAGGCTGGCAGCTGAAGAATGTCAGTGATTTAAGGGTTAAAAGCATATTCGTCAAGAATGCCTCATAAGAGTTACTTGGTAGCTTTAGATTTGTAATTACATCCACCAAAATTAGTATTCTGAGATTGAAGAATAACATACTTTGTTTATAAGAACATGTTTATTCTGTATAAGGGTCAAATGCTTCACATCTGAACAACAGGAAGTATGAGATGTACAGTACAAGGTGTTTGGTCACACTGGCTAAAGAAAGCAGTTTTGATCCCAAATGCAAATCAGGAATCAGGTCAGCAGTTTCGTTGTCAGAGGTTCTGCTGTCAACATGACCTGTATTTCTTCAAATGGACAGCCTTTTCAGCTACATTTTTGTTCAGGTATTTTCCCTTCAGAAGAACTAGAGGTTTTTGCACTGATTTGACAGTTTCCCAAGCAGTAAATGACATTTATAGAGACACCTTGAAATGCCTCTGATGTCATAAAGCATATGGCTGTGATTTCAGTCCAAGGCTAAGTAGTGCTTTGAAATGGTCCATGGAAAAGGAACATTAATTGAAATGCCAATATTTTAAAATTAGGCAAAAAACAACATGATTTTTCAGGAGACCATCTATTTCAAGACTTCAGTCTAGTATTTAATTACAAGGAAGAAATCTATCCAGTGGGGAAAGATTTATAACAAAAAAACAGACGGATGTTCACAGTAAAAAGAAAATACAGAGAATATGCAGCAGTTGCAGTGAAATAGCACATCTGTTTCCACATTAAAAAAAAATCACTGCTGACATTTTAAAAAATATGCCTCATATCAGAGTTATTTAATAGAAACTTCAACTGTGTAACTTGCAAAATATAAATATGTTTAAAATAAATGCACAGATTTTATTTAGAGGTTTTGGCTTATAATACAGATTTGTTACTTCTATTTGTTGAAACAACAGAAGTGTATTCCTCTTGGTTTTTAAGCTGCAAGTACAAAACAGTTATTGGTCAGACACTAGTGTATTGTGTGATGTTTTTGTTGTGTATTGTCTTGTATTTGCATGTGTTTTATCATCTCTTAAGGCTTGAACTTGCAAACCTTTTCTCACTCAAGCAATCTTTTCCCATGGTTTCAGTGAATCTACTCATATGAGTAAAGGTTTGCAGGATTGGACCCCTAGATCCTAAAGTTTTTGAATAACATCAGACAGTCAGAAAACCAGAGGGGATATGTAGTAAAGAGGTATCAGAGCACACATTTTGTATTTAAAGAGAGACAGATTCTGGTTATTTTGTTTCATTTTGCCAGCTGGGTTCCTTCAGTGTTTGAGTTGACATAAATGGTTTCCCCATTCTTTACCCAGGAGGGCCTGCATTCATTCCCATTGAATTCAATGGCAAAACTCCCAGTGATTCAATGTTCTGGTTCTTGAGATAAAGTCACAAAACCTTTTGTTTTCGTTGCTCTCTGGAATATCGTCCATGAGGTTATAAATTGCCTTCGCAATTATTATGGACGAGAGAGGGATTCTGGGTCGTGAGCTAGTGTAAGAGAAAAGGATATGTGTTGCTGAGTGAGACAGCTGGTAATAGTGAAAAGCACTACAGTATTAGCCCACGCTGCAAAGATGGCATGGGTGGCCACAGATTTAGGCACAGCTATTTTCACACATGCAGAGCTTTTTGGTTTATTTATACAAGGTATTAAATTCTTTTCAGTTTGGCAATCAACATTTCATAAGAGCTTCAAGTATTGTAGATTAATCAAATTTTATAGGCCCTGGTTCAACAAAGCATTTAAATGTGTGCTTAAGTACTTTGCCGAATAGGGGTGGATATCATATGGTTTGCTGAATCTTTGATACAGTTGCAGAAAATAAAGTTTCAGCACCCTAAAAATTTAAGTGTAGGGGATAATTTTCCTGTGTATCTGCATTACATGCTTTATTTGCTTTTGTATGCTTTGAAATCCTAAATATATACTTAGCTTATCATTTACATTATATCACACACTCACCTTATGCTAATAGAAAATAGAAAAATCATTCAGTCATATTTATTTCTCAGTTGTACTTATAATAATACTGATCCTGCAAGGTCCTGAACCTTGCAATATCAGGCCTAACAAGAATAGCTATAGGCATGGTAAGTTCCTGCCTATACCTGCTTTTCAGTCACCCTTCTGGTATGATATAAATTACACCTGACAGCAGACAGTGTGATACATTTCTCATTGTAATTTGGTAAAATTGACTGTGGTCAGCCCACTCAATGCTTTGCTGTGTTCTGCCATTCATAAGTTATGTGTTTCAGCTGTAATTCATGAAAATTAAGGACCTGCTTCTGCAACCATGACTCGTGTGAGTCAGTGATTTGAACTAGTGAATGATTTGAGGTCAGTGGGCCAAATTCTGTACTCAGTTATCCCAGCGTAATTTCAGAGTGACTCTGTTAAAGTCTTTGTTGCTTATATCAGTGCAACTAAGAGAAGAATTTGCTCCAGTGAGTGAATTTTCATGAGTAAAGAATGCAAGATCAGGTCCAAAAGGTGTTAGTCACATCTTCTGCTGTAAACTTTCATAGGCTACATGATGCACTTCCTGCAAGGGAACTTCTTTAGCTATGTTATAGAAACATAAACTCCACAGTGTGGTTTAATGCACATGTGCCATGACCTGCTCATCTGTACTAGGGGTGTGATTTCAAGAAGAAAAAGCAGCAGCAGCATTTAACTAGTGTGACAAATGGGAAACTAATTAAATGGCCACTAAGATAAAGGCAAAGATACTTTCTCACCTATCGTATCTCTCTCAAAGATATATGCCAGCATTCCAAAAAAATAAGGAACAGATATACTTAATTTTACACATAACTGTCATATCTGTTTCCATTATTAACCTGTTTTAATGGAAAGTTACAATTTACTGTATTCCTTGTCCCCTCAAAAAATTAATTGAAATTATTATGAGTTTTGGATGTGCAAGGAGATTCACTTGGCCGGATCTGTATACTGAGTGTCTCACATTAATTTTATTCCATTCATTTATGTTTAATACATTCTCAAAAAGTCTTAACACTGGTAGTTTTAAGTTACAGGCATGCAAAAGAAAGACCCTCTTATGCACTCCCACAGTCCATGTCGCATATTTAAATAAAACAGTCAATGAAAACAGACAAGTTATTAATAGTTGCCAGCCAGCTCCTCTAGAAATTTCATTCATGTTTTCACCCAGACTACCTCTAATGCAGCCCTCTTACACATTGACACTTGAACACAGATTTTCATGACAGACTGCGAAAGCTGTGAAGGTTCTAGCATGTACATAAAGTAAATTGAAAATTATACATACTTATGTATCTAATAGGATGGGATAGCTCTTAAAAAAGAAAAGGCCCTTACTGTTGTTATACGTAATGTTCAATCACATGCACACTGTGCATAGAAAAAAGCTGCCCTGACTTTAATGAGAGCAGGATTAGATACCAAGTCCATATTTACTAGAACTAGTCAAAATCTCAAAGTTTTACTGTTTTTTTCAGTGGAAATTTCAATTTCAATTTTTTTTAAAAAAAGGACATATTTTTCCAGAAATGTTTAGTCTTATTTTCTGACCAAATCTAATATTTATCTGGTAGGATGGGAGTGCACTCTTTATTAGTTTATTCTTCTGTACCAGCTAAATATATTTACCAGAAACATCCTTAGAAAATTAATATTTGTTGTATCTCCTTCCATTAAATATATGTTTTGTTCTTTTATTTTAAATACATTAAAAAAACTCCTAGGTTTCAGTAATATTTGTCTTATGGCACAAATGAAGAAACATCTGGAAATTTTAATTTAAAGCTAAGTTACTGCAAATTTGCATGCCAGGGTAAGTGGGAACAGTGTGTAGTCCTCTCTTCTTACCTAAAGCCCTTTGTGCTTCTTTCCCCCATAATCACATAAGCTAAGAAGGGAATGCTAGCTTCAGTTTTGACTGTCTTGGCTTTTCACTGGCTTTGTCCCAATCAGTGTCATCTAGATGTGGTGTGGGATATATTCTTGTACAGATTTTTCACATTTGACAATATCTCAATTTAGATATTTAGTGTCACTGTTATGATTTACTTGCTAGTCTCATGTCACGTTTGGACATTCTTGCTGTGTTAACTGAAAATGGAAATTATATGCAATTAGCAAACACTGAAGCATACCATACACATGCAAGCAGGCTGAAATTCACCTCTTCCCACACAAGCTCAAGGCTTTGGTCAGGGAACAAAATGGGATGGGGATGGAATTCCCATGAACAGTCTGTGAGGCTAATACTCAAACCTTTTGGGCCTGATCTTGCATTCTCCTACCCCTTTGTGCCCTCTGAGCAGTAGTTCTGGGCCATTGGAACATCATGGTTATAGATACTATGTTCCTTTCCTGGCTATTCTACACTCCCTACCCACCAGTCTACTTGTGGGTCAGTGCACCTGCACAGTGTACATGTGGTGTTTTGTTCCTCTTTGGAACTCTCACCTCTCCCCCAGGCAGACCAATTAAGAGGGTTAAAAAGAGTAAAGAACTTTAGGCAGACCGTCCAAACCACTGTGAATTTCACCTTCAGTGAGTTTTCCCATTTTGGTCAGTGATAAAGCTCTCCTTGACCTCAGTGGAGCTCTAAGAATTGGGCTCTTACTCTGTACGGATACATATCATAGTATATTATCCAACAGGCAAACATTTTACGAGTTTGATCCGTATGCCGACAGAACTCCAAAATGGGCATTTTGTTTTTGCATGGACTGCAAGACAAGGTTACATATTATGAACTTAAAACTTAGGAACTTTAAAGCTCAAACCCAAAGGATATTTTTAGGTGAATTTCTACTTTGCAGTTACTTTCCTCTCTTACATCAGTTTTCCTCAGCTGATTAATTTTCAGCAGAATCCAGTTAAACTGCTGATAAAGAGGTAGGAGCCACTCTTTTACAAACATTCAGCAGAGCAAGAGGCAAGAATATGGAATAAAGATTGCATACTTACAAATTTGGTTACATTTTTGAGTGGCAGAGAAATTCAGGATTTAATCTGAAAGGCAAGTTTCCAGTGAGTTGCCTACTTCCCCTTATTGCAAGAAAACACAGGCAGTTCTGCTGTTTCAGGGAAGCCTGTGTGTGATACAGACTAGAGCAATTAAAAGTACAGATTTTTTGTTTACAGTTTGATGTCCGCGCACCTAGTTTTCTGTTGGATTAAGATTAGAATTTTCACTGTTATGGAAGGAACTTGCTATTTCATTCACACACATTTAGGACTAAATCCTTTGACTCTGACTTTGTTATTACTTGGGCGAAAGTCCCATTGGCTTCCAGGGGAATTCTGTCAGGTAAAGTTATGCAGGACAAAGGCCACAAAAAGTCTGCATAAAATCATAGAAAAGAAGGGTTGCACTTAACAGTGAATAAGAGTTGGAGAGAGGGGAAAGGAATTCTCACTCCCAACCTGGTGGCTTGAGGCAGCGTGGCTGCATTCTGGCAGTTGCCCTATTGCTGCTGCTACAATCATGGGAAGAATGAGGGGAAAGATGCCCGATTCCAGAAGCTAGGACATCTGATTCCTGTTGCTGGGTTTCTAAAGCAAGTAATTTAACTTAATCCAGTCATTTAGCTTCTCTATGCCTCTGTTTCCCCATATGTAAAATAATGTTTTCCAGGACTGTTGTACAGTTTAATTTACTCATGTCAATGCTTTGTGATCCTCATGTGAAAGGAGCTGTATAGATGCAGAATATTATTCAATATTATCATACACAGTCAGGGCTCCACACACCCTTACAATTTAGGGGCAGATGCTGAGGTGTAATGGATTTAGTAAGCATTTCCTTGCCATTCCTCCAAACGTGCCTCTAATGCTGCTACATGGCTAGAGCAGAGCTCTGCAGAGCACAAGAAGTGCAGAAATGCACTGTGTGATCTCTCCATGGTGATGAGGACATGATTTGGTCTCTGTGAAAAGAAAACTGACACTGACACCATTACAGCTTGGAACAGTTGTTTTACACTCCCTCTCACTTCCTTGCAATAAGGGGCAAAATCCTCAAGCCAGCGCCTAGCCTGAGTAGCTGGGCTGGGCACTGGTAGAATGTGGAGGAGAAGGAATCTTCTTCCTTTATCCCAGGAAGCTACTCTGCTGAGGCTGAAATGGTTCCCTTGGTCTTAACGCCATGCTTCCGTGAGATGAGGGGAATAGGAGGATCTGTGTAAGAGTGGATTCTTCAGACCTGGATCTGCCCTGCCCTGATGGCATGCAGGGAGCCCATGCGGAGCTGTGTGCTATGCAAAATGTGTTTTCCCCCCTGCATGGCCCCTCCTTACACAGCAGAACCTGCTGCGAGGGGACTTTTGCCAGCTTCTGAGATGAGAATTTACCCCATGGGAGTGCAACTCTCATCAACTGGATCCCAGCGTTGGAGCTCTGTTCATGAGTGAATTACAGGCATGATGTTTACTCAGAGCATTTAATGGAATTTGCAAGGAAAAAGTCACTTATCTGGTCTCTGCTAATCACGTTCCCCCAAATTAATATTTATCTAAGCCTAAGTTACTTGGAGATCATTGGCATAAATGGGTGTCATGTTATTTGGGGATGAGGTGGAAAACAAGCTAATAATGGTGAGCAGTCGATAGCAGTGATCAAGCTTATCTGATTTCTGAAGATAAAATCGTATCTATATTGCGATTCCTGGGCTGCTCTAACAATAGAATTTGAGAAGCTTAAACATTCCTGTTAGTTTATTTGCCAGTTCAACTTGAACAGTATATTGGGAAGGACAATCTAGGTGGTTTTCTGATTATGCAGCGCTACTTTAGTCCTAAGAAGCATTCCTAGACAGGTCTCCCTGACATGACCAATGGTCACTCAGTAGAGAGCTCTACCTCACACAACCTTGGGGAGCAGTTATGGGGTAATACTTTTGCAAGGATCAGCGCTGAGCAGTATCTCCAGCATATTAGGTGCAGATCTCAGCTAGCCTTGTCTTCTTTGTCCAACTACTCTATTTTTATTTTCCCTGAATAGACAACTTGATTGTGGTTAAGAGCAATGCAAATGCCTCTATCTGTTAATCTCTTTTATAATTCCCTTGCAGTGCTGCCTGTGTAAAAAATGTGTCATTACAGGTAGGCTCTTGGTTCCAGACAGGGTTCTGGAAAGCATTGTTAGAGCTTTCAGACAACGGAAGTAAAGGGATCCAACTCATGGTGCCATCCTGACTTGTTACCAACTCTGATGTTGTAAAATACCTGTTAGTTGGACCAGTTCTTTGTCCTTCGGGGAATTATACTGATTTTCCTCTTTCCTTCTCTGGCTCCCACTACCCAGGATGCCCGTCTTACCCTTTTCACCTGACAGGGCACAGTGGCACCAGCTGCACAGAATAAAGATGCAGTAGTTTACATGGTGCTGCAAGTGGAGCATGAATAGCATTAGCATGAGCAGAATAGTTTGAGAAAATTCTCCCACGGGATGCCGTAGAAGCAACTGTTTCTAGCTTTTATGTGCGGATAGAGGTTGTTCTCATGTTGATGAACAGTGTAAAGTATTCTGTCTGTGATCACTGTTACACAGTTACAGTGGCTTTATACTCAAAACAAAGGGGATTTTCCTTTATTGATTTTTCTCTTTTAATGCTGTGCATCCAACACACTTAACATCCCATGTGGAGAAGTTATGTAACAATGAAGCTATAGTGGCATTCCATTGGAAATCATATCCTGAGGTCATAGTCAACTACTGTAAAAATGCAGTAAAGTGGTGCTACCTCTTGATATTTGGACTTTAAATGTATTTCACTGCCATTTGCCCACACAAGTCAAGTTTTGATTTATACAGACCCTATTATGGTATGCAGACAAAGTCTACTTAGAGTAATATTTCATTAACTCCTTAGAATGTTTGTAAAATACACTCTCTGGACTATGAAGATGAGGGGTATGTTTTGTAAGAAGCATAATATGAAATGAATTTGTCTCTAGGCCTGGCTTAATTATTTTAATGATCCCACTGGTGATTACTCTAGGTGTCTTTCTGTGTATATATATTGTGACCTACATGCATGTGTTCATTTATGAAAGCTAAGATTTAAAAAGCTATTGGGCCATATTCATTCATGGAGTAAATCTACTGAAGTAAATGGAGGTAAACCAGGAATGAATTTGGTCCATTGGGCCAAATCTTGGTCCTACTGAAGTCAATCGGAGTTTTGCCATTTTCTTCAGTGGGACCAGGATTTGTCCCATTTATTAAAAAAAATTTCCTGCAAAATATATTGGTCCAATTTCATCCTTACTGTAACTTGTTGACTCAGTGGAGTTACACCAAGGGGGTCATGTCCCATTATTCCATGTAGAAGAAAATAAACAGAACTTAGAAATTATATTAAGGTTCTGCTGTTGGCTACAGCGGTTGTCACAACGAAAGTTTTAGGTGTACGGCCAAAAGGAATTGTGTCCCGATGGTTACATAAACTTTACCCCTGTATAACTCAATTGACTTCAGTGGAGTTACTCTAAATTTACTCCAGTATAAGTGAAATCAGAATCAGGCCCAGTGTATTCATGGGTTAATAAAGCCTTTAAAAGGAAAATGCATATTTCAGTTGAAGAAATATGTAGGCATGCCAGACACGAGATTTAAATAATGAAAGAGTGTGAGAGTATAGATCTATTGAGCACTTAGTCACAACGTTCTGTACAGAGTAGGCTTTAGCTAACACAGCTAAAGCAACATTAACCCGTACGCTACTGATTTGGGCAGATTTCCCTACCATATGAATTTAATAATAAATTGATAACAATAGCTATACACGCCAGCATTTTACATTGGCAAAGGACTTTACTAACATTAAGTAATTACTCCTGACACCCCTTATCTGTGATCTCAGGAGGTAACTGTTATTGAACTACATTCATCCCTTTGACATCAATAGGTAAATAAGGAATGAATATGGCCCACTATCTCCGTTCTACAGATGGGAACACAGTAGAGCTGGAATTAGATCTCAGGAGTTACTGACTTCCAACCCCTGCTCAGTCCATGTAGGTCACCCTCTCTGGCTTCTAATCTTTGATTTTTCATTTTTTTTAAATATTTTCATATTCAAAGTTCAGTGTTTCCTTGACTTGTTCTTATTTGCAATTTTCTCAAGCAGGATGGTCATTAGCCTAGCATGTGTGAACTGTCACTCTGTAGTGACGGCAACCAGTGTGAGTACAGTCTGCCTGTTAGAGCTGGTGCACAGGATACATAGGCTAGGCAGAGGTATTCTAGGGTTCACATGTACTGTGTTCCTTTCACTCTACTGCAGTATGGTATGAGTTCAAAGGCTAAAATTGCTGCTTTTTTATCTGCTGAGGACCACATAAAGCAATATCTGAAAAGAATCCTGCACGTGGATAGTGGAAGGCTATTATGCAGCAAATGCTGATACATATAACAGAAAGGATCAGTTGGCAAGAATTGGAAAAATGAAATTTGCAACGTAAAGGATGCAAGGAATCACAGTCCAAAGGGCAGGCTCCTGTTATGTCTGTGTTCTAATGGAGTGCAGATGCTCCCCAGTGCTGGCAGGTAATCCATTTAGAACTATAGAAGCTTTTGCAGCAGCAAATCTCTCTTTTGGGAAAGTAGATAATGGAAAAACTTAGGGAATCTTTAACATTTTTGGTGTCATACTGTTCTGCAGATGTTTTGCCTTCCACCGGCCAGTGAATTGTACCAGTATTATCTACACCAAAGGTTGAAGCTTTGCAGTTGGGAAAGGTGAAAGATGTTGGAGGCACTGGGCCAAATTTGGCACTCACATAAATCCCATATAACCTCACTAATACATAATCATGATTGGTGTCATTCTACTCTAATGGAGTTACACCCGGGATGAATTTGGCCCATTGATGTCACTGTGGTTATGTGGGTATGAATGAGGGCAGAGTTTGGGCCACTACTGTTTGTTATAATTGAATAAAGAAAAGATTTAATGATAGTTTTTTAAACTTGCATTACAAAAAATCCAGTGTTGGTTTGTAAGAAACCCCAATGAATAAGCCCTTTTGTTTTGTTTTTTACCATTTTAATGTTAATTATCTTTATTTGGGGAGAAGAGGTTAATGGTTAAATGATGGCCCCGATTCTGCTCCTACTTAAGTCAAAAGAAGTTTTATTCTTGATTTCAGTGGTACCTGAATCAAACTCATGCATCTATTGTTTCATGTTAAGAATGAACAACTCAGTAACACTGAAATGGCCAAGGAGTGAGATTCTGTGCTCAGTTACGTGGAGTAGATCTGGAATAACTCCACTGAGGCCAATGGCTCAAGGCTTTTTTTTACTTGATTTCTTTCAAGTTTCGTCAAGTTGAAGAATGGGAGCCACATCTCTTAAGTAGCAGATCTATTGTAGTCTTCCTTCCTTAGTGATCCTGCCCTGTATATGACCCTACCTATCAACAGCTCACGGAAGGAGGGTCTTTCTTTCTTCTGGAGTGTAGCCATCGCACACGTCTCATGACCCCTCCCTTTCATTGACTAAGTTTCCCCTCTCTCATTCTGCAGTAGTAACAAAAAAAAAACCCATTGGGAATTCCATTTGGGTTGTGTCTGTCATCCTCTGTCCGCTCAGATTCCCAAACAAAATTATCCTAGACATACTGGATGTGGAAATAAGGACCATGTTGGTTGCATTCTCTCTCCAGACTACGATATTACAGATCATTCTGGACATGTTCAGTTTCTTTAGATGAACAATTGGAAAAAAATGCAATACAACTTAACCAAATGTAAAAATAAAGAGGAGCATTATTAATTTACCAGCTTAACTCTGATTCAGAAATATAGATGGATGAGGATAGACTCAGCTTTCGGAGCACCAATGAGCAGAATACAGTAGCCATCTGGTGTCTGCAGTAAGTGGAGCTACAGCTCTTATGGAATTCTCTGGGCTAAACTGGGATAAAATAGGGACACAACTGGAGGTGTGAGTTACATGTTGGGCACAGCCTAGTGTAACATGCACATTTGGTGTTCAGGAGTTGTGCAGAATTAGTATAAATTACACACCAAAAGGATGAACGGACAGACTGCAGCAAAAGCAACTAAGGGAGAGAATGTAAGTTAAAGCATGTTTTCCTATTTTAATACCATCCTTAGAGTCTTAGCTTCCCCAATTGGTGTACCGTGCACTTGTTTTGCCCACGCACTGAATGCCCAGCGAATACGAGTTATAGTGCTCTTCCACTGCACTGCTTTTGTGACTGACTGACAGCTACGTCTGCACCCAGATACCTAAGTGTAAGTCCCATTTACATCAGAGGGACTTGTACCTGTGCATCTGAGGCAGAATTGGGCTCAATGTGTAAAATTACATATATCCCCTCACTGAATTTGGCCCCATATATAACTGAGGTGCTACTGGAAATCTCTGAGAGTTTATGCTCTGCTATGCTGAAAAGCATCATAGGAGAAAGTTGCTCCTCTAGTGTATCTGTGCTCAAAGAATCAGAAGAAGGTGTATGGCTTGCTTAAAAATGGAAGGCTCTAGCCTTACGCACCAGCCATACCTATACTCCTGCCTGAAGCTAGCATATCAGGAGAACATTTGCTCAGCACCGTTTACTTGTTGAAATAAAGAGCTCCGTGCAGCTCCTAGGATCCAGTCCCTTCCGCCTGCTAGGCAGCAAAACTGCACCAGGCAGTACTATGGTTCCTGTTTACCTGCGGGGGCTGGGCAGGGACAGGACTTGCACCAGTCAGGTACACAGGATGAAATCCTGGCACCACTGAAATGGGGGATTTGCCAATGACTTCATTGGGGCAAAGATTTCACTCACAGCTCCTATTAACATCAAAACAAAACTAATATCTTCATGTTCCCCAGCTTCCCAAAGGGCCCAGCAATGCCGCATTAATGGAAGCTGTGTGTAAATCTTCCAGTCAGTTTTGAGAATCTTAATCATAATGTTTAATTATCTCCTGCGTAGATGAAAGTTTCTGTAGTAAAAAAGAAGAAAGTTAACCTGGTTTTGGAGATACTACAGATGCAGTTTGCTATTCTTTGGGTGTATGTTCTGGGCCTTTATTGCTCCAGATTGGTTTATTTAAAGGAATAGCAGTAATAGGTTTGTAAGAGGCAGGAATGCTTTGTTTGAATTGTGCATCTTCAGATGTTTCCTGACAGGTGCTGAGTGCCCTCAGCTGCCACAGGATTTGAACAGAGATGCAATTCCTGCAGGATAGGGCCCTCTGGAGACTAGGGAATGTGAAGATGGTAGTTAGAGGATTTGGTTTTTAAAAAAAAAAATCACTCCAATACTGATTTTTACACCCCAATTTTACAGTAAATTCTCTGTTAATGAAACATAAAAGACAAAGAACTCTCATTGGGATCAAAGTGGAGCAGTGGGGACTGTGACATTTAAAATGATATTTTTAACAAATGTAAGTTTTTGTGTTTTTTTTTAATCTTTACTAATTCCTTGAATAAAAGTGCAATTAGGATTGAATTAAAAAGGGTCAAAGAGAGCAAAAAGATCAGACTCTTATACTGGAAAAAGCAATTTTGTTGGAAATCAAAACATCACATACTTAGTCATTTGATTTTTAAACTGATAAATTTAAAAGGAAAAAATAAGATGAATGATCACATGTACCTATTATACACATACCATAAAAGCACAACTCAGTTGGAGCTGGCTGGATTCTGTTCCACTTACTCTTCCTGACTAGTACCTTACTCTCCAAAGTAATGGGACTACTCCCAGAGAAACGTTCTCGTCAGCAGGAGTAAGGGTAGAAGAATTAATTGTTAATTTACATTACACTTTGCAAACATAGAGCCAGATTCTGATCACAGTTACACCAGTGTAAATCCAATGTAACTCCAATTCTGTCCATTGAGTTACTCTGGATTTACACCAGCATAACTGCAATCAGAATCTGACTGACAGAGTAAGTCATGTTCTTTGCCCTAAAGATCTAATAGCGTAGGGCCACATTCTGCAGTCAGTAACACCAGTGCAACTTCATAGAAGCCAGCGACGTTTTACCAGTGTAAATTAGAGCAGAATATGGCTGTTGTTTTAAACAATACTACTGGTGTGAGTGAAGCCACCCAGCTAAATTAGGGTTGCTGAAACAGGGCTAAAGGGGGTTGTTAAATAGATGTAGGTCATTGGTTTGAGTGGGGCCCTTAAGTAGTGCCAGACTGCTTTATGTGGCTGCTCAGTGATCTCCAGTAGATGAAGTAAGTGGATGGTCTTAATCCCGTTCTCAGTGGACTTGTGTCCACATCACAGAAACCTCTATGATAACTGACATCTTTGCAGCAAAGGCAGAATGGACCTGAAAACTGAACAACTATTTTATCCCCATAAGTGGTCTGTCCAAGCCAGGGCTGAGGCATCGTGGAAATGCAAGTTGGGATTGCTTGCACGACTAGCCCAAATTGTAATGCACCTTCTCTGTGGCTTAACAAAAGGATGTTATCATTCATTCATTTAATAAATACATTTGTATAATAATAAATATAATATTTTGGAATACGCAGATCATTTTCCTGGGTTAGATACTCTTTCTAACCCATAAGTGGTTGAGCCTTAAGTGAGATACAGGGGAAGAGAGGGTGACTATGCATATGTTACTAAGCTACAGCTTAACCCATACAGCACATTTATTTAAGTATCAGTGAAAAATGGAGGGTAGTTTTTCCACTTTCCCTATTATGAAGATTATCTAGAATTGTGGAATGATGCTAGCGATGTGCAGAGGACAGAACTTTTATGGAGACGTGCAACTTCTCCCTGTAGTTCAGAGTTATACTTTCTTTTGCTCAGAGTGCAAATGTAATTGATGTCTGAAAGCTAAATGAATATAGCAGAAATATGGGGTATATATAGAACATGTGCCTTTCTGTCTGTTGGTTTCTCTGCTTATCCAGCTTGGCAATATGGTTACACACTGAAAGGAATGAGAGAGTCCATAACACAGCAATTAACATACTACCAACTGTTTGTTTAGGGAAGTTTTTTTATAGCTGATTATTAAAATAAACTCATAAATATACAATATCTAGTTTAAAAAGGCTTTAGGACTGAATTTGCCACCTTTACTTACATGAAGTAAGAGGCAGGAAGGGAGGGATAGATCAGTGGTTTGAGCATTGGCATGCTAAACCCAGGGCTGGGAATTCATGTAGGGATTTCGGGGAAAAATCTGTTTGGGGATTGGTCCTGCTTTGAGCAGGGTGTTGGACTGGATGACAACCTGAAGTCCCTTCCAACCCTGATATTCTCTATGAAGTGGTGCTTTATTTTGTGAATAGACCCACTGATTACTGCATGCATGAAGAATCAGGTCCTTAAAGAACAAATATACTATTTATCAATTTACAAACACCTGAAATAAATTCGGGATGAATAGCTAATTCTAAAGGGCCTAATTTTGATCTCACTTACATTGATGTAAATTAGAAGTGAAGCCAGTAGATTTACAACAGGGTAAACCTGGTGGAAATGAGATCAGAACTGGACTCTCAACTAACTTTAAAAAGCGACTGTTTTCCCTTGAACCCTGGTCATTTAGCCGTAACGTCTATCACTTTCCTCCTTCCTTGCACCCTCAAAAGGCACAAGTATAAAAAAAAAATCATCCTAGAATCTTAAGAATTACTTAGCTTGGTGAATAGTAATGGCTACATTGGATTATTGACTTTTAAAAATACATGTTGATAATATATATATACCAGCTCTGATCTATTGCAGAAATAGATATTCTTGTCTGCACAGCAAAATATAAAGTATTAAATCTAGGTAATAGTAATAGATCCAGTGGTTCTTGTTTGAGTGCTTGCTCATATCGATTCCAATTAGGTGTGCGCGCGCCGCGTGCACGTTCGTCGGAAGATTTTTTACCCTAGCAACACTCGGTAGGTCGGCCGGGTGCCCCCTGGAGTGGCGCCGCTATGGCACCGGATATATACCCCTGCCGACCCAGCCACCCCTCAGTTCCTTCTTACCACCCGTGTCGGACATTGGAACAGTGGAGCGTGGCTTAGCTGACCTCCACTTCCCTAGCTACTCGTAGTTCTCTTGTTCATTATTGTGTAGATAGTTGTAAACTTTTTATTTAGTTATACTTAGTTTATCTGTTTATAGCATAGTTAGTGTAATCTAGATAAGAGGGGCTTGGGGATTAGCCCCTTCCCCGCACCTGGTGCCGGGGCCCATGCCCGGTTCACCGGGTTTCAAACCGTGCTCGGCCTGTTGCAAGCTGATGCCAACAGGAGAGCCACACGGCTCCTGTCTGAAGTGCCTCGGGGAATCGCACCTGACAGCTAAGTGTCACATTTGCAAGGCTTTCAAGCCACGAACAAAAAAGTCACCCAGCATGTGGGCATCATCAAGGACCTATTCACACGTCTAGACCTGATGATCAATATGGAGAAATCCACTCTGGTTCTCACGCAGAGGTTAGATTTCATAGGAGCTACCCTGGACTCCAATCTAGCCAAGGCCTACTTACCACAGCCGTAGTTTCAGGCAATGGCAACAATCATCAGAGGTCTACAGAATTTTCTGACGACCTCGGCTCACACTTTTCTTGGTCTCCTAGATCACATGGCTGCCTGCACGTTCATGACCAAATACGCCAGACTCCGCCTCCGTCCTCTCCAAACTTGGCTCAACTTGGTATACTGCCTGGGCAGGGATCCAATAGACACGATAGGCACCATTCCCTGAGCACTCTAGGCTCCCTAGACTGGTGGCTGACTCCCTCCCTGGTGTGTGCAGGGCTGCCGTTCCATCCGCCCCAACCCTCAATGTCCCTGATGACAGACGCGTCATCTCTTGGCTGGGGTGCTCACCTTGGACGCCTTTGTACTCAAGGCCTCTGGTCATCTCAGGAACTGGCGCTACACATAAATGTCTGAGAGCTGAAAGCAGTCCGCCTGGCGTGCCAGGCGTTCCAGCAACATTTACAAGGCCGTTGTGTCTCAGTGTTTACAGACAACACAACGGCCATGTATTACATAAACAAACAGGGAGGGACTCGATCTTCCCCCCTTTGTCAGGAGACCATCCGACTCTGGGACTTTTGCATAGCCCACTTGATAGACCTGGTAGTGTCCTTTCTCCCTAGGGTTCGGAACACTCTGGCGGATCAACTGAGCAGGTCCTTCCTGTGCCACGAGTGGTTGATACGCCCGGATGTTATTCATTCGGTTTTCCAGAAGTTGGATTTCCCCACATAGACTTGTTCGCTTCCTGCGCAAACAGGAAATGCCAGATGTTCTGCTCCTTCCAGGGTCTTTCACCGGGATCGATCTCGGACGCATTCCTAATGTCGTGGAAGAACCAGCTGCTCTATGCCTTCCCACCGTTCCCGCTGGTTCACAAGGTCCTGCTAAAACTCCGCAGGGACGGAGCGCACCTAATCATGAGCCCTCCAGCGTGGCCCAGGCAACACTGGTACACCACACTGCTCGACCTGTCGATAGCCAACCCAATTACCCAGCCACTCCACCCAGACCTCATAACTCAGGACCACGGTAATCTTCGCCAACCAGACCTGCAGGCCCTTCACCTCACGGCGTGGCTGCTGCGTGGCTAAACCAGTCAGAGTTGCGTTGCTCTGCCTCAGTACAACAAGTACTCCTGTGTAGCAGGAAACCTTCCACTCGGTCAACGTATCTGGCCAAGTGGAAGCGTTTCTCCTGCTGGTGCGGAATGCAGAATGTTACTCCCACTGAGGTCTCGATCCCTATCATCTTGGACTATCTCTGGTCTCTTAAGCAGCCGGGCCTGGCGGTATCTTCATTGAGGGTGCACTTGGTGGCCATCTCTACCTTCCACCCAGGGGAGAGTGGCTGCTCTGTGTTCTTGCACCCTATAGTTACTAGATTTCTCAAGGGCCTGGAACGCCTGTAGCCCCAAGTACGCCGCCCCGCCCCAACATGGGACCTCAACCTGGTTCTAACCAGACTTATGTCTGGCCCATTTGAGTTGTTGGCAACATGCTCGTTGCTATACCTGTCCTGGAAGACAGCTTTTCTCGTAGCCATTACATCAGCCAGACGAGTTTCCGAGCTTCATGCTCTCACGGTGAACCCACCGTATACTGTGTTTCACAAGGACAAGGTGCAGTTGCAACCACACCTGGCATTCCTCCCTAAGGTGGTTTCGGCCTTTCACGTTAACCAGGTCATCTTTCTCCCGGTCTTCCCGAAGCCGCACTCATCACGACGGGAGCAACAATTGCACTCCCTGGACGTCTGTAGAGTGCTCGCATTTTATATTGAGCGGACAAAACCATTTCGTAAAACGCCTCAGCTCTTCGTCGCAGTGGCGGACAGAAAGAAGGGTCTCCCTGTCTCATCCCAGAGAATTTCATTTGGGTGACGGCGTGCATCCATCCTTGTTATGACTTGGCTCACGTTCCCTCAAGCCACCTCACCATGCATTCTACCAGGGCTCAGGCTTCATCCATCGCCTTCCTGGCTCATGTACCTACCCAGGAGATATGTTGTGCCGCTACCTGGTCTTCGGTCCACACCTTCGCTTCACATTATGTTCTGGTTCAACAGTCCAGAGATGATGCAGCCTTTGGCTCAGCAGTTTTGCATTCTGCAACATCTCACTCTGACCCCACCGGCTAGGTAAGGCTTGGGAATCACCTAATTGGAATCGATATGAGCAGGCACTCGAAGAAGAAAAGATGGTTACTCACCTTTGTAACTGTTGTTCTTCGAGATGTGTTGCTCATATCCATTCCAAACCCACCCTCCTTCCCCACTGTTGGAGTAGCCGGCAAGAAGGAACTGAGGGGTGGCTGGGTCGGCAGGGGTATATATCCGGTGCCATAGCGGCGCCACTCCAGGGGGTGCCCGGCCGACCCACCGAGTGTTGCTAGGGTAAAAAGTCTTCTGACGAACGTGCATGCGGCGTGCGCACACCTAATTGGAATGGATATGAGCAACACATCTTGAAGAACAACAGTTACAAAGGTGAGTAACCGTCTTTTCCTCTAGGTGCATAATAGTTAATGAGTGTAATATCCTTCAAAAGCACTCCAATGTGAGCATATGGCTCAAAAAACTCCTAAGGCATTCCAGCATCAAAGTTAAAAGGCAAGAACACAGGGTTATAGAAATTAGAGATGGATAAACTGCTTACCTTGTAGGTTGTCTTCTCCTCCTCCCTGAACTGTACAGTATATTCTCCAGTGCTTCATCCATGTCAGTTTTAAATAATGAAAGATAAATGTTCTTGGGTTACATTTTTTTAAAAAGCCTAAATTTTGTATCTACAAATCAGGTTCCATATTTAGACATTTACATTTGGCCGTTTCCATCCAGAGTTTTTTATAGGTGGGATTTTTAAAAGTGCCTATGATATAGGCACTCAAATCTCATTGATTTCCAATAGAACTTGTGCACCTAACCCAAAACTGTGGAATCACAATGAGAGGCTGAGTCTGAGATTCTTGAAAGTATGGCCCTAAATTAACTAAGCATATTTGCTTACAGGAGAGGAGGTAAGCTGAACCAAGTGGATGCTAGCGAGGGTGAGTGCACAATGGATATCAGTGCAATATTGCATTTATCACTTTCCCTCCAGTCTCAAGAAAGCCTCCCTTACCTTGGCTGTATAGTATCATGGAAAATCTGAGTTCCCAGTCTGAACTCAGGATGTAGAAACCCATCTGTGTGCCCATCACATGGTTGGGGCTCCATGGTTAGGGAGGTCATGTCAGCCCAAGGATAAGAAGGACAGTCATATCAAAGTGACAGCAATTTCTTGGCAAATCTGCAGAATTTCAGGTGGAAAGTCAAATGAGAGATAGTGCTGACAGTTTTGGCATCAACTTGTCCTTTATTCCCCATGACTGGGGCCTAGGGAGCAGCTCTGGGCAGTCATGCTGTGACAGCAGCTCTCAATGAGCTGTGCTGCCAGGGAGGGACCCTTAGACCAGTGCAGAAGGGCTGGCCCTCCCTGTTGGATTTCCTTGCAGATTTTGGGATGCAGGCATCGTTGGAAAGCCCTGGCCTCTGTGGGCCCACAAACCACTCTCCCTGGTAGAATGATGAGCAGCGAACATGTTAAGTCTGCTGAGTAACTTTTAACGTCTTACAGCTTTTAATACAAGAGTGTGATGTAGTAGCTCTCTATTTTCTGCTACTGTTTTTGTTTATGGTGCAAAGGACCAAATTTTCAACCTAGCACTGAGGGGTTAGGGGCATAGGTGCTTTTAAAAATCTCCATAGGCACCTACCTGCCTATTTAGGTATATAAATACCTTTGAAAATCAGGCCCTGTCTGTAAATGATTGGTGTTGGCAGGATGGCACAGTTGGAGCTGAAACCCCCAACTTTGGGTTTTCATACTTTCCTTCCCCAATGACAGTATAAAAATGAACAATAGACCTTTTAGAAAAAAAAATTAAAACAAAATTCTCTCCAGCTCTGACATCCTAAGTGCCAAGTTTCAGCCTGAAGCAAGTTGATATGGTTGAGTTATTAAACTCTGAAAATAAGGGTTTGTAATGGAACCTGTGGTAGAACCTTCATGGTGGCACACAAATGGCACCTCTGTAAAGCAGCAAGGCTGAGTGTTTAGTCTCTGTAGCATTCCAAGGGCTCATGACCTCCTGCTCCTTTCCCCTCACAAGGGTGGCTGTTCATCTGGCTGCCATAATTAGGGCCCTACCAAATTCACGGTATATTTTGATCAGCTTCATGGCCAGAGGATTTTTAAATTGGTCAATTTCACCTTTTCAGATGTTTACATCTGAGATTTCACAGTGTTGTAACAGTGGGGGTCCCAACACAAAAGGTACCTGGAGGTGGATCTGATTCCTGCCCTGCAAGTAACCGTGTAGGTGAAGAGGTAGTTCTGAGTCCTGTCCCTCCCCAGCCCTGTGGGATTGGTGGCTGGAACACTCCCCACAGCAAGTGGACCCACCTCCACAAGCCGCCTCCAGCTGCAGCAACCTCCGGGGTTGCTGCCCAGCCCCAGAGCTTCCTGCAGCAGGGGGAGGCACCCAGAGGTGGGGCGTATCTCCTTCCTTCACCCCCACCGAGAGTGGCTGTGCAAGGGAAGGACAAGTCCTGTCCCTCCCCAGCCAGGACTCACAGGTAGGAGTCCCCAGCTGGGGCGCTTCCAGAAGCGAGGGAGAGATTGGATCCACCTCCACAAGCCGCCTCCAGCTGCAGGAACCTACTGAGCTGCTGCTCAGCTCCAGAGCTTCCTGCAGTCCCAAGTCCTGTCCCTCCCTAGCCTGGCCGGGACTTGCACGAGCCCCCCTCTGGGGCATTCCCAGCAGTATGGGGGAGATCGATTTCATGGGGGAAGGGCTTATATCACAGTCTGTGACACCTTTTTCCCAGCCATGAAATTGGTGGGGCTCTAGCCATAATGGGAAAAGGCTTTAAAAGTCCTGATTGGATAGATAAGAGTGAGTGGAAATATGCTACAGCTATCCAGAGGAGCTGTTTTTTTCTATAAAGCTTCATGCTAATCTATGACAGATAAAATTATGAGCCAGATTCAGAAAAGGTGGTGCAGAAAGGTCTAAGTGACATCTCCACTCTTCAGCTAAGCCCCTTGTATGGCAGGGCATGGAGGAGGATGCGCTCTAGCCAAGGACAGGAAGTACTTTGCTCCCTCAGAATTCTCATCATGGCGCCAAAGCAGGCCGCACTAATTCAGTATACTCCTAGGCCGCCCATGCCTTCTTCCTGGCAAATGCCACCTGCTTTTCAGGCAGTGTGGGGCCCATTAAACACACCCCATAATAAAGGAAGTTGCAGCTGCTTTTCACTATCCCAGCTCCATTCCTCTGATAGCCTTCTGCTACCGGGGACTCCTGTGTATAACCTGGAGTGAATCTGGGTCTGCCTCATTAGTTTTATAATAGACAGAGTGAAAATGTAAAAAAAAATACTGTTGGAAACACTGAGCAGTACTGCTCAATCCTGGAGCCAAATTGTGATCTTGTGGTTAGAACATAGGACTGGAGGACAGGAGACCTGGGATCTACACGTGGATTAATTCTGTTACACTTATGCACATTGAATAGTACCTTACTCTGCCAGCAGTCTCTCATTTTCTTCAGTAGAAATTAATATTCTCAAATGGGATGCGTGGCAGAGTGAAATGCTACTCAACTGCTTTCTGGTCCTGTGTGCAAATCACTTAATTTCTCTGTGTCTCAGCATTCCATCTTCAACACAGAAATAATATCTACTGTACTTACCTTATAGGGGGCTTGTGAATCCTAGATTCTTTTATATGAAGTTTGTTGAGATCCTTGGATGAACATAAGAACAGCCATACTAGGTCATACCAGTAGTCTATCTAGCCCAGTATCCTGTCTTCTGACAGTGGCCAGTGTCAAGTGCTTCAAAGGGAATGAACAGAACAGTTAATTATTGAGCGATCCTGCCCGTCAGCTAGTCCTAGCTTCTGGCAGTAGGTAGTTTAAGGAGCTGCATCCCTGACTGTTGCAAGTAGTTGCCATTGACTGACATATCCTCTGTGACTTTATCTAATTCTGTTTTTTATTCCAGTTATACTTTTGGCCTTCACAACACCTCTTGGCAATGAGTTCCAGAGGTTGACTATGCATTCTGTAAAGAAGAACTTCATTTTGTTTATTTTAAACCTGCTGCCTATTAATTTCATTGGGTGACCCCTAGTTCTTGTGTTGAGTGAAGTAATAACACTTCCCTAATTCACTTTCTCCACACCATCCATGATTTTATAGATTTCTATCATATTCCTCCTTTATCGTCTCTTTTCTAAGTTGACTGATCTCTCCTCATATGGAAAGTGTGCCATACTTGCAATCTAGTGTGCAATCATTTTTGTTGCCCTTCTCTGTACTTTTTCCAATTCTGATATTACTTTTTTGAGATGGGGCAACCAAAACACCATGCAGTCAGTATTCAGGGTATGAGGTTACCATGGATTTACACAGCGGCATGATGATATTCTCTGTTTTACTATCTATCCCTTTTCCATTGGCTCCTAACATTGTTAGCTTTTTTGACTGCTGTTGCACATTGAGCGGATGTTTTCAGTTCACAGTGACTCCAAGATCTCTTTCTTGAGTGGTAGCAGTTAATTTACGTATAGTTGGGATTATTTTTCCAATATGGATTACTTTGCATTTGTCAACATTGAATTTCATCTGCCATTTTGTTGCCCAGTCACCCAGTTTAGTAAGATCCCTTTGTAACTCTTTGCAGTCAGCTTTGAACATAGTACTTTGAGTAATTTTGTTTTGTCTGCAAATTTTGCCACCTCACTGTTCACCCTCTTTTCTAAATAATTTGTGAATATGTTGAACAGCACAAGTCCTGCTATTTATCTCTCTCCATTGTGAAAACTGACCATTTATTTCAATCCTTTGTTTCCTTTGATTTAACCAGTTACTGATTCATGAGAGGACCTTCCCTCTTATCTGAACAGTCTTTGGTGAGGGACCTTGTCAGAAGCCTTCTCAAAGTCCATGTACACTATTTTCAGCTGGATGACCCTGATCCACATGCTTGTTGACATCCTCAAAAAATTTTAATAGATTTGTGAGGCATGATTTCTTTTTAAAAAGCTATGTTGACGCTTCCCAGCATATAATGTTTATTTGAGTGTCTGATAATTCTGTTCTTTACTATACAATCAGTTTGCCTGGTACTGAAGTTAGGCTTACTGGCCTTAATTGCCAGGATCACCTCTGGAGCCTTTTTAAAAATTCATTAGTTACCATCCAGTCATCTGGTACAGAAGTTGATTTAAGCCATAGGTTATAGACTATAGTTAGTAGTTCTGCAGTTTTATATGTAACCCTTCTGCCCCTCTGAGTTGGCAGCAACAAGGGCCAGGTTCAGTATCCAGGGATTCCGTTTCAATAACACAATGCAAAACCGGCTTGAGCCCCCACCCAGTGACCTGGGACAATTACATACCACCCCCCCCCCCCCCCCCGGGTGCCTCTAGGAGGCAATACTTCTCCACACGCAAGCACGGAGTCCGAGTGTAGCAAAATCCTTTTAATAAAGGAGGGAAACAATGCGGCATCACATTGGAGAAACACTACAAACAGGATTATAACACAAACCATAAGCAAAAAACCCACCTCCAAGTACGTTTGGCAATGTCCTTTCCCCCTTAGGGTCTTAAGTCCAATCACCCCAAAGTCCAACAACCCAAAAGTCTGTGTTTCTGGTCAGTGCCACCCCAGAGTTCAAAAGTTTATCTGCAGAGTTTCCTCCCCCCGCCCCCCTCCCAGCCTGGGTGGGCATGCTGGAGGGGGGAGTGTACACAGAGTGTTAAGGGGCACCTTACGTGGGCCAGGGGGCCAACTGCTCCACCTCTCCGTGGAGTTCTGCTGCAGTCTTCACCATGACCAGCTCCACTCCACCAGCTGTGCCGCTCCTCCAGCCGACCCGTGAGCTGCTCCAGCCGTCTCTGCAAACCGCTCCACTATGCTCCGCTCACTATTCCGTGGGCTGCTCTAACATGCTGCAAACTGCTCCGCTCTGCCAGCCGCTTAGCGATAGTTCTTCAGGCTCCCCTCTAGTTAACACAGCACTCAGTGATCTCAGCTCAGTAAGCGTAGCTCTTTTAGTGATTTCAGCTCTTAGTGATTTCAGCTTGTAGTAGGGGAGCCCCAGTGCTGGTGCACCATTGGCCCAACGTGAATTCAGCTCAGCAGCCTCTAGATGGACTCCTAATGGAATCAAAATTAGCTCTGCTCTTCAACAGTGGAGAGAGGAGGATGTACAATTGGTGTTCCAGGCCCTCAAAAGGGGCCCATACCATCAGGTACACACACCAGCCCCCAATCTCTCTCCATTCACTGGGTTTTGGTGCCCATGTCCCTCGTCTAACGAGTGCTACTTAATTGATGATGAGACATCTCTGTCATAAAGCAGTCTCATAGTTCCTCATTTACATAATCAGGGTGACAACACTTTATTCCTCCTGCTCCAATAACAAAGAAATTGGGGATCCCAGAGCTGTTAAAATAACCATCCCAGGCTGCCGTGGGCTATGCTAGGTGAGGTGGGTGTACCAATGCAAATACCTGAAATTGCTTTCCACACTCCCCATAATTCACCACCAGATGTCAGGGTAGAGCTCATCCTGACTCTGCTTACGTATATTTGGGTTCCTTGCAAACTGTTGAGTGAGTTTCATCTGCTCCTGGTGACTTATTACTGTTTAAAAATGTGTTCCTAAATCTTCCCAACTTAGTCTGGGACAGTTCCTCAGATTTGTCACCTAAAAAGAATGGCATAGGTGTGGGGATCTCCCCCACAAGGTGAAGACTGATGCAGATCATTCATTTAGCTTCTCCGCAACTAATTTGTCTTCCTTAAGTACTCTGTCAGTACCTTGATCATCCAGTGACCCCCGCTGACTGTTTGACAAACTTTCTGCTTCTGACATACTTAAAGAAATTATTGCAATTAGTTTTTGTGGTATTTAGCTCGTTGATCTTCAGATTCTTTCTTGGGCTACCTTATTATACTTTTACACTTGGCTTGCCAGAGTTTTTGCTCCTTTCTGTTTTCCTCAGTAGGATCTGACCTCCAATTTTTAAAGGATGCCTTTTTACTAACTGCCTCTTTTATGTTGCTGTTTAGCCATGTAGGCTTTTTTCACCCTCTTGCTGTTTTTTTTAATTAGGTTTTGTACATTTAGTTTGAGCCTCTATTATGGTGTTTTTAAATAATCTCCATGCAATTTGCACGCATTTCACCCTTGTGACTATTCTTTTTAATTTCCATTTAACTAACTTCCACATTTTTGTATAGTGCCCCTTTTTGAAGTTAAACGCTGCTGTGGGGGGTTCTTTGTTATTTTTGCTCTATGAGGATGTTAAATTTAATGACATTAGGGTTGCTATTACTAAGTGGCTCAGCTATATTCACCTCTTTAACCAAATCTCTTCCCTTGTAGGTTCCAGGACAAGCTGCTCCAAGAAGCAGGTGTGGATATTTATGTGCTAAGCATTACTGTATGCTTGATAGCAGGGATTGACCTGTGCCAGGACATGCTAGTACACTTCACTAACATTTAGTCCTAGGTTCTGCCCTCCTATTTCCGCTATGGCAGTCCTTTTTTTCCTTCCTCTTTCTCCTATGTTCTGCTTCCCCACCTCTACTGCTCCAACTCCTTGCACAAGCAAAGCAGCCAAGTACAATTGACAGACTCCTTATCAAGTGCAGAGAGAGCTTCAGAGATCTTGTCAACTTCACTTTGCCACTCTGCTTACGCTTGGAATAAAACAGCAGGGTGTGGAAAAGCAGAGGGGAGCAGCAGGTGCAGAGAAGAATAGAGCAGTGGAGCAGTAAAGGGACTTTGTGCTTAGAGCACAGCCAGATTTTCTTCCCTTCCTCCCTGCAAAAAAATTACAAAAAGCCACATTTTAAAGATGATTTTCTAAATGTAGATTCCCGACTAATTTGACAAAGGGCAGAAGAAATATCTACAGAATCCATTTTTAATAAACGTAAACAAATAAATTATAAATGACAAAAATATTACTGAACAGTTAAATATTCATAACATAATTACTTAAATTAATATTTTTAATGCACTACTTGTGGTAAAGAGTCTTACTGACACTGCCTAGATGCTTTGTTAATGAAATGTGTAGGAGCTGGCAAAGTGGGCGTGATAAGTGGGGAATGTTGGACTTGTGGGTGTGGCATGTGTTGTGGATGCTGGGGAACTGTGAGCATCACCAGGACAATTTTGGAACCTGAGAGAAAAGTAGCCACAGTTTTGTTTTTTCATATCAAGTGTTACAGACGCCCCCAGTTTGACCATAAGTGTCATGTTATTTGGTATTTTTCTTAAAGCCTCTTGGAGTCAGATGATATGGGGCAAATCTCAGCTTTCTTTTAAAAAAGAGCCCTTGTGGTAATGAAGAAAATCTTGAAAATGTGACTCTAAAAAGCTCAAAAAGCAGATGGCAGGAATAAAAAACACCTCAACACTTATTTTTAAAATGTCATGATTTGTAAGCCAATCTCTTGATTTGGGGGAGGGGGCGCTGACTCATGAATGCCAGGAATTGACAGTGCTGCCATTGCTCAATAATGACCTCTTTGTTATATTAAGAAATGATTTCTGACAAACACCAAAAGGAGTTTAGTTTGGTCTTCCAGATGAGAATTGGTGGGCACGGTTACTGGCGTAACGTGGTCTGAAACAGGGAGTCTGTAGATACCTAAAAGCAGTAAACTGATTCTTTTCATTTCCAAGGAAGAAAGAAAAGAATTTACTGGCAAAATTATTCAAATGTGGGTTGGCTGGCTGGTTTGTTTACTTTTAATCTAATAAAAGGAGATCTTAATATCCCTGTTAAATCAGTATAAAGCTGGAAACTCCCCTTTGGCATTTTGGCTAAATATTACTGAAAATGTAAAAGTCTTTAATAAAAACAATGAAAGTGCAAAGAAGCCACAGAAATAGAATCAGCAGGTGTCATTCGAAAAGTGAGGAAGAGTAGTGAAAAGTGTTTGATCTAGGGTCAAATTACTCAATAGGCCCACTAGGCCAGAGCTGGACCACAGCCATTTTGTAGGCACTGTTCTGCAGAGGCAGGTTTGGGAGTAGCAGGAGTAAAGGAAGCCAGGAGGACAAGCATACCCAGAGGAGCATCTCACTGGTCAGCATGTGCTTAGCATCTGCTGCGTGCTGGCCTTGCAGTCAGAGTGGGCAGTGAAGAGGCAAGCCTGGGAAGAGGAGCCGTTGAACCAGCCAGCAGTGTGAAAAGTACTACAGAAAAGTACTCCCAGCAGGTCTCAGGAATAAGGGGGAAGGGGAAGCCAAGCACAGAATTCTAAGGCCTACAGAGTTGATCCAGTCTGGATTTGATCCAATGTCTGGAAATTAAATCATGACAAAAATGTCTTTAATAATCAGAAAGTATAAAAGACATGAAGACATGTAGAAGTCTTTGGAAATACTAAATAAGATCTCCGTGCTGGAAACTTTCCCACCTCCCCTAGTACACTGCTACCTCGATATAACACCACCCGATGTAACACAAATTTGGATATAACGCGGTAAAGCAGTGCTACGGAGGGGGGTTGTGCACTCCGGTGGATCAAAGTAAGTTCAATATAATACGGTTTCACCTATAATGCGGTAAGATATTTTGGCTCCCAAGGACAGCGTTATATCGAGGTAGAGGTGTATTTCACTTTCACTTCCAAACATCAGTGAAAGCGAGTGGTTTCTGCTGAAGCTGGCTTCATATCATTTTGCCACAGATATTGTGGTGATGAATACTACTACTTACAACAATAATCACTGGTGGATTGAATGTAAGGAGGTTCCTTGTGCAGTGCAAGCCATGCTCTCCTGCCACCTTTTCTATATCCCTTCCTCTCGCTTTCCTCCCTGTGACTACAGACATGTCAAGTCTCACTCACTGGGTGTGAGACTCATTCATTAGCATGCTCACACTCTAACCCTAAGCTTCTCACTCATTTTGAGTAAATATATAAAGATTTAAAATTACTCAGGTGCTGCAAGAGACAACAGTACATCCGGGGCCTCAGGCACAGGGCTTCGAGCTTGGAAAGCTCCTTTCCAAGCTTGTGTACTGTGATAACCATGGAAACTGCAGGCAGGCATTCTGTATGGGCAAGAGAGTAGGCGGTGCATGTGCGTGTAGTGGCGGCTTAGCCACTGGGCCAACAGGGCCTGTGCCCAGGCGCCCTGGCCAATTGGGGGCCCCCCAGAAAAATGGACATGCCCTAATCCGTTCCACTCGCCTGGCACTCCTGCTGGGGAGCAGGGGAAGCCCTCATGCCCTGACCCTGGACCCCGGCAGGATGCTTGGAGGTGGGACTGGCCCCCACTTGCTCTGACCCAGGGCCCCACAAACCCCTAATCTGCCTGCATGTGTGGTCAAAAAAATCTGAGTTCGCCCAGAAAATGAGCAGAACTTGATCAAAAGTTTGCAGGTTCTGCAAAGTACAGTTCAAAATTTAAACCATACATATCTTCAGGGATCTCCAGCCATCCAGGTTTTTGTTCCAACCAGCAAATAACTGTTTTTATTAAAATCCAGTGGTTTGCATTGTATATAAAATTTTCATGTGCCCCAGGCCAGTGGTTCTCAACCTTTTTTTAATTTGTGGATCCCTAAAAAATTTCAATTGGAGGTGCAGCCCCTTTTGGAAATTTCAAATGGCGATGCAGACCCTCTTGGAAATCTATTGTCTGTATATATAGTTGAATGCTGTTCAGTCAGTTTTCAGTCTAAATCTTGCAGACTCCTTAGACATAATCCATGGACCCCCAGCGGGTCACGGACCACAGGTTGAGAACCACTGCCCTAGACTTTAGTATGAAGTAGGACATTTAAGTGTTTCATGTGCAATATTTAGCAGTTTACATTTTAAAACAAACGATTAAGCGCAGGTTGGATTAGAAACATGGACTATTGGATGTCACCAGGGATCAAAGATGAGCGTCCCCGTCTTAAGCAATGACCTAACAGGCCACCTGGAAAGTCTCACTCTTTGGCCTTGAATCTCGCTCTTTGGGGCTGTAAATCTTACTCTTAAGGACAGCCAACCCTTGGCATCTCTGTTCTATCTGCTTGGTGACGTGCTTCAACCACAGTGCCAAGTTGCTAAAGCCCTGAGGCTTCTCCACATCCCAATGTCCCAGGAAACAGCACATCTCTCCAGACACATGACCCTCTGTTATTGTATAGTTATATGCAGATCTGCAGTTCTAGCAGCTGTCTGGTCTTGTAAAGGACACAGATCATTCTTGTGGTTTCCAAACAGGCATCTTGCATGCCGACTCTCATTTGCCTAAATTGCAATTTATTTCCTTTACTGGACAGGCTGCAAACCGTTCCTTTCCATACTGTTGCAGGCTTTGTTTCATCTCTTCCAAAATGAGGCCTATCTGAGTAAGCAAATCAACTGATCATTCTTTTTAATGTGCAGCTGTTGGTAAGCAGGCTCTTCATGGCTTTACAGATCACCAGCAAACGTGTCGTGCAACCCATGTTCCTGCCTTCTTTGCTGAATTCACCATGTGCTCCAGAAATGTTGCTCCTTCTAGCAGATTTCACAAAGGTGTCATTTGCATTTGTGAAATAATTTAGGAGGATGAATCCTTTCTGGGTGCAGCATAACATACTGCCACTGAAGTTTGTTCTTGGAGCATAAGAGCCTCCTAAAATGTCGGGTAAATCCTTAATCATTTTTCATTCTGTTTTTGGGGTGGCAGTTAAGTCTTTCAGCACTCTGTGAGTTTGCCAAGCAGCAAATTCAGTAGTGAAGAAATACTGCTGAAGGCAATCCACACCGGCCTGAAAACTCGCCTTTTGTTTTCTCTACAATAAAAATCCTGCACTGCGCTAAGCACAGCCTAATTGGAAATCCTTTATCCAATTCTCCCTACGTCTCTTCTTTGTTGACAAACATTCTTCTTTTTATACTGAATAATCTGAAAGCAGCCATTGGATTTCCTTCAGTGTGTCTTAAAACTCAGAAGAAAGGTTCCAAGGGGTAAGAGATCAAAGCTGCAGCCTAGCTGTAAGACAGCAGTCTTCTGTAGAAGCTCTAAAAGCTTCTCTGTCACCTCCTTCTCTATGCACTCCCTATCCGTGGCCCCACAAAGTCACGGGACCTCCTGGTCAGCCTCCTCCTTGGCCTGGCTAAAATGGCTATCTACACAACCAGGGAGAGGAGGTTGGCCAATGGAGACTCCTGTGACTGTGGGGCTTGTTTCCGATCCTCTGTCCGTTCACGCATCCGGGCAGAGTTCCTCTGGGCAGCATCCACTGGCTCCCTTGACACCTTCGAGGAGCAGTGGGCGCTGTCTGGCATTCTCTGCTCAGTGTCCCTGTCAGGCTTCCTTCCTATGACCCTTTGACCGCACTCTTGTCCCTTTTCTTTTATTAGTTGTCCCCCGAAATTGGTTGGGTTCTGAGGTCCTGTAGATCCTCCCCTTAGGCTGGGGGGGATCCTTTAGCAGTGGGCGGGCTTCCGCCCACCCACTTCCTGGAAACCCAGTAGGTACTCTGTCACCAAGCAAATTAATTCAATACAAGTGCAAAATTGAACATGAGTTGTTGTATCAGGATACCTCTTTTTCTTTCCAGTTAAACCGAGAGCTGCACAAAACTCAGTTGGACCCCTTTAGCCCAGGTGCATACTTTGTGAAGGAAATTAACCCTTTAGTTAATGGGCTAAAATATAACACCGTTCAAAGCGTATATTTAACCTGTAACAACTAAAGCAATACCGCTGGTAACTTCTAGTAAAATAACAATTAGAAGAGAAATAGCGGAATAACTATTAAGCAAAAACAAGACCTTTAAACTTTGAGAGCTCATGGAATGATGGGTTTACAGTGAATAAACACTGCAAGGCAAACTTGATTGCTTTTTCTGGTCAATTTGCAAAACTAGAGGTTGAAGGAAATGCAGCAGATGGGTGGGACTTGGGTTTTAGGAAAGCATTTGGTATATTTTCATCATTCAAATGGGCTACAATGCAAACACTGGCACATGTATTGATACTGACTGAAGGATTGTAAACACAGGACAAAGATAAACAGCAAAATATGGAGTCAGGGTAAGGGCATAGGATTTCTAGTGAAGTATGGCAGATAATTTTATTAGGTTCATTCTTATTTAATATCTCCATAATTAATATAGAACACAGTAAATGGCACATTAATTACATTTGCAGATGATACTAAGTTAGAAAGAGCTGGAGACACCAGATTTCGGCGCAACAGTGGAGAGCAAAGTGGACATAGATTGACAGTACAGTGCAACCTCAGAACAGGCCTGCTCAGATTTGGGCTGCAGACACAGGTATCCATCATAGAATGTAGAGGTGCTAGCTTCTCTAAATAGCTCTGGTGCAGCAGCACCTGGCTTACTGCAGTCAGTTCTGGGCACTCATTGTCAGAGAGAGATCAGGGAGTTCTGATAGAAGCAAAAAGATGAAGGGGCTGGAGAGATTAATTTATAAGGAAAGGTTAAAAAGAGGCTCGGTACGGTATAGCTTGGTTAAGGGGAGAGTTCATACAAATATTGGATGAATATTAGTACCAAGGTGTGGAAAAAAATTATTTAGGGTATGCAAGGGGGTAGAATGGGGAATAGTGGGAGCATAGGTAAGCTAACTAGCAGGGGAGATTTTTTAACAGTGGAATCTAGAGGACCAAAGAACAGTCTTCTAGGGAAATAATGGAACTCCCGTTGTCTGGGACATTTAAAACAAAATGTGGCAAAACACTCGTAACTGCAGTAGGAAACGATGATTATCGGGGAGATGGACTTGATTACTTCAGAGGTCATTTCTGTTTCTGTGTTCTGTGATGCTGCTTTCAAGAATTGTGTGTGTGTGTGTGTGTGTGTGTGTGTGTGTGTGTGTGTGTGTGTGTGTGTGTGTGTGTGTGTGTGTTTCTCAAGGGAAGACAAAGTATATTGTAATCAGTCATTTGTAAGTTTGGGGAGGATGAAATCCCATTCAGGCAATGCCCAGGTCTCTTGCCATGTAGAGTATATTGTTCACAACTTAAAGAGATAGAAGTGGGAACTGGAATGATGGTCTCATTAAAGAGGAAATATTTTAAAATTTGCATTTTGGTCAGGTTTATGTCTAACCAATTAGCCACCTGGCATAATGTCTAAATTCCTTTTCTTTGGCAACCAAACACGTAAATGACTTCCCTTTGTATGCCTCACCTGGTGAGAAATGACTCCTCTTGGAATACTGGCAACAGCACCACGGCCTCAAGTAAAATAGTTGCAGAAGCTTGTATGGACCATTCCTAGCTGTGCAAAAACTAGTTGTCTAAACCATCCAGCCACAGAAGCCTAAATATCCCGCACTGAGGGGTTTATGTAACTAACACTGGTTAATTTAAACTGTCTTCTCAAAAATAGAAACATTTTTTGGCAAATGAGAACTGACCTGGTGAAAAATGTACTGACTGGAAGGTCAACACAGTTAAATTCAGGATAAGCTGTACATGGTAATTAGGAACTTGTTACATAGTTAGTGCCTCACATCCATATCAGCTATGCCCAGCCTATTGCAGGGCAAAAACCTTCTAATCCAGGCAATACTCCTGGCAAAATTATGGGCCCTATTTTCAACCTTTATTCTGATCAATGAGAATTTACATGAAGAGCGATTGCAAGATCAGTATAGATCTATGTGTGTGTTATATGCACACGTGTACGTATGTAACATCTATCTTTGCGCACATTTTCCTTTGTCTCGATCAATGAGAATTTTACATGAGGAGCCATTGCGGGATAGGGCCCTCTCTCCATCAGTATAGATGTATGTGTGTGCACATGTGTGTGTGTTACATACACGTATGTATGTAACAGCTATCTTTGCACACATTCTCCTTTGTCACAGAGTTTACAGATTTAAGATACTGCATTATTATTGTTATCCTTATGCAAGTTGAACTGACACAACTGAATTGGCTGGACTGTTTCTAAGCCTGCAGGATCTAATGAAATTTTGTCTTTCTTCTACCCATTTTTCTCTTTTCTTTTTTCAGAATAAGTCGTCTGTTTAATGGCACAGAGCCTATTGTCTTAGACAGTTTAAAACAACATTATTTCATTGATCGAGATGGTGAAATTTTCAGATACATATTAAGTTTCCTAAGGACATCTAAACTGCTACTCCCAGATGACTTTAAGGTAAATGAGGCCATGTCTACAATCCATTTTTTCCTCATTCTGTCATTTATTTTGGTGTCGGTTTATTTGTGTGCTTGACCTAAACACAGTTAACTAAATGTTGATGTTTATTGTTAGAGTTTTTAGTAGTTGTGTATTACATTGGGGACGCTATGATTTAATAAATGGACCAGTGGTTGTCATGGATACCATAAAAAGTTAAACGATGAAGCTCAAGGCTAAATCAGTTTTTCCTAAACTAATTTTATTTTCTTACATTTTTAGCTTATTTATCAGGGTATAACAACAATTAAGAAGCGGCGGCAGCAACAGCTAACATTTACCACAGTTTAACATTGGGCACCTTAAAGAAATGTTTTATATTTGATAACTACAGCAATTTAAGTTGCATAAATCTAAATTGGTGATTTAAAAACCCCTCACAATCTTAAATAAACCCATGAGGATCTGTATTAGTCATAACTCGTTAAGACATTTTGCTTTCAAGGAGTGATCCCAAACACAGATTGTGAAAGGTAAAGTGCTCTCAGGAGAATACAATTTATTGAGGGGATTCTATGGAGCAATACGTTTTGATTGTTTGGTTGTAGATAATGACAAGTTTGCTAATTCTGGATGGTTGAGTGGTGAGACATAATCTCCTCCTAGGTGATTTATTTATATCTGGGTTTACAAAAATGAATGCCCTGATATATCCAGGCACGTGCCCAAAAATTAAAAGACAACAGGATACAAAACGTAGTGTACCAGGTCACTGACGCCACAATAAAAAAATAATATATCCCCATTTTGAGTTGGCAGACATGCCCCTGGAAAGGGGAATGCCCCTAGATTTTCAATAAGATTTCAGCTTTCATGTATAACCAGATAGGATGCATAATTTGGTCTTGATGGAGTCATTCCTCAAATGGGAATCATCACTAGTTTTGAATGGGGAGTATAACCATTTCCCCAACCTAAACGAAATCTCAGCCATTGCTGTACAAATAAAGTATTTTTGTTTTTTATATAGCAAGAATAATCTTACATGGCCCTGGCTCCAAGGAATTTACAGTCTAAATTGGCCAGACGGCAGACTGCAGGCACATAGTATATGATGTGAATGGGGCCTGGAAGATCTGATCTCATGGCAAGGTTTTGGCTCTCGTAGATTATTCTGTGGTCTTCTGCACTCTGTGTGCAGAGAAGGTGGTTGTTTGGTGCACAAGAGGTGGATGGTTCTGAGTGGAGTGTGGAAAAGAGAGAGACGACTATAAATGGAGTAGTTGGGGTGGAAGAGCAGAAAGGCAGATGGGGAAAATGAGAGAAGAGCTGCAGGTAGGAGTGGACTTGGGCCAGGACCATAAAGCTAAGGGCCACAAGCTCTTTGTGCATGATGAGAAGGAGCCATTGAAGGGATCTGAATAGAAAAGGGACATAGCACAAATGGCAGGAGAGAGATATGATTTTAGCAGCATATTTGGGATAGACTGGTGGGAGCCAGCCAAGGAGAACTGGGGGGAGGAGGAGACTGCAGTAATTGGGAGAGAAGATCAAGGCATTGTCAAGGGTTTGGGAGGATGGATTTTAGAGATGCTGTACAACAAGAACCAAGGGGATGTGAGAATGCGTATCCTCCAAGTGTACGCCAGCCTCAAAGAGGCTGTGGCAAGGCTGGAATTAGAACGCAGGCATTCCTAGCTCCAAGGACTATGTTCAGTCCACTGTTTTATGCTGCCTTTTTGGATGGTGTTATGGTATTTTTATTTTATTCTCCCCTGAGATAGCTCTAGAGTAGACCCGAGGGTAATTAAGGCTCAGAACAAAAGCAAAGTATTGCTAGGTAGGGAGTAACTCGACAAAAAAATGCATAGAAGAATGCATTGCAAAGCTATGCACTGTAAAACTGCACTGTAAACAGCTTTGACTTCACAGAAATCTTGTAATTTTGCCAGTGTGATTAAAGTAACAGAAGACAACAATCAGAGGCTGCAAATGGAATTGTTTGGTGTTTCTAAATGCAAAACATTATTTAAGGTATAAAAACCTTACAGGTTTTCCAGTGAGATTTGCATTCAATGTTTTTTATGTCAAACAAAGCATTGTCAAGTGTTTTGAATATTTATTATTTTTTACCCCTTTAATTTAATCAAGTCATTTAGTAGCCTCAAGGTTAAGGCAACTTGCTTTTCAACTTGAACTGCTGCTCAGATTGTTATTTTGGAAAGTTTGGTAGTACCACACCAATGTTTGTGTGTTTGCTATTTAAGTGTTGTTATCAGACTGAGTTAACACTGAAATGCAGAGAAAGTGGAGTATGTGTTCCTAGGCTAGTGATTCTTTATTATCAAGTTTGACTGGTGTGTTTACGGTGAATATTAACTACAGTTCCAATTACTAATAAGACAAGACTTGAAAGTATTCTGCATCTGACAGGTCTCCCTCCTGAGATCAACATTCCTAACAGATTATACAGTGTTCATGTTTTTGTGGATTCTAAGCAGTGTACAGAGTGATGCTTTAGACTTTTTTTGAAATTATTATTAGTTGCTGGGCTTGATTTTTCCCTTGCAGCCAAGCTCTGCTCAGCACAGGGTATGGAGGGCAGACAGGGAGCTGGTTAGAGATCCCTGATTCTGCACCAGCTCAGCCTCAGGGAGTCAGAGCAGCTAGGGGCTGCTCTCATTTAAGCCACTGGCACTGCAATTGAAAACCTGCAGCTGGCCCATGCCAGCTGATTCAGCCTCGCAGGGCTCGGGCTAAGGAGTTGCTTAATTGCAGTATAGATGTTTGGATTCAGGCTGGAGCACAGGTTCTAGGACACTGAGGTGGAAAGGTCCCAGAGCTCGAACCTGAGTGTCTACACTGCAATAAACAGCCCCTTAGCCCGAGCCCCACAAGCCTGAGTCAGCTGGCACAGGCCAGCGGTGGGTTTTTTTATTGCAGTGTAGACATACCTCCTTTGGTATGCTCTCTGTGTCGGGGAGGAGTGGCTGGATTTTTGCCACCAGGAGGATCCCATCCTCCAGGGGAATTTTCCCCTGGCCATTTGCAACCAGAATTTAGCCCTCGGGGCCCGCTATTTATACTCCAAGTCCCCAACCAAAAATGGGGCCCATTGTGCCAGGCACTGTACATGTACGCGGAAGGGTTAGGTCCTGCCCACAGAACTTACTATCTGAATAGACAAGACCAGCAAAGTGTGGGGAGAGGAGGAAGTGTTCTTGTTTCTATTGAACAGGCAGAGCAGAGGCGCAAAGAGCTAAAGACCCATGAAGTCTAGCTCACGAGTAGAAAGATAGTATTTTGTAGAAAGGCAGAACATTGTGTCTCAAGATTTGTTGGTCATTCTCTCTAGCTCTAAACATCATCCTGGCTACTGAGGAATGGCCAGTTGGCTTGTATGTGCATGGTCCACTGCCCTCTACACATAGGATATAACAGACCTATACCATTAGTTCAGTTGGTAGAAACAAAGGTGAGGAGTTGTAATTCCAGAGGGGATTGATACAACAGCCCTGCCAATAACCAACCAGGACTGAGAGTCTGAAGCTGCAGTTCCCTGAAAAAGAGGAAAATCACATGCACACAAACACACTTGCTGAACGGTCCCTTATATTGCTTCTCATCAGCACCCCCCAGAACTGTGAGATGGGCTGAGTTTTCTCACAAACCTTCCAGCAGTGGGAGCCACAACAACCTTCCTCTTCTGCAGAGACCACCATCAGTGACCCTCAGAATAGTAGCTGATAGGAGGCATGCTCTGAGTGGTTTAGTTCAGTACCAGGGCTGGATTTAGGGGCAGGCGACCTAGGCGACTGCCTGAGGTGCCAGGCTTGGGGGGCGGTGGGCTCTTTTTGTTGCTACCGACAAAAGGGAAAATAGAATGTTTGAAGTTACATGTTCCAAGTATTCTGTATGTGGATTAATTTTTCACTAACCTCCTAGAATGTTCTGGACCTTTGTAGAATCTCGTGGAATCTTCCAGACTTTCTGAGAGCGACATTTTCCTTGAACCTCCTAGAATGTTGTCAGTCAGCCATGCCCTTGCAGGTCTATAAGAGGCGGGACATTGCCAGTCAGTCTTGTATGACAGAGATAAATCATGCATGCAAATTATGCATCGAAGTCGTGAAACGTGCTACAAATGGAATAAAAAATAAGATATTAAAAAGTTTAGCAAATGGAGGGGGGGCACCAGTTGAGCACATTTCCTCTGTCTTCAGAATTAAGAGCCATATGCGACCAGAGCACAGTGCTGGAGTCCAGGCTGTGCACTGGGTATCACAGGAAGATGGAAGGATGGAAATCCTCTCTGGCAGGGCCTGCAGACCATGTTAAACCATGTGGTCATCACCCTCTCCCTTCTCAGGGAGGACAAAATCCACATCATGGTCCCACGAGGGGAAGGGGAGGCGGGGAAGGACTGTAGATCTGATTTCCATGCAGGGACTGTGTCTGGAACCCTGCCCTGCTGCCCAGCAGGACCTCACTGGTTCCATTCCAGAGCTTCCCTGGAGGCAGGCACCAGATTTGTCCCTAAGAGCATACACTGCCCTTTGCTTAGCAACAAGATAAATCTACAGCAGCTTGTGGTCTCTTCTGAGCCTGGGTTTCTGTGTGGCAGCTGAGCCTGTGCCATTATGGTAGCCAAAATAATAATAATAACTTTAGCTAGTGTTGTTTGTGTAGAATGCTCCCGTTTTTGGGTGTGCCTCAAACTAGATTCATAGATTCCAAGGCCAGAAGGGACTATTGTGATAATCTAGTCTGACCTCCTGTATAACACAAGCCATAGAAGTGCCCCAAACTAATTGCTAGATTACATCCTTGGGAAAAACATCCGCTCTTTTGATTTAACAATTGTCACTTAGTGAGTTGTTCCAATAGCTAATTACCCTCACTGTTAAAAATTGACACCTTATTTCCAGCCTGATACACACTTATGAATGAGGGGGCTCCTTTAACAATTTCCTGCTTGTCCTGTGATAAGGTGACTGGCAAGATAAACCAAGATTTTTCTTGTACTCACAGTGGGACTTCACTGTCAGGTGTTGTGCTAATGCAGTCTGAGCCAGCTTCTCCCCCATCTTGCACTCTGAATCAACGGTTGTCCCTGGACACTTGCAGCTCTGAAGAGTAGCATTTTACACTCACTTTGCAAAAGGTAAATGACTACACAGGTGCAAGACAGTGGAGAATCAGGTCCTGGTGCCTGCAACTGTGTGTTTTCTTTGTTACTGATTTTGTTGAGATTCTCTTCTCTTTCCCTGGCCAGCCCCCCCAAAATATTAAAATTTCTTAAAATTATTAAAATGCTCAGTTGACTAGACAATTTGCCAATCACTGACATGGTATCAAGTATTAAACAGTCACCAGGTTTTAAGTTACAGGAGCAAGACCAAGTGCAAAGCCTGTATTTGTTCCAGTTTTTGGACCAGCGCATGCTGGTGATGAATAGGGGAAGCAGTATGGGGAAACTTGCATTGCTTCTGTGTTGTGAATTAATAGAGGACTTCACTCTCATGGACTGTCAGTCATTAAGTTCTCAGTTAAAAAACTGACATTTTATTGCCCTTATCTTTTTTGCAGAATGACAGGCAAATCACTCCCTTCGCTGCCACTTACAGAATCCCAGGCAGAAGGAACTGCCTGCCTAGATTACCCCAGCTGCATTTACAGTATTAAGAGCATTCATCCCAGTACAGTTAAAGGATTCTAAACATTTGTTACAAATCACTTTTTGCAGGTTTATGCAGTAAACTAGTTGTAAATATGTACTCCAGGATAAATGGTGCCATGTAATATTCCAGTCTGAGTTGGTAATTGAGGGAGGAAATGGTTTCCTGTTTTTGTTGTGGTTGTGGTGGTGGTGGTGGTGGTTGTTGCTGCTTTAAACAATTTTGAATTGCTGCATAAACACAGGAAGTTGAAACTGGTGTGTGCGCACTCTTATAACTCTAGCTAACTTTTGTTTTTAACAACTCAGGCTGTGCATGCAGTTTGTAGTGTGGGCTGATCAAAAATGGAGTTATTTGAGTCTGGCTTAACACAATTTTTTTTGTTTGTTTGTTTTGGCTGATCACAGAAAACTGGAGGATTGAAACTATATCTTGTTTATTTTTGTCCTTATTAAGCAGCAGATAGTTAACAGTGATGCATAATAAGGATCACAGTGTATGGAAGTAAGGCTCTTACACCATTGCTTACCCTAGGTTAGGTCATCTTCTACTGCTCCTACCGTATGCCCATGCATGAATCCCATTTTCTTCACAGCACTTCTTGTCTGACACTGATGTGGTGTCGTGTCTGCTAGCACACGTCTCCTTTTTCTTTAGTCTCCCTTAGGATCCATTCTTGCAAGGTTCTGAACATCCTCAACTGCCATGGAGGATGCTGGGAACTGGAGTGGTTCAGTCCTTCAGAGGAGGCCCCCTCAGCACTTTGACAGCTCACTGCTTTGCATAGGAACTGTGATGGTTCCATTTGCTTCAGTCTCCTGCCCCTGGTAGTGGCCTATGCCTGATGCTATAAAAGAAGGAAAAACAAACTCACCCCCACAATTCATTTAACCAGTGCATGCTCCCTAACCCCAGCAAGCTTCTGCCAGGAGCCAGGGATTGGAGATACACTAGCACAGTTAGGAGATTACAAGGGTAACTGTTAAGTTGCCTGTCCATATATCTATAGGCCTCCATCAAAGGCAGCTGAGTTGCAGTCCCAAATTTGGCCCTAACAGTCAAATCTTTTATAGACATTGCTAAACTCTTTGCTTCAATGATACCTTGGGGCAGTGGATCGGACAGGTGGATTACATGCTATTACAAACTAGCACCTTGTGTTCCTTGTACAGTCATTGGCTTTTGATTCTACCATTAGTTCCTTTTCTCCTGTGTTATGGATCCATAGAAGGCTTTCACTGTACTAATTTTTGTTGTATATCCCTTTATTTTGTCTCCTCAAACTCTTCTCTTTTCTAGCCCAATAGTTTCATTCTCATGAGTATTCCTACCCCTTCCATGCTTCTAGACAGAGCGTTTTCTGGTGGTCAGAGCAAAGGACTTGAGGGTTCTGTTTCCATATGTTTGCTGACTGTAGGCTGAAGAAGCATTTGTCCTCTGACTCGTAGCATATCCATTTGAAAACAGGTATAATACTTACATAGGGCTGTTCTAAGGGTTAGTTAATGATGATTCTTCATATGCAAGGTGCTAAAGTCCAAGGGTTATTATTATTTTTGTCACCTTCTCTCAATCGTTTCTGTTTTTCCCTTTCCAAACTGAATGTACTCTTTGAGATGAGGATGCACAAGCCCCACTGCTTGCTGTCTCCCAGCACTGTCTTATGCTCTAGGTAGGGATTCTGGCTGGCATATGACACTGTGCTGGCACCCACTGCTTGCCCAAGGATTGGGGGCTGTCAGCACCCTTTCCCTCAGCACACGCTAGTGCCCTTAGTCTGGGATGGAGAAAGCCGCCAGAAATGTTTGCTGAAAAGAAGTTAGTGAGCATGTGCCAAAATCACCTCTCTCAATTCACTGAGCTGTTTTAATTACCCAAGGGAACAAATCACATGATGGACAAATGGCCGGTAAAAAGTATTTGTTTAAAAGATGGCTAAGAGTACACATGAGCTTGCAGCCATGCATGTGCTCATTGCGTTATTGGAACTTACCAGGTCCCAAACTACATTTTAAACATATTTTTCTATTTTTAAGAAAATGGCTGCTGGGCCATTTCCTTGTTGTGCTGCAGATTTAGCCTGCAGGGAGTTTTCACAGCTGAGTTTAAAACCACTAAACCTGGGAGTTTAAAATGAAAACCTGGCAGGCTTCTCTCTCCATGGTAGCACTTGTATGAGCTGCAACAACGAAGTTAAATATGTATCATTTCAGGAGTTATGGAAAGAGTAAAGAATAAAGCTTTGTCTCTCTCCTCTGACATCAGCAGGCCCTGCTTATTGCAACCAGTTATTTGGATTGCTTAATCCAAAAGAAAAGCCTTTTGACATTGAGCTTGTGGGATAATAAACATGAAAGACTGATTCAGAGCAATGGGAAGTTCACAGTCTGTTCAAGACGATTTAAAACTCTAATATCGTGTGGCTTCCTTTGTAGGTGTTACATAGTAGAAGAGTAAGACAGTTTGGATACCTGTTGACTTTGTGCTGTTGCTGACAATACATAAGCCTAAGTAGGTCACAGGAGAACAATATTAATTTTACAAAGAGAACTATAAGCATTTCTTCTCTTTCCTCTTTTTTCCTTTTTATAGGACTTTAATCTTTTATATGAAGAAGCAAAGTATTACCAGCTGCAGCCAATGATTAAGGAACTTGAGCGATGGAAACAAGAAAAAGAACAAAGGAAACATTTCCAGCCTTGTGATTGCCTGGTCGTAAGAGTGACTCCAGATCTTGGGGAAAGGATTGCACTGAGTGGGGAGAAAGCTTTAATAGAAGAGATCTTCCCTGAGACTGGGGATGTCATGTGCAACTCTGTAAATGCAGGTTGGAACCAAGACCCAACCCATGTTATTAGGTTTCCTTTGAATGGATACTGCCGGTTGAATTCAGTGCAGGTAATGGCCTTTTAAGCAATGCTATCTCATGTTGTAACTTTTTTTATTTCATGTTCAGTTATATGCAGATTATTCGCTTCTGCTCAATTACCTATTTTTTACCTGGTGAGATCACAGCCTTTCAGGTTTTCCTAAGTCTAAGCAGAAAAATAGATTTAGATTTTGTGTATGTTAGTGCCATGCTGGTCTCATAATAGTGTTATACTGATAAATGCTAATTTTTTCATCAATGTATAGCCCACAGCGTTTTTTCCCTCCAAAGTGCCCCTGGGAAGAAAAAGAGAGTTCCAAAAACTACAAAAAAACAATCTCCATGCCATTTTCTAGAAAATGCAACAATGTGCAAATGCATAATTTATGTCTCGCTCATAATTAAATGATGGTGCCTGCGGGATGGACTTAAAAAAATTGATCTCTGCACTTTTTTTTTTCAAAAGGATGTTCTATAAAAATTGCCCAGAGTATTTTAAACAAAATGTACTTAATTTTCTACTCAGAGTTTTGACATTAGGATTAAAATTTTAAACATATGAAACAAAAAATGATAACTGGACTGATAGGTGGATGGATGTGGGAATAAATATCTGGCTGGTCTTTAGGCAGTTGTCTTGGGGACTGTAACTGGTCCCTCATAGGGAATGACGCATACAACTGTGGGCAAAGCTGCAGAAGTTTGTAGTAGTCCTTGTGCCGAGTGGAAAGAACAGTGCTGATTATGCTGTTAACACAGACATTCATTAGTCAAGGCAAAATAAAGTTCTCTTATTTTGGATGTATATCTTTAAAATATTTTGCAAGGAGAATGTCTGTTTTCGCTGATTTTTATTATGAGAAATGAAGCCTCCAACCTCGGGGTGACCAGTTCCAAGGTTAACAACATCTATAGCTGTTCCGTTAGCTGGAATGTGGGAAAGACTTTGAGGTCTGGGGCCTTTTCCTAGTGGAAACTCATTCACAAAGCAACTGGTACACTAAGCAATCTAATCAGAAAGGCCAGGGAGCAATGGGCAGCCAGACTTTACAGAGCTCTGTCTAGCCTCCTAGAGGTGGTCCATTCATGTGAGAGGAGAGGCATATCAGCGGGGCAGCGAGAAAGCTTGCGCTGCCACCATTGTACCTGTTCCGTGACTAAGCAGAGGGTCAGTCTCCCAGGCTGTCAATCTAGAACATTTTCTGAGCACTAAATATGCTGAAAACATTCCGACAGATAATAATATATGCAGATTTGCTTTAATAATCTGTATTTTACATTAATAAGTTTCCTCTTTAATTAACGTTACTCTAATAACATTCCTTGGTGTGTTCTGCAAAACAGATCTTTTGGCAAATTTTGGTTTCACACTAAACACTCCCAAACATTTCATTCAGCTCAGCTGATGAACTCAATGCCCTTGGCTAGTTTTGCACAGGTCCACATCCATTTTCTGTTTGAGTGAGGTTTAAACTCGGTTGGGTCACATTTTGACCCAAGGCCACCCAGAGGATTCAGGGGGCCCGGGGCAAAGGAATTTCAGGGGGGCCCCTTCCATAAAAAAAAGTTGCAATATTAAAGAATACTATATTCTCGTGGGGGCTCCTGTGCAATTGCCCCACTTGCGCCCCCCCCCCCCCGGGCGGCCCTGTTTTGACCAAACTAAATGGAGTCCCTGGAGGTGGGTCAAAGGCAGGGCCATTTGCTGGTGACATGGCATTTTAACAAGCTTTCTGCACCACTGAAGAAGGGGGCGTCTGCAGTCTAGATAGGTTGGGTGAGTCAGTGTAAAGGTGTCGGTGCAGCTGTTTTAGTGCAGATTGTGTATGTGCCATGGTTAGGTGCATTAAAGAAATTGAAAAGAAATAAAACAACGAAGGGTCATGCTAGTCAATGACAAATCCAACAAAGCACTGTAAACACAAACACTCAGGTGAGGTCCGAAGGCATTTGTGTTGGTAGGTGAGTTGTGGAGAGTAGAGTAGTGTCACACAGAAAAGCAAAAAGTAACTTGCTCATACTTCATGTTCTTTAATGGGACGCTTGTTTTCAGCATTAGTTCTTTCCAGTACCCTGCATTCCTGGTTGACGTACAGCATTTATTATTGCAACATTTATAAATTCTTTGAAACTTACACAAATTCTTTCATGAAATATCATGAAGGACTCATATGAAACTGTACATGTAAAACAGTGTCAGCATGTTAGTGGATTATGGCCAAAAAAAATAACAGCCCTCAATTTAAAATCCCCATTTGTATCTGCATTTAGAGTATAAAGTTTTCCTATAATTTATTTTTTTAATCTTCTGACAATAGGACTTAGTGAAATATATTAATATACTTTAGAGAAAATGCTGTGAAAATTGTGTATGTTGAACATTTCAATACTTTATAATTAAGACCATATATTTGTTAATATCACTCTGCAAAATTTAAATGAAATGCATTAAGGTATCATATTTCTGTTTGGAGACCTTGCCAACAAAATAACAGCTCATGTCTCTGTGTGTTTAGAGTGCCTGGCAGAGAGACTATATTAAATCCTAACATAATTGCACTATTTCATATTGATTATGGGAAATCGCAGCTGAGATTCATTTACTCTTTGGCATATTGTCTTTGGAGGCTTAAAGGAAAGTAGCTCAGATTTTATTCTATAGATACGTTCATATATTTGCCATCTTACTTTTTAAAGCAGTATAACATATTCTTAGGGCCAAGTTTGCAAAATATGGCTTCCACTTATCCATGTGCAAGAGCACACTCGGCCTCCTGCGCGTACTAGGAACTGCACACACAGATATTGTAGACATGTAGTGGAGGTGGCATTCTGTAAATTTTGCTCATAGCATTCAGTATAATCTAATGCAAGATGCAGTTAAAATAGTACAATATTTAAACATTGCAGCATTGTTACAGGATTTGACCCATTTTGCTTCTTGCTCAGAAAATTGATGATACCTGCATTTTTAACACAAGGTTACAGCCTGCAGCCTAGTCCTCCAAGCGCACAGGTAGCACTTTGTTCTGTGTGTAGTGTTTTAAAGATGTAATGTCTGTCTGGTTTGTGTGCTTTTTATATAGCTGGCTCAGTAAAGAGGAGCCGTATGCTAACATGCAGCTTGCCATACCTATGGACTAAGCCAACAACATCTCAGCACTAGTTTTGCATTATAAGCAAATGGATTTTTAAAAAAGTTTGTAGTAAAGCTATTGACATCCATGCCAACACTGAGCTTTGACCTATCGATCCCACTTCTCTCATTCCAGTTAAATGGAGATCCTATCTGTCATGCAGCACCTGCTGTAGGGGTACACTGATTCTTGTCTCCACCTTGCCTAAGCTAAGTCTATTGAAAGATAAATCCCAGCCTATGGCTTTCCCTACAGCTCCTTGACACCTTGATCAGCGCTTCTGATCAAGTTCCTGGCATCTCCCTTCTGTCTTAGAAGGGGCAATGCTGACAAAATAGTACTATGCCCTGCATCTCATTCTTGCCCCTCATCTGCTTGTATCCCAGCTCCCACCTCTTTTCATTTTTGAAGAAGGGGGGAGGACTTTCATTTTTTAAATCATACTTTTACCCCAAATTCTCCCTCTTTCCTTCATCTTCTTGTCTGTTGTTTTCTTCTCAATTGCTGGGGTTGCTTTTCCTCCCTTCAGTTGTAATATTTTCTTACATACATAAACTCCGTAAAAATCAGGGCAAAAGTCAGTGAGATTTGGCAGATGTAACTTTATTAGAACACAAATCACTTTGTCCCAGGGTCAGATGGAGCTCCCAGGGCAAGCTGATTCAGAGCAGACTGCATGACTCAGGCAAACATGCGCTAGAATGAGCGTTTCCTTTTCCTTGCCAGTCTAGGCTATTGAGCACAAGGCTTTAGTTGCCTTCCAAAAACTCAACTATTTGAACTGCTGGTGGCTAATATTAGAGGCCCCAAAGGAAGGCTCCCACAGATGAACCAGCATGGATCTACTACACTGAGTTCAACCATTGGCTAGTCTGATGCAGTGTTCTGCCTCTGGAGAAAGCAAGCAAAAGAAGCAACATCCTCAAGAATGCCCATTGTCATTAGCATGGTTATGTGCGTGGGGGGCCAGGGCAGAAATCTGGCATGAGATTCATTTTTATTCCCCCTTAGCGATCACTTCATGCCTTAAAGCATGAGATTTGATGGCATTTGTAGTATGCAGAACAAAAAAAAAATCCATCTAGTGTTGTCATTCATTACGAGGCTTAAAAAGAAATGATTTCTCTTCTGTAGTGTAGATCTTATACAAACACTGTATGGTTTTCTCCCCACCCAGTAGTATAGACTAACGTTATGCTTATTGCGTTGTTGGGACAAAATATCTAGTCAACTGAACAATCTTTAAAATAAGGCAACAGCATGGCCCGACAGTCCTGCTGGTAAATTATTCAATAGATCGTGCCAGGACTTAGCTTCAACTAGCTAAATAATCAAGCTCAGTTTTTACTGTTGTGGACTCAAATATCCTGGTTCTGTGACATGGTGATTTACATGATACCTCTATTATGAGAGAGATCTTTATGTACTCTAAGAATAGTACAATCTGCTCACCTTTGGTGACATTTATAGGTAGCAAAATAGGCAGGAACAGTGTTTCCTGTCTGTAAAGTAAGTATTGGGTCAGTTCATTTAAACAAACTAAAGACACTATCCTGATTTTTCAAAGGTATATGCTAACATTAGCATTTCCTCTGTGGATCATTTCTATGGCACCTTACTGCATAGTGCTTGGCCTAAAGAATATTCGTAGTATAGCAGTGCAAAGGTTGGCTGGAAAAGTTTTTGGATGCAGATTTCAAATATGGGTGTGCTGATTCCTTTTGCACTGTTATTCAGGAAATCTTATTGTGCACAGTGGGCTAAGTTATTCTTCCATTTACACCCGTGTTTCCCCACTGAACTCAAATGGGATGTAGCAGAGGACAGACTCTTGTTCTGCTCCTGCAATAGCAGTACATAGGCATTGTCTGGCCTATTTGGGAGACGCAGAGGAAACTGCCTTAAGTCCATTCTTCCCATACTGATATGGTCATTGCCGATGCCTAAACAACTGCTGCTAAAGTACACTCTAGGCCCGTATGGAAGAGTGTTCACTGCATGTTCCTATCACAAGTAGTATTAATCAGTCTCCAGCCCTTAGAGCTGCACTTCAGCAGGAAAAGAACAGTGAAGGCCCCCTATGGCACTGCAGTGTAAGCAATTAAAGTAATCGACAGGAGTGTGGCAGACGATTCTGTGCAATTTTACTGCCCCGACTCAGTTTTGACCCCACCTAGAGTGAGCGAGTGAGGTTCTCTTTGATTGGTTTCAAACCCATGGAACTAGCGTCCAGGCATACCTGCTGCTGAAAAGCCTGTGTGCACACCTAATCTGTTGGAGAAATGGTTCATCAACAGTTCATCCATGTGCAAACATGACCCCTGTCATCCAGTCAACGGTGATCTGCAGCATTAAGTGCCAGTCATGCAAATTAAAGCTGCCTCTGGGCTGCTTTAACTCATGCATCCAAATTACCCCAAGTTTTCTTTAAAAGAAAAAAAATACGTGGAGAATACGATTAACCTGCTTGCGCCAATTTGTTTTCTTATCCACCTGTCTCTGGCCTCCCCATCCCATTCATGGTTTCTGAAAGCAGCACTAAATTCTAGGAAGAGGAGAAGGAGTCTGTGCGATTGATGCTAGAGAGCCTTGGGAGGTGGCAATCAAAAGATACCCATGATACTTACTTGAGCTCGGGAAGGGCTCAAAATCTTTGCAGCCCTTTTTCCTTGAGACTTTCCATATTAATAATGAATTATGGGCACTTGTTATTATGACTTAAACCTAGTGTTATTTTCCTGTAAGAGAGAGCATCAATATCTCTGCAGTCCAGTATTTTACTATATAATGTACTGAACTGCTCTGCTGAGTGCTTATTTGTTTGATTAATTTTTGTTTTCAACCGAGGTTTGCTGTAAGCGAGACTTTAATCACAATGTAGTCATTTAAGAATAAGTTATAAAATTATAGCTGTATAATATTCATTCTATCAGATCTGGAATGACCAAATGCATCATTCAGATCCACTGCTCCAGCATGCTTTTATCACATTCCCTAATGCCTAAAATTGGCTAAAATTAATCTGCACTCTTTTTCACATTGCAGGTGCTAGAAAGATTGTTTCAGAAGGGATTTAACGTGGCAGCTTCGTGTGGTGGAGGGGTAGATTCCTCCCAGTTCAGTGAATATGTGCTGTGCCGTGAGGACAGAAGACCACAACCCACCCCAACAATCAGAATAAAGCAAGAACCCCTGGACTAGAACCAACCCGTCCTCCTTTGTAACCATAGAAGTGTTTAATAGTCCTTTATGTGAAACACTAAGGATTTGCAAAACAGTATTAGCAAACAAATTGTGACTTTATGTTGCCAATTAGTGATATTCGAAAACTACCTGTCACATAGCCAGCCATGAAACACGTTTGAAAAACAACCTGTTTGTTTTTCATGATGAATAACTGAGCATGCTCAGCGTACAAGGCTTTGTGGGAATGTACTTTCAACCGAACAGCTGTGATGTTGAAAAAGGCAAAGCCTCACAAAGTACTGACCCTTGACTGGGCTTCTGCAGAAAGACCAATTAAAGCAATTTGAATATGTCAGCTGGAGAAACGACAGTTCTTTTGACAGCACCCCTTCCCTCCTCAGTGATATTCTAAGGCAATGAAACAGGGTCCACCAAAAGGAAGGTGGTACCTTAAAAACTGCACTGAATATCTTCCCTGTCTGAATGCCACACTTCTCTCATATCAGATTTATACCTTTACACCCCCATACATTGTTACGTTTCTGTGATTGTAACTCATTTGTGCAAGCAAATGGCTTATTTTTATAAAACATTTACAACTGAAATAACTCTGTATACAGAATACAAAATCAGAGAAGGACCAATTCATAGTCATCTGGTGCTTAAACTTTAACCACAACTGAGGACTAGTTGTGGCTAATATGTGCAAAAGTAGGGATTTTTTAATAAGGCCATCTGACATTAAAACAGCACAGCACAGGCCCCAAATGTGGAGTTATAGTTCTTTTGAGATGCCAATTTTGTTCTCTCTCTCTCTCTCTCTGAGTTTCAACGTTTTACATCATCAGTGGAGTGGTGGTTCTGCCAAGCATTTGCCAAAGCATCTGCCATTTCCCTTCGTTATTCTTTTACTAAACATACCTAAAACCCATGTGCAGGAGCAGGTGTTAAATATTTCGGACACCCCTTACTCTCCATGGCCCGGGAATTTTTACAAAGGATGATAAAGCCCCATATTTCTCTGTCTGACAGGAGCAGGCCAGGTTTTGTTTATTTTTTCCTTCTATTAATTTTGAACTACTATTAAAATACTGATTTTCTAGCTGCCCTGTATCTGTATTTTTTGCTTTAAAGAAGCCATTTGTCTGTAGGAGGTTACTGTTCCTTTAACAAATACAGTATCAACTCTTCTGACTTACGCAGCTTCCTTAACTCAGGAGACAGCACTGTTTGCAGGTGCAAGTATATAAATAGCATTCTGCTAAATCCTGTTTACTGCTGTTTAGCATGATTGGGTCCTCAATAACTAATTCATGTGTTAATCACAATTTAGTTTCTCCCACAGTAATTTATAGAATACTGTTGTAGATGCTGAATTTTAATTAAACTGTTTTTAGATGCGTAAGTACAGCTATATAGAACAAGGTACTGAGTATTAAGTAGTCAGCAATATTTGATAATTCTGTTTCTCTAATGCCATCTGATTACTTGGGCAGAAATTAGGACCTGGAGTTTAAAACAACATTTTTCAAAAGTGCCTAGTGATTTTGGGTGCCCATGCTGGAGACTGTATGTGGCTCTGATTTTTAGAAAATGCCCTCTGAAAAAGCAGGCTTCTTCAAATTGCCCCCGATTGGGCACCCAAAATCACAAGTCACTCATGAAAATCTTAGCCCACTGGCCTGCTGCCTTAGCAGAACAGTTGACAGTTATTTGACCGAATCTGTCTAAAGATTTTTAAAGTTATTTTATTTCATGGTTTTGTGCTTGTTTGACACACTAAATAAAATTGCTAGGTACTGCCATATTGGAAAAGATGGCACTACGTTACCTTTCTATGTAAGATATCTGTAGAATTGTATATTATACATTTAATATTGTAAAAAAATTTAACGTATAATTGTCATGTCTGTGTGTATACACATTTCTTATACAGAACTTCATGCCATAAAACATTTCTGTAAAGTAAAAGATCAAAACTGCAGCAAGTTGAATAAACACTCACTTTCTCTCCCACATTCTTCGAGAGGTAAGAAACTTGGGCTGTATGTCCACTGGCCTTTGATTGAGTTCAGCTTATTGTAGCCATCTCTTCAAAAACAGTGTTTGTTTATTAATTCTATAGATTTAATTCAAATTCTTCTTAAAGCATCAGTTTAGCTCCTAGCTTTTACCATGTATATTCCAGTTTTGTATTCATTTCCTGAGCAGAGAGAAATGGAGGCTGGACCCTTGTGTCTGTGCATACTGTTCCATTCATTAACATTCAGCTAGGAGAGGAAAGTTCTTCTGTAGTTACGGTACATTCAGGCTTCAGGAGTATGGGCCAATCCTGCAGTCCTTACTCAGGCAAAACTGCTGAAATCAACAGGAGTTTTTGCCTGTGTCCCGGGTTGTATCAGTAGGAACTGATATTAAGCACCTCTTACAAAGGGGTGAGGACTGTCAGCTCCAGTTGAAGTAAAATGGAAGTTGAAAGGCCCTATGCTCCTCTCAAGATCAAGCCCATAGGCAGAATGCTTTAGATGTATGTAGAGAGCCATTTGTGGTTTTGTTTGTCTGTTTTCTTCTGTTTGGTGTTCACCATATTTTTATAGCTCAATAAAGCAGCTACAGTACCGACAGCAGTTTGGTAAGGTGGCATCATAAAAGATTCCAGGCTGCTCCAACTGAGTTAAATGTGAACTTGAGATGGAAAGTTTGAGCCATGACATCACAACATTAACTGCAAAACAGCACTGCAGCAAGCAAGACATATGGAAACAATCACTTCGTTAGGAGAAATATGCCCTTTTTTTTAAAAAAAGGAAAAGTTAAGCTAGGACATGTTCTTTTAGTTAGCGACTTCAGGTCACTGATTTAATGTTTATTACAGTTTCATTTGTATCTCTTTTACTTTTTTATATCCCCATATTCTAAAGTAGCAATATCAGCAAAAACTGATGTGAATTTTTATTTCTGTCCTAAACCATAGTAATACAGCTTGATTAAGAACATTGCTCAGTGTCATGTAAAAGTTTTTAAAATATCATCACATCTCTAGTAAAACTGTGGTTTGCAGACAGCAAATGCTTTTAGTTTGAAGGCCGAAAAGTAAACCTACCTTGTTTTTTAATCTTAATTTCACTGAACAAAATTGGTTGGAATCTCTTTGCTGAGCACTGAAACTGTGGTTTTGAGAACTTCAGTCTTCTCTAGCACTTTTACATGTACTGTTCTGTGCCACTGTGCTCCCCAGTCTGAGAGAAAAGTGAAAGGAAAATGTTATGTTGTGCTTATTGGACAAGTCTTTAAGAAAGCAAATGTTGTGTGCATTCGCTGACTGTATTTAATAGCATCAGGGTTTGTTGACAGTTTTATTAGATGTTTGACAAAGAATAAGGATCAGCACAACAGAACATTAAATACTCCGTTTTAGTATTTCTTTGTGGGTATTGTTAATATTTTAATGCAAAATGTTTTTGAACAGTGCTTAAAAACTACAGGACAATGTGAAACTGAAATTAATGTTTGATAAATTAATACTGTATGTTGCTCAAATGTGTTACTTTAGTAAATTGTTTTATTTCTTTACAAAATAAGTACAAATAAGGAATTATGTTTTCACACAAATTGGGGTATTTACCAGTATGTACAGAAATAATCAAAATAACAATTCTAATAAACACAAGGTCTTTATAAACAATATGTACACATCATCAGTACATTTAAAACATAATTTTACACTCCTTGGCCTTAAATATGGTATGAATAATCTTTTGGCTAAATAGCAGCAGTATAAATTTTGTTCTGCTTTTAACAAACCTTAAAATATAATTAAAATTGTTTTTAAAACTATTGGACAGATAGTTCTATTTGTGCTTTCAGTATTGTTTCCCATCCAAAAAAAAATACTGCCTCAAAAAAGTGGCAAGCATAAAGGTAGTAAATTTTTAAAATATAAATAAGCAAATGCCTCCCTTCAATCGTTACTGAAAATACTGTTGTGGCTGAACTATAACTGGTGTCCACCTGCTTACTGAATACCATATCCAAAGCCTATTAAGAAGACCCCATTGGCTTTGGTAACTTATGCTCCAATCCAGCAAAGCAGTTAAGCACGTGTGTGTACTTACACCTATTCACATGCTGAAAGTTTCACACATTTAAGTGATTTTCTGGATCGGGTCTGATCATGCAAGGCAAGGTCAACTCCCAGTGACTCTGTGATGACACTGATGACCTTGCAGGATTAGACCCTGAGGACTTAATACTGCTCCCACTGACTCCAGTGAAAGCAGGACTGGCCCCTCCATAACACAACTGGTTTTGACTATGACTTTAAAAATCGGTGTAGAATACTCTCAAATCTTTACTCTCTCATTTTTAAAACCACGATTAGACCACACTCTTCACAGTAAAGTTGTTTTAAAATAAAAAACCAACTCAGATTCATGTTACTAACCAGCTGCTACAAATGTACAAAAGGTTGAGCAGATTTAGAAAACTGGAAGCTATTCAAGATCACTCAGCTGGGACCTAAATGCACAGATTTCATACACTTAGGAACTGGCTCAGCAAATGAGTAGTAAAAGCAAAAATCATAAATATATAGAATTTGTGGGAGTGCAGGCTGGCTACTCTTTCAGCTGTGCAAAAAATTGTAATTGTAACTAATCTAAAATTATAATAGGCATCACTGTGGTTAGTCATTGAAAACAGTGCTAGTAAAAGTTAAGGAAAGAGAAAAGCTAGCACTGTTATTGAACATACTGCTAATAAAACAAATACCATTCTTCGGGCCCAATCCTACAAACTCTTCTTGCAAGTTGCCCAGTGTCATCAGTGGGATGACTTGTGTAAGCATTTGCAATCCAGCTCTGAATTTGTATAAACTCCCTCTCATCTACTCAGGTTAGCCTCATCTAAAAATGGCCAAACGCCGTAAAACTTCAAGCTCAGATCGTATCCATGGATTTAACCTCTTTAAAAACCTTTTGCACATTTTCATTTCTTTTTTCATTTTATGCAAAGGGGATTTATTGCATGTGTCTGACAACTTTGCAAAACCAAACTACTGGAACACTGACATCTGAAAAAAATAGAAGGCACATTCAAATTACAGATTTTCAATGCAGGTTGAGCTGCTCTATGAGAAAACCAGTACAATTCTTGGCTTTATTTAAGCAAAGCTCTGTAGAGCAGGAGAGAATGGCTAGTTTCTCTTTCCTGTTCCATGTAAAAGATGAAGTCCCTGAGGTTCACTCGAGTTATTTTCTGTCGCGTATACTGTCTGGATGAAGGGGCCCCATAACCAGCCTGACCTCCACTGGTCATGCCCAAAGCCTGTAAGAGAAATAAAGACCATTGATGTTCTACAGCAAAACAAAGATTCTTTTCACGTTGGATTTTTTTTTTAGTATCTTAAATTGATAACTATGAGCCTAACCCTTACACGTCAGAAACTTTACAACTGTGAGTAGTCCCACTGAGTTAACGTGAGTAAAGCTATCCACATGCATTCATGTTTATGAGATTGGGCCCTCCGTGTTTATGCAAAACACAAATTCATCTCTAGTTAATTCCATTTAAGTCTGTCAAGTTATACAAGAGAAATATTTAGCTCATTAAACGTCAAAAGTCTTTTTCGAAGCTAGCTTAGTAGCAGTACTTCAGGTAATCATAGAGGGCTGGTACGTAAGTCTGAACCATGTTCTTGGTTCTTTGTACCCAGGACTGGAAGAATGTGCTGGATGTATATCAACATGTGGCTAGTGTGATTACTCTAGTAGCTGACTGGGTGGGCAGTTGAGTCTGGACTAGACTCTGATACTCTCCTCTGGGCTGCACCGACACAGGCCCAAGGTGATGAGAGACTGATGCAATTTTGCTAGTAGGCACAATCAATCCTCAGCTGGTAGACGGACAAAATTAAACAGGCGAAAAACCTGGCATGAGATGAAGCCTCAGGCAGTATGAGGTAGTGCAGACAAGCGCTAGTAAAAACATTTTTGAAGCCAAGTTAAATAGTTTCTGCACCTAACTAGTCCAGGGCTAGCTGGCCCTCTGTGCAGAGATGAGTTTCATTCACTATACCAGCCTCAATTACTGATCTTAAAACCAGAACACTAAATTCTCAAGATCTAAGAACTCAGTCCACAATTTATAGCCCCTTTAGAATGTTGTTGGTTCTAGAATGGAAAGCCTGCTACACTGGAACATCGAGGATTTTTCCATTTAGGAGACCACTGTTGGTTTGTACAACTTTTCATTGCTTCCAGGTGATTTTTAATAAAGAAAAACAGTAAATAACTTAGAAAATAAGGATTTGAAATGTCTAAATTATTTTGAAAAACTTCTAGAATGTTTTTGAAGAGTTCTAGTCGGTTTCGAAACCCAAAACTTACTTGGATTCATCCATTCTTCAAAATGCTCCCAAGGTTTTTTTTTTTTCCTTAAGATAAAAAGTTTAATATTCAAGGATCTTTACTGCAGCACATTAAAAAACATTTACTTATATGCAACTCTAATCCTGAAGAGGAAAAATACAATACATTCTGAATAGGGCATAGAGTGGCTGATTTCTTCATTGCCTTTCTGTTCACTCACCTTGAGAGAGAGACTCACACTTTCATGACTATACTGCTCATGAGTTATTTCTCCTCTGTCCAGTTATTAAACTAATGTGAATAGAGCAAATCCTGTTCCCCAGCACCATGAAAACAAAAGGCTCTGAATGTAGTGGAACAAATGTGGACATGCTGTACAGGACGGGATGGGCAGTGGAGATGCCCACAACCACAGTCAATTATAGAGCATTACATCTTGGGAGCTCCCTGTGTGGAGTTGTATTTTGACAGCCATATCCACATGATAAATTGCAGAACCATATGAAGAAGTGCATGTATCATGCACCTTCTAACGGCCTCTCACCTGCACTCTGATCACTCATCTGTTTCTGCCAGGGCCATTGTCATTATTCCAAAACTCCAAAAAGCCAACTTTTTTTCTAAGTAACCTGACTCAGACATGTTTTCCTCCTTTCACTCCAAATGTTGAACCTCCTTTCCCCCTCCTACAAATTACACTGGCCTGAAGTCCAGCACAGTTAATGCTGGACCCATGACAGACTTATTTGTGAGGAAATGAAACTATTCCAAACTCATGCTGATAATACTTTTATACTACCATAGCATGTCAGTTTAGACACATACTGCAACTGTAAAGTATTACTAGAATGAAACAATCTAATTTTCTCAAACATTTTCTTCATACAAAGCTTGCTTCCAAAAAAAAAACTGGCAAATGCTATTTTTTTTAATAGTCTGAAAGCCACTGTAGCAAATAAGTTACTATGTGTTCATTGGCCAAAGTGGCTGGAATGAAGATGAAATAAATCACACTCATTACATTTGTTTTCTGAAATACTTAATTTTTTGTTGGAAAGATCATATTTTTTTTTATAGCGGGTAGAGTAAAAGTGACATTTGTAACCTGAAAGCCAGGTTTGTGTTTTCATAACAGCCCCAGTATTATAAGACACTCAGCTATCCAATACCATTTTGTGATTTAGTTTTACAATGCGGATTTTTATGAACAATTTTAGAACAAAGAGTGCATTTAAACTGACAACACTAATTTAAACCTGTCAATGCAATCTCTACTTTAGAATGACACCAACTTCTGTTTGGTATCGCACTGTACTTAAAATTATTCTGCAATGCTCCATATGGCAAAAACATATACTATTAATTGTCACAGATTTTTTAAATTATTTACAAGAATGCAAACACAGTTAAAACTAATTGTCGAGCATAGTAAGGTTGAAGTAATGCATATCTGACAAAAAACACATTTTTATCAGTGTGATAGATTTTTCATTAATAAGCTCTGTGTTGCCTGTATCCATAGCAACTAATAAAGGAGTCACAAAGATAAAAGCTCTAATAAAAACATAAATGGCTAGAAATTGTTTACAAATTTTAATTCATAGCCCACCATGTTCAAGCTATCAGAGAATCATGCCCACTTCAATGTATATATCATAACTATTTTTTGTGAAGCAATGAACTACTGTTTTTAATGCAAGAAGGACCTTTAGAAGGCAGGATTTAGACCAGGAAAATATTTACATTTCAGTTTGTTCTGCCCCTTCATTTAGAAAGGACATACAGAAATTGGCTATGGGCAACTTCATTTCTCTATCCCCTATTCCATTTTCTGTTGTCCAGCCTTGCTGCTCCATCCCACGCTGGGGGGTGGGTGTGTTTCTATTCACTTTTCAGGTTGCAAATCTCAGGGAATAAGAAGACAGTACAGAGCAGTTGGCTTCTCCTGCGCTAGGCTCCACTCATGTTCTTTGTGCTTTGCCCATGCACAGGCTGCAACGTGACACTCAAAAGTGAACTGAGTATCTTCATTTTGCACTGGTGCACAGAGCAGAATGGGAAAGAGAGGCTCAGGAAATCAAATACAGAAACAAGCATTCAACACATGATACCACCATGTTCTCTGCAGAGATTAGCTCACTGACGTCAATAGGAATCTCTCTCTAGACTTCCATAGCTTTTTGCTCAGACCCCAGCAGTACAGTAGGGTAGATGGCTGTTTTGTTTTTTTTTAATGATACTGTTGGATTGACGAACTGTCTGAGACAGTGAGATTTGAACCTATGAGCTAAAAGCGAGAAATGGCAGAAAAGGGTAACTCTGGTACTTTGGCCTGTTTAAGGGCACATCTGAGGCATTTTAAATTCATTTCCCATGTAATGCAGCATTTTGGACATATTTCTCAGTTTGTCTGCTGCATTTATGATTGTATCCTATACAAAACACATTTCAGGAAAAGTAGAACAAAAATGATGGAAATCAAATACTGTTCAAAGCTACACTAGACCACCAAATAAGCACCAGACATGTTCCAAAGAAACACACACTCAATGTGGATGTCACAGAATGTACAAAAACATACAATTTTTCATTGACATTAACTCAAAACGACATCCACCACCACGGAGACAGAGAGTCAAAATGCCCCTACGCATTAAATTACAGTAACATCACCAGATGGACATTAAAAATAGGCTTAACCGCTCACAAAAAGTATGCTACTACCTTTAGCAAGCAGAACTGCCTAATTTACACATGTAAGAAAGGATGTATTTTAAGTTATATAATAGGGGTTACAATAGTGAACCAATTAAAAAGTTACACTTTTCCTCAAATATGAAAAAAAAAAAAATCAAGTTTTAAAAACGTTGAACTGTGGAGATATGCTGTGAGATTCTAGCTGGGAAATACAAAGACAAGGGCAAGTGCAGAAGACTGCATTTAATATTTTATCAATCCCTCCTTTACCAGAAAACAACTGAGTCTTGACATCTCTCCTTTGAACACAATCTTGAACTGAGGCTATTGCATCTCTGTGACCCAGAGAAACAAGGCAATAACGATAAAAAAGATCTACTAGTTTTCTTCCCAGGCTACATGGCCTGTCCTTGTGGCAGACTAACACTTCAAGCCAAAGTCCAGAAGTGGGAATCATGAAGTAACGCTTCAAAGTAAAGCCAAGACACAGATGCCTGTGGCTCCTGGGGTTCCTAGTTGTCATGTCTGGGTAGGAGAGGGACAAGGATGGTTGAGGTTCAGACTTCTGTGTTTTGACACAGGAATGTAGCTTCAAAAACAACAGGGCCTGGGTGGAGTATATTGGAGGGGAGATGTTTGATACAGGGGGAAGTGAATTGGGTGAAGATACCGGGAGTCTTGTCTCTCCAATTTCAATTAACTCAACTGAGAGACGGGGCATCTCTCTTATCTGGCTCTGAAAGTGAGAGGCCTTTGTGATCAGAGGGTAATCTTTGGGATAAAAATTAGATAGGTGAAAGAGTGCACTGGAACAGATTAGAGCTACGCGGCAGAGGCACAATGCAAATGAATGAGCATGTTAGAGTGTTGGTGGAAGTCACTGGAGAAATTGGCTAGAGTTATATCAGCCCCGTAACTGATGGCGGATGGCAACCATTTGTAAATAAACCCTGCAAACAGATACAGTTATGGCAAAGAGGGTACTTCTCCGTCTCTCCCATGTAAGATGAATGCAGCCATTTGCTTTGGATGTAGACCTCGCTACACTTCCTCATACTTTTGTCAACCCAAGATTTGATGATTCCACTTGGGACATTTGGGATGGTGATCTTTGCCCAGAGCGTAGCATAGTAACCAAGGTCTGAATTTGGAGGTCAAAAAGAGACAGGTACGTCTTTATGTAGAACAAATGTTGCTGCAGAAGCACTGTCACAAGGCAGGACTTCTCCCCAGCTTACTAAGGACTCGCTGCGATGCGCACTATCTCTATGTACTTTTATTGTCCAATTCAGGTCAAATCAACATAAACAAATTGCTCAATTCACCCTCGGTTACAGCCCCCAGGGGTTTTTCCCCCTTTAGTTCTTAAGTTCATTCTGCAGCTCCTCCCAGGGACTCTCGCTGTCCTGCTGCTCCTGTTTCCCTGCCTCCCCCACAGGTGACTGTGGCAGTCCTAGTTCTCCAGGAATCACTACTCCCAGGGAGCAGGCATTGAAAGCCTCATGTCCACCCCTTTCCTAACTTGCCCTCAATCTGAATCACTGAGACGCCCCCGCCCCCCCATCTGGGTCTCTATGTAAACCCAGGTACCCTCTTTTAAAGCTCAACTGGGGTCAGCTGACCAGTCACAGGTGCACTGGTCCTCTTAAAGGGACAGTGTCATCTTATGACAAGCAGTCTCAACATAAAAGAGGGAGCTGCTGATAAAAAGCTTTTCCCTGAGGGCCCCTTGACTCTGGAACATAGTCCCAACACCTTGCTCTGCCAGAGCCCGGGTGTGTTAGACTCTCCTTTCTTTAGGGCATTTGAGAAGGGGATGGGATCAGGGTAGAATGGAGGGGCTTGCCAACTGTAGTGTAGCAGAGTGGGAATGAACTAGGATTATGTGGTTCTCCATGGATTTTAGCAGTTCAATGCATTTATTGATTATTGTTTTGTTTCAATATTAGGCATCCCAAAGCCTGGAGAAGGAGATGGTAGTTGTATGCTTGAAAAAAATATAAGTAAATAAAGATGTAGCAAGGTAAAGTGAACCTATAAATACCCCGAGCTACAGAACGCAGGGAAGAATAAAGAAGAACAGAACTGTTGTGGCTTAGAGGCTATCGCAGGGAATTGGGAGTCAGGAGACCTAGGCTCAAGTGCTCAATCTGCCACTGGGTTACTGGGGTCCTTGGGAAAGTAAAAAACAAACCCCCCTCCTTTTTGCCTCGGTTTCCCCATCTGTAAAACTAGAATACCACCTTTGTGATTTTAGATCTGTGACTAAAAGAGGCTTTATAAATGCAAAGTAATTATTATTTATAATTAGCTGTCCCACATAATTTAGGGCTCAAATCAGCTCCCAATGAAGTTAATAGGGGTGGTTTCATTGATTTCAATGGGAGATGACTCAAGCTCTTAATCAGCATAACCAAAATGTGATATGTAAAAAAATGACCTTTTAACAGCACCTCATAGATTAGCAGTACTACAGGAAACAATAAAATTGTGGCCAAACTCAATCCTACAAAAAGTCTTAATACGCATGATGTAGAGTCCTTACAAAAGATTTGTTTTCTAATACGATTCCTCCCCAAAAGTCACCAGTTAGCCTTTCAAATCAACAGCATTTATAAAATGGATTAAAGTTCATTATTTCTTTAGGAAGCCAGTGATTTTCATTTGCAAACATTTTTGGCTTATACTAGTTCAGTGCAACTGCTCCTAACTACTTGGTTCTGGCACGCGCTTGCTTGTTGCACCCTCTTTGATGCAAATATATCTCATTTCCCCTGGGCATATAAACACACACCTCACCCTGCAGTCAAACATCAGAAAAACTGATTTGCACGAGTATTTACAAGCAGCTTAAATACCAACACAATTGCAACATTTCACAGACAGCATGCAGTAATTTTTAATGTCACGAAATAATGAGGAAGGTTAAGTATACTGAACCATGATGTTTAGAAAATTCTCTCATTAAATGTGATCCTTTCAATGGATATGATTCAGACCGAGGAAAAAAAAGTGGGCGGCCATTACAAGGAGAAAGCTTTCTGAGGTTTCCTTGCCTTAATATATGGCTTTGTTTAACACAATATAGTACCATATTACAATGGAAACAGTCAACTTTATAAAACTACTTCACCTCAAAACCTTCTAGCTGGAAGAGACTGGCATTCACTACCAATTTGTCCACCTATCCTTTCTTGTAAGAGAGCATTACCCACAAAAACACAACCTGATCTCTGGCAGAAATTGGTTATGCAACACTATTTCTAAAACAGAGAGTAACAACCTTGGGAGGAGATCATTACACCAGTCTGCCTGAATGAAAATGAGTGATGCAGGGTTATGTCTAGCTTTGCCTACTGAAGGGGATTAGCTCAGGATGCGCAACTGCCTGAACACCCACATGTCATTCTCACAGAGATATCAGTCCATTTGGAAAGTTTCAGTCCCTTAAATCAATTTATGCACAGTGTCCCATGCATAGTTACGGCGGGAAAGAGAAACTGAAGTTCTGCCAAAACAGCGATTTATCTTCAGGTTGTGCAAAGAAAGCGGCTTTCTGATGGCTGCCATACATTGATGAGAGAGACAAGGTGGGTGAGGTAATAAATATCTTTTATTGGACCAACTTTTACTGGTGAGAGAGACAAGCTTTTGAACCGACACAGAGCTCTTCAGGTCTGGCTTGTCTCTCCCACCAACAGAAGTTGCTCCAATAAGATGATATTACTTCACTCACCTTGTCTCTCTAATGTCCTACCACCTGGCTACAACAACACTGCATGCATTCATTAACAACAACCGTCATTTGGCTGGTTACCTGGGATTCCACCTATAGCAGATGGCACCTTTATCAGAGTGGAACTTGCTGACTGTTAGGATTGTTCTCAAACAGCACTGCTCCCTAGCATCATTAGTCACCAAGTCTTAGGTTCTTATTAAAGGCATTTTTGTTCTTTTGTTGGCCTTCCACTGTAAATCCTCTGTTCGGATTTTGATCTTGACACAGTTGCAACTTGTCAGGATCTTGTAATTCTTTTTTTTTTTTTTTTGCTCTCTGTGCCATGGGTTATAACTGTTGGCATTATTGTTCCGGTGTCTACATTAAGGACTGCAAACTCGATTCAGTAAAATGAGAACACACTCAAAGGAAAACCCAAACTAACTTCAGAGTCAGATCTGTTTGGAATTTTAAGTCTCCTCCATCTGAAGCCAGCACCACTTCACATACCCAAAAGAGTTCCAAATTGTCCCCTCCCCACCATTCTCTATTTGGGCAGGTCGGCAGAGAGCAATTCACTCCCTCTGAAGAAGATGTAGTTTGCAGATTGAGGAGTGACAAGCAGAACTGAAGGCCAAACAGGAGATATAAGCTGAAGGATTGTCCAATAGTTAAGGAAATGGGGACTCTCAAAGATAACCTTCCAAAACTGCCTGGACTATATTTTGAAAATAAATGAAGTACAACTGTGCTCCCAAATGCAAAAATCTACATTAGAAGACTTCTATGGTTCCATAGTAAGACACTCAAAAGTCAGAAAATACTAAAATAAGATTGCTCACATAAACTTAACTATGACCTCTTGTGCATTATGGTGCAGTTTTCAACTACATTTCTTAGATAATATAAAACAGACATATATTATATTCTCTTTACTATAATATGTGCTATTTTAATAAATATATTTTACCATCAGCTGTAGATACACATATATAGCATTTGTAATGTAAAAACTTGTATATTAAATCAATTTCAAATCATCCAGTAAATTTTATTGGCGTTTTGGGGAAAATACTAGCAGAATGTAGCTACACTTGACTGAGGTCACTAGAATTTACAGTGACCTCCACAGGGCTATGAGAAAATACATCCTTTTAATCTTTATTTGGCAACTTGTGTTTAAAGATCAGATATTTTAATTTCACACTCACATAACACCTGGTTAATCACTACTAATCTACTTAGAACTAGTTGCATTTTTAATATTATTGTCCCAATCAAGCAGTCATTACCAATCATAAACATGTCTAAATCACTCTCTTAAGGTTCATCTCAATAAAACAGGCATGCTTCAAAGTAGCAGCATGCATGGTAAAAATAATTTACAATTATATAGCACCTTTTATCCACAAATACTTGACACATTGTATACAGAGCACCACGGAACTGAAGAAACCTTTAAGGGAGCAGGGCAGCAGTTAGTTGTGTACAGCATGCTGCAGAAGAATGAGGGAGGTGAAAGTTTATGCACTGATACAGGGGGAAACCCCTTAGTCTTATGAAATATATCATGGACTCTTTAACACATACAGTCAACAGAGGTTCAAGATGATGGGCTGGTCTGAAAAATCATACACAGTAAGCTGCTGGAACTCTGCAAAACTGTCTTGAATCAGCAGAATAAAGCTCCTCCCACTGTCAGGAATCTTATTTCACAGAAAAGGTCACCTGCATGCAAGAAGGACTCACAGGCCACTACCAACAACAAGCTGAGAGTAGGACTGGAGAAACAATGCCTTCCCCTTCCAAGAATTGAGTTCATTGACATAAGCAGTAGTCATGGAAGCAGCAGCAATAATCAGGGCCATCAGCCCTTCCCAGATGGTAGAGTAGATAACACCTAGCACTCCTAATGACAGAAGTTGTCAACACTTCCTTAGCAAAGGGCAATCTCCCCCACCCTCTCCTAAAACATGCAGCAATCCAACCAGTGCTAAAAAAACCCCATCACTAGATGTTATACAGGTCACAAACTATTGCCCAGTGCCTAATCTCATTATTTCATGCAACTTAATCAAGCTAGCAAAAAATCTGTGTCCAACATCGTCTCAGACAACACGGATGATGTGCTAAAAGTATGTCAAAGATACGGAGTTCTACATCAAACAAACAGCATTAACTCCTGCCCTGCCCACTGGTGTGCAGAATTAGTGACTGCAGCACCCTGTTCCAATGATCCCTGGCCAATGTAAGAGCCCCTCAGGGACTGTTACAAGCCAACGACACTTAGTAGCCATAAGCTAGTATAGGTGGCCTTGGGGCCAAACTGGCACTCAGCTTCACACAGCTCCAGAAATGTGGCACATCTTTGATACATCTGAGGACTCTGTTCCAATAGATGACAAAAACCTAGGTTCTGTTTTTAGCTCTGCCACAGAACTCCTATATAATCTTGGAAATCACTTAACTCTATTCCTCCGTTTTGTCATCTATGAAATGGGGGTAGGGATATTTGATGCTTGGAGTTGTCATATAAGGTTTGAGAAGTGCAGAGAATTAAGGTCAGTCAGCCAAAGTGAGAATAGAATTTTTGCCTCCTTCACATGTGACAATTGGTCATCTCTCTCGCTCTCTTTTTTCCTTCTTCAGATAAAAGCTGAATAAAAGTATTTCGTTTTAAACTGTTCATTATCTTTCTGTATCCTTGACTCCACAGCTAGTATACCTTAAAAATTTCATGTTTTAGATCCTCCCACTTTTTGCAAGGTGCTCAGTAGCTGCTAGGCTCTGTGGTCCCCAAATCTTTTCATCCATGTGGTTCACCAACTTGCTCTTTATTGCAGATATAGACCTTGCCATAGTCTCAATCCACAGACATCTTGCAGCTACCACAACTCATTGCCTTATGTGGATTCCAGTGAGTGATTCACCTGAGTAAGAACTTCAGGATTTGGAGCTGTATTCTTGTAGACATAATTATGTATAGAATAACCTCTTTATTGTGTGTGTGTGTGTGTGTGTGTGTGTGTGTGTGTGTGTGTGTGTGTGTGTACATATTTATATATATATATAAAAAACACACACACATATTTCACCTGGAATGCTCCTCCTCCTATGCTTTGCAAATATTTAATCAGGTGCTGCTCCCTTTGAAATACAGACCCTGCCAATTATTTTTTGTTGTCAACATCAAGGCAGTCTCTTTTACTCATCTTTCAACAGCAGTTTACACTCTAGCACAAATATTTTTGTATCCTTGCCCATCTTACTCCAGTCCAATCATGTTGCATATCCCTCTACTTGCCATCACTGTGAGACAAAGAAGTTCAAAACAACTCTGGAGGAACTGTGATGGATCAGCCAACAGGGAAAATAGTCCCTAGAATCGTATTTGATTCTCATCTGATTTCTTTTCCTTTATATTTGTTCAAAATCATTATCTGTATTTTGCATCCTTTGATTTTGGCTGGTCCTTCATTTTGTAATCTATATGATTGTGTGACTTTATTCAACAAGAAACTTAGAACATTGGAACTGTTTTGATATTCTCAGAGAAAAACCAAGTTCTCACTCTCAGGTTGGGTGCAGCAAGTCAGATACTTTATTATCTCCAGCAATTGCCTGGAGGGATCTCTAGCAATTGCCTGGAAGGAGAGACCTAAACAGGTCTCTCTCCAAGTAAACAATTACAGCACGCATTTATATCTTTGTTACATACAATAATGGATAACAGCTGTATTTTGTTTACATAGGTCATCCTGATATCTTATTTTTCTCACCTCTATTGAGACTAGTCTACATTCCCTACTTATCTAACACAAGGTTGCAACAACTTCTCACACAGTTCTTTCCCACTTGCCTCACACAATCCTCACTTCTACAAATTTCAAGTTATTAGAATTACAGCTAGCCTGACTCTTGCTCACAGAGGGGACTGTTTGCATTGAAATCCCCTTCACATCCCCGTCCATTCTTTCTCTGCTTCCAGAATATCAACATCTGGAATACATATAATAGCAGAAATTAAGTGTTTCAAACCTAATCAAGATATACCTAATTGCTTGCCAAGTAAGGGCTATTTTTCTTTGCCCTTTCCTTTGATAAAGACATGTTGAGCTGAAGAAATGTAGCAAATGGGATAGGACACCAGCTGGGTTCTGGGGGTAGGTGTGAGTATGTGGGCTAGGGACTGGGCTCTGGGAAGGAGGGGTTTGAGTATATTGGCTCAAGGGGGCTCAAGGGGGCTCTGGAAGGAAGGGGTTGTGGGTGTTTGGGTTCCCTGGCTGGACTCTAGGGAGGGGAAGGGAGCAGAGAAACGGGAACTGGGGTGTCACAGGGGTTTCTTTAACTCTCTACTCCTGGGGGAATTTTTGTGTGTGTCTGTATTGTTACAGACTTACTTGCTGACTGGTATTTTGAAATAAATTATCAAAATAATTGAAATTGCCGTAATTGTGTAGTATTATTTTGACAAATAAAATTTTCAGAATTTTAAAATATTGTGTGCAAAATTTTTAATATTTTGGTGCAGAATGCTCTCAGGAGTATCTGCACTGGGGAACTTTTAGTATGCACCAGCAGAGTCTACACGGCCCAATTAATATGGATCATGTTAGTGCACTTTACAAATCAAACTCCAGTATACATTAACTGCACCATGTAGACAAGCCCCAATTGTCTAGTCCTAATGGTTGTGAAGAAAACCTTACAAACGTGATCCGAGTGTAGCTCAAAGCAAAATCTTCCTGACTCTGCAGATGGCGTCAAACAAAAGCCCTGAGAGGTGTGAACTGCCCTCATTCATCTCAACTGATTTTCAACTCTTAAGCCTAAGTATGACACATTAAGAGAAAGATTTTCAAATAATTTTGTTATGCAACTGTGTGCCTATTTTGAGCAGTCCTAGCAATTCTGTGCACAAATTAAATAATTTTTGCACCAATGCCCAAATAAATAAAGGGGAAAAAACAACAATGGAATCAGAAGTGCTTAGAGTAAGTTTTTCCACTGAATGATGTTGTATGCAACAGTCGCTATGTTAAAAGCTCAGTCATAAGCTAAGTACAGGAGTACAAACTTCCTACAGTTTTCACTGAGGTCCTCTGAATGGAGGGTAAAGTATGCCCCTAATTTGTACATCCAGACCATAAAACCACTTAAATATGCAATGTGTCTCTCTTCACAGAATGAACATCCCTCCCACTTAAAGCTTAGAGCTGGTCAGACTAACTCAGGAGTCCTCTACTTACATCCTGGACTCCCGCCCACCTTGAAATTACACAAAATACTATCTTAGAGCATGGATGAAACAAACCAAGCAGAAACCCCTCTCATGCATCATCTGCCACAGTAGATCTGATGAGGCTTCACAAAGTCAAATATTTACAAGTTTACATTTAAAAGTAGAAATTATCTAAAATTAATATCTGGTGGTCATCATACATTCAAGCAGCAATGAAATTTTAAGACCTAAATATTATTACCTTCAGCATATAGGACAAACAGTGTGCTGAAAATTAATCACCTGAATAGGAAACAAGATGTTAAAATTTGTCAATAGAGAGCTATTTTTAACCTTTCATGTATTTTTGCAAATGTCAAGGAATACAGTTGATGATTGGTCTAAACAGGGTGACCAGACAGTGTCCGTTACAGCTATTCCCCTATTCCATTTTGTTTCCCCAGACTCCATTTTGTTTTCTGTTCTCCTGTGGCCGCCCTTCCCTGGCTGTTAAGTTGTTTACCAGGGCCACTGCCCTTCTCAAAGGGAGGGCCCCTTAAGTTGTTTAACAAGAGCCATTGCCCTTCTCAAAGGGATGGCCACTTGTGCTGCATGCTAAGTGGGACCACTGCCCTTTTCAAAGGGTTAGTCCTGTTATCACCTCGTTGAACCTGGGCTTGGTGTAGGGTAGGCAATGTCCAGAGCTGCAAGGCCTATTGTGGTTTTAAGATCCTGGGCATGAGTCATAGTCTCATGTGCTCTTGAGTCACCTATTGCACAGGACTATGTCCAGGCATGTCTCTGGGCTTACCTTCAGTTTTTCCCCTGTGCCCCCTCCCCTGTGACAGAGGGAGCCTATCAGGATTACTGGTGGGAAACTGCCCAAGTTTGCCTTTAAAACCAGACATTTTTGAAACACACCTCAGAAAGGTTCCTGCATTGCTGCCTGGTCTGATCAGCCAGGGGTTCTGGGGGTTCCTTTCTCCGCTCTCGTTTTATTTTTGAGCGTACCCCAATTTTTGAACCCCCCCCCACGAAAAACGAATTGCTACCTGAGAGATCTCCTGATTATTGAGACTGTACGAACCCTCCTTGCCTCTTCTGATGTTGCTGCTGCTTCTGCCTTTGCTGCTGCCTTGGGGACTGGTAAGAATCCCTCTGTAAAACTTTCTATACTTTTATTTTATTATTTTAGCTGCTGGCTCTGTTTCCCCAGCACACAGACTCAAGCTAAACCTTGGTCTGTGTCTTAAAACCTCTCTTAAACTACAGGGCTCTTTGCCACTGCTAAGCTCTGCTCCTGTGGGCTTTGCCTTGGGGCTCTCTGCTTTCAGCTGTATCCACCGCTGTAGCCACCATCCCTTGGCTTCCTTGGGAGCTGAGTCCTGGATACATACCACTCTGCCCTCTGTAACCTCCCCATAGCATAAGGTGCGCCATAGGTCTTGTTTTCTTTTTTAATTTAATAAGTCATAGTTTGTTAAGATTGTAGAGCTTGTAAGTTTCTGTGATATTTGTTGTGTTGCCTAATTGTTGGTTAAGATAAGTTTAGAAAATCATTGCCTGGTTGTATTCTGTAGCTGCTTGTCATTTTATATAAGTTTGATTAAGTTAGGGGATAGATAAGGTTTTTACTATTTGAATTTGTCTTCCCACTGCCCCAATCCCCCCCCCCCCCGAGCTCCCCAGTCACTCATTGCAGTCTCTCTGCTGTTTAAACTTGCAGCATGTCTGCTCTCTGTGTCTCCCTGAGTTTAAATCTCCCTCTGTAGCGCCTCTATCTTTGGTTTCTGCTCCACCACGTGCTCCTCTTCCCCCATCCCCTAACCTCATTCCTCTACCACTGCCTTTCTCTCTCTCTCTCTCTCTCTCTCTTTTAATCCCTTCCCCCACGTGTTCACCCCGCTCCTACTGCTGCCAAACCTCAATTGTATTACTGAAGTCTAGCATAAAACCCCATTGGTTACCCTTTTTCTCTCTCACACACCTCACATTTTATATTTACACCACTGTGACACATTTTTACCTAGAGTTGTTGGTTATTTAACACATTTTACCCATAACTGTTAGTTGGTTATATGCTGCTGTGACACACCCTTTACCTAGAAATTGTTAGCTACCTGTTACATTTATACTTCAGTGTTAATTGGTTACCAACTGTATTGTACCCCACTGTATTGTACCCCACTATTGAAACCCCCTATACTATACTAAAATAACTCCCTCCCCAATTGCCTACCTAACAAACCCCATACCCCTCACTATTAAATTTTCCCTGTTTTTGCATTTTCTTAATAAAGTTTATTTTGCACCCCACCTGTGTGGTAATTGCTCCCCAAGATCCCATATACCTGCAGGCAGGGACAGACAGCAAGTGTAAAAAATTGGGATACACTTTTTTTGGGAGGAGGTGGGCGGTACAGCTGGATATATAAGACAAAACTCATAATATTGGGACATTTGGCCACCCTCGGGGTAAATCAGATTGGGTAACAGTGAATGGGGAAGGATCATGTACAGTGGGAACTGGCTGAATCCTTTAGCCTTTCATTTACAGATTTCTTAACATTTAGGAGAGACATCTCATGCCCCAAACTCCCCTGCTCCCTCCATGCCCCTCAAGGTTATTGCCATCTTCTTTCTATGTTCCACCCAGGTCCCACGCACATACCATCCGTGCTATACTGCTTATCATGCCCTGCTGCCTCTATTTCTATATCCCCTGCGCCTCTCCTTTTTTCATGCCCTGCTCAATTCTCCCTAGCACCAACCAACCCCTTATGCCCCGTTCCCTTTCATACTCCCATCTACCTTCACTGTTCCGTACCCACACTCTCCATGCCCCAACTCTAATCCCCTGCATACTTCCCTTGCAGGCCTACTGCCAAGTACTGTACACCCCTTTTCTAACCCCCATGTTCTCTCCCCTACCTTCATTCCATGCTTCCTTCTCTGCTCTCCAATTTCTTGCCCCCACCCCCAGACGCTGACCCTCATCCTGTCACTATCACAGCACCAGAGCCCAGAGCATATTTTTGTGTCAGCCCTCTATGCATCCCTTAATCCATGTCCTTCCCATACTCGAGTCCCTCCTTCTTTCTATACAGTTTCCTGTACTCCTGCCCTACTACCCCTCTTTGATCACATAGCCTCCAAATCCATGCCTCCCAATCCAGCAGCTGATGAAAAACAAAGCCTGGAGCCAGTAGCAGGTCAGTTTAAATGTATAAACATTTATTGTACTGCCCATTTAAACTTTGCTCTTTATAAAATTATCAATAATTCTTTATCTCTCCCCATTCTCTGCATCTCCAAATTGCTGCCTTCTCCACTGACTTCCACCCAAAAACAAAACCAACCAACCACCTAGCTCTTAAAGGCACTTCTCTGCAGGATGGTCAACAAAACAACATATTTTTGAGTTTCTATGCCAAACTATTTTGGAGAAAATTTTGGTTCGTGACTTTAAAAGTCCTTTTAAATTTTTTTAACCAACGCTTCCATAAAAATCCCTACTGTGGACTAAGATGCAACATGAAAAGCTTCAGAAAGATCAGCTTCTTTTTTAGGAAACTGATATTACAGCTCACACAAAGTTGTACAAGTAGTTAAGGAAGGGACTTAAAAACAGAAGTAGGTTGAATACATGAACTGAGGGTACAATGAATACAAGAATACATCTGCAAGAAATTTTCCAACAACACTGTGAATAAGAGATAGCCTCTGGAAAGTACAAGCTACATGCCCAATTAGCAAAGACTTTAACTAATTATACATGTATATAACAAAGTTATGATCTAGTATTACAATATCAAGAAGTGAAAAATTCTTGTCAAATTCCTGAAATCATCCCTAAACTGGTAACTTTAGTATCTTGTTAAAGTTGAATACCATCCAGAGTACTTTAGGAAGAAATAAATTAACAAGTAAAAGTAAACACCAAAGATCTACCATGATCTCTGCTTGATTATGAATAAATTTCAAATATACAGATATTTATTGCACCTAAGTTAGATAGGATGTTAAAATCAAGACCAACAAAAATCAAGGGGTCAGTAGTAACAAATCTGTTTAATAATTAAAACAGATATTATGGTATAATGGGAAACAATTCTCAAAGATACAAAATAGCATGTATAAACAAAATAACAGACAAAAGACAAAATTGTGTGGTACCAACTGGAGAAGCAAAACAGATCTAGACTGACAGTTTCCCAAAGTGACAATGACCAAAGTATTAACTGAAATTTCTCATACACATAATTACTAGGGAAATGGACCGCAGCTACAGAACAAACACCTTTCCGAAACACTCGCCAAAAATGGAGATTAGTAATGGGACAAATTTTGGCAAAGTTAAAGAAAAGGCAGTTGAGCATAATATAGTCAGTATCTTTGGATGGGAGCTGGCACAACCAATCAACAGAAATATGAGAAATAAGATTTACTAAATTAATTAGTGAAGGCAAATGAAAAAATGTGGGATTCAGCATGTGCTCACTAGTACGGAATGATGCTACTGGCCTATTTTTACCATTGGCAATAAGATATGAGAAACAGCTAGCTCTAGTAGAAGCAAGTGTATTATGATACAACACAACATGAGCATTATAAAATGCGAGATGAATCTCAAGCCCAGAGGCTCTTTAGCACCACTCCAAATCACAACTCTCTGCCTTCATTTTTCTTCTTTGCTACCATTCCATTTCTCCAAGTATTTCTGATTTGATTAACCCTTTTTTCTCTTTATTGTCTGATATTTTCAATTTTTCTAACATAAAATCAGATTCTTAAAAAGATAAATTGAATAATAATGGTAGAAACTATACTGTGGGTGCCACATTTTCCAAAGTGCTCAGCACTCAGTAGCTTCCATTGTTCTCAATGGGAACATGACCACTTCATTGGTACCTAAATGAGAGCAAAGCTCTTTGGAAATCCGGTCTCAGTTGTGGGTAACGTGCACTTTTGAAAATCCAGCCCCAGATGAATAATTACAGAAACCACATATCAAGGCCTGTTCTTGGTGCTTTGAATTTAACTTTGATTACTTTTTCTACAGTCTGTTTATAACCATGATCAATAAGATTTAATTGAACCACCTAATTTATATTTGCCATTTTGGAATAATCAGTGATTTATTTTTGGACTTGGTTTAAGATCTTATCATCTCCACTTTGGTACTTTGAGTTACATAATTACTAACTACAGTCCTTTGATTATCCTGGCCTGAAATATGTGATATTACTGAACAAAATATTTTAAGCAAATGTTATATATTCATGTATACAATTGATCCTTTTTGCTTTCTTAAAATCTGTGTTAGGATCACTAATTTTTCAGCATAACATATATATACTACTACCTGCATGTGTTATGTAGTAACATATGGTATTGTAGGTTATAACTATTTTACCATCTATTCTATCTGAACTATAACCTTTATAATCCTATATCAACTTTTGCCAGTAACTACTGCAATTCTTAGATCTTGGCTTCCACTTACCCTTTTAAAATTAAATTGTAGCAAAATGGATGGCTAGGTTATATGTTGTTCTTCAGAACCCTTCACTGCTCTCCAGCTGATGTTAGATGGTCAAAAGCCAAAAAAAAAAAAAAAAAATCCTTAAAATCAAAGTTTTTATTTTAGGCTGAAATCTGTCATATAACAAGGTAAATCTGTAATCAGGGAATCCTTTATTTTTCTGAAAAGATCTTGATAACTTTATTCATGCATCCATCATACTGAGATTGACTTACTTTTACATGTTATGGTCCTGATCCTGAGAGATGTCTCTTCTACAGCAGGAATAGTGGGTACTCAGCACCTCTCAAAATCAGGATTATATTCTTTAGTTCATCATACATTATTTTGCTCAAATTCTATCTAAGCAATGTGCTGTATCAAGTGGTCTGTACCTTTGCTTAGAATCATAGGACTGGAAGGGACCTCAAGATGTCATCTAGTCCAGCCCCCTGCACTCATGGCAGGACTAAGTATTATCTAGACCATTCCTGACAGGTGTTTGTCTATGACCAAATGAAAAAAAAACCCATAACCCTAAAAAAACAACAACGGCACAAATTAAAACACCACAATGAAAAAAGAAAAAAAACTTCTATAGAAAAAATTGAAATGTATTGTATTACTAAAGTATATTCCCAAAACACCCAAAATAAAAAGAGAAACAGATTGCACAAGATGGCATTCAACAAGGCAGTTGAAGAATGCAGTAAAGGAAAATCTAACAAGTGCTGATATATAAGAGAGAAGATATTTGGGTAACTTTTAGTTAAGAAATAAATCAGAAGGTTCCCAGACTTTGTTAAATCTTTCTACTATATCAATTTCATTAGATGGCTCTCTTACAAATTTATATATAATAGTTATTAGATGAAAACAATGATTGAATCTAAAAAATCTTTCCAATGTTGAAGTATTAGTTTCAGATTAAATAGAAAGTCTAAATTTCAAAATGAGTAGCTGTATGAAAGGTTTAAGAGGTATCTTGATAGCAAAACTGTGTGCCTTAGGGCTGGGGTTCTCAACCTTTTCCTTTTCATGCTATGAAAACTTCACCGGGGCACTTGGCATTGGCCACTGTTGGAAGACAGGATACTGGACTAGATGGACCTTTGGTCTGACCCAGTATGGCCATTATTATGTTCACTGCCCACCTGTGTCACAACTGTTTTTCTGCATATAAAAGCCTGGGCCAATGTTAGGGGTAGCAAGCAGAGTAATTGCTCGGGGCCCCATGCCACAGGGGCCGCTGCAAAGTTACATTGCTCAGGCTTCAGTTTTCTGCCCTGGGCCCAGCGAGTCTAATGCTGGCCCTGCTTGGTGGACCTCCTGAAATCTCCTTGCAGCCCCACAAGGTGCCCCGGACTCCTGGTTGAGAACCCACTGCCTTAGAGTGTGTCTACACAGAGATAAAAACCCACGGCTGTCCCGGTCAGCTGACTTGGGCTTACGGGATTCAGGATCTGGGGCTAAAAAATCACTGTGTGATTTGGGCTTGGTTTGGAGTCCAAGCTGTGGGACCCTCCACCCTCGCTTGGGATCCAGCCTAAGTCCAAACATCTACGACGTGATTTTTAGCCCTCCAGCCTGAGCGAGCTGACCTTGGCCAGCCACAGCAATGCCACAGGCCTTTTATCCCTGTGTAGACATACCATAGAGACCATTTATCAAAAGTAGAAGTCAAAAGGGATTTTTACATTTACTTGAATGAGATCAGAATTTGCCCCAAGTTCTGATTTTCAAAACTAGCAAATATTGCAGCACAGCTAGACCAAAGTAAGTCAATATGAAATAAGGTTCGTAGCATTGAGATGAAATTGTTTTGCTTTTGTTGATCCATATTTTGTTCCAAACCATTCACCAGCAACATCTAGGTGAGTTCTCCCAGACACAGAGCAAACTCAGCAGAAGAATATATTTTTCTGAGACAGATCCATAAACTGAGGGAGAGGCATCTTTGAAAAAGTCTGATGTTCCATGTCATCAATTTTTAGTTTCATAGTGAAGTTGAATTTTCAAAGGCAGTGTTAATTCCAGGGATTTGCAGAGTAACTTATCTGGGACACTGCATTTAAGTTTTAATTCTGTCTTTTGAAAAATACCATAAAAATAGCTACACAGTATTTAGCTAAAAGCTATGAGAACTTTTGGCCTGGGTGTAATGATCTCCACCTCTACAAAAATACCGCTTCTGTATCATGTTAATGCCATTTATTTAAATATTTTTGGATGTCTTCTACATTCTCAAACATATTTATTTCAATTACAACACAGAATAAAAAGTGTACAGTACTCACTTTATATTTATTTTTTATTACAAGTATTTGCACTGTAAAAAACCCAAAAGAAATAGTATTTTTCAATTCACCTAATACAAGTATTGTAGTGCAATCTCTTTATCATGGAAGTTGAATTTACAAATGTAGAATTATGTACAAAAACCCCCTGCATTCAAAAATAAAATAATATCAAACTTTAGAGCCTACAAGTCCACTCAGTCCTACATAAGCTAATCGCTCAGACAAACAAGTTTGTTTACATTTGCAGGAGATAATGCTGATAATCATGAAAATAAACAGGCACTGATCTGAACATGCATTGAGCAGAACCCATCATCAGCATGGAAGCATGTCCTCTGGAATAGTGGCCGAAGCATGAAGGGGCATATGAATGTTTATCATATCTGGCACATAAATACCTTGCAATGCCAGCTACAAAAGTGCCATGCAAATACCTGTTTCCACTTTCTGGTGACACTGTAAAGAAGAAGAGGGCAGCATTATCTCCTGTAAATGTAAACGAACTTGTTTGTTTTAAGTATCAGAGGGGTAGCCATGTTAGTCTGCATCCACAAAAACAATGAGGAGTCTTGTGGCACCTTAAACACTAACAGATTTATTTGTTTATTGATTTATTTATTCATAAATAAATCTGTTAGTCTTTAAGGTGTCACCAGACTCCTTGTTGTTTTTGTTTGTCTTAGTGATTGGCTGAACAAGTGAGTGGACTTCTAGGCTCTGAAGTTTTTACCTTGTTTTGTTTTTGAGTACAGTTATGCAACAACAAAAAAATCTACATTTTTAAGTTGCACTTTCAGGACAAAGATTGCACTACAGTACTTGTATGAGGTGAACTGAAAAATACTATTTATATTATCATTTTTATGGTGCAAATATTTGTAATTAAAAATACACACTTTAATTTCAATTACAACACAGAATAAAATATATAGAAATGTAGAAAAACATCCAAAATAACTAAGAAATTTCAATTTGTATTGTTTTTAACAGTGCAATTAAAACTGTGATTAATTGCGATTAATTTTTTTAATCGCAATTGATTTTTTTGAGTTAATCACTATGATTAATTGACAGCACTAGATATTACTAATCTTTTCTTATATTCATACATACTTTGTTGGCATCCTTTCATCTGCGAGAGATGGAGGAAACTGCAGTCTATGGTATAGATGGTTTGCAATATCTCATGGGACTGAATAAGCCAACCTGAGATTTGAATGCTCTTTGGCAGTGTATGTATCTGGGCTGGGAGCTGCCTGGATCCAATGGGCTCTTTTCTCTTGTAGCTGTAGGAACCAGCTCCTGTCATGGACTTTGACACCCTGATGGAAACAATGGTGCCACTTGTTGTTATGATCACTTGCCAAGATTTCCCATTGGTCAAGATCAATTCCAAATTCCTTCATAATTCAGACATAACTCAGAACATTAAATGATAATAGCTCAATATACTTCTCTTTTAACCTATTATTCCCCATTAAATTAGTCCCATCAATATTACTGTAATGTCTCAGTAAAGGAAATGGATCCAATTAGCACATTTATAAAGGAATATTCTTGCAAATGAATTTCATGCTAAATTTTAAAAAAGAGCATGTATCTTTTCCCTTTAGAAAGAATTAATGCCTTCTCCATTCTTAACTATAATGCCACTTCTACAAACATTCGTACCCCTATGTTTTCTGTTTCGTGTCTGAACAAAAGGAGATCGAAATTCGTGTGTGTGTGAAGAAATCAGTTCATGAGATATAATTTTGTTTTTTCCACACGAGTAGTTTAAATATGTTATTTAATGTTATCTTGAGGCATAAACATAAGGCATGTAGGTTAGAAAAGTCAAAATTACATCCTTGTGTACTAGCTATTTCAAATATTTTGTTTAATGTGCAAATGATATAATGAACACAATGCTTGATTGAAGTAATTTGCAGCGCAGTTGTAACAACAGTGCAGAAAAGCTGGTCAGTAATAGTATGTATTTCATACATAACTTCCAGCCATACAAAAATATTTTACTTTTGAAAAATCTTCTGTTGGAGGAGAAAATGCTTGTTTTTCTTTTTGGAGCTTATGTTAAAATATTCCCTTCTCCACACAGAACAATAATGATAAAAGCTTCAATAGGTATCAATTAGAGTTTATAATTCACTTTTCCTCTTCATATGCAAGAGGACATTCTTTTATATTTTGCAATTTTCTTTTGCATTTAAACATTTCCTGCCTCTGCATTAAAAATGCTTTTAATTATGCAGTTCAACAGGCTTTCCTAGGTAGGCATCCCTAGAGCTTAATCCTGATTCACAAAACAAAAACATCTAATTACTCCACCTGCATAATTCACTGGCCCACAAACAAAAGTTGGCCAACTCATGATCTTATCTGACAGACACTACAGAGCACATATAAAAAGCTCTCTATATGAGGGAAGCCTTCATCAGCTTCACTTGCAACTGCTGCCAATCAGTATCAAGAGTGCTTTGGAGTCAAACACAGACAGCAAGGTGCTCAATTACAAGTACTTGGGCCTCCCATTCTCCCATCATCAAATCCGAAAATATAAAGGGAGGGATGTCATCTTGCAACTAAGAACCTAAAGTTCCAGAGTAGTCAGCCAGCTTCCAGGTGAATCACTTGGCTATGTTCTAAGATCGCATTTGTGACCCTTCACAGCCACATGCAGCACACAGTAAGCCACACAGAAGTTTTGCGGTGAACTTATCCCATTAATAAAAACATGAGAAAACACTCCAAAGTCTCAGTCTATGAAAATTCCCAACACTTGAAAAAAACCTCAAAATCTGCAGTAGTATACAGGAATATTACACACACACACACACACACACACACACACACACACACACACACACACACACACACACACACACACACACACACACACACACACACACACACACACACACACACACACACACACAGAGAGAGAGAGAGAGAGAGAGAGAGAGAGAGAGAGAGAGAGAATTGAAGCATAGGAATTATCCAGATAAGAAAACTGGACTACCATGATCAAGATCTCCTTAGTTTGCATAACATTTTCCTACCATTGCAAATTATGTAATGTTAATGAAAAGCTATGTTCATTCACACCATACAGACAGACTTCATGTAGCTCAACAAGACAAAATCTTATTAACAGTCTGTCTTCTGTCTTCCCCCACCCCCACATAAAACTTCATTCTAAAGCTCCATATGACCTTTAAAAAAAACAAGCATTCAGTTTATTTAATTTTTTGTGGTCAAATATCTGAGGCCCAGTAAATCATAAATATTGCAAATAACTTGGCCCACTCTTGTTCAGTTAGTGGACAACCTTAGAGTGACACATAAACTTCAAATGAAAAGACATCATTTTCCACAAGCACTATGGAATGGATTTTACATGAGAAAACTTTTACTACACAATAACTAAGGTGTGCCAGAAAAATCACAGTTCTGAGGTTTTCAAAATTTGTTCTCATTCTGCATCAAAATGAAAATGAAGAGGATAACATGGAAGACAGGTCCTAGGCCATTCTCCTAACCACTGAGCTATAGGAAGCCTCCTGCTAGAAATGCCACCTTAGACCTGAGAAACCTTCCTGACAAAAAGGTCAGTAAAAGAGACTTTCTGTGAAACTTTTAGGTTTTGACGTGATTTTTTGGATAGAAAACAGTTTTGTCAGAACATTTTTGACCAACTGTAATAACCTAGAATTTTAGGCGGATCAATTCTACAAACTTTCACTCACATAAGTCTTTACTCATGTGAGTAGTCTGATGGGCCAATGTACGGACTATTTGTGTGTATATACGTTTACAGGATCAGGCTCTTAGGATTTAATGAAACACATATTCTGGTCACACAGTTTACCTGACTTTTATTTAAAATGCTTGCTTTAAAACAATGAGATATAGGTATTTGTAGTCTGAGGTTCAGAACACAATGGACGGAGGGAGAATTATTACTTGAAGCCAGACTTCCCCCTTCTACTCCAAGTCTCCACAACGACGTTTGAAGGGCTATGTCATACACTTCAAGTAGTAATTAACAACAGAAATGTTTGGAATAAACGAGTAAGGACAGGGCATTTGAAAAAGAGTTAACAGATGTCCTTAACATTGCTGCTGGCCTAATAACATTGCTGCAGTAATTTATTTGATGTGGAGTTTATTTAACTGCTGCAAACACATAGAGTTACAATAATCATAAGCAGGTTGTATTAAGCATAATACGTATTTGATATATAACAGTTAAAAAGAATCTCTGATATTGTATGCCTCAAAAATAGGATATACACAGTACTTTCTGTATTCTGATTTTAAAAAGCTGACCAAAAATCATTGCAGACTTTGCAATAAAAAAATAGAGTTCTTTAAAAAATAATTTCATCTATATTTTGTGATAGCAAACAGATTTGATTCCAACTCCAAATCCTGGCATACTTCAGTAAGCTATCAGCACAGCAGTGCTGCCTTTTTCCTCTTTGAAAAATGAAAGAATTAAATTCAAAACAAACAACTTCAATTTAACACCAAACTACAGGATAACCAATCTTAAAAATGTCAAATTGTAATGGATCTTAATACCCATATAACACACAAAAATAGTGGCATTGTTCCTTGATAATGCATAGCAACCTTACAGAATTTCAGTGAAGGAGAAAGAAGAGAAAAACACCTTATTACTTCTAACTCCTGCGAGCCATTTTGGTCTCCAAAGGTTTTAGACTGCCTGAGGCCATGTGTCTGCAGTGTTTCGGGAAATGACTTGCCTTCGCACGAACACTGCTATGTTCTGCAGCACTGCTGCCCCCCAGCATCCCCGCTCAATTTCTGTTTAACTCTTCCTTACCTATATCAGCCTCTGTTTTTTCTCTCTCTTCCAAAGCAAGATTTTAGAACAGGTTGGGTTTTTTTTGGGGGGGGGCGGGGCGGAGGGAAGGGGTGTTTCAAAACAAAAAGAAAACAAAGCTTTTCTGCCAAATTCTCTCAAAAATGCACACATCACAGTTTATCTGCATATACTCTTGAAAGGAGTTTATTCTCTGATAAAATTTTCTAACAAAACTAGCTGCAATCACAGACCTTTAAAGTTTGATCTTGCCCAAATATTTGTCTAGTTTACCTCAGTAAAGTCAGAATGGTTAGAAACAAGTAAAAATCACCATTACTCCCTCCCCCCCCAAAAGCAAGAACCACAGCTAGAAAAACATGTTTCACACAATACTGTATTTAGGTTTTTAATTACATGCAAAACACTGCACTATAGGCCAAGACTAAATATCTGGCTAAAAGCCTCATCACTATTAACTAATTTGTCAGAGTGCCAGAGTATTAAATGGGAATAAGAAATATATTCTCTCATATACAGGGAAAGAAAGAGAGCAATTTCTTCCTACTGATAAATTTTCTGAAGTAACTTAGGCAAAAGCTGCCCCCCTCCATTTTCTGAATAAATTCAAGGCTATGCACTGCAAGCTACTTTGTTCCATAGCTCTTTAAAAAAACCTCTAGAAAATTCCTAGCCAAGGTCACTGCTGATTGACTCAAAATATGACAGTGTAGGAGGCTACTAAAATATTCTGTTCATCTTAGAGGTTGAATAAGCAGCACTAACTAAGAGGAAAAATCAATATAATGCTTCTCAGTGAGGAAGGAAACAGAAAATAGTTTAGCAGTTAAGTGGTTAATGCAATTCCTAAGTGTTCAGCAATCATTGCAATTTAGTGCCATTTCGATTATTACACAATAAACAGACCATGTTGTCTGGAAGCAAATTTTTATGAGTATAGCTGAAGGGGTTGCAACTTATTTAGCTGCTGAAACTCTAAGGGAAAGAACATTTCTGAATGCTAACACTACAGATCAGAAACATACAGGTACGCTAGAGAGGTTATTTTTAGGTCACTACTATGGTAACTAACCACACTGACCTTTAAAATTAGTATGCAGTTAACAAAGAAAAATAAAGTTCAATAAAATGTTCTTTAAACAGGATCACTTTAACAAACAATATTTCACATTCTTGTTGTCAAATATGTTGTCAATTTTTAAAGCTATTAATTTCAAAGGAACATCATGATAACATGGTCAGTAAATCTGTTAACTCTGGGGAAAATAGCTAAAAAATTAGAAAGCTGTGTTTTAGCTTTAAAAAAAAACTTTTCAAAAATTAAGATTTGTTTGTTTGTTTTGTAGACAAAGACACGGTGGTACCAGTATAACAAACATCATATTTTTATATAATGTGTAGTTTAGACTAAAGATAGCCAAAACTGTTAATCTTAGATGGTTTTGCCTAATTTTGCCAATACACAAAACTTAACAATTGATTTCAAACAGCAAACTCTGCTCTGGAATTAATAAATGTGAAGGCAATTTTTTAAAAGGTAGACAAGAAAGAGTCAGGTTCAGCGGAGGATGGAGATGAATGGGAGGAGATTAAGAATGTATGGTTAATAGCAATGGGGCCTCGGAAAAGGAAACATATTAATGGAAAATACCTTGGGCCCAATTCTGCAGTTTTTACTCAGGCATAAGACCAATTAACTTAGAATGAGTCCTTTGTTAATAAATAATGGAATCTCAATAGTATGCTTGGTCACTCCACTAGTTTGGAAATGTAAGTTAGATTTTGGCTGGTCATAAAAAAATGTTGGCTGTTCAATAAAACTCCTTTAAAGAGGAAGGTTTTAACAAACAATATTATACTGAGCATTGGAAAGATGCATCCTTATCTTTGCAGAATTAAAGATTTACGAACACGGGTTACATTTATCCAGATTCAGCAGCCTTTTGATGAAAGGTTATTGGGGCATTCTAGAATGCTGTCTGGAGACTGATCGAAAAAGCAGAATGGTAGCTAGAAAGCTGGGGTTTTATTTATTATTATTACTACTATGGAATCTAGGTCATATTTCAGATCTTTATTTTTGCTCTGCTACAAAATCTAATATTTTTTTAAATTGGGGGAGGGAAAGGAGAGTATCCCAAAAGCCAATCTAGATTTTTTTAAAAATGTGCTCTATACTTCTAAGTGTTATTGCTCCTAAGGTGACATTCTACTTGCCTTCACCACAGGTTCTAACTTAAAATGGAAGGAGTCCTTTAAGACCAATGATGTCATGGGTCATCAGTACAGCTTTTAAGTTTATTTCGTTATTGTAGTAAATGTGCATTGTGTTCTCAGTTACAGGTAGGCAGCTGACCATTCCATAGTCCTGTAGATAAGTACAAGACAATTAGTCACACATTATCTTAATTATTTATATTATGTTAGTGCCTGAAGTCTCCAGCTGAAACTGAGACTCTAGTATGCTAGGCACTGTACAAACACATAGCAAGAGACAGTCATAACCCTGAAGGGCCTTCACGATACAAAGGCAAGACAAAGTGTGGGAGATAGGTAGTGTTAATATCTCGATTTTACAGATGGGGAGCGGAGGCACAAACAGAGTGGAAATGAATGAAAATCTCCTCTGAGTCCCAGTGCCTTCAATGTGTTGTGAGGGTTCTCTCACATCCAGAAACAAGTCAATGGCATTAAGGTACCTAAATATGGATTAGGATGCCTAACTTTAGGCACCTGGTTTGAACATTCATGTAAATGTTTTGTGGATTTATGAATCCATTGAGAAACACAAGATCAAATGAACATTTTTATGTACATGTTCAATGTCGTTCTAATCAAGCATACCAAGCAGGCCAAATTCTCTACTGGTGTAACTTCAGTGAAGTCAATGGAATTACACCAGTAAGGAAACTGGTCCCCCTACTTAACATAATTGATTAGTTTACTTAAAATTGGATTTTCTTTGTAAAATATACTTGAACAGTTGATAAATGTTCAATTGCACAGAGCAAAAGGGTCTTAATGCTGAAATGAAAACCAAAATGTTATCCCTACAACTACTCTGAAAACTTCACACATTCAAACTCACATTTGCTTAGCCCCCTTTTTAAAGCAGTTATTTAGAAGGTAATAAATAATCAAAAGTCATTTTCTGAAAGCCAGCCAAGATTCTGAGCATTCTTCCTGATATCTTTTGTGCCAATCCTGCTTATAGCTGCTGCCCATCACAATAGCTTATTTAAGGGCCTGAAGAATGTAAATGTGCCAGCCACATGAGAATGTTAAGCAGGAACAGATTAAGTGAACACAACAGAGCCCGTCTATATGATCGCTAATACACACTAGTTAACCTATCCTTTTAAAGTTTCCCCATGCACTACAATTTCCAAATTAATGTTATGTTCAAATAGATCAAAATTCTGATTGGCTATTTTTTATTCTGATACTCCACTGGTATTTATACAAGACAGACTATGTTGGAATATTGACTCTTATGACAAAAACTATTTTAAAAAACTTTAAAATTAAAATATAAGTTAAAATGGGGGGTGAGGATTCATTTTTATGTAAATATTAATTCTGAGTGTGTGCTTCCAGCTACATTGGATAGTTAATCTGACACAATATAGAGAAACTGCCTACCGGAACTAGAGGTAGAGATAATTATGGTCCCATACTGGTAAAAATTCTGGTGGTTGGCAATACAGAGTTAGCTTTAAAATACAAATTTTACTTGCCATAGCAAGTATCCTGTTCTATAAAGAAAATACTAATCCAAAAAATAAAGTACATTAATATATATTTTATTTTAACCTATTTAGAGTGCAAATTTATTGAAAATACAATAAAATGACATGCAAGTCTCAAGACTAAATACAAAAATCCAAGAAGAATGTCAAATGAACAAACTTTTTAACTCTGCAATTTTTATTTTATTAGATGCTATTCCTAACTTGTTAAAATTGATCAAATAGAAAGCTGTGAATAGAGAAAAAATTAAGCCAACTAGAAAAGTGTGACTTGGATTTAATATTTTATAATTGCCAAGGGACATTCTGAGATCAATGAATTTTTGCCCGAGATGAACGTCAGAAAGAGATGTACTTCAGTCTTTTAGGGAACATTGGTCTATTTAATTCTTGTGTCTGATGCATGTGAAATATGCCTGTCTTGGCCTTCTTTCTTGCCTTGAGGCAATGCTGGAGGCAGACATTACCACTTTTAATAGGCCGTCATCTGAGGAATGGCAAGGGATCCAATAACCCATCGACTCTAATGGATTTGCCTGTTTATTCACTTACACCTTTTTTTGCAGCTAATTTTAGTTTTGCATGCTGAGTTGTTTCACTTTAAATTAAATGAATAGAAACAAAGGGAAAAAGACTGTGCAGCTAATAAACCATGATTATTTTCGAAGTTCTTCTCAACAGGATCCTCCATACATTAAGGTATATCATTTGAGGATAGATTCACTAATGTGTTTTTCCACTTGTCAAAATTAACATAGCTTCTTGCAGATTTAGTGAGACAAAAAGTAGATTATTATTAAGTTTTAATTATAATTTATTGTGATTTGTAGCAGCATTAACTATCCAACTTCAAATCATGTGGTATTTGAGCACCTGAAAAGAGTACTCTAGGTTAAGCTATTGATTAAAATATTATTGCCAACTAAAATAGTATAATATTTAATATACACCTCCATCTGTACCTTGAGGAATATATGTAATATTTATGTATTTATAAATCAAATGGAAGCCCTCTGCTTGCAGAAATATATAAATAACATTGATTAATAACAATCCCCTATAGGTTAGATTTTTAGGAAAATGAACATTCCATGCTATGTTTTATCAGAGGATAGTAAACTTAAATTTGGAATGCATTATTGTTGTTTTTCATCATTAATGTGAAATATTTTCCCCGTTCCTCAGAAGACCTCTTCCTCCCACCCCTTTTGGTCCTCAGGAAAGAGCATCACCTATCAATATCTCCTTCAAGATCTGGCATCTCAATTTGCCCTCCTTTTCTCAGAATGGCTGGATGAAACTCACTTCAGAGACCAACAGTGTCATCTCTTGCAGGGCCACAATGATTGGCTACAGTGACATGTGAAGCAGCTTTTCTCCAGCAGCAATCAGTCTCTGCGCTGTTTCCAGATGATGTCAGCTCAGGCACAGACAACAGACAGAGAACCAAACTTGGGTCTCTCACAATGATTTTCAAGAGCTTGTGGCCTGGTCTACACTAAAAATTTAAGATGACATAAATACATCAGTTATGGAGTGTGAAAAATCAACACCCCTTCCCTGACTGACATAGCTATGCCGATCTAATCCCCAGTGTAGATGCAGCTGTGTCAACAGAAGAATGCTATCAACGTAACTATCATCATTCGGGGAAGTGATATTCCTACACTGATGGAAAAATACCTTCTGTTGGTGTAGGCTGCGTGTACTCTATGGAATTAACCACTACAATCCCTGCAGTGTAGACATACACTCCATACATTCCCACTCTCGGGATTCGTATCTGCTGATGACTTAGGTCTGGAACTTCATAATAATCTGGGCTCATAAAAGAGAGCACAAGCACCATCTCTTGGCATCAAACATTCTATCCCAATCAGGTGCTAATTTATTCTTGAAAATATAAGCAGCTTTTTTTATTTATTTATTTTTTTAAAGGGTAGTGAATAAGGTGGCTTCTGATTACCGAAAGTACAAAACGTGCTCAGTCACAGAGGTAATCAAAATACAGTGCTCTTCCATCATCGCACAAAAAGCAAACAATGTACTGAATTAACACCTATGTCAATTTTTGAAAAAAATTCTATAACAGAAATAAAAGAATTGGTTAAAACATGGCAATACTGGGCCATTTGCTCCCCTTTTAAGCAAAAAGTCTAAATGTGTCCAATCTCCAAAATAGAAGTAGTAAGTTTCTCTTTCATATGTGAAGGAAATCACAGGGATATGGCTATGAAAACCTAATGATAAGCGCCAAATATTGAGTAAAGTAGTAACTCATTGAACTCCTTCCAGGCAACCGCAGTGGGTAACTCAAATGTACGTAAACATGCAGCAAGTCCTTTGCAATGAGAGGGGGAGCTTATAAACTCACCATATTTCGAAATAGCTTCTGTTCTCTTTGCTAGGAAACTCATCCTAAACCTCAATGTTCCTAGTACTATGGAAGTAAATAAAAACAAATCAAAATATATTTTAAAAACAATTTAAAACATCCTCTCTAAAAACGAAACAGATCAGAACAAAAAAGGGCTCCAACTCATTCTTAGCATGCTCTGCAGAGATAGCAAGTTACTGTCACAGACTAAAGGACAGCACCAACTGGCTATCATTTTTCTATAGCAAGTTAAGTTTTCTTTTCAGGCATCACAAGGTACTAATTTGGCTTCTTCCCTTATTCTTCCCACATTTATAAAGACAACACCTCCATGTCTGCCATTTGTTGATCTTTCATAAATTTTCCTAGTGGCAACAATTTTCTGTTGTAACATGGTGAGGCATCAAACCAGTCAGAGACTTTATAGCCAGCACTGAGGATTCGGGGGCTGGATTTGTAACAAGTTGCTGTTTTTTGTTACTGTGTGGTTTACAAGATTCAAAAGCATAAAAGTTTCATAGAATGGGCCGGCACTGTCAGAATAAGCATCTTGGCTTTACATTTATTTTTTATTAATGGTTCAATTTTGCCTGAAAGTTTATATTGCAGTGGGAGATGTTATCCTGTCACAATACAATATTCTATTGCCATTATGCCTTAAATATAGCACAAAATGAAGAAAAGTACATTAAATAATTTTGAAAAGACTAATCCACATATCTGAAGTATAAATCTGTTGACTAAACAAATGTTCTGGGAAGTTATAAATCTTGCCTGCCATTTAAATTGGTATTCCAAGCCTATTATTTAAATTTTGTTACACCAGCCAATCTAATATGATGCTTCACAAGTGCATGGAAAAGTTAAAATAATTTGTCAGCACAGATATATTTGAGTTCATCTAAAAAATGTGAGCAGCTACATAGCTACAGAATAATTATGTTTTTCCAAATCATGTTTGTGGACCTGGATACTAACTCCCAGACACTGTGTGCAAAGAAAAATGGGAACAACAGACTGAAGTTGGGATTGATTTACTTCATTAGCTGGGATTACAAGTTTAACTTACAAACCAGAGGTCAAAATTTCTCATTAACAAGGGGGCCATGAATTGCTGCAGGGCTTGGTTCAAGAGGAGACCACTCTTATTACTAACTACACATTTCAATCTGTCTTTGATGTTCTCCTTCTACCCTCCTCCCTTTTATTTTTTTGGCAGAGGAGTTGATTTTAATTGTAGCTATACAACACAGCTCAGTTTGCCTGAGAGCCAGCCTCCACATCTGCAGTGAGTGCAGTTCTAGTGATATTGGGTGCAGTCCATAGCTTAGGGCTAATTTTAATGGCTCCCCTTTTCATACAAGGCTCAGATTGTTTTCCACGTGATTCCTGTTAATTTAGCTGCAGGAAAGAGCATCAGTTTTCCTTGTGAGTTTCTGATCCATACTCTTAAACTAGGTGAAATGTATTAAAAGAAGAGAAATGATCACAAAACGAGAGCTTCAATGTTCTACTAACTTCTTAAACAGAAAAACCAAATAATCACATTTCTTTAGCACTCTACACAGAAAAAAAAGGTTTAAACAGTCTATTTTTATATGTGTTTGTGTTTTGAAAAACCTTTCATTTGTGGAACACTGAAATGAAGCTCTTGATATACTTATGGTTTCTAAATAATGGTAAGGGTTAAAAAAAGAAAAAAGGTATTAAACATCTGCATTCTATAGATTACACAAAATCTCTGGATTCAAACTAAGATTTCACTATACTTACCTTTCATAAAACAGACGAGTTTACAAATAAGACTTCTACGTATGATGGCAGCAGATGCTGTAGTATACCACAAAATAATAAAATGTTTAACATATATTTTTGAAGAACAGCAATTAAAAAACTAAAAACACTCAAAGGTCAAGTCCTCTCATACAGCTGAAAAGTTGACAGTCTATAGGACATAACACAAGATTTAATATCTTCAAGTAGCGGTGCCACTGATAAAGGTTAAACTATTAAAATCTTTATATACTATACATAGTGTATATCGTAAACTGGCTTGAGTAATCAAACTGATGTTCCATTCTACTTTAAACACCACAAAATTGAAAGAGCTATAGTTGAAATTAAGTTTGTGTATATAATATTTAATTCTAAGCAGTAAGAAATGACACAGATGCCTGAAAGTATTTTAACAAAAAACAACACAACAAAAAAACCCAAACCCCAGTATGATGGCAACCTGTTAAATACTCTACATAATTTGAATGCACAAAAACAAATGTTAATAGTAAGGGTTACCCAAATAAATACTAATATACCTCTAGATACGTAGTATTAGTTTCAATTTCAGTGTCTCACCTTTGTTTACATACACCTACCTATTTTGACTGCGGCAAAGAGATATTACCTCTACCTTCATACCTATTTATTAATAATAATGAAAGACAGCTTTGCACATGATGAATTCATACAGGGTAAGGATGAAAAACCAAAGGTGAAAATACAGGAAAAATTAGGATGATTATTTTCACTTAGGACTAAATGCACGTCACCAATTATTCCAATAGAAAAAAATCTCCTGTACTGTGTGTACCATTTTCTGCTAGACCAGATTTGGTTGCAAAAGTAGCATTGCAGAGTTACACAGATCACTCTCTTTAGTCATTTATATTAATAGTTATTGTTAATACTTAATTTCCCAACACCCTCCAACTGCCTTAAACAAAAACATTAATTAAAATATAAGCTATGAATTCACATCCTGAACTATCTCACTATTAACTTTTTCTGGTGCTGAGGTAAGTCCTCTTTTCTGCTAGTTTGTAACTAATCTGACCGCTGGAACTTTGTAAAGATCCTTTGTTTGCTTCAGGATGTAACAGTTAGTGTGAGACAAGGGTAGGCAGTCTTGGTTGGCTATCAGTTTCATTCCTTTTGGCAGCACAGGTCAAGTCACTGGCCATGACTTCCAGTCACCTTTAAAAATCTGCTAAAGCATCAGTTATGTCTTTTCAACACAGGGTGCAATGACTACCTTTAAGTTTCAACAGGGGGTTATCTTAACAACTAGACATCTTTAAAAGGTCATTATTGCAGTCTAATTTCAAACTGGCACTGAAATGAAGGGTTGTCTTTGTGTGGGATTAATTTAAAAACCTCAGGATTTGATGTCAGTGGGAAATAACCAGCGTGGGACTCATAATGCTGCCTTCTCCTGCTTCTGGCCAGCGCCTACGGCTAATTTCTTAGGAGATGAAAACTATGACAAGCCCTTCAGTTAAGCTGAAAGCAGGCAGCAGTCCAGTAACACCCACAGGCCTTAGAGGCATCCTGTGACCCCCTTAGAAAAGTCACATTCACTTTGCTCTTGAGAAAGGAAAAATAATGCTGGAGGCATTTTGTTTTAAACCATGTGAAATAAGGAAATGTGAGGATGTGAAAATGAAGTGAAAAAAGTTAGAATTCATTTCCTCCCTTTGCAATGGCTTAGAAGCAAAACTGGTTCATTTTGAAAGAGTGTAAAAATCTGATACATTCACTAGTTAGACAGTGACTACAAAATGCTTAAGGTAAAATATGTAAATATGTAAAATAATCTCTTGAAAACCATCTTCTTTGGTGCTTGAAAGCATTTTGTAAAAGCATCTTTATTTCTCAGTAGCATTAATAGAGAGAAAGAAGTTAGTTTCTGGCATAACAATAACAACAAAATTAAAAATACTAAAAACAGATTTTGAAATAAATCTTCACTGAGATAAAGAGGAAGAAAAATAATTTACAACTTCCTTATACTTCTGCTGCCCTTTTAGTATAAATCTGAATAATAAAGTAACATGTAAATTAGTTTCAAAATTTTAAAAAGGGTTATTTTAGCTCTTATAGACTTAAAACAAACCTAACCTGCCAAGTCTCCACTCTCATTTCATTCTAAAACTGTGCCTTTTTTTTTTAAACTGTTATGACTTTCAGCTCAGACTGGGTTTTTATCTCATGGCACAGCAGATCCAACCTAATTTCCTCTTTAATATGACCAAGGTCTACACAAATGTATGTTCAGAGTTAGTTTTTTATTTGGTTAAGCACTGTTAATCTTGTTCCAAAATATTCTTTCATTGATAAAATATTGTATCTTGAAAATCTATTAAGAATATTGAAATAGAAGTATATAAATACTTAAAGCATTTTATTCTTTAGACTAGATTCACTTGAAATGTCTCCATATTATCATAATAGAGTGACAGAGAATTAATTAACATGATTATAATTCACAGAAAATCTGTTTCGTTCCAGTTGAAGTTTCAACCCATAAAAATGAACTCTTCGCATAAAAAACAAAGTAGCCTTGAATTTATTATTATTTTTATTTTTTAAGGGAAGGAAGGGAACTGGGGGGAGAGAGGGGAAAGGAAAAAAAGAAAGGTAAAAGGTGGTGTCCAGCTATCAGAATACATCACAAGGGACTGATCTCTCTGGGATAGGAATATGATGGTGTAGCACTAGTATGGAAAAATTCAAACTGCATCAGATCTCAACAAATTAACGTTAAGCCTTGACTAAATAAACTTACATAAATTAAAGGGAAAATAAAGTTAAGTGCTAGTATTTTTATGGTTATATTTAAACATGGTGGAACTCGGAGACCTTATAAACAGTATCTAGAATTTTTTGGGGGGGAGGGGTTGTTTGTTTGTTTTTAACAAAGACTTGTAGGAGTTTTGCAAACACATGTTTGTAGAGTGCCTAACACAAAGGGATCCATTCTTGGTTGGTCCTTAGGCACTACCATCATAAACATTAATAATAAAATAAGTAATAAATAATAATCTTTATGCACCTATATTTTATGGTGGGAAGCAGATATAACCATCATCACCATATATGGGGAATAAAGTCTTCTCAAACCTCCAAAATCCTTAGTACAAGAAATCATCATTAGAAGGACAAGGGAGGTGGACAAAGGTGATTGTCATGTAATTGATAATAATGACCAAGGATCACCTCCAAAACCCTCCCCGTTGCTTCAGTCAGATGACATATAGCGTCAGAAGTGCTGGATAGCATCCAGGGAACAGAGTAAAAGGAACCAACATAACATTCAACTCTGATATTTCTCCACTTTTACCCATTCACCATATTTCACTGCAACCAAACTTGGGGGGAAGATACTACTAAACTGATGTCATTAAATTTCCACCTGATCTGCCGCAGATTCTTCAGCCCTCTTACTGTAATCAATTTAGAGAAAGTATGAATCTTGAAAGGTTCTGGATCCTCTCCAAATTATGGATCTTCAGTGTTCGATAGATTAAAACTTCACACAAATGGGTTTATCCCTCTTCTAGTTCACACAGTTATGGCTAGTGGGCTAAAAAGATCATCTGCCTGCCCTGTTTTGGGACACAGGCATTTGTACAAGTTACACAATCATTCATGTGACAGTTGTCTGTCTGCTTTATTACTCTGTGCCAATGATAACGAAATGTTTACAAGAATCTGGTTCTCTGAATAGTTAAGAGAGCAGAATTCTTATGAAATTGCCAGCATACAAGGAAAGAGCAGACAGACACAGTAGGTGAAGAAAAGGGATTACTAGGCACTTGCATTATTTCTTCACACCATGGCTTGCATATTTAATAAGAACAGTTACTTAATACTTCCCTGTGTGCGTTCCTTAGCTCCCATTTGCTAGATTATTATAGGGAGGTCTGAATTCAGGCATACAGGCATAGAGAAGCTTCATGTACTGTAGGAACAACAAACATCCCAAGTACATGGTGACATGTACCCTTTTTCATCCTGAGAGAGAGAGAAAGAAAGAAACGCGAGAGTTGATGGCCGAGCCAGCACAACTAAACAATTTGTTCCTGTGATCCTATTTATCTCAATTTATCAGCTTTTTTTTTTTTTTTTTTTTTTTAAAACAGAGATTGAGAGCTAGTCCACACTACTGCAGTAAATCAGCGCAGCGGCACTGATGCGGCTGCACCACTGTAGCATGTCTGGTGAAGACACGATATGCTGATGGGTGTATGCGCTACAGTCGGTGTAATTACTCCAGCTCAACGAGAGGCAGAAGCTATGGGAGCAGAAGAGTGTCTCCCTGCAGACACAGCATGGTGTGGACACTGCTTTAAGTCGATGTAACTTGCATTGCTTGGGGGGTGGCTTTTTCGCACTCCTGAGTGAAATAAGTTACATCGACTTAAGCAGTAGTGTAGACTAAACCTTGGTCTCCTAACTATTGCTGGGATAGTGTTGAGTAGGTTGTTAATTGTTAAAGAGTTATGTGAAAAAGAAAACTGTTCTGTTTCTTCTGTACTGCGCGCACAGAGAGAATGATTATGGATGAAAACGTCTTAGAAAAAGAAAAGTACTGTTACAAGATAATTCAACAAATGCCAATTCAGCTCTTTGTGGTATGTCTTAGTAGTTCCATCTCACATGTCAATAAAAAGTCATACAAAACCGGCTCAGTAACGAGGAAGTGGCTGAGAGTTAAATTACTTCTTGCAGAACATTGGTTTGCTCTGGAGGTCTCCCACTGAAGTACTGAACAGCCAGGTCCGATCCTGCTTGGCTCATGAGTTCTCTTCCCAAAGCAGTTAATTCTCCCCTCCCATGTTACAGATTATAACAATTAACACAACTAATACCACATTAGGTGTAACGCTGTAAAATTTGGATCATTTAATAAAACCTCCACACTATGTATCTGAGATTTTTCATTGTAAAGATAAAATTAACACATACATTAGCTTTTGAGTTCATATTTCCATTTCAAAATGTAGAGACTTCACATGTGGCTATGCAATATTTCCAGGCAAAACTGGCACATTCATTTATAGGAAAAAATCTCCTAAGTATTGTTCCACCTTACAAGATATTTTACAATTTTAAGCTTTACATAATTTTAAGTTAATTGTCTGACAATCATACCTGAACATATATTTAAAGCCAGATGATATGACATCTGCCTTCCCAAGCATTAACAAAATAATCTATTATTACATTACACATCATCATATTTTTTAAATAATAAATAGTAAAAGTAACCATATTTCCAATTTGGATTTCAACCTGCTCTGATAACTTCTCTGTTGAGGTGACAAATAGCAGTACCTGAATTCATTAAGACCTGATTAATTATGCTGCTTTTTTTACAAAAGGAAGAAAGACTTCAATCAGAAGAGGTAACCTTCTACAGTATCTGTGCAGCAGTACATCAGAAATCAACCCCAAGATTCATACATCTTCCACTTGATTAGCAAACTCTTAGTGATTACTTCTCAATTATCTATTGCATAAGTCAGCTAAACTGAAGCTGATTAGACAATTAAAGCAGGAGTCTAAGACCTGGTCTACACTACACGTTTAAACAGATTTTAGTAGCGTTAAACCGATTTAACCCTGCACCTGTCCACACAATGAGGCCCTTTATATCAATATAAAGGGCTCTTAAAACTGGTTTCTGTACTCCTCCCCAATGAGAGGAGTAGCGCTGAAATTGGTATTGCCATGTTGGATTAGGGTTAGTGTGGCCGCAAATCAACGGTATTGGCCTCCAGGCGGTATCCCACAGTGCACCACTGTGACCGCTCTGGAAAGCGATCTGAACTCGGATGCACTGGCCAGGTAGACAGGAAAAGCCCTGCGAACTTTTGAATTTAATTTCCTGTTTGGCCAGCATGGAGAGCTCACCATCACAGGTGACCACGCAGAGCGCCTCAGCACAGGTAACAATGCAGTCTCCTGAGAATTGAAAAAAAGCTCCAGCATGGACTGCACAGGAGGTACTGGATCTGATCGCTATATGGGGAGAGGATTCCATGCTAATAGAACTCCGTTCTAAAAGACGAAATGAAAAAACCTTTGAAAAAATTTCCAAGGCCATAATGGAGAAAGGCCACATCAGGGACTCAGTGCAGTGCTGTGTGAAAGTTAAGGAGCTCAGACAAGCCTACCAGAAAACTCAAGAAGCAAATGGAAGGTCCGGGGCAGGGCCTAAAACATGCTGCTTCTACGCTGAGCTGCATGCAATTATAGGGGGGTCTGCCACCACTATCCCATGCCGTCCGTGGATTCTGAGGTGGGGTTGGTAATCTCAGCCAAGCCTAAGGATTCTGTGGACGGGGAAGATGAGGAGGAGGAAGAGGACGACGAGCTTGCAGAGAGCACACAGCACTCCGTTCTCCCCAACAGCCAGGAGCTTTTTCTCACCCAGATGGAATTACCCTCCCAGCTCTCCCAAGCCACTAGCCCAGACAATGAAGCCATGGAACCGACCTCTGGTGAGTGTACCTTTGTAAATATAAAACATGGTTTAAAAGCAAGTGTTCTTTAATGATTAATTTGCCCTGAGGACTTGGGATGCATTCGCGGCCAGTACAGTTATTGGAAAAGTCTGTTAACATGTCTGGGGATGGAGCGGAAATCCTCCAGGGACATCTCTATGAAGCTCTCCTGAAGGTACTCTAAAAGCCTTTGCAGAAGGTTTCTGGGCAGGGCAGCCTTATTCCATCCTCCATGGTAGGACACTTGACCACGCCATGCATGTAGCAAGTAATCTGATATCATTGCATGACAAAGCCTAGCTGCGTATCGTCCCGGTGATTGCTGGCATTCAAGCTACATCCATTCTTTATATCGCTGTGCTATCCTCAGGAGAGTGATATCGTTCATGGTAACCTGGTTGAAATTCAGGAATTTAATTAAGGGGACAGAGATGGCCATTCCTACTGGGCTGTTTGCCTGTTGCTTAAAAGAAATCCTTCCTTGCAGGTAGCCAAGAAGGGTGGGGGGGAGGAATGACGCTGAGCTTTCTCGCGTTTGGCTGGCAGGGATCTTCCCTGCTACCAGCCACGCGGTGGGGGGATAAGAGGGGTGTTTAGCAGTGATCTTCCATGATACCTGCAACACGGTGGGGGGAGGGGTAAAGCAATTGTCCCAGAGAATTGGATGGGGGGGGTGGTTTCTGCTGCTGCATGTTAACAGGAAAGAAGCAGCACTGAACGGGATTTGCTTGGTATTTGGGAAAGGAGGGCACTGTGTATATGAAGGCTGCAGAAGCCGAAAGACAATGGCTTACCATGGACACATGCCAGCCGAATTCTGCTGCCCGGACCCGCGTCTGTGAGATCTGTAACACCAGAGCCACAGGCACTCAATATTAAGATACAAAATGCGACCTTGTAGTGAAATCACATGTGCTATGTAAGGTGAATAGTGTTGTTCACCGTGAAAGAGTATAAGCGTTGTTCTGTAAAATGTATCTTTTTAAATACTTTTCTCCCTTTTTTCCCTCCCTCATGCAGTTGCAAATTTTTCAAGCCTCCCTACTCCATCCCGAAGGCTATCTCAGATAAGTCGGCGGAAAAAAAAGACGCGGGACGAAATGTTCTCGGAAATCATGGAAGTGACCTGCAATGAAAGAGCTCATCTGAAGAGTAGAAGGACGTGGTATCAAATTACAAGAAAGATGCCAGTGAACGTGAGGACAGGAGGGACGAACGTGAGGACAGGAGGGACGAACGTGAGGACAGGAGGGACGAACGTGAGGACAGGAGGGACGCTCAAGATGAGAGGTGGCGGCAGGAAGATCAGAGGTGGCGGGATGCAATGCTGGAGCTGCTGCGTGATCAAACTGACATCCTCCGACGTCTGGTGGAGCTTCAGGAACAGCAGCAGGGTCACAGAGTGCCGCTGCAGCCTGTGTAACCACCCTCACCCCTCACCATGTTCCATATCCTCCTCACCCAGACGTGTAAGAACGCGTGGGAGTAGGCTCCGTGCACCCGCCCACTCCATCCCCGTGGACAGCCCAACCAAAAGGCTGTCATTACTTTGAAATTTTTTTAGTGGCCTTTTCCTTCCCTCATAGCCTCCTCCCAAACCACACCCGGGCTACCATGTCAGTTCTCTCCCTCTTTTTATAATGAATTAATAAAGAATACATGATTTTTAAACGATAATGACTTCATTTCCTTAAGCAAGCTGTAATCGAAGGGGGAGGGTGGGTTGCTTACAGGGAATGAGTCAATCAAGGGGTGGGGGTTCATCAAGGGGAAACAAACACAGCAGTCACACCATACCCTGTCCCGTGATGAAAATCATTTTCAAAGCTTCTCTGATGCGTACTGCTTCCTGGTGTGCTCTTCTAATAGCCCTGGTGTCTGGCTGCGTGTAATCAGTGGCCAGGTGATTTGCCTGAGCCTCCCACCCCGCCATAAAGGTCTCACAGAGATTGTGGAGCACATAGCAAGCAGCAATAACAATGGGGACATTGGTCTGGCTGAGGTCTGAGTGAGTCAGTAATGTGCACCAGCGCGCCTTTAAACGGCCAAATGCACAATCTACCACCATTCTGCACTTGCTCAGCCTATAGTTGAACAACTCCTGACTACTATCCAGGCTGCCTGTGTATGGCTTCATGAGCCATGGGTAGCTGGTCCCCCAGGATAACTACAGGCATTTCAACATCCCCAACTGTTATTTTCTGGTCTGGGAAGTAATTCCCTTGCTGCAGCCGTTTAAACAGAGTAGTGTTCCTGAAGATGCGAGCGTCATGAACCCTTCCTGGCCATCCCACGTGGATGTTGGTGAAACGTCCCTTGTGATCCACCAGTGCTTGCAGCACCATTGAAAAGTACCCCTTGTGGGTTACGTACTGGGTGCCCTGGTGCTCCGGTGCCAAGATAGGGATATGGGTTCCATCTATCGCCCCACCACAGTTAGGGAATCCCATTGCAGCAAAGCCATCCACTATGACCTGCACATTTCCCAGAGTGACAACCTTTCGTAGCAGCAGCTTAATGATTGCTTTGGGAACTTGCATCACAGCAGCCCCCACAGTAGATTTTCCCACTCCAAATTGATTCCCGACTGACCAGTAGCTGTCTGGTGTTGCAAGCTTCCAGAGGGCTATTGCCACTCGCTTCTCAACTGTGAGGGCTGCTCTCATCTTGGTTTTCTGGCGTTTCAGGGCAGGGGAAAGCAAGTCACAAAGTTCCATGAAAGTACCCTTATGCATGCGAAAGTTTCGCAGCCACTGCGAATCATCCCAAACCTGCAAAACTATGCGGTCCCACCAGTCTGTGCTTGTTTCCCGGGCCCAAAATCGGTGTTCAATGGCTAGAACCTACCCCATTACCAGCAGGATCTCCAAAGCGCAGGGGCCCATGGTTTGAGAGAATTCTGTGTCCATGTCCTCATCACTCTCGTCGCCGTGCTGCCGTAGTCACCTCCTCCATGCCTGGCTTTGCAGGTCCTGGTTCAGCATAGACTGCATGAGAATGCGCGAGGTGTTTTCAACGTCACGACTGCGGTCTTGATCTGAGCAGGGTCCATGCTTGCTGTGCTATGGAGTTTGCACAGTTCACCCAGGAAAAGTGCAAAATGGTTGTCTGGTGCTTTCACGGAGGGAGGGGTGAGGCTGTACGCAGAACCACCGGCAACAATGTTTTTTGCCCCATCAGGCACTGGGATCTCAACCCAGAATTCCAACAGGGGAGGAGACTGTGGGAACTATGGGATAGCTACGGGATAGTTACCCACAGTGCAACGCTCCGGAAATCGATGCTAGCCTTGGTACATGGATGCACACCGCCGAATTAATGTGCTTAGTGTGGCCACGTGCACTCGACTTTATACAATCTGTTTTACAAAACCGGTTTATGTAAAATCGGAATAATCCTGTAGTGTACATGCACCCTAAGATCCAATACCCTGCCGTTCTAGTTAACAGAAATGTTACAAGAAAGCTGACAGAGTACTGACTACTGTTTCTTACTCTCTCCAATCTACTTGGCACAATCTGGCTGAATCTCAAAATTACATTTCCCCAATTTAGTATAGGCCTCTTATGGGAGCCAAATGACTTGGAGACTTCTAGAATAAAATATCTTTCCTCATCCACGTAGAAGCCTAATCCCAACCAATTATAGCTAAAATTTGATCTTTCTTGTTTGTGGAAATGATTTTCTTAAATTTTTGAACTCACGTACCATTAAAATATTCCTTTCTTCTGAAAAGTGTGCATCACTAGAAATAACTCAATACCCATAATGTGCATAATTTCTCATGTCTATCATACGCACATATTACTCTGGTATGGTATCATTTTACAAGGTGGTCCTCAACTTGGCTACCCAAGTTACAGAAATGCCATGTCTTTGTACAGAAAATATCTCCTCTAACAGCAATGTCATACTGTCACTCACTCACTCTTACGCTTGTTAACATGCAAAGGCAAATGCAACCAATAGCATCCTGGTACAAGATAAGAATCCAGATAAAGAAATCTAAAATACAGGACGCATAATCAAGCTGAGTGTGGAAAACCCGTCAACAGGTTTTTTAGTTGATTGTCCCAATGTAAAAAATTAGTAGTCAACATTCCTTTAAATAGAAATAAAGGGACAATGAATTTTTGCAAATATTTGTTCTGCATAAGAGCCTATCTTCACACAAGCATTGGATATGAATAGCAAAGGCAAAGAGATAAGCATAGAAGGTAAGATCAGCCATAGAAGCAGAGCCACAGTGACAATGGAAGAATTCGCATCACCGTGGACTACATTGAAAGTGGTGTTCTCTCTGGGTTAGCATTGGATCTGATGCAGTTAGTATATATACCAAAAGACACGCTTTGGGGAAACATTTTACAAATATATAGTTTGGGATATCACTTTGTTATGCAGATAATTCCCTAAGTCTCTCTCTCTCTCTCCAGGCTTAGGTTTCATGTGCTTAAAGTTGGGCACATGCTCAAAGTGCTCTGCTGCAGTAGGGCCTTTAATTAATTTGCTATACCTATAGATCTGTGTTATTGAGATCCATGAGGGTATGACTAGAAATTGATTGAGACTGAATCCTAGGAAGATATATAAATATGCTGATTGGTTAGGTTTGGTCAGGTGCAAGGGAAGTTTTACTCCTTCAGGCCTCTGATAATGAATCATGAATGAACAAAACATGACCCTGGTGGTGTGGACCTGGACAGAACTAACTATATGATCAGGTGCCAACTGTGGTTAGGACAGAAAATTAACTCAAAATTTTGCCAGCCTGCCAGCCTTCCCTTTCGTATTTTGACCTGGTAATCATAATGCCGCTGTGGTGACCTCCATATTGTAATATGGCACCATGTTCTACAATAGGGAGCCCATGCAGCAGATCTGCTGCCTTCAGCTAGTACAGAAGGAAACAGCACAATCATGGAGGATGGGAAGTGGGAGTTCAGTCTACCTTCTATTTCACTTTCTACAGTGGTTGCCAATTTACATGTGTGTGGAATAAGATTAGGGCTTTAATTTTAAACTTTAAAAACCTAAAGGGGATAGTTCCAATTTTCATAATGAGCTTTTGTCACCCTATTTAGGACTGTGCCCTCTTAATGGGAGAGAGTAAGGCTTTTAGTTCAATCTGAGTCCTAGCTAGTGTATATTTTTGACTCTGCAGCCTGTGCTTTCAGAACGCTTGGCCTTCCAGCTTTAAAAGTACCAGGGAACTGGCCTGTCGTGGCCAAGATTTTTCTATTTGCTAAAGTTTTCAGTACTTTTAAATACTTACTGTCATCTATTTATCAAAGTGCCATAGGGTTCCATGACAAATAGGCACCATATAAATAAAATGTATTATTATCCTAAGCTAGAGTCTGCAAATGTCTGTTAGAAAAATCCTGACAAACATTAACAGAAAAACCTGTTTGTTTACCTCTGAAGGAAATTAGTGGCACTTTTATATTTAGTCAGCCGTCCAGAATTTTACCCCTTATTGGCATGCAGTCAGTTCACCCTTCAGTACTTCACCAGTATGGGCCATCTTCCATATGTGAGTCTAGAGTAGTTAATCCATATTAAGGGGCAGTCCAAAATAAGAATATGAGTTAAATAAGGGTTATAGAATAGCTTGGTCCCTTGCTCACAGACGTTTTGTGTAAGAAAGCCTTCAGTAATACTGTAGTTTTAAAATAAACAGTTTTGAGATGGCCCAAGGGCTTGGCCACAGTACAACACACTGCCACAAGGGAGACCCCAAGAGCAGTAAAAGCATGTCACTGATTTGAATCAGAAACTAAAGCAATATGAATGCTGTTGTTCTGGAGTTATTTTGGAAGGTGTTCATACTCAAGTTCACTTTGGGCTTTAAAAAATAATTTAAATATGCAACCTTTATATTTTCTGACAAACATATATAAAAGTTATTCTTTAAGTTTGCTTATAGCCCACCCACATAGGGATCTGAGCCTGAGCCCTTTTTACCATTTATCTCAGGCTGGGAATATGCAAAATGACTGGGTGAAAGGAAGCCACTCATTATGCTCTTTAGCTACTGCCTTTGGCTGATGTCAGAATTGGAGGTGACAGGCCCTGGAGGGAGTGGTATCTCTGACCCTTAAAACATGGTTGGTTTATGGTTGTTTATGCAATACAGATCCTGAATACCTGGGAAAATCTGAGAAGGAGATAATATGGAGAAAGGATTAAAGTCTGAGAAGAACACTACAGTCTGTTTTAAAACTCATATTGGCACTACCCATCTATCAGGAAAATGTCAGGAAGCGAAGCCCTATGGAGGAAGGAAAGATAGTCACATATGTGCAAAGGTGACTCTACCTGAAAACAGACGTGGGGTGGCAAAATAAGCCCCCTCTGTTGTTATTAGAATGGTTTACCTATGTGCATTTATGGTTATGGACTTATAAACATGTCTTGCAGAAAAAGAAATAAGATACTATTTTCTCACCCAGTGGACTAACCAAGGAGACTATATTCATCCTAAGAACTCAGCATTTTAGACAGTTTGTAAACATAATGTTAAAGCAAAAAATATATATATATTATCAGTCTGATAAAAGAAATTTCTGGGAATAAAAGTTGTGAAATATCAAAGATATTAGAGAAGACATTCTTTTATAAATAGTATCTCTTAAAATGTGTTTATTTTCCTATTTAAAATCTCATCCTTGTTTTATCTAGACAAAAATCTGATTTGCACAAAGGAAAACGGTCTATCTAGACAAAAATCTGATTTGCACAAAGGAAAATGGTCTAAATGAAGAATACACATGGAACTGTGTAAGTAGTCTTTAAAATATTTAATACAAATTTAAGATGAAATTGGCTGTCAAATTACAGACATGTCTTCTTAAATAGAGTGAAATAAAATATTTAAATAAGTTTACAATGCCTTATCCTCAGCTAGTCTCCAGACTCCTTTTCACAATTATTGCTCAAAGTTCAAGTGGGTAAAAAAGATCTCAGAATTTGTCTAAAATTTTAAAATTAAGGATTTTATCAAAATATTTGAGCAAGGAGATTGTCTTTTGTTTTTAGCAAATCTGTGGAATGCATATGTTTTTAGCTCAGCCACAAATAAATATATAATCTGGAATTCGTGGTGGTGAAGAAATCTCCTTCAGAACCTTTTGAATTTAGTATCAACCAATTTGCTAAGACTCAACCAGTTAGATACATTTCTATAATGATTTCACTATTTAATTTGTCCATCTGCAAGTTCTTATTGTCAGCATGAATTACTCTATATATGCCGCAATTCCCCTGTCAAGACAAAGTGTGACTGTTGTAGTCTTCTGTTAACATGACATGCTTCTCTTATATCTATTGTCATGAGGATATGGTACAGTCAGCCAGAAGTGTTCCATTATCAAGATTTAGAAGAAGAATTCACACTGAAGGGTAGACTTCAAAGTAGGTAGGTAAAACTATTTATTTACACACTCTCTCTCTCTCTCTAGTTTGGTGTCAATTCTGAACAAGTTCTCCATGGTATGTAGTCGTTTATGCAACTGGAGTGTAAGCTGCTTAAGGAGGATTAATCTGATACAGCTTGATTTGTCTATTTTACTTTATGTTCATTCTAACCACACAGAATTCAGGTAGGTTTGCCTTGAGAGGGGGAAAGTAAAGGTGGACGATGCTGTTAGTGTGTTTTTCTGCATAAAGTGATACCACAACGTGCAGAACAAAAATCAAGACATTTTGATCTGTTCACAAAGCAGGCAGTCAAAGAGGTGTTAAACAGTTTCGAAAGTTTTAAATTATGATTTCCTGTCTGTTGTGTGAGACAGCCCAAGTTATTTGGGAAAACGTTCCTTTGCCCACATTGTCCTGTATCTGATTTGTAATATACCTCCAACTGAAGTGGACTCTATTAAATATTCATCCTGCTTTTAAATTAAACAGCAATGTCTCTAAATAAACTACGTTAAACTAAGTAACTAAAAATTTGATTAGTAACCTATAGTGGTTTCTTGTTTATAGACTCATCCTATATGAAAAGGATTAGGGGTGAAGTCATTATTTAGTTGAGGAGTGAAAAAGTATTCTGCAGAACCTACATTTTGAGTAACATTTCCACAATGAGAATTTTTGCTTTCCTTTTCACCCAACTGCTTCCTCAGCACAATTTAATACATTTTCCACAACAATATGTAGTAATTAAGCAACATGAAGATGAGAAACAAGGTGGCTCCCAAATTTTTTTCCCCAAGGACTCCTTGGGCATCTGACTAGATGTCCCAGACCCTTTTCATTTCCGGTACTTTGGAATACTCCTGCCAGTGTGGAAATGCCCCCTGCTAGCATGATCTCTTGCACTGTCTGTGCAATGTCATGTTGTGTGGAGGACACCATTTTGAGAAAAAGATGGCATCCTCCATGTAGCAAAACCATTCCAGCGCTGGCTCAAGGGACGGACCCCCTGCATAATCCACAGCAGATCCCTTGGCTCCGGGAACCCCACCTTGGGAACCACTGACTTAGACCTTTGGTATGAAAAAACATTTTGATTATCACTTGGATTCATTACGGTAGTTTAATAAAGACAGCACGAGCCCTTTTAAAAATTGTATGTGATGCACAAGTACTTGCCTCTTGCTGTAGCGATTATATGAAAATCCCTAATTTCACTCCAAACTCATCCATAGATCACAAATTTTGAACACTTAACTGGAGTACGCTAGCTAAAATAAATATGGTGAAGAAGCTTATGAGCCATAAAACCTTTGGATATTCAAAGCTGATATTTGGAAGTTTAGAGTCTTTCCACTACATTATTAAGAAGATGTCTATTGAATCAGTAATAAAAATTTTAAGGTGCTTAAGTGTTCCCAAGGGGGAGGGGGGAATATATATTATATATGCTTCATAATTAGTAACTTTTTGCTGCAAATTGACCAGCTGCCTGAGATTTCTTAGCTTACAGAGTAGATGCTTTATATTATTTGACCATGCAGAGCTAGAGGAAATATTCTATAGAAGTGGAAGTTGCTTTAGAATCACTACTTTAAAATTATACTCTAGAGGCTTCTGTGATTATCTCCCATGAGACCACAAGTAAAGGATTTTTTAATCTCAGGTAAAACTTGAAGAGTTCACTAACATAATTTATGATTGTTTTAACAATGATTCTGCCATGAACAAATGGGTGAAGGTTGAGGATGTCTGCTGATCTAGCATGGAATCAAAGACCACACTTTGTAATTCTTCCTGTCTATAAGCAGGAGCAGCCAACGAACATGCCCAGTTCCAAGTAAAATCAGCTGTTGATTTTGCATTTAGTAATATCAACTAGATTTCTTGATTAAAATCTTCAACAACTTATTCAAGATTTAGATAGAAAGCAATTCTTAACGCAGATAAGGGAATGCACTTAGACATTCATCTTTTGGATTCTTTCAATATTTTCAGAAATCATACTCCCTGAGTCAGAGTACACTCCTGAAGAAATTAAGAAGTTGTTATCAAACAAGTGGTAGGAGATACCTTCAGGTTTGCAGAGACACATAGGGCATTTCTGTTTGGATGTAAAACTTCAGTTACCAGGTGGAAACTGTGCAGAATGCCATATCTTTGTACGATGATGGAGTGTGAAGGAAGATAGAGATTAGCCAAGGATGACATTTTTCTTTGTATTTTCTTCTAAAAAGACATTTTCCCCCTTATTTTAAACTTGTGTTTTTAGAATTCTTCCAGTGCTGATCTCTTGTGAAATTAGAATAATGTAAAAAAGCCTCCTCTCTTCTTACATCGTCTAGAATTATCTGCACAGCTCACAAAAATACTAAAAACAGTACTTACAGTTCTTATATAGATGTTCCTTCTGTTATTAAAGTAAGGTAAAAGCTGAATTTAACAAGAACATAAAAGTGAGCTCTGAAAGTTGTGGTTATAACTGGGGCTAATAAGAACTGAAGATAATTTTTTCTCAGCCAGAGCTCTACCAAAAAGCAAGGACTAATGGCTGTCAACTTTTCCCAAGAAGAAAAAGTTGAGAGAAAGAACTTCTTCAAGCTCAATCAAGAGAGGCAAAAGCAGTCTTCTGAACCTTTATTTGTTGGTATTTATGAAGAATTGTTAGCAAAAAACACAGAATTAATGTTGACTTTTGGAGAGCCAGACATTTTACGTATTTTCTATGTCCATCAGAACTGCAGGTGTATACTGCTTTGTAAAAACATTCCTCATAAATCTCTAACTGCAATAGGAAAAAGGTAACAAAGAAGATTAAAATTGAGACAAGCCCAAATCTCTTAAGGAGACAGACAGCTAGGTGACTTCTTTTACATCTTGAGAAGAAGCATCACAGATCAGTGATAAAGCCTAGGAAAAAAAATCCCCTCTGCTAACACCTATTCTATACGGAAAGCAAGACTGCAGTGCTGCTGTCTTTTTGATCAAGAGAAGAAATCCCACGCCAATGACTTTTTCCCCTGACAGAATGCTTGTCCTTTTTAATGTTCCATGAGAGCACCAGCCTGAATTTCCCTCCCTTCAGAGTTAGTACCACTACTAGTGATTAGAGATGCTGGTCTGCCTAGGGGTACTCACATCTTTGGCCGAAGCTGTTTAACCTGTTATGTTCCCTTTACTTTCTACCTCGTTCTTTGGAAATTGGAGCTTTGCCTTTTTATGAGTCCTGCACTCTACTAGTTCTGCTAACTGAGCTTCCTTTAAACTGTTCAGTAAATGGCCCACTGTAGAGAAGTGCAGCTTCGTACAGCATCTCACTGTTATTGTCCTGGCTCTACAAGAGATTGATATGTTCAGCAAAGCATGGGAAATACGTCTTATCTGCTGATTTTGGCATGAACAGCCACCATTTCCATGCGCTATGGATGTTTGTGATGTCTTCCACTTTCTCAAATACAGTTGTAGGAAAATATCATGGTTTGATTAGAAGTCATACATTCTCCCCTCCTCAGCAGCACCACTAAAAATAACTGTGTCCATCACAGGCTTGAGATCCTGGGCCACATCATCTTCAAAGCTATTTTTAGTATGCTAGCACGAGCACTACTAGCACAAGTCTGTCAGCCTAGGCTGGAAGAATCCCTCCCAGACGCAGTGTAGTCATAGCCATAGGAGGCTAAGTCTCAGTTAGTTGGGCTCCGAAGTGACTTAGGGCCTGTCTAGACACAGAGATTGCACTGATTTAACTTATATCATTGAGTTAAACTAGTGCACCTTTGTCTGTATGGACCATCTTATATCAGTTTAGCTTGTGCTGAGCTAAATAAACAGATATAAACCAGGCTGAAACTTATATAAGACTGTTCACACATAATTGCATCAGTTTAACTAAAGCAGTATAAAATCACACCTATACTGAAACTAGTACACTTCTGTGCAGACTAGACCTTAGTTTCTTTTGGATATAAGACAAACTCACAAATCACTGAGACAGTTATGAAAATATTGCCCTTTTTGTTTATTATGAATCTCTTCTCTAAACCTTCTTAAGTCTATTTTTATCTCTCAGTCCTAATAGACAGAGAAGAGGTTTCTGAAGTTTTCCCAATTTTTTCTCCTTGTCCAGTTCACTTTTTGACCCTCCTATTCCCCTCTGTTGTCAATATTTTTCTCTATTTTAAAATACATGACAAGGTTGGCGAGTTGTGATTTCCTGTAGTGGCTGATGTTTGTCTCCTCCAACTATACCATACCTGCAGCAACTGGCCACAAGCCTAACTCAAAGGCAGGCAGTAACTAAGCAACTAATAAATAAGGAGTATACCACTAAAGTAAACAATACACTAGCTACAATTAGTTAGCACAAACAAGCTGCTGGTGGTACATGGCTCTCTGGGTTCCCTCAGGCCCTCCCCAGTCCACCTCTACCACAGAATCCCTTTAACCAGCATATTCCTGTTTGACTCCAGGCAAAACAAAAATAAAAAAACATTTTTCCCAGTCACTCACTAGAAGGGGCTGTGTAACAAAAGGACATCGATCTAAAGAAATCACAATTACAATTTTTTAAATTATTTTTAACGAAAAATAAATTGCTTACAGTAATTTGAAACACAATCTGAATGACAGCCCACATCTACACTCAACATATAATAACGCTGCTGCCGAGTTCTCACTGACAAATAACATGAGACTTTACTAAAATATGCCTTCTTTCCATTCTCACCAACAGAAACAGTTTTTACCAATATGCAAAAATAGAAATGAGGTATTTGTTTAAATAAAATCAGTTTTGGCTTTTAGACTAGCAGAAACTGCCTTCACACACAATAGTAAAAACAAAAAAATGTACAGCAATACATACACCCTGGTCCTACAAAAACTTAACGTATGTGACTATTTTATTCCCTATGAATAGTCTTGACTTCAGAGGAAATAAGTATGTACACAAGTCTTTGGATGATTGAGGCCCAAATGCTTCATTTTTTGCGAATGGGGTAAGACAGAACATTTGCGACAGATTAAAACAGTGGGGAAATGATTACTGATGAGACATATTCTAGTGTCTAGAAAAGAAAAGAGTTAACAAATGTAAATGGACTGTACGTATCAATGTATGCAGACTGGGAAGATCCTGATAACACCAAATAGGAACTTCCATTAAAAAAATAAAACTATTAACGTTGCAAAGTTAAGCATTCAATCAGAAAATACCAAAGTAAAAGGCAGACTATGTATAACCTTAACTCTGCCCCCTTGTGCAAACAGACAAATAATATATATAGTTCCTTAGACACATATGTAACATTTTATCACTTTTCATTCTTGATCCTGTCCGCACCACACCTTAAATGTGTGTGGGGGGGTGGGGAGTGTGTTGTCTGGCTTGCCCAGGGAGGGGGAAGAGAGGCAGGGACTATACTGCAGAAGCAAAGGGGGTCAGAGTGGCTACACTAACTCATCACCCAGGGACCGGAAAGGCAGGGAGTTGATAATGGGAATCGTCTATTATATTTTGATTGTTTACACTTATAATTTTTCTCTTATCTAAGATATATTTGTAAATAATTCTGGCACCTCCGATGTACAATCCATTCAGCAGGATATTTTTGTTTTCCTTTGGAGACAGATACTCACAAGTGGCTTCACAAAGAACTCACTTTCAGAGCTGTATTAACAATTTCAAAAAAATCTTTTCTTGATTCACTATCTCTCTTATGAACAATTATACCAAAATTTTTATTTTTCATTTAAACTATTAAACTGTTTTAACAAAAGTTTACATGTCACTTTGTTTAAAATTTTTGTTAAAATTAGTGTGCTCATTGAGCAACAAAAACAAAATTACTCTAAAAAGATTCGCATACAACACGAAAGAAGAACTTGGAGCACTTTCAGCCCTCAACTTTATCCTTGGCAGATACTGTGAAACCAAGTTCTGAAGAGGCAACGTGTTTACTGACAGAATGGTCAAAAATGTATGGAACCAGAATGGACAAGAGAAACTTCTGAGTTAAATAAAGGTTTGATCAAAATCCTACGACAGTACTAAGATAGTCTTGTTGGACTAAGGATGGCTCAGATTTACTAAGCACTTGAGGGCTAATAAGGTAAAGTCTGGCAGCACCACAAACTGATGACAACAGACCACCTCAGAACAACATCTTTGAAAACTGGGACAGGGCCTGAATCTGGAAGAGATGTTTAACTGCATCCACTAAGTGCTCTCCCAAGTTGTAAGAGAGGAAGACATGCAAAATTAAGGTATGGTCCTGGCAGAAGGTGGCAGGGGATCAAGAAAACAATGAAAGACATCAGTCTTAGTTTAGATGCTCCTGTATTATGATTTCCAAGATCTTAAACAGGGAGCAATTTTGAACAGAACAAAGCTTCCTATAATGAAGGATCTGATGTTGTACCACTGAAGCCATGGGTGGCCCAGTTACATTTGATGATATTCTTTTCAACACTTCAGGGGATCTTGTATTCCAGCTGTATATTTTCTTCAGTCCAGATGCTGAATGACTGCAGAAATATACAATGGGTAAGACAGGAACTCTTAAGTGAGATGCTGCCATCTCCAATTTGTTACTCAAGGTCCCCTCTCTGCCTTTTCATCAAAAGAATATCATAAGATGACATTCAAATGTAGTGAAATGGAACAGGCCACAATAAAAACATTCACTTTAGGAGCATCAAGGCAGGCTTCTTGGGAGAATGCAGGTACCTCAGGTAGGTAGATGGTATTTTTAAGGGTGAGCTCATTATTCCAATATGTTTTCATTATATTTAGATAATGGAAAGTCCACGAGAATCTTGAATTGAGTTGATAACCCTTGTATAGGAGATAATCCCCATGCCGAGATTGTGAAAAGCGCCTAGGGGCATTAGGGCATCCAATCAAACTCGATTTTAAACACCCAGTTTCTTTAAGAACCTTTCAAAATCCCAGTCTCAGAAAATGTATTTTTAGCTAGAAGGAAAAGTAGATGAGTCCAGCCCGCTAGGTGCATTTTAACATCAAAAGAGATGGCAGGGAGAAGGGGAACAAAATTCACCCGATGGTGCTGGCCTAACACTGCCTCTTCTGGAGAAGCATCGATAGGAGAGACCTTGACATGAGGACATACACCTAAACCTCTTCTTCCCTGTTAATGTGCAATCCTTTCTGGCACAGAGGAGGACTATAAACACTTTTTCCAAACACAGCCAAATATTTTGTTACATATATAGCAGTACTAAAAGTATGCCTTGAGAAAAATGTTTGAGCATAGAAAGAAATCCTCAAATGGTCTGCTTCTGGGTGTTAGGTCAGCTTGTTTCTGCAGTCAGCTGGGAACTACCACCATTGCCATCTCCAAGAAAAGAGTCAGCCCAATTTGTCTTGGCCAATAAGGAGAAATTATTAAGATCACTGAACCGCTGTCAGAGTATTTTGTGTTACGCAGCTCAAAGGAATACACACAGTATGCAAACCTGTTCTGCCAGTGGAAAAAAGAATGCTTTCACTGGCACAGAGCCACGCTATATTCTTGTATAGCAGGCTGACTTACTTCCTCCTCCTCCTCTTCTTTTTTTGTTTTCGCTGTCAACAAAGATACATGCAAAATTATTCTACTGCCTCTTGACTCACTGCTTATATCAGAGGTATATACATAATAATTCAACCTGTTTGCAATGGGCGTAGGAAAATATTCCAGATGATTTTAGTCTCAGTGTAGCCTACTTCATTAACAATGCTGCAGTTAAACTGAACAGTCTGTCTAATGTTTCCATTGCCTTTTACTGCAGACACTGTCTATGGAAATGCATCAACATACTGATTGTGAACCTTGTTTCATACAGTAAAAATAGGATATTGGTTTTAATAATCTATTTCAGGAGTTAAAATCCAGTTTGGACTTAAACCTGGTAAACAAGAATTCAGCCTGGGAGTCCTTTTTATTATTGTTAATTTACATATTTCTAAAAATTTATTACACGAACGACAAAAAATGTGAACTTGCTAGTTAGGGGAACATCTGGACAATGTTGTAAATGGCTTTGATTTTCAAACAGATATTTGCAGTAGATTATGTCCACACTGTGGACCAATTTTTTAAAAATTTATTTAGACCAGTGTTTCCCAAACTTGGGACGCCGCTTGTGTAGGGAAAGCCCCTGGCGGGCCAGTTTGTTTACCTAACCCATCCGCAGATTTGGCTGATTGTGACTCTCACTGGCTGCGGTTCACTGCTCCAGGCCAATGGGGGCAGTGAGAAGCGGCACGGGCCAAGGGACATCCTGGCCACCGCTTCCAGTAGCTCCCATTAAGCCTTCAGAATACTCAAGTTTATCTAGTGTAAAGAATTCTCAGTCTCAATTATTTTTAAACACTTCTTGCCCATACTTTTAAAAATAAATTTATTTATAAAAATCTGATTATGCAGTAAGCTAAGGGACTATAAAGAACAAAGAAAAAACTGCTTATTAGAACAGGAAACACAAGGGCACTTGATCATGCACTGTTGCAAAATTACTCCATTCCAAAAAGTCAAATGTATAGCCTAATGTGGCAGGGAGTAGAAATTGCATGGGTTGCATGAAATATGACCTCCTCCTAACAAAAGAGGAAGACTGCCTATCGGTGCTTATCCTTTAAAATCTGTCAGCAGCCTTAACGCCGATCGTGAGACACTATTGACTTATCTGCAGATCTTGTAGGGGTGGATCGTGCTATTCTTGAGTGGCTTTTTTTGAGAAAATCCAAAGGGTAGTTGTGGACAATTGCTCCTCTGTGACAAGGTTTGTCCCTCCAGATACCACAGAGGGCTATCTTGTCATTCTTCCTATTCAAAGAGTGTAGGGGGGAGTCTGTGAGGAGACATCTTTGGGGGAGTCTGTGAGGAGACATGTTCTGCAATGCATTCAGTATACTGATGAAAAAGAGCTTCACTTCTTAATCATGTCTGACCCAGTCAGAACAGAACAAATTATCCAGTATCTAAATCAAGGGTCAGAAACCTTTCAGAAGTGGTGTGCCGAGTCTTCATTTATTCATTCTAATGTAAGGTTTCACGTGCCAGTAATACATTTTAATTTTTTTAGAAGGTCTCTTTCTATAAGTCTATAATATATAACTAAATTGTTGTTGTATGTAAAGTAAATAAGGTTTTTAAAATTTTAAGAAGCTTTATTTAAAATTAAATTAAAATGCAGAGCCCACTGGACTGGTGGCCAGGACCCAGGCAGGGAGAGTGCCACTGAAAATCAGCTTGTGTGCCGCCTTCAGCACACGTGCCATAGGTTGCCTGCCCCTGATCTAAATGAAGCTGGGGCTTGGATATGACCTAATCTGGACAAGACAGTGAAAACTGGTGGAAGGTGGGAGACATCCAGAAGAGCTTATGTTGGCATTCCTACTACAAGGACTGAGCCTTCCATTTGTAACACGGGTGCATAATTTGGGTGGGTTAGATCCTGGACTGAATTTATCCTTGCATTACCTCTGAGAGGTAAGGAAGTATTAATAGCCCTATTACACAGATAGAGAACTGAGGCATAGGGAGGATCAAGTAATTTACCTGTGGCCCACAGGAGTCTGTGACAGAATTTGTAAATGAACACAGATCTCCTGAGCCCCAGACCAATGCCTTAACTACAAGCCCATCCTGCTGCACATTTATCACCTTAACATTAGAGTGCTGTAGAGCCCTCTACATGGAGCTGCACTTCTGTACCATTTAGAAGCTGAAGGTGGTGCAGAATGTGGTGTCTTGCTTATAAGCAGGGTTCCATGCCAAGAGCACATTATCCCAAGTGCTCTGGAATCCACCCTGTCTTCCAACTCACTGTATTGGCTTTAATCCTGTAAAGGTCTAACTGGTTTGGGATCGGGCTCCCTGGAAAGATCACTGCATTCCTCATGTCATACTGCTGCAGCTGAGATCAATAGGGGCACTTCAGCTGGAGTCTACATTACAATGAGAGAGCTGCTGGAAAGGCATTCTCTGGGTCTCTGGGAGGGGTCCCTGATCTCTTCAACCAATCTGCCATAGCCTGAGTCTTGTGACCTTCAAAACAAGCTGCAGTCTATTAGCTCCATCTATTGTCCATTAGCTCCATCTAAAATAGCTCCATCTATTGTCACCATCTGAGCAGAAGGCTGGAAGGAGTATAAGGAGTCTTTTATATGCATTTAGAATACTCTTAAACTGACCTAAATCAGCTTTTCTATACATCAAATGTCACCATTTTAGAGTGCAGTCATTTTTGGACCTTCCAGGGCTATATGGGAATCTCTATCCCTGGATGACATAAAGATACACTTTCTAGCCCTGAAGTGAAACAAGGTATTGGACCTCAATCCTGCTACTGATCTAGGACTTGATACTGAACATTCTGAAATTCAGTTCAGCAATTTTTTTTTTCTGGTAGAGGATGGAGGTCTGGGGTTAGCTTGCTATGGATTTTTAAGATGGTGGCTCTTCCACTATGTTAGAGGTACTTTTTCTTTATCTCTGCAATGATTGTCTTCAATAAGTGGTGATTCACTGAACTAGCCCTGAAGCTGCTGTTGAAAGATCAGTATTCAAAAAACATCTGTGCCAGCAAGTACCAGGAGAGGGGCCTTCACATGCTGCTTTCACTTGATATTTAAACAAACTATAATCTCAGATATTTCAAACATATACTTCATACTTACATATTTTGGGACACTACCTATCTCTTTTGATGAAGAGCCAAAATGTGCTAATTAATATTACTGCTTAATCTAGACAAATATTTGCACTTAACGTGTGCACTTTCACTCCATGGAATATACAAATTTAGCCCTAGTGTAACTACCTGTACAAGGATGATCAGACAGATTTTGAATTATTAGAAGCAACTCTTGCAAATTCATCAGGAATTTAGTGATATTTAGTATTTTTCTTGAAGTCCCAGTTCCTGCAATTACATTAGACTCTCTGCTTTATAAAGAATATCAAGTTTCTAACCCTCATGGTTCCAGAGAAAAGCTTGAAAACATGAACCATACAGGTTCCAAATGAAAAAAGGCAAAACAACCCAAAGTTGGTTTGGGCTATGAGCTGCTACAGAGGAAGTTGCATTTCTACAGGATCATATAAAGGAAAGAAGACAAAGAAAGGACTAAACACAGAGTGAGTGAAGCATATAGAAAATGAGAAGATAAAGCCACAGAGAACTACAGTGAGTTAGCCCAGACAGAAACTAAAAGGGAATATATACATATTTTTTTATAAATAAATATAACAGAAATTACCCACCAACTCTTGGTTTTATCATCAAACACACCTTTTGATAGCAGGTCAGTTCAACAATTTTGTTCCTATTTCATAGCTTTATTTAAAATTATACCACTGACATCAACTGAAGTGTGTAGTGGAGTATTTAATCCAGGGGTAGGCAACTTATGGCACGGGTGCCAAAGGCAGCACACGAGCTGATTTTCAGTGGCACTCACACTGCCCAGGTCCTGGCAACGAGTCCAGGGGGCTCTGCATTTTAATTTAATTTTAAATGAAACTTCTTAAACATTTAAAAAGCCTTATTTACTTTACAAAAACAATAATTTAGTTATATATTATAGACTTATAGAAAGAGACCTTCTAAAACCATTAAAATGTATTACTGGCACGCAAAACCTTAAATTAGAGTGAATAAATGAAGACTCGGCACACCACTTCTGAAAGGTTGCCGACCTCTGATTTAATCAATTGCTTAAGAAAAAAGAAAACTTAAGTTTTTACCTATTCTCTCACACAAACACAACTAACATTTCAAAGAATCATAAGTTTAACTTATTTTAAAATTACATCACAATGAATTTGCTTAGTATATTGGAAAATATGTTTAGATGGTTCTATTTCTTCACGATAGGTGGCAATATTTCTTTACACGGTTTGTGTAATCAAAATGCTTTCATCTCAGCAAAGGTGAAATTATCCCAGTATCTGAACTTGCTTTTTCACAATTACACATATTCTAAATATGAATAATCATTTTAACCAATATTAATTACCAATGTATTTTCTGGCCCAAGCAGAGAGATGAATCCAAGTAATACTAAATGTCTGTAGTTAATTCAATTATCATAACATACTGTAAAATGAAGAGCACTTTCTGCATTACCAGAAGCATCAGATCTTTGCACAAAAGAGCCCTAAATAAATCCTGCTGTTATGCAACATCCACAAAAAATGTTTTCAATGTAAGTACCTTAAAAAACCATGTACGCAAACACTGGAAAGAGAGACAAAACTGAAATAATAACTGACAATTGCATTATGTAGAGGGAAAAATAGCTAACTTTGAAATCAATAAGAATTACGTATGTAAATGAACATTCAGATCCTTTCTAAATATGATACTTAGCTTCAATAGTAGATTGCATCTTTTCATTGTTTTGAACTTTTAGAAAGTAAAATTTTCAAGTACCGAATGAGGTAACAGCCAAACAACTCATCACAGTCAATGGGATTCCTGTGGTTAAAACTTCACATGATGCTCCTTCTACACTTTCCGTGTTATACTCTTTAATATTACTAATTAAGGACTATGTACAGGATTTAACACCTTATGTGACTGCAGGCCCACAGTTTGTGATTATGTGGTCACAAAGGCTGCTCTCTATTTCAGTGGATTTCTACACTCTTGGCAGTATCCATTAAGCAACTGCCCAATACTAACCCTGTCCATTGGTGAATTCAGATTCCGTCTAGCACATGTTCCAACAAACACAACCCATAGGTTCTTCATCAGTCGACAGAAGGTTGGAAACTAAAAGCTCCTTTGCTGACCACTCAGAAACGGGCCAGTCAAGGACAAAGAGGGTTGTGCGGTAATTATTGTGGCTGAAAAATTCCCCTTATTTCAGCTCCAAATGATCAAGAGAAGAGGAAGTAGTTACCTCAACCCCACCATATGATTTTTCAACATCAGTGACAGCTGGAGCCTCCCTGACTGCCCTTCTCCATGACTCAAGGGTATAAAAGACCCATCCTTTAACTCAAGGCTTCATTTTTAAACAAACCTGGTACTGATGAATAATCCCATCCTTCATCCAGATAAAGTTCTTATGGATGTTTCTCTACCTGTATTGTTGTGGTTACTCACACAGTGTATTAAATCCATTGAATCGGACAGACGAGACGAGGAGAGGCTGTCATGCACAAAACCCAGATAGATTGTTTAGAGTAGGTTTACACTAAAAATACATGTGCGTCAGAGGACATGGCTGTTCTCCATTGCAGCTGAAATCTGAGTCCATTTCGTAATATAGTATAGATAGAACCTTAACTATCATCAAAACTGAGCAAATATCTTGACACCAACAAATGTAGCACATCACACAAGGAAGAAGAGCTGAGGGGAAAAAGTTCCCCAAAAGTGAAACCTGATTATGGGATGCAGCTAGAATGAAAAAAGCCAAATTATTAGTTCAAAATTTGAAAGAAAATGTTGGAATTTTCCTCAGAAGAGATCTGTGGTAGGAATTAAACCTGCCTGCTGCCGTGCAGGTGGAACTGGCAGCCGGAACTTGAGGGAAATCATAGGCAATAAGCAAATGCCTACCAACAAATCTGGTCCTGCATCCAGGTTGAAGTACCTATTGTAATGGATGTATGCTCTTTAGCACAAAGAAGAATTGTTCTTTCATGAACTTCTGTTCAGATACTCTGTCTGAAGTGCTTCACCAATGGTTTGAAGCATGTTAAAACATATACACTGGAACATTTAATGATTTAGCCTGGATCAGTGAGACAGCTGTTCTGTATAGTATACAGTCCTGCTTATACTATAAAAATGGAACTGTGCTTTCACAGTGTGAGGGGGCAGCCATTTTGTAACACAGACTGACCATTACCAACACGACACACAAGCAACCCACACCTCAAGCAACTCCAACTACTTGCTAATGATATTTCTCCCTGACTTGTTCTTTCTTTTTAACTTTCCTGTGTAGGTCACTGGTTGCTCAGCCTGAACCATTAATTTTAAACGCACTCTAAAAATGTTTTTAGATAGAGGCTTAAGTCCTTCTGGTTTAATTCTTAATTATTGTCAAAGAAAAATTATATAATGAAAGATGATTCTTGAAAGTTTAAGATAATGGAGATCTCATTTTAGACTAAATTTATTTCACATTGTCGTCTCTGGATTTTGGGTGGTGAAACACATGGAAAATCAAAGACTCTGGAGTCTCTTTTTTTCTGATTCAGTATTTTGTATCACCTTTGCCACATTACATAATCCACTAAGACAACCAACTCTCAGAATCTGTAATTATGATTTGTACTCAGGAGTATTCCACAGTAATTACTAGTGTGTTTCCAAAATAATTGATTTTCACAATAAATTTAATACTATTTGCATTGCTGGTTTTTTTTTACCTCTCTTCCTATGGTAAGTAAGCCAGGTGAATCAAGCTTCCGTTTATTTCGTGGACCAATAGCTGCCAATGCAGTTAGGTTGGCATCCCTCTGCCTCATCTGTGCTAGTTCTTGTTGCTGCATCTATTACAGGGAAAAATATATAATTTTAAATTTCATTCATATATCAAATGTTACTCCCAGGCCTGATCATGCAAAGTGGTGAAAGTTCAGAGTGCCCACATGTCTCACGGAATCATGCTGAGTATGGCTATGTCAGATCTTAACAACTCAAACATGCAATGTCAGGGTGAGATTTTCCAAAGTATCACAGGGGCTTAGGTGCACAAATCCCATTGGTTTCCATGGGATTTGTTCTCCAAATCACTGAGCTTCCTTTGAAAATCCCACCCTTAAACATTGGAATTTATTTCATTGGGAAGTAGTATATATTATACATCTCCAGACTATGACTTCCATGAAGGCTCTAAGTACAAATAAAAAGCCAAAATAGTACAATAATTCAAACATTTCCTTTCATTTCAAAATCTGAAGTTTATTTTGACCATTTCACCTACACTTAATATTCATTTTAAGAAAGTACTCAAAAATCCCTATATCTGAACATTAGTAAAAGTTTTTTCTGGCAACATGATAATGAGAAGTTGAATTTCCAAGGGATTAGGGTTTAGTTAACACCAGATTTAGTCACAGACTGGAGCAAGGAAAGCAACACATTTGATCTACAAGTTAGATACTATTTGTTGCAAAAAGGGGAAGAACAGAAAATAAGAAAAAATATGATAGCCTTCTGATGAAAATGTCAGTTTGTTCTACCCATTACACATTGTGCAATCCCTTTAGAAAGAGTTAATGAGCACAAAGATTTTCCACAGATAAGTGCACAAAAAGTGTAGTGTTAACACTGTACAAAAGCAATTAAAATCATGGGCAATGTAGCACATATATTTTTATTAGACACAATCATTCATGTCTCAGCATTACTTTCACTTTTTTTTTTTTTTGCAATGATTTGGTTTGTTCAGAAGAGGTTTTTGCTTTCTAATCTCTCACCGATTTAACTGCTCCACCTCCACAGAAGATAGTAAGACACTGTTTCAAGTGCTTCAATGGTGGTTTGAGGTTAGACAGGTTGTACTGGGACAAGCACACCTCTTCAGTGACAAAAAACATGAATTGACAGGAGTGCTTAGAAATGACTCTAATTATTTAACTGCAAATTGCAGACAGTGAAAGATCTGAATTTGCTGATCACTACTGAGTGATCAGGTGCTTAAATGAACAAAAAGAACACAATGTGTGTTTTCTCATTCACTTTCTGTTTAAAAAAGCAGAAATGTATGAAATGTCTTATTTCCTGCATCATTTTGGATTTTATATTACTTCTTTTTGCAATAAATTCTAGCTAGATTAATTGCATATGTTAACCTTCTTTGGAAAAGAAAAAGAATGCTTAAAATGTAGTATATTTAACATTTTAAATCTGGCTATTCTTTGACATCTTTGCCTACTGTGAATTTAAGTTCTATTGTCTATTTGCAACTTAAAGTTTGCATGATAATTTCAACACAAAAATTAAGCACATCCATACAACTCAATCATCTATTAGATAAAAGAATTAATTAAATACCAAAGTGAAACATGGGCATAATGTCTCTATGGTAGTGCAAAGGTCTATATGTACTTCCCTTTGCCAACTCATATTAGGTTTTTAGCTCAAATATCTTTGGCTGTCTTCCAGATTAAATGCCAGTAAGACAGACTTGCCCGTTTACCCTTTCAAGGTAGATAGGAACAGTGGTGAGCTCTAATCATTTACAAAGGTCATGATTGGAAGCTAGCCCGTAAGCAGTAATTTAAAATTCGATTGATCCCTATTTGTAGTCAGGGAAAGAAAATGGACATTTCAGCTGTATTGTAATTATGAGGCTTCGAGGCAACTGTAAATAGATGAGCAAATCCAGATACTGGCAAATACCTTAGAGAAGAAATTATTACTATAGTATAACACATAGCCAGGAAAGGTTGAAGATAAAACTGCATATAAAAAAGATCAATCATCTTTTTGCTAATTTGCCATGCTCACCAGCCTATAAGGGTTATCACAATTATCAGAAGTCTGCTGAATATTTAAGTTAGGACCAACTGGCTTAGCATGATCTCAGACAAAAATGTAAAGCAGAGGGCTAATCCAGAACGTGAAATTTTGAACTGGAGAATAGTTTTAATTTTATGGGAGGTTGCGGTCAGAAATGCCATATGAAAGGCAACTGACATAATACAAAAGATATTATTCAAATACATCATTCAAAGTTGGAATTCCTAGACCAACTGCACCTTGGTCCTTTCTTAGGCATATGTACTATTTTGTATTACTGTATACAGTATTAGTTGAACGTTTAATATACGCACATAATATGACTAAGTGTTCTCAGAATCAGAATTCCTTGACTTTTGTACATGCACATTCTGAACCATAAACATGACACTGCTGTAGATTTTGCAGAGTGGGGAAAATCCTTCCTTACCTCCAAGTCTGCCAGTTCACAGAGCAAACCTCGGCAGATTTGAGAGCCTGCAGAGTGTCCCTAGCCTCTGTTTGCCAGAAGCTGGGAATGAGCAACAGGGAATAGATCACTTGATGATTACCTGTTCTGTTCATTCCCCCTGGGGCACCTGGCATTGGCCACTGCCGGAAGGCAGGATACTGCTTGATATCACAGAGCAATGTGCCTAATGTGTTTATTTTAATTACCACAATATTGAATGTTCAAATAAACACACAGAACACGTGCAGCTGACTATAATACAAGACAAAGTGTGATCCAGTGGATATGATACCAGACAGAGTCAAAGGACATGGGTTCTATTACACAGACCTGTTCTGTGACCATGGGCAAGTTACTTCACCTCTCTCTGCCTGTTTCCCCTCCCATCCTTTGTCTATATTGTGTAGACTATAGGCTTTGCAACCAGGGATTGTCTCTTACTATGTGCCTTATTTATACTGCCTAGTATAATGGGGCCCTGATCTCTAGATATTACTACAATATAAACAAACAACTAAATAAATAAATAGTTGGTACATTTCCAGATGTGAAACTCCAGATACATACACAATACAGTTTATGAACATCTGGCTCAACAGTTCACACCTTAGTATCCTGTAGGAGAAAACTGCATCCTACATATAACTTTATTAATTACTTTTGTATGCAACCACTTCAAATATGTTCAAGACATTTGTCATCAGTGAGATGCACAAGTTAAAATTTTAAAAATAATCTGCTTAGTTTAAAAAGTGCTGACGTGAAACTGATACTGTATAACTCAAAACTCTCAAAACTCTTTAGAAAGTCACCTTTGAGATGTAATATGAGAAAATAAAAGTCAAAGGGGATCATTTAAAAGTTACAATTTTCTGAAAAAGGGGGCTCAATAAAATTACATTCTCAACAGTATCTACAAAGTCACTATCATGACATTATGATTACCAGAATAAGTCTTGATCCTGCAAATGTGATTAACTTTACAAACTAGTCCTCCTATTGAAGTCAACAGAACTTTTTACAATGTGTAAAGTTAAGCACAGAGGTCTCTGCAGGGCCTTTGGTGCCATCTTCATGAAATTTCAGGAAATACTTTATAGTATTGTATAGCTCATCTTATATATTTTTACACTTTTCCAGATTATATGGATATTTAATATTAAAGTCCAGAGCTTCATTTTCACAGATTTTTACATCTAAATTTATATTTGAAACCCAAGCTAGATTATTCCCTTTGGAATGTGAAAGCTGCTATTAATTTCTTTCCCTATTCCATCAATCCCTCACCTTCATTTCATTTACGCCACCCCTCCCTTACCCATCCTTTTAGCCCTCCTGCACCACTCACAACCTCCCTGCCTGTCTTCGTATTATCAGTCTCTCTCCTTGCTCTCTAGCCTTTTTTCTGCACCCCCAATCTTTCCAACACAAACATTCCCTCATTTAATAAAGGTATAGCTTTATTAAATACAACATGCTACATCAACCAACAGGATACAACAGCTTGACTACAGTAATGCATTCTTTTTGTAGATCACTTTCATATTGCATTTCTTATTCACTATTACTCTAACTAACCCTCTGACAATTAATATACTGTACAACTGAAAAATAAGTCTTAAGTCTTTAGAAGGAGGACACTGGCTCTTTTGAAATGACAGTAATCAGACAAATAAATTTTTGATAATCAAAGATATATATTTAGAACATAAACATGCCAATCTATACTATACAAGAAAAAAAGCTTGTTCCTATACAGCTGTCTTTCAACATTTATAAATTCATAAATCCAATTCATTTTACAGCTTTTTAAAAGCATTAATCATTAATAGCTTCTTAAAAGTTTAAAAATAAAACATCTTTTTATGAGCCTTTTACCCCTTTCTGTCTGGCCAAGATTAATTTTTAGTGTTCTTTGAATGCAACTGTAATTTACTTGGCGTTGTTGTTGTTGTTGTTGTTTAATAACAACTTTAACAGATGTCCTTTCTCACATAAAAGATCTTTCTAGCATTGCTGGATGAAAACAGCACTGAGGACATTTTTCATTACTTAACTACTGCAAAGCCAGCAGTGAGAGTACAAAATATCATTTTGTTTTCCTCACACAACTGTTCATTATATTATTTTTAGTTTCTCAACAAAGAAGAGGCAGATTACAAATACACCATATTTAATATCAATCCCAACTCTGCCCACCACATTATTAAAATTGCGAGAAAGGCTGTAATTTTGGCACATGGCATAAGCAAGCTGATAGTGCATCTACTTGAAATGTCAACGTTACCACTGCTTACTAATTATTTTCAAAACATAGGAATGTGTGTCATGGTTATTCATGCTGAGTTTTGGAAATAACTTTAGAACAGGAATTTTAATTTTCTTCTGTGCAATGACAGATAATATGGTGGTGATAGTTATAGAAATACCAATAAACAAATCAATTTTAAATGTAAATGAATGCCTTATGTTTTTATTCTCTCTTGTATTTTGCCATTTCTTCTACTGGCACGTCACATAACAGTAAGAAACGTTCTGTTTGGGAGATCAGAATGGGTTTGTTTGCAAGACTTTTTTTCAAGAAACAAAAACTAATGTTACAACATTCATATATGAAGTTGTATATTACATAATGAGAAAATATAACGGCCTAAGATTACTCTCCAGTGTAACTCTACTGATTTGCACTAGATATGAATTTGGCCTGATGGCCTTCATATGACTGTTGGACCCTTTAGTTCAGTGGTTTGAGCATTGGCCTGCTAAACCCAGGGTTGTGAGTTCAATGCTTGAGGGGGCCATTTAGGGATTTGGGGATTGGTCCTGCTTTGTGCAGGGGCTTGGACTAGATGATCTCCTGAGGTCCCTTCCAACCCTTATATTCTATGATTCCCTTTGCAAGTGAAGACTACAGATTTGAATCCAAACACTTTTTCTAATTCTGAAAATTAAATAGCATGACTGCTGCTAGAATTCCTTCTACAGACAGATGGTTTTTCCTCTTGAGAGAATGGGAAAGCAAATATCCCAGGAGGTGGAAACCAACAGATTTCAGGTCTTCTGGGATCTGTTGAGGTTAACTGTGCAAACATACTAGTGACTTTCACCTACTGAATTCCAGAGCTTGTTAAAAGACAGATGTGAGTTAGAAGCTTCCACCAAAATTAGCCAGGAAATTATATTGCAACGTATCTCATTTGAATGTGTATAACTATGATATCTCAGGAATATTTTATGATACACATAACAAGATGGGTCTATTATTCTGTTAATAAATGTACTAAATAAAAATAAAATTAACAAGCCAATACTGGAAGTATTTGTTGAAAATAAAAATGCATAATCCTTGTTTTTAAAGGGGTTACCCACCTGATCTCACATTTTATGCACCTAAATAACTGCAGTCTGGTAGCTAGATGCCTCCATGCCGTGACTGGCATCCACGATTATTTCCTCTTAAATATCAGTATCATATTCTAGAGCATAGGCAACTTTTAAAATACAGCTATTATTTTAAGTTAGCACCTAAACTACATGAGCAAAGTTCATATTTTGGAACATGATGCTTATGTGTTTCTGCACCAATACACACTGATAGGTAGAACAATCTAACAACAAATGTGGACGCTTGGCTGAATACTCATGCATTTGGTTCTGATTATAAACTCCCAGTCATTATAGGTATATTCTTTCATACACTGGTCCAAATCTTGGTCTTGGCACATCCACACTCCAGCCACTGAGGTCTAAGTAGATCCCAAGAGAGAGCTCCATCAGGATTGCCAATATAATATTATCTTATCATCCCACCATTACCCAGGATGGGGATGGATTCCATAATGCTGATTTCTACTAGTAGCGGTAGAAGTAAAGGCTTATATTACGATAGCACCCAAAGGCTCCATTATAATTTGGGATCCTATTGTGCTGGATGGGATAGAAACACGTAAGAGATACAATTCCTGACCTGTAGGGTTTACAATCTAAAGATACAAAACAGTTGAAGGGTAGGGAATGGGATATAATACACAGGAAAATTAATATGGTGAAGAATTGGTCCCGGGTTTATTAGTTACATGTATTGCAGGCATTTCCCTCCCTCCTTTTTTTTAAACTGGAGGTAGAAATGGGGACATGGCTTGCGGACCCCCTGGAGTACTATAGCATATCTTTTTTTTTTAAATCCAATCTTGATTTTAAAACTGCCAGTGATGGAGAATAAACCACGACCCTTGTTAAGGTTGAGCTCCTTGAGTCTATCACTATAGTGCATGTGAGGCTTCAAGCAGTACCCAAGATTATGAAGCAGCTTGCTACCGCCTACCATTAGCATGAGGTGTCTTGTCTGTGCTGGCTGTGGATCAGCTTCCTGAATCCACCAGCCTCTGGGAACACGTTACCTTCCAGGACTCGCTCTCTCTGTACTGGTTAGCAACAGGACCAGTATTGACCCCCCCACACCCTCCAAGACAACCCAGTAGCTTAAGCATACCCCTTCCCAGAGCTCCAACCTTGTGGGCACTCTGGTTTACAGTTTATCAATCAAATAGTTTAAAGTTTATCAACATCGTTCTTCAACTGTGGACACCAGAACTGGACACAGCATTCCAGCAGCAGTCACACCAGTGCCAAATAAATAACTTCTCTACTCCTACTTAAGAGTCCCCTGTTTATGCATCCTAGTATCCCAATTAGCTTTCTGAGCCACAGTGTCACACTGGGAGCCCATGTTAACTCCCAAATCTTTTCCAGAGTCAGTGCTTCCCAGGATAGCGTCCCTCATCCTGGAAGTATAGGCCTACAGTCTTTGTGCCTATATATTTAGTTGTATTAAAATGCATATTGTTTGCTTACGCCAGTTTACCATGTGATCTACATTGCTCTGAATCAGTGACCTGTCCTCTTCATTATTTACCATGCCACAATTTTTGTTTCATCTGCAAACTTCATTGGTGATGATTTTACGTTTTCTTCCAGGTTACTGATAAAAACATTAAATAGCATAGGGCCAACAACCAACCTCTGTGGGACCCCACTGTCATAATATAATTCCCAATTCTGGACCTTAGCGTCCCAAATATGAGTTTTAGCATGTAATTCCCTAAGCTTAACTAGCAGCTTAGATTTGCTAGGCTGCCACCAATCAGGACTTATTTAGAGCACCTGATAAACTCTGGTCTTCCCAAACCCTTCCCTGGGGATCCCCAAGACTCAGATTCCCTGAGTCTCACAACAAAGGGGAATAAACTATTTCCCTTCGCCCCTCCTTTCTTCCTCCCAGCTTTTTCCTGCCCTGGGAACACTAGGAGATCGCCTGATTCAACTCCTTGAATCACCACTCCCCCTCCCTTCTTCCCCGGAGAGAGATACACAGATAAACGCTGAGAGCAGGTTTCCCTTCCTCCTCCCCTTTCCTTTCTCCCACCAATTCCCTGGTGAGTGCAGACTCCCTTCTCTGGAGTTTTACAAAAGATAACCAGAAAAATCAATTAGATTCTAAAAAAGAGGAAACTTTAATAAAAGAAGAAAAACATAAAACTTGTCTCTGCACTTAGATGGTATAAAGAAAGTTACAGGGTCTTTCAACTTATAAACAATAGAAACTAACTTTCTCCAGCAGAAACACAATTTAAGCTACTTCCAGCAAGTACATATATGCAAATGAAAAAGAAAACAAAAGACTATGACCGCCTTTTCTACTTACAATTCTGAACAGATAAGAGACTATAGCAGGGAGATTGGCAGAAACCTGGTTACACCTCTAGCCCCGTCCAGGACTCAGAGAGAACAAAGCCAAACCCAAAACCCACAAACAAAGGCTTCCCTCCCCAAGAGATTTGAAAGTAGCTTGTCATCTGATTGGTCCTCTGGTCAGGTGTTTGGGGTCCCTGTTTGTTAACCCTTTACAGGTAAGAGAGACATTAACCCTTAACTATCTGTTTATGACACCCACTCAAAACATACCCACTTGATGACAATACCTTATTTGCAATTACATTTTGAGACTTATTAGTCAGTTTTTAATCCATTTAATGTGTACATAACAAGTACAGCCCAAAAACCCCCACCTCTACTGACAATGTTCTATATGCAATTTTCAAACATAATGTGGTCAAATAAAAAATAATTATCTCCACAACAAAGCTATATGCTTCCCCTCTGAGATTGTTATTCTTGTGACTAAATGAAATTATCAGTCTGTCAGCCATGATGGCTACAGGTTAGTCAAAAGAGATCATGACTTTATTGTACAGTATAAGATATATTTTTCTTTCCCACGAGCCTCTAACTCAAAAAACTGTTGAAAATTATTGCTTAATACTATAAAAAAATTCACCTTTGGGCAGAGACTAAGCTGGGAACATTTGAGGCCCCAAGGTGAATGTTTCACAAAGTAATGAGCACCTGAATACTGTTTTGGAACTTTAATTAGAGCGGCTGCGACCAGATGTCACTACTGCTATAGACCCATGCAGCTTATTACTTCTGGTTCCATTAACATTTGCTCCATTATTTTAGTGAGAATATAAAATTACATTTATGGTACAGAAATTGTTATGTGCATCCTTGTCTTTTTTTGTACACCAGTACTCCCTATGATTTTCTCAAGTCAAGCACCTCAGCTCATTAACCATGATTTTTCAGAAAATAATTATCAGTGAAACATGAAGTGACCTGAAGAAGAACTCAATGTAAGCTTAAAAGCTTCTCTCTCTCACCAACAGACATTTGGTCAATAAAATATATTACCTTACCCACTTGTCTCTCTAATATCAGGGAAACAGTCATTTAATTTCCTTAGTTCCATAAAGCAACAGATCTATACAAACTTTCCAAGACTTTCCTTAACTGCTCTTTACTAACAGCTTAAAAAAAATCAGGGTATTCTCAATTTATAATTTTCCAAACTACTTTAAAAAAAATCTTTTTGAAGTCAGATTGTAAAAAGGAATTCATTATCAGATTTTTTTTTTTAGTCTTTTTAAATTGTATGTCTCTTCATTTATTAATAGGCTGACTTTCTCTCTAGTACGACTTTATTCCCAAAATATTTATAAATGCTTTTCTCATTCCCCTAGTCCCTTTGATTAACATATGTTATTTTGTGGTTGCCATTGGTTTTTCCTTGGAATCAATTTTGTATATTTTTTGCCTGGTTGCCTTCCTGATTTCTATTTTCAGCACTATTTCTTTTTTACTTAAGATCTTTGAGTGATCATATTTACAGACACATTAACTCCTACTTACATCATCCCTTCTTTGAGGTGCAACAAATTACATTTCCTGTGTTAATTATAGTATCTTTTGGGTTTTCCCAGATGACTTCTAGAATGGTGGACTTTAATACTTCCTTCCATTTGACCTTGTTCATTGGATTTCTTCCGCCTTCAAAATTTGCTTTCTTGAATTCTAATACACTTTTACAGTTCATCTGCATGCTGACCTCAAGTTCATAGTTACCAGTCCCAAACTTCTCTATTATTCTCTCTTGTTCCCTCCATTCCCAGGAAAATCAGTACAAGTACCATTAGATTTTGGGTTGTTTCTCATTTAGTCAGAGTCTTCACTTTTTTAATCTTAAAATTTTCTTCTGTGTTTCTTAAGAACCTCTTTCAGTATGCATGTTTATTAAATTTGTTACTCAACAGATAACTGGTGTAATTAAATTCCCCATGTACATGGTACCTAGTGGGTTTGAGTACAATTATATCTGCTCAGGAATTTTACCCCACATTCTTCATTGCTGAACTATAGCTTTCTTGCTGTGTAACACAACCCTCCACCACTATTTCTTTTATACTCTCTCTTAACTACATTTAATGTTTGAAATAATTAAAAACGACTACAGAGCTACTTTGCTAAGAATCACGGAAGAACTAGGTTCCTATTATTTACTTTATGGCAGTCAGCTGAAGTCTGATTTATACAGTAAAATCCTAGCTCCAGTAAGTCAATGGGGAGTTCTGCCAATGACTTCAATGGAGCCAGGATTTCACCCACACAATCTTCAGTTAAAACTAGGTACCTTCCTATTTTTAAAAGGCAATATTTGCAAATGGTTTTACAAAACTTTACTGAACATGTGTTAACACCAGAAAGGGCTTGGCTTCACTACCAGGGTAAATTGACTAAGTTACACTACTCCAGCTATGTTATTCACATAGCTGGAGTCGACATAGCTCAGGTCAACTTATTCCGGTATCTTCACTGCATCGAAGGGAGATGCTCTCTGATCGACTTACCTTACTCTTCTCTGGGAGCTGGAGTACCGGAGTCGACCGGAGAGCGCTCTGCCATCGATTTAGTGGGGCTTCACTAGACCTGCTAAATCAACATCCACTGCATCGATTACAGACATGTTGATCTTCAGGGTAGTGAAGACAAGCCCAAAAGCTTCTGATGGGAAATCTGTATCTTTAAATTGCCATTCATTTTAGGAAATGAGAAAAATGTAGCCATTTACTAAAAATCATTTGGCTGTAATAAGTAATTTTAATCAAGTGGTTAGAGAGAATGTCACTGGAGCTAATTTTTAAAGTGTTATAAACAGATGGGGAATGGGTGACGTAGGGGATAGTTGTGCTGCTTTTGTAATCTGGATCATGTTTTGATCAAGTCAAAGTGACATGACAAAAACTATTTTAATTTATTCTATAACTATATTCAACTTGGCATGAAAGTACTCTACATTTGGCAAATGTAAGAGTGGGGAAAAATGAGTATTAGGAATGAAAACAGCCAAACTTCCCACCAAAAATCTTCAGGAGAGGTGTTTGGAGTCCATTAGTAAAACACAAATTCTATTTCAGAATGTGAAACATGCCTGAGATATAAATAATTTAAATCTTTAGAAATAACTAACAAAATTGCTACCACTCATTTCTCCTACAGATGAAGAGCACAAAAAACTAGTGTGGGGACAATATATTTCATACACTGACAAATAGCAAATTAGGGAGTCTTATAAAGTACAATACGGTAGTCATGCCTTTCTATTGATCACATATAATTTACATCTTACAAAGATGTGAATTCTTGCATTCTCACTCCACAAGGAAAATCTCAATGATTTATTCATTTCAAATAAAAAATAGAAGGTAGATGAGAAGAATTACTTCACAGGCTGTAGCTTTCTCAGGGCACTAGTGCTAGGCTCTTCTTTCGCACTGCCCGAAGGGGCTTTGTGTGCAAGTCCCTCTAATTAACAAGGTGAATCATGCAGCAGTTCTCTAATTAGTGAACATGACAAGCCAATGGAAACAAGCAGACAGACCTGGTGTACAGATATGGTCAACAAAAAGCATAGCAACATGCCTTTAAAAATGTATATTTCATGTAAATAAACTACAAAAAGTAAGAGATCCAGTGTAAAACCTATTTTTTTCATGTTTTATGGTTATAATTGTTTTCAGATATAAATAACGACATAAATCAAGGTTTCCAACTGTAACTCATACCATAATACTTCTCCAAAATCCGAAAATAGCTAGCTATCTTACTCAAAACAAGCAGCTGCTTAAGGGGCAGTATTTGTTTTCTTCCTTGTTTCTCCATTTTAAAGAGCAGCAGTTACATTAAGTTTATAGTTTTGAAAGCCCCTAATTAATCCCTCAGCATAGGGAGACATAAAATGGGTGTGCTAGTTCCACCTTTCTTCTCATTGTTCTATGCATTATAAAAAGCTCTCTCTGTATATATACACAATCCCACAAATTTCAGTCTTTTGCATATGGAAGGATGATCAATAATCCTAATAATAAAAATTATACAATGATATCTGCATTGATAAAACAAGATGGGACAATCCAAATTGTACCCCATGTCACAGAATTCTTCCCAACTATAAACTTCCTTCAATCTTTCAATTCTACACTATGCTTGCCCCAATGAATACCCCCTGCACCTAAAATACCCTGAAAACATCAAGTAGTATTTTAATTAATTTTCCATTCTTTATTCTAAATTAATTTCCTGGTTTATGCTCTAAGGACCTTAAAATCACTACAACAGTCAGCAATGGACGGTACCAACATTAGTAAATGCTTCTCCATAGCAAAGTTGCATAATAATCTCTGCTACTTACACTCCAGTGTATCTCATCAAATGGACAAAACTGTGGATTAACCTCGCCACAAATAGCCCACCCTCACAGAACTCCAAAATAAACACTCTTCCCATCCTCCTCTTCTAACTGGAGAATTAATATCCTTCTGCCTCAACATATCAATGTTGGACAACCTCACTGCTTGGACCATTGCAGTTTTAAAAACACGGGGGTGTAAATACTAGTTCTTACGTAACAGTAGCACCACAGATGTAAATTAGAAAACTATTTTTAAACTGCTTTAGCATAGAATTGTATGACTCAAAGTCATGTTACAATGAAGGTTTAAATTCATGATCTATAATGTTATTTCTTGTGAAACTGTGATTGAACAGAAATGTTAAAATAACCAATAGACTATTTAAATGTGCTCAGTATGTTTTCATTTATTTGCGAGCTTCTCCTAACTTCTCTTAGATCCCATTCAACAAAACCATCCTTAGGACAGTACCTAGCAACTTTAAACACAGACTGAAGAGTATCCTCTTAACATCAAGGCATAACTGATAATCTGCTAACAACTGAACTATGATCTGCCATATGCACAGTGAAAGTATTCAGCAAACAACCTGTCACAAATGCTTATTGTGTCAATAACCAATTCACTAAAGGTCTTTGCTTAATAAAATACATTACAAACACTGGCACATTATTATCAAAAGGCAGTTGTAATTAAATGTGAAACAACTGGAAAAAAACACACCAGATTGAGGTTTACAAGAGGTTGGGTGGATCAGAAAGCTCTAGATTCCTCTACGCATCTTACTACAATGAAACCAAAATAAAGGGATTCTAAAAAATGTGTTAAATAGGAGATTAAAAATAGAATCTTATCTAACATCAAGAATATCTAAATGGTTGATTTTTCACCAACTTTTATACACAAGGATGATTTTTATATACATATAAACACACACTGTACTTAAATAAGAAAATTATATAACAGTAAAAGGCAGCTGTCCATATGTAATATCTTCTATGAGACAATACAATCCATCACCAAGCAGCCAAATTCTGCTCTTATTTGAACTGGTGTAAATCCAAAATACCTCCACTGACATCATTTGAATTACTCCAGAATTGGATTAGTGAGAAAGAGCAGAATTTGACTCAAACTGTTTTAAAGAATAGAAACAGACACTGGAAAATGAATACAAGAGAGTAAACCCACTGAATCAAACAGGCCAAAAGATAATTTCTTAGGCAAAACATTCAGGTCATTGCATCTTTCACCTCATATTCTATCATCTCTAGCATTTACCTGATAATGGTTACCACACTGGTTAGATGTTACTGTCTTGGTGAACGTCTGTGTTTATACAGCTTCAGCTTCACTAAAAATTAATTGAGGGTTTTTATGAAATGTACTTTTATTTTTTGAAAGTTCAGTAGTATAGTGGAGCAAATTACAGAAATTTTACCATCATCAATTATGCAACAAGGATAATTTCAAAAATTTGTATAATAGAGATAACAACAGCTTTCAAGGTTGTCAAAGCATGTATTGCATTGCCCTATGTTAGCCTGAAAGAAATTTCCATAAATAGAAACAATCAAAAGAGTCTTGAGTTGCACTAAGGGAGAAGTTGAATAGTTTTAGGAGAACAGCTCCTGGGCTGGCATTAATAATTTCCAGTTGTCCACAGCAAATCAAGACTTTGAGGAAGATTTTTTTCCTCCTAGTTCTCTATTAATGAATTGAACAGGACTAAGACCCCCCTTTTTTGTTAAAAAAATATTAAAAAATCACCTGCACATCTAAAAAAAAATGTGCTCAAAATTTGGGAAATTAAGACTTGATGTAACTGATAGCAAATTGCATATTACCAATAATACCTGGGACCAAGAGAGATTTCCTAATTTATTAAAACAATATACCATAACAAATTGAAATGACGTCTATACCCAGCACAAGCAGAACTACCAGATAAATAAAGGATAATACATATTTTGCACTTACATAGTATCTTTCTCTCAGGGCACTTTACAAATATGAATTAAGCCTCACGTCATCTCTATATTAGGTAAAATATGAATTGGGACCACATGACATACTGAAATGCAGCCACCTCTGAGGACAGAACACAGTGGCTGTGAAAAAGTATACTCGATAGTTTAAGACGGAGTAAATAGGAATATTTTAATCAATTTTAATGACTGTCACTGGAATTTAGCCCAGACCCTGAAACAAACACCTCTATTTTCATGAAATGTGCCATGGATTCTTCAATAACCAAAAACTGCCTTGCTCTCTTTTCTTGTGTGAAACATGACATCTCCAGAAGCTCTCTGGGCCTGATCCAAAGTCCTCTGAAGTGAACAGACTTCCATCAGTGGGCTCTGGATCACTCTTCATACTCCCTAACCCAATGCCAAGGGTTTAGAGTTGACCTCGGTCTGCTCAATCAAGGTAAAAGTAGTTAACCTGTTCCTTAGAAGTCTCCCACCCAAGCCTGAACCAGCATGATTCTAACTTTGCTTATGTCAGAGGATCACAAAGAAAGGTGAGGTGACTGCAGGATTCAAAAGTTCTGAGGGCAATCTAGTAACAATTCCTCATTTTACACAGTGGGGAAAAAATGCCTTCTCCTCCAGTTGGCAGAGTGAGGGGGCACAAACCTTGAATAGATTGCAGGAGAGGTAGCATAGCACTCAGACGTGAGAGTACATACCTGGCAGGCAAGGGACTGCCCCTTTGGGATGTCTCCCCTCCTCCACCACATATTTAAAGTTCCTGGTGGCTGTGTCACCCGTTCTGCCCTTAGCTGTAGTGTAAGGCCTGTATTTTCTCACCGATTGCCTGTTTGGGGGATCAGAAAACAATTTTTCCTGCTGGACTAAACTGGCAGACATTTGGTGATCTTTGTCACTTTTCTTACAGCATCATGGAGACACACTTGATTTAGACTCAATAGTACTTTAATACCAGGAGAGGTAAGAGGTTTAGCTTGTTGCAACTTGTGGCCAATGTCTAGGGCTGACAAAGGCTAAAGGGGCCAGTAAATGAGACCCAGGATTTTGCCAGAGGAACTGTGCCTGTAGGAAAAGGGGAGACAAAGTCTTTTCAGCCTGCGGTCTGCTCTTGCTAGCCTCTACCCCCTCACCTGTGTCTATTTTTTCCAAGAACCACTGTTAAACCACAAACAAGCAGTTTTATGGTGTTCATGTATGAGGAGTTGGCAATCATCAATGATAGATCTATACTAAAATACAGAGATCAATCTTCAGTATTTAGTTTCATCTGTCTTGCAATGGGAGCTTGCAAGTGCCAAAAGAGTCAACAGTAGTGAGTGACCTTTGACAGTAACGTACTTTCGGTGACTTTTCTGATCTGTACCTCTTAGTAAATCACATTAGGTATCCCCATAGATTCTATTGCTACACTACAGCAGTGGGACTATTTTGCTTCTGTAGCACTGGCAGATGCACACCAATGTCACAAAAGTGTGCTGACTCAGAACTTCAGGCCTTCTTACAACAAAAGTTACCATATAGTCTGACAATTTAACCATAGCCCTAAAAACCAGCATCCAACATAAAATGACGAATGAAAGCACTAACTGGTGGGATGGCAGAAAATGTCTACATTACCTTCTCCTCCAGAAAAAAGGTTTCCAGAAGACACATCCTCCTACTGGGATAGCAGTAATATACTATTTAAAAATACATGCAGAAATGTGTTAAAATACCAATGTTGTTTGCAAGTCCTGTGGTACACCACTATTTTAAACAACGAAGTGGGTTCTCAGAAAACAAAAAACCTCTTCTGTATCAATTATGCTTCCAAACAACATCTTTTAAACCAGATTTGTAAAATTACCACCAAAAATTACACGTTTCAAGTTAGAGAATAAATAAAAATCTGAAATTACATAGTTTCCCATAAAATCTGTACTGGTCCCATCACTCTCACATTCATTTCATACATATTTCTTAACAAGCGAACATTTTCTATCTGTACTGTCTTCCTGAATACAATTAACACTTGATTTTTTATGCTCAGTTTAATTTCCCATTTTGTATCTTTGACACCTCCCTAAAGCCTACTTGACATCTCTGACATATTTGCCAGAGATTATGAGCACTTCTTGCAGGACGGATATTTCTTAATCTTATCTTTCGGGTAGTTAATAGATTTTCATGTGGTCTGACAGGTGAATACAACCTTTGGCCACATAGGGCGAAATACCCCTTTAAAGGTAATAATACTGATAGCATGTCAGAAATAAAGATTAAGAAGGCTCTTCAGAAATCTACATGTTGTGTTTCTAGTTTAAAGGCACAAAATGTTTTTGTTATGTACATACCGGTAATTACACTTACTTGTGAAACTAAATGTGCAGGGTAGTAAGGAATGGGATGGAGGAGTCACAATATGAATTGCAAGAAGATTTAAGAGTTTTGTTTAGATTTTTCCACTTATTCCTAACTGTGTAAACCCATACAGGGTAAGTGAGATAATATTTATTGGACCAACTTCTGTTAGTAATAGAGACAAGCTTTCAAGCTTACACAGAGCTTGTCAAAAGTTTCTCCCTCTCACCAACAGAAGTTGGTCCAATAAAATGTTTAACCTCACCCACCTTGTCTCTCTAATATCCTGGAACTGACATGGCTACAACAACACTGTATATAAGACCATACAGTCATTAACTATAGTTGCATTTATACACAAAATTTTGTAATGCTTTTCGGTTGCTTCTCTTCTCTCCCACATTATATTGAGAGATATTTTAAAGAATTAGCAACAGCTGAGTCAACAGAAGCTCATTGTCAGTTAAGAAACAGAACAAACATATAGCACCTTGTTCCAGTTTTTCCCTTCTATATCTCACATCATTCTGACTTCCCCACAGTCAAAACATGGAAGCTAACCACAAGCTTCAACAATATTCTTTCAAGACTAAATAGGAACAAGAAATCCTATGATTACTTACTGTTATTTAACTGCCTAATAATCCAAAGAAAATGAGTGACTTTCTGTCATACATCTAAATTTCACAGATATTCAAATCCACGTCTGGTGAACATACACTTAAGGGAAAACTGACCACGCTGTTTACATTAGAAATGGTAATAATGCAATTTATTTACTTTCAAAAAATAATATTACTAGAGGGAAAACAAGCACATTTTTATCAACAACACGCTGAGCAGTCTCTCATTATTCAATTAAGATGATGTGCCTATCAGTAGAGTGTTTAATGGAGAACACAAAATATTTGTAATACAAAGACTAAACTAAAAACAGCAAATGAAAGCAATACACCCTTAGTCTTCCCCAGACACATTAATGATCAACTGCCTGATTTGTATTTTAAGTATGATTAGAAAGCTATGCATGCATCTAAATACAGATATAAAAGTCTAGTGTTTTACAAATCACAGAAAACGATACTTCAACTCTTACCCTAATTACAACCTGTAATCTAACCAATAGTAGTTAATATTTTATTGGGTTAAACTGACTAATATTGATGATAATTAAGGCTATGAGTCAGTCACGGATTCCGTGATTTTACATGACCTCCGTGACTTCAGCCCTGGGCGGTGGGTCTCTGGCTTCCACGATTTATTGTTTATTGCCCACATCCTGGCCATGACTTTTACTAAAAATATCTGTGCCAAAACTAATGATAACAAAACTAACTTTTACCAATGTGTACAGGAATATATACCCCCCCCCCAAGTAATTATTAAAGGGCCAAATTCTGTTATGCAGGGTTTCCTGTTGCCACACGGGAAGTCTACTGTATACAGTTACAGAGACAGAGACAGACATACTGTATATCAAATCGCATAACTTCTCTGTACCTTATTTACTCATCTGTTAAATAAGAGAACATTCTACCGAAGTGCTGTGAAGATTAATTCATTAATGTTTCAGAAATCACTTTGAGATGCACAAGTTATGTTATAATCTCAAACAAAAAAAACACCCTACACCTGTTCTGACAGAATGAAGGTTGAAATTAAATTGCCCTTTGAACCACTAACAGATTGTAAAAAAAGTCTCAATGACTGATATAAATATTCAAACACCAAGCTTTACTCTGCCCCTGTATCCTTGTTCATCTTTCACCTGCTGGTTGGAGATGACTATACCATTTGCCACAGAAAACTTCAGTCTGCTCTACTAAGTATATAAACTGCCAAATAATGGCCATTATTTGTAGAATGTTAGAATAGACACCTGTGCTTCCAGTCTATTATTAGGTAAAGGGGGTTTCCACTATGTATCAGGAGTATCAGGGTGGACTGGGGATAGACTTTTCTATCTGGGCCCTGAACTAAAGAGACTGAAAATGTGTCAGCAGGAGGTGTGCAGCTGATTACTGTAGGCCAGCTGCCTGCTGCCCCTGAAATGTGCTGTACCCAGACTGAGGGGCAGAGGAACAGAAGATTTACTAAGGTGTCTCAGCCCTCTCAGGTTAATCCATGTGACTTTGAAAGCCTAAAGGGATTGGGGGCAGATGAAAGCTGGTTGCTGTATGCTGCCTGAAGCACAAAGAGGCTGCCAAACGGGGCTTACAAACATGCTAGCTCAGCGGCAGAATTAAAGCCCTCACATGGGTTTACTCTTGAGTCTGAGGGTATGTCTAGATCTACAATTTTGCAGCGCTGGTTGTTACAGCTGTATTAGTACAGCTGTATAGGGCCAGCGCTACAGAGTGGTCACACTTACAGCAACCAGCGCTGCAAGTGGTGTTAGATGTGGCCACACTGCAGCGCTGTTGGGCGGCTTCAAGGGGGGTTAGGGGAACGCGAGAGCAAACCGCGGGGAAGCAGGTCTCCTTCCCTGCGGTCCAAACACACCCCCCCCATGCAGGTCTCCTTCCCCGCGGTTTGTTCTCGCATTCCCCGAACCCCCGTGCAAGCAGGTCTCCTTCCCAGCGGTTTGCTCCGGTGTTCCCCGAACCCCCGTGCAAGCAGGTCTCCTTCCCAGCGGTTTGCTCCAGTGTTCCCCGAACCCCCCTGCAAGCAGGTCTCCTTCCCAGCGGTTTGCTCCGGTGTTTTTTGAACCCCCGTGCAAGCAGATCTCCTTCCCCGCGGTGTGCTGTCGCGTTCCCCGAACCCCCCTGCAAACTGCGGGGAAGGAGATCTGCTTGCACGGGGGTTAGGGGAACGCGAGAGCAAACGGCGAGGAAGGAGACCTGCTTCCCCGCGGTTTGCTCTCGCGTTCCCCGAACGCCCCTGAAAATCGCGGGGAAGGAGACCTGCTTGATTACCAGAGAGGCTTCCTCTGGTATGCTGGGATACCCGTTTATTCCACGGAGGTCAAGAAAAACGCTGGTGAGTGTTTACACCTGATGACCAGCGCTGGATCACCAGCGCTGGATCCTCTACACCCGAGTTTCAACGGGTGTACGGCCAGCGCTGCAAACAGAGAGTTGCAGCGCTGGTGATGCCCTGCAGATGTGTACATCTCCTAAGTTGCAGCGCTATAACTCCCTCACCAGTGCTGCAACTTTGTGGTGTAGACAAGGCCTTCGGCCAATGTGTATAGAACAGACGGGAAACAGGTGATTTGATCTAGAGGCTGAAGCACATCTTGAAAATATAAGTTTATACACAGTAGGGTAGGGGCCTGACTCCCAGACCAAAATAGCTGAAAATCATGCCCCTCTTGCAGCTACCTGTCCTGGGTTCTAGCAATAAGCTGCTGCTGCTGACAACTGCTCCCTTCCCATCTCAGGACACATGCTATCACATTCTAAAGTCTAACACACACACACCTTGCAAGATCAGTAGGGAAGAAAGTCTGCCATGGTGTCTGTGGAAAATAAAGGTTTATGATTTTCCATATTTTTGTCTTGAGCCAAATGGGAATCTTTTTATTTATTTTATCTCCCCATGGCATCAAGTAAGTTCATCTGTCAGTCTCTACTGTGGGGAGGAAGTGCAGTGCGGTGACGTGCCACTGCCTGTCTTTCCCAAGCAGCAGGCTGAAAATTCAACCTCAGCATGTTCCCTGCAGGGAGTGGTAGTGCAGATTAAGCCTCTGGAACAGAGGAAGCAGAGTAGCATGCACTCCCAAATGCCTCTGAGGGAACTTTCAGAGGAGCCTGCTGCTGCTAGGAAGATGCAACTCAAAAACTTAGTTTTGCAGATCAAGGAGCATGGAGGTGGGAGAATGCCATTTCCTCAGCTCTTCTCTGACCCCATTCACCTGAGTACCCAATAGGGTTACCACTCGTCTGATTTTTACCCAAACAGTCCGTTTTTTTGCTTCCATGTCCGGGTGTCATTTAGGGTTGCCAGGTGCCCAGTTTTCAGGGATCTGGCAACCCTAAATGGTGCCCAAACCAAAAGTCCAGTTACTGTGGAGCGGGGGGAGGTGCTGGACATTAACCCGCACCAGGCCCTGCTCAGTCGGGGCCGTCTCCTAGCTGCAGGCAGGCTCCTTGAGATGATCCCACAAGCAATGGGGAGTGGGCGGGAGGAGAGACAAGGAGTCTGCAATGGGGGTGGGGCCTTGCGAGTTCTATTACCAGCAATTAGAAAGGGGGTCAGCCCTAGTGCTCAAAAGTATCTGCAACCAACATTCCTCCCTCTCCACCCACACACTCCTCTCCAAGCACGTGTGGGGAGAAATAACTGGTGAGCTCTAAAGCTGAGGGGAGTACTGCTAGTTATTTCTTGTGATGCTGCTGAGGCTTAGTGCTGGGGTCTAGGGGGGGAAGAGGGGGCGTGCAGACTGTGCTATCATATGTTCCTCCTTCAACCGGGGAAGTCACATATTGGAATGGGATGCTTTTTTAACACACAAAAAATTATAGCGATAAACACACACAAGCCTAGGGCCCAAATTTACTAACTCAAATTTGAGTAGCCCTGTTGACTTTAATGGGACTATTTGCATGAGTAAGAGTTTGCAGGATTGAGCCCCCCATCAATCTGTGTGCAATGTGAAAGATATTTTCACAATGAAATGTCTAGAGGAATGTCTCTCTCTTTTTTTTAATGAAAGATTTGATAAAGCAGAGTTTGTAACAGCCACTGTTCTTGGGGACACCTTGAGAACAGCTCTGCTTAAAAACTTTACACTCTAGCTTGGTAAAAAGTCCTATGCGCTAGTTTTAATTGAAGATAAGTGGCTACAATAAATCAGTTTTTGAATTGTGAGTAGACAAAAAGTGATAATAATTGTCCAGAAGTGAAAAACTATTTTTTCAAAGATATATTACTCAAAACTTCAATCTTCCCAACTAAGAGACAAACATGGAAACTTTTATGCAGAATGGAAGTTTAATAACTTTAAGACATACTCTTCTCCTTTTGTGTTCCATAATTATTCAGTATTAAAAGTCACTTTTTCTGCAAAGTTTTTCAAAACTAATCTACCATGGGAACATACGTAATTTATATCTAGTCTGCAAATAACCTGTTAACATTCCACTTTCTGCAGAGAACTGTGCTCCCCCTAAAAGGTACACGTTTCCTTTTATTTAACATTGTTTTCCTGACCCACTTCTCACATACATAATGCTGAGCCCCTGCACATGCATTTGCTGTATCAGAGCCACAGTACTCAATATGAGTGGCCCCTTGTGCCTTTGTGGAGCCCTACTGATTTCATGCCTATTCACCTGTACAGGAAGAGTTGGAGGATCACAGCCTTAGGTTGTACACCTGCTGTGGTGGAGACTTCATAATTGCCTATAAAGCACAAGCTAACTGATGAGAGTAAGAAACTAACTGATGAGAGTAAGAAAGAAATTTTTCTTGTGGGCAGGTTATTCCATAATTATCAATTACAGGTGTGTTTGCGTGTATGTGTGTATGTGTGTCTGTGTGTTTTGGTATTGAATACTATCAGGAACAGGACACTAACTAGATGGGCTACCACTACAAAACAATATAATAATTCCTTTGTATTTTGGTGGTATACAAATGATTATCAAAAGAAATGTAAGCATAATTTATCAGACATATAATGTATGGTATTTAGATTCTTTTAGCTTTTGCTGTATCGATCATTGGACAGTAAAATACTTCAGTTCATCATATTTTTATTAGACATGAATGTTTGTGCAACTATTTAAAGTACGGTACATGTGACCACATACTAAATTAAAATGAATGATTATATTAGACTTTTAAAAAATTATTCCTTACAAAACTATGTTTGCAGTAACTGAATTTTGTATTTTATATACAACATTTCTACTTAGCTTAAGAGTTTCCAGTTTTCCACAGGGACACCTATCACCTATGACCGTTCTTGGATAAACATAATTGCCAATATCATAGAAATGTAGGGCTGGAAGGGACCTCGAGAAGTCAAGTTCATCTCCCTGTGCTTAAACTTATACCATCCCTGACAGGCACTTGTCCAACCTGTTCTTAAAAACCTCCAATCATGGGGATTTGACAATCTCCTTTGGAAGCCTATCAATTATTACAAGGAACTCAAAATGATTTATTAATATGGCTATTGTCTTTGTATTTTGGAGCTTTAAATAGCATGTATATATCTAAGAAGCCTGACACCATATGATAATCACTGATAGAATCTAATTAGTCCGGGGGGGCGGGGTAGGGGAATAGAGCCCAGGCCTCCTGTTCTCCATCCACTGGATAACACTGCTATAAGCACAATAAAATGTTGATATTAAATATACATCACAGGACTGAGTGCTCAAATACCTGGGATTGTGTCTACATTTTTTTAGGTACTGGTCTAGCTACAGTTTTGTAACGAGGGAAAAATCACAACACAAACAAATGAACAATAAGGGTCTGTCCTTCAAATATGCACAGTAAAAAAATCAAGTTTAATTGCTAATAATGCTTTTTGAGACTGTAATTTTAAAACTTTGCATTAATCTTAAGAATTAATCCTTAAAGTTTAAATAACAGGAAAACTGACTAGGGCAAAACATGTATACATAAGGATACTAATTTTCACTTATATTGTTCCAGCTATTATCCTGGTAATTGAAATAAACTATTGATTTATAAATAAATGTATTCATAGCAAAAATATGGATAATCAAATTTGATGTGACTTTCTGTGTAAACATTTTTAATTCTTCAACCATACAGATTTAAAAAAAAACATAATTAGTATTTACTGACTGGAAATATCTGTCTTAACTGACATTGCTGTCTCAATCTTTTGTAAACGTAATATTTCCTGAGTTGGAAAACCATGCGAGACTGATACCACCAAAACAAGACATTCTAAGTGTCAGCACCAATTGACACAACATGATATTCTCATCACATTTAGTTAACAATGGCATTTGAGGCCAGTGATGGTGTTAATTAAAATGTGAAGCATTTATGGTTTCTATATTATAGTTTAAATCCACGTATGTAAACAAGAGAAACTTTTTTTAAGATCTCTATTCTAAAGGGATACCAAATCCCAAAACATACAGTTTGTTCACTAAGAAAGATCAAACACTGGTTTGTACCAATACAGATAATTAGAAGTAAAATTAACATCTAAAACATAAACTACAATAGAACTACTATCATTGTCTCACAAAAACCGAGCATTTATGAGATAGAATAAATTGTTTCACTCTGCACAAAGATCTATGTGCACAACACATGGGTATAATATAGGGTTTGATATACCAGATCATACCATTAAGCTCATCAAGACCAGTATCCTGTCTGTTGCAGTGATCAACACTGGATGATTCTTAGGAAGACAAAAACTCACCTCCAACTATGGATCACCTCCATTGTTTTCTCTGGGGAGAAGACTGGATGTAGTTTAGATTTTTTCTGGACTGAAAGGGGCAATCCTCAGCTTGGGACAACTTTGGGGTACAGGGAAGGCAAAAAAACTCTCTCTTTATGCTTGCCCCCAATTAATCCACTTCTTGTCTAAATCCGTCTTTCCTGCTTCACGAAGAAAGAGATTAAGACCTTCATTCTGATCCTTGGCATTTTGCCTTCTATTGTCCAATCTCGCATTCCTGAAGAGGAACTACAATGTCATGCTTTACCTTCCAACCAAGCAGTTCTTTTATTTTACAACATTGCCCTTGCAAAAGATGCTATGAAGTGTCTGGTCCCTGATATCACAAACATGTATGTGTGTGAACAGCTCTGTGGAATTCAGTAAGAGACACTCTTGCCTAAAGTCACACACAAACATAAATGTTTGTAGGATCGGGGTCTAGACTGTATTTTAGCCTTGGAAATTTAGCAGAATGTGATAATTCTCCAGATCTTTAGTTTAAAAAATATCTATGGAGAATATTTATTTGTTAAAGATATTAGTATTTGTATTTCAGCAGCACCTAGAGGTTCCAGTTGAGGATCAGATCTTCATTATGCTAGACTATGTATGCACACATAATGATATATTGCCTTGCCCCCCAAAACTGACAATCAAAGTAATGGATTTGGTACCATACTGCATGTCTGATGTTGTCCTCCTTCAAAAGAACAAAAATATTGTAAAAATAGTTCCAATTAGTATGCTTGATAATGCAGCAGTATTTTCATGAGAGTATCTTGTTTGACATAGCCAGAATCATTTCTTTCTGAGTAGTAAGTTTGCACAAATGGAAGTCACGAGAACTTTAACTGTAGGAAAGCCACTTACCCCAAATCTTGGCTGTCTGATATATACCTTTGTCTTAATACAACTTTTTTCTATCATTTTGATAAACAGGAGGAATGACTAAAAATCAGTTCAACTGGCAACTGCCCAACATAACAGAAAAATTAATAGGCCAAATTCAGACCTGTGGTGTTTTCTATAGTCCTTGTCCACACTGGAAAAGTTTATCAGTATTTTTCTGCACTAGGTAGCACCACCAGGTGACAAACAATGGAAGCTATAATATATACAGAAAGTTTTTGTCTGGTTTGGTGTTTTTTTGTTTTTATTTGTTTGTTTTTTGTTCTTTTGTTGTTGTTGTTGTTTTTTACCACCGTGTTGTTAACATTGTTCACCTGGTAATAAAAATGCCTGCACCCCATCTATACAACAGCTTCAGTACTGACAGAACTGGTACAGAAAAACATTTACAGACTCTTCCAGTTTAGATGCACGTGTATTGGTCAAATAGAGCATTAAATCAATCACTATTCCAAGATCAAATTCCTAAGATTCTCCTTCTTTCTTTAAATCTTCTAACTCTCAGATGATTTAGGGAGCTAAATGGAGATTTAATTTAAACTTATTTTCTATTCAGGAGCTCAATTCCTGGACAGAAAATAATTTGTTATAGAAGTCCTTTAAGAAAGAATATTGTTTCTTACCAAACTCCTTATGCTTTTGGTTTTCAGCAAAACCTGAATATAGGTTAATTGCAGTAAATCTGAATCTATTTACAAGCAAATACCACTACTACAGAATTATTGAGGTATTATCAACACAATGTTAAGAAATTATATATTGCAGAATTGTTTTTATCCCTCAATAGTTAAATATCCTGAGCTGAATCAGAATTACAATATTTAGCTCAGAAGCAACTTTTCTTTTTAGTATAGGAACAAGAATGGTTTAATATTTCCATGTCAGTGCTCCAACAGTCTACCTAACTTTTTTAGGTCCACCAATGTAATATACGCCATCATATGCCAGCAATGCCCCTCTGCTATGTACATCGGCCAAACTGGACAGTCTCTACGGAAAAGGCTAAATGGACACAAATCAGATATTAGGAATGGCAATATACAAAAACCTGTAGGAGAACACTTCAACCTCCCTGGCCACACTATAGCAGACCTTAAGTTGGCCATCCTGCAGCAAAAAAACTTCCGGACCAGACTTCAAAGAGAAACTGCTGAGCTTCAGTTCATCTGCAAATTTGACACCATCAGCTCAGGATTAAACAAGGACTGTGAATGGCTTGCCAATTACAGAACCAGTTTCTCCTCCTTTGGTTTTCACACCTCAACTGCTAGAACAGGGCCTCATCCTCCCTGATTGAACTACCTCATTATCTCTAGCTTGCCTGCATATATATACCTGCCCCTGGAAATTTCCACCACATGCATCTGAGGAAGTGGGTATTCACCCACGAAAGCTCATGCTCCAAAATGTCTGTTAGTCTATAAGGTGCCACAGGATTCCTTGCTGCGGAGAGGAAAGATCCTGGATTCTCTAGAGGACTCTAGCCTATGCACAAAGAATGACCGAGTGGTGAAGAAACTGAGGCAAGGAAATTGTGTTTTGCAGTTGACTTTCCATTCTTTCAACTCTCTAGGTCTGTGTATCCTTATGTTAAGTAAAGAGTAATTTATTTTAAACTGCTGTGCAAAGTCTATCTGTGTGTGCTTGTCATAAGCCCTTCAAAAGGTGAACTATAAACCCAGAGCACCCATATGGCGAGAGTTATGGGAAAGGGTGTGCTTAAGTTATGGGGCAAACTGAGGGATCAGCACTGATCCTGGGGGTGCAGGGCAAATGGCCCATGTAGTTCAATTTCCATTGCCCCATCCTCAGTTAACGCCCTGGAAGAGCTTTCTCGTTTCAGATGTGTTGTTACTACTGTGCAAATATTAAAAAGGTGGGCTGTTGGCACAGATAAAGATAATATCCCTGGAGTGCACTCAAAGTGAAATTCTGTCCCCACTGAAATCAATGGGAGTTTTGCCACTGACTTCCATGGGGCCAAGATTTCACACCCATGGTGTACAGTGCATCTGAGACCAAATTCTACATAGGGGTTATTTAAACTGATCTGGGCCCTGGATGCATGCCCTACTATCCTGTGTTCATAGTGTCTACTTTAAGTTTTTATTACTATGTAATGTCCTTCATTAGAGATGATACAAATATTTTAACTTAGTTAATGTATTGGGATGAACAAATTCAGCTACTTCACTTTCAGCCTAAATAAGAATTTCAGTTAATGGACACCAAATATATAGCAAGTTATCCATAACAGAAAGGATGCTCAGGATCTCACCTCCTCTGTCTTTCTTTGAAACCATTTATATTATTAATTACTAAGTGTTGATTCAATTATTCCTAATCTTTCTCTAATCTTGCTACCACTTATATAGTCTGTTTTATGTCCTATTTAATGAACCCTTTTTATGAACGTTAGAGAACTCATTTCTCTAATACATATTTGTAGTTGACTTTCCATTCTTTCAACTGACTGAACAATTGCCATCATATTTTTTAAAATTTGATTTTGAAAGGTTTAACAATGTAATAAAAAGTAAATGTTGTCCACAAATATTGCTATTCCTTGCACAGGTTCAACTGACAATCACACTGGATCTTTCTTATTCCAGAACGTAGCCTAGGTTTAAATACTCATGTAGCTCAGAATACAAGTGAAGAGGAGCATTTTTCTTGTAATAAACTAGCTTAAAGATAATGTTGCATCACTTTGTTAAATAGTTTTAACATTAAAATACACTTAGTGGTCACTGTCTTGTCCTTGTCAACAAGGAGAGTTGCACCAGTTTAATGAAGGCATGAATGTTAATTAAAAATTAAACAAGTGTAAACCCCTGCTTGAACACTTATTTTGATTTAGTTTAAATCAATTTGGAACAGGCTTAAACTAAACCTTAATAGATGACACAAACAAAAATAAGAGTGACCACACAGGAGTTTGCATCAGTATGACTAAAACAGTGCAAGTCTATGTATAGAGAAAGCCCCCATTGTCATAGACAGAGTTTATGGTAGGACTATGTACAATGAGGTTAGTTATGATGTTTAATAAGTTTTTTTAACGAAATTTAAAACTGGTTTGGGCTAATTTGGTTCAAAGAAGATGTGACTGTCCAGAGGTCCTGAGCATAAAAGAGTACCCGTTGCTTTATTTATTTTTTCTTTCCTTTATCTCTTACTATTATAATTTTTCCTATATTTTGATATCTTTCTTCTAAACTCTAAAACTAGGTATTTCATCCTTTAGATTTGTCTTCCCCATAAACCATTGCTAAGCCAATCCTTTCAGATGTCACCTTTCTCCCCTTACATACTTCCCTCTCATTTCCCCCATTGGTCCCATTCTCTGCACATCACTGTCTTTATTTCTAGTGCCCACACCTTGGACTTCTCTTTGCTTCTAAAGTCTCCACCCACTTTGACTCTGAGTTTACCTGAGATGGATCCAAAGCACAGTCCTGATCACCTTACAAATGAGGATGAAGAGATAATGTAAAAATGTTTGGGTGGGTAATAAAATGAATATGCTGGTGTCACCCTTCAAATACAGGTATATCAACAGCCCTGAAACATTATAGATTTATAGAGCCTGTAAAGCCTTCCAGATAATGGTAAAATTCTCAAATCTTTATCAAAAGAAGAGCAAATTTATGACTTACAAGCATAAAACATCAATGATGCTTCACAAACGCCAATACTATCCAGAAAATAAGACTAAGCTCCAAAGTGCTGTGCATAAAATAGGAGACTTGGGGGTTCTCAGCATACCTGACTAAATAATAGTGTCTAACCACCAGCCAGAAGGGCAAATGTGCAACAAGTGTCTTCAAAATCCAACATTCAAGTCATTTATATTGATTTCAATTCAGCTAATCTTCATAAAGTTCCCTTTAATATCACCTTCATCAGTTCACAAAATCTGGAGAGAGACCCAAATCTCCTCTTGAATATAGATTATCTGCACATTTAAAAGTAGCAGAGAAGTTATAAAACTGAGATTTTTTTTGAAAAGTTAATTCAAGGTCTTTAACTTCAGATAATATAATGCCCCAACTACCATCTGGCTAGTATATCATCTTCTGTATTACAAAGTCAGTCATTTTGTCTCAGTAGTACCAATGCAACTGACAGTGTCAGTATTCATTCAGTAACTGATCCAACTAAACTATATGTAAAAAAAAGCTCAACTAAAACACGTCACTCCTACTTACCTTTTGTACTCTCCACCCATTTCGGGGACATTCATTGCAAAATATATGTTAAATATATTTAAATATTTGTAGGTGAAAAGACGCTCAGTAAACTGAAGGAAAAAAACAATTACTGAAAAATGAGTCTTATCTTATAGTCATATGGTTTTAAATATGTAGAATGAAATTCAACTTCAGACAGAGGCAGGGAGCCAGCAAATTATGCACTTTCATTAGAAGGGTGGGAAACAGGGCAGGGCTATTGTACAAAAGAACAGGGTGCAGCATTTTGAAACAGAAAACCCGGTATTCATTCTACATTTGTTCATTCCAACAAGTTACCATATTCAGGAACAATTACTACTTTATAGTCACACAGCAGTTTGATCTCAGCATTACTAAATAGATTACCACCAAAATACTTGCTAACTCAATAATTAAGCAAGATTATTATTTTTACACATTTTCTTCTATTCACAAGTCTGTACAGCATCACTCCCCCTAGTGGATCAAGAAATGCAATGTATATCAAAATTACTTTGAATTTCTCACAGTAAGAAGAAGAGATGCTCATTGCAGTTGCTCAGAGCAAAAGCAACCAAATCTACTAGACAGTAAGTCTTTCAGCACAGCAAAAAAGAATTCATCTTATTTTAGTCTGATTACTTGCTAAAACATGCATTTTTACTAAAAGAGACCATCATTTTTCCTTCCCCTGCCTACCAAGTAGCTAATAAGAAGAGCACTCAATGAGAGACTATGGCACCATACTGCCAACGAATGGCAAATATTTCTAGGATAGTTTACTTACAACAACAAAATAATAAAAAATAATTAAATCTACAAACTAGCTTAGCTTTGCAGGCAGTATAAACTACAAATGTCTGAACAGTGCCTCATTCTCGCTTTCAACAGTAGAATAGCTTTTGTGGTAATCTTAACAGCCAGTTTTGCTACATTTCATTAACTTCAATTATTTTTATATATTTTCAAAACTGACTTTCTTTTTGTATCTGTGCCTTAGTATCTTTGTCGGTAGCTGGTATGACAATTCCAGGGCTTTTCCAGGAAAGCAGTTGATTAGTAAAATTTTCAAAATATTTTCAAAATCCTTAGTCAAGAAAAGCAGCTACCCATGGCAAAAAGTTTAAATGAACTCTTTTTGACATTTCTTCTTCATTACATATTTCACATCTATTCACAGTAATTCACGTCATGGAAGAAATTTATATATATTTCATTTATGTACTTCAAAAAAGAGCAGCTTTTTTGCTTCTCACTGTATATACATGAAATCTGTATAGCTATGAGAATTATAAAACACTGACCACACAGAGTAAATATAAAACAGGGAAATAGGTAAAATATTTGTCAAACAAATATCTCTGTATATATTATCTCCCAATGGATGTCATTAATTCAATTAATGGAATTTAACTTCAGCTAACAGGGATCGGGTTTTCTGGGTATCCTGCTGCTATTGTTTTTTTAAAATAACAATTGCATATAACGTAGATATTTTATATCTTTCTAAATAAAGTTATGACTTGATCCTTTTAAGTAAGCAAGAGGCAGGCTCCTTAATTCAGTGTGAATAAAGCATGCTCAGCACCTCACAGAATTGGACCTTCAACTATAATATCAAAACTTCAAATGCAGTTAATTTGATGATTTTTAGACTACAGGAACTAAGAATGATGACTGAATAAAACATCAAGTTTAAAAACATTAATTGTTACAAAAACAAAAACTAGTAACTAAAGTAACACATTTCCAGGAAGTGACATTTTACAGAAAGACAAAAGCATACATTTTCCACCAAACTCTAATGCCGCTGTCATCATCAACAACCCAACAAAAGCTACAGCTACCTAAAATGGAAATGAAAATGTAATGTATGGAAATATTCTCTTATAAAATCTCCTTAGGCTTCATATGTATTAATGTATTAGTTTGCAAACATTAAGATCAAAGGCAAAGCAACAAATACATCTTAAAAGTTTTAGTCAGATTTTTATTAACGATATACAAGTAGCAAGGCATAAAAAATTAATATGTTCAAGCCTTGAAATGTCTAGTGTAATGATCTCTAGCTCTGCTTACCTCCTTTGCTTTTTGTTTCAGCCTAGCTTGCTCTGGGTCTTCTTGCCTTGAGCGACTCTACATGTTTAAAAAAAAATGGGAAAAAAAGGTTAACAGATGGTTTAAGAACCCCTCATCTGTTGCAGTAAGTTAAAAAATAGCAAAGAAAAGGGAACAGGATACAAGGTGTCAAAGATGGGATGCTTAAAGTCATAGAAGTGCTATTTCAAGCCTGTAGGCCTCACCCAATACACTGTTAAATATTCAGTTGTAAATAAAATCTACACTGTAAGTTTAAAGAAAAAACCCAATCTACTTCTGTTATTACCAATTCTCAAGTTTCAAGAGAAGTTTAGATTCTGGCTATTTAATACATACACATGCATTTTCTATGAAACAGTTATGTTCTAACTCAGAAAAGAAAAACACCTGATAGAAGCATCATTCAAATATGTTACATTATCTTATATCATTTGATTTAAAATCCTTCACAATCAAATAATTATACTCAAATATTTCATTAACAGAAACATATTCTAAGGTTAAAACTGGTATCGATACAGAATGAATACATCTATTAGAAAGTCCTAGTCTCAGCCACCATCAAACTAGCTCAATTAAAAATGTGAGCATTCTGTAGAAGCATAGTGTTTACAGCATAAAAACACATATTTAATGCTCAGCCAAGACATGACTCCTTACTATTAATTGTCATTCTACGAACTACCAGTGAGACTCTCCTAAAAACAATCCTTACAAAATATTTTCCCTTCAGAAATAGAAATAAGTAGCTTTCGGATGCAGAAAGAATAAAGCTATATGATTATATATATGTGTGATCCTTAGAGTATCTCTCTATAGGTATTTATATATTTGTACGTAAATACTAATAACTAATTATTGCCTGAATATTTTACGACAATTACGTCACAAATTTAAACCAATATGCAGACACTAAATATGTATTAAAGGTCAAGAGTAATGAGAAATTCCTGAAATCAGATTCATGGAATTCAGTTATCACTCAAACAAAACAAAACAAATTTAGCAGCAGATTAGAAATGTATTATTGTAGTTTTTCAATTTATTATATGATTGGCTAAAATTCAGATAGTTATGTATCAAAACCATATCTAGTCATAGTTAAAAAACCTGTGGTTCCCATATGAACAATAATTCTTGTTTGACACATGAAAAACGTAATTATTTATTATTTGTATATTTCTTTGCATATTAAGTTTCCTGTTATGTCATTTACACAAATACTAATGGAACAGTAGTTCTATCCTTTTTCTTTCCTCCACCTTTCCAACTTGGAGAAAGATCTGAGGCTTCGGAAAAGAAAGAGTGAATAATTTGCAATCACATAGATGCTGCTTTTTGTGTGTGAAACATCTTATACTGTGCTCTCGTTAAAAATGTAGGAAGTTAAAAGTCCATGAAGAAAAAGCAAATGGAAAGCACAAATTAGGAATGGGAAGAGGCCAGCTCCTAGCATGGCAGACATAGCTGTATGGGTTCTGACTATCTTATAGCAGATATTCTCTAATGTCCTGGGACAAACACAGTTACAACACTGAATTTTGGCAGATAAAGGAAAACTCATTCTGAACTTAGTGTACTGTTTTTTAACTGGGATTATTTTTCCAACTGGTACTGCATGTAGATTAAAACTATGATGCCAAAAAAAAAAACAAAAAAACAAACAAAAAAAAGGAACAAACTGGAAGAAAAGCTTTTTCAAGATTTGTCTGACACTGTCATCACACATGCTAGCTTCATCTTCCAATAGCACCTAGCAGTGATTTTGTGGCTGCTGGCATAGTTAAGGACGGCTTAGCTAGAGAGCTTCTGGAGAACAGGTAATGAGAAGCATATAAATCTCTAATGGCTACAAAGTTAAATCAGACAAGATAAAACTTTAAGATGACGTACAGAAGGGGACTTGAAGCTACAGTGATCAGGCAAATGCAAAAGCTCACAACAGGTAAATCAATCTAATCAATTGTTAAAGTAGAAGGATGGGAATAAGGAGATCCGGGTTCTATTTTCAGATCTGAGAGATCTGTGAACCGATGCAGTAAAGCAACTAAGAACTTACTTAAATCCGTTCCTACTCAGCAAAGAATTTAAACATATATTTATTTGTCATTCAGTAGGGTGTAAATCTATGCTTTGCAGAAAAGGGATGGACTTAAGCACATACTCAATGGCTTAGCTGAACAGGCCTTGCTTTATCACCTAGTACAACTCATTTAACCCATTTGTGACTCAGTATCTCCATGTGTAATATGAAGAACTGGTACTGAGGAAGACAGTTTGGACCTCGTTTGAGCAGAATTTCTCTAGAAGTCCTTTGTCTATCCAAAAGCCAGGCTCTCAGATGCTGTGTTGGGGTGGTTGACCCTGCCCCCTTCAGTGACAGTTAGGTTTTGAGGTTTCTGTAAGTGAATGCATGGCTGAGAGGCCACCTGGAGAGCCATCATGAACTAGAACCATTTTGGCCATCAAGGAGCTATTAAGATTACTGTCACCTTGTCCACTTTGATTTTCATGGAGACATGTGGTAGGAGGGGGATGGGAGGAAAGGCCTACATCAGTGAGTCTGACCATTGCACTAGGAAGCCATATCCTCTGGAACTGTGCCCCGGTGCATTACAAGATCAGTAAGCAGGGAATTTCTTGTTTGCCTGCAAGGGGGGAAGGGGCCCAATTTGGGAATACCCAATGAGGAAATAACTGTTGGGCCACAGATGAAATGAGCATCCATTTGTGGTCCTCATGCAAATGCCAACTGCTACGAAATTCATTGTCTTGGTAGGTATATTGCAGAGACGGTGATCTGATATTAGATGCACCAGTTCCATAGCTAAACTGCTGCGTGGAGAGTGGTGTGCACCTTGCTTCCCCCTACTTGTTTATATAATATACGATGGTCATATTGTCTGACCTGATTTGGACATGAGTGAATCAGATTAAAGGTAGGATTTCCTTGCATGCTCTATACAAGGTCACAGAGACTGATGTGTTGTGGAGTCCAGGAACCTTGAGACACGTGGTCATCCAAGTGCTTTCCCCAGACAAGAGGAGACATGTCTGTGACAAGCATTCTTGTGGATGGGGTGGGAGTAAAAGGAACCCCCACACAAACATTGTCAGTCTTTTCCCAGCAGGTAAGAGATGCTGGGAGGAAGTGAGACTCTTGTCAGAAAAGACGACCCTGTTCAGGGCACAGACATTTCTCAGCCAGGGACCAGGGGCTGCACAGATGAAGTCTGGTGAGTGGGGGTGTCTCACAGATGCTCATGATGCTGTGTGGCTGAGGGAGGACCAAGCAGGCCTAGACTGTTGTTTGAGAACAAAGTTGAATTTGGATACCGAGGTCCTTTACTGCTAGGAATCTGTCCTGTGGTAATTAGGCCCTGGCCGCCCCGGGTCCAGGACTGCTCCTAAAAATTCCATAGTCATCGTAGGTTTGAACTGAACTTTCCTGGGTTTACTTGAAGATCCTGGGAGTGGCAAAGGGCAAATAGGACAGTGAGAGCTACTTGCACTTCTCAATATGATCAACCCTTGAAAAGCCAGTTGTCCAGGTATAGAAATATATGGTAGCTGTGACAGCACAGATGTGCTGCTACCACAGCCATGACCTTTGGAGTTGTAGAAAGGCCCAAGGGGAGAACCTTGTATTGAGCCCATTGTAAAACACAGGAATTCCTTGTATGCTGGGATATCTACATGAAAACAAATGTCTTTCAAATCAAGCGCCACAAACCGTCGACGACATTCAGGGAGAGGATTATAGTGGTTAAGGTAATCACCTGAATCTTGAATGGCAGATGAAGACATTCAACTACCTGAGATCTAAGATGGATCTCCAGCCCCTCGGGCTTTTCAAGGACTAAGAACTATTTGCAGTAAAAGCTCTCCTTTCCCCTTGTGTTGAGGAGGTACTGGCTCTATTACCCCAGTTGCATCAGAGAATCTGCCTCCTGTTTGAAAATTATCTTGGGAGAAAGGTCCCTGAAAAGGTATGGGGAAGGGACTTTGGGGGAAGGGATAGATAGGAGCTCATCTGTAAATAGGCAGTTGATATGATGTCCAAGACCCATTTGTCCAAAATGTTGCCACCTGAGAAAGAAATGGACCAGGCAACCACTAACAGGGGTGAGTGAAGGAGACATCCCATCAAAATGCTGTCTTTGTGGATGGCTTGGTCTAGGGAGGGAATGGTTAGAGCCTTGCAAATCCATGGATATCCGTTTCATATCCATGGATGCGGATGCTGATATCTGCGCATCATTTTTGCGGGTAGTGGACTGGATGCAGTGGACTGGACTGCGCAGAGCTCTACTCACCACTGGCAGTGCCTGGGGGGAGGCGCAGCACACTCAGGGCCGGCAGCCAGCAGCTGAGTGGCAGTCTGGAGTCGGGGCTGTCCAGCACCCGCTTGCTGTGCCACTTCCTGTCCAGCAGCTTGGGCCCCTCAGGCAGCACCAGAGTCCCCACCACGGCCCCTCCCTCTCTCATCGCTAGCTGTTGTGGACAGTTTGCTGCTGAGGATATGAATACAGGGAAAAGACGGCTAGCTGATCGCAGCTCGGATCGGGGGTTGATCCTGGTGGATGTGGATTGGATGCAGATCCACTTTTTTGTATCTGTGCAGGGCTCTAGGGATGGTGGTGGGTCAGTGTATCTGCCACCCTGTACCTTGTGGCACTTTCTCAGGTTCACAGGGTTTGTGATGGTAAAATGGCTGAGGGGCTGGCCAATAACTCTGCTGCAGTGCCTTAGAGACTTTTCAAAGAAGCACCAGGGTATATATTTCCAAGGAATGGAGGGTGAAATGAAAAGGTTATTATCTTCAAAGAGAAACCTCTACTATTGCCCAGACTTCCCTGGGAAACCCCAATGACTGCCCGTCTCATGACCACCAAGGTCTCCATGGAGCAAGATGCAGCATCTGTTGCATCAAGCTTTGCTTGAAGGGATGATCTGGCTACTAATTTCCCTTATGACAGGTTTCAGAGTAGTAGATGTGTTAGTCTGTATCTGCAAAAAGGGAACAGGAGTACTTGTGGCACCTTAGATACTAACAAATTTATTTCAGCATAAGCTTTCATAGGCTACAGCTCACTTCTCTGGATGCATAAAATGGAACACACAGAAAGAAGATATTTAGACATACAGAGAACATGAAAATGTGGAAGTAGCCATGCCAACTGTAAGAGGTCAATCAACTGAGATGAGCTATCATCAGCAGGAGAAAAAAAAAACCCACGAAAGCTTATGCTGAAATAAATTTGTTAGTCTCTAAGGTGCCACAAGTACTCCTGTTCTAATTTCCCTTTGTAAAGGATAGCCTGGAACTGGTGTTTTCATTCCTGTGATAATTTACTAACTAACGCAGAAAGCTTGTTATAGTTAACAAAGTAGTACTTCAACATAAGTGCCTGGAATTTTGCAATATGGAATAGTAGGCTAGCTGAGGTAAAGTTCTTTCTGACGAAGAGATCCAATCTCTTGGCATCTTTATTCAAAGGGGTAGATTTTGGTTCATGTAATCTCTTCCACTCTGTGACCACTGGCACCGCCAGAGTGGGTCCAGGTGTAAGAATAAATTTTCTGCCCCCTTTGAGGGAACAAAATAGTTTTTGGTGTGGGGATGGAAAGAATGTCAGATGTCACACTTTGATGTGAGACGTGACTCTTCGAGGTGGAAGGGTACCCCAATCCCTGCTAATTCATTACAACTGTAACTAACTAGGGAGGGAAGCCTTAAGGTGTCAGACCCTTTGGTAGCCCTCACAGGCCCTGAGCCAGAGCCCGGTGGAGCGGGAGGGCCTCGGCTTCCCTACCAACTCCTATCTGTATGTTGAAGGGCCCAATCCCTGACCAGTAGGTGATATTTCCCTTGAGCAACAACCATCACAGCACTCCCACAGTGAATACCCATAAGGCTCAACATTTGAAGAATTGCTACAGATAACAGCTATGATCTTACGTTTTAAGGCGTAAAAAATTTTTTTTCCTCATCTGATCAAACAAAACCAGGCCAGGAGATGAAAGTTCAAGATAATCTGAAAGAGATTCTTAAAGCAACCGAGCTATTTTCTGCAAAGATCCAGAACAAATAATAAAAATGGTCTGGGGGTGAAAGCAGCCAGCTAACTCCCACACAAAACTAAATAAGAGAATTTCTTCAGCGGTGAAGACATACGGTAATGGGTGGCATTAAATAGGTAAACTTATAGTTAAAGGTGAAGTTGATACCATATTTAGAATAATTCAGTGGATTTATGGTTCCGCTACTAATCCACTATTAAGTCTTTATTTAAAAAAACAAAAAAAGCAGCCTGACTGCCTTTATAATAACTAGAATTCAGACTTCATGTTATATGGCTCACTGCTGTGATCAGAGTGGCCTTTCTTGCTTTAATGCATCGGTCAAATTCAGTAACTTTTATCTACCCTTCTTGTCAAGAATTTGACTTTTTAACAGAACTTTTAAAGTGAACTCCTATTTTGCACTGGTTACTGGGTCAGCTTGCAACTGCTAAGGGATTGGCACTGTATAAACAAAAGCCTCAGTACAGTTTGAAATGCATCAGGGAAAATAAAAAATGATAAAACAACAATTACATTATCAAAGGAACATACTTGTATTGGACTGGAAGGGAGCTTCTGGGCCTTCGAGTTCAATCCCTTGCTACTACAGGTACCCTTGTCAAATAATCCTATTCATAAATGTATCAAGCTCCTCAAGCCTCCTAATAAATGACCGTTTTCAGTGCAACATCAAAAGATGAAATCACCTTGTACTTAACCCACCTTAAGATAAAGCCCAAGTAAACAGCTGTGTCTGGTCTCTGAGGGTCATCCAATGCAAGTTCTGCTGTTTTGACCTTTAGTAAGAGCAGGTTCCTGATTTAAGGACTATCCAGAGTGTGCAAAGCTAAGTACTCCCAGGAGAGGCGATTCAACTGATTTCAAAGACCCTCAGAAAACATAATGAAGAGCATGGTATAAAGATGCAGAAATAGAGGGATCTCAACTGTCACAACGGCTTATAGGGTGAGAGGTGGTCTCTTAGGTAAGTCTTATGTGCGACATAACAGAATAAACCCAACACTTGGATTGGACGCTGAAGCAACTAGGAGGCTAATGTAATATGTTTGATATAATTTAGACTACAAAGAAAATGCCATGATGCTCAACACTAGAAGAACCTTCCCATTGACTTTCAAAGGTAGCCCTATATGCAGCATGTTGCAGAAGTCTAATAGGGAGGCGACAGAATAATAGATCATTGAAGAAAAGCTCCATCTTAAAACTAGTTAGATTTCCCCCACCAAAAGTACTCCTACTAGAATGCTGTTCCAGGACCTCACTCCTCTGATGGTTAGAAAGCTTTGCCCAATTTCCAGCCTAAATTTACTCATGCCCAGCTTATATACATTCATTTTGTGCCAACACTGTCCTTTAGCTTAAATAGCTCTTCTCCCTGCCTGGTGTTTACCTGCCTAATATATTTGTAGAGCAACCATATCCCATCACCTCTCAGTCTAGGCTTTACTAGGCTAAACAAGACAAGTTCTTTTAATCTCCTCTTGTAAGACAGATTCTCTATTCTCCTGACCAGTCTAGTAGAAAGCCTTCATTTTAAAATCTGAGATTTTTATGAAAGGTTTCTTCAAATGCTGATGAAATTGAAACTTAAAAGCATATAAGCTGCCCGAAATGTGTCACAGCTAACTGGGGTGATTTGATAACGCTACTTTTAAAAACATCACTGGCTTCTCTTCACATTCCATTTCAACTGTAAGCTTCTTGTCCCTGCTTCTTAGATCCTGTACAACTTTGCTCCTGCTCAGCTCTTTAACTCCTACTCTACCACTCTACTCTAGTCCCTTCTTGCCTTCTTCACTCTACCCCCACTCAAGTTACCTGACTAACAACCCCCTTTGTGCTCTCTTATTCTGGTCTCGAGGACTTCTTCCAGGTCACTCTTTTTACTTGGACCCTTCCTCCAATCTCAGTCTGCCACATCTCCACCCTCTCTGTCCTTCAAACACAAACTTCTTTCACAACCTCAAAGCACGGAAGCTTTAAGTAAAGTGGATAATAAAAATATAAACTTTAAATCATGAAACTTTTTTCAGGCACCTGTTCACCATCACTCAGTCACTTCAGTTCCTTTTGGAACCCTTCCCCCAACATTCAACTCTGTGGCCATGTCTAGACTAGGAAAATAGCTGATATATTTTAAACGTGATCTAACATATTTTAACTAGCACATTTTTAAACCCTAGGCTTCCTCCTAAGATTCCTTTTGAGGGTTGACCATGACCAGCTAACATGTTTTTAAAGTTGTTAACCCTACCTCTTAGAATTTAAGAACACGTTCATTAATTACTTAGCTAACATGTTTTTAAACATGACCTATTTTCCTAGGCTGGGCAGGATGCTATTTTGTTTGTGTAGCCTCTAAGTTCCTTGGAGTAGGGGCCTTGTATCTTACTTATCTGAAAAGCACTTGGAGCTTTAATATACATAATAAGCTTTGAAAATGTGATTCACTAATGTTAAGTTTAATGTAAGTATTCAAAATAAATAATTAAGAGGGGATTTCAAAGCACATTTTGTCAAACTCCTTTGACAAAGGAGCTTTCTAAAAATTCAGCTTTTCTTCCTAATATAGCGAAGTATTATTAAACAGAATGAAGACAGTTGCTGCATTTTAAGGCAGGAGATATGCATCCCATGGAGCAGCAGTTCTCAAACTGGGGTCCACGGACCCCAAGTCATGTCCTGCTCCAGGTGTCCGCAAATCATGTCTGGTTCCAAGGGGGTCTGTGAGTCATGTCTGGTTCCAGGGGGGCCCATGAGTCACGTCCGGGGCTGCTGGCTCCGCTGATCAACTCCTCCTCTTCCCCACAGTGCCTCATTTACTCTGCCAACAGCTGTTCAGCAGCATGTGGGAGGCGCTGGGAGGGAGGAGCAGGGATGGAGCACAGGGAGAACAGAGGTGAGGAAGAGAAAGGGCAGGGGTGAACCAGGTGCAGGGAGGTGGAGGAAGGGGGTAGTGTGAGAATGGGGCCTGGGGTTAAGCACCCCCAGGGAAAATTAAAAGCCAGCTTGTGGGTCTGCGAAAAATTTTAAATCAAAATGGGGGTCCCCAGATTGCTAGAGTTTGAGAACTGCTGCCACATAGTTCTTTCTTGCAGTTAGACAGCGTTTGCATTTTTTTTAATGAACACAGTTTACAAGTTTTATGTTTCTATTTTAGTTGAATATATCCTCCTCCTGTAGCCATTTTTCAAGACAGACAGAATATGAATAATTATGCATAATATTATGATCAGAATTATAATCCCTTTGCTCACAGTTCAATAGGTTGTTACAATTTATCCACACAATTTGTAAAATCAGTGCTGCACTACATTTTACATCATTTACAAAAATGTAAGATATACCACTAGATTCAGAATCACTTTGGAGCCTTAAGCTTAAAGGACTTGTGCTTTAAAAGCTCTCAGGGCTAGCATGTGATTGTCTTCTGCTTTCAGCAAGCACTTCCATCACAGTCTAGCGCTAGGCACTTATAACTTCACTTTTTTTTTTAAATCTATATTGGGAGACTTTAATGTTTCAAATTCATCTTTTTCATTAAAGGTAAGAGTCACACTGTAGGTGCTACACTATTGAGAGCCACTGCTGTGCCAACAGTTTCAATTTTAAACCTATTTTTCCCATTGATGACATTAGAACTTCACCCACGGCTGCACCAACTTATAACTTTCACTTTTCATTGAAGAAGTTAAATTGGCAACATGAAACACTTTGCTTTCACATTAGCTGTGTTAATAAAAAGTGAAAGTTAAAAGCAGCATAGCTGAGGGTAAAACCATATTCAAAGTTGTGGTCACACTGAGGTGGCATGCAAAAGTACACATCCAAAAGCTGTTTTTTTGTTTTGTTTTTAATTGTTAAAATGATAGAAAGTAACAAAATTTCAAATCCCCAGAACTAAGCCCCCACTTTCTTATCACAAGTGAGTGGGCAGTGTCAGTTCAGAAAGGAGTCCACCTCACAAAAAGCAGTATTGCATCAATTGTCACTCTCATTGTTAGTCTCGGGAGACAGGAAAAGGATTAAATGAGCATGGAGATTTAACTCTCCTCTCACTCAGAGAGGTGGTTCCTACAGAAGAGGATGGAAGCCCATCGGCAGGACTGTAGTAGGGAAATTTGCTATTGCCATTATCTGCACTATATCTGTTCAGTGAATAGAGGACCATAGCCTTGAGTGGTGTCAAATTCAGCATCATCCGCAAGCACTAAAATCAGCTTTATAAACTGTACCAGAATATAATCCTTTGTTCATGAATCTAGTGACAATTTTTACCCAAAAGAGGCTATGAAAAAATATACTACACTCTATGATTGTTGTATTTATTTTTAATACCCAGGAATTTGATACTACCATAAACACTAAACAAAAAAATACTAAAATGGATGGACTAAAGCTGAGTCCCAGGACCTGATAGGATGATATATGCCGTTCAATTAAACATATGGTGAGAAAAATTCATTTGTCAATGTCACACATCATGTGCAATGAAGCCAGTATGATCACCTGAACTAACATTTTAAAGTAGTTTTATAAACAATTTTGAAATAGTCAGCTTCCTTAAATGTAACATGGAATATTTTTATTTCTTAATTCCTTGGACATAGACAACCCCCATCTACACATATCTAGTGTAAAATGCATGTGATTATTCAAATATCCATTTAGAAATAATATCAATCCATGATCACCAATTATGGTTTCATATTGTGTTTTCTTCTGCCACCAAGAGCATTTCTATTATTGACCACATATTCAAAATCGTATTCTACTCTCACATGTAAGCCTTATACATCTCAGGTTATTGAGACAATAAACAAAAGAAATAAATAAGGCCCAACACTTTTAGTGTAATGCAAAATCGGTGTTCTGCTCTCTTAGAAATCCCATACAAAGCAGACCACATTAAATGTAGAAATAAATTCCTCAGCTGATTTCAGTCTGGCTTTTGACCTTTTTGTTGTCCTAAGACTGCTCTTTGCTGACTCTCTCTAAAAATGTAATTTCCCCCACACATCACTGATAGATTCAAAGGCTCTCTCCCTTCTGCATCCAGAGGAGAGCAAAGGCTAGTGGATTCTGACTAGAAGTGCATACAAGGTGGAGAGCAGGCTTTGATGCATATTCCCTCTGTAGGGTTTGGGCTCCATGTATGCAAAGAAGGTGTGGCCAGCTGTTGTATGGCATTGTTCTCTCACCCCAGCAATTTTCACCAGCAAGACAAACCAAAATAAGGTAATGTTGATTCAGCTGCTTTCAACTACCTGAAAGGGGGTTCCAAAGAGGGTGGATCTAGACTGTTCTCAGTGGTACCTGATGACAGAACAAGGAGTAATGGTCTCAAGTTGCAGTGGGGGAGGTTTAGGTTGGATATTAGGAAAAACTTTTTCACTCAGAGAGTGGTGAAGCACTGGAATGGGTTACCTAGAGAGGTGGTGGACTCCCCTTCCTTAGAGGTTTTTAAGGTCAGGCTTGACAAAGCCCTGGCTGGGATGATTTAGTTGGGAATTAGTCCTGCTCTGAGGAGGGGGTTGGACTAGATGACCTCCTGAGGTCCCTTCCAACCCTGGTATTCTATGATTCTATGATCTTGTGTGGATCCTCTTGCCACAATGTGGAACCCTCCCTTGACAACCCATGTCCTCCAAATTTATGTTTTCATATTGAACTCATTACCATGGTGTCTGAGCCGGAGTGAGGGAGTCCAAGACAGGAGGTGGCTGAGGATCACAGTGGGTTTTGGGGGACAACCTCACTCCAGCCACTTCTACCAGGGAGAGAGTAGAAACACTGGGGAAAAAAAACTGTGGACTTGACCCATTCAGTTTTCTCTATCATCATACTCACCATATCACAGACATACACCAAACTTCTTCTATGGGCAGGTTACTCCATAACCGCCTGTTGTATGGTTTGTTGCACTTCTCCCCAAAGCATCTGGTACCAGCTCCTGTTAACGACACGGTACTAGTCTAGATGGACCCCTGGGCTGATCAGGTAAAGCAATTCCTATATTCCTAAAATACCAACCTTAAAAATGAAGCTAACACAGTCTTGTGACTGTACTTTTATTCATAATAAACCACATCACTATTAGAAAGCGTCTACCTGTGATCGATCAATTTTACATCTGCAATACAATGAAAATAGTATAGGAATCCCTATATTCTGCCCAAACTATTGGCAAACTCTATGAGCTACAAGGAGTGGCCATGGCATTAGGAGAGTTCCAGTTAGATTAAGGCTATTTTGCATACTGATATTTCAGTATATCTTTAGGTAATACTCTTTAGTTGGACTTTGCTTTTCATAAATTCTCTTTTTCCTTCTATGTCTCCCTTGTCTGTAATTCTACTTATTATCCTCTCTAAAATATTTCCAGAATCTAATTCTGCCTGTTAAGATGCTTACCTATTTCCTAATCATGTCCTGATTTGACTACTGCATTTGCCTCCTTTATGATCACCTATTATCAGAGATTCAGAATCCTAGGATCAAGCTACTTTCTTGCTCAAGAAAGTAAGACCATATTCCTTCCTTTCTCCATCACCTTTCACTGCTTTTTATCCATCTTCGAAATCCAATGAATAAATGCCAACTTGGTTTTCAAGTTGTTCCAGAACTCAGCCCACTATTGTGCTTTGACCCTTGTCTACTTGATCATCCCACTTATCAGATCACACCCAGACCACCACCCTGGAGCCCCCTTTGCCCCATGTTTTAGATAGGGGCATATAGTAAAAGTCATGGATAGGTCATGGGTCGTGAATTTCTGTTTACTGTCCATGACTTCTACTAAAAATACCCCTGACAAAACTGTAGCCTTATGCATAGGTAGTTCAGTTTCCAAGAGCCAGTTCAATAACTGGCCTCACAGCTGACAAGGATGTCAAATAGTAGACCACCAACAGTCATCAGACAGTTACATATTTTGATTAGTAGTTAAAATCCAGCTCAGCTGGATTGGTAACAAAAGTGTCTGTTTAATGCATCTAACTGACAGCTCAAGTCATAGATCAAATACGGCACTGTCTGTACCATTCCTAGAAAGACCAACGAACCAGAAGATGCATACAACTGTAGAAGCTGAAGTCTGAAAAGTACCAGGAAATCATCCAATCCAACAATCAGTCACTGTGAGATTTTCAAAACTTCGCCTGGTTCAACAGTTTTCAAACCTTTTTCATTTGCAGACACCTAAAAAATTTTGAATGGAGATGCAGGCCCCTTTGGAAATCTTAGACATAGTCTGTGGATCCCTGGGGGTCCATCGATCACAGGTTGAAAACCGTCTAGTTCATTGTCAATGTTAATTTTTATCATCAGCCTCTCTGATAGGACTTCAAACTACATTGCTAAATGTGGCAGAAGTTTTTATTATAGGAATATATGACAACACTATGAAAGTCACTAAGAGCTGGATGGGAATCACCAATTCTTTGCACACGGGCTACTGAACAGCTATCAGAGAGTAATAACTTTCAATCACTATGAAACCGGGTCACATATGAACTGGAGGGGACATGGGGGGGAGAGTTCATTACTCCTTTACCAATCCTCTGAGCCTCCCAGCCCCTCAACTTATTTAAGATCATTTAAATATGAATGTTACAGAGCAAGACAATTTAAAAAAGAAAAGATCAACTGGAGTTAAGTACCATAACTTAAAAAATACAGACAGATGTACCCATAGAGTGGTTTACATTAAAAAGTAATCATTTATCTTATGCTGTATGAGATTATCATCATATTATATTGTAAAAATAGAAATATATCATAGTGTATAGTAAGATCAATAATATGCTAAGACAAATAACTCCCTTTTTTAATATAAACCACTGTACTTACCCTCAATCTCCAGGACAGACTCTACTCTCTACCTATTTTTCTGCAAGGTGGGCATTTCCCACACCCAACCTGCCCACAGAATGGTAGATGATTTAGGATTTTCCCTTTCTCACTTCCATAGATGTTTTTCCTTTCAACATCACAATTTCTTCTGTCACATATAGTTATACACTGTCCACCTGGACTGAGCAACAAGAAATGACAGAACAATATTTTAAAGTATGGGTGCCACCAAGAAATACAATATTTCCGAGAAGAGGAGAATCAGGGAGGGACCCCTTTCCATTCAAGTAAGAGTCTCATGAAGCCCTTGCTAAGAAACAACAGTCACAGTATGGCACATGGCCTCCAGCCCAAAGAATGACACTGTGACATGACATGCCTTTCACGGATAATTTGTTTGTACCCTTATGCGTTCATATTTTTCTATTATACTGCACCTATCATATCTAATATCTGTAATATTTATAATATCTGTTGCCCATCATCTACTGCTGGTTTGGAGCAGATCTATGAATTCATCATTTTCATGCAGTTGGTTTCTTGTAGTCTCACACAAGATTGTTCACTCTTTTAGTTACAAATCCATTCTTCAATCCTTCTGTAATTATCAGAATTCAAGTTGTTGCATTTCTATGTATTTTCTAGATCTTTGTTTCAGCAGGGTTTAAGGGCACTCAGCATTTTGCAAGATCAGACTCTTATAAATCAAAATGGTTTTATTCTGGAAGTAATGCATAAGAGATCCTTGATCTCCCCAACATCCAACAATAACAGAAAGGAAAACAAACATCACGCAAAAGAGAAAATAATTCAGAAGAGCATAGTTTGCAAACAGATAAAATGTTGAAAGGAATGCAAGGTGAGAAGAAAATAATTCAGAAACAGAAACATAAAAAAGGAAGAAGAAATAGAAAATAAAAAAATGAACAGAAGATAAGTAATAGGTCTATTTGCACACAAACATTTAAGATGTGCATAATTTTAGCATATAATACTGCAAAGTATTTATAATGGGTGAAATTTGTGGAACAAAAGATGAGAGAAAGATCTCACAGTCTGACACTTACAAATAAAGGATCAATAGGGGCACTGTAATACCTTTTCATTACCTTTTCCTAGGGTATGTGATAAAATAAAACAAAGTAAGGCTCAGCTATAATAGTCACAGGACTTTGAGACAAAGAAAAGAAAGAGAAAAACAATAAAAGTAAATAAAAGATGGGTGTTCAGAACAAATTCTTCCTTATCACAAACCACACTAAAAGTGTATCTATCTGAACACACATAATAGAGCATAATTCTACGTGAGGAAAATGAGAACATGTCACAAAAAAGGAAGATAGTTTGAGACAACATAGAAAGATTTTTTTAAAGACATTTTTAACTTGTTTTCTGCTAACCCTGACAATTTGATTTTACAGTTTCCTCATACAAGTGGTTCTCAAGGCTATTTTAACTCATGATAATATGCACAGAAACCTAAAAAGAAGTAAGACAGGCAAAGCTTACTTGGTTAGACCATCTACCTATGTGGCTAATACTGACAGTTATGATGGGGATGACCAGATACTGTATGTACTTGAGGCTCAATGCTGCAACTACTAAAGGATTCCATAGTAGTAGAGAAAATTCAGAGAAAAAGTGGTTACCTACTTTTTCGTAACAGTTGTTCTTCAAGTTGCTCATGTCCATTCCATTCTAGGTGTGCATGCATGCCCTCATGCACAGTTGTCGGAGATTTTTGCCTTAGCCTTATCCATAGGGCTGGCTGTGGCGCCCTTTGGCATGCCATGCTCATGTAGCAGTATATCAAGTATTGCCAGCCCTTTGCCCTCTCAGTTTCTTCTTGACAGCAACTCCAACAGAGGGGCAGGAGGGCAGGTAATGGAATGAACATGAGCAACACATCTCGAAGAACAGTTACAAAAAGGCAAATAACCGTTTTTTCTTCTTCAAGGGCTTGCTCATGTCGATTCCATTCTAGGTGACTCACAATCAGTATCTAGGTGGTGGGCTCGGAGTTCACAGGTTAGCAGATTACAATACTGCTCTACAGAAGCCAGCATCGTCCCGGTCCTGCTGGGTATGTGCGTAGTGGGATGAAAAGTTATGGACCGATGACCAGGTGGCCGCCCTACAGATGTCCTGGATAGGCCCTTGGGCCAGAAAGGCCATCAAAGAGGCCTGCACGCTGGTAGAGTGGGCGGTGATGATCGCCGGGGGCGGCACCCTCACTTGACCATAGCAGAAGCAAATACTGGCAGTGATCCAAGGAGAAATTCTTTGAGCAGATATAAGTGACCTTTCATCCTGTTAGCCACAGTGACGAATAATTGTGTCGACTTACGGAATGGTTTGGTCCTGTCAATGTAGAAGGCTAGAGCCCTCTTGACATCCAGGGCATGTAGCCTGCGCTCCTCCTCTGACTTATGCAGCTTCAGAAAGAAGACCAGTAAGTAAATGTCTTGGCTCAAATTAAACTGAAAGACTACCTTGGGAAGGAAGGCCGGATGTGGTCTTAATTGGATCTTGTCCTTGTAGAAGACTGTTTCAGGCAGTTCCGAGGTGAGCACTCCTGAACAAGTAGTTGCTTACGAGAAGGGTCCCTGAAGAGGGATGAGGAAGGGGGTAGAAGGGTTGGTCAGCTATAAATTGCAGGGTATAGCCCAACAAAACTGTGTCAAGCACCCAGCAGTTCAAGGAGATAGGGGACCAGGCTGATTGGAAAGAGTGGCAGCACTTAAGGAAGACAGGAATCCAGTGCATTGACTGGAGTGTCATCCTTGGGCGCACCCTCAGAATGACTGCTTTTGGCTGCCTTGGTCCCTGGAATGACCAGGCTGGGCAGGGGAAAAGATGATGACTGGTGGTGTTGCCTAAAGCCCCTGCTTCCATCCTTCTTTCTGTAGGCATCCCAAGACTTCGATGATGGTGGAGGAGATGAGGGGAGAACTAGCCTTTTGAGGAGTATGCAGGCACAAGGAGCAGAGGGTGGCCTGTAAATCTTTAAGGCATGGAGCCCTGCATCAGCTATCCCTGAGAATAGCCCCATTCCCTCAAAAGGGAGGTCCTGGAGAGTAGTTTGCATCTCCTGGGACAGCCCAGAGGTCTGAAACCAGGAGCTATGCCTCATGATTATCGCAGAGATGACCACACTGGATGTTGAGTCTGTGGCATTCCAGGCCATCTGGAGGACACCTGTGGCCACAGTCTTGCCGTCCTCCACCAAGGTGGCGAACTCCTGATCCTGATCCTGTGGAAGCCTCTCCTTGAAGTTGCTGATGGAGTCCCACAGCTTGAAATTGTATCTGCCGAGTAAGGCCTTATGGTTAGATACCCAAAATTGGAGGCTGGCTGTTGAATAAATCCTTTTTGCCAAATAAGTCCAGCCTCTTGGCATCTTTATTCTTGGGGATGCCACTCGCCTGGCCCTCTCACTGACAGCGGACATGACCAGGGACCCTGTGAAAGGGGGCGTGTATAGGTATTCAAACCCCTTTGTGGCGATATAGTACTTCTTTTCCTCCTTCTTGGATGTGGGCTTAATGGAAGATGGGGTCTGTCATACAGACTTGTCAATTTTCAGGACCGCTGGGTGAATGGGCAACGTGACCCGGGCTGGGGCAGAGGAGGGGATGACATTGAAGAGGTGGTTGAATTCCTCAGCTAGCTCCTTGACCTCCAATTTCAGGTTGGCAGTAACCCTCTTGAGTAGGACTTGATGCTTCCTGAAGTCATCGGGGGGGGGCGCTGTTGGTTTTTGAGGGCCCTGCTGCCACCTCATCTCCATGTGCTGGGGGTAGCTTATCCGATGGAGCCTGGGAGGAGTGGTGGGAGTATGGTGCCAGCATAACAGGCCAGGCACCCCATCCCCCACCCCCAGGTTCCAGTATTCCCACTGGGTGGGCCGCTGTTCTTGATTCGAACTGGTGCCAAAGACACCATGCCGGGTTCCTGGCTAGGAGACTATTTGCCCTTTATGGGGGAAGGCTGAACTGGCCCTCCGACCTGGACCGCTGCCCTTCTGGTGACCAGGACAGGGCTGTCAAAAACTGAGTCTGTCGACTGACCCTTGTTGGAGACTGGTATGGGGAAGTTGAGGGCCGGTGCCTGCCCAAAGAACGCTACCGGGGCCCTCGTGACCGGTGCTGTGACCAGGAACGGTTTCCTACTGGATGGGCCCAATGCCTGGGAGATCTGCAAGGCGATGGTAATCAGAACTTTGGCAATCTCTGGTGGCAGGACCGATGGTACTGTGAATATGGCGATTGGCATCGCAACTCCAGAGTCCTATGTCTTCTTATTGGGGACAGTGGTGTTGGAGATCTGGGCCTCCTGGCCAGAAACTGAGGTTGCGGTACCAGGGTCCTTGGCTGTAATGAAGGGGAATGACGCCTGCGTTCCAGTGACTAGAGACGCTCCACTACCTTTGGGGGCAGCCCCAAAACCAGCCTGATTGTCAGTACCGGTATCTTGGCGGGATCTGCTAGGCATCTGAGGTGCCAGTTGGCCTAACTGTTTTTTGGCTGCTGGGCCTGCTTTGGGTGCAGATGGCGCTGCGATGGGCCAGGACCCCCTACTGCTCCCCGAAGTTGGTGGTGGGTCTCTGGCTGGGCTAGCGGGTCCATCCACTTTGGTACCTCTGAGAGCCACCATAGTGGGAACGAGGCATAACACCAGCCCTTTGCCTGAAGTTCCTTTCTTGCGCACTGTCTGCGGATCAGTCAACCTAGACTGCTTCTTCAGTAACAGTGAGGGGGAACGGTGATAGGCGGATTCTGGTGCTGGGGGTGCGCTGCATGCCGATACCGAAGCACCGGGCATCGAGTCCGAGTGTGAGGGCTTTGATGCCAGGCGCAGAACAGCTTCCATTAGGAGGGCCTGCAATCAAATGTCCTGCTCTTCCTGAGCCTGGAGATGAAATTTTTTGCAGATCCGGCACTCATCTTTTCTACAGTACTCCCCCAGGCACTTTATACAGCTATCATGCGGGTCACTGATATACATCGGCTGGTTGCACTCAGAACTCGCTTGAAGCCTGGGGAGCGGGAGTCCCAGCCAGGACTCTAACCACTAAACTAAAACACTTAACAGCTAACTAATCACTCCACTAAACAACAAAGGAGAACAATCTAAACAGTGAAGAACGGCGAATGCTCCTGCTAAGCAAGGCCAGGCGCTCCAACCACCCGTCACAGGCGGTAAGAAGGAACTGAGAGGGCGTAGTGCTGGCAGCACTTGATATACCGCCACATGAGTGTGGCACTCCAGATGGCGCCACAGTCGGCCCTATGGATACCACTAAGGCAAAAATCTCTGACAGCTGTGCACATGGGCACGCACATGCCTAGCAAGGAATCGACATGAGCAAGCACTCAAAGAAGTAGTAAGAGCACACTTTGGGGGAAATGACACATGAAGCAATAATGATACCTTCTGGCTTGCATTCAAAGAATCATTAAGGGGAAATTAACAGGCCTATTTATACTGTTGTGAGAATGCGACACAGCGAAAGAATATGAACTTCAAAAAGCAAAACAGAATGAAAAACAAAACACAGAAAATGAGGGGCTTAAATAAAATGTCCCATTTACACTGCAATTCATGAAAAGTTGTAAAGCTTTTAGCATCAGGAAACATTTCAGATCCAGAATGATTTCTTTGGTGTTTTAAGAATTTAAAAATTAGTTCAGCAGATCAATGGCTACATTGTTTTATGTCTTCCTGGAAAGTTCTAAAATCCCAATTAAACCAAAAGAAACAAGCATACAGTAATAACTCTGCTAGGAAGGGGGAAAGTGTGACAAACTGGACCAGCTGGTTCTTTTGGCCACTATTTTAAAAATTAAAATCAGTTGACAAGAGAACCAGAAAAATATTCTTCCCAAATGTAACTAACGATAAGTCTTTATCAAAAAGAGGTAGGCAGTTTAAGTTAGCAGAAGACAAATGAGTATCATCCTTTTCATTGAGTCTAACATGCTCTGAAGTCTGTTGGGATACTTAGATGAGAGGAAAGTATTTGAATGAGTCAATTCTTCTTTTCAGCCCATTAAAAAAAAAATTAACAAACTAATTTCTTAAATTGGTAGAAGCTCTTTCTGAAGGCCCATCTTCATTTGTAAGAACTAATGGAACAAAATTAGGAACATCAAGTCTTTAAAAAGGGTGCTGATTTCCCCCATTTTGTCCCTCTTGTGGATATTGTATACGTAACTAAACTGTATAAATACAAGAGGCAACAAAGATGATTAGGAAGATTAAAATTGTAAGAAGAAAGGGTAAATAATAAGCCTATTTGTAAATTACATTATAATCACTGCAGTTAGAGACATAAAAGACTAATTAGGTCATCTAGTGTATCCTCTCATCCAATCCAACTCAGGGCTGTTCCCTAGAAACAACTTTGAAGTATCTTATGCTGAGTGTATCAAAATCAGCAATCTTTATAGTATATATTACAGATAGGCTCATAAAATACATGCATCAGGCTTCAAGATAAACTTTAAAAAGTTTGTGTTATGTTGTGCAGTTGTGTTTGTGAATATAAGAACATAAGAATGGCCATGCTGGGTCAGACCAATGGTCCATCTAGCCCACTATCCTGTCTTCTGACAGTGGCCAATGCCAGGTGCTTCCACGGGAATGAACAGAACAGGCAGGCATCAAGTGATCCATCACTTGTCATCCAGTACCAGCTTCTGGCAAATAGAGGCTAGGGACACTCAAATTATGGTGTTGCATCCCTCCCCATCTGAATCCCAGAAGAACTGTGAAATCACAACGATCAGAACTGCAGGTATTTAGAAATTACTGCACCAACATTTCTACATATGTTGGGACAGATTCTACACCCATGTGGTATTGCTTCAGAATTACATTGATGCAAATGAGCAGAATTTAGCCAATTAATGAAACAAAATACCTTGAAAATTGAGAATTAAAAGTAAAAATCCACCACTGGCTCACTGCACTATGTTTAAATACTGCAGATATAGGCTGGAATTTTAAAACAACGTAATGGAGTTAGGCACCTGTTGAAATTCAGTGGGAGTCGAGCACCTAATTCCCTTACACTTCCTGGAAAATCTTATCCATAGTCATCTAGATCCAGAGGCCTCATTGCAATAGAAGCTTGAGCTTGGGAAAAGTTGAACACCCACAACTCCCACTGACATCAGTGGGAATTGCAGTGCTTGGAACTGCTCCAGATCAGGGCAGGAATGATTTTACAGATTACAAAAACTATAATAAATCAGGATAAACCAGTGAATTGAGAGTGAATTAATCACCTGAGTTTTCATTTTTTAAAATTTTAAACTGGATACCTGCTTGAACATAACTTGTTTATGTGAACAACATACAATGTACTATTACTGTCAGTTTGCAAAACTCTAAATGAAAAGTTGTTTAAATGGAAAATGTCTTTATATAATACTAGTAGTATTAGAGCTTGTCTCAAGTTTCAGTACCGATCAGCCAATTTACCCCTAATGGGGAAAGTTTTCCAGCAGAATGTATTACATTGGGCTTATGACAGCACAAATGGCAACAAAGGTTCTTGGGGATCCATAAAAGCAGCAAATAATTCTGTGGCACCTTACAGACTAACAGACGTTTTGGAGCATGAGCTTTCGTGGGTGAATACCCACTTTGTCGGATGCATGTAGTGGAAATTTCCAGGGGCAGGTATATATATATGAAAGCAGGTTAGAGATAACGAGGTTAGTTCAATCAGGGAGGATGGGGCCCTGTTCTAGCAGCTGAGGTGTGAAAACCAAGGGAGGAGAAACTGGTTTTGTAGTTGGCAAGCCATTCACAGTCTTGTTTAATCCTGAGCTGATGGTGTCAAATTTGCAGATGAACTGAAGCTCAGCAGTTTCTCTTTGAAGTCTGGTCCGGAAGTTTTTTTGCTGCAGGATGGCCACCTTAAGATCTGCTATAGTGTGGCCAGGGAGGTTGAAGTGTTCTCCTACAGGTTTTTGTATATTGCCATTCCTAATATCTGATTTGTGTCCATTTATCCTTTTCCGTAGAGACTGCCCAGTTTGGCCGATGTACATAGCAGAGGGTCATTCCTGGCATATGATGGTGTACATTACATTGGTGGACGTGCAGGTGAATGAATATTTTTATGGCCGACCTGGAACAACACTTCCTCAGCTCTCGTCCACTCACGCCCCTTCTCTACCTATGCTACATTGATGACATCTTCATTATCTGGACCCATGGGAAGGAGACTGGAAAAATTCCACTACGATTTGAACAGCTTTCACCCCACCATCAACCTCACCTGGACCAATCTACATGGGAGGTCCACTTCCTAGACACTACGGTGCAAATAAGTGATGGTCACATTAACACCACCCTATACCGAAAACCTACGGACCGCTATGCCTACCTTCATGCCTCCAGCTTCCATCCTGAGCACATCACACGATCCATTGTCTACAGCCAAGCACTGGGTACAACCGCATCTGCTCTAACCCCTCAGACAGAGACCAACACCTACAAAATCTCCACCAAGTATTCTCAAAACTACAATACCCGCACGAGGAAATAAGAAAACAGATCAACAGAGCCAGACGTGTACCCAGAAGCCTCCTACTACAAGACAAACCCAAGAAAGAAACCAACAGGACTCCACTGGCCATCACATACAGTCCCAGCTAAAACCCCTCCAACGCATCATCAGGGATCTACAACCCATCCTGGACAATGATCCCACACTTTCACAGGCCTTGGGTGGCAGGCCAGTCCTCACCCACAGACAACCTGCCAACCTGAAGCATATTCTCACCAGTAACTGCACACCGCACCCTAGTAACTTTAGCTCAGGAACCAATCCTTGCAACAAACCTCAAAGCCAACTCTGCCCACATATCTACACCAGCAACACCATCACAGGACCTAACCAGATCAGCCACACCATCACCGGTTCATTCACCTCACGTCCACCAATGTAATATATGCCATCATATGCCAGCAATGCCCCTCTGCTATGTACATCGGCCAAATTGGACAGTCTCTACGGAAAAGGATAAATGGACACAAATCAGATATTAGGAATGGCAATATACAAAAACCTGTAGGAGAACACTTCAACCTCCCTGGCCACACTATAGCAGATCTTAAGGTGGCCATCCTGCAGCAAAAAAACTTCTGGATCAGACTTCAAAGAGAAACTGCTGAGCTTCAGTTCATCTGCAAATTTGACACCATCAGCTCAGGATTAAACAAAGACTGTGAATGGCTTGCCAACTACAGAACCAGTTTCTCCTCCCTTGGTTTTCACACCTCAGCTGCTAGAACAGGGCCTCATCCTCCCTGATTGAACTAACCTCGTTATCTCTAGCCTGCTTGCATATATATACCTGCCCCTGGAAATTTCCACTACTTGCATCTGACGAAGTGGGTATTCACCCACGAAAGCTCATGCTCCAAAACGTCTGTTAGTCTATAAGGTGCCACAGAATTCTTCGCTGCTTTTACAGATCCAGACTAACACGGCTACCCCTCTGATACTTGGGGATCCATGTGGACTAATGCGCGCTGGTGAAAAGCTACTGCATGTGCACTTGGACAGGGGGAAGTAATATGGGTCAGAGCACTGAGAAGAGCAGCTGAGCTTGATTACGCACTGTAGCTTTGTGAAGAGAGTCACACTGGCAGTTACCCTGAAAGTCTGGTGTAAAAGTTCAGCTTAGTGTAAATACAGCCCAGGGCAAGGCTGGAGGCAGCTATGAATCTCCTTCCTCTGGTCCCCAATGAGCTCAGCTAACCCTGGTACATCTAGAAGTCACTTATTCAACCTCTCCTACATCATCCTGGATGAACTTGGCCAATGTATATATACTTTTTTGTTACACTGTACTAGCTTTTGATACATAAATGCTACTATTTATGTAAATATTTGTTTTTTAAAAAGGAAATAAAACAGGTACCTTGGCTGCCTTTAACAAAATTTCCCTCTCTTGTTCATCTTTTCTTTGCTTTTCTAAACGCTCCAACTGTTCAAAAAACTTCAGCTGTGATCGAACATCTGTAGCCTGTTCATACCATTCATCATCCTGGGAAATAAGAAACAAGTCATCTTAACAAAGCTATAAATCCATGCAGGCTTTTAAACTACTATGCCTTAGAATCTTCCCTAAGTGTTAACAAACAAGATGTATATGGTGCACGAATTTATTACAAAAAGAGAATGAAACCAACAGACTTATTTGTTATATTGTAGCTACACAAGTAATTGATAAAATTATTTAATTAACATAACATTTTAAATACTAAATATATGGACTGATTAATCAATGTCAGAGGTATCACACATTAAATAAATCAAAACAATGGATTAACTGACTGAAAAAATGTGGCGTTTACTTTTATGATTAAACAGTAGACAATTAAACCTAGATATAAATTGCAGGTCCTATATTTATAGTTAACTGGAATATAGTTACAGAAATTGTCAAAATACGTAGAACTTCAAAAAACATTTAGAGCTTAAAACACAAGTTAAAACAGATCTATATTAAAAATAAAATGGACAAAAGTAAGACAAAAAGACTATGAACATAAAGTCAGCATTCAACAAACAATTATTTATGATATTGGCTGCACGGGAGCATGTCAGACATTTTTATGGAGAAATGAGGGAGTTATCTATTATTTTTTATGAACATCACATTGCACTTCTGTTTATCTGCTTGATACTATCCTGCTTTACTGCCAGGAGTTAAAGTAAAGGAAGTTGATGGGAGGAAACAAATAGGAAACAAAACTATCGTTGTCAGCGAAAGAAACTATTGGGAAGCTATTAATTGGGGAATAATTTCTTGCCTATGCTAGCAAGGTTTATCCTTCCTGGGCTCAAAGGGGATACTAAACTACTAATTTTCCTGACCTAGGGAAGAGAAAAAGGTGGGAATAACTGAGCAGCAGTGACCGGAGATGAGTCTCTAAGAGACTCACACAGAGGATGTGGCAGGGTGTCTGCGCCTCTATGTACCTTTGGATGAATAAACAAGATGTTTAATTTCAGTCACTTTAATCAGCCACTGGTCATGGACTCCTAGAAGATGAGGTCTTGCAGATGCTAGTTAAGTACAATTGGACCTGTCACATTTACATAGTTGGGATGCAGCCCCTCGGCTTCCCCGAGAGCCAGTCCAAGTGTGGTGACATCTTGAAGGTGAAGAAAGACAAGCCAGTCACCTGACAGTCCACCTAAAACAGTCTAAAAGAGGGGTCCAAATTGCCACTTGCCCTGTGATCATGACCTCTTCAGTGTGCTTTGATACTAGTTTAACAGGCATAAAAATATCTTTAGTATTTAAGGTTAAGGAATAAAAACTTGGTTTGCTTGTTAAAGAGTTTCTATTTATTACTGGTGGTCAGAAACTAGCTCGCAGTCTCTTCCTAGAGCTCCCACAGTGTTAGATACCCAAATTATGTCACTTTTCTGTAAAATTACAATCACACAACAGGCTCAAAGGACAATTTTAACTTGAAATGTTATTTTCAAAGAAAATGTCATTGATTATTCAGTGTTGAACCTCTGAATTTTGAGACTGCTGTCTAAGGAAAAATATGTGGCATTTCCCTTCATTATGAATGAAACTAGATATGCACTATAAAACAGTTAAAGCTGATTTAAAATGATCATTTTTCATTTCAGTTTCAGCCCAATATGCAAGATCTCATCTTTGTAGTCTCTGACATATTCATTACTTGGATCAATGTTCCTTTCAGCTAATTCTGTTTGTAACAGTACATACTAATTTTTCTCACAGCCAAGAAGTAGAATTATAAGCTCTTTTAAAAGCAGGTTTACACATAAGGAAAGCAATTTCAATCCAAGATGTGGTTACCATGGTTCAGAGAGATCCATGAGGCAATGGGAAACAGCAATTTCAACCATGACCCACAGTTAGGAACAGTTTAACTCCCATCCCACAAGAGGTTTTAGTATCGTTAACTGAAATAATCAGACTACAGGGATTTAAGGCAACATTCCATGGACAAGTTCTATCATAGAGAAAGGCACCTACCAACTCTCATTAATTAATCATGGATAAATTCTGACCAAACCATGCCACGAACAGTGCAGATATTCCACCTATAGTCTCTCAGAAAGGAAAGAATAGATTTATTACTGAAATACCTCAAATCATATAATTGGACAGCATTCAGTACCATGTCCTTACATACTTACTTTGTGCAATTCCATTCGGTGCTGTGTTACCATTGTTACTTTTTCTATCATGGTTCTCAGTCGGTTTTGTGTTGCATGGGAAATAAAGGTAACCACCTCAGCGGGCACATCTGTAATTCCTAATTTTTTAGCTGAAGCAGAAAAAAAATGAAATTAACCTCCCCAAAACACCCCCTAACATTTCTTAGCACCATGACACAACAGCAATTACAAACACAGTACCTGAAATATCTCAAAAATGTCTCTCTTTAGTAAAATTCCCTAAAAGAATTGCTATTCAGAGTACAGAAGGGAATGTAACGTATACAGTCCTACGGTAGTGAAAAAATAAAGTACAATAGTCCTGAGAAGAAATTACAGAATATTCTGGAATGGACTATAAGTAAAGGAACATTTTTTGAGAAAATCTTATTGGACTAGCATTAGACATACACAGTAAATGGTAAGATATACATATCTTTCACTAGAGACACAAGCTGGGTGAGGCAATATATTTTATTGGACCCACCTCTGTTGGTGAGAGAAACAAGCTTTTGAGATACACAGAGCTCTTCGTCAGAGCTATCTCTGTCACCAATAGAAGTTGGTTCAATAAAAGATATTAACTCACCCATTTTGTCTCTCTAATATCCTGTGACCAACACAGTTATAACACCACTGCATATATACTGCACTTGCAGTTATTCATCAATTTATAAGGTGACCATTTGAAAAAAAGTTCGGTTAAAAATATTTTTTGCTAATAAAAAAATTGGTTAAGAGCAAATTCTGAAGATATCAATCTTTTTTGCTTTTTCTCAAGTTGTGTGTAATGGGTGGTTAATTATGCTTAGTCTATAAACTTAAACACAGTTATACAAAAATGTGAACATATGGAGCTTAGTATTAAAAATATCCTACAAGTGCATTTACACTCATGCACTTTACACCACTCTAGCAACGTAAAGTGGCTTAAATTGGGAGTAAATTATATTAATGCACTACAGAAGCTCTTTTCAGATGAACTGCATTTCTTTGCAGGTTTGGGTCCTACAGAAAGATATAATAGGTTCTGTTTTAAATAACTGACCTTAATGGCTATTTCAGACATGTAATGAACTTTAAAAAAACCCCTGCTTAACCATTGTTAAGATGAACCAACAAAAGTTAGGAAATTCAGTGTTGAGGCTGACATGTTCTTTAAAAATCCGCCTGATTACAAGTTCTCAGTTGTGCCTGTTGTACCCAAGGAAAGATCTGTGCCACTGTTTTAAACCTATTTGCCTTTTGTCCATTTGTACCACAACAGTGACATTTAATCATAATTTTTAAACGTGGGTTTCATTTTGTTAAATAACATAGTGCTTGAAGATTATTCATCCATCTTTCTTCACACATTCATGATCTCTTGAAAAGATTTGTGACTGCATTTTTAAATGCTTGTTTATTATGTAAATGATAGTTTTAAACAGGTTTTTCTTTTAAAAGGCTGGAAAATATTTATGAAGTTCACTGCAGTTTATATCAGTAACTTTCTATAATATACACACACTGGGCCAAATTCAACTCTCAGTTCTGCTGGATAAAGAAGAAATAATTTCTTTATTTTCAACTGATTTCATCTGGATTAACCTCAGTGTAAATGTGGTCAGAATATGGCCCAATGCATATTATGTATTATAACTGCACATTTACTACACATGCTACCTGTCAAAAAAAAATTCCTTACAATGTATTTGTTCAGTATCAGAACATGAAACTTCAACTGCAGTTGGATAATCTAAAAACTAATAACTGTAAACTAACTAACTAAAGTTTTGAAATTATTTTAGCATTTGACATTTTGTGCCAAGATTATACTAAGAGCAAGTACTTTACAGTCAAGTTACTAAAAATCCATTGCAAGCCTTTGGCTGAGGGGTTGCTGGACCCATAAAAAAAGATCTCTTTAGTTCTTGTCAATCTGTGGTGCTTGCATGTCCTGACTAATCCCTTTCCTGGCCCATGAGCTTATGAAAATAGGGGGACTGACAGTGACAGTAGTGATAAATGTTATCTTTAGTAATGCAGATAGTATTATTGAATTTGAAAGTGTACCTAAACTTCATATCTTCTTCACTGTAATTTTATAGATTAAATATAATTAATAATCATGCATTATGGAAATTTTGTCTTGAGAAAGCAAAGGCAAGGCAGATTATAGATGAAATCTCCTGAATTTCCAGATGTACAGAGGAATTAAATTTTTCTTAACCAATAAAAGCAGCAACATTTATGGCACTTAAGAATTCCTCAATTTATTCAAATAATTAAAAATGCTGGAAATGCATTTCTAGCCACATATTGCAAGCCTAAATTCTGATCCTGCAAACATTTACGGACAGTTAGTCCCAACGGGATTTATGTGAGTAAGTGTTCGTAGGACTGGGGCCTTACATCCTATTCCGCTCAATGGGACTCCCTTTGTAGAATCAGGAAAAAGATTCCCAGTGAAATCAATGGGCATTTTGTGCATGGATTGGTGGCTTTGCCCCACTAATAACATATAAAGATCTAAAGATTACATGAGGTTTATACACAGTCCTAGTATTTTTATTGTGATTAAACTGAACAACTTTTTTTTTAATTGAAAGTATGAATGTGTGCTTATATATAAGATGTTACATGGAAAAGTTCACACCCTGAAAGCATTTCCTGAATTGTAATTAGAAAGATAAATTTCATTTAAAAAGGAGGGGACAAGTGAATAAAAACCGGAGAGATTTAAAAACAAACATTTTTTTGTGAAGTGTTCATATTTTTTCAGCCAAACTCAACGGCAGTAAACCATCACGTCTAAAAAATGAAGAGGAATCAGTGAACAGTAGTTTTATATTGATATATACTTCTGTTATTTTAATGATGTGATTTAAAATGAACTGGCAGTCTTCAGCATCACCCTTGGCTTTATGTCAGCAATAGGTTTGGTTCAGTCAATCACTGACATTACTGAAACAGTGAGCTGCCATTCACCAGCAGGGGGCACTGCAGTGATTGCTTTCTTTAGGCTATAGCACAATAGAAAGTCAGTTGATTAAAAATGCATATTTCAAACAAATCTGTCATGATATAAGACTTACAACAACCATCTTCTAACTGAATGGTTTGGCATTTTTTCTATATCCACCACTATATAGCATTCTCTGCTATACAAAATTATTCATATATCAAAAATGCTGAAGTAATACAGCCCAAAGTGAAAACTGTTTATGAACTCTGTTCCTAGATACAGCTATTGTAACTGAATTTATACTAAGCCATATGAAAAAGATTGTTTCCTGCAGCCTTTTCTTTCTCCATCTTTTCTTCAAGTTTTTGTACTGCAGTGTCTCTTTAAATCTACATTTTATTACATCACCACAGTACATCATTCTCACACTTCCCAGAGCTGAATTCACTATGTCAACACATTTCTGATATTAATTTTTTTTAAAGACACTTTGAAGTCCTCTCAAGATCAGCTTAGGCTGACAATGGTTTCACACTGTAGGCGTAACCATAAGGAAGTTAGCAATATGTTTGTATGTTTTGAATTCATCTTTGCTGTGACACTAAATTTAAAAAAATTCTCTTGGACCTTCATTTGTTCTCTGATATATATGTGGAGCTAAAATTACTGAGAGCTGTACATGTAACTGAAAGCAGAATTGGGCCATTTGAGTGTGCTGATGCAACCCTTATTCATGCAAATAAAGGCTATGTCTACATTAGAGACCTTGCAGAAGCATAGCTGTACCATGCAGCTGTGCCGCTGTAATATCTCTTATGTAGCTGCTCTATGCCAATGGGAGAGAGCGCTCCCATTGACATATTAAACCATTCCCAATGAGCGGTGGTAGCTATGTCTGCAGGAGAGGCTCTCCTGCTGACATAGCGCTGTGAATGCTACCGCTTATGCTGGTGAAAGTTATGTTGCTCAGGGCATGGTTTTTTCACGCCCCCGAGTGACATAAATTTTGCCGACATAAGTGGTAGTGTAGACATGGCCTTTGTCCTTGACGCCAATGGAAGTACCCATGTATGTAACTATTTGGGTGAGGAAGATTTGACAGATCAAACCCTTACTGAGCATATACCTTATGCAAAGATATCTAAAACTGTCAGCTAATAAAAAAATAAACCTAGTCACAACTGTAAGGATCTAGTAGAGGGATTCCATGAGAAAAAAATTCTGTTAGACAACATAGGTGTTGTTTTTTGGTTTTGGTTTTTTTTTTTCTTTTTGAGAAACAATGTCATAGCAAAAAAGAATAGGAGCTTGTGACATCTTAGAGACTAACATTTATTGTAGCATAAGCTTTGTCCTTGAATTTCAGGATTAGTCAAATCACAGTTCCCATTTTCCAGGGCTCTAATTACAGAAATGTGACTATCTTGCTCTGTGGCATTGTGATCATTTTCATTCTAGCAAAAAAAAAAATTAGGCACTTTTTTTCTACCCATATAGCTCTTGGTTAAATTTTTCATTTTAAGAAAAAAAAATAGAAATGCAGTATAGGCTTTCCATAAACTGAATTCAACAGCACCAAACAAAGAGCAAGAAAAAGACTAGAGAAAAGGTCATTTAAAAATAATTACAACTCAGCTTGTCACCACATAACCACTGTGATATCACAAAATCTCTCTTCCCACTCTAGGTCCTTTTAGCAAAGAAACACAAAGTGGGGCAGGATGGTTGAAGTCCTGATGGGATTATAAACCAAAAGCAGTGAGTATACCAGTGCTGGAAGGCTACATAAAGACTCTGGCTTCTTGAGTAAAAATGGAAGAACTGAATGATTGCAAATATACTTCTCAATAAATTGTACAATCTTATACAACACTAGGCAAAGAATAACCTGGTAATTATGAACTTCATATAAACAGTTATGCATACAGCTCCTTCAAATCCCTTCTCAACATTCACTTCTGCTGTAATGCCTCTAAATAAATCAACCAAGTAATGGCTAGGCTGAGGGGCAGATGGAGGTAACTGACTCATTTTATTTATAATTTTTTAAAATGCGAACGTATATATGTGTAAACATGCATGTATTTGATTATACGTATCTCTCTCCTACACCATCCTTCATATATGTCTTATCTTACTTAGACTGTAAGCTCTTTTGGACTCAGAACACACTTCTGCACATGTTTAGAGACTAACCTTGACTGTGGTACCTTGTCACTACTGCAATGTAAATATTAAAAAGTACTCACATCTTAAACTGGACGTGTGCAAAGAGAGAGGGAATTCATATTAGAAAAAGCGTTAATCCTTTTGTTTATGAATGGATTTTCTCTTCTTTTTGTTGAAAAAGCTATCATTTTCTTTTATTCAGAAATGGAATCTCCAGCCATATAGATTAAAAAAAGTTTAGGAACAAAGTGACTTTCCCTAAATACTGGTAGCCCTAATATTTTGGAACTTCTTACATACAGCTTGTAGCTTTGTGACCAAAAGACTGCACATATGGTAGTGGTGGATGCAGAATACACACAGTTAAAATTCTAACAACTTTAAAAGATTGATTTGTAATTTCAACAAGTATTTCATTACAAGCTGCTTTGTTTTTACATTTGCTAAAACATACGGTGAATTTAAAAGCTAACGTATTTCTAGGTCTTTACAATAACCTTACCAGTGGAATCCTGAAATTTCCCTAGACCTGCTGTGAAGATGTACACTGGGGGAGTATCACCAAGGATATCAGTGGAGACTGAGCTGGAGCAAAGTAATGCTCCAAGTTACAACCTTGGCAGATATCCCACTTGGATATGAGTTTCTCATATTTTTCTTACAAGGTTTAGTGATAGTCAAAATCACGTTCCTCATCCATGTCTTCTTAGCCAAACCTCCACTGCACCAGATCTGTACATGAGGCATTAAATAACTGGTGATCAACTGCCTCAAAAGTGTTATTTCATGTAGCAAGAAACAGAGTCTCCTTTCTCTCAGAGCAGCCAATAAATGCTAACACTAAATTCCAAGGGCTGTCACACTCATACAAAAGAGTGAGAAGATTTTCACTTTTAGCAGGTATATATTCTGTATAATGAGGTAAAACCAGTGGTGTAAGTATGGTGGTATGTTCTGGTAAACCGTACCAGTAAGATATTTATAGCCCATATGCCATACTGGAAAGACACAGGAGGAGCCCTCCCCACGCCCTTCCGCGCAGCTGAATCTCGAGTCCTCCTGCCTAGGGTCTGTATAGCAGAAGTCTCCAACACAGCATGAGAACAGAGTTCTCTCCTCCCCCGCTCCAGTAACGTGGGATGGATGTGGGGAAGGGACGGGGAGAGAGTGGCGGTCCCGGGCTGGGGGCTTGGAGAAGTCACGTGGGGGGTGATGTGGGGAGGTCACACGTGCCTTCTCCCTTTGTGTACCTCTCATGAGTGCAGTGTACCAGCAGGAAATGATTTCTACTTGCACCACTGGGTAAAACTACCTGGTGTTAGCCCATGGTTATATATTCAAAATGTGTTAAGATAAAACTATGGTTCAACCAACATTCACTCAAAACTCAAAGATGTAGCAACACATGCACTGCAAGTACAAAAATTAGAATAGATTTTGTAAAAAATAAAATATAACGTAACCTCACACTTTTTATATAAAAGAGTTTATATTAATGTTAGTTATGTATGATAGGCCTCGACAACCTCAGATTCAACATACAGCAATATTATCCTGGCATATAAGTCACTAAAACCTGAGATGTACTGTTTTTACAAATGTAAGTGTCTCAGAATTTTTACTGACAAATTTCAGGTCATGAGTAATGAGAATTTTAAAGGTTACCACTCTCTGCTTAGTTATACTGTAACTCATAAGGGTGTTAAGAGTTTTGTTTATGATCCAGTTTTAACTATTTTGTTGACCAAACTACAAGCAGAAAGCTTCAAAAAACTAAAAAAAGTATTTTCTACTATTTAAAAATGCAGAAAAGAGCTGCTATATTAATCTTGGCAGACAAGGCTTTAAAGACTCAAAAGCTATTTTAATAATTTATACTTTAAGAGGATTGACAGGACTGAGGTGCAAGAAAAAAATGTTTTTATTTGCAAAACATCAGGTCTGACCTTGGTTACTGATGTGATAAACTATTGAAAATCGGTAGTGTCTTTGCATATTTAAGTTACAAAACAGACAATCTTAGAAGAACAAGTTAAAAACAATTTAGAATATCAAAATGCGTTTAGGACTAGGCTTTGTCTGGACCTTGCATAGGTGGTCTAGGAAAGAGTACAATTACTCCTCCTCTATTTCACCCCTTGCAAAGGTCAGAAACAACTGCAGAGAGTACTCTGCCAGCACCACTGCAGTGCTAACCATTCAAAATGTACTAGTAGTTCAACTCCTTTCATTGAATTCCCTCTTTCTCTTGCTCTCCTCTTAGACTTTACAGTATTAGAAAGAGAGAAAGTCCCCCAGAATATATTGTATGTCTGTATTATATTAAGCTCAACGGTCCATCCAACAGCATACAGCCAGTTCCCAAACACTGTTGTGCGCCTAGATAAGTAGAGAAAACTGGTTTGGAGAGCAGGGACTATGGCATGAATTAGAGAAAGACCAGACTGTTAACATAAGGCATTCTTAATCTGTCCCACCACCTTGTAATTAGGTCAGATACTCTTAGGGTGACCAGATGAGAGACATGAAATATCGGGGGGGGGGGGGCGGGAAGGGGTGCCAGCAGAGCAACAAAAAAAACAACAAAAAAACCCCACAAACACCAAGAGCCAGTTGCGGAGGAGAAAACAAAAACGAGAGCCACCAGAGCATACGAAAAATTGGTAGGGGCTGAGCATCCACCGGTAGCTCCATGCCCCGCCCCCCTACACCAGCTCACCTTCGCTCTGCCTCCATCTTCCCTGAGCTGGCTGCCAAGTCCTGCTTCTCCCCCCTACCTCCAGCGCTTGTGCAGCCATGCAGCTGATTAGTGCAAACCTGGGAGGGAGGGGTGAGAAGGAGGAATGCAGCGTACTTGGGGAAGAGGCAGGGCCAGGGAGGGGATTTGGGGAGGGATCCAATGGGGGGAGGGGCGGATTTGGGGTGGAGTTGGGGCAAGAGGGCATGAGCTTCCTCTGCCTGCGCGCTGGAGGGCAAAATATTGGGACAATTTGCGTCCCAACCGAACATCAGTCAGGATACGGGACAAACAAGTAAATATCGGGACAGTCCCTCAGGATGTCTGGTTACCATCTCCAGACCTGAGGAAAAGCTCTGTGAAGCTCGAAAGCTTGTCAAATCCACCAACAGAAGTTGGTCCAATGAAAGATATTACCTCATCTACCTTGCCTCGCTCATATGCGGGGACCAACGTGGCTACAACAACATTGCAAGGAACTGGGGAGACTTATCTGGGTAAGTAAGCTGATTGAGATGCAAGGATCTAATAAGCATGTCTATGAGGGACAAAAAAAGACCTGGTATCTGGACAGCAAAAGAGGCTGCCAGTCTGACCAGATGGGTTACAGAAGAGTTTGCTTTTCTCTCTCCTCTGTAACTAAACTGATAAAGCCCGGTCTCAAATAGCTTAAAGAGAAGTGTAAATTGAGATGTGCTGAAGAAATAGTTCTTCTCTTAAATTCATTTTCTCTTTTTTTAATAAATCTTGTTTTTATTAAGATTTCTGTTAAGTAATTTCATACAGATGTCACCAAAGAGATTCCTTTGTGTGTTTATGATGGCTCACTTGCTATGGAGTTAGATAAAAGAGGCCATTAGAGGGAAAACAGGAAAATCAAAACAATGGGAAAACTGTTAATTGTGGAATATCCACTACTGGCTCTATCCAGGTTAAAATGGTTTGCTAATCCTGGGCTTAAAGTAGGAACTAAACCATTATAGGACCCTGAGCCTAAAAAAGGAAGGGCTGGGGGATTGAGTGAATTGAGATAGGTGACCATGGAGTGTCAGTGAGGGCTGACACAGATGCAGAAGTCACTCAGACTGATCGAAAGTCAGGGTCTGCAGCAAGTAGGCTGTAACTTGGTTCCCTAGAGAATGGGGGCCAGCAAGTCTAAGTCATGTCCTGGCTTGAAGGGAATGCCAAGCATAGGCAAGACGGTATGTACATAGGCCTCATTTTACATCAATTTCTGATTGTTGTGCATCTTTTGGCAAAAAAAAAAAATCATACTTTGTTTTGAAGAAACTACATGTGTCACTGTATACTATTAAAGGCTCCCAAAGGGAAACCCTTCCAGGTGCTAAACCAGGAAGGTACCAAGACTAGCAACACAGAATATCCCACAGACTCAGTCAAAGGGTGGTTGGATTACAGGATCCCAACCCAAAGAGAAGTGGAGGCACAGGCCTGTCATTTGAAATGGGTGCACTGGGAAGACTGCAAAATGATCTTGAAAGGCACAGCCTACCTAGGGACAACGATGCTAACTTCTAAAACTACAGACATCTGTGGTGCATGTCTAATATTGGAGAAAAACTTGGCAAGCCAATAAATTCTTCATTATGACCACTGAAAAATTTATCAATGAACCCCAGTTTAATCTGATTTCTGAAAGCAGCAGCACGATATACAGTGGTCTAACAAATGTAAGGGTATTTTAAAAGAAATCACATTTGTACATTCCCACGAGTGCAGCATGAAAACCTCAAGTCAGATGATTCTAAGAGGGAGAGAGAAAGACTGTGGAGAAGCCTTTAAGACGAACTACAATGTTTTCTGGAAAAACACTGCAAGGTTAGTATGATCAGCAGAATTGCTAAATAAACATTAGCCGTCACTTAACACATTTTAGAAACTGTATTACCTTTCCCTTTTTTTCTTTAAAGATCCTTGATGTTGCGGCTCATTGACCAATGACTTCCCCCTCCACAAAGATGTCCCAGCATGTTCTGAGAGTTGGTGACGTTAGTACCACCACTAGAGCATGGAGTCTGCCTATGGGGATAATCCAAGTCAGCTTTATTGCAATATTGAATGGTTCTCTGAGGTTTTCTTTTTATTGTTCTTATTTTACATCCTATCTTTATACTGACAAGCTATACAAGAGGTGGAGAGTACCACCAGACTCTGCTACGGGATGAATCTTCGGGGAATACTGCTCCCAGCTCGAAGCTCCTTTGCAAATATCAATAACTTCAAGACATTCACAGGCAAACCCTTATTCTGAGGCGGTAGGTGGTGTTGTGGAAAGGCATGAAGGCTAGAACCATCCTCCAGAGATAGCAGGATAGCAGGATCTTTAAGGAAGACCATTATATGGGATTCATAAAAGAAAATCATGGTACTATGCTAAAGACAGTACTTGGATTCTCTATGTATTTTGGGGACCAAGTAGTATGGCCATGTTCTCAGTTCTATTACAATAAAGTCCCACCAAAAAAAATAGTAATTTTATGACTGTAGAGACCAGCTGCATTTTATTTATAAATACTGATGTTCTGAACAAATCTAAATTTAAGCTTATTTTTGAGGGACTACGTTTTGGTGGAAGAACATCAATACTAGTATGTAAGTTAGCCGTATAATGTGCAAGTAGCACTGCTGAAAGCATAACAGAAGCTATGTTGTGCTGTTGCACAGAAGAACCGATAACAATAAAAAGAAAACCTTAGAAATACACAAAAAATATTGAACAAAAGCTGTCTTACTTTTATAGAAAGGCAAACTCCAGGCTCTCTAGTGGTACTGATGTTACCAGTCCCATGCATATTGGGACGTCTTGTAGAACAGGAAGTCTAATCGTGGATCTATTAAAGAAAATAGAACAATAAAATTTAATAGTTTGTTGAAATGCCTACTAATTATGCTTAGTATTAGCACTACTGCTAAATAAGATTAGAACATTTTTTCTTTTTTCAAGGAAATAGTTATAGGTCACCATTTAACAAAATTTGGTTGCCCTAAAACGTTTGACATTATCAGATGCAAAATAAAACAAAATGAAGTATCTATAAAAAAGGCACAATAAACACATTTTCTTTTCCTCTCTCAGCACACTAGCTTTGAATATTTGGGCATGCACGTTAAATTCGTAGAATTATGGCAAATTTTCTAATCTGAAAATTTTTAAATCAAATTAACTCAATGAGATAATTACCCTTTTACTTCAACTGACAGATCTGTGCATTCCCTAACAGTGATATGAAACTACAGACATTTCAAACGCTAAATTCATATATACGTCCACCGCAGTCTATGTCATGTCTCTACAAATGATATATTAAGGATCCTTTATGGGAGCTGGAAAAGGTTCACAGACTTGGCATGCAAACAATCTTTCAAATCAAATGATACGATACCTAATACAAAACCTCTTGCTTAAAAGAGGCAGCTGGGATCAGAGAATTTCACTCATGGGATCAGGACTGCCCATGTTGTTAGGACAATACATGACTCCATAAGGCTATGCTTGAGGAGGACTAACATTTCATAGGAACATTATGCAAATGTTAAAACTACCTCCAAAACAGTCAAGGGTAATTTCCACAGATATGCGGGGGAGGGGAGGGTCATGACAGAAAGATGCTGGTAGATAAACTGATATGGAAAGGAACATTTCAGTTTGAAGGCAAATTAGTTCAAGAATAAAGAAGTCCAATGGTAAAAACAACAAAATCTTTTCAGTGTGATGGAAGAAAGCAGAAGCAAAAAGTAATACACATAGTTATCTGATGGTCAATCCCATGGCTTAAAACATGAGAACACCAACAACTATAATCTAACCAGATATAAAAGCCATTAACAGTAAACCAAACACAGACATAAGTATACTTTTACATTAGCACTGTTCCGTCTCTAAAAGAGTATCATCAGTAGTACAAGTATCTTATTCAAACACAAATGTAACTGTTGATAAACAGGCAGACAAAAAAGTGATGACAGAATGCCTATATTTATTATTTATTAAACTAATAACAAATGCTCAGAGAAAATAAGACAGAAGGCTCTAAAACCTATTGGAATGCTCTTCATGGAACAAGGCCAAGCAGATTTTCTAGGCAGTTCTAACACAATATCAAATGCCCTCTAGAGCATTCAGATTATTTGTTTAAAACATACACACATACACACAGCTGTTTTCCTCTATGAGGCCATTACTATGTGCCTCCAGAATGTAGAGTCCTAGATAAGCTTTTAGTTCTAAGATTTTTCTGTGTGTTGTATCATGCATTCATGCAGCAGGCACAAGAACCAAGAATGTGTTTATGAAGAATACTCATTTAGGCAGAAGAACAGTCAATATTCTGGCAGACAGAACTTAGGGTATGTCTACACAACGAAATTAGGTCGACTTTATAGAAGTCGGTTTTTTAGAAATCGTTTTATACAGTTGATTGTGCATGTCCCCGGACAAAATGCTCTAAGTGCATTAAGTCGGCAGACTGCATCCACAGTACCGAGGCTAGCGTCAACTTCCAGAGCATTGAACTGTGCGTAGCTGTTGGTAGCCATCCCACAGTTCCCGCAGACTCTGCTGCTCATTGGAATTCTGAGTTGAGATCCCAATGCCTGATGGGGCAAAAACAGTGTCATGGGTGGTTGTGAGTACATGTCGTCAGGTCCCTCTCTCCGTCCCTCCCTCCCTCCGTGAAAACAATGGCAGACAATCATTTTGCGCCTTTTTTCCTGGGTTACCTGAGCAGACACCCTACCATGGCAAGCATGGAGCCCGCTCAGCTCACCGTCACTGTACATCTCCTGGGTGCTGGCAGACGTGGGACTGCATTGCTACACAGCAGCAGCTCAGTGCCTTTTGGCAGCAGACCATGCATTACGATTGGTAGCCATCGTCGTCATATTTCTGGGTGCTCTTTTAGCCAACCTCAGTGAGATTGGTCGGGGGGCCTGGGCATTCATGGGAGTGACTCAGCCAGGTCATTCCCATCTTCTGCCGAGCGCCCATGAGATGATGATGGCTTGCAGCCGTACTGCACTGTCTGCTGCCAGCCTAAGATGCAAAAGATAGATGGATCAAAACAAGAAATTGACCTGATTTGTTTTGTGAAATCAATGGCCTGCTAAACCCAGGGTTTTGTGTTCAATTCTTTAGGGGTCCATTCTGTGTGACAGTTGTTTGTGTTTCTCCTTGATGCAAAGCCACCCCTTTCGTTGATTTTAATTCCCTGTAAACCATGTCATCAGTCGGTCCTCCCTCTGTCAGAACAATGGCAGACAATTGTTTCATGCCTTTTTTCAGCACAGAACCAAACGCTGCAAAAGCAAAACCAGGCGAGGAGGCGATGGCAATGCAGTGACAAGAGTGATGGAGACATAGACATGGACATAGATTTCTCACAAAGTACGGGCCGGGCAATGTGCCCCAGCAATGTGCACATCATGCTGATGAGCTCTGCATGGTCATGTATGCTGATCAGCTCGCCACGCTGGCCAAACAGGAAATGAAATTCAAAAGTTTGTGGGCCTTTTCCTGTCTACCTGGCCAGTGCATCTGAGTTGAGAGCGCTGTCCAGAGTGGTCACAATGGAGCACTCTGGGATAGCTTCTGGAAGCCAATACCATCGAATTGCATCCACACTACCCCAAATTCGACCCGGCAAAGCCAATTTCAGCGCTAATCCCCTCGTCGGAGGTGGAGTAAAGAAATTGATTTAAAGAGCCCTGTAAGTCGAAAAAAAGGGCTTTGTCACATGGACGGGTCCAGGCTTAAATCAAGGTAACGCTGCTAAATTCGACTTAAAATCATAGTGTAGACCAGGCCTTAGAGAAGAGTACAAGGAGAGTAAGAACAGGGTATATCTAAATTGTGTTGAACCTAATCCTTGCAATTTTAATATTGACAAACAATGGCTTTCAAAGTATCATACAAAGCTGCCCTGCAGACAATATGTTTAGGAATAACCTTCGGCCTTCCACTATCTAGGCCATTAGAACTTGGACACATTAAAGAGATGCATTTTCAGATTTCTTGAAGGATATGTTTCCCTGCCAAGAGATTTATTTAGAATAAGAAAAGTGCTACAATACTCATATTAATAGGAAAAATTAGGTACCTCGTGTCTTGTCAAGTGAGAGTTTTCTTTACATAAAACAGTCTCTGACAACAAGGAGATATAAATATTTGATCATTGATCAACAGACAAATCTTTAAGAAAAATTCATTTCATAACTCAAAATTAACAATAACTTTGAATGAATGGGAGATGAAAATTAGTCATGACTCTTCCTACGAATGAAAAGCTATCATCTTTAATAAATATTTAAATAAAATGGATAGTTACTCTGAATTAGATATAGCTGATAGTAGATTTTACTTCCATCTCCACCTATAACCAAATATATACGTATTTTTAAGTACTTCACACTTTGAATGGTTCTGGTTAGCCAACTGCCCTATACGGAGAGAGAGAGAGCAAGAGCAAGAATAGCATAAGTCAAAGAACAGTATTTCAGGCTTATGTTTCATTATTCTTGCTGTAACTGAGTTATTACATGGCCATGTCACTCTAACCTATGACATTCTGGAGTAGTCAAAGTAAGAGCAAGATATAAACTGTGGTGTCGTTTGGTTGGGTTGTAAATAGAAAGGGAAGTCAGGTGGAGTCAAGACTGAGCTGTGGGAATTTGTGTTTTCTTACAAATCCTAAGATTACCGGGAGATTGCATTTTGGTGACCTGGAACCCCAAAAGAGGGCTTTTTGAAGGCCAAATAATGTTCTAGGGCTCATCATTTCTACAGAGACAGGTACAGAGATATTCTCCTAAATAGTTTTCCAAGAAAGGAGGTGTGTGAGAAAAGGAGGGGACTAGAGTTTTATCCCATTGTCCCATTTAATGGGCTAATGTTAAGAAAAGGAAAATTTAGGATGACTATCAGGATTTCCATAGAAAATGAGATGGTTCCACCCAAAAACAGTAGGTGATGGGAACCAATTACTAACAATATTTATCATTAGGCCACCTGACACACTACAAAATGAACAACGGAGAATGATCTTGCATTGGCAAGAAAATCGACTAGTTGCCTCACCAGGCTTTTTCCCCCATGTACAGCTTTTACAATCCTTCAAGTTTCCTTGAAGGCCCACTATAGTTGTGCAAAGAGTAAGGTTAACGCCTCTGTTGTTTAGACATTGTTATGGTCATATATTTTGTATGACTTCTCATTTACCTTTCATGCTTCCTACTATGTATGCAGTTCTTCTTTTGTTACTATGTATTAACAGTGATCGTGGATGTTCTTTGCTTCTTTCTCTTCTTGTACCTTTTCCCTTTTTTCTTAGTTTCAGTTGTCAATGTATATAAAAAAATTCTTCTTTTGTTTCACCCTTTACTTGGGTCCTGTTACTTTTCATTTAAATGCAATATAAAATAAACTACAGCCTAATTTTTATATGCCTCACAATCAAGCAGCAATTATACATAAGATGAATCAAGGGGATTCTACTTTTATCAAAACTGCTATTAAGCAAAAAGAATAAACTCACTCTTACAATAATCCTCTTAGGAGCCGTGATACATTATGTGTATTGTGGTGCTGCCAGTTTATTGCACAACAGAAACTCAATTCAAAGAATGTCCACGTAACAGCTACTATTTAAAAGCTAATAAAGCTAAGAGATAGTCCCTATCCACCAAAAAATAATCAAAGAACAACTAAAAAATGGAAGAAAAAAAAACAAACACAAATGATCCAACTTTATTTTTCTGTGTTTTCTCCCAAATGAAAACTAGGAACTGTCATTATTATTTATTGGGAAAGTGCAGCCATGGCATGGGGCTAATCAAATTTTCTCAGCTCATCAAGGCAACACTATCCAGGTGTGCTAATGGAGCAAGCATAAGGATCTTTCAAATAAAAATATACAGCACCAGCAAGCACAAGAAAAATTGTAGCCTTTCAAAAAAGAGACGGCAGACTGTTGTGTGTGCCATTGTGTTGTGCTGCCATGCAGCAGAATCAAGTTTTAAGCTTGATGATCCTGGGTAGAGCGGCGACAAAATACATTGCCCAGTGCAAAAACATTCATTCTTGATTTTGAATCAAGACAGAGGTTGAATCAATCAAAATCCTTGCCTTCATAGATGAACAAATGGCAACAATTGCTAGTCAAAGATGACAAGACACAAAGGCACACAGAGAAGGAAGTAATTTAGGCAATGAAGTAATTTCTTTGTATTAATGCATCTTTCAGCTATTTCTTATATTTAGAAGGATTGATAATATTTATATTTAAAATAAAACTATGGACTATAATGTTGCCAAGTTACTGTAGAGATAAGAATGTACAATATTTTAAGAAGAAATCTCTTTTACTATAACTTTGAGGCATTTGGCTGGTGGTAACTGCCAAAGACTGCATAGCATCTGCTCTCACTTTAGCAGTTTATATTCTGACTCGAGTGAATGGAAGCATAATCTCTGAAACAGCCTTTGGGGAACACTACTGAGTTTCTCCACAGAGCTCTTGCTCAGAGATGAGAGAGCAGGGATTAATATTACAGAAAACTTGAAAGAACCAGCTTCTGAGATAGGGAATGAATAGCAGTGTCCTGATACTGTACATACCACAGTTCTTTCTTTTACTGGAACATTAGAAAGATGCCCTTAATACTACAGTGATTATTAAATATGAAATGCTTTCAAGATAGAAAAAACATCTCAATTTTAAGCCATATTCAGATACATTAATGTAAGAAAAAAAGTGTATTTTACCTTGTTTGTCAATAGGCATAGTACAAAACCATAAGACAATAGTGGATCCAATTATCTGAGACTTTTCTTTTCCTAGTGTGTCTAAGAATGTGACAGTCTCCTTTGTTTAGCCCTTGTGTGCCTAGGCATACCAACACATGGTCAGACTGATTTTGTGATACTCATACAATCTCATTATTTTAAGTGCCCCGTAGCACAAACTACTGATTTTTGTGTGGTCCTGTGAGAGCAACAAAATCTGGCCACACACAGTGAAAACAAAGCTTTTAAAGCTTCAAACTCAGCTGCAGGAATTCTCTCCTCAAGAACCATGGATACTAAATAGTAGCCACTAGTGAACCCCAAAGCCACTTTCAAAACTACAAAAGACTATATAAAGCTCCAGAAACAGCAGCAAGAGCTCACTAGGAGCGACCACTCTCTTGGATTCACTGCTTTTGAGAAGCAAATCCCTGCAGCTGCTTTTAAAAGCTTTGAAAGTTTCATTTTCAATTATCAAAGCCAATAAAGTTTCAAAAAAAACAGCCACGGGGATTTGCTTCTCTGACGAGCAAACCCCAAAAGGCAAATGGTGAAGAGTGCTGTGTTCTGTGGCTCTTAAAGTATGTACAGAATCTTCTAAGCCTGACACTTCAAATTACAACTCCATGTTGGGCTACAATTGTTATACCCAGAAGAATTAATTAAGGCTTGCCTGGCAACTTTATTAGTGACTTTCCAGTTATTAAGTCTAATTTTCTTTGCCTTTTGTTTTGTTGCACCAGTATACAGTACAATTACAGCAGGCCTCACAATGGTGCTTCCAAAGACTTGCACTAAAAGCTTGTGGACTTCATAATCTCAGACAGCAACCACCAGATTCCCAAAATGTGCATTACTAGTTTCTTATAGTAACTTCATATGATGACATTATCATCAGGGCACTGGAATAAGATAATTGTGGACTACCATGGCATTTAGTTCCTCGCTACGGCCCCAGCACTGCAAAGGGACTACTTAAAGTGTGTAAAGCAAAGCACATGAAAATGTCTTTGTAAAATGAGGGCCTGTCAGAGTGTAAAAGTGTACAAGTGTAAAGTCAGAGTGTACATTTACGCTGAATTTTGGAAATATGAGACTACAGGTAAAAATTCCAAAGTCACCTAAGTAACATAAGAGCCTAAATCCCACTTTCAAAGGTGACCTGGGCATTGAAGAACCCAAGTCTCATTGAATGTCAATGGTATTTAAGATCCTAAATCACATTTAAAAATGGGACTTTGGAGGCTTTTAAAATTTTATCTTAAGTCAAAATAAATTTTTGTTTTCCTGACATTTTTAGATCTTATGTGGCCACCACATTTAACCTAGTTCAGAGTAACATAAAATAAATACTGAGCATAATTACTTGCTACTTTTTAAATGTCACTAATTGAGTGTTTACTTTTTAATTTGTTTTTTATTCTGAAAAGAACTGGTAACATTCAGGCCCAACTGTCAATAAAAAGATAATTTATTTTTTTCCATACCATAGCAAATAAAACCACCACAAAAATTTAAAATAGTTATAGACGTTAAAAATAGGATTAATACATTTTAAATCTTTTTTGTATGAAGAAAATACATCCAAGCAAACAACTTGTCTTCTGCAAACCATAGGAAGTGGAAAGCAGGAGATCTGGATTCTATTCTTGACTCATTCTTAGATATCTGCTGTGATCTAGGGCAAGTCACTTTACCTCTCTGTGCCTCATCTTGGTCATGTGCAACATCTGAATACTAATGCTTCCCCACTTCACAGGGACAATGGGAGGTTTATTTCCTTAATGTCTGCCAAGAGCTTGGAGATCTTCAAGTAGATTATAATACCAAAGTGTCATTTTGATACAGTTTGACACAGTCAAGATACTTTTGTAATGAAAAATGCTTGTAGAACCTTAATTATATCAATGCTGGATGCTACCATGTATTGTGACACTGACTAAACCTGAACAGCTTCCAAAGGCAATACTACCGAAAGCAAATGACATGCTTCTCACCCATTTCTAGTATTCGTTTATGTAAAGGGATAGCAGCAAGAAAGGGTTCATCTTTACAAGATTGTATCTGGGTTCCAACCAAGTCGGAGTTGGTTGCCATAATTCGTGCACTCTCTTCATTAAGGTTAACTCCAGCCATAGAGGCAACATCATTGATGTCATCGTCATCTCTATAACAAAAGCATAAACAAAAGATAATTTTGCATGCGATACAGTAACTTTCATAAATTAACTGCCTCCCTTAAAGGGAATAATCATGCAATGCTCCTGTTCAGAAGAGAGAAGTGGGGCCAGTTTACTGGCACAGCCACCTGGCTCTACCTTATCATGGAATATCCAAGATGCAGAAACAACTTAATGGAACATCTCTCTTTGACCACTCAACATCAGGCAATCTGCAAAAGAGTGGTGTGTGCAGCATGGACAGAAACACCCACAATTCTATATGGGCAGCTTTCCTTTGGCCAGAAGTTGATGAGAAACGCGATAGCAATGATAGCTATGTGGCCAGCTGACAAAGGTTAGTAGTGACCGCAGACCATAAGGCACTCACTTTCCCCCCCGTACAATGATGGCTTGGAAGTAGGGGGGTCAATCAATAACAGTAATAAAACAAAAAACCCACACACACTGAAACCAAAACACTGTATTATTTCAAATTGCTCAAGGTTCAAGAGATACCCTTATTAAAACTACAATTGAGAACAACAAATCTCACAAAAATGCTGAAAAAAAAAAAAGGAAACAAACCACATACCAAAATTTTTAGTGTAAAAACCTTAATACCTGTGATGGAACTGGCACCACTTCAGAGAAGCTAAAACTAGATCACATGAGACTGAAGATCCATTTCTGGCCAAGCTATATGAGCTTAGCTGAATATTGGACCATGTGAAGATAATCACAAACATGAACACATGGTTAGATAAACTGGTATGGAGAATAAGTGAATCTAGAACAAATAGGCTGGAGGCTCAAACCTCCAATTAGAGCTAAAACAAAGGTGCTTATGATACTACAAAGCTGGTTGTGTAGTTAATGAAAACAAAGCACTAACTTACAAAGATGCCATACAGGATACTAATAACAATCTGGAATGCAGTGAGGAAGAAAAAGACTTAGAGTCATTCTTACAGAAATGGCTCTGAACTATTGCATTTACACTCTGTACAACACCCTGTATATGTAGAACAAGCCCACAGAGTCTCTAACAAGCAAAATGCAAACACAATAAATGCTGACACCGTTATCGGTGTGTTCCCAAACCATTATGATAAACATGGGATTTTGCAAGCATCTTGCAGCAAAACTTACATTATGTCAACTTCTACACAGACATACAGCCAATGTCATCGCATTCACTTCAACCAGGACCTATGGTATACACATCTGTATAGAAAAATTTGGAAAGCTACAAGTACCTTTAGCATTTTCACATTTGCAGCCTGTGATTCCAGCATTTGGTCTCTGAGAGGCAGTTTCACCTCCATCAAATATTCATTCTAACATAAAAATAGAGAAAGTATTCTCCATTTCCAACAAAAGTTCATAATATGACACACAGGTAAACAAATTTTGTTCTTGAACCTTAAGAAGCCAAAAAAGTTTTACTGGTAATGACTTAAAAGCCCTAAGATTGACTCTCTCTATTCAGACAACTGGAATTTTTAAACTGGATAGTGAAAACAACTGCAAGGTTTGAAAAAAATATATGTATAAATAGATAAGGAACATTACATTTATATAAAAAGGTAAGTTAGAAGTATTACTATATTTGACTGAAATGTTTGTTGTGCGTCTTGATTAGCCATGTACTGAAATTTAATTGAACACTAACACCAAAGTAAACTGTGCAATGGTTTTAACATTGCCCTCTACAAATGCTATTTTGTACGATTACCATAGCTTTAACATTTATCACAAAATAATTGGCAGAATTTTCAAGACAAAACATAATTGTAAGTAACATCCCTTTCCCATTAACCTTTGGGAATGCTCATTTCTTCTTTCTTTAGTGTTCTATCCATGTTTCTCCTTCCACCTGCCTCACAATAGTAAGCACGAACTGAACTATTTACCTTACTATGCTTTAACAATAAGTAAAAATCTATTTTTTTACATTATTTGAGTCCTAACAGAGCCCCTGATAAACTTTCTTTCTTTAGGGTAGCTTTTGAAGATGCTGTAACAGCAAAACTCAAAAATGCTGAAGTTTTTAAATGTACAATTTACTGGAAAAAAGTAAAATCTACATGTGAATTTTGCAGTGAAAAAGTCTAAAGACACCAGTCTTAATAATACAGTCAAATAAACCTCACAACATACAGTAATTCATTTTACAAAAAATCTTTTACTTCACTTTATTGAACGTAGTGCTCGTGAAAGGTATGAGATACCCTAACGACTGAAAAAATCCCATTTATCCTCAAAACAGATATGGCCTGAGTAACAGCAGAGTAATGTTCCACAAACTCTATGCTCCATCAGTGTTCTTTAACCCTGCTCTGGTGGACACACTTCACCATTCACACTTGATCTTTGTTTTCTCTTCTGAAACAGTCAAATATAAAGACTGATGTGCACACTTTCCCACCGAGAAATGAACTGAAACTAGCAGCTCATTTCTTTGCCACTGGACTGCAGTTCAGTCTTTGGCTAGGAATCCACCATCAGACTATATTTGTCTCACTGAACTGCATAACACGGCAGGTTATACGACGGCAACACATACAACAGAATTGCCTTCTGAGTGTATGTGATTCCATTTGGCTTGATGCCCCGTGCACAAGCAGGGGGATAATGAAGTAAGATGTGCATGGTGGCGGCTGACACCAGAGTGCACAGATCAAGGGGATCCATCACCCTGCTGGCCATACAGCAAAATCATCCATGGCCCTGAAGAAAGGCTATGATCTCTGCTGCTGAAATGAAGCCCACTGGAGCACTCCATATCTTATAATCCTTATCAATCTATTGCCGCTGGTGAAAATCGCACAGGCAAAGGACAAGATTATTTTTTTCCTCGGGAGGGACAAGACTGTGGATGTGGAATCTTTTTGCGAGATGGTGCTCATTAGGATTTGAGGAAAGTGAGTCAAGGGCAAAAGCACAAAAAGAAATCTCCATACACTATCTGAGTAAAGGGTAGAGAACTTTATTCACTTATGAGACAGGTTTAAATCCCTAAACCATAGTCTAATAGTAACACTGGCTTTAAAATGGCAATGTAACTGGAAATTTATGTATAATGTCAGCATTATTATCTATGCCTGTGATCCATGAGAAAATTATTAACCCAAAACATCAATATAAATAGTTGAGGGAAAAGATAACCTATTTGCTGTAAAAATTTAAAAAGTACAACTATATATATTATACAAAGGGATCATCACCATAACTGATTACTTCTTGCACTAACATTCGACAATTATGTAAATATGCATAAATGGAACTCATATATATATTTGGACAAAACAGTTCTATCAAAGTCGATTTGAATCATGAACATGTGACAATTTTTACAGCCAGATCACAGACCCTACCAAGTACAGTATTACTCATCACTATTTCAATGCTAAACTATTTTCTCTTTACTAATTATCATGGTGATTCGTGCCCCCCCACCCCCGGGCTACCAAAAAGAAAAAAGAAAAAAAAAAAAGCAAAGCTCCTTAGATATAGTTATTGTAAAGCTACAAAAAAGAGGGGTGAGTCATTATTTTCTGTTTGTAAAAAACAATGTGGTCTTATCGCACCAATTTAAAAATAAATTCTTATTGCTCTTTCTAATGCCACCATGAGTCACTGTACTGCTGAAAACATTCACTGCCTTAAATCCTCTCTGTCAAGTTGCAGGGATGATGTATAAACATCACAAAAAAGTGGAATGCTAAGTTTACATTAAAAAGTTTATCCTTTATATTTATATTTAATCTTCTAGAGATGCACTCAACTCTTTCCCCTTCTTCTGCATGATACTTTTGCCACCTAATATTTTTTTTAAAAGTATACAAATTCTGAATAAAAGATTAGAGTCCATATATTATAAACAAAATAAAATAGGCATCAATTAGTGGCAATAAACTATTTTTTTTCTGGAGGGGTTCCAATGATATTATCTAGAGCATTTCAGTAGCACTAATAGTTTAATACATCAGGAGAACCTGTGGATAGAATAATTTTCTTGCATCTCACTTGCTAATTATTTATCAATAGTTGTGCAGAAAATAAAATATTACAGGAAAGGTAGAAAAAGCAAATTGTAATAGTAATTGGTGATTTGACTCTTCCAGTCTAACGGTAGTCTGTCATTCCTCCTCCCCCCCCATTCTTTTTTTTTATTTTGAAGAATTATAGAATGGAGGGTAGAGTGGTTTTGGATACTCTAAGAAGAAATGACAAAAAACTTGCAAACCTTGTTTCTCAACTGTTTCCTATAAAAGTCAACTTTTCACTCCAGATCATTAGGTTTTCAGTAGTAATTCTATGGAACAAAGATGCCATCCTGTGGTAGGTTAGATTGATAGTTACTATCTATTCCCCTATAGGTTCCTTTGCACATCACACTGTGCTCTAAAGGTACAACATAGCACAGTAGCTGATGATTCCCACTTTTGTTGTATTGTACAGTTCTTAGGGTATTGGAAGCAGCCTCACAATATTGTGTGTGTTATTTATTAGTGTAGGACTGGTTTTTCCCCTCAAGCTCATAATGTTGTCTACATCTTAACAGAGAGATGATCTCATGGACCATTTTCCCTCCCACATGTAATCACACAAACCACCTTTCCTCCATTCATGTAGGAAACACTGGTGCAATTATAGCATTGCTTACATGAAAAAATGAAATTAAGAAGGAAAGTAATATATATATGTAGTTGTCTTAATGTAATTTTAATGATTATGTGGAAACAGAGAGGAGAGCCAGTGTCATGTAGCCAGCCTCTTTGTGCATGATACAGTCTTTAAATACGTTATCACTTACACTTTTTCTCATACTTCTCAGCAGGATTTGAACCCAAAACCTTCAGATACATAGCACATACCTATTCCACTTGAACTGTGTGGAGTATATGCTGGTGGGAACAGGCTATAGTGTTACTCTCCATATGGACTAACTTGTAGTGGTGGACATGCCACATACTTTGCCAGTGAGTTACACATCTATTTTGGAGAAAGTACTAAAATATTGGTACTAGAACTGGAGTTACGACACATATTTACAACTTTCTATTTTGGAATGTGAAATAAATTGTACATGTATCTAGCTTGAAATAGCTCTTTGGAAAAGCAGAGAATCTGGAAGCCCTACATCAAAAGTTTTAAGTCATGTACAATTTTGAGTGTAAAATCATTGATGGCATCCATTTTAACTAACTGAACAGGACAAGACGCTTTGCAATTTGCAGCAGAATATTGATAGGTCCTAGGAGACTGATTCAATTACTTGACTATGCCAATATGCCACTACATCACCCAGTTTGGAGTGTCTTATTTCAATTATAAAATTGATCTTTTATTTCTAAAATATTAAATTAGAGAGAGTAAACAGAGTTTTGTTTTTACATATATTTTCCCTCCATATTATTTTAAATATTAAAAGATTTGTGACAATGTTGGAGGCCAACGGCTTTAGTTGGGGAAGGATTCAGATGTTGTGTCTTTGGCCATTCCAACGTAAGTCTAAACTAGCTTTTGATGAAGTCTACTTGTGAACGTGCAACTATTAACACTGACTTTCTTATTTTAAAGGTTCATGGACCAATGGCAGTACACCACAGGTGTTGGCCTCCAACATTAAAAGTGAGCTCAGAGTTTCAGGGGAATCTTATTCTCGCTTTATAGGCATAGGTTCCACAATACATTACTCTGGTAGCACCAGGAGTGGTGTAGATGAGGTTCAGAGGTCACATACAGCCAGCTCTGAAATATAGCTCAGAACAATATGGGGCCTTTGGAAAAGGGAGGTGAACCTAGATAACCACTATACCTATCTATCCCATCTCAAATAAAACAAATCTACATTGGCAGTATTCCCCATAGCCAGTCACAGCAGTTTCTTTGTTTTAAATCTGGCGGGTCTGTCTTCTATAATGAATGAGATCAGCCAGATGATGGCTTTTAATCACACTTTACTCGGGGCTGGATCACTGATTACCCTATTACAGTCCCAGTCCCTTAACATTCCTTTTTTTTAATTATTAAACGTACGTGAGGTGGATGGGAAAAGGAGTAAATCTGAAAATGGAATGGAGAGCTAAAAAACAAAAAAAATCTACCACCACATACTTTTGTGCAGTTCAAAAAACTGTAAAATAACTGTCTGTGAAAAAAATAGGAAGTTAAAATTCACCTAAAAGGCTAATGTGCGACCACAATCATCATCAGCAAATAAGATTTTTTAATCATTGCCCTATAATTTTAAATCAGAATGATTTCAGGTTTTCAAGATTCAAGTTTCAAGATTTAATTTACAGAGAAACAGGATGCACTGAACTTGTTTTAACTAGATTATATGGTTTTCAGAGAAGACTAAGTTTTCAAAATTCTGCCATGAAATGTAATCACTTCACGTTTGAAACAGACAAAACTACCAAAGTTATCTAAAAACTGAGATAAAAACCAAAAAAAGTTTGTGCAAAAATATTAATGGCCAGATTTATGAATACTTTATAAACTTCTCGTAGAACCTTAATCCTCAATTAGTCCTGTTGTACTCACTGGAACTATTTGTGGAGCAAGGTACCCATTGTGAGTAAAGTTACCATAATCCTGCTTTAAATTATTTTACATAAAGGAAAAAAGCAGGGTATACAATACCAACATCTCAAAATGTCTGAAATGGTGAAGAACATTTTTTAGAGATTAGGGCTGTCGATTAATCGCAGTTAACTAAAATAAATTAATTGCGCTGTTAAACAATAATAGAATACCATTTATTTAAATATTTTTGGATGTCTTCTACATTTTCAAATATATTGGTTTCAATTACGACACAGAATACAAAGTGTACAGTGCTCACTTTATATTTATTTTCTATTACAAATACTTGCACTGTAAAAAACCAAATAGTATTTTTCAACTCACCTAATAACAAATATTGTAATGCAATCTCTATCACAAAAGTGCAACTTACAAAGGCAGAATTATGTACAAAAATATAACTTCATTCAAAAGTAAAACAATGTAAAACTTTAAGGCCTTTCAAGTCCATTCAGTCCACAAGTCCACCTATTTCTTGTTCAGCCAATTGCTCAGACAAACAAGTTTTTTTTATATTTTCAGGAGACAATGCTGCCCGCTTCTTGTTTACAAAGTCACCTGAAAGTGAGAATGGGTGTTCACCATAGCACTGTTGTAGCCAGCATCGCAAGGTATTTATGTGCCAGATACACTAAAGATTCATATGTCTCTTCATGCATCAACCACCATTCCAGAGGACATGCGTCCATGCTGATGACAGATTCTGTTCGACAACTATCCAAAGCAGTGTGGACTGACGCATGTTCATTTTCATCATCTGAGTCAGATGCCACCAACAGAAGGCTGATTTTCTTTTTTGGTGGTTTGGGTTCTGCAGTTTCTGTATCAGAGTGTTGATCTTTTAAGACTTCTGAAAGCGTGCTCCACACCTCGTCCCTCTCAGATTTTGGACAGCACTTCAGATTTTTAAACCTTGGTTCGAGTGCTGCAGCTATTTTTAGAAATCTGATATTGGAATCTTCTTTGTGTTTTGTCAAATCTGCAGTGAAAGTATTCTTAAATCAAACAATATATGCTGGGTCGTCATCCGAGACTACCATAACACAAAATATATTACAGAATGTGGGTTAAACCATGGAGCAGGAGACATACTGTTCTCCTCCAAGGAGTTCAGTGAGAAATTTAATTTAACGCATTTTTTTTTAACAAGCATCATCAGCATGGAAGCATGTCCTCTGTAATAGCGGTTGAAGCATGAAGAGGCATATCAATGTTTAGCATAGCTGGCACGTAAATACCATGCAATGCCAGCTACAAACGTGCCATGCAAATACCTCTTTTCACTTTCAGGTGACAATGTAAATAAGAAGCAGTTAGCGTTATCTCCCATAAAGGAAACAAACTTGTTTCTCTTAGCAATTGTCTGAACAAGGAGTAGGACTGAGTGAACATATTGGCTCTAAAGTTTTACATTGTTTTGTTATGGAGTGCAATTATGTAACAACAACAAAAATCTACATTTGTAAATTGCACTTTCATGATAAAGAGATTGCAATACAGTACTTGTATGAGGTGAACTGAAAAATACTATTTCTTTTGTTTGTCATTTTTACAGTGCAAATATTTGAAATCAAAAGTAATATAAAATGAGCACTGTATACTTTGTATTCTGTGATGTAACTGAAATCAATATATTTGAAAATGTAGAAAAACATCCAAAATATTTAATAAATTTCAATTGGTATTCTATTGCTTAACTGTGCAATTAATCACAATTTTTTAACTTGATTAATTTTTTTGAATTAATCGTGTGAGTTAACTGCGATTGACAGCCCTAATTTAATTACAATATATCTATCCAATCAAGCGTTATTCTTTCCACTCAGACCTGTCCCTCAAATAATTATTTACAACATAATTCATGATAGCTTGGATATAGACAATGAATTCATCTGATTTGAAAACTGGATAAGGAACCATAGTCAATGAACAAACAGACGCATGTCAAGTTGTGATGGGGCGAGGAGTAGTGTGCCACAGAAATCAATGTTAAGTCGAGTCTTAATACAGTTATTCTCACAAATACTTGGTTAACTTAGGTTTGATATTGCTCTGGAATATTTCTTCACACCACAAACACCTAAGAGCCAGTAAAACAAAGTAAAGGCATACTTTCAGGCCCACCCTGCCATTATGATACTCAACCATTCAAAAACATTAATACTCTGTCTAACACACTAACTTTCAATTCAACAATATTATCCCTCCCAACATACATAAAGAAGAGAAAAAAAATCAGATTTTCAGAAAATTAATTCTGTACTCATAGAGTAAGTGCTGTAAATTTGGGGAGGTTACACTATATTATTCACTATGCTTATGCAAAGAAACAATGTAAACCATGCTCAATGTGCAAACGTAAATGCAATCTCAACTATGGAGTCACTATTGCATCTCCAAACACTTGTCATTAGAGTTAGCCATTTATCATCTCAATTTATAAATCCAACTATCAAAGAATTTAATATATACTTCCCAGGATTGTTGTATTGGCAGATTAGCATAGCACAGTGGTTCTCAAACTTTTGTACTGGTGCCCCTTTCACATAGCAAGCCTCTGAGTGAGATCCCCGAGCATAAATTAAAAACACTTTTTAATATATTTAACACCATTATAAATGCTGGAGGCAAAGCAGGGTTTGGGGTTGAGGCTGACAGCTCATGACCCCTCCATGTAATAACCTCATGACCCCCTGAGAGGTCCGAACACCCAGTTTGAGAACCCCGGTAGCAGATTAGATCACAATGGTGAGGCCCCTTGTGGATTTCCAGGAGACTTGTGTTTGTCTCTCCTCCCTGATTATGGAAAGCAATACTTGGGAAATACTATTATATTTTTGGTATTATAGTAGTGCCTGAAGGCCCCTAAACAAGATTGGCGCCTGCCTATGGCAATAATGTTCATCTTTAGGTATCATCACAGGTAACAAAACCATACACATGAAAGGGGTACTTCACATTTTTCCCTGACAAATTTTAGCCAGGATGAGTTTTTACCCCAAGATAAAACAATATATGAAGTTATGTGGGTTTTATTTTGGGGAAGTTAGGGGATTGACAACTGGGTTTATGAAGGGAAACTAGCTTCCATCTTAACTACAGAGCACTAACCATCACTCCACAATGCACCGTGAATCTAACTTTTACCATACTAATTATTGTCAATATTGAAGGCTAAGCTACCATTTGTGAAACCCTCAGTTCATATGTGCCTCGCACGTATAAATCCTTCACATTCACTTCAGTAAATAACATTTTATATTGGGAAAAATAGTTCAGCAAGATATGATAGACTTAGTGTTTACATGATAAAAAGAAAATGTCTAGAAAAATAAAGTTCACACGTCTATTACTAGTGACCAACCCTTTGCCCATAAGACTAAAAAACTAAAGTAAGTTATTTTAAAGAAAGAGTATGAAATAATGAAACAAAATTGCAATAATAAAGCACCGAGGGTAAAATGAATTTATACATAACACAACTATTTTTCAAAATTTTTGCTCTGCTTAGATGCCAGTTTGCCTTCTGGCTACAAACACATTCTTCACACACGCTGGGAATGTTGAGGAAAACTAGTCAGCATTCAGAGGATTAATACAGATTTCCAGCTCTGTGCCTTTAGGCTTAATAGTCAGACATCTATTTGTCCTCAGGAGAGGTTAGGGGTTGAAATGCAAATATGCAAACAACAGAATTCTTTGTTAAGATATCAAGAAAAAACTCGATCTCTACTACTGTTTAATAAATCCTTGCAATTTTGTGGATTTATTTAAATTCAGCATTGTGTCTTACTATTTTGAACAAGAAAACAATGCAAGAAAATAAACACATTCATTCTGACTAAAATTTATTCTCTAGAGGAAAAATGACATACACTCTTGACAGCTTATTTACCAAACTCACTAAAGATTTATTGATTTATCAATCAGTGCCTTGAGCATTTGCTTCTCCCCTAGGGAAAATTAACAATTCCAACTAATCTAATATATTCCACGTATAAACTAAGTGAATGAAAGAATCAATCCTGGCACAATTTACAACCTCCAGTAAAAAAAAAATGCTGTCCCTTTTGGTGTATGTAAAATTGAAAGCCATGCTAACGAAGAATAAATGCCTATGTTGCTTACTAATACAAAAAATATTTATTAAGACAGTACAATTGAACCCAACATACATTTTAAATCATTTAAATACTCAGTGGGAGGCAAGTGCATTGGAAAATAAAAAATTGAATGATTTTGCTTCTACATTAATACTAAGTACTACTGCTATTAGCTGCAATGCTGACATGCCTCAGAGCAGAGATATTTCACAACGTCCCACGAATTCTCTTTAACTCTACCTGTAAAAGTCTAAGCTCGTCAATTAATTACTGGTTTGATGAGGTCAGATCAAAGTAAGTATCCTAAAGGAAGAATGTGACAGTCTAAGAATACTTTCCCATTTTAGCAAATAAATAGGAAAAAAGGGCAATATTTTAAAAGGAATTAAAATGCACTTACATCCATTAAACAAAATTAAAATGAAGGTGGGAGGGAGATAAAAACAGCAAATATAACCTTAGCTTTCCACTACAAGTATTAAAAATGTTCAAAATACATAATGTACAATAATATTTATAGAAGTTTGAAGGGTATTCACAATAACAGGCATAACAGCTCAGTAAACCCTGCTACTGGGCTGAATTTCTGCAGCTCCTGACCACTACAGGAACTCAAAGAATGCCCCAAGTTGTGCCACGCAAACAAATCACATCAACAGCAAATAAGGCAATGAAGTTTCTCTCATCAGTTCAAAAGAACAGAGTTTTCCCTAGGCTTCATACCTGCAGCTGGTCTGCACAAGCCTATCCACATACAGTATGTCTTGCTGTCACAGTTAGGATCATCTCAACAAGGTACATTTCATATGAGTGTTAAAATCTGATTAATAAAAATAACAGTATTGCACACTTATGAAAACCTCATCTATATAGCTTCCTTTACTAAAAAAAAAAATCATATTCACAAAACTGATTTGTAAGGTTTATTAAATATTTTTTAAAATCTGCATTGGGGGAAAAACTCTGGCATCTTTCCTTTTTTAAAAAGAAGTTGAACTAAATAAGCAGATTGCCATCCAATCAAAGTGCATGGGAAATCTAGGAATTATTATAAAATACTGCCCTCTGGTGTTAAGCCCATTTTAAATTGTGTGTGTGAGGAAGGGGGTTGTTGTTTTTTGTTTTTACCTGAAAGATCCACCTCCAGGGTCATTCAGCTTGTTTTTCTGATTTGCAGAGACCTGAACACCAAAGCCCCCAGGACTTTGGCTGGCTTGTATTGTTGGTGCCTTCCCTACTGTGCCTGAAAAACACCAAGCAATGTTATTATGAGCCGTCTTAGACAATTTACATCAAAGAACCTTCTGTCCAGGAACTAAATTTAACTGTCTCTAAATTGCAAACAAAAGCAAGTTGTTATTTTTAAAGGTTCCATTACTGAAGAAGAGAGAACAATTTAATAAATAAAGATGAATATTAACTTTTTTTCAACATTTACTTGTGAAAAAATTAAAGATTCTAACACTGCAAACTATTATTCATAGCTGACTAATTAATATATTTATTATATTATTAATATAATGGCAATAAATATGTTTGCAACTACCAGTAAGCTACTCTTCTACATAATCTGCACAGAATAAGCAAACAGGAACTGAAATAATTTATTTTAAAGGATAAGCGAGAGGTACCATCTAAGAGTTTTGGTAAAAATCATGTTTAAAGATATTCAATAATACTGTAGTATTTTGTCTTTGAAAAGTAAAATATATTTTCTTTTTTCCTATATAATGGTTTACTTTCTTACAATGAACAACCACACATTTTCAAAGTTAAAAAAACAATCTGAGTTACTGTTTTACACAGTACATAAAAATATGTAAAATTTGAAATAAAATCCTATTTAAAGCCCTACACTTTTCTCATTTAAAAAATATTTTGTAAGCAGTTCACTTCTGTATCTATACTATGAAAAAATACTTTCAAATACATGGTTATATCAATCAAAGTAAAGATTTTCAAATGGGCCTAGGTGCACGCAGTTCCCCATTGAAAGTTAACAGGAATTGGTCATCTAATTCCCATCAGTGTTTTAGAAAATTCCAACCAAAACATATAACAATTTTCTGTTACTAATTAGCAATAAAAATTACCACAAAGCAATAGAGCTCTGGATGATCAATGCAAGGAAACATTATACCAGGGCTTGAATTAAAAAGTTTTGATCAAGTGGAATTTTTACATTTTTAAGTGATACTTTAGTTTACTGCTTATATACTTTATTAGTCACATCTATTCGGGCTATAGGTAGTCTGATTCTCTTTATCGTTCTTCAGTGCAAGCCCTTTTTAGGCATGTATAAGATATTAAAAATTAAGGTCTTCTGAATTGATAAATTCTTCCCTTTTCATGCTTACAAATCTCAATTACTATTAATGAGTTACATACACATGTAAAGAAGACCTTGAGACACCTTCAAAATTATCTGAAAGACCTTCTTGCAGTAGTCTTATGACTCATTTATTATCTGCAAGTGGGCATGCTTTCATGAATTTTTGTGATTTATATTATTTTTTTGTTTCATAAGCCCTAAAAACTAAAGCATGATTAGCTGAACTAATAAATTATTTAACAACGTATGCTTTTCTGTAACAAAAGGGTTTGCCTTGACTGAGGACAGCATTTTTTTTTTAATTCTAAGATCTTTGTTCAACTTCAGTCTGAGCTCTCAAGACAAAATTTATTTGACGGTTTTTGTTCAATCCCTCAGTCTACTGTGTATTACAGAAACCTCTGTATGAAGCCTCAATCTTGGAAAATCCACAGTAAGATTTAGGCCATCAGTTTCTAGACCCAGGGAATGAACATGTACTGTGACGTACTGAAGATCCATGAGATGACACAAATAGCATCAATCCTTTAGCTGGTCAACTCATGTATCTATTTCAAGTAAACTAATTAGAACACTTTTTATTGAGTGAACTGGAAAGCATGGGATAATGAATGAAATAGAAGAAAAATTAACATAGGTCAGCATGTGCTATTTCTGTTTTGGAGACTCAAAGGGGCATTAATAATAAAAAAGCTGCAATGGCGCTGGCAAGGTCTAATAGATTTAGTGTATAGTGTTAAAAATAAAGTAATGAAATAGTAGTAATGTTCATCCAGAATTAATTAGCATCAATAGTTTGATTTTTCAATGGATGCTAAACTTTGATCCAAGAATATTACAAGAAAGTACAGCAATGCAGTAGTCAATCCTTTAGTTTCCTGAAAGCAACCTAAACATATACAAACTGTCATATCTAAACTGTATATAGAGAATTAAATTCCACTTGCCTTCACCCTATGAATATGAATTTTCTCAGCTGGATCTGACAGAATGTAATTAAGTATGAGGTTTTAAATCTGGGATGATGTATACCTCCTTTTCTATTTTTAACAGCTACTGTATGTATATAAGCAACAATTTCCTAGGTTGCATACTTTGTTGTTGCAAGGCCCAAAGCAAAGATAGAAACCTTGATAATGATCTCTTTGTTTATTAAGGCAGCCCAACACAATTTGCAGTAACATTTGTAAATTAAAATCAGCTGTTGGACTGGATACCTCAAGAGACTGATAATGACATACTGAGTCTTTCACCATTAGGTCACAGGTTTAAGTATAGGCAGCAGGGTTTGGAGGAATGAGCCTGAGATTAGCTGTCAGTAGGTGCCTAGTTCTAATCCTGGCTCTGCCAACGATTCACTGTGTGGCCTTTGCCAAGCTACTTTACACCCCGCTAGCTCAGTTTCCCCAGCTGCATGGCCTGGTTTACACTGTTTTTGTACTGGTGTAATTACTTCAATAAGGGGTGTGAATTTTTACTTAAACAGTTATACCGGTACAGCCCCTCATGTGGACAGAGTTATACAACTATAAAGATACCTGACAGTCTGCCTACACTGAAAAGTTGTACTGCTTTAACTATACCAATAAAGTTAAAGCAGCACAAACCTCATTATACTAGGATAAAGGTTCTCTGTCCTGCTATACCTATTCCTGTATGGAGAGGGGAATGCATTATACTGTGTAAGACACAATCATAACTGTGTTCACATTAGGGGGTTGTACTGTTTTAACTATACTGAGATAGTTAAAGCAGTATAACTTGCATGCAAACAAGCCTGTAAACAGAGATGATAATACTCATCTCATTTAGGGGAGTTTTAAGAATTAATGTTTCTAAATGCTTTGAATGTGTAAAGCTTTATATAAATGCTAAGAATTACGCTAAGAATCTTTAGGCAAGATTGTGAATACCACCTGTTACCACCTCATGGCCAATCAATGGGCTACATGAAATAAATGTGCTTTTTAGCCATAGTTTAACAGAGAGATGTCCACATCATGCAAACTTCCATCACCATTAGCACCACTGTTGGCATTCTCAGCACAGAGGTCAAGCACTGAATGGGCAAAGGAATCAAATTAACCTTTGCACATTAAGGTACACCAATCAGGATTCCGAGTGTGAAAGCTTGCACTCTCATTACATAGTAAACAATTTTTGTGTTAATAAAATTAGGATCTTAGGCCTGGTCTACACTGGGGGGGATCAATCTAAGATACGCAACTTCAGCTATGAGAATAGCGTAGCTGAAGTCGACACATCTTAGATCGACTTACCTCCCATCCTCATGGCATGGGATCGATGGCCGCAGCTCCCCCGTTGACTCTGCTTCCACCTCTCACCCTGGTGGAGTTCCGAAGTCAACGGGAAGTGCATTCGGGGATCAATTTATTGCGTCTAGATGAGATGTGACAAATCGATCCCTGATAAGAGCACTACCCACCGATCTGGTGGGTCGTGAGAACATATCCTTAGTGTCAGTGCTGTCAATCCAATACTTCTTTTAAGAAGTAAACTGACTTCAACCCTGACTGGAGAAAGCAGTCCCAAGCATGAAAAGATAGATCAGTCTCCATGTCCAGGCAACCCTTGGCCTCTCTGAAGTGAATGGCCAGTCAGAGTGTCAAATGGTGCTAATTGTAATGGCGGGTTTAGGATGTATATACTTGTCCATGGGCAACAGGAGAGACCAAATTATTCACCAGATAGACAATAATGATTTTAGACATTCCCAATCTAGACTGGATTCAGACTGAAGACCTTAAGATGACAAGCTCTGTATACCATTACAAATACTCGGTTATCTAACTGCCTGCATCCAAAAAGATATTTGACAACTGTAAAGAAAAACAAGGTTAAAGATGGCAAGTAATAAAGGGGTGCTGGGAAATACACACAAGAACCTCTAGGGAGAATAAGGAGGAGAGAACAAGCCAGTCCATTAATTTATTTTTGCACAGCTGTATGGAGCATCCTGGTTCCATACCTAGCCTCTTGCACCCCAGACTGTCAGTGGCTAGGCATGCTGCATTCAGCACTCAGTCTCTGGCAACACAAAAAAGTGACTCTGGCAGCAGATGAAAGGCATTTAGCTGAAAAGTTTCTCAAATGTCCTACCTGGTCCTCTGCAGCTGGAAAGACAATGGCTACAATGTGTGGCCTCAAGGGTGAGAGATAAAGCAGGGAGATTAAACCAAAGCATTCTTATGGCTGCATCAGAAAAGTGAAGAAAGTCTTTCCCACATCAGGGGAAAAGGTCATACCATAAAACAGTAAAAGCCAAACCCCTCACTTCATTCGAAACTGCTAAGTGCAACCTGGGCAATTCAGGATGTAGCCTTAAATTAGTAGTTATAGAACAGTTAGCTATATCAGTCAGAAAAATAGGTCAAAATTATATCGTGAAAACATGCATTTTCAGCCAGGAAAATGTAAAAGGTAATGTCAAGCCTGCCAATGTCAACGCTCAGTTTTCCCCATGCTACTACTTTGTAATAAAATTACAATTAAATTCATACAAATGTAACATAAACTCACTAGAACATTTAAACCCATACCTTGAGGTCTAATGGTCTGAGTTATTACCACTGGCATCCTAATCTGGGTAGTCTGGCAAGCAGGGTTTCGTTTCACAGTTTGAGCAGATGTTGACTGGATAATCTGCTATTATTGAAAAAAAGTATACTTATATTATACTCTATATACAAACACACACCACGTGTAAATATATATATTTACATATATAATTACTAATTTAAGCATGTGGGTCTCTAAACCACAGCCAGCTGGTGACAAAAGTCATATTTCTGTAATGTATGTGATTTTGTGGGAGTGTGTGTATATGTATACACACACACACACTCTCTCACATGTCAGCAGTATGCTTTTGAAAAAGAATAACCATAAATATTGTTTGGCAAAAAAGTCATTTTCTTGATCCAAAAATATTGTATTTCATAGGTGTGAGATCAAAAATAAAGCTCTGGGGTTTTTTTTTAAATACAATTTTACTAAGAAGGAAAAACATTTTAGGAAATCTTCATATTGATCACTAGTTTCAGTGGTGTTCATCTACAGCCCCATAGACTTTTCCCTTTTTTACTATTTTTGTTAGTACACTTCTGCATTTTTAATAAATATCAAAAGTTAAATCTCAAATGATTACACAAGACTTGCAGTCACACATGCAAAAATGGGAAACAGGGACTATTTATAGTCACTGTGTAATCTTTTACCTTGTATCATTTATTTTTAAAATCATAGAATTTTATTGCTTCAATTAATCTTGGGGCAAAGCCTACTGCCCTTAATTGAGAATTTCAATAAGTCAGAACGAGATAAGAACCTTGCAACTTGATCCCTTATAAATAAAAAAAGAAAAACAAAATCTGCAAGGGTCACATCTCAATGATATCAAAATACATGTTCATAATATCAGGAACAGAAAAGCACAGATGTAGAACACTAGACTGTCCAGTACACGTGGCTTTCTCAGAGGAAGACGAAATCCATAAATAAATTAAAAAAACTGCAAGAAAAGTTTAATGATTTTGTAGGGGGGAGGGGGAAGGGGAGGGGGACAACCTCCACTTTAAAGGATGGTAATGACACAGCCATGACTGGTTGAAGATAAAGCTACACAGACAACTCAGGGTCCTGAAGATATCACAACTCATACAACCTTCACAGTCATGGCTGTATCATTACCATCCTTTAAAGCGGAAGTAGTTTTTCTCTCTCTCTCTCTCAAACAAAATCAATAACATTTCCTGCAGGATGACTGTACTACAATTCAGATTGCAACCTAATTTAATATGTTACACAGAGCAAACAGGAAATAATGCATCTTTGTTTGGCTCATCAGCATTATTCTTATGAACTGTACCCCAGAACATCTTACAACTATACAGGCCAAATCCTGGATTTAAAAAGGGATTTTGCAGGATTATAAAATACAGTGAAAATGAGAAATTATGTTTTCAAATTTAGTTTTGAAAACAGAGTGAGAAGGAATGGAGGTAGGAAGATAAAGGAAAAGTTTCCATCACCAGAAATTGAACAAAAGGTTCCTGCATCATAAGCAGTGAAATTATGGGAAAAGGGAAGGAGATTGGGACTAGTTAAGCAGAGGGAGTGTGAAGGGGAACTGAGTGAAACATGGTTGGTGGGGTAGGCTAAAGTAGCACCATGGAGTTTTTAAAACAAAAGGGGCAATTCTCAATTGTGCCTGAAATTAATGAGGAGCCACTGGAGGAGTATAAGGATGGGCATGATGTGTGGTCGTGATTCTTTGTACGTGAGAGAAGACAGGCAGCAGCATTCCGTACATGCTGGAATTTGGAGAAGTGGGAGGCCATAGTCAATCTGAGAGGAGACAAAGACATGCATGGATGAGGAGTCATCATAACTGCGTACACAAGCAATGTTACAGAGGTGGGGAAGCCAACTTGCAAAAACAGGAAAGGTGGGAGGGAACAAGACAGTTCAATGAAAAAGGAAGGAGCTACACTTATGGACACAGAAGAGAAAAAAGGAGGTCTCTATTAAGTTGGGAGACAGAGCAGCTGCATGTATTTGGGAATGCTCCTTTTGCCCAAGAGAAACACTTCTACCTTAAAAGCATTTGGATGAACCAAGACAGGCAATGAGTGAATAGGGAAGAGCCATTAAACACAATTATCATCAGAGCATCCGCAAAACTTCAAGGTAGAAAAACGTGCTCTAGAAGAAAAAGAGGAGCTTGGTAACTGAAAATATTAAGAGAAAGGAGAACTGAATGCATCTTGATGCAGAGGAGAAATTACCACTAGACATAGAACAAGTGTGTTTTAATAGGCAGGAAGACAATAGTCCACAATGTCATAGGGTACTCTGATCTAAAAGACAAAAAAGGCTAATTTTCTCAATTACACCTCTCTCTAGTCACCATGCTCACAATATTCTTTCAAACTAAGTTTTATTTTGGTGATAGCAGGTAAACTTCTCCTCTCTATGACATCAATACCTATCTTCATTTCCTGATACATTCTACTCTCCTCTGAAAAGATGTAAAATGACAGATTTTAAACAGCTGACGTGGTTTGATACCAAAGACAAGGCAGTTATTGATAGTGGCTTAATAGAAAGAGAAAGGGTGTGGGACAACAAGGACAACAGGAGTGGAGAAGAGGGTCCAGAGAACAGACAGTTCTCTATGAAAACTTTCAAGTAAGATAGGGAGTGTAAAAAGAGGGTAAATATACTGGGGTGGAAAGCAGAAAAAAATAAGTGAAAATAAAAAGTATCGCCAAATTTAAATAATAAATCAAAATTATGTAAACGAAAGGAACCCCATAACACCCTGTCCATACTATCTGCATAGCCTACATGTGGCAAAGAGCATCTAATAGCAGGCTGCTACTCCCCCTCCCAAGCAGGTGGGCAGGGAGTGGGCATAGTACAACCTCTTGTGTCAACACAGCTATATGCTGGCCCCTTAGTTGGCCTGGGATGTAAAGTTACAGTCCAGTCCTTTGTGCATTAAAACAAGTCTTACACAGAAACATCTCAGCCAGCACACTGAACATGCTGAACTAACAAAGTTTTCACATAATTACATGCAAAATGTAGCAATAAAGGCAACAGTATAGGAAATAAACACACTGGAAATGATACAATTCTGAATACAATAGTCTCTGCTTGATAATTTTTCTTTTTTTCTCACAATTAAGTGAGAAAATATTGTGGAAGAAATAAAAAAGTTCTTAACTTGTATATGCACACAGTACAGATTGGCTATGGTCTGATATGACATTTATCTTCACTCATGAGTAAACACTTGCTAACTCACTTGTGGCTATGCCACTTGTGATTTATCAGTCTACTCACTCCTGAAGATAAATGTCATATCAAACCTTAGCTATCATGTAATCTGGCAGCATTAACTCGCTTCTATCTTGCTTTTGTGGGTTTAGATTTCATACATAACATTAATGTTGCTATCCAGGGCCACATTTTTACAACTTGCCTAAAAATGATGCTTGTAAAATTGCATATGCAATTGTGTTTTCTCCCCTCACATTAATAAAAAAATAAAATTAAAAAAAAAATCAGACAGCATCTTCTGGTAAAAGCTTCTTTTTCTCCACCTTAACCAATACTGTGTTGCTGGATATACGCTTTCAAAAAATCAGCGAAGTCAGAATGAAAAAAAAAAAAAACCCCACAAACTATTAGGTCATGTAAGTCCTCTCCCACTTACTGTAAGATTCTCTAGTCTACTTTTAAATGTTTCAAGTAACAGGAGTTTCATCACTTCCTTTGGGAGACTATTCCACAATCTAACAACAGATCTTACGGTAAGGATTTTCTCCCTTACATTCAGCCTAAATTCTACTTTGCTTAATTTTATCCCTTTATTCCTATTTATACTCCTTGGGATCACTCTAAATAATTCATCACCCTACTTTAATGTTTAAGCCCTTAAAATATTTGTAAACGTTTTTCATACTCCCCTTTAGTCATTGTTTGACCAAGATATATTTCTTTAATTCTCTTAATCTTTCCTCTTAAATCTGTCCCTTAATCACCATTTTTGTAATTTTCTGAATTCTATTAAAATTATTTTTTTTTTTTACATATTCAGGTACCCAAAACTGAACGTTGTATTTTTAGAGAAGTGCCACCATTGGTTGATAAAGGCCACCCCAATGGTCCATAATATAGCACCAAATTCACATCTGCCTTTTTGCCACTGGCTTACATTGCAAATATGTGTCAAATTTCCAGTCCACTGTCATGTCTGGGTATCTTTCTGAATTAATGCCTTTTAAATATCTACTGTTCACTGATTATTTGCATTTCAAACTTATTATACACTCATTTTAGTTCATTGACAGGACCTATACGCATTTGTTCATTAATACAAGCCAGTTTTTTATCGCCTTCAGTGAACTTCCTTTAAACCAGTAGACACCTAATGATCAATCCCAGCTGTCTTCCAAACAAAAAGTAGAAGAGAGTGATGTCCACTGAATCTCCAAAATGCAGTCAGAATCCACCAGCTCAACATTAAAGACCCAAAACCAAAGATTTCAGTAGTGTGGGGGGAAAGGGGTAAAATCCCATATTATCAGGTATTCATGGTCTGCCATTTTATTTTACTTCTAATTTCACATTATTTCACTGACTTAGCAGCATTTCCAAGGCTGGTATAACGGTTAAGAAATATTTCAGAGCAAATACTTTTCCGATAAGCAGTGGTGGATTAGCCACTGGGCCAATGGAGCCCATGTCCAGATGCCCCAGCCAATTGGGGGGCCCCGGAAAAATGGGCACTCCTGCCTGGTGTGCCTGCCAGGAAGCAGGAGAAGCCCCCGCACGCTCACTCTGCTCCCCAGCAGGAGCGCCAGGTGGGCAGGGGAAGCCCCCACACCCCAACTCTGCTCCCTGCCCAGAGCACCGGGCAGGTGGGTGAGGCCCCCGTACCTTTCCCCATCAGGAGCGCAGGGGTGTGTGTGAGGGGGGACTGCAGGTGGAACGGGTGGGGAGGAGCCCCCCACTCGTTCTGACCAAGGGCCTCACAAATCCCTAATCCACCTCTGCCAGTGAGTTCTAGTTATCCCTTTTGGACAACATGCACTGTTTTCATAAACACACATTTCCTAACCAAGAACTCCGAACACAAGCATTACATTTATAACACCGACAAACCCTGGTTTGTCAGCAGGTGAGATTGAATCTGGGACCTCTGGAGCTTAGCGCATGAGCCTCTACTGCATGAGCTAAAAGCCATATGGCTGTTGGCTAAGGCTGTAGAGCAGGCTCATTAATCTCTGTCTCTATAAGTGGTCTCGGTGCCACTAGATGGGACAGAGCACCTCATCCAGGAGGTATGTGGGTTATACATTTATAGTTCTTTGTATTTACACTCAGATTTTTTACAAAAGGCCGTCTGAAAGCTAACATTCCTACTGCCACTAGAGACCTTCAGGTTTGCCATCCAACCTCTAGAACTGACTATACTTCTTCAAGCCCTTTCTTATCATATTGCAGTGTTTCCTCTTTTATCAGCTATTCTATCAGCAAGTCCATATCTAAGATAGCAAGTGAATATGAATCATATGCCTACACCCAAATGAATCAAAACTGAAAGGAAAAATTTATTCTACAGCCAAGTTGTCCAATAGCAAAAAAGGATGGTATTGATAGCACTGATCTCTCAATCTAACCTGAGAAACACAATACATACAATGCAACACACAGCTGGATTATCACCACTAGATATGTTACATACAGCTTCAATAGGGTCAACAAATATGAAAAACTGCCCTTGTTTGGTTTCACAGTTCTATCACTATTTGTTACCTGTAGTACCCATAATGTGCTAAGTACTGTCCACATACATGAATACACAGTTCCAGTCCCAAAGTATTTGCAGTTTACTCAAACCCAGATCAAGTATGTAGGTATATAAATAGTTTTTTGGCTCATCACATTAGTCATTCATCAATATTTTTTCAGTATCGAAAGGAAAACTTAATCAAAGATTCCATCCAGCTTTCTCAGCAAGCAGGAATTAATACTGCCACCTCAGTCTTTCACCTGCAGATCTCAAGGTGCTTTACAAAGGCGTTAAGTATCAGAGGGGTAGCCGTGTTAGTCTGGATCTGTAAAAGCAGCAAAGAATCCTGTGGCACCTTATAGACTAACAGACGTTTTGAAACATGAGCTTTCGTGGGTGAATACCCACTTAGTCAAAAGATTATCATTATCTCCTCTTTGATCTATCAGAGGCATCATACAATTTTAAATTTGAAGTTTTCTTCATCTCCTATTGATTTCTACATTCATGCACCATAACTGTACATGGTCCCACAGATGAAAATTTATACTGAAGCACCCCCTCACACATCTAAAATGGTGCTACCAATATCACTTCAGCTGTGCAGCAACATCTTGATTATGCACAAAATTTTTGTTCCGTATCTCTTTCTTAAAGGAGAAAACAAGAAAACTGTTTTCTTATTATTTTGATGCAACTTCAATTTAAGGGAAAATTCACAAAATACTTTAAAACAACAAACTCAGCTGGTTCTGCGTGGGACTTTCAAGGTTGCTCAGCATTGGCATAATCTTGCTGGCACTGAAGCTAATGGGAGTTTGACCAAAGACTTCCACAGAATGAGAGTTTTGCTAATGCAGGACTTTAGAAAAGTCTACTGCCTCAATGCAGGATGTGAGACTGAGTGAGGCTGGGGAACCCTGAAATACCTATATTATAGAATAGCTATATATTACAACCATTAGCGTCCAAAGGTTTCAGAAACACCTCAAACTTTTACTCCTTGGTAAAATTCAGAAAAATCAAGAGAGGGGGCTAGTAGACAGGCGCCCCTAATTTTAGAAGGCACTGAATGACTCTGTAGACAGGCTGGCTCTAAAGAGGCTATACTCCATTAGTTCTGCCCCCTTCAGCTGGACAGTCTGCAAAGCCACTTGAAATTCTCTTCGGTAAGCTCCAAGTCTAGAGAATCTGAAGCCCAGCCAGCTTTCTCCCTAAGCATTGGTCAGCTTGAGGCAGGCCAGCTGTAATCTTCCTCTGTCGGTCTGTCTTGGGCAATCTGGCCAAGGGTCCTTGTTGTGCTCTGGGTTTAGGGAACACAGACTACTTTGAAGAATGCACAATGTTCACCATTAAAAGGTCAATATTTCTAATAGTTACCACACAGTTGTATTGAAGATACCTCAGTGTCTGCCTGTAATTGGAACAGTGGTTGTTGTGGTAACTCAGATAACCTAGTACAATGATTTTTGTCAGATGCTGACTTAACCAATTTAGCACAATCTAGGCGATAGAGCAGGGCTTTGGTTAACCTGAGGTTCAGTTCAATCAGCCAGACTACTAATAAGCAACAGACACAGTAGTATAGATTTATATAAAGCTCTTCTTTATATAATTAAACTTTTCTGTATGTTTTCTAAATGTATTTCCATCCTGTAGTAGTCCTTAAAACACACTTTTTCTGGCAAGTCAAGATGCAACCTTCTGCCTCTGCAACTATTGCTACTTCATGAGACTACAGCAGTTATTTCATTTCTCCAAATGGATTAAAACACGTTCCTAAGAACAGTCATTTTACCAATTCACAATACAGAACTGTCATATGGCATGGCCCATCCAACCGGTGCTTAAAACATGCCACTTTTTAAGTTGTCAGCTATGATACGTTAGTTTGGAAATGAAGTTGTATGTTCAAAATAAGTTAACAGATGACTGAGCAGGCATTCATATTGCTACTCTGTACCATTCTGTTCTAAATAATACAATATTCCGGAAAAGGTTTTCCTTATTAGAGAGGAGATAATTTGCACAGTTAAAAGAGAGGAGCAACAGCAGCCAAGTCCAGATTCAAGATCACATCCACATGTCTCATGTTTACTATAAAAGATAAGGTCAAGTATCTTAGCATCTCAAAAAGTTCATATAGTTCATTACAACTGTTCTCCTATGACTTTGCTACTCCTACTATAAAATAATTATTTTAGATTTTAAAAGTTAATGATTAAACTGTTTTAAGAAGCATATGTACTGTCCAAATGACATGCAGCTCAAATGGGTATTTAAAAAATGTACATTGTTACTTTTTAATTAAATAAACTATTTAAAGTTAAACATTTAAAATAGATTTTTTCCCCCAACTATTTATTTCCTTTCCTAAGTCTACTAGTTCAAAGAACAGTAATGTGACTAACAAGTTCTGGCAAAGCTGTTACACTTGCATTTTAGAATCCTGATAAAGCAGAATTCCATCAGCTTAAAATAATATGTTCAAATTTGCTCATCCTAATTTTTAAACCAAAGTTGTGTACTATACTCACATATACATGTGAACTGCAAACAAAGAACCATTTCACAAAAGTAGTTAAGACAGACAAGAATGGACTGCCATATCATTAGGCTTAGGCTTTTGAAAAAACTGAAAAAATACATATACAAGGCTATATATGCTATATACCATGGGCCCAATGGTACCACTCCACAGTGAGTAGAACTTTACTACATGAGCAGTCCCATTGAAATCAATGGGGCTGTGTGCATGTAGTAGGATATTATTCAGTGTAAGCAAGAGTGGGGAATAACATTTTGGTATTCTGACTAGACCAAGCTGATTGTTACAGTAAAATTATTTTCTTTTCCATAGTTTTCTAATTAAAAATGTACAGAAGAGTTTAAAAAGGGACCCTCCCTTATTCATTTTAAATCAAATTAAAATCTAATCAAAGCAGAATAACTTAACACTGATTGCATGATCATATGATCATCTTTAAAATCTTAATTCTTCCTGTGAGTCCTGTAAGTCTTAAAAAGCTAGCTCTCTTGTACTGCTGTAATTAGGTAAGTATCCACTGCAACTATATAAAAATCTTTATGTCCCAGAAATGAAAGCCCTGATCCTGCAAAGACTTATGCACATCCTTAGCGTTATACAGTGTCAGTACTTCCATTAAAATTAATAGGAATACTCACAGTACATAATGGTCAGGGCCAGCTCCATGGTTTGTGCCACCTCAAGCAGTCAAAAAAAGAAAAAAAAAAAAAGAAAAGAAAAAAAGAAGGCTGCAATCGCGATCTGCAGCTCTACCGCCACCGCTTCAGTCTTCGGCCACAATTCAGTGGCTGGTCCTTCGCTCCGACAAGGACCCGCCCCCAAATTGCTGCCGAAAACCCGGACATGCTGTCCCTTCCCCATGGCCGCCCCAAGCACCTGCTTGTTGGGCTGGTGCCTGGAGCTGGCCCTGGTAAAGGTGAGTATGTGCATAAATCTTTGTAGGATCAGTACCTAACATACTATAGCAGAAAGACAAGATAATGAAAAACAGAAGTATTTCCAAATTAGAATGTAATAACAGAAATAAAGAGTAACTTTAAAACCACTATTCAACCTATTTAGAAGTTGTTCTTTATGTTTTAGTACCTACCAGTTGAGAACTCTGATTTGACTGTACTAGTTTAACCTGAGGAGGCTGAACTGTATTTGACACAAATGTGCAAATGCTGTTTGGTTGCCTTATTCCTACTGTCTGAGTTGTGACATTAGAGGAAATACTTCCAGAGGCAGGTTGAGGTATAACTTGTGACAGCTTGGTTTGTTGAAGCGGCTGCTGAGATGGCTGTCCTTGCAAAACCGAATGTTGGCTATTCAATAAAGATTGTCTCAATGCCGGCAGACTTTTCTAAAAAAGTAAATAAAAAAAGAAAAATGGGGAAAAAAATCAAACTTACTAAGCCATCAAAAAAAGAGTCTGTTTTTGAAATGTATACACACACTGGAAAGCATAAATCTTTAAAACCAGTTGAATGACCTGTCTAGCACTTCAGGAGAAATAAACTTGTACATTTTAACATTCTTCATATTTTATATGAAGAGAGAAAATTCAGCATGGATCTCATCACAAGTTATTAATTTTTAATTTGGTCAACATGGTGGGCTACAGTATGACCTATCCTAATCCCACCACACAGGGGAGTAAGGCCCCAAAACCAGCAGTCCATTAGGACTACCTGAAACATGGATTTAGATCCTGTGAGGAGCAAAAAGTGGATGGGGAAAAGCGGAAGGGCAGAAATGAGCTCCATTTCCACTGTGTGCTGCCAGAAGTAAACTGCACCCCTCCTAGGACTGTAGTAAGATACCTCTCCACATAGAGTACCTAAAGCAAGACAATTTAATTGTGGCTGTCTTAGGGCAATAGCTGTGTACTGTATTACTACTGACGTACTGTACTGACTTTATTAGAAAAGTGTGCTATTGTGTGCTTCATGTTCAGACTGGTTCATCCAAAAAAAAGTTCTAAAAGAGTACACTGTATTTTATGAATAAACTTTTTACTTTTTATATTATGTTCTTTTGAAGTGCTCCTCCAGGCAGCTGCAGGCTTTCGCAGTGCTTACCCCAGGCTGTAGTCACTTTTAACTTCTGTTTTTTATTTAAAAACGTAATTGTTGTTGCCAAGAAATGACTTCAAAGACAGGGAAGAAGTTAAAACTTTTTGCCAGAGATGGCTGAAGAAGGAAAGCAGGGAAGAGAGTAAAAAGAAACTGTTAATTATATCCTAGGAGAGTAGAGAGGAGAAAGGAAAGGGAAGGAAAGGAAATGAAATGAAAGGAAAGGAAGAATTAAAAAATTAGAGGAAAATTCTGCCCTAAACTGACAGACTGCAAGTTGGGAGAAAAATAGAAAACCATGATAACTGGGATGTGGGTGAACAGCAAAACATACATGTTTTACATCTAGGAACTAATGTTGAGTACCAGAGTGCCAAATTCTGCTTACTCTGCTCACATAAGTAAGCAGCTGGAAGTCAATGACAGTTTTGAATAAGTAAGGCAAGCAAAATTTAACCACATATGCTAATTTGGGGTACAAGAAACAATTCCATTTGAGATCACATTTTATAATATTTCTCCAGATGTTCCTCATTATAGGCGAGCCCTGCCCCAAGAGGACCACCCTGACAGAATTTACTAATTAATTATTTCAACAAAAGCAACAGCATGTTCAAGAGAAGCGTTTAGTAATCTCCCTTACACACTGCCATGTACACTGAATGTACTTGATTGCTCTTATTTAGACAAGACAAAAGCACTAGAAAAAAGTATCTCAACATGGGTACTACAAACATACTGGTGAAGTAATCTACCATACCACTTTTGACTGGTGTACTTTATTATAGACAATACTGTGTTTATTTATCATAGAAAAGTAAACCCATTACAACAGTAAGATACCTAAAGTCATGTGGGTGGTCTTTAACTACCTATGTTAAACGTAATGTAATAAAGCTGCCAAAGACAATCCATTTCTTCAAACTTTCCATTTAAATATAGGAATATAATATTCAAGTAACCCACAGAATATTTATGTTTCTAAATTAGAAATTCTTCTTTTTCTATTTCTTAACTAAAATGTTCTAGATAGTCAAAACTGATTACGTATTGTGTGCAAGTTTGTACATTCTAAAAAAATTTAAACCTGAATAAGAAAGGTTTATCTATTCGGTAGATAAATTTCATATCTAAACAATATTTATATTCACCTTCAGGAAAGGTACTAGATATGGCTGAGGAGATGATTTCAGCTCTGACTGAAGGCAGCCTGTAAATTCTTCTGGATCAATCTTTGCATCCTAGAGAGGGGAAAACAAAAAAATAACTATTTGGGATTTTTCTGTTTTCTTAAAGAATGAAAACATATACTAGGACAGGCTAACATTGTGGAAATATTTATATAGCTCAATAGATAAGCCACAAATCAACAGGGACTTTTAAAGTTCAAAGTCCCTCAAACTCATCCACAGCTATCAAATCTTTCTATGAAGAACTAACACACACACACACACACACACACACACACACACACACACACACACACACACACACTGCTTCTCAGAACTCAGGAATCTGTGACCTTTATGTATGCAACTCCCTCAGGGATGCAGACTTAAAGAAACAACTGGATCCCATAAACATGCAAGTCTTTATTCAATACTTCCATTCTGTTGATAACTTTCAGACAGTGATTTCTTTAAAATACTAATCCAAAAACTGGTGTTTAAAAATAACCTTGAAAAACTATTATAACATTTACTAGCCCTGGCATAAAACCTATCAGAATAAGAAAAAGATACTTTACTTGATGGTTAAAAAACACCACCACCCAGACGAGTGAACAAGTAGAATTTTTGAAGTAAGATTTAAAATAGAAGAATTATATGTATGTATATTTATTAGTGAAGATGAAGGATCTATTGAAGCTAAGTACATTTTTAATTTTTCTGAAACTATCGTTAGTAAAATACTTATAGGCTGTCTAATGATTCAGCTGTCCTACTCTTGAGACTCTCTGTGGTTAATATAGTATAGTAGAGAAGAAACAAAATATACCTATTAATATTTATTTTTCAATGTTTCAAACTTTAATTCTTTAAAACTAATAGTTTTCAAAAGTTCAAACTAATTTTTATTGGAACTACTAATAATTTTGTTGGATCACTTTTACGTGGGAAAGAGTCTTAGACTTTCCAAATCAAAATGTTTAAAATGCGCAAGTGTTCCTTGATAATCAATTCAAGACCATCATCTTCTTTCAGGTGCATATTCCTTGGCATACACAAACAATGCAAGCTTGACTATTTGTCAAAGCCTTTGATAAAGTCTGTTTGCAGTGTATATCTGTTCTGTAGTGTACACTGAAATATATGTAGTACTGGAAGCTACCATAAGTCAGTTTTTCTGCAAGACCAATCACATAGATTCCATCTACAGAAAAAGCTGTTTTGGTCATGTAAGTCATTCTGTTTAAGTTTGAATTTTTTAAATCCACAGGCATTCAGGCCCCATTCTTGCAAAAAGACCCCCAGGGATCTTTTTACAGAATCTTGGCCTTAGTGACTTCTTAGAAAAATGTTTCAGTTACTCCTCGATTCTGCTTCAGAAAGGCAGATCCATACACAGTACAAATTATTTGAATGGGACTTTAATTGTGACATAAGAGACCACAGCTTACAGGATCAGAGCCACAGAAAGCTCTCACAAAACATATTTATTATATTTCTAAATAAACTTTATCAAAATATTATCCATCAAAACATGAGTACTGTTCATAATGTTTATTAAATATTGTGACATTAATCAGCATTTTAACCTACTTCAAGCAAGAGAAAATACAGCGTGATTAACAATGAAATTGTGAGGTTACATTCAGTGCAGAAAAAATTTTATGACCATTTTTATGCAACACTTTTACCTTTCAACATTTCTGTACTGCAAACAAAAGCTATAGAATAGATGAGTATCAAATTCAGTAACAATTTTCTGCATCTATAAATAGCACGTACAATATACAACTAACACAGTTTAATATTTACCAGCAAATCCTGAACCAGAGCTTTCACATTACGGGATGTTTCTGGAGAAGGTGAATTATGGGAAGCAAGTTTTATCAGGGTAGCTAAAAAGTTTTTGCATTTCTTCACATTCTCTTGCATTTCCTGTTTAAAAAAATCAGATATACATAGTATGTTGATATTGTTCACTGCTTAGACTAATACATGTAAATAATGGGAAAACTAGAACATTTCTTATCCAAATAAAAGCAATTTGAGAAGTGTCTTCAATTATTTGGCTATTGCCACTGTAGTTTGGCACTCTCTTCACTTCCATTTAATCATTAATAGTCATACCATACAGTTACTAACTAAATTAATCACAGAAATATTTATTTTTCATGTCTGATATGCTATCATTCATTATATCCTTCACGGAACTGCAACCCTACATGATAAAAAACCATCACGAAATGTCAAAAATCCAAGCAATCACTGAGATAGCAAATACTGAATTCACAGTTTTTTCCCTTATTTTTTAACTTTTTAACTTACTATACAACATAACATCAACTGTACAAATCAAATAATAAATACATTTCAAATATTATCCTGTCTAAATCCCAATTTATTTGATCAGTTTACTATAACATATGCTCTAATCTTAAACCACCATGACCTTTAAAACTGTCATTTTGCCATATACTGAGGACAAAGGCCACTGATATTATAGAACAACCTGCTTATGCACACAGTCATAATGATGGAGTCTGGCAGTATAATTAGAGGTCTATGTTCCAATTACAGAAATACTCCTTATACTGCACAAAGTTGGCTAAGTTAACTGTCAAGATCACTGCTAGTCCCTCAAAGCATTTAGCTAAAATGTGTTCTTAACAGAATGTATAAGGAGGCCACTAACAGGATGTTATGGGAATTGGGTTGGTGTGAAAGCTCTTCCTGGTATTAAATAAAACTGAAAAGTGCATATATAACCAAGAAAGAAAATCCCTATTAACCTTCTAAACACTCAAACATTCCAGAACTTACATACAAACCTGTGATACAACTGTAGTCCCTGGTACAGGAGAGCTAGGTATGACCTGGGGCTGTGCTGGTACTTGTGCTGTCGTATGAGGTGGAAGTGGCAACCGTGGATGACCTTGTGCTGGGGTTTGAGTTTGTCCTCCAAAAATTACTGTAGGTTGTTGAGTTGCTGGGGTTCCAGTTGCTGCTGTTGTTTTAATTAAACTCTGATAACTTGTGGTAGCTACTGATACCTGATAATATTGTTATAATCAAAAAGCAGATAATTACCTTCTTTAATATCTTTTATTTGATAATAAATCTTTAAAACCCAAAAATTGCAAATTTACACTTGCCTTCTACTGCTGAGTTTAGCAGCTTATTACAACAAAAAAGTATTCTTCTGTAAGGTTACAATTTGAGGGCACAAATGTGTCACACCTTATTCATGTTACTTTACTTTTTGAGTGGTCCCTTTAATTTCAATGGAACTGTTCAAAGGGAAATGTATTACTAAACAGAAATATGGGTGGTATAATCTGGCTCTTTCACATTAGAGAACTTGAGTGGCAAATTTACCACTAGAATTACTGTGTGCAACTCCAATGGCAATGAGTTTCACCCTGGCTATATTTGGAAAATAAACTCATGGATGAAACTCATTTTTTTCTGTTTGTAATACAAGTAGTATATTAACATTTATCACCAAAACTCATTTAGAAAGCCTTACCTACATGGCTGGTTGCATCGGCATTCATTTTTGTTCGTGTTGTGCTGGTAACACTTTTAATACTTACTGTAGTGTGTGACAGAGTGGAGCCTCCAGGTAAGGTTGCAGTAGATGTAGCACTAACTGGTGTAGCAGTTGATTGTACAACTTTGGCTTGCACTGGAAGTCCCAGGTGGACAGCAGATGCGGCTACAGAAGTAGGTTGCTAGTATAATAGGAGAAAAAGTATTAAGTGCACTCAAATTACTGAAGATGCAAAAAGTACAAAGGTTCTTTTACACAGTGATGAATTATGTATCTAATAATTAACCTCTACAGAAGGTTAGCAAAAAAGCATCATTTATTTTTACTACACAGCAACATGTAAATGATCAAATTGCTACACCTACAGTAAGATAATTATTTTATTCATATACAGATAAAAATGTCCAGGTGTATCTTCTTCCCTATTCTTTTGAGCACGTGAGCAGCAACACGCATCATTTTATTTTGAACAAGTGTTTCTTATTGCTAAAAGCTAGGAACATTACTAAAACATCTTAATACGTAAATATAACATAGCAGAGCATAGGAAAAAAAGGACAATGTGAACTGGGGGAAAAAATTCACTCTTATTTTGTGTCACATGGATGCATTACAGCAGTTATAATATGGCATATACATGATGTCATCACTAAATTAAATTTTTTAGATTATATTTGTAACCAGTACATACTGATCTTGTAGTCATGCACTGGCTCTGTCCAGTATTTTCTTTGAAAAATTAATACAGATAGAACATTTAAAAAGAGAAAAAAGATAAGTGATGTAAAATTAATATGAAAACATTTACACAATTATGTAAGGAACCTGCTATAAGATTCCTGGTGAGAAATTTGTGTTCTAGCTTAACTTGAAGCAGGGCCACCCAGGGAAGGGGGGGGGCGCAAGTGGGGCAATTTTCCCCAGACACCGGGCCCCGCAGGGGCTCCCACGAGAATACATTATTCTATAGTATTGCAACTTTTTTTTAATGGAAGGGACCCCCAAAATTGCTTTGTCCCAGGCCCCTTGAATCCTCTGGGTGGCCCTGACTTGAATTCCCACATAGTAGTCAAGGGGAAACCGGGCAATGATAATATTCAACTCTAGGCAGGGGCTTCCAAATTGTGATATATGATCTTGGCATTCCATCAGTTCACTTCACAACAACGTATAAGATGGTGGTATGTAAATTAATAAAGTTTGGGAGTCACTGCTTTAGAGAGAGGTGCTGGATGGATTATTAACAGAGCATTTCTTGATCCACAGAGTTACAATGATGAGGACTTCAGAAGGTCCCATATGTCCATGTCTAAATAAGGAAAAGTATGGTGAACTGGAGAGAGGGATTTAGAGAAAATAATGGGTTGAAAGGTAAAGGCAACTGAGAGAAGGAAGCCCACACAATTTTCTTGGACAACTGCCTCTCAAAAGAATATGAAATCTTTCTAAGAATATGCAAAAGAGAAAGGCAGAAAATACTATCAAATTTTTTTGTACACAAAGAATATGCCACCTGGTACAGCATTTTGAGATCACCACATGATAGGTCAATAAAGGTAAAGTTATCATCAATGTCATCCCCCTCGTCTAGATCACTATCATTGTTCTTATCCACATCAAAAATATTCCTTTCCTCCTTTCTTTAACCTGTAAACAAATTAAGTTCACCTATTTCCAGAACCAATGGTACACTTTGTGCACTGCTTAGACAGAACTCTGAAAAATTAGATTATATTTATTCTTTATCATAATAAAAGAAAAGTGATTGTTAAAAGCTTATGAAGGAAAATGATTCTGACTTATTCACAATCTTTCCCTCAGCAGTATGCTTTAGCAATGACTAGCAATAAAATTGTCCCAGGCAGCCGACATGCCCATTATTTTTAACGGTCTATTTTCATTTGAGGAGATAAATCTAATATGTTACTACCAAATAAATTTACAACCTAGTCTTAACAATAAAAATGTACCAAGAGTCAAAATGTGATTTAATTCTATGTATATTTTAGGCTACATATAAAAATTGATCATGCAGCATACAAATACTGACAGAATAAAATTATTTGTGAGTAAGGAACATAGAAAGCCCAGTTTTCAAAATGGGCTCCAAGTATGCAAACCACAAAATGTAAAATTAGCATCAACGTGCAACTGTGAAAGCAAATAAAGTAATTAGACATCTAACCACCTGATTCACAAAGGAAAATTCAAATGCACAGACAAAACTGTATCGAGATCCCTGTTGACAATGCAGCCAACTATTTATTATAGTCTGAACTTTACACAAGGCAGCAGCAGTAACAAATAAATGCACATATTAATATATTATTTCTTTAATCTTCTAAAGCAAAATCTGACTTTTGTTTTTAAATAACTTAACACTTATGAAAGAGGCAAGACTGGTATCCCTGAACAATATAAGTTCACGATTTGCAGAACAAATACAACATATGCATCAACCATGGAAGCTTCTCATACTTGCTTGGCAATGTGCATCAGCCTTGACCTAGGAAAACTCTTCAGTGGGGAGAGGTAAATTCATACAGCTAAGAAGGATGCCAATTAGTGCCCACTGTGATTACAGAGCTTTATAATAGATACATCTGTCCACTAAGAACTAGAGAAAGAGAGAGAGACCACACATTCATTATAGGTGAGACTGACAGCACTGCTTATTACTAAGGCTGCCCAAAACTTCCCATAATCAGACCCAGTTTTCAATTGATTATAACTTTGCCAAATTCACTGTCTGAGCTGAAATTTTCCATGACAGGTATCTACCTCAGCCTGAACTCTTCTGGAAAATTTCAGCCAAAAGTTCAGCTATTAACAAGAATGACATTAGAGAAAAATACATTTTTCACTTATGTTAAAAAAAAAATTCTGGAGACCTTTTCATTGGAATGCTCTAGTGCCCTTTGAAATGAGGACTTGAAATTTGGCAAGAGGTGACCTTTGTGTCAGGGATGTGCCCTATTGCCATGACCACGAAAATCCATCCGAATCTGGCCAAGTCATAAGCTTTTGACAAATTGTATTTCACATACGCTCAGTAGAGATTGGAAGAGGAACTGGCAGAGAAGCAGGGTATTGGAGCCAGTACAGATGTGACTGGAGGCAGAGAGAGAGAGAGAAAGAGAGAGAGCGCGCGCAAGTGCAGGGGAAGGAACAGCATCTAGCTGGCCAAGGACACTGAGCACAAGGAGCCAGGGAAGAGCAATGGAAGGACTGGGGATGACTGGGCAAGGAGAGTGGGAGCAAGAGCACACGGGTGTTCAGAAGAGTGAGCCTACGACTGGGTAGGTGAAGAGAACGAGAGTGGCATGAGGAGCTAGCGGTGGGGAAGACACAGGACTGGGCCAAGTTGGAGAGGACAGGACAGAAGGGTCAAGCATGAGGGAAACAGGCAGAAGAGTTTGTGCCCACTAGAGTACACTCCCCTTCCACATTAAGGAATAGAACTCAAAATCCTTAGTCTCACCATTCCTCTGCTGTCAGCAGATATCTGTGAAATCCACTAATAAAGTGTCCCACTGCCCATTGGTGCCAGTCCACCTAGAGGGTAACAACCTACTTCTGCTATCAGTTACTCCATTGGCTCAAGGGACAAAAGTCTGTGTGGTGGATCTAAAGGTTCCAGCTCTGTGATGAACCATGTGGGCGTCAGTATAATGCTACATGGCAGAATTTCTGTTAAAAGAACATTATTAAGGATGCAAAGTCAAACACCCAAAAGTTAGGATATAACAGAATTAAAGTTGCCTGAGCAACCTTACGTCAGCCCACTTCTGCATATGCATTATGATTAAGGCTACGATTTAGTCATGGGTATTTTTTAGCAACAGTCATGGACAGGTCATGAGCAATAAACAAAAATTCACCACCCGTGACCTGTCCATTACATTTACTAAAAATACCCCTGACTAAACCTTGAGGGTGGGAGGGGCAGGTTGCTGGGGTGCCGCCCTGAGGGGCTGCTGCTGGTGGGGGATGTCAGGAGCACCAGCTGCCAGGGCTGCTGAACAACAGCTGCTCTGGCAGCCCCCAAGACTGCTGCTGGGGGCAGAAGCTACTGGGAGTGGACCAGGGGGCCACTGCTCAGGGAGGGGTCAGGGATCACCAACCAGCGACAGCTCCAGCTGCCCTCGAGGCCGCTGCTCAGGCAGTCCCTGGGCCAGCCACACAGGATCACCCGAGCAGCAGCCTGTGTGGCTGGCCCCGGGTCCGCTCCAGCAGCAGCCAGTGAAGCTGGCAGCTGCAGAAGTCATGAAAAGTCACAGAATCCGGGACAGACACAGAGCACTAATTACAATATGGTCTTTAATTACATGAGCCCATTTTATTCTCACGGGACCCCTGCCTCATTCTATGCATTGGATGGACTTGCTCCGAAAATGAATCAGGATTGCATAATGAAGAAGACTAGAAGACTGCTGTCTACAGGATCCATCTTTTTTTTTTTTTTTTTTGCAGAAGTTGGAATGTGTGTAGCGAATGAGGCAGTGCACTGCAGGAAGAGAAAGGACAGTTTCATGGTCAAGGCAGTTTATTACTACCTTGGAGAACTGGATTCTATACCTGTCTCTGCCCAAGAGGTCCTCTCTGAAGGTCAAGTCACCTTTCACCAGGGACCATTAATTGTGCGTTCCTCATTTTAGGAGTGCCTGACTTGGGACCCTACAATTACATTTGTACGAGTGCTGAGTGCTTACAGTTGAACTCAATGGAACTGTGTTCTGAACATATAAAGTCCCAAATAATACTAAATACTCTTTAAAATATTAGGTCCTAAGTGTCTCAAATTGGGCATCTTGGTGTGCCACAGTTTACTATCTGTAACATGGGAATAAATAATAATAATAATACCCCCTCATCCTGCAGGGGTGTTATGAAAATAAATCCATTAATGTTTGTGAAGCATTCATATGTGACAATGACAAGCACCACAGAAAAGCATAGGAGGGAACTAATAATTCTGTCTTCTGAGCAGTGTTCGAGGAGAGTGCAGTAAGTAAGGTATGAGGCCACATAGTGAACAAGGAGAAAACAAAAAGGTGAAATGCTGTTCATTAAGTGAGCACCATTCATCCCATGCACTGAATGAGGTAGCAGTCTTGTGGGGAAAAAACAGTGTGTGATCATGTCATTAAAGACTGTATCATAAAGCATACACACAAAAGGATTGAATTAAGTTTGCACAGGCAACCTTAATACTGGCATTTCCTAGAGTGCTTGACTTTGCACTCAAACATTAAAAAGAACATTTAGGTTATTTAACACAGCTTTTTCTAACTAATTTTATGTAGTTCACCAAGTAACCATCCCATAGTAATGATATGAACCAGATTTGAACCAATGGGCCTACTGACAGAGGTGGAAAAGGATTGCTGATGAGCTGTGAAGAGTCATCTGTCTGATCCTATTTCTCATCACCCTCATACACTATACTTTCTTAAACCTTGCTCCAGAGTTTGTTAATACTTGTAGATTAGATAGGTAGACAAAGAGGTAAATTTAAGGTCTGTCTGGATTAATAAACAGATTGTAAACACTACTGCTGTTCTCACAAGAGGAAAAATAATTTACCTAAAATTACAATAGTTACACTACTATTTTTGTATATTCATCATGTTTTTAATGCAGAATGGCTTATCTTAGATACCCACATTGCCGATGAAACCTACATAAAATATTTCTTCAAAGAACTTTCAGTTTTCTTAAGAGACTTCTCTAGAAGGAACAAAGGCCCAGACACGCATTCAAAGCCTCAAGCATTCCTTACCAATCACCCCAGTAGCATCTTCTACTGGATATCAATCTTCTTTATTTTTATGTGGAGGAGGAGAGGGGAATCTACCTGACAGCCGAACAAAACCTTTTTTTGGTTTGATTTTGATAGCTTTCAAGATTTTATTTTATTTTATTTTTTTAAACCTTGACCTGGGATGTCTTCCATACTCAGGAAGCCTAGAGGCAATAAACAGCATCGTCATAAAAAGGTTGAGTTGTCTGTCTTTTAAGAAGCAGGAGCAAACAGGGCTTTTCTTAGTATGCATTTCTCTTCTCCTTTTAACGGAGAAATGTAAATCACTCATTTCTATTTCCTTAAAAAAAAAATGTAGTGACATGACTTGCCTTTGTGAGGAACATTTACAGTTATAAAATTAAAAATATTGTAAACCTTGTTCATTTGCTTATGAATGCTGTAGCCAACCTAAAAAGTTTAAATGCTAAATAGCTCCTGCTTCTCAGTAATTGAGTCCAGAAGTGAAGATTTACACAGACAGCAGAAAGCCAGGCAAACTTCTGGCAGCAACTCAGTTCAGTGAAAGACCTTCAGCCATATGACAACCAACAATATGGAAAAAAATAAAAGCTCAGCCGAGCAAATTTTCACTATCATATACAATATATTATCCAAGAAAATATCCATCACATTTCATACACAGTATCTTGCAGGGCAGGAGTACAGAAGCAACAGATTAAACAAACTGTGCAAAAAACAAGGCGAAAAACACTAAAATCACATTGTCTTAAAAAATTAGTGTGATGCAGGAGTTCCTGATGAGAAAAAATAGTAACTTACATTGAGTTGCATAATAAGGAAGTGCTTTAATATCAAAGGACTGCAAATGAACCAATGCAAGTTTATAGACCCTATTTCAAGATTCATAAAGGAAAAGGAAATGAGTGGATCAGAAACATAACAAGCAACCACACTAGAGAAACTCTTTAGTATCAGGAATACAATCTTCAATTCAATGCAACAGGCTACTGGCAGACAGTGGAGGGACCACAGCACAAGAATATTAAGATAAAATAGCTCCAGTGGAATGAAGCCTAACAGCTGTATTTAGTATAAAATGAGGCATATAGACAGACATTACTGGAAATCCAGCAAAAAGAAAATAGCAGCAACCAACCCTAGGTGTAATAAAGCCACATTTTGTGATGCTCCTTACTTCAGTTGAGTTCCACTAGCATCTCTGAGATTAAAGCCCATGCTGTTGCATGGGCATGGCAGTTGTGAGGGGCTATGTGTAGTCAAAGTTAGTGGGTATGTTGGTAGTATGTGATTGACTGTGCTGATCTGTGTCCAGGAGGTTGTACTGGGAGATTTGTGTGGATGGTGAATGGTGTATGCTGCAGTGAGGCAGTGTGTGTGTTTGGGTTGTTGTGTGTGCTCCTTGTGTTGTTGTGTGGATGGTTTTGAAGAACTGTAATAGGTGGGCCAAGTAATCCGTTTTCTGTACAGTCTCCCTCATGCAACCAATTAAATTGTTGCATGCATATTAGCTTAGAGTAAAAGTGCTGATTGGTTGAGTTACCTTTGATATCACAACAGTCTAATACTCTTGGAATGGCACAGATGAATGCCTTACTGTAGCTATACACCACACAGGTGTAATTTGTAAAGTCAGAACTTTAAAAAACTGGTTGTAACCAACTGCGAATCCCAGTGACGATTCAGCCTGGTGATAGTCTACACAAAAAGAGCTTTCAACCATGCTTGTAGTGGTTTCCTTTGCTTCACACTGATGCTAGGCTTCAGAGTTACATATAGGGTGACAATCCTGGAATCTATTATATAGATCAGGGGGTTCTCAAAACTTTTTTGCTCTCCGGTCACCCAACTCTGAAGGCAGCACAGAAGTAAGGGTGGCAATACTGCAACCCCTTTTGGGGTTAGGAACTCCAGTTTGAGAAACACTGATATAGGTGAATTTGTCTGAGCCAGATAGCAAGAGAAAAGGGTATGGTCCTGCAATGTTCTTCAGAACAGTACAGCTTCTGTAAGGTAGGGTGACCAGATGTCCCAATTTTATAGGGACAGTCCGATATTTGGGGCTTTTTTTTTTTTTTTTTTACTATGGGCTCCTACCACCACCACCCCCGTTCCAATTTTTCACACTTACTCTCTGGTCATCTTATAGTAAGGTGGTATTTAAAATCCCAAATCATCAACAGAATATATATGCATGCTTCAAAATTCAACAATGCATTTATTTTTCAAAATACAGCAATTGAAAATAATCTTCACGAAATTAGTTGTCTTAATTTTGATTGGACACACTGGTCACGTTATATGTTCTCTGATTGGTTGAAAATAATTTAGAAGCAGGTTTGTGGATTGAGTACCGCCTACTGGTCAAGAATTTAGATCCCATTGTGCTAGGCAGGATTAAGTACCTGTGTTCTTTAAGAAAAAAGAATACAGTCCCTGTCCCAGAGAGCAAACATGCTACAATAATCAATTAAAATTTGTTCTGTCAACAAACTTCCCAATAAAGTTGGTCACTCAACACAGCACACAAAGCCTGAGTCTCCCCAGCTTTTTTTTTTTTTTGGAGAAAATATTCATGGAAAACTAGGGCCAAGTTTGAAAAAAAGATATATCAAGATTAAGGTTTGTGCTCCCTTAAGTGAATCTGGACCATGGTTTAGTTTCTGATGGAAACTGCAAAACTTTCCTTTAGCAGACTTTGGCTTTTAGGTTGAGTTTGCACAATTCAAAACAACACTCAATGTGAACCCCACTGAACCCAAACAAAACCTCTGTACACAGCTTTAGTAATATTTTTATTGTTTAGATGTCTTAAAAAGAAAAAATAAAGAGGCTTCCACAGTTTACATTTGTTATTTTTTTAAACAACAACACAGGGATACCTGTAGAAGGATTAAGGAAAATGGAAGAGAGCATATGCAAAAGGCCAAACCTGGCAATTTGGTAAAAGATCAACAAATCACAAATACCCTTTTTAAACAGAAATTGATGATGTGGTTGGTAGCGCCACCTAATATTATATTACCTCCCATTCTTAGTCCTTATTTTCAAATGCTTATAACTTCACCAAACTTTAACCATTCGGACCGAAATTTTACATGATGCACGTCTACCTCAAACTGATTTAAAAAAATCATTTTTTTCAGCCCAAATAGATCACCTGTTTTCAAGAACAAAGTTAGTAAAAAATTAATGGTTTTGCCAATAATAAAAAAATCGGATTTTTTTTTTTAAGATAGGCTAGCACACCCACACTTTAGAGCAGGGACTTGAAATATTGCTGGAGAGTGCCTTCTGCATAAGGGTGCGTTTTTTGTTATTCCCATTAAAATCCACTCAAATCTAGTCAAAGCATAAGCCTCAAACAACTGCACATGCTTAGTAAAGATTTGCTAGATCTTTGCAGCTTTAAAATCTCTGCAGGTTCTGTCCACAATGAGCATACTCCAGTCTGGGGCTGTAGGGGGCTGAGCAAGACTTTCTCTGCAACTGTGCTTCTGTGGGCCAAGCTGGGGCAGGGCACTAGAAATGAAAGCAGAGACTCTCTCCCCTGTGTTCTCAAAAGCCCCACTTGCTGGGCTCAGGATACTCCCTGATATTTATACAGAGGGGAGAAGAGCTGGACTGAGGGTAAGTGGGTAAGGAAGGGACTACAGGCTGGCGGGTGAGAAGGGGAAAACTGGGACTATAAGTGAACATAGAGGGAAACTGGACCTGGGATCAGAAGCAGCACGAGGAGACAGTCTGGGTTGAGTCTGATCCACAGGACTGGAACACAAGGGAATGGCAGAAGTTCCCGCGTTCCCCTCTAGAGCCTAGAATGGAACCCAAGACCCCGAGTCTCACCACTCCTCTGATGTCAGCAAATATCTTTGAAACCCACTAGTAAAGTGTCTCATCTCCCTCAAACAAAGGAAAATATCTTACGAGACTCTATCGGTTCAAGTGGTCTGGGATAGAAATCTAAAGGTTCCAATCCTGCTTATGAATCATGTGGGTATAGATATGATGCTACATGATGAAACTTCTGTTCTTTCAGTTTGTTTTTTTGAAAAACCTAGGAAATTACATAAAAATAACTATGTTAAAAGAACTTTACTAAAGGTGCAAAGTCACACACTCAAGTTATGATATGACAGAATTAAGATTGTCTGTGCATCCTTAATTTGAACCCTTTGTGCATATACACTATAAAACAGTCTGTAATTACATGATCTCATACTGTTTTTCTTGCCTTAGGACTCCTGCCTCATCAGTGCCAGATAAATCTGCTCTGGGGATGATCTGGGGATGTATAGTGAAGGAGATATTTGTCTGAGGGACCCTTGCTTCATTTGTTGCAGAAGTGGCAACGTGTAGTAGTGAATGAGACAGGGGACTGCAGGAAGAGAAAGGACGGGTTCATAGTTAAAGACAGTTGAATGTTGCCCTGGAGAACTGAATTCTATTCTTGCCTCTGCTAGAGAGTTTCTTTTGTGATACTAGTCAACTAATTTAACCCAGTGGTTCTGAACCTATTTACCATTGTGGGCTCTCTGTGGGCTGCATCCATAACAATATATATACAACCTGTATGGCCCTGAAGATGTCACATGGGCCACAATTGTGTGCTGATTGGACCGCAAGCAACCTGCGGGCTGCCAGTTGAGAACCACTGACTTAACCCAATTTCTTCACAATTGGTCACTAACTGTATGTTCCTCATTTTACAAGTGCCTGACTTGAGACCCTGTGGTTACATCTGCATATGTGCTAAGTGATCACAGCTGCAACTGAACTCAATGGGACTTGTGCTGTGAAAATATAAAGTGCTATATAATGCTAATTACTAAGAAAAATCAGGTCCTGAGTGTCTCAAATTGCGCATCTAACATTAATGGATAATTATCTGACTCTCGCTGTGCCTCAGTTTACCATCTGTAAAATGAGGATACCACCACCACCTTCAATTCACAGAGGTGTTGTGAAAATCAATTCATTACTGTTTGCAAAGCATTCAGATACTATAGCATTGTGTACCACAGAAAGCCCTGAGGAAATTAGTAACTCTGTCTTCAGAGCACGGTTTATATAGTGTGCTATAAATACAACCTGGTTTCACATACTGAACAATGACCATAAAACAAAATATTGAACTGCTCATTAAGTGAGCACAATCCCTACAACCCCCCCTGAATGAGGCTGGGGTCTTATGGAAAAAACTGTAAGTGATCACATAACTAAAGACTATCGTAACACATATGCACAAGGGGATTTAATTAAGGTTACACAGGAAACCTTAATTCTAGCATTTCTTAACTTTTTATTTGGAACCTTAAGAATGTTATTTTAATGTATTATGTGTATGTGTATGTGTAATATCCTATGTACGTTTAAATTGCTATGTAAGAATATTCCCAGTACATAAATAGTAACATTTACATGTACCAGTGGTTAAATTTTTCTTACAGAAAAATTATATATCCAAGGTGAACAAAAGGTGGAAAGATGGTCAACTCTAGCCTAGACCTCACAGAAAAAAAGCACAGTCAACCCTCTTCCACCATATCTATTGGTCTCCCACTTACACATCTAGTGCTAATATCTCATCACATGCTGCCAGCTTACCTTTCAGCATTCAAACAAGGCTAAATTTCCTTCTCCCAAGCATATCCAAATACTCTAGGAATATTTTTTTTAATTGTTAGAGAGAACAGAAGGTAAGTGACACTTTAAAATAGGTATAGTTTGGGACCTATTAACATGGACAAATATTTCTTTAAAAAACATATATGAAGAGAGACAACTTGAAAAAGAGATCTAGTTACTCATGTGGAAAAACACTGGATATGGGTTATGTTAACTCTTCCTGAAACTAAATTATAGGATTGGGAATGCTCTTGTCTGTAAAGATAAGCCATAACAATTCAAAATGCTCTGAAAAGAGAAGGTATGAACATATTAACATTTGACTACACAGCACCTAGTATTATTTGAAAGTATATTAAGGCTATCAGAAATTTAATTCTCAAAAGTGATGACTGAAATAAGATTTAACCAACTCTGGAAAAGCATCAGGCTGATCAATGATGACCAAAGAGTCCCACAGAAAACTTGATCAACACGGTCACATCCAGGGCAAACATCACAAAGAATTAACAGCGAAGACTCTTCAGATCCTTGCTGACAGTTTTAGTTCTATGTTAAGTTTCATTGATATGAAGGCAGTTTATTAAACACAACATTAACATTAAGGTATGTTTGCATTTAAAGAGATTACGTATATGGATAAAGCATCTATAGAATCTGGGCTAACATTGCATATAAGATTTTTTTTCTTTAAATCTACAACTCACATTTCTATTTCACTGGTATACATTGGAACTGTAATTTTACCACCAGTTTCAGATTACTGAAAGTACCATTATTTTTGACTTTTTATTTACGCATGTAGTAGCAGTCTGACTAATAAGAAACACAAACAAAGAGCAGGAAATTGGGCTTAAAGCATTCAGAAACAAGCAAAGCTCTGAACTACATAAACTGAAAATGTAAACAGACAAAAGAAAACTATCAGTGAAAAACTAGATGGCAGCATCTACCTACTTTTTAAAATTTCACAAGTATAATACTTCAAAACCAAGTACAGTGCTGCTTTCTCCAATGTTATTTCAAAGGCTGAAAAGCAGTAGGCATAACATACTTTTAAAGACTCTTTGAATATTATAATAATTCAAGTAATTTACTTGGTAAATAAAATATCAATACCCTTGGTTTATTTTCCCATAAATGACATCTATGATTTCAAAAGGGAGCAGTAATGAAACTAAAATTTCATTGAATGTATAGATTGTGCTTTCTCACTTTATACAAACTGCATATCAAAACCACAACCTAAAGGATTTGAAAATTCCATAATATAAAATACTGTTAAAATAACCAAATATCACAATGCTCAGTCACAGAAGATATGCAGAATTACATCAAATGCATACAGAAACATGGAATAAAGAGAGTAAAATATTGTCCAGCTGTTACAAGGTATTTGTTTTAAATATGCCAAATGCTTTTCCAATTTCATTAAAGGGCTTTTTCTGAACCAAGAATATAAATAAGGCACAAAACACTTTTATTACAAACAGAGCAGATGTCATTCTCCCCAAAGGGCATCGCCTCCATGATGCAGATAAGGTCCACAAAACAACAATAAATTTCCATAAGGATACAGTAAGAGAGAGACACTTATAGGAGCACAGAAATATAATCAAGAAAAGAGAAGACAGACTACCCCTACTGACTAAAACAGACAACGATCTATGTTCATGTTCAGAAAAATGTTAAATTTCCCTGTAATATGTTACTATAAGTGTGCTAAAAATGCAATTAATATAAAATAATTATTTTTTCCATAATCTTAACATCAGATTTAAATTAAAATTATATTAAACTACAATAATTGTTTAATGAAAGAAAAACTATTTACTTTCTAATATATGAAATGTTTCAGCAATGCAATAAAATCTTAGAATTTACTCATCAGGAAAAATTAGAAATGAAATTGCACCTATTCAAGATTTACTTATTTCAATACTTTATTTCAGTTAAAAAAATAAGTGGCAACTTATGTTCACAAGATGACTACAGTTTCAATGTAAACACATTGTATGCATCTTTCTCTGAATCACAACTTTCTATATAGCATTCGGTAATTTTGAGATTCTGAATTTTATTTTAATTATATGTTATTGTACTGATTTGCACTCATTTATTTATATGCTGCACATCCTTCTGTAATTTATTCTTGTCCTCCATGGTCTTTCCTAGCTTGGCACTAAATTGACCCAGAGATGGATGCCATCTTACAAGGGTTACTGTTGCTCTGTTGATCCTCTCTTGCTGACAGTATAGCTCCTCCTGGAGCAGTTTTCCAGACTTCTGCTAGGAAACACAGGCACAGATTACAGTGCTACAGACAGTGTATAGTCCTCCACTCCACTTCTCTTCTTCACAGTCACTCACATCTCCTATAAAGGTAGGTATTTTTACTATTGTGTAAAATGGGAATACTGAGGCAGAGAGAAGTTAACTGTCTAGCACAAGGTCACACATCAATGGAAGAGCCAAGAAGGGAATCCAAGGCTAACAGATGCCAAAGTATTCTTTTCAAAAGGCATTTGTCTAACTTCGGTGAGAATTTCATGCAAGACTGTTCTAAAAGCTGTATTAAAATATTGCTGTATTATGTTTACTGCATTCCCTACATCCACAAAACTGACAAGTGAGTCAAATAATATTTCACGTTTCTGTGGCATGGGCTGTTCTTTATTACATACAAAAATGTTAAACAAAAGTTATTTAGGTTGCAAATTCAAGCACTCACATTTTAGGAAATGCCAGATTTATGGTTGCCTGTGCAACCTTAAATCTGGGACAGGACGACAGGAGATGGATCTCTCAATAATATTCCCTGTGAAGCATCTGGCACTAATCCTGTTGGAAGACAAGATACTGGGCTAGACAGACCATTGGTCTGACGCGGTACGGCTGCTCTTGTGTTGTTATTCTTCATCTTCCTACACGTTCAAAGGCACGTTGAGATTACGGCAGACCTCAAATGATACCACTAACTGTGCCGGATAGCACTTTTCAAACATTGTTGTAGCCTGGTACAATTATAGGACAATTTCCCTTGTACAGTGTGAAGATATTTTTTCTCTCAATCATTCATGTCAGCCAATGCTGTGCTTTTATTCAATAGCAAAAACTACATTAACACAGAGTTAAGGTTGCCTGGTGGTATGTCACCCCTTTGCAGAACACTGAGTTGAGCAAAACTAACTTCTGAAAACCAGGAAATGGTTCCTAGCTATCTTTATTCTGCCCTCTTTCAGCAATGCCCAAATATCTCCATTAAGACACAAATATTGCCAATCCCACAGTTGCTGAAATGTACAAGCTCCTCTTTTTAAAAGCCATTCACTCTCAGCCACAGGATTCCGCCTTATATTATTAAAGGACAAAGGGGGGTGGGGAAAGTAGCCTATGATACCTTCCCTCTACTTCCCTACAGCCAATGGAAATTATCTGCATACACCCCAGGTGCAGTCAGTGCATTGGATGTACCTACCTTAAATGGTGGAGGCAGCAGATGGGACTGCTTGGTAAAGGTGTATTTGTGAAACAAAGATGGGTGGATTACTTTGAGGTGGGTGACGGAGCTGTGATTATGACATGAGATCTACGTTTTGCACCCTCCAATGTGGGTGAGCAAAAAGAGACGCATATGTATTTTCAGAATCCTGTATGTATCATTTCTAGGCAGAATTGTGTATGTTATATAATCAATAAAGCCCAGAGGTTTTACTATGAAAAGTACTGTCATTAGTGAGCTGGAATATGAGCACAGTCTAAACATTTATTATCTGCAAGCACTCCAGGTAAAGTGAGTGTAGCTGGTGCCAGGCGTAGCTCTACTGAATGGTGGAGGCAGTGGTTAGGGGATAGAGATGTGTTTGTGAGATCTGCAGATTACTTTGATGTGTGCGACAGAGCTATGACTGTGACATGAGATCTATATTTTCCACCTTCTCATGTGCGAGCAAAGGGAAAAGTTGCATATGTACCTGCAGGATCCAGTATGCACCTCTTCTATGCAGAATTGTGTAGGTGATGTCAATAGCAGGGCATAGGGCTTTTGTTATAAGGGATACTATCAGCAGTAAAGTGGAATATGAGAGGACTGTCATGCTTTAATGATGTTTCAGTGAAAGTGAAGACAGAGATGGTATCCTATGAGTAAGTGTAAGCGAGTTGTAAAAGTCTCTGAAGAGAATCTTAACTTGTGTATGGGTGGTATTTTTTCCTGGGGCTTTCGCTAAGTGTATGAGTGTACACCAGTGTCTGGAATCTCCTGAATCTTCTGGGCCAGTGTGAGTATGTGCATAATGAGGCATTGCTTGAAGAGGAAAGCGGGAAAGTGGCAAGGGCAACCATTTTTTCCTCCTCTTCGTCCTTTAATAGTGTTAGGTGGAATCCTGTGGAGTGAGTGAATGGGCTGTGAAAGGAGTGAAAAGCTTGTATATTTCAGCAGCAGGTAACATTTATATCTGAATAAAGGTATGAATGTTAACAGAGCATACTGGGACATTGCTGAAAGAGAACAGAGTTAGGTTTGCATGGGCAACATTAACTGTGCATTTTCTGGTTTTCAGATGTTTTGAGTTTCGTTAAGCTCAACATTCTTGGAAGTTATGAAATACCACCAAGCAACTGTAAATCTGCATTAATGTAGTTTTTTGCTATTGAATTCCCTTGTGTTTTTAATCAGAAAAGGTATGTTGTTGGTAGGAGCTGGTAGTCATTTAGGTAGCTATATATCTCATGTCCCACAACTGGCATATTGAGTCAGACAAACACACATCGCCCCTCCCCATATGCACACACAGCTGTACCCCACAAGCCCTGCTTTGGCACAACTCCCCAGCCATGCCCCAACCCATTCACTGTGTTCCCACCTCCAACCTGACCTCCTCCCTACTACTGTACCCAGACCCCACCCCAAGCAGGGAATGCCTACCCTTGCAGTCTCCAGTCCCTGGTACACAAATGTTTCTATTGTCCTTACTTCCCCCCTCCTATAACCCAACTCACATGCAGTGCCTGAAGCAAAGATCAACTATGTTAGAGCGAAGGGGTGTTCCTGGTCACGTTTCAGAATGGTTGGAGGACGGAGGTCGTGGAGCAGCCAGCAAGAGAAATCATAGACAGGATTTCTGTTCAAAATACTGAGTTTTATGTTTGAGAGAAAGATCCTCTAGCCCCCATCCAATAGATCAGGGGTAGGCAACCTATGGCACGGGGGCTGAAGGTAACACACAAGCTGATTTTCAGTGGCACTCACACTGCCTGGGTCCTGGCCATCGGTCTGGGGGGGCTCTGAATTTTAATTTAATTTTAAATGAAGCTTCTTAAACATTTTGAAAACCTTATTTACTTTACATACAACAATAGGTAAATTATGTATTATAGGCTTATAGGAAGAGACCTTCTAAAAGCGTTAAAATGTATTACTAGCATGCAAAATCTTAAATTAGAGTGAATGAAGACTCGGCACACCACTTCTGAAAGGTTGCCGATACCTGCAATAGATGCACCCCATCTCCAGGAAACTGAGGCGTCAGAGCTTCTAATGTTTCTATGACATACAGTATGTATAATCTGGTCAGTGATTAACCCTCTAATTTCCTGATTAATGTTTTTCCAAAAGTTATTAATACCTTTATATTGCTCCTGTAGCAATTATTCAGATGCTCAGAGAAATCAGAGACAATTATTATAGCTCTTGGGCACAAATCTGTGATGCAGTCCAAATCTGCTCTCATACATTTATGAGGTGTACATATCAGGAATAAGGCCCAGATCATATTCATGCAAGTGAATCACCACAGTGCCTGGAAGAGCACAACCTGAGCTTAAGCCACCAGTTAGATGCTGCCGAATGGGCAAAATATGATGCCAACGCAGGCCACCTCTCTCCACCCAAATCAGCCTGTAGTCAGCAATCCCCATGTCATGGTGTACTCCCCTGCTCTCTCACAAACATCTGCAACCTTGTGATCCAGGAATCACGCAGAATCCAGTAGCAACCTTGGCAGCACACACATTTTTTCCCTCAGTGGTCCAGTTCCAAACCTCCATGCTAGGAATTTTGGAAACACTACAATAATCTGCCCTGGAATCAGGAAATACCCACTTGCCCCAACAATCCCCCAGGGGCTAGTAAAATATAGGTTTTCCAAATAACCAATCCAAGGCTTGCTGCCACTGCCACCTTCCCCTCCTCCCCATGCATGTATGCATGCATGCATACATACATGCGCGCGCGCGCGCACACACACACACACACAGTCCTCTGTCTCCGTCTCCTCCCCATCCAATATAATAAAAATTTTGGTTAGACCAAATGCTGGCTATTCTATTGTATTCACAGTAAACCGACCATAAAATAAATACATGTTATATTAGAGACAATTTGGTTTAAGCACCCTGAGCTATTAAAACTTCTAAGGGTATACAAAAGTTCGGACTACAAAATTCAGTGGTCGGGTTTTCACCCAGGCAACAGTGTTGGCACAAAACCTTGAACTATACAAGCAAACAAAGTGGCTGCCTAGAAACTCTCTCACTGTTTCTTTACTGATACACATGCACAGTAATCAATCTAAACTACATATCTACAAATGTTCTTAAATATCATTCTCAGCTTGAATCCCCAAAGATTTAGTGGGTGCCATGCACAACCCTGCGTAAAATTCTACAGATTGAAACCATTTTGACCTACATCACATCAATACTTTGGCTCTCTACATCGGCACAAAAAACATACCTAGAAACTTTTTGAATAGTGGCTTTTTGTTTCATCGCTTTTCTCTCTTCAACCCCTTGCTCATATGACCCCAAATTTGGGTCAATGACCCTGCCCTGCAAACCAAATTAAAAAGGAATCTGACTGCAAGTTGATTTTAGAGGACTTAGAAAGGTTGATCTTTAAACAAAAGTTGCGATACAACCTTAACTATAGTGGTGTTGCCTCACCACTGTAATCCACTGAGCTAGGTAGTTTATAATATTGTTTCTTAACTCAGTTTATGATTACTTAAGGTGTAATAACAAATTGTGTTACAAATATGACCCTGAAAATGGTTTCAAGCCTTAACGGAAAAAATGAGTAAACAGCCACATTTGACTTTGGGTGTTAAATATGACAGTCCTCAACCATCTCTCCTCAGATTTGAATAGAAAACAAATGTCCCACTCATAAAATGGGGTCTATCATATTCACCACAAGAATAAGAAGGTCAAAGCCTCTCTTACACAGATGGTAGGACCTTAGCAGAAGGACAACTATTTTCAGTGCTTGGTTACATAAGCGCAAGGAGTCTAAACTGTCTGACAGCCAAAGTCAAAACATCACTGTTTTCTCAGAGTAAAACTCAGCCTTGATGACCAGTAAATAGAAAATCACAAAATTCTATGCATTTAAAAAAAATAACAGTCTAAAATATAATCTAAAGAGAAAACCTTAAATTACAGATTCAAGGTATACATAATGACCAAGATATTTTAATATCTGGTGCAAAGATAATGATACTCATCTGCATCAGCATAATGGAGAGATATGTATGTAACTGATTAAAGGATCCAGGAAGAAGTTGAAACTAAATTAAACAGCAATGCGGCATTAATTTTTGTTATATTTGTCTGTCTTATGCTGTCCTTCTGGTTAGTCAAAGACAACATATGTGTTCATTCAGACTGTTCTGAGCCAACGATTAATGCAATTTGTCTCAGACTGAACAACTGAGAAGAACAGGACTCCTAGAGATTTTACTTTACAGGCCAAACAACATTTGTGCAGAAAATATTTCCCATACTCTTCACTGTGGGGTGGGGGGGGGGGAGGGGGGGGAGAATAACCTGTCAGGCTCCAGCTCTGAACTGTGTTCTGGAACAGGGAAAAAAACCTGTCAATTATAGAATTGCTGGAAGACAATTTTGTTTTCAGTATACATTATTGGCTGTACTTCTTGAATTAAATTCCTCTCCTTGATCAATAATCATTATTCAAACGAAAAACAAAACAAAACAAAAAAACACACCTGAAGATGCAGCCATTTCTAAAAGCTTAGCCCAATATTTGACACTAAACATTGCCTCCAAAAAAGCAATGAGTTCAACAGCCTCAGGAAATAAGTCTTCTATAAGCATCAAATACAAGTGTAGTTCTTATGTGGTAAACTCTTTATTATTTAAGGGATTCACCGTTTTCTGGCTTTAAAAAAAATGGTTCTAGTCAAATGTTTTAAAACACATTTTCTGGACCAAATATATACAAATAAAAGTCACTGGCAGCAGAAGAGAAAAATGTATTGCCTATTTCCAGAATAATTAAATTCAAGCCTCCCAAAGACTTTGCTTTAATCATTTCATTGCCTTTATTAATTAATAAGAGTAAACAAATGTGGTGCTCATGAAAGAGACCAATATGACGGTATAGGCAGATACCATACTGTTGTGTCAATGCACATGAATCCCTGACTAGCAACAATCCTATTGTTCCAATACTGCCACTGTAAAATGTTGAAATCACAACAACTTCTAGGATAGGGATCGGCAACCTTTGGCACGCAGCCCACCAGGGAAAGCCACTGGCAGGCTGGGATGGTTTGTTTATCTGCAGCGTCCACAGGTTCGGCCAATCGCAGCTCCCACTGGCCGCAGTTTGCCACTCCAGGCCAATGGGGGCTGCGGGAAGCAGCAGCCAGCACATCCCTTGGCCTGCACTGCTTCCATAGTCTGTCTGGAATAGTTTGAGATCCACTGCACTAATGATTATGTGCCTCTTCAATACACAGAACTATATCCTATCTACACAAAATCCAAAGCAGCGTGGCAACACTGTGCTTAGGCCTGTTTCAGAGAAGCCTCCCACAAAGCCACAGAATCTATTTTTTCTTAATGACTTTTTCCAACCTTCCATCCCGAGCATGTCACATAATTTCGAAGACTACTCTTTAACAGGCTTGTCATGTTCATGCTCATCTCCTCAAACGGTCATATTAGACACGCTCAGTCCTCTTAACAATTCCTTGCAAGTTTTTATCTTTTCTCAACTCCCTCCGATTGTTAATATCTTTCTATAGTATTGTGTTCAAAAGCCGTGCTCCCATGAGTGGTGAATTAAATCATTTTCTCTCTAACTTTACATAGGATACATCTAAATATACAATCTTATAATGTCGGATGGCTGCTAAAGGAGCAAGCAGGCTGGAGAACGAAAGTCCTGCCAGCAAGCTGGTGAGAAGCTGCTCAGAGACGACACTCAAGAAAAGGGATGACTAGATATATGGCAGTAGTCCCAATAGTGTGGGACACATCTCCAGAGGAGAGCATGGAAGAACACTTGGGGGGACATGCAGTGGGACCCAAGTCAGCCCGCACAGGGGATGGGTGGGAGTGCCACCCAGCTCTGCTCTGCTTCCAGCACGGCCCCAGCCTCAGCTCCACTCCATCTCTAGCCCAGCTCTGCCCTCATTCCCTTTCCAACCCCAGGCCAGCTCCACCTCTAGACCCAGCTCCTGCCACATCCCCAGTTCAGCCCCTATTCCGCCTTCAGCCTAAGCTCCTCTGCAGCAATGGAGGGGGGGCACAGATAAATTCAATTACTGGGGGGGGGCACGATAGGAAAAGTTTGGGTACCACTGATGTACTGGCTGGAGAAGCCTACGGAACCAAGGGAGTAGAAAGGCACTCAGGGCACAGCAGGAGTTGTTGTGGAGGCCTTATTTGGTCTGTCTTGTTTAAGGGCACAGAGCTGGAACCCAGTGGAGTGGGTGGGCCTGGGTTCCCCTATCAATCCCGCAACAGACACTTAAGAACAAAAGGGTTTTTGAGACCCCCTGAGGACCAGGATCAGCTGATCCTACCAAGTACAAGGGAAACCCCTACACTCAGCAGGACTGAAACTAACACCCTGCATATCCCAGAATAGGACTATCATAGAGATTCAGTTAAGAGGCCATGACTGACCGCCTTCCCGGACCAAGTTAATTCTGACCAAAGGGGGCACTAGTGCATTAGCACAGCAGCTCACAGTTACTCATAGTCATAGTACTCATAAGTACTTACCAAAGCAATCTTAATTCTGCCCCAACAAATCAGATGAGCATTACTAGGGCTCAGCTGCGCAGTAACAATGCTCAGAAATATTGATCTCTAATTTTATAGTCCAAAGTATCTAAAGCTGAATAACCTCCCTGAAATACCATCACTTAGTTAAATCACTAATATAGGTTTTGGGGTTTTTAGCTAGAAGGATCACAAAGCACTTTATAAACTCATCAGAAACTTAATATCAATCTTAGTACCTCTGTGAGGAAATACAGTAACACTTTAACATCAAACTCTACAGAATATTATGGGGCAGGAAAGGATACCGTAGCCAGCTTAATTTAATAGAGAAATTCAGGTCACAAAACGCAGTCACCCAACTTAAAATCTTAATGCAACAGGCAAATCACCACCCTTACTCTTGAGTAATGTATAACAACATTTAATGACTACAAGAGGGCAGGACACCTGTTTTTCATTTTATTTGAAAAATTAATCTTAACAGCACAGTGCCCCCAAGCACCATGTTGGGGATTTAGATCAATACTGACTCAGAAGGAAGAGAGTCACCTATTGAATCAGCAGCATATATGATTTCCTCGGAGACCTCCAAATAAGTTCTGACCAAGCTTGATCCTGCTTACTTTATGAGGACTGTTGGACTCACAGCCCAAAGTGGCCTTAACAGAAGCTATAATATGGGACTCCTGAAATGTAGACATATAGAGAAATTTCCTGGACCCCTGGAACTAACCCATACTTTGGCTGAAGGTAAGGTACAATATTTCCCTCCTCTGTAATTTGTTTTCAGTTCAAAAATGGTTTACGTGAAGAATATTGCAAAGAAGCCTAGCTTTATAATGCGCGTGATAGAAAAACTGTAGATCATAAACAAAAATGATAATCACAAGCAAGAAAAAAATGTACCTGGGTTGTTGTTAAATGAAAAACTGGACCACTTGTGGGCACTGAAAGCCTGGGTGAGATGCTGGCAGGACCTTGCCCTTGTGTTCGTACTTGAGCTTGTACTTGAGCCTGGGCTAAAACCTGCTGAGGTACCATTACAAGCTGTCCAGCTTCTGTGCGCACCAAGACCATACCTAATGAAAATCATCAAAATAACAGTAAGAACTTTGAATAGAACTGACATGCAGTAGCTTAACATTTTCCCTTCTTCATTCACCATACATCATTCCTGACATGCTTTTCACAGTATAAAATCAGATATTTCATAAGGGAAAGTAGTTACTATCAGCAGGAAAAACATTAAATATACACCTTTAACAATTTTGGTTACACTTGAACAGTACAAATGTAACAACTGGTTACCTGACTATATAAGAAGGTGACAAAATTTAGAGGTGTAATTAGAGACAGTAACAGAGCATTGGGGTGGGGGGAGTTGCATTTAATTCTTAAATCCTGATCCAGCAATGGGATCTACTGGCACAGACACTTGTGCAAATACAGAGTCCCACAGATGCCTCATTTGTCTTACCCCTGCACTGTGGCCAGCTCCAGTCCTGGGAATCTAAACCAGATTCCACCTCTTCTGTCCCTGTCCCATCACCTCACTTGCCTTTGTCCACTGCTGAACCTCCTCTGCCCTGTCCGGTTTTATTTTTATAAACTAAGGCCCCCAATCCTACAAAGACTTACACTCGGCTTAAACGTATGTCCCACAAGTAGTCCCACAGAAGATAAAGTCTCAATGAATGCACGAAGTTAAGCGTGTGCATAAGTGTTTGCAAGTGCAGAGCCCATATCCTAGGCCAAAATCTACTGAACAGGCTGCATTTTCAGTTTATTAGTCTGTTAATTTTTGACTTAACACTGTTAACCATAATTGTTCCTAGATTGCAATAAATAAATAAAACAGGATGATAAAAACCAAAAATTCACTTATTTTGCAAACTAGATGAGCTCATTTTAATTTTGAAAATAACCCTTTTTGCTATGTGTTTGTAAACAATAAAATTTAATGTTCTAGCTCAATTAACAATTTAATATAATATGCAATTGCAAGTAGTTTGAAACACTTAATTTTCATGAGTTAAAAATTAAACTATATAACTCATAAGAACAAATCAGAGCCAAAACTACCTCGCGCATACTCAATGTATGAATAAAATTAAAAGCATAGTTAGGGATTACACTTTTTTAAGAAATGTGACATCGGTGCATCACATGATTTAATAGCCATGTATTTATCTGATTACACATATAAACTCTGAGCTGAAGTACAATTCTTGTAAGTACTGTAGTTTCTCTTTATGTGAATTAACCTTATGGGGAGACATCTAGAAAACACTTGCTAATCTTCCCTACGTAAAATGGAAATTAACTGAGAAGCAGATCTGAAGTAGCTGGGCTGTGACTAGTCCCTACACTTCATACCACCAAGTAGGGAAGTTCAAAGAGGAAGATACAGACTAAACTACAAAAGCAGGTGAAGAATGTTTTTAGAACTGAGTGTTTTCTTCTGGTATTTACTACTATACTATAACAAAATCATCCACTTACAGGGACACCGTCAACTTAATCTGACTGTCACTTAACTTATTTTGCCTAGTAGTGTGAGAACACCACGTATACTTACTATAATGAAAAACGCAAACTGAAGAGATTCTTTTGAATTATTTTGCATATTTGATAAAACTATGTCTACAATTAATTTCACTATATTTGATTTTCCCTATTTGTTGTGAGGTCTTTCCCACAGCACCGCTGTATAAAATGCACAATTAATTTGAACACATCATTACCGTATTTAACTGAACAGCTGTGATAACTGTACATGCAAATGACCAGTTAAGACATGTAATTAGACATTCGTTCATTCAGCCACCACAACAGTATGCACAGATCCATGCAAATTTTTCTGAAAGTTTACACCAAACATCCTGATCATACAATGTACTTCACAAAGTTTAATTATAGGACATGGACCTATGGGCACTTTCCAAAATCACAATCTATTCATTCCATAGGAATTTTTGTTTTGCTGTTGTAAGACTCGTTTTCAATAGGATATATTTGAATGAGACAGTCAAGTAATTGTGATGCATGATTAAGTTTGTTATTCAAGTTGTAGAAATATTTACTGCTATGAGGGTATAAATGTTAATATGAGACAATTTGCTTTTTAAAATGAATGTAATTAATTCAGGTTCAGGACATTGTTATATTTAGTTTGATTGATCTATGCTTAAAAAACATATGCATATCTGAAGCATCTAATATTATGGGCTATTATTCAGCTTTACTGCCAGCTAGGTAAACAGGAAGCTGACTTTAAGAGCTTGTGATATAATTTAAAACCCACTCAAAAAATAATATTTTTTTAAAGTTTCAGCTTTAAACATGAGTTTCCTCTATGAAAACCGCACTATTTTAAAATCGTAAAGAGCTGTCCATTACTTTTGCAGTCGAACTATAGATATTTTCTTTTTCTCTCCATCTTATCCCTGGGGAACACTTGCCTGTTTGACTTTTATATTCAAATTTAAGTAGTTCTATAGAGTAAAAACACTTATAAGTTTGCATGCTAACTTATTTCAACAATATTTTCTAAAATCTATAAAATGTTTTCAAGAGTATCATTTTCCTCTTCTGTTTAACAATCATACAGTAGAACAAAGCAATTATAGCATTCAGCTTCTGAAATTGACGGTAAGTTATGACATACATGCCTTAGTATAGGCAACAATAGCAAAGTGTTTTAATATACTGTCTACATAATTTCACTTTCTAAAAGCAGCTTGATATCCGTTCCAAGTTAAATGAGATCTTCATAAAGTCATAAGAATTTGCCTGATCTGTGCAATACCATTCTACAAAAATGTCAGGAGTTTCATAACCTGTGGTCAACTTCACAACTATTTAAAACACTGCACTAAAAGACAAATCTTTATTCACACCCAGCAAGCATGCCAATCTATAAATTTCATTTACTTAACTAATGTCAAACACTTTAAAGAATTCTGAGACAAGAAAAACAATTTCAGATCATACAATGTATTAATGGATGAAGATTCTTTATTTGCATGAGAAACAATTAAACTTCATTTGAATAAATCACCAAATTTCAGAGGTGACGACTTGTGCACTATTTGCACCACTAGTACCCAAGCATGACAAAACAGAATTGAACACCCTTCGAAATTTGAGACTGACAGTAAAATAGCCATTTAAATCAGTAATTGTCGGCATGAGGATATATGGCTAATGTTTTGGTTATGATCAACCTTACTGAACTAGTATTTTTAAAAACCAAAGCCAGATACTACTACTATTTTTGAGTATCAACAAGACTAAATAAGAGATCATCATTATGAGCAGAGGGAGTGGGGTGAAATTGTTACTTTGGAATTAGAGATGACTCCTGCTGATGTGGGAAGAGGCCCAGATACTATGGTGAAAAGCACAATATATGTGTTGAGACTGAAATCATTGCATTAGATTATTCAATTAGCCACATCAGGACATACACTGCTTGAATGGGGAGAACTTTTCCCAGCATCAGCAATAGTAAAGCAAATTTAACAAAATTTAAACCTACAACTAGATAGGACACCTATCTATAAACCAGGAACTTCTAAAATAAAGTGTTTCGTTTTATTTTACTGCAGATTTTAAATAACTTACCATGATTAACATTTTCCATTAAGCAAATAATTCTCCCCAACAACCGTCGCAACATTTTTTTAAATTAGCCACCACAAATTTTAAATTGATTAAATAATAATTTTAGTAATGTCAATGTGTTTATTAGAACAGAATTCATTTTAAAAGTATGTGATTACTGGTGTACCATGCATTTATTTGATAGTTCTGTACTTGAATTGTAGTACAGCCACAACTTTGAAAAATCACAGTGAGGAAAATGGATTAACAGAGATTAACAAGGCTGTAATTTCCACTTACCAGGTGGTATAGTAAAACCTGGAGGCAACTGGATTGTAGTCTGCTGAGGCGGTCTAACAATCAATTGTGGGGCAACTATTCTCTGAGCAGTGCCCACTGCAGGTCTGGGTGACGACTGGGGGACTGCAGAGACAACAGGTATAGCAGTGGCTGATTTGGCTATACCAACAGCAGAGCCAGGTGGTCCTACAATATTAACTGCAGGTTTAGAAATAGCAGTGAGAGTGATCGGACTGGACACTACAGGGGCACAGTTGGCTACTGAATTTTGGGCTGGATGGGTAACAATGTTCATTGTAGGAACAGAACTGGTAGAGTTACTGAGTGCATTTACTGCAGGATTGTGTGTGAGAAATTTAGTCTGTGCTGTGGAGGAGTCTGGTTTGCTGTGGCTGACAGCCGGATTCTGATGGTTGACAACTTGTGTTATTGCTGCTGGGGCACAACCAGCCTTTAGACTCTGAGTGACAACCACAGGATCGCTGGAAGAAGTGCCATTCCCACTGTGTGCTGCAGGAGGAACAGTATGCAGCACAGGTCCCTGGAGAAGAGAGAGAACAGGAGGAGGAGGAGCAGCAGCAGCTGTACTACCCAGCATTACCGCCTTTGCAAGTTCCCGACTTGCTGCGGCTGCTGCTACTGGAGTGACAGCACCGGCAGCCTCGGGCAACTCTCCAGCAGTGGCGGCCTCGGAGTTATGCAGCAACACACTGTCCATCGCACCAGCGGCTGCTGCCGGAGAACTACACCCAGGTCTGGGGCTCTCCATTTCCCGGGCACCACTGCCAGCAGCGGCATTGGCATCCACGTGGCTGTTGACAGGCTGGGTTGGGGCGCCAACAGGCGGAGGTGGGGCAGCGGACTGCAGTGGGGCAGGGGTAGCAGGTACACTCGGGCTGCTGCTGCTGCAAGGAGCTGCTCCATGTGATTGCTGCATGCTACTACTGTTTACACTCGCTGCCCTCCCGGCCGCCGCCGCTGGCGGGGGCAAGGCTGGGGGTGCCCCCTGGGCGGGGGGTGGGGTGTCCACGGCACTTGGACACCTGGCTGCCTCCCCTGCCCCGGGGAAATGAGGAGGAGCAGGATGCCCTTGCTGCTGTTGCTGGACCGGGCTGCCGCCCTCCACCAGGCTCCCCTGGTGTTCTTGCTGCCGGTGGGATGGGGGACTGCTGTGAGGGGAGCCCCCCTCGGCGGAGCCCCGCCCGCCGGCCAGCTGTGATTCCAGGGAGCCCACCAGGTCGCTGACCGCCTTCTCGTCCACCTCTTCGGAGAAGAGCAGCATATCTTCCAGGGGGTCCGGGGCGCCCGCCGCCATCTTGCGACGAGCTGAGAGCCGGCCGCTCAGCTCACATGCGCGCCCGGCTTCCGCCGCGCTAGGCATGCTGGGAGGGGTCAGTCCCCTCGCGCTCAGAGGGGCCGAGCCTGGCTGGGAGGGGAGGGCAGAGGAGTGGCGGTCGCTTTGTGCGGCAGCCTGGGGCTCCTTTCGCTCTCACTTGTTGCCTGCCTCTTCGGCTCTCCTGTGGGTCAGTGGGGGTTTCTCATCCGCTTGTTATGTCTTGTCTTTTGGAATGTAACTTTTGTGTGAGGTACCCATTTTTGCTATATCGATCCAAGCACAAGGGGGCCCAGTTTGGTTGAGGCCCCTAAATGTTACTACAGTAGATTTAAAATAATAATTTAAAGTATATAAGAATTATACTTTAACTGCCAATGTTAACAAAGTAATTGTTTATGGCTGTAACAGAGGAAATTGGGAACAGGGGGAATGAAACCTATGTGGGGGGGAATCAGGATGTGTGCCAGGGAGAAGAGAGCAAGGAGGATAGGAAAAGAGAGTAAAAATAGGCATCACAAATATATTTTAACTTTAACAACGTAAAGAGTGACAATCTAAAGTGTAGTTAACTTTTGTAGTTAAGTGTAGTTTACTACTTAAAGGCCAGTATTCAACCCATACATTTATTTAAACCTTCCCCCATGTTAGAGCGAGTTCTGCTGTGGTTTGAGGATAGCACAGAGTCCTAAATATATACCCTAGCCCACAAGCCCTCCTAAAAATAGAATTCAGCCCTCTCCACAGAATGAGTTTGACATCCCTTTTTTAATTAGGCTGATTATGCAGTGATCCCCAGCTGGCAAATTCAGTACTTTAGTATGCACTCTACTACTGTTAGAAAAAATCTTACCCAACCTTTTTTTTCTACATATTAATAGAATACCTAGAGAACAAGTCATATCTTATTGTTTATAAACATAAGAAATTCCATTGTAGGGCTCACAGGATGTATTCTGCCTCTCCACTGGTGTAAACAGCAGACTTTCAAAGAAGAAAAAGAGCGAGACTGATTCTAGGTTACAGTACAACCCCTTACCATTACACCACCCTGATCACATAAAGGGGCTTCAAATGCGGAAGACATGGCTGCCTGAGGCCTCCCTTGTTCAGGAGGCCTTTGTAGCCATCATAGAACTAACCTAATAGTTCTACTCAAGCCATGTTCCCAGCCCCTACGGATGGGGGACATGTCAGGGATACAAAGGAGGGTACAGCTGGAGCACACTAGAGGACAGCTATTTCAAAAGGGACCTTAAGAAGTAATAGCTCTAAGGCAGGTCCCCTCAATGGCCTCAGAATAGAGGGAGTCAGGACTGCACCAGGAAAGCCACCTTTCCTCTCCCTCCATTTCTGCCACAAGTCAAGGAACAGAGTAACTGAAGTTAGACCCAAAAGCTCTAATTTTTCTCTTTTGGGCGAGTACAGAAATCCCCCTTTTCTAAGGCCCAAATAAGAATACACAATTTTCTCCTTAATGGAACCAGACTGACCTTTCCTTTTATGTTTTGCACTCCTTTCAAATAAACTTTCAATTTTATTTTTTTAAGAAAGATTTTTCTTTGAGAGTGAGAATATCCTTGTTTTCCAATTCATATCAAGTTGATATATAAGGTGAGCTCTACGCTGATAGATCTTGTGAAGCCAGCCAAAGTTCAACTGCCAGCCTAGCAGTCCCACGGACTTTGCGCATGTTCATGGGTTTTTGCAGGATCAGGGCCTTTATCAAAAAGTTCATAGGAGGCATGTGTGAGTGTTGGAAGGCGGTGAGGGATTTTGCAACAGTTTATGTTGGAAGGAGGCAGGTATTGGCCTTTTCTTCACAAGGAAAAAATAATGCAATTAATATTTTATATAGACATTTTTTAATCTGGGAAGGGTTCTTGTCTGAGTGAGGCAGTCCACTTTCCAAGCATAGGACTGGGAATATTTGTCCTTTCCCATAGAGGACAAATATTTGAGCAGCACTAATGGGAAAATGTCAAACCCTGCTGTAGCTCATAACACCATAATACTACAAGTGAAGCAGCGAGAAGAGGCCCAACTGGGAGAGATGCTGAGGGAGCTACTGCTAATAACAGGAGGATTTGGTGGAGCTAGGGAGAAAACTGGCATTTTCATGAAAGAGAATTGATGAAGCGAGTAAAGAGAACTGATAAATGTGTTGGGGGAACAAACAAATATGTCATGGGTGAATGGTAAATTAATAAACTGATTAACAGCAGGTAAGAGAAATACATGTAGATAAGACCAAAGGCACATCTGTTTTTTTACTCTTGTTTAACTAAAGGTGTGATTTTAAATGGATTTAATTAAACTGGTACAAAAGGCTCTTGTGGACAGTCTTATTTCAGTTTAAACCAGGCTTCTTTCAGTATAGTTAAATCAATTAGGCCTGGTTTAACCACAGTTTTTATACTGAATTATTTCACTTCGGGACATGATTTCATATCACTGTATTTAAATCAGTACAACACAGTGGGTGCATACAGTTATTCCATTATTAAGCTGCTTATACTGGTATAACTTAACATGTAGAATAGTCTATACTACTAAAAGCATGTTTATATCAGTATAACTGCATCCAAACTAAGGGTTTGTACCACTAACTACATCTGCATCTAAACCAATATAGTTAAAGCATTACAAAAATTGTGTGTAGACAACCCCTTAGAAATTGTGTTAAACTAAACCAAAATAAGCCATTCTTAAAGAAGTGTCTATACAGAGGGTTGCAAATCACAATTTATGCTATGAATTTTTAGAGCTTAAAAAGGACTCAGTTTTAATTAAAGGTTTAAAGTATATGTGTGAGTGGATAACCTATAAAACATTTAGATTTTCTGCCTCCATTTATATCTCATAGAGCTGGAAGGGATCCTGAAAGGTCATCGAGTTCAGCCCCCTGCCTTCACTAGCAGGACCAAGTACTGATTTTGCCCCAGATCCCTAAGTGGCCCACTAAAGGACTGAACTCACAACCCTGGATTTAGCAGGCCAATACTCAAACCACTGAGCTTTAACTGATCCACTTTATTATTTTTATGACAATATAATATATACATGTAAGCTTCATTTTGTTGTACAAAATGTAGGCCCAAACCTACGAACATTTATGCACATTCTTAATTTTAGTCACATGAACAATCACACTGATGTCAACGTACTTATTTACATATGTAAAGTTAAGCACGTGCATAAGCGTTTACAGGATTGGTCCTTAGGTCTGCACTTCATAAAATTAGCAAGACATCTAAAACAAACTTGTAATGAAGCACATATGATTTGTGTATATGTTGGATTTGTTTTATGTAAGAAGAACAGGAGTACTTGTGGCACCTTAGAGACTAACAAATTTATTTCAGCATAAGCTTTCGTGGGCTACAGCTCACTTCTTCGGATGCATGGAAGAAGTGAGCTGTAGCCCACGAAAGCTTATGCTGAAATAAATTTGTTAGTCTCTTAAGGTGCCACAAGTACTCCTGTTCTTTTTGCGGACGCAGACTAACACGGCTGCTACTCTGCAACCTGTTTTTATGTAATAGTTATTCCTGTCACTGTAAACTTTATTTTCAAATACATTTCAAAGTTTGTAAAAATGGAGAAGTGCTTTAAAATGTTCATGCTGTTGAACAAACTGGTTGGTGTTTCCTTTTAACTTGTTAAGGTTAACACATTGTATGTGAGAGAACCAAGGCCCTAAACCTGGAATGAGAACTGCTTAGCCTCACCCAGGTGCCTAAGCAGAATTCTAGCATGAATATTGACTATAGGCCTGGGGCCTAAATGGCGATTGCTTATTAAGATGTGTGTGTGAGAGAGTGGCATTTCCTGGCTGGTGGCTTGTCTCTTAGCAAAGCCAAAGTATCTCACATGCTGCTGTTGTTTTTCTCCCATGGGCTAAAAGCCAATGCTTGACACGCCTCCAGCGTTTTAGATAAATACACTCAGGAGTGATGCAAGTGAAATGAAATTGCAGATGATGTCATCCAAGGCTACTCAAACAAAGTGCGATGCAACGTGTGCAGTAGGACACATGCGATGTGTGCACAGAAAGGTGTATTTATAGTTTAATGCACGGCGGACTCCACACTTTATAAGCACAATATGTTCATGACACTTCTCCATAAAGCCCTTCGTCTCTATCCTCCTTTCTTCTCTTCTCCCACCCCCCCGCACCTGTGAGGCCGCGGCTATCGCGAGAGCGCTCTGTTCCCGGCATCCATTTCGCGGCCTGGGACGGAGAGGGGGCGGCTCTGAGGGAAGATGAAGGCGGCCTCCATGTTGGCAGCTTTAGACTGCTTTCGACGGGGGTTGTGCTGAGGGGCCTGCGTAGGGGGAGCGGTCGCTGGACAGTCAACACGCCCTCGCGCCTAAACTCAGAGCAGTGGAGTGCCCGCTCGGACTGAAGGGGGTTCGCTTAGCCGCCCGTGTCCGGCCTCAGGAGTGCTCGGCAAGGGGGTCCTTGTACGGGGAGCCGGCGCCATGAGCGGGGGGACGCCCTACATCGGCAGCAAGATCAGTCTCATCTCCAAGGCCGAGATCCGCTATGAAGGGATCCTGTACACCATCGACACCGAGAACTCCACCGTGGCGCTGGCCAAGGGTAAGGGGCTCGGGGGGTGGTGGCGAGCGGATGGCTGCGGCCTCGGGAGTCCCGGCCCGCTACGGGTGGGGGGAGACGAGCCACCCAGAGCTCCACTGTGGCGCTGGCTAACAAGGGAGAGGAGCGCGGTGTGGCGGCCCGCTTTACACTGTGAAAGGACCGGGACTCCACAGTGGACCTGGCCAGAGGTGAGGGGCCGCCGAAGGAAGTGGAGCAGGGGCCTGGGGGGCGCTGCAGCCTCGTTCCCTGGCGGTGCAGCGCCCCCAGTGGCGGAGGGTGCAGAGGTAGGAGTTGGGGAGGGGGGGCAGTCAGGGATCAGATTCAAAAGCTGCTACGAGGGCATCTGCCCACTGTTGGCAGAGTTCTCTGTAGAGCTGGCCCGGACTGAGGCTGTGGGGGAAGCAGAGAAAGGGAGATGCGCTGTGGGGCCACTGGGACCAATAACTTCACTGTGGAGTTGGGACTGCGTGAGGGGCCATGGCAGTGGGGGTGCAGGAATTCGGTGAGCAGCTTTTGTAATGTGTGCTAGTGAGGCAAAAGTGGTGTTTGGTGAGAAACGGAGCAGGGATTCTCTACTCTGAGGAAGCCTTTGGTTTTGTGAGGCTGGCCCTGAATTAGAGGAAATTGGCTATTAAATGGACCTGTATATTGTGAATGAAGAGTCCAGGATGAGAGCACAAGTAAAATTGGGGAGATAGTATCAATGATATGCATAAGGGAAGCCTGTACATCCGCACTAAGTATTCCACCAGGGTGTTAGCTAAAGCTTAAAGGGACCAAAGGCTTAGGGGCCTGTATCCTGGACTAATAGATGAAGTCTTCTAGGAGGGGTTCCTATATACCTTTGATACAGAACTTCACAGCATTGCTGAATGGGTGAGGGTGGGGAGAAAGGGTTGAGATCTTCTAGATTATTGATGCTGAGATTGGCATTAGCACTGTGTGGTTACCAACAAGGTGAACCTGACTGTGGGTCATTTTGTTCTCTAGTTTATAAAGAAAGATAAAGGGGGTGAGATACTGTAATACCTTTTGTTGGACAAGCTTCTGGTGGTGAAAGAGAGAAGCTTTTGAGCTTCCGAGAGCTCTCTTTTAGGTATCTTTATGTATACACACATTCTTATATTGTGCTTGTCATTTTGGTGTAGCCTCATCTGCCATGAAGATTCAAGGTTGAGGAGGGAAAAACAACACCAAGTGTAGCAGAATCTTTGGGCTATATGAAGGGTACCTATATTTGTGATGTGTGAGAGAATAGAGGGCTTTAGGCAGCATGAGGGATGTCTGGAATCCATGAATTTTAGTGCCCACAGTGAGAAGAAAGCATCTGTGATGGGACTTGCCAGGTATGGTGGTTGTCTGTTTCATATGGGGTTCTCTGAACACAGGACATCGGTCTTGAAAATGAATTTATGCAAGTAGAAAATTGAGGTTGGTCTCTTTCAGCATGGAATATCTGCTTTAAAATACAAATGTATTTTGCTATAGTTTTCATATGAACTCTCTCTTGAAAATCTTGTTTAAATAATACAAATTACATGACAGGGAGAATTTTTTTCCTGTTAGACCAAGAGAAAAATAGCTTCCTGTGTAATCCAACAATGTAAAAGGTTTGGAAAATGTATTTTTTTGTGTGTGGCATGTGTTGCCCTCTGAAGTATATACTATCCTTTGTCTTCAGTGTTGCATGTCATTGGATTAAAGGCAACTTATTAAATGTTATACTCCTGTCTACTCAGTTTCTTACAGTAGTTTAATTGCTTCAGCTCACATTGGCTTTGGTGAAAGTTCACGTTAGATGACAGCTCATGCAAAACAGAGCTCTTAATAGCTAACATGCATGTATATAGTATTGGGACTATTTTTCTTTGGAACACATGTTGAACTTCAGGCATATGTATAAGAGTCTGCAGAACTGGGGCCAAAGTTGCTATAAAATACCGTAGTTCATGATGTTAAACAGGTAAACCTTTTTTCCTCATAAAGGGATGCCATCAATTTAATATCACATTGAATTCATCTGTTCATTAAAAGTAACAGCTAAGATTGCAATAAGTGAAAGATGAATAGATTTAAGTTATTTATACTGCAGTGGTATCTAAGGACTCCTAGACTGTGATTCCACATATAAACACTCAAGATAGTGTCTGCCCCAGGGAGCTTACAGTCTATATTTGCTTATGCTGTGAGCGGGACAGATTGGCCAGCACTGCTCACTCCTTTAACAAACACTGCACACATGACAGGATATGCATATTCAGTGTGGTCCAGTTTTGCCATAGTTATGATGAGTTGTACTTTGCTTCTGAGCTTTATTTAGTTTGATTATTTTTTTACTGTGCAATAATAGAATACCCATCCAGTGTTCTTGTGACCCATCACAATCATTTAGAAATAAAAATGTCAGTTATCCTGAGATAGAATCAAGTATAAATCTAACCACTTAAACACTCCAAACAATCCTCACCAGAGGTCCACAGCACTGCTGTCCATCCCTACCTGTTTGCTTATAGTTGAGAGAGAAAAGTTGGGCCTTGTGGCACAAGCTGAGTGTTAACAAATATGTACCAATGCAGGACACAAATTCTAAAGCAGGGGTTGGCAACCTTTCAGAAGTGATGTGCTGAGTCTTCATTTATGCACTCTAATTTAAGGTTTCGCATGCCGGTAATACATTTTAGCATTTTTAGACAGTCTCTTTCTATGTCTATAATATATAAGTAAACTATTTTTGTATGCGAAGTATATAAGGTTTTTAAAATGTTTAAGAAGCTTCATTTAAAATTAAATTAAAATGCAGAGCACTCCAGACCGGTGGCCAGGACCTGGGCGGTGTGAGTGCCACTGAAAATCAGCTCGTGTGCCGACTTCGGAACGCGTGCCATAGGTTGCCTACCCCTGTTCTAAAGGCTCAGGTATCTTCCAACCTTCTCTCTCACTAAGGGGGTTCCAAATTGGGCATGTCTGCTGACCTCAACTGTGACAGTATGTTAGAGAGAATGCCAGTCTCTTAGAGGGGTTAGTCTCAGGCCACCTAGGATTTATACATCAAAATCTGTGTGAGCCCTTCCAGGCCATAGAGCCTGAGGTTAATATGCTCACAAAGAGAGATACTGTTAACAAGTAGGCCTCTGAGTTCCGGACTAGCTGCAGTTTTGGAATGGATTTTAAGACTTAGCCTCTTCAGAATATGTTGCAGTCATTAATCTTGAAGTGACAGGTGCTAGATGATTGCAAGGCCCACATCTGAAAGAAATGGGTCCAACCCTCTAATCATCCACAGATGTAAAAAACCTGACTTGGCAAGTAGGGGTGTAAAATATTAAATGGTTAACTGGTAAGCATTAGTCTTACTGTTAACTGAGCCTAAGCTTTAACCCCCAACCCTGGACTGGCCAGAGCAGCCCCAACCCTCTCCCTTTAATTGGTTAACCAGTTAAATGATATAATTTTAATCATTTAAGCGGTTAACTTTTTAAACAATATTTATATCCCTACATGGCAGTAGCAGCCACCAGAGCTGGTAGCAGCTGGAACTCTTAACTGGAATCCCCTGTTGTAAATCCTGGCCAAAAAGGCAGATGGATGGCCTGAATCAAATGTTTGTTTCTGTTGTCCTCCTATCCAGCCTCATGTTACTCTTACCTAGATTGAGTCTCATCTACACAAGAAAGTTGCACTGGTTTAAATTCAGTATTTTAAACTGGTGAAAAAAGGCTATATTGGATATTGTTAATTCAGTTTGTTTGTTAGTTAGAAATTGGTTTAAGCTGAACCAAAATAAGCCATTCCTTAGCCAAAATAACCATGTGGGCTGAGAATTGGACAAACTGCAACCTTTAACTAGGGAGAGATTGTCTTCTCTCCATACTACAACGTGCAGGCAGAGAACTAGAACCCTGATCCTTTAGCTGTCAAACTCAGGCTCTACCACATGTGTTAAAAAGAAGAGTTCTGGTAGGTATTAGCACATAAAGGTTTTTTCGCCTATGCTGCAGTTAGCCAGTAGAGGGCGGCATACTCCCTCACAGTTCCTGATTCTGCTGCTGTTGAAATAATAGCAGAAAACTCCTATTAAAGTAGTGGCAGCAGGACTGACTGCCCCAAAAGATAAACAACAAAACTTTGTTTAGTTAGAATCTGTTTGTTTCTTGGTGCATGAGATTTACCTCTGAGGAAAGCTTAAAGCAGTTTGTGCTAGAGGAAAACAAATGATAGACAAAAGTGTATTTTAAATAAGGCTAATTTCTGATTACCTGTTCTTCAGTACTTGATCTCAAAAAAAAAAAAAAATCTGCTGTGCTTTGAGTAAATCTGAGAATTTTCACATTAAACTACATTTCTGAGCCACACTATTTTATAATGAAATCTGGTTGCAGCTTCAGCCATGCAGAGGCTACTGCCTCTAATGATATATTGTAGGTACTTGCACTTAGTCTCTATGGCATTACTAAAGAGTTATGATCATGCTATGTTAGTACCATCTCCAGTTGTCAGTCTTCAGAAACCAGCTCCCAACTTGCTGCAGACTATTAAGCTTAATAAAAATCAGTTTATTCTTATGTCTAAATGGTTTGTAAACTGTCTTACTGACTGACTCAAGAAATAAAATGGGGAGGGAAGCTAGATGCATCTTTCATGAGGCATCTTGTACTCAGAGTGAAATGTAATATAATGTTTTACTTTGTAAAATAATTTACCATGGGTAGAGGAGTGTCAGACATCTCATTTGTACTGCCTCTGTTCTTCAGTGTGCTGCTCAGCCACAATTGAGGAACTGGCCCTCATTCTCTGATCACTGACTTGAGAATTAGAATAAGGTACTTCACCTGAGGAGTTTTTCTTACTGCAACTCTAAGAACAAAGCAGTATTAGAGATTTAGGTTCTGATCATACAAAGACTTATGCACATCCCTTCTCACACCTGAGTAGCCACCATTGACAACTTCATGTACAAGTAGTTCATGTGCATAATTTTGGTAGGATCAAAGTTGTACTTTATTAATCTTCTCTCTTGATGACTGTTATTGTACATGGTGGTGTATAATGACCAAGAGATTTTGCTTTTAATCAGTCACACTGGACTCCAAAAAGTAAACCTTTCTTTTTCTCAGCCCATTCAGCCATTTTTAAGGGAGTACTGTAAACTAGGTTTAGGGTATGGCTACATTTGGAATTTCAAAGCGCTGCCCCGGCAGCGCTGCGGGAGCGCTGCCCCGGCAGGGCTTTGAAGTAGGCGTGTAATCAGAGCGGTAGCTCTGGGAGAGAGCTCTCCCAGCGCTGCATGTAAACCACATCCCTTACGGGTGTAGTGTGCAGCGCTGGGAGCCGCGCTCCCAGCACTGCTGCCCTGATTACACTGACGCTTTACAGCGCTGTATCTTGCAGCGCTCAGGGAGGTGTTTTTTCACACCCCAGTTGCAGCGCTGTAAAGTGTGAGTGTAACCAAGGCCTTAGGATTAAAAGTGAAGCCTAACAATACCTCAGCTACAAGAAACCTGCTATAAACTGGTTGCAGCATTTAACTCAAAAATAGGATGAATTCTCAGCATTCCCCTTAACCCACATTAAAGTAGAGAGCTTCTGGGGTTATTGAAAGTGAATGACATTTTAGTTCACTTTTTAAATAATTAAAAATCAGCAGGAGGAATTGTCAGTGGATTTGCCCATGCCCTCCCTAGCTGGTCTTAGGCAAGGGTAATAAATAGGGCATGCTACTTTTTTACATGTCTACCATCTGTTTCGCTTTAATTCGATGTTTGTCTGTGAAACAATGCATTCTCATCTGGAGGCAGGATGCAGCTTTAGGTGATGTCTTCCAGCAAGGGAGCTGTAGAGAGCTCTAAATCTGTTCTGCTTCTCCCAGATTATCTTTTGGCACTCTACAATTTAATCTTTCTAGTGACACAAAGCTAACTTCAGCGAAGACTAATTCCTTGTAAGATATTATTACAGTGTACATTTTTTATTAGTCTCTTTGCTTTGTGCTCAGATTCTGTTACCTAATTTAATCTTCCAAAGAGAACTTCATTTAAAAAGCTGTCAAGTATCGGAGGGGTAGCCGTGTTAATCTGGATCTGTAAATGCAGCAAGGAGTCCGACGAAGTGGGTATTCACCCACAAAAGCTCATGCTCATTCTCTAGTCTGTTAGTCTAGAAGGTGCCACAGGACTCTGCTGCATTTAAAAAACTGGTTGCTTAAAGCAGGACATGACAAAGCCTTCAAAGTGAGGAAATCTGGGTTTAGTGTTTGTGTTACAGTAGAGCCTAACTGAGATTGAGGGGCCTCATTGTGATAGAATCTGTACAAAAATACAGTAAGAGATGATCTCTGCCCCCAAAGAGGGCTGGAAGGGTAAATGGAGGCACAAAGAAAGGAAATGACTTGCCCAAAATCATACAGCAAGTGGATGGTAGAACAAAGGATAGACACCTCCCCCACCCCCAGGTGTCTTGTCTGCCAGACCATGCTTCCCCTTCAACACATGAAGGGATTAATGTTCATTACTTTCACTGACAGACTCTACCTCTATAAATAAGTCTCATACACATCCAAAGTATGCAGTAAAACAAATGCACATGCCACATACTTGCACTGTAATGCAAAACCTAAACTGTAATATTGGCAACATACACCTCACTAGTATGAATGTTTAAGTGTGTGTGTGTGTGTGTGTGTGTGTGTGTGTGTGTATTTCGTCATAGAGAAGTATCGAGTTGGAGTTAAGGTTTTGTATTAATAGTGCAGTCATGAACAATACAATTCAAAGTGAGCTAAGGTCTACTCTATTCTAATAGCCTAGATTTGCGTTGGATTGATGCTGAGAGTATTTATTGTAAATACGTCATACTTCAATGTGAACTGACTGGTAAATAAACTCTTCTTATGCGAAGCACCGACAGGGCTTGTCTAAATGGTATTTGAGCGTACATCAGCATGTCGTGCATTAATTGCCTGTGTGGACGTTGCTGGCATGCACTGAAAGTTCCCTAGTGTGCATTGATGTAGTCATGTTTGAAACAGGACTACATCAGCTTGCATTAGGGAACTTATAGTGTGCACCAGTAAGAGTCCTCATAGACAGGATGCACCAGCATGTCATATGTTAATACACCATGTAGACAAGTCCACCATCACTCTGTATTACATTCCATGCAGAGGACAAAATTTATTTTAGTTTTTCGTGTTTGTGTTTTACCATCCCTAAAAAGACCTCTGTGAATGCTAGTGCTGTCTGGTGTTATGGATCCTATATTTATATGCTAGGATTGCAAAATCAAAAATGTAAAGTTTTCAACTGAGACTAGAATTTAAATGTAAATTTTCTTACCCAGAAAACCCTGAATATTTCAGACAAACATGAGGTCACTGCTTTATTTCAGTCATTGATAAACAAAATATATAAGGAGAAAACAGGCCCACATTTAGAGTCAGCAACATAATACAAAAGCATGAGCTTGAAATATTATGTTTAGTTACACTTTACAATTTTTGCAGACTCTAAGTGAATAATGAAACAGTGGTGGGATGGGAATGTGCAGAGTTGAACATGTCTGAAATTTGCACACACACTGAAAACTGAGGACACTGTTCCTAACCCTTACTGTCTTCCTCTCCCCATTCCTGTCTGTCATATCAGCCTCGCCTTGCAAATTTCTTAAACCCCCAGGTCCTGGACAACCAGATTAAAACATTGTGTTTCAGTAACAAGAATAGGTGAAGAAATTGCTACTAAATAACAAAACAAATGATCTCAGAGAAGAGGTAAGCAGGACATGCTCAAAAACATCACGTTATGTTCTTCTTTCCCTCCCTTGTCTAGCAAGCGGTACACAAAAACACTGGCCAAATTGTCCTGAAATAACTTGCATGAGGAAAAGGTCAGAAAACAGTTTCTGCCTGATTGTCCAATCTAAGGGTTGAGTTACCCCCACTCTGCAGAACTGTTCAACCTCCCTATCAATCTCAAAAGATCTATAGAGGCCCTGTGCCTCTGTTCTACTTCAAGAACTGTGCCTGCTGGAGAGCTGCTAATGCCTCCTCTTCATCCTCTGTGGTTAGTGAACCTACATAAACTAAATACTGATCAGTTTGAATAACTTGTGCTGTGATTACTCTCTGGGAAGAGGGCATGATGATGCAGCAAAGGGGACCATCCCCTGACCCTGCTTCCTTCCTTATGCATAGGGCCAAATCCTTGCAGATGTGCTTCTGTGGAGTCAGGTGGAAGATGGAAGAGCTATTGACCTCCCACTGCTTTTTGCCCCCTTCCACTTACATAAATAGAAGGGAGCCTCTGGCTTTTAGTTGGCAGGTTTCTTGATGTTTTGTTGTTGTTTGATTTTGCATACAATGACTTTGAACAGAAGTGTGTGTGTGTGAGAGAGAGATCACAGCTCCCTGCATTAAAATGATGGGAAATTGTGGATTATCAGGACAGTTATTAATCCAAATCAATTTTTAAAATTAGCCAACCAGCTCAGTGACTTTTGGAGTTCAGAGGACATTCAGATTGGTTTATTCAGAATTTTGTAATAGGTTATATGCTGAGAATCTCTGGTCTACTGGCTTGCTGGGGAGTAACTGAAGTAGACAAGCTAAATTTTTTTTTTTTTTAATGTTGGCCTTCACAATAAAGGATGTTAAGGACATGCCTACTTTTGGGACATTTTCTGAGACTGAAGTCTTGAGAGAGAGTGCTTAGCAAATGGAATAGGTTAAATAAATCATCCGTACCAGATAGTGTGCACATCCAAATGCTCCTAACAAAAAAGTAAAATTCAGCTACTGCTCACAGGAGAGGAGGGTGGCAAGTGTTAACCATCTCTTAAAATTAATAATAAACTCTTCTAGGAATTACATAACCATGAACCTTATTTAGTTCAATGCAAATTTGGCTGAAACTAATTACGTTATAAAATACCTAGATAAATATACTAAGACTAACAGCATAGCGTTTGGAGTGGCATAATTTTCCTTTTATAACTTAGAATTTTTCTAGTTCCAAGAAGTACTATTATCTGATGCCTCAGGGGTCAAAATGGTCAGGGAGAGGTTGGGTGGAGAAGTAACTATTGTCATTGAAGCTCTTTGAAGATGGTTAGATGACTTGAGTTTAAGTTGTAGACATAGGGATAAAAGAGGACAGGGGGCAGGACACAAATCTGTGGTATACTGGAGATTAGAAATGTAGAGAAGATGGAAATACTGAAGGACCAGGAGAAGAACTAGTCAAACATAAGCTGTGAAAACCAAGGGATGTGGAAGTTAAGGAGGAATGGTGTGGTTGACAATGGTGCAGATGGTAATTTTGTAACTCTTATTGTGAGACTGACAAAATAATATTTGGTGTTTTTCTTAAACCTCCAGCTCCTGGAGAATCTCAGCTTTCCTTTAAAAAAATTTCTAGGCTTCACAGTTTCTTGAAAACCAGAATGCAAATAAAAACCCAATCTATTTTAAAATCTCATTATTTTTAAGTCAATCTATTAATTTTGGGGATGTATGAATTAGGGTTTCTGAGCACTTGAAGCCGGCAATGCCGGGATGACACATAGAGAGGAAGCCCTTAGACTTCACTAGGAAGAAGACTCTAGGGACCTTAATGACAGCAGTCTCAGTGGAAGGACAAAAGCCAGAGTACAAAGGGTTAGGCGTAAGGAAGCCGAGGAAACAGGAGTAGACTGCCTGCTCAGGAATTATAGACATAAGACTTTGCCATGTGAGCTCCTCTCCTCCAGTCTTCTCTCAAAGTTTGAAGGTAGAGGGAATGGACACAAATGAAGGAGAAGGAATTGATAACACACTATGCCTGTTAGGAATATGTGGTGGGGAGGGTTATGCATGGTGAAACAAGAGGAGACCTAATAGGAAGTCTAATGTCAATGCAGTAGTGACTTGTAAATTTTTTTGAATTCAGTTAGGTATGTAAAATCTAATTTTTACACTAACATTACAGTAATACTCAATGTGTTATGGTTGCACAAAGCATACATTTATGAAGATAGTCCTGTTCTAATGAATTCGACAGTCTAATCTAAATTTAAATGAGTATGAGTTTAGAATAAGTTAATTAAACCTTCATCTACAAAGCAAATAGTATATGCATCACATCTATTCTGGACTCTTATTTTTCACCTCCTTTTTATAGAGCTTATAACTTCCGTGTGAAATGAGATTTTTCTCATTGAAAAATATTCTCTTCTTTATCACTTTGGGTCAGTCTTGTTTATCCTTGTGATTCTTAAATGCAGTAGTAGGGGCATAATTTAATTTGCTATTCTTTTAATCTATATATCAACATATATAACTGCCAGAGCATATTTCAGGTCTCTGAGAACAGGACCTCTTACCTAGGATGTCTCATCTAGTTGCATATCTGCATAAAAATGTTTTAGTGGTGTGTATTTACTTTCACGGACTGGTCAGTCTAGAGTACCTATTCAACAAGTTTCTCCTTTTTAAAAAAAAACAAAAATATATGAAAGGGAACCTTTGTAGTAGCAGTTTATCATACAGCTTAGACTAGAGGTGGCCAAATACAGCCCGTGGGCCACATCCGGCCTGTGGGACCTTCCTGCCCTGGGAGGCTTGCCCCCAGCCCCTTCTCTGCTGTTCTCAAGTGTAGCCAAGGCCTCAGGCTGACAAAAGTTGGTTTATCACTTGTGGCTTATATTGATTATCTCTCTGAACAGTTCTGTAGTTAATGCTAGATCTAATAAAACTTATTTCAGTTAACAAATGATGGTAAAGATGATGGCTCACCTCAAAGTGGAACAGGGCAAAGAAGATTTCTGTCTTGAAATTTAAACTAGTGTGGGTTTTTTGCAAGTCATAAACAGTTTGTTTCTTTTATTAGTTGTAAGGCATTCTGGTGTCTTAGCAACAAACAGTGCCCCCTAGTGAATATTAAATAATTTTTATTACCATTACAAACAGTTATTTTTCTCTCCTGCTAACGACAGCTTACCTTAACTGATCACTCTCCTTATAATGTGTATGGTAACGCCCACTGTTTCATGTTCCCTATGTGTGTGTATATATATCTTCTGTATTTTCCACTACATGCATCCAATGAAGTGAGCTATAGCCCACGAAAGCTTATGCTAAAATAAATTTTAGTCTCTAAGGTGCCACAAATACTCCTAGTATTTTCTCTGTTCTGCATGTGTTTTATCTATAGGGAATTGGAAATCAGTGATTCGAATTTTCCATTTGGCTCTGTCAGAATGAGTGTATAAATATCTCATAAAACTGTGGTCTTTGAAACAACATAAAACTCCTGACTCGATTTTTTTCTCCCCCCCCCCCCCCCCGCCTTTCTGCAGTACGTTCCTTTGGTACAGAAGATAGACCAACAGATCGTCCTATACCACCTCGTGATGAAGTCTTTGAGTATATTATATTCCGTGGCAGTGATATTAAAGACCTTACTGTTTGTGAGCCACCAAAGCCACAGTGTTCTCTGCCCCAGGACCCTGCTATTGTTCAGGTAAGAGTTAGATATGTATGTTTTCAATCTAAGGCTGTAATTTAATACTGCCCAGTTATCGTCTCAAAAAACACATTGAAGAATGAATAAACTCTTCACACTACCTTGTGTTGTAAACACACAGTGCCAAGATCTGGGCATTCTAAAGTTGTAGAATCATTCTTTTAGAACCAGATTTGCTTTCTTTGATTGTGGCAATTAATGCTTTGGAAACCAGTAACTGCAAGTTTGCTCTACAGAACAGTGTTTTATACGCTCTGGCCAAGATTTTCAAAAGTGAATAGTAATTTTTGGGTGTGTAACTTGACTCCTTAAGGTGTCTGACTTTTTTTTAAAGATGGTACTCAGTGCTTTCTGAAAATCAAGATGGACACACAAACAGCAGCACCCAAAATCATTGGTCACTTTTAACAAACTTGGCATGTATGTTCAAATTCGTGTGTCCTGCAGGTTAGTGCAAGTATTTTAAATAATATTGATTTTGTTCTAGATCAAAAAAGTCTCCATACTAAAGGGAAGCTATTTTAAAAGGAAGTAGTCGTTATTTGGAAGGAAAACAGTGCATCTCCAGCTGCCTTCACACCACTCCTGACGCGCACACAATCTTGTAGTATCCGTGTGACTTGGGAGAGCCAACCACCCTTGGTGTCTTAAATCTCTCCTCACAGGCAAAGCTATATATGCATGCATCCTTTGTCTTAATAGTTGCTGGAATGTTCTAGAATTGCCATTCTGATAGTAGACGGAGAGGGTGGGGAATTAAAAGTAACTTGATTAATTCTCCTTCTATTGAATGACACAATTTTAATGTTCACGTACTAGCCCAGAAAGCACACTTCTCAAATAAAGCCCTTGCTATCATAGGTAATAAATAGCTCAGTGTGCCGCTAAACTTAGCACAAGTGTTTCTGCCAAATTTATTCAAAAGCTATGAAATTGCTGTGGCCTGCCTTGTGCAGGGGGTCGAACTAGATGATCATAATGGTTCCTTCTGACCTTGTGGTCTGAGTCTATAAATGGCAGTATTGCCAGTGCCAGACATTTAAAAAACATGCCTTGGACACTGAAAAGATCATGAGATTTTTTAAAAAGTGCATTTTGGTTGTTTTGTTTGCTTTCTAGTTTGAGATTTAGGGTATGTCTGCATTGTGATGAAAGACCCATGGCGCATATGCAGCTGGGCTGGGTCAGTTGACTTGGACTCAGGCTGCAGGGTTATAAAATAGCTCTGTAGACATTTGGGCCTCAGCTGGAGCCCCGGCCCAAATGTCTACAGTGCAATTTTTTGTCCTGCAGTTTGAGCCTGAGTCAACTGGCCAGGGCTCTGAGACTCTGTGCCAGGGGTTGTTTATTGCAGTGTAGACACTTTGGGTTTTTGGCAACCTTGAAAACTTTTTTTTAAGGGAAGCTAAGATTCTTCTGTAATCACAGGAGTCCCGAAACTGAGGCTTTAAGAAAACACCAAATATTATAAATTCTGTGATGAAATCTCAAGTTGACTACACTGTAAAATGTGTGAGAATGCCCTAAATGGCATGTATATTTGTGAAAGTTTTGCCTATGTACTTTTTCATGTGGAATAATCCAAGTACTTCAGTATTTTGAGGCTTTCTTTACTGTTTCCAATGTCTGTCAGTTTGAAAGGTCTATATTAAACAATGTGTATTCCTTTTATGAATACACCTCTACCCTGATATAACGCGACCCGATATAACACGGGTTCGCATACGACGTGGTAGAGCAGTGCTCTGGTGGATCAGTGCGTCAGCTCCCAGCTGCGTGCTCTGCTTCCCGCTGCCGGTGAGTGCGGGAGGTTGGGGAAAGGATGCCCCCCGTACTCAGCTGTGGCTGGGAGCTGGTGGGGTGGAGTGGAGTGGGCTGGGGCGGGCTGCTCCACTTCCGCCACCACAGCCCCAGCCCGCCGCCTCCTCCCCCCCAGTGACACGGATGGGGCTGGGACAAGGAAAGTGAAGCAGGCTGGGGCCACGGTGCTCCGCTTCCTGCTGCAGGTGAGTATGGGGAGCATCCTTTCCCCAACCTCCCCGCACTCACCGGCGGCGGGAAGCGGGGCACCGCAGCTGGGAGCTAGCAGAGTGGAGCGGGCTGGGGCTGGGCTGCTCTGCTTCCCGCCGCTGCCGGTGAGTGCCTGTTAGGGGACAGGGATGTGTGGTTAGGGATCGGGGTAGTCGGGACAGGGAGTAGGGAGGTTGGGTAGAGGGAGGGGTCCTGGCTGTGATTAGAGATGGGAATCTCTGGAGGGGGAGGTCAGGGGACAAGGAGCAGGGGGGCCAAAGCAAGTTCGATATAACGTTCTCACCTTTAGCGTGGTAAGATTTTTTATTATTTTTTGGCTCCAGAAGACTGTGTTATATCGAGAGAGAGGTGTAGTAAGGTTTCACGTTTTTATAAACTTTATTATGTGATTTAGTGATTGTTGTCTCTGTTCATTGTTGAGCAGTTTAGTCCTACATTTTCTCAGCTCCTTGCATTGCAGAAGTGTATTGTATTCTATAAATATTTTTCTTCAGTCTTCACTAGGATCGTCATCTTCTACTTCATTCCAATCTGTGGGATCCTATGGTCCTTTTGGCAGGATGCCAGCATACAGTCAGTTTAGTCCAAGTCCATTAGTGGGGCAGCAGTTTGGTGCTGTTGGAGTTGGTATGTTTACTTTTTTAATATTTTGTATTTTCCTGTAAAATTAAGATGCAGAAAATGTGTATAAACGACTAGTATATAATGGTTGTGATTTAAGTATCACTCAGACCCTTTTGCTAACCCTTTCATTTAAGGTGTTAAAGCCAGTAGTACACCTCCTCTGAGATAAACTCCCTCCCCTACCAATGTCCTCTAGTAAAACTAGGGAAGACAACAGTAGATAGTTCTAATGCTTTCTCTAGATAAACATAAACTTTAAGGAAGCACTCCTTGCATGCCTGCTTCATACATTATAAAGAAACAAGAGGCACAAGCACAATTTTTGTAAAACCTTTACAAGTTGAGTACCTGGGTCTCAATGGGTCCTAAAATCTGCCCTGGTTTTTGAAAAAAGAAATGAGCTAGGCTCTGTGTACGCTGGGATTCTGGTCAACAGTATAGTTGTACTGCTGTGGATGCAAGTGCCCGTGCAATTTACAGGGCTGACGCGGTGACGTGCAATGGTGGCTAGAAACTCAGGAGTCTGTGTACAACAGAAGCAGAACTTAACATAGTTTGCACACTTACATTTTTTCATCTACAGAATTTGATTTGGATTACTGAAAGAAACTAAAATGAAGAGACCAACCTTGTTAATGATCAGGAATGTATTTTGTGGGTGACCTTAGGTGTCTTGCTACATTTGGGTGTGAGCAAACTGTTTTGTAGCATAGGATATATCTAACTTAGTGGGATAGAAAAATACACTTTTGGTAGCCCATAGAATCCTCAGTGAAAACTGCCATGCCTAAAACTAAGTGGGAGAAGTGTATGAGGGTACATCTTCCTCTCAGGTTTTTCTGTTACCTCTTAATAGCACATGTTTTTAAAAAAAAAATGGGGCTTTTTAATCAGACATGTGCTATTTAATACCCATAACATACTTTTCATGTGTATTTGAAAAAGCACCCTTGTGAAACGTACACTAGGAAGCTGGTCATGGCCTTGTATCTCGCATTATAAAATTGTATGGCGATCAAAATTTATCTCCTAAAGGGATTTTTGTGCCAATACAGTTTACCACCAAGTGGAAAGAAAAGTTGAACGGGTAAAGATTATTTTTGATGATTTTTAAAAAAGCACCATGCACACATTTAAAAATAGAAGTGGACTTTATAGTGTCTGTAAAATGATATTGTGGCATCTGTTTGTATCAAGAACTTCCATATCAGATGTGCTTAGTCTGAGTAAAAATGAGCTCTGGATGCTACTTGCTGGTCTACAAGTTTAGCCTGTGATCTGAGATTAAAGTGTTTTTTTTTTAACCATTATCACCAGTAAGAAAAAAGGTTTTAGCAGGCAAATTTAACTCTTCAGTTATACCTTTGCAACTCCATTGCTTTCCATAGGTTATAAAAGATGCATCTGTTTAGAATTTAGTAAATAACTTTTTTTTTAATGTAGACGAGAACAGAATCCAGCTTTCCCCCTTGGTTGCTGTTACTCCACAGAATGAATAGGAATAAAAAGAATAAGTTTATCATTAAAGCAGTATAACTGCTTAATATATCTCCCTATGTGTGAGAACATACCATTTCACTTTTGCAAATGGGACTTCGGCTCTGCAATCTCTCTTATATGCATCTGAATATTTTACCTGTACTCACTTCTCAAGGTAAAATTGTGCTTCAGCCTTTCTAGCAATAGCTTATAGAATATCTATTTATAAAAGGGAGACTGTTGCAGAAAGGTTATGACTTTTAAGAACTCAAGGAGTCAGTTAGTAATACTTGGGAGTTCTGACTATCCATTAGACTGTAGTCCATCGGCGAGACAGAAACGTTGAATTACAACACAGATTATCAGAAAACGTACTTCATTATCTGCCAAGCTTCTGTCACCGATGCTTACTGTCCAAGCATCACCATTTTGTATGTCAGTAGGATTCCTTAGGCTTATAAAACTTGCTGCAAGGTCACCTCATCATGATGAGATGTCCATTGCAATTTATTACTAAATCTTAACCTTGTTATCTCTCCAAAGCTGTGCAGATTTACAAGACAAGTTACATTACATGAAGTCATAATATCTGTTGAAGAGATTTTTTTAGAAGTGCAATTTTTGTCTATTTCAGTATTACTCTAGGATGATTAACAAAGCACTATCAATTAAGTGATTTGTCCTAATTAAAAAGAAATGACATGGTACCCACAAAACAGAATAATTGAAATCAATTTTAAATCTTTACAGCTCTTTTATTTTCTTCAAAGCAGGGGGTTCCTTGACATCTTTTGGAACAGAAACTTCAGCTAGTGCTAGCTTATCCCAAAGCAGTGCAGTTGGTTCCGTCTTTACAACAGATGCCAGGTCACTAAAAACACAGCTATCTCAAGGTAAGTTCTTGAGTGACTAATTGATCTTTCTTACTAATCATAGTGATAGGCCTAGTAATTGTCATTAGTCCCATTAAAATGGAATGAATGATAGCTAATTGTTTATAAGTCACAATAGCTAAAATATATTCCATAACAAAAGTGGCTCTGGCCAAGACAAGCAAGAAAAAGGTGTTGTCTTTGTTCCTTAACTTGCTGTATTGCATGTAGTTATAGCACTGGTCACCACCCGGAGAATTTCTTCTACAAAAAAAAGTTAAACTGCTTAGTTCAGATTGTTAAAATAAACATTGGATGTCGTTAATGTGAAAACTTTGTAATTGTTATTGGAGAATTCCTTGATTAATTTCATAGATAGCATGATAAACATTAAATTCTCCGATGTATATGGTCTGAGGGACTTCTAAAATTCTGTTTAACCCTGTTGTGAAGCCTTTATTCCTTATGTTATGCTTTTCTTAATATCCTTGGAGCTATTAAGTTGTATTGTCAGTATCAACTACCACATTCCAAATACAGAATCACAGAAGTATGGGACTGAGAGGGACCTCAGTTGGTCATCTAGTCCTGTCCCCCGCACTGAAGGCAGGACTATGTAATAACTGAACCATTCCTGATCGTGTTTGTCTAACCTGTTCTTGAAAACCTCCAGTGAAGGAGATAACACAGCCTCCCTAGGCAGCTTGTTTCAATACTTAACTACCCTGACTGGAAGTTCTTCCTAATGTCCAACCTAAACCTCCTTTGCTGCAATTTTAAGTTTATTGCTTCTTGTCCTAATCTCAGAGGTTAATGAGAACAGTTTTTCACCCTTCTCTTTGTAACAACATCTTATGTACTGGAAAACTGTTATGTCTTCCTCCTCTGCTCCTCGTCTTCTCTTCAGACTAAACAAACCTATTTTTTTCAATCTTGCCTCAAGTCATGTTGGTTTTTTAGACCTTTAATCGTTTTTGTTGCTCTCCTTTGGACTTTCTCCAATTTGTCTACATCTTTCCTGAAATGTGGTACCCAGAACTGGATACAGTACTCCAGCTGAGGCCTTATAAGCATGGAGAAGAACAGAATTACTTTTCATGTCTTGCTTAAAACACTCCTTCCAACATCTGCTTTTTATAGTGGCATGTGGGGGGTAAGCCATTGAACCCAATAGTAATGGAAATTGCCTGGCCAAATCTCTATGGCGTACTTTACTCCTGAACTTTTCTTTGTTTTAGTCTTCTGAAAATAACTTTTTATTAATGGCATTGGGGTGGTGAGGAAAAACTGATCCTCCAGTTATTAAAAGATGAAAAAATATTTAACTTTAATTTATTTTCTGTCAAGGTTTAGGTGAACTTTGTGATCAGAGACTAACAGATTCTTCTTTTCAGGGTCCATAATGAAATCAGTTACCAAAGTTGTGGTGGTAGTAGAAATGATGCTGCAATAACTGGGAAAGTGTGTTGAAAATTCAAACTTAACTATTAAAAGAACAACTTGGGTTTTTTTCCTGTGGATATATTTAAAATTGTATGGTATTTAGAACTAACGTAAGATGTAGTCTTGGGTTGAAGGCCTTACCTGCCTAAACCTTCCAGTCAGGCACCTATTTGGCACTCATTCCTTGTTCCAGGTCCCAGGCCTAGGTTGTGGCTTAATAATAATAATAATTTAAAAAAAAAGGTGGGCAAGGGGGAGGCAGTGGGTTGATTCAGTCTCTTTAATCTCTTGGAATCTGAATCACAAGTGAGGTTTTTGCGGAGGGCAGGGCGGTGTTTGTTTTTTTCCCCTTTTTCTAGTAGAAATTTGTCAACATCACTCATGCTATTGTGCAGTTTATGCATGGCTGGGTGTGTCTATTCAGGGGATGCCTCTGACTGTGGTAGCAGGTGTGTTGAAAATAGACTGAAGTGTATGGACAGAACTCTGTGAAGAAGCTTACACAGCTCATCTGCCTACTGTTCATTAATTTGTAGAACATTCACACGGCAGTACACTAACCTAATTATATAGATAGGTACAGATCTGCCATTGGGAGGGCAGTTACCTTCTACTCAGTCTTCACAGAAAGGAAGAGGGAAGAGTATTTCCTACCACCCAAACATCAGAAAATTCCATTCCATAGCTAGAACACTTGTGGCTGGGTTGGTAGGAATTAATTGTCCTACCCATTTTTTTTTCTTTTAGACTGGGGGAAGGGGAATTGCTATATATCTCTTCAGTCTGGATTAGTGGATCTGAGGGTGCAGAAATATTTATTTCCTCTTTGGACACAGCTGTCTTGACTGGTAAGGCAGATAACCCCTTCAGTCTAGATTGGTTGACTTGAGAGCAACAAATAAAATTTGTAGATAAGAAATTATCTCCCTGGTTACATTTTAGGTCGTTCAAGTCCTCAGATAGACCATTTGAGAAAGAGCCCAACCATGGAACAAGCAGTCCAAACAGCTTCAGCCCATTTACCTGCTCCAGCACCTGTTGGGAGAAGGAGTCCTGTGTCAACCAGACCTTTCACATCTGGTAGCCAAAAATCTTTAGAGAATCAGGAGCACAGACGAGGTAGTACTTTGGATATTTTCCTTTTACCTGTCTTGTGCTTTCTCCTTTGAATGGTTTATGGATTCTTTTTAAGTGAAGTTTTAAGGTGTATTTTTGTTCATATTGCATAATGGTAGTTTGTGCCAATGGACGTCTGACATCTCATCTTTTTTACCAATGAATTCTAGTAATCTTAACTTGTTTAATTTTTCTTAAATTAAAAAACACATTTCTATCATTAGGATGGGGGAATTGTTATAATTCTGTTAAGCTTTATCACCTACCTGGTTTTGAAATTCTATATAACATAGCTATGTACAGAAGAATGATTAAAAATATGACTTGCTCGTCTACATTATTTTCCATCTGTAGCTGAAGCACACAAGGTTTCAAGACCAGAAAATGAGCAACTCAGAAATGAAAACAAGCGACAGATCGGTAAATTAAATCTTTTTTGAGGAAAAACTTTACCTTTGTTTTATGAGACGTTAATTTTAATGCTTTAGTAGCTAAGGGTACGTCCAGACTACCCGCCAGATTGGTGGGTAACGATCAATCTATTGGGGATTGATATATCGCGTCTCATCTAGATGTGATATATTGATCCCCGAAAGTGCTCCTGTTGACTCTGGAACTCTACTGGGGGAGTGGAGGTAGCAGAGTCGACAGGGGAGGACAGGAGCACGTTAGGAATCAATATATCGTGTCTAGATGAGACACGATATATCAATTCCCGATAGATCTACCGTGAGGATGGGAGATGACTACCGACGGGGGAGGACTCATAACTACTCACTTTATAGTAGAAAAGTGATGGGAAACTTTTTTCTCTAGTTATAATTCATAAAGCTTAAAACCATGCAAACTTTCACGGTAGTACAGAGCACAGCATTATAGAAAATCCACCTAATTAGTTTTAGGGAACCGATGTCATTTACTTATGGATGACAACAGTTAGTATTGAAATGGGATACCAGGAGCAAAAATCATGTGTAAAGGAAACACGTGCCCTGATGGCAGTGCATTAAGTAGTGATTTGAATAGTGGTGTTGTAAAAGCAAATATTAGTAACTAGATGATAAATACAGCAGGTGTGAAATCCGAAGCCCTGATCATTTATCATAGAAGTTGTCAAAGAATAAAATGTTGCAAACATCTTTACATTCAAAACAATATTTTTTTCACTCTTTTTTTTCTGACTTAAATCTTTGCTTAATCAAGGTATTCGAACATCATCATGGAAGGCCTAACTTCTATTCTATTGTAGTATTTATTATAGGTGAATTTAAGATTGTGAGGTGCTCTCTGATACAACAAATATTTGCTCGCAAGAGATGCAGAAAGTTGGTGCATGAGATACAGACCTGTCATACTGGGCATTCTTAAAGTTGTAAATCTCTTCAAATCCAAAATTCTCACAGCTCCAGGTGGACCTTCAACACGAAGAGGCCGTGGTGGTCACCGTGGTGGCAGAGGACGATTTGGTATTAGGCGGGATGGCCCAATGAAGTTTGAGAAGGACTTTGACTTTGAAAGTGCAAATGCACAATTCAACAAGGAGGAAATTGATAGAGAATTTCATAATAAACTTAAATTAAAAGGTAAACTCACTTCTGTTCTAGAGTTCAGCATGGGAGAATAAACAGACTGTGTGACTAAATAAAGCAAAGGCTCTTTTGGGAAAATTTCTTTAAGGGCCATATCATAGTAAACCTTTGCTTTCTATAAACTGATGGAAAATAGATACCATGGAAAAAAAACTAACAAATTTGATTCTTTATGTATTAATGGCTTGAAAGACCTTCTAAACAATATTTGGCTTAGTATTTTAGGCTGGGTTTTTAAAGAATTTTGTTTTCAATTCTGAAATACAAAATATCTGAAATCGTGCTACTTAGCTATAGCAGGTGTATTTTCTAGCAACCCTGTTTATGAGCAGTCTTTCTCAATAGGAAAAGGTAGTAAATGCTTGAGTTCTGGAAAGATGGTGCGATGTAGGGGAAAAAATCCATAGATTATGCTCCAACTCTGGAATTTTTGTATGTATTTCACTCCCTAGCCAGTTTTTTAAGTCAGTCAATAGTCCATTAATTCAGTACATGAAAGTCAAGTGAGATACCAAAATGAGAATTTGGAGCAAATATTTTCATTGGAAAGGAGGATATGTGTTCCTTTTTTCTCTGCCAGTGTATCCATTTGTTGTTCTTTTCCTTTCTCCTCCTCTAGGAGCAGCCAGAGGAGGAGTAGTTATTTGAGGGATTGTACATGTCCAGTCCACTGTGGGAGTTTGCGCACTAGGGCATAGCCCTCTTTTTACCTGGTTGTGAGGGCAAGATGATGTGTCTCCGGGGGAAGTGGTGGTGCAAGGTTTGGTGGGGTGAGGGCAGGGGTGGCATGAAGGCAGTGCCATGGTTTGGGTGCCAGTGGCCCCACACTTCTAGAACGCTTTTGCTGCTCCTGGTGTGCACCCCGAGCACGGCAACTGGAAGGTTTTTTTTTTTTTTTTCTCAGTGGTATCCGTCAGGTCGATTCTGACATGCTCATAGTGCCAGTATAAAGGACCTCGCTGACTTGTGGCCCATTGGTTCCTTCTTACTGCCTTTGATGGTCACTGGAACTGCTTTCCTTGCTACAGCAAGCTATTTTCTGGACTTTTTCCTTTGGGTTTTTTTCTGAACTTCTAGAGTGTAAATCACTGAAGGAGAAGTGTCAGCTAGATTATCTAACTATCAACTGAGTTTCATCTACCCCTAGTTCCAAGGTGTGCCCTGGTCAGTGAGCTTCAAGCCCTGTTCCTCCTGCAGCCGGGCTTTGTCTTTGAATGACGTGCACTCTAGTTGCTGAAAGTGTTTGTTTGCTGTCAGATCTGCCATGATTTTAAGCTTCATACAAAGAAGGACTGGGAGGCAGGCTAATGTTCCTATTGATGGAGGCGGTGCTCATTCCTTCCTCCGAGCTGAGCCGGTTGGACTCAGCACCGAGATTCTCAATGTTGGTGAGGAGGCCGCCTCCCACTGAGCAGAAATCTCAGCACTGTTTGCCATTCTTGGCCAAGAGGGAACATTCTCCACCTCAGAAGAAGGCTAGGCACGGAGAGTGGAGTGCAACCTAGGTGGGACCACTCCTCTGCCTCAGTTTTGCAGGCAGCGCCATTGACCTCCAACCTGTATGCAGGCACCGTTGAATCTGGTCCCAGATGAGCTGTTGACACCGGAGGGAGAGCAGTGCTATCACAATTGTTGTGCCATCCATTCCCGAGGCATTTGCCACAGCCAGAAACCTACTGGTGCTCTAGGTACTGCCATCACCAGCAGTACGAAAGTCATCGGTGCTGGTGGGCAGGAGGGAGGAGGTAGCCCCTAGCTGCCATCCGATTCTGGGCACCACAACACCATCCAGAGGGAAACTGTCCTTGCTAATTCCTGTGCAAGCTTTCCTGTCCCAGAACCGATCTCCAACACCTGTGGGAACCACACCTCCATTGTCCGCAAAGGAAGGCTCATCCTTGGAGTCAGGTTGAATCATACCCCTATTGCCCAAGGAGTCACCCCCGTAATCCTTCCAGTCTCCTAGCCCCGCCATCGACCCAGCAACAGATGCCTGCGACTGCTTGGCCCAGTGGTCACTGGCCTTTACCTATGTAGTGACCTCTTTTGAACCCATGGGCATTTCCTCCCTTCCCTCCCCCATGCCAGGGCCCCATTTGAGATGCTCCTTCTTGGTGGCCTCTGAAAGGATGACACCTGTCCCGTTGGGCAGCACGTTTTTATCAGCTCCACCCAGATATTCCAGGGTTTCGAAACAGTCCTTTTCATGGGATGCCTGAAGGCATTACACAAGTTCCTATATCGCTGGATCCTGTGTCCCCTTTGGTTTTCGAACTGCCTGTTCCACTTCATCTCAGCATGGTCTCACATCACCACAGACCATAGGGTCCTGAACACCGTGGAGGTGGGTTCAGGGAACCCTCTTACAAACAACTTCTAGCCCAGGACGTGAAAGCCCTTCACCTGGTGGGAGCCGTGGAAGAGGTTCCATAGGACTTAAGAGGGAAGGCATTTTACTCCCGCTGTTTCCTAACCCCGAAAGCCAGTGGTGGTCTCAGACCTATTTTAGACCTGTGTCACCTCAACAGCTACCTCAAGATGAAGTTTTCACATGGTCTCTCTAACTTCCATCATCCCCTCCCTGGATCTGGGGCCTAGTAAGCTGCCCTGGATTTAAGAGACACCTATTTCCATATTCCAATTTTCCAAGGCCACAGAAGGTTTCTCACGTTTTTCATGAACCAAACCTGCTACCAATTCACAGTGCTCGTTTGACTTGTTGGCAGCCCCACAGGTCTTTAAAGTGTATGGCAGTAGTGGTGGCTTTCTTGAGAAGATGGAGAGGGGATGTGCAAATCTACCCCATCTAGGCAACTGGCTAATCAAAGGCTGGTCCAAGGCTTAAGCAGAATCCTCGGACAGTCAACTTTCCAGACCCTGGGCCTGCTAATAAATGAGCAGAAGTCTATCTTCACTCTGATACAAAGGATAGAATTGATCAGAGTGGTTCTCGACTCCACCCAGGCCAGGACCATCCTCCTGGAAGGCTGGTTTCAGGCAATTACATCACTGATAGCGCACATCAAGAACCATCATTTCTGTCTCAGCTTTTTAGGCTGCGTAGCCTCATGCACGTATGTGGTGCAATGTGCAAGGTTACACCTCAGGTCCCTTCAGGCTTGGCTTGCCTCAGTGTACTCACCAAACTGTCATTATGTGGACTCAATTCTCAGAGTCCTCCCCTGGTCTTCACCTCCCTTGATTGGTAGTGGGACCCTCTGGGGGTTTGCACACGTATTCCCTAATCTTGGACGCATCAGAGTTAAGCTGGGGACCTCACGTAGGGCCCCTCAGAACCTGAGGCCTGTGGTCCCCCAGAAAAGCTTTTGTTACATGTCGTCCAGGAGCTCAGGACAGTTCGCCTGGCATGTCACGCATTCCTGTCTCACATTTCAAGCAAGAGCATGCTAGTGCTCACTGACAACACCACAGCCATGTGAAACCTGAACAGGCAGGAAGAAGTGCTCTTCTCCCCATGTGTCACCTGAACCTCAGCGCTCTCCACCTGACTGCAAGGAAGCTCCATGACTGAATAGTACAGAGTTAGTCTACTCAGAGCAGGTTTGCCAAGTCCTGTTAGGTAGCAGGAAGCCCTCTGCCAGAGCTACTTACCTCACCAAGTTTTTCTGTTTGGGGTTCCCAACTCAATCTCTCACCTATGCAATTGTTGATGCAGACTGTTAAGTATTTGCTACACCTAAAACAGCAGGGTTTCATCAATTAAGGTACATCTCGCAGCAATTTCTGCATTCCATACTCACCCCTACCCCCGTAGACGGCCTGTCCGTTTTCTCGAGTGAGACGTCCATTTGTTTCCCCAAGGACCTGGAAAGGCTATACTCTCAAATTCTGAGCCCCATACCCCTGTGGGACCTAGACTTGGTTCTATCAAAATTCACAGGCTTTCCATTTGAGCCACTGGCAATGTGCCCCGTCATACCTTTCCTGGAAGATGGCCTTTCTGGTGGCTATTACTTTGGCCAGAAGAGTCTGAGGTCCATGCCCCTAACTCAGAGCGCCTGTCCATGGTTGTCTTTAAGGACAAGGTGCAGTTGCACCCTCACCCTCCTTTCCTCCCGAAGGTGGTTTCACAGTAATCAAAGGCAATTTTCCTACAGGTTTTCTACCTGAAACCACACGTGAATAGAGAGGAGCAATATCTCTATTCTCTAGATGTCAGATGTGCCCTAGCATTTTATATTGATAGGACCAAACCATTTCATAGATGATAGGATGAAAGGCCTCCTCATCTCTGCTCAGAGGATCTCCTCCTGGATCACATCATGCATTCGTACATGTTATGAACAGGCAGGTGTTCCACTGCCAGCTATCCTGACTGTCCATTCCATGAGGGCGCAAGCTTCATCAGTGGTGTTTCAGGCCTGGGTCCCTATCTAGGACATCTCCAGAGCAGCAACTTGGTCATCAGTGCATACATTTTCTACTTACTGTGCCATTACTCAACAGGCCAGGGCGGATGCGATTTCCAGACACGCTGTTTTACAGTCCAACCTAACCACCTGTGTTACTGCTTGGGAGCAATCTACGGTGGAATGGACATGTCTGTGCAATCACTTGAAGAAAAAAATAGTTATTAATCTTTCTGTAACTGTTGTTCTTTGAGATGTGTTGCACATGGCCATGCCACAACCCGTCGTCCTACCCCTCTTCAGAGTTGGCTGGAAAGAAGGAACTGAGGGGCGAAGGTTGGCTGGGCGCCTATACTGGGGCTGTGAGTGCACAGCACTAGCGAGCACCCAACGGATACCACCGAGGAATAAACTTCTGGTGGCTGTGCTTGGAGCGCGCGCACACGCCCTTAGAGCAGAATGGACATGTGCAGCACATATCAAAGAAAAACAGTTATGGAAAGGTTAGTAACTGTTTTTAGAGCTCTGTAGTGCAAGAGTTAAAAATATGGGGACTGGCAAAATATAAAATCAGATTTTTTGCAGCCATTTCTATGCAGAGAGGGCGTCTTCACTGCCCTTTTACTGGTGGTGGTCTGTCTTAGGTAGATATGTCCTGAACGAAGATGCTGCTTTGCATGTTCATTTGAGGAACTATGTGCAGTGTATGGCAGTAGACTAGTAAAAGTTACTAACACACAGTGCTAAGGGGAATTGTTGTAAATATTTAACATTGATGTACAAAAAGTTCAGCTTTTGATGATGTATCATTTTTATTTTTTCCTTTTTTGGCAAGGCATTGAGATCCAAGCAAGATAATTTAACTTTTGGGGACTATTACAGAACCGGCTAACTTAGCAATGCACTATAACATTGCAGTGGAGTCCTCTGTAGTATATCAGAAGTTCTTTTGATAAACCTCAACCCTTAAAGAGGATGAAGAGGCAAAGTTTTTTTAATTAATTATATGTTCTGTTCGTGTATGTTAAATAATACAGATCTTTAGTCCTGTTAAGAATCTAATAAATTCACATTTCCAAACTAGTATACATCCATAACTATAAAATGATTTTAATATCTCCCCTACTAATACCACCTTATTTAATCTGCAAAAAATCAAGTGGACCTCAGTCCATTGGACAGCAATAACACACATCCTAATTTAGAAGGTCAAGTTAATAAACGGCTACAGTTGTGACTAGTTACATTTGGATACTCACCTTCTCTCAATGGAGTTATGGTTATTCCCATGTATTAGATCCTCCAGAAGTTTCCCCTCTAAATTATGAGTCATAACTAACTGCTATATATGTTCTTTCATATGGGAACCATATGAAGGTCAGATTTTTTTTTAAAAAGTGGAACAATGTTTAGGCTTTAGGACTTTTTTGTATTTTAAAAATTTGTTCTTTTATTATAGGGTTAGATTTTTGTCACAAGTTAGTATTGGCCTTTTCTGTTAAATCTTATTGGAATGGAGGAATTCTGATTATTTTTATTTTTCTAGAAGATAAACTTGAGAAACCAGAGAAGCCTGTAAATGGGGAAGATAAAGGAGACTCAGGTGTTGACACCCAAAACAGTGAAGGGAATGCTGATGAAGAAGATCCACTTGGACCCAACTGCTACTATGACAAAACCAAATCCTTTTTTGATAACATCTCTTGTGATGACAATAGGTATGTCTGTAGTGGGAAGCCCATTAGTCTCCTCAGTGCATGTCTATTTCATAATATAGTGCATCAGCATTAATTTGTTTATAGTTTAAAAATGAAGTTGATGACTGGTTGGAAAGCAACCAAAGTGCAAGTAGGACTTAAAATTTCCCAGTATAAAAATGTGCAAAATAAAACACAGGTCCTTTGATGGAGCGATGCTCTTTTTGAGAGTTGATTCAGCGCTTCCCCAGTGATGCACTGATAGGAGGAAGGACAAGAATTTAGTTTTCTGTAACTTCTTTTCACCAGTTTGAGGTTCAGTGCTGTTTCAGTGCCATCAGAGAAAATAGGAAACTAAGGCCTGACTTCAAGTTTCCTGGTACTAATTTTCTCAATTTCCTGTTTGAATAAACTTAGAGCCTTTGTAATTGTGCAGAATGTAGTGTACACAACACAGCATTCCATCTTAAGGTGAAACTCTCAGTTCAATATTACAGTATATAGCTACAGCAAAACATTCCTTTCCATTATACTAAAAGGATTGTGCCAGGCATTCAAATACCTTCAAACAGGTATCACATCAAGCAAAACTTAAATATGAAAGATAAGCAGAAGTGTTTCATTTTAGAGCCTTTTGTGGTGACTTGGGTGCTGCTGGACAGGCTCTCTCATTACAGGCTGTTTCAAAGTGAAAGTTTAGACGTGTTTTAAAGGACTCTTACCGCTTTATATGTGATAGAGAACGGAGACCAACCTGGGCTGAAGAAAGAAGGTTAAATGCGGAGACTTTTGGCATACCACTGCGTTCAAATCGTGGTCGTGGCGGCTACCGTGGTAGAGGAGGAATTGGTTTCCGTGGTGGCAGAGGACGTGGGGGTGGAAGAGGTGGCTTCGGTGCTCCTCGAGGATTTCGTGGCGGCTTCAGAGGTGGTCGTGGAGGCAGGGAGTTTGCTGACTTTGAATATAGGGTAATAATATACTTATATTAACAGAATTTTGTTTAGTGCAATTTGAAGGGTGTTTTGTTATTTTCTTAGTTACATCCTCAATAAGAATTTAGAACCTAATCCAGTGTCCTTTGGGATTGTACAGACAGGAAAGGCAGTTGGAACAGAGGCATTTCTTAAGCAGTATTCTGAAAATACAAGGATTTGAAGAAGAGGGTTGAACTCTTTTTGTAGCTTAAACTCCTTTACTCCAGGATTCATCACCCATTTTTAACCTTTCACAGTAAACAAAATAAATATTAGAAGCTTTAAAATTATTTCCATAGTTCTGGTATTTTCTTTGATGGAGAAACACATAGTTTTCTAAGACAGCAGTAAGCCACTTTAAGCTCTCATCCTGCTCAAGCATTTCACACTCAAGTTACTTTTGTAGTCTTCCACAAAAACTGTTCGTTAGGGATTAAATTCACTCCCATTCTGAGGGGTCAGCACAAAGCCTATGCAGTTGTTGAATTCCACTTAAACCCTCAGAGTAGGATGTTAGTTGAGCTTAGAGATGCAGATGCCTTGAGTTGGCCTTCTGCAGAAGTCTCATTTCAACTCTAAAAAATCAAACTGAGAATTAAGGCTATGGCCAAAAAAATTTCTAGTGTGCTTATAAATTGCTCTTATGCAAGGTCTGATGAAGATGATGATTTTTCACTTTTTGACATTATAAAAACTGCAGTGGAATGCTGCACAGGGATAGGAAGAACTTGGAAGAAAGGGAATTTCCCACGTCATCCACTGTTGAACTGCAAAAATAGCTCAAATTTATCCATACTTCCTTGCTGCCTTAATTTAAGTTTCTTAATTATATAAATATAACAGTAAGAAAGCTTGAAGTCCCCCTAAGCATAAGATGAGACAGTAGTTACCCAACTGAAATAGTTTGTGTTCATGATGGGCAGAGTCACTGAGTTAGGTGAGAAGTAGAGTCCTCCCCCAAAGTATATAAACTCTAAAACAACCACCTCAGAAAGTTATATGACGTACTCTTTTGGAGTCATGATTGAGGGGCAGAGCAGGTGGACATCCCTAAGTATCAACTGCCAAGTGATGCATTTAGTTAAAGGGACACTTCAGATAGATTTGGCACTTTTTTAAAAGGATTTTTGCTTTATTTTTACTAAGAACCATAATTAGTCATAGCTCCATTGATTCCAATATTGAAACTTTCATAGCGTCACTATTTCAATGAAAACCAATTATATGGGAACTTCACATTTTCCCGAACGTTGCATTGCTGCTCTAGAACCAGAAAATTAGTCAGACCAGAAAAAATACTAAAGTGATAGTTTATTATCCACACTGAGTGAGTGTCATACATCAAGTAAACAAAAATAGATAGAAGTAAGCCTATGTTAAAATTCTGGCCCAGGTTGAATACATGTTCTTGTGATAGTTCACTTGGGAAGGGAGGGGAGGAAGTTGTCAATTAGAAATTTTCGTGATATTTTTCTGGTTCATTATGGAATCCTGAACTTTCTTGCATTGGTACAACTTTCTGACTGCGTCCGGCATGCTTCACAAGCTGGTAGGGGTTAGTCCTTCCTGACTGCGTCCGGCATGCTTCACAAGCTGGTAGGGGTTAGTCCTGGAGTTTTGAGCTCCTTTAGGAGCGGAGCGTGCTTTATCCAGTCAGTAGCATTGATATGGAGTGAGGCAGCATCTGAGGCTTGAGCAGAAGTGGGTGCATAATGCAGCAACTAGACTGACTGGAAAGTTGATATCTTTACAAAAATTATAATGCCATAAGTGTTTCCAAGCCTGGATGACGAGTCTCCATGAAGTGTGCCAGACTACGAGGGGTGCATTGAATAGAAGTTAAATTAATTATAAAAAGCCATTTTTCTGTGGTTCTGTTAATAGCCTTTGGGAAAGATACTGTGATGTGGTGTTTTGGGTGGTTTGGTTTTTTGTTTTTTTTTTTTGGTGGTCATCTAACATCAATTAATCACTTTCCATATTCTCAAACTAGTTTGACTACAAATATGTTTGAACAAAATATAACTTTCTGATGTCTTTTCTAGAAAGACAACAAAGTTTCTGCATAGTCTACAAGAAAGCTGGAACCAGGTGGACTTCTAGATCTTCATGGTCAAGAGAATTAGTTTCAGTCTTCGCAAAGAATGAAGTTAATTTGCTGTATACTTGTCACCAGCACTGGGATTAAACTATTTAATTTCAAAGGGGGGTAATGCAGTTACTTTTTGAAAAATGGCCATCTTTGAAAACAAGGAGCATTAAATATATTTGAGATAGAAGGGTAAGTAATTTCTTATGTATAGTTAGCTATAAAGCAGTACTTCGATGGAATTTAAGTATTTTTTCATCACTGAAAGGATTTTTCTTATTACTAAACTGTATTTAATAATTGCCGCAAGTTACAAGGACAATTGTATGCAGAAGGCCGTCGATACTGTGAGTGTTTTGATCCACTGAAGGTTGTTTTTTGGAAATCCTGTAATATCCCTTTTGAGATAGTTGTACCTTGTCAACTAGGGTGCTGGACAGTAGAAAACTTGTTTTGTCAGACCAATATGTACACACAGTAAATATTGTTTCTTAGGCAAAGGAAACTTTTTTATATAGTTGTAAAATTCCATTATATCCCATTGCCAAAGAAATGTTAAACTTTGTATAGCTGTATAAAAAGCAACTAATTTTTTAAAGAATAAACATTTTTAAGTCAGCAAACATACTATGTTGTTGCAAAAGTTGATATGCTAAAGAACACTGAGTTAGTTTGTTTTCTTAGTAGCTTTTCAGGCTTTAAATTTTTGGTTTTTACATTTGGATTATAATGAAGATTTGAAAATGTTCTTCCATTATACAAAACTGGATACTCTTCTTTCTTGCAAGAACTTCATTTTGTAATGACTGGCATATCACAGGATTTAACCAAATTAAGATTTTTTCAAATAAGAACAAAAATAAAACATTTTGTTATGTCAGGACTTGCAATTAATTTTACTTAGTGGTAAATATTCACTTTTTAAAAAATGGACCAGGCATGTGAGTTAATATGCTCCTTCTAAAATGCTTGGGATAAAAATATGCCTTGATGTGTCAATTCTTGAAATGTTAACTTTGTTGTAATACCATTAGACATAATCAATTTAAAGAGAATTCTTAGTGTTTGAAGTTGTTTGCATTTTAATAGTCTAGCTTGGAGACATTACAAATTCTGGTTGTTAGACCAGTAAACCCATAAATGACTTGGTATGGATTTTTTTTGTCAATTCTAAATTACTAGTTACAACTTTTTGATGTGTTTAAGTTATAATTGAAAAAGGAATCTGGTAATTTGCATTTGTATGTGTATATGAAGGCCACAGGAATAAAGGGATCCAAAGATTAAATTTCTTTGATCTGATTTGCTGATTTTTAACTTTTATCTTCAATGTTCAGTGGTGATAAAGATGTGGAAAACTGCACTGTTGGAAAATTGGAATATTTAAAAGTGGTTGATAGAATCTTATCTTAATTTTATATCTTTTTGTATAGCACTACAAGGAAGTATTTTGTAATTGGTTTCCTTATTAAGGTCCAGTATTGGCAGCCGTAGAAGTTAGGTAATATTGTTTAGTAATGTTTTTTGCATGTTAACAACAATGCCTTTTTGGGAACCACAAATCATGATCCTGAACAACTTCTGAGGTTTTTGAACATAAAGGCAAGTGCTGTACTGTTGCAATAACCATGTATACTGTATGAGGTGTCCCAGGCTTATTTAAACAAGAGAAATTGTAAATATTACCAATGATACATGCTGTGAAGGTCTGAGTTGATGCATCTTCCCACACTCGTTTGGGTTACTAATTGGGGTGTTTTGTACCCCAGTAACTAGCAGCATGGCATACCTTCAGTGTACTTTGCTACATGAAAGTAAGGTTTTTATTTTAAGCCAGAATAAACTGTTCAATAAAATCAGTCTTTCTGAAAATTATTTCTAGTTCTAGTAAAACTGGAGTAGGAGGAACAGATTATTAATCTGTTTTCCCAAGCAGATGTACAGAAGAACTGTGTTCTTCCCCCTTTATGATGGAAGCAAGGTAGCAGCAACTACCTCAGGCTCCTCTGTTCCCTCTAATCCTGTTTTCTGCTTTCTTACTTTTCAAGCAAAGGGACAATGTAGACAAACAAAGGCAATACTAAAGGAGAGGGCAAAACAAAAGAAAAAGAAAAAAGTATTGTTTTTACAGTTCTTTTAAGCAAGCTGCAGGAAGAACGTGTGAAAGAAGGGAAGCTTACCCTCCTGTGGTTGCTTTTACTTGGGGGCCCAGCAGTCAGTGCCAACTAGAGATTCAGTACTTCCCCAGACTAGCTTCTGTTAACCCACTCCCTGTTCAGGTTGTCCACATGGACAGTCATTCTCGGCATCAGTGGCTCCATCTTTTAAGATAAATTCTACTACTCTGGCCTTCCCTTCTTTCCAAAGCAAATCAGGGCCTCCTTGGCCCCTCAGGTTACCTGCGTAATCCCATTAGCATCAAGTTAATAAACTGAACACAATGGTATTGCACAGATACAGAGAATAATTCAAGCTGTAGAATTTTTATTATGAGTGCTGTATGAAAGAAACAGCCTGTGTGTGTGTGTAAAAATCTGTTTGCTAGGCGCACCACACAGCAGAATATTATTGACTTTTCAGAGTAAAGCTATATTTTTCTACCATACTACTCCTTATAAATGACAAACTCCCCAGAATCAAATTTATAAAGCCCCTAACTTACATCAGTTCATGTCCTCCTTGATGACTTGTGATGCCTGCAGACTACTGCCAATTGATAAGAATTAGGCAGGTGGTGAGCTACAGTTGGTGCACAGCTTTCTGAAAATATAGCAATAATACAGGCACCCTAACTGTTTCTCTGATCTGGTGCATCTCTTCCTCAAACTAGATTGCTGTCATTTTCTATGGTGCCTAGCATAATGGGGCTGCTAGCTGCTACTGTCACTCTCTCTCCACTTTCCCTTATCTGAAATAAGCAGAACTTGGTGATCACCTTGTCATGCTGCAAAAGCTTTTGATTTCACTGGTTGTGGGAGGATGAAGGTGTTTCCAGATGTGGTGTCAAATGAAAAGCTCCTCTTCCTTTGTTTTTGATTTGCTCAGTGGATGAGTTAGTTTGATGGTTAAATGCTGCTGGTGGGCTGAGTTTTGTAAATATTTTAATATTGCTGGGCAGTCATGAGATTAAAAAGGCCTGGATGTCAAGGGATATCTTGAACTCCCAGAACTCATTAAATCTAACTAGCAAAATGCCCTGCAATTTGCTTCCTAAGAAGGGCTTGCACTACAGCCCTCTTTTCCCTCTTCTCATCCTGTGGAGTCTACTACTCCCCATACGACAGTGTTTCCATACTCTATAAGATAAAATTCAGTTGACCATTTCTCCTTCTAGGTGTTCTTAAGCATTGCAGATGCTTTGAATTCAGTTGTGGATGCTAGATATCTTTTATGTAGCTAACTGTGAAATACTACTTCCCTTCTCACTTTCAAACCCCTCTTATATTCACATTGCAGTTACTTCTCCAATACTGTTCCACTTGCTGACCTGATTTATGTGAGATGACAGTCTGAACTTACGCAACACAACTTCACTGAGTAATGTACCAGCTGATTGTTTGCAGATCTTTTAAAAAAAAAATGTAGAAATATTCTAAAAATGTACAAATTAAATGGGTCACACTAATTCATACTACTCCTGACCCCTGGAAAAATACATGTGCCCGAAATATGGGGGGGACTGATTTAATACTCCTTTCCAGTCTAACTGTTGGAGGGTAATGTGAATTAGACTAACATTTCTAGCCAGAAGTTTGAAAACAGAAAGAGGTTATAGCTGCTGCAGCAAGTACCAGGTAAAAGTTCACACCTGCGTGCAATGCAGTTCTTATAATGGAGGACCTGCACCACTCTAAAACTTACAGCTTTCAGCATGCATAGAAGATGTAAGTATTCACAAAGTCATTTTTCCACTTGAAAACTGAATCTGCACTTCTAAAAAATAGAAACATGGGGGGGAAATGCTAATGTGTTAATTCCACTTGTACTGCTGTTCAATCACAGGTAAGTTAGTTTTGAGCCTTATCACTACTGATGGAGGAAGTGGGTTTGAGCTCATTAAGCCGAGAGTCAGAGCAAAGCTCCCCCTATGCAGCTAGGGCAGCAATCACAGGCTTTTCTGCATACTTCATATGGAGCCGGGGGGGGGGGAGGCTTTGCCAGAGGCGTCTGCGGGAGCGTGCCCCCGGAGCTAGGCGCAAAGCGGAGCCCAGGGGCCTCCGACCTAGCCGTGGTGGAGCCAGGCTGTAGCCTATCCAGAGGAGGCCTGGGCAAGGCCCAGCTGGGCTGGTCCTATCCCCGAGGAGGAGGGAGGGGGCAATACTCGCTGTTTACAACGTTTCAGAGTAGCAGCCGTGTTAGTCTGTATCCACAGAAAGGAGTGGGTGTGGCACCTCAGAGACTAACACGTGTATTTCAGCTGGAGTTTTCCTGGGCTTGTGCTGAAACAAACGGGCTAGTCTCTAAGGTGCCACACCTACTCCTGGTCCCCGCCCCGCTTTGGGGCTGCGGGTTGAGAGCGACCAGGGCGGAGCCACTCAGACTCTGCCGGAGGAAGGGCTGGGGCCCGCCAGGCCCATTCCCAGCTGCCCTTGCGGGGGGGCGGCGGGGGAGGGGGCGGACCGCTGACTGCCGGCGGTTGGGAAGTGACGCCGGTGAGCCGGTCTGTACCGCCCCGCGGGGGGGAGCTCGCTAGTCCTGTCCCCGCCCTCCCCAGACCTCAGCGCCCCCCCGCTCTGTGGCTCTAGCACGTAGCGCGCCGTCCCACGCAGCAGTGACGGCCGCGCGTGCACGGGGCGGATGGAACCAGTCGCCCGGACGGGGGAGGAGGCGATAGAGTTTTTGTTTACAACGTTGCTTCCCCCCCCGGGGCTGCAGGTGGTGGTAGCGACCTGTGGGCGGAGCTAAGCGGAGCCTGTGGCGGGGAGAAAGGCGGGACCGCCGGTAGCTGCCGCCTCGGGGCCATGTCGGTGGTTTTCGTGCCGGAGCGGCTGCGCGGGAAAGCGGAAGTGAACGCAGAGACCCTGCAGCGGGTGAGTGCCCGGCACCGCCACAGCCCCTCGAGTCCCCCATGTGCGGGGGGCGGGGCCGTTCCCCGCTGCTCCCCGAGCCGGCTCTGGCCCCCGCGGAATTACTGCGCTTAGCGCGCGCCTGGCCCCTGGGTCATCCCCACGCCGTACCTGAGACACTTGCCAGCCGCCGCTGCCTTGGTCCAGTAGCTGTTCAGCGCCGAGCACCTGGCAGCCTTGAGCCTTATTGCAGCTTGTGCGGGCGGGAGCGGTCTCGGCACATTGTCTTAGTGGCCACCCACTCGTGCTGGTGACCACTTTGATACAGTGTCTGAAAACGCCTAACTTTATGAAAAACTAAGAAATATGCACAGATCCGTGGCCAAATCCTTGTGATTTGTTGGTCGGGTTTAAGAAATGGCGCTAGAGCACTTTCTGTAGGGGAGATGCTGAAAGCGCAAAGCCCTCTATCGACCCTGTTCCCTTGCCCCTGTTCACACCTGCCTCCTAGAGCTGGGGCTGGGAGCAGGGCCATGGCTCTGGCAGGGGAGGGGGGGCATGGACAGGGGTAAGCGGGCTGATGCTGGGGCCACAGCTGGGGGCAGGGCTGTCAGACAGGACCCCCGCCTGAGGGGCCAGGAGCTGGGACCCTAGCCCCTGCATAAAACCTGAGAGTGCTGCAGCACCTCCCATGCCTGTAGTTCCTGCGCCTATGGAATGCACAGTTGTATTTTGGTGCCCTTGGCCCCTGTTGCCTCCCCTGGGTCCCACTGCCTCTCGTCAAGGCCCTTTTGCTTCTTTTCTTCCCATCCCCATCCCATTGCTCCTTTACCAGCCCTGCTTGCCAGAGCCAGAAGCCCATGGCTGGATCTGGGAAGGGGGAGGAAGGGCAAAGCCTGGAGCCATACAGCTGAAGCTGGTGGGGGGGCTGAATCCTGCAGCTGGAGCCTCCAGTGTACCCCAGGAGTTCCCCAGCTGAAGCCCCCCTGGGTGCTGCTTTGCCCCCTCTGCCATCTGTACCAAGGAGGCCGTCATGGCTACAGGAAAAACTCCTGGTGGCTGCATTTGAGAAATGCTGTTCTAGGCCCTAGTCTACTACAAATAAACCACAGCCTGCAAACCTAAACATGAGAGAGGTGCAGGAAAATATTTTCAGCCCAATTATCATAAAACAGGTAGAACCAGCTAACAGAAGGGAATTTTTGCAGTTACAATAAACAACATATAACAAGATATCAAGCACCTTTAGCAGAAGCAAAGCCCTAACTTGTGTTTATTTTAGTTACTAGATGAAAACGATCAGCTGATTCGATGCATTGTAGAATATCAAAATAAAGGAAGAGCTACAGAATGTGTGCAGTAAGTAAAACTTATTCCAAAATGCAGGCCCTGTATGTATAGAAAAGGTACTAGTTTAGATGCCCAGCACACTGTGAAATTTGTCAGAAAATGTTTTATAGAAAGTTTTTGGCTTAAAATAAGCCTTGTTCAGTCACCACATCAAGATACTGCAGCATCAGCTGAAAAATAAGCCATGCAAGTCTCATCTTTAGGATGAAAGTGAGTTGGAGAGGGTATATGGGGAGTTGAGTGTAGGAGAACGAAAATAAGATACGGGGGCAAGGGTTAATTATTTCCCAAGAATGAGTTCTTCCATTTTGGGTTTGTAGTAGGTGACCTAAGATGGCATTTATTAATTGTAAATATGCATGACTACTTCAATTCTGTTTAGGCACAGCCTATCCTGATCTCTCTAGTGTAGGGAATACAATTATCAAGTCTTGTTCCCATTTGAATTTTCCAAACTTTTTTCCTCTCATAGGTACCAGCATATCTTGCACAGAAATCTTATTTATTTGGCTACTATTGCTGATGCAACTCCAGCCAGTGTACAGAAGACTGACTGATCCCACAAACTTGGACACCCATCAGTGGTGCCTGTATAAAGCATGAAGATGTGATTGAAAGGGGGGAATTCTGAGGGTAAGAGGGATACAACTTCCCTCATTTTTGTCTGACTGGCTAAGAGCAAGCTTTGATAGGGATCAGCTGGGAATCCAGGGGCCAAGATTGATGGGCATTAGGGAATAGATTCTTATAGGAATAGAGTTGCTGTAGCCTTGCATCCTGTTAGTGATGAGTTGATAAAAATATGGAAGATTCCTTCACCAGTCTTCCCCTTCCTTGGTTTTTTGGTTGTGTGTTGTTGGTTGTTTTTTTTTTGAGAAACATACACCTTATTTAAAAGTACTACTGCCTACGTTTTTCATGCTTCCTTGAGTGGTAGGTGATAATGGAGAGTAAGAAATCAAGTAACAGTGACACCAAAACCCCCAAGCAACCTGAATTTCTTCATATATTCTTTTGGAAAATGAGCATATTAAGGTGATAAATGATGACACTGGGTATCAGAGGGCAGGTTGAGTTTTAGAAAAGGCTCAAGTTCCACTTACCCAGGAGAAATAGTGAGGTAACTGGAGGTTGTCCAGGACCTGCTGCCTTCATTATTGTATTGCAGTAACAGCCAGAAACTCCAAGCAGAATTAGGGCCTCATTATGCTGCCTGCTGTGTAAAGCTATATGCCCTGAAGAGCTTACAGTCTTTGTCTACTCTGGTACCACTTATTGGACCATGAGGTTAAGCAGGATTATGACTACTCCCCTGACTAGGCTCAGGCTTTTCCAGTTTTCATGGCAATTCCCCACATCATCTAAAGGTAGCCCAGAGAATGAGATAGTCAGCATGGCTGTTTGGTTGGGGAGGACTGTAGCTTAAGTCTCCCTTAGTGTCCTGTCCCTCTTCCACTCACTTGTCACAGGTTTCTAAGGCATACTGTAGTTCTCAAGAATGCATCTAGTTGCAATACTCACTTTAGAGAATTGTTGTTAGTGGCCTGAAAGAAAAGCAAACAGTTTAAGTTTGCCATTCCTGCCTCCTCCTGGTTAAACCAAATGTGTCTACAACTCATTTCTCATTTGTCTAAGTTTGTGAATTTACAAATTCCACAGTAAAACTGGTATAATTGTACTTGACTTGCTTTGCGAATAGATGGGCACTGCAGAAATCAGAAGACATTTATTGCTTCCCAGTGCATCCCATCTTCCCCTCTGAGAATGTCTTCATGGGCCAGGTATCCTGGAAGGGGATTCAGACTTGGATCTCAGTTGGCAGTACAACTGACACTTGGCTCTAATTAACTGTTTAATCTACAAGATTGAGCATTATGGATAATGCTGTTTGCTACATCATAAATTTTATAAGTATCCACCTGTTTCAATAATTTTACTTATAATTAGTGAAAATATTTTCTTTAAATTGTAAAAATCTTATTTTTGCAAGACTCCCAAGATGGCAAAAATGCAGGGTTAGGAATTTGTCAGATGCAATACAGGGTATCTGGCTGCACATCCGATTACAATATGATACTATGCAGATTGAACTAAAGCTCTTCCTAGTAAGCAAAAGCACTTTTGGGATTAGTATGAAACACTACTCATGCAACAAGTGAGTTAGAGGAAACCTACTTGCAGACAAATCTAAATGCGATTTCAAAGTATGGAACTGGCTTGAGTAGTTGGTTTCCTCCCAAACATGAAAGTTTAATCAAATATTCTGAGAGGCTGCTAATTTTCCAACAAAAGAAACAGCTGACTTTTGTCTTCAAAACAGATTAATTAAGGAAATAAGTAATTTAAACTTTTTCAGAAATAGTATGTAGCTATCTATTTATGGAAAACACTAAACAAATGAGTTTTATATCTCCATTTAAATATTTTATAAGGGAATACTCATTTCAGTAATGTCTAAAGTATTACTTTAACTTGCTCGAAAATGTGTTAGATATTTTGTAATAAAATCTGGTAACAAGCATCTGAATTCATTCCTTTGATATCAGTGTAAAGACTACTTGATTTTTAGCAGCTTTTCTCCTTAGAATGAGTTGTCGTGCACAGGTATTTTGTTGTTGGCAAAAAGATACAGGTAACAGGCTTTTGCATTTGCACATTTCAGATTTTTGTATTCCAGTCACACAGTTAGAGTAACTTAAATGGAATGGCACCACCCCATAGCTTTGTCCAAAAGCAAAGGTTATTAGCCATTCATAGATCTGTGAACAGTACATAAGGAAAGTGACTTAGTTGCAAGTGCAAAATGTTCATCACCAAAAGCTAAATATGGGTATGAGGTGTCAAGAAGGAAAGTTGCTGAAAAGCAATAGTATGTATTATTAACTGCCAATGAAGGAGCATTAATAGTGGTGCTATACATTCCATTCTAGGGGTAAAGTAGCCCTAAAATAAGGATTATGGGGAAATTTGATATCAGATTCTACTATGCAGACAACGCATTTAAAAAGTCGTTAAGTAGACAATTTTTTGTATTAATATTCCTTAATATCTTTTCATTTACAAATTTAAGTTACATCTTAAGGCGCTGTTCATTTTCAGTCAGGAGCATATTTCAAACAGGTATGACCTATTATTAAATGTATATCTTTAATAATGCAAATAGCTTTTACTTTCAGGCGCTTTAAAAGTAAAATACAAAATGTTCAGTTCCAGTTCAGAAGCATTAGCTATTCACAAGAAACACTGCAATAAGGGTAAGTTAACTAAGCACCAAACCCTTGCACTTGGCAGTGTAAATGATAAACAGATTTTATGGCAAGACTTGTTTGCCAAGTGCAACAATGTTAAAAATTACCAGTGTTCAGAACAATCGGCAGCACAGGACATAGCACCTACATGGTCAAAATGCAGACACAGAAATGGTTTCAATTTTGTTTCCACAATTCACTTGGATTAAGTTTAGAAACTTTCAATTTTGTAATTAACAGTAAATTACAAAAACTGCAACAACAGTTTTGGCACTGGTTAGGAAAAAGTTCAAAGTTATAAATAAACTTAATTTGCATTTTGGTTTTAGTATGAATAATCATGGGACATAAATACAAACAAATTTAGGATCAAATATTGTCAAGCTTTTGGAAACTTCAAACCATTTGTCAAGCTAAATAACGACTAGTACTTTCAGCAGAGGGTTTTCAAAAGTAAAATAGTACAGAACATTAACAATTTACAGACAAAAGCCACGCTGATTGTGCAAAGCACATTACTGTAAAAAGTCTTTGTACAGCAAACAATTCTCTGTAAACATGGTAAGTACGAATTTTCAGAAAACATGGTGACAGTATATCAAATACAGGCAACATTGGCATCCTTAAACAGCACAAAAGATAACATTCTGGGCCTGCAACTACAGCCCATCACCATACAAACAAAAGGAGTGAATGGGTTTTAAACACCCAAATGTTTAATAGTATTAGTGTTGTATATGTTATATATATATATATTTTTATTTTTATTTTTTTGGTATCTTTAGATATAGATGTACTTAGTTTGTAGAAAAATGGGAACATAAATGTACTTTTATCTTTGCAGAAAAATTTTTATATGTAGTTAGAACTAAAACACCACTTTACTAGTAGTTAACATATTAGAATGGTATAATGATTTAAGAAAATATAAAAATAAGATTAATACTGTCAAAACTTTATACCAGAAAATATTATTTAATTACTCTTTTAAAGATGAAATATGAAAATTTTAAATAAGCTTTAACTATATAAAGAATCTTCTGTAACTTCAATTAATATACAATGGGATAACTGTACATATATATTTACTTCCCACCCCCCTCCAATTTAAGCACCAGTCACACACTGCTGGATCCACTTTGGTTGGAAGGTTATTCCAAGTTCCACAGGTTAAACTTTGTAATGGCACATAATATACTTTTAAGTATCTGCTACTCACATTTTAATTCTAGTTTCTCTTCTGAGCCAGCTCACAATTTTTACTCTAACTGCAGCATCTCAAATAAGACTTTAAATATATGCAAGTAGTCTTAGCTATAGTGTCACTCATTTAAGGAGCACTGTGGGGGTAATGCCTTTAGCCAAAAGTAGAAGTATCAAATTGTGTATTTGAAAATCAGTATCGTCATTCACACAGATACCATACCATCTACCTTTGGCAGCCAAGAAAATTTGAAACGCAAGTTTGAGTGATTCCAGCTGCTCGATATTTACATTAATGAAATGACTGCAAAACTTAATTTTGCAATGGTTTTTGCAACACTGCTGTAACAAACCCACTTGCATGGCATGTTAAAAGCTGCTGCCCCACTTCACTAAAAAAAAAGTTGTCACAGGCTGTTTACTTAGAATACAAAGACTACAACTTGTCCATTATAAATCTAAACAAAAACAGTGTTGAGCAAAAGCAACCACTATATTTGCTTAAAAAGTCAATGCATTTTAGCAGATGTTTAACTATAAATCTATATGAAAATAGCTATAAAATACAGTGTCTTGCATGGTAATCTTAGCAATGTTTTTTAAAAAAGGGGTCTGAAAAGTAAAGGTAATATACACATTTTAAAAGTGTTTTGCCTCACAGTTTTGGGCTGTTTCATATACATTTAACAAATATATTGTCTGTTTGCTCAGCACTGTAAAACAATTTAAAACCTATGTACATCACCATAAAGTTTTCACTCCACATATAATAAAATAACCAGAACACTGCCAATACACAAAGAGGAAACAAAGATAATATACATAATTTATAAGACTGTTTGGCCCTACGAGGCATCTTTCCAATATAAAAAAGCAGTTAGTATTGATGCAGGTAAGATGGTCTGCGTTCGTGCTTTACTGGAAAAGATTTAAAGCCCTTATTCAGCTGTTTGTGTTGGGATGTCTGCTGCTGTGGTGAGTGTTGTCGCTGAGCATAGGCAAAATTGGAGGCAATACCTGTAGATGGTGCACAGTCACTGGCTGTAGACCAAACTGGTGACTGTAAAATCTGCATTGTGTCATTCCACTGACTGACTGGATTACTCATCTGATACAAAGATGTATTCTGATTGGGTAGTGTGTTTGAAACGGATGAAGAATGCTGCCAAGGGGCCTTAGGAGGCCAGGTTTTGGTTTTATTATCCTGTGAAGACAGAATTATCAGCTTTGATTTTGCAAATCAAAATATTTCAATGCATTTTGTTCTGATTTCAGAGAGCAGATTGTTCTATTTAAATTATTTATAGTAAGGAGACAGCTGAGCAGATCAGACAAAAAATCCTTCATTTTTATATTTGCATAATAGATACCCCCTTTTTCCTAGAAAAAAAGGTCACGTTGCAACGTCCATAGCCTTGGATATTCCCCTATTTTTTGCTCATAAAAATTACTATTGGCTTAAAACAGGCATATGTTGATCAGTTAAATGCAGACGTTCCTCAGGAAATATTCTGAATACACTTATGATTTGTAGAGCTCTTCATCATCATCTTTATAGGGCAAAGACTAATTTATTTATCATTTATGTTGGTGGTCAGCCAGAGGCTGGCAGCTCACTTTATGGTGTGATTTAGTCCCCTGTTCATTTTTCACTTTAAAAAGTTACTTGACAGTGCAGAACTGGTAACACTGCATCTATACCACCCTAGCCTGTTACTAGAGCACTCTGACCAGCATACAACTTGCTCGGGTTTCTCAACAAAATATCTGGGAAGTGAGGGGAAAAGAGCACTACAAGCAATCAGGAAAGCACTTCCAGGAACAGTTTGCAGGTATCCAGTAGGAGGGAAGCAATATGTTTTGAACTCGTTTGTGGTGACAAGCAATGGGGCAAATATGCTTTATAAGATTCTCTATTTTAATACTTAAGAAATTTTGTTCAAAGCTTTAGATTTCCGCTGCAATGCAAATGGTTTTTGGTGTTGATTCAATTCAGAGCTAAAAAACTTGTCTGATGATAACTGGATAGATACTTCAGACTGCTCAAGTTTTTCTTCTCTTGCTAAGTCACCTTCATTAACAAAGAGAAAAAAGCAATTTTCAGCTTACCTGATTAAAATCATCTACAGTGGAAAGAAGAGGTGGCGATGGTAGTGTGCTATGTTCCTGTTCACCACTACTGTGTTTTCTGCAAAAAGCAACAGATTGACATGCAGTTTGCTGTCATTTAAAAGCACATCTTTTCACCTACTGTTGTTACATATAATTATTACGATGACTGAAAGATGATTGTTTACCCTGTACATTTGACAGCTTTGTGTGTGTACTCATCTCTGTTTTCACTCTGTGTGTCTTTCACTCAGCAACGGAAGACAAGAACATTAACAGTAAGGTTCCTGTTTCCTTAAAACAGTTGGTAGGTGAATTCTGGAACAGTAGTATCTAAACTTTAACTTTTAAAAAAAATAGCAATTAAAGGGACACATCTTGAAATTAGTTGCCTACCTTTTTTCTGTCCAATTGTATATAGTAAACCGTATCTTTGAGGCATGTTCTGAGTACTCATACACTGAAGCCAGAGTAATAAAAATCCTTCAAAAGTGTAATGTAGCTCCCAAGCTCTGCACATGCTATCTGTTACAGCAAGTTCAGAGTCTGGCTTGTAGCTGGTGACAGAGAAGTGAACTGAAATGAGCTCAAGTACTAAAAAGATTGTGTTAAAATTTGGAAGCCATAACAGCTCCTCTGTCAATGGCTGATTTGATCAGAAGCTCTTAATTCTGTGTTAAAATTGTGTTTAACAACTTCCACCCCTTGTTTTGTTTCGTTTAAGTAGGTACACCTCTATCCTGATATAATGTGGTCTGATACAAGCTGAATTCAGATAAAATGCGGTAAAGCAGCGCTCCGGGGGTCAGGGCTGCTTTACCTCGTATCCAAATTTGTGTTACCACAAACATTTACTCTGCACCTGCCCGTTACCTGCTGTGGCCCTCCCTACCCCAGCTCACCTCCACTCTGCCTCCTCCCACAAGCACACCACAGCTCCGCTTCTCCTCCCTCCCAGGCTTGCTGCACCAATCAGCTGATTGGTGCAGCAAGCCTGGGAGGGAAGAGAAGCGTGGGAGGAGGCGGAAAGGAGGTGAACTGGGCAGGGGGGCCCCAGGAAGGGCGGCAGCAAGTAACAGGTGGCGCAGAGGAACTGGTCCCTGCTCCAGCTCATCTCCGCCTCCTCCCCTGAGCATGTCGCCGCTCTGCTTCTCTCCTCTCCCCCACCGCCCCCTTACAGACTTGCCAGGCCAAACAACTGATTGGCACGGCAAGCCTGGGAGGCAGGGAGAAGTGGAGCAGGGGTGGCGGCACACTCAGGGAGGAGGCGGAGGTAGAAAGAAGGTGAGCTGGTACGGGGAGCGGTTCCTGTCCCTACCCCAATATAATGCGGTCTCACCTACAACACGGTGAGATTTTTTGACCCCTGAGGACCGCGTTATATGGGGGTAGAGGTGTATATTTTTATCACCAGCTATAGAAAGTTCTCATTTAAATGCCCTAATGGTGAGTAATCATAAGAATGGCCATAGTGGAACAAACCAATGGTCCATCTAGCCCAGTATCCTGTTTTCTGACAATGGCCACTGCCAGATGCTTCAGAGCAGTGGTTCTCAACCAAGGGTACATAGAGGTCTTCTAGGGAGTATATCAACTCATCTAGATATTTGCCTAGTTTTATAATAGGCTACACAAAAAACACTAGCGAAATCAGTACAAACTAAAATTTCATATGGACAATGACTTGTTTATACTGCTCTATATACTATACACCAAAATGTATTCTAGTTGATTTATTTTATAATTATATGGTGGTAACGAGAAAGTAACCAATTTTTCAGTAATAGTGTGCTGTGACACTTTTGTATTATGCCAGAATTTGTAAGCAAGTAGGTTTTAAGTGAGGTGTAACTTGGGGGTATGCAAGACAAATCTGACTCCTGAAAGGGTTACAGTTGTCTGGAAAGGTTGAGAGCCACTGCTTCAGAGGGAACGAACAGAATAGGGAAATTACTGAGTGATCCATCCCGTCATCCAATCCCAGCATTTGGCAATCAGAGGCTCGGTGACACACAGCATGGGGTTGCATCCTAGACTATCTTGACTAATAGCCATTGATGGACCTATCCTCCCTGAACTTAATTCTTTTTCGAACCTAGTTATACTTCTGGCCTTGCAAGGAGTTCCACAGGTTGACTGTGTTGTGTGAAGAAGTATTTCCTTACGTTTGTTTTAAACTTGCTGCCTATTAATCACATTGGGTGACCCCTGGTTCCTGTATTAGGTGAAGGAATAAATAATACTTCCTTATTTGCCTTCACACCATCCATGATTGTAGAGACATATCATATTCCCCCTTAATTCTCTTTTCTAAGGTGAACAGTTCCAGCCTTTTTAATCTCCTCTCACATGAAAGCTGTTCCATACCCCTCATCATTTTTATTGCCCTTCTCTACTTTTTCCCAGTGGGACAACCAGAAGGTTGTGGGCATAGCATGGATATAGACAGTGGCAATATGACATTTTGTTTTATTATCTATCCTTTTCTCAATAGTTCCTAACGTTAGTTTTTTGACTGCTGCTGCACATTGAATGGATGTTTTCAGAGAACTAGCCACAATGACTCCCAATATCTTTCTTGAGTGGTAACAGCTAATTCAGACCCCGTCATTTTATATGTGTAGTTAGGATCATGTTTTCCAGTGTGCATTACTCTGCATCACATCCACAGAATCAGACAAAGTGGACAGAACAAAGCAACCTCAGCACACTGCGCACACTACAGCTCGGTAGGCCACCATACATCCATTGAAAATTGGAAATTTGTGAAACCCCATATGGCACATCCCCCAGGACAGAAAACTGATTATCCAGAACTACCCTTAGAGAAAAGAATGAAGCCAGCGTAAGGCAGTCCTATATACTCTGCTTGGGCCTGTAAGCACTTGTGATCTGTATGATACGAGCTTTTATTAGACACCTTACTCAACCCTTTTTGGCTAACTACTAAGAAAGCAATGTGTTGGGTGTAATGAGTTAGTCAGGCCTGGTCGGAGTTGATGTTACAGAACAGTGAACCCTTTTTCAGTTGGCGCTGAGGGGTTCTCGGGAAAACCAGTTATTTCCTCCCTCACCTGAAACCTTTATGGAAACATATGTAAAACTGATTCAAGAAACTTGCTTGGCATTGCCAGGTTTGCCAGCTATAGACCTATTTTTAATCTTCCATGTCTGATTAAGATTATAGAGAAGATTATGGAACAGTTCTGAGTATGTAGGTGCTTCATATCTTTGACCTTTGTCAAGAAAACTTCATTCAGGACCTAGTTATGGTTCTCAGACTGCACTAGTGTGTAACTGTGTAGTAGTGCCTGTACTCTACAAGCTCCCGTAAGGATAGACAAGGCATAAGAAAAAAAAAAAAGATGAAAAATCCTAAAACCCGCAATGTTCAGGCTTTTACACATCTGCCCTTGCTCAGCACTCTGCCATGCTCTTGTATAGTTTCATATATATTTTAGTTAAATGTCATGATTACCTAAAACTATGGATGGGCTCTTTTAGTTATAAAAAAAAAATAACTAAAATAAACCACAGTACAGTATTTGCTGATAAGCAAGAAACACCAGCACTGCAGACTAGCTATTTTTATGACACCTGCAGCTCAGATACATAGGATTTTTTACCTTCTATTTGGAAGATTCTAGTATCAGAAGTCTGTTAAGGAGTTGTGTCTTCTCCCTCCGTCTCCCCCACCCCACCCCCAAACAATTATCCTGGAAACCGATTTTGACATCAACAGGACTACCAGAACGAATCTGTCAATATAACACACTTAATTTTATATATATATATATATATAACACTCTGCCAGCTTGCTTCCCTGCTTTCACTCTTCTACATTCAGCTGCTGCTTTTTCCTGCGACTGCTTACAGACATTCTACTTCATCTAACTGCAAAAGCAGTTTCTGAAGTTTGGTTCTTGAGCCCTTAAAGCCTCAGGTATAACTCCTATGCTGCGGACACTTCAGTCCATAACTTGCTCCTTTATTGTTTTGACCATCCTTCACTTGCTTTCTGCATGCATTAACCTTACCCCCATCTTGCTCCAGCACACTGCTTTCAGGGCAACACCTCCACAACAGATACCCAAGGATGACACACTGCTTCAGGAAACTTAGCCATGCTGCCATTGGCTTTCAGCACCCAACCCCGAAAATGGGTAAATTTACTTATATTTGCATGTTTTGGCTCTAAATTATTCAGTAGCTATTATGGGAGATTCTGTCAAATATGTTCAGCCACAGCACTAGTATTTGCTGATAGTTTAGGTTTACCAAAGGGCAACCACGTGGCAGATTTTGAAAACTACATATCTTGGGAACCTAATATTCAATTACAGTAGGGGACCTAGGCCCTGATCCTCAAAGGCACTTAGAGATTTAACTTCCACTCATTCCAGTGGGAGCCAGGCACTTAAATCCTTTTGAGGATCTGGGGACTACTGCCTTGAATAATTCACTTTTTAATTTAGGCCACTTCATTACTTCTCTCTTAGTGGCACACCTACCATCAGATCAGTGAAAAATTCCAGAGGCACAGCAGAGCTTTCAATCCCTCCAAAAGGTAGAAAATGATTAGGTTGTGATGTGTAGTATAACAGGAATAATCTGTTGTAATTCACCTTTGAGACTGATTAAACACCTTCGCTCTGTTTTAGCTATTCATCAAGCTCAATAGTTTATTTGCTTTGTATGATTTTAAAAAAAATGCAGCTGTGCATGCAGAAAAGGAGGGACCAAGCTGACATGGCCATTAAAGATAAAGACAGGAAGTCTGAGGCTGATGCCCACTTGAAGGGGGAACCAATGGAAGAACTCAAATAGGGGCCTGACATGGTAAGAATGACCAGGCTGGTAGATTATTTTAGCAGCAGCATTTTGAGTAAGATTAAGGGGAACAAGGCTGCATCAGTCAAGGCCAGAAAGGAGGAAGTTGCAGTAATCAAGATGCATAAAGAAGGTTTGGATGGGAATTTTAGCATGAGATGAAGTGTGGGAAGAAGTGGTAGGGTTTATACACATGAGTCTAGAGAGGGTCAACTGAAAGATGACCCTCCGTTTAAATGGTGAGTAACTGGGAAGATGGGGTATTACCCATAGTGACAGAGTAAGGTGGGAAAAGATCAAAAGCTCACTTTTGTGCATGTTGAGTTTGAGATGATAAATGGACATTGGTGAAAAGATATCAAAGATACTAGACGAGGTGGTGACGGCTCACTAGCGAGATTTGTGAGTCATTTGCATGAAGATCAGATACTTACAGATCCATATGACCAATGTGGCTACCAAGTTTCAATTCATATGGTTGTCTCACAATCCCACCAACTGAATGCTCCTCACACAAGATTTTCACTTTGTCTTGCCATTATTTTATGAAGTTAGGATTAAAATATTCAAGTGGCATATGTTTACAGTAACACATCTGCTCACCTCCTTTGCTTGACGGCAGCAACAAGGTCTGGCCCTGAGAACATGGAAAACAAACTGTCTCCATTAGCTGAGGAGGTCTCATCACTTGAGCTGGCGGAGTCTCCTTGATTACCAGACCAGCTGTTTGTCACATCACTGTAAGGAAACAGGAAGTCAGTCTTCATTTCTACACTGTCCTGACCACAGTACCTGCCATGAAGTGTTCATGGATTTTATACTAAAATGCTGAATGTTGGGAAGTCCCTACTCCTGGGACCCCTGAGTTAAACCACAATAGTGCAGAAAGTAGAAGGGGGCATATTTTTTACTATCTATTTACACAGAAATAAGTACGTTTCACTGATAACTATTACAGTAATAGTCCTGCCACTACAACATCATTAACTGCAACAATCTAATGTAAAAAGGAAAATCTCTTTCCTTCATTCATATATACGTATTCAGATTAAACACACGCACACACCATAACCTCTCACTCAGGCAGACAATCCAAATGATACTTGGTCTAGGAATTTCCAAAAGGGTTCAGACATTTATTTCAGAATTAGATGAGCATGGGAGCTCTACCTGGAGGCTGCAAACTGGTGTACAAGGCGGGTCACAAACAACCACTCCCCCTTGGTGTACAAATGGAAAGAGGATCCTGAAACTTTTTCATGTTGTAACATGAGGCCACAGCAGTAGTTCTCAAACTTTTGTACTGGTGACCCCTTCCATACAGCAAGCCTCCGAGTGTGACCTCCCTTTATAAATTAAAACCACTTTTTTAATATATTTAATACCACTATAAATGCTGGAGGCAAAACAGGGTTCGAGGTGGAGGCTGACAGCTCGCAACCCCCCATGTAATAACCTTGTGACCCGCTGAGGGCTCCCAACTCGCAGTGTGAGAACCCCTGGGCCACAGCATGGAAAAGGTTGAGAACCACTGAAATGGAGAATGTAGCAAGCCTCAGAACCCTCTCACTACAGATACTGAAGACTGAATCCACATTTGTTGATTAAGCAGCTCTTGCTGCTCCACAGTAGCAGCATCCAGTTGATAACGTCTAGGAAGCTCAATTCAATCCCCTGATATACCAAGTGGCTTCATAGCATCATTCCTGATCATAAATATCCTTGGCCTTTAAGACATTAAAATAAATTCAGTTTGAATTAAGCATTATAAACCTGTCAATTCTTATGTTAAGGTTAAAAATACACTGTATAAATACAACTGCACTAAAATATTTGTTTAAAGGACATTTCAAGCTAATGTTAACACTTCAATATCAACAAAGCAGAAAATGGTCAAACCTACTACCCTTGAAAATTATGTAATTTTTTAAAAAATATCACAGCATAGTCCAGTGAAGCAATGGCAGTTAACACAGCTATCAGGAAACACCTAGTAATTTACAGCATTTCTCCACTATGTTCAACCTGAACATAGAGCGGATAGAACATAATGTACAGGAGGACGCTATGGTCTCACTTACCCTTCTGTGAAATACTCCGGAAAAGGCCAGGTTCTGTGAGGATCATCAGGAAGAGGCCAGTTGCTACGTGTGTTGCTTGGGCGACGGATGTGCTGTGCTTGCCTTTTTTGTTGCATAGCCTGACTGACCCCGGCTACATAGCGGGCAAACTCTGGATCAGAGCCAACTGAATATACAAAAAGAAATCTGAGAGTCAGTTGCTGACATAGTCAGCTATTTCTACTGTAATTATCCCTTCATTTAATCCTTTCACTAGGCTGTCTATCTCAGCAAAAAAACTAACAATGAATACCTGTTACACAGTTGATAACTCTCCGTGAAACAATATATAGTACTAAACAACTAGATGCTGGAAAAAAAAATACATATTGACAAAGAGGTACAAAGTATCTCCATACACTGAATAAGGGAAAAGGGGAAGTTACTGACCTGTAACTGGAGGTCCCTCAAGATGTGGTCCCTCTCTGTATTCCACTCTGGGTTATGCATGTGCACCATGAGCCAGATAATTTGAAAATAGCATCCACTGGTCTGCGCATGCACCCTGGCTCACCTTGTGCCTCTGTCTGAGGGGATAAAGGTTGGGGGACCATCTCTCCAGTTCCTTCTCTAGCGCAAATCAGGTAAGATTTGAAGCAGAGGGGAAGGAGGGCAGATAGTTGAATACTGACAGGAACCACACATCTGGAAGAACCTCAAGTTACAGGTCAGTAACTTCCCCTTCTTCAACTGATGGTCCCTATTGTATTCCACTGTGGGTGACTGAGAAGTAGTACTTAAGCAGAAGGAGGGTGTGAGGGATGTAGAAGGCAGAGCTAAGTGGAAGAGCAACACCCAAACAAGGCATCAATTGAGGAGTCCTGCACCAGGACAATGTCTCACAAATGTGTGAATGGAGCCCAACATGGATGCTTCACAGATATCAAGGAGGGGGACCTCCTGAAGTGATGCCTATTCATTGCTTGTGCTCTAGTGGAATGAGCTGTCACCACACTGATGGGGGGTGGAGCGGGGGAAAGAAGGGGAATTTGGGATGTAGATGCAAATAAAACCCTTATCCTTATGGAATATAGTCAGGGCCCTACCAAATTCATGGTCCATTTTGTTCAATTTCATGGTCATACGATTTTAAAAATCGTAAATTTCATTTCAGCCCTTTAAATCTGAAATTTCACAGTGTTGTAACTGTAGGAGTCCTGACCCAAAAAGGAATTGTGTGGGAGTTGCAAGGGATTCCACAACTTTCCTTGGAAGCCTATTCCAGGGCTTAACTATTCTCAGTTAGAAAGTTTTTCCTAATATCTAACCTAAATCTCCACTGGTGCAAATAAAGTTGATTACTTCTTGTCCTATTCTCAGTGGACAAGGAGAACAACTGATCACTGTCCCCTTTAGAACAGCTGCTGATTTGTTCAAAGACTTATCAGTCCCTCCTCAGTCTTCTTTTCTCAACATTTAACAAACTCACTTTTTTTTTTTTAAAACCCTTCCTCATAGCTCAGATTTTCTAAACCTTTTATCATTTTGCTGCTCTCCCCTGAACTCTCTCCAATTTGTCCACATCTTTCTTAAAGTGTGGTACCCAAAACTGGACACAATACTCCAGCTGAGGCCTCATCAGTGCTGAGTAGAGCAGAACAATTACCTCCTGTGTTTTACGTACACTACTCCTGTTAATACATCCTAAAATATTAGCCTTTTTTGCAGCATTCTGTTCTCCAAAGTGCTTGCATTGTCATCTACAAATTTTATAAGCATACTCTCCACTCCAGTATCCAAGTCATTAATGAATACATTAAATAGTACCAGACCCAGGACAGACCTCTGTGGGACCCCACTAGATATGTCCTCCCAGTTAGACAGTGAATCATTGATAACTACTCTGAGTATGGTCTTTCAACCACTTGAGCATCCACCTTATCGTAATTTCATCTAGACCACATTTCCCTAGTTTGTTTATGAGAACGTCACGTGGGACTGGGTCAAAATATACTAAAACCTAGCTATATCACATTAAGCTGTAAGCACATTATTTTAAAACAATTAAAAAAATTAGTTTCTCCTTTACTTACTGTACTAAGCAAAGCCTGAGTTAAGGATTCCTACCACTCTGCTCAGAATATGGCACTCCAGTGAAGGAGGAGCTGATTTTTCCATTGCAAAAAGGTCAACTTATTAAGTTTTGTAAAGGCCAAGTCATATATAAAACCATCTCTTTACTTATGTAACAATTTATTAAAACAGTAAATGAAAATATTCACTCTGTTGAATTACTTTCCACATTCCTTTCAGCATGGAGGAAAAAAATAAGCTTTGTTTTGCATTCATGTTCTCAGTCCAATAATGTAAATGCTACAAGGGGTGCAAATTACACTTTGTGGGTTTTGTTTTAAAGTTCATTGGAACATTTCCATTGGACAGTTGTTTTTTTTAACCCGAAATCTAAATTCTGGGTCAATTTTACCTTAACAGCATCCCTGTAACTGGGACCCCAAATTTGGTTGGGTATTTTTTGTTTGTAAAGAAAAAGGCCTCTGGGCACAGCAAGTAACTTCTCCTCTCGTTTTAGTTCTAAAAGAAATACTTACCTTACACTGAATATTTTTTTTCCTTCTTAGCATTAATAACCCTAGTCAGAGCACCACCCCCGTGGAATTGAACCAATGGTGCAGACTGCCTTTGGAGTGAGCACAATGGGTTGGCCTCACCGTAAGCAGCAATGCTAGATGAGTGAACAAAGTAGCCACATACAAATAGGAAACAAGTGAGTTGGTTGCTAAAAAGTCTCTCTAGCCCTCAGCTGCATATGAATTGAGAGACAATGTCATGGCTGGGGGAAGAGACTCCTCTGCCAGTCCAACTACTGTCTCTCCAAGCAGTTTTAATAACTGCATAATTTCTGCACAGCAGAAACTTTTTGATATTAGATGTGTTGTGAGTACAAAGATAATTATGAAGGATCCTTTTTTGTATTGTGATGTGGTCCATGTTATGAAAAAGTTTCAGAAGCACTTGAAATTAGGGCTAGAAACTGAGGTTTTACTCCCTCCTTTGCCAATTACTTGCAAGGTGTCACTAAGGCCCAGATTTTTAAAGCTATTTAGGTGTTGCTGCACTCAGGATCACAACGCATAACTGATTTAGGAGCCTATATCTCCTATCTTTTCAAAACTGATTTAGGCACTTACGAGTCTAAACTCCACTGTCAGTAGATGGAATTTAGATGAAGTGCCTAAATCCCTTTCAAAATTAGATTTAGGCTCCTAAATCAGTTAGATGTTGTGACCCTGAGTGCAGCACTAAATGGCTTTAAAAATAGGGGCCTTAATCTCTTTGTACCTCAATTCACTCAATGGTTAAAAATAAAAGTGCACAGATGTTAATGCCCACTGACCTTTGTAAAACACTTTGGATCCACTGATGAAAAGCACTGTTACCATTACTACCAACATTTAACAATATTCTTTACTTTGTAAAAAATATAAATACATTGTAATTATTTGAAGAAAAAAAGGATACACACCTGCAGGATCAAAAGGCAGAATTTCTCCCAACATCCCAAAGACTCCATCATTCTGGTCACGGTTTGGCCATGTGTTGTTTCTAGGTCCTTGTGGTTTCTGTCCTAACATCTCAGACACCATACTGTCCATATAGCTGCTCACAAGACCCAAGCTATATAAATCAGAGCTCAGATCTGAGAAGCCAGGATTGTTCCACTGACTAATATGAGACAATCCAGCCCCAACTGCTTGTGCTGACTGCTGTGAAGAATTATTCGCCCATTTGCTGGATACACGCTGTTGCTGCACTCCAATTGGTTGGAGAAGATGTTGATAATACTGCATTTGCTGCTGCTGCTGCTTTTGTGACTGCTGTTGCTGTGACAACCCTTGCTGAGAAGGATGCAGAGATGCATGAGACATAGACTGTGGTTGTTGCACTGCTCCTGATTTTTGTTCTGTTGCTGCAGAAGATGCAACAGAGTTCCTTCTTTTCACCAATGGAGAAGTCTGCTGGGATTTGCCCATATTAAAACCAGACAAGAAATCTATAACCTCCTGCATTTCCTGGTCAGTTGGTAAATTCATACCTTTATCATCCTTGCCATCATCTGCTTTAAAGAAATTATCACACCTTTCAACAAGAAATCCATTGACTATTTGGTTACTTGTGCTCTGAGTTGGTTGTAATGGATCTATAGTCCTAGGGAAATTACCAATGTTCAAAATACTTTGTAATCGTGTGTCTATGTTACTGGGCATTTTAATTTTCTCCTCTGTGTTGCTACCTATGAAGACATTTTTGGAAGGCGTACTGGGGATAGAGTAACTTCCACTGTTACTTGAACTGGTGCAGGAAGTTTTCTTTGTAAACCGTGAAGTCAGTTTTGAGAAAGTCTTTTGCAGGCCTCCCGATGACTTGCTTCCATTTCCAGATGGCATGTCAACTTGATTCCCGAAGTCACAGATCTCACGCTGTAACTGGATCTGAATACAGGGCAAAGCTTGCTCCCTGTTTGAACAAAAAACATTTATTTCAAGCCAACCAATATACTAGCCTAATACAACACACAAAACTATGTCTTAACAAGTCTACACATTCAGTTTGTGTATTTTGGGGGAACTGAATAATTGGGTAATGGATGGGGAAAACATACAAAATAGAGCTCTTCAGACAAATCTTGGTTAAAGTCAATCTGACTAGTCAATTATTTTCTTATTTGACAGTGATATTAGTTAAACGGCTACATTGGTAATGATTAATCTGGTTGACTTGAAATTTTGGGGTATTCATGTTTTATTTTTCTGAATGTATTTTAATAAGGTCCAAAAATCTGACAGATACACCCATATCTTTGCAAGAGAACAGCAGACTGCGTAATTTTTGTTCCAAATAAAAAATAATCTACAGCACCTTTTCATCTACCTATAGGCTACCCAAGCTTTGCAAACTTCTTACTGCTTAGTCTGATATATGCACCAATTCTCTGCCTTTCTCCCCCCAAGAACAGACACTAACAATTTTTGCAATATTGTATTGAGTCATCTTACAGCCCTTCAAATAATTCTGACATCTTTTAAACTGGAAAAGTAGAGCATGAGGGAAATGTGAGATGTACCTTCCTTCCTTCCACCTGTTTATGTCAAACACAGCAGTATAGAGCACATCTACAAGTCCCAAAGTCTTCTCTGGATCCAGACTCCTCTGCAGTAAAGACATTGTTGCTGGATCTTCCTTCAGACACCTATAAATATTGGAGTTTTTAAAAATGTTATTGTTGGACTATTCCAATCATAAATGTTTAATATGTTGGAAAAGCAACAAAATGCCACTTAATTATGCTAAAACTTAGTTATGCGTTTGTGAAACAAATCAGGTAGTGTTCATGGATAGCTTAGCTACTACCACTTAATATAGAGCAACCAAAATCACTCTGCTTTTGGGTAAGAACAGAGAATTGCTACCAAGTACTGATGATGAAATTCATAAACTGGAATGGATGGGTTGCACTCATGCTGTAAGAATGACAGGCAGCAGAGACCAAATAAGGACTCAGAATTCTCAGCATCTCCTCTTACAGAACTTCCTGTTATCTCCCAAATAAAGCCCTTGTACCAGTAAGGCAATGTTCAATGCTGAAATAATTTCCAGTATAACAGAAGCCTCTGCACTGGGCACATATGACATAACCTTCTCAGATGGGTCATTCAGCACTGCTAGGATTGAGATGCAGAACCATTACTAACAGTAAAAAAAATCCTGTCTCTGAATTTTACAGTCCACCGCTCTGGAACTGATAGGATTTCTATAGCAATCCCACATCCTTAATAAAAAAAACAAGAATATCAAGAACAAACTGCTTTGAGAACAATGGAAATAGTGTCAACAGAAGCAAGAGTGCCCAACTTGAAATGTTTACACAAAACAACAGACTAAGTGGCTACCTCAGCGTCGTCTGCTGAAGCTTCTGCAATTTCAGTCCAGAAAGAGGTTAGGCCAGCCTGACATGAGTGAAAACAGACAGACACTCCATGTTCAGCCAGTGCAAAACAAATTAAATCACTTGGAAAAAGTGATTCGAGAAGCTCCAAGTACTTTCCCTCCTCCAAATTAAAAAAACAAAAACCAAAAACCTTTTCACACCTTTAATGGCAAGGGTTCTCTAATGCAGGACTAGGAAAGAACTACTTTTTGGCCCAAATGGAAGCAGGTGACCGAACAGGGTGATAAGTTAATTCACTCACACACACTCACTCTTGTGCAAAAATAGTCGCTCTCTCCTGAAAGTTCCATCTTCCTGCAGAGATTATGGCAATTAAAAAAAAAGACTATATTAATAGACAGCTAGAATAAGGAAATTGACTTATAGGCTTCTGAGGGGGTTTACACAGTAAACTCATTAGCTAAGTCCTCAGCCATTTTGCAGGGAAGGGTGAGTTTAACTGGAGATGTGGAGAGACAACCTTAAAATATAAAAATAATCAATGACTATCAATGGATGACCCCCATGAAAAATCTTCAGTTCTGCCATGGAGACTACTCAGGGTAGATGCTTGAACCCTAATACAAGTTATAGCAAGAGATGTCTATTCAGCTCCTAATGGGAAAAAATGAAACACAAGCTCAGGAAGAGGTGTGGAGACGTATTCTTACTGGGGATAGCCTGAGCATTTCTTCCAGACATTGCAAAAGGAACAATTTAAGAGTACAGAACTTCCTAACTAGCCATTTCTGAACTACATTCACCCTTTCAGGTCACTCAGTCATTAGATCAGAATAGTAACAGGTCCATGCTTAAGTATATCATGGCATTAGGAAAGGGATTATCCCCAGAGGGCTGTTACAGACTACAACAGCATTGTATCTGTGCACCAAGAAAGATGAAAAAATAACCTCTGTTCTACCTGAAAAAGAAGGCGTTTTGACTATATGAGTGAAGGTCTCTGTAAGTCTTACAGCATTTGACTGATGTTTTGGCTGGCACATAAGGCAAGATAGCTCTGAGCTCAACCTTCTAGAAATTTAAAAACTTGCAGATGAAGTGACTTCCATGTTTGGTTTATTAGTTTCCATCCTCTTTTTTCATAAGTGACTGAAGAGGAGTTTATTGGTACTAAGACTGCTTGAGCAGAAAACAATGCACAGCAAGTCTTATGGCTCTCAGTTACAGAACACCGTGTACAGTATTTTTCATTATTTACTGCTTGCCTTGTGCCATCTGATATCCCTCAAAAGCCTCCAGCTGAAGGGGCTGGTGATATTTCATACCTGATACAGTTCTTAGACCTCCGGTTAAGAGATGTAACCTGTTTAGCTGCCATTGATGTCAGGACCCAAATCTGTCATGCTAAATTAATGCAGATTATCTGAGAGGCACGCCTTGTTTTGTATCAGAGCTAGTTGTAGTTTTCTGCAATTAAACCCATGAAACTACATCCAGGCACAGAGATTCATCACATGCACGCCCTCCCTGACTACCTACCAGGGCAATGACTGAAAGGATTTGCTATGCAAATCAGGCTAGGCATTCATTCCCACCTTCTTAACACACAGCTGGTCTCAATTCTGAGTGTGAGATGCGGAACTTCTATCCAGCTCCATTACTAATCTTAATAGAAGAGATTGATATCAAGTTGATTACCCCTTCAGCTAGTTTGAACAACAGGTAGGTCTGGCAAGGGCACCATTTCCAATTGGGGAGGAGGGCAACTTTAACCATGATTACAGGGGCTACTTAGGCAACTAAAAACGTTATGTTTATTTTTGGTTCTGGTTTGTGATTTTTGTGTGTGTGTTTGTTTGTTTTTAAGATAATAGGGTGAGGGCCGCAACCAAAAATAACTCAAAGGGAGCGGCTCTCTTAAAAAGGTTTGAAAACTGCTCAGGGTGCAGGCATGCGGGGTAGCTAAGGGCTGTGTGCTGGAAGGGATATTGCTTAGTGTGCAGGGAGTGGCTGTGTCCAAGGGGGTGCTGCTGCTACTGCCAGCCCTGCACTCAGTCCCTAGTTGGGCACAGTGGGGCAGATCCAGGGGGCCTTTGCCCACCCAGGTATACAATGGGCAGAGGAAGGGGGACACCCTGAGATCAGCCCCACCTGGCTCTGCGCAACAGATCAGGAGGCAGGCTCCAAGTCCCAAGCAGCTCGGATAGTGGTGGCTCCATGGCAGGAAGCAGGGGCAGCCCAGGGGCTCCAGATGGCTGCAGAGCAGGGAGCAGGGGGAGGAAGGACAGCATCTTCCCTCCTGCTACAAAATGTGGTACGAAGCTTGGGGGAGGGGTTGCCCCTCACCCCAAATGGCACCCCTGAGGCCCAGATCAAGAGGTAGGAAGAACTGATGCACTGGGTCTATCTTTCATTTTAGGGAAGAGCTAGAGCATTCGCTAGTTCAAAAAGTAGGGCATAATACTTCAGATGTAGCTCAGGGCAAGCCCTAGATATTTTTGATAACACTAAATTTATCATTAAATTGAAGGTCCACTGATACAAGGAATTCCTGGAACTGATGGCTGAATGATTACCCCCCCCCCCCCCGACTCCAGGTCTAACTTACTAACAAAGATTTCACTGAGCCACCAAAGCACAGAATTGCCAAAACCTGGCTATTTCTCCCGCCATAGAACTGAATTAGAACTGTTGTCACTTGAAATGGGACACCAGTGGAGAACACTGCTGCTTCTTGACAGTAACTAGGGGACAGAATTTTTGTATGGAAAGAAAGTTAAAGAACTGTATTTAGTACCTCGCCAGGTGAGGTCAGGAAACTAACAGCCTTATATCTGCCTAGTGAGCCCCAATCAGGGACGAGCCCTTTATCAGATGCATCCCAGGAAGAGCAATTAAACTCAATTTAGTAGATTTAGTTTCAGAAAAGCCTCTCCTATTACCTGTGGATGTGATAAAGGAATGGTTACTTTGGTACCTAAAATGAATCTTCTGTGGAGGAGAAAGGATAATTTGCATTGCCCTAGAAATACAATTGGGATATTGAAGAGATCTAGGGCCAGACTTTTAGTGAGGATGCAGAGACTCTTTATAGTCTGGAATAGTTAACATCATGATCTAAGACCGCCTTAAATATACTTGCAACCCATAGGGGTAAGGAATAAACAGTTACAGTTCAGATGTACTTGGTGACCTGAAAATAAACGGGCTTGCCTTGCTACACTAAGCGGGACATTCTACAACTAGGTGGCCAGAAATCTGAGCCACCACATGGAGAAAGACAGCTATCAACTTCATTAAATCCAAGGTATTTGCACCAGACCTGGAATCAGAGAATGCTCTCTTTCACTTGAAGGAATCAAGCACCATAAAAGGTACACAAGGAAATGGTTAACAGATCCAAGAAGAATTCCAACCAACTACTTATTCAAAGAGTCTTTAGAAGTAACCATTGCCTTTAACCAGGAGAGAGAAGCAGCCATTGCCCATATCCAGTGAGCAGTCCACTTCTAGTCTTATATCCCACCAGTATTTTGTCTGACAGGGAGCCAACAACATTTATGTGATTGACTAAAATGTGACACACTAACAACTGGATTTGGCCAAATATTTAAATAGCACCTATTGTGAACAGACAGGACTCTATTAATGTTTGTCAGTAGGGGGAGCCCCTCCAAAGATTTTCAGTTGTGGTTCAAGTAGTCTGCAATTTCTTTTTAATTGTTTTAAAAAAATAGAGCAATTTAAACAGCATTCCAAAGACAGAAAATATCCAGAGTGTCAGTTTATAATCTGGAAGAATTAAAGAAGAATTCACCTTTCTCTGTGGAAAGTGACTAGGTCATTTATACTTGAGGAAAGGCCATATATACTAGTAGTTGTAGGCTGTCTTCACTAAAGCTCAGACTCATCACCTACCATAAACTGAAGTCGTCCATAATAGTGGAAGTGCGGCAATAAAAGGGATCTGCAATAAAAGGGATCTTGTTGTTTCAAAAGGATGCCAATATTTGGTCAATCCTGGCAATTAGAAAAATGAATTCATTTAGCTCCATAGTCTACACTACTGAAGGTCCCACACCAAACTTTCTGGAAAGGTTCAGTGAGATGCTAGAGTACCTCACCTGCCACCAAGATACTTGAGGAGATCCTCTTACCTCCCAGACTTCCTGAGAGACATGCCACCTCAGAGAAAGAGTTCATACACTGAAGGTCTGCCACAGAAGAGCACAATACGGAAGGATTTGTTTGCCTTACCTTTCATCTGTTCAACTATTACCATCCTTTCTTCTTTTCAAAAAGCCTCTTCAGTATTCTAGTCTGACAGCATTGCCTCCACTTCTATTGCCTCCTGAAGAAACAGCGCAAATACTAGGAGCTAACAGAGAAGAACACGCAAATTCTAGAAATTCTAGGCACACCTGTCAGTCAGTCCTACAACAAGAGTGCCACACCTCAGTTCCAGGTTGGAGGAGCCTATACATCATCAGTTTTTCTATATAAAAAAAATAAAATCATGCCTACTAGTGTTATCTGATATACAATATTTATTTACCAAGTTGATGGGACTTGCACCACAATTCTGGATCCTTCTAAACTAATTTGAGGAGCATATGCTTCTTTATTTTCAATCTGCGCTGTGTCCACAACCACCTAAGCAAATAAAGTAACAATATTTAGTTCTTTTAAGAATATGGTTAATTGTTTTACCCCCTGAAGTTCAAAAGGTAATGAAAATGGACAAAACACACAGAACTGCAGCAAAATATAATTGCAATCTGATTTCCATTTTAATATATCAAAACAGCAATAGTAGTATAATTTCTCAAATCAAGCATTTAAATAAACAGCAGACACATAATTTTATCCTCAGCTACATCCTGTAGTTATGCATCACCCATGCAGTATCAGCTACTGCACTTCACACAGGCACCACAAAGGCTGTCACATTTGGAGGCAAGGAATACTAATTCTCCCAACTACTACCTCAAAGCCCCAAAAGCATCTTTTTAGTCAATTCTTTTGGATAAAACGGATACTTAATTGGGATGCCTGAGGTGAAAGAGATGAATTTTATTTTAGTCTGCAACTCTAGATTAACTTGCAATTCCATGGTTTTCTGGGTTCTAAGATCCTACATACACAGTCCCTGCCTCTGCCCATGCTGAATTGTGTGTCACTAATTATTAATACCTTCCTTAGTAAGAAGAAGGAGATGACTATCCAATGTGCTGAATTTGAGTCCCCCCTCCATAAGACATTGTTTCTGAAGCTGGAGGATTTGGAAATTATCATTCTGTCTTTAACCTTCCCTTATTAGGGAAACTGACTGAGAAGGATGGGTTCGCATCAGCCTCAATAATTATATCTTTTAGTAGGTTCCACATTTGATTCATGTTTTCATTTGAGGTCCAGTCTTCATCCACAGGCCATTTTGGTAATTTCTAATAGCAGATTACTTGTACCATTTAACCTTGAAATGGCCAAGCCCTCCAGTGCAGAGAAGCCTTAAGGGATTTTAGTGGCATGTACGCAGGTTCTGCTATTATCTGGTAGGCAGGTATCAACTAGTGGTGATGGAGAAATGTGTCAAGTGAAGCATTTGAAATGGAGGGGCCTGAAGTCTGTTGAGATTCTATGTTCCTTCCTATGTCAAACCTACTAAAATTGCAGCAAGTATAACTGTACTGCCATTACCCACCCTTTAGATGTTCCATCTCTGAGCATATGACTGCATTCCCTTGGATAGTTGCCTCAGTCCATTCATCCCTACTTGCAAACAGTCTCTGAGTCTTTTTTTTTAATTTTTAAAAAGAGGCCATTATGATTAGTGTTTGGCCTGTGTACAAGCTTCCATGCACCTTTTTTTTTTAAATGACAATGCCATTCTATTACTTTGTTTAGGTTTCAGAGTATTTATGAAACTTGAATTTTATTCTGCAGATCTATTGATTTATGCCACACCTGTAGCTATGAGTATGATAGGATAAGAAAGGAAAGATTTATTGGAATGATTTAATCCTAGTATTCAAGGGACAGATACCATCTGTGTGTAATTCAGGAGTGAATCTTGCTTCACTCAGACCCAACTTACAAACAGAAAGAAAAATTCTCAACATTTGGCCAAGGTTATGATATCTAGGGTTTAGAAATTAGCAGCTAGGATGGTGCTGTTACAGGAACACTGTGCTAATAGCAGGGAGAAGTGCTAGCACAAAATTACCTTGATTATAATTAGTTTCATTTTATCTCTGCCTTATATGACATCCAATTAAGAAAAATCATAGTTGTGATTATTTTTTCCTGACACACCAAAAAGAAAACATCTTAAATCCATATGTTAGTGCTATTAAAAAAAGGGGGTGTCATTAAATATTATTCTTAATACCAAAGTGCATGACAAATCACATAAAAAAGCATTCACAAAATGAAACTTCAACATTACTACAGAAGTATCAACTCAACAGTACTAACATAAATGTTTTGATAAGAGACTGGAGGTCAGACAATGCCACAAACAAATCAGCCACTGCTCATGTGTAAACAAATGCAGGAGATGATTCTTTAGGAAAAGTAGTGTTGTGCTCCTAATCTTTTGATTTTTCCCTTTGAAAAATTAACATTAGAAACACTTTGAGAGCTGGTTTGCACTAGGAAATTACATCAGCATAGCTATGTCTCTCAAGGTGTAAAAAATCCGACCTATGCCAACCTAATTCCAGGTGTATACAGTGCTAGGTTGACAAAAGAATTCTTCCATCCAAGTAGCTACTGCCTCTTGGGGAGGTGAATTATTACCTATGCCAATGGAGAACCCCTCGCGTTGGTGCAGATAATGTCTACACTGAAGCACTACACAGTGCAGCTGGTGCTGCAGCTGTACCGCTGTAATGGTTTAAGTGTAGACATACCCTTATGTTAACAATAAAAATCAATGTTAGTATCTTTACAATACGGCAGGCATGATCAGTCAAAATGGATTTCCAGTTGCTTTGCATTACTGGAGCAGCACAAAGCAGAGCTGGAGTGTACCAGTGAATATGCAAAGACCCCTGAATTATCAAGCACAATGGGCTAAGTTCAGCTGAGTGAAGCAGAATAAACCTTGGTGAACGTCAAAACATTTGAAGTAGTCTGAAAATTTAGAATATGATTGAAAATTTAGAATATGATTTTCGTAAGTGTTGAGTAGTCACAACTTCAGTTGACTTAAATGTGAAGATCAGGTTCTTAATCTACAAATTAAGACAAATATTGAATAACTAGAGCAGGGGTAGGCAACCTATGGCACACGTGCCAAAGGCGGCATGCAAGCTGATTTCAGTGACACTCACGCTGCCTGGCTCCTGGCTACCGGTCCGGGAGGCTCAGCATTTTAATTTAGTTTAAATGAAGCTCCTTAAATATTTTAAAAAACCTTATTTACTTTACATACAATAGTTTAGTTATATATTATAGACTTATAAAAAGAGACCTTCTAAAAACGTTAAAATGTATTACTGGCATGTGAAACCTTAAATTAGAGTGAATAAATGAAGGCTTGGCACACCACTTCTGAAAGGTTGCCGACACCTGACCTTGAGTAACTGCTCCTTTTTTGTTATCTGACACAGTAAGCCAGTAAAACCTAGAATAATTAAGCAATTTATGAGTCATACTTCATTTCACTTTCTAATCTTTTTCTAACAAGATGCATAGCCAAAATATGTGCAGCATAGAGTAAACGAAATCTTCATGAGATTATCCTACAATGTTTTATTTGGCACTTAGGTAGCAAGTTAACTCATAAATCTCAGACAATACAGATACATTAGTTTCTAAAAACAGTAAAATGAAGGGTGTGCTATATCTACTCCTGATTCATTTATCTGACTTCTGAACAAAATAAATTCAAAATACAGTGAACACGTTTCTCACACCCAGCCTGGTGGTTACTTAGGAAATGGCTTCCTGTTCATCGGACATCTATTGTTCTTGTTTTACAGGTGCTTCCTCCCTCACCCCACCCAGAGAACGCTCTAAAGGAAAAGATTAGAATGTGTCGTCATAACATAAAATTGTACGCAAATGTAAATTAATTTTGCAGAATTTTTACATAGCACCACAGATGTGCTAAGCAGTCTACAGACAAAAATGGCAAATCCTTACTCTGAAAAGATTACAGTGTAATTTAGGGGGAGGAACAAGGAATGATAAACCAAGAGTAAGACACGAGTAAGAACTGTGTCCAGTTCTGGGCACCGCATTTCAAGAAAGATGTGGAGAAATTGGAGAGGGTCCAGAGAAGAGCAACAAGAATGATTAAAGGTCTTGAAAACATGACCTATGAAGGAAGGCTGAAGGAATTGGATTTATTTAGTTTGGAAAAGAGAAGACTGAGAGGGGACCTGATATCAGTTTTCAGGTATCTAAAAGGGTGTCATCAGGAGGAGGGAGAAAACTTGTTCACCTTGGCCTCCAATGATAGAACAAGAAGCAATGGGCTTAAACTGCAGCAAGGGAGATTTAGGTTGGACATTAGGAAAAAGTTCCTAACTGTCAGGATAGTTAAACACTGGAATAGATTGCCTAGGGAAGTTGTGGAATCTCCATCGCTGGAGATATTTAAGAGTAGGTTAGATAAATGTCTATTAGGGATGGTTTAGACAGTATTTGGTCCTGCCATGAGGGCAGGGGACTGGACTCGATGACCTCTCGAGGTCCCTTCCAGTCCTAGAGTCTATGAGTCTATGAGTATATGAAGATGAGGCTTACAAGAGTGAAAGATCATACACTGTTTACTGTTATTTATGCATCTTGTTAGTGCCTCTGAATATGAAAGGCCTCTGCTATTAGATAATTGATGACAGCCGTGAATAGAGTTAATCATGATTTTACCAAAGTTATTCCTAAAAATGACAATTTCATTTTGGCTTGCACAATAATCAAAGGAGTTCTATGCCAACAACTCTCCCTGCTGCCAGCATGGAACTCTCATGATAGCAGCACTTCAATGGCCAGCAGGGCTGCCTTGCTCTCCACCAGCCGTGTTTTCCCATTGCTGCTGAGCCTCAACCTTTTACGGGGGAAGGGATAGCTTAGTGGTTTAAGCATTGGCCTGCTAAACCCAGGGTTGTGAGCCCAATCCTTGAGGGGGCCACTTAGGGATCTGGGACAAAAATCAGTACATGGTCCTGCTAGTGAAGGCAGGGGGCTGGACTTGATGACCTTTCAAGGTCCCTTCCAGTTCTAGGAGATTGGTATATCTCCAGTTATTATCTATTAATCTCCCCCTCCAGGTGAAGAAACTACCTAACCCCCTCCTGAGAACAGCTCTACCTCTGATCTAACCCCTCTTGAATCTAATGTTTTTAAAGTATTTTGTCCTCAAAAACACCCAATCAGAATGAGACCAACAATCTTACTGTACTACCACCAACACCTTCCTCTACTCCTAAAAAGGACAGGAGTAGTTGTGGCACCTTAGAGACTAACACATTTATTTGAGCATTATGCGCAAATAAATGTGTTAGTCTCTGAGGTGCCTCAAGTATGCTTGTTCTTTTTGAGGATACAGACTAACACAGCTGCTACTCTGAAACCTACCCCTAAAAAGTTAGGAACCTGTGCCACACAGGTTCCTATCAGCAACTGCTATGTCAGAGGATTGATAGTAGTAGCACAGCTGCTGCCATATTAGCAGCAGAGAAAGCAGAACACCATGATTAGAGTCAATTTCATTTTATATCTTGTTTACATGTCACAGTTATGATGATATTCCCTTGAGTTAAGATATGAACAAGGGAGAATATCTTAAATTTGTGCTACTAATGGTCAAAGTTGTAGAAGCAATTTAATGAGATGCGTATAATACCAAAGTGATGTTCAAACAGATAAGCATGACAAATGAAGCTTCACTATTTCTGTAGAAATTATCAACTCAACAGTAGTAAATAATAAACTAAGACGGGAGGTAAGTCAAAGCCACATACATACAAATCAGCTACTTCACTTGCCTGAACAGATGCAGTAGCTGACCTTACAAGATATGTAGCAAAATGCCATTTTTTTTTTAAATCAGAGATTAAAATCAACCATCAATTCTTGATCATTCTATGTTCAGGTTGCACACAAAGTAAGAGACCATTGATAGTATATAATCCAACAGTTAGACCAAATTTTGATTCTGTTACCAAGTGGTGGCTTAAAAAGAAGGTGATTGAAACTCTTATGCACAATGATGTACTTTTAAAACACATACCACACACACACTTCCTGCTGCATTGTTGTTAAAGGAAATCTGCTCCCATTTTACTTGCCCAGTAGATTGAAAATTCACAATAGCTCAAAAGAAACACTTGTCATGAATAAACGGAAGTGCATTAAATAAAAAGACTGCAGTGACTAGTTATACCATAGATCAAATGTTTGCTTAAGAAAACACACACATCTTAAAACAATATCCAAACAATTCCTAAATATACCTTACTGATGAATAGTGCAAGTGTCTCCATTTGAATTGCCATTTTACTGATATTCGAAGGGGAGGACCTCCTGCTGGCAATTAAACAGGAAATCCAGCTCCACGTCAGTGGTGAAAAACAGTATTTTCAGAGTTGTTGTAGAATAAGATTTTTTTTTTAAATGTGTTAGTCTCCTGATTTTACCATGCATTAAAATGGGAGCTGCATTTCCTGTGTCCTAATCTACATCAGGTTGTAAAACCTGCAGCTTCCTATTTGATTTTATAAGTTCTAGTGCTTTTCTTTTCATAAAATCAGTGTTCAAAATATTCTTTATGTTAAGAGTGTAAGTTTTCAACTACAATTAAGACTTCTAAATCTATGGTCTGCTAAAATCCATCTTGTCTACCAGTAAAGTTATCTCTAACACTGGAAATGGAGGAGCCCACTGTAAGAAATTGAACCAATTTTCAAAGTGTTTTAATAATGTTTTAATATCTGTAAGAGAAACTTTAGTGTAGTGTAGTGTAGTTTTATGTAAGTTTTATGTAGTATAGTTTTATGTAAGTGTTTTGATTGTTAAATTATTGGTCAAACTGTCAACTGTAATTACAAAGCTTTTAATACTTTTCATATTTTACTAAATCGTACTTAATTTTGTGAACTTGTAAACTGATGGGCTGAGAACAATGGTCCCAGTCCTACAAATTGCTCAGCACCTTGTTCTATCAGCCCAAATTATCTCAGTTTTGCTTTAAGAGAAGTATTCTTGTCCAAATATAGCTTTAAAAATAGTTTGTTTACGGCTGATCTGTCCCTATCTGCCACGGTTACTTACCAATCCAGCTTGGCCAAATAATAACTGTACAGCAGTCTTGCACGCTCCCCGCCAAGTAGAAGGGCAAACCTGATTTAGTACTTCAGTGACAGGAGAGTCATCCCGGAGTGTAAGTCCATTATGGCAACCAGCTTCTTTGATCAGTTGTAGCATTGTGTGCTGCAAGTCACAAAAGCTTGTTACACACACTACTGAAAACAGAGTAACATACATTTGAAAAAACATCTACAACTGAATGTATGCGTTGAGGTTACAAACAGGAAATAAAATGTTCCCAGATGTCCTTTTCTTGTAATTTTGATTTGTCTGAAGGATACATTCAAGGAAATTAAATACACATAGTAGTGTCAAATATAGAAGCATTTGCTACCTGTAAAAGTCTAAGTTATAAAATGCACCTGTATAAATTGAATTATGGAAATTAGTATAATAATCAGAATACAAAAGAGCACTGCTTAAGAGACACTGTAAATAATAGTTCAAAACACAATCCATTTTTAATATTTCCAGGAACAGGGAGCTAAGTTTACCTTGAAAAAGTGAGAATGCTCAAAGATATCCAAATAATTTTTGGATGACACTCCCACCTTCTCCTCAAATTTAGAAATCCATTTTCCCACTAGTTCTAAGAATACCTTTTGAATTCATTTGGCGTGATTGGTTTTAAAATTGTAATTTAATACTGAATATTTAATATTGAATTTGTATAAGAGGTTAGATTTAGGGTCATTACCGTTTTCAGCTTCAGGTTTTCTGCTGCAGACTCATTAAAGGATATTCCTTTTAGAAAATGGGATCCTATCTGAACAGGTACAGTGGGGAGTTCACACTGAATTGGCTGAGGTGGAGTCTGTCTCCTTCCTGTTTGTTGGGCTTCAGCTTCACAACAGCAGCCCTTGAAGACAAAATGTAGATCAATGAGCAGAAACGGAGACAGTAAATAAAAAGCTAATAAAAAGACCAAAATTTAAGCAATTATCATTCTTTACCATTCATTTTCAGGAGGACAAAAGCGTAGTGGCTCTTACCTGCAAACTTGCTTCAATAGCTTTTGGATTCAAGTGGAAGCCAGCCTTCATTGCATATTCACAATGGCCCAAACTCTCTAAAGCGATTTTATATGCCTGATATTACAAAATGGTTTAAGATACAAGTTAGCCATAATCAACAAGTGATGTGAAAGCATATATATGAATTTACACTGTCATATTTCACAGCACATCCACAATCTTCTATGGACAATACTGAAAAGTCACAACACTTTTTCAGTTGATTGAACTACATGTTTGTGTGTAACACATTCCTTTCCTGCTTCAATCCCCTACCTCCTGACTGTAGTGGACATGTGTAAAAAATAAAATAACTAAGGTAACTAACCTGCAAAGCACTGTCAATTTTCATATTCAGTTCTTTCAGCTGGTGCTCAGGGATTGCCACACTTTGTGAGCAGAAGAGTTGCTGAACCTCAATTCCAGCCAAACACCCATCACAGCCTCTTTCTCTCAGCCGAGATGTGGCCTTTAACATAAGGGATCATCAAAAATAATCGTAGTATTGGTTCAACATTGGGACAGATCTAGTCTACCCAAAATTCCCACACCAAGACCAAGAACAACAACTAACTAGTATATCCGGTGATGATTATAGAAAAACCACCTGTATATTAGTGATTATTTAAGAGCACAGGTTTTCATATAATATCTTAAAACCTTACAATTATTGGGATTGGTGATTTTAGTCAATTGTGGAAATAGATGTTTCTCTTTTTCTAGCTCTGTAATTAAAGAGAATTTGGTCTTGTGTTTTTCTCTTATTTTCTTATTTTGCATGCCTAATGGACTTTATTCTGTTAATCTGTACATGATTCTCTATATTTTGACAAATAATAAGGTGTTTCCTTCATAAAAATAGCTTAACTGGGCCAAGGTCATAACTGGCTCTTTTATCATAAATATCAAGGCCCCCAACCCAAGTACATAAGTACGTAACTTTAACCACTTATAGCAATTTCTGTATAGCAACTTCCAAGAAACTAGGAGTATAAAGTACTGAGACAACATTTGAAATCCTGCTCATATTTAACAGCATTCATAGTAGATGAAGCTATGGTACAAACTTAACAACAAAAGTATGGAACAAGAATATTCCCCAAAAATTGTATCTAGAAAACAGCTGTAAATCTCTATTTTATTCCATCAGTGAGAAAAAGCAGTTGCAGCATGTCCAGTTACAAAGAGTTCTTTAGATTCATAGTCCCACAGGAAGCTTGTCTGTTGTCCTATACCTTCCAGATGTTAGTTGATAAATGAAAATCCTGAGAGGATTTCCAGTCAAGATGACTAACACGCCTGTCTGTTCTGCCAAATTAGACTTCAAAAGCAGATACTCCAAGTTACTTTAATTTTAAGGAAACCATGTACTCAAAAAGTCTGAAGCCATTTTTGCTCTAGCAGATTATAAATTTAATGTCTGCTATAGAAAGAGGAAAAGCAAGTATTTTATATCTATTAACTAGGTTCCCTTGAAAGGTGTTTTTTTCCTTGCAGTGAAGATATGGATCCCACAGATTATGCATATGTTTTGGAAGTATAAATCTAGAGATAATTTTGAGTAACATAATTAATTTTTTTACAATTTTGTAATTCAACCACCAGCAAGAACAGCAGCTTTTCAACAAATTGGACATAAAAGTCATGAGTAACCTTTTTAAAATACAGAATAGGATACATATTCAAAATGTTATCAAGATACCATCAAAATCATTTCTGTCTGACTTTTGGGGTGCTTTCTTTGCCTACTCTTCTGACAAAAGCAAAGGCTACTATAATTGAAAGATCGGAGAAAATTATTTTTCTGTTTCTCTAGTTTGTGCATCTGACAGAACTTAGTGTATAATGCCACTGCTTCACTACAGACTGTTTCCTTTGTTTTTGTGAAGTTTTTCACAGAGAAAAATTAAAAAAAAAGAAAAAGAAAATTGGCTCCAGGATAATTAATAGTACTTAAAACTATTTTAAGTCATTTAAAGAAAATAGGACTAAACATCAAGTTTTTGGTTTTCCTTTAATATAAAACGAATATGAAGAGTTTTGCATATTAGGGCAACTAATTTCAAAGTTGCCAGTTACTAATATGAAATATTCAGCTTAATTAAAAACAAGGCATCCATACCTCTGCAGCTCCTCTCCATGATCGTACTGCATCTTCTAGCTCAGTTGTGGGGCTCAAATTGGAGGTTCCCACCCCACTAGCATTCTTCCTTTCCTGAGCTACAGCTTCAGCAAAACAAGAGTGTGCCACCGGTTGGACCTTCTGCAAAGCTTGTGACAAAAACTGAAAGTGAACCTGCATCACTGTCAAGAAACATCGTCCAAGTAACTATGAAAGAAAAAAACAAAATTCAAGCGTGAGTTTGGGGTTACTTTTGGTCAGTGAATCCTGATGACTGAGTTAAACAAGCGAGTCAAGTTCCTAAGCTTGGATGGATCAATGAAGAGGGTTTTTGTTTTTGTTTTTGTTTTTTAAATAACGCTTCACAATCAAACCATCATCAATACGAAACATGGCTAATACTTAACTATGTTCTTAAAACACTTAAAAATCACTACAGAACACTGGGGTTCTATGTATCACACTGAATCTCTAAGTTGCAGCTTTTCTTTGGAGAGAGATCAGATGTCTGATTGCTATGAATTTTGTCTGCATCATCTTTACAACACTTCTGTTCTCAAGTCACGGTTATTTCAAGAATGCAAATCTGAAAAGCTGATGAGTCACACTATCTTACAATGTTTGACCAACATATAAAATCTACTTTGGTTAAATAGTACACACCAAGCTCACCACAGTATTAAAAGGTTCATAATTAAGTTTAACATTCTGCTTGGAAGATCATCAGAAATATATGTAAAAACCTTTTGACAATTAAGACAGTGAAGAATTGTTTTGGCTTCTTCGGGGAGTAATCTTGACTGATCAGGAAATAAGGTACACCTGGAAGAACTTGTACAAACTGATGCCCTATGTCTTACATCATCTGACAGGAATCCCTAGAGCTAACAAAAAAATTCACTCCAAAATATTTCAAAGAAATGTATAATTTAATGCTGTTCATTTGGACACTGGGGAGGAAGGGGGAGTAAAAGAGGGTCTAGAAATCCAGGACGACACTTGCAAGAGACCAAAACTAGAACACCAGAGCAGCAAATGTTTTCACAGTTACTGTAGAAAGTATTGATTTGGATTCATGAGGCATGGGACAGTAGTGTACTGGATTAGGATTCAGAAGAAATGGACTCTATCCTCAGCTCCTCCACTTAACCACTTTCTGACTCTGGGCAAGTAACTTTCCCGCTCAATGCCCCTGTTTCCCCGCTCACCTTTTGTCTCTCTTCTATTTAGACTGTACATTATCCAGGGAATGGACCATCCTTTATATGTATTTATTGAGTACCTAACACAATGAGGCCCAAACCTCAGGCGAGGCTTCTAGGTATTACAGAAATACAAGTAATGAAAAAACAGCATTAATGAATCCTTGTGACAAAATTACAGTTGTAATCTAAAATATTTTACACTTAAAGTGTTAATTTTTGTAGGTTACATAAGTATATACACTTGTTATAAATATAAATATGGATAAACTTCACACACAGTTTCTGTTCTTTTGGTTTACTGTAGTTGTCACAGAGAAAGTGACAAAATATGAATGTATAAATGTTTATATACATTTACCTTCCTTTACAAAAAGTCTACCAGAATTAAACTGTTACACTATTTTAGGAATAATGCATAAAATGTACAAAGAGTGTACACAAAGGCATCCTGACTTAGAGGACAAGAAGTTATCTGGCTTATTTTCAGTTACATTCTTTTTTTAATAAAAATATTTAGCTACAGTGATCTTACTGGAAAGATACAGGAGTCACACTAATAGTTATATGCATTAACAATCTACTTTAACAGAACTATATCAGTGGCAAATTTTGTTTCCCATTGCAGCCAGTCTCCTTTTGACATTCCATTCTAGTTCAATCATTTCCCCTCTTTGTACAACGTATAACATTAAACAGTTTTGATACTGTGACTGACCTCTGCAAGTGTAGTCTGCCTTATTAGTATTCAGCAGACATCAAGAACAAAACACCAACTTACTTGATGACAAAATTTAAAAGATTTCTATGAAAACTGCAGGAGCCAGTGAGGAGAAAACTATCAATCTAAACATTTCAGAGTATGGAAAATACAAAGGACTCCAACGATTCTCAGGGGAAAGAAAATCCAAGACTCATTAGCAATTTCAAGCAAGTGAGATTCTAAAGGACATGGAGGTACAAGAGGTTGAAATCTTCCCATCCCTGGGAACTACTCTCAAAATAAACAACCTATTTGGTTTACAAGGACAGCACACCACATTCCTGGTATAATTTGCAATGTTAGGCAATGAGATTAAAATACCAGTATTGACACAGAAATCCAAGTCTTCTTTATAAAGTTTATGTTTTGTTTTCTAAATCTAGATGTTAACTCTCCTCAGTGATTGTTCAGAGGCATTTCCAATGGTTAAAATAAGAAAAGTATCACTGGGATGGGGATTCTTGCACTGTTCCAGCCTGCTAGATTAAGGAGTCATTTCAGAGGCCATATACACTTCCTTGTAAGACCTCATAATTTTAAAGGTATTTTTCTATAGAGGAAAAGAGCTGAATTCCTCTCTTCACTGGGGGGAACGTAATTACCATCAAGAAATCTTGGATAAATACTCTCAAGCTAGGTCTTGAGAGCAAAGTAGAGTACAGTATTTGTAGCAAAACCACCTGTGTGAATAACATAAGAATATAGAGTTGTATTGGTTCCAGGATATTAGAGAGACAAGGTGGTTAGGTGGTATCTTTTATTGAACGAACTTCTGTTGGTGAGAGAGACAAGCTTAAAGAAGAGCTCTGTGTAAGCTCGAAAGCTTGTCTCTCTCATCAACAGAAGTTGGTCCAATAAAAGATAATACCTCACCCACCTTGTGTCTCTAAAGAATATAGAGGCTTCCTGCTGTCCAATCTATCAAAATTGGATAGTCATGTAGTGCATAGTGAAAACAGCCATTCTGAACTTATTCCCTTTGTAGTTCCCAAGAGGAAAACTCAAGTCCCAAAATGTGAGCAAAGAAGAATAAGATCATAAGAACGGCCATAGTGGGTCAGACCAAAGGTCCATCTAGCCCATTATCCTGTCTTCTGACAGTGCCCAATGCCAGGTTCCCCCAGAGGGAATGAACAGAACAGGTAATCAAGTGATCCATTTCCTGTCACCCAATGGATTAGATTCTTAGATTAGAATATCTAACAAACAGGGACCAGCTTGATTCTCCACAATTTGCAAAGGATAAAATGGCCTCTGCCACCTTTTTTGGAATCCTGAATATTGCAGATATGATGAAGCAAGGTTTCTGTCTCCTCACAAACATTTACCCATGATAAATAAATCTCCACCCCTTGTATACCATTCCTATTCTTTGCTATGTCATCAGGAAGACACAAATGCCTCTCCTTATCTCAATGGCTGAACAATCTTGTGTGGAGGAATTTGGCATCATGTTTGCACAGCTGAGAATAGTGTGGCTGTTGGAGACATACTGTGTAGTAAAGCCTCCCTTACCTCCAATACTCGCAAGATCTGTTGAGGTTCTGCTTCCTCTGTACACCTTCTAGCTATAGACATGCAAGAAACTATTGTGAATCCCCTCCAACAGGCCTCAAAGCCTGAAAAATCACACTTTTCCATGTCAGCACACTCAACAACTGCTTTCTCCAAATCTGTATTACAGGAGCACCAAGGGTCCCCCAATCCAAGACTAGAGACCCTTTGTTCTAGGTGTTGTACAAACACATTTGAAAGTTCCTTTCCACAAAGAGCTTATAATCTTGGATTATGACAAGCCCAGGTGTGTGAAAAACAAGTAGGTGGAAAGGAAGAATAAACTAACAGTAAAACAAGCATGGTTTTGCATAACAAATAATAGTTTAAATTCACCACCTGGCTACCCACTGTTTTGGGCAGCAATTCTCAGATATCACAGTGCTGAGGCAAGACATGGAGAAGGATAAAGAAATGACTTTACATGATTTTAGGGGGAGTCTCCTCTCCCCATGTATGTCTTCTACAATAGAAAATCTATACTTTCACATTTTAGCATTTTTCAGACAGGAAAGGCAATCTAAAACACAGCACACACATTTTAAAAGGGTAATTATTTTATGAAGGAGTGAGGATCAGTAAATTGATTAGCTTCTTCATAATCAGTACAAAAATATTGAGAAAGATTTGTGATATGCTTGTGCTTTCACAGCAAGCTTATATACTTGGCTTAGTTTTGAAAGAATGCTCTAAATCTCACTGCTTATGTCTTTTCCATGACAGATTGTAAGGTAGCACACATATGAGCAATCATGACTATGCAACAAAAATAAAACGACACCTGTCACTTCAAATTAGTATGAGATGCCTGAAGGTTTCTACTGCAAGCCTATTTCATGGTTACATATTAACAAAAAGAAAATGTAACTAATAAAGCCAATTGCAGAGGATGGTTTAGTTAGTTGAGGATTTGTTGTAACCTTCTTAAAATGTAACTATTTACAAACAATTTTAAAATAGCCTTGGCAAGCCACTCAATTGACTGTCAACTGACTGCCTATCATTTGACCACAGTCAAATACAGGGCCGCCCAGAGGATTCAGGGGGCCTGGGGTCTTTGGTGGTGGGGGGCCCCCGCTTCGGCGGCAATTCGGCGGCAGGGGGTCCTTCTGCTCCGCTGCCAAAGTGCCCTGAAAACCTGGAGCAGAAGAAGCTCCAGGGGCCCGGACCGCTTGAGAGTTTTCCGGGGCCAGCGGAGCAGGGGTCCCGAAAAACTCTAGTGGGGGCCTCATGGGGGCCAGGACCTGGGACAAACTGCCCCACTTGCCCCCCCCCCCTCGGGCAGCCCTGGTCAAATATTCCAGCAAGAACACCTTGATGTAGTTGCTGGCCTATCTTTTTGATTGCCTAAAGGTGCTATCTGCTACAAGTCTATTTAATTGTCCTAATCACTCACTCTACTACGTACTCTCAGAAAAAAAGATCAACTAACTGAAATTTGTATGTATGTATATTTTTATTTGTATATCAGGCTATCAATGTACATAGCGATTTACAAAAATTAACAAGACATGGTCCCTGCCCCGAAGAGTTTACAATATAAACTGACTAGATAAAACATACAGAAATTAACTCAGAAGGGAATGGGGGAGGGAAAAGAGGGTTCAGTCATTAAACCTCCTTCTCAAACGAAGAGAAAAGATGCATAGCTATTAAGCTGCTTGAAGAGTTGGCTAGCAGCCTGCCTAGCAATCATTCATTTAAAAATGACATTGTCTTTTATAGTTGCTATATTTATTTGTTTAATTTCATTCTTCTTTTATAACTGTTCAATCTTCAATAACATTCACATTTAAATGCTAACCTACCATTGCTAAAAAAGAACTTCATTTTTTAGAATTTCATTTCATTATGTTTCACATTTTTCTTACTTAAAATAACTCAGCTAAGTAAATTTGGTTTTTTGTAATTAGGAATAAGTATCTAAAGCTATACTAAATGGATACCATAAAGTCTTAATCTTTTTTGTTGTTGTTGTTGCTGCTTTACTTATATTCTAATAAATTAGTGCTTTAAAATATTTGACTCTTTTTACATTATTTGACCAATCAACTGGTCAACTGACCAGTTATTTTTTGACCACTCAAATGCCCAAACCTACTTTAAAAAAAAAATCCCGAAGTTATGAAGATGCAAGTGAACTGTAATGTAATGTAAAGAACTGACATTAAAGATCATTGGCATTAGACCACGTCACTGCTTCAAAGCTCAATTTCTAACAAAACAAAACAAAAAAAGATTTTTCCTGAGCCATTAAAGTTAGCTCTTTGTATGAGGGCATAGTGCACATCCAGAAGCACACCAATTTTAGGCAACACTCTTTATTTTAACAGCACATAAAGGCATACAATTTGTTTTCCATAATGTCATCTTACAATTTTGCTGGGTGTATTATATATTTGTCTGTGACTCTTTAGGAAATTTTTTTTAAGTGGTTATTTTTCCATATCTTTAGGGTGAAGCATGACATATGATGTCTTGACCCTGAAGGTACTGTAATTTTTGAAAAGTTGAACTGAACTTTTTAAAGAGAGTTCCAGTTTATCTCTATGAACAACTGGAATAATGACATTTTCAAATCCAATCATGTTAACTGTGTATTTTGATTATTTAAGGGGGAACAGAAGTACTTCACTTGGATCTATAGTTTTGACTGGAAAAAAAGATACAGTAACAGGGACTAGCAATAAATTAATTACTCTATTACTGTCACATTCAGACACCCTGAGATCAGGACCCCACTGTGCCAGACACCGTACAAACACATAGCAAAAGACTGTCCTCTGTCCTAAAGAGCTTACAGTTTAAATGGAGAAAGACTATTAAAATGTGGGAGGGGAAACAGAGAGATTAAGTGATTTGTCTAAGGTCACAGCACAGAACTGAGCCAGGCACTGAACCTAGGTCTCTCAAACCCGAATCCAGGGCCCTATTCACTATATGCCATGGTGCTTAAAGTGCCAAAATGAAGCTTTAGACAGAATTTTCACTTAGTATTTTGGAAGTGATGATTATTTAACTGTTCAAAATCTTTGTGGCTTTAGAATTTCCTCATGTAGCTATATGACTGATGGGCTGGTTTTAAAAAGTCTTTGGTCCTTTTCATTACAAACTTAGAGCCTGATATCAGTATCAGGATACTGCTTAACAATGGCGGCTTATACCTCTGTTTTCTCTTCCCAACAGCCAGTCAAATATATAGTGTTTTGTTTTATTTTGCTGATTAAAATGATTCTCCTTATAGAATTTTAAGAATTTTCAGACATTGTAATTAAAGTAGAAAGTTATATACTATTGTAGATTATAAGGTAAGTTTATATACTTGAAAGGTTCAGTTTCTAAAATTAACTGACACCATGTAACAATCCTCTCAATGTGAGATTTTAGTTAAAACACAACTCCATGTAAAGCTAGTTTTGAACTCAATAGAATTTTCTCTGTAGCATATTCTCAAGAGTATCCTCACTGTTCTGCCCTTCTGTCCTTCTCCACTCAGAAGCAATGTCAGTGGGCACAGCTGCTCACAATGGATGTGGCCGTACCAAGGCAGCAGTGTAACTAGACTGATTTGTTATTGTAAAGAACTCATTAGCAAAGTACTATTTTGCTACTAGCTATTTAAAACACAGCAAGCAACTAAGTGAATCAGATGTAATAGTGTAATTGTTCAATTGGATTATAGTTTTGCTGTAGCAGATGTTCAGGTTCACATCAGCTTGTTCACCAACAGATGACTGTCAGCTAAAGCTCATGACTTACTAATATGCAAACAGAGAATGGGTATAAAGATTTTCAACTAATTTGTGAACAGGGAAAAGTATTAGCCATATCCACTGAAGAAGAATCACTGTAAAACTATAGGTTTGAATAAAAATCCAAAAAGTTTTTGTTGATTACTAAGAACTATTCCATACAATATAAAAAAAATTTTTTTTAATCTCATTTTTTAGTCTTTAGAACTCTGTAGACAAGAAAAGAAACCTACAATTATATTTCCAAGCTTAGCAAGGTCATTATCAAACTATTTAAAATGTTGTTGCATTGGATAATAAACGTGTGAACTCAAGGCTTCAAGTTTTTTTTTATATTTTATTTTATTTTTTTAACTTCTCCCTTCCTTTCAACCACCCTTAAAACTTAATTACTGCTGGGACTCTAGACACAGTGAACTCAACAGGCCATTTACTGGGAGGAGATAACAAATGTATCAGTAGATGGTTCTGGCATGCCTCTGCATTACATTATCCTCAATTATTATGCAACCTGAAAGCCTGCATTCCTCCGTCCCTCAATGCTGGTCTACCAATCCCCCCCTCCCTGCACAGCTGTTTCTTTTTTCCCCCCCTGGTAATCTATGAAGTATGAAAGATAGTCCTTTACAAGTTAGTGTCTCTCTCAAATGTATCTAGTTTGCAAATGTATGTAAGATCTCTATAGACCACTCTATGATATAAAGTGAAGTTTTACTCTTGAAAAGTGACTGAAGATTGGCATAATGGGGTTAGATGTTTATTATCTCACTGATTCTAGACCAAATACTCAGAGTTTAGAAATAAAAACATGAGTTTTGTTCTAGACTTCAAGTCCAGTTAGATTCTTTCCTTCAAATGCATCACTACCAATCATTGATTCTAAAGGCCAATGATTCTCTTTTATGTGTCTGCAACTTCACTAGCCTTCAAGGAGAGTGAATAAGTACAAGTGGCCTCATTTGGCCTGCGGACTGTAAGTGGTTGTGTGTAAAGGAGGAAAGAACCCAGTATGATAACTAGAAGAGCTATCTTTATCTGTCAACTTAGAAAATTTGACATGGAATCAGTGAGACAGAAAATAAAACTAGCAATGCCTTGTTCTTAGTTGTTTAAAAAAAAAAAAAAAATGTCCCTTTTCATACTAGTAGCACACTAAATCATTCCAAACAGTTATCTTCTTTGAAGTAACTCCAGAGAGGAGAGTCTTTTATCTTCCCATATCTTGTAGATTAGGTCTTCACAACCAGGAAAAAGTCCAGATAGATCTAATGGCTGAGTACTAACTAAGTCTTGTATTGTTTTCTTTAAATAACTGGCTCTTTCCCTCATCAGATTTTCCTATGTTGCCAGATATATGGGAATTCACCATAAGCAGATCAGGTCAGAGAGTAGCCACGCCAGATCACTTCCCCTCTGTCACTCTCCGCAGTACAGCGGATCTTGGATATTACATGTTAAACTTCCAGTAAATTAAGTTATCCTCACTCTTTGGATCCACACAGACTCAGCAAGCTGATTTTGGGTCTCTTACCCTGCCAGAAAGAAGCCTTGCATATCCTATCCAGATCTTTCTTGAACTAATACATCAGTAAGACTGGCAAGACTGGTAACCATTTGGGTAATATATTCAGCTGTATCAATAAAAGGTTGTTCCCTCTAGATCAGGGGCTCTCAAACTGGGGCGGGGAGAGGTCGTGACTGCTGAGGAGGTTGTAAGGTAGTTACACGAGGGTTGCAAGCCCCAATTCTCCATTAAATTACATTATCCCCCATTTTTAATTTATAAGGGGAAGGTCACATTCAGAGGCTTGCTGTGTGAAAGGGGTCACCAATACAAAAAGTTTGAAAACAACTGCTCTAGATTATATCTTCCTTTAGGCTATGTAAACAAGAGAAGGGTTTAAGCATAAAAAGACCGGATATCATGAGAGTGATGACGACGCTCAGGTTTCTGAAGATTTCTACAATTTGTAAAGAATTTCAGAGGGAAGAGAAGAGGTACTAACCCCATCACACAGTTCAGTCCATTTAAGCATCTCCACTGGGGAAGATGGATTCATTCTAGTTTCTGCAAGTTTTCCTGCGGCTAAATCCCATTTTCAGACTGTGAAAAGTCATTTCCCTTGGAAACTATGGATGTCTGTGGATTATAAATCTTTGAAGACTTATTACACATCAATGAACTAATGGTCTTACATTACCCTACAATAAAAACTTGGCCCTCTACCACACCAGTATTGGTAATATTATCATCATGTTTAAGGTTATGTTTTAGTCATGGCTATTTTTAGTAAAACTCCACCAGAGAGGTCCTTTGGGGCCATCTGCATGTCCCAAGTCAGGATAAAGGAGGAGGGTTGGGCGTGGGGCTAGCAACTCCATCTCGTAAAAAATCAACCTGCTACAGAAACGCCAACAATAGAGACAACAGAGACTTTTACCCTGGAAAAAGAACGGTCTTCAACTCGAAGATGCATGACGCTGGGTGGTAAAAGCCGCGAGGAAGCCACTAAGCCAATTACCCTTCCTGCAACCAGGAGGATTACCATAGGCACATGGAACGTGAGGACCATGTACAAGTCAGGAAAGACGGCGCAGGTTGCAGCAGAGATGAGGAGCAACAACCTGACCCTATTAGGCATTAGCGAGACAAGATGGATGCAAGCGGGACAGAGACGACTTGACAGGAGAGCTGTTGCTGTATTCAGGACATGAAGAGAGCGACGCACCCCACACACAGGGAGTAGGCTTCATATTGTCCAAGCAGGCACAGAGAGCACTGATTGGTTGGGAGGCACATGGTCCCAGGATCATCACAGCATCCTTCAGAACTAAAATGAAGAGGATTAAGATGAATGTTGTTCAGTGCTACGCTCCAACTAATGACAGCAAAGAGGAGGACAAAGATTATTTTTACAACAGACTCCATAAAATATTAGAGATTCTCCCAGACAAAGACATCATCATCCTTATGGGAGAGTTTAATGCCAAAATTGGACCTGACAACACAGGATATGAACAAGTCACGGGGACCCACGCTCTGGGAGAGATGAGTGAGAATGGAGAGAGATTTGCGGATCTGTGTGTACTTAACAACCTGGTCATAGGAGGTAGCATCTTTCCTCACAAGCGGATCCACAAGAGTACCTGGGTATCACCAGCAGGCATGACAGAAAATCAGATCGATCATGTCTGCATTAGCAAGAAGTTCAGAAGATCCTTGCAGGACGTTAGAGTTAGAAGAGGAGCAGACGCGGCGTCCGACCATCACTTAGTGGTGGCCAGATTGAAGCTGAAGCTGAAAAAGAACTGGACAGACGCGTCAGACAGAAGAGTGAAGTACAACGTCAGCCTTCTGAAGGACCATAAAACCAAGGAAGATTTTGGACTGACGCTGAAGAATAAGTTTTCAGTATTACAGGATCAGCCTGAGGAAGAGGAAGACAGTGTACTAAACAGATGGCAGAAAGTGAGAGAGACACTTAGGTCAGTATGCCAGGAAGTGCTTGGAATTAAGAAACACCAGCAGAAAGAGTGGATCACAGCAGAGACCCTGATCAAGATAGAAGACAGAAAGAAGGCGGCGGCAGCAGTCAATAACAGCAGGACTAAAGCAGCAAAGGCCAAAGCTCAAAAAGAGTATGCTGAAGCCCATAGAGCAGTGAAGAGGAATATCAGGAAGGACAAGAGAGAGTATGTGGATGAACTGGCAGCAGAAGCGGAGCAGGCAGTGTACAGCGGTAATATGAAACAGCTGTATGATACTACCAAGCGACTGTCTGGAAAGTTCAGCAAGCCAGAACGTCCCGTTAAAGACAAGCAGGGAAAGTACATAACAGGAATAGAACAACAGATGAACAGATGGGCGGAGCACTTTGAGGAACTCCTGAACAGACCAGCCCCACCAAATCCACCAGATATCAACCCAGCCAATGAGGACCTCCCAATTAATTGCGATAAACCAACCAGAGATGAGATCAGAAAAGCCATCACCACGATGAAGAATAGGAAGATGACTGGACCTGATGACATCCCAGCAGAGGCCCTGAAAGCAGACCTGGATGCTTCAGTGGAAATGCTGTACCCCCTCTTTGAGAAGATATGGGAAGAGGAAGTGATTCCGGTAGACTGGAAAGAGGGATATCTCATCAAAATCCCCAAGAAAGGAGATCTTAGCAACTGTGCCAATTATAGAGGAATCACACTCCTGTCGGTGCCAGGGAAGGTCTTCAACCGAGTCCGCTTAGAGAGAATGAAGGATGCCGTCGATCCACAGCTACGAGATGAACAGGCAGGTTTCCGACAGAATAGATCATGCACGGACCAGATAGCAACGCTTCGCATCATAGTCGAGCAGTCTATGGAGTGGAACTCCTCGTTGTACATCAACTTTGTTGATTATGAGAAAGTGTTCAATAGCGTGGATCGAGAGACCCTCTGGAAGCTCCTTCGGCACTACGGCATCCCAGCAAAGGTGGTCAACCTGATCAAGAACTCATATGACGGTATACACTGTGTGATCCATGGAGGGCAGCTTACTAACAGCTTCCAGGTGCAAACTGGAGTCAGGCAAGGATGCTTGTTGTCACCACTTCTCTTTCTCCTCATCAGCAATTGGATTATGAAGACATCCACTTACGAGCGTAGGAACGGAATCCAGTGGACGTTGTGGACCCAGCTTCATGACCTGGGGCTTGTCTACATCAGAAGGTTGCAGCGCTGGTGAGGGAGTTACAGCACTGCAACTTAGGAGGTGTACACATCTGCAGGGCACCACCAGCGCTGCAACTCCCTGTTTGCAGCGCTGGCCGTACTCCCGTTTTGTCTCGGGTGTAGAGGATCCAGCGCTGGTGATCCAGCGCTGGTAATCAAGTATAGACACTTACCAGCGCTTTTCTTGACCTCCGTGGAATAAGCAGGTATCCCAGCATACCTTAGGAAGCGTCTGGTAATCAAGCTGGTCTCCTTCCCCGGCTTGCTCTCGCGTTCCCCGAACCCCGAGCAAGCAGGTCTCCTTCCCTGAGGTTTGCTGGGTGGTTCCGGGAACGCGAGAGCAAACCGCGGCGAAGCTGGTCTCCTTCCCTGGTTTGCTCTCGCGTTCCCCGAGCAAGCAGGTCTCCTTCCCTGCGGTTTGCAGAGTGGTTCGGAGAACGCGAGAGCAAACCGCGGCGAAGCTGGTCTCCTTCCCTGGTTTGCTCTCGCGTTCCCCGAACAAGCAGGTCTCCTTCCCTGCGGTTTGCAGGGTGGTTCGGGGAACACGAGAGCAAACCGCGGCGAAGCTGGTCTCCTTTCCCGGTTTGCTCTCGCGTTCCCCGAGCAAGCAGGTCTCCTTCCCTGCGGTTTGCAGGGTGGTTCGGGGAACGCGAGAGCAAACCGCAGCGAAGCTGGTCTCCTTCCCTGGTTTGCTCTCGCGTTCCCCGAGCAAGCAGGTCTCCTTCCCTGCGGTTTGCAGGGTGGTTCGGGGAACGCGAGAGCAAACCGCGGCGAAGCTGGTCTCCTTCCCTGGTTTGCTCTCGCGTTCCCCGAACAAGCAGGTCTCCTTCCCTGCGGTTTGCAGGGTGGTTCGGGGAACACGAGAGCAAACCGCGGCGAAGCTGGTCTCCTTTCCCGGTTTGCTCTCTCGTTCCCCGAACCCCCGAGCAAGCAGGTCTCCTTCCCTGCGGTTTGCAGGGGGGTTCGGGGAACGCGAGAGCAAACCGCGGCGAAGCTGGTCTCCTTTCCCGGTTTGCTCTCGCGTTCTCCGAACCCCCCTTGAAGCCGCCCAACAGCGCTGCAGTGTGGCCACATCTAACACCACTTGCAGCGCTGGTTGCTGTAAGTGTGGCCACTCTGCAGCGCTGGCCCTATACAGCTGTACTAATACAGCTGTAACAACCAGCGCTGCAAAATTTTAGATGTAGACATGGCCCTGGACTTTGCTGACGACCTTGCACTGCTTTCGCACAGTAAACAGCAGATGCAAGAGAAGACCAACGTAGTGGCAGCCACGTCATCACAGGTTGGCCTCAACATTCACAAGGACAAGACCAAGATCCTTAGGATTAACTCCATCAGCAATGACCCAGTCACACTGAATGGAAGCCCCCTGGAAGAAGTGCAGTCCTTCACCTACCTAGGTAGCATCATCGACCAGCAGGGTGGCACAGACGCAGACATCAAAGTAAGGATTGGTAAGGCAAGAGCAGCCTTCTTACAGCTCAAGAACATCTGGGGCACGTGAGGCACACAAAAGAATGTTAATATTTCTACTTCAGTATGCAGAGTATATAAAAGCCAATAAATAGATGTATCAGATTATCTGGAAAAGTACTATGCAAAATAACTACATTACCCTTTCACTGTTTGGTTGGTTGTGTTTTTTTTTAAAGACTACCTCCAAGAATTAAGACATACAATCATCTTATGAAAGTTCAAACATGAAGCTCTATCTAGATAAAATAAGGAGAATGTCACTTTAAATGTCATTTTAAATTATCAACACAAAACAGCTAGTCCTGGTCAGTTGAGTATGCAAGCCAGTTTAGTACTGTCTTAAGAAGCAAAGAAATTTATGTTATTGAAATCCATGCTTTTAGAATAGGGTTCTATAGAATCAAGTTGATTGGGAATTGGTTATCCAATATTAGACATAACCCTACAGCAGAAAGATTTACTGTGTGAGCTTATTACACATGATCAGCTTTACTGTGGGCTGCAATTTCAACTCTAGCACTTCCCTACCTACAAAAGACTTAGAGAAAGTAATGATGGTAGAATAATTGTATATGTGACGGTACCTCCCAAAAGGCTTTATGGAAATATGCTTAGAATGTGTTTTATACTACATATGCCATGTAGGTTATGATCTACTGAATGTATTAATCCTGTCTGTATGCATGTATCATTTTTGTATTCAAAGTTATGAATGTTATGAATGTTGGTAGTGTACTGGCTTGATTTCTAAATAACCTTAGTAGAGCATTTGGTCAGTTCCTGGAGAAAGGAATGTTGAAATTAAGAATCTAATCAAGCAACACTTAAAGGACAATGGATCTTGGAATGCTCCAGTCCACATAAGAAGTCTACTTGAGGATGTTCAAGGTAGCATGTAAACAATGGATGTTACTTGTAAAAACTGAGTCATGCATGGACATGCAACTTGCCCAGGTGACTCCAAAACTCCATCCTGGAGCTGGACTTTGCATAGGAGTGAGGATGGGGTCTCCACCCACAAGAGAAAGTCTATTTAAACCCCTGAGAGACCCCTCCGTTTGGTCTTCAGCTGGCTAAAGAGAGAGCATCTCCACTCCCCAGAATACTTAGAAGAAACTGGAACAGAGGACAGTGACTGCAAGGGGTGTGAGTGATTGCTGGACCCAGGCTAAAAGGAGATTAGTCTGTAAAAGGGAGCATTCTGGAACTGGTGAGGACCTTATCTGTATTCAATTTGATTAGACATAGATTTGCGCATTTTATTTTATTTTGCTTGGTGACTTAGTTTGTTCTGTCTGTTACTACTTGGAACCACTTAAATCCTACTTTCTGTATTTAATAAAATCACTTTCTACTTATTAATTAACTCAGAGTATGTATTAATACTTGAGGGAGCAAACAACTGTGCATCTCTCTCTATCAGTGTTATAGAGGGCGAACAATTTATGAAAGCAGCAAAGAATCCTGTGGCACCTTATAGACTAAACAGACGTTTTGAAGCATGAGCTTTCATGGGTGAATACCCACTCGGTCGGATGCATGTAGTGGAAATTTCCAGGGGCAGGTATATATATGTAAGCAAGAAGCAAGCTAGAGATAACGAGGTTAGTTCAATCAGGGAGGATGAGGCCCTGTTCTAACAGTTGAGGTGTGAAAACCAAGGGAGGAGAAACTGGTTTTGTAGTTGGCAAGCCATTCACAGTCTTTGTTTAATCCTGAGCTGATGGTGTCAAATTTGCAGATGAACTGAAGCTCAGCAGTTTCTCTTTGAAGTCTGGTCCGGAAGTTTTTTTGCCTCAGTATGGCCACCTTAAGATCTGCTACTGTGTGGCCAAGGAGGTTGAAGTGTTCTCCTACAGGTTTTTGTATATTGCCATTCCTAATAGCTGATTTGTGTCCATTTATCCTTTTCCGTAGAGACTGTCCAGTCTGGCCGATGTACATAGCAGAGGGGTATTGCTGGCATATGATGGCGTATATTACATTGGTGGACATACAAGTGAATGAACCGGTGATGGTGTGGCTGATCTGGTTAGGTCCTGTGATGGTGTCGCTGGTGTAGATATGTGGGCAGAGTTGACATCGAGGTTTGTTGCATGGATTGGTTCCTGAGCTAGAGTTACTATGGTGCGGTGTGTAATTACTGGTGATAATATGCTTCAGGTTGGCAGGTTGACTGTGGGCAAGGACTGGCCTGCCACCCAAGGCCTGTGAAAGTGTGGGATCATTGTCCAGGATGGGTTGTAGATCCCTGATGATGCGTTGGAGGGGTTTTAGCTGGGGACTGTATGTGATGGCCAGTAGACTCCTGTTGGTTTCTTTCTTGGGTTTGTCTTGCAGTAGGAGGCTTCTGGGTACACATCTGGCTCTGTTGATCTGTTTCCTTATTTCCTCGTGTGGGTATTGTAGTTTTGAGAATGCTTGGTGGAGATTTTGTAGGTGTTGGTCTCTGTCTGAGGGATTAGAGCAGATGCGGTTGTACCTCAGTGCTTGGCTGTAGACAATAGATCGTGTGGTGTGCCCGGGATGGAAGCAGGCGGCATGAAGCTAGGCATAGCGGTCGGTTGGTTTTTGGTACAGGATGGTGTTAATGTGACCATCACTTATTTGCACCGTGGTATCTAGGAAGTGGACCTCCCATGTAGATTGGTCCAGGCTGAGGTTGATGGTGGAGTGGAAGCTGTTGAAATCGTGGAGGAATTTTTCCAGAGCCTCATTTCCATGGGTCCAGATGATGATGTCATCAATGTAGCATAGGCAGAGAAAGGGTGTGAGTGGACGAGAGCTGAGGAAGCCTTGTTCCAGGTCAGCCATAAAAATATTGGCATATTGTGGGGTCATGCCACTGATCTGGAGATATATACTGTCATCAAATTTGAAATAGTTGTGTGTGAGGATAAAGGCACAGAGCTCAGCAACCAGTTGTGCTGTGGCATCACCAGGGATACTGTTCCTGACAGCTTGTATTCCATCTGTGTGTGGGATGTTTGTGTAGAGAGCCTCTACATCCATGGTGGCTAGGATGGTGTTTTCTGGAAGGTCACCAATGCATTGTAGTTTCCTCAGGAAATCAGTGGTGTCACGGAGATAGCTGGGAGTGCTGGTGGCATAGGGTCTGAGTAGAGAGTCCACATATCCAGACAGTCCTTCAGTGAGAGTGCCAATGCCCGAGATGATGGGGCGTCCAGGATTTCCGGGTTTGTGGATCTTGGGTAGTAGATAGAACAACCCTGGTAGGGGCTCTAAGGGTATGTTGATTTGTTCCGGTGTTAGTGTAGGGAGTGTCCTGAATAGATGGTGCAGTTTTTAGTGTATTTCTCAGTGGGATCTGAGGGAAGTGGCCTGTAGAATTTGGTATTGGAGAGTTGTCTGGCAACTTCCTTTTGGTAGTCAGACCTGTTCATGATGACAACAGCATCTCCTTTATCAGCCTCTTTGATTATAATATCAGGATGATTTCTGAGGCTGTGGATGGCATTGCGTTCTGCACGACTTAGGTTATGAGGCAAGCCATGTTGTTTTTCCACAATTTCTGCCTGTGCATGTCGGCAGAAGCATTCAATGTATAGGTCCAGACTGTCATTTCGACCCTCAAGAGGAATCCATGTGGAGTTGTTGTTCTTGTGCTGTTGGTGGGAGGGTAACTGTGTATCAGTGCGCTGTTCAGTGTTGTCCTGAAAGTATTCTTTGAGTCAGACACGGTGAAAGTAAGCTTCCAGATCGCCGCAGAACTGTATCATGTTGGTGGGGGTGGCAGGGCAGAAAGAGTCCTCGAGATAGGACAGACTTTTCTTCTGGGCTGAGTGTGTGGTTGGATAGATTGACGATATTACTGGGTGGGTTGAGGGTACCACGGTTGTGGTCCCATGTGGCAGGTACGAGTTTAGACAGCTTACAGTCCTTTAAGCAATTTATGAGTTTACTCTGTATAAGCTTTATACAGGGTAAAACGGATTTATTTGGGTTTAGACCCCATTGGAAGCTGGGCATCTGAGTGACAGGAACACTTCTATTAGCTGCTTTCAGGTAACCCTGAAGCTTTGAGGCAAGTAATTCAGACCCTGGGTCTGTGTTGGAGCAGACGGGAGTGTCTGGAGTAGTCTTGGCACATCAGGTGGCAGCTCCCGAGGGTTTCTGTGATCCAACCTGTCACAGTATAATCTCTTCCAAAAGGGAATGTTAATCTTATTCCACTCAGTAATCCAGCAATATTTTTTTAAGAACTGAAATCTAACACATGAAAATTTTGTTTTAAAAAAAAATCTCAAAAATTTAGTGTCAGCTAGTGTCTACTCTTTCTTTCAGAGTGCGGAACAGAAGAAAAAACTATCCAGAGACAAGAGTGTTGGCCCAGTAATTTTTTTTCCCCCCTACATACTTCTCAAATAATGAAGTTATCTCCAATTTAACCATATAGATCAAAACTTAGTTCAGTGGATTTAAGATACAATAGGTAGCAACAACAGCAAAGCAGAATAGACGAGACCACCATTTTTGTCTAGAAAACAATCCAAGGAAAGTTTCCTTTGAATTCCTACAGGGTTTCTACCCTATTCAAGCATTTCTATTTTACATCTTTATCTTGATATTTGTCTACGTTGGAGCTAATACACTATTTGCTGACCCAGTTATCTTTCATAATAATTGTTCAAAAGGTAGCAACCACAGGTTAGGTAAAGTCATTTCAAAGAGACAAGAAGTGACCAGTAGATAAGGACCTGGGCAAATATTCAGAGATACCACAAATTTTGGTAGTGACTTACGCTAACTGGATCACATTTCACTGGTTTATTTCTGTGAGCTTCAGACAAATGTCTACTTTACAGCTGCATCTGTCTTCATGCCTGGATGCTTCAAACAGAAGAACTACTGATTTGGAAAACTAGAGATGGCTCAAAAAAATCTGTGGCCTTATTTCATAATAAGGTTCAATACAACAAAAGAGCAGTGCAGATATAATTTTCCTTTCTCATTCACAAAGCAGGTTCTAGTTACTCCAATTAAGAGAAAGAATCCAATAAATTAGATTTTTTTCCCTAAATGTCCAAGAGTAAATCAGAATCATAATTAGTTAAATAATATCTGCTCTGAAATCCCAGAATTTTTACTAACATGGCTTGGTTTTATCCTAATGTTAGACGCTGACATCTGTGGTCACCTGATGTGAGATATCAAAACAGTGTCATCCCCGAGGAAGGCAAAAAACATGTTCTGTGAATTCACTGAGCTGAACCAGCTGCCAAGAAACTCATACATTTATTCATTCAAGAGAGACTGAGAATTGAGCCAAAATACAGCTCTACCCCAATATAATGCTGTCCTTGGGAGCCAAGAAATCTTACCATGTTATAGGTGAAATCGCATTATATCGAACTTGCTTTGATCCGCCAGAGTGCACAGTCCCCCACCCCCCAAGCACTGCTTTACCGCGTTATATCCGAATTCGTGTTATAGCGAGTCGCGTTATATCAGAGTAGAGGTATAAAAGCCAGAGACCAAGAACTACAGAAGTTAAAGTGGAACGGTTCTCATCCAGTAACTAGCAAAAATAAATATTTTTTCTGATTAAAAAAACCCCTCTCTTGTCAATACTACTAAAGAAGACTGTATTAGACTATTAGCCTACAAAAAAGGAATGACAGTGAGGTTGCACCAATATTTATAACTGATGTATCTTAGTACTATTTCCTTATTTCACTTGCTAGTGAGTGGTATAATCTGAGGGTCCGGATTATATGGGAACACAGCATAACTGAAGCGACCAAGGTTATCCTTATCAACCCTTTTGACTGACATTTGACAAAGTTAGACAATGCCAAGACACTCCAGTCACACTAGTGGGAAAAACAGAATAGTGCAACTGCTAAAAACAAAATTTGTGCAAGGTACAGGACTTGCCATCTTCAGTCTTGGAGAAATGTAAAGCAGCACTGTTAGAGTGGGGGACTAGTGATAGTTTTAAATTCTGATATTTTATGAGCTGGTAAGATTAGAAATCAAATTCTTTATGCCACTGGAAATCTGGATTTCCTAAACCAAAGCAGCTCAGACAGCATACTAGCATGGTGTCAGATCTTTAAAAATAAAGAATGGCAAAATATTTAAGTATTGAGTACTACCTTGACTACTAGGCACTGCAAGTATGGTAATATTCTTAAAGTTGATGGCAGTGACTAACAAAGCTGTTGTGGAAATCAAGCAATTTCCTGCAATTAAAAATAGATGGTTTTGGTTTGTGTGATGCCACAGTACATTTTACCTATTCAATGCAATGCAAAAGGTCAGTATGCAGGGTTACATTTTACCACTCTGATCTCACCTCTCCTGAAGTGTTATCTTTATGGGGTCACACAGTTGTCCGTTTCACAACTACATACTAAACTATGTGCACTGAAAAGCATTACATAAATTTCATTGTTAACAAGCGATTCTGTGCAGATTTCCAGACCATGGCATTTTATAGAGAGTAGATTCTGTACAAGATAATGAGCTGGTGGTAGCTACAATTAATCACTAATTTGCAATTTAGCAGAATGTGTCATAGAAACCTTAACACCAATGTCTGCAGCAAGGTTATAAGTTCCTCCTGAATTTCACGTTCCCCTTTAATATGATGACAATTTTCATTTAAAAAAAAAAAGTTAACTCACTGAAGTTTAAGATCTGGCTTCCAACTACTTTTATTTCTTCTCAGTATTTATTCTCCTTTCTTCAGCACATTTAATAATGGCTTTGGGGATGATCAGACTGTGTATAGGCTCCTTGCCAATTTGAGGGGCCAGATGGGAATAGCTAATATAATTAAGGTAATAATCAGATATTGCTCAAACTGGAGGACAAAGATTATATGATAACACCCTCTCACACATGCCATTATACAAGGTGAACAATATGTTCCTCTTTTTTTTTTTTTTTTTACAGGGCATAGTACCTTCCATGCAATTTAAAGTGATCTTACAGCATCCCAAGTAGACATCTGTAGCAAAAGAGTCTGCTTTCTAGAACAAAAAGTTACCTTTCTTTCCTTTAGATATACAATAAGATCTATTAGATTCCAGTTTAAGCCATGTTAGCGTTTACAGTATCAGGAGAGAAGGGCAACATGACAGCATTCATTCATGTTAAAGGTCAAAGATCCACAGAAGTAGAAATACAGCCAGACAGTGTTAGCACAATATTTACTGCTATTAAGAATATTAATTGTTCTTACAATTAACTTTTTTATTAAGTTAGTGTTAGGAAGAATGAATTACTTTTATAACAAAAGTGCTTTTTCAAACCTCTCAGCATGCACATGACAGTTACAAGGTATTTTAAAAATTGGTAGACTATGAGATAACAGGGACTCATGCAACAAAAGAATTCTAAGTAATGTCAAGCTCCACAGCGCATTTTGTACAGCGGGCCAGCCTCTTTTTCCTGCTAACAGAGTCTCATTTGGGTTAGGAGCTAAATCCATGCAACAGGTGGCCAAAAAGACTGTTTTTTCTCCTAACAAATGAAGTCTAGTTTCAAACACCCTTTATTTTTTAAGCGAATACATGCTGAAGAACAGAATTTTTATTCAGACATCCTTTTAGTCCGTGAACTCTTTGATCGAACACAAATCTTAAGTACTTTTAATGTACAGAAGCAGAAAATTAACTAGTTTTACATTGCAGCTCAATTTTAGAGCGAATTATTTGGCGCCCCAACTCCTGTTTTCTTCCTGTTTATGACCAAAATGAACATATGGCTGCCATCACAAGAGACAGTAACTCAATTTATTAGCTCCACCCATAGTTAAGGTAAGATTTAAACTGCGTATTTCAGAGTGGTTTGAATTGTTTCACATTAGTTTATTCTTTATTCCCCTCTCCCCATTGTATTACACTTGTTTGTGCATAGACCTCTCAGTAGGTGGAGGAATGTTCAAACATTTATCACTATACAAATCCAGCTTTTAACATGTCTTTTATTTTTATTCTGACAATCAACAGGAATCCAATTTCAGTGCACGGTTCCATACTACTAGGGCTTAAGGGAAGAGAAGTGGGAACTTAAGGAGCATAAATATATACAGTAATTTCCCTTGATTTCCTTCCTCTTTCAATATAGTCTGTTTCTCATCACCAAAGGCGCAAGACTCTTAATAATTTTGGTTTGATTTTTTTTTTGAAGGGGAGGGGGGAGATTCAGCATTTGCAGTTATGAAAGTAAAGAAGCTAGATACAAAATGTGCATGCTCACAGTGTCTCACCACTAACTGGACCAGGAGAGGTTACCCCCTTTTATACATTGGTAGATAACTCATTATGACTAAACAATTTGCATTCTGCCAGAAATAATTTATTACAGTGGGATTGGCAATGATTGCAATAATTATAGCTATATTTGTTTTCATTCTAACCTAAATCAGCTGATGTTAATCAGGACTTGAAAAGTGTCCTTAATATCTGCTATTTTGAGGTCAAAGCATATGAGCCCAGATAAAAATACACCAAGGCTGCATCCCTCCCACCAAAGCCATGACTATTCAACTTACATTGCCTCATCTTCATTCCCCCTCAAAACACAACATCCTCCTTCCTTCTCCATCAAATAAAATCAACTCACACACCATGTTAATAAATTCTGGATTACCCCCTAAAATTGCTTTTCCCCATAGCCCCCCATATATGATAATTTGGGACCTCTTTGCAGAAGGATTCTTCTGGGGCTGCCACCCCCCTGGACATGCAGTAGGCCCTTTGCATCCAAACGTTGCTCCACATAGGTGGACTGTTCTGCTGTTTGCTACTCCCTTATATCCAGGAAAAGCAGTATCCTCAAACACTGTGCACCGTTCTCCCACCCCTGAAGGAAATGGTGCCTGTCATGCTTTGCTCCTTTCTTCCCCCTTTCCCTCTAAAAAGCGAGCTAGTGAATCCTCAGCTGGATTCAGGCAGCTAGCTCATCCAGTCTTTCTACTCCACTTGGATGAACAAAAGAGTGGGGTTTCAAATTCTGCACATATTTTCAGGAAACTTTTACCTTTCCACACTAGAATTTTCCATGTTCTCTCTATGCCTGAAGAGGTTATTAAAAAAAAAAAATTAGTCTGAGCAACACCAACTCAACCCATATTGAGCAAAAGCAGAGTGAAACACTTGTCATATTAAGCAAAAATTCTTGCAATTTTCAAAATAAGACAACTTTAATGTTTAAAGGAGTCTGTATAGAAAGTTGAAATTTGGTGTGAAAGTTAGCTCTAGTTCAGTTTGGCTTGTAGTATACGAGTGTTCCAGTAAAATGTGGTTTGATTTTACTGAGTTATGAACATTTGAAAATAGTGTATTCTGCACATCTTCTCACTAAATTTGTGACTAGTGCAGCTAATGAAGGCAGCATTGCCTAGGGTCTGAGTGCTAAATTAGCTACCTAATAGTTTAATGCAGGTGACATGGGGCTGAAGCACAAGCCAAACCTCTGAAGACCTTGTAAGGTGCAAGGAGCTAAGAGTTGATGGGCACTGTGCAAGGGGAACAAGAGGGAGTCCTGCTTTAGAACAAGCCAGAAGCATTGCAGAGACTGAGGTTCACAAAAACAGGATTCTCCCCAGGTGACAGGACAACAGAGCTTCAAAGTCTGGGAGAGTGAAGCTCCTCTATTTTTTCTTTTAGAAAACTTGCCCTGTTTTGCATACACACTGAGGTAGGCTTTAATTACATAATCACAATGCTATTCCTCGAAGAGTACAAAAGAAAATAAGATTGTGAAAAACACTAGACAGACATGTGCAGCAGTGTGTTCTACTGTGTGTGGAAAGAGTCCATGAAAATCATTTCTATGACAAGTGTATAATAAACCAATCTTAGACTGGTAGACAATAGACAATAAAGTATATAAACCATAGTAACAGTGGAAGTTTGCTGGAATATCATACGCCAAATTTCTCAGATCAATTAGTTTTACTGTTAACTGCTTTATCTCCTAAACTGTACCTACAGAAGGCTATTTGAAAAGGTAGTGTATAGTACAATGTAGCTAACAAAATTATTTGACGTCCGAGTCATTAAAAATCTCCTAGACCAATGGTTCTCAAACTTCACTGCACCACAACCACCTTCTGACAACAAAAATTACTACACGATCTCTCTCACACACACACAAACACACGGCAGAAGCCACAGCCCGAGGACTTCAGCCCTGAAGCCGCAGCCTGAGCCTAATGTCTTCCTTGGACTTGCTTGAGCTTCAGCTTCAGTCTGGAGCCAGTGAGTCTAGCACAGCCCTGGTGACCCCATTAAAATGGAGTCGTGACCCACATTTTGAGAACCACTGTCCTAGACAATGACTATAATGAAATTAGTACAAGCATAAAATAAAATTCAAAATTTGTATCCTAAGATCAGAGAGGCACTTGTTTATTGCATTTTTTAAAATCCTGTGCAATCATGTCATTTAAAACTAGGTTACAATGCAGACGGAGAGATACAGTTGAGCAGTACATCGTAACTGACAATTCTGACTTTTGGCTGTGGTGCACCCAAATTTAGCATAACTTTTTGTATGGAATTTGTACCAACATGACATACATGTTTTGTAATACAAACATCATACAAGCACTATTTTTTCTTTCTAGCCGAAGCTGGTGAATCCAAATACTACAACAGGCCGTTCATAAATGCTAACAATAATATAGATTCATAGAAGATTAGGGTTGGAACCGACCTCAGGAGGTCATCTAGTTCAACCTCTTATTCAAACCAGGACCAACCCCAACTAAATCATCCCAGTCAGGTCACTGTGAAGCCGGGCCTTAAAAACCTCTAAGGATAGAGATTCCACCACCTTCCTAGGTAACTCATTCCAGTGCTTCACCACCCTCCTAGTAAAATAGTTTTTCCTAATATCCAACCTAGACCTCCGCCACTGCAGCTTGAGACCATTGCTTCTTGTTCTGTCATCTGCCACCACTGAGAACACTACAGAGCACATACAGACAGCTCTCAAAGACTAAAAAGTTTAAATACATATTTTTAAATATACCAATGCCCAGAATTGTGTCTTAATTAATTCAGATTACAGTTAATACAGACTAATGTGTATATATAATTTAAGTCAAGTAACTATAAAAAATAATCCTTTCACGCTTACCAACAGCCCATGTCAATAAGAACCAGTAAATAAAATACAATGCAAATTATACAGTGCTGTCTCTCCTTGAGACAGTACGTCATTAGAAATACTAGTTCACATTTTTTTCCTTTATAGGATTCATTTTACTGATGGTTGGTTTAGAAATACACAATGCTTTAAGATAAGTCACCCTGTGTAGTTAAATATTTTCTTAAATCACATATGATTTTCTCCATTTAACGATAGAATTCCGATCTGTAGCATATTTTAAAAATCTTTTTACCTTTTACATGCTGTTTTTGAGGAAGATTATGGGTATGCTTCCCAAAGAGATGAAAGGAGAAGAAGCAATTTTTTTCTAGGTGGCTGGCTGGCTGAATTCCTATTTGAATTATTTTATAGGCTGCTGGGATTTTTGTTGAATTACTGATTACATATTAGGAAGCCAAGAGACTTGTACAGGGAACTTTATTATTCAAAACTAAATAATAAACAAACATATCTATATGTCACTGATGTCTCTTAACAACGTCTCAGTAACTGAATGATCATTCATATACAAACACACTCAAAGTCATGCAGGTGAACAGTTTGTCAAAAATCATCTTCTCTATGAATAAAGCACAATTTGTTACTCCTGACAGAACAATGATACTGGGGAAATAAAGCATACAGTAGTATATTTTCTTAACAAATGACTTCAACGTGGTTCTCATACAGCTCAAAATTAGTGTAACTGAAGAGATGTTTACTGTTTCTAGTTGATAGACATCTTACACATGTAATGCAATTCTTTTTTTAAATGATTACCTGGCACAGGAAAAAATATTCAATATGCAATTTAATGTACCACAAAATTATGCACTACAAATCTCTTTACCATGTTTTCCTCCTTTGAAATTTTTTAAATAAAAATGTTTATGAATTTCCTCCTTTTTATTTTGGAAAGCATTGTCAGGAAAGGTAAAAGGCAGAAGGCGGTACACCTTTGGTACAGTGGTGGTGGGGCCAGTCTTACAATTATAAGTGCAATTAAAAAGGGGTCAAGGAACTTCACAAGCAAAATATCATCATCATCTATGGTAACTTACCTCAATGTCCTGTAGGCTGAATTCCTTTTGATCTTTGAAGTTTGCAGCTCCAGCACTCAGCTCCATCAGCATTTTTGCTATTTCTGGTTTTATTGCTGCCGTGAGTCGACTCGCTGCTTCCATGACATGTTCCTGCACGTCTTTCAGTTGCATAGCTGCCTTTGAATAGTGTGAGTTCCTAAATACACTGCTGAAAAGGTCTGTAAGGAAAGTGCTTGCACGGCAAAACACATTGAGTGCATCCAGATATTTGGAGATTCCCTGCTGGATGTCTGCAATTGGAGTAGTATGGGACACAGGGTGGTTGCAGCTGCCTGCAGCAGCTGAGGAGACCAAAGGGGAAGACGGGGTAGTAGATGCCAACGGTGCGCTCAAGGTCCTGCTTAGCTCAGGCATTTGATACTGCTGGTGTTGCTGCACTTTTTGCTTGGACCCGCCAAGCAAAAAGCGCCGCTTATAGTCCATTTTACTTTCCTGTGCACTACAGCAATACATAAGTGAGTAGTTGTTCAAAAATTCCTTGGATTAGCAATCTGTTGTCAAATTCCTTCCTCAGAAATGTAGTTATGTATAGTAACAGTGGAGGACTGTGTACATATGCTTCATAAAAGGCATTTCAAAAGGGCAGGCGTCTGTATAATCTGTATCAGCAGTGAAAAAGGCAGCAGATTTGCTGACTTAGTATTTTCAGTGTTCAGTGCAGCCCTGCTGCAGTTACAAAGTGAACTCAAAAAGCAAGCTGAAGTATCTCAAAACAAAACAAAACAAATCTCTCTCATTTAGTAGTCCCACTATGTACATAAGATGCACTATGAAGGGAAGAAAGCTAACTCCTATAATTTCCTTGCCAGCACTTGTTGACATCTGATGTTAAAGTTCATAAAACGTAAATATTCTTTTAGGAGTAATACCTTAATGGAGCTTTCCAACTCGTAATACCAGGAAAAGTGGAACAAAACCACCGATCAACAGTGATTGTAAAAGCAGTGCAGAGACTCTTTCCTTGAAAAACAAAGTCCTTAATAATGTCAGCAGATCAAATATCTTCCATGTCTTGACAGATCCAGTCTGTCAGATCAGTTTGTTTGTAGTCTCTCTTCTTAATACTGAACAAAAAAATCTGTTTTGTTTTCTGAAGACTTTGCAAGTACAAGTTATTAAAAATTAGGGTGTTTATTATTGCAAGCCTTCTCTTTTTCTTCTGTATGATGAGGTAGTTGTTTCCAATGTAATATTAATAAGTGGTGCTTCCAGATTGAGTTTGCCTTCAATTGTAGAGTCTGCAGCAAGAATGCACAAATGTATTTGTAAGGCCTCTAGGTCATTTCCTGTCGGGGAAGGAAAAAAAAGTTAAAAAGGTTATGGAACAACGAGAAGTTGTGTTAAGATTTTAACTCCTACTGTATCCTCGTGCATTTATTTTGTGGTAAGCTGTCAACAGTACCTCTGATCAAAATGGGAGAGGGACATTTACATTTTTTTTTTTTTTAAGAAATGTAACAATTTAATAAAATCAAATTAAAACCAGAACTATTGCATGTTTCCTCATGAGTTATCTCACACTTAATGGATTTATCTAAACTGCCAAATGTAGGACTTGCAGTTCAACACTGGTGCAACTCCAGCACTAGCAGCAACAGTAGAGAGCTGCAGCACATACAGGGCCCTACAGATTTTAACCACTGTAAGTATGTTTACACTGCAACGTACGCCCAGTGTTGTTAGAACTCAAAATAGCAGACCCTGGCTTTGTTAACCTAGGGCTTGAGTGTCTACAATAATTTACAACCTCCAGCTAGGAGCTGTTGAACCCTAGATTCCAACCCAGGGCTCCAGCATCTACATTGCATTATGCAGATCCAAGTCCAACAACCCATCCCAGACTTTCTAGAGCTCTTCCAAAATGTGGCCACTCTAGCCCTTTCTTCATGATGCAGCATGGGAAAACTTGACTGTCCACCAAACTTGACTGTCCAGAGTACAAAAAAAGTCAGCCTGTGGGAGTGTGGGATACTTCTGGAGGACTCCCAGACCACAAGTCCAGTGGTGTCTAACTGAAAAGCAGTAGGCCATGAATCGTGGATCGGGACTTGACTCAGGCTCAGACCCTCCACCCTTGCGGGGTCCTGGGACCCTGATTCAGCACGATTTGTGTCTGGACAGAAGGGAATTAGGCTTGAGCCTGAGTTCAAAAGCTAGGCTTACACTGTAGTGCAGACATACCCTGTGTTGTCCAACACTACATTTTTAATGAATCTGTTCAAGCGGTAAATATACCAAAAAAAGTTTACATCACAATTTGTTGCAGGAATTTGAAGACCCTATTAGATCCAAAGAACCAGATAAACTAAACCAACTAAAAAGAAACAACATACACAGATCCTTCATTTTCTTTTAATATTTAAAATTTTGACTCCTGGAGGAATTCTGAGCCACTACATAAGCGCAGAATTCATGTGCCACACAGAATTTTTTTTTCTCGGCAGAAAATACATTCTGCTGGAAAGGTGCTGCAGTTATGCTTTTTGCCCACCAGGATCCACTGTGCAATTAGAATACAGAGCAGCTACTCCCAGGCAGGAGCAGACCTGGGAAGATAGGGAAGAGAAAAGGCTGCATTCCTCACAGTGCCCTGCCCGAGGGGCCAGGTCAGGAGGCACAGGGTATGGGGGGATGGACAGCGTGGGGCACACTGGGCTGCTGGGGGGACCACAGACTGGGGTTCAGAAAAGCTAGTGGGGAACCGACTGGGGCGGGGGGCTGAATGGGAGTGGAGAAGCAGGGCCACAGGAGGACAGGGGGCGGGAGTGCAGGAACACATAGGGACAGGAAAGGAGTGGCTGAGTAGGGGTACAGGACCACATGAGGATGGAGGAAGGGGACGCAGGGACAAATGGGAACGGGGAAGAGGGTGGCCGAATGGGGCTGCAGGGACACATGGGGACAGGAGCAGATGTGCCTGACAGAGAGACTAGGGGTCAGCCAGGGTCTGCATGGGGGAGGCTCCTTAACAATCCCTCCCCTGCAAATAAATCCTGTTCCATATGTCTCTCCCCCACACCCAATAACCCTCTAAGTTCATTCTCACACTCTTTCCCAGCAATTACGTCCCTCTCCCTTAAGTTGTCTGTTACCCCTGACTCTCCCAAGCCTTTGCACTGCTTTGAGGGGGGTGGAAATACATTTATGTATTGTACTTCAAATGAATTATTATCCAAAATTCTTTATTAATATGTCTATTTGTCAAAAACACATTCCCTGGATCCTTTTTGTTGTATGTATTGTTATAGACATACTTGCTGACAGGTATTCTGAAATAAATTACCAAAATAATTGAAACTCTCATGATTATATTGTTATTTTGACAAATAAAATATGCAGAATTTTAAAATATTCAGTGCAGAATTTTTAATTTTTTGGTGCTAAATTCCCCCTGGAGTATAAAATAAAACCTTTAAGATGTACAACTCCCTTGACCTATCAGTCTATACTCTGTCCCAGCAGTAAAGATCAGTTGAGCAGCTCTGTCAGAGTTCCTTACAATGTACTTTCCAGAACTTTATCAGCAGATGGCCCTCACTTTTTGTGGAAACTGCTTACTCTGACAATCCATCAAACATGGGTCTGTTAAAGGGTACAATACCAGGCACGATAATTTGATCAGATAATAGTGAAACTATTAATAATTATTAACCATACTTTTGTCTCTCTATAAATATAATCAAATTGATAGTGCAAGGGCAATATGCTTGCAGATGCTCTATTGGGAGCAATAGTGGTTATGATTTATAAATGGTATCCCATGTTTAATTTTTTAAAATGTTTTTTTAAAATTCTGATGCTTTAGTGAGGAGCATTTGCATTCTTGAACACGTGTTCCTTTTTCTGTTGATTCAACTTAGTATATGAAAAGCTGTGATATTTCAAAATAGTTGCAAAAATAGATTTTAGCATTCATTTATAATTTTAAGTTTCCACTATTATTTTCATACTCAAGAGATTTTTATTTATTCATGTAAATATTGAAAATGTTTGATATACATGATTTAATTGCCAATTAATTGCCAATCAGACAGAGAGCAGGGTGTCTCCTAACTGAGGAGGAAGAATGGATCCAAGTACCGTGGGAAGGATAACCTGGCATTAAAATAATGATCAATAAGTATAGTTGTCACCCAAAAGATAGTATGTTCAAGAAATCATGACCAGTAGTGGCTATCACTGAGATACTGAGCAATAATTTAGAAGCTACTTATAAAAATGCTAGCTAGCTTTTTCCATATGCACACTATTACTGCTTTTTGTTTCAAGTGTTACACTGAAGTATTAACGTGTTGTTTTCAGGGATTATTTTCTAACTCTCAGTCTTCCAGTTCAACATTTTTTTTTCCTCCTTGCTAGACAAGTTACAGTGCCTCAGGGAAAGCTTGATTAAAATGTCAGTTTTCCTGATTGCATACAAATGTACTAAGAACAAGAGAGTGGGTTATCAGTTTGTACACACAGTGGATATTTATGTTACTCTGAAGAGTAAAATGGTAACACAACATTTGGCCAAAATCTTAGGGTTTTTAAGTATTTTTATTTCTGGACCATTTCTACCTGCTTGAAGAAAGATAACAGAATAATCACGTCACTGTCACGTTCCCATGTGCTAGTTCAATGCTTTGACTATGACACATGTAGACTTGGCTTTTCAGAACTTTGTTGTTGAAGGAGAACTGACACTCATGCTCAGAAAATAAACTACTTCCAAGCAGAAAATTTAGTTATCATTTGGGACTCAAGTTTCACAAAATAACTTTTTCATTCTTATTGAATTTCTAAATAGCGCCATCATGGGAATATCCATAAGTAAAACCAACGTAAGACGACCTTTAGGACACCTGGAACTCCTTAGAACCCTAAGATCGTCTAATCTTAATGTCAAGAATGCTCCAAACCTTACTCTTACTCTTGACATTGAGTATGTGTGTAATACTACATGCATATATTATACACATCACAATGAAATTTGCAACATATATTGCACAAAATAAAAGAGAATGATCTTTCCTCTCTGCCTTTTCCCTCTTTCTATAGCTTTTCTTCAGTCCATAACATTGTTTTCGTTCATTTTTTCCATGCTACTGTTTGAGTCCATGAATCCAGTGTAACTCTAAAAAATCTGTAGGCTCCATATTACAACAGTTTGCACTTTATATCAGTCAACTCCTGCCATTTTAGAGAGAACTCAAAGGATTTCATTAAAATTATGCAAGAACAGCATATTGACAGTCAAAAATGTAAATATGCAGTTTGTACCACACTTTGGAGACAATGGTGATATTCATAAAAATGAGCCGGAGGAAGTTAGTCCCAGAAAAATCTATTAAACTGCAAATCGAAGTTGAATTCCTTGATGTATGTTTTTATAATAAAATTACTTTGTCCATGTACTATTAACATAAAAAATAGATTTACAGATATGGGAATCTATGAGTTGAAAAATAAATAAGGCTCAGAATGGATACTGACTGCCTAAAATAGATTTCCTTTCAGTCACTTTCATTTAGTATCCAAGTAAGACGTTTGTAGACAACTCTGGTGAAATCTGTGGATCATTAAAGTGACTTTAAAAAAAAAAAAAAAAAGGCCTCTGACTAGTGTCCTGAAACTGATGTGATGGTATTCTCAATGGGGTCTATTATCCTCTCAGTGTGTGGGGAGTTATGGTCATAACTCATACATAAGAATGAGATATGATATCAGAGTCTGGCAACTCAGGCACATTTTTCTGTAAGTCTCTTAAAAAGACCATCATATTTTCAAATGGTGTACTAGGGTGGGGGGGGAGGGGTTATTTATTTTAGATTTGTAAGACATGTGCCCATCAGTTTCTAGGTACATTCATCATAGTTTAAAAAGTCAAATATGAATGTAACTAAGTTCATTCAGCTAATTCCTCAAAAGAGAACTCTAAGCCAAAAAGAAGAGGGAAAAAAAAACACACACACACACACACACACACACACACACCCTGGGCCCAGTCAGACTACAGGAAAAGCCTGAACAAACAAAGTCAGTTGCAAGGCCTGAAGGTCAGCAAACTGGCAGAGTCAAGGGCCTCCCAAAGAGCATACAACCGGCCAAATTCCGCAATATAAAGCCTGTGTGAACCCAAAATCATCCCACTGACGGCAGTGGAGTTATTCAGACTTGACAATAATGAAAAACTAAAATCTGCACACCAACCCCTGCTCCTCCATCCCCAGAACTCAAAATCAGGAAACTTATGAAACTGCATCTCAGCTGCCTGAATTATTAATATGAGTGGGTGGGAAGGCAGAGGGGGAAGGAAAAGTTTTTGGATCAGACCTAAAATAGGTAGCAGCCAGGATCCAAACCTTAAGGCTTTCTAGATCAACATCTAGAACTCCGATTAAAAACAAGTTGCTTGCCAGGAAAATCTAGGATCTCTACAACACAAGTGTAATAAGTTCAACACGAGAAGAAACTATTACTAACCCATTCCGTAACTGTTGTTCTTCAAGATGTGAAGTGGAATGGACGTGTACAAGTGTGTGCACACCCAGTGCACTCCTGTTGAAGCTTTTTCCATCAGCTGTACCTGTTGGGGCAGTGCATGCCACCCTCTGCGGCCACGTACTACTAAAATGGCAGAGCCACTTCTAACTCCCTCAGTTCCTTTTTACTGGACAGACTCTGGAAACATATATTTAAGAACAACAGTTATGGAATAGGTTAGTAACCATTTCTTCTTTGAATGATTGCACATGTCCATTCTACTTCAGATAACTCACAAGCAGTTCGATCTGGAGGTGGGATTGGAATCTACCTCAATAATGATCAAAGGACTACCTGTCTAAATCTGGTATCTTCTCTAGATTGCTGAGAAATGGCATAATGGGAGGAAAGGTATGTACTGAAGACCAAGTTGCAATTCTACAAACATCCAAAATACACACCTGGACTAGAAAGGCAGCAGTCTGTGTGAGATCCAGTTGAACATGCTAGCTCCCTGTTCAGAGAACTTTTATACGGTGGTTCTATGAAATAGCCAATGGAAGAAGAGAGCCATCAAGAGATTCTTTGAGGAGACCAAAAGTTCCTTTAAATTGTCTTTGCAATTGTTTGTGGCAATTGCAGACAAATTGAATGGTTTAACCCTGTCCAAGTAATATACTAACCCTCTCTTAACACATAATGTGCAGAGTCTTTCTTCATCCTTATGAGAATTAGGGTTTGGGAAGAAAGCGAATACATATATTGCCTGACTGTTGTAGAAGTGAAACATCAGTTTGGTCACAAACTTCAGATGTCATAGGTATACTTGTCCTTGCAGAAGACTATACACAGAGGTCCAGAGATTTGAGCACGTAATTCATCCTCTCTCCTGGCCAAGATGAACACTACCAAAAAGTCTACCTTGTCTGAGAGATGAAGTAATGAACACATAGCTAACAGCTCAAAGGGATGATCCACTAGCTTTCCCAATATGAAGTTCAAGTCCCAAGGGGGAAAGAGGAGCCTTTACTTGGGTATATCACTGGTCCAGACCCTTCAAAAACCTGACTGACATGGAATTGAGTGCACTCTAATCTCATTGCAGCATATTTTCTCAACTGTAGTGCTAGGGACCTCAATCTCCCAGATACTGAATCCTTCAACAGTCTTTTGGAGCCTTTTCCTCCATACCAGAGAAGGAGACTGGCACTGAGAGTCTGTCAAAACAGGAGTGTTCCTAACCAAAGCTCGGGACACATCCCAAATAGGGAGGCTCAGAGTGTGAGCCCAGGGCTGCCTCCATCAGAAGGTATTTTAGTCTGACTTCCCTGTCCTTTTTAGTTCTGGTCCTAAAGTCCCTGCAGATTTGGCACCTGTCTCTGACATGAGCCTCTCCTAGGCACTTCAAGTACCTGGAGTGTGAATCACTACCCAGCATCAGCTTCTTGCACGCATCATAGGGCTTGAAGCCTCGGAACAAAGGAATACCCCAGCATCGGGTTCCAGTATCCAAATGGTGGGAGCTGAACAGTACAAAAAAGTACCTCAGTAAAGGAAATCTACTACATAGCTAATCTAACACTAAAACTATTAACGAGGACATATACTATATGTAAATGTAGAACAAGGGAAACTAGTGGTAGCAAGACGGAATGTTCCAGCAACCGTCACGGACACTAAGAAGGAACTGAGGGTGGATTTGGGAGCAGCTCTGCCCTTCATACCATTGCACAGCAGCATGAGGCAGCAGAGGGCATAAACAGCACCTTGACAGGTGCTGCCGAGGGAAAAATCTCTGACAACAGAGCATTGGGCATGCACCTACATGAAATGAAATGGACACGTGCAATCACAAAGAAAAAACAGAATTTATTAGATATTTTTGTTTACATGTGAGTGGTCTTCAAGTGTAGCCACATGTACAACACCTTGGAAATAACCAAGAGATGATAAAATGTAGCAAAGCTTCAGACAAATGGAAAAGTCAGTTTCCTGGTCAGATAGTAGGGGGGTGCCTAGTTGGGGAGGAGGAATAGGGTTTTCTTGATTTGTTTTTTAGACTTTTGGCTATCCCTCCTTTGTGAGAAAACAGTAGTAGTCAAGGATCCAAATGAACTAGTATGGACACCCTGAAAATTATTTATTTCTTTTAGATGAAGTTTCAGGCTCCTAGAAAATATGTAAGCTAAGGGAACAACTTAAAGAAAAACAACACACACACATCCATGCCTATTTTACAAAAATAGTAAGAATGAAAAGGAAAAGCCTCCAACTACAGAAAAAAGAATGTTTGGGTTTCAAGAGAAACATCAGTATAGTAACTTTTACACTAAATGGCTTTGATCTTTTGTTGTGTACCTGGGTTTTGGTTTTCTGTTTTTATGGTATCCTGAGTTAAACATGTATATTAAATCCACAGCTATAGAGCAAGTTTAGCCTCTACAGCAGGCCTGCACAACTTGTAAAGCGGCGAGGGCTACATAACTCCAAAGAAAACAGCTGACCGAAACCTCCCGGCCCCGCAGAAACACCCTGCCCCAGGGCCGTCCAGCCCTGCGGAAACAAACCCTCCTTCCCCAGTGCCGCCCCACCAAAACAGCTGTGGGCCAAAAAGGAACGTTGGGGGTGGGGAGGTGATACTTTATTTTAAATCAACCAGGGGGGCTCCCAGCTGAAGAGGTGGCTGGGAGCCGTCAGGGTCAAATTAAAGGCCCCGGGGGTCCAGCGGCTAGGGGAACCTGGCAGGGCCAGCTCTAGGTTTTTTGCTGCCCCAAGCAAAAAAAAATTTGGCTGTCCCCCGTCCCAGCCCTGGGATCCCCCCTGTATCCTCCTGCTGCCCCAGTTCTGGGCTCTCCTCCAACCCACCCACACACACCTCCTGCCACCCCACCAGTGACCCAGGGCTAACTCGCTCCCAGGGTGGGTCATTCAGCAGGAATTTTGTATGTGCACAAAACACAGACAGGACTGGTTCCCATATGGTTACAGAGCTGCACTAAAGTGGAACAATTTTCAGCTTGTGTGGCTGGAGGATATCTGGATGCATATTATAAGACTGTCTCCATAAATGAGGAAAAGTTGAGGTGCCTTAATTATTCTTTTGTTCCACTCTTTCTATGGGGAATTTGCCGATGCAATATCACTATCTTCCTTTTAAACAAACAAAAAGGCAATGGCTGTTGAAAATAGCAATTCCAGTCCTAATAAGCATTTCTTGCTCAATTTTATCCTACTTTTTCTACAGCAAGTTACAGTGGATCAGTATATTTGATTTGGGAGAAATGAAGTAACAGCTGCCCAAACTGAGCTTGAGCACTCCTGAATTTTGAGGTGTTCAAATCTGAAAGGCAGGTGATGGGGGGGCTGGCTATGGGCTCTGCGGGGGAGCATGGCAGCAATGTGTCTGGAGCTGCACGGAGCCAGACATGATGGTCTGAGTGGCACGGTAAGGGGGCTGGGGATGCAGAAGGTGTAGGGGGTCCCAGGGGGGAGTCAAGGGACAGGGAGCGGGGGAGGGGGTGGATGGGGTGAGGTTCGGGGGGGGCAGTCAGGGGACAGGCAGCAGTTGGATAGGCATGGGAGTTCCAGGGGTTTATCTGGGGACAGGTAGGGGGCAGGGTCCTGGGGGGAAGTTGGGGGGGTCTCAGGAGGGGGCAGTTGGGGACAAGGAGAAGGGAAGCTTAGATAGGGGCTGGGGTCTCAAGGGGCAGTTGGGGCAGGGGTCTCGGGACAGAGGTATCGGGGACAAGGACCAGCAGTGCTTAAATAGGCGGTGGGGGTCCCTGGGGGGCAGCTGGCGCAGGGGAGGGAGCAATCAGCAGCCGTGGCCGGGATTCAAAGGGCTCTGGGGTGCCCGAAGCCACAGGAAGCTCCGAGCCCCTTAAATCCCAGCCGCAGCTGGGAATCTCTGCGGGCAGCCCAGAGCCCTCTGACTCCCGGCCGCGGCTGGGATTTAAAAGGGCTCTGGGCTCCCCACCACTGCGGGCAGTCCAGAGCCCTTTGATTCCCAGCCACTGCTGAGATTTAAAGGTCTCTGAGTTCCCAGCCGCTGCGGGCTGCCCGCAGAGTGTCGTGTGCAGGGGATTTAGACTCCCCCCGCGGGCCACTCAGTGAGGCTCTGCGGGCCGCATGTTGTGCAGGCCTGCTCTACAGCAAGGGTAGTCAATAGGTGGACCGCAGGCCAAATCCACTAGACACTTTTGAATGGACCCTGAAATCTTTTATTTACTACTTATTGTTTTTTTTAAATAATTTTCTCTGGAGTCTGGACCTTGACTATACCTTGAACAAGAAATCGGACTTCAACAAAAAACAATTGATTACCCCTACTCTACTGAATAGGCACACTCGTATAATGTGCTGACAAGGACATTAACACCAACATGTATCAGAAGTGAAATGGAATAAATATGAAATCAGCATTCAAAAGGCAAATTTCAACTCCATTTTTCCACTGATGCAATTTCAACTCTACTTTCAATCTGAACTTCTCCAGTACTCTCAACTTGAGAATTAATAGTGCCAACAGAATTATGATTACAATTTGGATCACAAGATAATGGAATTTCTGACTGATAAGTAACAAATTTCATTCTGCAAAGGTAGTTCAGCACAAAGCTTCACTACAGGGATAGTGATGTGATTCAAAAATTATAAAAAAGAGGTAAAAAACAACAACAAAACAATTACCTCTTACCTTTCATAACTGTTGTTCTTTGAGATGTGTTGCTCCTGTCCATTCCATTCTAGCTAAGTGTGTGCACACCCACGTGCACAGTTGGAGATTTTTGCCTTAGCGGTATCCGTAGGGTCGGCAGTCCCCTCTCAGTTCCTTCTTGATAACAACTCAGACAGAGAGGTAGGAGGGCGGGAAATGGAATGGACACAAGCAACACATCTTGAAGAACAATAGTTATGAAAGATAGGTAACTGTTTTTTCTTCGAGTGCTTCCACGTCAATTCCATTCTAGGTGACTCACAAGAAGTATCCCTGCAGGTGGGCTTGGAGTTCACAGTCGTGCGGCTTGCAAAACTGCTCTACCAAAGCCATCTTTGTCTTGGGCTTGGCTGGGTAAGCACATAATGAGATGTACACATGTGGATAGATGACCAGGTATCAGCCCTGGAGATGACCAGGTATCAGGCCTACAGATATCTTGAATAAGCACTTGAGCCAGAAAGGCCACCGATGAGGCTTGCGCCCTAGTCGAGTGAGCAGTTACAATCACCGGAGAAGGCACTTTTGCCTGTTCATAGGAAAACCAGATACAGGCAGTGATCCACGATGAAATCCTCTAGGTGGACACTGGATGACCTTTTATCCTGTCTGCTACTGTGACAAACAGCTGCATCAACTTTCGATATAAAAGGCCAGTGCTCTCCTAACAATAGAGTGCAATTTATGGTTCTCCTCAGACCCATGAGGCTTTGGAAAGAAGACTGGCAAGAACATGTCCCAGCTCATGTAAAACTGTGAAATAACCTTGGGCAGAAAAGCTGGGTGTGACTGCAGCTGGACTTTGTCCTTGAAAAACACCGTATAGGGCGGCTCTGAGGTAAGCACTCTAATCTCAGAGACCCTACAAGCAGATGTTATGGCTATCAGGAATGACTACCGGAGAGTAGAAGAAGGGAACAGGAAGCCAATGGCTCAAACAGGGTCCCCGTCCCGGCACTAGATTCAGGTCCCAAGAAGGGACGGAGTCCCACACATGGGAACAGACCTCCAGACTTTTTAGGAACTGGACCATGATCGAAGACTGACCTGCTCTAGACTAGAGGGTGAAAGGCTGATATAACAGCCAAGTGGACCTTAATCAATGAAAGGGATAAGCGTTCAATCCCATCAAACAGGAGATCCTGGATTGAGGACTGTATCTGATGGGATAGGCCCATGGTCTGAAGCCAAGAATTGCGCCTCATGACCACTACTGAAGCGACCACCCTGGGCGCCGAATTAGCTGCATCCCACGCCATTTAAAAGGGAGCAGTGTGCTGCTGTAGTACCCTCCTCAACAAGGACCCCGAATTCTTGGGCTGAGTCCTGGAGCAGGGAGTCCTTGAATTTATGGAAGGAATCCCATAAGTTAAAGTTCTCTCTCTCGAAAAGTGCTTGGTTGTTTGCGACCCTGAACTGAAGGCTGGCTGTGGAATACATTTTCCTTCCAAATAGGTCCGGCCTCTTGGCCTCTATTTTTGGGAGTAGAACTGGATTGCCCGTCTTTCTTGTTGGCCTCAGAAACAACCAACAACCCCGAGGGAGGATAGGTGTACAAATATAGGTGTACAAACCCCTTGGCTGTGACAAAATATTTCTTTTCAGCCCTCTTGGAGGTGGGCATGGTTCAGGATGGAGTTTGCCAGAGTACTTTGGCAATCTTTAGGACCCCATCGTGCACGAGGAGCATGGCACATGCAGGGGTTGATGTGGAGAGCACATTAAACAAGGTTTCCGATTGCTCTGCCATTTCCTCCACCTATAGGCCTAAGTTCGTGGCCACCCTTCGGAGCAGGGCTTGGTGAGCGCCTTAAAATCGTTTGGTGGGCCAGCATGGGAGGGCTCTGCAACTGCCTCATATGGAGAGGACGAGGATGACTGGACGACCAGGGGAGGGTCCAGGGCTTCATCCCTCATGTGGGAAGGTTTTGTGGTGGGCACTTGCTCCTCCGCCCCGGCGTCGAATTGCGTTTCTCACACCATTCCTGTTGTTTCTCTGAAATGGCAACTGACAATTGGTTCAAAGGAGGTACTGTCATAATTGGCATGCTCCAGGCACTCCAGTACGGCCATTGCACCAGTCACTAACCCTGCTGCCAAGATGACATCGTGGAGGTGGACACAGACTCAGGTGCCAACTCATGCCGTTCTACCTTGGTGAGCGGCTGAACTTTCCTTTCCGTGCCAGAGGAATCCCCTTCCAATGACCACAGTGAGGCCATCGATGCCTGAGTCTGGTGGCTAACCATCGCTGTAGGTGAACCATGTCTTGAATAAGCAGATCAGTGCCGGGAGCAAGGGGATTGGGACCTTGTTGGGGAACATTACCACGGTCTAGGTGTCAGCGACCTATATCGTCAAGACAGTTGGTGGGAGGATAACCAGTACCAGCCATAAGGTGACAGATATCTCCGTCTGGGTGAACCTCGTCAACAGGGTGGAGACCAGGAGCACGGTTCTGACAATCCGAAGCCACGAACCAATAACCTGGATTGACGCAGATATCTGAGGTGCCGTGATTGAGAGCGCTGCCTCGGCTCCAGAGACCAGGGGCAATCGCTTGCCCTCTGGGAGGCTGTTACGGCTGGCTTTCCCTTGTAGGGAGCCTTTGCTAGGGTCATGGCAAGATGCAGTGACAGCTGCGCTAGGAGATTAGGCTTTGCTCTCTGGACACCAGGAGGACCTGGGAACGCAGCGGCTCTGCCAAGAGTCTAGGACCTGTACCACTTACTGGAGTTGGTGGCGGACCCCTCAGGAGGTTAGAAAGCCCAATGGGGAGGCACCTCCAATGGTTCCGGGGCGGGTGGGCAGTCCGAACAGGGTCCTTTATCCAACGCCCCTTGTTTTTTCTTGCTCGGTGCCAAGTCATGCTTCTTCAATTTCTTCTTAGGCATCGGTGAAGGGGAGCAGTGCCAGGTATAACCCGGTGCTGGGGATGCACTGCACAATGAGGTAGAAGTACTGGGAGTCGAGTCTGGCCAGGACAGCTCCAAAGCCGGCTGGAGAGCCACCACCATGAGGAGGGCCCTCAAATGGATGTCGTGTTCCTTCTGAGTCTTGGGACGAAAGTTCTCATAGGTACGACACATTTATTTTACATGCGATTCCCCAAGCACTTCAGGCAGCTGCTATGGGGGTCATTAACAGGCATAGGCCTATTACAGTCAGCACAGGGCTTAAAACCTGGGGACCAGGGCATGCCCCACCTGGGGCAAAGTCCCCACAGGGACCTTAACTAAGGCCTGGTCTACACTACGGGGCTAAGTCGACCTAAGTTACGAAACTCAGCTATGCGAGTCAACGTAGCTTAGGTCGCCTTATTGCGGCATCTACACCGCACTGGGTTGATGGGAGAAAGTCTCCCATTGACTTACCTTACACTTCTCGTTCCAGTGGAGGACTAGAGTCAATAGGAGAGTGATCACTAGACCTGCTAAATCGACCCCCAGTGGATTGATCGCCGGTAAGTGTAGACATACCCTTACTAACTACAATGCTTAACAACTACTTCACTAAGCTAACTACTGTCAACAAAAATATTTACAAAACACTAAAACAGGAATCAAAGGAGAAACCACTAACCACTTGCTAGGCAAGGGAAAGAAGCGCTCTGACCAACTGCCACAAGCAGGAAGGAACTGAGAGGGCATAGGGCTGGCGGCACCTAATATACTGACACATGAGCACGGCACTCAAGAGGTGCCACAGCTGATCCTATGGATACCGCTAAGGCAAAAATCACTGACGACTGTGCATGCAGGCGTGCACACACCTAGAATGGAATCGACATGAGCAAAAACTCGAACAACATATGCAGGCTACACAAGTTCTAAAAGACAGATTCTTGAAGATAACTGTCATAAGCATAGTAATAACCAACCTATTGACTGTAAACCTGGTAACCTCTGTAAAAAGTTACAGTATAGAGCTATTTATGTCCTTCTCAAACATTAGTTATCTATATAATAAATATTTAACATAAAAGAGAAGTACATTTTGTTTTACACACCTTTTCTAATTTAACTATCTTGAAAGCAATTTTACCTTTTGTTAAGATAAACTACTAGTAATTTCCTTGCCTAGTTTTTGGCTGGTGCAAGATACTTTTTAACAAGTAGTAATTTTGATTCAAGTAGTAAAATAAGTTGTTCACCTTAACAGAGTAAAAGACAAATGTAATCAGACCTGTAACTAGTAAGCAAGTTTATTTGTAAATATTTCAAATTTATATCAACAGATATAAAAATGAAGGTCTAGCAACTACAAGTGGGTTTTAGTGAATTTACTATGCTAGCTCTCCAACCATGACTTCCACCTCACAGAACTTCGCCAGTGATAGAAAATTAAGGGGAAAAGGTTAGTTCAGACAAAGCCATAGTATCACTATTGCTAAAATATGGCTGGGTTTAAATGTTCTTGGGTGATGGAATAGCTTTGTTGGATCTCTAAAGTGACCTTCCCAAAACAAGCCAATATTAACTCCTTTGTGCTAATGATTTTACTTTGGCTATCTGATATTTGTTTTATAATATTGATCAGCGGTAACAGATATCTTACAAAAACAGGTAGAGACAAAACGCTGCCCTGAAAAGCTGCTATCAATAGAAGCTTCAGGATTTTAGTGGGGGAGGATGGAGGAAGACCAAACACTTTGTAGGAGTCTTCTCCATAACTTGAGAATTAATCTAGTCCATTGAAAGCCATTACTGAGTAGTTTGTTCAGCAGTTAGCTTCTGAAATACTGCAGTACTTTCAAGCTAACATACCATGATAGCTTTAGAGGCAGCACTTTACAGATACTTTGTTTAATCTGGCAATATGAGCAAAAGTAAGTACCTAGTGCCCTTATCAACGCATCTTAAAACATACCACCTCCTGTTATCTGTGATACGTATGACACATGCATCTAGAACTTGAGTTACTTCTTTCATATTTATTTTGCTTAAAATAACTGCTTGTATGAAACAACAGATTACAAAGTAATCTGGAAGGCATTAGTATTCATGACTAATTTATTACAGTTTTTCCATACATAAAAGATCAATTAATCCATTATACTTAAACTGAAGAGATAGGTCCCTGATGAAGCACTAGTAATTGTACATCCTCCATTAATGGCTGAAGGAAGAGAAGGAAAAATAATCCTTATTTTTAAAATGTTTTCAACAAAACACTTTTTGCCAATAAAAACAGTGTATTTGCTGTGGTAATTGTTCACAACTAAGAATGGCAGAGCTGCTCTAAAAAGAAACAATGAGGAGTCCGGTGGCACCTTAAAGACTAACAGATCTCTTAGTCTTTAAGGCACCACCGGACTCCTCGTTGTTTTTGTGGATACAGACTAATACGGCTATCCCTCTGATCCTAAGAAAGACAGACTATTGGCCTAACTCTGCTGATGCTTCAGAAGAAGAAAATTCATAAAGTTTTAATACTACTACAAACATTCATTTGGCACCCATCATCATGGTATTTAGGTGCTTTCATGTGGCTCCTACTCTCTGCTAAACTCTCATGAAGTTAATGGTTTAACTTTACTGCTCTCAAGATAGGTTGTTCAATTGTTTACTATCACATCAAACCACAAAAATCCCCAAAATGTCCAATTCAATTAATTTAACACAGAAAAGTCATGGAATCCATGGACTCCCTTAACAACAGTCTAAACATAACTGCTTTAGCAGGGTTGAACCATAAGTATGCATCCAGTTTTGGCTATAGCATGACAGAACCACCAACTGCAAAATACTAACTTACAAATTTAATAAAGAAATTAAGTATACCTGATCAGCTTATTCCACTTGTCATTGAACGTTTCCACCCCAAAATCACACTATTTTCTAACTGAAAAGATGGCAGAGAGCCCCCCTCCTGTACCAGAGTCACCAAACCACTTTCTTTCAAAACAATTTCCATTTAAACCCAGTCCCACAGGCAGCAAATTGTGGAAACTAGTGAACCCACAATAAGAGTCATAGGTGCTGAAACTAGGTGTGCTGGGGATGCTGCCGTACCCTCTGGCTTGAAGTGGTTTCCATCACATACAGGGTTTTACAGTTTGGGTCAATGGCTCTCAGCACTCCCACTATACAAATTGTTAAAGCACCCATGATAAGAGAGTCTATCTGATGCTAGATTGTTCTCCATCCTCTCTTCTCTGACTAATACTGAATTTCTCCAGTCCAGGAAACAGGAAGGTCCAGGATTGTTTGTCCCTTCTAAGATCAAAATATGACCGGAGCAAATAATACCAAAGCCTCAACTTTTTCTCTCATTCTTTTAATTATGAAACCCTATATTTCATGCATAGGCTTCAGGAAATGAAAGGCAAGAAAAGGAGAGCGTTGTGGGTCAAATAACCAAATTCAAGTACTATTGTAAGGAGTCAGTCCCGTTGCCTTAATCATAGAAAAATGTGAGAAAGTGGTTACTTAGACTCTAGGTACCCTGAGCCTTAGCAGCGCTGGAACTAAAGGTTTGTCATCATGGCCATGCAGCAGACCACGGGGGTATGAACTGCAGCACACACTGATGTACTGTTGTAACTGCCCCGTGTAGACCTTGCTAGCACAAACTAAAGGGTAACTAGTTCACATTAATGTAATCCTATAACAAACTATGAACCTTTTAGTTTGTGCTAGCAAGGTCTACAGTTACAGCACAATACTTCAGTGTGTGCTGCAGTTCATACCCCATAGTCTGCTCTACGGGGAAATGTAGACAAGCCCTTAGTCTAAGCAAACAAAAGTTCTGCAAAGCTACTTATGATTTCTGACTGCTGCGCTGACTTTATGAAAGGCTAGTTTTTGATAACCATGCTCAAACACGATACTCTACAACTAGTCCCATTTTAAGAAAATGATTTAATGGGATTACTTATAGAGTGAATTGCTCTTCTACAGGAGTAAGAGTCACAGTAGTTGGTCCTTAGAAGTATTCCAACACACTCTGGAGATGCCTCAATCACTTCATTATATGAAAAGCCTTAGGATAGGATCACTTCCTATGAGGAAAACTGTATTTACTGAACAAAGATGACTTATTTAAGGATATTTAGAAAGCTGTACAGATTACATGCAAACCTGATGCTGCTCCACAGAAATTTAATTCATCATCATTTTACTCTTTGACACAAACTCGTATAGAGCGGAGAATCTGGGTTAAGATAATATTATGCAGGGAAAGTGACTTAATGCATAAGAATCTGATACCAAAGTTTCTATGGAATCAATTTAGTGTTATTAATTTGTGGAAAGTGATTATATGGATAGTGAGACAGTGTAGCCTTACTTTGTGATATACATCAAAGCAGAAAGTTCCAATACTGAACACTGGGAATCATGGTAGAGTATCTGAGGTCAAAGAAAGCACTTTAACAGGTTTACTATTTAGGTCAGTGGCTCTCAAACAGTGGCTCAAACTTTTTCTTTCACATAGCAAACCTCTGAGTGCGACCCCCCCCTTATAAATAAAAAACACTTTTTAATATATTTAAGTGGGACTTTTCTAAAAAGCACAGAAATTAATTTTCATAAATATAGATTAAATAGTTATTTACATAGTTTACATTATTTTTATGTGATTATACACACCTAAGTGAGCACTTCTATTGAAACGGTTGCTAAATCTCTAAGCCATATTTTTAGATAGACTGATTTTAGTTAGTGCATTCCCATGGCATGTTTTATAATAGACATGACCTTTAGAAGTCAGGCTCTCCTTTAATGAGTTCGGTTTTGTTATACCTTTTAGCTCTTATTTCTATTACACAGAAGGATTAATAGACAAGACTCTAGTCATTAATACATTGAAACAATGAACTGAATATAAATTATCTTCATTCAGTTAGCCATTTAAAATTCTTCAGTGAGTGGCTGGAGAGATATTTTATGTAATACGTATGAACACTACAAGTATGGGAGATAGATGGCACAGCAAGCCTTGAATATTAAAGTTAACTACAAGACTAGTAAGAGGAATGCCCTTCTTAGATGTTTGCAACAATAAGAGCAGCAGAGAAGAATCTGTCTCAACATATAAGTGCAACTCAATATCCACATAATTTTTTTCCCAAATACATACTACTTCTGTGATTTCATTGTAATGCTGCTTAAAATTGTATCTTCCACATTCTCTTTAGACTGCATAGCATCCCAGTGAAAAATTACAAATATGATTTTTCTTTAAACAGTGTTATTTCTGATGTGTGTATGTACAAATGAAATAGCTATAGCTGCCAAATATTTCCATGTATAAATTATTCACTCTACTTTTGGATATTAAACAAAAGTAAACAACACTAATGTACCAGGAAAATACTAAACTCGATCCAGAATTCTCATTCCTTGTAACACAGTTTATAGGGTCTGCTTACTGTGATATTATCACCGCCCCACTATTTCCCCTCTTTTTTTTTTCTTTTTTTAAAAGAAAAACGAAAAATCCAGCATCCAGGCCCTCCTGCTTCCAAGAGATATTTCTTATGGTTATCTAAATAAGAGTTCTGTACTCTGAAATAGCATGTATTCTTTTGAGTTCTAAAAATAAAAAGAGGAAAACATCATATCAGAACAATGCTGACCTCGGCACATACATTGGCCAAAGGCCTCATGACAGTTGTGAAACATGAGCTTTTTCTTGTCAAGCTAATATAGAAATTCATGTCTCCATGCCACAACTCTTGTGTTTTGACAAGCAGACTTTCCAAATGGTTTATAGGCTTACTCTATTTGAATAGCAATAGATTCACCAGTGAACTCTTGGAGCTTTGCCCAGGAAAGCAAGCCATGTTCTATGTAGGAAAGAGACGGACATGGTGATTAGGCCCTTCACCTCTTATGTTGAAAATTATGGAATTAGCAGAAAGACATAATAGTGAAAAATTAAAACTAATGAGAAGTGTATTTTGACATATTACCTTTGAACATTACATTTATCGGCTTTGGTCCCTGAAGTCAGTAGGAAATTCTGTCATTGTAAGGATGACTGTACTGATTCATAGTCATGACAATATTTAAATAAACCAAAGCAGTCCAGTGCAAATATGAGCTGATTTTGATATAAAAGCAGCAAACACTACCATTTCCCCAGGCACCTCAAACTCATGATATAAAATTACTGCAACTGGCAAGGTCATAAACAGCAGTAATTGACAGGCTACTCTGTAATTTGGTTAGCTAAGATTTCAAACAATTATTTGAACTAAGTTTTTATGATAGACCATATTTTAGAATAATCAATACAGTGTTTTATTGCTGTCCTCACATTCAGGACATAATCTGCTAGTTTTATTATGTTAATGAAGTATCTAAAATGGACTTCAACAGCTGATGAAGGTACTATTGGGTGACATAGAAGCCTGAGATTTCAGAGATTAAACTCCTTAAAATAGTAGTATGCATACCTCACAAGCATTCCTCATTTTTCATTACAAAAAAGCTTCTTGCTCCTCCTCAACATAGCGCTGCTCTCTTCATTAAGAACTAGGATTTAAAAAGAAAGTGTCACAAGCAGTCCAGATTTTAAGAAGCAAGTATTATTTAAACCCATATAAAGGTCACTCCAGTACTATGGAGGACATTGCACATTAATTTATAATGTTTAAATCAAATTTTGAGCCCAGATTCTAACTATTTAAGAAGAAAACAAAAACGAGAAGTGCACAACCAATGTATTACTATTTTGCAAGACCGTAATCCCTCTCTCACAAAAAACCCCAATGCTTTGGGCTCATCTGATCCCTCTTCTTGCTTTCCTGCAGATAACTAAAATATCCTTGCTAGAGATGCTCAAATTCCTACAAACATAATTAACGGTATAACAAACAAAAGAGAATAAAAGATAAATGTTGAAGAACAAGAGGCTCCCTCAACCTTCTTTGGCAAGACTCTTTTCCAGTGAGCTTCATTCCAGAATTCCCAGAAGTGTAATAGATTAAATCTTTGAGACTTCAATAAGTAGTACCCTCTATTAATAGCTTCAGTAATACTGTTTCCTATTTTACACCGTGGCATTAATTTGTTATCCTATGTCCACACAGTATGTGCACGAAGTTGCACCGAAAGTCAACTTTAAACAATATAAATATGAAGTTACATACACTGAGTTATGAGTGTTGGGGGATTCTTTTACATTTATTTCTATATTTCCATAATTCTAATACATATATTGTGTTTTTAGGAATTTAGTACGTTTTCTTTTTTGGGTGGACTTTGTTTACATGTCCTTTATAATTTTAATTTAACTTACTTTGAGATTAAAAACAAGCTAAACATTGTTAATATTAAAAAGATAATGACTGATTTGTTTAGAGACCATTGCAATTTTCAGAGAAGCAGGAAAACAATATTTATTTCACAACAAAACAGTGAGCGTTATAAAAAACTAAAGTCCCACTTTTGAAAAATAATTCTCACTTTCCATAATTAGCACAGAACCCCATAAAGAATATGAAGGATTTGAAAGTACAGTACTTATTAGAACAGCTGTTTGTTTACAAAAGCATACATGGAATTCAGCTGACATATCTAAGCAGCATGCATAACTTCTCTAGCTTAAGGTGAATAAAGTACTGGGTATGGAAAGACATACAGCAATCATTAAAATGTCACTTATATAACTGCTAATGTCTTGGGGTAGGTTTGTTTAAGAGAGACTAAATATATACTCCAGAGTTAAAAATCAGCATTCTTGAAAATAGTTTGTTTGCCCTCTGAAGAACTCTGCAAATATAATAGTCAATATTACAAAATATCAAGATAACTACCTATATTAATTTACAGAAGTAGCAGTTAGCTGCATCTGAAAGCAATAACAGTTTGGCAAAAATCTTACTAACATCACAATAATAAAAGCAGTTAACACATGTATGGCAAATGAGTATATAACAAGGCTTTATCTACAGAAACACATCTGATAGGATGGTTATACTCTGAAAAGTGATTACCGGTAAGTGGTATTATCTTACTCAACAGATCTGTTCCCTCTGCATATTCACAGAGCTAACTTTAGTACCAAAACCAAATTTATACTTTTTTTATCCCTGTTAGTCTATCAAAGTCAACAAGGTCGTAAGAGAATACGCTCAATTCTTCTTTTGGTTGGTTGACATAATTGCTTTTAAGTTTCTGTTAGTATATTTGTGCAAAATAACAAGATTGCCTAATTGTAAATGAGAGCCTAACATGGCCTGTTTAAGATTTATACCTGTGGGACAGCAGTAGCTATTGAGTTTTGTTTTTGTACTTTTGATCTTTTCAAAGAAAAGTCTTTGATCATTTGGTGTGCTAATTTAAACATCTAGTATGAACAATTCAAACAATTATATGTAATCTTAGCCCCATATCAAAACATATTGGGACAAAAAGTTATAGTAAGAAATGTCACAATGTCAGTGGAAAGAAAAATTAATTTAAATAGAATTATCAGGGGTCTCCTTAGGCGGAAATCTCTGCAAGGATACCCCCAGCAAGGATAATCTCTTGTCCTGTCGGGGTGGGGAGAAGTTTTCCCACTTGCAGAAAATCCATCCCCCACAATAGTCAATCCCAAGAGAATCTGTAGGTAGCCCAAGGGATCAGGAAGGAGGCCCTATACCCCCATCCATTATAACCCCAGTGACACCTCCTCCCAGAGAGGCTTCCTTCCCACACTCTGGCTCAGCTGCTCCATTGGCACCATTATAAGGACACCCCTTACTGATGCAGCTCCCTGTGACCATGGCAGGGACTAGACAGAAAAGGCAATACAACCAGAGTTTAAGTTCTGAAAGGTCAAAGTGTGAATATTCCCCCCCATCCCCACCCACTTCTCCCAGTCCATCCAGCCTCTATCCCTCCCAAAAGTGCAATCTTGGTCCGACAAAGAGAGGGCTTCATCAGACCTGGCTGGTGGAGGGGCACTGATAGTATCATGGAGGCGAACCACAAACAGATCAAGGAAGGCATGATCTGTCCTCATGTTGCTTTTAAGCCTTCATTTCTGACTCCAGTTGTGGCTTCTACTGGGGGAAAACTTAAGTTACACAAGATATTGCCGCTGCTATGTTACACCTTAAAAGATCAACTTTTAATAAATAGATTCAGTAATCTAACCTAACAAAATAGGGTCTGTTGATTAGAGACAAGTAACTGTACTAAAGACTGAATATTCTGAAAGCTTAAATTATTATTTATCAGAGCTTGCTGAAAACTAAGATCTATAGGCACATAATTCCAATGTTACTAAGAACTATGCATGCACACTAACAGAAGAGTATCTAACTAGCCAAGTTTCGTGGTAGCTCTGTTAATGAATATTGGAATGTTAACAAGATTATTAATATTTTTTCATCTCTCCTTTATCTGATACCAGCTGACATATCAAGTACATTTTATAAACAATGCTTTGTCAGCATTTAAGGCCAGGTCTACAATAGAAAATATTTGCTGATATAGCTATTCCAACAAACCCTCCTCATGTATCTATGTATGTATAGATACAGTTTATACCGGCAAAAAATGTGCTTCTGTGGCAACAGCTTATACCATTCCCCCCATATGAAATAAGCTATATTGTCAAAAGTACTTTTTTGCCAGTAAAACTGTGTCTACAGTAGGGCACTGACAGTATAAAAACGTCAGACACACATCACGTGTGACATTACGATACTGGCACAAGTATATAGATCTGGCCTAAACTGTGTTTTTAAATGGTTACATAAAACTAGATTTTTCAAAAGTAACCTTTTAGCCACAAGGATTATTAGTTTTGCAGTAGCAACCAAAGAGTCCAATCACAACTGCATCCACCATACAAATGCATAGACAGGTGTCTTCTCAGGAAAACTTATAACATGAAAGACAAACACGAACAAATTATGGGAGGAAAGGGAATACAACATACAAGAAGAGTAATCCATTTTTTTTTTTTAATTCCCCAACTACCCTTCAGTTTAGCCTTTATTAGTGCCTTTCTCCCCTTCCTCCCTCAGGCTACAGACCTTGAAGCAACCTTGTTCTATTTTTTTCCCCCAGAGAAGGCTCCATGCCTGAAACACAACCTTTAATCTTATTTTCTATTTCTAGCACACATTTCATGAACCTTCTCGCATTTTTTTAAATTAAATATTCTCTTCTGCAGTGGACTGTGGTTCCTACATCAAAATGCACTGAGTATTTTAGAATTTGTGAGCCTACACTCACAACTGTGGAAGATTTTATTTTAAATTTTGAATTGTTTGTTTGAATTTTTATTCTATTTTTAAAATTAATTTGAGAGACTTCACTGCGAAGAGATCTTCCAGTATTATGGTTAGTATTCCACTTCAATAGCAAAGATAGTTTTACTTGTTTGAGTTTTTAATCGAAAACACACCATTTAATACACAAACATTTAGAACTGCATATGTTGCATTTTGGTTTTGCAAAGCAAAACAATTTTCAAAGATTTAAATATAGTTAGTGCATATTTGTAGCCATTAAGCTTATAGTCTTGTTAGTTGTAGGTTTTTCATTATGCAGTGGAATAATGATTCTCAATGGCAAATACTTATAGCAAGTCTTTATGCAAACCTGTTAAAGATCCTCTTTTTTACTATTTTGAGCACTGATCATCTGGTTTAGTAGCATGGAATTTCTTGCCCTAATTGGATTAAGGTCCTTGGTTGGCCCCTGAATTGTATGTCATCAACAGTAATTCTCTCTTGTACCTAATTTGAGCTATGAAGGTATTAAAGGAATGTTTAGGGCCAAATCTTGTCTCCTGCTACTCAAACCCAAGTAATCTGGCTTGAGTGCTCCCTGAGAAGGAATCCTCCCTCCGAAGGTTAGTGAAACACCAAAAGAGCTTTTCCCATTATTTATGTAGCCTCAAGGTTGTCATGGTGTCTGCCGCAGACTTGCCCTCCACTCACAACACAGTGGTAGGTTTATATCTGGAGAATTTAAATTGTTGCAGGTTCACCAACCATATGCCAGCCCTCCACCTCACACCCTGCAGTGTGCTGTGGATGAAGACCCATACAGCACAGATCCACAGTGAATGTGTGCAGCTCCCCACAGCTACATTGTGGAGAAGGGACAATGGTTTCTCCATTATGCATAAATGCCTACCCATTGTGTCAAAAAATAAGTGACTGGCACAATCATCTCATACATTGATTGTGCAATACAAGAGACTTCCACTGTACTCATTTTAAATTAAATGAGTTCAGAAACTATCTTGATGCACTTCTAATGTTCCCATCACCCTTGTACCCAGACACTTAAAACTACACCAGTTTACATCTACACTATTAGTTGTTAGTTAAAATAGTGGTCAGTATAGAAGCTTGCTTACAATCAAATTGTCCCAACTAGCTCACAAGGTTGCTTAACCGCACTTGTTTTAGGATACGCCTACACTACGGGATTATTCCGATTTTACATAAACCGGTTTCATAAAACAGATTGTATAAAGTCGAGTGCACGCGGCCACACTAAGCACATTAATTCGGCGGTGTGCATCCATGGTCCGAGGCTAGTGTCGATTTCTGGAGCATTGCACTGTGGGTAGCTATTCCATAGCGATCCCATAGTTCCCGCAGCCTCCCCCGCCCCTTAGAATTCTGGGTTGAGAGCCCAGTGGCTGATGGGGCAAAAATCATTGTCACGGGTGGTTCTGGGTAAATGTCGTCAGTCATTCCTTTCTACAGGAAAGCAACGGCAGACAATCATTTCGCGCCCTTTTTCCCTGGCTTGCCCTGGCAGATGCCATAGCACGGCAATCATGGAGCCCGTTCAGTTTTTTTTGTTTGTTTGTTTTTTTACAGTCACCGTATGTGTACTGGATGCCATGGACAGTGGCAATACTCCAGCACTACACAGCAGCATTCATTTGCTTTTGCATGATAGCAGAGATGGTTACCAGTCGTTCTGTACCGTCTGCTGCCAGGGTAATTTGGCAATGAGATGATGGTTCTCTCTCCTTCTGTGCTGTCTGCTGCTATCATGGGTGCCCCTGGCTGAGATCGGCCGGGGGCGCAAAAGCAAAACTGGGAATGACTCCCCGAGTCAATCCCTCCTTTATGGTTTTTAAAAATAGAGTCAGTCCTGCCTAGAATATGGGGCAAATGTACTAGAGAAGCAGTGTATCAGAGAGTACAGCTGCTCTGTGTCAGATCCCGCAGAAATGATAAGCTACATGTCATTCACGGGGGGTGCCCCTGCAACAACCCCACCCGTTGCTTCCTTCCTCCCCCAACCTTCCTGGGCTACCGTGGCAGTGTCCCCCCCATTTGTGTAATGAAGTAATAAAGAATGCAGGAATAAGAAACACTGAGTTTTTAGTGAGATAAAATGAGGGGGAGGCAGCCTCCCGGTGCTATGATAGTCCAGGCAGGACATTAAGCAGTGTGGGGGAGAGGAGCCCACCATCCCACTGCTATGATAGTCCAGGCAGTACAGAATCTTTTCTTTTCACATGAAAGGGAGGGGGCTGATTGAAGCTCAGCCCCCAGTTGCTATGATGAAGACGGTTACCAGCCATTCTGTACCATCTACTAGGAATGACCAGGAGTCATTCCTATTTTCACCCAGGTGCCCCCGGCCAGCCTCACCTGAAGCCAGCCAGGAGCACTCAGGGGTTGATAACAAGGACGGTTACCAGTCCTACTGCACCGTCTGCCACCGGGGAGGGGAGGGGAGGGGAGAGGAGCGGAGCGGATACTGCTCTTCACTGCTGCAGCATTGCATCTACCAGCAGCATTCAGTAGACATAGGGTGACATTGAAAGAAGTCAAGAAATGATTTCTTTCCCTTTTCTTTCACGTGGAGGGGGGGGAAGTAAATTGACGAGCTATTCCCTGAACCACACTGGACAATGTGTTTGAACCTACAGGCCAAGAATGCAAATACTTTTCGGAGCTCAGCCAAGAATGCAAATACTTTTCGGAGACTGCTGGGGACTGTGGGGTAGCTGGAGTCCTCAGTAACCCCTCCCTTCCTCCATGAGCGTCCATTTGAGTCTCTGGCTTCCCGTTACACTTGTCACGCAGCACTGTGTAGCCTGTAGATTTTTTTTCAAATGCTTTGGCATTTCGTCTTCTGTAACAGAGCTCTGATAGAACAGATTTGTCTCCCCATACAGCAATCAGATTCAGTATCTCCCGTACGGTCCATGCTGGAGCTCTTTTTGGATTTGGGACTGCATCGCCACCCGTGCTAATCAGAGCTCCAAGCTGGGCAAACAGGAAATGAAAATCAAAATTTCGCGGGGCTTTTCCTGTTTACCTGGCCAGTGCATTCGAGCTCAGATTCCTATCCAGAGCGATCACAGTGGTGCACTGTGGGATACCGCCCGGAGGCCAATATCGTCGATTTGCAGCCACACTAACCCTAATCCGATATGGTAATACCAATTTTAGCGCTACTCCTCTCGTCGGGGAAGAGTACAGAAACCGATTTAAAGAGCCCTTTATATCGATATAAAGGGCCTCATAGTGTGGACGGGTACAGCGTTAAATCGGTTTAATGCTGCTGAAATCGGTTTAAACGCGTAGTGTAGACCAGGCCTTAGACACAGCTGAATGAGATGATCTGACCACAGAAGCAAAACCAGGAAATGGGGATAAGAACATAAGAATGGCCATACTAGGTCAGACCGAAGGTCCATCCAGCCCAGTATCCTGTCTATCGACAGTGACCAATGCCAGGTGTCCCTGAGGGAGTGAACCTAACAGGTAATGATCAAGTGATCTCTCTCCTGCCATCCATCTCCACCCTCTGACAAACAAACAGAGGCTAGGGACAACATTCCTTACCCATCCTGGCTAACAGCCATTAATGGACTTAACCTCAGTGAATTTATCTAGTTCTCTTTTAAACCCTGTTATTGTCCTAGCCTTCACAACCTCTTCAGGTAAGGAGTTCCACAGGGATTGTATGACTCCCAATTCAAATACCAAGACACAAAGAGTTTAGCAAAAAATGTTTAAAGTTTACATAGTATATTTTACAATAATCTATATTATAATAATCAGCTCTAACGCCTCAATAAATACCACTGACGTTTGTTCCATGTTCTCTGTCTACAATTTCATGCTTCCATCCCATTTTGGACATGGCATCCTATGTCAATATAGCTGTGACTTTTAAAACTGCTATTTCAGCTTTCATTCTCCATCTAAGACAGGAGAAAACTTTAGGATATCAGTTTTTTAGAAAACCAAAGAGCTTAAGTTTAGAACTTAACTGAAAATCTGGTAGGTAAAATTTGTTTTTAGTTTGTTGCTTTCTGAACTAAAGATTTGGGACAAGATTTGAGAAGGATGACATTTCTTTATAAAAGCAGTAGCTAGAGCGGGAGAACGGCCTCCACCAACGAAAGGTAAGGAGAACTAGGCTGGAAGAGTAAATAGAGCAAACAGGCTGAAGAGTTTAGGTGAATAAAATTTAAACTGGAGAGGGATGAGGCGTTTTGAATAAAACACAGCAGCATCCCTTAGCTGGATTTAGAAATGGACTGGAAACTAGTAACAATAAAGATGTTACTATTTTCTTTCTGCATTCTTAAATATAGCATTGTCAATCTCAAGCATTCAAACATTATAAGTCAGTCCCCAATATATCATGAGATTTTAAACATAATATATTTGGAGTTCTTTCTATTTGCCTTCTGGTTTTGAGTCTTTGGGGTCCACACTTGTAGCTTTTCTTCCCTGCAGCCAGGACGACTAGAAACTTTTTAAAAAAAAATAAAAAGCTGAGATTCTCATATAATCAATGCCCGCAAAAGCTGAGGCTTTAAGAAAAAACACCAAATATCTCTAGACTCATGATTAAATTATGATTTTTTTAATCAAGTTAATAAAATAATTTGCCTAATGAAAAAAAGACTTTAGGGGAGAACATCTTTAGACTTCTAAAGAGGGGATGATAGTGTTTAAAATGCAAAACAAACAAAACTCCCATTTTCCAGTTACCCTTCAATAACAGCTCTAAAAAATGTCTCAAGTTATATTGTGCTGTCGCACCATCCTAGTCTCCAACAAATTGCTCAATTAACAAAAACTAATACACAATTACTTCTCAAGACCAGCTCTTAAATATTTGAAAAATTATTTCATATTATTCCAAGATTTTATATGAAAGTACAGAAATGAGAAGAATAGCTTCTGAAGTCCTGCTTGAAACACCCAAACGTGTTTTCACTCCAGATCATCCCAGGGTTAAATGAACTAAGTTTATATAGTTTCTAAGTTGCACAACAATTATTTATCTCATTTGTTGTAAAAAATGAGTTCCCAGGGGTATATTACCACAATTTTCCATATCAATAACTTGCTGTAGCTCTTTAAATTGTACTTGAGTTCTTTTCTGCATACACTATACGGCAGGTTCACATCAATTTTAAGTGATTTCACAGAAATATTGTGTATCTCTGCATATCCCATATTGGGGAATGTATCTCATACTCCTTTGTTTTAAGTGTTATGATTAATGAAGCCAGGCTTTCTTGGCAAGTAAGTAGAGAACAAAATATGGGCTGGAAGATTAAAAGCTGGATTCTGAGGCATGAGATGAACTAAGCCTTCAATAATGTGAGGTGTATGCCTATAATTACACAATAGTTAAAAATAGTTTAAGAGGCAGCTGGTATAACTTAACTGTTACTACATTACACCTGCACATGAGAAAACCTAGATTCAAAGCTACTATGGTTCACTCAAAGCAAGAAGAAAAATTGGAATAATGGATGGTGGAGAAATGCTCTACCTTTATGGGGAAGATATCAATCTACTACTGTATATTGTTTGAAACATTTCCTAATGAGTGACTGGCAATGCATTCCCCGAAGTGTTAGCTGGATATGTTGGTCTTCTATTAGGGTAGCGACATGAGAAAAGGTGGAGACAGAGTGAGCAACCGCAACAATGATCCATTTAAAATGCTACGTTTTTGCTTCATAGTGCTAAATTCCCTAGGTATACCATGCTGCGACAGGTAGGGTTGTCAGGTGTCCGGTTTTCGACCAGAACGCCTGGTCAAAAAGGGACTCTGGCGACGCCGATCAGCACCACCAACCAGGCCATTAAAAGTCTGGTTGGCGGTGCTGTGGGGCTAAAGCAGGCTAGTCTCTACCTGTCCTGGCACTGCGCTGCTCTGTGTCTTAGTTTTGGCTAAAAGTAAAATAAAGAATTGAAACAAAGCATTCTCTTAAATCATAAAGTAGTGCTTGCAAATATAGATGTGCAACAATGTTTATACAATTCTGAAATATCAAGCAATGGGAAGAATATTCCTGCTCTGCTTTCAATTCAAGATCACAGTTACTAAACGCACCAAAAAGTATGGCTTTTTGAAAATTTTCAACAACGGAGTGGCCAATTTTAGAACTTAGATACTTACAATTTTGTAAATATGATCTGGAAAATTAGATTTTGAAGATCAAATTTGCAACCAAAATAGATGCTATCATTTTAATATACAACATCCTCAAAATGATGTTTTTTTAAAAGTACATCTCCCATTAGTGATAAATGGCTTATTCCATTCCCCAAGACATCCTAGCCAATGTAATGCATCAGTGTCCAGTCAGCTAAAAACGGCTTCAACAATCTCAAATGATTTATTGAAAGTTTGTGGGGTTTGTTTGTTTTTTTGGTTGGGTTTTGGTTTTTGTTTTTTTTTTTTAGGAGGCAATCAGAATTTTTAAATGTGAAATTAGGCCTTTCAATCTCTTCCTGCCCCAACGCTCCTGAGCACCTGCCACTTTCAATCCCTTTCAATATCAGTAGAAACTTGGCACAATTGCTACTATACTACAGCCGAATTGATGTTAATGAAAATTTCTTCATTACCCCAGTATCACCCTGTAACCTGCTCCACAGGCACAGGTATTTCCTCTTCTCCCACCCTTATGGAAGTACAGCATGCTTACTCCAGGAAGTAAGAAACCAGAAATGAAGTTTCTGTTTTCTTCATTGTAACATTGAGCACTACTCACCAGGCCACAGAGCTAGCTAATTTTATTTAATTCTAAAATGTTCGAAAGAACACTGCTTTGAGAGACTATATATGTCTTCTTTATCAAGTATCCTATTTATAGGTGCTTTGAACAAAATGCATTAAACTTAGCAAGAAAAACGGCTAGTAAATAGAATCTGCACAGCTAAGGGAAGGAATAAGTACTTAACCCAGCTGCAAGAGAGTCAAAACTGGTTTCTGTCTCTTAAATGTAGTTGAGGTGTCCCTGCACTGGACTGTGCTGCATAAGTTGCACTCATCCCAAGTTCATGAACTTTTTTCCATGTCAACCTATCAATTTTTTCAAGTTTAACTTGGCCTCTATAACAGTAGTAGAATCTCTGAATATATATATATATATATATATGTTCCCTTCTTTATACATCTGACTATTAAATACAGCAAGATACTGTGGCAATGACACCCCAAGCAACTGTGTATGCTTACAGACCCTAATCCATCCCTGTGCAGAGCATGTTTCTCTCAATGACTACACTCACTGTATTCAAATATTTTACCTTCTCTTTTGCTGGAATATAGGTGAAAGTGCTAGTGACAAAACAGCAACATAGACACAATTCATTGGCTTTGGCAGTACAGGAGCTTGGGCAGGAGGGAGAGCTCTTGCTAGTGACAAGGGATTGTGTTTGCTACTTCTGCCACTGGCATTTTCACCTACATTCCAGCTGAGAGAAGATAAAATATTTCAAGCAGGAAGTTAAAGAATGGCTTTTTCCACCTATGTCCCAAAAGAAGCAGAGAGAAACAATTTCTTATGCAACAATTGCATTCTGCGGCTGCTTGAAGACAAATCATGCAGTGAGATTCTGCCACAGAATTAAAAGGTCTGGGAAAACATGAGTTCCCTGCCACTAGAAATTAAGTTCAGCCTCCTGTTTTCACTTTACTTATTAAAACTCCTCTGTTGCTCTTTTTCCCCCACAGACAGAGGGAAAACAAACAAACAAAACAAACAGGCAAGCACTGATTCCCCTGTTTATGTTTCTAATGTAAAATTTACATGCCTACACTTGGACTGTGTTCCAGTATCATTGATGTCACCTTTGTAGAAATAGTTTAACTGCTACTGCACAACCAAACAAGGTAGCACATTTATGTGGTGTAAAATTTGTGGCTTTTAAAGAATTTTCAACAACAGTAGCAGAATTTAAATCTCCCAGCTCCTGTATTTAGATATTTAGAAACAGACAATGGAAGAAAATCCCAAACAGATTATTGTGTCTTATTCATTTATAAAATTATTTTAATAGCAGCAATTTGAATTAAGCCATGAATGGAAGTAACAGTGATCAAAATGTTTTAGTATGACAGATCAAGAGCTTCTCTCACTCTACCACACAAACACCCTGGTTTTGCGGGAGACGAAAGAGTGCCCCTTGGATGCAGGGAATGAATCAACTGTTAAAAATTTAAGCCACTGGCCTCCAGCCCTTTCTGCATTTAATCAATACAATCAGATTTAAAATTAAAATAATATTTCTAGATCCTGTACTATAACACTGATCGAAAGTTCCACTGTATATTGAACTGTGGTTATGTACAGGTCATTAAATCATTTTAACTGGCAGTCACTAGTAAAATGTATAGCTAGTTGGTCTGATCTAATGTGTTTATTGTGTCTGGAAAAGAAATTCTTCCACTGACTTGTCTTGATGCCTTTCACATTGTTGGCCTTTCTTTGCCTCCAGGATTGAAGTATGTAGATTCCATTTAAGAGCACATTCCTTTGTCCGCATCTTGGACAAAACAGGATTCTGGAAAGAAGTATTACTTATCTACCTCTGACAAAAAAGTGTTTTAATAGTGCAAGAAAATAAAGTCTATACTATTAAAGTTCCTGGAAAATAGTTGTTCCAGATTGACAGAAAGCTGCCTATTCTATCTAGATTTTCATACCACACCCAGTATTGCACCCTGAAAAGCTTTGCCACAATTTATCTCTGTTTTAAACTCCTCAAATGTTAAATGAAGTGTAATCCTCTAGGTTCATAACAGAATAAAATGTTAACTATTGTGACAGGGCTGGGGGGACTCCATTCAGTGTGGGGCAAGTGTGCCCCATCTCCCTTAGGCTCCCTTAGGGTGTAGGTGCGGAGCGTACGTAACCTGGGTCTATGCCTTCATACCCAGAGTCAATATACTAGCCCCTCTTAGCAGGGCAATGCAACCCAATGGCCGGAGTCAATAGATATGCCCCAGTCAGCAAGGCTTACCAGACAAGTCAATGGATTCGCCCCAGTCAACAGGGTAATTAGGCTCAGTGGCCAGTCAATAGATTCACCCGTTAGTAAGACCTGGTGGCCAACGTCAATATGTTTGCTCCTCTCCGTGAAGTAGTAAGTATTAGTGGTCGCCATGCACAAAAAGGGTGGGGGAGCGGCAGGGGCCTGGGCCCTCCCTCTCCATTGGGCCCGGGCCCTCCCTCTCCATTGGGCCCCAGCCCAGGCAGTGGCAGGAGCACATGCCACTGAGTCAGTCTGGGGGGTCCAACCAAAACAGGCTGCCTCAAAATTCCAGTTCACTAAAAGGGCCACAGTCTAATTCCCCTGGGCTGCTTCCTACTGTGGTTCTGGGAGTCTCTGCTACCTCCAGGTTCCCTGGTCTGCACTGTCCCCGGCAACTCTGGACTCTGCAGAGACTCTGTGGGTACCCTGGCATTTACCTGAGTTGCAGCATTTCCAGCTCCCATGTCCTTGGGCTTCGGCTGATCCTTGGCTGGAGCCTGCAGCGTGCATCCTCTCTCTCCAGTGGTCAGTTCCAAATGAGCTGAGCTGCTCCCTTTTATACTAGTGCATTTGGAGCATGCCCAGTAGAGATGAGGGGACTTGGCTTCCTCAGCCCACAATGTAGGGATAACCCCTCCCCATCCAGTGCGGGATGCGTGTGCCCCATCATAACTATGAATTGGCAATTTAGATACATTTTCTTCCCATAGCCTTCATACAAAAAGTCAGCTTCAACATCTCAGCAGATTTTGAAGAAAAAATGGATTTGCGAACTCCAAAAAACTTGAAGAGGGAGCAAGTGTTTTGTATAAAGGTCAGTAGGGCCAACTGACCATTCTAGTCTGCCTCCAGTGAACACTGAGGCAACACAATCCATCTGGAAGAACTAGCAGAGATCAGTTTGAGAAAGAACTGTTTTTTGATTATGAAAAGCAAAGAACCAGCCTTCCTATGCTACAAACTACAAGGCACCAGTGTCTGAATATTAAATATACGGAGGGCAGTTCTTACCTAACGAAAAGGTCTCTGAAATACTATTGTTTCTATTTACAGAATTTCTAAAATAGGCATCCAGCTATACTCTAAATGATCTTGACATAATGAACTTGCTACACATGTATTTTTAAGTTAACCCATCATAAATTCCTTTCCTCGCCCCCACCCCATCAGACAATTCCCCACTCCAACAATTTCATTTCCCCATCACTTTCAAAAGCTTGAGAAAATAAGATGAGTCTTGCATCAAGCCCTGAAGGTCATCAGATGTGGACTATTTCATGCCTAGTAATGTCTTATGAATTCAACAGGTTCGTCATCTACCCAAGATACCATGCAGTGCAAATAAATTACAACTTCTGTCAAGCCACCCCTCTGCTTGTCTCAAACCAATAATGTGCTAGAGCTTGCTCCATGAAAGAAATTTCAAGGTAAAACTAAACACTAGGAATAAGAATTATGGTGTGCCAAGTATGCTACAATGCACCACCAGCCACCTCATGCAATGTTATGCAGTACTTTAACAAATAAATACTCTCACACACATCCCTCAGCAGAATACTTAGGCCTGGTTCTCCATTTTCAAGTTCAACAAGTATAACTGTGCCAATCAGGATGTGATTTAGTTACACTGGTATGACACACTGTACATCAAGTAATATCCTGTATCCTTTATTCACCACTTTTATATGGTTATGATCTATGCTGTACATAGTATGCCTTGTGAGGCATCCTTTGAAAAGTCATTACCTGATTAACATCATTGTCATGTTAAAATGTGTGCATCAACATTGTATATGGAGTTATGAGATTTTGCTATATGTTTGTTGCTGAAATGTAATTCTAGGGAATGCAGACAGCCTAGCTCCTCAGTTTCAAGAAAGGACTGACCACAAAAGTGTTATAAAACTATTAGCTACTGAAGCAACCATTTGCCATTGGGTGGACTGTAAACAAAAGATTTGCATATCATCTCCAAGACATCCCAAACATGACGTACATAAGGTATGAAGAAGAAATTTACAATTCACCTGAAAGCCACTTTGAATTTCACATACTCCATAGACTGATTGTCTGCACCCCACCAGAGAGAGGACGGTATTCCTCAAGGAGAGAAGGAGAATATAAAATAAGAGACCATGGCTTCCCCATTTACTCCTTCTCCCCCATCTCTACACATGGCAGCAAGAGCATTTGAAAGACAAAGAATCATCACTGAACTGTGGGGGGGGCACAGTCCTAACTGGAAGGTTTTCTATGTTCTAGCTTTTGGGTAAGAAACCATTTTTTGCTTTCAAATCTTATTTAGCTTGGTAAAGTTTAGGAAATAGAATTGGTTGCAAAAGAAATAAAAGATAAACAAGCAAGCTAACTTTTATGCCTTTTCACTTAAAATCTATCTTTCTCTAGTTAATAAACTTGTTTTAACGTTTCATCTAAACCAGTGTGTTTTCGTTGACGCGTCTCGGGAATCGCTACTCAGATTAACAAAGACTGTGACAATCATTTTCTTTGATAAAAATGACCAACTATTTAATGAGAGTGCTCTGTTTAATGAGCGTGCTGGAGACTGCAAGATGCACATTTCTGGGGTGCGACGCTGGGCTAAGAATTTCTGAGCATCACCCTGTGTCTATTCATGAGTGGCTGGGAGAGCATTCATGTAACTTTGCTGGATATGCCTTTGCATGCTAATGGCTGTGAGTGAACAGAGCCTGGAGGGGTTTGCTGTTTACTAGAAAAGAATTGTAAAAAGTATCCCAGGCTGGAGAATTAAGGGGACACTGCTGTTCAATAGTGCAGCTTGTACAATCAGTAAAACTCTTGCTAGTGTAGATGCAATTATACTGCCATAAAAGTGTCCTATACTTGTATAGCTTACTCCTCTTTCTGTACAGTATACACATCAGTTTATACCTGTATAATGCACCTTTATGCAATATAACTGCATCTATACTAGTGATAGTTGTACTCCTTTAACTATATTGGTATAGTGAACAGTGTGCAACTTTCAGATGTACACAAAGCCTCACTCTGCAGCCTACCATAACTACTTGTATTTTCTCATGTTTATCATGTAAGTTAACAGGGACAACAAAAGGAGACCAGTACAGCAGATACTTTGTTTTGGAGTGAGAAAATTGTGTAAGAGGAGGCAATCAGGTGGACAAACACATTTACTTCCCAGAGAGAAAAGAAACTTTGAAAAACAAATGCCCTGTGTCTGCTAAAGCACTTCAAAACAGAATATGGATTTACTACTTCCTGTTGACAGTTATGTTTTAAAATATTAAAATTTAAATACTGTATTTAATTATTTGTGCCTATGTAGAATCATCATCTTTGTAATTTTACACCAATGGCTTGGAAAAGATGTATGTTTTCTAAGTCCCCACAAGTCATGTGTATTACCTTTCATTAGTATTGCATTTGTAACTGCAACAGCTTTTACAAAGAAAGTTTGTTTGTTTGTTTCTAAGAAACTGGCAAGCAAAATGTCAGTGGCAACAAAAATGTTACAGTAAAGAGAGATATGCATCTGACGAAGTGGGAATTCACCCACGAAAGCTCATGCTCCAAAACGTCTGTTAGTCTATAATGTGCCACAGGATTCTTTGCTGCTTTTACAGATCCAGACTAACACGGCTACCCCTCTGATACTTGACAGTAAAGAGAGCAGCAGCTAATGGATGGTTGCAATCTAGACTAAAAAACATAATTAATTAGTATGCAACTTCCCCCCGTACACAAAAAGAAGTTTGGCTTTTGACATGAAACAACTGTGGCAACATCGTCTTCGAGTCAGACCAGCATCAGACAGACTGGCCCTTTCTGTATCAGTGGTTCTCAAACTTGTAGTTCATTAAGAGCTTTTTGGTGAGACCTAGATCAGAAGATTTCAAAACATAAGGGAACGCAGATCCATAAGGGGATCTCTCTTCCATTAAGTTGTCCACAAAATGAGAACTCACTACTCTAAACTAAAAACAATGAGTAGGAGGGTGGGCAGAGGGGACTCTATGGAGAACTCCACATTTTTGCTTACCAAAGGCTGAAGTGATGAGTAAAGTCATCAACAAAAGAAACTTACAACTGGCAAGATTTCACACCTTTGTATTGTACTTAAACAATCAAATGAAGCAGCACTGCCACATGCTAATTTAAAGATGTGCGCACAGAAATGGACTAGAATAGCTTTATTTAAAGTATTTGAAAATGCATTAACTTGCCATAAAAATCAAGCTCTAGGACTGACACACTGCCATTTCCAAGATCCAAATTCTGTTTAACCAATTAATAGATTTCAAAGCCGGAAGGGACCTGCATGTTGCAGTCCATTACATTTCACCCATTTATCTACGTATTGATCCAAGTAACTTATGTTTGACTAAAGCATACCTTCCAGAAGAGCATCCAGAGTTGACCTGAAGTCATCAAGAGATTTCTAGGCCTAGTCTTTAAACTAACAGGTCAGAAGGAGCTCAGAATGTGCACTCCTGGCATAGCAGGAACACCTTGTGTTGTTCAAACAACCACCTTTACATTCTGAAGGGAACCCATCCAGCCCTCAGCTGAAAATATGGTCACACCAATATGGAGAGATGAGTGAAGTAAAGAGAGCCTCGGTACCTCTCTAAGAGATGTGCGGAGGATACATAATTAGAAGGTGAATCACATTCTAGTAAACATTTATCTAACTGACCACATGCATAGCTTAATCAAATGTCATAAAAATATAAACCATCCCAGAAAATGAATTGGAAAAAAATTCTTCAAAGGAAAAAATACACAGTCTTTTCCCAAAATGATCTCACTAAATCTTGTGTGTTGACTACAGATTTACTCTATCATACCTATCCGTCACCACAAAAATGTGACATTCCTATACAAAAACAAAATATGTATCATTAGTGGTTTTGAACACATTCCACATCCAGCAACATCTGCAAAGCAATAGATTTCACTTAACCAGACCTAAATCTTTTTAACCACAAAACCAAGCAATAGATTAATTTCAACATAGCACAGGTCAAATGTACTACCTTTCCACAATGATAAAAATAATAACTGCTTATGAACAAAGATTACCATACTAGATTACTTCCTGCCCCCAAATCCCTAAATTGCTATTTCACTCTGAAGATTAAATATGATATGAAAAAATACGACATTCTACTTAGTATTGGTAATATGAATTAGAAGACATACAAGAGCTTCCAAATTGATTCATGCTAAATTCAAATCTACTTCAACTTTTAAATTATGTTTCATAATTTTGTACCAAGTTTGCTAATTACCAAATTTTTGTTTTGTTTTTGTTTTTAAACAACTGATTCTTTCTATACAGTCATTCCCCACTTTGGGCCTGAAATTGAGTCAAAGTGCTGAATCTGACATTACAATTTGTTGTCCTGGAAATGATTGGAATGTTTAAATAAACCGGATAAAAACTGAATAACTCATGAGGATGATTTTAGTTGCCTACAAGGAAATGAATTAAGGTAGCAGAGAATTGTATACGTTATGAGGTTTTACATCAAAAATGTAAAAGTCAACAAGTACTTGTTTACATGAAAATAATCTAGGTAATCATGGTATTTCCCTCCTTGGAAAAGAAATTGATTTTTACAGAATCAGCATATCACCAAGCTGTACTGTGTGCAGGTCTTACATATCAGTTAACATGGAGAGTTGGGGAACGGATTGCTGTGAATGTATTAAAATAAGTGTTTTTATCTTTGCCTAAAGGGGGACACTATTTTTAGAGTGTTAAATTAATCTTCCCACACTGTATTAAGGAACTTGTCTATGTTACCTGTTTGTAAAGGTCTGCTTCTTATAAAGAAGCAACAAAATGGCTCACATAAGCTTATGGCTACTTAAAAAGTAGCAAAAGTTGCTGCTTGCCCAAATGTTTCATCATAATTCCAACCAATATACTTTTGATCATAGGCAGTAGATAATTTATCCTGAAGCCATGAAACACGCAGTCATCTTCTTGGACCATGAAGATGAGGGGGATTAGAGATCTCAGAAATTCAGCCACAGGTTTTCAAGGAATATGTGGTCTGGACACTGAGGGCTTTTGCCTTATTTCTCTCTGGAGGATACTTTCATGCTTTTTTACTCTCTGCCTATATCCTTTCTGAGACCATATCTGCAGGATCTACAGTCTGTATTGATGGAGCAGGAGCTTGCCTAATTCGAGAAGAAAAGTCCCACAAAGCCACGGATCTGATATTGCATACTGCAGGTCTGGGCCTGCTTCAGAGGAATTTACCTTCATCTCAGTAAGTCTTGGGAAATTCACGATACCATCCAAAACCACAGGCAGTACCAGGATAATATGCTCACAGTGAGATACCCTACCTAACAAGCATGAACCACATTCTCTGCCAGCTTTGGTTTCCGAATGGATTCAAGATACAGTGCACTGGAATAATTTAACTAAAGTGACTGTAGCATGAATCATAGTAGCGAGGTCCTCATTGAAAAGAAAAAAGGTCACAATGGGTCTTTTTACCCTCCTACCACCTTTTGGCCATCAGATAAAAACTTTAATATTCCATGACTCCCTTTAAAAAGTCCATCCTGAAACTCAGCATGTTAGTACAGAACATTAAAGGGGCACATCATTTTGATAAGAGAAAGACAAGCTTCCCTTACAACATGTTTGGAAAAGATTTAAACAAAAGCAGGATTCTGCTCTTCCATTTCCACATTATACCAAAATGTTTAAGATTCAACCAACCCCCAGAGAATATTATCTAATCACACTGTATCACTCCATCGTGGGCATTGAGCACAATCCTGATTTACAAAGCAAAAGTAATTCCTACAGTGCTGGAATTGGAAGTTCAATCAACATTCTTCTACCAAAACAACAGCTAATGTGTTAAAAAAGTTTTAGTTAAAAATCTCCACTATATTGTCAGGAAAGAAAAAAAACAACATAGCCAAGACCTGAAAAAAAATTCAAAGACAGCCTGTTTTGGTCCTAAATTATCCGAATTCTCCATATAATCTGTATTCTCTAGATGTGTTTACAAAAATGGAGGAAGATTAGAATTACACAAATAGCACAGTGAAAAGTGACCAGACGAAATGGTGAAAAACTTAGGGAAAGACAGTTATACTTATCCAAAAACCACTAGAAAAATCCAACAAGCAAATGAAAAAGCAAGAAAGAAAAGATGGCAGGGGAGGATTATGTCCCTATTCCAAGACAATAAAAATGTTGCTAAGATTTAGCTAACATTAAAATACTTACCACTAATTTCAGAGGGAAATACTACCTTAAAAGAATGATTTAGTTTTAAAAAGTAATTAGAAAGACAAGAAAAGTTTACAATTTAAGAGTATATTTTAGCACATCTTTCCAATGAGTCATCTTAAAAAGTTTCCTTGTACATTTTTGCTACTATGTAAAGTATTATTAGTATGAATGGGCATACCCTAAGCTTACAAGAAAAAGGTGAAAGTAAACATTTTAAGAGCACCCAACAGATACAAAGAACTCTTCAAAACATTTTTAAATAAATACAGTATTAGGCAAAAAGAGATATTTTCAGCAAATACTATGTTCCCTTTTGTGGACTTCCCTTAGCAAGGACAGATTTTTTATTTCTCCTTCACCAAACATAAGCTGTAGTACATCACATATCATTTAGCTGAAGGTACACATCCACAACTGCTCAATTCAGTTTGTAATTAGATGTACTACTGGATTCCTCACTGACATTAAGCTCTCATATAGCAGCATCCGTGAGCTATCATCTCAGACTAGTTACAATATTCCATCCCACCCTGATGATTTCCAATGTTTTAAATCCAATATTTTAAAAAGTCTGATAAAAAAAATGTTCACTATGCCTTCTATAAAGATACATATTTAAAAAAACAAAAACCAAAAAACAAACAAACAGAGACCATCCTACCAAAACAAGACAATGCACACACTTTTTCCTTTGGGGAGATAAGGGAATAAAAACATGTGACAGATGTTAGTCACATCACTTAATGCAATATTGGATGGCAGTCAGATAATATAAGTGATGAGCACAGCATATGAACCTATATAGAATAGAATCTAAAATTCAAATATACTGACTACACCATCTTTGTTGTTTTAATCAGTGCAGTTTAACAGATGCTTATTCTGATAAGCAATCCCATGTGTCACCTGATTGCAGCCTGTGTACCAGCTTGAAAATCTGTCCTACTGCATAACAAATCTTGTTTAGAGTGTTAAAAGTCCTACACTGGGCCTGTTATTCCCACCCCATATACACAGATACTAATCTTTTATTCCTATATACAGATTTTAGAAGTTCTTCAGCAACACACACATTAGTCCATATGCCTCTTTATGGTCTTCTCCTTCCATTCTTTCACTTCTGAACACACTCCCCAGATATCTCCTGTTCTCATTATCCTCCTCCTCCTCTCCCTTTTTCTATCTTAAGGCTTCTCCAATCCAGGACTTTGGAAGCCCACAACTTGCACTGTGCAAGGTTTTATAACCTTGAAACAACTGCACATAATAGGATATTCACCCCAATTTTTCTTAGACTACTCAAAGCATCAGTTCTTATTGAAGACAAAAGAATAAAATAAAATAAAAAAAACTCATATAGCTAAGCCAAGCCATTTCTTAGATATGACAATACAAAACACTGTTTGAAAATGTTCCCAAGAAGTGGAAATACCTCATTTTTAAACACCAAGATACCGTGTCCAATTTGCTTCAAACTTCACAGAAAAATTCAAATCTGATAAATTGCATGTGGACATTTAAGATGGATTGGTTTAGTTTTGGCAAAGTCAGAGCAGGTGGTCAAAAAGAACTCCCCAGAAAGACAGAGACTAGCATCTCTCAACAATGATTCAAACATCACTTGGCATTTGTGGACAGAAGCATTGTGCACATATTTTTTCTACTAGTTGCGTTAGAAAAATAAGGTAATTGGTAAAGAGACTCTTATAACATAAGGCTATTAAAATGCATTTCTATACTCATCCAATCATGAAATTATCCAAAAGTACACAAACAACAGAAGATTAAAACACAAAGGACCAATAAAACAAGGCAATTGTTAACTTCTTGTGAACCTGGAGAACACCTCCATCTAGCAAATTCTACAATGGCTAAACTTATCATACTAAGCAGTTTTTGAGTTTACACAGCACTGTCTGCAATCTAGACATACCATCTTGTTCTGCAAGATCTGATGTTATCACAAGCTAGATTTTGTAAAGTCTAATCAGGTCAGTTGCCCTCTGAACCAGCCCCAGCATGTTGTTTTGTAATGGAGTTACACATGCTGCTGTAAAAGTCTCTTTCAGATGAGACATAAAACCAAGGTCCTGACCCCCTGTGTAGTTATTAATGGTCTCCTGCCACTCTTCATAAAAGCTGGGATAGGGTCCTGGCTAACATCTAACTCTAGTAATAACATTCTACTTACCTATGATTACCCCTGCAGTTACAATGAGAAGATACTCTCCACTTCCTGTTCTAAACTGTCATGTAGTATTGTGCATTGTTAAAGAGTTCCACATTTCAGCTGAGATCTGCATTTCAGGGGCGCACTAATTTATCTGAGCGTATAGTTTGTTAAGTATAGTTTGTTAAGTACTCAGAGACCTTTTGGAATAAGAGGAGCATTACATATGTGAGATAGTATTAGTAATGATAAGGTGTAGGTCTTAAGGACAGGAAAGCACACTATCATCCCATAATCTGCTGTCAGTATTCCAGGTGCCATCATTATACCCCTCCAACTGCACCAAGAACCACCATGAAAAATGAACTTTCAAGTCTTCTGCCACATTGCTTTGGGGTGGCAATTTCCCCACATGAGCAACTATATTGATCATATTTTTCCATAGGACATCATATTTTATCAGAGACAAGGGACACTACAGAAAGATACAATCACTACAACCCATGCATCTACCTTACAGGACAGGAAAATGTGTTTCCCTTAGTTTTGCAAAAGAGGAAAATTGATGATTATAGAGGTGCTTTGAGTGGGAAGGAAGAAAAGGTGTTTAAGAATGATGGACATTGGGGAAAAAGTGAAAGAAAAGAGGGCTGGAGTGCAGTGAGACCAAAAGAGAAAAGGATAAGGACAATTAGAGGAATATGGCATAAGACAGTGGCTCTCAACCTTTCCAGACAACTTTACCCTGTTCAGGAGTGTGATTTGTCATGCATATCCCCAGGGCCGGCTCCAGACACCAGCCTAGCAAGCAGGTGCCAAGGGGAGAGGGCGGCACATTGGGCTCTTCGGCAGCAATTCGGAAGCAGGTCCTTCACTCCGAGAGGGACCGAGGGACCTGCAGCCGAATTGCCGCCAAAGAAGAAAGTGGCACGGTGGAACTGTCACCGATCGCGGCTTTTTTTTTCTGGCCGCTTGGCATGGCAAAAACCCTGGAGCCAGCCCTGCGTACCCCCAAGTTTCACCTCATTTAAAAACTGGTTGCTTACAAAATCAGACATAAAAATACAAAAAAGTGTCACTGTACACTATTACTGAACAGTTGCTTACTTTCTCATTTTTGCCATATAATTATAAAATAAATCAATTGGAATATAAATACTGTACTTACATCTCAGAGTATAGTATATAGAGCAGTATAAACAAGTCATTGTATGAAATTTTAGTTTGTACTGACTTCAGTAGTGCTTTTTATATAGCTTGTTGTAAAATTAGGCAAATATGTAGATGAGCTGATGTACCCCCTGGAAGATCTCTGTGTACTCCCCCAAGGATACCCATATCCCTGGTTGAGAACCATTGACATAAGGCATTAAGGAAGGTTGCAGATGAATACACAAATGGTTTCAGCATGTAAATTTAGAATTTTTAAAAAATACAGCTTATATCAGTTATTTAAGCATTACTTTGGGATTATTTAACAATTGACCAAAACTTCTGAACCTCAAAAAAAAAGGTTTTGGCTAACCCGGTATATATTATTTCTAATTTTCCTCACACCTGTGCACTTCCTGGTTCTGAATCAGAAATAACAAAATATCAGTAAGAAAAGTTGATGTCTCAGTATTTCTGGCCTTACCAGAAGTACCGGAAAATACACAGGAAAGCATGTTCCTTAACTGTCTACAATTCATTTATACCACACCCATGACAGGATATCCAAATATCTACGGATGCAACGTCCCTCTAGAAAAAATAAATAAAATAATAAAATAATAATAAAATAAGGGCCCATTCATACTTGTGACTAGGATGTAAAAGAGTCTCAAGAAGTATATAACTACCACACAGCAAGACTTTCTCAAACTGACACAATCTGAGTGAGGGAAACTGAAAAGGCACCATTAACACACTAGATCCAAAATCTTAAATCATGAATAAAACTCATGCAAGTCGATATAAGTTTAGCAAGCTATAATGACAGTCAGTACTGAGATATTGTTATAGGTACTTCAGAAAAGCTTTAGCTACACATAATGAGTAATTAATTAATTAGAATTTTGCTGCTCATAAGAGACATAGCTCCTTTCTGTGATTAGAGACAGCAGCAGTCCCACAGTCTCATAACAGTACCAGCTAGTACCATACAAAATAATATAATGTAAGACACTGACTAAAACTGCAGTCAACAGAGTGATCACAATTTCACTCCTTTTTACGTGTACAAGGCTGGAAATAAGAGGATTTATAAAACCATAGAAGGCTGGTGCCTGCATGAGCTAAGAATCCCTCTGCCTACATTGTTCTGTATCATGTGTTCCCCTCTCTCGGGGAGGCTGACTCCAGTGAGTGAGATTAGAGAAGGCCTCTCTAGAGCCTGGCAGCGGCAGCTCTCACATTCACTCTCTCTCAGAGAGTATTTCAGGGCGGGTCGCTATTTAGCAGGAAGGTGCACTGGAATTCCCGCAGGCGCAGTCTCTGCCGGTTTCACCCGAAACTCTCACACGCAGGTCACCAGCCGTGGGGTGGGGGGTGTATATGGCACCCCGGCCCGTTCGCTGCGCCCCAATCCCCCCTCTTCCCTCTCTCCCTGCACCCGCAAGGGAGCCCGCCATCAGCACCCCCCGTCTGACGGAGCGGCTCAACCCACAGGGGCCCCAGGGCGTTCCAGCCTCTCCCTAGGGGCTTCCCCTGCCCGACGCTGCCTCCCGAGGGGCACCCCCTAACCTCCCAGCCCCTCCAGAGAGACTCCTCACAGCCCCCCCATAGGCGCCTTTTCCCAGCCAGGGGGCGCCCCGCCACCCCCCAGGCGATTACTCCCTTAGGGGGCTCTCCCCTCATGGCCGGGGGGGTGTTAATGCTGCCCTGCCCCTGCCATCCCCCGGTCTACCGCCCCACCAGGGCCCCCGCCTGCCGAGCCGTGGGGCTGCTGCCTTCCCCGGGAGGCGGGGAGAGACAGCTAAGCCCGCGGGCCAGGCCGGGCTGGGCCCGGAGCGCTCGCTCGCTCACCTGCCTGCCTCGACCAGTCACCCCCTCGCGGCACAGCACGGCCAGCAGCCCCGCTCTGTGTACTCCGGAAACGGCGGCTCCTCAGCCGGGCGCCGGGGGGAGGGACCAGGCAGAGGTGGGCGGGGAAGAGCCGGGGAGTGACAGGGGTGGGGAAGGGAAGAGAAAGGGGGGCCGGGGCTGTAGGGAGATGGGCAAGAGGGCAGGGGGGGGATGGAACTAATGGGAGGAGAGGAAGAATGAGGAGCTAGGGTGGGGGGAGAGGGGAAAGCACAGAGGCTGGGAAGGGGGAGTCCAGATTCATCCCCCCTCTCCTATCTCTCCCCTTAATCTTTCTCCTCTCCAACGCCTCTTTCCAGCTCCCCCTGTGTCTCCCTAGCTCTTTCCGTCTCCTCAGGAGAGGGCACTATGGGACCGGCCTGACCAGAGAGTGCACCTAGCTAAGCACCCCATGCAGAGCCCCCTGAAGTGTCCAGGCCTTGGAGTATTGCACTGAAGTGTCCAGAGAAGTGTCCAGTGATGTCCCAAGAGAAAAATGAATTCGAGAAATGAACTTCAAAGGCACTTTAGGAGAAACAGGTGATGTGGGGAGGGGTGTGTGTTGTGATGCTGGGAAGCTTAGGTTGTTAAAACTCAGTATAGAAGGAGAGGAGGGAAAGAAATTAGTGAATATATTGTAGCTGCATACGCCATTAATGAGATTTGCTGCTTTGATATGTAATAGTTAAGTTGGATGAGTTTCCTTCCTTAGTGCAGAAATTATTATTATTTTATGATGGAGGTCTTTAACTATTCCTGTCCACAATTTTGTTAAAAAGGTTGACTAAAAGAACATGATAAAATTCAACATCATTGTTAAATGACATTAGACTGGAATTAGAGAACTTTCAGTGCAGCATATCTGCAAAGTGTTTTCTCACCAGTCACTTATGATGTATTAACTAGTGGTTTTATGCACTCTTCAGGAAATGTTTGAAGTGTGGTGTCTTCAGGGCAGGAGTTTAAACAAATTTATTAACACACAATTTGAATAGTGCCATAGAGTTCATGTCTGTACAGGAACCTTGGTTGCAGAAAGTAATGGATTTTCAAATCCAGGAATACTCCTCTGCACGGAAAGTAGGATTACTGAAGGGGGAGGAGTAATGTGGTTTTTTTTTTTTTATGATATGGGGTATTAATTTGGAAAGTGAACAGGAGTTTAATGCAGTCACAGAATAGGCAGGTGGAAGTTGGATTAAAAAGTAACATTTATGTAGTCCTAATAGAGTAGTTTAAGAACTCTTAGCCTGGGGAGAGCCAAATGTTTTGATCCAAGGGCCTAAAAGTCTGATGGGCTTTCATTAACTCAAAACAAACTCTCAAATGAATGTTTTGGAGAACATAGTAACAGCATTAAATTAACAAGAATTTACATCAATTTCTGCTGCTAATCAGAACCCTGTAGGAAGCCTGGTAGAAATCCCTAGAGCCACTTGCTTCTCAACAATTGATGGAGGCTGAAGGATTGAGCTTCTAATAAGACCTTGCTGTGCCCTTTTAACATGTTCCATATCCGCCTCTTGCTAGTAACTTTAGTCTTCGAACTAGTAGGTCTCTGGGGAAATTTTCAAGTTCTATGACCATGGCAAGTGGGCCAGACGCAAGCAGGGAAGAGATGTCTGGAGCACAGCTGGCTATGTCACCACAGTGGGCAGTCAGGAAGCACAATGGCCCTTGTGGCATTATTCCTTCTACTGGAGGGGTGGAACAATGAGGCTTCTACTTTGTTTTAACCAAAATGTGGGTACAGAGAAGGGAGACTGAGGAGTGAGATGGAAAAGAGAAGCTGGAGTTTGAGAGATTTTTGTGTTGAGAAGGAAGGAGAGACAGATACTATAAGGAAGAAGACAGAGAACACAATATAGGAAAAGAAAGAAATCTAGATAGAGTGAGAATGAGAAGAAGAAAAAGACATTTGAAGCAATGCAGGAAAAGATACACAATACCCATGTTAGAAAGAAAAAGTGGAGTGAAGCCAGAAAGGGATAGAAACTATTGTAAAGGCATGGAGCGAGGGCATCAAATACATTTTCAGAATGTACTAAATACAAAGGTGATTGACAGTCTTGCTGTTGAGAATACAAAGATTTGTATTCCTTTATATTGCAAGGGGTTGTGGGTTTGGGGGGCATGGCAGTGTTTTTCACCCTAACTAGTTGGCTTTGTCCTTTGAATAGTAGGTATCAGGTAAATTTTTTAAGCCTTACTGTAATAAAATATTAAAAATACAAGCGTAATAAAGAAGGGGTAGAAAGAAGGGCCCCTTACTGACAAGGACAAGCAATACTGGATGAAAAATAAAAAAATGTGTTGGTATATAACTCATTGGATGATGAGCCTTGAAGTTTGGTATAAATTTACAGGATTGAGTAAGAGAGAATATTTCTGTTTTTTTTGGCTCTGCTTTTTTGCTTCTTATATGTTAAGATGATTTAGGTCTTGATCCTTCCAGTACTTTAGAACTTCAATAAAAACAACAAGGAGTCCGGTGGCACCTTAAAAACTAACTGATTTATTTGGGCATAAGCTTTCATGGGTAAAAAAAATCACTTCTTCATCTGAAGTTTTTTACCCACAAAAGTTTATGCCCAAATAAATCAGTTAATCTTTAAGGTGCCTCTGGACTCCTTGTTGTTTTTGTGGATACAGACTAACACGGCTGCCCCCTGATACTTAGAACTTCAATAGGACTAGTCATGTGTAAAGTTATGCACATGTTTGTGTTTGCAAGATAAGAGCCTTAATGATCAAACTGGGCCTGGTTATGCCCTGTTTATTCACACTGACTGATATCTTGCTACACAAATATTCCTGTTGAAGTCAGTGGACCTATAAAACAGAGAAAAGTGCCAACATCAGTAAAGATGGCAGAATCGAGCCCTAAAATGATCATGTTGATTGTACTTTTCAATATATCCTTACATATCCCTATGCAACTCTTACAAAGCTAATAATTTCAACACGTGTGTCTGTACCTAAAGGTGAGACATTTGAATTTTTAGAATTACTATTTATGAAGGTTATAAATAAAAAGTGTCAAAGTCCAGGAGGTTGATAGTAAAATTCAGGGCTGCCCAGAGTGGGGGGGCAAGTGGGGCAATTTGCCCAAGGCCCCGCAAGCCCTGGCCTGGTGACGGTTCGCGTCTTTGGCGGCGAGGGGCCCTTCAGTGCTGCCGAAGACGCAGAGCAACTGAAGGTCCCCCCCGCCAAAATGCCCCCGAAGACCCGGGCCACCACCAGGTGAGTACAAGCGCCGCAGCTCCCCCACTTTGCCCCAGCCCCCTGAATCCTCTGGGCGGCCCTGGTAAAATTCTGTCTCTGGTGCCAAAATCTGTGAACCCGGTTACGTTAATGGAACAACAACAACAAAACCATCAACACCTTTTTAGATGTGATCAGTATATGTTGGATTATGCTAATTCAGTTCTATTCAGTCTGACTAAAGTCCATACCACCTAATGTATAATAAAGAGTAATATACTTGCGTAACTAAAGAGAAAGAGAACATACATAATGTGCTGGCCATTTATAGACATTCATTTTGACAGTCCTAGTTTGGCTTGCAAGTTCCAGTTCAATAATTTTCCTATATGTGTAGCTGAATATCTTTATTCATGTTTTATAAATTACCAGTGTAATATTTACTTTTTCCTAACTTTGGAAAGGTGGTAATAAGATCAGCTATTAGAGTGATTAAATTTACATACAATGGCTGTGTTTAATTACAACTATTCATTTCCTTTGAATGCTGTGTATTAATATATCTGAAAAGTACTTTCCAAAAACTCCATTGAATAAGAAAGGAAGGAAATCTGTGCACTGGTGGAACAAAGAATGTAACTGCTGTTTAGAGAGAGGAAGCCAGCTTTTTATATCATTAAATGTACTATGAGTGCTTCTGATCTCATATGTTGTAAAAGAAACCATTAGCTCAGAGAAAGGGCAGAATTGGCACAATCTTACTGTGGTAAGGTTAATAATAAGGATATTCCTATCAACAAGGTGTAGGATAAGATTAGGAGGATGAATGCTGGTAATAAAACTCCTAAAGAATGGGTTGTCTTATGTGCTGTAAAGGAAAAAACTGATTTACTAGGGATTTTTTTATGTGACAGGGATGTTATGTGTAGGAAAAGGAAGTATGAGAAATTCAGGATAATTCTGGAAAACAGTAGAGATGAGTAATATTCTGTAGTATCAACATTGATTTCCCCGTAGAGGGTGCCTATTATTGTAAGCAGGGCTGACCCTAGACCAAATGCCACCCCAAGACTAGAGCATCTTTGGCGAACCCTCCCCCCCACATTTGTTAAATTTTTTAATACCTTATTTTTTATTGAATTTGTAGCCCATTTCACGACTTTGATTCATGATATGCATACATGACTTCTCTGTCATATAAGATGATAAATTTGGACATTGTATTTATTCATGCCATATATAAGTAAATAAAAAAAATTGTTTCCTCCTAAGCTTATAATATCTTTTAATTTTTTTAACTTTTTTAAACAGCATCCCAAACATAGGTGGCGGATATAAGAGGCCAGGGGAGGCTAAGCCTCCCCAAACAGCCGGCCCGCCGTCAAAAGGGTGGAAGCCCCCTCCTGCACCCCAAACCCGTCATCCCTGGCCCCATCCCAGAGCCCGCACCCCCATCCCACAGCCTGCACCCCATCCCACACTTTGAACTCCTCAACCCAGAGCCCCCTCCTGCACTCCGAACCCATTGGCCCCAGCCCGGAGCTCCTTCCTGCACCCCAAGACCCTCATCCCTGGCTCCACCACAGAGCCCACACCTCCAGCCGGAACCGTCACCCCTCCTTGCACCCTAACCCCCTGCCCCCGCAGCCTGGAGCCCTCTCTCATGCCCTGAACCCCTCATTTCTGGCCCCACCTGAAGCCCGCACCCCCAGCCCAGAGCCCATACCCCCCGACACCCCAACCCCTTACCCCAGCCCAGAGCCCTCTCCCAAACCCCAAACCTCTCATCCCTGGCCCCACCCCAGAGCCCACACCCCCAGCCAGAGCCCTCAACCTCCCTCCCTCACCCCAAGCCCCTGCACCCGCCTGGTAAAAGTGAGGAGGGTGAGGGAGAGTGAGCAACGGAGGAAGGGAGATGGAGCGAGTGAGCAGGCAGGGCCTCAGAGAAGGAGAAGGGGGCGGGACATGGGTGTTCTGTTTTGTGCAATTAGGCAGTTGGCAACCCTAGAAGGGGGGCAAAGAGGTGTGAGCAGCAAGCGGGGGCCTGGAGGAGGAGATGAAGAGGCTTGAGAGGCAGGCGGGGGGGGCTCAGAGAGAGGATAAAGAAGCATGAGCAGCGGGGTGGCCTCGAGGAGGGGGCAGGGTTGCCAGGCATCTGGTTTTCGAACAGAATGCCCAATTGAAAAGGGACCCTGGCGGCTCCGGTTGGCACCACCAACCGGGCCATTGAAAGTCCGCTCGGCGGCACAGCAGGCGCCCAGGGCTAAGGCAGGCTTCCTACTTGCCCTAGCTCCACATGGCTCCAGAAAGAGGCCGCCAGCTCTCTGCGGCCCATAGGTGCTGGGGCAGCCAGGGACTGGGAGGCTCTGCGCACTGCCCCCACCCCAGTGCCAATTCCACAGCTCCTGTTGGTTGTGAACCATGACCAATGGGAGCTGTGAGGGCGGCGCCTGCGGGTGCAAAGGCAGCAGGTAGAGCTTCCCTGGTTGTCCAGGCATCTAGAGGCCTCAGGGACCTGGCAGCCACTTCCTTGGACGTGCGGTAAGCATCACCAGAACCCTGCACTACAACATCCTGCCCCAGACTGGAGTCCCTTCCTGCACCCCAAACCCCTCATCCCTGGCCCCACCCCAAGCCAGAGCCCTCGCACCATCCTGCACCCATGCCCCGGCCTGAAGCTCCCTCCTGCACCCCACCCCCATGCCCCAGCCTGGTGAAAGTGAGTGAGAGTGGGAAAGAGCGAGCAACGGTGTGAGGGGGGGATGGAGCAAGTGGGAGGCGGGGCCTCGGAGAATTGGTGGGGCCTCAGAAAAGAGGCAGGGCAGGGGTGTTTGGTTTTGTGTGATTAGAAAGTTGGCAATCCTAGGAGGGGGCCAAGTGGGACCTGGGGTAGAGTGTTGGTGGAGGTTTGGGGGGAGGAGGCTGAGCGGAGACAGGCCTCAGAGCAGGGCCATGGTCCAGGCGCACACAGCCTCCCCCAATGGAGGAGTCACACATGGCCCATGACCCCAAGCCCAGCACCCAGGCAGACGCCTGGGTCGCCTGCCCTATGAAGGCAGGGGACTGGACTCCATGACCTTTCAAGATCCCTACCAGTTTTATGAGATAGGTATATCTCCATAAATCCGTCCCTGATTGTAAGTCAAATGTACATAAATCCTGTTGTTATAATATGTTGAAGTACATGAACAGCAGCCATATAGTATTGATACTTGAACTGTATGTTTGCACTGAAGGCTGAACTGTAGTGAAAAGGCAGTTTTAGAAATGGATATGCACAATGTGCATTTTGTACAATACATTATAATTTTGTGAGGCCTCTACTGGATTGTAGCCTGACTGCTCCTGCCGTCTGTGGATATTTGACAATGCTGGGATACACATAGTCTTATAAGACTTCTAAAAATAAATGTCACAAATCATTCATTCCAGCTGTCAGGGTAGGAATAATCCTGTTGTCCTGGAGCCACTGCACAATCAAAATCCCATTTCATACATGTGAAATCTAAGTTATTTTCTGTCTGACAAAAAGCTGCTGACCTGCACTTAAGTGCACAAACTGACCATTGTGTCCAGTCTGAGGCTCAAATGAGTGCTGGCCTCCTGCCCAGTTCCTTTATAAACAGCACCAAATGACAAGAAATTAATGATTTGTCCCCCCCAACCTGTTACTTTGCTAAATTCTCCCACTGCCTCCACTCAGCTAGTCAGACTTTGAGAAGAATGCATATGACTAGCTACATGTCTACAAACAAAAATGAGACTCAGGTTATAGTTGAAAAAGTCACCTTAAAATACTCACCATAGTAAAAATAAATAATTACAAATCTCTCTTACCTCCATGAGTTCCAATCAAATTCTCACTGGAGTAAATGGAAGCCTTTCCATTGCCTTCAGTGAGAGCTGGATCTGCCCAGTGTCCCGCCATCTAATGTACTTGACTCCCCACATTGATTTTTCTCATATCTGGGCTTGATGTCATCAATATTATTTAAAAACAAAAATTCTCACTTGACTGGCAGCAAATAAACTTTTCAAAAGGTGGCCAACAAGTAAGAATATTTTGGAAGAGTGACATATAAGCATTACTCCCTGCAATCCATTTTGTTTACAGACCACAGAAGAATTTCAGTTATTTTTAAGGTCAACATACTTAGTCCAGAGATGAATCAGAAAAAGTGTTTGTTTTTAAATAGTAGACATCATTAGAGATCTGGTCAGAAGTTTTACTGAGACAGCTGCCTCCGAGTACCAGTGCTGAATTGGAGGACTGGACTCTGAAGTAAACTAAACCTCCCCATAGAATTACCCCAGTTGCGCACACACAATAGTAATCTGAATTTGGTATTTTTATTTCAGGAACATGTATAATTGTTTTGAATGCCTGATGATTCAGACGTCTGGGATCTCATTCTGCTTGTTTTGATTAAAACTTTTATGAAAAGGAACTAGCCTGCAAAACCACAAAAATGCAGTTTGCAACCAGGATGCTGGCAAAGCAGTTTGAAAAGTAGTTGAAATATTGGAGAAGTCCATGTATTTTAATAATTTTTCCTGATGACTAACAAATTATTATGCATTTATTGTTAATTTGTTGGGTACCAGCAATGGGCTTAGAGCTGTACAAAACATGGGGAAAATATGGAGACATTTGGAGCCTGATCCTGTGAGGTGCAAAGTTGAATTGTAGTTGGCAATGGATGGCACCTTGTAGGACTGGTCCCTTGAAGGCTGCCATAAAAACAGATATGGACTCCATGTGTGAATGAGGGTTAGATATAAGAAGTTTTCTATGTTTAGAAATGTGAGTGTAGTGATGCAGAACACACTAGTGTAAGGTTCTGAGTGGGAACAAATCTTAACTCTCAAAAACTATTATTATGATATATATTCATGTCTCAAAAAATGCTAGTACTAAAACACCACTTAAGGAAGAGTAGAACAGACCATAGAATACATTTTGCTGACAGAGAGGTTTAAACAAGCATTAGTATAAACTACCTATTGGATTTTTTTCCAAAATGTGTTTAGTTAAGACACTAAGTGCCAAATCCTACTCCATTTCCTCATATGACTAATCCCAGTGAAACTATTCACATGAATATGATTAATGGGATTTGGCCCCAATCCTATGCATCTTGGATTGGACATATAAGGCAGTTTTAGTCATTTATACTCAAGATACATGTTAATATAGGAGCTGTAATTCTTGACAAAAAAAAATTTTTTAAAGAAATAATACTTAATATTTAGGAAATGGTCTGGTAACGCTACTTCTGAGATTTCTTTAACGAGTTTCTGTGCGATGGTTACTACAGCATGGGGGACTGAAAACTACTACATTCTGTTGTTGGCTCTGGTGAGGGTACTGTAGCAAAAGCAACTTGACTTGAACAGCCATAGTACAAATCTTACCACCTTTGGCCTACAATGGATATTTTCAGTTATGAAAAGCTGCCAAATAAAGGAGAGTTTAGAAATGGAGAATGTGATACTGTGAAAATAATTGTGCCAAGTTCTAGCTAAAAAACTCTCATTAATGTCAATGGATGTTGCACAATTGAAGCCCTGCACAATTCTTTGATAATGTATAGGAAAGCGTTGTTGACACAACTTAGTTCATACACACCTCCTTCCTGAAGTTTCCTTTATTAATATACATTTATTTTATTACAGTAGTGCCCAAAGGCAACACTGTACAAACATACAGGAAGATATTTTCTCAAGAATAATTAAATATAAACCACAACCTAAGCTTTCCCCTGAATGGCTGTTTCTAAGTGTTTTCACTACATCTCCTACCTCAACTCCTGAGCTGAAATGACTGCCCAAGGTACAGAGCAACAATGAATCAAGCTCACTGGAGTTACACCAGTGCAAGACAATTGTAAGTGAAAGGAGAATCCCGTGTGATGAGACATACCTGGCCTGTCTAGCAGCAGGGGAACAATGAGTCAGAAGTCCTGCCTCTCCCTTCCTTCACTGAATAGTCCTGCCTCTTCCTTTGGAGTGTTAGCAATTGATCACATATTAAATTCTCCTAAAATGAGAGGTTTGGAGGTAAGAATGGTTTACTATTTTTGCTGTCCATAGTTAAATAGCTGCTGCACTTTACTCCTAGGGTTACTGAATTTTAAAGGTGTGAGCAAACTGTATCTGCCCCTCAATTTTTATGATCTTCACACTAACTGATCAGATATTGCAGTACAAATACACACACCTAGGATTCTTTAGCTGCATGTAGCAAAAGCAACCAAAAGATGTATGAGGATAGTAAGAGTGGAAAATAATAAATAGTCCATTATATACTCATTCAGCTCTTTTCTACTATCAGAGATTGCATATGTTTAGTTTCTTTTGGAATTTGAATAAGAGAGAGACACATACCATATGGGACCTTATTTAAATTAGCATTCTACTATCAACAAATTATAGGCATCTTAGGGACCTTTGCAGTTACAGCAGAAAGAGGACAGAACAATGGTAGGAATCCTAAAAATGGAGTAATAACATGCAGAAGGGAGTATCATGTATAGAGGAAAACTACAGCCATTTGCCTTCCTTTTTAACAAGAGAACATTTTCAGAATACAGACATATTGCTGTAGTTCATAGACTTCATCATTTTGTTATAAACCAGAGAGAAAAAATAAGTTGAAATGCCTAATCAGAGTGAGCATTAGAAAAGGCTTACTAATTAATAACCGATCCTTTTGTGACTCTATCACAATAACGTTCACTTTCTGCATGGTTAATATGTACTAACTCAGTATGAAGTAAAGGTGATAGGAAATGTCTCATAAGAAATTTCTTTGATATTCCATTAGTGCCAATTTTGTATTCAATTCAAAGATGACCTCAATATGTTTCAATATATTTGTATTTTGTTATCTCGACTGCTTTTTCACAAATACCATAAGAGATGCTTGAACTATAGGTTGTTACATGGATTTGAATGATAAAGTGCACAGACTTTGTCACATATGTTTTTGTTTTCCATTGTACCAAATGCTCTACAGAGAGCAAGACAACGAATAAACTGTAATATCTACAGGTCTGCCCATCAACAGCAACATCCTGAGCTGGGGAGACAGAATGGAAATGCAAACATTTTTTGTAGAAAGCAGCCTTACGGACCATACCATCCTGATGTGGAAATGACACCCAATGAACACTCATGAACAATACAAAAGCACTGTTAATATGCCCCATTGTCTCTGACTGTGCAGATTATTGCTGCTGGAGAGTGAATGATCGGTGCAGTTGTGGGAGGATATGATTTGCCATTGTCAGGACCACAGGACCACAAACGTGACCCCTTTGCCCACCAACAATGAACCCATGCCTTCTGTTGCAGAGTGGCCCCTCTGTAGGCAGGGCTGGCTCCAGGTTTTTTTCACCCCAAGCAGCCAAAAAAAAAAAAAAAAGCCGCGATCGCAATCTGTGGCAATTCAGCAGGAGGTGGAGCGAAGGACCCTCTACCAAATTGCCGCCGAATACCTGGACGTGCCGCCCCTCTCCTGAGCGGCCATCCCAAGCACCTGCTTGCTAAGCTGGTGCCTGGAGCTGGCCCTGTCTGTAGGTTTTGGTTGGAGTGTGCTTTCTGCCATGCACATTTGCCTCTAAGAGGGTTGTGTTTTTGTCTTTATACTGGGGAAGTAATATATTGACAGGATCCAGTGTTTCCAATTCTGGCAATCTGATTGCAAGTCTTGTCATAAAATCATGGAAGATTAGGGTTGGAAGAGGCCTCAGGAGGACATCTAGTCCAACCCCCTGCTCAGAGCAGGACCAATCCCAACTAAATCATCCCAGCCAGGGCTTTGTCAAGGCGGGCCTTGAAAACCTCTAAGGATGGAGATTCCACTACTATCTGGTGTTTTCTTAAAGTGATAGCTCCTGGAATCATGGGATTATGTGAGCATTTCAGCCCAAACTATAATTTGTTTAGGGCCCTGTCTCATGATTTTTGAACACTTGGGACTGGCAATACTGTATGGTGCAAAATTAGGATTAAGTTAAATTAATATGTGGATATACATCTTGACCATATTAGACACTGTCATTGTTTTTCCATGAGCATATAGACAGTGAGCATGTAGCAAACTGAATTTAATCCTTCCTACATATTTCAAATATAAGGGCAGAAATCTGGGCAGAATGCTCATATATCCAGTGTATAAAAGAGACATATCTAATTCCAGGATTCACAGATATAAATACAGAAACAACAATGGAGTAGACATAAAGCTTGTTAGCACCCTATTCTATCCTTATATCTTTTGAAAGGTATGTCCTCGATCCTGCAATAAGATCCATGCAAGCAGATCCTGCCAAGATCTCATTGCAGGATTGGGACCTAAAATCATATAACAGAAATTCATCTGCCGACATAAATATAGATCAACTAGTATAGCTCCATCATATGTCTGATCCTATTCCCATTTAAGGTAATGGGGATTTTGTGATTCATGTTAGTGGGAGCAGGATTGGGTCCACAGTTTATTAATTAAGGATCACATTTTCAGATGGTTTCAATCTGACCTCTAATCCAGCAAATAGTTGAAAATGTCAGAGTGCTTAAGAGTTCTAAGAATTTTATTCAGCACCTTGCAGGATGGACTGCAAAATTTTACCTGCAATTTAAGGGCCTGCAATTATTTGCATTATAATCATTCCTGTATTACCACACATGTTCACAGTTCTTTTTGAACTCAAAGAACTGTGATACGCAGACAGGCAAATAAAAAATACAGGCAGAGAGTTCAAACGGAATATGGAGAGGGAACAATGTCTGGGTGGAGATCAGTTTTGGAAGGCTCCGCAAAAGTAGTGAGATTTATAGAGAGACTATGAGAATAATTCTTGGCAGAGAGTGAGAAACTGTCTTTTGGTATCTACATTTAATTAAAAAAAAACAGGTTAATGGTGTTATCCTATTTCTTCTTCTAAAATAGAAGTATAAATTATAGGGCAAATTCTTTGAAATTGAGACCAGCTGTAGTATGTTTGAATGTACAGTTCCTGAGAGGGTTTTCAACACTAGTAATAATAATTCTTAAAGTAGCTTTAAAATTTTTTGATAGGATACCTCATCTTTCACTGACACAATTTCATTAAATTGCAATGATAGCAAGTAATAATTTTATGAAATCCTGTTTATAAATGAATATCAAAGTGTTTGTTTCTATTTTTTTAAGACCTAGAGATTACGTTAGCATATTGCCGAAAAACCATTTATCTTTGCTGACAGTCTGGTTTATATTACTAGGGTATGTGCTGCAGTACACCAAATGGTATTATCCAATTGTCTTTTATTTGTAGGCCCCTGTCTAGAAGACACTAATTGGCACACCATTGCTACTCCAGTCATGTCTTTTATAAACCCAGCAGCAGCCCCACTGAGAGAGGAGGAAGAAGACTGGCAGTGGGAACAACAACAGCACATAAGTGTTAAAACTTTTAACTCCAGTGGTTCAGATACCAAACATTGCCACACATGAATGTTACTGCCTACCTGCCATTGCTCCCCCAGTAAGGGTCCCTGATAATCTAAAAATCATAGAGTTATTAATAATGTGCAAATAAGCAAAATATCATCAATGGAAGTCACCTCCCATTTGCTCTAGAGAAAGCCCTAATTCTCCAAATAGGTGTGTTACTCAATGCTAACATTGGAAAGAAGCGAGCATTGTTCAAAGAAGCAAGCATATTTTGAAGAATATATACTGAGGGCCTGGTCCTAACCCCATTGAGGTGAACAGCTATCTTATTAATAAATTAATAGTAGCAGGAGGAATTCCTAATTATGTAAAAAATGTATTTTTGCTATTGACCAAAACAACTCTCAATTACACATTTATATTAAAAATATTTCATTTGTAAAAAGGACATTTTTCAGGAAAAGTTTAGCATTTTCTCAAAAAGAATTACTTTTAGGACCTTTACTCTCTATAATGTAAATATATTCTCAGAATAAGTATCATAAAAACCTCTTAGGGAAAGTAGTTATTGTTCCACAGACAGCAGGCATACTAGCCTCCTCAAAAAATTTAATAACAGCCCTTTGCAATTTTTTTCTTTCAAAGTACTACACTTGAAATCCTGATTACACTGAAGTCAATGGGAATTTTGCCATTGATTTCAATGCAGCCAGGATTTTGCCCCAACTGATTGGCTCATGTTACATAAGACATACAGAAACAATAATTCCCTCTGTGGGCTAAGGAAGTCACCAAAAGTGTGGGTATGGTCAGGAAAAAATTGGAAAACAAAACCTTACTAGAAGGATCTGCTCAGTATGTACACAAAAAATCATGTCTACTTACTTTTTGGATGAATAGTTTTTTACTACTATTTAGTTTTGTTAGCATGGCAGAGCCAATGCAGAGAGACAGACGAGAGAGACAGCTATTTTTTCTGACTTGAGCATCATCAACAAAATTAGCTTAGTTCTGATTTCAGAAACTCCATTACTTGTCATATGAAGTCAGAAAAAGCACGGTTCGATGTTAAGATCCCACTTTAAATATGTATGCCTAGGAATTGCTTTAGAAAAATCTCTTGGAGTATTTGTAAAATGAGAAAATTTGATCTGATAGCCAAAGAAGGGAAATAATAAAGATAGAAACTCACAATGCTATTTTTCCAGAGTCACTTTTCAGAGTAGGACCTGACATCAACATCTGTGCTTCAACCTCCCTAATTTAAAAAATGGGGGAGAAAACACACTCATATGTTGTGAGAATTGATTAGTTATTTTTGTATATAATTTTTAAATATGCTTCAAATAAACTGTAGCTACCAATTTTGATAACACCACCATATCAAGTATATCCTTTTATAATAATGTTAGCTTCCCACAGTAAACGTAAGAATATATATTCAGAGTTGCTGTTGCTTTTTCACTGAGGAATCCCTATGTTTGAGAAAGAACAATTTGTATTATCTTTTGGGGAAAGTACACAATTAAGAATAGGTACCAAATGAGAAGTAGAGAGCAGCGTTGCACTGCTCTCTAGTGCCATCTGCTGCTCCAGAAGGAGTGATACATGGAGCCTAATTCTGATCCCATTAAAGTCAATGGTTGTTTAAATGTTCATTTGTGTTCAAACATTAATGTTTACAGCACAATTGCCAGGACCAGGAGAGTCTAGCCTGAAGGCAGAAATCTAAATCTGAAGCAATTCAGTACCATCTCACTATGTGTTCGTGAGCAGCATTTGAACCTGTGATTTCCATTATAGCAGATGCTATTGAACATTCAAGGTTTTTTGCTTGTTGTTCCCAAAGAAAACCCTGGCTTTTTGCTGTGTTTAATTCAAGATACTGGAAAACACTGGAAAACAGCAGGCTAAATTCCTCCCAGATGAAATCCTGTTGACTGTAGGGGAATTAAACCAGTGGTGAATTTGTCCTGAAGACAGGGGATGTGAATCTGGTAGCAGATGGGTTATAATGAACAACTAATAATAATGACATTTATTTGAAACAGGCATCATGGAAAAACTTTGACCTGGTACCATTAGCAAAACTGTGGTCAAAAGAAGGAGGAAAATAATTTTTGCTTAGGAGAGGGTGATCCAGGCCAAAGTGAGTCAATTGCAGAACAGAACAATACTTTGGAGCCTCCACAGCCACTACAAAACACTGCACAAATCTAAATTTTATTATTAATAGTAGTAGTAGTAGTAGTAATATTTATTATTCCTTCATGAGGTGCTATGTATCAGTGAAGAGACATGGATCTGGAAGCAAAATTGTGTAGCTGTTTCATACAGAGGTGACACTAAGTATATTTTTCAATAAATAAGTTGACCAGCCATCACAAACACAGTAAATGATGAATAATAAGGAAACCACTATTGGATATTGATATGCATCCTTGTACAGATTTGCTGAACATGTACTTTGTGGTTCCAGAATCACTAAAAAGTGCTACGTTTGAAGAATGTGACTCTCAGTAGACATTCCATGCACTGTGGATCTGACATAGGAACAGAGGAATTTGTCATGCTGAACCAGGCCAATGTCCAAATGGTCCAATATCCTAGTAACCCGTCTCTGACCGTGGCCAGCACCAGGATTCAGAAGAAGGTTTAAGAACCTTGCAGTATGCATATATTGAGTAATATGCCCCCCCATATTAGGGTTCACCCTGATCTCTAATAGAGATTGGCTTAAACCCTGAGACATCTGATTTAATATCCTTTCCACAAACTTTTTATCATTAATGATGATAATCCTGGATTTTCTTGAGCTCTGTATAAATGTCCAATCTCTTTCTCAATCTTGCTACATTCTTCTCCTCAACGACTTCCTGTGACAATGAGTTTCACAGTTTAATTACATGTTGTCTGAAAAAGTATTTCCTTTTATTGGTTTTGAATTTCCCACTTTTAATTTTATTAAATGTTCCGTGGTTCTTTTGTTATGGAACAGGAAGAATAAAAGTTCTCAGTCTGATTTCTACCATTAATTATTTTATATACTTTTCTCATAGCTCCTCTTAGTTATCTCATATCTAAGGTAAACAATGCCAATATTTTTTCTCTCCTTTAACTGGAGGCTTTTCCATGTCCATGATCATTCTTGTCACCCTTCTCAGAACCCCTTTAATTTCTGCAATATCCTTTTAAATATGGAGTGATCAGTACTGCACACCGTATTCCCGGTGAGGCTGCATCATCGATTTATATAAAGGAATGATAATATTCTCAGCATTATTCTCCATCCTATTCCTTATATTGTTTGCTTTTCTGACTGCAGCTATATAGAGAGCAGAGGTCTTCATTGCACTGTCTACAGTGACATCCATGTCCCTTTCTTAAATTAATAGTTAATTTAGAACCCTATGTGGTGTGTGAGTAGTTTAATTTTTTCCCCTCAAATGTACATTATTTTGCATTTATCAACAGTGAAATTCATTTTCCATCATGTTGCCTATTTGTTTTGTTTGTTTAGGACTTTTTGAAGTTCCTTGCAGCCCTCTCTGGTCCTGAGTAACCTAAATAACTTTGGGTCCTCTATAAATTTTCCTACTTCACTACTCACCCTGCTTCTGAGATCATTAATAAATATATTAAACAACACAGGACCTAGTCTGGAACCTTGAGACACTCAGCAGTTAACCTTTTGTTATAATGAAAATTTACCATTTAATTCCACTCTGCTTTCTGTCTTATAGTCATTTTTTGTTTCATGACAATATTGTGCCTTTCACCTAATGAAGCCTCCTATGGGAGAACCTTGTCAAAGTCTAAATAAATTATGTAAACCGGTTCTCAGTTATGCTCTACTTTATTGACACATTCAAAGGATTTCAAGAGATTCGTGAGACACAATTTTCCTTTTCACAATGTGTGTTGGCTAGACCCTATGATATCATGCTCTTCCAAGTGTGTTATTTTTCTGTTTTCAATTATAATTTCAACCAATTTGCCAGCTACAGATGTAAGGTTTACTAGTTTATAATTCCCCAGATCATCCCTAGAACTATTTTTAGCTATGTGCTACCCTCTAATCCTATGGAACAATGGCTGTTTTTAATGAGAGGTTACATATTTTTTATAGCACCTCAGCTGCTTCATACTTTATCTTCTTCAGAACTCTTGGATATATACCAACTGGGCCTGGTGAGTTATTGCTTTTTAAATTATCACTTGGAATATAACTCACTAGCACACAGGAATAGTAAATCTGTTTACATAACAAGAAAACCTGGAAGGTGTGAGAAATCCACTGAAATACAGATGGTGGGCCAAAGTAACTGTAGTGTAAGGAGATCACACTGACTCAGCAACTCCCACTGTCCTGGTCTGTATTATTAGGGACATTTTTAAAAACTCCTTTATGAGTGTTAACGCCAGTTATGCTTCTTCGGTGTTAACAATGTTGGAAGCCTGAGTACAGAGACCACGCTGCCTGAAACTGCTCTGAATAGATAAAAATATCCAGTGTTTAAGATGCTGATGGATCTCTGCCTGCACTAGGGCTCCCGACATCGCTGCCACCTTTGCAGCTGAACCGCCGTTAACAGCAGTGGAAAACTTTTGGAAAATATTCCTAGCTTGGACAGTGCCACTGGGAGTTGTGTTCGCTCACATCAGAGTGGGAGTTGGGCCAGTGATTGTGTTCTCTGGGATTTCTGCAGTTACAGCCTTTTTTTTTTCTCTCCAGTAATTTTTTTCTTATAAAAAGCAAGATTTCTTACACCATTATAATAAAATCAGTGCACTTCCAAAGTTTGGGAAATTCAGATTTAGATCCAAAGCAGGTCTGAATGTTGTGATTTGGGACACATCTCTAGTATTTTTAGGTGAGATTTTCAAAAGCACTCAGTGTTGACAGAAATCTCTTCCCAGGATCATTAATGGAAGTTACCATTAACTTCACTGGGGGCAGAGTTAGGCTAGCAATGAAGGCTATTGAAAATCTTTCTGTTAATGATTTTATTGATCATTTCCTTTATTCAGTCATATGCTAGTTTTATGTCCAGCCTCAAGTGATTAATACTTACTTTTCAGGCAGAGAATATAATTTCTAAGTTACATGATTCTGAAAGGCATTTTAAAAGTACAATGTGATTATTATACCATGTAATTAACTGTGAGGCATGGAATCATGCATATTAATTTATGTATGAATAACAAACAATAAATGCAGTTCTGCCATCTGTTGGTTAGAGTGATTAATGTTCTGGAATTGCTTAACCGTTGGATACCGTGTTTTCACTTCTTTCTAAACTGTCATATAGAATTGCTGTGCAATGTTAAAACAGCAGGGGTGGCTCTAGCCATTTCGCCGCCCCAAACACGGTGGCATGCTGCAGGGGGCGCTCTGCCGGTCGCTGGTCCTGCGGCTCCGATGGACCTCCCGGCGACCGGCAGAGCGCCCCCCGTGGCATGCCGCCTCAAGCACGCGTTTGGCGTGCTGGGGCCTGGAGCCACCCCTGTAAAGCAGCTACTATTTTCTACCCCCCAAGGAGGCTGTATTTCAGGGGTGTGTTATTTAGGGTCAGATTATACCCTTTGTGGAGCCTTGGTGGAAATGGCAGGAGAGCAAAGCATTCATGTAGGCTCAGAGGCTGTGCACAGATGGACCAGATCCTCTTGGCTGTTACCTATGATCTGCCAGGTTTGGAGATAAGTCCTACAGTCTTTTCTGTGGGAGACACTCTGCCCACACTGACAGGATGATATGTGAAGAATCTTCACAAGGGAGGCCTTGGAGAGATTTCTGATACCTAGAGGCCTGTGGGTATTTCCTGTGGGAGTGGGTGATCTGGGCCATCGTGTTCTCCTGTGTAAAGTAATTTGAGTCATATGAAAAGTACTACATAGATAGCATTTAAAGTATAATTCTACCCTCTAGCCAACAGGATTTTCATACACTGTGGGCCAATCTCAATGGTGCAGTGAAACATGATACAGAACTGAGAGTTAGAAGACTGGGATTCTAGCTCCATCTGTGCCACTGACTAGACTAATCACTAGATTAACCTGGACAAATCATGTGGGTCAGTATTTTCAAAAGTGCCCAGGTTGAGATACCTTTGGTCTGATTTCCAGAAGGGCTGAGCACCTGCCCAATGAAGTAAAAAGTTTGAGGCATTCAGAATTAGTAGACACATTTGAAAATGTAGGCAGAAGTGACTTGCTCAAGATAACTGTGGGTGTCGTATCAGAACACAAGAGTTCTGTATTAATCCTATATGCAGACCACTACAGTGTGACTCTCTAGATCTAATTCAGTCCCCACAGAAGAAAATGAGTCTCTATTGACATCAGTGAGGGTTGGATTGGGCCTGATCCTATCTGAATCAGTGGGAGTTTGGCCTGAGTAATGAGTACAGAATCAGGTTTTTTCCACTGTGAACATGGAAATTGATCAGTGCTGAGCACCTTTGAAAATGTGACCACTTTATTCAGGTCCCTAAATGAGCGCTTTGAAAATCTGGCCCTGTATCTTGTTACCAAACACCTGAACCATATTTTGTTCTCTTCGTTCATATGTACAGTACAAGATTTTGTAGTAAAATGACAGATGTTTGCTTTCTAATAATAAGTTATTAAAATGGGTTTAAACAGATAAAATAGTATTACAAAATCAAAAAGGGAAAAAGATTAATAGAATGCCAGAAAATCTGATTGAAGGGAAATCAGTCATTTTGTTATAACAGACTTGCTTTCTCTGATAAATTATTCACAGAGATAATCTATTAATCTTTCCAATTAACCTTTCTGATATATGTAAAATGCCTATCAGTAGTATCTAGGTCTTATACATATCATTTAGAAGGAATAATGTCCAACCAAAAGGATCATACTACCATCCCTCCTTTATTCTGAAGCTTTCTTCCAAAATGGAAATTTAATTTGTCTTTTTCATGAGAAACATAGCTGGGTCATTCTGCAGCTGCCGCTAATAGGGACAAGCCTTTGTAAAGTGATATGCCATACATTGTGTTTAAAAGTGGGCAAATTCAGATTCATTCTAATCTCCAGTTATAGGAGTCTCCATAATAGAAGTTCATCCACGAAAAACACCCTGTCTTAACCGTTAACATTTTTACTCCAGGCTCAATTAGCCTTAGGTCTTGCTGACATTGGAGCATTCAATTGGTTGTGTTGCAGTCAGTTATTTTGAATCACTCCATCAATACTAGCCATCCTCAGTTAAAGATTTTGCCCGGCATCCATGCTAGGGCTGCCTTAAACTGTTTAGAATGTGTATAGCTCTTCAGATAGCTGTCAGCTGTCAAAGACAACAAGTGCTGCAGCTGATGAACCTCCTTAGTCAGAATCTCTTCTCTGCCCTCTACCATAAAATCAATTGAGCTCTTTAATGTGGACAAGGCCTTACTGTCTCTGTACATTGCAGCTGTTATGGTGGTCTGTAGAGGCAGTCCCCGAGTCAGCTACAAGTCTCCTTCCACTGAGAGCTCTAAAGATTAGGAGTAGAACCTTGACCAGAGCATGTCACTTTTATGCCATAAAAGTGTGCATGGTGCATTACAAAAATATTTTTTATTCTAAAACTCTCCAAGGAGTTTATACAATCTAAGTTAGAAACAAAAACAATCAGGAAATGAGTACAACTGGGAAGAAAGGCTAGGGAAAAAGCTATGAAATGACAGACACCATTAAAAAATCAAAGGTGTATGAAATAAAGAACCAGATTTTAAAATCTGAGACAAAGGTAGGGCAAAAGAAAAGAAATGGACAGTAGAGTACACAGAGATTATAGAGTTGGTCAGCTGTGGAAAGCTAGCAAAATAAGTATTAGAAGGAGAGATTTGAAGGCAGACTGTGTTATGGGGTAGAAAAGAGTCACACAGGGATCTCTAGGAGCTAGGAGTCAAGTTCCTAGCATACAATTTTCTCCTATAATGCCATCTGTATCCCATCTGTATAATGCCATCCTATAATGCCATCTGTATCCCATAACTTTTGTGCCTTTCTTTAAATCCCACAAACCCTCACAGCACTTTTTTTTGTCCCCCATCTATGACAGAAGCATGGAGCCCACAGAGTTCTTCACTATGCTTGTGAATGTTCAGGACGCATGATTCTCCTGCATTTGCAGACTCACAGAAAGTACCCAACAATGGGGGACTGAGGATTTCTTCAACGTCAGATTGCTAAGAAGCATACAAAATAATTGGAATTTGTTGGTGGCATTCATGCAGCAGCTGCTGACAGTGGAGCGTGACATCTAGAACTGAGAAACATTGCATCGTAATGCAGGTTTAGGGCTACAAGCAGTGGATTCAGAACTTCCAGATGCAAAAGGCCTGTTGTGATAATTGGGCCAACAAATTTGCCCTAATTATGAACTGTCAAAAATATGTAAAAATTCATGAGATGTCACAATAACCTATAATAACAAATGTTGGTGGGAAAAGGTATGAAAGGGAGACAGAAAGACCAAATTAGTCTAAAGTTAAAGAGAAAGGCCGGCTGATATAACTCAAGGACTGTGTTAAGATCATGCTTGGTAAACAAGAAAATGCGAGTCTGGAAATTAGTGAACCAAAATTGGTGTGTTGGAAACTAGATGTAATTGATGGACAAGATAATGAGAGGATGGTCTATTTCACTCATCACTCCCTTTTTGGATCCCTAAAGAAAGAGACTTTTGGGGGGAAAATATGGAAGAACAGAGGCTAATGGAGCAAACTTCACCATCATGTCTGCCTCCATGCCCATTTCCTGGGACCCTTGGCCTTTGTCATCCTAATCCAAAGAGATGTCTAGACCAGATCTGGCCAGAGACAGGGACCCAGGTGATGTTGCCACCCCTAGTTCCAGTTCCACCTGAACTCCAAACACCACATGCGATGAAATGGATTGGACTTTAACAACAACAGCAATGATAGCTATAGTTCATCTCAACATTTCTTCTGTTACCCAACAGGATAGTTATTAATTACTATCTTTGATATCACCTAAGAGACTGTTAAACAGGTTTTTTCCTTCTAGTACTCTCTTCAGCTAAAGGGAAAGGGAATAAAAAAGTTGTTAAAATGAAAGCTTTACTTAATACTTTACTTTTCAAATGCTTTAATTTTTTTTCTTCCTTTCTGTATCTTTAATCTTTTAATGGTGTGTTTGCCATGTGTGGCAGGGGGCTGCAGAGGAAACCCTAATCAGCTCCTGCCACTCCAGCCCCAATCAGGGGAAATGGGATGGGGCTTGGCACTAGCTACTCCTGGCCTGGAAACTGGCCACACCTGCCAGCCTTGTTAACGGTCAAAAAGCTTGGGAGGAAGTGAGTAAGGAGGGGCGGAGACCACGATGTGAGAGTAGGCTCAGAAGGAGCCTGCTACCACTGAGGCCTGTGAAAGGCCAAACCTGTAAATAATCTGTAAATAGTTGGAGTTTGGTGGTGGGGACCAGACACAGGAATAAAGAGCAAGGGTGTTGCACCATCTTGGAGTGTTCCTGACTCATTGGGGAGTGGGCCCAGGGGACAGAACTCAGCAGGGGTGTGCTGAGCACCCCATTACACCATGGTATTAAGCAGGCTGAAGTCACTGTATACCAAACCGTGAACCTTGTTTAACACTGTTTAATGTTGGACTGTGATTAGGCTATGTTAACACATTTGGCCTTTAAGATCAATACAACAGGCCACATTCCCGGAGCTGTGTGCTGAGCTTGCCCCAGACCTCAGCACAGGGACACCAGAATGAGAGGTCCATTGACAGTGGAGAAGCAAGTGGCAATCACACTCTGGATGTCTGGAACATTGGATTGCTACCAGTCAGTGGGAAATTATTTTGGAGTTTGAAAATCCACAGTGGGAGCCATTAATTATCTACTGCTATGCAGGACTGCGACACTTGGCAACGTGCAGAACATAGTGGATGGGTTTGCAGCAATGGGGTCCTCCCCGAACTGTGGTGGGATGATAGATGTCAGACATATCCCTATTTTGGCGCCAGCCCACCTGGCCACAGAGTACGTTAACAGAAAGAGATACTTTTCTATGGTTATGCAAGCATTGGTGGATCACCAGGGACACTTCACTGATACCAATATAGGCTGGTCACAGAAAGTGCATGACACTTGCATCTTTAAGAACACAGGAGTGTTCAGAAAACTGCAAGCAGGGACATTCTTTCCTGAATGGTGGATTACCATTGGCAAGATTGATATGCATATGCCTCTCTTTTTCCTGCTGGGATTCATGGGCCTTTCATGGCTGGAGACAAATTTGAGTGTAGACACATGCACAAATAGATGAACACAAGATGAGTTACATCAACCTAACTTTGTAGAGTAGACCAGGCCTTAGATGGAACCCAGGACTGAGATGCAGGCAGGGGCAGAGTCATGGAGCATCTTCAAGGTGAGGAAAGGAGTTTACATTTCATGTAGAAAGATAAAGAGATCCAGTGAGAAATTCAAGGAGGTTGGATTATGTGGTCAGAGCAGTGAGAATAGAACATTAATTGTAATATGTTGGATTGTTTAAAAAAAAAAAGGAGAGGTAGGACTCAGGGTGGCCAGAGAGGAGAGGATTAATATACTCCAGGAGTGAGGGAACCATATTATGAACCATATTATGAAGGTATTAGCACTGGAGACAGAGAAGAAGGGCATACTTGAGAGGGAAAAGCAACAAAATGTGATGAGATCCTTGATGTGAAAAGGACAGGAAAGAGTTAAATTATGTTCAAAGCTGTAGGTTTGAGTGACTGAGAGGAAGGGAAGTTGTCAGCAGTGATGGAGAAAAGAGGAAGGAGAAGTAAGAGGAAAGTTGAGAAATTCAACTTTAGCCCTGTTAAGTTTGAGAAAGCAGCAAGACATGCAGGAGAAGCTATTGACAGACTGGAAGAGATGTAAACTTGTGCAGATGATAGAAATCAAGTAGTAGTTTTGAGAATAAGCAGCATAGAGGTAGCATACTACCCAGAGAACAGCAACAAAAGGGAGAGTGAGGAGGAGAGCATTGAAAGAGTGGTAACCTAGGTAGGAGAACCAAGGAAGGCTATGCCTATACTGGCTCACATCCTCTCTTACTGGACTGTGTACGTGCTTGCACATGTTCCCAATAGGCTTTGTCTACACTAGCAACTGCTAGATGTGCCACAACCCCCCTATTGTCTACATCTAAACCCCAGAAACAGATGTATGGAGGTGAGTAGAGCGTGAGTAAGCTAATACGCCTGGGGGACGTGGGTAAGTATATGCGCCAGGCTCTGACATGGTTCTGCACCCAGGCCAGTTTGCAGTTTGGACAGGGTAAGGAGTATTTACCAGGTCTTGAGTTTCAACAGTCCACTCTCCCCCACTCCCCCATTTGCCCCAGCACACTAAACCCTTTTCTGCTCAACACTTACCCCATCTATAAAGTCCTTATCCCCTGTGTTCACTGGTAGGAGTGAACTATGCCAACCACATCAAAACAGCTTTCCGCAGCCAGGGCCGACGAGATGGGTAGAAGCCGGTACAAATTACCATGGCCCAGCTGTCCAGAAGGGGGCCTGGCTTCCCCAGCTTTGTTGTCCCTGTTTAGCCGGTCCGCCCTTGGTGGGGACCGGGGGGGGGGGGGCAAAAAAAATTTTTCACCGGCTCTTGGCGGCCCTGCGCAGCTTTTATAGATTCATAGACTCTAGGACTGGAAGGGACCTCGAGAGGTCATCGAGTCCAGTCCCCTGCCCTCATGGCAGGACCAAATACTGTCTAGACCATCCCTGATAGACATTTATCTAACCTACTCTTAAATATCTCCAGAGATGGAGATTCCACAACCTCCCTAGGCAATTTATTCCAGCGTTTAACTACCCTGACAGTTAGGAACTTTTTCCTAATGTCCAACCTAAATCTCGCTTGCTACAGTTTAAGCCCATTGCTTCTTGTTCTATCATTAGAGGCTAAGGTGAACAAGTTTTCTCCCTCCTCCTGATGACACCCTTTTAGATACCTGAAAACTGCTATCATGTCCCCTCTCAGTCTTCTCTTTTCCAAACTAAATAAACCCAATTCTTTCAGCCTTCCTTCATAGGTCATGTTCTCAAGACCTTTAATCATTCTTGTTGCTCTTCTCTGGACCCTCTCCAATGTCTCCACATCTTTCTTGAAATGCGGTGCCTAGAACTAGACACAATACTCCAGCTGAGGGCTAACCAGCGCAGAGTAGAGCGGAAGAATGACTTCTCGTGTCTTGTTTACAACACGCCTGTTAATGCATCCCACAATCTCATTTGCTTTTTGTGCAACAGTATCACACTATTGACTCATATTTAGCTTGTGGTCCACTATGAGCCCTAGATCTCTTTCTGCCATACTCCTTCCTAGACAGTCTCTTCCCATTCTGTATGCGTGAAACTGATTGTTCCTTCCTAAGTGGAGCACTTTGCATTTGTCTTTATTGAACTTCATCCGGTTTACCTCCTTTGATTAGTACAGGTGGGTATGGATCTTGATCCAAGAGCAGCTGCTTCCCCCCCCCCCGACCACAGCTGATCAGTGTGTGGTCAGACTACGCTGTCCTCCACAACTCCTCCTTGTGCAGCAGAAACATACACCTGTACTGGGAAATTTCATGGAGGCTGGAGCAGGTGGGCAGTGAACAGCACTTGAGGCTTCAGTACAGGAGGGCAAAATATTCAAAAGATCTCTCCAGGAGGGCTCATCAAATATGCCCCTTCTACAATGATCTGGATTGGGCGCTATCAAACGCTCCCAGTACAGAGCTTGAAGTGGCTCATGACCCCCTCCTCAATTGTCAGGATGCTGATGAGGGCCAGAGCAGGACCATGGAAAATGCCCCCAGTTAACCCAAAAGACAAGGAGCATGTGATACTGGGCTATGGGTGCCACTGATGGCCCCTGAACGGCTGGGAAACCCCATCCTGTCAAATCCAGCTATTATTTCTAGAACTACTTCTGGAAACCATGCATGGGTAGATCACAGTGCTAAATACCTCGCAATGACATCTGCCTGTGCCTAGGGACACCTTTGTAATCTGTACAGCTGCTGAAAATGCACGAGGGAACACTGGCACGTGCTTGGGGGGCTACAAAGGTCATTAGCCATTTGTTCCTGTGACAATTCACACATTAAAGATAACTATCACAGGGCACCCTTATTAGTGTTGGGTTTGTGCTGTGGAGGGTAGTACCGAATTAAAAACAAATAAGGCTAATTGCTAAATTGACATAAGTTTTGTAAAAGCCTGAAAAAGTAATCTACACGCATGCTCCCTTTGAATGGTATTTTACCTCTAATTTAAATGTTAACATTTTACAATAAGGTGATGTGCTCAGCATGACTCAGAAAAATATAGTATAATTAAATAACAATGGATGAGTACATAAAGTGCTGTATTCACTGTCACTCAGGAAAATGTGATGTATTTTAATGTTCTGTGATGTGTGATTCCAGTAGAGCAGTGATACTCAGACTGAGGCTGGTAAGCTGCAAGTGGCTCTTTAATGTGCCTCCTGTGACTCTTTGCAGCACATGGTATTAAAACAGGGGGGTGGTGTTTACCTTGGCAGGGTGGCTCCCAAAGCAACTGGCATACCTTTCTGGCCACAGCTTCTAGGAAGGGGTGGGGACAAGGGGTCTCTGTGCACCGCTTCCACCGCTCCCATTGGCTGCAGTTTTCAGTCAATGGGAGCTGCAGAGTTGGCACTCAGGGTGGGGGCAATGTGCAGACACCTCCCCCACCCAGGGGCTGCAGGGACATGCAGGCCCCTTCCAGGAGTGGCATGGCATGATGGGAAGGAGGCAGTGCAGGGCAGGGAGCTGCCTTAGCCCTGCTGCTGGCACGTCTCTGTGCGCCACTTGGAGGGAGGGGAACAGCGGGTCTCCATGCACTGCGTGGGGTGGGGGCACCCCAGGGCACGCAGAGGCATGCCAGCAGCCGGCCACTTCCAGGAGCACCATGGGCCACCAGCCAGGGAATGCAGGCAGCCTGCCAGCCTGGGCCCTGCTGCACCTCCAGCTAGGACTCGGGCAGGTTGTCAGATGAGATTTTTCCTGCAATTTGGGGGGCCTCTCATTGGGGGCCCCACCGCACCGTCTCTGATCCAAAGATCCCAGTCCGAAGGGAGGTCCCCTGTCACTGTGCCAGGCCCTGTACAAACACCTCGCCTCTAGGCTCTTCCCCGCAGAACTAAATGTACTTCGATACAAAGCAGGAGGGACAGGCGGCAGTGACGTTAGGAAGATCACAGCCCGCAGGGCACAGTTTGTTGCGTCCCAGTGCAATCTGCCCCCCGGGCAAGGCGCTCATGGCCAGCCTTGGGTGGGCGGGATCGCACCTGAGGGATGTCCCGGCCGGGGGGCCTGTGGACGGGAAAGGTGCTAGCCCGCAGCCCGCGGGAGCGTCGTCACGGCTCCAGCCCCCTGCCCAGGCGGGCCATGGGCTGCAGCGGACCCAGTCCACAGGCCAATAACGGTCCCACGGGCCGCAGCCGCGCGTAGGAGGAGCCCGGAACCCGGGGCGGGCACGGCTCGCCAAGGGGCCGGGCTTTGGGGGCCGGGGCGGGGCTGGCACTGGAGGGGCGGGGCAGCCGTTAAGAAGCGCCGGTCCCCACCCGCGCCTGCTCTGCCCGCTGCATCGCCGCTTGCTAGCACCATGGCCCTGTCCAGCGACCCCGCCTTCAGGAAGCTCGCCGAGTGGTACAAGGCGAACGCCGCCAAGCTCGTCCTGAGGCAACTCTTCGAGGCCGACAAGGGCCGCTTCGAGACATTCAGGTGAGCCCGCGGGCGCGCCTAGCGGCACCACCCCGCCTCCGGCCCAGTCCCCTCCCAGGGCAGCGGGCTGGGGCTGCTGCAGGGTCCTTCCCAGCCCCCGCTCCCAGCGCTGCAGGCGGCGCTGCCTGGGCCGGGCCCGCTCGCTCAGGCCCGCGGGGAGGCTTTGCGGGAGCCCTTTCCCGGGCCCTGCCACCTGCCCGAGCAGGGCCGCAAGGGAGCGAAAGCCGCCCCGGGGCGCTGTCTCCTCGCCGGCTGACCCGCGTTGGCGCCAAGCCCGCTCCCCTGGTGCCCGCTCACCCGGGAGTCTCCCCCGAGCGGGTGGTGCTCTCTGGGCACTGCTGCCGCGGAGCCCCTGCCCGCCTGCCCTTGACTCATCCTTGCGGCACGGTACGTGCTGGGAAGCACGGCGCGGGCTGCGGCGGGGAGAGTGGCATTGTGGGTCCGCCGGGTCTCGGCCTCTCGCATCAGCCTGCTTAGTCATGGGGAGCCCCGGGACAAGAGGACGCTGAACTCTTTCCCCCCCCCCCCTCACCCGAGCCAGCAGGGTGCCCCGGCTGTCCCTGAGCAGAGCCGAGCACTGCCCCCAGCGCCTCTGCTCCCCACAGTTACTCAAAGCACATGGTAACAGCGAGACGGGATTGTGATACAGGAAGGGGAAGCACAAAGTTAGGCACAGACCGTGTTTAACGCTGCTCAGCCTCTATCGAATGGAGCCAAGATTACCCCTGCCTAGCAGGAGTGATTAGACTTGATTAACGTCCACATGTGCTAAATACTGATTATTGGGCTTCTTCAGATGGCTGTAGATCATGGTGTAGCTATAGATACCCTAAGCTTTTGCTTTCTGGTGTACAGATAATTTCCTGTTGGGCATCACTTGGGTGGGAGATTGATGCAACTGTTGGCATCATCTTGAAAAGGGGCTTCAGACTTTATGAACTATCTAAGCATTTTAAAGAGTACGTTGAAGACCAAGATGTGTATTTCTCTACATTAGTGTCTAAGCTTTCTTGTATGCCTACTTCCTCTATGCTGATGAAAGAAGAGACTTAAATCCTCATTTTTGTGTAATGCTTGTCCTATGACCCTGGTAACTGTGCCACCTTGTACTTTAAAATCTGTAAGTTTTAAAAACAAATTCCAGTTTCTTTGTTGCAGAGAAATCAAATTCTGGCTTACAAGGTTTCCCTGTCTCTAATACAGCATTTGGGACTGAATTTGATAGCATCTCTTTTTTTGTTAAGAAGAGAGCAGGGATATCTAGAGGTGTGACTAATTAAGATAAAGTTGAAATGAGATGTACATCCTTTTAAAGACTAGAACCCCTATTATTTCACTCTTACTTTGCATGCCTAATATTGACAGACATTCTATGTTATCCTGTTTGTTACATTCATCAATGGATTATACTCCTCCTTTGCTACACCTCTGCCTGAGGAAAAGTCACATTTGCCAGTTAGTTGGAGGCAAGCGTGAACACTTCCCACAATGTCACATGAATTTGAACTCTTCAACAAAAACTGCATAGGTCTCTTGACAAATGCTGAGAGCAGTTAATCCATCACCTGGATCATAGTTGACTGTTCCTTGAAATTCAATCTCTAGTTCTGGCACAGTGACAGAAGAAGCAGATTTCAGAAGCATGGGTTGTCCACTAAGAATACCTGACCACCAGCTGTGGAGAGTTCAGCACCAAAACTGCTGGCAGCAGAGTAACCCCAGCAAATCATAAATACACAGAGATCACAGACTAAGGCAAGCTTTTCTGAAGTAAATAACCAGGGCAGCATATGCTGTGCTGGCACGTGCTCATAACAGCTTGCCCCACTCAGGAAAGACCACTACATTCTGCACCAGCTGAAGTTTGAGTGCTTCTCAAAGATCACCCTGGGTAGAATGCATTGCAGTAATACAGCTTGGCAATTACAAAGACTTAAATGACTGTTGTAAGGTCTACGTCAGAAAGGAACAGAGAACCTCCAGGCTAACTAATAGCATGAGTGTTGGGGGAAGAAAGCATTACATGTCACCTGGGGAATTTGAGCAGTGATGGATTCAAGGTTGCAATAGCTTCTTAATATTTAACACTGTAGGGGGGAGACCAGTATTCTATATGGTACCACGGTAATGTCTTTACACAAAACTGTTACATCACTTAAGTGTGGATGTGGCTTACGTGACAAGTCCATTGTTTTCACATGGGTAGCACCATCTAATAGATGCCGCATTGCAGAATGTGCACTGTAGCAGAACACTGTTGATCTATGGTTTGTTTGTTTTTAATTTTCTTCTTAAGAAGAGTATGTGACTCTAAGTAAGAGTTTAAAATAAAATGTACATTGTACCCCTTCATACTCCAGATGAGGTCTGGGTAGTAGTTAGATTTGTCGTGGTAGCCCACAGCAGCTACAATGATCAGATCCTCTCTTATAGAAGATAAGTTGGTAAGTTCCTCTTCGTCTGCCTGGACATAGGGAGCCCAAGTTTAAAAAAATACGAAGTTAAGGTAAAATCATTTACCATACTTTGAATAGAATATAGTCTCTGTTGCTAACTTCCTTGTGCTTAATTGTAGTCTGGGATTGTTCTTAGAATTCCTCTGAATTATGAAAAAGCTATTAATATACTAAAGGCATGATATTTCATTAGTAAAGTAGCAAAGAATCCTGTGGCACCTTATAGACTAACAGACGTTTTGGAGCATGAGCTTTCGTGGGTGAATACCCACTTCCTCACATGCATCTGAGGAAGTGGGTATTCACCCACGAAAGCTCATGCTCCAAAACGTCTGTTAGTCTATAAGGTGCCACAGGATTCTTTGCTGCTTTTACAGATCCAGACTAACACGGCTACCCTCTGATACTTGACATTAGTAAAGTAGGTTCAAACTTCGGGTGCATTAAGGGATTTAGTATCAATTTAAAAATGTGACAAACATAACGTATATAAAATGTAGCTTCTTAAAGAGCCTGTCTCAACAGGTTTTCTACTGCTTTAGCTCAATCTGTTTAGAACTGTACAACCCCTAATATGGATGTAGTTAAATGATTAAAAGGTGCCTATACAAGTATAGCAAGCTTTATCAGTATAAAGGTGTTTGTAGCAAGCTATATTGGTATAAGCACCTTTATACCAGTATAACTGCAGCCACAGTAGGGGGGTTGTATATCTAAAAGTGTAGAGAAACTAGCCAGAGACTCCAGTTGGTAGGAGCAGCTGTAGCAGCAGCCAAAGCAGGGACCTTTCAGACATGCAGAGAACTTTCTACAGTTTTGACTGGACTTTCTCTGCCCTGTGCTGACTGGCTGCTTTTTCGACCCTTCTCCCTCACAGTTGTCATCTCAGCTTCACCCACACCTGCCTCTTTCTTTGTTCTCCCCTTGCTTGTCTTCCTCTCCCCACTTCCCTTCAATGTTTCCTCTCCCTTCACTTTTCTTTCCATTTAGTTGATTCACTCCAACTTACTTCCCCCACCAAAAAAAAGTGTGAAACTAAAGACACTTGCTACCATCAAATTGTTCACTCTGCTTGTGTGTTATACCCATTTCCCCCACTCTGCCTTGTCAATTTAGATTGTAAGCTCTTTGAGGCAGGATCTGTCTATTACTGTGTTTATGCAGTGCCTAGCAAATGGGGCCCCATTCTTTGCTGGCCCTTAGAACAGATATAGATGTTAATTTTAGTGCCAAAGTAACACCTAATCAAAATAGTTATCAGTAAAAAACCAAACTGTGGTGACCAGGCCCAAGAGTAAAAGCATACTTAACCTGAGGAAACTGGAAACCTAGACCCAGCGTTAGAAAAACATAAGGTGTGGTAGAACAGGCAGAACACACTGGTATGCTGTATTTGAAGTGGGGGAAAAAGAATTGTAGTAGTCTTACTATTTGCTTTTCTGATGCCTGTCTGTTGTTCTCTTTGATGGTACCCTAAACCTTTTTGCCAAAATATATTCCTTTCCTCATTCAAATCTGTACAGTAATCTTAGAGAAGGAAACAAAAAATACTAAATTAGTGGATCCAGATATACATGCTTGACAGAGTTACTGCTGTTACAATAATAACCCTAGTTCTTCATCTCCCCATCTTGCTCCACCCTCCCTATTTGTGGCCCCTGCTGGTTGTGCCACATCAGACTTATTTGGGCTAGGGGCTATTGCTCTTGTTAGATTCCTAGCACAGCTGCGTACTCCAAAATAGTGTGTAAATTGTGTTCAGACACTGGGGAAAGAGAGCTTGCTGCAGAAAGACAAGATAATGGTGAACTCAGGATCAGAATCCACATTGAGGTGTTGAGTACCTGCAGCTTCCATTGACTTCAGTGGGACTTGTGGGTGCACAGCAGCTGGAGCAAAAGGAAAAATAGTATAGCCTAGGGGCGCAAGATTCCTTGGGCAGACTGTTTTCTAGTGTTGAAATGAGCTATAGGAAACCATTTTGAATTTCCCCATCACAGGGGAGGTGTGCTGTGAAAGTAGTCCTCAGTGCATAGAAAATGAGGATGTATAAGACTGGAGGATTCTGTTACTTTGAGGGGTATGGAATAATTAGAACTTCCTACTATAGCGAGGGGCTAATAAAGTAGTCCCATCTTCCAAGAAGACTCAAATGCATGGCAATACATGATTTGTCTTGATGCTACTTCTAATAAAAACATCTTCATGTTGCAGCCTTCAACAGATATAAGGCTAAAAATGCTGATCTGAGATTTAGACTATATTCTTCAAACAAGGATTAGTTAATTTGGGGAGCTCCATTGGGACAGTGAGGATTAGATTACACAACTCACAAATGAAATTAATAGTGAATGGATCAGAGTGCGTTTTTTTTTTTATACTTGGCATTGTAATAGTTGTTTTTTTAGCATGCTTGCTTTTGTCACACTTTGATGCTGGGATGAATATGAATACTTGATTGCTTTCATCTTGTTGCACCTATTGACATTTATGCCAGTCATTTCAATATGATTGTCTCTATCACGGTTTAATAGATTTCATCCTATTTAAACTCTTAAAGTAGAAAATGGACACTATAGTTTAACTTGCTGGAAAATTATAGTCAAATTAAAAAACATAGTTTACCATCTAGTAAATCCTCTTATGAAACTTGTTGGGCAAAACTGTCCCTTGGGCTATTCTTACTAGCTTTTTGTAGATACGGGGTTCAAATTATTTGGGTAGTCTCTCATTACTTTCATGCTTAAACCAATAGCTCTGTAAGAACTTGCAGTTTAACAAACCATCTTTGTTGGCAGTGTGACTCTGAATACTGATCATGGGGATATCTTGGTGGATTATTCGAAGAACCTTGTTACAGAAGAGATCATGAAGATGCTGATAGAACTGGTAATTCCTTACGTTCACCCTGATCTAATAAAAGGTGAAAACAAGTTGTAGAAAAATGAGCTAAATCCTTCCTGACACAGTTGGTTCTAGCACAGGACATGAAGATCCAGATCATTCAGGGTATTAGGAAACTGAAGTTTTTTCCCACCTTCACAAGGATTTGGTAGATATCAGCCCATGAAGCCCTAGGATGGTCCGCAGGTATGTTCACAACTTTGCTTCCTGGCCTCAAGGCAGCGTGATTTTGTCAGGAGCTATTCTAACAAAGCCTTCTCACTGGCCATGAGCCCCACCTAAGGAGGGGTTTGGCTGTGCAGCAGAGCAACCAGCATTAAGGTCTGCCTTAATACAAGATGGGACTCCTCATGGAATTGAGAATGGGAAGATTATGCCATGAGAGATGGCTGTTGTCCGCTCCCTAGCTGCAGAGCACTGGCAGAGGGCTATTCTATTCCCCCACTAGATTGTAAATCTGAGAGCTAGCTCAAAGCACCACCACAGCCTTGTCTACATGCTGGCATTAACCATATAATAATTAGTCCATTCTGATGTAACGAAATATCTGTTTGTGGAGCCAAAAATGTTTCTCTTGTCAATCAGTTGCTTTTAAAGATCAGTGCAGGTCTCCAACAATAAACTTTTTTTATTTTTTATTTATTTATTTATTTATTTTTCATTATAAAAATAGGAACCAAACTAAATTAGTACAAGTGTCAAGTCCTTAACAGAATTACATCTGCAATTTAAAAGTGATTCATGAAACGTCTTTTGTTGCTTAAATAGTCATCTGAAAGCTTCGGGACTGTCATTTCTGAAAAGATTTGCACAGATAATCTCAGTTCAGTGTGATGTCCAGATTTACCATCCTTCCTGGATAGTTAGTTAGATGAAAGACCAAGGCAGTCTTGTATCTGTGATGCATCGTATTTGGAAGTACTAGTAGAAATTTGGGCCAGCAGTAAAAAATTACTCTCAATCAATTTTCTATTTTTATTAAAATAAATAAGCTATTGACTGGTGTATTGCTGATGTTGACAAGATGAAACTGAGTAATTTAAAAAAGTTGATTGTCTTGTCAGTTTCACCTATACCACTCTCTCCTCGGTGATTAGAGAGTGTTCTTTCAATCTCCTTTAAAATAGGAGAATGAACCCTTACAGCTGTAAACTGCTGGCAGCCAATATAACTTTTGTTGTTGTAGCCACTTTATTTTATGGAAGAAATTCTTGCCTTTCTGATGCAGTTGGGCCTATCTGGGAGGGGCTAGTTACTTCTGTCCTTAAGTGAATGATATATTTTTACCCTTCTCAGGCAAAGTCAAGAGGTGTTGAAAATGCTAGGGAGCAAATGTTCACTGGAGAGAAGATCAACTTCACTGAGGTAAGGTTATTTCTGTCTCTGGCTATGTCACCTCGGTCAGTAGCTCTCAACCTTTCCAGACTACTGTACCCCTTTCAGGAGTCTGATTTGTCTAGCGTACCCCCAAGTTACTTCATTTATACTACTTGCTTACAAAATCAGACACAAAAATACACAAGTGTCACAGCACACTAGTACTGAAAAATTGTTTACTTCCTCATATTTACCATATAACTATAAAATAAATCAATTGGAATATAAATATTGTACTTGCATTTCAGTGTATATAGGGCAGTATAAACAGGTCATTGTATGAAATTTTAGTTTGCACTGACTGCACTGGTGGTTTTTAAATAGCATCTTGTAAAACTAGGCAAATATGTAGATGAGTTGATGTACCTGCTGGAAGAGCTCTGTGTACTCCCAGGGGTACACATCCCCTGGTTGAGAACCACTGACCTAGGTTATGCATATTTATACTGGAGGAGCGTGGGGCTGGAAATTGCTACCACATGGCTACTTGTGGTGCACTGAACTATTAAATGAGGTGGTAGTATTTATTTCTTTGCTCATGTACATCACCGTGCACACACAGGCTCTGGGGAGAAGACAAAAACAAGCAGTGATATCAATGGCAACTGAGGTGGGGTGGAAAGCTTGAGACCAACTTTACAATTTACTGGGCCCCAAGCTGCTGGAAGTGGAGGAAACTGGGCCAGAAGTTGTTTCCCACACTGGCCTGGTTCTGAAGGCATCCTGCTGGAGAGGGGAGGTGGGACCAACTGATGAATTACAGAGCTCATGTTTAATATGGGACAGGGTATTAGATCCCAGGGGCCACTTCCTTTGCTTCTGCTTAAGACCAGTCATGGTGAAGCTTAGCAAATGACACAAGAAGTTCTAGTAAGAACTATGTAAGAACTTCTGCTTTGTGCTGTTGAGGAGTCTTATCAGTTACAGTTATAAACCCAGTTTTTTGAAAACTAGCCACTTATTGCATCAAGAGAACGGATACCTTCCCTTTTTTTACTAGATGTGAAAGTGATCACGGTATCCAGAGTCTCCCTTATTAGAACACATTGCTCAAAGTTGGTGATGTGTGTTGCATAGGACTTTAGTTAGGCTGGGTAAAACAAATTAAGTAGCTGCTCATCTTTTTTTTTTTAAATTGAGAATGGAAGACAATGTAGCTCAGCCAAGCGAGTTGTCTTCTATATTAAAGATCCTTTCACATTATCGAGTTTTTCTGATTAAAGTTATTTGCTTGTTTTTATTGACTATATGAACTTGCAGAGACACTGTTAAACCCTTTGTTTTGAAGAGCTCAGCAGTTGTATTATGTTTTGCTTGTGAGTATTGGGTGTTTGTAGATGTGTTTTGACATGTTCAGATAAAACAGCATTGGAAAGGCAGTTTCCCTTCCTCTTTTATCTTAATCCCTTACACTTAAAGACAAAAGTAAAATAAAACCTTAGCTGGAGATAAAATTGTTGCCTGCCTTTTTTTTTTTTTTTAAGGCAAGCAGTTAAAACTTCAGCGGCTAGAATGACTACAGACCATTGTAAAACCTAACTGTTCTTCAGAAAGCTGAAGTCTGTGTTTGGACCCAGAAATAGGAATTTAGCCAGTTTGTGCAGACCTCAAATTTCAACTGTGTGAAAACCGGGTCTTTTGTGCCAATCAAACCTCTTCATTTAATTCTGACCAGTAATCCAGAAACAATGCTTGGAAGAGTTCACTGGTCCAGGTTCAGAATGAAATTACTATTTTTCTCCAGTTTCAAAGTCAGTGCAGTCATGGTGATTGTTCATCCCTCCCGTGTGCAGTCACCCAACCTCAGGTGGGAGCACCCTGCTTTCTAAGATTATCTTGGATGAGCAGGGCACAGCTCTGCCCCATTCAGCTCTTTATTTTTATTAACTGTATGGGGACTAGTGTGAAGGCTGGATGTTGAGGTTCTACCTCCATTGGTGGCTCAATCTGGCCTGTGGCTTATCTCAAGATAGCCCATTTTTGACTACTCCTTATGAGGCTGCTCTCTTTCCCCTGCCTTGGAACAATATACCAATCAAGATAACTGTTCACCAGAGAACTCTATCCTAAACTAATATTCTTTTAAAGGAGTGGGCTTTGTTCCCTGCTTGGCCTCTAATACTTCAAGGGCTGCTATGGTAAGAGGTAGTACTACAAAACAATCGCCTCTGGTGGCTCTAAGAGTCCAGGAACCCTTGCATTTATGAGATTCCTAGCTCTCCATTGCAGTTAGCAGAACTACATCAGAAGGTTGACCTATAATCAGATCTGTGTTTAATTTAAACTCTATCTGGCCAAGCAGAACATCATGTCAAATTTTTTTAAAATCAGAAGTGTCCTGATTACTAAAAAGGGATACCATCAAACAAAAATATTTAACATGTCCAAAGCAATAAAGATTCAGAATTAACTTGTACTCTAATTTAGAGAACGTTCTAAATCTAAACAAGCTGTTGACCACATTTAGGGTTGATCTATATTTTGATGCTGGAGGCATTGGCTGCCTGGTGTGCATGTATGCAAAAGTCCTATTTAGTGCATCCATGCATAGCAATGCCAGGAGTACATCCCAGACGAGTTACAACTTTTATGGTAAGCTACTGTTTAATGGTCACTGCCGCAGTAATAAATCTCTTCAAATGCAGTGTTTGAAAAGTTTTAAGATAAACATTTAAGTAGAAATCTGTCCAAGTACTAATATATTTGATTTCATGGTGAAGAGTGACCAGGACCATCCTTCATCCCCAATTTAAAAACAGGTTGCATCTCCATAACTGTATAGCTCAGGAAGCTCCTGAGTCTTCTGACCCAGCAGCCACCAAAGCTCTCTTAGTTTGGATTGAGTACTGTAATGTAACCCATAAACTTTGGCAGTTGTATCTTCCTTGTTGGCTTTACCTCACAATGCTCTTTTCGTTGTAGCAAAGGACAGAGTGTGATGGGCCAGGTGAATTATTCAACTGTAAATCCTCCATCCTAGATTACAGCAGCAACAAACTCATCACTGAAGATGGTGAAGACTTGAATTCTGGCCTCTAATATAAGCAGGGGTGTGGTGCGTCTGAGATTAGAATTTGGCACTACCCTAGAATTCTAGCATAGCACACAAGTATTTGGGGGCCCTTCACTGATAGCAGTGGAATAGAAGAACATGCTTATCACATTTCCCTGTCATGTGGCTGCTACTTGTATATGCTTATTTATCTTTTCCTGCTGCAGTCATTGAGAAACTGCAAAAGTACACACAAAACTATCTTCAGTCCTGAAGACGATAATTTCTGCTAAACTCATTACAATTCATACTTCTGCAGTAAGCCTAAATGTATTAAAACTACTTATCAAAAGATCAAGCTTTAACTACAATTTCAAATTCATTACCTCTCACAACAATCTATTAATGTTTGCCTAATATGCATACTACATACTTTAATTTAATTTTCTAGAAATGTCTTTTGGACCGTTTTCCACCAACTCTGTCAAATCTGATCAGGTGCTTAGATACCACAGTGAGCATATTAGAAATAGTGAGAGAGATTCAGGCTGCTGGTCGTAGAAGACTTTCAAGTTAATAGTCTGAGAGATCCTTAGATAGGCAGGCTTCAAAGCCTTTAATGCTATACTGCTGACTTCTGGGTGCTGTTTTGTGTATCTACACTGCCACACTGCCGCCATTAATATTTTATAGTGTTTGTGTACCATGACTACTTGTTTCAGAATCGAGCTGTGCTTCATATTGCCCTGAGGAATCGCTCCAATGTTCCAATATTAGTGGATGGCAAAGATGTAGTCCCAGAAGTTAACAAGGTGTTGGACAAGATGAAGCACTTCTGTCAGGTATAAAGTCCTTAGTTAATTGATTTGACCTGTGTACTTGGCATAACTGTGTTCTGTTGCACTTATAATATGGACTACTACAGTACCTAACTAGTCAGAATGAGGGATAGTAGTAGCTGCATGAACAAAAACAGATCCATATATGTACCAGTCTTCCAAGAATGGTTACTTTTTTTTCTCAACAAGACTTGCTAGAAAAACTCTTTACTGAGTTTAAATGCAAACTTTTTTGTTTTGTTTAAAGTAATATGTTACCCTCCTCTTCATAACTTGAGTTCCAATAATATAAATATTGGGCACAAATGGCAGTGAGGCACCAAACACCTAATGACTTTTCCCTCCCCTTACTAATTAATCACTTGGTTGTATCTCATTTACTGTAGAAATCTTTGTCTGGAAAGAACTTCTCCCTTAAAGTCATTATTTACCTATGTGAGTGCAGTCAGGAGGCTCCCAGCTCACTTGGCAGGTGCTCCAACAATTCTGCAGTGTATTGTAGAAGAGGAGGTGTCTTGGACTTTTTCTATGGTCTCTTCTAATCATGTAGCCTTTTTTTTTTTTTTTTTTTTTTGAGCATCTCAAGGTCTTGCATAAGGTATATGTAAGAGTCAACTCTGTTTGCAACTTAACAGTGTGAGAATTCTTTGGTCTGCCCCCGGCTAATCTAAACCTTGCACCTTCTGCTTTCAAATCATAAATGACTATTGTCTTTCGTTTAGTACAGCACAATCTTCAAAATGTAGATGTCTGTCAAACTAGTTCTAGTTTACAGTGACAATCTTTGATTAAGAACAAACTAGATATTAGCTTAAGATTTGGATGAATTTCATATGCCTGAAGGCCAAACTCAGATGTTTGATAAGGGCTGATCAATATTCACGGTTCTGTGTATCTTAAACCTGCCAATACATAACAAATATGTCAGTGAGGTACAGGGATGATAATGGGGTAAATCTTTGCTTATGAGGCTGTCAGTTGTAAATCCTGCCCGGATGGTAATGACCAAAAGTTACCCTTGCCGGATGATTGCTGGGTAGCCTATGTGAAATGAGTTTGGAGTAGATCCAGTTCTCAGTGGAGAAGTGCCCAAACCAAAATAACTGACACTAATTGGCATCTTTTGTTGGCAGCCTCAGCCCACAGTTAAGAATGGAATGGGCTGTAGAAGCTCAACAGTCTCTCTTGTCCCTTAGTTCTCCCTCCTGGTCAGGATTAAAAGATCCTGGTGGTATAGTGTGGGGAAGCTTCTACTGCTGTTTGCCATACCTGTTTTGCAGATAAGGACTTTGCATGCAGACCAGGACCCCTGTCTGAGTTACCAAAATAATCATGTTTAAACATCATTCCAATCTTCCCTGTGCTGGTGGAAACTAAAAGATGCTTGATCTAGCCTTATCTATTAAGGCTAAAAATATAGTTCCTTAACATGATTTTAAAAGGCTGAGAAGAGTGTGTGTGTACACCCTGGAGCTTAGATTGTTATAAATAACTGTGTACGTCTACAAGCTTTCTTCAGTAAAGAATCATTATATCTTAACAAAGCATGTCTGGGGAAAAGTATTAGAATAATTGGAGCTCAGATGATTAATCTGATTGCAGAAAAGAAATAGCTTTAGAATTGGGTAACATTTTCAGCTCTTCTAGGTAGTGGATGATCATGTTTGCAAGCTTCTCTCTGTGCAATGAGGTGGGATTAATGCACAGATGGTTGATGATAGGCAAATACAGGTTGGTATTTTGGTATTATACCAGTTTGACAGTTTTTTTTCCTTTTCTTTTTTTTTTAATAAAAACTTCCAGTAGCTGGCAGACCAACAAGAGTGGGGCTGAAGCACAGAAATGATTCTCTTAATCCAGGACCTGTGTACAGTGGAAAACCTTTTAATACTTTGTTTAAACATAGATCTTCTATACCCTTGACTCTTTCTAGAACAAGTGTTCTATTATATCTAGCAAAACCTACTAATTTTAATTAGAGGCCCAATGCAGAACTTCAGATCCATGCACCTCTGAATTTAAGTTCAATTGCAAACCAGAATTTAATAGCTCAGACTCACCTCTTGATATTATATAGGTTTTTTTTGTTTTGTTTTAAATTTGGGTTGCTCCTTTGTTTCTCCTCTTTAACTTTCATATTTATTGTAATTGCCATGATGGAACACAGAGGAAGGGTTACCATGGTCTTGTATACTGTTCTTGTAAACTTAGCCACTGGTATTAGTATGCAGTACTTTGGCTGTGGTATGAGGAAATCACTGGCCTATATGAAGCTTTAACATTAGTCACTGGCCTACAGTAAGGGCCCTACTAGTCTTAAGAAAAATGTGCAGCTCCAGTTGGAGTTGAGTGAGGGGAGTATGTGCATATGTAAAGGCTGACCTTTGCCCTTTATAAGTCAGTATATTTGTGTCCACAATGATCAAGTCTTTTTAATAAAAACTCTCTAAATCCTTTTTTGTTGTCTTATGAATTTACTTTTTAGCTGTGCATTTGGTCCTTTAGTATTTGTTTGTTTAAAAGAAGAAACCTTTTGGGAGATTCTCTCAGGAGTATTTGAGAACCTACTCTTTATGTAAATGACAGTCTTGATGTTGTAGTCATTGTAACTTGAAATCTGTGTATGTTCATTGGTGTATTTAAACTGCAGAAAGTTCGTAGTGGAGAATGGAAAGGCTACACTGGAAAGGCAATTACCGATGTGGTCAATATTGGGATTGGTGGCTCAGACTTGGTAAGCTCTCAAGTACTGACTTATGCATAACTTTGTGAGGGAGGTGGGGTTGGTGTGCACACGTACAGCGAAGCTGTTGCAACTTAGCTGTTACAACCTAACTATATTGATGCTTTCCAGGGTCCCGTTATGGTGACTGAAGCCCTGAAACCATATTCCAAGGGAGGCCCTCGTGTCTGGTTTGTATCCAACATTGATGGTACTCATATAGCCAAAACCGTGGCAGAGCTTAACCCTGAGACAACACTCTTCGTCATTGCATCTAAGGTATAGCAAATATTAACACTAGCGGGTGACTTTATCAACTTGTAAATGGTCAAAATGGAGATCACTCAATATATAAAAATTGCAGCACGGGTGGTGATGCTTGGACTTTAGGAAAAACTTCCTAACTGTCATGGTAGTTAAATACTGGAATAAATTCCTATAGAGGTTGTGGAATCTGTAATTGGAGGTTCAGAGCAGGTTAGACTGGCACCTGTCAGGGATGGTCTAGATAATACTTAGTCCTGCCTTGAGTGCAGGGAACTGAATTAGAAGACCTCTTGAGGTCCCTTCCAGTCCTACAATTCTAGGAAAATATTAACTTCTCCAGATGTTTGAATGAATGTGGTGTCGTGTTTTTTGTGTCCAAAACCAATACTTCGTTGAGCCATAACCAAAAAGTCATGTCTTTGTGTGTTCATATCCCGTAGATGGAATTTGTGATGTCATGTGGCTAATTCTTTAAAATTCAAGATCAGGTTTAGCATTTTCCCCATATTTCTGATGCATTTTTCCTATTTGTTAGAAACTAGTTTTACTCCTTAATTGTATGTACACTAGATCCTTCAAAGTACAGTATACTAGTGAGATCTTACTTAAGTAGCCTTCTGTAACATTTGTCACAGTAGATGTTCTATATTACTTTTTTGTATTGTGATAGTCTCTCAGAACCAGACTGCTGTGCTAAGCTCTGTACAAACACAAAATGAAGACGTCTGTGTCCCAAAGAACTCAATGTTAAATTTCTTAATCACAGTAAACATTGTAGAAGCTACAAATTGCCAGCATACTATTTTGTCAATTTCTAAGCATTCTGTACAATTTCAGTTTTACATTTTAATATAAACTTACTATAATTGCATTTCTAGAATGGTGCTTGAGAATGGTTTGCCTTAATTCAGGAACATCATGGCTGGGAAGGTCTTGTCTTTATTTTGTGTGTTGTTCCTCTTTGAGGAATAATAACTAAAACATATACTGGCTTCTGTCTTGCCCGAGGAAGTTAATGGAGACAAAAACTTCATAGTTGTATGACTGAGGTGCCTTCATTTCTAGAACACAGCAGAACCCCATTGGTTTTAAAGGCACAATCCCTAACAAATTCCCATGTGTAATGCTGACTTTGCTTTGCTTGTATTGCTCATTATCTCATTTTGGCAGAAACATAGACGAGCAACTAATGTATGAAGTAAGAAGGAAACTTCAAAACAATGCTAGTGGTCATTTTGTGAGTAATTGAGTTCAATCATCACAGTTCAAAGGCTCAAAATGTTGCCAGATTGAAAGAGTAACAGTTCAGTTTATTTGCCAGATTGTAGTTAGATAACTGGATATATTTGGAAGGGCATGAATGGTATTTTTTTATTTTCTTAATAAATGTGTCTTCTATAACAAAATTAATTTTGGAGATGAATCGGAGTAAACTGAATGTAATGTTCATCCTTACAGCTATGTTGTGATGGTTGAGTAAATCATAATGGCTGAAGCTGATCCTAGAAGAATTGCATGACTGACCTTGTTTGCACACTTCATAAAGTAGGAACATGTTTTCTTAATCAACAAAATGAAGTTGTGGCAAGAGTCTTAGCAGAAACAAAGTAGAATAGAATGTCCCAAATGTGAGAAATGGGAATGAAAACAAATAGCGCTAACACTCTAACTACATGGTTTTCCCAATTTAAGTTTGCAGTTAGAAGTCAACACTAATCTTAGAGTGGAAATTATAGTCCAAACAGTTCATGCTCTCCTTCAAATATCAATTATATGAGCTAAAACTATGTACCTGCCAAAAAAAAAATCCTTAATATTCTGTGTCCTCCGGCCAATGTTAATGTGAAATTTGGTATACACCTAGAAATACTAATATCTGAACATCTGTCTGTGCATGCACAGTTGGTGCACCCTTCCTTGAAATCAAGCTGCTGCTGTCTGTTATATAAATTTAGGGTTACTCTGCTCTGACTAGCTGGAACAACTTTATATTTTGGTAACCTAACCTTGTCTTGCATTCCTTAAATACCATACAGACTTCATGTACTTTCTGTGAATGTAACTGTATTAAAAGATCTCTTTTCTGCTGTGCAGACTTTCACCACCCAAGAAACTATTACCAATGCAGAAACGGCCAGAGAGTGGCTTCTTCTTTCTGCTAATGATGTAAGTGTAATATGCTTAAATTACATAACTGAATACATAACAGTGCTTCCCCATATCTGTTCTAAGCAAGGTCTGGAGCAGAGCCAATAGCTGTCCAAAAACATACTATAAACATTAGCAAATGTTGGATCTGTCACATTCAACTAAATTCCATTACTACTACAGTTACTGGTTGCATGTCTAATCTTAATCAGTGATGAAGCCATTTAGGTGTTAAGAAAAATGTTTGAGTTGCACCTAAAATCCTTTGTATAAAAGTACTTGAATAGATTGTAGCCTGTATCTCAGAACCACCTTGTATTATGGTACAACTGTCAGACTTCTGTGAGGTGGAAGAAACTTGAGGAGATGCTAGCCCGCATGGAATGGCCTGCCAGTACTTGGCAAAACTTTCAAAGCTACACGCAGTTAGTTGAAGCAATAGATGGAGGCTGCTGCAACAGATGTCCAAATTGTGACTAAAGGTCTTCAGGTCATACTCTGGCACCTCGCTCCTTCCCTCACCCTCCTATCGCTCGTACTTTGAAATGCAAGTCTTAGCTTTAACTAAAGAAGCAATCTCTAACCCACTCGTGCTAGGGTGACTATATTTACTTTTTAAGATCAGGATTTGAGAGCGTTTCTCCTGTAAACTATTCATATAACATCTCCCTTAGTCCAGAAATACTGAAATACTTAGAGATTCAAGTTGGATTTCAAGCCTGTCACTTGTGGTTGATCCATTAAAGAACCAAGGATTTCTGGCCTCCACTGACCTTTTGATGATGGCTGGGAGTATCTTTGTAACATAATATCAAACTCAGGCTGCTCTAAAACCTGGTCAGCAAAGGTTGATAAAGACAGACCTATTCAGCACCTTGTCCTGAAGGTTGAGTATGTTTCTCCAGGATATCTGCTATAAGAAGACCTAAACTATCTTTGAACCTTGCCTGTAGTTGGGTCAGACAGACATGCTGCTGAATCTCTTACAATGTCTGTATTCATGATAAAATCAAGTTCACAGACAGCAAATACACATGAATTGCAACAGTCAACAATGTTTTCTTAATGCCAGCATTAGCAAATATCAAAAACAGTCATCATTTGTCAGCACATGTAGACCAGCTTCATGGCTAATCAGCAATGCAAAATATTTAGCAGTGTTCTGTGTTTAACTATTTTATATTTTTATTTTATTAAAGCCTTCTGCTGTGGCCAAGCATTTTGTCGCCTTGTCCACCAATGGTGTAAGTATAACACTTTTAGACCTATGCTATAGGTTCTAACAATGGACTTAATTAAAACCCTGTAAGGTGTAGAAATGTATAAGTGTGAAAACAATCCCTCATGCTTTGAAGATCATCTTGCTCTTGGAAAGGGAGTCTTCTTACAATTTCATGTACAAGAAAGACCAATATTCCCAATAGTGGATTATGGGAAAATCCAGTTTTCAAAAGGCCTTCAAAAGTTGGTTTATTTAGGATGAGAACTATTGCTCAGATCTGCTTTATATACTTTTAAATCAAATTTGTAAAAATCTGTACTCCATATCATTTTCTGACTTAATTCAAATGTTTGTTCCATTATTAAAAAAGGGTGCCACTTCTTACTTAACTAGTTTATGTACTCTGGGGTAAAGTCCAGAGTCCTGTTAAGTAGGTTTTAAACACCATTTAAATCTTTGCACTGAGTTCTGCAATGATGAAAGTAAAGTGTTGGGTACAAGTAGTGTAACATGTAGTCTTGGCATTTGGTGGGAACGTACAGTGAAAATTTGCATGCATAAAGGGGCCGTAGTGTAAAAAAACTACAGCAGTTAGTAAGAACATCTATAAGAAGATGAGAGGTCTGCATTTACCTCAAAGTCTTCTGCAGTTTGATTTAAATTTCCTTTCTCCTATTCCATTCTCCATTCTGGCCCTGCTGCATGTAAACTATTCATTTTGCACAACACTGAATGCCATGTTGGTTCATTACACTACTTGCCATTTACAAATTTTCTGATCAGTTTACACCACTAAATTTAACTTCTTGTTTTGGGACCGCTGACAGATGGTACATTGACCAGAAGGAATGAAGGGTCAGTCATGGCTTATTTTCTGGTGGAGGCTTTAAACTTCTGACCCAGAGTATGAAGTCAGGGAGATGTGTCGTGTGTGTGTACTTTAGCTACAGACGCATCCTGGAGTTGCTGTTTATGATGTCTGTGTTCTCTATTATGAATGTATTTACCCCTTTTTATTTTTTATTCTAGCCTAAAGTTAAAGACTTTGGAATTGACACTGAGAATATGTTTGAGTTTTGGGATGTAAGTAAATGTTTAACACTAAGCAGTAGATGCTAACTGTTAAAATAACTTACCCTGGTTCAGAAAAACCAGATTAAAAGGTCAAAATCCTGGGGGGAAAAATGGAGTTGCTAAAGTAAACCCACTAGTGCTTTAAGACTATAATATATTAGAAGAATCGTAACTAACAGCAAATTGAGGGAACGTGTCAAAGCAGTGATATATCAGATTGGCCATTCAGTTTAATGCCTCCCTATCAAAGGTCAGAAGAGGAGCTTTCTGTAGGCAGTGCTGTCTAGACAGCTGTTGAGTAACAGGAGATAGCTCATTGCTCCCAGCATAGGTCTTACAAGTAGTTATTATAAGCTGTGACATTTGACTGTTGCATTCTACTGTATATAATCTAGATCAGTAAAGGTCAAATATCAAAGAACCAGAATCTGATCTGATATTTAGTAATGGACACAAATTTTAAGTACAGTGAACCTTCATCTCAAACCTTGTGAAAAAGAAATATACCTGACCTATGCCTGTAAACATCAGACAGATCACTATATTGCTCCTTGTTACATGCCTGACAAGAATTTTAAAACCTAATTTTAAATATGCTGTTATTGAAACCATAAAAGCTATTTAACATGCAGATTGGCTTAACCCTTATAGCAAGGATTCTTGAACAGTTTCGTAGCCTGGCCAACTTGTCGGTGTCTTTTGGTACACCACCCCTCCCATTCACAATGCCTTAACATTGCTGTAGTTGACACAAGGATTACTTATGAGCAAAAGTAATATTAGGACAGCAGTTAAGGCATATTTAGCGGCTTTGTTTCAAGTTAGCAGCTGGAAGTGAGGTAGAAGCCAGTACCAGGTGATCTGCCATCTCCCTGGATCACAGGCTTTGATCTCACTGGCTGACAGCCTCGAAACACATTTGCTTCCTAATGGATGCACATAAAACATACCAAGCATTTTCACCAATCAGATCACTGAGCCACTCTAGAATTATTTTATGGAATGGCTTTTTTTCACTTCTGATATTTAAGATTTTATTCTCCCCCCCCCCCACCCCAAATATAACCAAACTGATAGTCCTTCATAGGCAATGGACACAGCCCCACGTTGCCAAAAAGTGATTCTGTAAAAATGACATGTAGCTCCATTTTGGTTTGAACACTTAAGGCAGCTGATTCTGGAACCCATAAAAAGCGTAAGCATCTTCTGGCTCTGTTCTTCCAGTTAAACTAAACCCATTCCCACAGATGGTCTGGTGTGGGTGTGCAGAACAAGGAAGGACACAAATTTCCATACTGTATTAAAATGCAAACTTGTGTTCTGAAGAGCAAAAATAAATTTGGAAATTTCTATTTAAGATCTAAAGAGTGCAATATGAGAGGATTTAGTAGAACTTGTTGCCATATGTTTAAACACAGAATCCTCATATAAAGTTACTGCTATTTAAAACAATCTTTTATTTGCAGTGGGTTGGTGGACGTTACTCATTGTGGTCAGCCATCGGTCTCTCCATTGCTCTACATGTTGGTATGTATCCATATTATATAAAAATACTTAACATGGGTTACATGATCAGCAGTGTGAGTTACACACATTGAATATGATAAAATGATCTATAGTGAAATAGATAACTTGGCTCTTTGGATTTCAGTAGCACATCTCAACTTCTGAAATTGCACCCACAAATTTTGCCTTTGATAAAATGGCCAACCATGTATCTTGTCCACTTGCATGGTCAAAAATCTTTTTGACTTCTGTGCAAAGTCAATCATTTTTTTATTTCATTTTCTAAATGAAAACTAAAATTTCCTGGACACTGACAAGGCGATGAGGAAATAGTTGTGCTTTTGAGATTGAGTATTGGGAATTGCAGTGTGTGAAATACTACTTGGCTGTGTAAAACTAAATAGATTTCTTCCATTCTAACTAAGTGGCAGATAGGCAGTACCCTTCTGCCTACCTGAGCAACCCAAGTCTGCCTTTAAATAAACGTTGCTGGCATACTGATTTAGCTGCACTATTTGCTCTTGATCCAGTAGTCTACAAAAGTAGCTCTGTGCAGAGTTACTGCTTTCATCACCAGTTCCATTTTCTCTTCCTCTTCAGAATTTTATAGTGAAGAGGACAGGTTTATCAATTAATTCTGTAATGTAGCTGGGAGTGATTAGGGCATGAGTTTCTAATGTGCACTGATAAGTGGTGCCGGTTAAGGACGGCGATAAGACTGTATATAAACCAAGCTAGGCAAACTATTGATAAAGTTCTCCAATTTTTTTCTAGGGTGAACTATCTGTCTCATTAATTAGAGACTGATCAGAAAACTGTGCTATAGTAATTCAGATACTGATAACAGATGCTGCCTCTGTACATTTTCCCTTTGTTACTTATTCTGTCTCATTTGGCTTTCAGGCTAAGGTTGAAGTATATAAAAACTTAGTGAAGTTGAGCCCTGAAATTTTAAAGCCCAGACTTACTCAAAATTAAGTACATCTCAACCTAGGGGGCACAGAGCCAAAGATATAAAATGTAGTAGAAGTTCAGTTTTGCAACTCAAAATTTCAGTAACGAAAGGAAATCTTACAGTGTACAAGAATCTAGGCTGTGCTGAGGCCTCATCTTCCAAGGAAACCATGTGTAAGCTGTGATAGTTAAAATGCACTTTTTTTTTTGTTAGGTTTTGACAACTTTGAGAAACTGCTTGCAGGAGCCCACTGGATGGTGAGTATGCCAATGCTTGCCAAATATTGTGTTCCCATTAAGTTGCTACAATGTTGCTATTAAGACTACTGGTGGTGACAAACTTTAAAGATCACCTGTAGAAAAGTACCTGTCTTCCCCAAGCTCCTTATTGTTTCCACTGCTTTGAAAACACTTTCTGTTGGAGCTCACCCCTTCCTTCCCAGTCTTAGATCAGTTTTTATTGCCACTCTTCAATTTGGGGGATAATTGGACCAAATTCAGAATCTGATAGTCTTATTCAAGGAAGTAAATTTCTTTGGTCACTGTAGTTTTCTTTATCTTTCATCTCTTTCCTACATAGGACAACCACTTTCACACTGCTCCTCTGGAAAAGAATGTGCCAGTTCTGCTGGCCATGCTGGGTGTCTGGTATATAAACTTTTATGGCTGTGAAACCCATGCACTACTGCCATATGACCAGTACATGCACCGATTTGCTGCTTACTTCCAGCAGGTAAGGCTCCGCTTGTACAGGAGGTTGTAAGTCTGTGCATAGATAGTTCACTGCCTTTTGAGGTCAGGGTGCACTTTACCCTAACAAGCAACATCTTTTTTGATGGTGATCACTGGAGCGTAATATAACAGGCTACTTCACCTGGAATGGTCCCTTAGAATATGTGTTAACTACTTGTGCTAAACTAACTGTTCCATGTAGTATTTAGCTGTGATGCTGGGAGTATCTTTCCTGGACTTGTCAAAGAGCTCTGTGTAGCTTGAAAGCTTTCACCAGCAGAAGTTTGGTCCAATAAAAAATATTGTCTCAACCATCTTGTCTTTTTAATAGCCTGGGATTGACATTGCTAAAACACTGCATACCTAATATAATGGCATTTTGGAGAGTTCTGAGGAAGAATACTATCTTGGTAACAGACAGCAATACAACTATTGGCTGTATTCACAACCATCCATAGAGAGGCTCATAAAAACCCTATCTCAACACAGATTTTGTTAGCATCCTAACCTTCCTGATGTCAACAAACCAAACTACTAACTTTAACGTGTTTTAAAATTGATAAAGATAAACAAAGTTAAAGTAAATGGAGAAAGTTGTTACAGGCCTAACAGAGTTCTCTGCAAGAACAAAAAAAAGCCCATAGGGTATATCTGATTTGATTTATAAACTTCTAACCTCCATTGCTTGTAGGGTGATATGGAATCTAATGGGAAATACATCACCAAGAAAGGCACTCGTGTGGACTACAATACTGGCCCTATTGTGTGGGGAGAACCTGGAACTAATGGGCAGCATGCCTTTTATCAGCTCATTCATCAAGGTACTACTGTAAAACTGGTAACTGCTATGCAGAACACCTGGGCTTGGGAAGAAATTCTGAACACCACATGCTGCTAGGGTGACCAGACATGGGTGGGACTCTGCTTCCTTCTTCTCTCTCCTCCTCCTCCCCCACCCCCGCCAGCGGGACTCTAGGAATCTGCGCCTTCTTTTTTTTTTTTTTTTGCTCTGCTGCTGGGACTACCCCCTGCCCCCCATGTGTCCTGATATTTTCTTCATCCCATCTGGTCACCCTAGATGCTGCAGAGGTTACAGAATTGATACTGTCTTAAGGGCAAGGTATTGGCTAAATTGGCATAGGCGTCTTCCCTACCATCACCCTATTATTGTCAGCCAGTGGCCTTAGAAGGCAACGTGCCTTGGTGTTTCAGCAAAAGGATTTAGACCTCTAAAAAACTAATACTCTAAAATAGAGCTGGTCAAGAATTTGTGAAATGTTAATTTTTTGGAAAACTTTTTGCTGCTGTCTTTGACTAGTTTAGAGTGGCTGAAACTGGTCAAGGGTTTCTTTTTTTTAAGAATACACTTCCTGCTTGATTTTAATACAAAGTATTAATAGATTTCTAACATTGTCTTCCCTGTAGGAACTCGTATAATCCCCTGCGATTTTCTAATCCCAGTCCAGACTCAACATCCAATCAGAAATGGCTTGCATCACAAGGTAAAACTACTTGTGCTTGTAATCATTGGCAGCCATATTTCCTCTCTCTACTGCTGAAGAGGCTAGAGTTCAGTCAACACTACAGTATATCAGAATTCATCTGTTTTAGACGCTGGACCAGATTTTTAATGTGTCTGAGACTGCCCCCCCCCACACAGGGTGTGGCAGAACAATCTGACTTGATTACACAGAGGTTTTGTTCCTGCAGAACTTCCAACTCTCTGTTCTAGAGGCAGACAAAATGTGGCCTGATGGTGCTTTGAGGGGTGGGGAGAGGGAGAGAATATTGCAGGCTTTGCCTGCAGATTGCAAGGAGTCAGATGTTCAAAGGAGATGATCCCTTTTCCTTAAGAGATGCTCCTGACCTCCAAGGTTTTCAAGTCCTTGGAGAAAAATAGCCTGTTGGTATCTTTATGAATTAATCTTTTTGAGCACCGTGTCCTATAAACCTGGACTGATTTAATAAAGGTTTAATCAATCCATTTATATTCGCACACTTTAACATAACTACAAATTGATTTTCCATTAACTTTCCCAGTGCTACCATTTTATTTCAAGCTTTGGGGAGAGGTGTCCTCAAATTGAATTACTTCCAGTACCAATTTCAAACGCAGGTTGCCAGTACTCCTCTTAAATTGCACTCTAGATTCTTATGACAAGATGTTAATACTGATTTCAGACAAATATAAAGAACTTTTTTTAAAAAAGGGAGAAAATGCATTTTCTCCCATCATTCCTAGGCACATTAGAAATGATATGGTGACTGATAGGCACTGCCCAAAACAGGTTGTGATCTCTGCCTTGAAGAGCTTACAAACTAACCCATGTGATGCAATGAGGAGGTAGCATGATAGTAAAGAGAGGAGGGATGATGGGTAGCTGCAATATGAATATATGTTTGTTCAGGTAGGGCTGGTATGTGGCATGACACTAAGGTTTCTGTCTCAGAGTTAATGGATTTCTCAGCTGGCTAACTTTGTATTGGCCTTGAGGAGAAGCTGGTGAATTGGTGATCTCTGATTAAGAACATCCCATGGATATGAGAGGGGGGTGGCATGGAAGAAAGTGCAGACTCTTGTGGATGAAAGTGGTAAAACACAAAGGAGCACTGCAGAGGTCGGATCCAGTGCTGTGGTTGTGGTGGTTTCTGAGGGTGAAATCCTGGCCCCACTGAAGTCTGATTTCACTCCAAATCTTTAAATCCTCCTTGTCATATATTCATGACACTGAAAAGCCTTCTGACTCTACTTGGAGGAAGAAAAACCATATTTCTGTTTGTGCTGTACCTGGTACCTCAATTTTAGCTCTAAGTGACTTGCCTGAGGTTGTGCAGCCTGGAATGGAATCCAGGAATCCTTGTGCAGTCCTGGCCCCTAAGCACTAGAGCGTGCTCCCTCTCCATAAACTAGAAGGGCAGTAATTTGACTGGCTTGTTAATATCTAACTTCTTCCAATTAGATCCTTCTGGCCAACTTTCTTGCTCAGACTGAGGCCTTGATGAAAGGAAAGACTGCTGATGAGGCTCGAAAAGAACTGCAGGCTACTGGGCTAAGTGGAGATCCTCTGGAGAAACTTCTTCCACATAAGGTATCCATGTGGTGACCACTGTAATTCAAGTTACTCTGCTACATTTTGGTGTTAGCAGTAGTGGGGGTGTGTGTGTTGCAGACATTAGGGGAGAATACTATTAAATGTAATGTTAGGAAAAATGGGGCGCCCTCTGGTGGCAGTTGGCTAGATATGAGCAGCAGCAAGCTGCAAGTGTTGAATTTTTAGAGATTCAGTGGCTAACTTGAGAGGTCTCTATGGGGCAAATTCCTCTTTAAAAACCAAACCATGTCATTGTTGTGCTACCGGAACACTGCAACCTTGCAGCACTTCCCAGACACTAGAGGCTTTTCCATATCTAGTCTTGGAAGCTGATCTTACTGCACTTGCTGTCATCTGCATAGTACTGAACTTGTGCATTTAAAAGTCTGCTTGGGCCTAATTTTTAGGCCCAAACAAGACCCATGCCCACAAAACCAAAATTCAAGTAGGCAGAGTTGTTTTCATTCTGACCTTCCCTCCACCCCCCAAACCTGTGCCTATGAGGACCGCACAGCGACAGCTGTGTGCCAGCATGCCCTGCTCCTGTCATCTGCAGTCCCCTGCTCTGTGTGCTGCAGAGTGAGAGGTGCTGCAACTCCTTGGCACACTCGGTATTGCACCATGCAGCTAGTGGCCACATCCTGATCTGACCAGGACCCAACACTTGTTGCTGAGCCCCATTGGGTTTGGGTTGGGTTGCAGGGCTCTACTGTGCATGATCCTGGCATTTTACTAACTTATTACAGTATGGTCTGTGGGGATGACCAGCAGCTTGAAATTGCTATTATGTCCTTCTAATGCTCTTCATGTTGCTCTCTGTACAATCTTTAATTCAAATAAAACATAACTTGGTGCATGACTCTCTGGTGCGCTTGGAAAATAGGTTCATGTGATTCTGATGTGAGAGACTGTTGGAGTTGTAACACTGTTTTTATTTTGTTTGAAAGGTCTTTGAAGGAAATCGCCCAACCAATTCCATTGTGTTTACAAAACTTTCCCCATTCATTCTGGGAGCCTTAATTGGTAAATATGTCTCATTACTAGTAATGTTCAGTGATGTTTTCTGATGAGGATTACAGTTAATTCTGTGGTGTTTTTGTTTTTTTTATAGCTATGTACGAACACAAGATCTTTGTTCAAGGAGTTGTGTGGGATATTAATAGCTATGACCAGTGGGGGTAAGTCTATCTCCAATCCTTATGAACTAATGGCACTCAGCTTCTCCCCTATTTAAAAAAGAAAGCTAAGGTAATGAAGCAAGTCAGCTACATATTCCTTGTGCTATTGATCAAAGTGCAAAAAGCTTCTACTATGGCTCAAAAGGCAAGTCTATGGGATAAAACATCTTATCCCGTGTTAAACCTGTGCGTGGCATCACAGAGATAGTTTTGAGGAAAGATTAAGGGAACTCTGCTTTTACTAGCTTTAAGAAACTATATATGGGAGAAGTGGGGAAGAGGGAGAAGAAAAGGTGTTTTCAGCAATACTTATAGAAATATTACAAGTGGAGAAAGACACTGGGTCAGAGTTGACCAAGAAAGTGTTACAAAATGCAATTCCCCTTGAGTAAAGGGCCAACATGAATTACCTTCCATATATGGAAACCAATACTAGGCAATATGACAGCACAGCAGCTGCCAAGATACTGAAGCAACTGAAAAACCCACCTCTTGATTTCCTCTTCCTGTGCACAAGGTTGTCCTCTGACATAGGAGCCCTAACACTAATGTAGGCTGTATTGCAAATGATACCCTCCACTGTCACATGAGGTGCATCTTGTATATCTTGGTCAAAAATTTTAAAAATAACTAATTTGGGCCCCCAGAAACTGAGGTGCTGCAACTTGAGACCTCTTACAGAGCCCTAATTTTCAGGAATTGCTAAGCACCTGGCTCTGACCCAAGTCCCTTCAAGAGCTCTTAAGTTGGGTGCTAAAACCACTAATCACTTGAAAATCTTGGTTCTTGATTTAGCAGGCATGGACAATACCTGGTTGACTTACCAAGTCACTAAATAAACCTTTTCTTGCCTCCTGGGTCATGTGTGTTTTGCTGAATGACAGCAGCCCTTTGAGGAGTTCCCCACTTTTCTTCCTTTCAGATGAAGACTAACCTTTCTCAGGGGCCAGTCAATGCCATTCCTTGTCACTGTTACCATTGACTATGGCTCATGTCTTACTCTCCAATGTAGAAACTCCCAGGAGAAGGTAGAGGGGCTGGGATATGCATATGGTTCAGATGAAACTTGTACCTTCCTCTGGAGAGGGCAGTGGAAGAGGATGAGGCCCTATATAAAGCCCAGGACTCCACAAGGGACTCTGTTCTCCACTCTGGAGATCCAAGACCCTGTTCCTATTCACTGCTAGTCTATTTTCTGCATCTCTCCTACATAGCTGTGCTACCATGCTTCTTCCAAAACATTGAATTAGAAGCTGAACAGGGGTCTCTGCAGGGTGCAATGCTGTCTAGAACAGCATAACTCCTCCTTTCCATACCTCACAGGTTATCCTTGCAGGAGGTGCCACCAGAATGAGGAATGATGCCTCTATAGTCCAGTGGTTAGGGCATCCATCTGGGAGGTGGGAGACCACCTTCCTGTCCTGTGCTGCTCTAGTGACTCTAATTTATCTAAAGTGGAACTGTTTCAGCAGGAGAGAATGAGGGAGCCTCGCTTCAGAATATCCTGAGGCCCCTGTTCAATCTCTTCTCCCCATCAGGCAGAGTGGGAAACAGACATTAGGTCTCTGATATCCATGGGGCTAAGAGTTAAGGGAGATGGCATCACTACCTCCTCTGACCAGATTCGAATGGGGATCTATCCAGTAGCCCATGGCAGGTAAGATATGCAGGGAAATGCCTCTCTTCCCTTGCTTTGTGGATCATGCTGGGGCTTAGGCATGAGGTAGGTCTCTGTGCACCTAAATGAGGCAGCAGTGTGTTTGCCCAGAGTCCAAATCTTAGGCACCTAGGGAACTTTCCTCTGAAATTTTAGATGCTGAGTGAGTTTAGGCACCAGCTAAGCAAGGCTTTATGGATCACAGTAGTATATAATCTGGAGTTTGTACCTAAATATCTTTGTGGGTCTGGGCCTAAATGAGTTTGTACTAATTTTTTTTTTTCTCCTCCTCCATAAAATGCAGAGTTGAGCTTGGAAAGCAATTGGCTAAGAAAATTGAACCAGAACTGGATTCTGATGCTCCGGTGACATCTCATGATAGCTCAACAAATGGGCTTATTAACTTCATCAAGAAGCATAAAGCTTGACCTGAAAGATTCAGAGGATACCACCAGTCTAACTGCCGAACACCCAGATCAATGTTGTAGTAATTGCTTTTCAGCTACTTTTAACCAAAATAGCACTTTACACTTGGAGCCCCGTAACTTGTTGCAGCTAATCCTGTTCTGTCAAATGTGTTAGAAATGAAAGCTAGTTTTGTGAACGATTGTATAGTTGCCTTCTATTTTTGTGGTTGTCAAACTGTAAAGTGCAGCTAATATGTCCCTCACTACTCCCTCAAAGTTGATCACATGTACTAAAATCAGAAAATAAAAGACAGTGGACAGTAGAACCTCTTCACTCTGTTAAGTGCAAGCCTGATAATCCTAGTTTTACTGGTTAGATACTCTGAAACTGAGGGAACTAAATTCAATTTGTGTCCTTCTTTTGAGACTGGCCTTACTGTAAGATAAGGGGTTTAGGATGAGGGGAAACTCCTTGCAGAAATCAAAAAACTCAGTGTTGCAGCATTGCTCAGATTGTATAGCATGATACATTCTGAGAATAAAACCTGGTCATAATGGACACTCTAACCCCCAGGAATTAATTGTTACTGCTATCGTGCTAAACAGATAGGGAAGGTTGACAAGTGTACTATGGTGGCTCTTCTGTATTTACTTGTTCAGTTTCTCCATGAGCTAGGGATATACCAGACAAACAGCTACTCCAAAGAAGAGGAAACATCTTTCCTGATGTGACATTGATGGTTTTTAGACTTCAGAAACACTTAGATGTTTGGTATATTTGCATGCAACTTCTTATCAAGCTGCTAAAGCTTAGCACCACTTACTGAAAACTCCTCAGGTATCCTCGATCTGTCTTTCAGGATCCTTCAGACAATTACACATACAGGAACTTGTACAGAACAGAGAACAGAGAACAGCCTTGACAAACAAGCCTTAAGTCTGTTATGGAAATTAAAATCCCCTCAGCCACTGTGTGTATCATGTTAACGCTGCACAGGTGCCTTTCTTACAACCTCTATTTCTTCTTTAGTCTATTAAAAATGAATTCTTGATCCCAATCAAGACTCAAAAAGGGTGGGGGGGGGCAAAGTGGGGAAAGCAAGACCAATTAATTTTTTAATTTAATGAGACCTGCACACCAAATACAGCTTAAAAAAAAAACTAGCAGAAACCAAGCTAGAAGTAGAAAAGTTCAAGCTTGCAACCCCTTATCTGCATACACAAATGCATACTGCATCCACGTGAATTTGGGTCTTGGAGACATGGCACATGTATGACAGTTGTAGCTTTAACACTAACACTTCCTGCAATGCTAATAATTTTCCGTAATCTCCTGTGGTTACTTGGATTAGAACTGCTGTCCAGAAATACAGGAGTATGAACCTGAGCAGTGTACTGCATAACAGCAGCTTCCTTGTAAGCTTACTCAACAGGTAGAACATAATGCAACCCTCCTGTTTCAAGAGACAAGTTTCTTGCAGCACCCTGCTGCTGACAAATAACCGAAATAACAAGTGACCATATATTATTCATTTTGGAATTTAAAATCTGTTTCAGTGTGAATGTCAGTGAACCTTGCTAACCATGGCATGTTGTTAAAAGTTAGTCAGTCAAGGTATTCTAATTCTTATGGTATAACTAGGTGATCCCAAACACACCTATATAGACTTTAAGATTCTTTTCCAGAAGCCTCTAGAAGTCTACACCACTTGCTCTCTTAAGTCAAATACTTTACCCTACCTGCTACTTTTGTGATAACACCCTCTTGGTGGTTTCTTTTATTTAAGTTTACTAGATAAAACACTGCAGTTTATTTGTAATGTGAATTCCTTCAAGTGCTTAAGCATCCCACTGCTATAGTTCATTCAACAGTGACTGTCTTTTGCTCTCTTGTTAAATACAAATGTGAAACAACATGACCCCTTTTAGTCCACAGTGTTTATGCTCTTAAGTAGACAGAGTTCCTGTTCAATGTGCTTGGTAGCCCATTTTTTCCTCTTTAGAATTCTTCCTTCTATCTCAAATGCTGGAATTCCAGTCCGTACCCCTCCCTCTCCTGCAAGTTATAAAATCCTGGTAGCTTTCCCTGGAGGCAGGGCATCAGTTGCACCAGTTAGAAAGACTGTTAGTAGAAATCCAGTTTTTCTGCCAACCTCTTTACTGATTATTAGGATTAGAAGGGCAATTTGAGCATATTGATAAAGTCACTTCTACCAAACCTAGCACAAGACTAGACAGCAAAAATTGGAGTGGAACTTTCCCTTACTGTTTGTTTTGTAGGAAGCAGAGCCTTTCTATGGATGAGAAAAGGGGTGATTTCTCCACTCCAGCAAAGTATAGTCAGACACAGGGATTTTCAAAGGTGCTTTGAGTTGACCATCTCTGATCTCAGTCAATGAATCTTACAGTTGACATTGATGGGAGCAGAGTTAGGCCAGAGTGGAGTGCTCTTGAAAATCCCATCCACAATGTTCATTCTGGAAACATTTCAAAACGGCCTTGGGAAGCAGAAAGACAACATGCTGTTGGTAGCACCTGTCTCTCTTGGATTTTAACTACTCTGGGTATTATTATTATTATTTTACAAATATCCCCCTAAGCAAATAAAGCAGCTAACAACAAGGCCAGTTCAAATTAATCCAGACTTGCTTGCAAGGGAGACAGTCATTTAACCTTAGGATGTAGAACAATTTAACCATGCTAAATTTTGTGCATTGTAATAAGTAGCAGGTGTTGGTGCCAATTAAGATCTTAAGCAGGTTGGAGGAGCTGTATGCATCTCAGAAATCTGGTGAAACAGCACTAGTGGTAACCAGTCTCTTCTATGCTCTTGCAGGCACATACGGGATGGGGCCCTGAAACTGTGAGGGGTCATCATCAGCCAGTTGCATGAGGAATTGTTGCTCATGAATCACCTGTGTGGTAGGAAGGCATTGCCAAAGCATAGGCTTTTCAACGAGCTGGAAGCAGCTAGCAGGCATGCGTGTGTGTGTACGCACACATGCATGCTTTGGTTTGATGAGAAAAGAATAATACATATCCAGATAAGGGGTCCTTTAGTGTTGCTTGAAACTGTTGAGGCTTGATCTTACAAACCCTTGTTCACACTAGATAATCCCCTGACTTCAGTTAACTAGCACCACTAAAAATCTGCAGGACTGTGCCTTTGAGCAAGTGGGCACTGTTACTTCCCAACAGAGGGTGAAATTATGGTAGTGAGTAAACCACCCTTTAGAAGGCATATTCTTCTGGTGGCCTTTGAATTTCCTAATACATTATCTGGATTCTAAAATTATTCTGTCATCAGCAGATCTCCCACAGGGTGAAGTTTGACTACTCCCTCATGTTTCTAGTCAAACACCCTCTGGAATAGGTTTCTACTCTATAGGGAGAAAGTTGGATCTGGAGGGTAAATCCTCAGTTGTTCCTCTACAACTGTATAAGCAAACTTCTGGTTAACTTTGGCCAGAAATTGTAATGTAGCTCTGTCTCCACCTTTTCTCTTTGGAATTTTATCTAGCAACACTCCCAGCTGTTTATAGCTTTGGTACTATGCCTATTTATAAATATTTTTAAGAAGCCTGGCAAAAAGTGGGGAATCCAATAATCGCATTACAGGCTGCTCCATACTGAAAGGAACCAGTTTCCAGCTAGTATAACGAATAGGACTAATAGGCAAGCAGCTGCAACAGATGCCAGTAATCCTGATCTATCACTCAACTCTTACTATGGTTTATGGCTTTACTGTGCTCATACAAGCAGGTTAATTGGGTAGGCAGCAGCTGATTTTGCTTAATTGTTGATTGGGAAATCAGAATTAATACCAACACAAAATGTGTGTTTTAATTAAGTAATAGCCCATATCCTTGTTGGCTTCATAGCCTGACAATAGGCTGCAATATGTGTTCTAAAGGCATGTTTGAAGTTTAGTTACCTGGAAAGGGGTATAGAGCCAGACTATTGGAATATACAGATTTGAAAACTACAGAGTCTTGTTGAAGTAACTTTGAGTTATCCCCATCAAACTCCATGGACTTGCTTACTGGGTAAGTCACACTGAATATTTGATTTATTGATTCAAAGTGATTGAGAGTTTGAAGTGAGGGGATTTCTCTGAGAGGAGAAAGGGGATAAACTTATTCTCTATGTAAACTGAAATAGCAGCTACTGGCTCTTACATAAGTGGTCCTACAGGTTTCTGCCACAATTGCCTCTGAAAAACGATTGCTGAAGTGTATAACATTCTGATGGGGGAAGACGTAGCATTTGGGAAGTGCACATTAACTCAGAGTTAGAGGAAGAGACTACCAATGGCTTTATTAAAAAGTGCTTTATTAGCAGCACTAATTCTGACCTCAGCTTGAGAGCCATACACTGGTGAGCTGCACAAAACAAATCCTTAATGGTCTATGCAACCATTGTGTCTGTAGGATATTGATACTGTCAGAATCAAAGGATTTTTCCACATTCAGGATGTTTTTAACGTGGAAGGGAGATTCTTGCTGTCAGTCACTTTTACAGAAAGGCCCATGGGCCTAACCACCAGGGCTTCTTTACCAACCTCCTATATGGCCTTGAGAAAAATCACTTCATTGCTGTGACTCCATTTCCCCATATGTAAAACAGGGATACTGCTATTTACCTACTTCGTGTGTGTGTGTGTGTGTGTGTGTGTGTGTGTGTGTGTGTGTGTGTTGGGGGGGAAGGGTTTCCTACTTTCCAGGTATCTCTCCTAGAAAAAAAACAGTAACTATTCTAGCTGCTGTCCTACAATGAGCCCCTCCACATCCACCTGGAAAGGGAACTTGGACACCAAGTCCTTCCAGTCTCAAGCACCCCAATACTATGTCCCAGAAAGTAACTCTTAGCTGGGCCCATTATTAAAGTGACATATACTCCAGCTTCCCCTGGCCCGCTGAAAAATCCTCACAGCTGCAGAGGATGATTGATCATTCTCTTTGCCTGGGCCACCTCTTAGAAATGCAGTAAAAGTTGCTGTGCAGGATGGGATGATAGAAAAGGGGAGCTAGCTACTTTGACCTATTTCTCTGGTATTTGGGCCTTTCTTCCTGCTGTTGCTCCTGTGTGATTGGTGGTGGGTGATATAGCAAATGTATATGCTTATTAAAATGCTTCTCTGGTGGGGTGGCTCCCCCCTTCTAATGCTGTGTCTTGTAAGCAATCCTCAGGTAATTGGTTTTGTTGCTGTGGATTTACCAAGGGATTCAATGATCAGGGACCATTTCGAGGAAACCTGCTTTGATCCAGTGAATTATTGGTATCTCCCATGTTTGTAACAGATCCCTTCTTTCCTGGGGCTGTTTGCACTTGCTTTTAGTCCCATTCTCACGATGGGTGCAGGTTGAACTCTCCAACTCTTTTGTACCATGTAAAATGCTTGCTATTCAAAAATTTAACAAAGTCTTTGATTGTTGCTTGTTTGTTTTGAGGAACCAGAAGTGTCAGGAAAGGCTTGGCCAGCAGTCTTAGTGCCTGTTGTGGTAGTGGAATTGCTGTGTGGTAACCTTAAAAATACTGAGACATAATAATTTGATGAACACTGTGTGTGACTCAGGGCGTTATTTTGTGAATGATTTGACTTTCCTGTGGGAATACATTGATCTAGCTAAATAGGGGGTAGTGGAAATTACAAACAGGAAGAAGACAGCAGCTCCAGATAAGAAACTTCTCCCTTCCCTGCCCCCATGCATGCTTGAAAGACAATAGGCTAAGCTACTGGTTTTGAGGACCTACAATTCTGTCTCCAACAAGTTGCAAGCCTTGTTTTGCCAAGGCTGGGAACTAGCAGATGAAAAGGAATGAACAGTTTTTGAAGGAGATTCTCCCTGCAGCGGGGACAGAGGGAATAGTTTGTGGGTTGAGGGAACAGACTACACCAGGAGTCTTGGTGTGTCTAAAAGAAGCGTAGACCTACTATGTGGAAGATGGTTAGATTACTGATAAACCAGACCTGTGTATAGTCTGGCATTGTTTTAAGACCTGTCATCTTTGATGTGCTTTTGTTTGTAATAAATAGTACTTTGCTTTAAATAGGCTGATTTGTCCCTGCTTATCATTCTCATTGCACCAGGAAGGAATAGACTTGCAGATGCTGGACGTAGGTGCTCAGACCTGCTGAGGTAATCGTGGCTAGTATATGGGGACTGCAGCCCAAGTCTGGTCTGAGAGTGGGGAGGGCCTGAGGTCTTCACCCTGAAAGGGGATGCACTTCACAAGACCAGAACAGTCAAAAGTGCTGTTAGCCTAGTTACTGCAACTCTTTTCAGAGGAAGCTCCTGCATATGGCCAGACTACGGTGTATTTCTGAGTAAGTGGAAAATACAAGAGCTTGGGGACTCTCAGGAGTGGGGATTCTAGCTCCAGTGGATTTATATTTTTTCTATTAGGTAATTTATATTGCAATATCATTTGATCCTTTAATAAAATCCCCTGTTGCATAACAGGCTAAATGATTTCTGTATGATCTGGAGATGGTGATAAAGCCTTATGCTGCTACTGAAAAGACAGAGACTGCCTCATAAAGCGAGGTTCACACAGAATAAGGTCTGGGCCAGCCAGTAGACTGATTGGTCCTGGCCATGTCTCCAAAAGCAGACTTGAGAGAGGAGGTTGTCCTATTATTTATTTGTATTACAGTTGCTACTAGAGACTCCGTCCAAGATTGGGATCCCATTGTGCTAGCATGTTAGACACACAGTAAGAAACAATCTCTGCTGTGGAAAATTTAAAATCTAGACAAGACAGACATCAGGTGGGAGAAAGGAAGATATTTTCTTTTACAGAAGGGGGACTGAGGCATTGAAAGAGTAAATGTCTTGCCCAAGGTTATGCAGAAAACTCTGTGGCAGAGCCAGGAACTGTACCTAGATTGCCTGAGTTCCAGCCAGAGCAGCTTAACCACAGGGCCATCCTTAATCTTGAAGGCCATCAGGGAAACTGAGATATGTAGATGGTTTTATCTGAAGTGGATTAGGTTAATTTAATGTGATGGTTCTGTGGTATCTGTATTGCGTTTGACTCAGGCCTCGACCCTGCAAGCCCTTAGTTACATGTGTCATTCTTACACAGATGAGTAGTTCCATTAACTGCTGTGGGACTACTTGTGTGCATAAAGGTAAGCATGTAAGTGCTTACGGGCCCAGAGTCATCGTGTGTCTCGCTGATGCTGTTCTACCCATGCTGCTCTGCAGGTGATTGAGGATGGTAGCTTGATTGTGTAAACTTCTTCAAAGTCAAAATTCACATATGAAGAAATGTTAACAGTTCATGGAATATAAATTATTCCATTAAAAGGGAAAAGAAATAAAATCAGATTCATCTTCCATTCCCACCAGAAAAACATGTAGTACAGCCTGAGAATGCAAGGTTAAAAAAGGAACATTTTGCATTGTAATGTGAACTACTAACAGACTGGCTCTGAGTGTTATGATTACAGTGATGGCATCTTGTAGCCCTTCTGTTTGCTGCAAATTTGGCTGGAATTATCAATAAGAGATGCCATTTGGCAAAACCTTTGGTCATCTGAAATAACAAGGGTTGTTATATTTTTTCAAACTCTGAAGCAATAAAGAATTCCAGCAGAACTGCATTCTAGTCATAGCAGACTTCAGTCTGATCTTTATGGTCTGAGCTTGCACTGCTTGAAGGGAGCTCATCTGAGCAGAATTTCCTCAGGACATGTAGACAGCTTGAACTGAATCTGTCAATTTTTTTTTTTAATGCATCTGCAGTCTGGGGACAGGTGTGCCATGAATTTGTATACATCATTGAAGTAAACAAACAATTGTTTAATCATCATTCATTCATTTTGCCCAGAAGAATGAGGGAATCCTGGTGTTGAATAGCTGTAGGAAGCATTCAATTCAGGCAATTGCTACTGTTTCTTGTTGGGAGACAGAATTTGGCCAATTGTCTCCTCTAGAGCAAGAGTGGGGTGTGTGAGATAACCTGCAGGAGCCCTTTTGCTGGCTTATGTTACTTGTACCCTTCAACTCCTCAGCCTGCAGAACAAGGCAGTAGGAGAGGTGGAACCAAGACAAGGCACATTTTCTGCCTCTGCTTGCCCACTCCCTGTCCCACCCCCAGCAGGTTCCAGCAATGCACATAGTCAACACAGTAGCATAATGGGGTCTCCTTAGGGTCCTTTACTCCATGCAAGGGCGCACAGCAGGGCTCATGGCTGAACAGTGAGTAATTTCATCAAATAGTCTAGAATCGGTAAGGTTCTTTTTATGCTGTAATAAAAGATCCACAGCAAGGATGCAGCTGGGCCAGCTCAGGCTCGTGGGCCTTGGTTTGCAGGGGTATAAAACTGCAGCCTAGATGCTTGGGTTTGGGCTGGAGCCTGGGCTCTGTGACCGTGCGAGTAGGGTGGGGGTCCCAGGCCTGGGCTCCAGCCTGAGCCCATATGTCTACATTGCAATTTTTAGTCCTGCAGTCCAAGCCCCTTGAGATTGAGTCTGATAACCTGGGCTCTGAGACACGGTGCTGTGGGCTTGTATTGCAACATAGACTCTTCAATACAGCCTACAGGACTTTCTAGAGCAGTAAGCTGGGGTAAAACCATTGTGGGGTGGGGAGAACTAAGTGACTTTGGGCCTGGGATTCAACTGCTTAACTTAAATTCTTTCAGCTCATCTGGGGAAAGGTGAGTGAGTGTGACTGGTTACTGGAGCGGGCATTATGGAGGTGACTGGTAGGTTCTCCCATTGACTGATATTGTATTGGGTTTCTCCTCTCCCTAATTACAGGTGAGGCCTTGTGCTTCTGTCTTTGTACCTCTGCCTATCGGTCAGCATTTTGGGAGAGCGAGAAGTGTGTCTTAGGCACCTTCTTCTGGGTGGATCTTGGATTGTTACCCCAAGGAGAGCCTGGGAAGTCAGGCTATAGCCCCTTTTCCCAAACTGCCTGATTTCTCTCCCCACCCCCACTAGGCAGATGTGTATCAACAGCAGTATGTCGGTGCAGCCTGGGGCAGACAGCGTAAATCACATATTAAACTCTTCAGCCACAAACCTCTCAACCTTTGGTGATAATGTCACAACGCTCCTGAACTGAGTGAGACTCTGTCCCTGCGTGAAGAAGCTGGGAGGAGTGAACAGGGCAAGTGGCCAGAGGCCAAAGCATTCCTTGAGGCCGGTACTGTCTGTAGAATCTCTTATTTCTGTGAATTGCTTATTGGTTCTTAATACTGTTCATCTGGGACCCGCTCCAGCTCCCACTGACATCAATGGAAGGAGTCCCATAGATTTCAGTTGCTATTGGATTGGGTCCTTGGTTATTAACTGCAATCCTGGGGAGATTCCTGTGTCCTGGAAACTCAAGCTCTGCAGAGAAAATATTTTGTGCCATCCTGGAACAACTGAGCTAATGTGTATGGCTCTTACCTCTCCATCAGCCAAGGCCACAGTGTGGAATGCAAAGACCCCAGATGAGGGGCATGTACCAAATTTTCGTACAGGAAACTTAAAATGCTGCAGGATCCCCTTTCGTGTAAATAACACACGCTCCCTCACCAAGCTCAGTTTCATGACTTTTTTTGTTTTTGTTTCTGATGCTTTTATTGTTGAAAATTATTTACAAGGGAAACACCAGCTTTGTGTGGAACACTCCAGGTAACGTTGGGACTAAAATGAGGCACTGTGCTATGAGAGAGCCTCAGTGATGCTACTGCTTACTAATACATTTCACCAGCATTAATTCTCTTACTGACTCAATCTAGGATAAAACAGAATATAAATGGTCATAAAATTAACTTTGGAGGTAACTTTACAAAGAAGGGAAAATGCAACGTTAAAGGGGTTTTAATAAAATTTTTCTCTTAAACCCATAGAAATCTTGCTCCCAGCTGATACTGACATTCCCTTCATGTTGGGTGGACTTATCCTTAAGGAAAACTGTAGGAAACTTTAAAGTGTCGGGTTTTATTTAAAACGTTGGTGGTCCTTAACGGCTGCCCCCACTGTTCCAGGCTGGTACAAACTTAAACAGAGCTCTTTGTTGCTCTTGAATGTGACATAATCCTTTCATCTGGCATGCTGAATGAAGAATGCACATGGCTTTTTTTGCTAACCCTGCTGGGCTGCCTTGTTACACCTTCAGAGCAAACCACCCCACAGTAAAAAGCTTGGACTCTGTCATCCACCCTCATTCCAATAAACAATTGATAACTACAGCATCCATTAGCTTTAAAAAACTACCCCTACTTAAACCTGTGTCTCTAGGAAACAGCCTCTCGTCTCCTTCTTTCTTTCAGATGCAGAGTACTGAAAATTTTATATATATATATATATATATATATATATATATATATATATAGTTTGCATGTTTGCTAATTTGAAGCTCTTTGAAGAATCCTACAGGGAGATCAAAGACAAAAGATTAGAAAGTTTTTTAATAAAGTGAAGAAGGATCAGTTTAGATCAAAGGGCCCAGCTGACAGGAAATAACTAGGTGCCATTGTTGGCTGACACTTCTATGCTGTAGGGTGATTTCTGTGTTAATGGGAGATTAAAGCGACCCTCCTTCTGATCTTATTGTCTCCAGACTTTGCGGACTGGGTGTGTCTTTGTAGTTTAATTCTTTTTTTTTTTTAATAATCAAACCCATAACATCCCAGTTTGGCTCAGCCATATGATTTTTCTACTTAATTTTATTTTGACTTTAAAAACTGTAAATTGGAACACACCAACAGATTTTTTGTTTTTATTTAATTAACTGGCGAGGAAGTGGTTTGAATAATCAGTTGTCAGAAATACTGGGCCACATTCATCCTCAAGTGAAACTCCATTGAGTTCAGTGGAATTACAGTCAAGGGGTGTGTGTGTGTGTGTGTGTGTGAATAGAGACATTTACTCACAGTTAAGTGCTTGCCTACACAAACATTGTGCCACTTTAACTATACTAGTATAACTAAATTAATTCAGCCCTTTTTGAGTGGATGCAGTTACACTGGCATAAAGGTGCCCATATGGGAATAAACTATACCAGTCAAATTACTTCAGCAGAAAATCACACCCCTAACCAAAATAGTTATACAGTGCAAAAAAAGTGTGTATAGACTAGGCCTGTAGACTCTGTTCTGATCTTTTGGCATATGTACCATTATGAAGACCAAGAGGAAGAAGCTCTGCATGATGTCTTTTCCTTTTAGTGTAGAAAATTACATTGTAACTAGGGTTCATTTGGCTTAATGCATATTTTTAATACATTTTTAAGGCCAATCTTGGGCTCAACAGCTATTTTGCACCATTTAGGGTCCCTAAGCAGATTCCCATATGCCATTGACACTGAATTTCATAGGTGCATGGAGCATCCTCCCCTTTCATGTCTTCCCATGCGGAAGAGGACTGTGACAATCCCAATCATGTCACTGTCAGCAGGAAACTTAAATGGCCTGAAAAGGGAGAAGGACAGGTCCAAGATGCGGAGACTATAACGATGGTTTGTACTGTGATAGCCCCTAGGAGTCTTAGTCACTGCCCAGGACCCCATTGTGTGAGGTGCTATACAGACATGTGCAGTGGTTCTTCCTTCTGCATTGGGAGTTTCTGCTGCCTAGCTTCATAACAGCATTCTAATCATGAAGTATATTGTGTAGCCTAACATAAGTTCCATTTTTACACTAGTGTATTAAAACTGTATTGTAATTGTGTGTCCAGAGCCTAGCACAGTGGGCCTCTGATTGGGGCCTCTTGGTGCTACTATAATTCAAATAATTATGTTGTAATATTTTAAGAGAAATGTATTTTCTTTTCTTTTCTTTTCTTCCACACCTTTTGTAAAGTTTATGTAATAGTAATCACCATGCAAAATCATGACAACTTAAGCATTAAAAGAAAGGTGCATCCTCTTAATTCTAAGAAAACCAATTGGAAAGATGGGGGCTGGGGGTTGAATGAAGAGGGAGGGAGAGAAAGTTCTGCTTGAACTTCAGCACTGGTACTGTATTTGGTTAAGGTACATAGGTATCCTATTATCTACAGCACATAGTGACAGGAGTACATCAGTGTTCAGGCAGAATGGATATAGGTCAGGCTCAGTGACTTTCCTTGGCTGCACATATGTCTGTTACCTGAGGGCACTTTTGAAGGTGCCTCTCAGTGCTGTATACTGACTGATAAACTGCACAGAGTGCTGCTGTTTTGGAACCCCTTACAGATATGTGCCCGCAGGTGTTATGTAGCTGGGGACAGCTGACCCAGTATGGGTCCTTCATCTGGAAAAGCAATGCTGCTAAACTAACAGCTGTGAATGGTGCATAGAGCTGGGGTGATTTTACTTTGAATTTTTGTTCCCATTTTTCTGAATAGGACAGCACCCCAATAATGGAGTCTCCCAGGCTGCTAATCTGGTACCTTTTAAGAATCACTTGTCATTTAAGAAAAGTAGTCACTCTTGACTAATTTAAAATTATTGCAAGATCTGATATTTGGTGCATACGACTGATAAAAGCAAAGGGCCTCCAAAATGGTCTCTCTGTAATCATACCTTTCTTTGTGACTTCCTGGTCCTTACTGACACCCATAGGGCAGAGTCACCTTCTTATAAGAATCTTTTTTGCAGCATGCCTCTCTAGGACCAGCCCTTTAAATTTGATGGAGCCAAGTCACTGGAGCCCTAAAGTGGCCATTTTGCAATTGATAGAGAGATTGAGCAGTCTTCCAGTATGCTTAACATCTGTTAAGTTTCCATTTCTTATTGTTGAGGAGATGGCAGAGTCTCTTTCTTGGTGCTTAATTTGTTGTCTCCGGTTATTACCACGATTATTATTTGTGTCCTGATAGCTCATAGAAGCCTCAACTAAGATCACAGTCCTCCTGTGCTAGGCAGCGTATAGACACAGAGCAAAAGAGCTGCTGATCTAAATATGCTAATATTATAACTTTTTTCAGACTGGGGGGATGAATCTGGTAAGTATTCTCACGGTGAAGTTTGAATGCTTTGCCAGTGCACCTCAGTATTAGCCTGGGATATTTTTAATAGTCTCCATTCAGGAAGGGCCCAGGATGAGAATGATGGACTGTGTGGTGTTTCCATGATCTGGATATTTAGACATTGGTCAGAGGATTAAGACCATTTATGGTGGGGATGCCATATAGGGAATAGTGAGAAACCATATTGGCCCACTGGGGAGTAATGCTGATCATTTAATTCCTATTTTGGAGTGTGAAATCCCTCTTCTCGTAGCCCCATATCTGGCATTCTTCATTCTGTTTTATTTAGGTAGAAAACAAACCAGCCATAAATTCTGAAAAGTAAAGAAAACTACAAAACAAGAGCCTCCTTATCTTCCAGCCCAGGGTTTTGGATTCTAATAAGGATAGTAGGTGGCTGAATATTAATGATTTCTTATTATTCATCATGAATATTGGTAGTGCCTAGAGGTCTCATCATGGTGGGAGCAGGGGCTTGTGCTGCACACTGTATGAATATATAGACCAGGATTTTCAAAAGTAACTGCTAATTTTGGGTACCTTCAATTTTTGGGTAGCCAATTTGAGACACTCTGAAAGGCAATCCCTGAGTTTCAGGAAATTGCTGAGCCGCTGCCATATGAAAACAAAGCCTCTTTACAGTGTTCTAGACACTCAAAATCACCAGTCACTTCTGAAAACTTTGTCATTGGCTGTGGCCAGTTTCTGCCCTAGAAAACTTACAATGAAGAGACAATGTGCTTTTATTAAGCATCTCAAATTGAAGCCAGATTTGTCACCGAAGGCAGGTTCTGAAAAAGGGCTGAGAGAATTTAATAATAATTGGCATTTATTTATAGGTCATTCAAATGACATGCAAACTAGAATCTCTTCACCCGCCTCTGAAATGCAGCAACCTCTGGGGTGAAATTCTAGCAGAGCAATAGCTGTCCTGTAGGTAGGGTTAAGGCTGGGTCAGCTTTCTGTTTAAAGTGCAACTTTTCCCAAGTACTCTAAAATCTATGCTATTACTCAGTGTGCCTTGAAATGTGGAATGCCTCCTGGGGGCCTAGGTTTCTGTTAGTGATCCAGATTTGGAGGCCAAAGGGTTTCCCAGATACCACCCCTGGAAAAACAAACAAACTGCTTTTCTTAAAGTTGAGAGATTTGGGCAACCTTATTTGCTCACAGAAATCAAACCAGGGCTCAGTTCATCACATCAGGTCTCAGACGTTTGAGGGTTACCTCAACAGAGTGCACAGCACCCATCAGCCCTTTGGGGGGAATCAAATTAATACATTCTGTAAAAAACTTTTTGCTTCTCCAGTTAGGTTTGTTGCAAGCCTCATGCTTATTCTCACTCCTCAGATTACACTGAGCATGTGCAGACACAGAAATTGACAAGGTTGTTAGCCTCTAAAGTTTCAGCCCAGCTCAGTAGCTCAAGGGGATAAGAAGCAGTGTTCCTTTGAACCTGACCCAACCAGACCAGGTCAGTTTGAGCTCCACCTTGGACCGAAGTCTGGAAAAGGCTGAGATGTAACTGCTAAAAAATTCTGTCAATTTTTATTACTGTTTGTGAGGAATGTAATCCAAGCAGTTAGAAAAACACACAGATGAATGCTTGCTGGAAGGGGAGTAGGGTGACCAGATGTCTCGATTTTATAGGGACAGTCCTGATTTTTGGGTCTTTTTCTTATATAGGCTGCTATTGTCCCCCACCCTCTATCCCAATTTTTCACATTTGCTGTATGGTCATCCTAAAGGAGAGAGGCATTTTAGGGGTTGAAATGGGGAAAACAGTGGTGAGAGAGAATTTTGGGGTTGCATCAAGGGGAGGGGGATAAATGGAAATGGGTGGTACTAAAATTGGGGGGGGCTCAGGTCTGGGTTCCCTGCCCCACCAATGGTGTCTGAGACTGAGCCCCACTCTCTCCCCCTGTTAGTGTGCCAAGAGCAGGAACCCCCTGCCTGTCTATGGGTATGTGGCCCTTTTCCCTTCCCCACCTCATGTGAGCCTGATTCTGGAGCGGGTCTTGCCTTTCTTGGGGTGTCTAGGCCCTTCTAGCCATCTGTTAGATGGGAGCCAACATGGGGGAAGTCATACTCCAAGCTAGATTTGGGAAGGGTTGCCTTTATGGTGTATCTGAGTCTCTTTCTCTACCCCTACCTCAGATCTGGGGAAGCCCTGCCTCTCTGAGCTTAGAACAGGCATGCTTGGAGCATGCACCAAGAACACACGGCCTGGGATGAGGCACTGAGAATGGGTATGCTTGACAGGGCTGGTGTTACCATTTAGGCCAACTAGGCGGTTGCCTATGGCACCAACATTTGGGGGTGCCAAAAAGCGGCACCCCCAATTTTTTTTAAGCGCCTTTCAGCGGCTGCTGTGCTGGGAGGGAAAGGGAGTCGGAGTCTGAGCCGCTGGCAGCCAGCCCAGGGGTTCCCCTGGGTCAGCGCAGTGCTGCCAGCAGCCAGCCCAGGGGTTTGGGCTGCCGGCGGTGCGCTGACCCAGGGGAACCCCTGGGCTCCCTGCCGGCAGCTCGGACTCCCTCTCTCTCCCAGCGCAGTGGCCGCTCCATCCCATGTGATTCTTCTCATTGCCGGCGGTGGCGTTGGGGCTGGGCAGACCTCTGCTTAGTACATGTGACATGAGCCTGGTGACGGGCGTGACAGCAGGGCTTCTGGAGCAGAGGTGAGCTGGGGTGGGAAGGTGCTGGATGGTTCCCTGAGGGGGGAGCTGCTGCGGGTGGGAGGGCATCTCAGGGCAGTGGAGGGGGAGCAGCCGCAGGAAGGTGCCTCAGGGCAGAGCTGCTGCAGGGCTTCGGGGGGGTGCAAGGTGGCAGTTTCGTATAGGGTGCAAAACTTCCTTGCACCGGCCCTGATACTTGACACCTATCAGAAACTCTCCAGCACTGGGAAGGGGATATAAGAACACCTTCTGAGGTGACTGGAGCAGTTCACACATCTCAGAGCTATTGTTTTAGGCTATATTCATCCCCATTGGGTATTCTTTCACTGAGAACATCTCATTGAGATGAATTGGCCATTTAAGACCTCTCTGAGCCTGCAACTTTGAGTACAGCAGAGTATTCGGAAGGCATTGAAACTGTTTTTGAAAAGAAAATAAGTTACGCATCCAAATGTTTACTAGGAGGGTGGGGTAAGTAGGGGTGCAAAATAAGGTAGTAATAGGGAAGGAGGGGTTTAGGTCTGCAGTGATGGATGGGGGTTGTTGGGGAGGGGGTTAAATGAGAATGGATAGTAGGGGAAGGGAAGAGGGTTTGGGGGATTAAGGGAAGGGACTGGGGATGAGTAGGAAGATGGGAGGGGTTGGAGAATGAGGGGTAACAGAGAAGGTTGGCCTTTGAGCCCTGAATTTCTCCTCTTCCATGTGCATGCTAGGATCTAGGGGAGCCCTAGGTTACTACAGGGGTCTGAGCCCCTCTCCCTGCCCTCTATGTTTGGAATCTGGGATGTAGGGCCTGAAGGCAAATTAAACATTTGAAAACCCCGTAAAATATATATCAGAGGGGTAGCCGTGTTATTCTGGATCTGTAAAAAGCAACAGAGTCCTGTGGCACCTTCTAAACTAACAGACGTATTGGAGTATAAGCTTTCGTGGGTGAACCCACTTCGTCAGACGCATGTAGTGGAAATATCCAGAGGCAGGTATAAATATGCAGGCAAGAATCAGTCTAGACAAAGACTGTGAATGGGTAGCCAACTACAAAAGCAGTTTCTCCTCCCTTGGCGTTCACACCTCAACTGCTAGAAGAGGGCCTCATCCTCCCTGATTGAACTAACCTCGTTATCTCTAGACTGATTCTTGCCTGCATATTTATACCTGCCTCTGGATATTTCCACTACATGCATCTGACGAAGTGGGTATTCACCCATGAAAGCTTATGCTCCAATATGTCTGTTAGTCTAGAAGGTGCCACAGGACTGTCATTAAAATATATAGTTAAGACAGATCATTACCCATATGTGGAGTGGTGGAGCTGTCCAGTGTGTGTGTGAAGGAGGAGTGGACTGGATGGAATTGGGACATGGCTGGGGAAGCCTATATGGAACAGAGGCAGGAGTCTCAGCTGGGGGTGGGTAGGAATTTGAAGGGCCCAGCTCAGTGTGCAGCTTGTGCAACATAACTAAGGTAGTGTGAAGTCCTCATATAAGCTGCTGCCTGTGAAATGTGTACCAAGCAGCACAGGGCAGGAGCAACTTGTTACATGTTAATGGCTTCTACAGTGCCAACTAATGGCTTAATGGGACGAGAAGGGGAAGGAGAGCTGGAAATGTTGGTGTGGGAACTATATGTTGTAGAGAATGGTGGGCAGGAGGTGGAGAAGGAAAGAGAAACACCAGTCTTTTCTCAGACACTTAAAGTTACCGTAACAACCATGTAATAAAACTGTCAAAATTTTGGGGATATGCAGTGTTGTAGCCATGTTGGTCCCATGATATTAGAGAGACAAAGTGGGTGAGGTAATATGTTTTATTGGACAAACTTCTGGGACACAGATCATAGATGAAATTTCTCTCCTCAGCCCTGTTAGCAATGACACATTGCAAACATTTCAAAGCACAACCATTATCCCATTCACTATAACAAAACGTACTGGAAAGGCCAGGAACACTGAGGAAATACATAACAACTGTGTGGTCTACGGGAAAGGCCAGTGGACTGGGACTGTTCCTAGCTCTGCCACTGGCTAGCTGGGTGGCCCTGGGCTAACCACCTCACCTTTCTGTGCCTCAGTTTCCCCAATCTGTAAAATGGGGATAGTAATGTAAACTTTGAGATCTAATGATGAAAAGCATTATTTAAAAGCTAGGGCTTTTGGTTATTACCTACCTGCAATAGCATATCAACCTCAAACCTAAGTGAGAACTATAAGTGCTTTTTTAACAAACTTTTTTTTTAATAGAGAAAATCTTGGGAAATTAGATGGTTAATAACTTAGTTAACACTGAGTTAAGGTTGCCCAGTGGTAACTTGTGCCTTTTCAGAATGCTGAAGTCAGCAAAACTCAAACTTCTGAAAACAAGAAAATACAAAGTTAAGATAAATGCCCTTGTGGAGCAATGCCCATAACACACATACTCCCACTCAGCACCCATCCATTACAATGAAGAGGCAATCTGCACTTGCCCTGTGCTCAAACTCTGTGTTCGTTCCCATGACAGAATACCACATTTGTGAAGTGATTGTTAAATTTTATAGCCTTTTGCAACCCCCTTTACTCATGAACACAGTATACCATCTAACCCTATACTTCCCCCCTATTCATCATTACATCCTCAGACTGCTCTCATAGCCCACCTCTCTAGTGACATTACCTACGGCAAGGAGCCCCCGGTGCTCTGCTACTGACATAACCTGAACAGTTCTGTGCTGAAATGATGCAGATTGGAGCCTCAGGTACATGTGCACCTCTTTCCTCATATCACAGTTACAGCTGTTCCAAGCTGCTTCAACATTCAATACAGCTGCACATCTAACATTCAATACAGCTATACTTAACACACTGAGTGCATGCAGATAATTCCTAGCAGCTGTTGCCTGTTGCAATGGGCCAGTGTTAAGGTTGGGTGGGTCTTTACCTTAACTCTGTACTTCCTGGTTTTCAGAAGAGTGAGTTTTCCTGAACTCAACTTTCTGGAAGAACTTGAGCTATCACTGGGCAACCTTAATGCTGTGTTAACAAAGCTAGTGGCCATTTAATATGACATGTTTAATAGTGTACTGCAATGCTATGGGACAGTTTAAGACAGGAAGCCATGAAGAATATTATAACCAGTTGAAACTGTAAGGGAATCTGGGAAGGAAGAAGGTAATTATCTGAGCTGGAATTTGGAGTGGTAGGTTAAGAAAAGTGCCATTGAATCTTTTCTGATAAGCAGTTAGGACATCAGAAAGGCAGCACTAGTGTTTCCTAGTAGCACCCTGGTGTTATGGTTTGGCAGCGATTCAGCAGGAAGAGGTTACCTACTAAATGCCAACACTGCTTTCTGCAGCACCCACCTGCTTGTCTTCTCTAGAGGTTTCCCATCTAAATAGTGATTCATCCTAATTTTCTTATGAGACTGGGGTATGTCTACACTACCTGCCAGATCAGTGGGTAGTGATTGATCTATTGGGGATTGATGTATTGTCTAGATGTGATATATTGATCCCTGAATGCAATCCCCCTCAACTGGAACTCCACCAAGATGAGAGGTAGAAGCAGGGTTAATGGGGGGAGCCCCAGATCCTTAAATAGCCCCCTCAAGGATTGAACTCACAACCCTTGGTTTAGCAGGCCCATGCTCAAACCACTGAGCCATCCCTCCCCCTTAATAATAATAATATAGGGAGATATACCTATCTCATAGAGCTGGAAGGGACCCTGAAAGGTCATCAAGTCCATCAGCCCCCTGCTTTCACTAGCAGGATCAAGTACTGATTTTGCCCCAGATCCCTTGGTGGCCCCCTCAGGGACTGAACTCACAACCCTGGGTTTAATAGGCCAATGCTCAAAGCACTGAGCTATTCCTCCCCCCTGCACAGGTTATCATCTTCATCTATCTTCACCTAGCCAAGGATACATTGTCACCCCAGGAGAAAGTAGCAAAATGGAAGATAAATTCCTTGCCCTGCTTGGGGTTGGCTGGTATCCATGTGTTTGTACACAAGAGGCCAGATCCATTGGTATATTGGTGCCACTCCTCTGAGGTAAATGGAACTCTGCTGATTTGCACCAGCTGAGAACCTGGACCAGCAGTGTTCATTTTGGTCCATTGTTATGTATAAATACTCAGAGGTGAACGTAACAATTCAAACCTAGATTTTTTTATTTTATCTTATTTATTTTTTTGATTTACAACAGATCTGGAAGTTGTCTTCTGGGTCATCTAGTCCAGTGATTCTCAACCAGGGGTTCAGGGCCTCTTGGGGGCCACAAGCAAGTTTCAGGGGATCCACCAAGCAGGACCAGTATTTGGACTCACTGGGGCCCAGGGCAGAAAGCCTAACCCCTGCTGTGCAGGGCTGAAGCCTGGGGCCCTGAGCCCTCCTGCCCAGAGCTGAAGCAGAAGTATGAGCAACTTAGCTTTGCTGGGGCCCCAGGCAATTCCCTGCTTGCTACCCACTAACTCCAGCCCTGACTTTTATATGCAGAAAATAGTTGTGGCACAGGTGGGCCATAGAGTTTTTATAGCATGTTGGGGAGGTGGGGGCTCAAAAAGAAAAAGGTTGAGAACCCCTGGTCTAGTCCATCCCCTATTACAGTAGTTCAGGATTGCCCTCCGTACTAATCTCCTGTTTCACAGATTGGGCTTTTAGGTGCACTTAAATTCTTGATCATATTTGATTGGGCTTAAAACAAAAAGGAAAAGAGAGAGACGTGAGTATCTTATTTCCAAATGTTATGGACTCTGTCCAGGTATATGTGTGTAGGGAGATGTACTGAGGAGGTACACTTTTGTTCTGGAAGGAACTGGAATCTGGACAGCCAGTAGGCACTCACTTTATGGTGGTGTAGGCTGATATTTTTTGAGAACTATTGGTAAGGAAGAATTCCACCGGAGAAATTGATATTGATGTTGCTCATTCTTCCAGTAGGTGTCGCCTGGACAACAGTTATAAGGAGGATTTAGTAAAAGGCAGGGGAGGATTCCCAGCATTAGACAGTATAGTCGTGTTGCCCTAGGGAAGTCAGATAATAGAATTGTGTGTGTAATGTAAATAATACAAATATAGAATTGTGATATATAGAAATAATACAAATATAGAATTGTGTGTGTAATGTAAATAATACAAATATATGCAAATATAAAAACACAGTTTAAAGCAAAAATACCAGGGGCTAGAGTATTGTGATGATGTGATACTTTTTTCTGTTTTTTTTTTTTCATTTGTTCCCCCCACCGCACCCCCAAGTGTGAACCTCATCCCCAGAGATGCTGATCACATGCATCTTTCATAGTCTTGTCAGTCTCTAGCTCTCTGGCTCAGGTATTTTATCTGCCTTTAAATGTAAATATAGATTGAAAGCTCTTTGGAGAAGAGACTGTCTTATGCTACATCTTTGTACAGCTCCAAGCACAACTGGGCCCCAGTCCTGACTGTGGTCTATAAGCATTACTGCTGTACTAACACTGTGAATGCTTTGCAATAGAGATGCAGGTAAACTCATGTTTGTTTCTAAATATGTATTTAGAAGAATGCTAAATGCACATAATTTTTGCCTTTGACAATCTGACTCAATTACCAAGTTATGGTATGTAAGTTAACCAGATTTTACCAACCCTGACATAGCAGTAAGAACACACATACCAATAATGTTTCAGGGTCCTGATCCTCCAGTTGGATCCACTTAAATGGGCCTTTACATCTGTCTGGAGTGCATTTGACTTCCACAGTTTTCGTGCATGCATAAGGGTTCATGTGAGCAGGACTGAGGTCTATATTTGTTGGTAGGAAACATATCGCTTAACGAGTAGAAAGTATGTATGTTATGCTTTGTTTTGCCTACTAATGAATGGAGCTGCATTTAACTAGGGTGACCAGATGTCCTGTTTTTAAAGGGACAGTTCCATTTTTTTGGGACTTTTTCTTATATAGGCACCTATTACTCCCATCCCCTATCCAGTTTTTTCACAGTTGCTATCTGGTCACCCTAATTTTAACCCAACTTTAGCATTAAGTACCATTCATTTTTTCATTGTGCACCTGAATTTCTTTTTCTTTAAGCAAATATTTTATGAAATAATAAAGAGTTAATTTATGACCATATATTTTTACCTAGACCTTTCCTTTTAATTGGCTTTAATGTAATTTGCAGACTGTGGCTAATTTAATCTGAACCCTGAAATGCTATGTTTATATACCTGTAGAAAATAATGCTGTAGGTAAATCATTAGTTTGTTATGGCATTCTAACATCATTTTTTGGCTAAAAGGTAAAAACATAAATGTCATGTGGTATCCGAACTTAAATTAAGTATAAAGGTAAACTGTTATCTTCTTAAGGCATTTAAAAATTATTCAGAGTTTTTAGAAAATAATTGAAAATATTGTTTTAGAAGTTTTATGATTATTTTTTTCAGTGTTTTAAAATCTCTTATCCTATGCATAGATTTTGATATTTAGACACAGTGTCCTGCGAAAGAGCATTTCAATCTCCAGGGTAGAGCTGATTGAAAAATTGAAACATTTCCTATTTACTTGGAAAAATTGTTATGAAAATCAGTAATTTTTCATTATAAACTTTTTTTGTAAAAATTCAGGATTTGCATTTAATATTTTTTGTAACAAACATTGAAATTGGGAACATTCCTACTAGCTCCACTGCAAGCCTGTGAATCTGGTATATTTAATGAGTGCTAAAAAGTAAATACTACCAAAAGAGAGACATGGTCGGAGGAAATGCCAGGCACAGTGAAAAGCAAAGCATAATGAATAACACCTATCTCCTTATGGTTAGAAATGCAGGTGTAAATCCTGCACACCATAGAAATGTGTTATTTCTCTGAATATTTACTTGATTATCTATGGGATCCACTGAGGGCGAAATCCATCCTACTGTGAAGGTCTGGTGCAAAGTACTCTGCACCAGTTCAGCTCCAGGTGGGCAGTGCTTGAGGAGCAAGGGATTGCACTGCCTTAGCTGCTGTGCCTCTGCATCTCTTAAGATGTGCTTAAGAAAAGGTTCCCGCACTGGTGCCATGCAAGCTAGTAAAGGCGGCCATGCTAAGGCAGGCTGATGGAAGACGTCCCGCATCCACTGGCTTTAGTACACTGCAGAAGTGATAAGGAGAAGCTGTGGTCACTATTCTGATCTATAGGAGCATTTTACATTGGGAGGGAAATTGTTTGCTAGGGGCTGTTGGAAGAGGGGAAGCACTGGATTGGGGACAGTTCTGTTTCTCATGAAGCAAGTGCTTCTCAGATACTGCAGTCTAGCCTTACAAAAGTCCCAAGAGGCTGTCTTTTCTGGCAGCTTGTCGCCAAGCCTTTTTGGAGAAAGGGAGGACCTCCAAAGGGGCTGTATTTTAACTAGCAGCTTGCTTACAAGCTTCGCTTTTTTTTGGTTTGGGGACAAGAAGGAACTTGTTTACAGCCTGGCTAGAGGCTATAATTTCCTGCCCTTAGAGCAGTGGTGGGCAACCTGAGGCCTGTGGTCCGCACCCAGCCCATCAGGGTAATCCACTGGCAGGCCGCCAGACAATTTGTTTGCATTTGCATGGCTGCCTGCATCTCCCAGTGGCCATGGTTCGCCACTTCCAGCCAATGGGAGCTGTGGGAAGCGGCGGCCTGCATGTCCCTGCAGCCCGCGCCACTTCCTGCAGACCGCAGGTTGCCCACCACTGCCTTAGCAGAAGGAAGGAATCCCAAAGATTCTCTTATAGCCTGGATGCAGCTTTCCCTTTACTTAAGATTGAAAGAGGGGAAATAATTCTTTTGGGAGGGCCACAGAAGGGTTTTGGGGATGCAAATGTAAAAAGAAAAGAGCCAAGTCCTGAGCTCCCAGGTGCAGGTTGGGCAGTCAGGAGCTGTCCTGAAGTAGTGATGCATGAGCACCTGAGGATGCACTCCCCTAGATTCTGAAGGAGTTGGCCTTCTGCAGTGGCAGCTGCCAGCCTTCTGAGGTAGATACAAGCACCATCTTATAAGAGAGATGCACATACACTGTTCTAATGTGGAGACTTCCCTTTATGATTTTCTTGCCCTGAATCTAAGATAAGTAATTTACACTGGAAGTGTATTGTTCTTTGGGCATCATCAGTTGCTCATTTCCTCTATTTAACTTGCATAGTAAGGCCAAGACTCTTAAAAATAGGAGTCCAATGTTAGGCTCCCTAGTCCATGTTTAGAATTCTAAATAAGTGGTCTGATTTTTTCAAAAGTGCTGAGCACCCACTGCCTTCTTTGGGAGGTACTAGATGCTCAGTACACTTGAAAATCAGACCATTTATTTAGGACTCTAGCCGTGGGCTTCTGCTTTGGAAGATCCTGGCATTAATCTATGTCAGCGCACATGTTGATTTTTTTTTTTCTGTTCTCGGTAAAATAGTTAGAAACTTTTCTCAAATGGTATTTGAAAAGAATGGAGACTGAATGTCATGCTTTAAAAAAAATGACATGTGAATGTTAATTTAGCTTCACATTTTACAAAAGAATGAATGTCTAGGCTGGAGTGCAATCTTTGCATAACTAGAATCTGAAGTACTGTACACCCTGAAATACAGGAAACATTTATTCCCGCACGCCTTCCTGTTTACATATGCCTTAGCATGACTTCCTGTTCTTAAAAAATGCTGGTTATCTCTGACTTCAAGGGAAAACACTTTATCAGGGCTAAGAGTCTTGTATCCCTCATGCATCCATTTGTGTATGCCATATTGAAAAGATCTAGTGCTCAATGTCATTTATAAGGTGAAGTATGACTGTACCTCGGTGTTTAAAGAGGAGCAGAGCATTTAGGGGTTCCTATTTTTTCATAATTCATGTATTGATTTATTATGTTGCTTCCCATCTTGTCAAATTATCACTCACAATGCATGTTCACAAGATCTGAATAGGTATTTGTTGGATTTTGCCTATGTTTTAGCAAAGGTGAGGGAGAGGTTCACACAGCTACAAAGTGATTAGTATTTTTGATGATTAATCTGTTTGTACAATTACAGTACCAGGAGGTTATCCTGAAGCCGATCAATTTGGTTTCAAAAAGCAGTAAACATTATGGTGCTACATGTAATATTTGGAATGTGCTAAAGAAACCACAGATTTCCTGCCTTGACTAGCTTATGATCTAAAGTCTTCATCCGAAGCCCATTCAACTCAATGGGTGTCTTTCTGTTGACATAATGGGCTTTGAATCAGGCACTAAAGGTGTAAGAATACAGTGCAGACAATACAGAGTGATACCAGCCAGGCAGATAGGGTGGGCTGTGATGTTTGGAGCAGGAATGGTTTCAGTTGTATGTTGGAAGAGAGGGAGAACATTTGGATATGTTAATTGGGATGTTGATCCCATGGGGTGGCATGAAAGAAAGTATAATGGTGGCAGTGGGCAAATCAAGGGAGCACTGAATGAAGCATGGGCATAGTAAAGAGGACAGAAGGGGAAGTAGGAGGAGTTGAAGGCAGGGAAGGGAATTATGGAGAGTTTTGAAGGTGATGAGCAGACACTTGGACTTTATTTGGAAGAAGTTAAGAGGCCAGTTCAGCACCGCCAGGGCGCTGGGGGGTGAAGAGCTGAGGCAGCGTTACTGGAGATGAGAGAAGAGGAGGACACAGCTCAGAGGTTGCAGTATTGATGTTGCAGAAAACAACCAGAGGTATTAAAAAAGTTTGGAGGGAGGGAATAGTACAACAAAAATGGCAGAAAATTCAAAACTCCTCCCTTCCACGTTTTATGAAATGTGCTGTGAATGCATTTCTTTAAAAAAATCCAAACCGGCAGGAATTGGGGGCGGGGGGGGGGAAGCATTTGAGTCCCAGGGTTCAGCAGCAGACATTTGCTCCTCAGACTGGCGGAGACATGCATGTGCTAAAAGGTGATATGTATACTCTTTTAAAAAAAATTGTGAAAAAGCATAGCTAGCATATTTTGGGGTAGGGTGGAATGTTTGCTCAATTAACTAGTCAAAACAAGACTTCTTTGTATTTCTCACAGCTCTGCTAAGGGAACTCATTTTTTATTAGAATCAAGTTCTTGGTTAATAGCCTCATTACGCAGCACAGGAGCTTTAGTAGCATTAGCTGATCCTGCTCACTGCGATGAGGTAGGTCGCTCTGCATTATCCTGACCTGACAAGGTGAGGAAACCTGAGGCAGAGGTCAAATGACATGGGAGTTAGCATCAGCCAAGATTAGAACTCATGAATTCCTGGTTCTGAGTCATGTTCCCAGGGCACTAGACCACATCTGTCTATTGCTGTAATAAGAGTAAATGAGAAAGCTCAGAAAAAAGTAGTCAAGGTGAGGTGGTTTTGAGAGCAATGACAGCACTGAATACAAACTTCCAAAGAAATAATATCTGTTAAAGAAGCTGCCTATTCTCACTGTGTGATAACGTTAAAACAAGGAGTAAAGATAAACACAGGAGATGGGAGGGGATTAGCTGAGGCATAAGGAAACATTGAGAGTGACTGGAGGGAGAACGAGCACAGGTGGACCAGGCACCAACAGGAAAGATGTTTAAGAAAGGATTAGATGGTGCTAGAAAGAAGCAATTATCGAAATATCCAGCATGATGGAAGAGCTGGGATGAAATGACTAAAAGGGTAACTTCTGGCCCCAGGAGGGTGTTTATCTTGATTCCTTTTATAGGACTGAGAGTCATAATGGTAGCTGGTTTAGTTACAAAGCTGCAGCAGGTCTGAATGTTCTTGCCATTATTCTGGGTACCTTTCTAGACAGATGAAAGTGGAAATGTGACTTCCCTTGCACTGGTCGTGTTGCATTGCCGGTCAGTAGGAGATGGTTATTTTATGATAAATGACAAAGGAGGTAAGAGCTATTCATTTCCTTGCCCCTTCTGTCCACTTCTGAGACTGAACTGGTGAGATTGTACCCCAGGATTACAGCAGGGGAGCCCCCTCCATTATTGCTACTGTCTCAGTTAACTGTGTGGCTACACTAGGAAAAAATGGGTCCTTCTTCCAGCAATGCTGTGGCTACCCTGATGCGAAGTGTTTGTAGAGATGAAGGTGTTTACTACCATGTAATGAAAATTGTGCTCTGAGTAGGTTTTCATAAATTATAAAGCCAGAAGGTACCATCGTGATCATCTAGTCTGATCTTCTGCATAATCTAGGCCTCTTATAGGACTTTCCTGAGCTAATTCCTATTTGAACTAGAGCATATAGTTTAGAAAAACATCCAGTTTTGATTTAAAAATTTCTAATTATGAAGACTCCGCCACAACCCTGGATTAATTGTTCCAAGAGATAATTCCCCTCACTTAAAAACGTGCACCTTATGTGTAGTCTAAATTTGTCTAACTTTGGCTTCCAGCCATTGTTTTTTGTTGTTATATCTTTGTCGACTTGATTGAAGATCCTTCTATTATCAAATTTCTGTTCCCCATGTAGGGGTTTTAAGAGTGACTTGATCAGTCTATAACTTTGTCTTTGCTAAACTAAACAGATTTAGCTTCTTGAGCCTTTCACTGTAAGGGATGTTTTTCCAATCCTTTAATTGTTCTCGTGGCTCTTTGATTTGTCAACATCCTGCATGAATTGTGGACACCAGAACTGGACACACTATTCCAGTCCTGGTCACAGTAGTGTCAAATATAGAGGTAACTCTACTCCTACTCGATATTTCCCTGTTTATATACCCAAGAATTGCACTGACCCTTTTGGGCCAGCATGTCACTGGGAGCTCATACTGAGCTGATTGTCTACCTTGATTCCAAAGTCTTTTTCCAGAGTCGTTGCTTTCCAGGTCCCCCATCCTGTAAGTATACCCAACTTTCTTTGTTTCTAAATATGACTACATTTGTCCATGTTAGAACACATATTGTTTGCATGCTTGTTTGCTTACTGAGTGATCCAGGCTGTGCTGTATTGATTACCTGTCCTCTTCATTATTTATCACTTTCCCCAATTGTTGAGTCATCTGCAGACTTTATCAGTCATGATTTTATGGGTTTTTTTGCATGTCAGTGATAAAAATAGCATGAGGCCAAAAACTGATACACGAGGGACCACACAAGAAACACACCAACCTGATGATTCCCTGCTCACGATTACATTGGGAGACCTCTGTTAGGATGGCTGAGACTTGTCTATGCTGGTGCTTGCAGTGTTACGATATTGCTGGAACAGGGGTTACAAATGTCTCCAATGAATACAAGGTTGGAAAGATCAATTTCTCTGCCTGCTTCTCTTTCCTCTGGAGAACTTCTTACCTGTTACCTTTTACATTAATAAATACATTGCTTATTCCATGGCTTTTTACTAGGGATGGCACCTGGACCAAAACTGGATCGAAACCCCACTTAATCTTGGGGAAAGCTGGGATTGGGATCTGGATCTGGTCCCTGAAGCAACTGTTCAGATGTGCCCCGGCCCATGAAACCCATCTAGTTTGTTTGAGTGCCTCCCCCAGCTTGGTCTGACATAATCACTTCTGCTTGATGATTAGGATAGGCCTGATTAGCTGTTTGGCTTTTTCACTGCTGATTGCTGAATGCTGATCACAGACTAGTGTGTTTCTGAGGTGCAGGCTGTGTGCAGGTGGGTCTTTAACAGGCATGCAAAGTATGGGCTGGGCCAGAAGAGACAATCGACCTGCCCTTTCTAAGCACAATGAGCTTGTTGCTCGTAGCATGAATGTTCTGAAGAATTGGGGCCCTTTGGGTATAGAGGGGGTGAGTGACACTGGGTTATGTTTCTCTTCAGTAAAAATAGTCTTTAGATGCTAACAAAACAAAATACATTTACAGACACCACTTTCATCCAGAGATAGGTCCAAGTCACAAAATTCAGATCAAGTTATGAAGTTTGGGGGGTGTCTGATTCTTGAGTTTTGGTTTCATCCATTAGAGAGAGAGGGAGCAGCCATTAAATTAAGGGTTGGGGTCAGGGTTGGATTGGGATCAGGAAGACCATACAGCAGTGGTTCTGAACCCATGAGCTGCATGCATCCCAATTAGCACACAGCTGCAGCCTAGAGTGGTGGGATTCAGGGACGGGGCTGCCATGTGGCGGGGTCCAGGGTCGGAGCCATTGCCCACCCCCACATAGCAAGGTCTGGGGTCCCTGCCGCCCAGCCCTGCCACTGGGGTTCTGCTCCTCACCCCACTCTGTGGAGGGGTCTTTGGGCTGGGGGCACCGCATATAGTTGGGTGTGTGTGTGTGGGGGGGGTGTGTGGGGGTGTGTGCAGGGGTGCTGTGGTTCTCAAGATGTGGCCCAGATAACACATTGTGGGCTGCATATGTGGACCACAATGATTAATAGGTTGAGAACTGCTGCCTTAGAGGAAGGATGGTTGCAGCGGTTAGGGTGCTAGCCTGGGAGTTGGGAGACGGGGTTTCCCTCTCTCCCACAGATATCCTGTGTGACCTTGGGCAAGTCACTTAATCTCTCTGTGCCTCAGCATCCCATCTGTAAAGGAAGGCTAATTGTACTTCCCTCCCTCACTGGGATGTTCTCAGAGTAAATACATTAAAGGTTAAGATGCTCAGATACTACTGTGATGAGGGCCATGTAAGTACACGAGGGCTTAGCTACATGGCAAGTTACTGCACAGCAAGCCAACATGTGAATCCACAGCACACTCACTTGCTGCTCAGTAATGTCCTGTGTGGCTGCTGCTACAGTGCACTGGAAGTCCTGGGGTGCAGTTTTGCAGACACTGCTTTGTCATAGCATGCCAAGCCGCACACTGGGACTTTCACCCTGCTGTAGCAGTATCCACACAGGACGTTACTGTGTGGCAAGCTGGCCTGATGAAGATTCCCACCTTGGCTTTCCGTGCAGTAACTTCTTGTGCAGATGAGCACTTAGAGGGAGAGACCCTGTCAACCCTCCTTCAAAATTCTGCATTGTCTGGATCTGAAGTTTGGGGCTCGTCCTGCTTCTACAGGACAAAGTGCTGCTGGTCATAAAGTGCCTTTAGCTTCTGCCCTGTGCAACTACACTGCAGTCTCTGTAGACCCCACATAGATGTGTACTCAGTGGGGCTGCACAAGATGAGAGCAATAGGGTAACCTGCCCCCTGCCTCTCCTCCCCCTAAAACAGCAATATTTTAGCATAGTTCATCAAATAGCTTTAGCTACCGTGGAACTGGAGCCAGGGCTGCATTCCAGATTTATCTTGATCTGAAATTGTTACCAATGCCATTTGAAGCTATGAGGCTGAGGGCCATTGGTGGCTGCTGACTGACATGGTGATAATCTTGTTGCTGTGGTTACTACACATTAATAAAGAAACCAAGATATTTCTTGGTGTCACTTTTGACTATAAAGAGCCTAATGAGGTACAGTGCAGTTTGATGAAGCAGTGACTGGCTTGGGATAGGCAGAGCCCCCTGTTTGGCTTGTTTTTCATCAGCAATGTGGCTTTTAACTTTACATCAGTGAAAACATGGGTGCCTCTGCCAATAGCCAGGGAACAAAATGTGAGGCATCTGCAGTGGGAGCGTTGGAGCTTTGGGTTAACCCTGTGTTTCACCTTCATGCAGCATGGAAAGAGGGTTGAATAAAATAGAAGGGCTTGTCTAAGAGGGCATGTAAGGGGGAAATGCCCTGAAAAAGTAGGTGGGAGCCTGGAGAAAGAACAAATTCCCTTGCAAAAATGGTGTGTCATTTGTACCCCTCTCTGCTCTCCCTTTCCCTTCCTTGTGTTGCCTTTCTTGTTCCAGTTAATGAGTTTGCACCTTGCAATAGCGAAGTGCCCCTGGAATTCCACCTCCCACTCAGGCTGATCTTGTGCAATCTGGCTGGCTGTCAAGAGAACTGAGGGTCAGGAAAGAGCTAGCAAACTCTGCCTTGCCTAGAAACCTGTGCTGGATAAGGTGCAAGAGGGGCCAGTGGGTTTTTTAAAATATTCTGAAGCCAGAGCCACTGTAATGAAGAAATTGTGTGAGTGACTTAGGCTGGTAGGGTTAGAGGGTTTGTCACTTTGCTTAGCATAGCAAAACTCCTAAATCCAGCCTTGCTACCTATTCTTAGCAGATACTAGTGGGAACCAAGATGACCTTACCAGTATGTCCTATAGTGAAGCAGTAAGGAAGCTGCATCAGAGGTTATCTGCTATTGTGCCAAAAAAGGTGCTGGTGCTTTTCATTTCCTATGACTGACTCCCATCTGCGCGGAGCACCAGGTTTATTTGGCCCTGATAGTGACTCCATAGTTAAGGTAATAAGTTGCTTTCCACACCAAACCTGATTCTGAGCACTTGCTAACTATGCCACTTTCAGTCTTCCATTGGGCTTGTGCTGGATGAGACTGTCTTCTGGAAGTTTAGTGAGAACTGGAAAAGGAGAAACTGGAATGGGAATGTGAGAAAAGGAGTCTGAAAAATCATTTCCTTGGCTGAAAGCTTTTTTTTTTTTTTTTTTTAAATATCAGAGAGCTGGTTTTGAGACATGACCTCTAGTTTTGGTTTATTCTGGGGAACATAATGAGGAGTGAGGCCTCAACATGTTTAGGGAGTTTGGAGAGAGGGGCTAATTTAGAACTTTTTGATTTGTAACAAAGACAACCTTCCGAGCACTCCCATGGCACAGCTTAGAGTATGGTATTTACAGAGACACTCACAAGCCTTTCGCGGAACTATAGGGAGCAGCTGGATCTGGGACACCTGCAGAGTTGCCGATAAAGCTTCCATATACTAATTGCCCAAATAGCCCCTCTTTTCCAGCTTTGTGTTGAACTTCCAGGGAAATACTTCCTGCTACTCCCCAGCACTGTATGTGGATATAAACCTATTTGACTTACAAATGGGTCAGTGCATTTACTGATTTTTTTTTTTTAATACCAAGAGTCAATGTACATGAGTTGACGCTTTTTAGAGTTATGAAGTGGTTCCCCTCCACTCCCATCCCAAGAAATTTAATCCAGAACTTTCACTATACAAGGTAGAGTTTTATATTTTTAATTAATTGCTATATCAAGTTATGCTGGAAGGTGTTATGGCTGCCATCACCAAGGTCTTTTGATCTATAGATCAGTCACAGACTTCATTAAAGCTAATGGGTATGCTAAGCTCCTTTCTTTCAGGCTAAATGGAAGGAGCAATTAAATGTCCTTTTATATAGCAATAGCTGGAAATAATAGGAAACCACTGCTCAAGGCAATGTGCTTCAGGGCCAATAAAACGTTAAGCTGTGTGGGCTGAGGCTTTTCCCTGGACTGATTGTAAAACACAGGGGCTAAAGGATTGACTGCAGCAGTGTGGTCTGAGTGTGAGAGAGGCAGAAAGCTGCAGACAGTGAAAGAAGCAGTCATAAGCATGGCCCTGAGAGGGAAGAGAGAGACTTAGCAATTTAGGGCACAGGATTTGCTGAAGAGGCAGGCTCGGAAATTATAAAATGGGAAACTGCCTGCTGTTTGTTTCTACTGTGTTCAGAGAAACAGGACTTTTTGTACAGTCTTCATAAATAATCAAGATTGCACAAAGAAATACCTGACTCATTAATCAATTTCTCCTCCTAATGGAAACAACCCAACAAGACTCTGAAAAGTGGCGAACGCTCAAGCCAAAAAGGGCAACAACAACTTCCAGATTTAAATAAGTTTTGCAAATAGAAATCTCTGAAATTAAAAACATCCCACAATAAATCTTTTGAAAGATAAGCAATTAGAATATTGCACTTTGTTCTTCAGAAAAAAAGTCTTCATATCTGGAAATATTCTGTTAAGGTTCTAACATGAGATTTAATTATGTCCTCCCTCAAGGACTGCCATGTGTGCAGGGTTCCCTGAGTGTCTCTTTTTTGAGGTAGCTGTTCCGGGAAATCTGTAGGGATGCTCAGTACGCACTGTCAGCTGTCCAGTTTTATGGGCTCAGGATCATTCTGGATGTCCCAATTTTTTGTACCTCAGAGGTGGCAACCCTCTTTCTCTCACCACCACCCACTCCGTGTGTGTGTGTACGTACACACATCTTATTTTTCACTTCTACAAACCCTATTAATTGTAACATGAGAAATATGTAAGCTTTCCCCATAAAAATGATTTTGTTTGTTATAAATATTATAATGTTTTAAAACACAGATGATATAGCATTGAAGTTGTAAGTAGGTAATAACTTTTTTCTCTGTGTTTTAATTTCAAGGACCAATTTTAATACTCCAAAAGCACTGAAAATAATTTGCTTTTATTGTGAGGATTTAATGGTTACTGCTCGTGTTGCCTTCAAGACCTTCTATTGTTTCTTGTATTTGAAAAAACCTTTTAGACTAATTTGTATTGAAAAATCGTCACTTGTTTAGTGCATCTTGGTTTCTTTCTGCTTTTTGCATTCCTTTTGATGCTGCCCTGGCTACCTTTACAAACAGCAGTTACTCTGTTTTCAAACACAAAGAACAATAGTACCTCATGCTCAGTGAAGGACACTATACCAAATATTGATCTCTGCCTTGAATGCCAGAAAAGCCCAGCAGGAGGTACATAAGATATTTCTGAAAAACTATAGCTTATCACCTGCAGGCCTGGAGTTTGCTGTCTATTATTACAATGATTTGTGCTGGGGGGTTTGCTTGAAGGCTCAAATGACCTCCAGCCTTGAGATATTGTGCCTCTTCTAAGGCAAGAAAAAAATGCGGTTTGACCCTTGTGCCCGGCAGTGAGCTCATTTCCTATATCTCTCACCTAAGTTTACAGAGGTGCATAAAAAATATACCACCCACGGTGATGCAACGTGATCAAAATTCCCAGGGTAATGGTGGGTATTAATGGATAAGCTGTTTTTAACATAAAGAAATAGTGGGCCAAATTCTGTTCTCATTGCACCCTAAGAATAGCATTGGCACCAGCAATAACTTTTTTTAACTTAGGTGGGGTTGCAGAATATTACACTTAATGTGCTTTGCTACGTGCTGGGATTCACTTAAAAAAAACCACTGTATTCTTTGTACTATGTTCTATTTTAGGCTAATTATTTTTAATAAAGAACCTTGTAAACAATACTTAAAGCCCCTCCACCTCCCTCCATCAGAGACACTAACGTTGTTATAGAAATGGAGTCAGAGTCATACCTGGGGACACAGACAGGGTTTCACAGGACTCCTTTCCGTAGAAGCTGCTTGGGAGAGGTGTTGAGTTTTCTGGCTACCAGAGCTCCTGGATAGCCTGGCCCCATCCCCTCCTGGACCTGCCCCTGGCTCCAGGCCCTTGGTATGGAGGGGGATTGTAGGTAGTTTGCATTGCTGTGTCCCCTTCCTGGCAGATTTACCACCACTGGGACCTGCAGCCTCAGGTGGAACGAATCTGGCCCAACTCTTTTGAATAAAAATACTGTAAAAGTTTAAATATGGACCCAAAGTTCAGGGGCCCTTGGATCCAAGTTATTATAAAAGGTCATCTGTAAAAGGGTAGGTCTGGATCCAAACGTGTCTACTGCAGGAATATTTGGTTCCAGGTGTTTTGGGGAAAACACAGAAGAAACTTTCAGAGTAATTTGAGATAACATCTTTCAGAAGAATGCTTGCATGACTTGAGTCGTCTTATGTGAATGGAATAGGTACCCAGAGGACAATGCAACAGCAATAGAATAATACGCACAAGTGTGGACCTAGGGCTAAACTAGCCTGTTAAATATAATAATGACTATACAGGAAGTTAGACTTTAAGCAGGCATTTGTAAGATCTTGCAGAAACCTTTGTGAGAATTCATAGAAGCTATGCAGTATCTCTGAGAGGTGTTTGGGTTTTTTAGCAGCATTTTGGTGGATGAATATTTAGAATCAATTTCAGCCTCCACTTTTGAAATCGTTAATATATTTTGAACACATTACTTTTAATGAAACAATTCCCTATCCCTTCTAGCCTCTTGGCCATTTCATACCAGAAAGCCTGAAAATATGAAAAACAAGCTATTCCTCTACAGTAATACATACGTTCTAATTTTTAGTGCTAGTGAACATGGGTGAAAGCAAATCTCTGTTTTGTAGCCATATCTACTTTATAATATAGAGGAAGGAATGGAGATGGGTCAAAATGAATTGGAATATCCCAGGGGAGTTTTGAATATGGGAGAATGAAGGGTCAGATATATAGATCAATAGAGTTCAGTCTCCCTCTACCATATATATAAATATTATTTTTCTTTGTACATAATATTGAGCAGTAAATCTTTTTGGAATCAATTTGACTGTCTTCTATTATACTCCATCCACTTTCACATTCATATCGTTAACATCTGTATTACCTTCTACTGCCTTTATTATAGAATCCTGCTTTGCACATTAAGAGAGTGCTTTAAAACATCAACCGAATTGCTACAGTTAACCTTGCAGTCATTGGACTCTGCTGCTACTCTGGTTTCATTTACTCTGGTAAATCCAGGGTTGTCCTTAGCGTTCTTGGATCTTTAATCAAAGTAACATTTCACAGACTATTAATTTGATTGAATTGTCTGCTTAAGTCAAACTGTAACTTTGGGCCACACTTATCCTACTGACTCCATTGAAGTCAAGGGTAACCACAGGTGAATGTAGCCTGTTACGCTTAGAATCTGTCACTGAGAAAGGGTGATGAAAGGTTGTTGAAAACTGCAAAAGGAAGATGCTTAGAGCAGCTTCTGAAGTACTTGTCTCTGAACTTCCTTGCTGTAACTTTCTGAACTTCAAACAACCATACACTTATCTGAAAACAACCCATCTTACTCTCCCCTCTAAATTTTTTTTTCTGTTAAATGGATCTGTACATTTTGAATCACTTTCTTCCCCATAATCGTTATTTTCTTCTGTACAAAACCCTCTGATACAAACGTTTCCCTTCTTTCATCATCTGTTTCACTACAGAGAGAGCTTCAAAATAGACATCTCTTGCTGTAGAAGAGGCTTAAAAATCTTAAAAAATGCATAAAACAAAAACACGTATGTAATTCTCCATTGGCTTCTAGAACTACTGGTTTCCAGAACACTTCAACACCATCCTACAACAGCCCTCCATGCACAATAGAAACATGTTTCAAAACAGGGTCAAGTCAGCCTGTGACTCCATGCCTTGAGCAATCTTTTTCTTTCATTGATTGACATTTGTAGGAGCTACTCAGTAACTTGCCCCGATGCCTTTTCTGTGAGTGGGTTATTTTGGAAGAGCCATGATATCTCCTTTGAGAATGTTAGGGGGCACTAGTGCAGGTTCTTGCCCCCCAACCCCAGCTGGCTGATCATTGTTTGCAAAGTTTAAAATGCCACCTGTGTTTAGGAGGACTCTTCTATCTGAGTCAGTGCTGAACCTAAAATTTTAATGGAAAGATTAATTCATGTTGACTTGGATAGGAATAATGTGATATGGGTTTAAAACTGGCTGAATATCTGGTGGTAATAAGCATCAATGAACACGGTTGGTGTTGATGAGTGTTTGACAGGTCATGGCACCGGTTGCGCTGAGAGGAAGGCTGGTCCAGTGGTTAGGCTGGGATTTGGAAGATCTAAGTTAGCTTCCCTGTACTGCAACAGGCTTCCTATGTAGCCTGGGAAAATCAATCTCTGTGTTCCTTTGGGATAAAGCACTTCTCTACCTCAGTGGGGTGTGGTGAGAATAAAATATTTTAAAGATGGTGGAGTGCTGAGACACTAGAGTAATGGGGACCAAATAAGTACCCTGGATATGTTAGGTCTAATCTTATTTAGAATCATAGAATAGAGTGTTAGGGTTGGAAGGGACCTCAGGAGGTCATATAGTCCAACCCCCTGCTCAAAGCAGGACCAATCCCCAGACAGAGCTTTACCCCAGTTCCCTAAATAGCCCCCTCAAGGATTGAGCTCACAACCTGGGGTTTAGCAGGCCAGTGCTCAAACCACTGAGCTATCCTTCGCCCCCTAAGAATTAGCATTCTCATGAATGGATGACTTTACTACCTCTGTCAGCAGAGGTTTTTTTTGTTTTTTTTTAAAAAGCATTTTCCTATTAGAGCTAGCTGAGTAATGTTATTGACAAATCCAAAAAACTGAAAAAAAAATTGTTTTGGGCTGAACCAAAAACATTAATTTTTTTTTAATGAATTGAAAAGTCAAATTTTGAGTTGGATTAACTGAAACATTTAATTTTTTTGGTACCAAAACATTTCCAGTTGTTTCAACCAATAAAAAACTATTTGGGGAAATAGGGGAATTTAGCATGAATTCATGTATAATTTTGGATCAACTAAAACTGTATCTTTTTGGCAAATAAACTATTTATTTGGTGTAAATTTTCACCCAGCTCTAGTTTTGAATGCTAGATCTGAACGAATTTGGCCCTGTGTTTGCAAAGATAAACTGGAAAAATGCATCATTATAGCTAACATTTTAAAACATGACTGTCTTTATCTATATTACGTGAGAAAATCATGTTTGTTGTGTTAATTCAAACATGATTTAATAGAATTTCTAACGGTGCATTTTCCCAGTACAGACAAGTTCCCAAAGAATCTTACAGTAAGAGTTTGTTACATGGCAGATCTTAGAAATGCCAGGAAGGCCCATGGCCAGCACTCCAGTGGTGTTAGCCCTTAAGGTATTTTTTAGCATACTTAGGAAAACGGAAGGTATACTAGGACAGTTCTCTGCAGTATCCCTTTAAATGTTGGGGGGGGGGTTCTGTTTTTTGTCTTATGTTCACACATATGCTATTTTCCACAGTACAAATGCCACTAAAATGAGATACCTGGATCTTGCCACACGATGACAATTCCTCTTACCAAATAGCATCTTTGCTAAGCTACAATATCATGTATAACTGTATAATCTCTGTAGGCCATACTTGCTGTTTTTCCATACCTGAATTTATTTCCCAAGAACAAAATCAAGAACATCTTTATTAGAAGGCAAATTTGCATTCTTGTTGCACTATGTTACCACCTCACCAGGAGTCTGGCACACTCCTCCTGTTTTTTGCTAGTGTTGGAGCTAGCAAGAGCAGGTTACCTGATCTTAAATGTCTGCCAACTAGATGCTGTTATTGATAAATCCAATATGAAAAAAACCCTTCAGTTTTTTACTTTCTGGCACTCGCATGTACAAATACTAGTGTGGGGAAAAACTAAAGGCCACGCTTTGGAAATCTGACCTGCTGTGTATATTGAGTCACGTGAGTAGCAGAACGGCATTAATGTAAAGTTTTGAGCTGGGTCTACATTAGAAACATTCACTGGTACAGTAATGTCTGTTGGGAGGCAGGGGGGATGATTTTTTGTAACACTTCAATATGGGTAAAAAGGCTAGAGTAGACACAGTTATGCCAACATAAAAGTACTTTTGCCAGTATCGGTTATTTTTCCTTGGGAGGAGCTGGTATAAGCTATACTGGCCAGTACACTGCACTAGGAGGGTTTTGTCTGTATAGATTCCAAGGCCAGAAGGGCTCATTCTGATCATCTTGTCTGACTTCCTGTGTAACAGGCCATAGAACTGCCCCAAAAGAATTCCTAGAGCTGATTTTTTATTAAAACATCCAGTCTTGATCTGAAAATGGCCAGTGATGGAGAATTCACCACAACACTTGTAAATTAGTTCCAATTATCCTCACTGTTAAAAACGCACACCTTATTTCCAGTCCAAATTTGACTGGTTTCAGCTTCCAGCAATTGGATCGTGGTATCCCTTTCTCTGTGAGATATATGAGCCCATTATCAAATAATTTCCCCCATATAGGTTCTTATAGACTGTGTAATCAAGTCATCCCTTAACCTTTTCTTTGTTAGGCTCAAGGAGCTTAGTCTATTTAGTCTATAGCTAGCTACGGCTCCCTGATTCTTAAGCTGCCCCACCCTCAGTGTATATTACTGCATCCTGGGCGCTACTCTAACTTATGTCAGCTGCCAATTGGCATAGCAGAGCTCACGTGATGCCAAAGGGCCTGCAAAGGGGCCTGTACAGGGAAAGAGAATCTGACTCAATATTTTCAGCTGCCCTTTGGAGCAAACTCAGACTTTAAATGTTTACAGTGTCCTACCCATTCTTGTTTGCTCATATTAAATGAGGTTTTTCTGTATAGATTGTGTATAGGCTTTGTTCTAGCTGATATTTCCATTAAATTGTATATAGTGTTTATGACAAAAAATGTGAAAGGTTATAAAACGTCAGACTGTAGACCTTGGATTTATTATGTGTTTTTTAAAAAATGTTTGTCGCCTGTAAGCCTGGTGATAGGGTCAGATCTATGGAAACTGAATAAATAATTAAGTAAATATCAATGATACGAAATACTTTATGTAGCTATGTAACAAACATCTCTTTTTCACATGCAGGCAGATGGCTGCTGCTTTACTTGAGATTATCCTCTCTTGCAAAACACTTTTCATACCACTGCTGGCTGCTCTAAAGACTGCATTAGTGAACTGAAAGCCAAAATATCTACAATAAAGTTAAAAAGCCGTGTATTTAAAATATATAGTATGATATCATGTGGCATAACCATGATGGTCAGTTAATAATAAGCAGTGACTCTTTAGTGACTTTAAGCCAGCCCTGAGGACAACTAGGGAGTGTTAGATGCTACAGTCTCTAGGCTTTGCAATTACGTTTATTTGTGAATGACATTCAGAAATGAAAGAAAGGGTATGTCTGCTTTTTTGCTATTAAAATGGCCGCTTAGATTTGTATTTTCTTGCCCAGTCAGGGTGAGTTTGTTTGGCTTAGGTTTACTCTCCCCAAACAGCTCAGGTTGGCCCAGGTCAAGCATACATTATTTAACTGTAATGCTTTATGTTGGGTCACTGTAGTGCAGTATAAATGCCTGTGTACACACTCTTGTTTGTTAAAAGGTATCGTGTACGCATAATCACACAGATGACTCACGAACATGCCAGACTTGTAAGTACAAAATATAGCAATTTCTAATCACTAAGGGCCAAATTCTGACCTCAGGCACAATATGGAATTCCTTCTGACTTCAAACAGGAGTGAGTTTTTCTCTGGATAGGGCCCTAGAAGCCCAGTTCTTTTTGTTATTAGACAATTGGGTGGGGAGTTTTGTCATTGATTTCAATACATGTAAAATCAGCCCCAAAGGAATTTTGGAATGGTCTATAAGTAATGTGTGTATATATAGTGTAACATCTCATCTTTCTTTAGCAAGCAATTATAAACTACTTGCTACTAGGTAATAAGTGGCTCTCAAAATAAGGGCTAGTTTACATTTAAAAGTTTTGCCAGTATCTCTAATAAGGATGTTGATAACTTGGAGAGAAGAAGCCACAAGAATGACTGAAGAATGAATCACGATTAATCACACTGTTAAACAATATGATACCAACTGAAATTTATTACATATTTTGGATGTTTTTTTTTACATTTTCAAATGTATTGATTTCTATTACCACACAGAATACAAAGTGTACAGTGCTCACTTTATATTATTACAAATATTTGTACTGTAAAAATGATGAACAAAAGAAATAGTATTTTTCAATTCCTCTCCATGCAAGTAAACACAGTATCATTGGTAAAAAGCAAAGGAACGAACTTTAAATTCCTCCCATTCCAATAATTTAAGGTGTTACTAGTAAAACATGAACATCATTTTCTTTTTTAAACTATGATTGTTATTCTGACCGTGTCCCTTTAAACAACAGCAGACTTCAAGCTTTCTAGCCAGTCAAATAGCAGAGAGAGATGTTTATCGTGCAATCTCTTCATCATGAAAGTGTAACTTACAAATGTAGACTTTTTTTGTTACATAAATGCGCTCAAAAACAAAACAATGTAAAACTTTAGAGCCTACAAATCCACTCAGTCCTACATCTTGTTCAGCCAATGGCTAAGACAAATAAGTTTGTTTACATTTGCAGGAGATAATGCTGCTTGCTTCTTGTTCACCGTGTCACCTGAAAGTGAGAACAGGTGTTTGTATGGCACTTCTGTAGCCAGCATTGCAAGGTATTTATGTGCCAGATACGCTAAACATTTGTATGCTCCTTCATACTTTGACCACCATTCCAGAGGACATGCTTCCATGCTCATTTAAAAAAAAAATGCGTTATTGACTGAACTCCTTGGGGAAGAATTGTATGTTTCCTCTTCTATTTTACCCACATTCTGCCATAAATTTAATGTTATTGCAGTCTCGGATGATGACCCAGCACATTCGTTTTAAGAACCCTTTCACAGTAGATTTGACAAAACACAGAGAAGATGCCAATGTGAGATTTCTAAAAATAGTGACAGCACTCGACCCAAGGTTTAAGAATCTGAAGTGCCCTCCAAAAGCTGAGAGGGACGAGGTGTGGAGTTTGTTTTCAGAAGTCTTAAAAGAGCAGTTCGCAGATGTGGAAACTGCAGAACCTGAACCACCAAAAAAACCCAGCCTTCTGATGGTTGCATCTGATGAAAATAAACATGCATTGGTCCACTCTGCTTTGGATCGTTATCGAGCAGAACCTGTCATCAGCATGGCCGTGTGTCCTCTGGAATGGTGGCTGAAGTAATGAAGGGGCGTATGAATGTTTAGCATATCTGGCACGTAAATACCTTGCAACACTGGCTACAAAAGTGCCATGCAAACACCTGTTCTCACTTTCAGGTGACATTGTGAAGAAGCAGGCAACATTATCTCCTGCAAATGTAAAAAAAACTTACTTGTCTGAGCAATTGGCTGAAGTAGGACTAAGTGAAGTAGTAGGTTCTAAAGTTTTACATTTGTTTTATTTTGAATGCAGTTATTTTTTATAGATAATTCTAAATTTATAAGTTCAACTTTCATGATAAAGAGATTGCACTACAGGACTTGTATTATATGAATTGAAAAATATGATTTCATTTGGTTTTTACAGTGCAAATATTTGTAATAAAAAATAAATATGAAGTGAGCACTATACCCTTTGTATTCTATGCTGTAATTGAAATATATTTGAAAATGTAGAAAACTTTCAAAATATTTAAATAAATGGTATTCTATTATTGTTTAACAGCATGATTAATTTCCATTATTTTTTTTAATTGCTTGACAGCCCTATGAATTTTAAAAATTAAATCTGTTCTTTATAGTTTGCTGGGATGTTCAGAAGCACAATTTCAGGTCAAGTTTCTTTCTTCTCAGTGGCCTTGGTATGTTGCTTCTTGTGTAGCAGCTTCTTTTGCTGACCCCACAAGAAGAAATATTTGTGAACCCTTTTCAGAGAGAGGTTTCAAACCTAAACACAGTGCAACTGTTTTCATTATCTTCTCCTGTGGAAACACGTCCATTTCTAGTGTGAAGCTCTTCACATCCACAGATCATTTTTTTTTCTTGTAGACTATCCATCTTGAAGACTAATCACAAATAGGGAATGTCCACATTGCACTTCTCATTCCCAAAACCTGGTGTGGCAGTGAGCAGGATTTGGGGGGTTGGGTGGCTCCAGCAGTCATCGACTAGTGAGGCAACATTGGCGACTAGGAAGGTCTGGAATCTGCGGACAGATCTGTCATGCATCTTCCTTGTGATTTTGGGTGAGTCACTCCATCTCTCCTAACTCTGTTTAACCTCTCACCCTTTGTCTGTCCTGTCTGTTTACACTGTCAGCTGGGGCAAGGGCTGCCTCTTCTTATGTGTATGTACAGCACCTCGCACTATGGGGTCTCAGTCTCAGTTGGGGCCTCAAAGAACTACCATAATGTATACAAAATTATAGATAATGATAGACAAATCAAAGTAGAGGGTGATCTTCAGCCTTGGTGGGTAATCATTAAAGGAACAGACATGCTTCAGAAAGAGTGAGTGTAAACATTACTTCATCCCTTTGTATGAATGCTTGGTGGAGCTCTACTTCTTTTAAGAAAGGGGAAATGTTTTACTATATGAATTGGTGTAAAGTATTTGCTTGTGCCAAGATGCCTGGTATTTGACCTTCACACATGCTTGAAGGACATGGGTTGCATGTAAAGCAGGAAACGTGTAGAAAGCTGGGACAATGGGTATTGGGGAGGACTAGAAAGTCAGATTGAAAAGAGATCTGGGAGACACATATGCTAATAGAAAATAATGGTAAGGGAAGGTCGAGTGCCAAAGCTATATTACGTAGGGCAACAGTTTGATTAAGCAGAGGGGACATCACCATGTAGCTGACTGGAAAATACTAAATTAATTTTGATTTCCTGGGAGTATTACTATTGATACTCGATTTTTGTAAATACTTATTGTTACAAAACCTACATTTTTGGGCTTAAATTGACCTTATAATGCTCTTTATCCTTCTGTTCCCTCTGTTTAATTTTCTGCAGTAAAGTGGACAGGAGGTGATCCTATATAAAGATGGCTCTTCTCTTCTTTTTTTTTTTCCACACTTGTTTAAAGATTGATATTTAAAATCCAGAGGACATGTCCCACATGTTAAGAGAGCTCAAATTTGAGGCTAATTTGACACTGCACTTAAAAATTTAACTACAACTATTTGTAGCTTTCTGTAATAAACAAACATCAAGTTTGCTGCTGCACTCTGACTTCTACTGAATTCCATAAATACAGCCTGTCTCTCTGTTGCTTGACATGGATTCAGATTGCTCTGAGACTTGTTGCCTCTTGTCACCTTTTGTGCCATTCCTTGGTATAGAGCCGAACAGCCTGGTATAGAATGAAGAAATGAGGTGTAACCCCAAAATAGGTGTTTTTAAAAATACAGTAAGCCTGGGGGGGGAGATCAAGTTAATTGCTTTCCTGTATGATTATTTTTATACCTAATTAAAAACATACAAAGGATATACACAGTGGAAAGATTAAAACCAAAGAAAAACCAGAGACATAATACAAATCAAATATGAGCATCAAACAGCAAACTACTTGGCTCATGACATAGGTGTCAAATAGAGGTGTCTGGAAAATCTTTGTTGAAACATTTTCCATCAGGAAAATACCATGTCAACTAAACTGACTCTGTGTGTGTGTGTGTGTGTGTGTGTGTGTGTGTGTGTGTGTGCGTGCGTGCGCAAAATTGTCAATTTTGATGACATTCCCCATGAAAGTAAATTATCTGAAACAGAAACATTTTGTTTAGAAAATTTTCAAGTTTTAAAAAAAAAAAATCTTCCTTTAGAAATTTTGTTTTTTTTTAAATTTTTATATTTGTATTATTTTTTACCTTTCACTAGCATTTGTGCATTCTATAGTATAACACAATAGTAGGAATATTCTGTTTTGTTTAAAGAAAATATTAAGGGCAGCTGCTACTTATTACAGATTTGAAACATCTTATCTTATTTGTTAGATCAAAGTGTCTGTTTGTGGTGTTTGACAGTTTGATACAAAGATACAAGAGAATATGTTTCAATCTGTACTAAGCAACTGCTCCTTATGTTTTATTAATAAATAAAATAGTTTTTTCCCATTATTGTATGTCAGGATTTAACATGACATGACAACTACTGTTGACATGTCATGAAATAATGTAAAAATATTATACAAATAAAAGATATCTATACTTCAAAATGAAATTTTCACATGTGCATTTCATAGGAAATTTAAGAAGTATTTGTTTTCATACTAGTTAGGAGTGGAAACAAATGTCAAAAATTTCCTGCAAAGTGGAAATTCTCAATTTTGACAAGCTCCATTGGTAAATGCAGTAAACAAATGTTAGAGATAAACCAACTGCCTTCTTAAGCAATATTTTGGGAAACAGTTACAGAAGATTATAAGTAGAGACATGGTATCTAATAGAGGTTAGCAACAGAGACGTAGCTTTTTCTTTACAGGTGAATATTTTGACTAAATAGGAATCAGGTTTATACAAATGAATGAATGAGGGATTATGTGGTATTTAGGTGACAGCTGAAATTGGTATTTAAAAAAAAAAAGCAGCAGCAGCTGATAGACTGAAATAAAGATGCAGAAAACATACTTCCATGCTCTTGGATGTAAGTGAGGGTAGATATTGGAGAAGCTTCAGCAACTATTTTTATAAACTCACTTAATTCATAGTCTTTAGGCGAGTTCCTCTGACATGGTTGACATAATGACATTGTTACCCCAGCACCCTGGGACACACCAATACACTCCAGCCCACTTAGCTTGATATCTGCTGTGGGGAAGATCGTAGAAACTGGTTTGCAGAAATCAAATGTGAAACTACTTAGAAAAGCTCAGCTTGAATAAGAATGCTCAGCATCATGTCAGGAGATGAAGGTCACCAGCATGATGGAATTCTTTGAAGATATTAATGCTGGAGTAGACTTGTGGGAGAGAGCGCTGTAAAGAGGGCATCCCAATATTTGTGAAAAGCATATCTGCAAAATTAAGATGCACATAATATGCCTCTCAGGGCTCTGTGCATTTCATTTCTGCCTTCTATAAAGCTGCATAATACAAAACACAACAAAAGCTAGGGTTGCAGGGCTCACTGCTCAGGACTCTGCATTCATCAGGATTTGTAAATATGACTAGGATGATGTGTTTAAAAGCAAATTTGCTCAACCTATAATGGCAAATATTGGCAGGGATATTATGCCAATCAACAGGCCATTTAGATATAGGAGGACATAAGCCATTAGATACAGTAGCAAGTATAGTTTTTAGTGCCAATACAAACAGGGAGAAGAGTTGGAGTTAAGAAAAACAGGGAAAATAAAAGGTAAATAAAGCTTAAGCCACAGGGTGGATCCATCTTTTCTGCTGATTGAATGGATAGCTGAATCATCATCTCTGGAAGATGTGGACATGGAAGAACCATGACTGTAATATACCTCTTCCCCTTGACCTTGTGGGTGACCTTCAAGAGCTGCTCTGTTGTGATCATGCTTGAGAGTGGGAAGGGAGTGAGGCTATGCGGACAGCAACTCTCTACAGAATTGTCCCCTCAACAGTCTTCCCTGCAGGGTGTCTCAGCACAAGATAATGTGGACATAGGCCATTTTACATGGTATGGACACTAGGCCATCACACAGGGCCTCCAGTCCACTCTTACAGTCCAGTCAGGGGTAGCTGCCAGTGGAGCGGCTCCAGGGAGCAGGATTCCTGCAGAAAGTGAGCTCTCCTAAGCAGTGAAAAGCTACATGGAGGCATATGATCTGTAGATCTTGGGATATAGGTAGGTTTAAGGGACCGATCCGACAACCAGGTCCACAGGAACAAAGCCTGGTTTCCCACCTTCTCCAGGATGGGGTAATTGTGATGAAACTCTGCAAGTAAGGATTCTGAGATTTCTTTTTTCACTGTGTGCAATTTTTCTGTGGCAAATGTGAAACAGTCTAGGCTATCAATAGAATAAAAATTAGACTAGTGCAAAATTCAGAAAATGGGAAAGCAAGATGATGTCAGAAAGGGTCTGTCAAGCTCTGACCTTCCCTATTCTGCCCTATCTTCACTGGAATGCCATTGCCAGATATACTCAGGTGTCCTATCCTACATAGGATACAGTCAAAGGGGAAAGGCTTGGGCCAAAGGAGAACAGAAAGAGAAATGAAGAAGAGAAAGGAGAAGAGGGAACTGCCTCTAATGCAAAAACTGCACCAGCTTATGCATTTTTCAGAGATACTAAATATAACCTGACACTTACACAGAACAAACTCCTTCATTCCAAAAGCATATTAAATATAGAATGAAATTGAAAACTATGATGTTTGTACACTGCATTTATTTAAATGGAAATTTTGAAGGCTGGCAAGCTGAGTGTGTGTGTGTGTGTTTTATATAGATATATAAAAACTTGTGTATTAAAAATGAGGGCTAGTGCTATGTCACAACTGAGAAATAAAACCCTAGTCAGGAAGAGCAGAGGTAAGGCTGAAGCTTAGCCTGAACTGCCTCCCTGTGCTTAAAATATGTCCCCTCTTTATATATAGTTTGCCTATTGAATATATACAAACTAGACTTTCTTATACAACTGTATACTCAGTAAGGGACAGTACAGGCGATCTTCAGACATGTCTTTTGTAGTCTCATTTCAGTAATTTTTGAAATTATGAACACAGATACTATAAAGTACCTTGAGCCCAATCCTTCAAATGCTTACACGCACACTTAACTTTATTACTGTGACTAAACTCATTAGTTTCAATGGGACTACTTCTGGTAGTAAAGTTAAACACGTGTGTCAGTGTTTGCAGAATCAGAGCCTTTGTGAACCTTAAATGATATCATTTTTCATTTGTGTAAGACTGAAACGTAGAGCCCTAGAGGATGATGCACCACATCCTCACCTAAAGAGAAAAGAAAGGCAAGGATGTGGCAAAATTCACCCAGCACTTACTTCTGATCAGAGATTAGTGTAGATACCATTCCTAGAAAGGCTTATTGATCATCTGCTGATGGGTGATATAACTAGAAGGGAAAAAATTGTGAACAAATTAGAAGGGAATGAAATATATTTTATCAACTCTGGTAGGAAAAAAAGATTGAGAAATAAATTTCTCAATTGCAATTCTGTCTAAGTAATTAAAGAAACAGATAAGGTGAGTGTTCCCATGGTCAGTACCCAAAGGGACATGAGCTGAGTGGAACATGACAACCACTGCTGTGCCTGATTATCATAAAAATGTGAAAAAATACGTCCACTCTGATGTCCGACTGGCACCATTTTTAAGGTTTAAAATTAGCATTTAACAGACTGTTCTGGGAGCCCATGTTTTTTAGTATGATTTTTTTCCCACCACAGCCAGCACTGGATTTGCTGGTGTTCCTCTGCTTGCTTAAAGTACTGTAGCCATTAGGTTACCAATGTAAAATTGAAGCAGAACAACCACCATCAGGAGGAGTTATTGGGATTAGCGTAAGAGAACAGAGGTGTTGACAGTTATACTTTAAGAATGAGGCTACTGCAGCTGGATAAATATTTATTGGATATCTCAAGCCCCTTTTCCCCCACCCCAAAAAAGCAGAATGGATCAAATGCAAGTCCAGCATAATCTAAAAAGTAATAGGTTTTGTTGAAGGAGATTTTATTTATCTCTGAGGTCAAAAAGGCTTGGCCTGGTTACGCTCCTAGTTAGTATGATGACATTGTCAAGAAAAGTCTATCGAAGAGGGCATGAGTTGTAGAGCTAAGGACCACCCAGAATTATTGCTCCCAGGGAGCAATGGTAATACTATAGTATAATTCTATTGCCTACAGACTCAGACTATTCTTTTTATAATTTGAGTAACCATGGGAAACAGATTTTTTTTTAATTGATCTCTAGTCCCTGCTGGGGATTCAGCCACCAACAAAATCACATTGGTTGATTATAAAAAAACCAAACAACTTCAGCTGAAGAAAACAATTAAACAAAGTGACTGCTGGTCTATTGATGTGTAGAGACTATACCAGGTGTGCCTATGGAGACTGTGTCAGGGGTGGCTGTGATTAGCAAATAAATTTTACCTTTTTTTGGGCCTCAGTTTGGCTGACAAAGTATAATGCTGTCAAACCCTTTAAAGGAGCAGCATCTCTACTCTTTCACTATGTGGAGAACAATTTGTCCTCTGAAACATGTTGGGGGCCCACCTTTCCAAAGGAGCCTCGACTCAGCCTCTAAAATTATAGGCACAATTTTCTTTGAGATTTGGGGGTATATGTCAGATTTATTAATACAAACAGCACTCTGCTATCCTTACTCGCATCAGCAGCACTGAGTAAAGGTTGCAGGATCAACCTCCATATATCTACCCATGTTGCGGGTATGAATGCAGATAGCAATCTCAGCGTTCACAGGCACCCAGAGTTAGGTACAAAAATTATGCACTTTTAGAGGCATCTTTGTAATTTGGAGGTGCGCATTTTCAGGTGCAATGCTGCCATTTAAGTCAAAAGGAGTTGTGCCATTGACCTGAATGAGAACAAGATCAACCTAATGGTGTCTTAGTATAATGGGAAAAATGTGTACATTTATGCACATAAGTGTTTGTGCCAATGCTAATTTAGACACACAATTAACAGTGTGCATAAGTACATATGTTTGGGCACTGTGGTTTGCAAATATTGCCTGCTGTGTTTTATGCTTTGTGGGTTGTTTGAGTGGCTTTTTCCCCTTGTATCAAATGCATTTTTATCTTGGAATTGCAATATTATACTATCATCTCTCTCTAGTTACATTGTAACATCATCCTTAATGTCTCTTTACCAGGAAATCCCAGTGGTATGACTATAAAATGTAGAAATAGTTTCTGTCACTTCATGAAGTCACAAGCGAGATGCCATCAATGAATCTTTTGATGCCCATAGATGGATATAAAGGTAAATCAACTTTGTTTTCTATAGAGCTAAATAATTCATAGAAAATATATTTAATGGATTTACCTTCTTTCTGTTTATAAGTTATTTGACATGCCTGCAGGTGGTTGTTTTGGATTTTTTGTTTCCCAAATGTATTTGCTGTTAAAAATTATTGGCTAAATAATTCTAGTAAACTAAGTTTGTATGTGAACATTTTGTTGTGTTCAGAATTCAAAATTTGTTGGCTGGTTTCATGGACACAAGCCACAAGGTATTGTTCCAGCTTCCTAACTGAATGAGTGTAACCTTAGAATCCAGTTTCTGGTGGGAATACACAGAATTATTATAGCTGATTGAGACAGAAGAGTTTAGAAGGCAAGGAGACTAGCGAACATTTTGTCAATTTTCTTCCCTAGGTTGTGTGGCGGTTTTGGTTTTCTGTGTTTTGATTTTTGGAATTTCAAAATTTGAAAAAAATTCAACTAGCTATAATGGTTACAAATGTAAATTGTATTTCGGATGAATTTTCTGTTTGCTTAAAATCTCCTATTTCAATGAATATCTTGTGAGAGGCAGGTGCCTTTCACCCTGTATGGATTAGTTTAAACATTTCCAACAACATTTGTGTGATTAGAAAAAGAAGAAATTGTACTTTTTAAAAAAAAAATTTCTGTGTACTGTAGATTAGTGCAGTCCTGCCAGAATCAAGATTCTTAACAAGGTTAATTCCTCTACAGTAGCGATAAAAAGGAAATTCCTCTCTGTTATCACTGGACTGGAATTGAGAGGCTACATTTGGAATACTATGTACATTTCTTGTCACGCTCACGTGACTTCCCAGTATTGCACCAGCCAGAGGTCTCTTTCTTCCTTTCTACAATTCCAAGAAAGCCTCACTCCTTTATTCTGTTCATCCTGGGAGGCTCTAGTTGGAATAGTAAGGTATTGCAGGAGGACGGCTGAAATCTGTCTCTGTCTGACCAACCATGTTTAAAAAGCCAATGAAATGCAGCTTATAGCATCTTGTTTGCTTTTTGCTGAGTGCCATATATATCTCATATGTCAGGCTCCCACACTGATTTCTTTACAGCAGTATATTGCATTTTGCTTAGTATAGTGAACACAGGTACTGGGATTTCAGTTAGCTTAAAATCTTCACACTCCTGGAACATGGAGGCTGGTTACAAACAGTCTTGGCTGTTGAAGAGGTTAAATTATCAGTGGGCAACCAGGTTAAATGTAGCCTTTCTACCATTGTTTTTCCTGGATCAGTTTAGTTTTCTCATATAAGACGGTTACTCACCTTTGTAACTGTTGTTCTTCGAGATGTGTTGCTCATATCCATTCCAGTTAGGTGTACGCGCCGCGCGTGCACATTCGTCGGAAAACTTTTACCCTAGCAACTCAGTGGGCCGGCAGGTCGCCCCCTAGAGTGGCGACACCATGGCGCTTGATATATACTCCTGCCGGCCCACCCGCTCCTCAGTTCCTTCTTGCCGGCTACTCTGACAGTGGGGAAGGAGGGTGGGTGTGGAATGGATATGAGCAACATATCTCGAAGAACAACAGTTACAAAGGTGAGTAACCGTCTTTTCTTCTTCGAGTGATTGCTCATATCCATTCCAGTTAGGTGAATCCCAAGCCTTACAAAGGCGGTGGGGTCGGAGTGAAATGTGGCAGAAAAAAACTGCTGAGCCAGAGGCTACAGCCTCTCTTGACTGCTGAACCAGGGCATACTGCGAAGCAAAGGTATGGACCGAGGACCAATGGAGCTTCGCGACAGATCTCGTGGGTAGAAACACGAGCCAGCAAGGCGGCAGATGAAGCCTGAGCCCTGGTAGAATGCACGGTGATGTGGCTTGGGGAAATATGAGCCAAATCATAACAAGTGGGGATGTCCGCCATCACCCCAGATGAGATCCTCTGAGAGGAAAACAAGCAAGCCCTCCCTTTGGCCCGCTACCGGGACAGAGCTGGGGCACCTTAGGAAATGGTTCTGTCAGCACAATATAATGCAAGCACTCCACAGATGTCCAAGGAGTGCAACGGTTGTGCCCATTGCGTTGAGCTGTGGGTAACATGAAAGGCCAAAACCACCTTAGGGAGGAAAGCCGGGTGCGGTCATAACTGCACCTTGTCTTTGTGAAACCTAGTGTACGGCGGAACCCCCGTAAGAGCTCTGATCTCAGAGACCCGTCTGGCCAAGACTAGGTTGAGGTCCCAGGTCGGGGCTGGGTGGCGCACCCGAGGGTGCAAGCGCTCCAAGCCCTTGAGGGACCTCGAACCCATAGAGCGTGAGAACACTGAACGTCCATCTTAGCCTGCTGGAAGGTAGAGATGGCTGCTGAGTGTATCCTCAGCGATGATACCGCCAGGTCCTGCCGCTGAAGGCCAGAGGCAGGCCAAATAGAGGGGATCGAGACCTCAGCAGGAGCAAGATCGAGCGAATTGCAGCTGTAAAAGAAACGCTTCCACCTGGCCCGGTACATTGACCAGGTGGAAGGCTGCCTGTCACCCCGACTCAGGTACGCAGCATCCACCGTGAGGCGAAGAGGCTGCAGGTCCGAGTGACGAAGCCTGTCGTTGCCCTGAGTGATGAGGTCTGGGCTGACAGGCCGAGCAACGTGGTATGTCAGTGCTGCCTGGACCATTCTGGAGTGATCATGATGATGCGCGCTCTGCCCCTGCGGAGTTTGAGCAGGACCTAATGAACCAGTGGGAACAGTGGGAAGGCATAATGCAGTTGGCCTTTCCACGGCATCAGGAATGCGTCCAAGATCGATTCCGAGGAGAGACCTTGGAAGGACCAGAACACCTGGCATTTCCTGCTCTCGCGGTGAGCGAACAGGTCTGTGTGAGGAAACATCTCCACTTCCGGAAAGCGGGACGCCTCACATGGGGCAGAGTGATCACTCGTAAGACAGGAAAGACCTGCTGAGTCAAAGAGTTAAGACGTTCCGAACGCCTGGGAGAAAGGACGTCGCCAGCTCCATCGAGTGGGCCATGCAAAAGACCCGGAAATGGATGGCCTCCTGACAAAAAAGGGGGGAGGACTATGTCCCCCCTGAATACTTATGAAGCACCTGGCCGTTGTGTTGGCTGTAAACACCGAGATACAACGGCCACGCAGCTGCCGCTGGAACCCCTGGCATGCCAGGCGGACTACTCTCATTTTTGGGGCATTGATGAGGAATGCCAGCTCCCTAGAAGACCAAAGGCCTTAAGCTCGGAGGTGACCATGAGCACTCGAGCAGAGAGATGATGCGTCCGCCGTCAGGGGCAGTGAGGGCTGGGGCGGATGAAACCGCACCCCTGTCCACACCAAGGAGGGAGTTAGCCACCACTCTAGGGAGCCTAAGGCGTTCGAGGGAACGGTGACTACCATGACCATTGGCTCCCTGTCCAAGCGGTACGCCGGGGTGGGCCGGACTTGGAGAGGACGGAGGCGGAGCTTGGCGTGTTTGGTTACAAACTTGCGGGCAACCATGGACCCAGGAGACTGAGACAAGAACGAGCTGAGGTCGTTGGGAAAGCCTTCAGACCTCAGATGATTGTTGCCATCGCCTAAAACCGCAGTTGTGATAAGCAGGCTCCGGCTAGGTAGGAGACCAGGATAGCCCCTAGGAAGCCCAACCTCTGCGTGGGAACCAGAGTGGATTGCTCTATAGTAAACAGCAGGCCTTGACCTGTGAATAAGACCGTGACGATGCCCACGCGCTGAGTGGTTTGTGTCTCAGAGTCTCCTCGGATAAGCGAATCGTCCAGATACGGAAAAACGCATATCCGACATCAGCGACGGTAGGCGGCGACTATGGCCGTAAACCGGGAGTATTGACTGTTGGCTATAAAGCGGAGGCATCTCCCGTGCGGAGGGAAGATGGCATTGCGAAAGTACGCGTCCTTCATATCCAGGGCGGCATAGTAGCCCCCAGGAGGCAAGGATGGAATAATGGTTCCCAGGGATACCATGCAGAACTTCAACCTTATCCTAAACCGGTTGAGTCCGTGCAGGACCAGGAAGGTCTGAGACCTGTGTTCGAGTGGGGGACTAGGGCATAACGGGAGTAAAACCCCTTACCCCTTTCGTCCGCTGAAGGGGGACAGGGCTGGAGCAAATTAAAGGTGGTACCTATGCTCCATAGTGCGCAGGACCCAGCGATCTGAAAGTAACTGGGGCCATTGCAGGAGAAAGCGGGATCGGGATCCCGTCCTGCGACTGGTACACCGCCCTCAGGCGAACCTTGGAAGGTCCGTCTTTGGTCCCAGTGGTAATTGCGAGGGACCTTGACTTTGGCTCTTTAGGGGTCCTGACGTTCGTCTGCGACCACCTTGGCCTTGCCGTTTGCCAGAGTTCTGCCTCTGGCTAGGCACAGAGTATGGCGGTTGGGGCCAGAAAGGCCTGCGTTTGGTCGCTGGCGTATACATGCTGAGACGCATTAGGACCCTATTGTCCATCAGACTTCGCAGTCTGGGGCTGTCTCTGCCGCGAAGATGCCTTTACCAACAAAGGGTAAATCCTGAATGGCATACTGCAGCTCCGGCCGGAGGTTTAAAACCTGAAGCCATGAAATGCACCTCATGGCGACACCCAAGGCCAGAGTGCTGGCCGCAGAGTCTGCTGCGTCCAACGAGGCCTGGAGGGACGCTCTGGGAACCTTCTTTCCCCCGTCCTCCAAGACGGCAGCGAACTCCAGGTGGGAGTTTTGAGGGAGAAACTCCTTCACCCAGGTGCTATAATTATCGCAGCTAAGCAAGGCTTGTTGCTTTGCTACCCAGAGCTGCAGAGCCCCTGCAGAGTACACCTGGCGGCCAAGCAGGTTCATTCGCCAAGCCTCTTTCTGCTTCGGGGCTGGCGCCCGCTGGCCATCATATCAGGATCGTGGTCCTGAGCATAAAATCTGCGCATATGGGATGACACGGATGCGTATCAGGACGGCCATGGAGGTACTAAAAGAAGGCACAGGCAGAGTCTCTGACTCATTCGGACCTTGCCCAACTCGGCACCGGGGACCGGCATCGGGAGGCGTATCGGTACCTGGAACGAGATCCAGACCCGCAACCAGAACGGTGTCGGGAGGTCGACCGAGATCTCGAGGCTCGGGGAAAGGCTACAGTAGTCAAGGTACCTGCCACGGTGCCAGGAGTCGGAACGGTGCCGATAGCGGGTCGGCGAACGGGATACCGACCGGTGCAGCGAGTGCGACCAGTACCGAGGAAAACAGCACCGGGACTGCCAGTGGTGTCCGGCGTGCCGACAGGACTTGGAGTGTCTGCGGGACCGTGATCATGAACGGTGCCGCTCTGCTGTGCTGACAGAGGACAGTCACCTGAAGAGACTGTATTACCCGCACCGGCGGTGCCGGGGTCAGGCAGCATTGACTCTGTCATGGCACTGAGAGCCCTCGCCGTTGGTAACGTCTCCGGCGTGAAGGGAACAGCAGGCTCAACCACAGTGCATACTGGGGAGCTGTCAGGCACCGGATTCGACGGCCCTCGTGGGACCGGGATCAACGGTACCGAGGTCACCAGAGCTTCGGTAGGTGTCGGTGCCGGGCGATCCGAGTTAGATAAGCTGTCTGGCTGCGGTGTCGTCAGCACGGAAGCAGCGGGAGCAATACGCTCAACCACGGCGCGTGCCGGGGAGCCGTCGGGCACCGGATTCGATAGCCCTTGTGGGACTGGAATCGACGGTGCCGACGTTGTCGGTGCCTCAGAGGCGTCGGTGCCGGGCAATCCGACTTAGGCTAGCCCTCTGGCTGCGGTGCCGTTGGCACGGAAGCAGCCAGAGCAGCAGCTCAACCACGGCGCGTGCCGGGGAGCCGTCAGGCACCGGATTCTATGGCCCTTGTGGGACCGGGATCGACGGTGCCGACGTCATCGGTGCCGCAGCAGGTGTCGGTGCCGGGCGATCCGACTTAGACGAGCTCTCTGGCTGCGGTGCTGTTGGCACGGAGGCAGCAGGAGCAGTAGCTCAACCACGGCGCGTGCCGGGGAGCCGTCAGGCACCGGATTCTACGGCCCTTGTGGGACCGGGATCGACGGTGCCGACGTCATCGGTGCCGCAGCAGGTGTCGGTGCCGGGCGATCCGACTTAGACGAGCCCTCTGGCTGCGGTGCCGCTGGCACGGAAGCAGCAGGAGCAGTAGCTCAACCACGGCGCGTGCCGGGGAGCCGTCAGGCACCGGATTCTACGGCCCTTGTGGGACCGGGATCGACGGTGTCGACGTCATCGGTGCCGTAGCAGGTGTCGGCGCCGGGCGATCCGACTTAGACGAGCTCTCTGGCTGCGGTGCCGCTGGCACGGAAGCAGCAGGAGCAGTAGCTCAACCACGGCGCGTGCCGGGGAGCCGTCAGGCACCGGATTCTACGGCCCTCGTGGGACCGGGATCGACGGTGCCGACGTCGTCGGTGCCGGGCGAACCATCTTAGACGAGCTCTCTAGCTGCGGTGCAGTTGGCACAGGAGCAGCAGGAGCAGTAAGCTCTACCACGGCGCGAGCCGGGGAGCTGCCAGGCACCGGATTCAGTGGCCCTGGGGGACTGGAATCGACGGTGCCGATGTCATCGGTGCCTCTGCAGGTGTCGGTGCCGGGTAATGCAACTTAGGCGAGCTCTCTGGCTGCGATGCAGGTGGCACGGAAGCAGCGGAAGCAGGGGGCTCAACCACGGCGCGTGCCGGGGAGCCGCCAGGCACCAGCAGGAATCGTAGGCTTTCTCGACCTCGGAAGAAGGGAGCGGTGCCGAGTCGACATCGGTGCCGGCGACGGCCGGTGCCGAAAGGCCTTGGTAGTACCGGCGGGGTCCGGTGCCGAGGAGGCGCTTCTGCCCGCCGCTTGAACATCGCTCGGCGCCCAAGGTGGAGGGGTAAGTGAAAGTCCCGCACCTTTTTGTTCTCGGCTTAAAAGCCTTGCAAATGGGGCACTTAGCTGTCAAGTGTGATTCCCTGAGGCACTTCAAACAGGAGTCATGTAGGTCTCCCTTCGGCCGCGGCTTCTGGCAGGCCGGGCCCATTTTAAAACCCGGTGAGCCATGCATGGGCTCCGGCACTGGGCTCATGGAAGGGGCTACTTCCTGAACCCCGCTAACTAAACTAATCATGTTAGCAAAGAAAACACGTATAACTATACAAATATATATATATATAAAAAGGTTATAACTGCATAACTATATACGAGAAATACGAGTAGCTAGGGAAGTGGAGGTCAGCTAAGCCGCGCTCCACTGTTCCAACGACCGACACGGGCGGTAAGAAGGAACTGAGGAGCGGGTGGGCCGGCAGGAGTATATATCAAGCGCCATGGTGGCGCGACTCTAGGGGGCGACCTGCCGGCCCACTGAGTGGCTAGGGTAAAAGTTTTCCGACGAATGTGCACGCGCGGCGCGTACACCTAACTGGAATGGATATGAGCAATCACTCGAAGAAGAACCTCTTATTCCAATTATAGAATAGGGCAGAACTGGTAGAATGGGCTATTGGCTTTAAAGGGGCCTTGTATCCAGAACTGGAAAGAAAATCACCATCTGTGGTCCTAACTGAGCATTTGTTTCCTTGGCTACAATGACTGGATGTATCATTCACGTTCACTACTGCCTTGAGACCCACAGGAGATCTTGGGACATCCTTCCAGGTATAGGGCCACACCACATGTCTTCCACATGAGCACTGAACTGTGTAGGAGTTTTCCAGGAAAGATTCTCCCTTTGCAAGTTTTTCCAGGGCAGGGGGTGGTAAAGCCTTTGATTAGGAAGATTATCTACTCCGGCAGCTTATTTGTCACCCAAAGACCCGATCCCTTTCCTAGTCGTTTACTACATTGCAGAGAGAAGTCTAGTGTTACAGAGAGGTTTCTATGGGTGCAAGAGTTAATAAAAATCCTAGAGAACAAAGTGGCTTCTTCTGTGCAAATAACCCTAATAGTAAAACACAGGACAAGAAAAATAATAACCTATGAGAATATATGATACACTGTACAGGCATGAAAGCTTCTCTTTAAAGCTTTTGCAAGAGGCATCAGTGAGTCTCTAAAGAGTGAAATGTACTGCACCGTTTCCTGTATTCAAGGATAATAAACTCCTAGGTTTTGGTTCATAAATAACGTGGGCACTGGATATTGCAGATCTTCCCATTGGACACTTAAACATAGATGGTGGGCTTTTCTTACTGTCCTGCTCAAAGGAGAAAGCTTCCAGCTATGTCTTTGCTTTAAATTAAAAAGTGTGTTAATTTTTAAGAGAAGTGGCTGTGTGTGACTTGACTTTTTTTCTTTTGAAGAAATTAGCATTTTAAATAGATAAATGTCTATTTGTTGTGAAATATTAATGGTATCAGTTTCTTACAATTTAATTCACACCCTCTTAGAGAGAGAGCGTTCAGCTGACATAAGCCCTGGTATAGACACCACTAGGTCAATGGAAGGATTCTTCTACAAACCTAACTACCACTTCTTGACAGGAAAACCCCCTTCCATCACTGTAGCGTCTACACTACAGCTGCGAAGCTGGAGCTGAGCTGCTATAGCACTGGTAGTGTAGACATAGCCTAAGCAATGGGACCACAGTGAGTGGGGAGAGAAGATGAATGTTAAGATCAAATTTCAGAATGTTTTCAGCTAAATTACTTTTAATTGAGATATGCTGTTTGGAGGTTTTTTTGCATCCAGGGTGGTGAAGAAAGAGAGAGCGACTCATACTCTTCAACCTGGTATGTGGGAGACTGGTTTCAAGTCCTGCTCTGACTGGGATGGGATGTTCTAAATCAGGCAGAGCAGAGGTTTGAACATGGGCCTCTCATTGCCAAGGCAAGTGCCCTCACCACCCACCCACACTCTGGCACACATTTTGACACCTCTTCCCAAATGGACATTTTAACTCAACTCTGTTTTATCAAAAATGCCCAGGAAGCCTGGTTTTCATTGTAAGACTGGACTAAAAAACAAATTTCAAAAGCTACTGTGAAATGGAATTGTTGTCGTCCGGGCAGCTCTAGTTCAGATTGAGCCAAAAGCATCATTAGCTCTCAAGTCAGCTCTTCATCTCTCAAGGAGAAACGCACTTCAGAATTTTGTTACCTAGACAACTTTCAAGTCTTGATTTTAGGTTTTAAGTGGAGACCCAATTGCTTTGTGTTTTGTGCACTAGAGCCAGCTGCCAATTTGTTGTTGTTGTGATTGTCGTTTGACTCCTGTGAACCATACCTTCTGGATCCAGGGCAAGCTTTTGGGAAGGAAAAGCTGATGGAACATGTCACTGTCTGTGCTGAAATAATATGATGATGTAACTAGTAAATGTGGACATCAAGGTTGTGGCTTCCCTGGGTAGTGTGGGCAGGCTCATTCTCATGAGTCTATAGCTTTTTCCCCATTTCCTCATGCTACTCTAATTCTGTCCCTTGCAGCATCACGTAGCGAATAGAAGTCCTTGCTCCCCTGAGCTCCTCCTCCCATCCTCTAGCCTGTCTACTTTCTCTGCTGGAGCCAGAAAAGGAAAAATAAATGCCAAACTCTTCCACTGCTCACTATGTTTTAATTCCACATCTTTTTAGATGATAAAAAAAAAAAGGCGGATGGTCTTCTGGCTGAAACGTGGGTTTGGTAGCCAAGAAACCTGTATTCTATTCCTGACTCTGCCACAGATTTCCTGTTACCTTGATGGTGGTTGTTTGATTGCACAATCACCAGAAGGCCCCAACTGCATTGTACCAGGTATTATATAAACATGGTCCGAGGCACTTACAATCGAAGACTGTCTCCCTGTCTGCCCCAGCCACTCTGCTCTAACTGGGATTCCTTACTTTGTTTTTTCACACTCCCTCGACCTATCTCTTTTCCTGGGCCCTCACAGAAGAATTGGATCCTATTTCCTGAGACTCCCACTTTTCCCCATGCTTGTGCTATTCTCCCTGCAGCTTATCCAGGTACTTTCCGTCACTACTACATTGACAGGTATGACATCGCTAAACTTACTGGGTTAATTTGGGTTATCTGATCAGCCACTTTTGAATACCAAGGTGGGTATTTTGGTGGGGTAGATTGTAATGGCTTTCAGGGATGGGGAATCTCGACTGACTAAGATCAAATCTGTGTTCTAGGAATTTCGGAAGCAGTGTCCTTAATGTCAGTCTTGGCTGACTTCCTTTTTATATCCTCCTCTCCATTCCCAGGAGAGGCGTGTCCAATGCAAAGAATTTCCCTTGATTTTTCCTGGAAACGTTGCTGTGGATAGCTTCTTGGAAAGTTTTTTTTTTCTTCTCCATTTCTGCAAAGGAACCACAGAAACCATATACATGGTTTCCAAGAGATTGATGAATTATCTTTTTGCTGCATAGTTAAAGATTCTCTGTTGTACTAAAAATGGTTATATAACAATGCTTAGCATTTATATAGTTAATTTTGTGTTCAGAGTGCTTTTCAGACATTTATTTATAGGCCTTTCTATGGTGTTTATCACTGTGGTCTCGAAACACCTCACAAATATCAACAAATTAGTTTATCACCGTACCCTTCTGAGGTTAGTATTGTTATTCCTCTTCTGCAGATGGGAAAACTGAGACACAGAGAAGATAAATGACTTGCCCAAGGTAACATGATGAGACAGAGCCAGGCACAGAACTTGGAAGCCTTGGGCTCAGGGCTCTGTTTCAAATCACATAATTCAAAGGAACTGTCTCCTCAGGTGGTAGGAATCCATTGTTCCTTATAACCCTCTGTGTTCTGTAGAAACCACAATCTGCACCCAGAGAGTAGGGCTACTTAGTAAGAAATTTACAACTAAAAGTCTTTTTGCCCCTTGAGCCTTACTAATAGCCCAAAACTAATCCTATGGAAATCTCCATCTGCTCTGAACAGAATTAGAGGTGGGCCAAAGATTAAAAATTCAGATCTGAATTTTGTACCTCTGAATCAAAGTTTGTCATTTGGATCTGTGGTTTTAGTTCTGGCTCATGTGCAACGATATTGCATTTGTAAAGTGGCTTAACCACATTTTCAGACCTTTGCAAAGTGCCTGTCTGCAAAACATTAGGCTTTTTCCTAAGTAAATTTGGTCAATTATCTTTATTATGTGTATGTTAATCAGAGATGCCTAATGTTCATCATTTTTCATTCCATACCTAAAAGAGCTGCTGCTATTTTTTCATTTGTTTTCTCATAACATCATTGATATATATTTGTGAAACTACCCTACTTTTTACCCTACTGTAAATATCTTCTCTACCACTCCTTCCCACATAGTTACATACCTGTTACTTTTATCTCATTCAAACTCTGTTGCTGTTGAATATTAACATAATTAAAAATATAGTTGAAGCTATAATTTATGAAAGACAGGCAGTTCAGTGTTGATAGTTGCTCCTTTCTTCAACAAAAGCTCAGCTCTATATATTAAAAAAAAAATCATATGACGAGATCCTCAACTGATGTAAATTGTTTTCACTCTACCAAGGCCAAATGGCCCAATATGATGATCTAATCTGAAGAATCACTTGTCTCATCCAGTATGGTTCAGTTACTGAGGAAGATACTCTTTAAAGCTCTCGTTAAAGGAATACAATGTTTTGGGGGTACATTTTACAGAGGAGCTAGCAGAAAAGAGACTGGCCCAGAGAATACTTCTAAGTTTTACACCAAGAGCAGCACATGTTGGGGAAAGGACTTTAGAACTGCTGTGTGACTACCCATATAGGGTATACGTGATTTATAAAGTTAATCCTTTAATAGCTCTTTGCACAGTGCCTTGATTTAACTCCCAGTTTATCCAGATACAATTGCTTCATAAACAGTATTAAGGAAGTCTGATCACACTGCCTAACTGACCTGGAACTCTGGTCATCAGTGCCTGCTCCTTCTCATTACCTATGAGAATCTGGTATGTCTCCTCTGGCTATAGGCCTAGTGGCTCCAAGTACGGTATAGTACTGAATAGCCCGGTACCAGTGCATCTTTGTTTTTATAGAAGGCAAATAGGAAATTTAGGGTTTTTCCTTCTCCCAGTAGAAATTATCAAGATGGTTGAAATTTATAATCTTGATGTAGAAGAGGAAGAATGAGCCCCAAACTGAAGGTTTCACATATGATTCCAGGGGGCTTGTTTCTTACCTATGTTCTCCATTTTTCTCTGATTGATTTAGTAATGGGAGAGGTATATTTTACACCATTTGATCCCTCCCCCCCCGGGATTAACATTTAACGTGAAGCTTCATTCAGGCTTTCAGAATCTGAATCGGCAAAATGAATGTGCAAAGTGAATGGAGAGTGATCTTGGAAGTTATGAATTTGACTTCAAATTTATTCAGAGGAGGGAGGAGTAGAAATGGGGAAAACACAATCAGGAGTGAAATATGAATAGTCTTAGGAAGCAAAGGCAGGAGAGAACCTCTTTCAGGTATGTAACAGACTTTGTTTCCATGTGTGTCATCAGAAATGTGCAATCCGCAAAACAGTCATTTTAGTGATGACAGATTCTTGCTGTTTATAAAACATTTAATCACACTCTAGCCCTATAACAGGATGAGGCAAATATTGAATTCATAATTTTGTGCCCAATTCAGGAAGGACTCCCATGATCTTAATGAAGCAATTTGCATACAACTTGCTTTAAGGGATAGAAGTCCCTCTCCCACATGATGGGAACAAGATTTGTTTTTATGGCCTAGCTGGTGAGACAATGTGCAGTGGAACCTGTCTATCTGCATAGGGGATTATATGCAAAACTACAAGCAGGAGGAGAACAATGGGAAAAGGAAAGAATCAGCTAAAATCAGCAAAGTATGCCAATCTGTCAGCCATAAACCTTTTGGAAAAATCAGGTGTACAAGTTGCTGCAGCTCCGGCTGGTCGGACTCGTATGGCACTTACTGACTGGCACAGCTCCAGGGATTAACTCTTCTTGAAAAGTGTGTCAAATGTGCCATGAGAGGTACAAACAGGCTTTCTTTCCACATCAGGCATATGCTGCGTGTCTTGTTTTTCTCTTGCGCACATTTGCGGCTAGTGCAAGGCGATTCCCTTTGGCTCAAGGTGGCAACACACACAAAATATTTAGGAATAAAAATAAGGAAGCAGTCATCTGTGCACGGGACCTTCGTGCTCTGAAGTCCTCAGCTATTTCCAAAAATGCTGTCTAATTTTCTGTTGCAAAATGTGTATGTGCACTGGTTGCCCAGACAAACACCCTTTAGCAGTGCATATGGAGTGTTTGTGTGTGCAAGTGGCTGCACATGCAGTCACACGGCAGCTTTATATTCTACATGCATACTAAGTGTGTGAAAATGTAGACCTTAGTGTATAATCCTGAATCCCTTCCACCTCCTTCTGGCAGGTCAAAAGGGTCGCAGGATGAAAGAACATAGGGCTTGATTTTTTTCCCAGTGTTAAACACCCACATCTCTAACTGAAGGGATCTTGTTGGTTTGAAAAATCAGGCTCTTAGCCTATTTTGAACCTTTTGTGAGGCTCCAAGATGACAAAAAACACCAGTGGAAAAGTAGCTTTGTAAATGCATGGTAGCAATTTGCACCTTTAGGGCTGTTGTTCTAGAAGCAAGTGTAAGTCCCTGCAGGGACTGAGAGGTAGGAGTGAAATTCTGCAGGGAATCAAGTACATCTTTGACATGTTTTCCTGCAGAGAGGTGCTTGTAACAGTGGCGGATTAGTCACTGGGCCAGCAAGGCCTATGCCCAGGACCCCCGACCAACTCAGTGGGGGCGCGACACTAGAAAAATGGGCCCTGACCTGCTCCACCTACCCTGGGCTCCATCTTTACACTCTCACTGGCAAAAATACTTAACTCTAAGAGAGGACTAGATGCTCTCCTGAGGTCCCTTCCAACTCTAATAATCTATGATACTCATGTACAGAATTCTAGCCAAGTGACCTTGAAAACATGAAGTCTATCTTGGGCCCAATTCTGGTTTCCATTACACTGGTGTAAATCCAATGTCATGGCACTGAAAGCAGTGAAATAAATCCAGATTTATACCAGTGTAATGGAGATCAGCATTTAAACGGAGGTCAGAATCTGGTCCTGAGTGTTCTTGCAGTTTCACACTGCCTAGGACAACAAGGCTATCTCCTTAAAACATTTCTGTCTTTTTTTTTTTTTTTTTTTAGGGGGTGTACTGGTGTGGATAAGCATGTTATCTGGCAATAAGAATGATTTTTTTACACTTCTAGAGATGTTGGGAATAAGGCCTTATCTACGCAGGGAAATTGACTGACTGGAATAGCTATTGAAGAATAAACTATTCCAGAATAGCTCCTCAAGTGTTCCCATGTGGATGCTAGTCCAGAAGAAAGTGTCCTCATGGGGCACTACTACAGAATGGTTTGTTCCATATATTCCTAGGCGCTACCATAATACAAATAGTAACTAGCTCGGGTGGTCAAATTCCCTGTGTAGGCAAGGCCCTAAGGCTTTTCCTGAGTTGCTGGTGCAGGGATAGTGCTGCTGTCCATATTCTTACTTATCCACAAGTACCTACAATGTAATGCCAATTGACATAGTTTTGTTATGGCTGTATTGGGTTTTAGCACTAAACTGAGAGGCTCCTGTTAGGGATGTTAGGACATTAGGTGTATAGGAATGTGGTTATTTATTCTATAAGTATTAGAAGAATCATACTAGTTGAATAGTTTCAGCCAACTTTAGCTGCATGAGGTGGGCTATTAGTTCAGACATGCACATTTTGGTCAGGGATAGTAGCACTGAGCTTTCCCAAGTTGGTACCTACCTCCTTTACCCAATTTACCTTTCTTCTGGTGAGCGACTCCATTTTTTTCAGATCTTATCATTTTGGAAGCAATGATCTAAAATTGTATCATGACTTCAGGGTCTGCTTCTGAGGCTGTAGTGTCATTGTCTTGATTCTGGAATATGAACAACGGGATATTCTCCAGCAACAGGCAAGGTGGGCCTCCAGCTGTCTATTGGCCTCCTGCTCTCTCTTCTATTCAGCCCATCTCTAGAGCACCTTTTGGGGAACAATTAAGGAAAGTGGAGTGATAATTCTAACAAGAACAGTGATATTCTTCAGACTTTCAAAATAGCAGAGAGTTTCTCATCTGAGAATGGAAGGATTCCTCTGATACACCCCTTCCAAAATTCGTTTTAAAACTATCCCTCTTCTTACTTTTTTCTAAAAGAGAGAAATCTAGATTGTTGGCAGTTGTACCTATTATGTAATCATATGTAGGAAATAGATTTTTCTCCCCCCTGAACTAACCATTTAAAATAAATTAGGAAAATGCTGTAATTCCTGTGAGAGAACACTTGTGGGGATCTCTCCTTTTCTACTAGCCCATTTAGAATGAGAACATTGGTACTGACATTTTCATTCATGTACCATAACATCTAACCATTGCTCTGAAATGTTTCTAATCCTTTATCTTACGGACGGAATGAAGTGAAACTATTACTGTAAACACTGAAAACATTCAGCAATGTTCCCAAGTACAGATTTTTTGGCAATGGGAAGCCCTCCCTAGATAGCAGCTTGGGAATTTACAAATTGGTCACATATGAATCCATTTTGTGAACTTTTACTCAGATCTGCACCTGCTTCCCAGAAACAGAGAGAGAGAGGGAAAGGGAAAGATTATAGGTGTATTATCCAACTCCTGTTGCCTCATTACAGCTGAAATGAAGCAGCCACATGGTAACATTCCGATTAGTCACGCTGGGTGGCAAAACATTTTTCTTGTCTACTGAAGGTTAAAGTGTTCAGTGATTCAGAGTGGGTTTTCTGTAGGATTGGAATTAATTTAGTTTAAAATTAAGAACATCTCTTTGCAGATTTTTTTGGGGGGGATAAATGTTCAAATAATGGAGCCTGAGTCACTGAGTGGGAACAATTCTTGGCCCTGTTCCTTTTCAGCTGAGTCACTGGGGCTGATGTTGGCATTAAGAGAGCACTAGTAAGTCATGGCTGAAGAAGAGGAACTTGCAGTAGACAGCACTAAGAGTGCACAAGGCAATGTCAATGTAAGTGTAATATTATGCAGGAAACCTTGGAAGGATTGAATTAATGCTTATTTTGTGGGATGAAGCAACAATCTCTTTTGTGTCCTAAACATCAGCAGTGTTATGTTTTCATATGAAAATAGAGTCTAACAGTTGATGTTCAATTCAGTGATGTGGTCACTTCTTTATAAACAATAAATGTTTATGGGTAAAACATTTTAATTTTGCAGAAAATGTGCAGTAAGATTTTGGCCACCCACTTGTCTAGATACATCAGTAACCTCAGCTCCAACCCCTGAAACCAGACCATCCTTAGAATTTTCAAAGCGAGGATTAATTTTCTTAGCTCAGCCGCTCTGCAGATGGAAGGTGAAATGCTGGGAGTTTTCCCATTGACTTCACTGGGGCCGGATTCTTCTAGAGGCCTAGGCAGTGAGAATTCTGTATACCACTCTACTGATATGCATCAATGTTGTGAAATAAAGGTGATTGGTCTCCAGGCTCTTCAAGTTAATTACTTTGTAGTACTTGTTTGTTATGAGCACCTGCCCACAGGAAACTGCAGTTAATCAGCAACTAATTTCATAGTCCAATACCATTAAATAGCTGTTGTATGGGAATAACTTTTGATAGCTACTAGTTACCAACCCGAGCTGGAGATCCGTGGGCCTGAATTCGGCAAACATTTGAGCATAGATAGTCCTGTTGGCTTCCATGGAATTAGTCATCTTTATAAAGTTAAGCACAAGTGTTCATGTCTGCAGGACCTGGGCAGTCGAGTTGAAAGGCACCATGGCTCAGTAGCAATCACTTGAAGCATCCAGTCCCTAAGGGATTTTATTTTTTTAAACTTTATACCCTAAAAGAATGTTTCCACCTGTTTTTTTTAATCTGAATTTTGGAACACTTTTATTAAGATTGGAAACAAGATGATGATGGAATTTCTTCTTTTCTTTGTTACTTGATCTGATTGATAACAGATAGTCTCTAGTGGTAATGGAGATGACTTCAATTCCTTCAAGTTCTCTCCCCCCGCCCCCCCACAACACCTCCACCCATAATTTATGTATACAATTTCAAGGTTCACATGTTACTTTAAAAACACTTCATTTAACTGACTTATGGATTTTGTTTCTCAATAATTAATATACAGTCATGATTTTTTCCCCCAAATAATTGCATGACTGTATTGGCTGCTATCCTGTTTTATGGGGTGAATATCTGTATGAAAAATCTTGACTCAGGAAAATGCTTCAGAACAATGAGTAACAGGGAATTTCCCTCTGCAATGTATTCTATCTGCATGGCAACCTACAACAATACCTTCTTTTTTCCTGTCCATTCTTGCTCAATTCTCCTGATAAAAGCCTGCGCCTATCTGGGAAGGCATGAATAGCATCTCTTTCACACCTCAACTAAATACTAGTTTGCATGGCACCTTTTAAAAGCCTCTGCGTTTATCGGTGAAAAAAAAATACTTGGATAGAAGAGACTTGGTACTTAAATCAGTTTTATCAGCACATTTTTTTGGCTGGGACTTGTTCTCACAGAACTATGAGCTGCGTTATTTGTGTTAAACTTCCTGACTGAATTCCAAACAAGTCATCTTTCTCCACAACTCTGACCTTTAACAAAAGGCCAAAATAATTCAAATATTGTTTCAAGTTTCTCTTGTAAGCAAGAAAGAGAAGTCCTCCTCCTGCCATTATACACTCAAACCTGGTTAACTGGAATCAACTGGTAAGCTCTGTTTTTACTCAAATTCTAGAGAAATAAAAATAAGGTCAATATTCTAAACTGATGTCCAAAGTATGCACATCTGAAGATTGTTAACCCTTTTGGGCACCTAAACTAGAGCCAGGGAAAATAATCACATGAAAACTATTAGCTCACATGACTTAACTAGCATGATTTTAAACTGGACTTTGCACCTGGTATAGGCTGGTCAAGTCATGTGTAAAATCATGTTGACTGGTTGTGGGCAACTGTAGGTGGGATCCTTGGAATCAGGGCCCAGTGATCTGAGGGGGCCTGAAATGACAGAGTTGGTGAGAAATCAAGAGCCTTACTCAGAAGAAAATATTGAGGATTCCATGAGAGGAAGGAAGCAGTGAGGATGAGTCCATTGGAAGGCATGAGGAGAAGAAGATCAATTTGAGGTTGGAAGCCCCTAAAATATTGGTGTATGCTGTCACTATACAATTTAGTCCTGCAGTCATGGAGGAGCCAAGCATGGATCTTAGTTATTAAAATGTCTGGTGTATGTAGCTATGTAACTATGGTACCATTTTGTTTTCCGCATCTTGCGCATTTACATTTCTAAGAACTCTCTCTTTGTGTGGAGTTCATCAGCTGTTCTGTTCTCAGAATTGCTGTGGTCTGTAACAGAGGAGAGATTACACTGTGCTTTGATGGAGATTTGGCTTTTGTTCTTTCTTGTCTGATGCTTTCCTTAATATAAAATCAGTCATTGTAGTGCCTTCTAGGGCTCTGAGGGACATAGAGTTATGAGACTGGAAGACTGATTTCCCAGATGCTGGCAGCTGCATGATGTACTGAAGCATCTTGCTAGAAGAAGACACAACAACCTGAGTTTCAAGACATAAATGGCCAGCATATGGGATACACTAGAAATGTGTGAAATGACCGTGAATGGGAGACTCTCGTAACTTTACTCTTCCTCTTAGAACACTCAGATCCCAGTGATCACAAGCCAGAAAGTCTGAATGCCTCGTTCAGTTAATGGTACTTAGGTCTGTGATACCCAGGGATGCCTTCTCTCCATGTGCCTTTATAATGCTAGTGATTCACAAACAACAAAGAACAGCTTATAGGGACCCATCTTTTAAGCCAGGGGTCCCTGGGGGCAGGGAGGGGGCGGAGTTGGGGCAGGGATTTCAGGGAAGGGGTTGGAATGGGGGCAGGGAAGAGGTGGGCGGGGGCGGGGCTTCATGGAAGGGTTGGAGTGGGGGCGGGGCTGAGAGCGGCAAGGGGGAGGTGTCAGTAATTCAGCCCTCAGGCCAATGTACTAGTCTTCATGTGGCCCTCGTGGTCATTTGAGTTTGAGACCTCCGCTTTAAGCTGATCCCCAATACAGAGCCCAGATATGCAAAGGGTCCTACCCATAGACAGCAGCACAAAGGATACTTGGCATCACTGCCTCTTAGTTTTGTTGTAAATGTGGTTTGAATATGAATGTACAGTTGGGTTTAAAATTTTTTTTTTAAATTTGGATGGAAAGAAGTCTGAATATAGCAAATGTCCCTTGAAATTGTCACATGGATTTATGAGATACATCAAACCTATAACTTTTAAAAAAATATATTAAACTGAAAGGACACTCTGTGCTCTCTCTCTATGGAAAAACAAATCACCCCTTTACTTTCCCAGCCTGTCTAGGCTTGTTTGTAAAAATGCTGGTGAGGAGAATGTGTCCTAATCTATGGTTCAGATCCTCCCATGTACTCTGTTTGGGCTGCATCCGTGTTCCCATTGTGTAACAGCATACAACTGGCGTAGGGTATCTACCCTACCCTACCCTAACTCTGGTTCCCCAGTGTACAGGGTGTGGCTGAAAGTGTCCTTGTGCTCTGACAATCTGTGGCTGCCAGAATGGCCCCTTCGGGCTCTGCCCGGTGCTGGGGTGGTCTAGGATCAGAGGGGCTTAAAGTCCCTTTTGCACATGCATGTCTTCTGCAGTGGCACCAAGTGCCTCTCTGGTTTGGTCAAGGATCTGCACTTGAGCATAAATTCACAGCATTCAATACATTATTACTAATAGTGTTTCTGGATCTTCTAAAGTTTGTGTGTTTTGGTTTTAGCTCTTCTAGAAGGCTGCCACTGCAGTCCTCGATGCACCACGTGTGACTCTCCTGTACCAATGCAGAACCAGCTGTAGGCTGCTAGCCGGGAAATTGCACTCACTGGAGCTGAAGGGACTCAGCCAAAGTATAGATCCCTTCTCAAGCTGCTGTCTCACTGTGATCCTTCCTCAGGAAGTCTCTCCTTTCCAGCTGGTAGTTGGAATGTACCAAGTACCAAGCAACAAACTACATGGCCACAGATACAAAATTTAAAGAATCTTGAACAAAGTAATCTCCCCATCCTCATGAAAACTCTGAGCCAAGCCACTGTGGCCTAATGAAGCTGTGGTTAAAATCTGCACAAGTGATATATGCATTGCAACCCCTTTTAATGAAACTTCACCTTCCTAGTAACTTGTCTCATCTAAAAGAAGACAATGTGGGTTTCTTCCCCCCTTGCTGTACCATCATCTCATTTCACCTTTTTGTCACCCTTGATCCAGTCTTTGTATATTCTACTGCCTTCAGGGCTCTCATTAGCAGCCAAAGATAAAAGAGAATCTAGGTTTTAGCATAAAAGAGAATATAAAATCCTACTGTAAATGGATTGTAAGATTTGTACATGTATAAAGCCCAATGAGCCTGCACATCAGGGCTAGTCCATGCTGCCTTGCAGGCATTGCCAGTTAATTGCAAAGAAAGAACGCCTCATAACCTCAATCCTTTCTGTATTTGTGTTTCCCTGCTCGAATATTTTATAGTAACTTGCCCTACTGTAACTTTCCATGCTTTTGGAGCTCTCTGGAGCACAGTTGACACAACTCTGTCCCGAAAAATGACCGTATATACTAGATCATAAGCTGGTTTGTTTATAAGCCAATCCCGCCCCCCTCCCCCCGATGGATAAGTAAAAATGGAAAACTTTTATAAGCTGACCCTATAATTCAGGGGTCAGCAAACTTTGGCTCCCAGGCTATCAGGATAAGCTACTGGTGGGCCGAGATGGTTTGTTTACCTCGAGTGTCCACAGGCACGGAGGTAAACCTGAATAAACAAAGTGTCCTGGCATGCCAGCTGCTTACCTTGACGGGCCGGGACAGCAACTAGTGGGGAAATATTTTTTTTGTGGGGGAGAAGCTGGGAGTCAGAGGAGAAACCCCTGTGACCCCCCCCACATGACCTCCCCCAGCCCGGGACCCCTACACTCTCCCTATCCCATCCCTTCCCACCTTATCTGGGGAGGGCCAGGGGAGGATGTCTCTGGCCTGTCTGGAGCTGCTCCAGCAGGCTGAGCAGCGCAGCCACAGCATGTTCCAGCAGGCTGGGCCAGGCGGCATGGCCACAGCGTGCTCTGGCAGGCCAGGCGGCGCGGCCACAGCCTGCTCTGGGGGGTGATGCCGGGCAGCACGGCTGCAGCCTGCCAGCCCCAGAGCTGCAGCTGCTTCGCAGGCTGGGGGGAGAGCAGTGAGGCCAGAAGTGGAGATACGCTGGCCCTGCCTCTTCCCTTCTGTCTCTGCTGGCTGTGCTGCCTCTCCTTGCTCCCTCTGTTGGGGCGAGGGGCTGTGTCCTATCTCTCCCACTCTATAGACGTTCATAAGCTGACCTCCGTCTCTGGTGCTTCCCTTTTTTACAAAAAAAATTTGGCTTATAATGAGTATATACGGTAAATAAAATGCATGTTGTCCCAGAGTTGATGGCAGCACTTGCACTTGTGGAGTGGATCTGGGTGAGGATTGGAGATCTGATGGTGATGGGAGCACTGATAATTTTAAAGGTGGGTGATCTGATAAATTAGCAGTGCTGGGTGTAATGTTAATTGTTTGTTTTGTCTGAGATTGTGCTTGGGACCCCCCAGTCCTGACCAGTGCCCCTTTGTTCCAGGCATTGTACAAACACAGCAAAAGGTTGGTCCATGCCCCGGGACATTTTCTATGGCTATTTGCTTGAATGTTTAAATGGTATGACTTTGACTATTCCCTCTTGTGCTTGCTTTCCATAAATATTCTTGCATGAACATCCCTGGAAAATGAATTTCAGTTGCATGCATGAGTATTTGTGCCAGAGATGTTTGCTCATTTATCCAGTTGTGGAACAGAAATACTATTGTGACTCATCTGACCAGTTACAGCTCAGGAACGATTTTTTGGGCACAGAATGTTGAAGGGTGGGCACTCACTTAATCATGGAGTTAAAAAAAATCTTTGCAAAGAGTTTTCAATACTCTTGGATGGGTGACTGAATAGATGTGAGAAAATTGCAAGGGCTGATGTACCATGAGGAGAAAAAAGATTGGGTAAATTATTGTGAATTGTTTGTACAGCTCTGTTTTAGTTAAAGTTTATTCAGTGCTTTTAGAAAGATGAAAGGCACATGATGTTAAATGTTACTGTTACAGAATGCTAAGGATTCTTGTATAAATGCATTCTGGAGTTATGAAATCCTGGCCCTGCTGCAGTCCAGGGCAAAACTCCAGTTGAATTAAATGGGGCTAAGATTTCATGAGTTTTGAACATTGCACTTGGTACAGAGGCTCTTTGTTCTGTTCCACCTGTGCAAATGAGTGATGTGACATTAATGTCTCAGCCTGGGACTTGGGAGACTAGGGTTCCATTTGCTCCTCCTCTAGACATCCTGTGTGATCTTGGTCAAGTCCCTCCCTTGGTTTCAGAGCCTGAGCTCCAGCCCAATCCTGAAAGTCTCCACAGCTAGTTTTAGTGCCATAGCATAAGCTCTGTGAGCTCGAGTCTGTAGACCCAGGCTCTGAGACATGCTGCCGTGGGTTTTAAAATGCAGTGTAGACGTACCCAAAAGTGCACACATTTCTACAGTAAATCAGAATAATAACTCTCCCTACCTCCCAGGGGTGTGTTATGGATGAATATGGCTGCTCCGATACTAAGGTAAGTATATTAGATAGCTGAAGTGTGGCTTGCTAAGCAATACAGCATTTTCTAAAAATGTGGTAGGCATTAATTTAACAAAGTAATTTGCTAGAGTTTGGGTTTGGAAAACAAGTCAGTTTGCTTTGAATTTCTAATATTATTATGAAAGCAAATTCTCTCATGTGCCCTCTCAAGTCAGCAGCAGAATCTAATGGTTCTCTAGGGGCACAGCAGAGCTGACCGGAAGCGCCCTGCCAGTATTGCTCTGGGATTTGTTTCCTTTTGATTATGGGAAAAATAATCCAAGATGTTTCTGTGCATGCAGAACATTCTTAACTGAAAAATCTGCTGTTGAACAGGGGCCAGCGGGGAAGCGACATCTCTAAAGGCAGCACAAATGTGTTTGGATTAGGTTAAGAACCCAAACAATTTTATTTTTAGTGACTTCCAGCAGTTTCCACTATAGAAATATTGAGACCGTTACACAGTTTAAAACTGGCGTGACTCCACTAAAATCAATGGTGGTGGTGTGGATTTACAGCAGGATAAACGAGAGCAGAATTTCACCCACTGCCTTTAAGCTATTACTTGCTGATCTCTTTCAACACTCATTATGGTGGAAATGTGGCGCAGGTGTTGTCAGGCCTTTTGCAACTTAGAGATGGCTCTTCCATTGCGAGCAGGATTTCAGTGGCTACTTGGATAGCCTTTTATCAGAGGGTAGCCGTGTTAGTCTGGATCTGTAAAAGCAGCAAAGAATCCTGTGGCACCTTATAGACTAACAGACGTTTTGGAGCATGAGCGTTCCTTGGGTGGCAGGCCAGTCCTCGCCCACAGGCAACCTGCCAACCTGAAACATATCCTCACCAGTAACTGCACACCACACCATAGTAACTTTAGCTCAGGAACCAGTCCATGCAACAAACCTCAATGCCAACTCTGCCCACATATCTACACCAGTGACACCATCACAGGACCTAACCAGATCAGCCACACCATCACCGGTTCATTCACCTGCACGTCCACCAATGTAATATACGCCATCATATGCCAGCAATGCCCCTCTGCTATGTACATCGGCCAAACTGGACAGTCTCTACGGAAAAGGATAAACGGACACAAATCAGATATTAGGAATGGCAATATACAAAAACCTGTAGGAGAACACTTCAACCTCCCTGGCCACACTATAGCAGACATTAAGGTGGCCATCCTGCAGCAAAAAAATTTCAGGACCAGACTTCAAAGAGAAACTGCTGAGCTTCAGTTCATCTGCAAATTTGACACCATCAGCTCAGAATTAAACAAAGACTGTGAATGGCTTGCCAACTAAAAAACTAGTTTCTCCTCCGTTGGTTTTCATACCTCAACCGCTAGAACAGGGCCTCATCCTCCCTGATTGAACTACCTCATTATTTCTAGCTTGCCTGCATATATATACCTGCCCCTGGAAATTTCCACTACATGCATCTGATGAAGTGGGTATTCACCCATGAAAGCTCATGCTCCAAAACGTCTGTTTAGTCTATAAGGTGCCACAGGATTCTTTGCTGCTTTTTTGGGTAGCCTTTGCTTTCAACCAAGCATTGTTTTGTTTTTTAAAAAAAGGGGAAAGAAAGTGGGCTTATTTATTTTGGGCCAGGTTGCACTACACTTGCACTGAGCACCTTTTGTTGCAAGTAGCCCCCTGAAATTAATGGGGCCATTCAGATAGTAAGATACCACTCAGTATGAGTAAAGAGGGTAGAGGCCTGTAGGAATAAGGAAACCCCTGCTTTGATATTTCCATTTCATAGTTTTTTCTGTTTCATCATTCTGACCTTTGTTAGTGCATGAGTGCTCTCTACAGCACCTTATACTTTGCATGAAGGTGATTTGAGAGCCCACTCTTTAAGTACCCAAGACTCCCAGTGAATCAAATGCTCCAGGAGTGAGTCAGAACTGACCCTTTGATCCTTCAAAGCTTAGCCCATCGCTAGCTGCAAATTCCGTTCCTACTCAGTTCACAGAGGAAGATGAAAGTCAGATTTTATGCTCCAACTGCACCTATTTGGCCGAGTCCTTGTAACAATGTGCCATGCAACAGTCCCACTGGAAAACATTTTTCACCAAAAGTGGGCAGTTTGGCTAGATCGAACTATTTTGTGCATCAACTACACCACAGTTTGCTATTTGACAGTCTACAGAGTAGGAGACAGGGTCCTGTGTTGGATACAATGAGCCCGTACTCCTAGGTTCTAGTCCAGGGGTTGGCAACCTTTCAGAAGTGTTGTGCCGTGTCTTCATTTATTCACTCTGATTTAAGGTTTCGCGTGCCAGTGATACACTTTAACATTTTTAGAAGGTCTCTTTCTATAAGTCTATAATATATAACTAAACTATTGTTGTATGTAAAGTAAATAAGGTTTTTAAAATGTTTAAGAAGCTTCATTTAAAATTAAATTTAAAATGCAGAGCCCCCCGGACTGGTGGCCAGGACCCGGGCAGTGTGAGTGCCACTGAAAATCAGCACACGTGCTGTCTTTGGCTTGCGTGGGGTTGCCTACCCCTGTTCTAGTCCTAGCTCTGCTGCTGTCTTGCTGAATGCCCTCGGGCGAGTCACTTAAATCAAGGCACAGACAGGTTACCCACGGGTAACATAAGTTTATTAATGAACCTTCACTTGGGGGTTATGAATGAAGTGAGCATAATGTTGTTAGTATGGCTTCAGATGAAAGGTGTTAGAAGTGCAATGTCTTGTTGTTTGTTTGCAAAGAATAATGTTGGGATACACATAAAATGTTACCTAGTGTTATCCAGCTCTCTGCCAGAGCGTCACATGGGGCTGACTGGTTTTTCTGAACCTGGAACTCGCTTGTGCCACTCAGCATCAGCCCTTCAGCTCCTTCAGTTCTCCAAATATTTGTGGAGCAGAAGTATATGTATTTTCAGTGTGAACATCAGGGTCCAGATTATCTGATTTGGCTGAACTGTGCTTGCTGCAGGCGAGAGAGGAAAGGTGCCTTAATCATTGTGCTCCACTCATCCTGGGGGCTAATCTGGCCCCTGGTGTATGTTAGAGTAGCCTCCAGGCTCCTCTAGCGTATGCTGTCTGCTCTGGATCCCTAGAGGCCATTCTGCTCATCCAGGGCTGTTGAGCACAGGTTGCTGAAGCCACACCCCCTCCTGCTCCTGACACACCCCCTCCACTAGAAAAGGGTAGTGAAGAGCTGGGTATGTGAGCTCTGTACCAGTGGGGGAGTCCCCTAACTGGTGTAGAGAACTGGACCCAGAGCCAAGGCTCTGTCTCTAGATCTCTCATTCAATTCAAATGACACCTGCACCAGGGAAGCACGCTCCTAAGAGCTATGTGCCCTTCTGAGAAGGGAGCATTTTAAACAAAAGCCTGGTGGTGTAAAGAGCTGCATAGAAGCAGCAATTTGCAGCTCAGAGCAACACGTATTGGTCCTACCAAAACCAGGAACAATGCTGTATATTGTAGAGCGCCATCTATCTGTTAACTCGCTATTTACATCTAATCAGACATCTCTCTCTGATAGACCTCTCCTGGAACAGATGGAGGAGGCTCAGTACCAGCTGGGTCCCTTCCAATGCCATTTGAAATGTAGTACAAGACAATTATAACCTGCCCCGTGCCTGCATAGAAGAACTGTGACTGTGTTGCTTGCTTTGGGACAGGATCTAACCCAGAGAAAATGACAAAAGACAAGTTGACTCCGTGCTAAATGTGCTGGTGAACTCACACTTCTGAAGAAACTTAAAGATTGGGTGTAAATGTGGCCATTAATAGTTTGGGAAAGATCTGATGGCAATTGTTCATCATAGTGCATTAGAAGCCTGGTTTCAGACTATTGTCTCATCAGCCTGTGAAAATGGACCCCAGCTTTGGAGACATGATGATTAATGCACAGAAACAATGTTCAGGATTAAATTATGTCATGAATACAAGTATGTTTAATCAAAATAATATCTGGTTGCTGCCAGAGCCATAGGTTTAGCAGGCTTCTCTGCCTTACGTTATAAAATAAAATGGGAATATTTATCTGATTTTCATTTAAAACTTAAAATATGACTTTGGAAACTCTGAGTGGAATTTTCTCTTCCTCTTTTGTCAGACCCTTCAGCACCATGTGTATCAGGGCTTTCTGTGCCCTGGGCTTCAATAAACTACTGGTCTGTCTCTGGAGCACATACAGTCTCTGCCATACAGACATTCATATTTTGCAGCCCTCCCTATGGGAATCACTGAACCCAGCCAGCAATGCATTATCCACCTGGAAATATGTCCTTTTAAAGCATGTTTTTCTAGCCTGGCTCTTAGAATATATTTTGTTGAGACTAATGTAGGGCGCTGATTGAACAGAAAGCTACATGTAGAGGGTTCCAAATTCTACTTACCGGGAAAGCATAGTTTCTATATTGCTAACCAAAAGGCAGCTCTTGCTGGAGCTGCAGTAGTGACTGTATGAGTCTCCTCTACTCTAACTCCAGGATATAGTTTTTAAAACACAGTTTTGTCTAGCTGAGTGATAAAAGAACAGCAAGCCTAGAAATCCTATTTTTGAAATGAAACAGAGGAGCTGGCTTTGGAACCCTGTGGCAAGAAACAAGCTCCAAATAATAAACAAGCTATTGCTAAAATCATGTGCCTAGAGTTACTGTGATGCACAAAGTTCTCCTGCATGTAAGATCTATTCTGACCAGTGATACCTGGGATGAAAGGCTTGATAAATGATTGACAGCTAGTCTATTTGTAGTCATGTATCCTCCACTCCATACGCCAGTGTCCTGGAGTAGCAGAATATTTCCTGTTCTTGGTTGCTCCTAGAAGGCAATGGCAAGATAAGGAATGAAGATGTGAATCATGCAGAAAGCCATGGTTTATGCATCTCTCTTCAACATGTTGTAAAAAGGCCCCCCAGAAGATGTTGCAAATGGAGAACTTTAGAGTAGGGTTAGCCCTGGCTTTTATGTGAAGGAGTGGGAAATGGAAGAGGAGGACTGCTGTAATTCTATTGTTCCAAGAAGTGAACAGGAGGTTCCAAGTACAGCTTATTGGCCATTTCTTCAGCAAACAGTGTCAGACAAACTTTGTGGAAATATATTGCAGGATCCAACCAGGGCACTTTCTACCTGGGGAGCTGGAGTAAAATGTACAACTCTTTGCTAGGAGAGTGACAAACCAAGGACATTTCTTGTCTGTTTTTTGAGCTGCACACTTCCATTCCTCACGGTTCCTTTTTCTACCCTACTTCCACCCTGCAGTCTGTCCTTTGATGTGATGCCTTCAGTGACCACCATGAAAGGCGCTAAAGTGAGACTGGAACCATATAATTGACCTTCGCATATATGAGTTTACTGTAGCTCTTGAAATGTTTCTGCAGTTCCTCTTTGCCTCTAGCTGGTGACATTGTCCTTGGTTCAACCATTAAGCCCCCCCGTGCAGCAATTCTGAATTATAAGGAGACCATTCAATTGATATCCCCCCTGTATCTAGTAGAATCCCCTGAGTTGGTTTGGCTTGTTTAAGTAAGACACAGTGCCTGCTTCTCAACTGGTGTAATCAGAGTAGTTCCATCCTTCAATGATGCTATGTTGACTGACACTGGCTAAGGATTGGGCATGTTATTTTCAGAATGTGCCAAGAGGAATAGTTTGAGTTGTCTCACTGTGACAGCCAAGCCTGGATCTTTACAATACACAACTGAGCAGTTTTGTTTAACTTTGTTAAACTCATAATTTTTAAGTGCCAAATTTTTAAAGGGCCTTTTTTTGGGGGGGGTATATTTGCATCTTTGGTGCATTTTAATGGCCTTAGCCAATGCGCTAATTGCACTGCTAGGTGATTACAGGTCTGGATACTTAATGGCATGTACAAATTTGGGGTTCTGTGGATTTTTTCATCCCTTGCACAGACTTCTGAGAATTTTATCTTAAATGTGTTGCTGCGCAGCTTATGAGTTGACTGTTCTTTGCCACTGACCACCTTGCCTTCTTCCACTTCGTTAGCTTGCATGCATTTCTCAAAGTTTGCAAAGACCATTCTATGCTGTTTGCTTTCTACTGCATAAGAAACATGCAATCCCCCAAATTTACCTCTGATGTGACTGAAGCTGGCAGCATGAGAATGTGCACAAGAAATGTGCAGCTATGACAGACTGACAGTTTAGTTGGCGCTTTAAATACAGGCGGAAGTACCTTACAATCAAAACGATGCAATACGACTACAGGGATGAAGGAATCAGTTCAGTTACAATTAGAATGAGCCCCTAGCTCTGCGTAAGTCTTAAACTAACTGACACAAAACACTGGTCCTTTCCGAAGTCTTGAAAAAGCTTGGTAAACGCTCTAGCTTTTCTGAAGTTGAGTGCAGCTCTGCACCGCCTTGCTGCTGCTGAGTCAGGAAGTGTTCCTTGAAGGGTGGCCAATGGTTTCCCCAAGACGACACTAGTGTCTTGCATTTGGCAGGTCGACTGTGTAGTTTCCAACTCAGCCTAATGTGTCATGCTTGATAAACAAGACAGTTGGCCAACTCTTTCTCCTAGGCTCCAATTTAGCTCCAATAGCTTCCCCCCGCCCCCGCTCCCCTGTTGGATAGATCTAAAGCTTCTACTATCAAAAATCTAATTAGCCGTACAATAAGTAGTTTTGGGCTCTGGGGAGAGTGAAGCTGAGTGTAATGGATAGTGACCCCCACCTTTTATACAGGTTGCCCCAGGCTCCTCCTGCTAGTCCTGCAAAGGTGTAGACTGACTTGCACTGAACACTGGCAAAATGTTATTTTGTGTGGTGCAAACCAGCCTTCTCAATTTACAAACTTTGACTCAGTTGTCATTGGGAATAAAAAACATTAGCACTGAGCAAAAAAGGAGGAACCATTATAGGGTAAAGTGGGCTAAACTGATGGGAAGAAAAGTTACAATTTCATGAGATAAGCTTAACAATGTGAATTCTCCTATTTCCTGCAAAACCTACAGCCAGAGAAGGGAACAGAATTTACTGCATTTGAAATAGTTTCAAGAGGGTTTCTATGTAAGTCTATTTCTTTTTCATTTTTCTTTTAAATGGGATGCGTCCCTTAAACTCATTTGAATTCTGGGTTTGTCTATGGGCGCTATGGTGAAGCTCAATAAGTAAACAGCAGAGCAGATTAGGGAGAATCTTGCCTCAAGCCTTTTTTTTTTTTTAAATAATCCCAAGCCCTATGCCACTCAAAATAACTGTGGTGCCAATATTTTGTGTAAGTTTGGGATTTTTTTTTTTAAAGTAAGACTTTGGACAATCCCTGAAAAATACCTTTAGCCTCAAATACAGCATCGCACCAGTACTTGTTAGGGGTAGGCAAGGCCCCCCTGGCTACTGCTCTTTTAATCTCTAAACAGCATTAGTTGACCACTGTGCTTAAAACACAAGCAGCCACCAGAGGTTTCACTTAATGTGTTTACTGCTGTTGGAGCTGAACCAGTGGTAGCAATGGGGGATAGTTTAGCACAAATAGCCTAGAGTAGACACGGCCTTAGCAAACGTTGATGTCAGCATGATGTTGTACAATCTGGAGAGCTCACACTAGGGCTGGGACTAAAGCTCGGGAGACACCTATTTCCTCTTTATTTTTTGGTTTTACTTTATTCTCTACCTTTCCACTCTAAAATGGGAAACTTCTCCGTGTTGCTTGTTTCTGGTATAAAGGGAAGGGGCTCATCCTGTCTCATAAAACATCTATAATGTGGGCTGAATCAAAGCTGGAGAATAGTCCCGTGAGCTCACGGAAACCTGCCCCTCCAAAAGCCACAACTGAGGTCGGCAATTGCTTTATTATTGCCTGGCAGTAGCCCTCCTATCCTGAACTGAAGCTGAAATACCCCTAGGGAGTATAGCTAAGAGAGCTGTCCCAGCTTCCAGGCTGGCCTAGCAAAAGGAAGCCTCAATGCAGCTGCTTAAGTAGGTACCCATGGTCCAAGGTGGGCAGGGCTAGCCCGTGCAGCTGCCAGTGCTGCCACAGCTGTTGTTACTCTCACTAGCTTTGATCTGCCTTGAGCAGAAATCACACCTCCCACCTGCTGTGTAGGTGCACTCTGTGCAGTGCTGAAGCCGAAAGGCTGGGGAGGTGGCAAGCAGGACAGATAGTAACTTGGCAACAACTGTCGCTTCCTGAACAATTAGGATCCTAGAAGTACATTAGTGAAATGAAAAAAGGGTTCTGCAATTATAAACTGACCTGATGTGTGAGTCTCCACATGAGACACATGAAATATCAGTGTAGGTCTGTTAATTAAGACTGTAACTTCCTACTCAGAGTTGGGCAGAAGCCCTGACTCATTCTCCCCCACAATTAATTTATATTAATTTTCCAGCATATGTTTCCTGTAAGATGGACACAAGGGTAGGTTATTATTATACGTATAATGGTCCTTTCAAGGAAGCTGCATACACATAGGCAAAACTAGTGGCTGTAACAGGAGTCTGGCTTAGTTTGTCTGAGGTTGTGAGATGCAGCCCCAATGATGCTTTTCCGTTAGAACTCTTTGCAAGACAGTTATAGTGTGTATGAAGAATTTAACAAACACACACATTTACATCAAGCTTAACAGCAAGCAGCATGAGGTTATTGATGAATTCATGATTTCCCGCCCCTTCAAAATGGTGAGAACATGGCTTGGGAGATGCCTTTGCGACAGCTACACCACTGTTCTAAGCAATCTCTGCTCTTTCCTAAAGAAATGTGATGTTTTGTAAAGCTTGCCATGGCCACCTGTGCAACTGAAGACATACCAGTGAAATCTGCCAGAATTAGCAGTAGCTTAAAACCATCAATAAGGGAGTCATATTGTGTATCAGTACTTAATACATATGCCATGTATGGGGGCTAGATGACACTGTGTATGTCCCATGCTCAAGGCTGGAAGAGCTCAAGCTCCTGCTACTAGTGGCTCATACCATTAGGTCAATAGCAGCAGTAAGTTTTGAAAAAGCTTCCTGGGTGGGAAGGATAAATAAGGACAATAGTCTAGAGAGGAGGAGACTCAGGAATTAAAAATGATGGTCTGAAGCTTACCAGGGGTGGAATATCCAAAGTGTGGATGTATGTGTGGAGGGGGGATGACCTTGATCTGCCCCAAGTAGATGTGATAAAACAGAGTCACTTGCCTGCAGGAGAGGGCGAGTCTAGAAAGATTAGCAAAAAAGTTAAATAAACTGATAAAACTCCCTTCTCTTCATGTGTCAGTATCTAATGCCTGCGTCTGTAATTTTCACTCCATCTGAAGAAGTGGGGTTTTACCCACACAAGCTTATGCCCATATAAATATGTTAGTCTTTAAGGTGCTTCTGGACTCTTCCTTGTTTTTGATAAAACACAATCGGTCAATGTGAGCAGCTAGCGTTAAAACTCGTGGACATGCCTATAAAGCAAAGTAACTGGGTAAGGAACTACAGAGACCTATCCAAACCAGAGCCCTGATCCTGCTGAGCCTTTGCAGAATTATCGCCCAAGCCAGTGCCTCTCTGAAGGAAAGTGTGAGCATTATGAAACAGTAGGTACCCTGAGAAGGACGTGTTTATCTAAGCCAAGTGCTACAAATATGAAATAGCCAGACTGGTTAAGGTTTAATTACAAATTGCCAAAATTCTTTTCTAAGTGGAGCTGCAAAATGTTAGCTATGGGCATATTTTAGACCCTAATTATTTACAGTTGCACTAAAGAACCAAACACTTTCATGAATACAGCTGTAATCAGTTAATATCAGTTGGCATTTCTGTAAGCAGCATAAGGATCTCTTAAAATGTTTTTACTGGCAAACGAATCAAAATAAACTCTTTACTGATAGGCAACAAATTACAAAATCAAAGTTAACTACAAAATGTCTTTATTGAAAAAAGCAGATTATAACATCTAAGGTTAAATGAAACTTCTGACTTTTAATATTAAATAATTTAGGATGATAGCAAGTAGTTTCTTCTTTAGATAAATAAATCTACATTTCCCAATCTTTTTCTTCAACAATCAAGGGAATCAAACACTGAAACATAAAAACCACAAGTCATTCTAGGGACTAAAAGACAAAGAAGCACATTTAGAAGTTTTACAAGGATATATACAAAAATAGTTAAACTAATGTGTATTTGCAGCATGTAAACTAGTTACATGATATACAAACCGGGCATTTATATATTTCCTACAAAATAAAAATCAACGTTGGTCCAAGTTCTTGGAAGAAACTATATTCTTTTAAAGAAAATGAAAATATTTCTCAACTTAATTTAAAACTTAATTTAAGTCAAATTATATATTCTAGTTATGGCATTAGTTGCATGATGAATCAAACTTTGAAAACTTTTCTTGAAACACAAGAAAGCAGCTTTTGTGTGCCTCCTTTAGAGCTTTGGTTTACTCAACTGTTCTGGAATTTCTTGTCTTCAAGAACTCCTCCATTCAGACATTACTTTTGAAGCCCCACTTTACAAAATATACAAACCCTCCTTTTTGAAAGCTCAAATATCTGAGATTTCCTCCCCCCCCTTCCCAAAATTAGCATCATTTTGGTCATTTCTTTGGAACGTGTCTTCCAGTGCACGAGGGACTCCGTGAATCTTCTAAAATGGTTACATCCTTTTGGGACACTGTAGAAATCTTCCACAAAAATGAAATATGAAAGGTTTATTCCTGAGTTCTCATGATACAAATGAGAACAAGTTGCAAAACGCTGAAAGTTTATGGAACTATTCTGAAAGTACAGCACACAGAAGGTTTCCAATAAATAATCGTTATAAAATGAATACTAGGAAGTTTACATCTGTGTTGAACTGACATAAGAATACTCCTTAAGCAAAGCATTAGATGCTTTCATTTATACAATTTCCCAGACAGGAGGTAAAATGCACAGGAACTGTCATTAATACTAAATTGTACAGCTTGTCACTTAAGATTTGCTTATAGCTTCCCCTTATTCTTCCTTAATAATAATAATAATAATAATAATAGGCGAATTATACCAACCATGCTCCAGCTCTCATATTAATAGTGTAAAAGCCAGCTGACCTGAAGAAGAGTTTTGTGTAGCTTGAAAGCTTGTCTCTTTCACCTCCCTCACCTCCTCTCTCTCAAAGCCAGTTGTAATTTATGGTTTTTTAATAGAATGCCCCTCTCTAGAGAAAATACTGGAACAACAACTGCTGCTTTCTCGTTTTAAACAAACTGCTCCTTCTATACTGAAACATAATTTTCAAACATTTTACCAAGAAGATACTTAACACATATTGGAACTGAGTAGAACTACTAGAAAGAACTGAAAAATCAAAATGTGAAATTCAGTATTATTCTGTTCTAAAGTTTGATAGTTTTTGAAGAAGAATTGTATGTACAGGTTAGATAGTGCTGTCCACTGAAAAGCAATGCCAGAGTGAAAACTTACAAACTTAAATAGACCTAACACTAGTTAATACACTGCCAGAGGGATGGTCTAAATGACCTTGTTTGGTGTCTCATCTCTTTTCTATGAAGTTCTAGCTCCCAGTCACCTGGAGCAAATACACTTTTCAGTAGAAAGCACTGTTCTGGGTTGGCTTGCTCATGTGAACAGACCCAAATCTTCTGTATGTTTTAATATTTGTTTCTTAATGTGGGAGGTTTTATACATATATTTTTAACAATAACACATGCTAATACAATGCCTTGAAACCCAAAGCTGTTTTGGAAAAGTATTATGCTGTGACTAATACCAAATATTTACCTTTAAGCTTTGACACCCTCAATTTGATACTTTCGTTACTAGGCAAATTCCTTGAGTTACTTAGATAAAGTCAGATTTGTGAGGTGGTTAATTTTTACTGCTTAGGTTTTAGGAATGAGAAGCCCAAGCATGTATTTGTAGGTCATCTTTGTGCGTGCACTCACAGTAACTGTGCACACGAAGGTAGTGCAAATAAATGCACAAAGCTGTATATGGGCCTCTGTTCTCATTTTCCTAAAAATCAGAACCATTGTATCAACCACTGTAGGAAGAGGTTATTTATAGCATTAGCAGTGCTCCAAAACATGGCTTTCATATTAACTAAAGCCAGCTATTAATTATAAAACGACTGGTTAAAGGCACATTGGATTTACTGAGGCACATCCAGTAGGGCAGATTAATCTCTGCCGACCAGACAATTCAGCAGCAGTTTCTGAACTGTTGCATTCATCTCTTCCCATCACCAATGAATGTATTTTTTTTTTATTACCATAACAATATTTTGGAATATCAAAGCTCTATAAAGGAAGTGAGAATCTCACGAGTTAATCATTCCATTCAGGAATCAGAGCCCATTGGTTGCTCCTTGTGCTTTTCAACCATATCCTGAATTGCCTTATTGCATCAATGGAGTCTCTATGTACTACACTTCAATGGTGTTGCCAAGTAGCTATTTCCTTAAGTAGTTTGATGAAACTTAACATGTGACAATCTTAAAACTGATGGGCCAGATTCTTAGGTGGTGTAAATCTGTATAACTTCGTTGAAGTCACTGCAGTTCTTTCAATTTACACATGTTGAGAATCTTGCCTAATATTTCCACCTAATTCACAGTCAAATAATTTTGTCATTTAAATACATCTGAGGAAGGGTGTGATGGCCATATTTCAAACTATAAAATAATTTCAGGAAGGGTAGGTCAATTCTCATGAGAATACATGGAATTGTTATTTAAACATACAGACGTGATTGCATGTAAATCATCAATGCACAGTAGAAAACAAACATTAAAAAAGATTAATCTAACTTCCCATATGGAAGATATCTATTACCCCAGAGTTCTGAGGTTATTGTAAAAGCTTATGCAAAAGATGAAAGTGTGTACATTCTATGTACATCTAATACTTGTTATAAAATACCAATTTCTGTTTCAATTGTCTGAAACTCTAAATTATTATTTCTGCTAATTCATGCTTGGTTTTTAAAGGAAGATGATCATTGTAATCATTCAAAATTACATCTGGAAAAGAACACATCAAACTGAAAAGATGACAAAACTGCTGCAAATTTTTAAAATGTAACAACAAAAAATTGCAAAGCAGTTTGTAACAGATGAAGTTTTGTACAAAACAAGTAGGATTGAGACATAGAAGTGTCTCCTTGCAGAGCCAAAAGGGCTGCTAAACCTAGTGACAAAAACAGGTTTAAAAAATGGATTGCTTAGTAAGTGCCAAATCGCCAGAAGAACATGACAAATGCTTTTAAAGCTGTGGTTGGTCTCGTGCCACTACAAGCTACAAAAAACCAAGCACATACGTGGCAAGTTATTATGGAAAGCCAGAATTTTCTTCATATGCAATAACCCCTTATGAAAGAATCTTAACTTTGCGAATGGACACATTCTTCTGTAATGTGCTTCCTATAGAAGACACCTGCCATGTTTCTGCAGCAGGCTAAATACTCTGTTGGATCACTGTGATAGCAAATAGGATGGAAAAGACACTGGCCTGATGCCTTTCCTAGGTGTGAATACCACCAATTTAACCCATGTTTGAAGATTTTTGTTACTAAAAATATATTTACTTTGCTTCCTATGAACTACTGCTGGGAATCTAAGTATTCCAGAAATGTGAGAGTGTTTATTCTCTAAGGCCACGTCCAGACTAGGAATTAAAATCGATTTTAGATACGCAACTTCAGCTACGAGAATAACGTAGCTGAAGTCGAATTTCTAAAATCGAGGTACTCACCAGTCTGGACGGCGCTGCATCGATGTCCGCGGCTCTCCGTGTCGATTCCGGAACTCCGTTCGGATTGATGGAGTTCCGGAATCGATGTAAGCGCGCTCGGGGATCGATACACCGCGTCCAGACTAGACGCGATATATCGATCCCCGAGCAATCGATTTTAACCCGCCGATGCCGCGGGTTAGTCTGGACGAGGGCTGAGACCAGGATGCAATGGGACTAGCTAAAATGCCAGTATTTAGCTTATCACGCTTGTTGTGATGTGTAGGTTGCTAACTTGGGGGGATTAATTCTACACTTCTTGCTCAGGCAAAACTCCCACTGGAATGAAGCAAACAAGGAGTGTAGAACAGAGCCTTTCATACCACTGTACTGGGAAATACTGCTGCTTACAGTTAGTTCAGTGGTGCATTTTTTTTTTCAAGTAAGTGGTGTGTTAGTGAAAATGCTGAAGGTAAATGGAAACGATCATAGAGGCCCTCTGACATACGATTTAAAAAAAATAAATAACTTAGCTGGTTTAGAGGGTTATTAGAGGAATTTCATCTTTAAAAACTGGAAAGTCATTTTTAGTTCTTTCATCTTCTCTCTAACGATTCATTGCTATAGAAAGTGTCTTTCAGAGTTCTGTAACATGCATTGGGTAACTTGGAGGTGGATGTGGTGGCACTTTGATATTGAGGCGCCTAATATGACAGCCATGACAGAGTAGGTGGCCCTCTAAAGGATAGCAACGATGGCCTTCTTCATCATTGAGCTGGAGACCGCAGTCCTAAGAGAGACAAACACACATCCACAAGTTAGCTAGTGACTGATTACGTCATTTCAATAAAACATCAGTCAGACTTCGAAGCCTCTAAGGAGTCTCTTGTTCTCTCTTCCATGTTAACTGCAGCAATCTCAGAACTATTTGGTAGATGGACATTGACTATAATGTATTAAATTAAGAGCGAGTCACTGAAATTTAAGGGAACGTGAAATTTATGCAATTTTGTGGCATATCTTCTCTGGTTGATACCTGCATTTATTTTCTTCAGTCCACCTCACTGGTCTAGCCCTGACAAAGATCAGATTAATCACACAGTAATGTAGCACACGCTGACCTCTTAAATGTGGAGTCGGTCAGACAAGCTGAATGATATTGGACTTGGAGTGAGGAAGAGCAGAGATAGTTGGAGAACCAGAGAAGAGCTGAGTAAAGAGAGACCATCATTTGGACAAGAGAAGCGCCATTTTAATTTTGGACTGTGATGCAGAATGGACTTCCTAAGATTGGTGTTCTGGTTGGGGTCCATTTTACAGATAATGAGGCAAGCTGAAAAGTTCAATGGGTGTCAAGGCCTCATGTTCCAGTTCAGGCCTCTCACTAAATAGGTCTCTTCTTTTCTTCAGTCCGTTTCTCAGATTAAACTTAGATTAGATGAAGTAAAACTGACATATTTTAAAAGCAGTTTTTAAGAAGCGGGCAACTTTTTCTCCCTGAAATTCTAACTGACTCGCATAAAATCTGGGGGCGGGAGTCTGGGTTTTATTTACGTAATACCTCTATGGAATGGCAAATAATTTCAGCCAGCAGTGGCTGAGTTCAGACAAGAGCAGAGTGACAGAGGTAAAAAGAAAATAACCCAAGCAAAATAGGAATCCTCCTTGGTGACAACTGTGTGTGCTGCAGCAGGGAAGTGCTTGGGTTCAGAGCAGCCTCTTGGTTACTTATCCATGCCAGTTGAGGTCAGGCAAATCATGGAGGTTTTACATTTGGATTCCAGGATTTGGAAACAGGGTAGGGAGTACATAGAAATTCTGACTTCTAGGTAATCCTGATGAAGAAGTTGAGCAGTATGTACAACTAGATAATTTTCAGTGCTCCTCACGTTATATTTTTAATATCAAAGATGAGGCAAAGTTTAATGAATCATATTTGAAATGTGATCTGTTAACTTTCATAGCTTACGTTAAAATGCTCAAATCTTGTCATATTTCTACAGTGAAAGTATAAAAAAGAATAAGGCATTAATGTGCTTTCAGGCCATGCAGGAGCATTTTATAAAAGTTTAGGGATCTTTTATTATTCAGATAATTCAATAATATATATTTTCTTAATAACTTTATATCCCTTAACTTAAAATATTTCAGGAATATAAGAGAACACTTCAGTAAAGGTAAAAGATCATTTGTCAGAAATCTTGTTGGTTTTGGGGTTTTTTTTGGCCAGACATTGATAAATTAAGTGACGAAATACAAAGGTAACAGGAAGGAACTTGAGATTTTATGACTTCTTAGCTTCCATCACTGCTTATAAATGAATCTCTCAGATTCTTTCCCATTTAATTAGGTAGGAAATTTTCAAACAGTTCCACCATCGAGCCCTTTTAAAAATGTATTACGCTTTCCTGTAAAGAAATCACAGTAGCTGGAATATGGCAGGTCTTTTGTCAATATAGTGGAGTCTACAGAAAGACGAATGTTCTCCACAGTCTAGGTAAACAATGCAAACTCTGAATGCTCAATTATTTTTAGACCATCAGCCTCAGAGCTTCAATTAGAATCATGGCAGACTAGATAGCAGGCTCAGATTTGATGGGGGTCTGAGAATGAAACAAACCCTGAGTGAGACATAAGAGTCTGGGCTCAGGCCTGTGAATTGCTAGCCAAGCACTGTATCGGATTGCAGTCATGCCAGCAGGCCTGCTACCCATCGGCAATGCTCTGTTAGTTCAGTCCTTTGTTCAGAGCTTTAATGACTTGGGATTCACTAAAGAAATGCCAAATGCTAATAACATGCTTAGCCCCCCACCTCTTCTTTTTCCTCCCATCTTGCTGCACAAACATACAATGTTGCCCTAAAAAAGGCTGTCCTCTTAGTGAGTTTCACTTTTAAATGGGGCCGTACTGATTTACAAACTGCAGTTTGGTTTGCAACACAGACACTTCTGCCTCTTTGCTCTTAGTGCCAAGACAGACAGACCATGCCAGGAGACGGGAACTACTCATTATGGACCACATCACCATCTAAAGCCCAGCCACTGATTCACTGCTACACTCAGGCATCTTCTGCTCCTAAAGGCCAGATCTTGCCTTGATGCAACGCAGTGGCAGAGATGCTGCAGGCTTACCTCGCAGTGATAACATTCCACGTGGTAATCTCTGTCCATGGACACCACTCGAATGGTCTCCTCGGAGCCCTGGTTTGGAAAATAGAGAGAAAAATCAGACCAGGAATGTAGGTGGCATTTTGTCAATTTTCTACCTGTTGCTTACTGTTTGTACAACACTATTATTCTGGCACAGTGGGTATCCTGGATCTCTAAGAGCCCCCTGTTTAGACCCCAGCTGCACATGTGCAGTCCCCTTTGAAGTCATTGGCAGCTATCCCTGTCTATTCAAAGATCAGAATTTGGCCAATGGTTCACAAGGTCCTAGGACTCCCTTTGAAAATGGCTCATTTTCAAGGAGAACCCAGGATTTGGAATAAATTACCAACCAGAAATGACAATTTATTAAGCTGTTTATTCTTTGCAGCCACTTTGGGCTTGACTTTCCACCAAGAGTTCACACACACACTATCATACGTGCACCACCAGCTTGAAATTTGCATAGTCAGATAGCACAACTGTTATCTATGTCTGTGGCAATATCCTGGCCAGTGGGTACACATGCATTAGTGCACATATGAAGATACGTGCCAACCCAGGCCCTGCAAAGCAGCACATGCGTCACAGGTAACTTCACCGACTCCTTTTCTGAGCCACTGAAAATGAAGCTTCTTTAAAAATTTTGCCTTGAATTGTTTCTAGTTGCAGGTGTGCTTAGAGCCTGCGTCACATCTGATGCTCTATCGGAGAGGAGCGGCAGGCAAGTCATTACCTGACCTGCCAGACTTGAAGTAACACATACACCCTCCTTGGGAAACAGCATATCATGTGCTTGGAGGAGGTTTGCTACAAGTCTTGCTGACTGCCAGCTAAGTCAGAGGATGAGGTAGAATGGGCCAAGCTTTTAGGGAAAGGGTTACTCTGTAATATGCAAAATTCAGGGAAGTAGATGAGAATAAAGAGAACGTGTGTAATCAGGGCATGCTATCACAGGCTCCTCTTTAGAAGCATTTCAAGCATGAGAGATGCAGGCACCTCACTGAAGCAGTATGGGCAAGATTGTGGCTTATATACCTGATGTGCATTGGAGGAGGAGCAGAAATGTGGCATGTCACATTCCCCTTTGTGCATGGCAGACACTGGCTCAGTGGCTTATGGGGTGCACATGATGTGGCCTGTACAATGCATACTATTAGTCTGGAAACATGGAATGTGCACCAGGAAGTGTGTGCGTGTAGAAGGGAGAATTGTCAGGCCCTGGACTATAACCTTGATCTGATCAGTCACTGCCTCTTGGATGATACGACTGCTGCTGGTTCTATGCCACTTTCATGTCACTACCAGTAGAGTATGCATTAGTGTCACATGCAGCCAGGAGAATAACAAGGTATGTGGGTGAACAGATCCTCTCCTCATGTACAAATGTTGTTCAGTGCCAAAGTGCCACTTCCAACTAAGATAAAACATAAGCAGGGATCAAATTCCAAAGTATTCAACCATTTGGTCAAAGACAATTTAAATAAATCTGAACTTTGGCTTTGCTCAGTTCAGTCCTGCTGTTATTGGCTTGATTCTGCCACCTCTTTTCATGTTGCATAGTACTTTCTTGCAATCAATTTGCAGAGTAAGATGCTACTCAATATGGGTAAGCGTGGTCGAATAAGGCCCTATACAATTCATGTATAAGATGCTTGCAAGGAGCTACAGTTGCAATGTGCTGAGCACCCCCAATTTTCATTGATTTCCAAGGAGTTGGGGGAACCCAGCACTTCCTGGGAGGGAGCTTGCAGGACTGGGCCCCAAGATACATGCCAGATAGTTCTGGTATCATTATTGTAATTACTAGCAGGGAGACCTATAACAGATTACTTGAGCTGGGTATGTGTAATTTTGGAAAAGTAAGCCCTTATTAAGTAAATAGCACATGCTCATGGGCTTACTGAAAATAAAAAGTCAAATCCCATAACTCCTCACTTCACACGGTTTGATAAGACATCTTTCCTACAGTTAATTTGCATCCTCACTGCTCTGTGCAGCAGGTTGAAACTAACACAAGGTCTGTGATATCCATCACCATGAACAGTGATGATAATCTGTCCTGAAAATCAGTTTAATGTTCAGGCCCTATTAGTGCTGCTTGTACAAGCTCCAAAGCCCTGTCTTCCTTGAAAGGTTGAGAAGGTTTGGTTCTGGAGTTCGGGTTTCAATTCACCAGACAGAGAGAGGCCCAAAGCTTGGTGGGGTTTGGAACCAGCGTTTTGCTTCAGATCCATCTCGAATACACAGTTCCCCAGCTCTGCCTCAAACATCATAGCCAACTTTCTGCAGCACTTTCATCCATGGCACTGTGACATGGCTGTGGCCATGTGCTCTTTGAACAGGGCAAATGCTACCATCATCCCCTGTTTGGAGCCTGGATATCTTAACAGCTAACATCAGATGTAGCAATCAAAGTGTACTTCTTGAATGAATGGGAAATTGAGAGATTCTAAAAATAAATGTTCTGTTCTCAGTTCTCTAGGCAGGACTTTGAATTAAATCAGATGTACATCAACATTAATTAATACCTCTGAAGCACCTTAAAGATACAAAGTGCTTTGGTGCATAATTGCTAAGTACTGTGATTATTATGACTTGGAATTGTATAAGAATCATTTTATTGCTGAGCTGTGTTTAATTCTGTATTAGATGTGTAGTTCATTCTGGGGCTGGGGAAAGGGTCTTGAATAGCCAAGGTGTCTATTTCTTACTGTGTTTGAGCAGACCTTTGAAAAATGTCCATATTCAAACAACCACATTATCTAACGAATTACAACACACACACCCCTTCATACCTGTGCTGGTAGAATTGGCTGGTTACAGGAAGCGCATTTTGGTGCGAAAACACTAAGATTCAAGAAGAGAAAATGTTCACATTAGAGTTAAAAATTTTTTGAACCCTGAGAGCATTTCAACCATAGCTTCTCTTTAGAGATGGGCTTTAACTGCAAAATATGGATCCACATCAGGAATTCAAACTCTGTGCAAGTTTGGATCTGAGGAAGGGGCTGATTCAAGCCTATGTCAGATCTCCCGCACATCCATATGTGGTTCGATAGGTACCTGTTCCCCTCCTCCATTGATTACTGTATCCAACACTCTTATTAATAAATGCCATACACATTTCCTCAATGAACCTGTATATAGAGAGAAGTGTTTCTTGACTTGGGGATTGTGACCCAACAGGTATCAGAGTAGCATGATCATCCTGTCCTCCTCATACTGCTAAATGGGAGAGGGGTGGGTCCCAGGTAACTGGAGGGGGAGTTCCAGGGGCTCTCAGGGCTTGTCTACATCAGAAAGTTGCAGCGCTGGTGAGGGAGTTACAGCGCTGCAACTTTGAGAGTGTCCACATCTGCAGGGCATCACCAGCGCTGCAACTCCCTGTTTGCAGCGCTGGCCGTACTCCCGTTTTGTCTCGGGTGTAGAGGATCCAGCGCTGGTGATCCAGCGCTGGTAATCCAATGTAGACAGTTACCAGCGCTTTTCTTGACCTCCGTGGAAGGAGGAAGCCTCTGGTAATCAAGCTGGTTTCCTTTCCCGGTTTGCTCTCTCGGTCCCGGAGCCACCCAGCAAACCGCAGGGAAGGAGACCTGCTTGCTCGGGGTTCCGGGACCGAGAGAGCAAACCGGGAAAGGAGACTAGCTTCGCCGCGGTTTGCTCTCGCGTTCCCGGAGCCAGCCAGCAAACCGCAGGGAAGGAGACCTGCTTGCTCGGGGTTCCGGGACCGAGAGAGCAAACCGGGAAAGGAAACCAGCTTCGCCGCGGTTTGCTCTCTCGGTCCCGGAACCCCGAGCAAGCAGGTCTCCTTCCCTGCGGTTTGCTGGCTGGCTCCGGGACCGAGAGAGCAAACCGCGGCGTTCCCGGTTTGCTCTCTCGGTCCCGGAACCCCGAGCAAGCAGGTCTCCTTCCCTGCGGTTTGCTGGCTGGCTCCGGGACCGAGAGAGCAAACCGCGGCGTTCCCGGTTTGCTCTCTCGGTCCCGGAAACCCGAGCAAGCAGGTCTCCTTCCCTGCGGTTTGCTGGCTGGCTCCGGGACCGAGAGAGCAAACCGCGGGGAAGCTGGTTTCCTTTCCCGGTTTGCTCTCTCGTCCCGGAACCCCCCTTGAAGCCGCCCAACAGCGCTGCAGTGTGGCCACATCTAACACCACTTGCAGCGCTGGTTGCTGTAAGTGTGGCCACTCTGCAGCGCTGGCCCTATACAGCTGTACTAATACAGCTGTAACAACCAGCGCTGCAAAATTTTAGATGTAGACATGGCCTCAGTATGGAAAAGGTTGGGAACCAAAAATCATTCTAGGACTTTGTCCATCACAGGGCTTGAACAGCTTTCCTATGTGGTTACAGCTCTAACAACTGTATCAAAAGCAGCGGTAGGGAATTCAAGAAAAGGTCTTGGCTACAACTGGTTGTTGGGGCTGAAGGTAGAAAATCAGCTCATGCTGAACTGGTCAAGCAGTCTCCCCTACAACTGTGCTATAGAGCAGTTGTGCTGATATTCACTCCACTCCTGTGCTGGGACGGATTGGAGTGGATCTGGAATTCTGTTGATGTCAGTGTGATTCCTCTTGGGCACAGTGGCCTGCATTAGCAGATCCTATGGCAGGACTGGGCATAGCATGGTTTGTGATACAGCGGTGACAGGGCCTGAGAGCCTTCACATTCTCTTTGACAGAAGGGCGTCCCAGAGTGGTTACTGGGCCTCAACACAACTCAAAGAGTTGTCGTCAGGATGACACACACAATTCTAACCTTAACTGGAATATTAGTGGCCATTATATTCCATTACTATGATTAACAGAGCTAGGCTCTGACAAGAACAGAGGATTTACCGGTGTGCACATAAACACATACGCCTACGAGTCCATGAGAAACCTCAACAGCCCCTCAGGAGAGAATTCGTGCATAAGGCCTGATTCTTCTTTACCGCTCTGGCAGTATAAAGTAGCCGTTAAGCGGAAGTAAATGTAAGTGACTTTATGCTGTCAGAGTGGTATAAAGGGGCCTTGGGGCAAAATTCCAGGCCAGAGTTTTAAAAGTATTTAGGCACCTAACTCCCATTGAAATCAGTGTCTGTTGCAAAGATGATTCAATATGAACAACTTTTCAAAAGCAGTCAATGCATCTGTGTTCTTACGTGTGATAGTCTTTGACACAGTAAATATTGTTCTCCACGTCTACAGTGAAGGGGACTCCGTCCAAACATTCATTACAGACCACGCAGCGGAAACAGCCAGGATGGTATGATTTTCCAAGAGCCTGTAAGATCTTAAGAAGAGCCAGACGACAAAATGAGACCGTGTTTGTTTTCCAGACAACATTCCCCGTGCATCAGCATTTCTAGATTTTAATCACAGCATGTGCCTCAGGAAGAAATATTGACTTTGTGGCTTCACCAGCAAAGGGCCTGACTGAAAGCCCAGATTTTCATTAATTTCAATGGGCTTTGCACCAGGCCCTTGGTGATGTAAAGGGACTGTGAAAATTGGAAGTACACTGGGCAAGTAGCTTCAGCATTCACTATGGAGGGATGATAGTACAAATGGATGTGCATTAAACCAAAACTCTTCATGCACAACCAAAAGTAAAAATGTCTTCAGATGGAGACTGGATGCGTTTCTGGGAGATATGTTTTAGCCAAACAAAAGTTACTGGGCTCAATACAGGGGTGAAATTAAATGGCATGTGACATATAGGAAGTCGTTCTAGATGGTCTCTTGTGGCCTTAAAATCCATGAATTTATGAAAAACAGTAAATTACAAATACAAAATTTAAATAATCAAATCCTTATTAGTTGTCCTATGCCACCACAAATACAGCCTGGCTATCATCTACTTCGCTGTCACAGAGATGGCTCTCTCTTTTACAGCCTGATCAGGTCTATCTGAGTTTTCAGTTAATATAAACTGATATTAAAAATGTCACAGGCTTTTGAGACTCTGCCAATCAGTGTTTCAGCAACTGGCTTCCAGCACAGTCACCTCTATATCCCCTCCAAAAAAAATCCATTTGCTGCTGACGATCTTGCAAATAAAATCTTTGCATTGCAGCGCTGGTATTTCAAGAAGGCTGTGCCAGGCATATGGGGCAACACTGGGAATTTATTTTGCCTCCCATACATGGTACAGTTATGCAGCTCACAACAGGTTACATCAGACATTGCACATTTTTTATGGGTGACTGTCACCTTCTGAAAGCAATTTCAAATCGTATCTGCCAGTACATTTTCCCCAGCTCAATCTGGAGAAGCTAACAAGTTAAAGATCCTTTCCGCACTAAGGTCCTTAAGCCCTGTGGATATTTTTATGAGTAAAGTTCAAATCAACAAAACACAGTGCCTAGGAAAAAGTATGAACTACAGTCCAATTGTGTTTTTTAAAGAATACCTGAGGGTTATCTAGCCAGTGACTGGGTATCAAGTTTAATTTGTTCTGTATGTCTGTTATTACTCAGAAACTACTCATTCTCTCTCTCTCTCTCTCTCTGTGTTTATCTGTGTTTTACCACAAGCATTGCCTTGGTATCTGGCTATGAAGATAATAGACCAATTATTACATTGATCTGACTCTGCAGACATTGAGGGCACAGAACTACCGCTGAGTCAGCTGCAATTCCAAGTACTGAGCAGCTTCGGGCCCAAGTCTGTGGAGGTGTCATAGGTCTGATTTTTTTTTTTTTAAACCCTGTACAATGATAAGCAGGATTCCCACTACTGCACAGACATATTTGTTTTTCTACTCATTACTGGGGGAGGGCTTGAAGGAATTAGCCAAATAAGACTGCTTAATTTCTGGAGCTCACAGCAAAATTTCCTTTTGTTGCAGCATGCTTGCTAATAGGAGAAGGCAGATGATCACCTGCCAAGCTTCCAACACCAGCGCTCCACCAGCTAGATACACCTCTACCCCGAAATAACATGGGTTCGCATATAGCGTGGTAACCCCGGGGCTCTGGCAGCGGGTCTCCAGCGGCACTTTAAAGGGCTCAGAGCTCTGGCCACTCTGGGGAGCCCTGGGCCCTTTAAGTCACCGTCAGAACACTGCTGCTGCAACCCCGGGGCTCCGGCAGTGGGCCTTGGGTGGCGATTTCAAGGGTCCGAAGCTCCCCGCAGCCGGAGCCCAGAGCTCTTTAAATCACCGCTGGAGCCCTGCCGCCGCTACCCCAGTATAACAGGGTTTCACCTATAACACTGTCCTTTTTTGACTCCCAAGAATTGCGTTATATCGGGGTACAGGTGTATTATGGACTCCTGAAATGACCCTTCCCTTCCGTCCCAGCTCTAGAAATTTGTTCTCCGGCTAAAATGAACAATATCCAACCAGGGACACCCAGATAGGAGCAAGAATCCTCATTAGCTAAGTCATCCCAGCCAACTCTCATTTCCAGACCCACCCGAACATCAATGCTTGCAATTTAGTCGCTATTTAACAACTGCGTGCTACCATTTTAATACATTTTAAGCCAAGAGGAAAACACTAGTGTACTAAAACCTTATGAACATTCAGCTATAGTCTACAGAGTTCTTTAACATGCATTTAATCCATTTCATTTTGTTTGGGCCAAATTCACCCCTGGTCTCGCTCTAAAGGATGCATTTGGCCCAATATACCCCCTTTTCTTTCACTTTAAAATAAATCAGTTCTGGATGCTAGCTCCCTTCAAGCCACAGCTATAAGCCCCCTTCCTCATTAATAAAGACGTCAAACCAACAAGTAGCTTTGTGGACCATACTGGTGCTGTCTGCTGTGGTCTGTTCTCCCATCAATATACAGAAGGGGGATTTATGGGTAGCACTTGTTTATTTTAATGAGTGTAAACTGTGCAAATCAATGGGAGAGCAAGCGCTGCTGATGAGCCAGCAGGGGGGACTGCTGCTGTTACAGAAGGACAGCAACTAGCCCCAGAAAATAAGTGTCTGCTGTCAGGGGTATAACTCTTGTGGGTTTAGTACTAATTCATAGAGCTATAAATTGTGATTTTTTTCCCCCCTCCTTTCAGTTTTATTCTCCTGGACTGGTAGTAATAGCAATAACAGAAAACTCTGAGATCCTCCAGTGGAAATGTAAAGTCCTTTACCAACAATAATCAGTGCAACCTTATGTCGCTGCTGTGCCCCAGTAAGTATTCTTCGAGTGATGGCCCCTATTTGGATTCCAAACCTGGGTGTGCACGTGTGTCATGTGCCAGAGCCGGAAGAAGTTCTGTAGCAGTGTCTGCTGACCCTTATATGCGTCAACCTTGTGCAGGTGAGGCTAGAAGAGGCCGTGTGGAATGCCGCCACTCCAGTTCCCTCTTACATGACCAGCTGGAACCCCCATTGCTCCTGGTTCTTAGCCTCCCTAAGAGAGTTGGCTGTCCATTCTTCCTTGTGTATATAGCAGTGGATGCTAATTTTTTCTTGTTTTTGTAGTGTGCTAGTGTGAGGTTTCCTTTTGGAACTCTTCCCACAATGGGAAGATCTCCCCGCCTGGGGATTATGTCCTGACAAGTCAACTTCCAAAACTGCTTATGGTCATGCTTCTTCTCTGCAAACGATGAGCATCAGCAGTGCCTTTACTGCCTTGGCAAAGCCCATGTTGTCATCTGTTGCATGATTTTCTTTTCTTTCCTGTCCCAAATGCAGGAAGGCAGGGAACTTAGCCTCTTCTATCAAGAACTTACAGAGAGAATGTTCCCACATGCACAATCAGATCTGGAACCACCGGAGCAGTGCCTGGCATAGTCTATGAGTGCCCCTCCGACTTCTTCCCGGGTGCTGGCTTGGCTGGTACTGCTGCAATCTGACAAGCCCCGCCGTGAGCACAGGCACAGACATGGGCCTAAGGCTGGATCCTAGTCTGGGACAGCCTCTTAATGCAGTGTTGACTCCCCGAGCCGGGCCAGGTCAGGTGAGTTGCATGCTGACTCAGCTGCTCCATCTCCCAAGAAGCCCTGGACGGAGCCCATGATAGCTGACCCTCCCCACTGTCTTCCATAAGGCAAGGTCCCTTTATGCCTGCACCCCAAATTCATCGCGAAGGTGGTGTCCGCGTTCTACCTCAACCATCTGCTAGTCTTCTATCCCCAACCCCACAACTCCCAACAGAGCCAGGACACTGCACTCCCTCGACATCCGCCATGCACTGGCCCTGAACCTCCAACGCATGCAGGCATGCCTCACCCAGACTCTTTGTTGCTGAATGCTGCGAGGACCAAGCTCGCTCATCGCAGTGCATTTCCACATAGATCTCCCGTTTCATTTACAAATGCTACAGTCTTTCCAACATAACTCCACCTCCCGGAGTCACTGCTCACTCCACATGAGCACAAGCCGCTATGTTGGCCTGCCTCGTGGATGTGCCATGGCAGCTATGTGGAACTCCATCCACACCTTCACCTCTCACTACACCATTGCTCTGGCATCAGGGGCTTATGTGGCCATTGGTCATGCTGTTTTGGGATCTGTGACTTCTCGCAAGTCCTTGTGTCCACCTCCACGCTGATCACTGCTTGCTACTAAATCACGTTTGGAATCCATATAGGGACCATCATGCCAAGAAGAGGAGGCGGTTACTTACCTGTAACTGGAGGGTCTTTGAGATTCGTGGCCCCTGTTTGGATTCCAGTCCCTTCCCTCCATCCCCTCTGCTGCAGACTACATGCTTAGCGGTAAGAGGGCTCAAGAGCAGCATCAACCCACATAGCCTCTCATACCCTTGGCTGGGCACACAAGGATGATGGACATGCAGGTCAACGGACACTGCTACAGAGCTGTTCCAGCTCCAGCACATGGTGCACATGTGCACTCATGCTTGGAATCCAAATAGGGACTACACATCTCAAAGAACCTCCAGATACAGGTAAGTAACCTCCTCTTATTCCCATTTTACAGAAGGGGATACTGAGGCACATATAGGTTAAGTGAGGTACACAAGATCACAATGCAAGAGAAGGGAAAAGAGCACTGAACTTTTGATGACTAGTTCCCCCAGCTCTGACCAATGGACCATGCTCCCTCTCATATGATAGGGTTCCTGCTGTTTCACCTGGCTATACAAGAAAGAGCATTCCTTTGTTTTATCACTTTCCTCCAGAAAAGAGTCTATATTTTATGGCATTATATCAAAATGTACTAAAGTTTTTTCACTGTTGGCTGACTATATCCCCTCCCCCCTGGTTGGTGGAACTCTCAGTAATGTCAGAGTTCCACATGTTTAGATAGAGAAGGGCCACTCTATGCATTAAGTGTTAATGGCAACACTGTGTGAATTTATTTTCATTTTAATAGTGATACTTCCTTGATTAAAATGTCCTTGGCAGTAGTGAGGACGTGGCTATGATCTGACGAGGTCAAAAGCAAACAGCATATTACAATATACTCCCTGAAATGCAAACAGAAATGTATTCCACAATTAAAGAATTAACTCTCTTACCATTTCCATTATGAGGTGTCCACAAACAAAACACTTGTCTGCTGTTTGTTGAAAGCCCGAATACTGTTCAAACGACAGAATAGAAAGGATTGTTAGTAATTGCTAATCTCTCTTCCCTTCTTTCTGAAACTATACCTGTCTCATGAATGCTGTGTTGTTTTTTCCATCTGACCTGGGATGAAACGAACCACACTGCGCTGCGTCGGCTTGAATACTTTTCTGGTGGCCTACTTTGAACTGATGCAAAGGCCTTCACACTGTACTTTGAACATTTTCAGGTACTAGTTTTAAATAGCTTAAGTTAGTTTTGCCCTCTGATCCAGGCATGTAGTTCCCATTGAGAATAATGGGGATTGTGGGCAGTTACATGCTTTAAATCCTGAGTATATCTCCATTCTGGTTTTGGAAAGATGAAAATTTATTTACAAAAAGTTAAAAATTGGGTAAGAATGTATGAGTGAAATCCTGACTTCATTCAACTCAATGGCAAAACTCCCATTAAGTTCCATAGGGCCAGAATTTCATCCGGTCTTGTTTAGAGACTGAGAGCAGGGAGAACTAAAATGCACAATTGTAAACCAACTTATCAAGGCTATTGAGCCTGACAACTGACCTACCTGACTGATACCCTATAGAACAGAGTTTGCCTGAAGGACTCCAGACATGTAATTTTGAAACTGATATTTGCAGTAGCTGAACTTTATCCTCACCCTGCTCCATCCAATATAAACAAATGGCTCCACGTGCATTCTTTCCTATCACAGGGAATGGTTGCCCAGTTGTTTACATTTGGTTGCACAGTAAGTTGGACATTTGATTATTTGAACATTTTGGGGTTATAGCAAAGTTCATCTAAAACATGCTGTGGTCTTGGAGCTAGACTTGGAACATGAGGCCAAGGGTAGGATGTCAAATTGTAGATCATGTGCCACAGCCCAGCTCTGTTGGCCTGGAGAGCACAGTGCGTCCTTACAGCCATGGATCTAAAAGAGGCTAAGGCCACGTCTACACTTACTGGGGATTAAGGTTGCTGCGATCGATGCAGCGGGGGTCAAGTTAGCAGGTCTAGAGAAGACCTGCTAAATCAACCACAGAGCGCTCTCATGTCGACTCCAGTACTCCACCGGAATGAGACGATTAAGGAAAGTCGATGGGATACAGCATGGTGTAGACACAGCAGTAAGTTGACCTAAGCTACGTTATTCAAGTAGCTGGAGTAGTGTAACTTAGGTCGACTTACCGTGGTAGTGTAGACAAGGCCTAAGAGCCTGATCCAACTGCCAGTGAAGTTAATGGGAGCTGTTTCTTTGATTTCAGTAGTCACTGGATTAGACCATTAACGAGCAAGACGTCCTCTTTGTTTTATTTTTCCAGATAAAGTGGCAAATTGGGGACGCGGTTATAAACAATTATAAACTGAAGTCACTTTCAGATGCCACAATGGACAAATAAGCTATTTATTAAATAATATGCTATTTCAATTCTCACAGCCTTCTCCTTGTCTGCTTTAATATTTCCTATGTATTGGACAATATAGCACATATAATGATAAAAAACAAAAAAAAAACACCTTAGATTAAGTAAAGCTTTTAAGTAAAGCTTTTAAATTGTAACAAATGACCATATCAGATTGTTTAGTATACACCAGTGTCCATAGACTGTTACTCACATATTTCTGCAAGTCATTTTGCTGCATTGTGTAATGGAATTAGTGTGAAATTGTCTAGACCTAGAGAAATGGTTGGGATCCGCTCCTCACTCTACTGTCAGCAGCTCTAAGACCAAAATATTTGCTTTCTTATTTTTCTTCCAGCAGACAAAGACACTGCTACTATCCGGGAATCTCTCTGGTTCCACTGTATCTGAATGACCATCTGGCTAGACTGTTTCCTAAGGTTGCGACCTCAGGGGTTGCTGGAAACAGGTGGGGAGGTCCTAGCAGAGCAGACAGCAGAAGATTAACAATAGGATAAACCCAGCTAATTCCAAAATCCTGTCAGAATGAATTTAACAGTACCATCTGGCTGTCATTTGATAAGGAATGCAAAGGAGCATTTACCCAGTTATTGATTAACAGGGACCTTATTCCCAAAGAACTGAATGGCTTGTGGTCAGGCTAATGTCATTTATTGCTGTCTGGATTGCTATAAATTACATTATTTGTCAGAAGGCAGGGTTTTGTTGATACACAATCTCTCTTTATCACTAAACCCATTAAATTAAAACCATAATTTGTTTCTAATGGGGGAATTGTATTTGTAAAAACGCAACAAGAGAATGATTACCCAATTTAAGAAAATGCTACAAAATGGCACCAAGTCCAATCACATTGACAAACTATCTTATGAGCTCAGTGAAATGACCCTCTTTACTACTATATTGTGCCCTTTTCTGATCATAGTATTGATCTGGAAAAGCCTGAAACCTTTTGGTTCAATAAGAGTTAGGATCTGGATTAGTCTCCCCTGGTGTGTTAAATCTATAGAGGATGGAGTAGAATGACAGCCTCTCTTCTCAGCAGCATTTTTTTCTACAGTAAAGCAGCACGGTGGATACTGCTATCATTAAATCTATATTATCCTTTTGACAATAAATGGCTTTTGCCAGGTATTCATAACTCAACTCTGCAGTACATATTTTTATTCTAAACATAGAGGGCTCAAATATCAGTTTTAGGTTTTAAATTCTAGGAACACAGAGCACAAAGTAAACAATACTTTGAAACAGCAAAATACTTGGCATTGTGCACTTTTCCTCTTTAAAGTGATTTACTAATATGAAACTGCACAACTTTCCTGTCAACTAATATTTATCCTCATAGTGCAGGTGAGGAAACTGAGGCAGAAAAGATGTGACTTGTTCAAGACTGAAGAAGGGCAAAAATGGTCTTGCACTTAAGGCATAATTCTAGGGCTCAAAAGAACTAGGTTCAGTTCCTGCAACAAAGCCCAGCACGCTTTTTGATAAGTCTCTCATTCCCACTAGGTGGGATTTTCAAAAGAGCTCTTGGTTGGTCTAACTTGGCTCCTAAGGAAGTCAATAACTTCCATAGGAACCATTAGGTAACCTCAAGTGCTTTTGAAAATCTCATCCTATGTTTTAGTTCCTCCATCTGCAAAATGGAGATAACATTTCCTTTCCTCACGTGAGTGTTGGGTGGATAAGTGTCTGTAAATCACTCAGACTGTAGTGATGGTGGATCTACAAGAGAGTCACAGGTGAGATTAGAACTCAAGTGTTCCTGGCTCCTGCTCACGGGCTCGGGCTACTCCTCTGTGCCTTTGTTACAGACACCACTGGTTTCAATGCTTTCATTAATATGCAGCCCTGTTTTATTTTACATTTTATGTACCAAGAGTTTATAATTCTGACACTGCACATATTTGGCCATCTTTTAAAAATCACTGAGCCGATTTTGTTTAGCTTTTCTAAACGTGCCAGTAACTTTTTCTGTTACTGGTTCTTAAGCAGATAAATATAATTACATACTCATCTAGAACTAGAAATGTACTTGCATGGGCCCATGTACAGTATGTACCCAAGATAAATGAGACACATTTTTGAACATTCACAAACATTGAGGTGGTGGGTTGTTTTTTTTTAAACTAATACCATGAATAACACTGAACAATGTTAAAGTTGTTACACAAGCAGAGGAAAGCTCTGAAATTCAATGGTCAGCCTAAGGCATCCTCCTTCACCCCCACTCTTGTGACTTTAAAGGACAATACTCCTTACCAAAATACAAAGAAAACAAATGGATCCTGGAGATCTAACAATTTACTGTTCTGGGATCTCAATTTTGTCCTAACTTTCCTCCCTCATTTAACTCTTTATTCACACCCATCTCTCCAGATGTTATCGGATTTTCTGTGCAAGAGTCAATACCTTGTTTCAGGTTCTTGATAATCTATGCATTATTTATCTCTAGCTTGTCAGGTAGGGTTTTTGGGTTCTTCTTACATATATAGACCTTAAGAACTATATTGGAGTTCAAGAGTAAAAGGAAAAGCCTTGGCTAGATGAACTTCCTTTTGTTTGCTGTCTCCCAGCCTTTGATTACCAAATAGGCAGAAATCACTAATGATTTTGCCCAAAAGCCTTTGTTTCAATGGGAGAGGAAAAAGAGGTCACCTTCTGCCCAGATTACTTAGGTCTGTTTTGTGCCCTTCTTCTCCCCCGTGATCATCTCAAATTTTAAAGGACTTCTCTGTCCAACATGCAACATATTCTAAAGAAATTAACAATGCTTTTGGAGCATTTAATGGATAATTATGCATAGAGGGTAATCCCATCAAGTACTGGGAGAAACTTCTCCTTTGTGCAATCAGTTGTTGAACGAGCCTCAGCTGGATCTTTTAAACCCTGATGCTCGCATCAGGAGTTTCAAGAGCGAACACACTGAGAAATAATACATCTGGAAAAGGTTTCAGGACCTTCTTTCTCCCTTAAATTAGAGACATGTTATTATGTCGCCTTAGCATGCCTAACCATGCCCAGGAAGTAGATGCTGCTGCTTCCCCCCACCCCCGACCCCGTGTACTTGTGACAAAAATTGCTTCCCCTCTGACAGATGCTTCAGACCCCTTTGCTTTCTCAATGGAGATTAAAAAAAACTAGTAAAAGTTAGTGGGAAGAGATCAACTAGCTTAGATTTTGGCAGATGCTGTGGGTGACCTGCCTGTAGTAATGTTACAAAATTACCAAAAATCACTGATACCGCACTGCAAAAGTTGCTGAATTTGATCCACTCAGCCTAGATTTGAGATTCCTTCTCTTTTATGCTTAAAAGGCCTTTGAGAGGGTAGACCAGGAGTTTTTGCCAAGATGCTTCAGGCATTTAATTCTGAAAACTCATTTCTGAATTGGGTGCTATGCTAATAATGTATTCCAACCCCAGGCCGTCTGTAATCCCTCACAGACTCTCTGCTCCTTGGTTTCCCATTAGCAGAGCATCTGTCTTCTCTCTCCTTTATTGTTTGCTCTCTGCGTGGGACCCTTAGTACATGGAATACAACAATGCAAGAAATTCATGGGATCACGTTCGGAGAGGGAAAGAATATAAAATTTTGCTTTATGCAAATAGTCTTTTTTATTTATTTTACACACAATTAAATGAGGCTGTTAAACTGCACTGAACAAAATGGGAACTTCTCAGGCTTTAAGATTTTTGGAGTCTCATGGCAGGGGTTAAACTGAGGCGGAACGGTCTGGAACCGTGTTCTGCATTTTCCCTGACATACTTTATGTCCTGCTGCCTTGCCCTGTCTTGCTGACAGTTTGGCTCATGTTGCTCCCGCACTACAGCATCAGTCCCTTTTCCTGCTTTTTGGCTTCCGCTTTACTCCATGCTCTACCCAAAGTGCATGGGCAAGGGAAGGAAGGGAACTGAGCACTAATCAGAGGAATACTCATTCAAACTGTGCACAGACCTCTGCTGAAAAGCAGCTCTCCTTGGGAATAGAATTTTGCCTTAGTGGTTAGGCATCTGGTGACCTCTGAAGACAGCATAATCTCTGCTACATTGGAGACCTGAGGACCTCCATGTCCCAACACCCACTGAGGCTGTTTTTTGTCTTGTTTGGTGGAGGCCAAATTATTACTTCTTTCTTAGTTCTAAGTGAAGAACATTCCATTGGTGTCAGTGGGAGTTTTGCCTGAATAAGGAATGAGAAAAATTCAGTGAAGGCCTAAGAATTTGATGCTTCAGTACTCGCTAAGGGACAGATTGTGAAGTTCTTACTCATGCTAGGTAGTATCTCACTCCAGATGTAGTACCATTTACTTCAGCTACCCATCATCTCATGATACGTAATTTGTGTAAGAAGTTGTATATGTCAGAACTCATCTTCCTAAAACAGGAGTGGGCCTGGTTCTAGCGCCTCAAGGCTTTGGATCTGGCCTGCGGGATTGCCCCCCGGGGTGCAACAGGCCTCGTGCTGCATTGAGAAGCAGCCGGCACCACGTCCCTGCAGCCCCTGGGCAGGGAAAGAGGGCTCCATGCGTTGCCCTTGCCTCCAGGCACCATCCCCTGCAGCTCCCATTGGCAGGGAATGGAGAACTGTGACCAATGGGAGCTTCGGGGGAGGTACCTGGAAGTGTGGCAAGGGCAGTGCACACGGAGCCCTCTGCCCCCTATCCCCCAGGGGCTGCAGTGCTTCCTGGAGCGGCGCAGGGCCAGGGACAGGGCACGTATGCAGGGAGCCTGCCCTGGCCCCGGTACGTGCCACTGCCACCCCAGAGCTGCTTTAGGTAAGCAGTGCCGGGCTGGAGCCCGAACCCCTCCTGCCCCCTGCCCCCCAACTCCCTGCCCTGAGCTTCCTCCTGCAATCCGCACCCCTCCTCTGCCCCAATCTCTTGCCCTGAGCCCCTTCCTGCACCCCGCACCCCCACCCCCTGCTCCAGCCCTGCATACAATTTCCCCACCCAGATGTGGCTCTCGGCCCAAAAAGTTTGCCCACCACTGTCCTAAAACATTAATGCAATTTTATTCAAAACAGATGTCAAGAAAGAATTCAATTCAAAAGACGCACCAGCTAATACAAACAATTATTTCAGAAGTGGGCAAGCACCACTTTCTCACTAGCATTTTTTCCTGACTCTCAAACAGAAAAAATTACCGTGCTCTACTGACCAGTGTTTGGCATGAGTTATACACAACCACGAGAGCTTTATTTCCCTTTTAAATGCACTTCAGTTACACAAATGTACTTTTGAGTATAGTATTAGGAACAGGAAAAGATAACCTGGCCTTTTTATCAGCACCTTATCAAGGAAAAGGGTAGTGAAATGATGACTGGCATGCAATCAACTTGATTTTGCACCACACTCTTTGGGACACAGTAGAACAAGGAAGAGCACAGGACAGTTACAAGAACCTTTCCATAATGATGACACAAAAACAGAATTTCATCTGTCCTCTTTTGTGTCTCTTCTGCAGATTCCCAGAGCATGATTCTTGGGATCCATCTTTAAACATTTACAACTTTTTCTACCTTATGAGGCAAGCCATCAGCCTGGTCTGAAACTTCATTCCTAACTGGATGACATACTTAAAAAAAAAAAAAAAAGTTGTCTAATGCTGAGTTACTCAGAAAATGGAGAGTTCTTTTTTTCCTTCATCCACACATTTCCCTGGCTTATTTACAGTATCTGGTCAATATGTGCAATTACCATTCTTTTCTGGCTTTGGAGATTTTGTTGGACTCTAGCTGTTCTCAGATTTCTTCAGGCCTGCGGCAGCTTGACAATATTTCACCAATGGCAGCATTCATCATTACCTGTCCCAGTCTACATGCCTATGTTTTTATATGAACTCCTGTTTAGGGGTTTTCATCTTCAAAAATTTGTCCTCCAGGATTCAAGTATCAGAGGGGTAGCCGTGTTAGTCTGGATCTGTAAAAGCAGCAAAGAATCTTGTGGCACCTTATAGACTAACAGACGTATTGGAGCATGAGCTTTCGTGGGTGAATACCCACTTCCTCAGATGCAGATGCAAGATGCATCTGAGGAAGTGGGTATTCACCCACGAAAGCTCATGCTCCAATACGTCTGTTAGTCTGTAAGGTGCCACAAGATTCTTTGCTGCTCCTCCAGGATTAACTCCTTGGGTAAAATCCTGGCCCCACAGAAGTCAGTGGGAGGTTTGCCACTGACTTCCACTGAGCCAAGAACTCACCCCTTTGTCATATGTATAAATGTCTCACATTGAGATGAACCCAAACGACAGCCAGCTCCACAATGTCCAGAATTCTGCATTAAGATTCAGATCCAAAATTCACAGGACAAATCAAACTTCCAGATCCAAACACCTCAGGACACTAAGGAATTGTGCAGTTTGGGCCATCTCTAGTTCTGATGCAACACTCTAATGCAAGATATCCTGATGATTCATTTCATTACTGTCAAATCTACTTACAATATAAAACTGGGATCCCACTAGCATCTTGCAAGCTGTTGAGAAAAACTGAGGAAAACTGGGACAATCATTGGATTATTATTATTATTATTTTTTTTTTTTACCCCAAAACCGACAAAGTGGGTATTCACCCACGAAAGTTCATGCTCCAATATGTCTGTTAGTCTAAAAGGTGCCACAGGACTCTTTGCTATTTTATCTTGTTTCCTCTCAAATGGATTATGCTAATGCATAATATATCAGTTGTCTTTGTTTTCAGTGGTATCATCAGGGGTCCTAATGCTACTTTAACACAAGTGGCTTCTTTTCTTTTTGTTTCTAATATATAATTGTTTGTGTAGAATACAACTAATAGACCAGATCCTATAAGCATTCTCACTATGGGATGACTACAGGGCTTGAGAGCACTTGAAGAATTGAGTCCCGTTATGTAACATTAATAGATTAGCCGGTCCCCTTCCAAGCTTTATTTCCATTGTTTTCTTAAAGATTTTAATAAACACCCTTATCCGCCTTATGATTAGAAGGTGTATTTTAATAATTTTTTTAGGTAGACTGCATTTAAAAGTAAATATTACATTCACATACTTATCTAAACCTTCATTTACTACACTATTCCCATTAGCTGGGAGACTAACTAACAAGCTACAGCTTTCACCATTTACCTTTTCAACACGAGTCTATTTTCTGATTAAGAATCTCAGTTAGCAGAGATGGTGCTCTTTGACTAATGCACTGCTTCCAAAGCTCACCTCTCAAGGGAGACCTACAACTATTTATACTCACTGAGATGGAAAAATCAAACCTGAGACTCTACCTGACACCAGCCTCCATTACACTCAATAAAAACTATCTTCCTAGGGCCCCAGCTACCAGGATGGGGCTTCTCTATCTTCCACACTGCCAGGCTTAGCAATGCATATGCAAAAACTACAAAGAATTATCTTATTATTAGATAGTTACTATTGCAATAGTGCTTAGAGACCCAAATTAGTGTCTGAGCCCCATTTATACTAGGTGCTTTAGAAATGTACGATAACATACTCCCTGTCCAGGCTTTGTTTGGTAGGAGGGAGTTATTGAACAGTTTCACACATCTGTTTATAAGACTCTTGTTAACCAATCCTACAGATGAGAGTTCTATTCTATTCTATTCCATATTACATTAAAAACAAAAAAACGCTATGGTAAAGCAATGCTAACATTGCAAAGTCATGCACTCAAGGGTGAGGAAGTGCCAGAGGTTCCCTGCACATCTTTAATTTGGGCCCTCTGTGCATAGGCAGTATGATATACTCTTTAATTATAGACCCTTCTGCCCCTCCCTGTCTCCTGCTTCTTATCCCCTTCCCCTTTACCACCTCCCTCCCAGCTCCTGCTCCTACCTGTTTTCCCTGCTCTAATCCTTTCCCGCAGTCTCCTGCCCCTATTCTTCCTATGACCCAGTTCCTGCCTACCCAACACTCTATGCCTACCCCTATTCCTACCTTCTCAGGTCCTGCTCTAATCCCTTCATCCCCACAGGCTCCTGCCCCCGTCCCTTCCTCCCTACCCTTCATTCGAGTCAGGCTCCTCCTTTCTCCTCTTCCATGCTGCCTCAGTACCAGTAGGGGGTGCACTGAGAGCAGAGGAGAAAGCTCTCAGTTCCTGTGCCTGGTGCACAGCGGGTCCCTGGCAGAGGGGAGGCGCACATGGAGGGACATCTCTGCTTAGCCCCAGCATTGTGGGCTGGTGCATTCTCAGTAATTTTATGGGGATGGTGCATTACAATCTGGACAGCATTAGGACCTGTGAGGGCCTGGAGCATGCTCCATGCAGATGGAATCTTTGGAACATTTAGCTGCCAAACTCTACTGAGCATCTGCAAACTGACTGGTTGGTCAAATCTGGTGATTTTATTTTTCAAACGGGGAGGGCAAAAGGCACTGCATTTTCCCTAATTTTTTTCACAGAAATGGCTGAACTGGGTGAGTTGCAACTTATTTTTTTATTATTAGCCTGAGGCAGACACCTGGTATGGAAAATTTCAGTGTAAACGGCTAAAGTTTGGCAAAGTTACAAGTAACTGAAAAAAGACCCTTATAATGGAAAATCAGGTAACCTTAACTATCGGCAGTACTACTTGTGCTGCCTACACAAGTTCTTGTACAGCCCTCATTGCCATAGTATCGAGCACTTTCTACTAGTGTACTAAGTGACGTGACTAACATCTGTCATGTGTGGGTCATCTTCTCTCTCATCCCCTCTCTAGGGGGAAATTCTCTTGTCTCAGGCCTCGTCCAGACTAGGGGAGGAAAATCGATCTTAGATACGCAACTTCAGCTACGTGAATAACGTAGCTGAAGTCGAATATCTAAGATTGAATTACTCATCCGTCCAGACGGCGCGGGATCGATGTCCGCAGCTCTCAGTGTCGATTCCGGAACTCCGTTCGGGTTGATGGAGTTCCGGAATCGATGTAAGCGCGCTCGGGGATCGATATATCGCGTCTAGACTAGACGCGATATATCGATCCCCGAGCAATCGATTTTAACCCGCCGATACGGCGGGGTAGTCTGGATGTGGGCTCAGTCTCCACAAGATCCCCCTGCTTCTCCTCAATGCTACTACCTCAGTAGAGAGAAGGGAAAAAACCCTATCTAAAAGAATGACAAAGATGATAATATATCTCAGACTTTGGTGACATTTTCTAAATCTTTTTGCCAAGAACATCAATAATTTATTTAAAATTACTTTGTGGGATATTTAAACATTGAAGAGGAAAGACAAATTGGCCATGATTAAAAATTACTGAACTATTTTTCTTTCCCCTCCATCCCCCCTCCCCAATTATACAGCAATTTATCAATAAAATGGAACAAGTATTGTCTGACTGGGATTATTTATTATAGCGGAAGGCATTTATTTTTACTCACTCCTCCAAGAACAGCGCCCCTGCAATGGCTAGTTAGCCATGTGTGTTCTATGAGCTTTCAGGGGAGGATTAAACTGTCATTTGTTTTATCTCCTTTCATGAAGTAACTATCATAATAGGAGTGAGGCAAGAGCTACATGTTGCTAGACTTGCTACCTTAAAGAGAGGATAGGGAGCACTGGCATCTCCCCTGAAACCAAAGGAAATCTATATAATATTTTTTTTATGTTCAATAGTGCGCTGCATTAAGTGCTTCCACTGGAAATTAACAGAGATTAGTTATCTCAAGAATATACTTCTAGAGAAGCAGAATGATCTGTATTTTTTATCTGATTCACTCACTGCATTTAAGCAACACAATCCAGGTTTAAACTTTTATAGCGATGGCATAGTTCAGCATCTGCAGCGGAGAGCTGGAACTGGGATGTCAAATTAAAAAATGGAGTGAGCCATGCATCTATTGTGTGGCCCTGGCTTGACAGCCCTAGTCTTTAACATATACATTCATAACACTGGGTACAAGCAGGGCCGTTACTTGCTATAGCATCACTACTGCCACAGCATCAGTCATTCTAGTATATGACTGGTTTGCGCCCCACTTCGCTTGTGGGGCGCAAACCAGAATGTTTCACGATGATGCCGGGCCGACCAGGCCCAATTTGAGTGAGTAGCGCTGCTCCCCCCCCCAGCACCACTCACACAAATTTGGCTCAAAGGCGTCCCTGTCAGGAGAGCAGGGCCAAATCCGAGCAGTGCTGCAACTCTGGAGATTGCCCTGATAGCCCCCCAGGAGTGGAGCTGCAGGAGCTGCTCCCGGGGGGTGAGTGCAGGGTGAACTCTGAAACCCCCTCTAGATCTCCCCCCCAGCCACTGGAGGCAGGACCTGACCTCCCCCAGGACCCCTTACTTGAGGACAGCACCTTCCTATGTAGTTGGCTGTGAAAGGCACTCATCGTTCCCATCGTTCCTGGCCCAAAAAAGTTGGGAGCTACTGCTCTAGTACCTCTTTGTCCCACTCCATCCTCTCTGCCTTATCTGCAACTCCACCAACAGCACTAAAGACTTTCAGTGGTCCCTCTCCACAGGTGAAGACAGAGAGAATCCATGCTGTCAATAAGAGAAAACAGGTGGAGAACTGAGAAGAATGTACCTACCCATAGTTTTGCTGGGTGTATCTATGTCCAGTGAGGTGGCAAAGTTTGCAGATGATACTCACCTGCTTAAGACAGTTAAAACCAAACTTCAAAAAGATCTAACGACACTAAGTGATTGGGCAACAAAATGGCAAATGAAATTTAATGTGGATAAATGTAAAGTAATGCATATTGTATGTATAGTTGGGGTTATTTTTTCCAATATGATGCTAGCTAATTTAGCTACAGCTAATCAGGAAAGAGATCTTGGAGTCATCGTGGATAGTTCTCTGAAGACGTCCACGGAGTGTGCAGCGGCAGTCAAAAAAGCAAACAGGATGTTAGGAATTATTCAAAAAAGGGATAGAGAATAAGACGAAGAATATCTTATTGTCCTTATATAAATCCATGGTACGCCCACACCTTGAATATTGCCTACAGATGTGGTCTCCTCATCTCAAAAAAGATATACTGGCATTAGAAAAGATTCAGAGAAAGGCAACTAAAATGATTAGGGTTTTGGAATGGGTCCCATATTAGGAGGGATTAAAGAGACTAGGACTTTTCAACTTGGAAAAGAGGAGACTAAGATATGATGGCGGTATGTAAAATCATGAGTGGTGTGAAGAAAGTGAATAAGGAAAAGTTAGTTACTCATTCCCATAATATAAGAACTAGGGGTCACCAAATGAAATTAATGGGCAACAGGTTTAAAACAAATAAAGTTCTTCTTCACACAGCGCACAGTCAACCTGTGGAACTCCTTGCCTGATGAGGTTGTGAAGCCTAGGACTATAACAGGGTTTAAAAGAGAACTAGATAAATTCGTGGAGGTTAAGTCCATTAATGGCTATTAGCCAGGATGGGTAAGGAATGGTGTCTCTAGCCTCTGTTTGTCAGAGGGTGGGGATGGATGGCAGGAGAGAGATCACTTTTTCATTACCTGTTAGGTTCACTCCTCTGGGGCACCTGGCATTGGCCACTGTCAGTAGACAGGATACTGGGCTGGATGGATGGACCTTTGACCTGACCCAGTATGGCCATTCTTATGTCCTGCCTTCAGGTTTGGTGGTGCAGTGGAACTCGCTCATAGTGAATAATAACGACGATAACATCTACATTTCATCCATAAAGATCTCTAAGTGCTTTACAAACAATGGGACACATTTTCAGAAAATGCTCAGCACCTAGCAACTCCCATTGTGACACTTATGGACAGACTTCCAGAGAGTTCAGCATCTGATATGCAGCCAGTATGCTGAGCTCTTTTGAAAATCTGGACATCTATGTTGTTACTTAAATGGGAGCAGAAATCTTCTGAAAATATGGTCCAGAAATCGCATCATCACTGAAATGCAGATGCCTCTGGAGCAGAAAGAGCCAACGTACATCCTGCTGCATGACTGCGTCAGGAGGGGATGAAGTGGCCAAGGATGCCAGGGGAAACCTACACTCTTATGAGAAGAGCCATATGTTCTCCCAGATCAGACAGAATATCAGTTTTTTAGGGTCTCACTAAGTTCCACAAACAGAAAACTGAACTGAACTCAAAGCTGTTCCGTTAAAAATAGCACCACTCTGGTTCATGATCCGACTGTGAGGGGTTCTTCGCCAGGTGACAAAGAGACATCACTGCCCTGCTGACCCTCATTGTCTCTCTTGCTGAGAGGGAGATAAGAGGCAGTGACAATTGCTATTTCTAAGGGTCTGTGGGCAATGAAACATTGACGACCATGCAGCTGCCTCTGGGAATCAATGGAAATGCTACATTGCTGTCTATGCCACAAGCCTGTGTCAGAACAGGGCTTTCTGGCTGAGGAGTTGTTATTCGGATTCCACCTGTGGCCACAGAGTGCTAGGCACTTTCTAAACACAGAGGGAGACACAGTCCCTGCCCTGAAAAATGCAGTTAGGAGACTCTGTGCTCAACAGCTCATTTTGTTTGTCACCTGTACAGGATCACACCATTACAGAAGTGCTGCGCTGTAGCTCAATGAAGCTGCCCTAGGATTTCCTAACATGATTTATAACCATATTATCCTGTTCACACTGCAGACAAAAGCCACGTGAGAACATGGGTGCCCGAGTTAGACAAATGCTTGTTGGCATGGCTAGAATTATAATATAGGCAGCCTGAAAGCAGCTCTTCAGTCATCGTCTTTTATGGTTGTAATAGAGGGGTGGGGCCAGAAATTGGCCTAGATCAGTGGGTTTTTTGCTCTAGCTCTGACCATAACGGGGCTGCAGCGAGCTAAAGGAGAATTTCCCTGGTGCAGGAATATCGTAAGTGTGGCAGATGTCACCCTGCTGCTGTCCAGGCATCCAGCCTGGGGGCCGTGCCTGGGGGTGGTTGGGGGCATGCTGTCATAGGAGGAGGAGTGGCCAGAGCACTGAGGGCTGTGCAGGTTCTGGGCTGGAGGGCAGCCTGCAGGCAGTTGTTGGAGGCTTCTGGATGTTAGATTGGCACCCTCTTCCTGAGCGGGGGTCATCTGTGTTGTTTCTGGCAAGGGGCATAGCAGAGAATCTAGCCTAACACATTTTAAGCTAAAAACCTTAAATGTGACCATTTTTCCAAACGCATCCCCATAGGATTATTTCTGACTGACATCTGCTATTGGCATGGTGGATAGAAGCTCCTTCCCTTGGCATGGTTAAAACTAGACTGGACAAAACACTAGAAAACAGACTGTAGGAAACAATCGCACATTGGCAGAGAGGTGGATTGGATGATCTCATACTTCAGTAGTGTCCCTGTCTCTAACATCTCTACTTCAGTGTTACGGTGACATCCGGAGGGAATCCAGAGTTGAAGCTGCATGGAGATTCGTACCTACAGTGGAGATCAAGCGCTGCATATTGGCTACAGACTTATAGCACTTACTCCTTAAGGGAATGACCAGATTTTCTAAGCAGCTAGGAGTAACTCTGTTCAATAGTTTAGGGGTCAGAAGCAGTTAAAATGGCTCCTTCTTTAAATAAAGGCTCACCGCCTCACCTTTCTTTTAGCTGCCTCCAGCTAATTAATGGCTGAGCTATAGCATTTCAAACTTTAGGCCCCATGTTATGCAAGTCTAGACTAAAGAACTAGGTTAGAATTTTTTATATATATAAAATAAAACAATTCCCAGCATTCTTGTTGTGATTTGTATCCTGGGAAGCTGCTGGAGGATGTGTTCTTTCTAAAGCAATTGGTTTACAGCACAGGCAATGAAGGGTTCAGAGCTTCACTGTGTCCGCTGGCTCCCCAGCAGCCTCCCAAGGTCTGTTCCCGAGGCAGCACACAGCAAGCCAAGACCTTAAGACCTGTCAGAGCTCACCAGTAAATGCTTCAGCTTCACAAACCTAGTACTCAGGGATGCCCTGAGTGGACCAGAGTTCACCTTAGGATCCCTACAACCTCTGCTTCGTAGGGAGTGTTCGCTGCCAGCCTACCCACTCCAAGATCCTGTAGCTAGAACAGAGGGTGGGGGTGAGTGCAGGAAGAGCAGCTGCTCAAAAAATGGTGGAGATGAGGGGGGTTTCAGCAGAAATGTTCAACTTTTATCTAAAACCTTAATAAAAGATTTTCTGCTGAAAACTGAAAAGTTTTGACCAAAAAGGTTTTTGACCAACAGTTCTGGGATTTTAGCTGAAAGGCTCTCAGGTTTTCAACAAATTATTGAAATGTTCTGAGGAAAGCAGGCACCGTCTGTGCACAATTTGTTTAGTCAAAGTCCCTATTGTCTATTGAATAACAGTCTCAATGGAAAATTTTCAACCAGTCCTAAGCATAAAGTAGGGTAGGGTTGCCAACAGTCCCTTATTTTTTTGTCGCTGTACAACAAGATCAGGAGTTGCTGAGTGCTGCAATAAGCAGCAAGAAATATCCCTGGAAAACATAGGTGAGTACTGCTTATTATTATTAATATAATATACATTAGAATATCATTAATATAATATTGTGAGGAGGGATAGGGTGGGGGGTGCTAAGAAAACAGTTCATTGTATTTCAAAAACAAGGCTGGCAGATTGGAAGATGAAGGTATTGCAAAGAGTAATATAAAAACTGTAGGCTGTTTAAAGGAGAAATTACCAGGTCAGAATATAGGGCATGTCTTTGTATTTGAATAAGCAGGTGTTTGGCTTGCAGGAGAAGTAGGTTTTATTGGAAGAGAATAACATTTTTCAGCTAAAACAAAAATTACTTGAAATATGGTGTTTTGCAAAACTTTTCAGTGTAATTACAAGTATTTTGATTTCTCCAGAATTTCCTGTTTTTTACCAAAAAAAAAAATCAAACAAAGAAATTTTGTATATATTTTTTTAAAATATTGACATGTTTTGTTTGGTGGTAAAATCCCACTCACTCACTTCTTTTTTTTTACTTTCCTCCTCCTTCTTCCACTGGAAAACGGCGAGGGTAAGGAGTAAAAGCAATGAGAGCACATGGGATTTTCCCTACCAAAATTTCAAATGAAATGAAAAAAGATTCATTTCTTTTGAAATTTTTTTGCAAAATATAGTTACCTTTTTTCAACCGGTTCTAGTTCTGGTGACACATAGGATGGGACTAGGAGTGTGTACAGGTAGGTATGAAGGTAGATATGATTCCTATACCAGAGATTCCCTTGATTTTTATGGGCTGCACTGATGAGAAATGCACTTGAAGCCCTGGAACTGTCAGTTAAAGTTTTTGGTGTGGGACAAGCATTGTTTGAGGTTGTGTGAAGATATTAATACCCTCATGACATATGGATGTGGGGTAACCTCAGACACTAAGCCTCCAAAAGGATGTTGCTGTTTCAATAAATAGGGAGCCAGATGCTGTAAATTCAACAAATTGATTCTTTCATTTGCTAACCTGTAAGCAAACATTTGACACTCCTCTCTGATTCCAGTTCTCAAACCTCATCTCCTCTTAATCTCGATGACATATAGAGTAACTGTCATTCAACCAAATCATTTTCTGTCCGTTGAATTACTTGTAGAATCCTCCCCTTAACTGAACAAACGTATTTTTGGAACACAGCTCAGCAGCTCCATTTTTCTTTTCATGAATCAGCCCCTAATAGCATACAGCACTTGCAAAGTCACTGGGTCTATTGAGAGAAAATTAGTTGTTCCTCCATGGTTGACAGTTTTCAGCAAACCACACTGCAGCTCCACACAGTTACAGAATAGTGATTAAAACTATGCCTTTAATAAAGCAACACTGTACACAGTGATGACACACTGCAGTCTAAGAAGTCTCCCTTCTTGTTATGATTGGTATTCCCCAGATGTTTGAGTTTGAGCTTAGGCTTGGCAAGCTTTGTTGCTGCAGTTCAACCCCAAAGCTTGAACAGCTCGTGTTTACTCTTGTAATTTATACTGTGAGATGATTTACAGACAGTTATGCACTTGGTTTCATGGCTACCACTTCAGACTAAGGGCCCGATCCTGCTGCCACTGAAGTCAATGGCAAAACTCCCGCTGACTTCAGTAGGTGCAGGGACAGGCTCAAAGGCTAACTGGCCTCACACTACATATCAGCCAACACAAAAACAAACAAACAAACAACGCTCACTTTTAAAAACAAACGGAAGAAAGGCTGAAATCTTACTTACTAGGAAGTCTTCTTCACAGTACACTTTACCATTGACATTGTAGAAGGCTTTTCCTCGCAGTCTTCTCCCTGTTAGTAAAATATTTTACTGTCAGAGTCTTGTACTCCATTTCCATAGCAAGAGTCTCCAATACAAATGTGTTTTTTTTTTTAAACAGATGATGTACTGAACACCATCAAGAATGATATGTTCAACATTTGACCTCAGGGGCACTCCCTCCCCATTATTTCCCTTTTCTAATTTGCATTATTAGCTAATATTTATATTACGATAGTGCTCTGTACTCAGTGGAGATTGGGGTCCCATTGTGCTAGGCATTCTACAAACCCAGAAGAGAGACAATCCTTGCCTGTAAGGGTCACACTGCTTGAATGCTCCTTTTATTAAAGAACAGTCCGAAAAGTATGATATAAATGTCATATTCTTATATAACATCCCCAGACACAATTGCATCTGCTAATACTGCTGACAAAACGGCTTCTGTAAAACTCACAGGTGAGTGTATGTTATAGGTCCCCTGCTGTGCCACTCCATAGAGGTTATGAGTTGCTACACACACCTACTAGAGACCTGTGGCTTTTTAGCTCAAGCTGTAGTAGCTCTTAGTTTTAGTTTTGAAGTTCCGGGTTCAATCTCTGGTGTGTCACCCAAGATGGTGGCCATCGCATTTGCTCCTGTTATCATGTCTGTGCCAATGCAGCTAACTGAGAGTGGTCTGGATTGTTCATCATCAATAAAATTGACAGCTAACTTCTAATTGCAGGATCTTTATTACTGGCCATGGAATCCAGCTTGACTTTCAGATCCCAGTATAAGAAATTAGAAACAAAAGCATCTTAACTAACTTGAAAAACTGAGAACATTTTATTAACACCCACAAGCACCTTAAACTGGCAATATGTACAGGTGATAGAGGAGGGAAACAGATCTCAATTTCAGCCTTTGAGGGCTTACTATATTATAGTAGCAGTTTAATTGTATTTATAATGTGTGTTCATCAATATGAACTCTGGACCTCTTTACAGTTTAAAAATATAGGACAGGCTTCAGATTAATCTCAACAAAAACCGAGATATATAGGAACTCAAAACACCCACAACCAGTCACTTAGACACAAAGGGTCTGAGTCTCCCCTCTCTCTCTCTCTCTCTCTCTCTCTCTCTCTCTCTCTCTCTCTCTCTCACACACAGGCATAAATCAGGAATTATCTCAGTGTCAAAACCTGTGTGCATAAGAGACGAATCAGGCCAAAGGAGCCAAACTCTTCCCGTTGTAACTCATCTCCTCGCCACTGAACTTTGTTCATCACCAGGGATTTATCTGGCCCAAGCTACCACCCATTCTAGTGTGCCCATCAAATCATTAAGAGGCAGTAGCTTGGGTAAAGAGATGGCAATATGCCCTGTTAAGAGCCACACACAAGAAGCCATTTGCAGTGCACAACAACGTGATTGAACCCACCGACCTATGAACAATGCAAGGTACCCTATGCTTACAGGCCAATGATGATGCTCTTCGAATACACTAACTATATATACTGAAACCACTTTTATTCTGTAAAACATGCACAATTCCTCCCCTCACGCGAAAGGAACAAACTTGGAAACTCACAGACCCAGAAAAAGAGTAAGTTCCAGAGGTGAGGCGCTCCACCATAAACACGGCTACCAGCCTCCAAGAGATTAAATCTGAGGGCTGTTCACTGGAGACTCAGTTAGCAGAATGCAATTGAGGGGGAGGGGAGAAATCTTTATAGTTTTTCTAAACAACATTGAGGAAAATGTGATTAATTTTAAATGTTTAAAAGTGTCTTTTAGAAACTGCTGCTGTGCTCTGACCATGGGAAACTATGTATGGCACAGAGACATTTGGACCTGAGCTGACACTTTTGGGTAATCACATGCTGTATGTGGTTGTCTGGGGGTTTATTAGCATAGCCAAGGGAAATGTTTCCTTTCAGTACAGATTCCTGAAGTGTAACTCTCACAAGCTGCTGTCTCTTAGTGCTACTGGTAGGTGGACACTCGTGTTTAAAGTTCCTTCTGTAAAATGGGTCCATTCATGGAAACAAAGTCATTGCACTATCTGACTGACTTATAAACCTTCAGCCAGATTACTGTTCAGTAGATAGACCCTCAAGAGGACCATTTACAGGAATATTAAGGGACAATTTTTCAAAGGAGTACATGTGTTAAACTGTGTGCACTGTCACTGCACCTGATTCTGCCTGTGTGCACAAACTGAGGCTCTTGACTGAGTGCAGTTACTCAATCTGCATGTGTGTGTGAATTCAAATAACCTTTGAAATTGGGTTCTCAATGTGAACTGAGTCCTATAGATCCTCACTCAAAATGCAACCTGCAGCAGATGTACTATGGTGTTTGGGAACAGGCAGGCAGCAATTTGGAAGATCACCACTGTGAGCACACAGACCATTGGTCTGAGTGACAGCAATAGGCTCTTTAGAGCAGTCTTACCTATTGGTTAGCTCTCCTTGTGATCATCTGAAATTTAACCCTTTAGTGACTGTGTGCCATGTAAGGGGTGAACATGCTGCCTCTTGGGGGTGTGGCCCAGGTGTAAGAGCTGTCCTTCTCTCCCTATGTCACCTCCCACAACTCTCCACTCTCAGTGATCCTTGTCTTCTCCCCGGTCATCCTGGCTTCGCTGCTGTAACCCTCCAACCTGCCTCTCTGCTCTGGTTGCAGAGGTGGCTCCCAGATACCTCTCCCTGGCATGTTCTCCCCACCCCCCAGAGCCTCGTCATTCCCTGAAACCAGCTTCCTATCCTTGCCCTGAGAAGCCAGGGCACAGCTGTCACTGCTCTCCCTCCTCCCCTATTCCATGCCTCCTCCAGCAGCCACATCCAGGCCTAACCCTCCTTCCACCCTACCTGACCCCTCAAGATAAGGGACTTGGCTCCTGGAGCCCTAGTGCCTGCTCCTCATCCCATCAATTGCTGTCCCCTTCTTCCTTTGCAACAGCATCGCCAATCCAGCTGGCCATCCCATAGCCCACTCCCAAAATTCAGTGATCCAAGTGCATTCACCCTCCAGGGACAAAAAACCCAAATCACTGCAACCACTCAGGCTCCAGTCACCTGCCTTAGAAACTTTTTCAGGCCAATGTGCTTGCTTTGTGTAAAAGAGACAGTACCCTACTTGTGTCACCATCTGCCAAGGCAAGGATCTCAGCCAATCACAGCCCAGCCACATCTCACTGTATCCCCTTGTAAATGGCACACAAATCTGTGCTGACAGGACACAGCACTACATGAGCAGCTGCCTTGTTCCTTTCCACGCAACTCCTTCTCTTACATCCCTACCACTCATCCTGACAATTACTCACCTGAGTCCTGAGCTCAGCCTGAGGTCAGGGAACAAGGAGGCACTGGTTACATCCCATCCCCCTCCCCACTTCAAAACCACACAAAGCATGACAAAAATGATTTTTGTGGTAACATGAAACTCTCTATTTCGCTTGCATCTTTAATCACCTAGTAAAGCTCTTTACTGCCTCATACACTGTACTCCTCCACCATCCGTATTATCCCTTAATCACACAAGCCACTGGGATCAAGGCAACATCAAAGCATGGTTTCCATGGGTCTCCTGAAGGGTCACTCTGGCTCGTTCTAAAAAAGTGTTTTTGCCAATCCTCTGCCTTGCCCCTAAACACATGTGGCTTGTGCCAGCTTGTGGAGGAGTTACACCCACTGTGGGCCCAGGAGCAGGAAGCATGCGTTCATCCGTAGTCACTGGGAAGATGGGGGTGGAAGGGACTGGCAGGGAGTTACAAAGGCTCTTGAAGGACAGAAAAACACTCAAACGCTGTTGTCTGCCCAGACTGTGTTACCCAGCTCACAGCCAAGTGGCAGTCACAGATCTAATACCAAAAAAAGAGCTGCTGGGTGGTTCCTGACAGGGTGACATGGTTGTGCACACCCTCTGACTGAGAGCTGGTGGGCATAAGTACCTGCCACATCCTTGCTTTCAGATGATAGGAATAAAGTGGCCTCACTACAGCCAGGGGCTTCTGCTTGTCCACTAAGTAACATTCCCATATTACACACAAGGATGCCCAAACCTGTGAGCCAGCGCAGAAAACTCACATGACTATTTTAAATGGTCATTCTCTCTTTCTTGCCCCCCTACAATCACAGTCACTATTACCAGCAGCCCAGGCAGTGAAGTGCCAAAGCCTGGACTCTGCAGAGCACAGCTCCATGGAGAGTCCCCAAACCCAACCCCAATTTTTTTCCTGTAGCAAAACACGACTGAAGCAGTTCCACTACATCAGGACTCTCCAGAACTGCAGAGGAGGGAGCATGATGTGACCCAGAGCAAACTGAGCCAAAAAAACCCCAAATGCACTTCTTTTACTGAGCACTTGACTGGCTGCTAGTTGCCCTGTGAAATAATATAGCTTCAGCAAACCAGAGCACAGGAAAACTCGATCGTTAGTGGCAAGTTTTCACCAACTGTATAGCATGCAATCCCTTGCAGCCTGATTAGACACTGCTCTCAGAAGCTACTGTTCCATATGCCCACAAAGATGGCCACCTCAACCTCCCCTTTCATACAGCTGATGTAATACAAAATGTCAATTTCTAAACATGATTTTAACTCAGATTTTTATATAGCATCTTGTATCGCCAGATCTCACAGTGCTCCCATTTTACAGATGGGAAAACTGAGGCACAGAGATGAAGCGACTTGCTTAAGCTCACATAACATATGAATAGCATAATGCTTCCTCAGCTGGTAATCAGAATTCTTAATAATAACTAATAAGCCTAACAAGACTTTTACTTTGGAGGAGTTTATTTGGTCAAGGATAATATAATAGTTAACTCACAAACAAGAAGTTATCATCCAAACACCACAAACTGCTACAGAACTTTGGTCTCTACATGTGTGTTTCAGAAAAATAAGCAATAATGTGCATTCCATTCACTGTCCTGAATAACTGAATTCAGTACAATTAAGCTTCAAAAAGTCAACAACTATTAGTCGAAAAAATAGCTGCTCAGTTTCCCCTTCCAATGACTATATCGGTGTGTCCCATTGCAGGCTACTGTCCTCTTTTGCAGTGTATCGTAACCACTTTCTAAAAGTCAGAGACTGATAAAACCAGAAGCAACATGCAGATAGATCACTAAATCAGTTATAATAAAAGGCCTGGCCTAGAGTCCATAGCTGCTTGTAGGACTTTCTGTACCATCACTACAGTTGTGTTTCATAAACACAGGGCTTCCTTCCTCCTTCTGTGGTTTTAGCTGAATAAAGACCCTGGCATGTCTACCTTGTCTGACCAGTTTTCAACAGCACAGAGGAAGTGACTCTCAGCTTCACACCTGCCCAGTACCAGAAAAACAACAGGTCAGCCTGGGACGCAGCCTGTTTGCAGTGCAGGTAGGCATACCTGCGGTCGCTTTAATCTCGCTAGCCTGGGTAAGAACAGCAGCATAGATATAGTGGCATGGACTTTATCGCAGGCTCTCTACCAGAGTACAAGCTGCCAGGCTGCCTGGATATGCAGTCTGATTGCTAGCAGGTGCTGAAGCCTGAGCCACCATATCTACCCGTGCTACTTTGATTAGTGTGGCTATGCCTAGCCATGCTACAAACACACGTTCACTTGCAGTGTAGACCTACCCAACGAGACTGCCTAGTCAGATGCCCTCAGGCCAAGCACTGGGGCTGGACACAGGGGCTGTTGGCCTAAAAAGAGTTCAGAGTTCCTACTGCACATGTTCAAAAATGCTGAGAGTAATGCTGAACTCAAGGGTCTTGATGTGGATTCTCTGGTAATTGAGCACATTCAGGTCAACAAGGCCCCCTAAATGCACGGGCGTACCTGCAGAGCTCACGGTCATATCAACCCCTACATGAGCTCCCCCCTGTCGTATTGAGATGATCCTCACTGAGAAGGGGCAGATTGTTCCAAAGCCAGACGAGGAAGTTGCTCAGACAAAAAAGGTCTCTCAAAAGAAGCCGAAGAAGCGAAAACTTATGGCTCGGGAGTAAATCTGACATAACAGATGTACATAAATAAAAAAGAAAACTGATAAAAAGTAAAAAATGAAAAAAAAAAGATTATCTACTGTTGACACCATCAGCCCCTGCTCCCTCCTGCCTTCCCCACACCTCAGCTGGTGTGGACAACAGTCAAACTGTTAGCAGAGATGGGACAAAACTGTTTTTAATACTGTTACGGAAAGCATGATCTAGATCTAATGAAACAAAATGTGATTGAGACCTAGTTGCAGTAGGTCTCAATGAAGCTTTTTGTAACTCTGCTGGAAATTGTCCAGTCCCCTCTATGCAAGTAGATAAAGCATTTTCAGTGCCATTTAGGAAGGGAAAACCTGTTACCAGCAATGCGCTAGTTGTTCAGTGTAGATGTTAAGTTGCCTTTATGAAGTCACAAACTCTTAGGCCACATCTACATTAGCACTTATGTCGGCAAAACTTCTGCTGCTCAGGGATGTGAAAAAACCCCACACCCCCGAGTGACATATGTTTCGCCATCACAAGCAGTCATGTGCACAGCTCTATGTCAGCAGGAAATGCTGTCCTACCAACACAGCTATCACTGCTCATTGAAAGTTCTCTTCCATCCGCAAAACACGGCTACATGAGCGCTCTTCCAGTGGCACAGCTGTATTGGTACAGCTGTGCTGCTTTAATCTTGTAAGTGTAGACATGGCCTTAGTGGGGCAGTAACTGAAATCAGAGTTTGGCCCAGCGACTCAACTTCTCCTGTGAAATGGGGGTAATAATAGCTCCCTGGGTCACAGGGCTGTTATTAGGCCTAATTACTACTTGTAGAGTGCTTTGAAATTTAAAAGTGTTAAATATTATTATAATGTGTGTAAAATTTTTTCATGAGTAAAAACATGCACGTTTTGGGAATTATAATAATTGACTACTGTCATGCTATGAGTGAGATCATATGAAAAGCCTGAATTGTTTGCCTGACTAATGTTGGTTAAGAAGACACCACTCTTTCCAAATAATGGGAATGTCATGCATCTAAACTTCAGCCCCCTGGACAACACGACACACCTCCAACACTATCTATCCATTTGGAAGAAAGCACATGGCCACACTCCTCACAATCTGAAGTTACTGTTGGGTGGAATAAACCGCCTATATTTTGCTCAGAAAATCTAATTAGCACATCCTGGTGTGATGAACAGTCAGAAGTCAGATGTGCTCCCTAATTAAAGCAAATCTGATTATAAATGTCAATTGTTAGAGTTACCAACCTGGACTATTATGCAGAAAGCGAAATCCTCACCTCTTGTTCCTGTTGTCTGAAGGTACAATATAAGGAATACTCTTGTGTGGGTCTGTGCACAAAGCTGGCAGCGAACTCCCTGAACCTAAAGTTCTAATACCATTTCTCCAGAAGAGGGCATCATGCATTCCCCTAGTCACCCAGAGAGCTTCTGCACTGTCAGCAATACAAAAAAAACCAACCAACCAACCAGACAGACATAAGTGCTAGGGAGAGCTGTGGCTTCTTGTTGGAACAGCTGCAATGCCCCTGTTGCAACTAATGACCAGAAGTATAGAATGGGATTTCTCAAAGCATCAACACTGGCCCAACTCTGCTTCCACTGAAGTCAACGGCTGAATGGAAGCAGAGGAATGACTATACTGAGCACTTCGGAAATTACACCTATAAACTACAGGAGTCCCTGCTAGAAGACCATGACTTTAACCATGGTGTCCTATTATAACTGACTCCTCTGGAGAACATGAGATACTGATGCAAGATGTAATGATGCATTTTTAGTAGGCATCTTTCCACTATTAATTTTATTTTATAATTTCCACTTCACTAGACATGGAATTACCACACCTCTCTGAGGGATACAACCACTAAGAGTTCTGATTCATGACTCACAAGACTTCCCAGGCACACAGTAATTCCTGGTTTCTCATGCCTGACTGATAAATGAATTGTGCATATTTGTTTTATTGAGCAATGTAAAACATGGATCCAATTGCTGGTTAACAGCTTAAGATGTCATCTTTGTAATGAATGATGTTAGGGCAGTATCATCAGGGCCGGTTCTTCCATTTAGGCGACCTAGGTGGTCGCCTAGGGCTACAGGATTTGGGAGGGCGGCAGACTGCTCCGGTGGACCTCCCGCAGGCGGGCCTGCGGAGGGTCTGCTGGTCCCACGGCTCCGGTGGAGCATCTGTAGACACACCTGAGGCAGGTCCACCAGAGCTGCGGGATCAGCGGACTGTCCGCAGGAACACCTGCGGGAGGTCCACTGGAGCCACAGGACTGGCGAGCTGGCCCTGTGCCTAGGGCACCAAAAACCCTGGGACCGCTCCTGAGTATCACTATAGGTTTCATACTAGCATTTGCATTTGGTGACATCTGAAGGTGTGCGTGCTAACCGGACATGTAAACATACACACACGGCCAATTTGTAGCAGTAGATAACTGACTACATTGCATCTGACTCAAAAGAGAGAAGCAAAACTCTGGAGTGCTGCACACTGACTCTGGACTACACTAATAGCTGCACATATGTGGAGTCCAATCTAAAGTTCTATTAGCATTTCCATTGTAATCTTGGGGCCAGATTCTTTGCTGTCTGTCCTGGGAGACTCAGCCCAGAAGGTGCAGCCCAGGAAGAGGTGCCAACCTTTGTGTCAAAATGACCCCTGGCATTAGTATAGGGCTGCTCTAACTTAGAACAGCCTTACCTCTGTAGTGCAGGATCCGTAAAGCACTGAGCACTACAAACAGGAATGGATGCAGAGCTCAGTGGTTTAAGCATTGGCCTGCTAAACCCAGGGTTATGAGTTCAGTCCTTGAGGGGGCCATTTAGGGATCTGGGGCAAAAATCAGTCTGGGGATTGGTCCTGCTTTGAGCAGGGGGGTGGGCTAGATGACCTCCAGAGGTCCCTTCCAACCCAGATATTCTATGATCTTTCTGTCCACCATGCTGGACCAACACAGGAGAACAGTAAATTGGCCCTGTGCCAGGAGAATTCTTCCCCAGTCCACTGTGTCTCCTTTAGACTCCTACACAATGTCTGAACAGCATATGGGCTCAGCATGGGCACCAGGTTCGGTGCCTTAGAATGTGTGCTCTTTGACACAGGTGAAGGAGCAAGAGGGTCATTCCCGCTACCTCTCACAGGGTCAAAAGGGGGATATATATTGGAGCAAGATTTTATAGTTGTACTATGAGAATTAATGTATAATTTGATTTCATCCTGTCAGCCACCCTTTTTGAATGGCAGAAATGAATGACCCTCTGGGACTATATCTTTACTTGCTATGTAAGGCATCATGCATTCCTATGGTACCAGTCCTGCCAACCTCAAGTATTCAAAAATCATGAGGTAGACCTCAAATATGAGACTTTTACAAATAATAAAAATAATAAGTGTTGGGTATTTTTTATTTGCCTTCAGGTTTAGGGTCACATTTTCAATCTTTTTTCTGCATCCAGGCAGCTAGAAAGTTGCTTTAAAAAAGAAATGGAAGCTGAGATTCTCAGGTAATCGCAAGAGCTGGGGCCTTATATAAAACTCCAAATACCACAAGCACTCAATAGAAACAAGATAGTTGGCAAAACTATTTATTAAACAATAACAAACTCATCAATATCAAGGGATCTGCTCCTCATCTCTAAATTTACCCTAGGATAAAACGTAGTAGATGGGTCTCATCCAGGAGGCCCGCTTTTTTTTTACTGTCTTAAGAAAAGAACAATTCACCCTGTGTGTAAAATTACAGAAGTGCCAAGAGGAAACAAAAAGACTCAAAATCTTTTTGAGTTTCTATTAAGCTTGCCTGTGGGTTTGTGGCCTACACATCCACATTCCTCCCTCTGGGCTTAGCTGTGGACATCTGCCATGGAGATTTTCGGGGGGGGGCTCTCCGCTGCTTTACCCCATGCCACGGATAGGAAACTATAAACCTGCTTTGGGCCCTTTTGCACTCATATGACTTGTTAACCCTGGGAGGCACATTCAGTCCCCTGCAGAGGACCTGCACAAGACCCAGTAGCAATGTGAATGCTGCTTCACAGGGGTGGCGGCAAAGCAGGGAGAATTACAAGGATCCAGTGGGTGAAAAAAACCCAACAAACCAACCCCATATTGGGCCGTGGAAGGGCATCAGCAAGGGTTAGCTTAGCTCATAGCCTGCACTGCAATCAAGGTGCCCCTATAGGTCTCCCTCCCTCGTCTCCCTCCCTTTTTCCCCTCCCCCCCCCCCCCATCACCAAGCTTGATTGCTCAGGCTTTGTGCAGGGAAGGGTGAATTTCTAGGGCTTCCGCTTATTTCAGGAAGGGAAAAAAAATAAGTGCCGAATTCCTTTGAAAAGAAGATACTGCATGTTGGCAGAAGCCACTTTTCACAGACTTCAGCCGGTTGAAATTTGAAACACTGAAAAGTGGCTACTGTGGATGTGCTGTATCCTTCTTCTCAAATAAATCTGGCACAGAATTTTGCTCCCCTGTTTTAGGATCCAATCCTGCATTCCTTTCACACCCAGACTCCCACTGATTTCAAGGAATGCAGGATCGGATCCTAAATGTGTGCTTCATGTATACAATAGTCCCTCATAGTTACGATCTATGGAGCAACACACTTTAAAAACCATTTGGAATTGCAGGCTCATCTGACAGGCCCGAATGGTTGTAAAGATCTTTCATTATTTCAGGAAAAATGCCTGGTGTGTGTATACACACATTTTTCTGGTTCCAGACTGAAGGAATGCCACCCGCCCCAAGCAACAAGATGCAGCAAAATATTTCAGAGCTCTGCCTTGATGTCTAATAAAGAAAGAACTAAATGTAACTTTGCTATTTAAAAAACAAAACCCAACATATGAGCAGCATAGTTTCACAGAGAACTTTTGTAAAGCTCTTTTTAAAAATATTTGAGTTGATTAAAACAAAACGAAGTCTTACATTGCTATTTTTGAGGATGCTGTATATTAAGTTACTAGGCTATTACCATGCAAATCTCAAATGGACAAGCTCCTTACTTGGCCATAAACACAAAACAGTATACATTGTCTTTTCAGAAGAAAAGGTTTGCTGCTAAAATAGCAGAAGCCCTACGTAAATAAGCAACATTCTTTCTGACTGAGGTCACTGACTTGCCCTATTCAATTTCAGCCTAGTCTGGGATTTGACAATCTAAGCAGGGGAGAGGCCCTTCCCTTTTTTTCAAAAGAATGCTGGGATTTTATTTGAAATTTAAACTCTTGCAAACAAAAGGTGGCATCGAACGCTAGAGGCCTGTGAAGGTGGAGTACAGGATGTGTATTGTTTTCTCCCTTTACATAGATTCTTTCAGGAAAGAGCATTCAGAACTTGTGAACAAATTCTAATAAAAAATCATCAGGTAGATAGAAAGAGTAGGATTTTTTTTTTTTTAAATTCATGCAGGACAATCATAGCAAACATATTCGAGTTAGAATATTAAATCATGTTTTTTAAAATTCTGAATTTAATGTACTCAAATATTCAGACTGCCACCTATAATTAACATTATTTTAATGTCTCTATGTCAGAATTGCAGATTAATTTTGATTTTGTGGTTGTACAGCTATTACATAAGCAAGATTCGTTTTGTATCTTTACATCAAGCCAGTCTTCCTTAGTGGATCAGAAGTTTATCTGGGCTCTCTGTCTCTCTGTCCATTAGTGGTTTGTCCACACCATGATCTGGGTGTAAACAAAAGTATAAAATTATTTAGAACAATATTCAATGTATGGCCTGTTGGCCTAACTGTCCATTGCCCTGCATTGTGTGTGGTAATTTTCATCTGTGCAAAGTGATTGATAACTCCTACCACAAGAAAATGATGGTGTTCCACACCCACTTTGCAGGGTGTACCTGAGTCTACATCTGGGCTGAGCTGCAGCCAGTATAAACGATCACAGCTCTGCTAACACATCAGTGGAGCCATGACAATTTACACCTGCTGAGGGGCTCCCCCAAGGCAAATCTGGTCTTCAGTAGGAACAAAGCTGTGTTCTTACCATGCAGACGCACGGTAAAATCCAAGTGAAGACAAGGGGGCTGTAGTATTAACACATTACTGGTCAACCAGATGCTCCCCCAAGGATTTACCTTGATGCGCTAACATTTTAAAACAATAAACTGTCTTGTCTTCACCAGGATTTTACCTCATGCTAGTGACCACAATGTAATTAGGCCAAGTCAAACCCTGGTGGGCAGTATAGTGTTCACTTCGCCTAGCTACATCGTGATAAAAACTGCCTGCGCGTTGTCTCCACTAGGATCATACAGCGAGACAGTTCTCACACGGCGGTTATCTTCCTGCAAAAGCCCACCATTTTTGGCAGCTCAGAAATAGCCATAGTACATTGTTTGCTTTCGTGTGGAATTCTCTCTCCCTTTCCTACGCTCTAGTCACGTTATTAAACCAAACTAATGCAATGCTATTGGGACAAGAAGGAACTCTGTGGCCCTTAGGTGGGGGAAGAACGTCATTATAGGTACATTATGAAACCAAGAGACATTTTCAATCTTTCATGCAATGTGAGAAGCTGAAAATTTGGCAGATGTTTCCTTTCTCTCCTTCTTATGTATTTATCCAGTCTATTCTACCCTTTGTTTCCAGTGGAGGACATAAATTATTTCCATGGATCTTAAACGGAAGAACTTATATTGAAAAAGAATTTATAAAATTTAAGTCAAGCATGTGTTTTAAAACTGAGAAGTAACAGCCTGAGTTGATTTAATAGCTATTTATTTTATCCATAAAGCCCGCTGTATGCTAGTAGGGGGATACACTGGCTGAGAAAGGCAAAAAAAAAAAAAAAAAAAAAAGCCTCAAACTATAGTTCAATTCAGGTCCCTTTCCACAGGGCCAGCTTTATTAATAACACAGAAGACATTAATTAATATTAACACCACAGAAGACACATTAAGACAAAGGCAAAGCAACTCAGAACACTTGGTAACAACCACCAGAGCCTTTTCCAGCATTCTGCAATCCGGGAGAGGATACTCCTCCCCCACTAGGAAGCTCCCACTACAGCAGCTTTCCCTTTGCTTTCATAGCCCTGCCCCATCACCCATGTGACAAGACAGGGAATCTGGGCTTTCCCTGTAACTCACTACATGCTGGAGTTTAAGGGGTTGTCTTATATACTGCCACACCACCCAACATCTGAATACATGTTGATTTTATATCAAAACTACAAACAAAATCAAGCTGGTGCTTTCCCAGCCTGTCAGACTCAGGAAATAAAACTCCGCCTCACCTCTCGACCTCCCTGCTCCCATTGATAATGCCCAGTCACCAGCCCCCTCCGTTTAACATGGGGGCTCTTAGTTCAAGCACACCAACTGATCGCAGCTGCTGTAGTGTCCTAGAGGGATAAGCCAGGACCCAAACTATTTAGACTTTTGTAAGTCAAAGTCAACACCTTGAATTGCACCTGGAAATGAACTGGACGCAAACCTGAGTGGAAGCGCGTGCAAATCACAGAGCACAGGTGTAACCGGTATTGGTATTGCGATAGAACCTCGGAGCCTCAGTCAGGAGTCTTGCTAAACACTGTGCAGACAGACCCTGAAAAGTAGCCTCTGCCCCAAAGCTTTTTCACTTCATGTATGTGCTCCCTGTGGGGAATACTGCTAATTCAGCACTAGATGAAGTTTCCAAGTGGCCTTCATATACAGTTTACTGCTATAATCCACCCTCAGTGTGACTATTGCAGTAGGTCTCTATCCAAAGAAAAGGGCTGCAACCTTCTAGTCAAGCACTCTTGGTCCCTGTTTGGTATCTGAATAGCCAGAATCAGCTCAGGAGCCAACACAGCCCCATGTTGCAAACTCTCTCAGCCGAGGTGGCTCCCGCATGGCCTCCAGTTCCTTCCCCCAGCTTATTAACATCACCTCTCTGTCACTTAAATTGAACCTCAAACTAGCTAGCTCTCAGCACAACTGGGCTTGTCTAGACAATGACAAATCTGATCAACAGCAGATCTGACGAAATAAAGACAAGGAGCAGAGTGTCACCTGCATACTCTGTACTCTGAAGGCTCTGCACCCCAGACCACCTCACTCTCTGCTAAGATTTTATATACACACTGTGCACACAGGGTGGACATGACCAAATCTTGTGGCAAGCTGCAACAGAGATTTCTGAAGGCAATTGCCCAAAACTACCCTCGGAGTCCTCTGAGACAAGAACAGATCTGCACAAGAAAAAGCTTGCTTTCTTCCTGCCAGCAAACTTACGTGCGTCAACTCCTCACCATCAATGGCATCAAAAGCTGCTGCTGACAAATCCAAACGAATCAGTATGAACACTTTATTTGAGTCATATCCAAAAAGAGATCAGCAGCCAACACACCCAGTACAGTCTTTGTGTCGTATATATGTGTAAAACCAAATAGGAAGAGGTCAACCACATCTGAAGATCCCAGGTGTGGCCAGAAGTTCTGTCACTGTCTCAATACTCAATTCTCTCAATTCTCATTTCCATAAAATGGAACATCAGCAACAAGACAATGACAGCTGAGATTCTCAAGCAATACCCCAGCCATTATTTCATTAACTGATGTAAACCCTTTCCCATCCTGAAAGGAGGTATTGACAATCTCCAGCAACAACAGACCTAATGACGCCTTGCTGCACTTTGCCAGCCACTGACTTGGGACTGCAGCTGTGAGCTAAACTCAAGCACCTCACACACTTCAGTGTGTGACACTGTTTGAAGATCTGCATTTGTCCATTCCCATAGGCAAAGTTCTGCCAGCATGGAGGGTGGCGATCCTGTCCCAGGCCTGGTCCACACTACACAGTTAAATCGATTTAAACAGCGTTAAATCGATTTAACGCTGTAGCCGTCCACACTACAAGGCACTTTAAATCGATTTTAAGGGCTCTTAAAATCGATTTCTGTACTCCTCCCCAACGAGAGGAGTAATCCTAAAATCGATATTACTATATCGATTTAGGGTTAGTGTGGACGGAAATCGAAGTTATTGGTCTCATTCCTTTAATGTAGCTACCCAGAGTGCACCGCTCCGGAAATCGATGGTAGCCTAGGACCATGGATGCACACCACCGAATTAATGTGCCCTAGTGTGGACGCATAAAATCGATTTTATAATATCGGTTTTATAAAACCGGTTTTAGTAATTTCGATTTTATGCTGTAGTGTAGACGTAGCCCCAGTTTAAGAGGTCTTAACAAAGCAGATAGAAAGTTCTTAATAGTGTGAAATACTCAACCCTGAATTTGAATAGAGGCTTCCCAGATTCACCAGGCACTTTGTCACTCAAGCCAATTGCTTTGATTCTCATAGTAAAGGCAAAGCAATTTTCTTTGCTTCTTACCTACTCAGTCCTTCAAAAATTCTTTATCTTGCAATCAGTCAGATTCAGACTGTAACTTCCCCCACCAGCCTCCCAGCCACCTTTCCACTCCCTTCCTCTGTCAGGACCCATCTTATACCATGGTGACATGGGATAGTGAAGCAGAGGAAGAGGGGACACCACAGCAATAGCTGAGCACAAAAGAGCCTTTGAGAATATTGATAGAGTGGTTTGTTAACGAAGAGCATTCTCATTCAGACCCATCTGAAACCAAAATGGTTAAGGAAGCTTCGGAAAGCTTCAACACCCTGATAAACTTTTGAAATAGTATCACGACAAACAGCGGAACAGTAAAATAATGTACAAGCTTTCAGAAACACATATTCTTAGTTACAGAATATTTACTACTAAGTCAATTATTTATTACTACATTTTAGGAAACAGACCGCAGTCTGCCAGCTCAGCAACAACAGAACAAACTCTTCTTTTATTTACACTGGTGTAAAGCTGGAGTAACTCTCTTGAAGCCAGTGATGTTATTCCAGATTTATACTAATGTAAATGAGAGCAGAATCTGGCCTATGATCTTTGATATCTATCTGATCATCTTTTTTGTGTGTTTTGCTGGGTCAAAAATGACTGACAACTATATTAAACAAACATATTTTATGAGCAACAAAAAGAGAGTTGAAGTTTTTTTTAAATCAGAAAACTGTCCTCTAAAATGGACCATGCTCAAGTTTCTGTGAAAAAAAAAAGATCCAGTCTTCACCTTTCTGGACGATATTCTGAGGTTATGTTAAAACTAGACATAGAATAAAGAGCTGCATAGGTAAGACTCTGATAGTATGCTCACTTCTTTTGGCACTCAAGTACAATAAGGATATTGTTTCTTTAATACTATTCTTTTCTTTAAGAAGTATGTGAGGTTTCAGCCAACTCTCCCTAACGATTAGTTCAGGATGAATGTACTTAACTCAGGATTCAGCTGGAAAGAATCCAAGTAGATGCAATCAATTTTCCACTAAATCCACTTCCTTCCTCTCTTCCCTACCCAGCATGAGCCATCAGCCCACCACTAGCTATAACCAGTCATGGGTGACTAAGACAATGAAAACCTCTGGATGTCTTTCAGCCTCTCTATCTAGCTTGGCCACTCCCTCTTTTGATTTTTCCAGTTTTCCATATTCTCTTATCCTATTCACTAGCCCAAACCAAAATGCAGATACACCTCTACCCTGATATAATGCGACCCAATATAATGCGGTAAAGCAGCGCTCCGGGCGGGCGGGGCTGCGCACTCTGGTGGATCAAAGCAAGTTTGATATAACACGGTTTCACCTATAACGTGGTAAGATATTTTGGCTCCCGAGGACAGCGTTATATTGGGATAGAGGTATATTTACAAAACTACAATAGCCCACAAACAGCAGACTTAATGGTTGTTATAAAATCATGGGGTCAATCATCAAAAAAATGTATGGAATCAACTTTGTAAATTCTACTAATACTGAAGTATCTTCTGCCTTTATACAGCAGGTAGTACATATACAATCACCAAACATCTAAGGTTAGTCCAGTGGAAGATGTCAGTAAGAGTTCTTTATACACCAAACTGCTCTTAAAAATATGCTATCGTGTTTTAATATTATAAGCTGCTGATGTGAATATGCTATTGCTGTATTTTAATAGCTCCTCCCCTCAAAAAAACCCCCAAATAAATATAAGTAAAGTAAGATTGCTGATGCTTTTCCCACCAAGTTCAAGTCCCTTTTGAGCCACACTGCCTGAAAGAAGAACATTTGTAAAGCCAGCAGATGATTTGCTACTAGTATTAACCCAGGGGTAATAAAAAATATGTTTTTGACTCTTTTGAAAGCAAGGCTTAGAAAATATGATATCTGGCTCTAATCCACACACCTTCTTGGGAGTTTAACTGGATGATCCCCCTCTCCAAAAAGTGTGCAAATTCCCCTTCATTACATAACTCACTGAAACAGCAAACTGAGTCCCTTTTGGCTATGTATTCTTTAAGCTACTTTCCTTTTTTCTTCTCAGAAGACTGCTGCGCCGGTAATACTGATCCAGCAAATTGTTTCCATAGGTTTGATTTTACATTACTGCAGATCTTAAGGTCAATAACCCACTGACTTTCTCAAAGAAATTATTTGGGCTATTTCCAGGCAGGAATTTCTCAGGGAACTCAGCTACAGTACAGAATACCTACAGTACAGAATACCTAGTCAGTACATTGAATTAAATGGTCATAGTCACATTACCATATCCAATCTGGTACTAAAAATGAGGACACACTTCTGCATTAAAATTAATCGATTATAATTTAGACATAGCTATCAATTATTAACAATAACCAACTACAAATCCATTCCTATTTTTGCCGGAGTGCTCACTTTAGATGCTTTTTGTTCTCCGCCGTATATGCAGAATTAAAATGTCTAGCGGACCTTTTGCTGTTGGCTTTATTCTACATATGTGCAGGACAAGTTTGAGTCACACAACACTTGAGTTAGTGAAGACTTTAGAAGCTAACAGACTAGCTGGTGATTTTATTTCTTCCTCCTGGAGACATCTGAAAACAGGTTCTTTGTTCCTTTCACCTGCTCTCACGGTTTATTACCCACTTGAACTCATAATCCTGCTAGTGCTATCACACTCATGTATTATCATTCACAATAATGTATTGTGCCCTAAGTTTCCATGATGCCTGATAAAGAAAGTCTGTGCCCTTAAGACTTTACAATTTAAGATGAATAAGTAAAACAGGAGACGAACCCTGGCACTATAGCCCAGGGAAGGGAGAGTGATGAAAATTTACTGGTGAGGAAAACAAGGAAGGAAGTGGGAGACTGTTCCAAGCACAGGATTTAAGGTACAAAGCGAAGTACATGAAACAAACAAAAGGAGCAGTAACCTGAGAGGATAGTGAAGCATGTACAGTGTGAGTGGGTGAGGAGGAAGAAACAACACCTGAGATGTAGGTGCGGAGGAGACTATGTAGCGCCTTAAAGGAGAGGAGTATGAATTTGATGTGCAAAAACTGAGAGAAACCATGGAGGAATGAAGGAGGAGGTGGGAGGTGACATGGTCAGAGTAGCAGGAGAGGAAATAATTTTCGGAGTAACCAGGTTGGAAGAGGCTTGTCACATAAAAGTAGAACTTTGAGCACTGGCCTGCTAAAATCAGGTTTGTGAGTTCAATCCTTGAGGGGGCCACTTAGGGATCTGGGGCAAAAATCAGTACTTGGTCCTGCTAGTGAAGGCAGGGGGCTGGACTCAATGACCTTTCAAGGTCCCTTCCAGTTCTAGGAGATAATAATAATTAATTGGAGATATACCTATTTAACTTAATAGGGACATAAAACATATTGGGCCAGATCCTCAGCTGCTGCATAGCAGCACAGCTCCATGATATTCTCACTGTACATCTTTAAAGCCTCCTGGTGCCTTGTATTCTTGACACTTCTGCCTTTCCCTGAGTTCAGAAAGTTACAACTTCCTGTGAGACGTCACTTCAATCATAGCACAGTTTTCCTCCGATGAAAAGAAGCCTCTTTAAGGCCGTTGTAAAACGATGCCGTTATCAGCATGAGGCTGTCCAAACCCCACTGAAGCCAGTGGCAAGATTCCCTTCGCCTTTGGAGCAGGGCCTGTATCTAAGAACTTCAGGGCTTTTCTTTTTAAAAAGTAATTGGAAGACTTTTAGTTAGAGCAGCAGTAGTAGCAGTTACTGTCTTTGACCTACTGCCATCACTGACCCATGATGCTGAGGGCTCTCAGCATTGCTCGGGAGGTGCTCAGCCCCTTGCAGGATTGAGCCCTACAGCATTAAAGATACCACACCTCATTCTGCTCTTTGTGAAACCAGGATGTGGTGTCAGCACAGTCACGTTTCACTGTTTTAGTTAGTAACAGAATCATTTGATTATTAATGCATCAGTAGGTTAGTGGCTGAAAGTTTGAAATTAAATAACCGTGACTCCCAAGGAAGCTGGTGACAATTTACATCTGAGTTACGCCCGCAGGATGGCAGCCTCTACTTTGTGTATAAAGTGTATGAAATGTTTGTGCACAAAGAAAGCAGACCTGTGTGTCAATCAGTTGCTGAATTTCTGATTTGCAAATGCTGCACACTAAGGAGCAGTTTCTGCATTCAAAGTTCTTGAGATCAGTTGGAGTTTGGGGTATGCCAGGAATGCAGGATTAGCCCAGAATTACTGCATTTTATATTCTAACATCCTCCCCCTCACCTTTAAAAAAATCATTCTCTTTCTTCTAATTTATTTAAATTTTAAATAATCTTGTGAGCGAGGACATCCCAACATCAAGATGACAGCTTTAGGATACAGCCTATAAAGTTCATGTATTAGAGATCAGCTCCAGTGGGTTAGAATGCTTTCATCACACACAAAAGAACACTAATTTTTAGACGTGCACAGATATTCCAGTGCAGATCACATTATCTGTGTCAGCTGCCAAAGCACATTGGCTTAGTTAAATAAGACCTGGGGGTTTTGCTGACTGCCAAATGGACTCAATAATGTATAGACTGAGTGGTACTGAATGAGGTCTGGACATTGGCCATGGAGGAGTCTCTAATAAAAGCTGGGATGAGATGGGGAGGTTTTCTGGAGGTTTGTTTTTAAATTTTATCTAATGTACTTAATTGAGCACAGTGGGATTGTGCTTGGGGCATGAAGATTTAAAATTCCAATCTGCATCAGCCAACATGATGCAACCTTTCCAATGCATCTATGTACAAGGTTCACCCTAGGAAGACCAGGGGAGTTACTTAACTCAGTAGCACCCGACAGGAATTTTCTTACCAGTATTAGCATAGCGTTCAAGGTCAAAATAAAACAGTTTTACTTCAGAACTCGTCGTCCTCCATACAGCTGAGTGGAATAGGTCTCTCTGGAGAGAGCCTGACCATATAACTTCAGTTCTGACTGTGCTCTTTCAGAGCCTGTTCATGCTTCACTGAAGTCAATGGGAGCTGGATCAGACCTCTATTGAGCATGTGAGAAGCCAAGAGCCCAATCCTGTTCCCAGTAAAGTCAAGTAGAGTTTTGCCACTGATTGCAATTGAACCAGTATTTGACTCTAAGTAAAGGTAACTAAAAGGCCTTAGCGGAAGCTCTGGTCAGAGGCAGGATTTTCAGGAAATGAGATAGTTACTTGTAGGAAAAAAAGGTTTGGGTTTTTTTCTTTTTGGGGGGGGACGGGGACGTGGGGCTAAAATCAAATTTACCAACTTTCTTCCTGTGCCATTGATTTCTGGGAGAGTGTGTGGGAGGAAGGAGGCAGACAATTTCTTTCTTACCTGAGCAACAGCCTTGCTAAACTCTCTAAGAAGTGAATGATGGGAAACAGTTCTGATCATTGGTAAATATCTCTGGAGACTAACCTACACAGACGTCAGTTTTCCCCAAACCAAGCTGTATCCTGGTAATTTTATAACACTAAGTTTAGAAGTAAACAAAACATTCGCATGTTAAGTATCAGGGGTCAACTGAAGCACTTTCATTGGTGCTCAAGGACAGCCCACTGTAGTTATAATTGGCCAATCCTCCAGGGTCCTTTCATTTAAATGAGACAGAATTTATAGCTATTTATGTAGGCCTCACGCCAACCCTGTTTCTCTGATAAGCTGCTCGGGTGCGTTTGTGTCTCACATCCGATTTAGAGAGTCCTATGGACATTGGAGACAGCATTCTGTGGATACTTAAAATAAATTAAAAAAACACAACCTTCAGCATGGACACAAGAAGAGAAAGTTATTCATGTGGCTCAGGCTCTAGGATCTCTGGGGAATGGTGCTGGGAAAATAGTCTTTTGAAAACCTTACGTTACTCTTCTTGCTTAATGACATATAATCTTGAAGATAGTCTTTTATAAACGGTAAATGTTCCTTATTTGAGCAAGCAATTATTTTCAGTGGCATACTGCAGCAGCTGTAGGGTCTGGCTGACAGAGACTATGAATACTCCCTCCAGATAAAATACATACATCTAGAATACAATAATTATTATTACTGATAATGATTTACAAGGCTTTGCACTTCTTTAGTTCTTCCATCTCAGAATCTCCAATTAGCCTAACATCAACCATATGTGGTAGGTAAGAATTATTATTTCCATATGGGCAAAACTGAGGCACAGAGTTTAAGTGATTTGTTCAAGATTACACAGGAAGTCTGTAGCAGAGCTAGGAATAAAACCCACAATCCTGTGCTTTAACCCTTCTTAAATCAGAAGCCCACCAATTCTGGGGTTAAGAACTTCCTGAGAATTTGCTAATACCCTCCACCAGAAAGAAAATAGGCCTGTATGACAAAAAGCTGGATGGCCTTCATTTTCATGATATGTTCAGGGACAACTAACAACAGGCCTGCTTTCACGATTTCATTTTATAAATGTAAGGAACTTTGCAAACTAAAGATCACTCAGTTTTTCCACCACCTTTTCCCCTTATATCAGGTGATAGTCTCCTCGAAAGAAAATTCTTAAAGCAAGTGAAAAACAAAGAAATACTTTCGTGGGGAATGTTACCTGGAGTAAATGGGTCAGGGAAATGGAGTGACCTTTGATTGTAAAGTTCTTTACATTTATAAACTTACACAGTAAAAACAGTCCTACTTTCTAGTGGAGAGTCTGAGCAAGTTTTCAGGACCAGCAAGGCACCTCCCCCTTGCAGTAAACTTTGTAAAGGAAAAGCAGCATGAAGACAGTATTAGACAGGTATGAGGGGGACAGGATAGGTAGTAACCCAAGCAGTTGCAAGAGGCACTGATGAGATGGGCAGGGCAATATAAAACTCTCTCTCTTAGGGGGCATATCTGGAAAAGGAGAACAGATTGTACAACAGAGTTTAACTTTATAGTACTCTACGGGCAGAGCTGCACGAAATACCTTACAGCGAGTATCAGTCCTGAGTGAAGTGGGACTGAGATGCAAGTGACATAGGGCTCCAGAGGAGGGTGGGGTAGAGAAGTCGAGTTACTGTAGACGGGGGCAGCATAAGCAAAAGAGCAACTCCAGCCATGAATGGTTGTGGGAAGGGACAGAGGGGAAGTCGAGGCTGGGGACAGAAAGTAAACAGAAACCAGGAGCCAGAGTAAGTGGGAAAAGATCAGCAAAGGGTTGAGTTGAACAAGTTTGGAAAACAAGGAGGCAGCCTAGTTAATGGGTAGAAGATCCTTCAGGTACCAAAGTTGGATGGTGACATGGTTGTGCTTCCTTGGGCAAGGCTAAGTCATGCTGCAGTATTCTGGAACCCTTAAAGTTAGAGAGTAGGGATTCAGAAAAGACACAAAACTGGCAATTACAGTAGTCATAAAAGGGAAATAATTAGGGCATAGTAAGAATTCAAACAATGACAGGGTCAAAGTGAGGACAAATTCTAGCAATTCTGCACAGGCAATGGGGTAAGCAGAATTACTGATGAGGCAGCTAAATTAAGGTCCAAGTTCAGGTACGTTCTAGTGTACATTTGCAATGAGGAACAAAGAAGAATTTCTAAACAGAAACAGGACCAAACTCTTTGAACTATTCTGTAGTAGAGTAAGTACCAGCCAGAGACAAAATAGGCAGAGGAGAGGGATCAGAGAGCAAATCAAAGGAGACCAAGTTGGTGTCCTCTTCATGGAAGTTGTATATCTAAGGTGGAAGGTATATAAAGAAAAGAAGTGGGCCGTGAACAAATCTTTGGAACACTGCAGAGCAGAAAATATATAGGGAAGATGTTCATACATCCAGATGGCGGGACAGAGGTGAGCCCAGAATTCATGCAATGTGGTGGGGAACGGGCTGGGGTGCCCAAAATTCATGCATTTAAGGAAAAACCCCAAATGTATGAACTGGAATGTGTGTAAGAACGGAGCTTACCAGGGTGGAGATGAGGACAGAAATGATTAATTAGTGTCAGGAGGAAGCACTGATTTACTGCGGAGATCGAACTGATTTTATCTGAGCAGACAGAATTGATGAACTGGTATGTAGGGGGACAGGGATGATTCACTGGTGAGGGAGTCAGGATGTCTTAATTAGGAGTGGCTTCAGAAAGCCATGACCTTCTGGAGCGTGGCTATTTTACACCCAGGCTCATGCTTATTCCTCAAAGGAGGAGGGGCTCAAGGACATTTGGAAACTCTTGCCTAAGACATTTTTTGGAACACATAGGGACAGAAAATAGTACAGATTTAGAATAAAAATTACATGAAGTAAAAAAAACAATTTCCTGAGGTCGATCCTTCCCCTCTGTTAGTGTTTCTCTCTTCCAGACTTATCCTGATTGTATTGCTAATGCCAACTTACTTGCTTCCATTCTCCTCTGGCTTATCTGCACCTCTTCCACTTTGAGAAGTGGACTGTCTCTCTGACTGCGGCATAGGGAAATGTTTTTCCTTGGAGAAACTGAGGTATGTATTCCTACTTAGTTCCAAGAAAAATATTTAGAAAAGAAAGAAAAGGGAAAAAAAAATGAGTCATGAGAGAAGTGGGATTCAAACTCAGAGAAGCAAAGGCAGCACATACACCAGCAGCTACTAGGCAGATCTGATGCTTATACGACAAAAGGGTTTCAGCAGAGTTTCCTGCCCCAGTTAACAAGAGGTGGGATTCCAAATACAAATTCTGCAAGGAAAATGATTACATTCTCCATGGCATTTACCACAATTCTTACAAATAAAAAGCAGAGGCTAATTATAGCATGTTTGTTTTTACTATATGTCCTTGAGGCAATCAGTTCCACATTAGGAATACAAAAAATACTGTGAGAGAAATACAAATATGTGTATGTCAATGTAACAAGAAAAAAGTTTCCATCATTAGCTGCTAAGCAAACCCCCCCCCCAATTAAAATAACCATCAAAACCTAGGCATTTAATGCTGGAATAATTAATAGCAGAGCACAATTAATATCTTTCACAGAAACAAGGAGACAGAGGGTGTACCACCCGCCAACTAGTCATCACTCGCCTTCTACTAATAATAAAAAGGGACTGGAGGTGCTTTGCTTTTCCACTTTCCAGTAGTCTGGCTACCTAGAGACAACCTCTTACTGGGACTCTCTTCATTTCTGTTAACACTGGTTGTTAATATAGCCACTGGAGATAAGAAATGCCATGCATTAAGGTGTCTATCCAGCAAAGAAGAGCTTAACCACATGCTTAACTTTAAGCACCTGAGGTACTCCACTGAAGACAAGGGCCTTGCCTATACTAGGAAATTTGGTCATGTGTAAAAACATGCTAATTAATGTTAACTCACATGTTTTTAAACATGTATGAACACCTTTAAAAACATACTGGCTAGTGATGCTTGTCCCTGGGAGGTGGAAGGGGCATGACCAAAAAGGCAGGTCACTTAAAATCAAGCATGTGCATAAGCTGTTTGCTGGGTCATAGCACAGCTAAGAAAACAGAGGTAGGTACAAAGTCTTAGAAAGCAAGACTGCAAACTGTGCTGGAGTGCAGGAGATTTTACAAGAATCTGTGCCAGTGCTGATCATCTGAAACACTTAACATTTCTGCCCTCTCAAATCTACCTATAGTTGCAATATTCTCACTTTTCCTAAAGCCAGAAATAATATCAGATTAGCAATGGGTCATAGATCAAGGAAACATTTTGAAGTCAATGGGAGATTAAGGTACCCAGCACCATATAGGAGGTGCTCAACTGGGCTTTTTATTACTGGAGAGAGGCTTCTGTTCCTTTGCTGATACTAATTCATGTTTGAAACATAAAATAAGCTAACGTAAATTACCTGCACTCAGCTGTTAGCATTACTATAGTATCTGTGTGTTCTGTTCTATAAAGATTTACAAAGCCTCAGAAAGACAAACCTGAGTGACTGGCTGATTGAGCGTCTAACACAGCCAAAGCCAATTCTCACCTTCATTTCCTTTTTCCAGGCTACCCACCAAGGTGCAATCAAGAGCAGGTCTAAAATGTATTATATTTTTCTGAACTCTGCCAACTACTTGTCCGATCCCCTCCAAGTGCAGACAAGACAAGTGTTGAGTTGCGTATTGAACTGGACCTATTCTATCACTAAGAGGTTACAGTGATTCTTCTTAGCTGAACTCACTCCCTTCCAAAATATTTAGCTCCCCATTGAGTCCCACATCAAATCATCTGCCTTACACCTATCACATTTCCAGGATGTGTCAAGACACACTGGGATTTCAGCATATGGCTAGGAAGCCTCAATGCATCTAGATGGCCATGGATAAAACCTGAATGCGGAGTCTGAGTATTAGATGAATAACATTTGTAGTTATGCAAGTTATGCCTCCAGATTTCATACTTCAGGCCATGGAGGTCAGGAAGGAATGTTCCCACATATGCAGCACTGAATCATTGGCGCTTGCCTTTCTCTAAGCATCAGGTATCAGCTGCTGCCACAAGCAGGATCTCGGACTGGTTAGCTCAAAGGTCTGATCTGCTCTGGTTTGAAACTATGGGAATGAAATATATACACAGCGAATAGCCTTTCACTCTAAAGGGAGCAATGGAGCTAGAAACCCTTCCAACACCTCAAAAGTTTATCCCTAGGAGTGGTATTAATTGGCTTGTCTTCTTTTCATGACCTCAGTGTGATCCTAGATGCCTAGAACAGTCCAGCTTGTAGTAAACATGTTACTCACAGCTACACCTGAATTACCCAAGTCAACCTTTGGCTGCTAAGCAGTTAAAAGCCAATGCTTAGATATTTTTACACCATAAACTCTGATTACTGACCTAGTCATTATAGGTGGACACACAGTAAACAGCTCATACCCTAAACAGGTCTAACATTGAATTATATTTTATTCAACATAAACATCACAAACATTGGTAGGGAACTGAATTCAAGGCTTTAAACAGCACATACTGGCAAGATGCAATTTAGGTGCTGTGCGATTCATGCTGTACTTACAAATGTGTTGTGAGAAAAGAAGAACGTGAAATGCTGCTGGGAGTTCAAGAATTTTAAAGATCATCCGAGCTCACAGAAACATGCCATGAAGGTAAAGATATTATGGATATTACTACTGGCAAAAAGTAAACCAAGGTTCATTCCCAGTTACCTAATATGCAAAAGAACTTTTTCAATCACTCTAGCCTTTGATAGACTCCCCTAAGCAGGCATGATAAGCAGGTGGATGGCTGTAATTATTTTACTACCCATTTATATTACAGGAGCACCCAAAGGGTCTCAGGTCAGGACTCAGCCCCATTATATTAGACCCTATATAAATATACATGTGGACATGATCCCTATCCCAAAGAGTTTGCAATCTAAAGTCAAAACCTCACTCAATTTTTATACTGGCTGGAGGACACACACTACTTCAGGAATGGAGACTACGCTATGAGGGTGGCAGTGACCACTGTTGCGTGCAGACCCATACCATGCCTCTTGGAGCTGCTGCCAAGGCTGTGTGCTGCCACGCTCCCCTATAATCTCACAATATAACCTTGTGTGTTTATACATGGTTCCAGCAATGAGCTTTCAACAGGCTGGAAATAGCCAGCACCGTCAGTCATCAGCTGGAATTGTGAGATCTTCCAAGTTGTCACTTTTATATTAAACTGCTGTATAAAAACCCAAGTGAGTGCTCCAGTCTGATCAACAACAGCTAGGAAAGAAACACTGCACACCTTTGGGATTATACCGTTGGCTGTAAGCTTCTGACTGATCTTGTTATGATTTCCTGGGTCTTTTAAAATCACCCACTGAAGGACAGATTAAAGCTAAATGAAACGTTCAAACATTTGCCTCTATGTGAATGAGGAGAAAGTGTCAGTGGTGAAATTTACGGAATTTAAACTTAGTTCTTTGGAGCTCATTTTTCTGCAAAATTACCATTATTATCTGAAACTAATATAAATATAAAATTGATATCCTTTGCTATAAAGATTCTTTTCCTATAACTCTTACAACAGGAGCATTTCCATTAATATTGGACTAAAACATCACTAAAATAGCTTAACATTTCAGCGCGGTACTGCTGACATTAGGGTTTGAGTGCCTTGCCTGCTGAAGCCTGGTGACCCATAACAGTAACTAAAGGCATTGTTACTTTCTGTAACGTGTATCACTAGCAAAGACAATCCATAAATATCTGTATCCCATCACCCACACTTAAGAGTACACCAGTGCAAGGACACTACACTTTCAAGAGGGCTCCCATGTTCTGAAATACCATCAACTGGGATTAGATGCTGAGCATTTCAGGGAGAAACTGATCTCGTGTGCCCTGCAAATGTTCCTGGCCATATGAATGCTTAATTTTAAAGAGAGAGCGAGAGCAGTGTACGCTGCAGGGTAAATTCTCATCTCTGCAGCTTGAGGATAGGGTTGGCAGATGCTGATTTAAAAAAAAAAAATGTTGACATATCAATGTTTATTTTAAGCAGTTTTTTAGATTTCTCTCCATTTAAATGTTCAGTTTTTCTATCGATGGGGGATGGGGGGTGGGTGGGAGGACGGTTTGTGTGGGCACTGTGAAACCAAAGTTTCCCAACATTTAACAATAAAAAAAAGCCTAATCCTTCCAAGCCTACTTGATTCAGCAACGCACTTAAGCATATGCATAAATGCTTTAGGTTACTCATGTGTTTAAGTGTTCTACTGAATTAAGGCCAAAATAAGGTTTCAGCACCATAACAGATGAGAGAAGATTTTTGGCCCAGCATTTTACAAAAAAAATCTTGACAAGCTGAAATTGTTTTCTCGGAGTGATTCCATAGGAAGGGTTACATTGTGCCGTCATACCCATGGAAACCAGAGAGCTTTGGTTTTCACATTACCTGATGTATAGAAACCTGAGCATCTCTCAGAGGCAGGTCCTGTTATAAAAGAAGCTGACAGTCTGCACCATTCAAAAATGGAGCAATGCTGCACAAAGGTAAAAACCATCCAAAGGAGCCTGACACTGAGACACTGGAAGTCCTCAACTGCCACAGAGCTAGGGTTTAACATTCATTAAGTCCACTGATTCCAAGTATTACTAATGAGAGGCAGAAACAGGTCATCATTTTACATTAAAAGATCTCTACTTCCCAGGTCTCTGGCATTTTTGCTTTATCATCCTCTCTATGCTCAGGTTTGTAAGCTTTTTTTATTATGAGGATGTCCCAGGCCTTCTGAATCAAGACATTATCAGGGGCCTCCTCCAGGGCTAACACTGTGGTGTATCAAAGAATCACAATTTTCGGTGTTTTTTTTAAACAGGAAGTCCAAGGGCATCATGAGTAAGGCTATAATTTAGGCACGGGTATTTTTAGTAAAAATCATGGACAGGTCACAGGCAATAAACAAAAATTCATAGCCTGTGAACTGTGCATGGCTTATACTAAAAATATCTATGTTTAAATGGGAGTGTGAGTCCTGGGGGGGGGGGGGGCTGCTGCTTGAGGGCACATGGGGCCGGGGGCTGCTGGGGGGGCACTTTGGGCCAGTGGTTCCAGCTGCCGGGGGCCGAGTTGCTCTGGCCCACTCACCAGGGACCACTGCCCAGGACCGCAGCTGCTCCAGCCTGCTTGCTGGGGATGCTGCTTGGGTGGCTCTGGGGCAACCACACCGGTCCCTGCAGAAGTCACGGAATCTGTGACTTACATGACCTCCGTGACAGACATGGAGTCCTAATCACGAGTAGTAATTTCATCTTTGTCCATTTACTAATATTTGCATCTATCCTATATTTTTCTATATTTCTAGAGCACCCTAGCCTAATGGGGCCATATTTTAAAAAGAAAATCAATACACACTGGGTGCTAAACTCACTAAAATCTGGCCCTAAAACCTAATAATTCTGTGCTAGCCTTTGATGTTATTGACATAATCTGGGACCATATAGAACATGGTTGCAACCAAAGACCTATAGTGGCACCAAATCTTGTATAAAGGGGGTCAAATGAGGTGTTATAGGTTGCTGGTTATGATAATGCTGTCTGCATGCATGTGTCATTTTGTAGTTAAAGTTATGAATATTGGCTCTATACTGTCTGTATTTCAAACTTACGCCGCACTTCTGGGTGACACTCCAGACAAGTTGGTATTAGCTCTGCCTAGCCTGCCTGAGGGCCCATTAAGGACCATCAGCTATACAACTGACCCACTGAGAGAAGGCAGATAGGCCTTGTAACTCAGCAAAGTATACAGGAACTTGCCCATGTGACTCCAGATTTATCACTGCTACAATGGTTAATCACCCTTACTATTAAAAATGTATGCCTAATTTCTAATTTGAATTCTGCAGTTTCCAGCCATTTGTTCTTGTTATGCCTTTCTCTGTTAGATTAAAGCAACATTTAGTACCCGGTATTTTCTCCCTCTGAAGGTACTTATACACGGATATGAAGTCACCACTCAATCTTCTTTGTGCTAAGCTAACCACACTGAGCTCTCTCACTGTAAGGTATTTTCTCCAGCTCTTAAATAATTTTTGTGACTCTTTTCTCTATCCAACATTCTTTTAAAAACATGGATGGCAGAATTGGACACACTATTCCAGTACTGGGTTCACCAATGCCATACAGAGAGGAAGAATCACCTCCTCACTCCTGCTCACTACTTCCCTGCTTATACATCAAAGGATCATGTTAGCCCTTTTTGCTACAGTATCGCATGGGGAGCTCACATTCAGCTGTTTGTCCACTAAGCCCACCTAAACCCTTTTCAGAGTCACTGCTTTCCAGAAGACAGCCCCCCGTTCTGTAGGTATGGCATCCGTTCCTTGTTCCTTAGGTCTGGATCCACTAGCCCTCCTTCCAGTACTGGTTTGCATAATGTTTGAGGGGAGCTGGGTGGTTGTTTTTTAAAGTAATTCCTAAAATCACATTATCCTAAATAAAGAATGAAGCTGAGGAGTGGTTTGGTATAGGTAAAAATCCTGTGAAGTTGGGTTGGGTTTGATCCTATTTAGAAACCTTCCAAAGCTCATGGAAGTGGGGTCCAGAGAAATGGTTCCATTTTTGGCTCATCTCTCTGTAAGTAACTGAATGTATGCTTTATTAAACATGTTTCACCTGCAATTAGATCTGTGTTGCAATATCAATAGCACAGCTACCATTCAAATGTACTATGTTAGAAAGAACAAAGGATCCATAACAAACTTTGTTTTAATGTGAATCTTGCAGAAATCAAGCTGGTAGACAAAAATACATTAAAGAATTCTTTCTTTCTGATCAGGGCTTGGGCATTCTAGCATAAGAATACCGTAACGATAGGCTCACAGAACAACATGGTGCATTGTTACCTAGTGTATATGCAGTGACTCATAAGCCATACTGTGAATCATGGAATTCCACTAGCACTGCTTGCAGTTCTCTGAGATCAAGTTCTACGCTGCATTCAGCTAGATGAACATCGGCCACACAAACACTGGGAGGGCAATCTGAAAGTTTACTGCTGCATTTTAACAACTAACCGAGAATTATATTTTGTTAATAAAATACTTTCCCCTGCCTCTAAACATTCTGTTGAAAAATCGAATGACTTACATAGAAATCTTTATGACAGTCAACGTATGTCCTGACTTCTTTTTTATCATTTGTGTTGTGCCATGTGGAGAGAGCTGTAATATGCTCTACGTAATTAGGTTAAATTTAATTTTGGTGATGAGTGGATAGATATTATCTGATATTGTATTTTGTCATCCTCTGCTTAGCAGGCTGCCCAAAGTACTTCATTCTCTTTGGGAGCCAGCAAAATTGTTACTCAGTCAGTGGTATATTGGATGGACCCGGAAGAGCAAATTACCCTTAAATTTTAGGCAAGTTTATTTTAGAACCTGATCATGCTCCAAAGTGGGTTTATAAGGTTCCTTAAATTCCATAAACATTTGTTTTAAAAATGAGTATCTATCTGTACAAAGCCTGAGAGAGAAAAAAAAACCCAAACCTACAGCTCTCCTTTCATAAGTGAACTTTACAATCGTCTTTTCAATAGAAAGTTGTTTGGTTCTATGCCAGTGATCTTTTACTCTTTTCTAATCCTTAATTAATCCCTTTTAAAAACAATTTATGTGCTGTATTTCCACTGATGCTCAGCCTTCTGTCTGCATATATGTATCTCAACAAAATCTTTACAGCCAGACTAACATTTTCATAAATTACAAACTTAAATCCATATTGAGGCACTTCAGTAAAAATGAACTGATTGTTAGAGTTGATGACTGGCAGGTCCTATTGAAATCAATGGGAATCTCTGTGTGCTTAGCACTTCTTAAACACCGGCCACTGAGGTGCCTAAATATGGATCTCATTGCCTAACTTTAGGCACTCACTTCTAAGAGTTTTGGCTCTATTTTCTAACATTCATGAAGTCTTCAGACCAAGTAGAATATCCTTCTTGTTAAAATACATCAATGTGTCACCATGAATTGAAAACAGCAGAGTTTCTCAGTAGCAAAGCCATGCTTTTTTTTGGCTAAAAATCACATACAGTGTGTAGAGACCATTGTTCCCTCTAAGTTATGCGCGTGTGTGCACGTACACAGATCCTAAACCCCACACACATGGCGAAACACCACGCGCACAAAAATTTGCACAGAAGCACAACAATTTTCACATAGGAAATTTTTTGCACACACAACCTGTCAAAAATTTGCACAGAAGAAATTTTTTCCACACGCGGCCTGTCAAAAATTAGAGGGAACATTGGTAGAGACCATTCCTTTGACATGCCTGCAGATTCAAAGAGAAATCTTACAAGCTATTGGAAGGAGCGTGGAAAGTTCTGGAGGAAAGAATTAAAAAACAACCACCACCAAATGCTGTAGCAGTTTTAGAGCTGAATTTTCAACATGTGGTCTTCCATTCTGCACATTCAAAGTTGCATGTGCAATTTTTGTGCATTATCATGTGTGCATGTACATGCTTGAATGCACAAACATTTGCAGTGCATAAAATGAATTTTGCCTGTATCAATTCTATTGTTTGTGTGCAAAAATTATAATGCACATAAAGCTCCACAAAAAGTGATTTATGTACACCAAGTACCATAGAGGCCAGGCTGAAGCCCCTTTGAAAACGTAACACTTAATGTCAATGAAGTATTAGATTTACATCCTCTTGCTTAAGAAAGTGCAGTTGGATGCTTGGAGATGGAGCATGCTCAGTGTCATTAATCACCAGCCTTGAAGCTTGTGACGTGAATGGGAATTTTGCCTCAGTAAGGAATGAAAGATCGGGCCTTACGCTCGCTGTATGTTAGATGTTAAAAGAATCCATACAGTGGAAGGAAGCCACTAGACACTGTAGATCTGACTTACCACAGGAGCAGCACGTGAAGCAGTTGGTATGGTAGAGGTTACCCATTGCTTGGCAAGCCTGGCTCGCTCCATATACGCCCTTTCCACACTTTATACAAATACCTAGGAAGAAGAAGAAAGACTTAACATCAGAATCCTCAGCAGTTCTAAAAAGCAGCTGCTGGCTATTGATTTGTAAACACTTATTGTACCCTCATCAAGCCCTAAAACAATGAATAAACGATCCTGAATAGAATTTAGACACCAAAATTGGTGGCAGGCATCTTGAGTGAAATGACTACATGAAAACCAATTAAAAATAAAAGGCAGAAAATACTAGCGTAGCTGGTGAAACAAAGTATGAAGAGCTAGGCTGGCCAAACAGCACAGAAATCCCCCAGAGATAGGTAAAAATGAGAAGGGACAGGAAATCTGAATGCCTGCTGGAAAGAATTCAGACTTTCACAGAAAAACAGTAGAGGTCTTCTATACAAGGTAAGTGATCTTAACGCAGCATGTTACATTCAGCATTACCAATAAAAACAAACAATTTGGTCAGTATCCTAGAAAAAAAAGTGTTTTTTTTTCCTCTCCAATAAAGTAATCACCATATCAATAGTGAGCTGAAGTCCATAAGGAGCTCAGTGAAAATGACATTGTCAGTCATATGTAATGTTTTTTAACTTTCTGTCGTTTAGTAATACTTAGCCCCTGCATGCTGGGCATTTTACAAAACAAAAGGCAAGGCATCTACCCCCTGTAATCTGGGGTTTCAGATGGGATTCTACTCAGGCTACTTAGTGACTATTGCAGCAGCTACACTTCTATTTTTAGCAAGCTAGCTTGTTCAGAACTAGCACCCATATGTCTACCAAAGCTGGAATTACACCTCCAGCTCCACTGAAGACAGACTTAAGGGTGCAAACCTGGCTGGGAGTTCTGCCATTGACTTCAGTGGTGTCAGGATTTTACCCTAAAGATCTCAGCATAGCTGTGGCAATGCCAGTCAGTCATTGCTGCTGCAGACCTCAGAGAAAGATTTGTGATTTGGGTAGATTCTACAAAGAGTGTGGTTAGTTTTCTCATGCTAACAGAGTGATAGGTGGCTGATTACATAGAACTGGCAAATTTCCAATGTTCAGATACTTTTCCTGATGAGATCGTAACAATTTTAAGGTAGGTCAAATGTGTCCCCTAAAACTCTTGAAACTAGATTGAATTAATCTCTGGCATGCTTGATTTTAACGGATTTGTGGCCATTTACACCAGAGATTAATTTGTCTCTGCATCTTTAATAAGGAATATATAAAAACACTGGTACAAAATTACCTCCTTATTTCATACAGTTTTTGTTTTCCTGATATGTCCATTGGTCCATGGCTGGCCTGATTTAACTGTGCAGCACGCAATGTGGCTGTATCCATGTTGGTCCCAAGATATTAGAGAGACAAAGTGGGTGAGGTAATATCTTTTATTGGATCAACTTCTGTTGGTGAGAGAGACAAGCTTTCGGAGTTGAGGAAGAGCTCTGTGTAGCTCAAAAGCTTGTCTCTCTCACCAGCAGAAGTTGGCCCAATAAAAGATGTTTCCTTACCCATTACCTCTTTAATTGTGCAGTGTAAATTAATAATGTCAATGTCATTTTGAAATTGCTTTAGAGAACATAGAAGATAACTAAAGCAAAAGCGTATTTTGTCATTAAGCTACTTGTATGCTGGTTAAGGTCCTGATCCTGCAAACATTTACACCTATGGGTAACTTTAAATCTTACTGGCTTCAGTGCAACTCCTCATACACTTAAAGGACCTGCACAACTGTTTGTAGAATCAGTGCTCTAATCATCCAGATTTCTCTCTCCTTGTATTGAGAAAGCTTTGCAAAGATGATATCAATTCAAACCACCGGGAGGAGAAAATCTCACATCTCAGCTTGAAGAAACTGAACTTAACAAAGGGGAGGGAATACCAAGGTAAAATAGGAAAGAGTTCAATGGTTCAGGTTAGTCTTTATTTGGTTTTAGAAAGACTTAGCACATTGACTATTCTGAGCAACCACACAGTAGAGAGAAATATTAAATACAAATTACAAGTAACTAGGAAAATGGAGAAAGCAGACAACACACCATCTGCTGTAAGATTGCTGGTATCTGGTTTGGGACTCCAGTAAGAAAGGAGATGGAGGCTGCATTGCACACACCAGTTTTTCTGGCCTCCCCATATATCTCCAAAGAGTTTTTGGTTTTGGTACTAAAGTACCTGACAATATCCTTTTAACACCATCAAGTATCAATGCCCTGAATTAAACCTGTGATACAAAAACTCTTCCAGGGGGTTTGGCTACACTTGCAGGTGTGCAGCACTGGGAGTTAAAGCTGTCTTCGTACAGCTGTGTAGGGAAAGCGCTGCAGTGTGACCAATGTTGGGAGCGGTGCATTATGGGCAGTTATCCCACAGAGCACCTCTTCCCATTCTGGCGCTGTGGGTTGTGGGAAGGGGGCGGAGGGTGCGAGTCATTCTGCTTCCTGTCCCAACGCCCCGTGATACATCGCTTCACATCCCAGCAATCCCTGGTTTTTCCGTCCACGTTTGGCACCATCTTGACTCTCTCAACGGTTTCTGTGCAGCGCGATTTCTGTGGGAAATGGAGCCCGAACTGCTGAGGAATATGCTGACGAGTCTCGCCAGCACATCACGTTTGGCAGTTGAGCTATTCCTTAAGATCCAAAGTGATGAGGAGTCCGACAATGATAGTGACAAGAAATTGCTTGTGGCATTCACGGAAATGCTCAGCACCGTGGAACGCTGCTTTTAAGCTCGAGAAACAAGCACTGAGTGGTGAGATCACATCATCACGGAAGTCTGGGATGACGAGCAGTGGCTGTAAAACTTTCGGATGAGAAAAGCCACTTTCATGGGCCTGTGTGAGCTCATCCCAACCCTGCGGCGCAAGGACACAAGATTGAGAGCTGCCCTGCCAGTGGAGAAGCAGGTGGCTATTGCAATCTGGAAGCTGGCAACTCCAGGCAGCTACTGATTGGTCTGGAACCAGTTTGGAGTAGGAAAAATCAACTGTTGGAATTGTGTTGATGCAAGTTTGCAGGGCCATTAACCGCATCCTGCTAAGAAGAACTGTGACTCTGGGGAACGTGCAGGACATTGTGGATGGCTTTGCACAAATGAGTTTCCCTAACTGTGGAGGGGCGATAGATGGGATGCATATTCCTATTCTGGCACCACCCCACCTAGCATCTGAGTACATTAATCGGAAGGAGTATTTCTCTATGGTTCTCCAGGTGCTTGTGGATCACCGTGGGCGTTTCATTGACATTAAAACAGGCTGGCCCGGAAAGGTGCATGATGCACGCATCTTTCGGAACAGTGCCCTGTTCAGGAAGCTGCAGGCTGGGACTTTTTTCCCAGACCGGAAGATCACAGTAAGGGACGTCGAAATGCCCATTGTGATCTTTGGAGACCCGGCTTACCCGTTGATGCAGTGGTTCATGAAACCATCTACAGGGAACCTTGACTGGAGCAAGGACCAGTTCAACTACAGGCTGAGCCGGTGGCAAATGCCTCTGGAGTGTGCTTTTGGCTGTTTAAAGGGGTGCTGGTGATCTCTGTATGAGAAGCTAGACTTGGTGGAAAGCAGCATCCCCGTGATTATATCCACATGCTGTATCCTCTATAATATTTGTGAAGGGAAGGCTGAAAGATTCAGTTAGGCATGGACCTCCGAGGTTCAAAGCCTGGAGGCTGAATTTGCACAGCCAGAGAGCAGGGCTACTAGAGAGGCCCAGCACAGGGCTTCAAGGATTAGGGATGCCTTGAGGGAGGAATTTAAGGCTGAAAACCAACAGTAATGTTTGGTGCCTTGCACGGGAGTGAAGTGCAGTGGTTACAATGTTAGTAGGAATCTGTGTTTCCTAAGCTGATTTGCAGTGCCTGTTTCTTTCCTGGGCTAAGGTATCTTTGACTTTCTGCAATAATAAAGACTGTTTTCAAAGCCAAGAATTCATTTACTGAAAAGAAAATTACTTTATTGACAGACACAACATTTTGGGAACCTAAAAGGGCAGGGGTGTGTGGTGGGGAACTGTACAGTCACAGGTTTGAATATGTCCTGTCTGGAGTGCTGTGCAATGACTGCTGCACTTCAGGATGCCCATACTGCATGGTGATGGGGGTTGAGTGCAGAGGGTAAGGGTCGTAGTTCTCACAGCTGGTTGGTGAATGTACAGGTGGTGGTAGTAAGAACCTGGATGCTGGGGAAGGGGGTTTGGAGCTAACATTGGGGCACAAGGGAAAGAGCTTTGGGACGAGGGGGCGGGGCGGGCGCGGTAGTGCTGTGCCTGCATGGCTGTGAGCGCCTGGATAGAGTCCGCTTGGCACGCCAGGATACTTATCAGCTGTTTTGTGCTTTTCTTCCTGTCTGCTGCATTTTTCTGGCGGATCCTGCATTCCCTTTCCCTCCAGTCCTGCACTTTTTGATTCTCTGTGACAGAGTGCTGCATAACTGCTTGCAGCATGTCTTCTTTCCTTTCGCAGCTTCTTCCGGAGGTTTTGTAGTCTTTGAGAGGTTGATAACACAGGCAGCTGAGATTTCAAGGTTGCTTCTGGAAAGGCAAAAAATGCAACACTTAACAGAGGCAGCATTGTTTATACCAGACAGTTATTCCCACACAGTTAAGGAGTGTAACAGTCTTCACAATAGCATAATTTTCCCATCCCAAAGAGTGCACATAACCCACGGGAACCCCGAAATGGTGAGTAAGCGGGACTGATTGCTTCAGGGCTCTACTGTTCTTGGGGTTTCTGTGCATTGGGGAAAGCAAACAGCTGCCAGGGGCACCTACACTGAACACTATCCCAACATTTTCCACAGGAGTTGATCCTGGAAGATCTCTCGCTGCTATGGGTCACCTGGGAAGCGCGGTAGGGTCTTCTACAGCAATGCGGATTCCACCCTGGCCCCTATGCAGCTTGTCTGTGTGCAGCAATGGTCGCCCTCACCCCTCGTGGCACAGTGGCGCGGACGTGTTAGCCTGACTGGGACAAGGACCACAGTGGCTCTCCCAATAAACTTGCGCAAGCGCATTGCCCACGCTCTGACTGAAACTTCTGAAGAGATTACCGAGGCCGATTACCACGACGTGATAGACCATATCAATGCACTATTCCACATCTAGGCATGCACGCATGCTGCCCTAACCCTTCCTCCTCTCCCGAAAAATTTCCATCATGAAAATAAAAGCCGCTTACCGGGAACCCGCTCCTTTGTTTGTCCTCCACCAAGTACCGGCTGCTGAGACTGGCTACCTTCCTCCTGGCTTGAGAAGAGCTCCTGGCTGCATGCCTCCTGGGACTCCCGGGTTTCTCCCCCAACCCCAGTACCCTCACTCTCGATTTCTTCCTCCTCCTCCTCCTGCTCTGAAGTGTCCATCGTGGTCTTCAGAGTGGTGGTGGGGTCACCCCCAAGTATCGCGTCCAGCTCTTTGTAAAAACGGCAGGTCGTAGGGGCAGCACTGGAGTGGCGGTTTCCCTTGCAGGCTTTGCAATAGGCATTCCGCAGCGCCTTCACTTTAATCCTGCACTGCAGCGCGTCCCGGTCATGGCCCCTTTCCAGCATGGCCCTTGATATCTGCCCATAGGTATTGTAATTCCTACGGCTGGAGCGCAGCTGGGACTGCACAGCTTCCTCGCCCCAAACACCAATGAGGTCCAGCAACTCGCCATTGCTCCCTGCTGGGGCTTGTTTGCGACGTGGAGCCATGGTCACCTGGAAAGACTCACTGATTGCACTCCACACCTGGCTGAGCAAACAGGAAGGGGATTTTTAAAATTCCCGGGGCATTTAAAGGGCGGGTCACCTGAGGCCAGGGCAGTAGCGTTCGAACTGATGAGCAGAGTGGCTGAACAGGCATTCTGGGATACCTCTGAATACCTCTGGAGGCCAATAACAGTGCTTTTGGTGGCCACACTGGCGGAGCAACGCTGCATCAGCAGCGCTATAGTCGTTAATTCCCCAGGCCGAGGTGGAGTACAACCAGTGCTGAAGCCAGGGAGATACAGCGCTATATGTGCCTTGCAAGTGTGGATGGGGAGTGAATTGCAGCGCTGTAAAGCCACTACCAGCGCTGCAACTCGCCAGTGTAGCCAAGCCCAGAGAGACCTATCCAACTGCACTGTAAACAAAATAGTAAGAAAATGTTGATCCTGGGGCTAAGTATGAAATCAGAATTAATAAAATAAATTAGAACTTTACTGGAATGGGTTGACTACCTGCAGGAGTCTCACCTGCCTCAACTGTTACCTTCTGTAACCTTTGGTTAAAAAAAAAAAGTAAGAGGACTATTATTTACTGTAAGTTAATGATTCATTTGTTGGTGAAAGTTATTGATCCCTCTGTAACATTCTGATCCAAAAGTGCAACTACTTCACTCAACTAAATATTGCAACACATGACAAAGCCACTGTCAGAGCAGTGAGAGTAACCAGTGAACCCCACTATCTTCCCTATAACTTACTGGGAACTCTAGAATCAACCTGGTCTCTTATGTCCTTACAACACCCTAGAGGCAGCCTGGGGCAGGAAGGGTTGCATATACAATACACTAGCCACACATTCATTTTTGAAATGGACAGTTTGTTGTTTTAGCTTAAGGCCCTGTCACCACTACCAGCCATCTTCACCCATTCTGTCCACCCTTTCATAACATTAGTGCACTTGTGACTGACTGCCACTGGCATCTCAACTAGGAAGTGGAATATTATGCATACAGACACACCTTCACCCTTTTCCTGCTGATTTTTACTTCAAGGATGGCAGAAATCCATAGTCTACATTTTCCTGAAATGTCTATCTTTGGAGATCTCATTCACAAATGCCATTAAATGCCAGACCTACTACAGTCAGGAACCATTGTGGCAGAGCATAGAATATCAGGGTTGGAAGGGACCTCAGGAGGTCATATAAAAGCTATCACCTAATTTTTTTTTAATCTGTTAACCCATTGGACCTCAGTAGGGTGACCATATTTCCATATGCGGAATATAGGACACCTGGTAAAATTACTCATATTCAAGCGAGTTCAACGGCAATCAATCAGAACTATGCAGTACAAATGTTCGAACTAACATCAAGTTGACTGATTCTCCGTTAAAAAGAAACGCTGCGTAGTTGGATTCTTTTTATTTGCCTTCTTATCTTTAAGGCTTTAGGCTTCACACAGAGGGAGATGTGACACACACACATTCACACACACTCCCATACACCTCTCTCACACAGCTGGGGTGACTGACTGATCGATCGAACCCTCCCTGCTCAGCGCTCTCTGCCCTCCATTCCTGCTGGGCCTCTGGGACAGACCCGCCTCTCCTGGTACCGTGTCTTCCCAAGGCAATATGCTGGGGTGGGGGGGAGAGGAGGAACGCAAGGTCACATGTTCCCCACCACCACCAAAAAAAAAATTCTGCCAGGGCTCACATCAGAATGTGGCCAGCAGCAACTTTTTAACACTGTGGGAGGGAAGGGATGGGAGCTGCTTCCAGTCACAGGGGATGGTGGGGGAGGCGGGGGGGATGACCTGGCATGTGACATAACCCACTGCCACTGACATAACCCAGCTGCCTTCTGGCCCCACCAGCTACAGCGCAGGCAGGAATGGGTTAAGCCCCCAGGCTGCATTGTGCACCAGCGCCAGGGAACCTGACTGCAGGCGCTTCAGCGAACCTGGCCAGAGAGGTGGCTCAGCAGGGGAGGGTGCCTAGGGGATGGAGCAGTCCCACGCTTCCTGGAGGCAAGACCCAGGGCTGGGGCATGAAGAGGATGCCAAGCCCCTGCCCCGGAGCTGCTGTTGAGTCTGCAGGTTTGGGACATGAACAGGCTGGAAATTTCACCCCCCTCTTGCCCCCTCCCCCCACCACTCCAGAGCGTAGCTGAGGGGCAAAGTCTTCCCCGTGCCAGTGCTGTGCAGGGCTTTGGCACATGCAGGTCTCAGCATCTCCTGGCCAGTGCCCCAAGCCAGAGGGTCTTGGGCTTTCCCATGGCACCAGCCCAGTCAGAGTCAGTGGGGGAGGGAAGGAGCCTGCCGGCCAGGCTGCTGGTGTGCTCAGTGCTCTGACCACGGGCTGGTTCTCTGCACAGGGCTGTGAGCGGGACAAGTCCCACTGGGGGGGGGTGGAGGGGGGCATATAGAGGATCAGCAGCAGGGGCTGGAGGGAAAAATGGGCAAAGCAGGGAGAGAACAGCAATAGGAGGAGCACATAAAGAGTTGATGGGTGGGCAACAGAAGGGACACAGAACTGGCTGCTGCCTGGCACCTTCCTGCAGTCACCAGTCGCTGCAGCTCACAGCCAGAGACGGCTGGAAACAGGATGGAGCAGGGCCCTACTGGCCAAGAGTCTTCATGCAGCGGTGACTGCGCTGAGGGACCAGCAGGGGGAGCGGCTGGCCCCATGCATTGCATTTTCGCCCCGCCACCAGCCTTGCACACCCAACCCCATTACCAGCCACCGAAACCCCCTCCCACCTCCCCGCCAGTCACTGCTGGTGGGCAGGCAGCGGACGAGCAAGGATCTGGCCAGCAACATGATGCACCAGTAGTGATGGGGGGGAGATAGAAAATATGGGACAATTTGCCCGTTTTTAAGAAAAAGTCAGGACACCTGCAGGAGGGCTTAAATATGGGACTGTCCCTTTAAAAATGGGATGTCTGGTTACTCTAACCATTAGAAGCAAGTAAATTTTTTGACTGTGATTGGTTTATTTACATAGCCCTCCCCACCATATGATTCATTATGAGCCGCTGTCAGTTTGTTAGTTCATTTTCTCTGAAAAATTGGTCATTAATTGCAGGAATGAGTGACCACAGAGATGACTAGCATTCTAAAAAGATTTCATGTATAATTCCATTTATATATTTTGAAAAATGTATATGCAGCTGTGGTGTGAGCTCATAACGCCCTGGAAAAATCACTAATGGTCAGGTTATTTATGATCAGTTTTCCACCAATCAGAACCCAGGCTGTATGTTATTAGTTTGGTAAGAGGCCATACTTAATAGCAACACTGCATTTTGGATCAGATTTATTTTTAATGCCTGTTGAATTTCCTAGGAAGAATGTGCTATTATGGAGCAAGCACATCACATTCTGGAATTTTGTTGTGTGTCACTGTTTGAATCTACCGTTTCCAAGCTTTGTATAACTCACGTGCTTTTCCTGTATCTCCTTTCCCATCAGTGTTGCTATTCCTGACCTAGTCGAGAATGTTCAGAGCTGCTCAGGATAGAGTAGAACTGATTGGGCAAAGTTGTCCTTTGTGCTCTGTCCTGGTGCCAGGCTCATTGTAAATTAGAGCACTTTATGGGTTGTGCTAATTTATGCCAGCTGTCAACAGCCTCATTAGATCACAGGGATGTCCTGGGGGCAGAAAGCAGGGATGAGATAGGCGCTGCTGCCATGACTCTACCCCATCCAAGTATCCCTTCATGCAGAGAGAATCCTCCACTATCCAGATCAGGGTGTAGGGTTGCTTTGCACAGCCAGAGTGGTGCAAAGCAGTCCCAGCACATCTGAGGATTGGGGCCATTAGTCTCCTCTGGAGGAGCAGCTCTGCTTTCAGCAGGGTTAAGAAGGCAGTCAGTGTGACCTCACAGCCCATTAATATAGAATCGACTGCATTTTCACATGCAGATAATACAGACACACTGCAGGAGGAGATCAGAGTCTGTTAGATGCTTAGCTTCAAACTCTTTGTATCATCTTTATTTAAATATTCTCTCTTTAGCTGGAAAGACATCATAGGATGCTGTGTGTAAAGGCATTACTGGCATTAGTATAAAGGTTCTATGGGCATGAGCATGGGATAGCTGCTCTCTGCCAGGGTACATCCTTGAGCTCATACTACATACACTTTAAAACATTGCTTGAAGATAAGGATAAAATCGAAGTAGAGAATAATCAAGCACACGTGCACAATGGACCTCGGCAAAAGATTAATGCTGGAGACTTTTGATTGAAATTAGCTAAGCAAACTCCCCACTGCTTCCCAGATAGTATGAAACTAATCCTATTCCTCCTGATGATGAATTGCACATTACTTTCTCAGTAAGGCAGCTTTGAGAAAGTACGATCTGAATGTGACTGGGGCAAGTCTTTCCAAAGCTGCAGAATATGCTCAATGGCTGCCTTTTTTTTTTTTTTTTGAAGATCAGAACAGTGACATGTTTTCTGTCTAATGCACACAGAGATAGCTGCTGATTTAAGAATTTTATCAACCTGCACCATGTTTTCAGATATATTCAGTGACTTTGCTCCAAACTGAAACGGTAAGAAGACAGCACAATGTAATGAGCAAAAGTATCAACCACAGCCTGACAGACTCAGCAAGAACTGGATAAATCCCCAGCATGTACTTTGACCAGAGATTGTTCCAGACTGGAGCCTGGAATAAAAACACCCCTGGACTTGGTGAACAGCATGTTCTGGGCCCATCTATTCTTGACAGGTGTCTGAACTACTCTCTGGACCATCAAATTGCTGGCTGGAGCTCTACGTACTTCCAGGTCCCTTAATGAGAGAGAAACCAATGGGCCAGAATTTGGTACCATGTTTTCTGTGATCCAGTTAAAGGGTTAGCAGATGAATAAATACACTTTAGGTCCAACTCCATCCCCAGTTACATGCACAGAACTCTCCTTGGGTCCAATTCTGCCCTCACTCAAACTGCACAGCCCTATGTCACACAGCAGAGCAACAGGAGTCTCAGAAAAGCAGCAGAATTTGTCCTGCTGACTTCAATGGGAGCAGCATGTGTGAGCTGGAAGGGAGAATCTGGCCCTCTTTCTCTTTTCTTTAATTTGACAGTGTGCCATGAATCAGAGATGAACCGCAGCTTTCTTTTCCTTCACATCATCTCTCCCTGGGATAAATTCTACATACAGTGTACAGTGAGACATGCCCACACCCTGTCATCATACATTAGGGTAAAGTTAGCATTAACAAATAACACATGGCACAGATCAATCTTTGGCTACATGGTCCCATTCACAAAGCAATGGGAGAGCAAAAGGATTGGGCACGTATAACATTGGGTTATTGCAGTCTCCATTTTTTTTCTCACACTAGTTGAGAATTGTCTCTCTGCACATCAGCTCAGAGGCGAGTCAGGGGCTTGTAGAAGGAGAGGAGGCTCAAACCCACAAGGACATGGGTCAAATACATGTCTTAATTCAATTCAGAGAAAGCTAAATGAACAAGTCCGAGGGTAAAAAGCCAGAGAAGGGAATATGTGCTCAGTGGCCCAATCAGCAAAGAGGAAGGACATGTGAGGTAGGGAGTTCCATTAAATGCTTGTGTATCACAGCCAGAGTCTAACCTGGATTGCAGCAGCCAGGAGATTCTGCATGGACTGGAGAATAAAACTCCTCGTCCCTTTTAAAAAATAGCATAGAAGGGATCTTCAAATGTACAAGTCACATGTCACTCAGAGGCTGAGAGGAAATATAAATCCCCTCCCTACTCAGGGTTCAGTGGCTGGTAATGGTGGGTGAGGAGAGCCAAGCTTCTGGAACTCTCATTCTCACCAATCTTCATCTGTCAAAACTACCTCTTGCCAGTAGCTTTTAATCTTCCAGTTACTAGGGGTCTAGTAAGTTTTCCCATCCCTGAATATACAACATAAATAAATAAAAGTCCAATTCCCAACACATCCAGCAGGAGGATACCCAACTGCATACATAGTAACCACACATGACTGCACAAAAATCAGAGCGTGCTCCTTCAGCATATATAAGAGAAGCATGATGCAGGAACCTGCTGACTAAGAGTACACCATACTGCTTTCTCCGATAGCGGAGAAGGTCAGTAGATAACACAAATGTGAATACCCTGAGAATGCAGAAGTTCCCCGCAGTGATACAGGAAAGAATGGAGACCATTTGCAGGTAAACATTTTAAATCCCTGTTTTAAATCACAGGCTGTTCATGCCAGGAATCTTGAGGCTTCCAAGCCTAACAGTGGTCTGGCTCTATTTAAACAACAGAAATTAGCTCTGTATGATACTTTAGAAAGTAATGACTCACCATGGCAGTGCATGCTAATAGAACAACAGCTTACACAGCCCAGAGTGCGGGAACTGGCTACACTGAGAGAAGAAATGTTGTCCAGGCTACATTGATACCTAGTAAAATTACTGTTTAAAGAAAGTCAAAATTAGAATTAGGTCACATGCCAGGAAATTAAGCTTTTTTCATTATTAAACTTCCTCACCGTTGCTACCAACCTTGTTCTCTTTCTCACGGAAACAGTATAAAGATATTTCCATTAACTGGCTACAGCCTCCAGATATCTGCCTATTTTATCAGTCTACTAAGGGAATGTCTACACTACGAAATTAGGTCGAATTTATAGACGTTTTTTCAGAAATCATTTTTATATAGTAAATTGTGTGTGTCCCCACAAACAATGCTCTAAGTGCAGTAAGTCAGCGGACTGCATCCACAGTACTGAGGCTAGCGTCGACTTCCGGAGCGTTGCACTGTTGGTAGCTGTGGGTAGCTATCCCACAGTTCCTGGAGTCTCTGCCACCCATTGGAATTCTGAGTTGAGATCTCAATGCTTAATGGGGCAAAAACAGTGTCGCGGGTGATTCTGGGTACATGCACTCCATCCTCATAGCATCTGTGCCTCTTATAAGAGAAATAGCTTGATTACTTTATGGGGGGGGAGGGGAAGTTGAGTTAAAGAGATGAGTTTTGCTCAGTTTTATCTCTTGCAGAAATTAATTCTATAGTCTAACTCCAGCCCCCGTCACAGTTCTGATTCCCTCACTCACGAGTCTCTGTCTATCGGCTAATAATTTCATTGTTCCACTAGGATATAGCTGTCATGGGAGATCATGGCCGTGGAAGGAGATGCTAGGCCAATCCCGTGAAGGACTTTGGATATCAGGCCACAGAACCTGGACTCTCTTTTATATTCATTGGGGAGCCAGTGCAGAGCATTTGTTCGTGGCATCTGCTTTGCTAAGTAGCTGGGCTGCTACATTTTATACCAGTTGGAATTTTTTCAGGGCAAGTGGCTTCATATCTAGATACAGTAAAGATGATGGTGGGGAATCTGAAACTGCACTGCTGTAGAACGTCTAACACTGCATTTCCCTGGCTCTACATTTTAGCAGTTATAAGCCCAAAGAAGGATGGATTGAGCTATGCTAGCTACAAATCAAGTGGAATACAAGTGCAGCTGAGTGGAGGATGTCATAGGAGACCGTATCAGTTCTGATTAGCAGCTGTTGGAAACTGGAAGGCTTTTCTGCCATTTAAAGTAGATTCATCCAATCAAATGAAAGTGAAAGACACTAAGATGATGACACTAAGCTGGGAGGAGAGGTAGATACACTGGAGGGTAGGGACAGGGTCCAGTGTGACATAGACAAATTGGAGGATTGGGCCAAAAGAAATCTGATGAGGTTCAACAAGGACAGGTGCAGGGTCCTGCACTTAGGATGGAAGAATCCCATGCACTGCTACAGGCTGGGGACTGACTGGTTAAGTGGCAGTTCTGCAGAAAAGGATCTGGGAATTACAGTGGACAAGAAGCTGGATATGAGTCAACAGTGTGCCCTTGTTGCCAAGAAGGCTAACAGCATATTGGGCTGCATTAGTAGGAGCATTGCCAGCAGATCGAGGGAAGTGATTATCCCCCTCTATTGGGCAGTGGTAAGGCCACTTCTGGAATACTGCATCCAGTTTTGGGACCCCCCACTAAAGAAAGGATGTGGGCAAATTGGAGAGAGTCCAGCAGAGGGCAATGAAAATGATTAGGGGGCTGAGGCACATGACTTATGAGGAAAGGCTGAGGGAAATGGGCTTATTTAGTCTGCAGAAGAGAAGAGTGAGGGGGGGATTTGACAGCAGCCTTCAGCTACCTGAAGGGGGGGTTCCAAATAGGATGGAGCTTGTCTGTTCTCAGTGATGGCAGATGACAGAACAAGAAGCAATGGTTTCAAGTTGCAGTGGGGGAGGTCTAAATTGGATATTAGGAAAAACTAGTTCGTTAGGAGGGTGGTGAAGCACTGGAATGGGTTACCTAGGGAGATGGTGGAATCTCCATCCTTACAGGTGTTTACGGTCAGTTGGGATTGGTCCTGCTTTGAGCAGGGGGTTGGACTAGATGATCTCCTGAGGTTTCTTCCAACCCTCATCTTCTATGATTCTATGAAAGCCTGAAGCTAGTGCAGTAAATGCTCATTACTTCATATAGTACCTGAAATTACTGCTGTGACCCATGAAATTACTATCTGCATTGAGCTGACTCTGCATTACCTGTTGGGAAAGAATATATCTTGGGCGCATCCACACCACTGTCCTTTACTCTGCCTTTTGATGCTCATGATGCTGATACTGGTTCACTTCCGCAGGATGCATTTCACAGCCCTATTGTTCTGATCAGCACTGTCACATCGACCCATTGGTTTACAGTTATTCATTTTTCTACTTTTTGGCACGGTGTCAGGCAACGCGGGGGTGACTCATGTTTACTTGAGACTTAATATCAGTGGCCAAGGACCTTCCTTCTCTAAGCACTGGAAGACAGTTGTTCTGGGGGCCCCCCAGACCCTCAGCTGCAGCACTCTGAGTGGCCTTGCAGAGGAATCAGAGTTTGGAGTTGGGTCCCAGTCCCTCACAGGTTAGTCAGCAGGAGTTGGGGCAGCTCCACTGGTGATTCACTAACATGAGGGTGAAGAGAGGAGCCTTAGACAGAACACTCATAACGGCAATAAGACCCATGCTGGATAACAGGTGGGAGAGTGACGCTCCGGAGAGAAACCTCACATCTCTCCACTATTCTAACAGGCCCGTGGTGTTGCAGTGCTCACCACAGAGAGGGAATGGGAGATCCACTTACACTGAATACTAGGGTGATGCCCAATGGAATAAGCGAACCATGGTATGGATGTAAGAGGGAAACATGCCCCCTTTAAAAATCTAAAGGCTCACCCATCCCACTCATCACCTGGGGCCCAAACTTTGTGTTTACGAGACTGCCTCAAACCAAACGGAGGGAAGGAAAGAAGCCAGCCAGCAGGCTAGGAAGACAGAGTAAAGGGCCACTCTCACTCCAGCCCGTAATAGCAGAGGACATAACAGTAGCATATGCACGACTGACTCCTCTGCACATTTCTGGCTATGAAGCAGGTGTGCAATATAGCTGTCTGAGGATGGGAGGGGGGCAGTCAGCCCAGCTGTGAATTCACACAGATTTATGAAGACAGTAGTTCTTTGCTGTGTGCTCTCCAAAGGAAAGAAACAAGTAGCAAAAGAAATGAGAATTCACTGGTCATGCTAGATAATGGAAGGGATTTGTCCAAAGTTTCAGACTACAATTGCACTAGTAGGGACATGAAAGTATAATCAAGTTTGCTTGGAAATGTTTGTTTTTAATTAAGAAAAATAAGGTAATACATTCCAGGGCTTTAATATGTACAAGCTCATTTGGTTGTCTGCAGCAACAGGCAGAGAAGATCATCTGAGCTCAGAGTTAAGGCTACTGCTTGCTCTGGGCCATGGAGTCAGTCTACATTTACACTGGCATAACGAAGGCTAAAACCTGGCCTTCTGTCTCTAGTTTATGCTGCTGTCACTGGTAGCTTTGCAGACACCTTAAAACAGCATGTGACTCTGCTTACTGTATTGGCTGCAAAAGTAAGCAAAGCAGTGAGACCTGCATATGAAATTAGAAGCAATAATTCTGAATTTCCTGGCTTTGTGAGGGTTTCATGCCCTTTTAATATTTGCATGTCTGTTTTGCAGGGAGAAAACCTGCATTATAGAGGCATATTTAAGAAGCCTGCTGAAAATGTGGCCCTTTGTGTTTATTGCAATTATATCTTTGTAATATACCCATCTAGTAATCACAGCACAGAACTAAGCTAGAAACACCAAAATTCCAATGCCCTTTCTGACAATGATTCCCATGATAGTCTTGGGCAAACAATTTTACGGCCCCACACTTCAGTTACCCTATATGTAAAATGGGGAGCACAATATTTGTCTCATAAGGATTGTGAGAGCATTAACCAGGTAACGTTTATAAAGTGCTTTGAAGATGCTAAATGAATTACTTTGCCCAGTGTTTTGGAAAATGATGTGCAAATCTCCAGAGGACAGCCAGCTACACCTCCCAAGAGTAAAAGCGGGGAAAAATTGGAGTTTACATACCACATATTAGGGCATTTGTGAAACCAGAGATAGTAAAAATGATACCAAAAGTACTCACAATCCACCAGTACAGCCCCAAACTACCAGGCAAGTTGGAGATCTGAGAATAACAGTTGCACGCTCTTAAAGCTGGAGAGACTTTTTCTTTTTATTGCATTCAACTGTCATTTCAACTGTGAGTCATAATTTTAATACATGGCAGAAAAAGGTCATATTACAGCTGCCTTACTTGATATATTTAAAATGGGTTCATGATTAAACAGGGAGTCTAGTCTAAAAGTTTCCAGGTGCACTTTTCTATTTTCTTAGATAATGGTCTATTTCCAGAACCAGCACAACATGCTGAAAAAAGCATGTCTTACGTAACCATGTTTGGTTATAAATTAAACCGGTCATTCCATAAGTAGTGCTACCCAAGAGTTATACCTCTACAGCTGACATATAATTCTGACACCAATACTATAAAGGCACTACAACTACCGGTTTGCCAATTGTGTGTGTGTTTTAAATGTACAGGAATATAAATAAGATAGTTAAAAATGTGTGTAAATGTACACAGATTATATATAGGCTTGGCAGAATTCAACTTTTTTTATGATTTTGATGAATTATATCAATTTTTTAAAGCTTTTTATCTATTTAAATGTTTAGTTCTGCAAAATTATGGGTTTTAAGCATCTTTTCAGTTTTATCAGCTTAAATTTTCATAATTTAAATTATGGGAGGGTCACAATCATTTAATGACAGGATGTGCTGAGATTCAAAACATTAAAGCTTTATAACTGTTAAAATATTGTCAATATCACATATCCAAATACACAAGGTAAATATCCTCAAATCAAACTCTTGAGTTCTCAAGCAGCAGTTTTCTTATTTTGCCTATCTGTAAATTTCTATTATTACTGATGGAAATTTGTTTTGCCATTTTGTGCAGAAGGTAAAAATCAACACTTGCTGACATTTACCGTTTAAAAATATTATCCTTCCAGTTAAATTATATAGCTACATAGATGGATGGATGGATAGATAGATAGATCGACAGATACGCATTCAAAGGAAGCTGATACACTACTGAGAAATGTCTCCTTACAAATGTTGAAAAACACTAGGCTGCTGCAAGTAAAGTGAATCACTGAGGGTACATCTACACTGCATAAACCACCCACTGCAGCGAATGTCAGAGCCCAATTGACTTGAGCTCACGGGGCTTGGGCTGTGTGGCTAAAAACTGCAGAGTAGATGTTCAGGCTCAGGCTGGAGCCCAGATTCACCCTCTTCCCTCACGAGGTTCAGAGCCTAAAAGTTTACATTGCAATTTTTAGCCCTGCAAGCTTGAGTCAGCTAACCTGGGCCAGTTGCAGGTCTTTTATTGCCATGTAGACGTACTCTGGAGGGCCTGTAAATACCATAAGGATGAACACAGGAAGCTTTATGACTTTCTGTAGGACACCCTATATAAAGCAGTTTCCGAGCGTTGCTTTTCAGTACAGGTTTTGCCATCTACAGCTCAAGAAAGATTTTCATACTAAAATAACTCCCTTGACACTCGCCCTATTTTCCCTGAGCTTCTTACTGGACAGAGAACACTCTTCTCCACCCTTGCAAGGCCCAATCCTGCGAGTGGCCCAGCACATACCGCAGCTACCAAGTGCCTTTCTGTCTCATTTGACTTGAGCAGGAATGGAGGGCTCACTGCTTTTTGCAGGATCAGACCACCAGAAAAGCCTGCCCCGATCCAGCAAGAGGAAAACCCATGTGATATTCAAATATAGCACTAACAGGATATTCTAATTTTTACTTTTTCCCCCGAGAAACAACAAAATACATTGCTATTTATGCTGGATCATTTCCTTCCTATGGGTCCAGAGCAAGAAAAAACACACAGCCAGCTTCCGTAGCATGGAGAAGGAATCTGTCGACTCGGCCAGATTCCCATGTGTACACTGTTGCGGAGCTGAGATCTAAGATGGATAATCTGTATTTATTGTTTCTCAGTTTTGTGTTTGTGATAAAAGTCTCAAGAGGGGACAGCCTGGTGCTCAGTACAGCTATGAAGGGAATTGGGTTCAGTTTTTGTTCCTGGTTGCTTGCTCCATGAGTCAGCTGTCCTGGGAGCTGGGAGGGTTGCAAAGGTAGCATTGCTGAGCCCCTTGGAAAAGGACATGCCTCATTTTGCTCATGGTGATTGGCTGTGGAGGAGGGGCCTGATTCACCATGCCCTGGCACCTGGTGTGACGAACTGGGAAAGTTCTTAATGTTTTCTCTGAATACTGTATTGGTGCCTCAGTGTCCCCACGGCAGTTTTTAAGTATCTGGCAGAGCAAAGGGCCAGTGCACCTAAATGCCTGACACTCTGTCTCCTAGCAACTGATGGCCTGGGCCCCTCCCCTGCAAAGGTGCCAGCTGAAGGTGTTGGAGACAAAGGGATCAGGTGACCTCTTGGCCCGGGAAAGGGGCTGAGGAGAGAGGAGGGGCTGGGAGGGGTTGTTAGTCTGGAGCTGGCTGGGGTCAAGGGTGGAGGGCAGACCTGGGGGTCTGGCTCACTGCCCCCCAGAATGGACCCAGCCGAGGGGTCCGGTTCGCTGTATCTACAAGCTCTGTTTTAGATCCTGTTCCTGTCATCGAATAAACCTCTGTGTTACTGGCTGGCTGAGAGTCACGTCTGACTGCAAAGTGGGGGTGCAGAACCCGGTGGCTTCCCCAGGACCCCGCTGGGGTGGACTCGCTGTGGGAAGCGCACGGAGGGGCAGAGGATGCTGAATGCTCCAAGGAGAGACCCAGGAGGTGAAGCTGTGTGAGCTTCTTGCCCTGAACAAGTCTGCTCCAAGGGAGAGGAGGCTCCCCAAAGTCCTGACTGGCTTGGTGGGGAGCAGTTCCAGAGCATCGCCCGGTGACTCCGTGACACCTGGCATCATCATTTACGCCGTGAAAAATGAGAGCAAAGTGGGTATAAAATGCTAGCAAATCAGGATGGTTTTACAGCCTCTTTCACCAGGTGAAACTGATGGCACTAGCTACAAGGGTTAAAAGGGTTAAAAGTTGGACTATGCCACTATCAAAGTCTAAGGGTACAGCTACACTGCAGCTCTGAGGGAGCCTCCCAAGCCCAGATAGACAGACTTGCACTAGCAGAGCCCAAAGGGCTTATTCTCCCTTTGGCTTGTTTGAGTAGCTCCAATTACTGCCCATGGAAATTAGCATGTCTGCTGAGGGGAGACCGGTGCAAATTTTCATCCCCAGGCACAAAGAGGTGTGCATAAACATGCATCCATGTCTGCTGTGCCACCCACATGTTAAATTTGCATTGACAGGCATCTGTGTAAGTGCAACTGAGTCTTCAACTCAAGCTATAGACACTTATCTCCTATGTGGATCAGGCACAGAGGGGGACACATAAGACCCATGGACAAGTGGGTTACAGAGGAAAGACCTGCAAATCCAACTTGCCCGTGGCCCATTTTTCCAGGTGACCTGTTGTGCCTGCAGACAAATCTTAGCCTGTAACTTCTACAAAGAAGCCTGTGGTCATTCTGACAAGTGCTAAACTGCTCCTATTAAAGAACATGTGTCGTGAACTAACCATTTGGCACAGAGAGGGAAACTGTGATGAACTCCTTGGGATTTCATGGCTAACATCGAAGACTTTCTACTTTAGAGGAGAGGGAATTTCTTGGTAGAAATAAAACAGTCCTTTAAATTGAATGGAGCACTTGTGCAGGATTGGTCATCCTAGAGATGGAACTCCTGCTGCCCACAAAAGAGACAAAATGGGCAGCAGGAGTAAAAGCTACCTCACAGCATGGTCACCTTCACCGTGACGGAGAGGGATCACGTCTAGAAGCAGGCAATTGTTCCATCCTCCATATCCATTTGGCTCTCAGACTCTGTGCTGATACTGACAAAGGTATTTATTATCAACTGGAATTTTGGAATATGGACAGCTCTCCGCTTGGCAACAGACTGAGGATCTGGATTAGACTCACACTGGTAAACGAGAGGTGAGAAGCTCTATAATCCAGGGGCCACCACTGCCCATGTATTACTCACTTTAATGAGTAATTCCTCCGACACCAACGGCAGGCAGAGAGGAGCAGATGTGGCTAAATGTGTAGCAGGGCTTTTTCAGAAACACCACTTAACCATAGTGGAGAAAACCTCTGGGACAATTATTGATTTAATTGGAAGCAGCTAAAAGCAAACTCAACATTGCAAAACTACGGAAAGACTGAGCAGACCAAAAAAGGGTGAATTGTTAGGGAGGTTATTAGCCGCTTTGCTGGTTACAATAAATGTCTCATCCAGATAAATGTGATTTTATTCAGCTGTCACCGGTTTGAAAGGTTCTATGGAGTGTTGAAATATTTGTTAATTTATGATTTAGAGGATTGGAAAAAAAAACAACAGAAATGCGTAATCCTACAGCAATTATAGAGTCAACACTTAATTGATCTGAGGAGCCTCTATTCATAGCAGCTAAAAGGAGCATTCATTCCATTTTACATCACCCCCTGAACATTGTGTGTCAATGCAATTTTCAACACCAGGGGAAATCACTGAAAAAATTGAAACAGTCTGAATAATTTTCTCGATCTGTTTTTAATTAAAAATAATTAGCCAAACACATGGAACTGATAAGGAGATGTAACCCTTTCCACCTCAGTGGTGCTGTTTATAAAATGGCAATACTCGTACGTATCCAGCCTTATAAAGCATGTTGAAAGCCTCTTACAGAAGGTACAACATTAGTGCAAAATATTATGAGTATTATTAAACCATTGGTTCAAATCCAGCTCAGGGTGGCAGCGAAGTTCTCATCTGATGGTCATTCAGTGACTTATGCGAGAGGAATTTAGGGATTCCAGTCCAGTTCCTAATAGTCAAATGTCCACATGCCCAACACCACAACAGGCACCATTTGGAATCCTTGCTAGCAGACTCAGCAGAGAGGCCAAGGACTGACTGGACATAGAAACTCAATCATCTCACTCCCTACACATGGACTACAGTGCCGTGAGGCATGTTGATGGCACAGGGCGGATGCTTACCCACACTGTATCGATTCTGTCAGAGGGAGGACATCATTCCTCAGGGCTACCTACCCGATATCTTTCTCGGGCACTAAATTCACACCAAAAAGTAAACCACCAATCAAAACATTGAGGAGCATCATACAAGTTAAGATTTCAATCCTAACCATGTAAATCATTACTGGCCAAACTAAATAGGATTATTCCCTTCACTTCAAAGTCCCTTCTGAATCCTCGCTTTCATTTACGCCATTATGGAATACATTTTCAAATGTCACTTTTCCCCTTTTTCATAGAATTTGTTCTGTTTAAAACTATTTAGGAGAACTGGTGATTTGGTTAATTACCAGAGTATTTGTCTCCAAGTGACTCTAGCCGCTACCATAATTATACCTATGGATATAAGGGAAGTTTTTGCTGAGTGAATAAAGAAAACACTGCTGTGTTGTTTCTGTAACAGTTAAAATCGGAGCACTGAAATCATGCCTACAGGTCCTCCCGCCTCTCCCTTTGGTGCCTGTAATACTGATGATTCCATCATTTTGGGAAAGGAATTGTTTGTTGACAGAGCAGATCATTGTCCACTCACCATTCAACAGAGGCTATTTCAGTCTCGTACCAGGCACACAGAGAGTTCTCTGACTGTCCCTGACCAGAAACAGAGATGGTTCTTCAGGCTGGGTATGAAACTCTAAACTAACTGTTCTCTTGAAACGGTAGTTCCCAGTGTAATAGTGTCTGGGGGAAGCCCTAATCTTTAGCTACCACTAGATTTCTATGAGTCAAGCTGGCTTTATTGCTGGCACACTTGACCACCGTGGGTTTGCGGGGAGGATTTACAAAGACTGACAATGAAGCCCGTTCCCCTACTTTTCCTGGGACAAACTCACATAACATAAAAATGTGCAATATCGATACAACATGGGTATGGTTCACCTCTGAAACACCTGGGTTCCTTACAACACCAGGCTCAAATCCTAGCAAAGGAAATTCAGCCCTTTGTCTTCTGCAGTAGGTAAACTGAGATCCACGATGCTCACAAATTGGGTGGGGGAAGGACGGGCAGGGCATCCTTCAGCTCAGCCCTTAAATACTGAAGTTCCATCAGGAGATCGAAAATCCCAAGACACTTTTCATAAGAATAGGGATGTGCCTTTTGACAAAGATTCTGTCGTCTTTCTCCTCTATCTCTCCTTAGTGCCCTATCTACTGCCCTCTAACCCACGGGTTCTCAGTCTTTTTCTTTCTGAGGCCCCCCCAACCAACATGCTCTAAAAACTCCACGGCCCACCTGTGCCACAACAACTGTTTTTCTACATATAAAAGCCAGGGCCAGGGGTAGAGCGAGCAAGCAGGACAATTGCCTGGGCCCCCCTGCCACAAGGGGCCCCACGAAGCTAAATTGCTCAGGCTTTGGCTTCAGCTCTGGGTGGTGGGGGTCAGGGCCCCAGGCTTCAGCCTTCTGCCCTGGGCCTCAATGAGTTTAATGCCAGCTCTGCTTGGTGGACCGCCCAAAATCTGCCCGGGGCCCCACACCCTCAGTTGAGAACCATGACTCTAACCCAGAAGGGACTGTTTTCCAGTGGCTGGATCCTGAGAAGTGAAAAGCACAGTTCCGGATCCTTTAGGATGAAAGGTGATCTTTGTTCCTACTTATGATTAAAATGTGTGGTGCTGGCCCCTCTATACATCTGCACTCCTGATTCTGCCCACCCAAACAGGGTGTACCCCAGCTTTCTCTATAACCTCAAAGTCAATGCCCTGGCCTGGAGCAGTGGGAGGAAAATGCATCTGAGACAACTTGTTATGAAAACTATCACTTTTGACCTCAGAGACACTTTATTCTAATTTAAATCTTGAGACAATGCTCCCTTTGTTCTCTCAAACCAAGCCCTTGGTGAGATTCTCAAGCTGTGCGATCTGACAAGTTCAATCAACAATTTGTTGTGGGTTTTTTAAATACCGTTTTTTACTAGTAATGACTTGGGGGGGAAGGTTTTGCAAAATAAGATTACAGGATGAAGTTTTGTGCATAGAAAATTGATTCTCTGACAATGATGCTCTGAGGTCATGTTTGCTACCACTGTGAGCTGCTAATACTAACAACAACAGGACTTTGCACTTACCCAGCACTTTCCTTCTGAGGATGTTCAAGTGTTTTAAAGACTTAAATTGATTAAGCCTCACAAAAGCCCTGTGGGATAGGTACTGTTATTATATAAGGCATTGCTTTAGTTCTCATCACCACAGCATGAGGGTCCAGGTTATTATTTATCATATATTAATTTCCTCATTTTAGAGTTGGGGAAAGTGAGATGCAGCTGCGACTAAAGGTGGGATCCACAAAGGGACTCGGGTGTTGCATCACCAAATATCATGATGCCCAACTTTTAGACACCTGGAAAATCACAGGCACAAGATCACAGAAACCACCAAGCCGAGTTAGGTGCCCAAGCTCTCTATACAATGAATGGGGAGAGATAAGTACCTATGGGTATGGGCTCAAGCCTAAACCCCTTTGCGTCTACATTACAATTGTGCTAACCCAGGGCTTGGACCCAGAGTCCCAGTAGGCTGCAGGACTGGAAGGTCCAAGTATGAGTTAAGCCACGATTCAGCCCCGCTTGATTCGGGTCCCAGGAATCAGCCAGAAATATCCTACAATTCCATGGGACAACTTCCTTAGCTCTGTGTGTCTCAACAACCTGCACTCCACTTTATTGAAAACAGAAGCCACTTCCCCTTTGCAAAGGGCAGCAGGTCAGGTCAGCGTTAATCCATTCTCTTCTGATCCCCAACCTGCGAGCACACAATCAGAGAGCCTTTTGGGTTTGCAATGGAGAGCAAACAGACCAAGCCTTTTGCAAAGTGAGCTGCTTCCTGGTAATGTACAGGGCAGGCAGGAAAGTTTTCCCACAGTGCACCATGGTCCTAGAGCTAGAGTAGCCATATTTTGTGGGAGCAAATGTGGGGAATATGGTTACTTTGACTCAGGTCTGTGCACTGCAGTCACAATGCCAGAGCCCAAGGTTCGAGCACACATTAGAAAAGTCTTAACCTAGAATTAAAATACAAGGGAGCTGCTCAAGCACGGCATTCCCTAACATGGGTCAGCTGACAAGTCTCACTCTTCTCCACAACAGGAGCCTAAGTCCAGGCTACAAAGAGGCACCTAGTTCTGCTTAGCTATCCACAAATAGGAACCCCACTCCTGGAGTCAAGTGGCTTAGGTGCCTAAGTCACATCTTGAGGGATTGAGTTAGGCACCTGTCTTGGTCCACACAAAATGGCTGGAGGAGGTGCTGGTACTGCCACCTACCTTGTAACGTTTAGCCCAGTCATAAAAGCATCCATCTGGGATGTGGGAGACGGATTCAAGTGCCCCCTCTCTGCTAGAGAGGGGAAAAAGGAGACCCCTGTTCAAATCCTACCTCTTGTGAGAACGCTCTGATCACTGAGCCAGGGGATTTTCTGTGGTGGGGCTCCCTCCACTCTGGATAGATAATGCAAGAGTGATTGGAGCAACTGTTTATCCACAATGGAATAGTCATGGGGCCCAAGAGAATACGACTGACTCTGTAGTCCAGTGGTATGGGTACCAAGCTGGGAGACGCTGGGTCTCATCGTCCTACTCCTATCTCGTTTTCATTATTTATCCAGAGAGGAACAGCTTCAGCAGGAGCAATGGAGGGAGCCTCACATTGAAAAATACATACATACACATACATTCACAAAATAGAATTTGGGCCTACTCTACATGACAGCCTCCCTTTAAATTGCATCTTTAACTGGGGACTGTTTACAAACTTAGAACAAGGCAGTGTGTTTCCTTCAAAACGTTTTAAAAAGTGCTGCAGGCAGCAATCTGCAAATAATGTTTCTTGAAGGCACAAAAAACAAATTGTTAGGGGGGAACAGAGCGGAAGCCTCACTGATGAGATGAGCTTCTCAGCAGACTGGAGACATACAGAAGTTAGAGAAAAAACACACTTAATACAAGCAAGCAGCAAACGAGGCAAGTAAGAGGGACAAAGAGTGCTCTGGAATATTACATTTGGAATTTAAAGTCAATGGCTCAGTGCACCTCAAACAAGCTGAAACTTTGTCATTCCCTCATTTATTTGCCCCTCCAGCCTTGTCCAACCAGCGATTTCCTGTTGTGACAAAAGGTGCAGAGAAGGGCAATGCAAAGATGGCACAGAAACTCTAATGCAGAGGTTGCATCCTCCTCGTTTGTAATGGCAGCTGGCACTGACAGGGTTCCCTTGGCTTTGCTCAGGTTGAGTCCAATACCGGTCACACTGTTTAACCTCGTTACTGTTGGCTTTGAATGGTTTTTGACTCCCTAAACACACATGTCAAACAGGTCCTTCCAAGCTGGCCCAGTCGTGGTTTGGACACATAACAGTCACACATCTCTGGATAGGGGCCTATGCTGCAGTGGCTCCTGAAGAACTGCTCACTTTACTGTACTGTCGAGTGCTTTGTCCAGGCTAGTTTTAAACAACAAGAGAAAATTAACTGGAGCCTCCAGGGAAAAGGGCAGTTATGTCATGTGCAAAGGCTGGGACATGTGTACCAGGAGGCCCACTGCAGATCAATGAATTATGGAAATCTCCTGCATCAGGGCTGCCTGATTTTCAATCACAAAACAAGTGAATGAAATTATTAGACAACAGACTATCTACCCTATGTTAGCCATCGTTATTCCCAGAGGTGGAACAAAGCAGTATACTTGGGGTCAGGCCCCCTTGGGTGCAGAAAAAGAGAGTCAGTAAGGGATTCAGTCTATGGGCCTGATCCTCAGCTGGTGTAAATCAGCCTAACTGCACTGACTTTAATGGAACTATGCAGCTGAGGATCTCGTTCTCCCTGGGGGAGCAGGGGGAAGAGGAGAAAGAGAGCGGGAGGCTGGGGAGACAAGAATGTGTGGGATGGAGCCAACAAAGTGTCCAGCTGTGTGGAGTGAAGAACCATGAGTTATGCGTGGCAGGGGGAGGGGAGCAGATTGAAGAATCTGGAGTGTGCATCTCAGTGTTTTTTGCCCCCTTCCCCCCAAAATGTCTGTGGATCTAGGCGCAATCTAGTCTTAATCCACCCCTGTTCAGTTCCAGCTGTGGGCCAGATCCTGCCTTCTGCCACCCCCATGCCACTCCACTGATTTCAAGTGCCTGCGGGTGGGATTTACATGTTTACAAGGTTCGCAAATGATGGTACAACACAAAATACTGTGCTGTTAGACAGAGGGGAGGCCTACTCGTCTGAGGAGAGGAGTAGGTAATTGCAGTCGCTGGCTGACCCTGACTCCCTCTAGCCTTTGGCAAGTCATCAGCCTCGGGGCATCAGCATAACCGAGAGAGCAACTGCTTGCCTATCTTGCAGATGTGTTGTGCAGAGTAACCAAAGGGGAGCTGAGTATTTAAGATCAGTTTAGTGCTTTGTCAAACAGTATTCCCTATTCAGTATTATAATACCTCCTTTCTCTGACGCAGGAATAACAGAACCCTCTACGGGCCCAGTCAGTCAGTCTTTAACTAGGGAAAATTCCCCCGCACTTCAGTAGAAATTTTGCTGAGTATGGAGTGCAGGATCTGGTCTTAAGAGACAAACTTGATATCAAGGTTTTTTTCCCCCATAAACTCGCTGGAAATAACCCAAGCTAAGGTGACCACAGCTGAGTCAGAACACACATGGAGTCATTCGGCAGTGCAGACAGCTGGTTCGAACTCACCCCTCGAATGTTCATTCCTCTCCTCCCCAGGAGGACACCAAGTAAACACCCTGCAAAGTGTTAAGCAGAGGCAGCAGGGAAGGGCAGTGCTGCACATGCTGGGCTTGCAGAGGGACTGCTTTGCAAGTCTGCATTTTGGAACATCTTCAAAGTTATTTGCTTTTTGTGAATGTATGCAAATTAGCCTCTGGAGATTGCCTCTTTCTGGGCCAGCTCCCCCCTGGCCTGAGGCATGTGCTGAGGTGGGGAGGGTGCGGGGGATGCTAGTGCTAGCTTTGGGGTTCTCGGAAGAGGAACAGAAAGTTAACTTGGTTGGTAAATTCTGAAAGACCCTTTTCAGGAGTCCCTCCCCGTCCCCTGCAACAAGCCAAATCCTCTGTCCTGAGACAAGCCTTAGTGAAGGGGATCAGAACAGGGCCCTTCTTGTTGTGGTCTGGCAAGATCCAGGGATGAGAAGCAGTAGCAGAGCCACTCTGTGCCTCTACTTAAACCTCAGGGCTGCCCTAATCAACGTGGCCACTAAGCCATCCCTGTCATAAACAGATAGCTAAGGGTTAATGTCTCTTTCACCTGAAACACCTGACCAGAAAACCAATCAGGAAACCGGATTTTTTCAACTTGGGGTGGAGGGAATTGTGTCTCTGAGTCTTTTGTCTGCTTGCCTGCTGTCTCTGAGCTTTGGAGAAGTAGTTCTATTTTCTAGTCTTCTGTTTCTAAGTGTAAGGACAAAGAGATCAGATAGTAAGTTCTATGGTTTCTTTTCTTTGGTATTTGCATGAATGTAAGTGCTGAAGTGCTTTGATTTGTATTCTTTTTGAATAAGGCTGTTTATTCAATATTCTTTTAAGCAATTGACCCTGTGTTGTATCATCTTAATACAGAGAGAACATTTGTATTTTTTCTTTCTTTTTATATAAAGCTTTCTTTTAAGACCTGTTGGAGTTTTTCTTTACTTCAGGGAAATTGAGTCTGTACTCACCAGGGAATTGGTGGGAGGAAGAAATCAAGGGGAGAGCTGTGTGTTGGATTGCTAGCCTGATTTGGCATTTCCTCTGGGTGAAGAGGAAAGGGCTTTTGTTCCAGGATTGGGAACGGAGAGGGGGAATCACTCTGTGTAGTTTCACAGAGCTTGTGTCTGTGTATCTCTCCAGGAGCATCTGGAGGGGGGAAGGGAAAAAGGATTATTTCCCTTTGTTGTGAGACTCAAGGGATTTGAGTCTTGGGGTCCCCAGGGAAGGTTTTTTCAGTGGGACCAGAGTGCCCCAAAACACTCTAATTTTTTGGGTGGTGGCAGCAGTACCAGGTCCAAGCTGGTAACTAAGCTTGGAGGTTTTCATGCTAACCCCCAAATTTTGGACGCTAAGGTCCAGAATCTGGGAATAAGGTTATGTCATGGTGGCAGCGGCGGGATATAGACAGAATCCAGAAGCCAGTAGGAATATTATATTTTTCTTTTCTCTGCTAAGGGCTTTTTAGCAGAGAGAAACAGTTTGGTTTTAAAAGGGAACCAGAGAGAATTTTTTTTTCTGCTCTCTAGCAGTTTGTGGTTTGCATGTTAAGCGAGAAGCCATTACCAAACTGTTAAGGGTCTTTTGTCATGCAATAGCCCTCCCATTAGGTGGCAAGTATCAGCACTTATATGCATGCAAATAAAGTGGTTTTTCTGGTTTCCCTTCATTGAACATTAGCTAGAGAGAGAAAAGGAAAAAAGCACTGTTGCTAGGCAGACTTCAGGAGGCAACAGAGCCTGCAGTTCAAAAGAGAAACACCGGAGGGCACCCCAACACAAGAAAACAGGAACCATGTCTACCAGGACAAAAATGGAGGCCGAAGACCAGTTCAAAGAAGCTGAACACAGGCGAGAGATGGAAAAACACAAACAGGAACTAGAAATAAAACAAAAAGAGATGGAGATAAAAGAAAAGGAAGAAAACATGAAACTGGCAGCCTTCCAAAGAGAACAGGCAGCCCAAGAGGCAGCACACAAAAGAAAACTAGAAGAAGAAGAGGTGGCCTACCGAAGGAAACAAGCAGAAGATGAGGCAGCCCACCGCCGAGAAATGGAAAAACAACAAAAAGAAATGGAAAAACAACAAAAAGAGAATGAAGAGAAGGAAAAACAGAGAAAACATGAACTGGACTTGGCAAAAGCTGGGCTGCATGTGCCAGCCAACCCTAACAACCCGGCGCCAATTATTGCTCCACAGCACAGGAAATTTCCCACCTACAAGGCAGGTGATGACACCGAGGCCTTCTTGGAAAATTTTGAAAGAGCCTGTCTTGGGTACAGCATCCCCGAAGACCAGTACATGGTAGAATTAAGGCCACACCTCAGTGGACCTTTAGCAGAGGTGGCAGCTGAAATGCCCAAGCCGCAAATGAATGACTATAAACTTTTTCAAACCAAGGCCAGATACAGGATGGGGATAACCCCAGATCATGCCCGTCGGCGCTTCAGAACCCAAAAATGGAAACCAGAGGTGTCATTTCCCAAACACGCCTACTACATTGCAAAAAACTATGAGGCCTGGTTAACAGGAAACAACATTCAAACCTTGGAAGAAGTGAACCTCCTCATACAAATGGAGCAGTTCTTGGATGGTGTTCCTGAAGACATCACACGGTACATACAAGATAGAAATCCCAAAACTATCGCTGAGGCGGGGGAGATTGGAGCCAAATGGATGGAACTGGCAGAAAGCAAAAAAGCTACTGTCAAGGGGAACGATTACCCCAGGGGGCACACAGACCATAAACCCTACAACCGAGGACAGCCAAAGACCCTCCATACCACCCAAGTAAAGCCACAGATACCCTACTCTTCAACCTCACCAGTCTCCAGTAACTCACCTCGGCCCAGTGACCCATCAGATGGAAGATGCTTTAAGTGTAATGAACCGGGACATATCAAGGCCAACTGTCCCAAGAACACCATGCGAGTGCAATTCATTACACCACCATCACACCAAAGATCCCCAGGCCCGGATGCCTCTCAAATACCCTTGGAGCGAAGGGAAAATTTGAGAGTGGGCGGAAAGAAGGTTACTGCGTGGAGAGACACGGGGGCACAAGTGTCAGCTATCCACCAATCCTTCGTTGACCCCAAATTCATCAACCCAAAGGCCAAAGTTACAATTTACCCCTTCATGTCACAAGCTGTAGACTTGCCTACAGCTCAACTGCCTGTCCAGTACAAAGGCTGGTCAGGAATGTGGACTTTTGCAGTCTATGACAATTATCCTATCCCCATGCTACTGGGGGAAGACTTGGCCAACCAGGTGAGGCGGGCCAAGAGAGTGGGAATGGTTACACGTAGCCAAACCAGGCAAGCTTCCAGACCCATTCCTGTTCCTGAGCCGTCCACAGAGGCCCCGTCTGTGTTACCAGAAACCCAGACAGAGGTAGTGGACCCGGATTCCATGCCTACCACTGAAACAGCCACAGCATCTCCAGTCCCAGGCCCGGAACTGGAACAGCAACCAGCACCAGCAAGTGCAACCACATCTTCAAACTCAACGCCAGAGGGCGCCAGCGAGCCAGAACTGGCAGAAGCACACGACAGCCATACCCAAAAGGCTCAGCCAGAGCCTGAAATACCCTCAGGTGCACCAGCGGAGAGCGGTTCACCAGCAACGAAAACAACCCCATCACCTACATCGCTTCGAGAGGGACCAAGCCCAAGTCCACAGTCTGAGGAAAAACTGGTGACCCCAGCCTCAAGGGAACAGTTCCAGGCTGAGCAGGAAGCAGATGACAGCCTTCAGAAAGCGTGGGCGGCGGCACGGAGCACCCCACCGCCTCTCAGCTCTTCAAATCGATCCCGGTTTGTTATAGACCAAGGACTTTTATACAAGGAAATTCTTTCTGGTGGACACCGGGAAGAATGGCAGCCGCAAAAACAGTTGGTGGTTCCAACTAAGTACCGGGAGAAGCTCTTAAGCTTAGCCCATGATCATCCCAGTGGCCATGCTGGGGTGAACCGAACCAAGGACCGGTTGGGGAAGTCCTTCCACTGGGAGGGGATGGGCAAGGACGTTGCCAAGTATGTCCGGTCTTGTGAGGTATGCCAAAGAGTGGGAAAGCCTCAAGACCAGGTCAAGGCCCCTCTCCAGCCACTCCCCATAATTGAGGTCCCATTTCAGCGAGTAGCTGTGGATATTCTGGGCCCTTTCCCAAAAAAGACGCCCAGAGGAAAGCAGTACGTACTAACTTTAATGGACTTTGCTACCCGATGGCCAGAAGCAGTAGCTCTAGGCAACACCAGGGCTAACACTGTGTGCCTGGCCCTAACAGACATCTTTGCCAGGGTAGGTTGGCCCTCTGACATCCTTACAGATTCAGGGTCTAATTTCCTGGCCGGGACCATGGAAAAACTGTGGGAAACTCATGGGGTGAATCACTTGGTTGCCACCCCGTACCACCATCAAACCAATGGCCTGGTGGAAAGGTTCAATGGAACTTTGGGGGCCATGATAAGAAAATTCATCAACGAATTCTCCAATAATTGGGACCTAGTGTTGCAGCAGTTGCTGTTTGCCTACAGGGCTGTACCACATCCCAGTTTAGGGTTTTCACCATTTGAACTTGTGTATGGTCACGAGGTTAAGGGGCCATTACAGTTGGTGAAGCAGCAATGGGAGGGGTTTACGCCTTCTCCAGGAACTAACATTCTGGACTTTGTAAGCAACCTACAAAGCACCCTCCGACACTCTTTAGCCCTTGCTAGAGAGAACCTAAAGGATGCTCAAGAAGAGCAAAAGGCCTGGTATGACAGACATGCCAGAGAACGTTCCTTCAAGGTAGGAGACCAGGTTATGGTCTTGAAGGCGCAACAGGCCCATAAGATGGAAGCATCATGGGAAGGGCCATTCACGGTCCAAGAGCGCCTGGGAGCTGTAAACTACCTCATAGCATTTCCCAATTCCTCACTAAAGCCTAAAGTGTACCATGTTAATTCTCTCAAGCCTTTCTATTCCAGAGACTTACAGGTTTGTCAGTTTACAGTCCAGGGAGATGATGCTGAGTGGCCTGACGGTGTCTACTACGACGGAAAAAAAGACGGTGGCGTGGAAGAGGTGAACCTCTCAACCACCCTGGAACGTCTGCAGCGGCAACAAATCAAGGAGCTGTGCACTAGCTTCGCCCCATTGTTCTCAGCCACCCCAGGACGGACTGAACGGGCATACCACTCCATTGATACAGGTAATGCTCACCCAATCAGAACCCCACCCTACCGAGTGTCTCCTCATGCCCAAGCTGCTATAGAACGGGAGATCCAGAACATGCTACAGATGGGTATAATCCGCTCATCTACCAGTGCATGGGCATCTCCAGTGGTTCTGGTACCCAAACCAGATGGGGAAATACGCTTTTGCGTGGACTACCGTAAGCTAAATGCTGTAACTCGTCCGGACAACTATCCAATGCCACGTACTGATGAGCTATTGGAAAAGTTGGGACGTGCCCAGTTCATCTCTACAATAGACTTAACCAAGGGGTACTGGCAAGTACCGCTAGATGAACCTGCCAAGGAGAGGTCAGCATTCGTCACCCATGCGGGGGTGTATGAATTCAATGTCCTTCCTTTCGGCCTTCGAAATGCACCCGCCACCTTCCAGAGGCTGGTAGACGGTCTACTAGCTGGACTGGGAGAATTTGCAGTTGCCTACCTCGATGATGTGGCCATTTTTTCAGACTCCTGGCCCGAACACCTACTACACCTGGAAAAGGTCTTTGAGCGCATCAGGCAGGCAGGACTAACTGTTAAGGCCAAAAAGTGTCAAATAGGCCAAAACAGAGTGACTTACCTGGGGCACCAGGTGGGTCGAGGAACCATAAACCCCCTACAGGCCAAAGTGGATGCTATCCAAAAGTGGCCTGTCCCAAGGTCAAAGAAACAGGTCCAATCCTTCTTAGGCTTGGCCGGATACTACAGGCGATTTGTACCACACTACAGCCAAATCGCTGCCCCATTGACCGACCTAACCAAAAAGACCCAGCCAAATGCCGTTAAGTGGACTGATGAGTGTCAAAAAGCCTTTACCCAGCTTAAGGCAACGCTCATGTCGGACCCTGTGCTCAGGGCCCCGGACTTTGACAAGCCATTCCTAGTAACCACGGATGCATCTGAGCGTGGTATAGGAGCAGTGCTCATGCAGGAAGCAACAGATCACAACTTCCATCCTGTCGTGTTTCTCAGCAAGAAACTGTCTGAGAGGGAAAGTCACTGGTCAGTCAGTGAAAAGGAATGCTATGCCATTGTGTACGCCCTGGAAAAGCTACGCCCATATGTTTGGGGACGGCGGTTCCAACTACAAACTGACCATGCTGCACTAAAGTGGCTTCATACTGCTAAGGGGAACAACAAGAAACTTCTTCGTTGGAGTTTAGCTCTCCAAGATTTTGATTTTGAAATTCAACACATCACAGGAGCTTCTAACAAAGTTGCTGATGCACTCTCCCGTGAGAGTTTCCCAGAATCCAGTAGTTAAAAAGTGTTCTTAAAATGTAAAAGTCTGTTAGTTATATACTTAGTAGTATATGTAAAGGTGCATGTGTTGTATTAATCTGTTTATTTTCAAGTTCTAGAAGGAAATTGCCGCCAGTGAGCTTCCCCACTGTCTGCAATTTGGGGGGCGTGTCATAAACAGATAGCTAAGGGTTAATGTCTCTTTCACCTGAAACACCTGACCAGAAAACCAATCAGGAAACCGGATTTTTTCAACTTGGGGTGGAGGGAATTGTGTCTCTGAGTCTTTTGTCTGCTTGCCTGCTGTCTCTGAGCTTTGGAGAAGTAGTTCTATTTTCTAGTCTTCTGTTTCTAAGTGTAAGGACAAAGAGATCAGATAGTAAGTTCTATGGTTTCTTTTCTTTGGTATTTGCATGAATGTAAGTGCTGAAGTGCTTTGATTTGTATTCTTTTTGAATAAGGCTGTTTATTCAATATTCTTTTAAGCAATTGACCCTGTGTTGTATCATCTTAATACAGAGAGAACATTTGTATTTTTTCTTTCTTTTTATATAAAGCTTTCTTTTAAGACCTGTTGGAGTTTTTCTTTACTTCAGGGAAATTGAGTCTGTACTCACCAGGGAATTGGTGGGAGGAAGAAATCAAGGGGAGAGCTGTGTGTTGGATTGCTAGCCTGATTTGGCATTTCCTCTGGGTGAAGAGGAAAGGGCTTTTGTTCCAGGATTGGGAACGGAGAGGGGGAATCACTCTGTGTAGTTTCACAGAGCTTGTGTCTGTGTATCTCTCCAGGAGCATCTGGAGGGGGGAAGGGAAAAAGGATTATTTCCCTTTGTTGTGAGACTCAAGGGATTTGAGTCTTGGGGTCCCCAGGGAAGGTTTTTTCAGTGGGACCAGAGTGCCCCAAAACACTCTAATTTTTTGGGTGGTGGCAGCAGTACCAGGTCCAAGCTGGTAACTAAGCTTGGAGGTTTTCATGCTAACCCCCAAATTTTGGACGCTAAGGTCCAGAATCTGGGAGCCACTCTGTGCCTCTACTTAAACCTCAGGGCTGCCCTAATCAACGTGGCCACTAAGCCATCCCTCACCCCCCCCCACCCCACCAGGGCTTGGTTAGTCAGTGGATGCACATAGCTGTGGATCACCACGCCTCTCCCACTCCTACAAAGAGTGGTGGGTAGATTAGATAGCAAAAGACAAACCGTGCCATGTCCTGCCCTGCTCCAGGATCACACAAATCTGAGAGCCCTAAATATCACCGAGTATGCCAAGTCTTGGATTCGTTTTTCAGAATCTGCTAATAACCCATTTTGGGGGGTTGCATTTGCTGGGCCCAAGATTCATGATGCTCAGACCTGGTCAGTACGCTCTCACTGCTGCTGGTTTTTCCTCCACCGCTCCTATTAGTCACCATCTCTCCTTAGTAAAAAAAAATTGTCTTGCCAAGGGTTGTCTCCAATAGCTGGGAAATGGGGGCAAACACAGCCCTGGCAGTACAACCACCAGCTTCAACACCTCTGTAATTGTCTATAGATCAAAGACTGAGGCCATGTCTACATCTACAATTTTGCAGCGCTGGTTGTAGGGCCAGCGCTGCAGAGTGGCCACACTTACAGCAACCAGCGCTGCAAGTGGTGTTAGATGTGGCCACACTGCAGCGCTGTTGGGCGGCTTCAAGGGGGGTTCCGGGACGAGAGAGCAAACCGGGAAAGGAAACCAGCTTCCCCGCGGTTTGCTCTCTCGGTCCCGGAGCCAGCCAGCAAACCGCAGGGAAGGAGACCTGCTTGCTCGGGGTTCCGGGACCGAGAGAGCAAACCGGGAACGCCGCGGTTTGCTCTCTCGGTCCCGGAGCCAGCCAGCAAACCGCAGGGAAGGAGACCTGCTTGCTCGGGTTCCGGGACCGAGAGAGCAAACCGGGAACGCCGCGGTTTGCTCTCTCGGTCCCGGAGCCAGCCAGCAAACCGCAGGGAAGGAGACCTGCTTGCTCGGGGTTCCGGGACCGAGAGAGCAAACCGGGAAAGGAAACCAGCTTCGCCGCGGTTTGCTCTCTCGGTCCCGGAGCCAGCCAGCAAACCGCAGGGAAGGAGACCTGCTTGCTCGGGGTTCCGGGACCGAGAGAGCAAACCGCGGCGAAGCTGGTTTCCTTTCCCGGTTTGCTCTCTCGGTCCCGGAACCCCGAGCAAGCAGGTCTCCTTCCCTGCGGTTTGCTGGCTGGCTCCGGGACCGAGAGAGCAAACCGCGGCGTTCCCGGTTTGCTCTCTCGGTCCCGGAACCCCGAGCAAGCAGGTCTCCTTCCCTGCGGTTTGCTGGCTGGCTCCGGGAACGCGAGAGCAAACCGCGGAAAGGAAACCAGCTTGATTACCAGAGGCTTCCTCCTTCCACGGAGGTCAAGAAAAGCGCTGGTAACTGTCTACATTGGATTACCAGCGCTGGATCACCAGCGCTGGATCCTCTACACCCGAGACAAAACGGGAGTACGGCCAGCGCTGCAAACAGGGAGTTGCAGCGCTGGTGGTGCCCTGCAGATGTGTACACCTTCAAAGTTGCAGCGCTGTAACTCCCTCACCAGCGCTGCAACTTTCTGATGTAGACAAGCCCTGATTGATGGCAGCCATTTACACCTTACAGCACAACCACCCCCCACTTCTACCCATGTCCCAGGGGAGTTTAAAATGTTGACAGCATGAATGACTACCTGCCAGACAGAAAAGAAATAAAGGGGGAGGGGGGAAAAGAGACATACAGAGCCTCTGGTATGGGGGGAAAGGGATATGGAGGAGGGGGAAGAATGAGGGGCACAAGGACCCTCTAGCATGGGGGCAGGGGGACACACATAGAGCCCCTGCCATGGGGAAGGAGAAAGAGGGACAGAAGGGTGTGTGTGTGTGGGAAATATGGGTAAAACAGATTCCCTGGCATGAAGCAGAATGAAAATGGGTGGGTGCGGGAGAAGACTGGAGGACAATGGTATGGGGGGGGAGGTCATGGGGGACACACACAGTCCCTGGCATGGGGGAGAGATGGGTACACAAAACCCTTGGGCGTTGGGGGGAAGTGAGGGATCCTGGTATGGGGAAGGTGACACAGAGCCCCTGGAACAAGGGACGGGGGAGGCTGCAGGGAGTCCCTGAAATACAGGGGAATGGATGGAGCTTGTACAGTGATTGGAGGGGGCAGCAAATGGAGGAATGCAAGATGCTCCTGGTGAAGGCAATGAGCTAAGCCTACAGATGCAATGAACTGTAAGACTCTCTTCTAACCTGCAGTAAAAAGTTAGGCCCAGCTCCACAAAAATATTTAGGCTCTCAAACTGCACTGAAATCAAAGAAAGCTAGGAGCTTAAATACCTTTGGAGATCTGGCCTTAGTAACCAAACGAACCTGCACTATTCAAACGGGCACTAAAAGGAATGTTCATGAATCAGTGTGATCCTGGATTTCTCAAGGGTGAGTCTTCTTGGTATTCAAATTCATCTCCTGTCAATTCAGTTCCTGCGAAGGCAGGGAATGATTAGATAACTGAAAGCAGATAGCCAGCTTTGTATCAGCAGAGACAGGGCTGATGAATTTATTAATGCATCAGAATTCTCTTATTTACATCAACTGCTCCATCTGCTCTTCCTTATATGTGTAGTAATTTTTAGGAAATCACTATGTCTATCTGTCAAGATACTGACGGTTCAGACAAAAACTAAGCATAGATTTTCCCACCAAAGCCTGAAAGCAGAGAGTAATTTCATACCAGGTTACTCTGTACATCTAGCAAGGTGTATATCCACATACTGAAACGGAGCAAGCAGGCACGGCAGAAAAGAAGGTTAAAGATAAACTGGAAGGGCGAGTTTAACTTATTCCCTGATCTCTCACAGTATAATACAAAGAAACAAAAATGTTTTCAGACTGACCCAAAACCAACTCCTACTAGCCCCAATGACACAAGAACGGAACTGTCAGCTATTAAGGAGGCCAGGTTTAATTTATCAAATTAAAGCTGCAATTTCAAAATAAAAGTTTAATAAGTTGGTACCTTGTGTAGAGTTTGTTTTATTAGAGAACAAAATCAACCTCACTGAGTTTAGTGTAGCTCGAAGTGGAAGCCTTGCTAAGTATGACTAATGTGACCATCTGTGTTTCCATTAAACATATCATAATTGTTTAATTGTTGATTCTCTCCTTTTCCAGAATTTTAAATATGTGATCTGAGCATTTATTTTTAGCACCACTTGGCTGAAATTTGTATCTAGCACTTCAAAATGTCCACAGTAAAACTACAGTACAATTCCCTGAAGTGCTGTTGCAAGAACTCCAAACACATCATATATCATCCACCAAAATACAGACACAGAAACAACATCTGAGAATGGCTGGGCGTAATAAAAATGTGTGCATATGAAAATTTAGTGTTTGATGTACCCCAGATAAAGAGACACTGGCCTGGTCAATAGGGCAAAGTTACTTTGTTCTCAAGGGAGTAACGATGCTTACATAAGATGGGAGTCTGGGGAATGGGCTAAACACTCTTTCCACTCTAGCCCAGACCCTGCCTTCCTCGCACACCCCAAACTTACCTGGAAGTATTATATATCGGATTAGGGCATCAGAGAAGATTGCAGGATCAGGCCTCAAAAGGCATTAACATTTGGTAGCTGACCTGTGCAAAATGAACTTGGTGGTGCCAGTCCATTTCCCACCAAACAGGCACTAACACAACAGCCCCCCATGTTAGCCATCTAGGCCCAGATTTTCTCCGTAGCAGAGATGGCACCTGCAGAGAAGGGTTGGGGACAGTGTAAGGAAGACTGTAGAGCTGGTGAGCTGCCTACTCTAGCACAGATTTCACATATTCTCTGTTCTGTAAAGGGCCTGCCCAATGCAGCTAAAGTATGTCTAGTTACAGGACTGGAGCGACGCTGGGCCCATGATACTTTATTCAACTGTATCACAATGGGGATGGGGAGGGCTCCTACTAACTAAACAAACAGGAAGTAAGGGAGGAATGGGGCATGGCTCCATCCCATAATATGTTCGGTAACCCCATTAACCTTATCATGACCACTTTACTACACACTGGCAGGACCAGCGCTAAGGTTTTGAGCGCCCTAGGTGGACGGCAATTTCGCCGCCCCGCATGCTGGTCCCGTGGCTCCGGTGGAGCTGCCGCAGTGGTGTCTGTGGGAGGTCCATCAGAGCCGCGCAAGCAGCCGGCCATCCACAGGCACCACTGCGGCAGCTCCAGGGGAGCCGCCTGCTGCCCCCTCCGGACACCCTGGACTGCCGGCTGCTGCAGCGGCGCCCTGACCCAGGGTCAGAGCGCCTCCGCGGCAGCCGGCCGCCCAGGGTTTCCCTAGGCCAGGGGAGCCCCGCCCTTGGGCTGCTGGCTGCCGGGGCAGCGCCCTGACCCCGGGGACCCCCTGGGCGGCCGGCTGCCGCGGCGGCGCCCTGACCCCGGGGATCCCCTGGGCGGCCGGCTGCCGCCGGCAGCTCAGACTCTCTCTCTGTCCCAGCAGCAGCGGCTGCTCAACCATTTAAAAAAAAATTGAGGGGTGCTTTTTGGCACCCTCAAATCTCGGGGCCCTAGGTAACCGCCTAGTCTGCCTAAATGGTTGCACTGGCCCTGCACACTGAGTAATACAAGTCCTGAGGGCACACATGGCCATTATGATGCTGAGCAACATTAGGGGTTCAATCATTAAAACAGTAAGATCCAGGCTTTCCCTCTGCAGGGCTGTGAAATGGCACCTTCCCCCTTTTGTCTGAAAAGCACTTTTAAACACATTTACAAAACTCCACCTCTTGCAGGATCCTAGCACATCCCATTCCCAAAAACCTGCCTGCTCATTGGCAGAGTGCAGGGGTGTGACTCTGACCGCAAACAAACTAGCCAGTCATCAGGTATCCATCTGGGGCCTGGTCTACACAGGAGAATTCTTCTGTTGACCTAGCTACCTTGCAGAGAGGTTCATTTCCAACATTGACAGAAAAACCTCTTCCGAAGCATTTACACCACAGCAGCGTAGCTGCAGTTCCACAACTGTGCTGTTGTACTGCAGACATACCTGAGAAGCTGGGAGTTTTGCTAGACTAGCCCTTATATATACACACGAATCAGGATCATTATTTTAATGTTGTTATTTTATATTAGTTCCAATTGCAGGTCTGTTCATTTTGACAGTGTTCCTTTAACTGCTTGTGTGTGTCAATTCAAGGAATAAAATCAATTAGCTACTTAAAATGCAAGATACTCAGAACAAAATAGAAGTGATGTAAACAAGGCAGTTTGCCTTAAGTATTATACAACACGTGAATCATAGAATATCAGGGTTGGAAGGGACCTCAGGAGGTCATCCAGTCCAACTCCTCCTTAGTTCTACAGCATTATAGCAAACACATTCTGGAAGCTGCGCAGCAAAATGCAGTACAAAATCAGTTGTATCACAGTACGAGATGTGACTCAAGAAAATCAGATGTTTCAGCCGTTTTTCGCACCTAGGGTCCTAAAGCTAAACATGGCCCAATCTGTGTGCCACACTGGTTTTACAACAGAGTAACTCCATGGACTTAAATGGTTATTCCTGATTTACACTGCTGTAGCTGAGAAGAAAACAACCTGTACTGTCTCTGTGATTTATCAGAGGGTTAGCTGTGTTAGTCTGGATCTGTAAAAAGTGAGAGTCCTGTGGCACCTTATTGGAGCATAAGCATATTCACCCACGAAAGCTCATGCACCAATACGTCTGTTAGTCTATAAGGTGCCACAGGACTCTTTGTTGCTCTGTGATTTATGTGAAGGACTAGGTAAAACCAATCTCAGTTTCTAAGGATACCAGCAATTTGGGCTTGAATAGATTATGGAAAAAATTAGATGCTGATTTCTCAGAGCAGTTCCAAGTTTGGAATCTAATACACTTGCCTGTTGTATAGCACTGTTCTCTCTCTGGTGTTTAAATCTGGAAAACATGGCCCTGATTAACAAATGGGCAGCACACCAATTATGGGGAATAACTACTTGGCATGAAGGGTTACATGACTGCCATTCATTAAAACTCCTCTTTTGCCTCTGAGCAATTAGCTATTTCCCCATGCTGCATCTGAAGGTTGTGCAACCCACAAAAGGTTAAAAACCATGTCAACTGCCACAGCTCTAGGATAAACATTTTCTGAAAGGAACAGACTCCTCAGCATTGACTCAACTGTTCTTTCCAACTGTCCAGTAGAATAAGATGCAATTTTGTGCAACTCTAGGTTCCAGCGCTCTTCTTAGAGCACGTTTTGCTTCTTTCCATTTTTCTTGGTTCTGTAAAAGGAAGTTTAATATTCCTTTGGGGCGGGGTGCAAGTGATTTAATGATGGATTCTGTGTAGACTGAAGGAGCAAATCCTGCTCCTGTTGAAGTCAATGGCAAAAACAGCTGAGCAAGCACCTAGATAGCAAATGGTCAGGTAAAATAATCAATGTTTCTTTGGAATCCAAAGACAATACTTGAGTATACTCTATATTAAGCTAATCCTCTAGGGTACGTCTGCAGTGGAGCTGGAAGGTGTAATTTTCAGCTTGAGTAGTCATACTTGCTCTAGAACAGGGGCAGGCAAACTTTTTGGCCTGAGGGCCGCATCAGGTTTTGGAAATTGTATGGAGGGTCGGTTAGGGGAGGCTCTGACTCCCCAAACAGCCAGGCATGGCCCAGCCCCCACCCCTGCTTCTCACTCAACACCCCCTCCCCCCAAGGACTCCTGCCTCATCCAGCCCCCCCCCATTCCCTGATGGCCACCCCAGGACCCCTGCCCCATCCACCACCCCCTGCTCCCTGTCCCCCAGCTGCCCCCCGTCACCCCATCCAATTCCTCCTCTCATTCCTGACTCCCCCGCCCCGGGATCCCTGCCCCATCCAACCACCCCTTCTCCCTGACTGCCTCCAGAACCCCTGTCCCTGACGGCCCCCCACTGCCCCATCCAACCCGCCCCTTCCTAACTGCCCCCAGGACCCCTGCACCCATTCAACGCCCCATTCCTTGCCCTCTGACAGCCCCAACCCCTATCCACACCCCTGCCCACCACCCTGAACTCCCCTGCCTGCTATCCAACCCCATCTCTTCCCTGCCCCCTTACTGTGCTGCCTGGTGCACTGGTGGCGCTACAGCCATGCCGCCCAGAGCCCCAGGACAGGCAGCCATGCTGCGCAGCTGGAGCCAGCCATGCCACCGCGCAGCACCGAGCACCGGGTCAGGCTGCAGCTGTGCTGCCCGGCTGCCCAGAGCATTGCACTGGCAGTGCGGGGAGGCTGCGGGTGAGGGGGAACAGCGGAGGAGGGGCTGGGGGGGCGAGCCTCCCGGGCAAGGAGCTCAGGGGCTGGGCAGGATGGGGCCCGCGGGCCGTAGTTTGCCCACCTCTGCTCTAGAACTAATCAAGCTAGTGCACTAAATATAGAAGCAGAGCCGGAGCAGCAGGAAGGGCAGGGGTAAGCAACCTATGGCACGCGAGCTGATTTTCAGTGGCACTCACACTGCCCGGGTCCTGGCCACTGGTCCAGGGGGCTCTGCATTTTAATTTAATTGTAAATGAAGCTTCTTAAAACATTTTAAAAACTTTATTTACTTTACATACAATAGTTTAGTTCTATATTATAGACATAGAAATAGACCTTCTAAAAACATTAAAATGTATTACTGGCACACAAAACCTTAAATTAGAGTGAATAAATGAAGACTCAGCACAGCACTGCTGAAAGGCTGCCGACCCCTGGGCTAGCCACTACCACTAGTACATACCAAGCAGCTTGGAAGGGATTGTACTTGGGACAGCTAGTCCCTCCTGCTGTGCCGCTACACTTCTATTTTCAGTGTGTGAGCTCCGCTAGAACTAGCACAGGTACGCCTATCTGAGCTGGAAATTACTCCTCCAGCTCCAGTACTGATGCTCCCTTAATCAGGTCACTTCAAACTTTCATTTCTGATCAGTTGCTCAGGGGGACAGTCAGACTTGCTCCGCACACACAAATGGATCTCAGGAGGAATTCTATATGAGGAGCAAGAACATATGCTTCTTAAAAGGCTTCATTCTGTGCCCATGACCACCGGATGCAGGATTGGGCTCTAAAAGCCTAAATTCCAACTGTTCCAGTTCAGGAGAGACTGTCCATATTTTGCTTTATTTTAGAAAAATAGCACTTTCCACAAAACATCTCCGCAAAAGCTCTCCACTTCCACTACCTTTCAATGGTGTTAAAAAGTATGGGGCAAACTCTGCTCTTAGTTATATCAGTGCAACTCCATTGGTGTCACTAGTATCAAATGCAAGCAGAACTAGGCCTATTGCTCCTATTGTCCCCTCAAAGGCCCCTATTTCAAACGCTGAGAAAGCTGCAAGGTACATTTCAGGTTGTATAAAAACAAACACTACATTTCATAACACCTTTGAGATACTAAACCATAGAGCCAAATGTTCAGAATGCAAATGGTTATGCCCAAAATTCCATCCATTTTCACATGCATCTGCAGGTGCAAAACACTCAGATATGCTTGGGAATGCTATCTGTGTGATGACTTGGAGTGCATGTGCAAATGTAGTGTAGAGGTGTGTACCTAATTTTGGTACATGCATGCAGGTCTCAAATGATCAAAGATTTAGTTCAGAACATTCACAGTGTTATCACTGTTGTAATTCACAAACAATTCCATGGATCACTTGGGATTAACAGCAGCTCTGCTGACATAATGGGAACCCATGTTCAAGATGACCTTGTTACGGATGCTGCTTGTGGCAATGGAGGCCAGAATCCTTGTGGTAATGGAGAAGAAAGCCAGCTGCAGCACCTATTACCATCAAACCCCATTTTAGTCCCACTCCATGCTCTATTGATTATGTCAGAGTTGTCAATGCACTAACTATGAATAGGGATGGGTCTGTAACAGACGGGAAGATGCAGACAATGACCACAAAATGTAGGGCAGGGTAGGGGAACTTTGTCTGGACTGGCAGGAAAAAAGGGTGGAGGCTCCTTTAAGGTTCCCCTCACCCTGTGAATTGGGAAGAAGATGACTGGGAAGGGGTTTGGGGGGGGAAGGATGGTGGGGCAGGGGTTGGTTAGTCTGCTGTGGGCATTGTGCTCCTTGCCTCATTTGGGACTGGGAAGGGATTTTTCCCTCACCATCAGAATGGCCGGGGCAGGGAGGGGTTTTTCACTTTCCCTGCAGCAGCTGCATGACCTGGTGGTGTATATCAGGAGTTCCGGTTCAAGATGTCACAACGCAGCAGGTGGTAGATGTCCAATGCAGGCACTCAATCGATAAGGGGTCCAGTTCCCAAATAAACTGGACTGGAAGTAGGCTCAGGGAAAAGCACCCCCTAAAGAGGCTGGGGGATGGAGTCAGGTCTCCTAATGTCTAGTGCAGCAGGGAGAGAATTCCCTGCTTGCAGCTCCTTACCCCTCAATATGGAGGGCAAGCAGCGGGGTTCCAGCAATGGGCTGGGACCATCTGTAGAGGTTGGGAGGCTGATGACTCTCTCTCCCCAGGTGGAAATGATTAAGGAAGGAACTATGAGCTGCACTGTATGGATTACTCCCTGTTAGTTCCCAGAGGAGTTAAATAATAAAGTTGTGGCCTAATTAAGCCACATCTCTTGAATTATGTCTCTCTTTCCACGTGTCCAGGCAATGAAAGGATGGGTGTTTCCTGTGCTTGAGAGGCACCATGGGGTATCCATGGATCACCAGAAGCAGGACCCCCCCATGAATCAGTGTGACTGTTAAACTGACCACACCTGAAGGGCTCAAACTGTATTTGAGGACAGCTTTTCTCTTTATTTTAACTGATTTCTACTTTCTTTTTTAGTAACCATATAAAGAGAGAGAAAACAGCTTGTTTTCACTTTACAGAATTTCTGCGATGCCTGCAGTGAAAATGTTTGCCAATTAAGCAAGTGTGTAGGGCTACAAAAATGTCTGAGAAAATTCCCAGTAGCTAAACTTTCCACAAAAATGATAACATTTGTAAACTTTTGAACTGAAAATCTGACCTCTATGACCAAGCAATAAATATAGCTAGATATTACCTTGTGCACTACCTGTCTATTTGGCAGGTTAATCATAACAGCAATATTAATACACTTTGCATTTCTACAGTGCCTTCTGAGGAGCTGAAAGCATTTACCGACATGAGTGAATTAATCCCCACAACACCCTAGTGACATAAGTAAGTAAGGTTGCCCTAATTCAAATATTGCTGACAGAGATGAAAGTCTTAGGAACATTATATGCACACTCAATCTTGTTTACACTAGGAAATGGATCTGGTTTATCACTCCCATCAAATCCCAGTCCCACTTTTTGAAATGGTATTGAAAATGGTTTTGCCCAATCTATACTTAGCACTTTCCCCATTTTCAAAATGAATCCACACGGAGTCATTGTGGAAAACCATTTTCAGCAATAGTTTAATTTCTTTAGAGATAGGGCTCTGAATAGTCTATTCATGTTTGATAATATTGTTCTAACTCTGCTCCCAGACCAAAACACCCTGGTCACAATGATCAAGGAAACTGTACCGGTCTATGTGTTCATAACCAATTTGGGTTTGCTCCCACTTTGGACAGGGACAAGCCAGATAATCTGATTAGCTGCATCCATATTTAATTACAGACAATAGGAATGTTTCATATAATCAGAGATATTTATCAATTGAGACTGTTTAGGAATAAAGATAAATACAGTAGTTTGTGGTTGATCACTAAATGAAACCACATTGATGGCTGGTATTTTTCCCTTATGTGTCATAAGGTCTTTTCTAAAAGTTTGCTGGCATGCATCAGTGGTGACATTACTGATATAATAAAACCATTCTAAAGAAACCTGGGATTAGGTTTTAGCAGAGTGAAATTTTCCAGTAGGAAGAGAATGCCGTGCTTTGCTGCACTGCAAACCAGTATAGCACTGAATGTCCTTTTATGCTGTTGTCTTAGATTTCAGATGATCAGCAAGGCACTACTGAGCTATGCTGATCAAAAATTAAAACAAAGCATGACAGGGTTAAATCAACTGTAGTGAAAAATGTAGCATGCACTGCAGAAGAAACATCTGTTGAAGTCTAGAAACAAGGACACCAAAAAGGTGGTGGGTTTGGTTTTGTTTTTAAAAGAGTTGGCATTCAGCTTAAACTTGCACCTCTCCCTGGAAATACTGTGCCTACTCTTGGTATAAGATGCCTAACTATTAATGTGTGCACCCAAACTCCTTATCAGTTCAAAAGTGGGGGGCACAACACTGTACCTGCAAAACAGGATAGGTAAAATTCTGGCCTTGTGACTTCACTGCAGGACAAGCAGGAGGAAAAACTTTCCAGAGGGGAAGGAAAAAAAAAAAAGATTGAAGTAGGTGAATACAGCACGCAAGCCAAGGCCAAAAATGAGGAAGAGAGATGCTACTGTGAAAATACATCTGTGGGTCTTTGGGGGACCAGGCTCCTATATACATTAGTAGGAAAAATGAGGATATAATCCAGTTAACAATATGGTTGTTTCAAACTTTTCTCTCTTCATGAATTTTCCATAAAAGATCAGTTTCCTCACATGCTATTAGATTAAATATTTTTTTTAAAACACTTTCCTCTCAGATAAATTCTAATTTGGAGCTGTGTTGCTCAGCTGCAATTGGCCTGGTAAAGTCACATGGCATTCTTTCTGCTTCACCAACTGGATGAGCGTGTAATTGCTTCTGGCCCAAATGCTGAAATTTGCTTCCCACAACATCTGGATTGCACAAAGGTTTGATGAAAGGGGCACAGGGCAAGTTCATTTCAAAATTCAACCAAATGCTCCTGGACATTCGTTTGCATCATTCAGCCACTTGTAATTATTAGCAAATCTTTAAGTCTGTCAGCATTTGGAGTTTGATCCCACTCCCACAGAAGTCAATCGGAGTTCCACTACCGACTTCAAAAGCAGCAGCTCACGGCCTCAGGATATTTCCAAGGGATGCCACACCACACAGGTTTTAGGTACCTATTTCCTGTTAGAACTTGAACATTTCAGGCAGTTAAATGCAGTGCTCTGACATGAATGGCAAATGCCTTCTGAAACTACTAACAACGCTTAGAGTCGCCAACCATTTCACTGAATTCCTTTATGCTGTTTCAGTTTTGCTCTGTATAATTTATTACCAATTCTAGTCAAACATATTTTTAATCCAGAGTTTGGCATAAGTCAAATACTGTATTATATCATTTTAAATGACATTCGTTCTCTCCAGCCACAAATTAAGAAACAGTATTGGATCCAAACTAATTCAGAAGGCAGAACTGTTGCATCATTATACACTATAAAATAAAACACATGGGCTTTGAAAGAACCTAACTGTAATTTACTGAAAGATCTACTCCAATACAGCCACTCCACATTTTCCTGCTGAGACATGGAATGTCAGGATATGAGATAAAAGAATCCCAATAACTTACTCCACAGGGAAAGAATCGGCAGCCTCACAATATCGGATTCATACTAATCCAGCCTGCTTTCTCATCCTATGTAAAAAGGTCATAATCTCAACCCAGCACAAACAGGACACTGTATGTTTCCCAGGAAATGAACACAATCACCTTAAACACAGCAAGGTTATGAGGAAATAGAGCACTATGGTTAACTTCTTGCAGGGGATGGGATGGTGGATGAAAAATATAATGCAATAATTCTGTTGCAGTGTCGAACAGATGCTGTCAAGTACAGACCTTTATACCTTTTGGGATGTAAAACTGTTACTAGGCCAAGTTCTGAATTCACTATTTACTCAGGCAAAACTCCAGCTGAAGTACAGGGGAGTTTTACCCAGGTACATTTCAGATTTTGGCTCACTGCCATTACAGTTTGATTTTTGTTCGCAAAATCCTTCTAGAAACTTGAAAATAAAAATGTCTTCTCCTGCCAAAATTGTTGTTTTATTATTTGGCAAACCCTGGTGCGTTTTTTTAATAGCCGTTGAAATCAATATGGTTGTTCGTTTTTTTCCTTGTTCTTAACTATAGATATCAATTATATTAGCACAGCACTGAATATAAGGTTTGTCAGTTTGCTGCTGCTGCAGAACCTGCATGGGGGAAAAACATATTTTTTTTTTTAAACCAGAGTCACACATAAAAAACTGGCTATTGTTTCTGAAAATAGAAATGTACAATCTGGAAAAGATTGCCTTCCAAACTATATCAACTTTATTCACACATTAAATATAGCCAGTTAGACAGTGGCTCTTTCATGCAGAGCTACGTTCCACTCTTAGAACGTACTTCATAAAATGATTTACTACTAATGTGTGTGAATTGTGAATGTGTGGTAGGTGATTTACCACCACACTGGTTATATGCACCTAGATATCTCTGAGGAGGCTCACACACAAAGACTATATCAATAGCTGCCAACAGGAGTTAAACTCAGATGGAAAAAAAATCCTCACTTTGAATCTTTCTTAAACTGTTAAAATGTTTCTTAAGATGTTTCCTTGACCACCTGAGAAGGTGAATCCTGCTGTTTGTTTTTTTTTTTAAACAGAGAATGCTAGAGAAGGGTCTGAAGTTACATTCAGGTATTTGACTACCACCCCCGCTCCACCCCCAATCAGCTAGGAGCAGAATATAAATCTTGTTTCAAACTAACGACTATGTCGTCCTAGAGATTAACAGATCTAAAACTACTCAGTGTTTTATACACAAGAACTTGTCACTTAGGAATTAACAACAACATAGGAAGCTTAATACACCCCAAAACAAAGCAACCTGAAGCATGGACTGATCTTTAGTCTTTATAAGCTCACTTCTCTCTAAAGATACTAATTGTCAATGATAAGCAGAAAAGACCTCTCTCTCTCTCTCTCCACACACACACACACTCTTCAAGTATAAATCTTTAATTCAGATCTACAGGACTGAATGGCTCATTCCTCCACCCCTTTGACACATGGCCTGCATCATCATGTGGCTTAGAAAATCAGCTACAGCATTCGAACAGACGTGTGCTGGTAGAATTTCCAAACCATATGGTGATAGTAGAGGGTGTTTGTAAATTCTAAGAATTAAACCGAGACTTACTATGGTGTGGTAGCTCACATGCCCATAAAATGCTAGTCACAGTCAACTGAATCTAAATCCCAGGATCAGAAGCCCTAAGTCAATGTGTGACTATGACTTAGAAGTGGCCAGTACCCTCTGTATCCACATTATACCCATTCAAAATATAAATCACGCAATCGATAAGTTACAGAACTGTGTTCAGACTTCCCTGGGGGAGCAAGGAGGCAGAACCCCAACCAGGATTCTGACTCTGATATGGTTTTAGCCAATTACTGCTCAGCAAATAGGATCTGGCCTGCTTCATGCCATGGGGCATGGATGCACTAAATCAATTATGAAATAGTTAAGCTTTACTACTACTGTACACAGAGCTTTAAAAAACACTTTGTATGCTTTTCTAGGGTGCTCATCGCTGTAGCATCTGAGCACTTCACAAACACTAATCAATTTAGTCTCACAATGCCCCTGTGATGTAGGGAATTATTATCTCCATTTTACAGATGGGAAACTGAGACACGAGGCGATTGAATGATTTGGCCAAGGTCACACAGACAGCCTACGGTAGAGCCAGGAAACTGAGAACCCAGATCTCCCACATCCTGTTCCAGGGCCTTAATCACAAGGCACCTTACTGGCATTAACTAGCTACCCAATAATTTCCTTGAAGAAAGATCTACTCAATAGTTACTAGCCTGAGAAGTAAGCTTACTAGGACAGAGGAAAAAATACTTGCCTTGTGATACTCCCCCACCCCAAAAAAAGCCACGCTCCCTGCAATTTAAAGGAATGACAGTTGTCATTGTTTATAGTATACACTGTCAATTGTAAAGTATGGTCACTTGACTAATATATTTTTAAATGCAAGTTACCATCTTTCTCTTGATTTCCTCAGCACTTCTATTCCTTCCTAGCTTCACTCTACTTTTTATCCCATTTCTTTCCTGCAGTCTCCATTCTCTCCCCCTTCATCTTTTTATCCCTTACTCTCTTCCTTGAGCTGTGCTCTGCCTCCTCCCCTGTGTGTACTCTTTCTATATACTTACCCTACTTCTCTCTTCTAATTTAGCCCATCAGTCATCCCCTCTCTCCCACCCATCTAGATCCATGTACCTCATCTCACACACCGTCACCCCATCCATTCTCTTGTCCACACCCTCAGACACAGGCCCAAATTGAAGTGAGCCACCTCCCCCAATCTAGGAGTCTCACCCTAGGTGCAAAGTCAAATCTCCTCTAACCCCCACTGGCTATGAAGGGGGGCGGGAATGGGATTGCTACCAGGGGGCTCCACAAGCCCTACTTTGGGTTCCATCTTCTGTTGTCTCTAGGTAGAAAAAGTGTCTGATAAATGTGAGCATCCTTCTGGAAGAGAGAAGCAGCATTCACCCTCTCATGGCTATTGCAGTGGTCGTGGTGGGCCTCTGATAATCAACCACTGCTGCAGCTCCCCCGCATCCACCATCTGCTTTTTTGGGGGCCTCTCCTGTGAGCAGATCCAGTGTCTGACTCTACTGTTGAGAGCTTTCCAAGCTGTGGCAATGTGAAATTGATACAATTTTGCTCAGTTTCATGGGTACCCAGAGGATTTCCAATAGCAGCAGTGAGACACCCTCTGTCTGCTGTAGTTTAGAAAAGTTGAGAGCAACCCAGAGGCATTAGAGCTACCACAAACTTAAATAAAGTATAGAGCTATGCCATGCTTTATGTTTGGAAGGTTACTGTTGTAACCATAATGTCTAGACACTTTTTAAAGGAATGCTTAGATTACGTAGACATTGATGGCACTCACCCGGTAGCTTTCTAGTCAAAGGACAGTGAATTTTTCATGCCCTGGATTAAAAAAAGATTAATTAAAGAATAATCCTCCGAATAAATTCTCCTTAAAAAGACAGCTAAAGTGTATCAATTATTATCTTTCTGTGTTGGTGGGAATAAGAGAAACATTATAGTTTATGAATAAAGCTTCCTAAGGGTATGGCTACACTTGCAACTTCAAAGTGCTGCTGCGGGAGTGCTCCAGCGGCAGTGCTTTGAAGTGTGAGTGTGGTCACGGCGGCGCTGGGAGACAGCTCTCCCAGAGCTGCAGGTACTCCACCTTGCCGTGGGGATTAGCTTACAGCGCTGGGAGCCGCGCTCCCAGCGCTGGGGCACTGTTTACACTGGCGCTTTACAGCGCTGTAACTTGCTGTGCTCAGGGGGGTGTTTTTTCACACCCCTGAACGAGAAAGTTGCAGTGCTGAAAAGCACCAGTTTAGCCAAGGCTTAAGAACTTAGGATCTGTAGAGTAATATTTTAGCAGAAGTGTTCTGGGCACTCAGATTTACAAATTGGGCTGGTAAGTGACAAACAACATCTGGGGCCTGAATACCACTATTAGTCTCAAACTAGCTTCCACTTGTGCTTTCTTCATATTAACACGTGCATGCAGGTGTCTGCACAAAACTGATCACAAACAAGTGAAGTCTGAGGCCCCCAAATCAGTCGTTTAATGTCTCAGTACATATACAAATACTAAAATAAGGTTTGAAATGCGTCAGAAGATACAAAGTAACAAATACCTTAGTGGTCTTGGTACGTTTTCAGAGCTTCATACATTGCCCATGGCTTTGTTCAACATTGCATCACAATTCCAAAATTACATTACACACTGACTGAGGGACCCTATTTAAGCCATCATTTGAAGGAGACTGCGCTGTCAAGGGAATGGACTCTCTGCCGGAACATGTACATGTTACGTGCTACATATTCCAGGATTATATACAAGCTGTTTTAGGTATATGGATTTCTATTACAAGAACAATAAAAACAAATAAGTGTCTTAGGGCTTGTCTGCCTTGCAATATTACATTGAACTAGCTTGTTTGCTGTAATTGCATTGATTAGATATGTGAGCTGAAACACATCCATGCGACTTCATTATGCTGGATTACGGTGCTTTCCTTGTTAATCATTGTGTCCGCACAGCTCCGCATATGTTCAAATTAACCACACAGCATTCTGGGTAGCTATCCAATGTGGCAATGTTCCATCACTCAGCCATGCTCTGGGATTTTTCTCATGAGGTCTACCAGAGCCTACAAGAATTGTGGGACTTGCAGGTCAAACTAATAAACTCCCGTGATTCCTCTCCCAGCACCCCATAATTCATCCAAATTTTGCCACTGCCACTTTCCAGCTGCTGTCAGACAGCCTAGATGACACACAGCTGAGCACTGCAATCATGAGAGTTATTGAAAAAAGCAAGCATTCTGTTGGCAGTCACGCAGCCACATGGGTGGCTCAGCGGCTTCGGACAGCTTGACATGTAATACAGCTAGAGGTAGAGGAGAAGCAGGAGGGTGAAATCAAGCAGTTACGTCTGCAGAACATTAATCTGGAGCAGCTTCACTGAGTGGAGCCATGTTCCTGGACTTAGCCAACTAGAAGAGACTGGTGGAATGGGAGAGTGATGCAGAACTGGGATGACCAGCAGTGGCAGGAGAACTTCACAATGCAGAAAGCTACTTTCCTATTGATCTGTGCAGTGCTCACCCAAGAGCTGGAGAGGCAGAACACCAATGTGAGAGTTCTCTTCAGCATGTTCTAGCACCATCTCACAGCTCTCACCCCCAAAGTGCTACTGGTCAGCACCTGATCAAGTTGGTATTGGTAGATCAAGTGTTAGGGCTGCTGTCATGAAGATTTGCAATGCCCTGTGGAAGGTGCCGGTGGGCTGGGTCATAAAGCTTAGCAATAAATAGGAGGTTATTGGTGGCTTAGCATGGATGAGGCCTGCAAACTGTATAGGGGCTACTGATGGGACACATACCTATTCTTTACCCCAACACCAGGCCAAACATAACAGGAAGGGGTATTTCTCCATGGTGCTGCAATGCCTGATTGAACCTTCCACAATGGTCAACAGTATTAATGTGAGTTCTAGAAAGGTCCATGATGCCAGTTTCTTTAAAGAATCAGGCCCATTTGCTGGAATGAGCTAGGGAATTTATGCTCCCCTGACCACTATGGACATTAATGGAGTTATGATTCTTCCCATCCCTTCGGGAGACCCAGCTTATCCCTGCGTCCCTGGCTGATGAAGCCTTTTACTGGACACTTGACAAGAGAAAGGAACAGTTTAACTGAGCAGCTGCTGAATGACAGTGGAGCATGAGCTTGAAAGACTGCAAGGCTGGATGACGTGACATGACATGACACTTCTCGCTATGTGCCTTGTGGGATAAGGGCTTGCTATCTCTTGCACCTCACCTGTGAGAGCCAGGAGCGGGAGTCTGGGTGGGCACAGGACATGGAACAGCTTTCTGATCCTTACAGACAGCCAGAGAAGGTGCCTCTGACAAATGCCCCAATTGGCCAGGGAAACAGGGTCAGGGATGCATTATGCTCTTACTTTGAGGCTCGAGAGTAGTTGTGAATAATGAACATGCTGTAACCAAAGAAATTACTGAAATGTGCGTGTGTATCAATTTTATTAGGAATTGATCCTATGGGGGGGATGTTCTATGAAAGATGGGGGGGGGAAGCGGTTCCTAATGAAATTTTTCAGCTGAGTGGCACCAAAAAAAAAAGTGAGAGTTTTCCAGTAGCACAGATAATAAATAACACCGCTTGAATTAAAAGAAAAGAAAAAGAAAGCCGACTGTCGTACGGACTTCAGACCAAGAGAACTGTGGCCTGCCCAAAATGGAGAAGGCTCACAAAGTCCTGCAGGTAAGACACAGTCAACTTTTCTTCTCCCTGGGGTTGGATTGCTGGGGGAAGGGCCTGAAATGTGGCTGATTGAAAGGGAGGTTACAATACATGATGTGTTCTCCATAGTGTGCAGGCCATTGCCAAGATGGGTGCTGTGCTTGACCTTTGTAACAAAAGGTGCTCCCACACTGAGATTTGCCTCCGAACTGTGTCCCCGTCAAGACCCATACCCTCCATTCCAACTGCTCCTGGAAACTGTCCCTCCCTGGCCCCATGTCAGGATGTTGTTAGTACCTTGAAAGTTTCCTCTCTTGTCTTTTTCCTTCCTTCCAAGGTCTGTCAGCTTCTCAGCAGGGCCGTGGCAATCAGGGAAACCAGAAAAAGCACAAGGACTTTTTGTCCCAATCCTAGTCTCCATGCCAACGATCACAAAATGTTGCTTTCCCCACAATTTTGGAATGCCATTCCCCACTCTGCCGGGGGGTGGGGGTGGGAGGAGGGAATTCACTTCAAGGTGTTTACACATTTTCCAGATTATTTTCCCTCTGTAAGGGACCTCTGTAAAAATACGCTGGGTGGCTGTGGTGGGTTTAGGTGGGCGGAGGGCAGCAGAAGGCAGGTTAGTAATTGCATATGCACCCCTGCAGGCCAACCGTAAGCTGGAGGATGTTCCCTGAGGCAAATCCTCAGGAGACATAGAAGGGTCTTGTTAAAAAAGACAATGGGCAAACCAGGAAGATATGCAGCCTGGCTATTAGGTGTCCCTCCATCTGGAGCAGGCGTGGAAGGGAAACGGTAGCTACGGTCAGTCCCGGGCGAGCTGCACTGCTTTGTAACACATGTGCCAAAATACAAGCTGTGCCTTAAGTTATCTTTTTATGACACTGGCAGATCACCATAAAGTGCACTACAAAATAAACAGAACTCTGCAGTCATTGTTCTGAATCCAAGAGTGTCAAATACCCACGAATGCCGTGTCCTGCCTATGCATTTTGAAATGTCTGTGAAGTCTGATTTGGGTTCAAGCTGAGGACATTTACAGAATTGAGAGCCAAATTACTTCTTCTGTTGCTCTTTTCTCTTTCCGGGTCTGCAGTTACGATAAGCTTCCCTGCCATGCAACGCCTTTGCTTGTTTTAATCCCCATGCTGCTGCTCTCTTGGGTGGGGGAGGAAAAGGGGTGGCAAGGAACAGGGGGAAGGGAAGGAGAGCAAGCAGGAAGCCATTTGAGAAGGGTGCATGGAGGCAAACCTGGCTGATGGGTGTAGAATTTGGTATGGCCAGGAACTAAAAGTATAGCTTTACATCTCCAGTGCAGATGTCATGTTGAGTACACCGTGGGAGTGAAAGGCTTAAACATCCCTTACATGGGGAGAGGCTTCTAGCCCCACCTAACATGGCAGCAGACAGCCAGCACCCAGAAAAAAGTAGTTTAAATCCCGCTATGCTGTTGTCTTGTAATACAGCACACACCACTTCCTGAGCAGCTCCCCCCGGGTGCGTTTTCAGGCTGGCTGATAGTAGGGGTCCCCTGAACAGTAGCAGGGGTCTAGCTGTCCCGGCATGGGATCCCCATACCTGATAGGTCATGCAGTTCTTGGCCACCCAGAAAAGCCTGCTCCTTGTCGGACCCCACGATCTATGCGGGCTCTAGGGTGCTTGCCACGTTGTCTGCGGTGCCTTCTGGAAAACTGTCCACCACAATTCTTGAGCTCAGTGGTGGCATCACTTGCAAAAACATGGTCCAGGTCCTCATAGTCTGGGCAGAGAGTGGAGCATTACCAGAGTGGCTATGCTTGTCCCTTGTCTTCAGGTTCTTCTCTTGGAGCTCCTTTGCTCGGACTCGGCCCTGGGCCCAACTCTGGGCATGCTCTGACACAGTCTCATACATGCCTGCATTCTGGAGACAGAGGAGACTGAACACAGATCTCCAAAGAGGGCAATCAAGTCCAGGAGCTCTGCAGGTATCCATGTGGTGGCTTTAGGGTGCAGCTGCTATAGTGGGGATGTGACTGTGGAGGGGTGAACTCACCATTACCTGGCACTGAGAAGGGGCTCACCTGACTAAATGCCAGCATGTAAATGGAGAAGTGACAAGATGACCCTGGAGTAGTGGTGTCCATACAAGCACACAGACAGAGCAGTCCAGGTGAGAAGCAATGCAGCATGAGATAGCAGTGGGACGACTGCCAGCAGCAGAGTCATGGAATCAGCTAAACCTTAAAGCAAACTCACTGCAAAGTGGCATTACTCCTGTCCCAAGGAGGATTACTTAGGGTACATCTATACTACCCGCCACATTGGCAGGTAGTGTTCGCTGTATCGGGGATTCATTTATTGCATCTTGTGGACACAATAAATCAATCCGCGAATCGACGCCCATACTCCACCTCAGCAGGAAGCTGCAGCACTCGACTCGTCACCATGAGGACGGCCAGGTAAGTCAAACTAAGATACTTCAACTTCAGCGAATAGTGTAGCTGAAGTTGTGTATCTTAGTTCGAACACCCCCACCCCCCCAGTAGTATAGCCCAGGCCTTAGGCTGTCTGCAGTGCCACTTCCGGAGCTAAAACTTCAGTCATTCAGGGGTGTGAAAAAAACACCCCCCTGAGCGACAAAAGTTTTAGCGCTAAAAAGCGCTAGTTTAGACACCTTCACTCGAGGTGGGTTGGTTTTTAAATCTCCGGGAGAGCTCTCCCCCAGCGATAAAGCGTGTCTACACTACCCACATCACAGAACTACCACGGCCGTGCTGTAACATGGGCAGCGTAGACATACTCTTACTGCAGCAGCCAAAGATGCCAAATAATTCACTTTAAAAAATATTGTGTGTGTACACAAGGCACCATCAGGCATATAAACTAAAGTTACTTCAATGTAACATCCCCATGCAGATAAGCCTTCATTCTGAACAGAGGTTATGAGGACTGGTGTTGAGAGAGACTAAAATTAGCAATGTCACAAGATGTAAATGTACTTAGTAGATATTTAGGCTGATCCAGTTAAGGAGCATTAAACCATTTGCCCTGTTTGTTAGCCCTAATAGTGTAACACTTTCATTTTCTACTGGTAAAATTATAGCGTGCCTAAATACTGCAGGTGTTTGAAGGTCTTCCAGACTAATCTGATACTTCTTAGCGGAGTGCTCCTTCTAAGTACTGATCTGGGTACAGAGGCTATGGTGACTAGGTAGCCATGCCTTTAAGTTCATTTATATGGGTGTACGCCAGATGCTTAGTACTGTGTGAATGCAGTAGTGTATTTCTATTGCCTTTGATTTACTATCAGTGAGTGTTAGGAGAGGCTTCCAGAGACTACTTAAGCAGTGTCCAAGTGACTAGCCATTATATCTATCAGAAGAAGACAGCTTCCTGCCCCATCACTCTGAGCCTCTTGCAGCTCGTAGTACTGCTCTGATTATATTTCTTTTAACCCTTTCAATCTTTAGCCACACAGGGCGCAACCCTGAAGTGCTCACTCAGACAAAACTGACCCTTCACTTCACTTTGACTCAAAGAACTGCACGATCAAGCCCACAAAGTCCTATTAAAAACAGGAGTAATTTAAATAAAAATAGGTGCTACAGAACACTGATAATCTGGGCTATGCTGTTTTAAACCCTATCTGGTGTGGGTCCTGGCTATCAGAGAGACTTCTGTGTGCCACTGCAATAGCTAAGGTCTGCTGGGAGGTTTGAAAACTCTCCTAGATATTAATTTCTGAGCAATGGGGGCAGGACATTCTTAACAGAGGGTCTTGGACTCTGAAATGTGCTTCTCCCATCTGTCTGACAGAGCCTCAGTCTGTTGATCTTTAGGACATATCTGTAACGTGTTGTTATAGATTATACATGCACCTCCCGACAGCTGCGAAAGACAAATTCTTATAAATTGAAAAGTTGTAGAATAGAGCCCCCTCACACATACATCCCACCACACACTCTGTGCCTGTCTCCTGATGGACTCTTCCATCCTCTCCGAGTTACTCCCATGGCACCAGGGGCGGCTCTACGTATTTTCCCGCCCCAAGCACTGCAGGCAGACTGCCCTCGGCAGCTTGCCTGCGGGAGGTCCCTGGTCCCGCGGATTTGGCGGCACGCCTGCAGGAGGTCCGCCAAAGCCGCGGGACCAGTACACCCTCCGCAGGCCTGCTGCCGAAGGCAACCTGCCCGCCGCCCTCGCGGCGACCAGCAGAGCGCCCCTTGCAGCTTGTCGCCCCAGGCACGCGCTTGGCACACTGATGCCTGGAGCCGTCCCTGCATGCCACTTCACTGCACCAAAGGCTTTTAGAGGGCCAGGGCTATCAGGCTATGTCCTCTGCTCTGGAAGCATCTTAGTGCTGGCACTTCCACTGAAATCCACTGAGATTTGCAAGGCAAACATTTACTTTGCCTAGTGTGATCATTAACTTCACAATTCAGCTTCCAAAGATACTTAATGAGTCACAATAATTATTATGATCGTTTATATTGCGGTAGCCTCTTCAGACCTCCAACCAGATGGAAGGCACGGTCTAACTATGCAGTGAATGACAATCTTCTCTCCTACCCATCTCTGTCTCCTACATGTGTCTCTTAACCCACTTCCTATTGCTCACTCTCGTTTCACCAGTATTAAAATTCCTGTTTAAATTCACAGGAGTCTGAGAACCACAAAGCAACAAATTTACAAATAGCATAAATATCTGTGCAAGACAGGTCCTTTCTGCTGCTCTGGAATGTTCTCAACTACCACAGCTGCCCTTCTCGGGTCCTTTTCTGTGCCAGCCAGCCAGCACCTCATTGGCACTCCAACCTCTTGCACGGATGTGGCCACGAGTGTCCCTCTTTCAGCTCCTACCTCTCCTGTGGAACACTATCACACAATCCAAAATGCTCATTAAATCCATTAAAATAATATGGATCCTGATCCTCCAGAACATTCACATGAGGTAAAAAGAACACACGAAATAGGTAAGGTCTGTCTCTCCTCTGCGCCCAGTCTGAGTAAAAGGGCAGGGCACTGAGCGGGGGAAACCTTCCCCTCAAAGGCCACAGAGTGTGTCTCACTGTGCGACAGGGGGCAATGACCAGCTGACTGATGCATCAGTGCATCCACTTGCCTTTCCCTGCCCCATCTCCAAGTTGCAGGGCAAAGGCAGCTGGAGCTCCAGGAGAGCTCTTATGGAGCCTGCTATACACAACCAAGCAGGGCACCCTCTGCAGAACCTGAATCTCTAATCCACATGAGTGCATGTGGTCTATGAGGTCTTCCAAGATCCTCCCTCCCTACCCTACACCCCATTTGGCTGCACTGGGAGATCCCCAGCACCTGTAGGGAATGAGACAGTATTTGCAAGTTCTCTGTAGTTGTCTTTCAGATGCAAATATCTTGGCCATTTCCTTTCATTTAAAAAAAATATACCAAATGGGCTTAACTTGCACTGCGGACTAACTGCAAAATGCATTCATTTGTTTCACGGAGCTTTTATTGTTCAGAAAGACAGAAACAGACAGCGAGGAAAGGAGAAGATATGCAGGCAGAGTGACTTAGCTGCAGCCTGGCAGGAAAGGATCTCATCATCTCTTCTCGCTTTCTAGGTGCAAATCCAAGCTGTGTCACACTTGTGTGCCGTGAAGAGCCAAGCAAGGCCTTGCAGGCCAGAAACAGCATCTGCCAGAGGCTCCTGTGAGCATCTCTCATGTTGAATCGGGACAAAGATTTTACTCAAGCAAGTCCTAAAACTGGCTTCTCCAGTTTGCCCATTGTTTATAAAAACAAAAACTATGGCAGCTGGGCCAAAGACTTCAGATGTATCTATTTCAAATCACATGAACTTTAGAATACAAGTTTGGGAGTCCAGAAAAGTTTGGTTTAGAATGGAAAGACAATTAACCATACCATACCAAACTATGCTGGCACAAACAGGTGCTTCTATAATACTTCATGCATTGTTTCCAGTCACACCAGAGAGGGGGAAAGGACAAACTGCAGAAGAGATAAACACAAGGGGAAAGTCTCCAAAACAAACACAGATCTTTGACAGAGGAACAGCATGAAAAACAGCTTTTTTTAAAAACAGATCGAGTGTAACTAGTGGAGTAGACCAGGACAAATGCAATCTAAAGCCAGAGGAATACAATTAAGAAACCTTTTTTTTTTTTTAAATTGGTCCTTTAGCTCTGGACTATAGCAGACTTTAACAATATACCCCTGGGTAAGCAATCTGGATGGAAAATGAATGTCAGTGACTATTTTCCTACAGGTAAAACTGTTAGTAAAAACAAGGTCATATAAGGGATCGGCTTTGAATAGTTGGACTCTTATAGGCTAATGTTGGGCCTTTCAAGACGGGATTCCCCCTATGCCTGTCTGGAATGTGCACAGCAAGTCAACTTTCAACCAGTTCTGCTCATCGTATGCAGCGGAACATCCACGCTAAGCTCCAGTCTGCCGTGGGACAGTGGCCATAGCAATGCGATCGCCTCTCCTTCCCCATATAGACTCCTGGGCCAGGCACTAGGGTGACCAGACGGCAAATGTGAAAAATCGGGACAGAGGGTGGGGAGTAATAGGAACCTATATAAGAAAAAGACCCCAAAATCGGGACTGTCCCTACAAAATCGGGGCATCTGGTCACCCTACCAGGCACTCCCAGAAACAAGCAAGAGGATGCCACTTACCAAAATATTCCTTCTTCATGTGCATCTCCAACTCCTTCTCCAGCTCCAGCGTCAACGCTTCCAACCTCCTCTCTGCCTGGCTGGGTCCACTCTCCCTGGACGGGGTGACCTGATACGGAAGCTTGAATTTGGGAGCTGAAGCGGACCCTTTGGTTGGGCTGTAAGTGTAGGATGCTAACGCTCCTGAAGCCGAGTCGGGGTTGGAGGCAGCGGGATGCTGCTGCTGCTCGTGCCTGGGATAAGCATCTCCATGCTCCTGCGTGGGATTTTCCTCCTGTAAACCTGGTCCCAGCATGGAAGAGCGGGGCGAAGGCAGCTGGAGCTCCGGGTACGCGCTCATGGAGCCTCTGGAGCTTCTGGAGCTATGGCTGGAGATGCTCGACCTGGGGCTGACCACAGACGGGTTGCAGCTCCCCACCGCCCCTGTCCGACCATCCTGGCTGCAAAGGCTGGACCTCGGGCTAACCATGGGGAGCCCCGGCCCGGCAGCCCCATCCAGCTCGGGATTCCCCGGCAGGCCGTAGCGGGAGTCCGAGTAACTGGAGCGGGGGCTGGCGGTGCTGGAGCGGGGACTGACGTGCCGCTGGTCGTAGCCCATGCTGATGCCGCTGGTGCGGTTGCTGCTGGGCTTGCTCCCGCAGTCGTAGCTGGTCAGGCTGGCCCGGGGGCTGGAGTGTTTGCTGGTGTCACTGGCCGTGCTGGCGTAGCTCGACCTGGGGCTCAGAGCGCCGCCTTCGTACTGCACCAGACTGGCCCGCGGGCTGCTGTATTTCTCCTGCCCGGGCACCACCAGGCTGGCCCTGGGGCTGGAGAACTTCTCGTAGCCCGGGGCGCCGCTGCTGCCCAGGCTGGACCTAGGGCTAGAGAAGCGGCTGAGCTGCTCCTGGCAAGAGGCGACCAGGCTGGCCCGGGGGCTGGCCGCGTTGTATCTGCCCTCAGGCCCGGCGTGGGCTCGGCTGCTCGGCGGGCCGGGGTAGGAGCCGGCCGGCTTGGGCACGTAGACGCCCTCGTAGGCGCTGCCGGCGCTGTGCCGGGCGCTCTCGGAGGAATAGCGCCTGCCCTTGTCCGCGAAGCCGCCGTAGCAGGGCAGCGCCACCTCGGAGCGGGTGCAAAGCCCTTCCTCGCAGCAGCCCGGCTCCGGGCCGCCCCCCCGGCTGCCGCCGTTCAGCGAGCGGGCCTGGGGGGCGGCCGCAGCCTGGTACACTTTGCCGGAGGGGGCGGCGGCGTGGGCGTCCCCCGGGGGGCCCACGGTGCCATTCATTTTCTTGCCTCTCGGCTCCGCCGTCATGTGGGCTGCGATGGCCAGTTGGGCGTCTTCTAGCAGCTCCCTTCGGCTGCCGCTGCAGCCCCGGCCGCTGTACAGCCCATCCTGGCAGGGCTCGTAGAGAGACAGATCTTCCATGAACTTGCTGGCTCGGGCAATGTCCTGCTCGTACCTCTCCATGCTCCGCCGGCCCCGAGCCGGAGGGGTAGCGGGGAGAAAGAGGAAAAAAAGTGGGGGGGGGGGGGAAGCTGCCGGCCGGGAAGTTTGCAGCAGGGCAAGGCACTTTTCTGCCCAGGCTGCTCCCCCTGCCCCAGAGATCTGCAGCCAGGTGACCCAACAGCTCCTTGCACCAGGTCACCTGGAAGGCATCCCTGCTCCACAGCCCGTCTCACGACCAGCTCCCGTAGCAGAACGAGGACAGGCGAGAAGAAAAAGCCCCCGTGTGTCAATTTCCAGCCTTAAATTAGTTGCTCAGGCCAGTCAATGGCGCGCTGCGCGGAGGAATTTGCACTCAGGAGCTGCCTGCCTTCTCCCCCTTTCCCAGCAGAGTTGCACCTAGACCCAGCGCCGGGGACAAACTCCGAGCCTGGGGGCAAGTGCAGCTCCCGGCTCCCAGGGTCTTTGTGGCGCTGGAAGAGATGCACAGAGGCTGGGCGAGGGAGGGACTCCTTTGTGTGGGGCAGGAATGCGAGGAAGGAGACTGGGCGCTGCGTCCCTCTGGAATGTAGTTAATGCTGGAGCCAAACAATGATTTTAACCAAGTCAGCCAGAGAGAAAGAGAGGCTGAGGCTGAAGGAGCTGCCTGGAAGCAGCGAGGTTGCAGTGTAGTTAGCATTCCCTTCATGTGACATTGTTCCTGCTGCTCTTCTCCAGTTTCACAGCCCAGGGGAGGAAGAGGGAGAGCACTGAAGCTCGAGCCTCGAGGAGGTGGGAGCCCTATGCTTCACACCTTGAGGGGAGTTCAAACTTTTCTCCTGAACCTGGGGTCTGCAGGATATACATGTAATCTCCTCCCCAGATCTAAATAAAATCGAGCTTGCCAAACAGAGCCAGGAAATTTCAAAGCTGAGGCTGACATGCTTGTCCTGAATTCACACACTGCATTTGCTCCATCTCTTCCCCCCACAACCGAGTGAGTGAGTTTAGGAAGTGGAGTGCCAGCTTTCCCTCTGGATTTACTGGGTTTTGTCTGTTTGTGCCACACACTGAGCTATTCTTATTACTCAAGTTCTTAGGGATATTATTTTGTTTTCTTTTAAAGAAAGTTCTCTGCAAGATTATATAAAATGTATGTTACTGATCTATGTACTGAAACAGAAGAAAAAGTAATGATTTTTTAAATAAATGTTTCCCTTTATTTTTAATTTTATAAAGTCTCTTCTGAGATGGATGCACCTGCAAAGCAGAAAATCTTAAATAATTATGAACTGCTCATTTAAAACAAAAAACACACTAAACAACCCTGGCTTTGAGGGAGCCATTCTTGTCTACTGGGGAATTCCATGAGGGAGTTTGAGTTAGAGACTTTATATATAACCCTCTCTTTTCACTCCTTCGCTACTTCCTCAGAGCTCTTCTTTCTGCCTGGAACTTTCCATCATTGGTTTTAGCTCTAATATGAGTATTTCTGGGGCAGTTTAAGACAAACTCATTCAATCATTTTTGAGTTAGCTAACCATAAAAACTGTATCATTCCCATTTTTAATAATGCACCTTTTGCTTGCAAATTGTATATATTTTTGTTAAAATAAATGGACCTGAACTGTTTGCAACTACTGCTTCAGAGGCACTGCTTTCAATCAACAAATCTGCATTTAATAGGGTGTTCACATGGATTGCTTGTTTGTTGATGTGTCATTCTAAACCAAAGAAGCAGTTCCTGTAATTTTTATTCAGAGCAGGAAGCCCACTAAGTTAAAGTGTTTTAAGTCTTGTCTACAACCGAGTGTTTTAGGTAGGTCTCCCCTGGTTGCCTCAGCCCCAGTGTAGTTGCTCATGTGTTAGCAATGGAGGGAGGGACAGGCCATATAGTGGCATTTTTGCCACTCTGTGTTACAGCAGTGCTGGTAGAACTCTCAATAAGGCCTAAAATCATTTGATTTTGATGGGGCTCCTCAGGTGCTGAGTCCCAAGATTGCATGCCAATTCTGCAGTTGGATCATTGCAGACTGACAACCTGCAGCTGTGTGGAGCTGTGTGGTTTTGCCCAGGGGAATCCAATTGCAAATACAGTAATTTTTTCTCAGATATTTGTTGAGACTGTACATTTAAAAAAAAAAAGATACATATGATGTATATATTGTAGCCCAAAAAAAATTCAGAATCAAGATGAGTTTTAAAAAAAAATTTATTAGGGTTGTATGCCTATGCAGAAGAAGTTTCTACCCAATTTTATTTTATGTGATGGTCCAGTAAAAAGCATAGCACTACTTGCCATTTAAATTTAAATTTGTGTGACTTAAAAAATGGTGGATAATAAAGTCTAAAAGCACGTTAGAAATTGTTACTGGCCCGAGACCTTGGATACAAAGGTGGAGCCTAGAGTACATTTTTGCAACTAAGTTATAAGCCCCTGAAAATAGCTTGTGTTTATCATGGCGACGTGAATGTTACCACTATACTACTAGATGTTTAGTTGCCTACAATCAGTGGAAAATGTTGCAAGTCTGAGCTGTGGGCACTGTACAGTGCCAGGAACATTTTATCCTGTTATCATACCTAATTAAACATTAAAAGCAACTGTGTACTTGAAAAAGTCCCTAGCCAGGAAGGGTGATTGGCAATTTTTGTGTGTGTAAGGGAAGTAGAAACAAAGAGAGAGAGAGAGAGAGAGAGTGTGTGTGAGAGAGAGAGAGATTGGCAACTTGTGTGCGCGTAGGGGAAAAGAGAAAAACTAAGTGGGGGGGGGCAGGAATAGGGTTCCCTATTTGATATCATTGCCAATGTAAAGTTTAGTTCCAGGGATAAATATGTGCAAATACTGTAAGTCCTGTCAGTAAAACACATTTTTCTAATACCTTTTTATCTACCTAATTTCTTTATTATGCTTTTTGTTGGGCTCCTCAGTATGCTGTTGCCATGTGCATGTGCTATTGATTGCGTTCCCCCTTCCTTAAGATGTATTGTATCTTTAGGTGCAGTTATGTACTCCTTGTAAATGCTCCCTGCAATGTTTTGTGCATCTGTGATAGCTTACTGTCCTTGTTCCAAACATCAAATATACGATTGCCAACCCTCCAGGATTGGCCTGGAGCCTCCAGGAATTAAAGTTTCATTAGAAACTATATCATGTGATGCAGGGGTGAAGGAAGCTCCCTAAAAGTGGGGGTGCCACTGGTGCCAGAACTGTGGTCCTGCCCCTTCCCTGAGGCTCTGCCCTCATGTCACCCCTTCTCCCTGAGCCCCCACCCTCACATCACCTCTTCACCCTAAGACCCCGTCCCCCACTCCCTCTTCTCAGCCCACTCACCCGATCGCTCACCCTTATGGCTGGTAAAAGTGATGGGGTCATGGCCCCCCTGATGTGATGAAACTTCCGGGAATACGTCCAACTAAAATTGGAAACACTTTCAGCACCATTGGGCAGCAGTAGTATAATCTTCCCTGCAATTGTCCTGCAACTCTAACCTGGAGGGAAACCCACAAAGGTTGAAAGGTGCTCCAACCACTGGCCCATTCATACCTTGGGCTTCCTGGGGGGCTCCCAACAAATATTGTAACTGTGGTGCAATGTGGACAGATATCCACCAAGAACTGGTCTGAGACTACTTATCTCATGCAGACCACAGAACAGCCTTCAAAAGATAACAGGTTCAAATCATTGCTAACTTGGGCCCTGCACTCGTATCATGCCCAACTGAAGTCCAGTTGTAGGGCTGGTCACTTGGGTTGTATGATCCAGTGCCCTACAGGTGGAAAGTTCCATATCCTATTACCAGTATGTCCTATTTATAATTATTTTGGCTTTTTTCTAAGATCTTGTTTTTCTGTTGATATTTACTTATTTGCAAATATGACACCATATTCTCCTTGGGTAACCATGGGGTGGCAAGGGCCATAAGAGAACTTGGACAGGTAATTTGACTTACTGAGTGACAATTTTTCAATTACTTTCCCCCATGAAATAATCAACATCAGTACTAATATGATATTGTGGACAGGTTAGTGTGAAAGTTCCTTCCAATGACTTGGGGTCATATCATGACCCTTGCTGTGTGCTCATGCAAGGGAGTAAAGGATGGTAAGGAGCCCCCTTACTCCCCTGTATTTTCCTACCTCTGTTGTGGGGAACAGGATAGATGAGGAGAGCAGAAAGATGGTCACTTCTCCATTACTTGCACAGGAGATGGAGGGTGTAGACAGGAAGCTACAAAGAGTAGTTGCAACCTTGGCTTTGCCTCCCATCATCCCAGCTAGCAGAGCTGAGAAGATGGCATGAAGCAGGGTAGTAAGGTGTGGCAGGAAAAGGGCAAGTGGAGCTGATTGCTCTCATGAAGCAAGGGTGTCTCTGAGTCACAATACAGTCCCTGCTCTGCTTCTGGGGCAGCAAAGTTACATGCTACCCATTGCTCAGGGCAAGATTGCAAGATTATAGTCTAGCCTTTGATGCACAAGGAGTTGAAGCATGTGCTTTCTTCTTTAGTATGAACTCAGCAAAAATATTTGGAACTAACACGGGAATCTGGGAAAAATCGCCCCTTTTGGAAAGCATTTTGGATTAATTAGATTTTTTACAAGCTTTCTATAGTAAAAGTAAGATTACACTCAATATATAAATCCGAAAGCTAGGCTTGGGTCATGATACTGCAGATCACTGAACGCCATTGTATATATATCAGCACAATGGTCTTCTCTCTGTCCTTTTATAATAAGAGATGCTCAAGACCAACTCTTCACAAGTAAATTGTACTGCTGTAGTACATGTAGTGGAAAATACTTATACACACTAGAGTCACAGATGTGGCCCATATGGGTGAAATAAATATGTTTGCACTAGTATATAACATGCCTGAATGTTGTTACATTTTCTCATAGACCACGTGTTGCGATGTGGAAACACAGAGGGGCTGAGCTGAAAGTGCTGTAACTCTTATAAACGCTCTAGTAATTCTCTCCACTTTTATATTTATGAAAGAAGCCAAGCAACAGAAAGAAGCCAAGTAACAAATTATAATTTGATAGTCTTGGCATTTTTTTCTTCATCCTAATTTAGGCATATTTGCCTAGGTTTAACAGCGAATGGAACCAGCTGTAAAATATATGTGTAGCTATAAGGCTCATTCCTGCACAAAGGAAATTCTTCGTCAATAGCTTTCATAGAGCTACCTGGCAGTATTAAAGTTAGATCAATATAGGGATGAATTTAGCTGCTTTATTTGGTATGTTAATCTTTACGTTTGATTTTTAAGCAATACCAGTAAAACAGATATCAAGGAAAGCCACCTGCTTCTGTTAAATAAGCTCCTTTGTCTAAGACTTAAAGGGAGGGAAAAAGCCAGGTGGAGTTATTGATCTGTGAATATCAGCTGGCTGGGCCTGGCAGCCACTGGACTCCTATTTCTGTTAATTGCCAGTGCGCCTTTGAGGAAACCCTGGCCAAGCAAGATCGTAGAAATAAATTACTCTGTGTGTGTGGTGATTTTGTCTCTCTCGGCTGCAAATAGCTTACTCACAGAAAAACTGAGACTCTGTAAAGATAATTCATGGGTGAAATCCTGGCTCCGCTGAAATCAATGGCAAAACTTCCATTCGTTTCAGTTGGCCAGGATTTCACACCATATGTTTTTACTATGATGATGATGCAAGGTTGCTTGTTTTGATTTTGACCTCCTCAGTTCAAGAATCTGGAAATGGTGAGAACTTTTCTGAGATGCACTTTACCAGATTTGATGCTACCCAATATTTAATTTTTGGCTACATCTTCTCCCTGCTTCTCTGTCTCCCAATACTGAGTAAAATAATTAAATTATATTGTTGCGCACACCATTGTAGATTAAATAATATATAAGTTTACTACTATATTTTTCCTTTGGAAAAAGCAGCTCAAATTTTTGGTGGGGAGAAGAAAGCTAATGATTATTCCTCCCCCTTTTCTGTCTTGGGCCAAGATTTTTCAAAATTAGTGGTGATCATTTAGAGGAAAATTGGTTTGTTTGTCTCTGGCTGAAAGTTAAAAATAAATAAATACACAAAGAAGCCTTTTCAAGTCTGAAGTTTGGGACATAACCATGCATCGTTTAATGAGTATTAATTGCTTGCAAAAAGGTTATTTAAAGTAAATCTATTTCTTCAGGATAATTTAAAACAGAGCAGCTGTAATAACCTCAATTCTACCAGTCTAGCCACTTGACTTTTAGTGGTATTATAGAAATCTATTTTTATACTGCTTTGGGGTATCTGAGAATATAAGCATCACAAATGCCACATTTCTTTCCTTTTGAGGATGAAAGGCTCTGTGAATCTTGTGCTAACGTGTTTATAAAAATACTGGAACTCAAATTATTATGGCTATTAAGTTCTGGTTATTATTGAACATATTTTAGAGCACCATCTTCTGGGAGACAGGCCACATTGCACTCAATCAACTACATTTAATTGCTAGACAAAACTATTTAAAATATTTTCGACTAACACTACTCTGCAAGCTTGCAGATCATTTTTCATTCTAAAGATGCATTCAACAATGTTTAAAGTATTTTACATTCTTCTTATTCTTTTAATATTTCAGTGCAGATGCAGCTAAGCACCAAGCTATATAACTCAGGACAACACCTCGAAAATACCAATGACTGGTGCCCTTAAGCTTAAACCAGCAGAAAAAGTATCTCCAAGGACTTCACTAGTGTATTTCACTATTTACATATAAAATAAACATTAGCCAGTGTTTCTCATTTAAGAACATAAGAATGGCCATACTGGGTCAGACCAAAGGTCCATCCAGCCCAGTATCCTGTCTATCGACAGTGACCAATGCCAGGGTCTCAGAGAGGGTGAACCTAACAGGCAATGATCAAGAGATCTCCTGCCATCCATCTCCATCCTCTGTCATATAGTTTTGCATTCCACAATCCCCAGGGAGTTTAAATAGTAAAATTACTTACTAAAACAATTTGTTTCCTAAGATTTTGGATGGCTGCAACACCAGGTCTGTCTTATTCATAATTATTTACAAACATAGCACATATTTTCAACATAATCAGCTGGCTTCAGACCAGACACTTCATTTGCACATACACAAACCTCACATTTACTAATTCAAATCAGTTAATTATGCATCTGACAAGTTCATTTAGATGCGGGGCAAAATAAAAGGCCTTGTCTGAAGGCCACTCATTGCAGAGATCTGGGGGGGAAAAAAGGACATTTACAGCTATACGACTACAGTTTACAGTTGGTGCAACACCATACACCGTTGACTGAAGTCTTTACTTTATACCCACCCAACAAATATAGCAGGCTAGTAAAAGTGTTAATTTGCTGATATTGCCCAAGCAATGTGCTTCGTCCATGACCTGAGGGATCTTTTCTGGAAGTGAAACGGGACTCCAGTCTCTGTTGAGATTCCTACCTTCAATCACGATGGTATTTTCTTCTAAACAATTATAACTACCAATTAAATGATTATGTTCAATGCAAGTAATAATGCAGTAAGTAAAAACATTTTTCAACCTCTCTAATACATTAGTGAAATAACACACAGGTAATAATGACAAATAATATAACAACTTACATTCACATCGCTTTGTTTGTTCCATAATACATACACTGGGATCTCTTCATCCAGGACTGAAATGTAGTCACCTAGCGGGAGAAACAGTAACACAGCAAAATTACAAAACTATGATATATAGTACAGGAAGGGAGGAACAATGTTACCAATAGGAACATCAATGGACTTCAGGAAGGAAGAAGATACTTACCATGACTTGGAATTTGCTCAGGGCATTGGAATCAAGCTCCTAACTTATGAAATGTGTAGTGGGAACTTCCTTGACTACAGTTGGTCAAGGAACTTGGTTTTACAGCTAATTACAAAGATTGCTCCATCAGCAGCACAGCACTCCCAACATGATGTTGAGCCATGGCTCATTGATTAAGAGTATGTCTTTACTGGAGCTTGAGGTGTAATTACCCCGATAGGTTTGATCAAGCTACGGTGCTAAAAATAGAAGCGTAGCAGCAGCAGTGCAAGCAGCAGGATGGGCTAGCTGCCAGGAGTAGGGTAGCATCTGAAACCCTCGGTAAGTACTTGTGGGGAAACTAGCCTCTCCTGCCATTTGCATTGCTGTAGCAACATTTCTATTTTTAGTGCACTAACTCAGAGCTAGTACAGGTTAAGTATGTCTACTGGAGCTGGAAATTACAGCTCCAAGGTAGATGTACCCTAAGAGAGAAGAGTGTCACCTACTCTATCACTATTACTTTCTGAAGATATCCTTTTCCCTATGCTCTCCCCAGCCATGACCACCAGCCTTCTTCAAGGCCCTCTCTTACTTTTGTTGCCCAGTCTTCTACCAGTCTAACCAGCCTTCAGCCTCTCTTCCTTCAATTCTTTCCTTAAAACACCTTTCTCCCAGAAAGCTGAGCTATCTTATACACCCATCCTTCCTCAAAGAAGTGTCACTACAACAAAGCCAGGCACTAAACTGCCCATTTCACCACTCTACCCCTTCACTGTTAGGTACATGCCATTCCCCTCTGTTGTATGTCAATCTTAGATTGTAGGCTCTTTGGACACGGACCACATCTTCTCAGCTGTCCATACAGACTCTAATACATAGCTGATGCTATACGAATGATAAATAAGTGTTACTGACTCTTGCAGTATGTCTTGTTTTTCTTAAAGCACCAGGTCCTGAAATCAAAGGATTACATAAGAATCGCAGCACCATTAAAAAAAACAACCCTAAGTACTCAGCTTTCAAAGTTGCAGAACAAACATTGAAAATGTAAACCAGTGTGTACCCAAAAGGCTCAACTCACTCCTCTCCCCTGCAAAAAAAAACCCAAACAAAAAAGGCAAAGAAAAAGAACCCCGAGTTTATAATTTTTTTTTCAAAAAAACAACATGATTTTAAGCCAGTCTTATGATTTTGTGGCCTGATTCACATTTGAATGTTTGAGATAGGGCAATACTGACGCTGTCATTATACTGCTGACAGAGCCTAAATCTGCTTGGCCTACAGGATCCAAGAAGTGGTTGGCAATAGGCCTTACTGTAAGGATCACACTTTGAAATTGTAAATTAGATGCTACTTGGCTGCTGTGAAAGTCAATAGGCATTGACCAGGAGTTCATTTATGTCTCTGGATGGCTCATAATTGTCACAGAACAAAATTAAGGTATCAGATGGAACTACTACAAGTAGTAAATTAGCAACACCAGTTTCAAAGCATATTGTTCAGGAAACAAGCCAGTGAATTGTTGTCAGTTGCTCAACTTAGACTTTCTCCCGGCTGAAGGGGACAGGAAAAAAGTCTCATTTTGACAGTTCTGTGGAGGGGCTGGTTAGTCCACCACAAAACATTTTCAGAGCCAAGTAGTTCCTTAAGTGCATGGTTGGGAAGGGAGAGAGAGTCCACAAGAATCTCTTCCCATAAAACAGTCCACAGAACAAAGGAGCATGAGCTTCCATTTTAATTTCATACTAGTTTCCATTACCCAGTTTAGTAAGGATGTCTACAGTGGAAGCAAATGCATATGTTCATATTTAATTATGGTAAATACTTCACTGTACTTGTACACTGCTTTTCATTTCAGCACCCCAAATAGATAATTAGGCTTCTGAACATGCCCATAAAGTAACAAGCATTAAGTACTAACCCTCTTTTACAGGCTTTGTGGCTACTTTCCAAAGTAACTACATTAGATAAAATGGCATCAATGTAATAAATATCTACAGCAAGTTGCACCAACACAAGAACTGCTTTACATCAGTACAATTAGCAGTTTGCACTGGTGTAACCACACTGAAGCAATTATACTGCTGCAAAAATCTCTAACGGAGACAAGGCCTTACTTAGCATCATACAGTAACTCAAGTGAGAAACTGTGAAAGAACTTAATCTCTTGACTCTGCCTCTTGTGTTTTAACTATTAGGCCTAATCTTCTCTTGAGTATATTTTCTTACTTTTTAAAAGCACCTGTACAGAAGAAGAGTTTAACAACTGAAATTGCCATAGCTGAATATGGGAAATTTCAGAAATTCTTTGTTCAGTTTTCTGTTAATTAAAAAAAATCTACAGCTGTCAGAAGCAAGATAAAGTTTAGGTGAAAAAACTCCTACTGTAATATGGTGATGATAGCCAAAATAAGGCGATCCACACTTCCATCGTTCTGAAATTTAGACTTTCATTTGCTCTCAGAGCCAGTTTGCATATTTAGGGTTTCATCAAGTATTGCTGAACTTAATAAAGGACCCATGAGAATAGCCAGCACTAAATGAACAGCACATCTGTAGAAATAGGTGACTTCAAGAAACAGCCTATTTAAGGGCAGTATTTTTATAACTCCCTTTTTAAAAAATTTTAAAAGAAAGAAAAGTCTCAGAACTTGTTTAGTCACCTAAGTATTGATTACCCACACAAAAGAAGAGCTCAACTCCTAAAAACACTGGTGGTTTTTTTTGAATGAACAGTGTGAAATTTAGGCTAGATTTCAAGTTGTAAATCAGACAGTAATGGAAACTTCACTCAGCAAATACAAGATTTTAACTGAATTGTTCACATATAGGTTTTCACATCTAATAATTTAGTTAAATGAGGGTATATATTGCTTCTAAGCAGTAAAGAAAAACCACACATTCACAGACAGGTAAAATATTTACCACATACACAAATGCCAGGCTCTTAACTCTTACGATTCAAAGTTTAGGGCTAACTACTACTACATTTTAGCTCTCTACTGCAGATTTCTGGAATCTGGTTTTATAGTGGTTTATTCAAGGGACAGAACAAGCTGGCAAGGCAGGTGGCAATGTGCAACACCAAGCGGAGTGTTCCCCACCAACTTTGGGAAACCGCTGTAATACAAAATACAGCATTTCAGTACTGTACAGCAGACAGAACACCTAAGCGTTTGGGACTAGTGACCCATGAAGCATAGATTGAGGGTTTGGGTTCTCCTCCCCCTCCATTTTCTTGTCTCCCCTCAGCCTTCCAATCTGTGAGACTGATGCCTTTGAACATTCCTTGACAATGGAACAAAATGAATAGTGGTGATAAAAAGTCCCTCAAGAAAGTAAATCTAATTGTTAGAGCAGAGGATTGAGAGCCATGACCTCAAGGTTCCATTCTGCGAGAAAATCCTGTTGCAAAGTTGCTTATGTTGTTTAGAGGAAAATCTTAGCCATTTGGCTCACACCTAATTAAAATTCCAAGAGATGAAAAGCAATCCTCAACATGAGTAAACTTGATATCAGAAAGTTAATCAAAACTGCAGCTTTCCCTGATGGATATAAATGGTAGGTATTCCTCTAAGGTCTTGCATACCAGTCATTGCTAGCAAGCATTTATGTAAAATATGAGACAAGCTTACAGCATCTTGGATACACGGTTAGCCTAGATGGCATGAGGTTCTGATTGTGGCATGACAGCAAAGCTGTAATATATGGATCACAAGCAGTAGTAATGAAGCCATAAAGTTTCTTTTAAAACACGTACACAAACCTTGCAAAGAAAAAGTGCATTTGCCTTAATTTTCTGGAAGTACTGAACAGTTGAGTAAAGGAAGATTTACATCTGAACATGTATTCATGACAGTCTATAGATTCTTTTTAAGAAGGGCTGAAGAGACACATTATCCAAACTTTTGTACCTGAATTCCCCACACACAGAGAAAGCTATAGAAGCAAAATATCAAGAACATTAGTCCTCTGTCAAAATTTCTTTTCTCTTTTCAAATTGATGCTACTTTGGCATGATTAAAAACACTTTTGGATCATGTCTTCATTTTCAACTTGACATCAAGTCCAGTCCTGCCCTGTCAACAAAAGAGAAAGACTAAGCATCTAGACCTGGAATTTCATATTTAGATATTTGAATTGCGAAACCAAAATTACAGTATGAAAGATGACTAAATATACAATTGTGGAATCCTGTACTTTTTGTCTTGTTGGCATCTGTATCGTTTGCTTTGTTTACAGTTGAAAAAGTAGCTTATGTAGATGCCACAGCCCGGACCCTCTTCCAGGAATCTGAACACTAAGTAGGGTTATTTCTGTACTGCACATCATCATCAATAGATTCTGTTGAGAATTTCATTTAAAATTTGGTTGGTGTGCAAGCCATAATAATATAACTCATCTTGTCAGTTTTACTGGCTCTGTAGGGCTAACACTAGTCATACGAAAGCAAGCAGTGTTGGTTCAGTACAATTAGTGGTCTTCCATTTTGAAAATAACTTTGGTAAAATAGCAGTGATCCTGATTTAGGTGCAAAATCTTGATCTCAAGTTGAAATATGTTGCAGACATATTGCAAACTTTGGGCGCTACTAAAATGAAAAATATTTTAATAATATTGTTCCAAAACTTACACATTTACCACACAGTAATTTTTCAAATACACCTCTACCTCGATATAATGTGAATTCAGATATAACGTGGTAAAGGGGTGCTCAGGGGGGATGCGGGACTGCACACTCTGGTGGATCAAAGTAAGTTTGATATAACAGTTTCACAAATAACGTGGTAAGACTTTTTGGATCCCAAACTGAACTACTGAACTTCTTGTTAGAAAGAAATCCATAACAGTAGTTTTAATGTAATTTAAGGAACCACATGAAGACCAGTGCCAGCCCTTTCCAAAGCCATTAAATGGTAATATTCATTGGAGATTACAACCTGGAAAAAGGTGGCTTAAATCCCCACATTGAATAGGCCAATAAATTGGGAAAAAGGTTATTAAAAAAATTCCCCTTCTACCTCAAACAAATTATTTTTAAGTTCTATACTATGAGATTATGTTTAAAAAATGAAAATAGTACAGTATTAATTTCTGAAGACTGTATACACTAAAAAATATCCCAGAATTCCACACAAACTTGGACTGTGCAAGCAGATATAGCAAGTATTTCAGATGTCGTTTATTTGGTCCATGAGATGTACAGTATAGTAATAGTATTTGAGTCTTACAAAACAGCAAATATAAATAACCTGAAACTGTAACAATACACAAAATTTGCTTCTTACATTGACATACCAGGCAGTACGTGCTGAAAAACTTGAGTAAATTAACATTGTTTTACAGTAATGTACACAGTGCCAGCTGATGTTTAAGATCAGAGAGTTTAAACATAGCACTTCTTATTTCTGTTTTTAAAGAATCTGCTATCTCAAATTAGTTGAGGGTGTGAAAAATGGTTAGATCTAGGCTAAAAATATTTTTTGTCTAACGAAAATAAAAATCTAATATTTATAAATCTGGGTTTCAAATGATGACCCTATATTAAACAAGAGTAGTTTTTTGTTCTAATGAATTATATCTAAACGTATTTACATAAAAATAACATGCTTTGTTTTCATGACTGTTTAAACAAATACTTATGTTTAAGTATTTATAAACTAAGTTTCTACTACATTTAATATAGAATATTGGAAAACTTCTAAGATTCTATTGAAATGAGTGCTTTACCATCAAGAGGAATGGACACAAATTCTGTAAGCCAGCGGTGCGATTCTCCCTGGGAGCAAAGGCCATAAAAATAGTCTAGTTCTGGACATTTAACACACCCCAAAGTAATATCTTATTGTATTACATTATCTATATTGTTCTATCATTGGGTATTTGCACTCAGTCTAGTGCTATTATGTCATCTTGCTCTTCTGTCTGGTCTGTACGCATTCTCTTTGTACTGACATGCTCTCTATCTTCTAGTTTTCTCTTGCGGTTTTTATTTTCCATATCTTCATCAGTATTGCTCGAAGGACCTTCATCATCAGAGTCGACAATCAATACATCATCTTGATCTGGAGCTAAAAAAAATATCAATTGGTATACTCTAAAAACTGACTATTTCATTTAGCACAAAAATAGAAAAATACTTTCAATGCCAAAAATGCACAGATTGTTTTTTGATAAACCATTCTGACCCTTGAATGTCCAATACTTTTTTGTTGGGATAAGGGTTAACTGGCAAGATCTCTGTGCACATGCAAAGTCAGTATGAAATGTACATATGCCCTATGTGCAGGTGTTTTAAGTCAAGAATAATTGCACACTTGAGTCCCGGTCCATCTTCAACTTTTACTCGTAGTGAATAAACTATAACTTCTACAAACAATCATATTCCATAAGAGTGATAAAGAACCAGGAATAGAGAAAAAGAATAGACGGGAAGCTGTGTGCACAAAGAGCTAAAAGATGACAATGGAAAATGTAAAGAGAACAGAAAGGATACATTAGAAAAGAAGATTTAACTTTTAAGAACCTTGTTTTCTATATGAATATACTGTAGAAACTTTTTTCGACATATTTATAAAAATTGCCTCTATCTAAATTTGAAATAATTCTGACCATGTTCTAATGCTTATTCTTAATTTAGAAAAAGTAATACATTAAGTGGCATGGGAAAGTGATCACTTTTTTGCACATATATTTTGGGTAGAACTACAAAAGTAGTATGAACTTCCCAAAAAACTGCAAAACAGAATACACATATAATAATTTCTAAACAAAACAAGTTTTCAGTTTTATATAATCTGTGCTTCTGTGACACCTCTAAGTGCATAGTAAAAAGTTTCAAATATCTTAACTCAAATTTTAGAGTCCCATATCCATTTGAGTTATTTCTTAAACTATTTAGGATACCTACAGACAGACAGAGACAGACAGACAGACATTCTAAAACTGCAGGAGAAGATATGGATATTTTTTCTGGTTAGCACATACTTCTTTCACTGCACTATGCTTAGAGTGGGAAAAAGGATGCAGTGTGTCATAGTGCCCAGAGCACTGGACTTGGTTTTATACCCAACCCTGGTACTGTCCTAACGGCTGACTTTGGGCAAATCACATCCCTCCCAGTGCCTCAGTTTCCCCATCTGTAAAATGGGGATAATACAATTGCTTTGAGATCTGCTGATAAAAATTTAAAAATTTAGTAAAATTTAAGAGCTAGATATTATTTGTGTGTGTGTATATCTAGCCATACAATTGATTTTTTTGATCAAACTACCACCAGCATCAACTAGTTCAAAAGTGCAACAGAAGTAGTATTTGCTTTGTGTGAGTTCATAAAAATAATTTTATTTATTCACCAACATACAGCATGACAACATGATGAGTCTATTTTACACAATCCATGAAAATGACACTCTAGTCCTTTAACTGTCATGTCTGCAAAATCCTTTGCCGTTAAACATCTTCCTTATAAGAAAAACTATTCAAGTAGTTTAGATTTTTAAAAGTTTACATTTAAAGATAAAATAACATTTTTAATGATAGTCTCAAAGGTTCATTTTTTACTATTTATATGTTATATACACATAAGATGCTCTCATAATAGGTATCTTGGGCCCCACTGCCATTTCACATTAGAAACACTGACAGCTTTAAGCCATCATGTAAAGGACACTTATGTTTTAATTGTAGTGCACAATCAAACAGGTAGGTTTCTAGTAAAATGAGCATTTAATTCAATTGCATAAGTATTCTTTACCTGTTGAAGTTGATGGCTGTGCTCCATCATCACTACCATTGGTAATGTTCTTAGAAATTGGTTCTGATGGTTTGGGGCCAACTTTTTCAGGACCGTCTCCAACAACTTCAAATTCTACATCTTTTTCTAGATCTTCACTGTGGAAAAACCCATAGGCTTTTAATCAAACATGTAAGCATCCACACTGGTCTTTTCATAAACAAAACCACATACAACTCCATTACTAAGAGAGCAACATGTAATTATCAGAATGATAATAAACGGAAAAGCTGTTCAAGCTCCCTCCTGACTGATATGCTTTTTGTATTCACATACACACCTTGCTTCAATGGCCTGTCTGGGAATGCCTCTTCAAATAACAACACTGAGGGAAACTGTCATTTGAACTTTTTTCCTCTCAGTTTCCTTCAATTTAAATGCCCATTTTCTGTGTTCATCACAAATGCCGAGTGAATGAATCTATTTTATAAGAATGTAAATAATTTACTCAGCTTCCCCACCACATAATTATGTTTACCTTAGTTCTAGAAGCATTCTATATAGATAAAAAAAACCAAGCCAAGATTTTCAAATGACTACTGATTTTGAGCACCAAATATGCAACCCCTTATTCTGATCACAGGTAGTTAAGTAGTCAATCAATCTTCCATTTAGTTAGTAGTTTTTGATACGATAGTCCAGAAAGCAATACCTCTTTTCTCCTTTGAGATCCACTAACTGTATTTATTTTACACATACATTGTATTCTTGTTTGTGTATCATAAAATTGTTTAATTAAATTAAGATCTCTCCAAGTTCCTATTCTTGCAGTAAAACTGTCAATTATTTCAATCCAACAGTAAGACAAATGTTCCAAAAGTCTTCATATGTTAGTCACTTAATGTTTTAAATTTGTGTGTTTAAAATTCTCCTTAGAACAATTCTATAGAATATACATTACATGTAAGAAAACAAATGTTCCAAAATCCTTACCTATGAAGCACATTGATTAACAGTGTATAGTCCTGCAGGAAATCATCTGCTTGTAGCCGAGTGCCATTCCGAATTCCAAATTCTGATAGCTTCCTGTGGTTATTTGCTATGAAAATAGTGAAATATTGTACAGAATTTATTTTTACAAAAATTCTGGTAAGAACTAGAATTAGTACTAGTACTAGTACTTCACAGAATATTAGTTTGCTTTTTAAAACCAGTAATTCACTGTAAAAAATGAGACTGGTAAAGTACATTTGATTTCTTTAAATAAAATTATACCTATATTATAAAATAATTAAAAAAGGCACAAATATACATTACAGTTGTATAGGTAGCGTTTAAAGCATAAAGCCAGAAGATTCAGCCTTCTCATTCATTTTCGTCCCATTTTCATATACACGCTATAACCCTTATGATCTTTCTAATACCTTGGCAAAACAGAATAAAGGAACTGAGAAACATTTTGATTCCGTTTCCTGATTGCTCTGCATCCAACTTAACCCTTAATATCTTCTAATACATTTGTGCATAACTTCTGGGGAGGTTTTTGTTTTATACACAGGATTACTAATAAAAAGGTTAAAACAACACTATACTAAGCCATCTGGACTTAATGCAGTTTCAAACAAACAAGAATCTTAGTATGGACATACCTTCTGTTTCTCCTTCCTCTGAAGATATGAGAATAGTCCCTTTTCCATCATCTATCTGTACATCTGGTGCTACCATAGCAAATTTTTCTTTCACTATCTGAAAGGATAAAAATGACAAATATTGAAAACTCTATTTTAAGACCAATAATTTCTTCTTGAGGCATTTGCATTTAAAGCCTATTAAACATATATCTTATTCATTTGATCAAATTAAATTCCCCCACCATAACTGGAATCTCAAAGACTCAGTCAATACAAAAAAAGTCGACAGTATGTAACTGGGGCCCTCTATTTTAGGTGTTCAAGTAGGTTTTTTTTAAATCTAATTTTGAGATACTCAACAAGAGACAGGATGTTATAATGGATTTTATTACTTTCACTGAAAATTTACAAAATTCAAACGTTCCTTATACGATGACAGTATTGTATAAGCAGCTTTTTGTGGTAGGATTTAACAAGTCAGTTTTAATAAACTGAGGTATTACTAGCAATACAGGAAGGGAATTTTATTTCATTTTCTATTTCTTAACAAAATTAATTTCTGAAACTGACATTTGTCTGTAGACTTCTCTTAGAGTTTGAAATGCAAATTAAAAAGTACATCTAATCAGTTTGTGTTCCCCTTTCTCCTCTTAGTACCATAATTGCTAACCTCAACATACCTTAATAAAAAAGGTTCAAATATCAACATTTTGTAGTATAATAAGTGTACTTAACCTCAGATTTAAATTTAAATTTAAATAAAAAAATGCAAAGGCTAAGTAAAAAATGATATTCAAGGTTTCAGAGTCTTTACCTTATCCTGTAATGTCAACACAGTAACCTTGTGTACATTAAGTTTCACTGTAACTTCTGGTTTACTTGCACACACATAGCAATTGGGATTTGGAGGATCCAAGGAACAAGGAACAAGTAGCTTCTTTCTTGGGTTTGGTTGTTTGTTTAGAAAAATCTTTGAGGAAGAAGAGGGTAAAAAATTATGGTCAAATATATAATGAATAACTTAAAAACAAAAGCAAAAATGTTATCTCACTTACCGTTCTACAATGCTCTATTTTTCCTGATAAAATCTTCAAACCCTCCAGCACTATCAAACCAGCTATCACTGCATTAGTTGTAGCTATAGCAGGGATTATATTTCCTGCCATTGCTGCAAAAAAGCAGAAGTAGGTAATTTTTTCCAGTGCACGAACCTTTAAAGAGTGCTAGAGAAAAATACTTTTTTTAATGAAGTCATTATTAATTTTATTCTTACACTTGATATCAAATCTGCTCTTCATATTCATGCTGAAAATGTGCATCCTGAGGTTTGCAGCAGAAGTAACAAAATCCATTGCAGATGGGTCATCCTGCCAACAAGTTTAACAAAACATTTTAGAATAGATTTTAAATTGGAAGAAATGTTTGCAAAAGCCTATTACCATAAATACAATTTGAGAGATCTTGTACAATACTCAGTAATTCAAATTGATGCATTTCTTCTTTCAGTTGTTTCAACTTTTAGGCAGCGTGGTACTTTAAACAAATATAAATACTAAGTATTTTCATTTTGTAAATGTATTTACATAATGCTTTAAATGTTCAAAGCAAATTCTAGACCTGAAAGGTTGCTGACTCCTGAAGTGGTGTTCCAAGTCTTCATTTATTCACTCTAATTTAAGGTTTCGCATGCCAGTAATACATTTTCACATTTTCAGAAGGTCTCTTTCTAAGTCTATAATATATAACTAAACTATTGTTGTATGTAAAGTAAATAGGGTTTTTTAAATGTTTAAGAAGCTTCATTTAAAAATTAAATTAAAGTGCAGAGCCCCCCGGACTAGTGGCCAGGACCCGGGCAGTGTGAGTGCCACTGAAAATCAGCTCGCGTGCCGCCTTTGGCACCCGTGCCATAGGTTGCCTACTCCTGTTCTAGACACTAATCCTCACAGCATCCCTTAAAGTAGGTGAATGTCTTATCTCCAAAAACAGATAGGAAAACTGAAAAAGGGCAGGTGAGGTGACTTGCCCAGGCTACAAAGCAGGTCAGCGACAGAGCCAGGATTAGAAGTCAGAACCTCCTAATTCCCAGATCTGTGACCATTCCTCTACTACACTGGCATCTCATGAAAAAATAAAGGTATCTTTCTCCTTCACGTCAAAGCCAAATCATGGAGTTCAGGATTCTACTTTTATCAAATAACTGCCAATATGGAAAGACCCTAAAATACAGCATAAAGCATTTTCCTGTATTTGGTGTTGGATGTTTTCAACTATGAAGGAAAACAAACAGTCTTGAACTTATGGCGTTTAAGTGAAGATCCTGATGGTATGCTGATGCATAGTAGCTTGCAGGATTAGCGCTTTAGTGGGAATTTTTTTTTAAAAAGTGTATTTTCAATTAAGACTTTATATTATCTATTACTAATTTGACATCTTATCTGCTTGTTTTTTTTAAAATCTGTTTTATTGAATGCTGTGTAGTTGTAGCTATGTCAGACACAGGATATTAGAGAGGCAAGGTGAGTGAGGTAATATCTTTTATTTTGTCTTTTTGTATAATATTGGATTTACTGATAATTCAGTCTGAAATTTGACTCTTCTTATATGTTGTTTCTATTAACAGCTTTTTGTTCCAACCATATTTTTTTTTCAGAAATGGCAGTACAACAATCCAGATCTTTTACTATACAAGTTTACTGCAGAAAGACTATTGTCCAAAAAGAGGACATGAGACACTGGATGTGGTTTAATTAGGCTGCAATTTTATTCCTAAATGTCTGGAAGTACCTGGCAGATAAAATTGTATAGTGCAGGTAATTCCAAAATCAAGTACATATACCTGGCGGGTACAGGGCTGCCGTCCACATTCCCACTTACCTATCCTGGCCCACAGCAAACCCACTGCTAAGATCTTGCCCCCTCCTCCCGAATAGAGAGGGGGGGCTATAAAAGAGCAATAGATTTGTGCTGTACCAGTCAAGAGTCCTGAACCCCTGCCCCTGTTTCCGCTCCTTTAAGGAGTACCTCCTTTAAGTCCCATAACAATTTTATCTGATCACTGCATCCCTTCCCTATGGAGTACTTGCATAAGACAACTACCCCAAGCTTACATACCAAGTTGCAACATCACAACCTAATCCCAGCTAACATTTTTTGCCCCCCAACAAAGCCTCCAACCAGCTTTGGGGAAGGCCAAAAAATAAATAAATCCCCCTTGTCTAGACCAATCTGCATGGACATAAGTAGTCCCGCCTTTCTTCTGGTCACCTGGGGAGGATGGTTAACATCCCCACACTGATCTGACATGAACCTGCCTCTGGCCTTTTCTGATTTAAGCAGTGGGAGCCATTGTCTGGCTTAAGTGTAGTGTCATTTTAAAAAGAAACTCTCCACTGTTCATTTCTACTCAGATAGCCACAGCTCACAGACAAGATCACATTATTTCTGATGTTCAGACAATAACCAGATCAACTCTTCTATAGTTTCATAATATATCAGATGTCTATGGTTAGAGTTTTGCACTAGCTTTACACAATAATTGGCTCCATCTTTATATCTCTATGTAAGGGCCTATATTGGTGAGGAATTAAATGGATATGACTAATAAATTCAGTATCTGCCATTGCTGTTTCAAGTGCTGTTGTAGCCGTGTTGGCCCCAAGATATGAGAGAGACAAGGTGGGTAAGGTAATATATGACTAATAAATTCAGTATCTGCCATTGCTGTTTCAAGTGCTGTTGTAGCCGTGTTGGCCCCAAGATATGAGAGAGACAAGGTGGGTAAGGTAATATATTTTACTAAACCAACTTCTGTTGGTAGATGGGACAAGCTTGGTAGAAGCTTGAAAGCTTGCCCCTTACACCAACAGAAGTTGGTCCAATAAAAGGTATTACCATATCTCTCTTCTGACTAACAAAGTAAAATTATTTTAAAAGCCACAACTGGAAGTGGTAAAACTGCTCCACATTGCTCTAGCAGATGTGTCAAATTTTACTTCCAAATACTTGATCCTTCTGCTTAATGTGTAACCATGGGTAAATCCATTGCTCTTTTATATCTGCCTCTCCATTCAGGTGGGAGGGGGAAAGGTCCCAGCAGCGGGTTGGCTGCAGGCCAGATGGGTAAAGTGGACAGCAGCTCTGCACTCCCCCAAATATAAGTACTTCATTATGGAATTAACTGCACTGTACAATTTTATCTGTCAGACTGTTTTAACTATTGTTGTACATTTCTGTTAAAGGTTAAGTACAAATAGTCATTCACACGAGTAGCCAGATCTATTTTTTGTTCCTAGAAGTGCTGCTCTACAATCAAATTTAGCCTTTAATAATTGATTAGCATGTTTACTTAGCATATGACCAGTTCTTATACATCTTCTGAACTAACCTTATCCCATATAAGCTCAGCTCCATCACCCTTCTCAGCTAGGTGAACTCTCAGAGTTTCAACACTCTTTGAAAACAGACGTGCATAGCTCTTGACATCTAGAACCTGTTGGTCTTTCAGGCCTAAAGAGGAGTCATTCTGTTGATCAGACATGTTTTTCTCTTCAAAATGAAAGAAAAAAATTTAGATTACAAATATTTAGGAATTTCACAGAAGTCTTCTTAAAGACGTCAGATTTGCCAATTTTAGTAAAATTGTACTCCATTTAGAAAACATGCAATTATAAACCACAAACTAGAGTGACTGAAATAGTATATAACAAATCTGCACTTACTTCTGCATTTTCAAAAGCTAAATTGTATATATTCTTATCAGTAAGAAAGCTGAAAACTCAAAACTGCTGTAACTAAAACAAACACAGAAGGGAGTCCGAAGACAATCTCAGTATGAGCCATTTTTATTGTCAAGAATGAAGTATACACAACACTTGATTGTTACAGCTGAGGATATCAGTGTATGATATGAGGCTTCACCTGAATCATAGAATATCAGGGTTGAGAGAGACCTCAGGAGGTCATCTAGTCCAGCCCCCTTCTCAAAGCAGGACCAATCCCTAGACAGATTTTTGCCCCAGAACCCTAAATGGCCCCCTCAAGGATTGGACTCACAACCCCAGGTTTAGCAGGCCAATGCTCAAACCACTGAGCTATTGTTGACATACAGTTTTTAAAATGAGAACTACAGAATTGTGTACTTAAAACCTGAAATAGTAAATGCAAGTCAAATTTAGAAATGCATTTTTATTCTCCATAGAAACAGCAAATCTTTAAAGAATTAAATAATGTCAAAATCAATATTTTTAAATAGTTACAATGATATGGGAAGTGCATACAGTTTTATATGGTTGAATTCTTAAAGTATACCATACAAGAACAAACGGGGGGGAGAATGGGGGGAGAAGGGGGGAGATTACCTTGATTCTGTACTTCGGTCCAGTCCAATGGTACAGGAGGTTTCCTTTTTTTCCACAGTTTATCCATTGTCAACAGATATCTAATATCATCTTTGAAAAGCTATAAAACAATATGAAAAATGAAAAGTAAAGTAAAGATATGTACCTTGTTTTACTTCATTTTAAAATCTACTTTAAGATTAAGAGTTTGTGTTTCTCTACCAGAGAGCACTTTCAGCCACAGTGATTACAATTATATAACAATTCCCCTCACTTCAAGAAGGCACAAAGGGGAAATAGATACTGAAAAGTTACTCCCAATCCCTGCCTTCTAAAACATTAACTATTTTATGTAAAATAGAAATAAGCTGTGCTTAGGACCCAAAATATTTTACCATCCATGAAGTGTCAAGGGAATAGTGATACCACACAAACGCACACTGAAGTAGTCATTGCAAGAATGGGCACGTGTGCTGAAGGGCATTTTTACCTATATGTCAACTTAAATAGTTCTCTAATTCTAAGGACCATGGTAACTGCCTGCACTGCTTAACATCACAGTCCTTAACATGCCTGTTCCTAACTTCTGTCCACTAGGCACAAGAGTTTGGGGAGGGACTCTAAAACAGCATATACATCCCTGCTCCTGGGACTGGTTGCACCCAGAGCACAAAGGAGAACCTTCTCATACTCAGACTGGCATCTGCTTATGTCTGAGAGGCTCCCACAGAGCTCAAAAATAGTTTTTGAATTTTTCCTTTTTAAAAATAACTTAATCAGCTGTAAATTTAACTACCATTTAGTCATTACTCTGGTGCAACAGAGGCAGCTGGTAACTGTTTCATCACTGGAGCACAGAGAAAAGGTAGGACCACAATGCTACACTAAGAACTACTGTCAGGATATGTCTTCGCTACCAACATAAAAGTGCTGCCACAGCAGTGCTTTAACATGGCTATGTGGTTGCTGCACCAGCGCTGGGAGACCTCTCACCCCGAGAGAAGTAGCTCCCAGAGTTGGTGCACTATCTACACTGCCACTTTACAGCACTGACATTTGCATGACTCGGGGGCAGGGGTGTGTTTTCTCACATCCTTGAGTGAGAAAGTTTCAGCACTGTAAAGTGGCAGTTTAGAAAAGCGCTCAGTGTCATATCATGATTATTATTTTTCTTAAATAATTAGATTTGACTGCTAACTTAAAGCATCCAAGTTGAAAATTTTTGCTCAAGTTTATAATAATGACACACTTCAAACAAAAACATATATTCAGAGCAAAACTACTACCTTCGTGAAAAGTTTAACTGGATCATATCCAGTTGATTTAGCCCATTCCTTAGTTGAAACACGTTTAATATCACCATCTTCATTAGATGCTCTTGCTCTGGCTTCTGCTTCTGTTGGCTCCCCTATAAAATAAAAGGTTGATTATGTTTTTGAATTTAAAAAAAGCAAGTTGTGACCCAAAATATTTTTCACCGTGGATAAACTAAAGCTATCCAGGGAATAGAACTGAACATTCACCTGTCTTTGAACTATTCAGAGGTTTTTTCTCTCTGCAATCCGCTGGCCTATCAGAGAATCCAAAAGGAGAAGGGAAAGTAGACAGTCCTCAGGATCGTCTCTTAATAGACTAATATTAATTGAATATCATACAACTAGCTGTAAAACTGAACAGGACATTTTGATTAACATAACTGATATACAATGAAGTTACTGATTTATGTCACTCACAGGCAGCTTCAGGATCAGCTCTGTCAGGGGATACTTCCTGATCAGCATCTTCTTCACCAAACAACTGACTGTGTATTTAAAAAACAAAACACAAGATTATCATAAGATAATTGTTCTGTAAGTAGTTACTTATACCTGTTTTTTTAAAGCCTGTCATAAAAAAATTAGTGATAGATGCTTTAATAATTCCAGTCTATTCTACTTGATCATCACAGCTGTGTTAAATCTAGCATTTATATTGAGAAAAGCCACCACAGCAGCAGTGGGCAAAATACAGCCTGCAAGCAGTTTTAAGCCAGTCCCCGAGCTCCCACTGGGGAGCAGGGTCTGGGGCTTGCCCAGCTCCAACGCTCCAGCTGGAGAGCAGGGTTGGGAGCCGCACCATAAGGCTTCCAAAAGCCGTGGCATGGCGCCCGTCCAGCTCCTACTGGAGCTGCAGGGGCGGTAGTCTGCAGACGGGGCAGCGTGCAGCTGCCTGGCTGCACGCAGCTGCCTGGTTGCACCTCTGCATAGGAGCCAAAGAAAGGACACACTGCTGCATCTGGGAGCAGCTTGAGGTAAGCCTGCACCTCTGAGCCTCTCCCCATGCACCAACCCCCTGCCCCAGCTCTGATCCCCCTCCCGCCCTCCAAACTCCTTGGTTCCAACCCAGAGCACCCTCCTACACCCCAAACTACTCATCCCCAGCCCCACCTAGAACCCTCCCCCACCCTAACCAGGAGCCCCCTTCCTGCACCCTGAACTTCTCATTCTGGCTCCATCCCAGAGCCTGCACCCCCAACCAGAGCCTTCACCCCCTCTCCCACACCCAACCCCAGTTTTGTGAGCATTCATGGCCCACCATACAATTTCTCTTCCCAGATGTGGCCCTTGGGCCAAAGTTTGCCCACCACTGCACGATAGGATAATTTATCAGACCTTCTATAGCATGGAAGTGTGATGTATATACCAAATTTATTTGGACCTCAAAAATGATACAAAAAATATTCTGAGAGGAGCATACTTTGATAAAAGAACAGACTAATTAAAAGTAAGCCATACACAGTGTGACAGTCAGTACCCCATATTCATTCCTTTTTCAAAACTATGACAAATTTTGCACAAAGTATGCCTCAAGAGGTATCATTGGAAAACTCAATTTGCTGATCATTATCATCCCAGTACAATGTGTGCCAAAATTGTATATAAAGTTATAAGATTCTACTGAATGACGTTACTAAGACATATTCCAAATTTGGGGAAGTAGTCACAAACCAGTTCCTCAGAGACGTGTCAACAAAATCAAATAGACCATCACCCTGGTTAAATGGCCATTCTTTGGCAGGAAAAAGGGTGAGAGTGAGAAATTTACATGTTGGTAAAGAAACAGCTGGAGGTTCCTGTCCCCACAGACTCTCTCTCTCCTGAATCTCTGCTGGAGATGATTCTCAAAGAGGAGGAAAAGAATAAGAAATGAGAAACAGATGCCCCAAGTTGTTCCTTTCTCTCTCCCCATGGCAACCACAACACCTGAGGAATAAAGAAACAGCTTTGGACTGAGTGGGGAATCCTGCCTGAAAGGAATTCTGCCAGTATGACTGCCAGAACATGTGGTGAGAGACACCTTTTACTATGAATTCACTTACCTCGTTAAGTTAGGTATTAGTTCCGTTTTTACCTTTTATTTCTTTGTAAACAATTCTGACTTTTATGCCTCATTACTTGTAGTTACTTAAAATTTTTATTTCTATAATTAATAAACTTGTTTTATTATTTTATCTAAACCAGTATGTTTGAAGTGTTCAGGAAACTTCATTTGGGATTTGTGCATTTCATTTTCTATTAATGAAACGGACTTTATATGAGCTTGTGTTGTCCAGGAGAGGGTGCACTTTTGGGGAAAGTCTGGGACTGGGAAATTGCTGGTGTTGCTCTGAAGAGTAATTCAAGAGCAGCTGGCCATAGCACTCATACAACATAGCTGGGAGTAATTTACATGCTGGAGGTTGCGTGGGGGCAGACCAGCAGTGACTGCTCTCACTGCGAAGCAGGGTAAAAGCACCCAGGCTGGAGAATTTAGGGGACACAGCTGTTAAACAGTTCAGATTGTACCCTGGGTAATGTCACACACAGTTATAGGGCAAGAAAACAAAATGCCCATAGTCTGGACTTCTATAGAGCTGATATAAAGTGAAGAATGGAATTACAAATGGAAAGTTCTTGCAAACATGGACTGAGATATTAACTAGTCCCATCCTGCAGTAGAGCTATTTATCTTTCCCATGAACAGAAAAAATCCAGAATATAAAAGTTCATCTCATGGCAATTTTGTTTTAAGGCTGCATGACCTAAACTCTTGAAAGAACACCAAGACCTCTGACTGGGAACGTATATTTGAAACAAAAGGCAAGAAACTATCAAAAACCATCTCTCTGTTCTGGGTAAACAGGAAGCTTGACTCATCTATCATGTAATGCAGTTTATAACTGAAAATAAATTAAGGCACAGAGGGAGTTAGTATTAGTTGCCTTTCAAATGTCTGTTGAGAGAGTACTGCCTTTAATACATTTCCCTCAAAGCTTACGATCTTTACTGCTATCAGTCAACATGAAAGGAAGAGAAAATGTTTGTAATAATAAATCTCCAGCTCAGAAATTTAGTCCTGAGGTCATACTGAGATCTTGCAGGTAACATCTAATCTTAAATTGTGTTCTTTTCAGCAAGACAATACAAAGCTAAATGGCACCGTTGTTTCCTAAATGGAAACAAATGAGCTGAAAAGCCAAGTTTCCCTTAAATTACCTCCTCATTTATATAACTCAAACAATACTGTGTCTATCCCTTTTATTTATACTGAAATAAGCCGGTGCCTCTAAAAAGACAGCAAATTTCTTCAACCAATGAAGTAATTATGGTAGCAAATGCACATTGGATTCCCACAAAACACGATTTATAATGAAGCAATAGGCAAACACACATCCAATCAACTCATATCAATGTGCCTAAGAATTTTTTTTGCCAGTTTCTCTCTGTGATACTAGAATATCAGTCTGTTTTTAGAGTTTGTTCTATCATTATGTTAAACAGATTGGGCAAGTTATCAATATGTTTTCAGTGCATTCCTCAAAGTGGTAGGAGTTTGAAAAAGAAAAAAGAATGCTGTAAAGTAATTTTTAATTTGCCTATTTTAATTTTTTGTTGATGGAGATACATTTAGAAATTAGAAAATAAGTGTGCAGTGTGATAGCTATTTTCTTAAAATATGTTTACTTACTTGAACAAATACTTTGCCCACACAATGCAGTGGATAGGTTCTGATGGAGTGTTGCGAATTGTGCAGCCTGGAAAAGTCTTCTGAGTTGGTTTAGGATGACATTCATAACACTCTGTCACTCCCTATAGATTCAGGCAAAGATAACTATTTCCGTAAGTCACACTGTGATGGCTTTGTTATGGTATTCATCGTTAAAAAGTGACAATGTTAGCAATATCTTGATAAACATAAAGGACATATCCAGCCTATGCTATCCAAAGAATCAATGAATCAAACAACAACAAAACGTTATACCAACTAACCTTTTTGATAACTGTTACTTGTCCAAGGTAGCCTGCAGTTCCACTTTCTATAAGAGGAACATCAGCAGCCAGACACATCCTGTTCACATGGTTACGTGCAGCTAGAAGAGAAAGCATTCAGGATTAATTTGAATATTAACTAAAAAAGAATCTTTGACTTTGGAAAGGCTGGAGACCAGTTTTCTGCATAATATATATCTGCATAATATATATCTGCAGATAATATATATCTGCATTTACCTCATTTAATTATACACACTACCATGCCTCTCTCATAACACCAATCTTTCAGTTAGTACAATATATTAACAGCTGTTTTTCAAGAAGAAATCTCCAACTAAAATGCAGTTATGTATATACATCAAGGGGACCTTCCTATCATAGGGGGGGCACTTAATTCTTAGCACTTACCATATACGCCACTGTTCATTTTCAAAGTCCAAACTGTACAACCATGAAGTATATGTTAAAGCCGCCCTAGTAAAGTAGGTAAGCAGTATCTTCATTTTGCAGGTGGCGAAACAGAGATCGAGCCTGAGTGACTTACCTGAGGCTTCAAAGGGCATTAACGTCAGAATTGACATCAGATCACTGTAATTTTTAGCTTCTATCCTTATATGTGCCAGTCACATTTCTTTCATCTCAGAAATAAAGCCATAAAAAAAGTAGGAATCTCACCTCTGTTATCCAAAGCATTCATAACCAATGTAAACTGCCGGAAGAATTCTACATTATAGTCAGGGCTGTAGAAAAGAAAATTTTTTAAAACCAGCTTACTATATGGCTTTTGGTTATTATGGCACAGCAGAAATTCTACAAATACAAACAATGTAAGCAGAAATGATATCCATGTGATAAACTGCACAGACATAAGCTAAGTTTACCACTCACCTTTAACTACTTCACCTGTCCTCTGTCCAATTTAAAGTATCATATTCCTCAATCCTGTGGGGCTAGGAATGGGAACACTATACTACTGAAAAGGAGCTATTCCAAGCTTCCCTACTGGACTTAGAAGCCCAAAACACTGGACTTTAAAGATATGACTTTTTTTGTTTAAAAATGCTATTAGTTATAAGTTCTTTTGGAAGGTTTTTTTTCTAAATTTAGTTTTCATTTCTCTCTGGGATATGGTATTATTACTCAAAGATCTTAAACACACAAACTTTTAGAAATCTTTAGAATAATATACATAGAATATAACAGAATAATATACAAACACAATATATGCACAAACAAAATACACAACCACCGTTAAAAATAAAGAACTATTTTTACTGAACACTGTTATTTATTACCTCTCCTATTACTACTGACAATTAGTCAGTCTATAAAATTATTGTCTGATGGTAAATGTCCTCTGTAGCGCCACTTCAAAAAAAAAAATCACACCCATGATCCAAAGCAGAGTGAAAATCCTCCTTTTAAATTCTGGAGCAGTAGTTAACTCACCAATAGTATTTCCAGAACTGTGCAAATTTCTGCCAATATTAACCATTATAACTCACAAAAATCTTTTCAGCCAGAGTGGGACACAATGCACTACATATCCAATAAGTGCCCATTTAATAGCTATGAAAAAACTTGTAAACAGAAAGCATGATGTGCATATAAATTTTTTTGGAAAAAGGGGGGAAATAATGTCTGATAGTGAAAGAGGCAAATTTTATACGCAAAGAAATTTTCCAAATGTTGAAGAGTTTTACAACTAATAAAGGGAGGCAAAACAAAAAGTTGAACTTTAAAAATGTATTTGATAGCATCTTTTAATTCACATGTTAACATTCTAAACCAAATACTGTAGTGATGTTGATTTAGTAAATGTTATAACATTAACTGTTAACTCGTTTATAACATTTGAAACCCAATTAGAAAACACTTCCATTTTTACTCAAGGCAGAGAAAAGGGGTTGGTCAGAGAAGAGAAGTATATTCTGGAAAATATATTTAATGGTTTTTAAATTTTAGGAATGAAGAAAAAGAGTGAAGCTTATAAAGATTTAAACGTCTGTGAGCCAACAATTAACATTAACACAACATAAAATGTGGTATCGAAGGAACTGGAAAAACACAAATTAAACCATCAGAATTACTCCAGAAATATGTATTTTGTATTGTACTGATCTAGTACATTAAAGACGTTAACTGTTAACTAGATTTTTAAATATGTTAACTGTTGACACACAGAGCTAGGATTAAAGTATGATTTTAAGAGTTTCACAGGTATAAGAGTAGAATATGCAAATGTCTTAATCTCCATATGTTAAAATGTTCTTCTGGTTCTTATTAAGAACTCAACATACTTTTAAAAAATATTCAAATTACACATTTATCCATTTAGTACATGAGACTCAAGCAGAATTCAATGTTCTAGAACCGTGTTTCTCAATGACCAGTCTGTAGACTAGCGCCAGTCCCTGTGATCTCCCTGACATGGTTTAGGAAGGCAGAAAGCTGGTCCCCGCTATCAAAAAGGTTGAGTAACACTGTTCCAGAAAATTTCCACAACGGTTGACAAAAGGAGAAAATGGATACAAATATTTGAATAAATATCATTAAAAGAAAATTCATAAGTTCAGGCCCAAACTCAAGTCACTCAGTTTGCTCTAGCCTCACATTTATAGCTAATTTTTAAATATTTAGTAATTTTATAAAATCTCCTCAAGCTACCAACAAACATTGCATGTTTTAAATAACTATATATACACATATATGAAATTTCTAGTAATAAGAGTATTTAAATAAAATTTAAGACAAACATACTTCATGATACTGTCATGATAAGCTATAATATTAGCTTCTGGGTAAAACTGTAACACACTTTCCTTGGCAACCTGGAAAAGAACAAAACAATTGGTAGTCCAATATTTCTACCTTACATTCAAGATCCAACAAATCTGCAAACACTATGCATTAATACTGGGGTTTAATTTTTTAAAATGAAGAAATAGTGTATCAACTAAGACTTATTCCCTCAATTATTTTAGAAAGCAGTAAAGAATATTACAAGCTATATATGAACCATACATTTTCAACATTGATCTAGTACAGGGGTAGGCAACCTATGACATGCGTGCTGAAGGCGGCACGCGAGTTGATTTTCAGTGGCACTCACACTGCCCAGGTCCTAGCCACCGGTTCAAGGGGCTCTGCATTTTAATTTAATTTTAAATGAATCTCCTTAAACATTTTAAAAACTTTATTTACTTTACGTACAACAATAGTTTAGTTATATATTATAGACTTAAAGAAAGAGACCTTCTAAAAATGTTTCAATGTATTACTGGCACGCGAAACCTTACATTAGAGTGAATAAATGATGACTCAGCATACCACTTCTGAAAGGTTGCTGACCCCTGATCTAGTATGTACAGTAACTATTTTAATATTCCACTAATAACATGAAAGATGTGTATTTTATTTAGAAAAGGGTAAGTTTTCAAATTTTTCTCCTTACCTGTGCTTTTGACCTCCCAACATGTTTCTTTTGAAACAAAAACTGCCTGTTCAGGTTGCTGACATCAATAGTATCCAAATCAATCTGTAAGTACATAAGAGGCAGCCATTTCACATTTACGAACTAAACAGATCAAAAGCAGCGTATGCAACATTAAAATAGAGCAGTTCTTCATGCTATCTCAAGAGAACACAATTTTCAGATCCACTTTATCTAATAAAGTGCAGAAGTGAAAGTTCTTAAACCAATATTAACTCAGTCACATCAGGTATGCAGTAGCTTCTGTTTCTCTTTTTCCAGATGAATGTGTAGCATAGTATATTTCAGTTTACATCATGACACAGTAGCCTTCACTATAGTCTAATACAGGGATTACACAAACTAGTAGTTCCATTGAGCAAGTTTGCATACCAAAAACTGATCACATTTGAACAGTTTTGAAAAACTGAGTTAGACAAAAATGCTGACCATAACTTAGCAATCAGCATAGAGGACAAATCATAATTCAGCACATTACCTAACTTGATTGTTCAAAATTATGTTCAACATTAAAATTCTGTTAGACAAACCTGCTGACATCAATTCCTACTCATGTCATGAGGCAGATTAAAACTATATGCCAGTAAATAGCCAAAATATGCAACATGCCCAAACTGACACAGTCCTAATTCCTAAGAAACTTTACATTTTCATTTTACTGATATTGGACAAAAGACATTTCTTTGTAAAATAACAAAACTATTTTGCACAATAATTATAGCTTTGCTCTCATTCTCCTTGTCCACTCCTCAGCCCCTTTCTTCATGGTCAAATTTTGATACACTCCCTCAAACTGCTGTCAAAAAAAGAGAGAGAAGAGTAAAGGGAACAAAACTAAGGAACAGATCCAATCACTACTTATGCTAATAGAGTTGGACAGGGTCCTAAAACAGGGGCACAAGCAAAATACTAAACATGCCAGTGGAAAATTTACCTGTTTTATAGCCCTTGATTTTCCAAAGCCGCCACAACAATCTTTGGAACAAAACTACTTGCTATTTTTTTAACAAGAGTCCAATAATTACAAGGTGAGGAAAACACAAAAAATGCCTCACAATGAAGAAAAATGTTGATCTTCGTTCTCTTTGCTAGGCTTAGTTCACTGGTACAATATTACTGTTAACTCCATCTGGAACATACTGAAATAAATGGGACTACTTGTGGAATAATGTACTAGCGGCTGAACATGGCCATGGGTCTGGAAACCAGTTGCCAAGTGTCAAAACATGATTTCAGATAAAAGCTCCTAATTTGGTTTGTTAAGCACATTTGGACATGAACAAAACTTCTCGGAACTAAACTTAAAATCTGTGTTTTCCACACATTTTCAAACTTTGTTTATGGCCAAATATACAGGTCAAAACCGTGATAGATATAAGAAAGGTGCCTAACAGACCTGCTAAATTTATAATTTGCCTTTTTAAAAAAAGTTTCTTCACAAACGCATTACATGACAGTAATGAATTAAGAGCTGAGAACCAGGTTTATTTGGAGATATTAATTTTCTGCCCAAAGTGCTAACAGTCCTTTTTTTCCTTCCCTTTTGCCCCTTCTATTACACTCCTGTGTGGAGATTAGCATCAGGAAACAAAAGTGAAAGCAACAGCCCGAAGTAAGTATCAGGATTGGATTTTCAAGACTGACAGTTTTACAACTCAGTATCTAAAAATACAATTTCACCATCCCCGTATTTCCCTTTTAGTGTCACCCAGCAGACTACAACGGCAGTCTGTTCAAGATATTAACATCTCTACTAGAAGACAACAAGCATTAAGCAAAAATTAACACTAAGATTTTAAGGGGGCAGCTGGAAAGTGGCAAACATGATATGCTATTCCCCACTTTCGGAAAAGTGAAGCTTCTACTTCGCATGTGACTGTACAATCCCTGTGGGGGAAAGACAGACGGCGATGCCTTCCCATGCAGGTGGGATTAGTGAATTCTCAGACTTCCTAGAGCGCGAGAGCTCTCACTTTAATCTTCAGTATTTTCTGGACAGCCAATCCCTACAGTACGCCAAGCGCACGCCATCGTTACACTGGATTTGATATTGGGGGTTCCCAGGCTCGGAACTTTATTTATTTTCTGTCAGGGTTTCTTTTCACACAAGCGGGAACTACTCCCCATCCGCCCAACGCAGCCCACCCCCCTTCGGCCCTGCCAAGCCAGCTCCCACCTCTGCCACCCACTGCAACCTCTTCCCCCTCCAGCCCCGTGCCCATGCGCAGGGGGCCCTGCGGGACGGTGCAGCCCCTCCCTAGTGCCTGCAGCTTTGGCGGGTTGGAGCAGTTTGAAACACACAATGAGGGGGGAGGGGAGCACGGCGCACGCTCCGCCGGCGGCCCCGCGAGCTGCTTCCACCCCCGCAAAGCGGGCCGGGCTCGGCTCCCTCCGATCCGCTTTCCCCAAGCCCGTATCCGCTCCCCGGCCGCGGTTCGCGCTCCCCGCCCGGCGTTCGCTCCGGCCCCGGGCCGCACCACGTCGATGTTGTTGAAGCCGGTGAGCACCAAATCCTTGAGCAGCTCGCAGCCGATCCCTCCGGCTCCCACCACCAGCAGCCGAGCCCCGGACACTGCCTCCGCCAGCTCCCTGCGCAGGGCGCCCGACACCGGCACGGACATGGCGAGGGGGAGGCAGCGGGCGGGCAGCGATTCCGCGCGTCTCTCCTCAGCGCCGGGCCTCTCTCGGGACAACGACGACGACGACGACCCGCAGCTGACACTGAAGCAGCCTCCGCTGCCTGTAACTGTCGCAGCGCCCCCTGCCGGCGGGGAGGAGAACGCGACGCTCTGAATGCTAGGAGCCCATAGCGAACGGGCCTAGCATGGCTTGATGGCCAAGTAGACAGAGGCGGGTGGAGACGCAGAAGGGCCGGGTTCAGTCACTGTATTGTACACGAGTCTACTCTGGAGAAGAGCTCAGAAAAATGGCTCCTGGTGGGCTTAGGTCACATGCTGCTGAGGGTGACAATGGCTTCTACCCTCAGCCAGCTGGAATCCAGTGACTGTAGTCCTCCCCCCCCTCCTGTCTTCACTGCAAAAACACAAATTGGGGAGGATTGCTATGTGCTGTGAAAACCGCCTTATTTGAAGCATAGGCAGAGAGGGTGCTTTTTAATCTCATCTGCCTGAGGTTTACTCTATCTGTATTAAAAAAATATTTTCATTTGGAATCATAGCTTAGCAATGCTTATCTACAAAGGAATAATGTTTTAACATGTGTTAGCCTTAGAAGTGAGGCTAAATTGTGCCTGTATGTGCTAAATACAAACAGAAGACATGCTGTCTGTACTAAACTTTTAAAAGATATTAAGGGTTTAGCTAACATTTAAAAAAAGAGCCACCTTTCATCATAGGACTTACCCACATGCAGAGTTGCACTATTTTTACTTACACTACGATAAACTAATGCAAAAGACTCTTAATTCAATATAAACCAGGCCTGCTGTAGTTTAGTTTTATTGGATTAAGAACAGGGTTAAGCAAACCCATCAAACTAAAATAAAGGTGTTCACAGAGGGATTTAACTAAACCCCTGCGCATTTGTATACAACCAATGCCCTAGGTTAGAGAAGCACTTATATCACAGAAGTTAGGATGTATCCATCCTCACAGAATCAGGAACATATGGAATAAGCCCTAGCACTGCATTCCAAAGCCAGCCTCTTTGTGTGTGTTAAAGCAAAAATAGGTAAACAAGAGATTGAAAAAGGATTAGAAACCCCTTATATGAGAGGTAGTTTTAAACCCTTCATATCACAAAAGCTTCCCATACAAAAACATTTGTGTGTAAATGGAACAGGATTCAAACTTCTTATATCCCTGTTTTCACAATCAACCCTGTACCTAACTACTACTGTGCTCCTTGTTAATGTTTCTTAACAAAGCTCCCTGCAAGAAAAGGTCATGCACCTGGAACTCAGTGTTAGAATCACAGCAGAAATTCCTAAATAAACCATCATCCCTAGTGCAGTAGTCATAGTAAGAATGCATTTTCTTAGATCACGAACTCCATATTCACTTAATGCCAATTGAAGATAAAGAAATGCAATTGAATTGCCTGCATTTTATACTTAATTTGACTGGTATATAGAACCTTACAGAAGGGGTCAACTTTTCCTGCTGAACAGTTGCAGGACTCTAGAATGCTGCCTAGCTAACACAAACCAAACAAAATAAAGCTAGAGCAAGTGCAATAAGAACAACCTTCCTCCTTTCCCCTCCCATGCCTGACAGTTTCAAAGTAGTCAGAGTTACTAGCTAGAATATGTACTACTAAATCACTATACAAAATTGTGTACATAAGCAAAAGTAGCAAATCTTGTACATGTACCAAGTTTTATGAAAGTGTATTAATATTCACTTCCCAGCACAGCAGTTTTGGAGTTTGCTTTGCAAGAATTACTAAAAACTCACACTACCATGTGACTTCAAAATGTCATATTTTCATTAGGTGACATTTTGCTGCACAAATACCTTCATTTTACTTAAATAAGAACTTTATTCAAGAAAATTAATGTTTTATTTAAATAATTGCTGATCTGGATCTTCTTGTATAAAAATAAATTCCTCCAAGGGATTCTGACGATTAGCTGGCCAACAGCTTCTTTCACACGTGTAAACTATAACTGTTCCAAATTCCACTGATAGATCTGAAAAAAGTAATATTTAAGAGTTTACAGCGTGTAGTATTAGTGGTTAACATATTAAAAGGCAGCTGTTTATAACTGCATTCACAAAAACGTATAAGCAATATGCAACAAATAGCTATGTACATACCTAACTGGCCATTTGTTGTGTGCAGTTCTAAAAATATAGCCCTTTCTCCACAGGTAATTAAAATATCTATTTAGAGTGGAGCAGATAGGTAGACTGGTACAATTTTAAACAACTGTGAGACGCTAATTAGTGTCTCAATCTGGCAAACACTTATGCACATGCTCCACTAAGCATGTGAGAAGTCCTAATGACTTAATTATAACTCTTGTAAGCATATGATGGGGTAAGGGGGCACTGGCAGTAGCTAGGCCAATGGACTATTCACATGCCTAAAGGTAAGCAAATGTGTAAGTGTTTACGGGATACTGGGCTTAATTGAGTGCTAAGTGTCTGGACCCTAGAAGGTTCCATTTAAACTTAGAAGTTCCTTGATATTATTAAAAGAAACAAATAATCTAAAACTCATATTCACTTCATTCATTCAGGATTTCAAATACTAATGACAGGCTGAGAGATATTAATAATTCAGTATCTAAAGGAAAGTTGGACCCCAGAAGCCCAAGAAGCTTTAGTTAAAATTGATTTATGTTTAAGGAAGAACTATATGGTTTTGGTTATACCTGTTTGTCATCTACACTGCAGAAATGTTCCATTGCTTCATAAAACTTAATTTGAATGTTAATCATTCTGTGATACATATATAATTACACAGTATCTCTCCTATCAGATGCCTCTAAAATATAATTATTTTCTAATGGGAGAATATTCATTATCCACCTCATGTACAAAACAGCATACAATAATTTAGAAATGAGATTTTTCTGTCAGTTACACAAAATTACTGTAATAGTTATAAAATTCAGATGGAAGTGTGATTTTTTTTTTAAATTGTCAATCCTTTGAATGAAATTCACAAAAGAACTTTAAGCAGGCCTTGAGCATACTACCTTAAAATGTACTACAATTTAAAAAAAAAAAAAAGACGACAGTGGGTCAAATTCTGTTCTCACATTTGTATCAACCACTATGGCATCAGTGAGGTTGAATGGGTATAAACACAAAGAATATAGTTCAGTATATATTTGGAAAAATCACAATCCAATTTGTCTGGAACATCTTTACCATAATCCACAACGTAGAAGGTTGGTTTCAGTGAAGCCTAAATGATCAGTGTTATGAACTACATTTTGATATAAATCATGGTTTTGTTTAGTAACTAAACTCTCCTCACCTCCAATACTGTTAACTTGTAGGGCTTGTCTACACTTCTTGTGCTGCTGTAGAGTTTAGTGAAGATGCTACCTATGCTGATGGAAGTGTTTCTCCTGTCAGTGTAGGTACTCTACCTTCTTGAGAAGCAGTAGCTATATCGAAGGGAAAAGCCCTCCCTGGGACACAGCACAGTATACTCTGGGAGTTTGGTTAGCATAACTGTTGCTCTGGGGTGTGGATTTTCCACACCTTGGAGCAACATACTTATACCAACACAAGTTAGTCATGTAAACTAGAGTTTAATCTCCTAAGTAAACATTGAGTACTTTGTCACTTCAAGGTTTTAAAGAAAATCTACTGAGATTTTTAAATAAACAAAATAAAGCTGCTTGTATGTGGCTGCAGTTTTGTTTGTGTTGAAACAGAATTTTAACATTTATTCAGTTCTCAAGTCTTCAGTTTAGACTATTACACGTTAATTACTATTTAGGGACCAGGAGTTTTTTGGACTTCTCTTATTGGAAAGGCACTAAGGAAAATATGAGGCTTTGGTCAAACAGTCCCAGTAAATAGGAACAAACAGGAAAGGGAATGCTGCTTCTCACTAAAAGGAAAATGAACAGCTAAAACTGAACACCAGTGAGTCTTGTACAAGATGCTGTCCTCACAAGACCCCAGAAGCATTGAGTACAACTTAACAGAAGGCGATCTCCAATATTAGTTGGCTTAATGGTATTAAAAATAGTTATTTCATTCACTGTGTATATTTTGCAAGAAGCAGTCTAAACTCTAGGCCACTATAATCATAAATCAACCAGCAGATTGACTAGTATTCAGTTAAAGCAACAAAAGATTTCACCTGCATCAACACTCTTCAGCATGCTGACCAGTGCTGGCATAAGTTGAAATTCAAAGACTTTGTTACTTCCACAGCTGTTGCAGACTGGAACCATTTTATTAATGTTAGATGAAGGACGTGTTATAAATAAAGGCTGGCCACCCCAGGAGTATCTAGAGAAGAAAAAGACCCCTTATTTACATTTTCTGCAACTAAATCTCATTGACAAAGACACATAACAATGTCACATTAGTACTTGGGATTCTAAAGCTCAGAAGCTGCTTGCCATACAAATAGGCAAAGATTCTGATTCTTGCTGATACCCTAAGTTTTAGAAGTATTCATCCATTATTCTCAAAGGTTAAAAGTGGGGGAAAGACTTAGAGGGTCATACGAGAGAGCTGGATGTGATAAATAATGCAGCCTCCCAATATTTAAAAGAAAGAAGCCATTGACTGATGCCTAAAAGATGTGCAGTACTCTCAAATCTCCCTAAATGCAGCCATGTAATTCCAGTTAATTGGGAACAGAGGGCTCTTAAACATCTTGCAATACTGTGGTCAATTACAGTAAAGCACATTTACTGGTACAACAGATCCATCATCTCCCAAGAGGCCAAGAACCATTGTTAAAAGGTAGCTTCTGCTTCAGTGCAACATGTGGGATACTGTTTTGCACCTCTGAGAAGCACAGCACAGAAATCATAGTCCACAGACAATGAAACTAAGGTGCGCCTCTCCATTTCTGGGCTGCTCTGGGGCCTGGGATGGAATTACAACAGCTGATTATCAACTGCCTATGGACAGCACTGCTGCTCAAGATTTCCAATGATCTGTGTACTGAAGTTTCCACCACAAGACCTGTTGCGCACGCACTCTCTCTCTCTCTCTCACTCTCACTCTCGTCCTCCCTTGATCAAATCCAGGGCTCTTTGCTCCTCCAACCATTTTTGCTGACATAAAGGGATCAGAACAGGGGTGAGAATCTCACCTGTTCGAACATGGTTTCTTTTTGTCATCTATGCTGTATCCCACACTTAACAACTCTTACAAAATTAAAATAATTTAAAAAACATTACATTTTCAGTGATGTCAAATCAAAGACTTGTTCATTCTCTGACACAAATGACCGACATTGCACCCCACCAAAAACATGTCTAGATTATCAAAATACCTTAGAATTTGTTCATGACAGGCAGAAATTCTCTTCATAAATTTATGGAACACATGGTCCCTATTTTTGACTTCACTCTTTTCATACTTCTCATTGTCATCTTCACCTACAAAACTAGATGAATAAGGGAGAAATGTTGCCAGTAAGCTGCACAGTACAGTATACATATTCAAAAATAAGTATGGTTACTCTGAGGGAAAAAACAACACACTTTTGAAGTTTCTTGTTATATAGACTCAGACTCTAGGACTGGAAGGGACCTCGAGAGGTCATCGAGTCCAGTCCCCTGCCCTCATGGCAGGACCAAATACTGTCTAGACCATCCCTAATAGACATTTATCTAACCTACTCTTAAATATCTCCAGAGATGGAGATTCCACAACTTCCCTAGGCAATCTATTCCAGTGTTGAAATGAAATGACACCTGTTTCTTAAATTAGAGGCATCCCTTTAATAAAGTGTAATTGATCAGTTTGGTCCCGATTCATAGATATTCACTGGCTCACAATCATTAAAGCTATTTCTAACTAACCTGTAATATAATGCATGAAATCAAATCAACCACATATGTTTACATCTAGTGTCACTCCCTTCTGCGATCTCTCAAAGCCCTTCCAGTTTTTAATTTTGATGTTGTTTTTATTTATTCGCAATACAAAATTGTAAGTCCTCTGACATACTCTTTCAAGAAGCTCCTTTCAACTGAACAGGAAAATTACTTCAGAGAAGCATGTATGTATACCTCTACCCCAATATAACGCAGTCCTCGGGAGCCAACAAAATCTTATTGCATTATAGGTGAAACCGTGTTATATCGAACTTGCTTTGATCTGCTGGAGTGCACAGCCCTCCCCCCCACCACACCCAGAGCACTGCTTTACCGCGTTATATTATATCGGGGTAGAGGTGTATATCCTGCAAGTGATATCATCTTTCATACTTAAATACCAGATTAAGCTCACACTTTACTGATGTGGGAGCCTATTTTACATTGTAACAGAGTGGCAATTGGTCCCGGTACAAGTGGTCAACTACACAAGTGTTCCAGCAGCATACAATAACGCCAATGTCCAAAATCTATTTTTCCGACTACCACCTTCATAAAGGCTCTATGGGTCCATCTCTCATAGTTATCCAATTCCCATATTCAAATCCACAGAAAAAGGAAGTTTCAATACTAATCTAGGGAACTACGAGTATACTGGACATAATCCATACATCAAACACAATTAACTGATAATATATAATTAATATATAAAAAAAATTGACTGATGCTCTAATGTTTTAGACTCTGAATAGTGATTTAACTAATTTGGAAGAGGTTAGCAGACAGGAGTTTATCAAACGGTCTTCATTTAACAGCACAGACTATAAGCCTATTCTCACCTTTCTGACATCAACAATTCCAAATCAACGCCCTCCCTCTGTTGATATTCCTTTAAAAGTTTGTGTGCATGTTCTGTATCAAGGTAGTCAGTGTAGTCTTCCTCATCCACAACACTGATATAGTAGGACTGGAATCTGGGACAAGAGGTAGGCATTACTATCCCATCTCCACATGGAACTGGCCTATGTAAGGAATCAGAGATTTCTGTAGTTTCTGACAGGCTAAGTCCTTGAAACTGGGATGCACACTCTGTGGCTCTGGACAAGGAGGAACTGCTCACTGTGTTTAAGCCAAGTAAGTGATTGGTGGTTTGCACAGGGTATTCTGTTTCATCACAAATTCCCCAGTCATCTGCTCCATCACACCAATCCTTTGTTGCAAAGTTATTCTCTTGTTTCTGAGAATAAAAAGAACGATTTTCAAGAGCTGCGTCCCTAAGACATTTCATATATACTTCTATTGACACACATGAAGGAACTAAGTTTCTCAGTTTAATGCTTAATTTAATTTTTCCCCAATGTTAGATACTGACACTAAAACTGCTCATAACGAAGAGAAACGTGCCAAACAAGTGTATAACATCCAAAGATTTATCTATGGAATAGAACACATTATAACTTCAGTTTTTAAAAGTTGAATCCTTGTGGGAGGTTGAACAAAGGTAGGACTTAGTACAAAATTATGGGTCACCATTTCTGTCAAAAAACAAATCTGATTCGTTTATTGCCAAGTCAAATTAATCAATAATTGTACAAACAGACTTCAAGCCTATCAGTATGAAAACCATACATTTTTATTCTCACTCACCCACAGTTTAAAAAAAAAAAAGCTGTAATAGGAAAAATATCCCAGCCGTGAAGAAACTATATATTTTGTTTGAGGTTCCTAAATATTACACACTATATATCACACTTAAAAAGAAATCATACTTGCAAGATATACCTGCTTTAATTTGCAATCTTGTGTTTCTTTTCCTTGCATCTGCAAATACTGGGAGCGTAACACTTTCCAACTTTAAAGTGAAATATAAGAAAGTGACACATAAGAAAAACAAGTAATTAATGTGATAAAGGCAAATTAAGATAACACGATTCATTTTTTGTATTACAGTAGCACCCACCTAGAAGGCTCAGAAGAGAAATGCAAACCATATACATACCTTTCTGATTTTCCCCAGCAGCCTTTCATGGCACAAGCAAATACATTAATGACACGGTGGAATAGTGAGCCTTCAAGGGGGCAATATAGCTGCACTATGTGCATCAGTGTGGTACCGCAGATCCCACAAGAAGGATAAATCATGGTTACCGAAGGGACACAATTCTAGGAGACAGAAAACAGTGACCTTAATGAAGGATGATTTCAAGAAGCACTGCACAGTGGTATTTAAGGCATTGAGACCTGCTAAGGCAGGATATGAGAGGGGGATATCAAATTATGGTGTGGGGAAAGTGAATATGGAAGTGCTATTTATCCCTTCACATAACACGTGAACCAAAGGTGACCCAATGAAATTAATAGGCAGCAGGTTTAACACAAACATAGTTTCACACAGGTTTCACACAGCACATAGTCAACCTGTGGAACTGATTGTGAGGGGAAGTTGTGAAGGCCAAAAGAATAATTGGTTTTAAAAAAATAATTAGATTAGTTCATGTAGAACAGGTCCATCAATGACTAGTTGCCAACATGGTCGGGGCACAACCCCATGCTCTGGGTATCCCTAACTTTCCTGCTGCCAGAAGCTGGGACTAGACAACAGAGGATGGATTGCTCAGGAACAGCTCTACTATGTTCATTTCCCTCAGAAGCGTCTGGCACCGGCCACCGCGGGAAGCTAAGTTAGGCGGCCACAGGTCGCAGCCAGTATGGCCTGACTTAACATGGCGATGCAAAAATCCTTCAAATCCCAGCCCGCCTGCCAGCCGGGCTGCCAGGTGCCAGGTGCATCTAGGAGAACGGAGCACGCGCAATCGCTGGAGGTAGCGGAGGTCTCCTGCAGCCTTTTGACACCCCTGGCTAAGCTCGTTACACTAACTTGAGGCGCAGCTCCTGCGGCGAGCTCGGGCGGGCAGAGCCCGGTGCGTGCCCAGGGCTCGCTGGGCCTCTCCCCAGGCAGAGGTAAGTGCAGGATCCGGGGTAAAACGCCAGCCGCGTTGGCGCCGAGCCGCCGCCCTGCAGGGGACCCCGCACGCTGGATTTTACCAGCAGTTCGCTTTGCTATTGCGCTACAAAGCAGCACAAACCTCGCACCGCCCTCAGGGCGCCCGCAACGACCCGGGCTGGCAGCGCCAGTGAGCGGCCCGCGAACCCGCCCTCCCCCGTCGGGCACCCGCAGCCACCCCCGTGCGGGGCCCCCTTACCGGGGAGCCGCCCAGCGTGCTGGTGGCCCAGGGCGGCGGCTGCAGGCTGTCCCGGGCGGGGTCCGGGATGGCGGCGTCGCGCAGACCCAGCAGCACGCGGGGCTCCGGAGCGCAGCGAGCAGAGGCGGCCATACCGGGCTGAGGGGGACCCTGGGCCCGCCCACGTGACTACTGCGGCCGAGAGGGGGCAAATGCAGGCAAGGGAGTCAGAGCGCCTGGCTGGGGAGTGTGGGGCGGGCGAAGAGCGCGTGCCGCACGCGGCTGGGGCAGGAATCCCGGGGGGGCGGATGGGGGCGGGCGCTGTGCGCCTATTGAATTCACAGGCGGGCCGCGCCCCACCCCGCGGGCTGGTCGCCCAGCGCTGCCTGGGCCGGGCTGCCGAAGGAGCGGCCCCCTGCTGGCCAAGCCCGGAACGCTGCTGCCCGGCGCTTCGCGTCCGCCCACCGTCTGCAGGCGCGGGGGGACTGAGCGCGGTCACCGCGCTGGGACCCACCTCCGCTCCAGCATTTTCAGATCCAAGTGAGACTTTAGTCAAAGACCCTCAGAGCAGAGTGGGGCAATTCTTATACCATTGGGGGAAAGGCCTCAGTGCAAAAACGTTGTGGCTGTGTCAGTCCCAGCCTATTGGGGGGGGGTGAGACAATGGGGTTGTCGTTCTCACCTTTGTGATTGCAGAAAACCGAACACCAGTTGCCTTGCCCTGCACATTCTGTGAGGCCCCTCACCCTTTCTCACTGCATCCCCCACCCTCGTCTACAGGCTCTGAGCTGGGTCAGGAGCTTGGGGTATGGGAGGGAGTGTAGGCTCTGGGTGGGGGGTTGAAATGCAGGAGAGAGCTCTGGGCTAGAGCCAAGGGGTTTGGAGTATGGGAGGGGGCTCAGGCAGGGCCGGCGCTACCATCTAGGCGACCTAGGCAATGGCCTAGGGCGCCAGAATTTTTTGGGAGTGCTATTTTGCTGGGGGGGCAGCACGCGGGTCCAGTGGACCTACTGCAGTCATGCCGGCAGACGGTCCGCTGCTGGAAAGGGTCCGGTGGAGCTGCCGCAGTCATTTTGGCAGACGTTGCGCTGGTCTAAAGGCTCCGGCCAGGGCCGGCCTTAGGATTTATGGTGCCCTAGGCGAGATTATTAAACTGGTGCCCCTGTGCCTGATCTGCTCTTACCAACACAAACGTAAGCTTATAGTATTGGAAAACTTGCCACATTCACATTATTAAAACTAGTTTAACTTAATTAAGCACACTGTAATGCTGATGGACTAGCACTAAAGAAGCAGCACTATAGAAAAAATTCTGATATGACAGAATGATGCAAATAATTTTTTTTAATTTATCAAAATTTTATTGGAAATTTATATGAAGAGGTATTGAAACAAAGATTTGTTTTTAATTAAAAGCAATCTTTCTGGCTTTTTTGGCTGCAAAATCAGTAATAATGTCATCGTATGACAAAGACAAAGTCGTGTCTTGTTCGATCGCAAGAATAGCAAGACCAGTCAAGCGTTCCTGACTCATTGTAGAGCGGGGATAGTTTTTAATGAGCTTTAGTTTTGAGAAACTCCGTTCTCCTGATGCTACCGTTGCAGAAATTGTCAGTAGAATACGAGCGGCAATGTACACATTAGGATATATGTCAACAAGTTTGTGGGTATGAATAAACTGTACAATGTCCATCACCGATTTTGCATGTGGCAACATTGATGACAGTGTACTCAATTCATCGTACAGTTCAAGTCCATTTAAATCAAAACTATCACCGTGTTTCAGGAGGCTCTCTAGATTCTTGCACTTTGTCATTAGTTGCTCTTGTTTTCCTATTTCGTTGAATTTAGTTATGTCATGCAAAAATCCAAACTATTCATGGTGTGCTTGCAAGGTATTAAACCTTTCATCAACAGCAGATACTGCTTTATCCATCACAACATTAAAAAATTCAACCTCAAATTTCTTTTCTGGATTGTCTATGGGCATGAACTGCTGTACAGATTCTTCACAAAGAAGTTTCCCTGGCCTTTTTAACTCATATTAACTATGTATTTACTTTATGAAAGTTGGAAAAAACATTGTGAAAACGTAAAACATTGGCTGCCCAACTTCTGGGCTGGCAAAAGTTATACTGACTCACAGGGGGAAAAAAAAAAAAAGCAGGTGAATCTTAGTACAACATATGGTCACTCTATACCAGGAGTCGGCAACCTTTCAGAAGTGGTGTGCCAAGTTCACTGTAATTTAAGATTTCTCGTGCCAGTAATACGTTTTAATGTTTGTAGAAGGTTTTTCTCTATGTCTATATTATATAAATAAACTATTGTTATTATCTAAGGTCTTGGCCACTGGTCCTGCTCAGGCCACTGCCAGCTGAGTAAATGAAACCCCAAACCGGCAGCGGGCTGGTGGCTGGAACCCTAGACAAGGATCCCAGGCCCTGCTCAGTCCGCTGCTGGTCTGGGGTTCTGACCACCAACTCCTGCCAGCCAGAATCCTGGCCGCCAACCCCCCCTCAGCCCGCTACCAGCCTGGGATTCTGCTCACCCAGACTGGCAGAAGGCAGAGTGGGGCTGGCAGCTGAGCTCCTGACTGGCAGGGGGCTGGCAGCCGGAACCCCGGAGTAGCAATAGGCTGAGTTCTGCTGGCACCCCAGACTGGCAGCAGACTGAGCCACTCAACCCCCCACCGGCCCCGCTCAGCCCGCCACCAGCCCGCTCAGCCCGCCACCAGCCCACTCAGCCCTCCGCCAGCTGAGTGAATGGAACCCCAGGCTGACAGCAGGTTGAGTGGTTCAACTGGCCTGCTCAGCCCACTGCCAGCCTGGGGTTCCTTGGGGGTCCCCAGGCCAGCAGCAGGTGCTGAGTGGGGCCGATGGCTGGTATTCCAGCTGGCAATAGGGCAGCAGCCGGAACCCCAGAGCAGTGATGGGCTGAGCTGCTCAGCCTGCTGCTGCATACCATCAAAAATCAGCTCACCTGCCACTTTTGACACGTGTGCCGTAGGTTGCCGACCCCTGCTTTAAACACTAGTAAGGAGATGAGCATATTACAGTTGTTGGAGGGCTCTTATCAGGAGTAACAGGCTATAGGAAAGTCAGTCAATATTTTTTGTTTCTCTGATGAAAACTGACCCACTCCCTGCCTCACACCAAACCTGTCACTAATAATTGTCAACAACTTAATTTTCTGTTTTTGGCTAAGATATTGATTTAAAAAAAAATATTGAAATTAGATTCAGGATTGTTAGCAAGAATTTTTGGCAAACAAAGTTGTTAAATAACAATCTAAATGGCAACACAGTACTGCTTTCATGCTTGGCTCACCCCCCAACCTGCTGGTCCAACAGCTGCAGTAGAGGAGGAGATAGGTGGAAAACTGCAGGACTCCAAAATCCACCTCTTGGGGTGCAGAGTGGCAACAGCAGCAGCAAACCCTCAGGTCCAATCACACGCCAATGGGCACCACCACCAGCCTTATAGACCATGGTGAAGTTAGCACAGCATCTGATCTCAGGGACGGAGCACCCATGGAGCCACAGCAGCTCATCCTGCCCTGTGCAGCTCCCCCCGGATGAGATGGATCGCTGGCAGCTGCCAGCCCGGGGGAGAGGCACTCCCCAGCTAAGGTGGCCAGATCCAGATGTCCTGATTTTATAGGGCCAGTCCCGATATTTGGGGCTTTGTCTTATATAGGCACCAATTATCCCCACCTAGAGTGACCAGACAGAAAGTGTGTAAAATCAGGACAGGGATAGGTGGGGGTAGGGGGGTAAAAGGAGCCTATATAAGAAAAAGACCCCAAAATTGGGACTGTCCCTATAAAATAGGGATATCTGATCTCTGTACCCCAATCCCCTATTCTGATTTTTCACACATCTGGCTAACCCCAGCCAAGCCCTGTGTGACATTCCAATTCTGGCTGCCTGCCGAGGAAGTGAGTTACTTTCACTTTCATTCCTCAGCAGGCAGCCAGCCTCCCCTCCCCCACAGCACCTCACCCAACCCAGCCCTGACGGAGGGGAGGGAGGAGAGAGAGAGGGGTGCTCCTGGGGAGGAGGGAGAAAGGAGGAGGTGCTCCGTGGGGCGGGGGAGAGAAGAATGGATGTTATGGGGGACAACAAAGGATACTGGTTCCAGAGCCACAGAGCCTGCCTCACCTCACCTCAGCTGGGCGAAAAGAGTCACACTCACAGGTGAGCTCCTTTCCCAACCCCTACCCCCCCCTTCCCAGAGACCCCAGCAGCCAATCCCATCCCTCAGACTGGGCTGCATTCGGCTCTCTCTAGGACCCAGCAGCCCTGCTTCTCCACTGTCTGGGCTGCCTGCAGAGTGGTGCCCCCAGGCAGAGTGAGGCCCTACGCGGCTGCCTATTCTGCCTGTGCCTAAGGATGGCCCTGGCTCCGGCAGACCTACCACAGTCATGCCTGCGGCAGGTCCACCGGAGCCTTTAGACCAGCATACCACCCGCCGGCATCACTGTGGCAGCTCCACCGGAGCCTTTCCAGCAGCGGACCGTCCGCCAGCATGACTGCGGTAGGTCCACCGGACCTGCAGGGGGCAGCGAAATGGCTGTCCGCCTAGGGTGTTAGAAACTATGGCGCCGTTCCTGGGCTCAGGGCTGGGTCATGGGACTGGGGTGCAGACTCCAGAAGGGGGTGTGGGAAGGGCTCAGGGTTAGGGCAGAGAGTTGGGGTGTGGGAGAGGGTTTGGGGTGCAGGCGGTGCTTTCCTCTGTGCTTTCCCCCAACCCTTGGCTCTGCCCCTGCAGTTTCTGGCCAATGGGAGCTGCAGAGCCGGCACTCAGGGTGGTGCCTGCACTGTGGGATGGGGCAGCATGCGAAGCCACCCTGGCCACCCCTGTGCTTAAGAGCTGGTGCAACATGCCCGCCACTTTCAAGAGCCCTTTCAGTATCCATTTTCAACTGGGCGTGCTGATCAAAAACCGGATGCCTGACAACCCCATGAGGGATTAGTTGGTCCAGTAAAAGATATTACCTCACTCACATTGTCTCTCATTGCAAAAAAAAAACAAAACAAAACACTGCATTAACAAAGAGCCCCAAAGAAATCTGATATGACTAATGCAACTAAATTTTACATTGGTGTAGGCGCTTAACAGTAAAAAGACCTCAAGATTATTTATCTCACACTTTAATGTGCTTTATTTTTCCCCCCGTATTATCTTTTTTCACATAATCTCAGAATTTCCCATCAGTCTAGGTTTCATTGAGGCAATAGAATAAGAAATTCAAAAACTGAGGGGTTAACAGTTGGGTATATAACATTTATAGGAAAAGGGGTGAAAGAATAAAAAGGTGATTATAGGTATTCAATGTATTTATAAATGATCTGGAAAAAGGGGTAAACAGTGAGGTGGCTAATTTGCAGGTGATACAAAATTACTCAAAATAGTTAAGTCCAAAGTACACTGGGAAGAGTTACAAAGGGATCTCACAAAACTGGGTAATGGGGCAACAAAATGGCCGATAAGTGCAAAGTAATGCACATTGGAAAACATAATCCCAATTATACATACAAAATGATGGGGTCTAAATTAGCTGTTACCCATCAAGAAAGAGATTTTGGAGTCATTGTGGATAGTTCTCTGAAAACATCTTAATGTGCAGCAGCAGTCAAGAATCCATTAGGAAAGGGAGAAGTAATAAGACAGAAGATATCATAATGGCACTATATAAAGTGATGGCATACCCACACCTTGAATACCGCAGGCTGTTCTGGTCACCCTATCTCAAAAAAGATAGATTAGAATTGGAAAAGGTACAGAGACAGGCAAAATTGATTATGGGGTATGGAACAGCTGCCATAATGTGAGATTAAACACTGTTAATCTTGTGACTGTTCATCTCGGAAAAGAGAAGACTAAGGGAAGATATGATAGAGGTCTGTAAAATCATGAATGGTGTGGAGAAAGTGAACAGGGAACTGCTATTTACCCCTTCGCATAACATAAGAACCAGGGGTCACCTAATGAAATTAATAGCAGGTTGAAAACATATGGGAAGTACTTTTTCACACAACACACACTCAACCTGTGGAACTCATTGTCGGGGGATGTTGTGAAGGCCAAAACTGTAACTTGGTTCAAAAAAAGAATTAGGTGAGTTCATGGAGAATAGGTCCATGAATGGCTATTAGCAGGGATGCAACCCCATGCTCTGGGTGTCCTAAGCCACTGAGTGCCAGTAGCTGAATGGGACGACAGACTAGATCATTCAGTAATTGCCCTGTTCCGTTAATTCCCTCTGAAGCATCTGGCATTGACCACTGTTGAAAGGACACTGGGGTAGACAGACAATGGGGCTATCTGATGGTCTTAGGTGTCTGGATTTGAGGCATGATCCTGTAAGGCGGTGAGCACCTGCAAATATTTTCATTATAAGGACTTGGAGAGCACTCAGCGCCTTAAATTGAACTTGCCTTAAAATCAATAGCAAAACTCATAACTTCTGTGGGAGCAGGTGCGAGGCCTATGAGTGACTAATGTCTCTTGAGAGAGAAAATTAAGGGGGAATAAAGGACAACACTGCTGCTCACCATCTGCAATGTGTTACATGTACCATATATTATCATGATACTGTATTGGAACTTATTTGTTGTAGAATTTTTTGACAATGACGTACCAAACTCTATCACAGTGTTGTACTACAAGTCTAGTCAGTGTTATTTTGTGAGCAAACATCACTGACTCTGTTTAAGACTGAGTGGTCAGCCTGTTTTCTGCCTGGTCTGCAACACGGCAGCTCAGTTCCTCCTGGGACTCAGTTTTGCTCAGGTTCTTCTCTAATGCCTCATACATAAAACTAAACTATATTATAATGAATTACAAAATGAGTGTTAAATGCCTCCCATTCAGATGAAGTGATCTTGTTTTATTTCACTGCACTAAAAGCAACCCATATGCTTCTCAGATTTCATAACTCTTTGTACTTTCTCTTTCCTTCAGCCATCTTTTTAGGAAGAGTCTTTGTCCAGAACTCCACTCGGTTCTCTTTCAATTTCTTTGCTGCTTTCTGCTTTATGTCTATTATAAGGTATTGTTCATCCACATTATACACTGGCCACGTCACCAAACCTTCACCATTAGGATTTCTAGAAAAAAAATACAGTGAAGAATCATCTTGCCACTTTTCTATCATTGCGACCAAAACTGCACAACACAGTGTTTGTTCATTAATTGTCCAGAGTCAGAGTCCTTGGGGATGGGGAAGGACACTGCGGTGGTTAATTCAAGCTTTGCTCACAACCCCACAATCTCTGGATGTTTCTGCTAAAATGGTCTGTTATTAGCAGTGAAACAGATAATGTTGACATTTACATTTTCTTCATTAGGCTTTAGCTCTAATGGTTCATTATATGAGTGTGATAGCTCAAGCCCTTGGACCTAATTTTTCTGTTTATCTGCAGGTTCAGTATGATGGTCCTGCAGTAAATCACATTTGGCATGTTTTCTTTGGAATTTGAAACTAGTTTGTTTTGAAATGAAATCTTAAACTCTGCAGAAATATGGGGCCCACCAGAAAAGTGCTGGCATAGTGTTTTCAGTAGCAATGACAAAATCCGTCCCCTAATGAATGTATTATAAGTCTCACCCTTTTCGAGCAAAATTAGCCCAGTATTTCATAATTGTTTTGCTGAGTTTACCCTCTTCTTCTGTAGCATCACCTGCAGGCAAGATATGAAATGTAATGTCAGCACAAAGATTATGCTAATATAGGTGCACTCAGAATTGATTCCAATTAAAAAGTATCTATAGTTCACTACTATAAGACAGGAAACAAAGATCACATCTATATTTTTACAGCAGTGAGCCTGCAAACAGGGCTCAAATAATAATAATGTCACAGTTACTGGGCAAACTGCACTTCTGACCCTTTCCTGGTTCTCTGCCCTGGTCTCAGGCCTTTAACTGTCACCTGCTAAGGGGGAATCATGCAATTCTCAAACTCTGAGATCAGATCCTCGGTAGCAGTCCCCTGGTACTAATTATGATTGCTTCAGCAGGTCTAATCTAGGATCAGACTCTACAGTCCTGTTCCTGCAGGGGCAATTACAGTGGTAATCATTACCAACCAGGTTTCTTAAAAAAAAACAAAGTATCATTAGAACAAAAAGCATTTTGGAGAAAACATACTTTAAAAACAATAAAACAGACTATATGCATATCTAAGTTTACAAGGTACCAAACTGCTTTTCACACTAGGACCCTGGTAGGACTAGTTCCTTCAGCAGAGCCTGACTGTACTAAGCTTGTTTCCTTGTCAGAGCTCACTCTTGAATTTACAGCACAGTTTTTATCATCTCCTTTCAAAGGAATCAAGTCACCTTTGAACTATTTATAGCTTTGATCTGGTAACCTTCAGCTCTGGCAAAACCAGGTTTTCAATTTGTTTTGAGACTGAACAGAGTCCGAGAAGCTAACAACTTGCCCCGTTGTCTTTCAAGTATGTGCATGGGTGTTCTTATTTGGGAAGCCATAGTGTTGCCTTCATGCACAGACTGACCCCTATAAATTTGAGCATTATAGGCGGATAGTAAACATTCCACAACCCCCAGTATAAATTGGATCAATGCAGCCGTACAGAAAATTCCAATAGCCCAATACACAATAATTTCACCTCACTGACCCAGACACACATAGTGTTCATACAACTGTTACATTTCAGTATTCACAACATTATTAGACATCAGTGTTACAATAATGATGCTTTAATAAGAATTTTTTAGCAAGCATGGAGACATCACCAGCTAAGAAGGGCTTTCCAAAAACATAGCCAATTTCATCGCCGTGATCCGCTTTTACGAAGTCTGGTCTAACACCTTCATATGAACTTGATCGATGATGAAAACGATAAATGTAGACTGGGTTGCCAGAATCTAATAGAAAACAAAGTTAAGAAGAATTCCAGTAGTAAAAATATATTCCGCACAGAACAATACATTTTAATCAAGAGCTACTTTGATAAGATGCTGGCAAAATGATAGCCATTTTATTGATTATTTATTTGATTATTAATACTAACTGGAATTCAGATGCAAACATACATTACCAAAGATTAATGGAAAATCGTCATCTGCAGCACAATGAGCCCCCAGAGAGTCATAGAGCTGGTGCCAATAGAAAAAGTTCAGAAGTTCATCTGATACTAAACTATGCACTTGATTGTCCCTTAGACAGGATAATGTGAAGAGCAGGAACCCCCTATATTCACTTCCATGGGCTTTTACTCTGTCATACCTATTGCAGGAGGTATGGGCTTGCACCTTCCCTGCAAACAAGAATGGGGCTCAACCCCCTAAACCTGCAGCTCTTTAGCTTTCCTGTGAGGGACCATTTCTTCTACCATGTGTTCAGCTCTCCTGGATTTCATGGTAACATGGTTCTTTCAGGATCCATGAAAGACAGAGCCATGGTCATGCATTTTTCTAAATAAAGTTTCATGACAGCAGGAGATTGGGGCTGAAAAGCTGTTGAGATGATCCATTACAGACACAGGAATATAGACAGGAACCTACTTCCTGGTCAGGCTTTGAACAAGGAAATTGGTAGGATGGAATTTAAACTTTTTAAAAAAATATGTACTTAATTGGAAACTCACCTCTGTGATATCTAGCTCTTTGAATGACTGGAACAACAAACACTGCATCTCCCATCAATTCAAAAAGCCTATCTCGTAGCTGGGTAGGCTCCTCTATATTGCTTAGATATTCATTAGTTAATAGATAAGTGAACTCAGCAGGAATATGCTAGAATGAACAATAAAGATATTTGTTATAATGATGGCATTTATTGGAAACAACTGCAACATTTAGCAAGCTTCATTTTCCCTAGAACCTTTCAGCAGTCATAGACTCATAGACTTTAAGGTCACAATGCGGGCCACAGAATCTCACCCACTCACTCCTGTAACAAACCCCTAACCTATGTCTGAGTTATTGAAGTCCTTTAAGCCTTGAAGGCTTAAAGACCTCAAGGTGCAGAAAATCCTCCAGCAAGTGACCCGTGCCCCACGCTGCAGAGTAAAGTGAAAAACCTCCAGGGCCTCTGCCAATCTGTCCTGAAGGAAAATTCCTCCCCTACCCCAAATATGGCGATCAGTTAAACCCTGAGCATGTGGACAAGACTCATCAGCCAGCACCCAGGAAAGATTTCTTTGTAGTAATTCAGATCCCACCCCATCTAACATCCTATCACAGACCACTGGCCATATTTACCTGCTAATAATCAAAGATCAATTACCAAATTAATTGCCAAAATTAGACTATCCCATCATACCATCCCTCCATAACCTTATCAAGCTTAGTCTTGAAGCCAGATGTTTTTTGCCCCCACTACTCCCCTTGGAAGGCTGCTCCAGAACTTCACTCCTCTAATGGTTAGAAACCTTTGTCTAATTTCAAGTCTAAACTTCCTAGTGTCCAGTTTATATCCATTTGTTCTTGTCACTAGCTAATCCTATGTACACTGGACCACGTTACCTCCTTCGATAGAAAATCCCACATCATGGGGTATGTGGAAAGTACTCAAAACTCTGACTTAGAAATTGTGAGGTTGCCAACTCATGCTATCTTTGGGAGGAAGAGGTTTGCAGGAGGGAGCAGAGACCTCTGCAAAGGGGGCATAGACCACTATATTAACATCCACACAAGTATTATCAATCAATAATGCTGATGAACAAACAGAAGTAGTGACACTAGCTCTAGTAAAAAGAACAGGAGTACTTGTGGCACCTTAGAGACTAACAAATATTTTTGAGCATAAGCTTTCACGGGCTACAGCCCACTTCATCAGATGCATAGAATGGAATATATAGTAAGGAGATATATATACACATACTGAGAACATGAAAAGGTGGTAGTTGCACTACCAACTCTAAGAGGCTAAGTAATTAAGACAAGCAATTATCAAAAAAAAATTGTGCTCCTGTCTCTCTCCTCTTCCTCCCTGGCTGCAACACAGGCCTAGGAAGAGGGAAAGTGGATAAAGAACCCACAGAAGCTACAGAAGGAGAAGAAGTGTGCTGAGCAGCTGGGGGTGGATGTAGGGCAGCGGAGGGAAGTAAGTAAATTAATGGCTGGGCTGGGGGGATGGGTACCTGTGGGGCTGAGGTGGGTCGGACCACAGAATTAATTAATTAGAAGAGTGAGATTTGGAAAGAAGCTGGAAGTTCTGTGCCATTGGGCAGCAATGAGATCTCTGGCAGGAGGGGTTAGAATCACCTCAGTGTATGCATTTGGGAGAGTTGGCAACATGGTATCTGCTACACACACTGGGGACTTCAAAAAACTAAAGACAGACCAAAACTTACTATGTTCTCTTTAAAACAATCTAATGATTTTGGGACCGATCACATGATTTTTGAACTTTTGATGTTCATGATACTCAATAGGGACCTATTCTCCTCCACATGGGAATAATCTATACAGGTGAGCAGAAATTTCACGAATTTCCACAGATTTCTCCCACTGGGGAAAGGAACCAAGGTTTACCCCACTCCTTTCTGTCAGAGGCCAAGAGTTTGAAACCTTCAAATCTCTGATGGATGTAGGTGGATCTAGGAGATAAACTGGAGATATACTCCCTCTTCAGATCTCTCACCTCTGCGCTGCTGCCTGGCCCTCCCAACTCCCTGCAGCCCCATGACAATGCAATACCTGCAGGAGCCATGCTACCAAGGGCTTTCTGGCCTGCAGCTGCCCATTAAACCCCTGTTAAAGAATGAGACTCCACCTCATGCAGGAGGAGGGGGAGGAAGAAAAGCATAGGTTATGGGAGATTTTGTGGGATGTCTAATCTCAAGAGGGAGCAGGATTGTGCTTCACTTCCCCTTCTGCCTGTTTGGCACATTTCTGTCAGCAATATGTCTCCCTCTGTTCAGAAGTTTTAGCTCAGAATTAATTCCCACCCCCCATGATATATACTTCTTCCCAAGATGAAGGTCCTAGTCCAGCAATAGAGCAGTATGCTGTAAAATGTTCTTGCACACTGTATTGAAAGCTGGGGAGGGAGATCTCACCTAGGACTATACCCATCATATGTGAATTAATTTGAAATAGTCTCTTACTGTAAAGAACTCTGAGGCCAGTAGCAGTGAGGTTACTGTTTCTTTGTCCAACCCTTCAGTGAAAGCAGGATATTTGAACATCTGCACAGTAAAAAGAACATGACATTGCCCATGAATTCCTCTATTTCTAAAGAGTTAACAGACTGGGCTATAAATAAAGCTATTACAATCACTTACATTAGGAATTAGCCATCCAAATTCATGGGTATTTACTCCTATTATATATGGGACTGCATTGATTGCTTTTTCAGCCAGTAGCTCCTCAGGGCTCTTAGGAAAAAATACACCATCCAAAACTGTGGAGATTAACAGGGACTGCAGAAGAAAAAAAATTCCTTTGTTATTTATGTTACTTTTGCCAGTAGAAGATATTTCAAGATTCCCACTGCAGACCTCAACCAAGCCTAAACAAGTGCCCAGGTGAGCTCACATGTTATTAGTGAAAGTGTAAGATGTGTACGTAAGAGATGAATACACGTTTCAAGTCATGTTCCGAGTTTCTCCTGCAGATTTTCTATCTGGCTTAACAATGTGTGTTCTGCCCTTTGTATGTCAAATGCTCTTGGCACATAGATAAGTCAGTCAAATTCCATCCTTGCTTAGACCATTCCAACCCTACTGGGTAGGGTGACCATATTTCCCTATGCAGAATATGGGACACCTGGTAACATGGCTCGTATTCAAGCAAGTTCAACGACAATCAATCAGAACTATGCAGTACAAACATTCAAATTAACATCAAGTTGATTGAGCCTCTGTTAAAAGAAACACTGCGTAGTTGGATTCTTTTTATTTCTCTTCTTATCTTTAAGGCATTAGGTTTCACACAGGGAGGGGTGACACACACATCCCTATGCCACCACACACACACTCCCGTACACCTCTCTCACACAGTGGGGGTGATCGACCAACCGACCAGACCCTCCCTGCCTGGCGCTCTCCGCTCTCCATCATGCCTGGCTGGGCCTCCAAGATGGGCCTCCAGGAGACTCCTCTCCTGGTACCTGGCACTGTGTCTTCCTGAGGCAACATGCTGGGGGGACATGCATGGTCACATACCCCCGCCGATTTCTGCCAGCACTTACACCAGAACGTGGCCAGCAGCAGCTTTTTGGCACTGTGCAGGAGGGAAAGGACAGGAGCTGCTTCCAGCTGCAGGGAAGGAGGAGTTTTGGGAAGGGGTGACCTGGTGTGTCTTTGCATAGTTAATCTCTTCTGCACTACCTCCCTTTCCTCCCCCACCCCCCTGGCTGGAAGCAGCTTGTCCCTTTCTGCCTCCACAGCGTAAATAGGGAGCTAACACCGCCAGACTGCTGCTGGCCACTAACATAATCCAGCTGCCTCCTGGCTCCCTGGCTACAGTGCAGACAGGAATGGGTCAAGCCCTAAAGATACGTTGTGCACCAGGGCCCAGGGAACCTGACTGCAGGGGCTTCAGCGAACCTGGCCACAGAGGTGGCTCAGCAGGGAAGGGTGCCTAGGGGATGGAGCAGTCCCACACTCCCTGGAGGCAGGACCCAGAGCTGGGGTGTGAAGAGGATGCTAAGCCCATGTCCCAGAGGCTGCTATGGAGCCTGCAGGTGTTCTGACCAGTGGCTGGTTCTCCACACAGGGCTGGGAGTGGGATGCATCCCACCAGGAGGGATATGGAGGGGCAGCGGGACTGGGTGGGGCGAAGGGGCAAAGCAGGGAGAGGACAGCAAGAGGGGAAGCAGGTAAAGGGCTGATGGGTGGGCAACGCATAACTGGCTGCTGCCTGGCGCCTTCCTGCACTCACCAGCCACTGCAGTGCACAGCCAGAGATGGCCGGAAATGGGATGGGGGGCAGAGCCCGGCTGGCTGAGAGTCTGCATGCAGCAGGAACTGCGCTGATAGACCAGCCGAGGGAGCGCACTGCATCTTTGCACCAGCCTTGCACACCCACCCCCATCATCAGCCACTGGACCTGCCCCCAATCACTGCTGATGGGCGGGCGACTGGCGAGTAGGGATCTGGCCAGCAGCAGGACCCACTAGTAGTGATGGGGTGAGGAGATAGAAAATACGGGACAATTTGTTCTTTTTTAAGAAAAAGTTGGGACACCTGCAGGAGGGCTTAAAAACAGGACTGTCCCTTTAAAAACAGGACATCTGGTCACCCCACTACGGGACATGCATATGTGTAAGTAAGGGCAGAATTAACTTATGTTGGGGTACTGCAAAACAGTTCAGTAAGCTAATGTGGTAAACCAGGTAAGTGGGGCAATAAATTGCAATTCTGCAGAAAACAAAAATGTCAGATGTTCTATACTTTGTACAGTTTTGATTAATCCTTAGTAAGATCCCCAAATATGTGGTGACTACTTCCTGCATGCTAGGTTAGAAAGCCATTCATCCAGTCCCAATGGATACATTTGGCTGATGACCATGGTGGCACTGGGAGCTGTGAAAAAATGGGCCATTTTCCTTTTGGACATTTTCTCATTTGCTTGAATTCTCAAGCCTACATTTTTTGTGTTTCTTCTCCCTGGGAAATTGTGAATTTTGGTACATTCTTGCTGTGATTCCATCTCCCTTTTGAAAATGGGTTCATGACAGGACACAAACAGTTCAAAGCCCAAACAGGAAATCAAAAAAAGTGTCACCTTGTCAGAGTCTCCAGATGATGTAGCATTTAACTTTACTGTTGTGAAGTCCTGCAAAAGGCAAGGAAGAGAAGAAAAGGATGAGTTCTGCGATGGCTGCCTCTTTTTCTAATGTTGCAGCATGCATTTTGTTTATTTTATTTCAGTAAAAGTTGCAGTGTCATTGCAGACACGAGCTACAGTGTCACTTATCATCTTCACCATTTCCGCCTGTCTTTTCCCTATGTCTGCATCTGCTCAACAACAAGCTGGACAGAGGTCGGCAACCTTTCAGGAGTGGTGTGTCGAGTCGTCATTTATTCACTCTAATTTAAGGTTTCATGTGCCAGCAATACATTTTAATGTTTTTAGAAGGTCTCTTTCTATAAGTCTATAACATATAACTAAACAATTGTATGTAAAGCAAATACTGTTTTTAAAATGTTTAAGAAGCTTCGTTTAAAATTCAATTAAAATGCTTAGCCCCCCGGACCAGTGGCCAGGACCCGGTCAGTGTGAGTGCCACTGGAAATCAGCTCACGTGTGCCTTCAGCACACGTGCCATAGGTTGCCTACCCCTGCTCTAGGAACTTAGGAGCTGCCAAAGAAGAATAGATCAGTGGTTCCTCTTCTGACCTTCTGTGAGAATTCAATACAATAGAGGAAGATGCAATACATGAGAGGAAGGTGAGTATCACTAATAAAGCATCCTATGCAATTATGCTACTTTATGGGGGAGGTGGCAGTTCAGTCCTGATCAGCTGAAGAATAAGGATAGGCAGGCCTCGACATTTTATATTTTTCATTCTAATTTCAGATGCTACTCTTACTATACTCTAAGTAGGGGCTAGTCGTTTAGCATCACAAATTATATAAAAAAATAGCGTGGTCATGGTAAAACAAAATCTAAGGTCATGAATGTAGAGAAAAATGCCCCGGTCATGTTATTTATAGCCAGATGGTCTTTGTTTTGCAATACAACTTTTTAAAGCCATGCAATAACATTTAACAGATAGCTAGGATTGGGGTTTTTAAAGGAGTCCAAGGGTACCCAAGTTTACTAGGAGTTGGACATTGAACTCCCATAGGGTGATTTGAAAATCCCATCCCCAAACTATTTGAAACTGCCATCCTAGTTCCTGCCAGTTCAGTCAAGGAAAGAACCACTCTCTGGACTGCTTCCATGACTGTCTCTACCACAGCTGCAGGGACAATAGTGCTGCCCTGGTGCATCTCACACGTGCCCCATTACAGAAATCGTAGAGTCTGACACCTTTCCCCAGCACAACAACCGCTAGAGTTCCCAATTCCCGTGTTAGGCAGGCTTTAACGTGATGACTCCTAAGATTCTCAGGGAAATGAGGTTAGTTGTTTACTATCATCTCTACCACATGGCAAAAACCTCAAATGTCAAAAGTTGTGAAAAAATCACAGAGGCCTTAATTCTGACAACAGCCATGACAGAAAATGTACCTTTAGTCAGACAAGTCTAATCTTCATTAGAAGCTTATTAAGATACTGTATTTGGCTCATAATTAATATGCACCATGTAATAGCACTGCTTTTTATCTGTTACATTTGTTACTTTTAATAGCGAGTGCACTCGTGCTCTGGTTATCAGCGAAGGTAAACACAAATGGCCCACTGTCCTCTCTGTCACTTGTCACTTTATAAATGTCTGTCCTATCTCCTTTTACTCATTTTCTTTCCAAGGGCAATAACCCAAGTTATTAGGTATGGTTGATAAGAAGGTAGCACTCGGAGACCCCACTAAGAGACAGGGCTCCATTGTGCCAGGCAATACACATGCAGATGCGTGGTTCCCTGTCCCAAAGCACTTATAATCTAGTCTCTTTAATTCCTCCTCTGATGCAAGCAGAAAGGGAAAATAAGCACACTCTTGGACCCAAGGTTGAAATCCTGTTTGTTTGCAGTAAAAGATGAACAGTCGCCACACAGTGAATTACAATGCCACCTACCATCTTCAGCGTTATTTCCATCATTTCTTCCTCTGTCTTTTCCCTCAGACAATGAACCATTGCAGCAGAGCTGCTTGATTGGCAGCCAGATACCTTAGCAATTTTCTGCAATCAATTTAAAAAAAAAAGTCACTTTTAGTAGCTCTGTATGGAGAATAACAACAACAATATTTAGCTCTTAGATAGCACTTTATCCCTTCAGTGTGCTGTGTACACATTAAGTTTTGGGTGAGTCTGGGATTTTTCTCCACTGTAGGAGAAAGAGCTCTGCTGTACATTCTGGACTTTGTATGTTTCAAAAGCTTTTCAAGGGATGATGCTGCAAATAAATCATACAGCTCTGTGCACTTGCTGGTTTCATTTCCTTTCTTAGAGCTTTACAAACATTAACTCCTCATCACAAAACTCCTCCCTGGAAGGAAGATGGGAAAACAAAGGCACAGAGGTTAAATGACTTGAGCAAGACATGGAAGGTCTGTATCAGAGCTAGGAACACAACATATAAGTGTTTCAGTCAGTCGCGTACTTAGTAAACTACATTAGCTTTTCTCACATCTTGCAGCAAGAGGTCACACACTTGTTGCTCAGTAGTGGAGTCAGCTGAGCCAGGGCAGCGGAGCTATGGGCAGCTAGCTGGGAGGGAACCCATGGAAGTCCCTAAGTGGCCAGTCCCAGAGCACCTCAAACTGGCCTAGTGGAATCCTCCAAAACCTCAAGTGTCTACAAACTATAGATTTCATTGGTTTCGGTATTGGATACTAATTGTATAAGGTGACATTCTCTAGGACATTTCTGCCTCCAATAAGTTCAGTTCCAGTTTTGCTATAAACTCTTTCTAATTTGATTGTTGCAGGATGTAATAACAATACTTTGCATTTTTACAGGGTCTTCCATGTGAGGAAGTCAAATAGCTTCACAGACATTAATCAGCTAAGCCTCACACATATCTGTCAGGCAGTTGAGGAAGCACATGTTTCTTGGAGGGCAGGGCAAATTCCCGTTCTGCTCCCTGTCCCTCCCTTCCCAGCAGTGACCCCATTCCAGTCCCCACACCGTCCACAGGGACCAAGTCACTCCCTCAGCTGCGGAGTTTCCATTCTATCTCATCCGCACAGTGCATGAGGGCTTTCTTCTCAGTGGACTCTCCTATGTTGTGCTGTAGAGGAGCAGACTCCTTGTGTTCTAGGCTGCAACACCATTTGGCCCCACCATCCCTCCGTCTGGATAGAGGGACAGCCAAGCCAAATTTAAATGGCACTGCAACCCAGCATGTCAGGTTCTAATGCCACCCACTGATATTTGGCCTGGCTGTCCCGTCATCTTTACAGAGGGGCGATCAAGTCTAATTTCAGCGGTGTTACGACCAGGCATCCCGAGAACCACTCCTAACTGTTCTGGGAGCAGCCGTACTGATTTGGTACAGGTCTAGTGCTTAAAAGTGGTCAGGCCATGCTCCCTCCCAGCTCTGGTCTATGGAACTTTGAGTAAATGCAAAATTCGGTGAGAAGGGGACATTCATCCGTTCTCAAAACCGGTGCCACTGCTGTCAGATAGGTAGGTATTATCCTCTCCCTTTTTAACAACCGGTTAAATGGCACAACTGGGAATAGAACTCAGGTTTCCCACTGGCAAGTCCTGTAATACAGAGATAATCAATTATTTTTTGACAAGGTTCAAATTTCTTGTTTAAAGTATAGTCAAGGTCCAGACTCCAGAGAAAATAAAACAAAATTAATAGCAATAATGATAATAAATAAGTTAAAAGATTTTGCCGTCTCTTCAAAAGCATCTGGAGGTCCAGATTTGGCCCGCGGTCTGCCTATTGAATACCCCTGCTGTACTCTAATCACAAAAGCCACACTACCTTCCTTTACAATGGGATGCTGGGTGCCACTTTTTTTTAAAAAGTGGGAGTGAGACTAAGCCAAAAATATGTGCGTACATGTGCATCTGTGGGTTTGAACATGTCAATATGATAAGTGCACATATACATGGGTATTTGAGTATTAAAATATCAAGTATGCACAGTTTTCTTATTTTCACACAAAAATGTCTACAGTTACTGTACATTTTTACAGGCGCAAGTCAGGTCCCAGCTTCTAGAAATACAGTCTCAATATTACCAAGAACCTACATTAGCTTGTGCTTCAGGATGAGCAGTAAACAACCCCTTGATTGTAACTCCACTCTCTGAGATGGCCTTATGGAACAAGCCCTTTGCCAGAGGAGATAAGACCTGAAAAGCAGGAAAAGAGGGAGAACACAAACAATCTATTTTGACCACTGAATCACAAACTGCAGTGTCACAAATTATGTTTTAACACCATTATTTCACTTTTAAAAGCAAATATTATTAAACTATGTCAAATGCTCTGTAGACTCAAGGGCTGATTTACTTCCAAACTCACAGCCTGGTGCAGATGATTATCCTCTTGATTCCAAATATGCTGAGATAAAAAAGAGGGGTATGCATTGCACCCCAAATGAATGTCTATCTGTTACATGCTGTTACCATGGCTGCGCACCCAGATTGGGTGACTGTATGTGCAAGTGACCCTTAGTGCAGATCGTAAGTGGGGCAGAGGCACTAACTTGGAATTTTTACACCTTGGTGAATTATACTCTCTCTGACCACAATTTTGTTCCCTAGCACAGCTGTTTAAAGTAATTCAGTACTCAAGTTAATTAAAGAGGAATCAACACTTGAGCTCCTAAAACAAATAGGCGATTGTATGAAAAGAAGAGTTTCATTAATCAGAAAATTCTTTAATATCAAACTCTCCCCTCAGAGAAGGTTGATGTACCACAGTTCCCAGCTGCTTCGGTCTCCAATAATACTCAATCCTGTCGTTATCTCCCTGACTTTTCGCTCGCAAACTCACAATAAAAATAGAGGGGTGTTTTTAAAAACTCATTAGTGATCACTATAAAACCTACAAGGGCAGAAACGCTGACTCCTCCTGCAGACTCTCCAAATATAGTGACAGATCCTGGATCTCCTCCAAAATGTTCAATATTTTCTTGAATCCACTGGAGAGCTGCCACTTGATCCAAATAACCCCAGTTTCCACGAGCATGTTCATCACCAGAGCTGAAAGCAAGAGCATATAAAGGGAAGTAGATAGCCTGGAGTTTTATAACATACATTGTGTTATATAAAATATAGCCAAGGATTGTATCAAAGCTGGTAATGGAGCAACACCTGAAAATGGAGCCCTTGGCAGTGTCAGAAAACAAGTGAGAAAACTCTGAAAAACTCAGGTCAGGACTAGCATCAGTTATCTAAATAGCACTCTTAGCCCTGAACACTAGTGAAGCACAATCCAAGGCTATGTCTACGCTGCCATCAGAGGTGTGATTGCAGCTCTTACAGTTATACCTGCATTAGCTTTAATCTAGCTATCAAATCTAGCTAAAAAGAACAGTGAAGACACAGCATGACCCTGATGTAGGTTAGCAGCACAAGTATGAGCCCAAGATTCCAAGAAGGGGCTTGTACAGCTGGGTTCCATGTCACCATGTCTTCACTGCTTAGCTGTGCTAGCTAAAATAAAGCTAATGCAGGTACGTCTACCTGAGCTGCTGCAGTCACACCTCCAGCTGCACTATAGATAATGACAATGGCTTTTGGTGCTCAGATACTATAGTGATGAGCACGGAATAAATTACAATAGCTCTAATGCCCCAATTCAGCAAAGAAGTAATGAACTTGGTGGGACTACGCATGGGTTTAAAGTTAGGCACAAGCTTAAACATCCTGTTGAACTGAGGCTTGAATACATCAGTGCATAGTGCAAAAATAGATTAGATAAACCTGCCTAAGAATTAACCCAGACTCCTACAAGATGATATTTTTCAGGTCAGATTTTCCTCTCCTCTGAGAGAAGGGCTGATATTTTCTTCAGCCTCACCTGAATTAGAGTATAAAAAGAAAGCAGATAATCAAAGAGATCAGATTATAACTGTGTTCAAGATATAATTGAAAAATGGTAGTTTTCAGAGGGTTATTAGTATGCTTACTGGTAAATTTCACAAACTTGGGATGCAGGTGTAAAATGTGGAAAAGAAGAATGGACACTGTTAAAGGAGAATTAAGCATGTGGCTTAAGGAGAGGTGGATGTGCGATCAATCACTAAATATCTTTGGAATTTCTGCTGTGTGGATGACATCTTTATAATGATCCTGTCCTATTGTGGCTTTCTGATCTTTTTTCCTTTCATGTACAACCCACTGTCTGAAGCCCTACAGACAGGCATCATGGTGGTTTTGTTTCCAGGTAAATATATCTGTTCTCCAATATTTATTTGGGTGCATTGGTGTTATCCTATACGTGTTTTCCTTGTCTTTGGGAGAGGGTATTTGCAGGTAATTTATTTGTATCCTTGATCTTTGGTACCCAGATCAATCCTATTGTGTAAAGAAACATGAATAGGCTGAAGTGTAAGTTCACACCCAAACTTTCCCAACGTTCAGGTAATGCTTAGCCAGACTATGGATCTCAACTCTCCCACAGTTTTAGGGCACTTAGGTCCAGGGTTTTGGTTATGGCCAACTCAAATTAACAATAAAACAAATATAAGTAAGAAACAAAAACTTATAGTCCGTTCTCTTTTAGGCTTCTGCCTATATGCAGCAGAATTCCTGAAACAGCTTATTGGTTAGGTGGCATTAGGGTTTTCACTCAGGTTTCCCCACAGGAGGATGAGTTAATTTGTTATGGCTTGTGAGTTAAGACACTTTATACTGGATTGACATATGCTTGTCTTTTTCAAACTCAACCAATGGGAACATTATCCTGTGTGCGTTTAGGGCACAATGTCTTACCTAAAATATCCAAGGATCCCCAGTCTGTACTGAATTGTTACAACCACCACATTTTCAAAGGCTGATAGTGCTGACCCATCATATGTTGAAGCTGCACCAGTCACTAATCCACCTCCATGGATCCATACCATGACCTGAAAAAAGCAGGAAGAGTTAGTCACCTACATCTGTAACACCCTGATATTACCTCAGGTGTAAAATTCAAACCAGAGGGTTGCTACTTTTGCTGTGATAAAGTACTATTTTGTGCTATTGCACAACACAACAATTCTTGCTCGCTCAGCTGCTTGAGAGTATAGTAAAAAAAGTGGTAAGACTTTTTTGAGTCTGTGCATCTCAGCTTTAAAGAGAAATGATTATTTTATTAAATATTTATATTGTTATTATGCTGTTTTGTAGGACTTAAATCTAAAGATTCAAACAGACAAAGGGTAGGGGATGGGAATAGAACCTGCAAGTAGAGAAATATGGGGAAAGATTGGCCCAGATTTGTTGGTTACAAATTGTAGGGAGTTTAGGTTTTTTATTTTTAATTGGGGGAAGAGATAGAGAAGAAGGGAGCAGGAAAAGGAAAGAAAAAGAAAGGGAATAGTTACCCCTGTTTCTTCAATTCCAAGTGTCCTTGCAGAGTACTTCATACACTAACAGAGATTCTATTTTCAAAGGACAATAAGGTTTTTCTTAGCTTACTTAGGAGAATAGCATGTACCCCTAGAAACTGGCATGATATAGCAGGCTCTTTGGATCTCAGATCTAAGAAAACTCACATGTATGAAATATACAGAATGGCATGAAGAATAAAATAGATGTTCATGAAATGTGGAAAATAATTCTGAGTAACAGAAAATGGGAAATAAAATAAGAAACCACCAAACTGAGGCAGGTGCCTTTAAGTCATCAAATTCTGACAGGACACATTTTTACTATTTACTTAGGTCCTCTATTTTCAGAGTTTTGTGAAGGAAAAGTATGTCACATACACACTTATTTAACATTTCAGTAAATTAACTATTTACATAGTTAATTACAAAATATTAGAGGGTTTTTATGTGATAAGTCTTCGGCGGCACTCAAGGACCCATCGCCAAAGACCCAGAGTGAGTGAAGGGCCTGCTGCCGAAATGCCACCGAAGACCCGGATCGCCGCCGGGTGAGTAAAAATTAAAAAGGCGCCAGCGTGGGGCCTTCTTAAGCACCAGCGCGGGGCCTCTTAGGCACAGGGCCAGATTCCAGGGAATTGGGCGAATCAGCCTAAAGCCGGCCCGGGAGCCCTGCAGTGTGTAGGCACTGACCTCCCTTACTGGGAGTTGTGCCCACTTACACTAAGGTATAATTTGATCCACGGAGTTACACCAGGGCTGAACTCATGACACCGATTTTGCAGTAATGTTGCTTACAGGTAACATGTCCTTGTCTGAGCTGGCAGGCGTGTACACGTTTAGGAACAAACAGTCTTCGGAAACTTGGAAAGAAAGTTTTTCTTTTCTGTTAGTAAATGCATCCGATAGATGCTGCCCAGCCACTGAGTCCTGTAGGCACCTTAATAATTAAAAATATATCAATAATATTCAACAGAATCATAGTAACAAAAACATCAGATGCTCCATCCACAATAAATACAGCAAATCACCTGTGATTAGTTTCCAGATTGTTGGAAACAGAGACTCATATCACTGTTTTCCATTTTTAACATAAAAGCATTTTCTTCCCTGTGACTGCCAGCCAAAAGTGCATTAAGGAGTCATAGAGACAATGGCCACAGCCTCCAGCAGAACACAGTTACTTGCAGACTTTTTCGAAACACCATAGCAGTCTGCCTGCAAATGGGCAGGAGCTAAGACATATAAGAGTCTCCTTGCAGTTGCTGTCATTCAGTGGAAATGCAACTGGATTCTTTTGCACCTTATATACCAAATCATGTAGCATATTCTAGATATTAATCATGTCACTTAATGCACTACTGGAAGGCATGTTGACACTACAATGATGAGGGCAGAATAAGAACCGCAATAGAATAGACTGCCCTCAGTGTCATATATGTAGCACTGGGAATGTGATTCATACTGCATTTATCAGAGGGGTAGCCGTGTTAGTCTGGATCTGTAAAAGCAGCAAAGAGTCCTGTGGCACCTTGTAGACTAACAGACATTTTGGAGCATGAGCTTTTGTGGGTGAATATCTACTTTGTCGGTTGCATCCGACGAAGTGGGTATTCACCCATGAAAGCTCATGCTCCAATACTGGATTTAGTCCCTCCAACATTTCTTAGCTCCTTTTCAGTTCTACTCCTGAGGCATATGTTTCAAAAACATTACTAATTGGACATTCAAAAGCCCCCCAAGGGAGAACATCATTGATGAAGAATGGGAGTGGTACATTGCTAATGCCAAATAAATATCCTGAGATGTACCTTTAAAACTCACCTAAGTTAACAGTCTACAGGCATTAACAGACCCCAGTTAAATGGTTCTACCAGAGCTCATTTTGCTAGATTTATTTTGCCGTAAGTGACAGTATTGTGTTCCTCCATATTACACATTCCTACCCATCCATATGTTCATGTCATTGTCTTACATGGGTGGGTAGATAGTTGCATTTCGGAGACCCTTCCACGGCTCAGCTGGCGTTGGTGGGGAAAATCTCAAAGGTCCAACAGGTGGCTTGGCAAAGGGAATTCCCAGGAAAACATCTACATGTGTCTCAGCTCCATCAACTTTGATTCGCTGCCCTCGGAGTTTCCCATATTTGGTAACCACTTCTGGGGGTGCAACATTTTGTCCTGTGAAACATATACATACAATGAGATTATACATCGAGAGGTTCAAAATGATCTGACAAGTTTCCAAGTGCTTCAGATGTTTATGCATGTACCTTTGATTTCTTTTAAACATTTCATACAGAATATTTCAATAAATATTCACGAGCAAGTAAAAAAGAACCCCAAACTGTATCAACTTTTAAGTCTAACCATGCTTATGAGAGTTCTGTATTAGGGTTGCCAATTTTAGTTGGACGTATTCCTGGAGGTTTCATCACTTGGCATAATCTTTAATAAACTATTAATCTTTAATGGACCAGTTAGTTTAACTTCTGTGCCAGGGAAGATAATGGAGCAAGTAATTAAAGAAATCATCTGCAAACACTTGGAAGGTGGTAAGGTGATAGGGAATAGCCAGCATGGATTTGGAAAGAACAAATCGTGTCAAACCAATCTGATAGATTTCTTTGCTAGGATAATGAGCCTTGTGGATTAGGGGGAAGCAGTGGATGTGGCATACCTAGACTTTAGTAAGGTATTTGATACCGTCTCGCATGATATCCTTATCGATAAACTAGGCAAATACAATTTAGATGGGGCTACTATAAGGTGGGTGCATTAATGGCTGGATAACCATACTCAGAGAGTAGTTATTAATGGCTCCCAATCCTGCTGGAAAGGTATAACAAGTGGGGTTCCGCAGGCGTCTGTTTTGGGACCGGCTCTGTTCAATATCTTCATCAACGATTTAGATGTCGGCATAGAAAATATGCTTATTAAGTTTGCAGACGATACCAAACTGGGAGGGATTGCAACTGCTTTGGAGGACAGGGTCAAAATTCAAAATGATCTGGACAAATTGGAGAAATGGTCTGAGGTAAACCGGATGAAGTTCAATAAAGACAAATGCAAAGTGCTCCACTTAGGAAGGAACAATCAGTTTCACACATACAGAATGGGAAGAGACTGTCTAGGAAGGAGTATGGCAGAAAGAGATCTAGGGGTCATAGTGGACCACAAGCTAAATATGAGTCAACAGTGTGATACTGTTGCAAAAAAAGAAAATGTGATTCTGGGATGCATTAACAGGTGTGTTGTAAACAAGACACGAGAAGTCATTCTTCCGCTCTACTCTGCGCTGGTTAGGCCTCAACAGGAGTATTGTGTCCAGTTCTGGGCACCGCATTTCAAGAAAGATGTGGAGAAATTGGAGAGGGTCCAGAGAAGAGCAACAAGAATGATTAAAGGTCTTGAGAACATGACCTATGAAGGAAGGCTGAAAGAATTGGGTTTATTTAGTTTGAAAAAGAGAAGACGGAGAGGGGACATGATAGCAGTTTCCAGGTATCTAAAAGGGTGTCATCAGAAGGAGGGAGAAAACTTGTTCACCTTAGCCTCTAATGATAGAACAAGAAGCAATGGGCTTAAACTGCAGCAAGCGAGATTTAGGTTGGACATTAGGAAAAAGTTCCTAACTGTCAGGGTAGTTAAACACTGGAATAAATTGCCTAGGGAGGTTGTGGAATCTCCATCTCTGGAGATATTTAAGAGTAGGTTAGATAAATGTCTATCAGGGATGGTCTAGACAGTATTTGGTCCTGCCATGAGGGCAGGGGACTGGCCTCGATGCCCTCTCGAGGTCCCTTCCAGTCCTACAGTCTATGGAGCTATAAATCTATGAATTGCTCGAGATTTCAGGACAATCCTGGAAGATTGACAACCCTAGTCTGTATATTGCATTCATTTATTATCAAAATATATGTTGTTCTTAAAGGCAACTTGTTGCATAATAAATGTATGTCTGTAAGGTAGAAAGGTTTTAACATTAAACTTGACCTCAAGGCATGTGTAATACAGAAATCATTATGTTGATTAATTGTTGGCTATATGTTAAAGATATCAGTAGCAAAATAGTTGCTTATACATCTTTCGATAGCATGACCATTGTGCTATTTTAACAAATGGAAGTATTATTAAGGAAAACCTGGCAGTCATGTTGATTACCATGTAATGGCAACACCGCATTAATATTATTTAAAAAAAACAATAGTGTTTCTTTAATTATCTTGACAAGAAGTGAAGGGGTGGCCATCTCTCCCCTTCACCCCTTCCTCGGGGCATCCTTTCTGCCTCTTTATCAGCTTTGGGCTGATGGGGGTGTGACCTTATCTGACTAAAATATGACCATATAGATCATAGTGGTTGCAACCACTGTTATATATTTGCAGCAAATATTATATAAAGGTTGTCGAGTAAGGTGTCTATGAAAAGGTTATGATTGGCTGGTTATGATTATGCTATCTGTATGCATGTATCTTTTTTTTATGTGAAATTATAAGTATTGGATCTATACTTGGATTTCAAATGTTTGCTCCTGGGGTAATGCCCACAAAGTAATTAGCCAGCACATCTTGGAGGGCCTATTCTAATTGAGTGGCTCATCGAAAGAACATTTAACTGACAATGACCCTGGGAGATGCCTATCTACACTTAATGAAATTTCCTGCTGTGACTAGGCGAAATGCATGGGCATGTGACTTTCCCATGTAACTCCAAACTCCATCTTGTTGCTGTGATTTTCCACAGTAAAAACAGTGGCATGCCCTCCACATGGCAAAAACTATAAAAGGCCCCGGAAACACCTCCATTGCATCTTCAATCCTGCGTCTTACCTCTGGAGGAAACTTGCTACACACTGACGCTCTGAACAATGGACTGAATGACCCATCCAAGCTGTGGATGTACTCCAGAGACTTGACTTAAGCCAGCAGTTTATTCCATCACTGCTACAAGCCTGAACCAAGAACTTTGCCATTACTGTATGTAATTGATTCCTTTAACCAGTTTGAACTTTTTCTTTCTTTCTTTCTATTTATAAATAAACCTTTAGATTTTAGATACTAAAGGATTGACAATAGCGTGATTTCTGGGTAAGATCTAAGTTATATATTGACCTGTGTGTCTGGTTCTTTGGGATCAGAAGATCCTATTATTTGATGAGACGGGTTGTAAGGAACCACTCATCTCTGAATCCAGTGTTTCTGGTGGTGATACAAGAACTGAATGCCCAAGGAAAATTGCCTTTATGTTTTCTTGTTAGCTAGTGTATTTTTAAAGTTTGTGTATTTAATGAAAGGAATTGAGCAGCCTTAACTCCATTTTGGGGCAGGTTTTTTAAATATTTTATTTTGGATAGTAGTTTGACTAAGGCAGGAATGTTTACATCCATATTCAATGTAGGTTGAGACTTGGGTTAAAGACCAAAATGGAGCTTGGCTTTGAGTTCAGCAGCATTGAAATATCACAAGTTGTTCACATGAGATGTCAGCCCAAAATGGTTTAACATTTGCAAAATCAGTTGCTCGTTTAAGATTTCTGCCACTTTGGATGAACTTAAGTTGGATCCAGAAAATAGGACTCTTCCAGTTTTACATTCCACCTGGAACAGAAACCACAGAGAGAATTTACATCTAGGGATTTGACTCCACACCCTGAACTCCAAAACTGAAGGGACTGGATTTGAGGATTTGTTATACAGTTATATAATTCAGTTTATAGAACATTGCATAATTATCAAAACTAAGAAATGAGGCTGAATTTTACTATTATTATTATTATTTATTAGTTATGCTGCCATAGCATCTAGGAGCCTGAACATGGATCAGGATCTGATTGCATTCACCCATCCATAAACTGAGTATGGAAAATTTAATCTCCAGAGCCACACAGCTTTATATACAGTGTAACGGGGAAAATTTAGGCAGTGGTTGGTAATATCAACAGTGAATTAATCACCCAGCATGCCCTGGATGTCACAGTGTCTCACTACGCAAGTTTGATACGCAGCCCTAATACAAATCTTAAATTTTACAAAAGGGTAAAAAGCAGCCAGGGCAGTGCTTAAAGCGAACTGAAAAAAGCGGGGGCAGGGGTGGCGCTATCATAATCTGGGAGCAGCCACTTTGGTAAAACAGTGCTTACAGTGCAGGCTTCCGCAATATGGCTTGTTTTTTTTTCGGAGCCTGTGACCCCTTGCAATCCCTCTCAATTTAAGCACGGGGCCAGGGAAAGCATTTTTAATGTGTGGGAAAGTGGCAGCAACTGGAAGTACTGCCACTGCAAGTTAGTCTGGTCTCGGGTCTATTACCCTGAACTGAATCTAAACCAAGAGAATGCAAATGTCAATCCTGTATTGCACTGACGAAACAGAATTCTTTTAACTTGTGCACATAGGGCCAGATTCATTTCTAACACAATATCAGTAAGATCCTGCCCGCACTACAAGTAGAACCACTCCTGGGAATTCAGACACAGCCCTGCTTACACTAGTTACTATTGCTATCATGGTTGCAGGGTGTTGTGCAGAGTGGACTTTCATAACCTGCAATTAGACCAGGCTTGCAGTACAGAGAGCCCTGGTTGTGTTATTGTTCCTCCTGCTCCACGCATGCCACCTGCCTCTGGAACAAGTGAGGGGAAAAAAACTTTCTGAGCCCTTTGAAAAAGTGCCCAGGTTATAATCCAGATGCAACTGAAGTCCAGGTTTTTTAGGAAGGAAATGTAGCTCGCTGTTTAGAAGGCTCTGTGTACATTTGTAGCACTAAAGAAGTAGTTTTATTGCTGGTCAAGCAATACTAGTTAATATTAACGCAGCTGTACCTCTTCCACTAAGAAGTGTCCTTCACAATCACATGGGAGTAATGCAGACACTCGAAGAACTAAAGTTGCAACAAACAGGCACATACTTGAAAACAGGAAAATGAAAAGCAGTGAAGAACCTTCTGTTATTCAGACTGCCATATTTCTTCCCAACAATGTAAGAGTGCCCAGCTCCTATGTTAAAACCACACACACACGCCATGGTGCTCCCAACAAACCGTACTTCAATTGTTCTGTTCCCCCAGGAAAGGCAATAGTGTAAAATATTTTAAAATCTTACCGTTAACTGTAAGGGTTGTGAACCATGCTGCAAAGATCAGGGACAGCAGCAAGATATTCTCACCAGTTGACATTTTGCAGGGTGCTCCCGTAGTCAGGGGGCCAGTTCCTTGCTTTAAATAGTCAGTACAGTGCAAAGGTTACATAAGAGTAACATCTGACATCTTACACAATTTCAGACATGGATCATTTCCTGTTTAAAGTACACTGAAGTCACTAACCAGTAGCACTCTGGGGCTGTCCTGAAATAATGGCTTCACCTTCTTTGACAGTCAAGATAGAACTTGCTTGGATTATAAACTCAAACATTACAGTATAAAAAGGCGTAACATTCTGTAGACTGCCTGGATCATTTAACCCTATACAGAGATTAAGCGGCAAATTTAGTTGGATGTTTTGCTTAAAAACTGGCAGCTATAACAGTCAAAAATTTTCTGATGGAACAGTTTTCCACTAGAAAGTTCTGATTCAACTAAATCAAAACATTTTGCAGGGATGTATCAATTTAATTGAAATTTGCAGTGGGAAATTATGGAAATGTTTTGTTTTATTGTCTAAAAGTATAGCTAATCATTCATTATTATGAATGTTTAAGAGACCAACTAATCAAACATAGCCAATTTTTTTGTCTAGAGACCAACCAGTACAATACAAAAAACAGACACGTTCCCTTTCCAGAAAGCATGGTTTATTTTGTAATATGTTCACCACACAGAAGGTGTGCTTCCAAATATGCCCCCGTCTCCCATACCACTTATATTTATAGCACAGTTGCTTACAGGTTAGAAAGCATTTTATATTCACCTAAGAACACTTGAATATTGTTTCCCATGCTGGTTGTCCCATCTCATAAAGGATACAATGGAACTGGAAAAGGTTTAGAGAAGGGCAAGAGATGATTAAGGGTATGGAACAACTTCCATACAAGGAGAGATTACAAAGATTAGGGTTGTTCAACTTAAAAAAGAGCTGACTAAGGGGCGGGGGAATATGATAAAGGTCTATAATATTATGGATGATGTGAAAAAAACGACTAGATACGTGTCATTTCCCCTTTCACACAATGCAAAAATCAGAGGTCACCCAATTCAATTAATAGGAAGCAGTTTTAATATAAACAAAAGAAAGTACCTTTTACCCAATGCACAATTCACCTGGGGAACTCTTTGCCATGGGAAACTAGGATGGTCAAAAGTGTAACTGGGTTCAAAAGAGAACTGGATAAGCTCGTGAAGGACAGGTCCATCAATGGCTATTAGCCAAGATGATCAGGGACACAACCCAAAGCCTCTGACTACCAGAAGCAGGGAGTGGACGACAGAGGTGGCTCATTCCATAGTTGCCTTGTTCTGTACATTCCTCACAAAGCGCTAGATGGGCCAATGTTTGAGACAGAATACTGGGCAAGCTGGACCATGGCCTATCCAATATGACAGTTCTTATGATCTTATGGTCCAAGAGCCAACCCACCAATTGGTACTAGTCCCTTAACTTGTTTCATTATCTCTGTTTTGGCTACTACATTTTAACCAGTTGCCCAGGAAGGCACCTGTATCAGGACATAGAACATATCTTGCCTTTGACAAGCTTTATATTCACTAATGCCAAAAGCTAAAATTAACTTTGCAGACAATTGTGGGATAAATAAGTGAGCAAAGTGGACAGAGTTGTGGGAAGGACATAGTATAATTTGGTAAACATACCTGCCCATATAATGGTTATAATACAATATTAATATGGTAAGCCCTATGCCTAACATATGTATTGGCTGACAGTTTCGTTATCATTTTGACTTATGTTATATTGTATTATAATTTATAATATACAGTAGACCCTCAGAGTTATGAACACCAGAGTTATGAAATGACCAGTTAACCACATACCTCATTTGGAACTGGAAGCAGCAGCCGCTCCAGCTGTTGCAGGCACAGAGGGTGCCTGAGGCAAGCAAAAGTGGTTCATGCCCGGAGTGCTTAGCGCCAATGAGCACACACCAGGGTGGAGAAGCAAGCAAAGTTTATTTGAGATCTCAAAGCAGTGCTGGGAGACTTGACATGCCTCAGATCCAGCACAGCTACACAAGCGGCTTATCCCTTTTTATAAGGTTTTTTTTCTCTTCTTCCCCCCTCCCCCCCCGTAGCAGTTATGTAAGCACAGGTGCACTAAGTAATCTTGGCCGCGGCAGCTCATTAGTAAGTTTTCCTTCTGCAAGTTATCTTGTCCTTCTGCTAAAGCTGCACAGGCCTCATTATTTCTGCTTTAGACCAGTTAGAACTGTTGCAACTGATAACGGCTGTTACACCTGGCCTTTTAGGTCGATTCAAATTCAAACATGGAGGGACTCTTGTCTGCTGAGGCCTAAAACCAGGAAGGCTCCATACCCTTGTGGCCTTCCACCCTCCCGAGTTACTTAGGGTTATGCTTAGTGACACCAACACAGCCACCAGCGCTCCAATGTCCCCAGCCAGGGCCAGCTCTACCATTTTTGCCACCCAAAGCTAAAAAAAAAAGTGGCCCGAACTGCCGAAGTCCGGGCTGTGTCGCCCCCAAAATGGATGGAATGGCGCCTCTTAGCATGTGCCGCCCCAGGCACATGCTTCCTCCTCTGCTGCCTGGAGCCAGCCCTGTCCCCTGCTCCTTTTGCTTGCACCACCTAGCACAGCCACAAGTTGCTGCTTCTGGTGTTTTATCCTGTTCAGGCTCCTAAATGAGAGGTGAGCAGTGAAGCCAGATAGGAAAGGCGGGTCAGCATGTGTAGGAGCCCCCTTACAGATGGCCATAGCACACTTTAAGTTGACATAACATGCAGTCAGAAAGCAAGATGTTTCCATTTTCTTTACTTGGTTCCTAACAAATAAATCAGGTGTAACTTTCAGCCATACTAGCTGGGTGTATTCAGGGGGGATGTGTGTTGGGGAGGGGGCGGGACAAGAGGTCATGTTCATATTTGTTCAAAGTCCCTGTCATCCTTTGCAGTGTTTTGTGATCTCATGAGGACTGGAGTGCCTGGCGCCAGCTTACTGATGGCTAAGTACTAATTTCCTCCTGGAATATTTAGTATTTCCGTAGCTAATACTGGTTTCTAACATGGAGACATAGATAACCATGTATCAAGAGCTGGGTGAACAAGTGCAGTATTGCGCAAATGGCTTGAAAACTTTGCACTATTGCTGAACAAGTATTATGCAAGCAGCTCTGGTCAGATCTCATCTCTGACTTGTTTGTGACATTTCACCCTGAGGTTATCGGATTGACTGATATAGTGGGACTACAGGCCACTCAGCACTTTGCAGAGTTGGGCTTTGAGTGAACATTCAGCATAGTTTAGACCATTCCAGTCCTATAAGTGTATTATTAGAGAAATAACCGCAGTGAGGGGGGAGAGAAGAAATCAACGTGGCAATTTTCTTTGCATTAGTGGTGGCAGCACATTCCATCAACTAAGAGCTGCTTTTAGTTTGTTTAGTCATTTTCAGTAGCTCATTTTGGGGTGTACAATAATTCCATGATATCAAAAACCCTCTTAAGACCAGTGAAATCAACAGTTGCTTCTGGCTTTGATTTTGTCCTCCAAGATAGTCTTTCCTCCTCACTAATTGTTGCGGCAGTGATTCATCAGGCCTTATCTCTAAAAGATCATTCATTCTGGAGCACTGATGTCAACAGATACTTTTCTACTTCCCAGGGCAGGCTTTCCATAAATGATTTGACTTGTGTTTATTTAAGTGGGCTGTCTCTTTCAGTACACTAGAAGAAGTAGCTTCAAGTATTTTGAGAAGTTGGCAAACTGCCTTTGAGTTTCTTTTGCCTTTCCCTAGATGGAATGGACTGATCCAGTGAGATTCCTCCTCAGGTACATTTAACAATTTAAAGGCCCAGTTTTCAAACATGTGTGCCCTGAGTTCATGGCCTACATCAGTATTTAGCTTCAAGTGCTGGGTCAGAAGTCAAAAGTCCCGCAGGCAAGGGACCTCAGCATGTGTATAAAATTAAACACAGAACTAGTCCCACGGATTATGTACCTACTCATATTCGTGCTGAATTGTGCCCTTAACCCACTGTTGCTCAGGCTCATTCAGATTTGCTGATTCATGTATTTTCCCAAATGTTCTTACAAAAGTTAGTACGCATGGTATATTTTTAGAATGGAAAAACACCATAAATTTGAACTTTTGGAAAATAATGTTTTTGCATAATAGCTCAGTTATAGCAGATTTTTATGGTTATGTACACATTCTCCTTGAGAGTTTTATTCCTCAGACTTCTGGAGAGGATTCTTGCTGACTTTGACAGTGGTGAAAATGATAAAGTTGCAATTAAGAAAACAGAGGGGTGAAGTCCTTTTCTACTATTTCTGGATAGGCAAATAGACTGAACAGAGACGGCTGCCTTGAATAGCAGTAATAAATCAAGTTGCTATACCAGGCTATGGTGGCACACGGAAAATATATGTATTGTTAGAGTAGAAATTGTAAATAAACCTCAATGAATAATTCTTCTTTTATTTAAATGTCTCAAGTTCTGGCAGAGTTTTAGATTTTCAGTCATCAGCTTTTCCATTTTTTCTGAGATTGCATGCATCTATTACTGTTATCAAAGTTGTGCCCAGAGGTCCCAATGGAGACATGAGCCACATTGTGCTAGATCTGAAGGTTGATTTTATAGGGCGACTGTTCTCAATTACTTTACACATCTCATCTTGAAGGTCCCTCACTGAGTGCTATACAGTAAAGGTGGCCTCTCACAGACCTGCATGGTATATAATAAAATCCTCCACCTCAATTTTACACAGCTGAGTAAAAGCATCTCATGGTACCAATCCCTGCACTCACATTTTCAATACAGTGGCAGAAAGGAGAGGAGAGGAGAGGGGCGTTCATTTCCCCTACTCTGCACTGGACCCAAGAGCAGGATTGGTGAACCAAGAGGAGCAATCTGTTCCATCTTGATGCATGGAGCAGACTGTGCAGGTCCTGTGTGTCACATGCATCCTAGGAAAAATTGTGCGTCAGTCTAGCCTTGCACAGCTTAGTGCAAAAGAGCAAACTGGTGGAATGACTCAGCAGAAACAACACACAGTCAAACAAGTCTTTGCTCTGAACGGATGTTTGTAATCTGAAAAGGTGAACAAAAACATAAAAGAAAATGAAATAAAATGCCCCCAAGATAGGGGTCCAACCATTTCCCAAGCACCCAATGTACTGTCCTTCCCAGGGGCACTTCTGCAAGGGGATGAGCTGAACTGATGTTAAGTCCTCCTCTACTGGGGACTCTGCACCATAGTTCACTCTTGAGCACCTTTGGTGATCCTCCTTCAGTGAGTTATTTTTCCAAAGAATGACTTTGATGTCAAAAATCTATATTAGTGCCTTGTTTAACTTACCTGGAAGATCTCCCTGCTGGAGTGAGCAATGAATCCTATGGGTGTCAAAGCATTCTGCAAACTGATCCCTTCCACCAGATACATGAAACAGTATAAAAAAAATCTCTGGATAAGACTCCAGAATTTGATAATTTTTCTCATTTAAACCAAGTGTATCTGATTTTATTTTGTGACACACATACATGTCCTTTCTGCCCCCACATTATGAATTATAATTCTGCATGCTCTCTCTTTTCCTTCATTTTCTTGATTTTTTCAGACAGAGTCTTTGTCCAGAACTCCACTCTGTTCCCTTTCAGTTTCTTTGCTTCCTTCTGCTGTAAATTCAACTCCAGGTATTGTTCATTCCATGTCATATGCTGGCCATTCCACCAAACCTGCGCCATTAGGATTTCTACACACAATTAAATGAAAAGGTGATACAGAGGTGATATAGACTGGGAATGGGATAGTCCATAACTTCTAGGCCTTCAGTTTTAATCTTGCCCAGACTAACAATGCCTCTTTCTTCTGACCGCTGTTCATTACCATGTGAAATAAGTTAGTGGGCTCAGGTTAGTTTCTAATAACTTCTCTGCTATGGAAGGGTTTGTATCACAATAATAGGCACTGAGAGGTGGTAGTGTGGTGTGAAGGATAGTGTGTAGAACTGGGACGCAGGAGACTTTGGGTATGTCTAAGCTACTGCAGCTATGATGCTGTAGCAAAGACACTTGCTATAGTCACAGAAGGGTTTTTTCCATTGATGTAGATATTCCACCTCTTTGAGAGGCAGTGGTTATGTCAAGAGAAGAATTCTTTCATTGAGCTAGCAGCATCTACTGTGGGGATTAGGTTGACATTACTACGTCACATAGGGCACTAGTGTGAGATGTAAATTAGGCCATGGGTTCCATTCCCAGCTCTCAAGATGGTCCCAGGTCATTACTGCGACACATTTTAGTGAGGCTCTGGGCGGCAGCTTGCACTGTCACTACATATGCTGTACCTGTTCTGTAATTAAGCAGAGGACTGAAGTCACTAGGGCTGTCCAGGAAGCTCCTTCAGAAACATGACAGGTTCTGCATAACTGGGCTTTTTAATTGGCTATACTTTCTAAAGGGCAAATTCTCTATTTGAAAACAAGCCATGAATCTCACCCATTTCAAGCAAAGTTAGCCCAATATTTCATTATTGTCCTGCTGAGGTGTTCCTCTTCCTCTGTACCATCTCTGGAAGCTGGAAATATCAAAGGAGACTTTGTTTGCGTAGTGAAAACAGGTAATAGATGTAGATTCAGAACCACCTTGCACCAACTATAGTTAACCTTTTGAATCTCAATATTTTATAGACTGCCAGTTAAACTATTACTTTGAGGGTCAATGTGAGTGTGTGGGGAGTGGGTGCTAGAGAAAGGGAATGTATATGTCTATAGCCTCCAAAAAAGGGTTAAATCCATATATTGCTGGATAAAAAGGAATCCTGATGTAAATCCATGTTGTCAGGTGAGGACTGGGAAAAGTAGTGTCACAGGCAAAAACTACCCATTCCTTTCCTATGCCAAACAACCATCTTTACTTTGGGGAATCAAACAGAATAATCTGTGATGAGGGGAGCGAGAAGGAAACATATGTTTTTAATTTTACAAGTAGAATTTTGCAAGGCTGATTTAAATATGGTCAAATTCTACCTTCTCATACACCCACTTGTGCAACTCTACTGATTTTAGCAGGTACCTGTTGGCCCATGATACCAAAGGGAACAACATATGGCTAATCTAGGGGTTCTCATAACAATGGTCTTGTTTTTTGGGGGGGTGGGGTGGGGTGTGGGAAAGGGACTCAGAATGCGGCCACCATCTCTTGCTGGTAGCCACTCTGACAATTTTTCCTAAAATATTTAATTAACTTTAGGAGAAACTAATAAATATGCACATATCTATGCCCAAATCATTATTTATGTAGGATTTTTTTCCAGACTAATAATAAAAATAATGTACAGTTGTCTCCATTCTTTACTGGACCTAAACAGAATAGAAACACAAATAAGGTGCTTTGTACGTTCTTGTCTTTTGCTTTTTTTGGTTGCTTCCCCCTGCTCCCCCCAAAGACATGCTAGTTACTAAGTCTTCTGTAAAAAGCAATATTAACAAACATACAAATATATCACTTTTCACAGCAGACCTACTCAGCCACGGCAAGCCCGGGATGGGGAGATGGATATGGAAGCAGCGGGGGCCAGGGACACTGGAAGTGGAGGTGTGTGACTCTGGGGCCAGAGTCTGCCACCGTATGGCTGGGGAATGGAGCCTGAAGTCCCATGGCTGGAGCCTGCCACTCACCACCTAAGGGCTGAAGCCTGACCCCACCAGCCCTGGGAAGGTGGGGAACTCACTATCTGCCTGCTCCTCCAGCTTTTGTGTCTCCAGAGGTGGCAGGGCCCAACCACTGCTGGTAACCCTGGGAGAGGGGGCTGCTTCTTTGCGCCCCCTATTACTGTTCAAGGGGCTGTGGCCGCAAGAAAAATCCCTGGTGGCCGCATGTGGCCACGGTGGCTGCATTTGAGAAACACTGGGCTAACCTGCAGTTCTACTGGAACAATAAACATACTTCAGATTACAAAATTCCTTACCAAACAGCGATGTCTCATCAGTAAGAAATGCCCCTCCAAAGACAAAACTCATTTCATCTCCATGATCTGCTTTTACAAGATCTGGTTTGAAACTTGCTGAACTTGGACGATGTTGAAATTCATAAAAGTAGACAGGAGATCCAGATGCTAACAGAAAACACCATTAAAATAAATAGAAAAACCTCTACAACACACAAAGGTACCAAGTCCATTCAGTGCTGCCTGGGAATGAAAGTTGTCCTTTCTTAAAATTTTATTTTTTTAAATCTACAACATATTACATTTTATAGTGAGGAGTTAAAACTGGAGACTGGAATCAACAGTTTCTAACTTGAGTTTCAGATGACATATGATCTCCAAACATAAAAGGAAGGATATCAGATTCAAAGCAGTTAATGGATCAAGTCCCAGATACATTAAAGACTTCATTTTGATCTATGAACCGCTAAGAAAGTTGTTCTCGTTTGGGACAATGCAGATGACAAACCAAAGGACAAAGAACATGAGCATTTAGAGCAACGGATTTTCAATCCCCCAATCTTGCTATGGAACCAACTTCCAGAAGAAATCGGCTGAATCTAGAATCGGATCGTCTTTAGGAGACACTGTAGAACCTCTTGAAAAAGATTTTCCACCATAATAAAAATGACACCACCAAAATCCCATTGACACAACTTCCCACCACCCCAAAAAAGCTGAAACAAAATCAACCAAACAAAACAAACCACATATTCCAATAAGAGTTTTTACCCCACAAAAGGAGAACTAATGATGCCATGAAGTCCACTAGGGACTTTGAATGTCTTCCATGTACAATGGAGAGCAATAGCAAATACTATGCTGGCAGGTGGCAGTGTAAAATCCTAAAATAGCTAAATCGGTAATGAGAGGGACCTGCTTTTTAGCTGCATCCAGTACCAAAGGGGGAACAGTGACTGAAAAAGGTTAGGGAGATATTACAGAAGAAATAATTAAAGCCTGCTTAACACAAGGAATACTTGAGTTCTGTCTTTGAGAGTCAAAGTGATTATACAAGTGAAAAGCGGAAGTACACTCACAGAAGTGCCCTGTCCCCAGTCCACTATTCAATCACCAAGATTAGGAAGAGCACTGTGGCATTACACCCCATATTCTTCATAGAAATAGTATAACATGATTATGGTATAACTATGATATATTTTATGCAAGATAGATGATGTGAGATATCACTGAAAATATTATGATTCACTTAATACAATTTTCCTATTTGTATTCATGTATCATTTTGGTATCTGAAGTTAGGAATATTATCTATGCATTGTGGCAAAGTACCTGCTTCTCCTCTGCTGGCTAAGTCCCTTGTTGCCTTGGAGCCACAGGCTTGAGCAAAGCGAAAGTCCTTCCCGGACGTGCAGGGTCTGGCTGACCCTTTCTCAGTCAGTCCCTTGCTCTGTTTTTCTCTCGTTCTGGGGAGAGTGCAATCTTCCTTGCAGGAAGAGTTTCCGACTCCTGCTGCAGCTACTCTACTTCTCTCACTTCCCACCCTGCTTCCCTGCCAGGGAGGGTTTAAAAAGGTCCCCAGCAATTGGTGACAGCTGAAGCTAATTTTGGGCATGGCTACACTTAGATTTGTGCAGCGCTGGGAGTTATAGCTGTGTTCACACGGCTGTGTAGGGACAGCGCTGCAGTGTGGCCACACTGACAGCTACCAGCGCTGCAGTGTGGCCACATTTGCAGCATTTGCAGCGCTGTTGGGAGTGGTGCATTGTGGGCAGCTATCCCACAGAGCACCTCGTCCTATTTTGGCGCCGTGGGTTGTGGGAAGGGGACGGAAGGGTGCGGGTCATTCCACTTCCTGTCCCAATGCCCCGTGGTGCTTCGCTACACATTCCAAGCAGTTTGGCGCCATTGTGAGTCTGCAGCGCGATTTCTGTTACAAATGGAGCCCGAGCTGCTGAGGACCTTGCTGATGAATGTTGCCAGCACATCACGTTTGGCAGTTGAGCTATTCCTTCAGCTCCAAAGTGACAGTGAGGAGTCAGACAATGATATTGATTCGCCTGATGCGCAAGACACTAAATTGCTTGTGGCAGTAACGGACGTGCTCAGCACCATGGAACGCCGACTTTGGGCTCAGGAAACAAGCCCTGAGTGGTGGGATCACATCATCCTGCAAGTCTGGGATGACGAGCAGTGGCTGCAGAACTTTCGGATGAGAAAAGCCACTTTCATTGGACTGTGCGAGGAGCTCGCCCCAACCCTGCGGCGCAAGGACACGAGATTGAGAGCTGCCCTGCCAGTGGAGAAGTGGGTGGCTATTGCAATCTGGAAGCTGGCAACTCCAGACGGCTACTGATCGATCGCGAACCAGTTTGGAGTGGGAAAGTCAACCGTTGGAATAGTATTGATGCAAGTTTGCACGACCATTAATCGCACCCTTCTAAGAAGAACCGTGACTCTGGAGAACGTGCAGGACATTGTGGATGGCTTTGCACAAATGGGTTTCCCTAACTGTGGAGGGGCGATAGATGGGACGCATATTCCTATTCTGGCACCACCCCACCTGGCATCCGAGTACATTAATCGCAAGGGGTATTTCTCTGTGGTTCTCCAAGCGCTTGTGGATCACCGTGGGCGCTTCACTGACATTTACTCAGGATGGCCTGGAAAGGTGCATGATGCACGCATCTTTCGGAACAGTGCCCTGTTTAGGAAGCTGCAGGCTGGGACTTTTTTTTCCCAGACCACAAGATCGCAGTAGGGGACGTCGAAATGCCCACTGTGATCCTTGGAGACCCTGCTTATCCCTTAATGCCATGGCTCATGAAACCTTATACAGGGACGCTTGACAGGAGCAAGGACTGGTTCAACTACAGGCTGAGCTGGTGCAAAATGACTGTGGAGTATGCTTTCGGCCGTTTAAAAGGATGCTGGAGGTGTCTTTATGGGAAGCTAGATTTGGGGGAAAGCAGCATCCCCGCTCTTATATCTGCTTGCTGTACCCTCCATAATATTTGTGAAGGGAAGGGTGAAACATTCAGTGAGGAATGGACCTCCGAGGTTCGACACCTAGAGGCTGAATTTGCACAGCCAGAGAGCAGGGCTACTTGAGAGGCCCAGCACAGGGCTTCAAGGATTAGGGATGCCTTAAGGGAGCAATTTGAGGCTGAAAGCCAACAGTAATGTTTGGCGCCTTGCACGGGTGTGAAGTGCAGTGGTTACAATGATTTGCTGTGCCTGTTTTTCCCTTGGGGTACAATATTTCTCACTTTCTGCAATAATAAAAAATTTTTTAAAGCCAAGAAATCATTTATTCAAAATACAGTACATAAAAGAGCAGGGGGGTAGGGTGGTGGACTGTACATTCAGAGGTTTGAATATGTCCTGCCTGGATTGCTGTGCAATGCCTGCTGCACTTCAGGATTAATATGCTGCATGGTGATGGGGGTTGAGTGCATGGGGTAAGGGTTGTAGTTCTCAGGGCTGGTAGGTGAACGTACAGGTGTTGGGGGCAGCTGGTGGTGGTAAGAACCAGGCTGCGGGAGAAAGGTGTTTTGAGCAAACACTGGGGAACAAGGGAGAGCGCTTTGTGTGTGTGTGTGTGTGTGGGAGGTTAGCACGGTACTGACCTGCCTGCATGGCTGCGAGAGACTGCATACAGTCCGTCTGGCATGCCAGGAGGCTTATCAGCTGCTTTGTGCTTTTCTTGGTAGCCAATTCCTTTCTCCTGTTTTGTGTTTCCCTCCACACATGCATTTTCTCTCTCCAGTCCTGCAGCCTCTTACTCTCTCTAGAATACTGATTCATAACTGCTTTCACCAAATCTTCTTTGCTTTTCCTTGGCTTGCGCCTCAAGTTCTGTAGTCTTTGAGAAGGCTATGACAGGGCCGGAGGATTCAAGGACACTTAAAAAAACAGAAACAAACATTTAATACAGAGGCTACATTGTTTATCATCACAGTGAAGGAGTTAGTAGACTATTTGTAGCATCATTTACACATAGCAAACATGGCACAGAGAGGTCACAGCAGCGAAGACATGGTGAGTAATGGGGTGAGTGTTTCTGCCGCGACTCACCTGGGAAGGGGAGCTGCTTGAGTCAGGGCTCACTGGGGTTTCTGTACATTGGGGAAAGCAGAGAGCAGCTGGGGGGGGAACCTGCACTGAACAGTATCCCTACATCTTCAGCAGGATTTTCTACTGCCAGATATATCACTGCTGCGTGTTACCTGGGAAGAGAGGGAGGGTCTTCTACAGCAATGTGGATTCCGCCCTGGTCCCTATGCAGATAGCCTGTGTGCAGCAATGGTCCCCCCACCCCTCACACCACAGTGGCGCGGACGCGTTAGCCTGACTGGGACAAGGACCACAGTGGCTCTCCCTATAAACTTGCGCAAGCACATTGCCCACGCTCTGGCTGAAACTTTTGAAGAGGTTACCGAGGCCGATTACAGAGACGTGATAGACCAAATCAATGGGCTATTCAACATCTAGGCATGCATGCATGCATGCAGCCATAACCCCCCTCCCCCCTCCTCCTCTCCCAAAACATTTCCATCCTTAAAATAAAAGCTGCTTACCAGGAACCCGCTCCTCTGCTGCTTCTTCACCAACAACTTCCAGCTGCTGCGACTGGCTAGCTTCCTCCTGGCTTGAAAAGATCTCCTGGCTGCATGTCTCCTGGGACTCTGGAGTGTCTCCCTCCAACCCAGTAGCCTCACTCTCGGCTTCCTCTACACCCTCCCCCACTTCTCCCTGCTCTGAACTCTCCATCGTGGTCCTCGGATTGGCAGTGGAGTCACATCCAAGTATGGCATCCAGCTCCTTGTAAAAACAGCAGGTCATGGGGGCAGCTCCTGAGCGGTGGTTTCCCTCACGGGCTTTGCAATAGGCACTCCGCAGCTCCTTTACTTTAACCCTGCACTGCAACGCGTCCCGTTCATGGCCCCTTCGCTGCAAGGACTTTGATATCTGCCCATAGGTATCATAATTTCTACGGCTGGAGCGCAGCTGTGACTGCACAGCTTCCTCTCCCCAAACACTGATGAGGTCCTGCAGCTCGGAAGTGTTCCATGCTGGGGCTTGTTTGGGGCGTGGAGGAATGGTCACTGATTGATTGCACTCCACACCTGGCTGAGCAAACAGGAAGGGAATTTTTAAAATTCCCGGGGCATTTAAAGGGCAGGTCACCTGAGCCCAGGGCAGTGGAGTGCGAAATGATGAGCAGAGTGGCTGAAAAGGTATGCTGGGATACCTCCTAATACCCTGGAGGCCAATAAAAGCGCTTTTGGTGGCCATACTTGATGACCAGCGCTGGAATCGCTACACCCCAAGCAGACCAGGTGTACAGCCAGCGCTGCAGCCAGGGAGTTGCAGCGCTGGCTGTGCTTTGCAAGTGTGGACACAGAGTGAGTTGCAGTGCTGTAACCCCATCACCAGCGCTGCAACTCTCCAGTGTAGCCAAGCCCTCAGTTCCCTGGTAACCCCTGTTCCAGCTGAACCTTATTTCTCCATGGCTATCTCCCCTCAATGGATAGGGAGAGGCCTTTTAACCCCTCTGGGACTAATTACTACCCCTTTCCTGGTAGCTAATTTTCCTGAGTTTGCCACAGCATTTATTACAAATGTGTTCACACCTGGGGAATGCCCACTAGACAGAATGCAAGCAGTCTAGATGGCTGCCTGAGAATGGACATTAGGGAGAAAAACAGGTCTTAGAAGAAGCTAATCTCCCAACAGGGAGCCTTCCTGAGAACACTACAAACAGCCTCTTAATTATGGCTGCTGTGACCCTACGCAGGGGTAGGCAACCTATGGCACAAGTGCCGAAGGCGGCATGTGAGCTGATATTCAGTGCTACTCACACTGTCTGGGTCCTGGCCACCGGTCCGAGGGGCTCTGCATTTTAATTTAATTTTAAATTAAGTTTCTTAAACATTTTAAAAACCTTATTTACTTTACATACAACAATCGTTTAGTTCTGTATTATAGACTTACAGAAAGAGATCTTGTAAAAACATTAAAATGTGTTACTGGCATGCAAAACCTTAAACTAGAGTAAATAAATGAAGACTCGGCAGAGCACTTCCCGAAAAGTTGCCGACCCCTGCTCTACAGGGACATGTGACCAAGTCACCTGGTACTGGACTCCATCTTGGAATACCAGTGTTTTTCCACTGAAAAGCATAGGAACTAAGCCTGGAAACACAGGGTTCCCACACAGGCAAAAGCTATTTAAGGCAGGAAAGTAACAACATCATGGTTCTTCACTGACTCCCTGCCCAAAGAGACTCCTGTAAACACCTGAGGAAGAAGGACTGAATTTGGGGGAAGGGCTACACCAAGGCTAGGAGGATTTCTAGCCTGTGAAAGAACTACCCAGAGTTTTAAACTGCAAGCAAGAGCAGTTTGCCCTTTAAGAATCTCTGCAACTAGCTTAAATGATCATTCAGGGTGAGAATTTGCTACTCATATCCAACCTCTTGGTAGATTACATTTAGATTGCATTTTGTTTATTTGCTAGGCACTCTGCTTTTGTCTGTTTGCTATCCCTTATAATCACTTAAAATCTATCTTTTGCTGTTAATAAACTTGTCTTTGTCTTGTCTAAAACTAGTTGTGTGGAAATCATAACTTGGGACAGAAAGCTGTTGCATATCTCTCTCCACATCGAGGGAGAGGGCGAATTTTATGAGTTTACACTGTATAGTTCTCTGTGCAGCGCAAGACAGTAAAAATCCAGAGGGGTGTGTATGCCTGGAAAGCTGGTAAGTGTCCTAGCTGCATAGACTTCCCATGCAGGGGCTGGTCAGAAAGCCTGTCTGCATGTTATTACAGCTGGGTGTGTCCCTATCTGTGTGCTAGTTAAAATGTGAGACCGGGAGCATTTCTGCAGCTTGTGACAGCATTATAGGGTGAGTGGGACCCCAAGCTGATGGGTCAGAGGACTCAGTGGTACTCCAGTTCCAGGCAGCTCCTTGGGGGGGACCTGTCACAAAGCACATTAAAAAGCGACCCAATGATCTTCAGTAACGAATACAACTGAGACTGCTTGGCTGCCACCTAACTAGAAAGAGCAGTGACCAAACTGAAGTCAGATCATGTGCTGGAACTAAAAAGATTGCATCTCCCATCAAATCCAGAAACCGGTCCCGCAGGGCGACAGGGTTGTCTGTCTCTCAGATTCTCATCTGTTATCAGAGACACAAATTCAGTTGGCACAGACTGGAAAGAAGGATAAGAAGAAGAAATTAACCATAAACCATTAAAAAGAAGTGCCAATCTCTAGAATTCCATGTCAGCAATTAGCTTATAAATACTTTTTTTTTTTTATACCAGAACCAGACAGCCCAGCAATAAATGTAGCTTTTGAGAACACTACCTATTATGCCCAGCTTTGTGTTAAGTACATGCAGACAAGTAGGTGCCCAACTGTCAAAAATGCACATAGGCCCTTCAGCATCTGTGGGATTTTATAAAAATGTATGTACTAAACCCCCCCAAAACTCCTCCAAGTCCTAAATGTTCAACACATCTGAAAAGAAAGAGACATGAGAAAATCTGCAGGTCTCTTACCAAGAGTGGTGCAGCATTTGTAAGGTAGAGAGGACAGTTTCTTTATGCATATCCTCCTTCAAGCCAAGTATTTTGGATGACTACACAGGAACATATTACAAATAATCGTTTATGTTTATATAGCCCAAGAACCTTAACAACTACACAGAGATTTACATATAAACCCACAAACGAATGGTTCTGTATAACACAGGAACTGCCATTCTGGATCAGACCCAAGGTCCATCTACTACACTATTAGGTCTCAAACAGTGGAAAAGACCATGTGATTCAGAAGAAGGTGTAGGAACCACACAGTAGGCAGGTATAGGTAATCTGCCCCCAACCTCCTGCCGCAAATCAAGTCTCATCCTGATCTCTAATAGTTAGAGACTGAATTAAGGCATGAAGCATGAGATTTCATATACCTTCCAAAATGATGACAACAACTCTGGATACTCTTATCATATGTGTGTCCAATCCCTTGTTGAGTCTTGCTAGTTAAGGTTAGAAAAGTTGATACAAGATGTAGAATAAGCAAAGTTTTGCCAAGTTTTTAGGGAAGGCAGATCTAGATATAAATCCCTAAAGTTCTGACTATAAGGTAAATCAAACTCAAGCTATGAGATTTCTCCTAGTACAGGAGGCTCTCAGTTTGGAGAAACCTGCAGCTGGTGATGTGGAGGGAGTGAGGTTGTAAACTCCTAAAGTTGAAATGCAAAGCAAAAAAAGTTGGTTTCTTTGTGTCACTACTCCTTTGCGATGTATGGATGCCTCAAAAGTTTTATTAATTAATTAACAAAGACAGTGGTTTCCCCTGCTTGATTTAACATTTGAATATCAGCCTAAATTTACAAGAGAGGCTAGTGAGTTGGGGTGCCTTAATTTATTTTTGGATGTCCAGTCTGAGGTGGCCCCTTAAAGGCGTCTGATTGCCAGAGAGTGGCACTCAGTGCTTTCTAACAAACAAACAATCTGGGCATCCAAAATCACTAGTCAATTTTGAAAATTCAGGCTATTAGATCTTCATTTCCCTCTCTTTGCTGGAGGACCATGGCAAAATACTTAGAGGACTTCTGCAGTGACATCTGATAGTCCTATAATCTGAGCTGCAGCTCCCACTGACCAGGTATGTGTGTGTGATGGGGGGGAGCCAGGTGAGGAATGTTGATCATTATTTCAATTTCCAGTCTTTTCTGATTCTTAGACTTAACTTTCCTCTACTCTACCCTCCATCCCAGAGGTGGTCTGTAATGACTTTGGGATCCTTCAGAATGAAAGGTCCTCTGTGAATGTAAAGTTAGTTTTTGGAAAAAGTGAAAGCTCCCATAAAATGTTCAGGGGGAGCCTGGGAAGGGGGCGGGGGTAGGCCTAGCCTAGCCAAGCCAAGAATGGGTGACCAAACTTTGTTTTCAATAGGAGAGGAGGCTGGTGTCTTGGTATAAAAAGGTTTGAGAAATGTGCCAATAATATGCAGTTAATGCTGTAGAAGAGAAATTAGAAATTACTTACAAAAGGAAGCATCCAGCCATATTCATGATTATTTATTCCTATTATATATGGGACAGCACTGAAGTCTTTGCCAGCCATTAGCTCTTCAGGGTTCTTCTGAATAAACACACCATCTATAACTGCTGGGATAATTGAGACTTGCTGGAGGAGAAGAAAAGAACGCATTTTCAGAGCCCTGTGCAGATACAAAATTTGTATCTGATCTGCGACCTGCAAAAATGGTCCATGGATATCTGTGGATGTGCAGGGCTCTACACATTTTCAATTGTTATGCGGACTTACTGGATTTCCTGCAGATAATACTGCAAAGTCTCAACTGAGATTAGACCAGAAAATCACACAAATATTAGTAACAGTGTGATGGGGTGGACTAGGTCCTGGGGCCCGCTGCTGGAGGCCTTATGGCCCAGCCACACCTCGCCCCAGAAAAGGGCAGTGGAGAGGGTCCTCCGAGCTGCCTAGAGTGGCTGTGTGTGAAGCAACCAAGCAGAGCCCAGCGGCTAGTATAAGAAGAACTGCAGGGCTAGACTAAGAGCAGTTCGTTGCCTGAGCTGGAGGAGAGTGGATTGTATTCTGAGCTGGCTGCTGGGACTCCACCAGGACAAGGCCAGAGGTAAGGGTGAAGAATGTGCTGGAACCACAGGAAAGTAGCCCAGGGAATTTTTGCTCCTCCAACCATTTTACTGACAGAAAGGGATCAGAACAGGGATGAGGATCTCACCTGTTCTGAACATGGTTTGTTTTTGTCATCTATGCTGTATCCCACACTTAACAACTCTTGCAAAATTAAAATAATTTAAAGAACACATTACATTTTCAGTGATGTCAAATCAAAGACTTGTTCATTCTCTGACACAAGTGACTGACATTGTACCCCACCAAAAATATGTCTAGATTATCAAAATACCTTAGAATTTGTTCATGACAGGCAGAAATTCTTTTCATAAATTTACGGAACACGTGGTCCCTATTTTTGACTTCACTCTTTTCATACTTCTCATTGTCACCTTCACCTAAAAAACTAGATGAATAAGGGGGAAATGTTGCCAGTAAGCTGCACAGTACAGTATACATATTCAAAAATAAATATGGTTACTCTGAGGGAAAAAACAACACACTTTTGAAGTTTCTTGTTATATTACCCATAATGAAATGACACCTGTTTCTTAAATTAGAGGCAACCCTTTAATAAAGTGTAATTGATCAGTTTGGTCCTGATTCATAGATATTCACTGGATAACAATCATTAAAGCTATTTCTAACTAACCTGTAATATAATGCATGAAATCAAATCAACCACATATTTGTTTACATCTAGTGTCACTCCCTTCTGCGATCTCTCAAAGCCCTTCCAGTTTTTAATTTTGGTGTTGTTTTTATTTATTCCCAATACATTATAAGTCCTCTAACATACCCTTTCAAGAAGCTCCTTTCAACTCAACAGGAAAATTACTTCAGAGAAGCATGTATGTACACCTCTACCCCAATATAACGCGGTCCTCGGGAGCCAAAAAAATCTTATTGCATTATAGGTGAAACCGTGTTATATCGAACTTGCTTTGATCTGCTGGAGTGCACAGCCCCCCCCCCCCGACTCCCCCCCCAGAGCACTGCTTTACCGCGTTATATCATATCGGGGTAGAGGTGTATATCCTGCAAGTGGTATCATCTTTCATACTTAAGTACCAGATTGAGCCCACACTTTTCTGTTGTGGGAGCCTACTTTACATTGTAACAGAGTGGCAATTGTTTCCAGTACAAGTGGTCAGCTACACAAGTGTTCCAGCAGCATACAATAACTCTAATGTCCAAAATCTATTTTTCCGACTACCACCTTCATAAAGGCTCTATGGGTCCATCTTTCATAGTTATTCAATTCCCATACTCAAATCCACAGGAAAAGGAAGTTTCAATACTAATCTAGGGAACTACGAGTATACGGGACATAATCCATACATCAAATATAATTAACTGATAATATATAATTAAGATAGCATAAAATTGACTGATGCTCTAATGTTTTAGACTCTGAATAGTGATTTAACTAATTTGGAAAAGGTCAGCAGACAGGAGTTTATCAAATGGTCTTCATTTAACAGCACAGACTATAAGCCTATTCTCGCCTTTCTGACATCAACAATTCCAAATCAACGCCCTCTCTATTCCTTTAAAAGTTTGTGTGCATAATCTGTATCAAGGTAGTCAGTGTAGTCTTCCTCATCCACAACATTGATATAGTAGGACTGGAATCTGGGACAAGAGGTAGGCATTGCTATCCCATCTCCACATGGAACTGGCCTATGTAAGGAATCAGAGATTTCTGTAGTTTCTGACAGGCTAAGTCCTTGAAACTGGGATGCACACTCTGTGGCTCTGGACAAGGAGGAACTGCTCACTGTCTTTAAGCCTAGTAGGTGACTGGTGGTTTGCACAGGATATTCTGTTTCATCACAAATTCCCCAGTCATCTGCTCCATCACACCAATCCTTTCTTACAAAATTATTCTCTTGTTTCTGAGAATAAAAAGAACCATTTTCAAGGGCTGCGTCCCTAAGACATTTCAGACATACTTCTATTGACACACATGAAGGAACTAAGTTTCTCAGTTTAATGCTTAATTTAATTTTTCCCCAATGTTAGATACTGATACTAAGACTGCCCAAAATAAAGAGAAACGTGCCAAACAAGTGTATAACATCCAAAGATTTATCTATGGAATAGAACACATTATAACTTCAGTTTTTAAAAGTTGAATCCTTGTGGGAGGTTGAACAAAGGTAGGACTTACTACAAAATTATGGGTCACCATTTCTGTCAAAAAACAAATCTGATTCGTTTATTGCCAAGTCAAATTAATCAATAACTGTACAAACAGACTTCAAGTCTACCAGCATGCAAACCATACATTTTTATTTTCACTCACCCACAATCAAAAAAAAAAAAAAAAAAAAAGCTGTAATAGGAAAAATATCCCAGCTGTGAAGAAACTATATATTTTGTTTGAGGTTCCTAAATATTACACACTATATATCACACTTAAAAAGAAATCATACTTGCAAGATATACCTGCTTTAATTTGCAATCTTGTGTTTCTTTTCCTTGCATCTGCAAATACTGGGAGCGTAACACTTTCCAACTTTAAAGTGAAATATAAGAAAGTGACACATAAGAAAAACAAGTAATTAATGTGATAAAGGCAAATTAAGATAACAGGATTCATTTTTTGTATTACAGTAGCACCCACCTAGAAGGCTCAGAAGAGAAATGCAAACCATATACATACCTTTCTGATTTTCCCCAGCAGCCTTTCATGGCACAAGCAAATACATTAATGACACGGTGGAATAGTGAGCCTTCAAGGGGGCAATATAGCTGCACTATGTGCATCAGTGTGGTACCGCAGATCCCACAAGAAGGATAAATCATGGTTACCGAAGGGACACAATTCTAGGAGACAGAAAACAGTGACCTTAATGAAGGATGATTTCAAGAAGCACTGCACAGTGGTATTTAATGCACTGAGACCTGCTAAGGCAGGATATGAGAGGGGGATATCAAATTATGGTATGGGGAAAGTGAATATGGAAGTGTTATTTATCCATTCCCATAACACATGAACCAAAGGTGACCCAATGAAATTAATAGGCAGCAGGTTTAACACAAACATAGTTTCACACAGGTTTCACACAGCACATAGTCAACCTGTGGAACTGATTGTGAGGGGAAGTTGTGAAGGCCAAAAGAATAATTGGTTTTAAAAAAACAATTAGATACGTTCATGTAGAACAGGTCCATCAATGACTATTTGCCAACATGGTCGGGGCACAACCCCATGCTCTGGGTATCCCTAACTTTCCTGCTGCCAGAAGCTGGGACTAGACAACAGAGGATGGATTGCTCAGTAACAGCGCTACTATGTTCATTTCCCTCAGAAGCGTCTGGCACCGGCCACCGCGGGAAGCTAAGTTAGGCGGCCACAGGTCACAGCCATATGGCCTGACTTAACATGGCGATGCAAAAATCCTTCAAATCCCAGCCCGCCTGCCAGGTGCCAGGCGCATCTAGGAGAACGGAGCACGCGCAATCGCTGGAGATAGCGGAGGTCTCCAGCAGCCTTTTGACACCCCCGGCTAAGCTCGTTACACTAACTTGAGGCGCAGCTCCTGCGGCGAGCTCGGGCGGGCAGAGCCCGGTGCGTGCCCAGGGCTCGCTGGGCCTCTCCCCAGGCAGAGGTAAGTGCAGGATCCGGGGTAAAACGCCAGCCGCGTTGGCGCCAAGCCGCCGCCCTGCAGGGGACCCCGCACGCTGGATTTTACCAGCAGTTCGCTTTGCTATTGCGCTACAAAGCAGCACAAACCTCGCACCGCCCTCAGGGCGCCCGCAACGACCCGGGCTGGCAGCGCCAGTGAGCGGCCCGCGAACCCGCCCTCCCCCGTCGGGCACCCGCAGCCACCCCCGTGCGGGGCCCCCTTACCGGGGAGCCGCCCAGCGTGCTGGTGGCCCAGGGCGGCGGCTGCAGGCTGTCCCGGGCGGGGTCCGGGATGGCGGCGTCGCGGAGACCCAGCAGCACGCGGGGCTCCGGAGCGCAGCGAGCAGAGGCGGCCATACCGGACCCTGGGCCCGCCCACGTGACTACTGCGGCCGAGAGGGGACAAATGCAGGCAAGGGAGTCAGAGCGCCTGGCTGGGGAGTGTGGGGCGGGCGAAGAGCGCGTGCCGCACGCGGCTGGGGCAGGAATCCCGGGGGGGCGGATGGGGGCGGGCGCTGTGCGCCTATTGAATTCACAGGCGGGCCGCGCCCCACCCCGCGGGCTGGTCGCCCAGCGCTGCCTGGGCCGGGCTGCCGAAGGAGCGGCCCCCTGCTGGCCAAGCCCGGAACGCTGCTGCCCGGCGCTTCGCCTCCGCCCACCGTCTGCAGGCGCGGGGGGGCTGAGCGCGGTCACCGCGCCGGGACCCACCTCCGCTCTGCCCTTGCACTAACATTTGCTCCAGCATTTTCAGATCCAAGTGAGACTTTAGTCAAAGCCCCTCAGAGCAGAGTGGGGCAATTCTTATACCATTGGGGGAAAGGCCTCAGTGCAAAAAGTTGTGGCTGTGTCAGTCCCAGCCTATTGGGGGGGGGGTGAGACAATGGGGTTGTCGTTCTCAGCTTTGTGATTGCAGAAAACCGAACACCAGTTGCCTTGCCCTGCACATTCTCTGAGGCCCCTCACCCTTTCTCACTCCATCCCCCACCCTCGTCTACAGGCTCGGCTGGGGCAGGAGATTGGGGTATGGGAGGGAGTGTGGGCTCTGGGGTGGGGGGTTGAAATGCAGGAGAGGGCTCTGGGCTAGAGCCAAGGGGTTTGGAGTATGGGAGGGGGCTCAGGGCTGGGTCACCAAACGGGTGCAAACTCGAGGAGGGAGTGTGGGAGGGGCTCATGGTTGGGGCAGAGAGTTGGCGTGTGGGAGAGGGTTTAGGGTGCAGGCGGTGATTACCTCTGTGCTTTCCCCAGCCCCTGGCTCTGCCCCTGCAGTTCCTGGCCAATGGGAGCTGCAGAGCCAGCACTCAGGGTGGTGCTTGCACTGTGGGAAGGGGCAGCATGCAAAGCCACCATGGCCACCCCTGTGCTTAGGAGCTGGCGCGACATGCCCGCCACTTTGAGGAGCCCTTTCAACTGGGTGTGCTGGTCAAAAACCAGATGCCTGACAACCCCATGAGGGATTAGTTGGTCCAGTAAAAGATATTACCTCACTCACCTTGTCTCTCAGTGCAAAAAAAAAAAAAAGACTACATCAACAAAGAGCCTCAAAGAAATCTGATATGACTAATGCAACTAAATTTTACATTCGTGTAGGCGCTTAACAGTAAAAAGACCTCAAGATTATTTATCTCACACTTTAATGTGCTTTATTTTTCCCCCATATTATCTTTTTTCACATAATCTCAGAATTTCCCATCAGTCTAGGTTTCATTGAGGAGATAGAATAAGAAATTCAAAAACTGAGGGGTTAACAGTTGTGTATATAACATTTATAGGAAAAGGGGCTAAAGAATAAAAAAGTGATTATAGGTATTAAATGTATTTATAAATGATCTGGAAAAAGGGGGTAAACACTGAGGTGGCTAATTTGCAGCTGATAACTATTTTGAGTTATTTTGTAAGTCCAAAGTACCCTGGGAAGAGTTACAAAGGGATCTCACAAAACTGGGTAATGGGGCAACAAAATGGCCGATAAGTGCAAAGTAATGCACATTGGAAAACATAATCCCAATTATACATACAAAATGATGGGGTCTAAATTAGCTGTTACCCATCAAGAAAGAGATTTTGGAGTCATTGTGGATAGTTCTCTGAAAATTTCTGCTTAATGTGCAGCAGCAGTCAAGAAAGCTGACAGTATTAGAATCCATTAGGAAAGGGAGAAGTAATAAGACAGAAGATATCATAATGGCACTATATAAAGTGATGGCATACCCACACCTTGAATATCGCAGACTGTTCTGGTCACCCTATCTCAAAAAAGATAGATTAGAATTGGAAAAGGTACAGAGACAGGCAAAATTGATTATGGGGTATGGAACAGCTGCCATATAATGTGAGATTAAACACTGTTAATCTTGTGACTGTTCATCTCGGAAAAGAGAAGACTAAGGGAGGATATGATAGAGGTCTGTAAAATCATGAATGGTGTGGAGAAAGTGAACAGGGAACTGCTATTTACCCCTTCACATAACATAAGAACCAGGGGTCACCTAATGAAATTAATAGCAGGTTGAAAACATACGGGAAGTACTTTTTCATACAACACATAGTCAACCTGTGGAACTCATTGCCAGGGGATGTTGTAAAGGCCAAAACTGTAACTTGGTTCAAAAAAAGAATTAGGTGAGTTCATGGAGAATAGGTCCATGAATGGCTATTAGCAGGGATGCAACCCCATGCTCTGGGTGTCCTAAGCCACTGAGTGCCAGAAGCTGGAATGGGATTACAGACTAGATCATTCAGTAATTGCCCTGTTCCGTTAATTCCCTCTGAAGCATCTGGCATTGACCACTGTTGAAAGGATACTGGGGTAGACAGACAATGGGGCTATCTGATGGTCTTAGGTGTCTGGATTTGAGGCATGATCCTGTAAGGCGGTGAGCACCTGCAGATATTTTCATTATAAGGACCTGGAGAGCACTCAGCACCTTAAATTGAACTTGCATTAAAATCAATAGCAAAACTCATAACTTCTGTGGAAGCAGGTGTGAGGCCTATGAGTGACTAATGTTTCTTGAGAGAGAAAATTAAGGGGGAATAAAGGACAACACTGCTGCTCACCATCTGCAATGTGTTACATGTACCATATATTATCATGATACTGTATTGGAACTTATTTGTTGTAGAATTTTTTGACAGTCACATACAAACTCTACCACAGTGTTGTACTACAACTCTAGTCAGTGTTATTTTGTGAGCAAACATCACTGACTCTGTTTAAGACTGAGTGGTCAGCCTGTTTTCTGCCTGGTCTGCAACAGGGAAGCTGAGTTCCTCCTGGGACTCAGTTTTGCTCAGGTTCTTCTCTAATGCCTCATACATAAAACTAAACTACATTATTATCATAGCATTCCCTCTCAGATCTGAACCTTAGAGTTCAGAAAATGAGATACTAGCACCTGAATCCTCTAAGCTTAATTACCAGCTTAGATCTGATAGCACTACCACCACCCAAAAATATAGTGTTTTGGGGCACTCTGACCTCCCCAACCTTCCCTGGGGACCCCAAGAACCCAGATCCCTTGGGTTCTTAAAACAAGGAGAAATAAACCATTCCCCCACCTTTCCCCCTCTCAGAATTTCTCCCCCTGGGCTATCCTGAGAGATGATGATCCAACCTCTTAAATCACCACAGAGAAGCATCTCCCTTCCCTTCCACGAAGAGGCAAACAGATTCAAGGAAAACAGAAAGAGATTCTATCTTTCCCCCGCCTCCCGTCTCCCCCACCCGTCCTGGTGAGTTATCCCAATCCCCTGGAATAAAACAAGGGAAACAAAAAAAAAATCAATCAGGTTCTCTAAAAATAAATCTTTTAATAAAAGAAAGGAAAAGATCAAGTATCTCTGTAACTTCAAGATGTAAATATTACAGAGTCCTATAGCTTACAGACACCAGCAAGAGATTTTCCCCCCAGTACCAATACAAATCAAAATATTCCCAGCAACTACACATATAAAAGTTAACCAGCCAGATCCACAACTGCAAATAGAGTAAAACAATCAAAAAAGCCTAAACTACCTATTTTAACTTACTATTTGAAAAGAAACTTAGAGAGCCTGTACTAATGTCTGGTTTCTCTCAGACCCTCCAAGAGAAGAACACACACAAAAGTTTCCCTCCACCCAAATTTAAAAGTATTTTGTCTTCTGATTGGTCTTCTGGTCAGGTGTCCAGTTCCCTGCTTGTAACCCTTTACAGGTAGAAGAGACATTAACCCTTAACAATCTGTTTATGACAATTATAATGAATTACAAAATGAGTATTAAATGCCTCCCATTCAGATGAAGTAATCTTGTTTTTATTTCACTGTACTAAAAGCAACCCATATGCTTCTCAGACTTCATAACTCTTTGTACTTTCTCTTTCCTTCAGCCATCTTTTTAGGAAGGGTCTTTGTCCAGAACTCCACTCGGTTCTCTTTCAATTTCTTTGCTGCTTTCTGCTTTATGTCTATTATAAGGTATTGTTCATCCACATTATACACTGGCCACGTCATCAAACCTTCACCATTAGGATTTCTAGAAAAAAAATACAGTGAAGAATCATCTTGCCACTTTTCTGTCATTGCGACCAAAACTGCACAACACAGTGTTTGTTCATTAATTGTCAAGAGTCAGAGTCCTTGGAGATGGGGAAGGACACAGCTGTGGTTAATTCAAGCTTTGCTCACAACCCCACAATCTCTGGATGTTTCTGCTAAAATGATCTGTTATTAGCAGTGAAACAGATAATGTTGACATTTACATTTTCTTCATTAGGCTTTAGCTCTAATGGTTCATTATATGAGTGTGATAGCTGAAATCCTTGAACCTAATTTTTCTGTTTATCTGCAGGTTCAGTGCGATGGTCCTGCAGTAAATCACATTTGGCATGTTTTCTTTGGAATTTAAAACTAGTTTGTTTTGAAATGAAATCTTAAACTCTGCAGAAATATGGGGCCCACCAGAAGAGTGCTGGCATAGTGTTTTCAGTAGCAATGACAAAATCCGTCCCCTAATGAATGTATTATAAGTCTCACCCTTTTCGAGCAAAATTAGCCCAGTATTTCATAATTGTTTTGCTGAGTTTACCCTCTTCTTCTGTAGCATCACCTGCAGGCAAGATATGAAATGTAATGTCAGCACAAAGATTATACTAATATAGGTGCACTCAGAATTGATTCCAATTAAAAAGTATCTATAGTTCACTACTATAAGACAGGAAACAAAGATCACATCTATATTTTTACAGCAGTGAGCCTGCAAACAGGGCTCAAATAATAATAATAATGTCACAGTTACTGGGCAAACTGCACCTCTGACCCTTTCCTGGTTCTCTGCCCAGGTCTCAGGCCTTTAACTGTCACCTGCTAAGGGGGAATCATGCAATTCTCAAACTCTGAGATCAGGTCCTCGGTAGCAGTCCTCTGGTACTAATTATGTTTGCTTCAGCAGGTCTAATCCAGGATCGGACTCTACAGTCCTGTTCCTGCAGGGGCAATTACAGTGGTAATCAATTACCAACCAGGTTCCTTAAAAAAAAACAACTAAGTATCATTAGAACAAAAAGCATTTTGGAGAAAACATACTTTAAAAACAATAAAACAGACTATATGCATACCTAAGTTTACAAGGTACCAAACTGCTTTTCACACTAGGACCCTGGTAGGACTAGTTCCTTCAGCAGAGCCTGACTCTACTAAGCTTGTTTCCTTGTCAGAGCTCACTCCTGAATTTACAGCACAGTTTTTATCATCTCTTTTCAAAGGAATCAAGTCACCTTTGAACTGTTTATAGCCCTTTGATCTGGTAACCTTCACCTCTGGCAAAACCAGGTTTTCAATTTGTTTTGAGACTGAACAGAGTCCGAGAAGCTAACAACTTGCCCCGTTGTCTTTCAAGTATGTGCTTGGGTGTTCTTATTTGGGAAGCCATAGTGCTGCCTTCATGCACAGACTGACCCCTATAAATTTGAGCATTATAGGCTAATAGTAAACATTCCACAACCCCCCCTATAAATTTGATCAATGCAGCCATACAGAAAATTCCAATAACCCAATATACAATAATTTCACCTCACTGACCCAGACACATACAGTGTTCATACAACTGTTACATTTCAGTATTCACAACATTATTAGACATCAGTTCCACGTGTCACAATAATGATGCTTTAATAAGAATTCTTTAGCAAGCATGGAGACATCACCAGCTAAGAAGGGCTTTCCAAAAACATAGCCAATTTCATCGCCGTGATCCCCTTTTACAAAGTCTGTTCTAACACCTTCGTATGAACTTGATCGATGATGAAAATGATAAACGTAGACTGGGTTCCCAGAATCTAATAGAAAACAAAGTTAAGAAGAATTCCAGTAGTAAAAATATATTCCGCACAGAACAATACATTTTAATCAAGAGCGACTTTGATAAGATGCTGGCAAAATGATAGCCATTTTATTGATTATTTATTTGATTATTAATACTAACTGGTATTCAGATGCAAACATACATTACCAAAGATTAATGGAAAATAGTCATCTGCAGCACAGTGAGCCCCCAGAGAGTCATAGAGTTGGTGCCAATAGAAAAAGTTCAGAAGTTCATCTGATACTAAACTATGCACTTGATTGTCCCTTAGACAGGACAATGTGAAGAGCAGTAACCCCCTATATTCACTTCCATGGGCTTTTACTCTGTCATACCTATTGCAGGAGGTATTGGCTTGCACCTTCCCTGCAAACAAGAATGGGGCTCAACCCCCGAAACCTGCTGCTCTTTAGCTTTCCTGTAAGCGACCATTTCTTCTACCGTGTGTTCAGCTCTCCTGGATTACATGGTTCTTTCAGGATCCATGAAAGACAGAGCCATGGTCATGCATTTTTCTAAATAAAGTTTCATGACAGCAGGAGATTCGGGCTGAAAAGCTGTTGAGATGATCCATTACAGACACAGGGATATAGACAGGAACCTACTTCCTGGTCAGGCTTTGAACAAGGATATTGGTAGGATGGAATTTAACCTATGTACTTCATTGGAAACTCACCTCTGTGATATCTAGCTGTTTGAATGCTTGGAACAACAAACATTGCATCTCCCATCAATTCAAAAAGCCTATCTCGTAGCTGGGTAGGCTCCTCTATATTGCTTAGATATTCATTAGTTAATAGATAAGTGAACTCAGCAGGAACATGCTAGAATAAACAATAAAGATATTTGTTATAATGATATTTATTGGAAACAACTGCAACATTTAGCAAGCTTCATTTTCCCTAGAACCCTTCAGCAGTCATAGACTCATAGACTTTAAGGTCACAATCCAGGCCACAGAATCTCACCCACTCACTCTTGTAACAAACCCCTAACCTATGTCTGAGTTATTGAAGTCCTCAAATCGTGGCTTAAAGACCTCAAGGTGCAGAGAATCCTCCAGCAAGTGACTCGTGCCCCACACTGCAGAGAAAGGCGAAAAACTTCCAGGGCCTCTGCCAATCTGCTTTGGAGGAAAATTCCTTTCCTACCCCAAATATGGCAATCAGTTAAACCTTGAACATGTGGTCAAGACTCATCAGCCAGCACCCAGGAAAGAATTCTCTGTAGTAACTCAGATCCCACCCCATCTAACATCCCATCACAGACCACTGGCCATATTTACCTGCTAATAATCAGAGATCAATTGCCAAATTAATTGCCAGAATTAGGCTATCCCATCATACCATCCCCTTACCATATACATTTAGGAGAGTTGGCAACATGGTATCTGCCACACACACACTGGGGACTTCAGAAAACTAAAGACAGACCAAAAATTACTATGTTCTCTTTAAAACAATCTGATGATTTTGGGGCCGATTACATGATTTTTGAACTTTTGATGTTCATGATACTCAATAGGGACCTATTCTCCTCCACATGGGAATAACCTATACAGGTGAGCAGAAATTTCATGAGTTTCCACAGATTTCTCCCACTGGGGAAGGGACCCAAGGTTTACCCCCACTCCTTTCTGTCAGAGGCCAAGAGTTTGAAACTTCAAATCTCTGATGGATGTAGGTGGACCTCAGAGATAAACTGGAGATATACTCCCTCTTCAAGTCCCTCACCTCTGTGCTGCTGCCTGGCTCTCCCAACTCCCTGCAGCCCCATGACAATGCAATACCTGCAGGAGCCATGCTGCCAAGGGCTTTCTGGCCTGCAGCTGCCCATCAAACCCCTGTTAAAGAATGGGACTCCACCTCATGCAAGAGGAGGGGGAGGAAGAAAAGCATAGGTTATAGGAGATTTTGTGGGATGTCTAATCTCAAGAGGGAGCAGGATTGTGCTTCACTTCCCCTTCTGCCTGTTTGGCACATTTCTGTCAGCAGTATGTCTTCCTCTGTTCAGAAGTTTTAGCTCAGAATGAATTCCCACCCCCCATGATATACACTTCTTCCCAAGATGAAGGTCCTAGCCCAGCAATAGAACAGTATGGTGTAAAATGTTCTTGCACACTGTATTGAAAGTTGGGGAGGGAGATCTCACCCAGGACTATACCCATCATATGTGAATTAATTTGAAATAGTCTCTTACTGTAAAGAACTCTGAGGCCAGTAGCAGTGAGGTTACTGTTTCTTTGTCCAACCCTTCAGTGAAAGCAGGATATTTGAACAGCTGCACAGTAAAAAGAACATGACATTGCCCATGAATTCCTCTATTTCTAAAGAGTTAACAGACTGGGCTATAAATAAAGCTATTACAATCACTTACATTAGGAAGTAGCCATCCAAATTCATGGTTATTTACTCCTATTATATATGGGACTGCATTGATTGCTTTTTCAGCCAGTAGCTCCTCAGGGCTCTTAAGAAAAAATACACCATCCAAAACTGCGGAGATTAACAGGGACTGCAGAAGGAAAAAAATTCCTTTGTTATTTATAAGTTACTTTTGCCAGTAGAAGATATTTCAAGATTCCCACTGCAGACCTCAACCAAGCCTAAACAAGTGTCCAGGTGAGCTCATGTGTTATTAGTGAAAGTGTAAGATGTGTACGTAAGAGATGAATACACGTTTCAAGTCATGTTCCGAGTTTCTCCTGCAGATTTTCTATCTGGCTTAACAATGTGTGTTTTGCCCTTTGTATGTCAAATGCTCTTGGCACATAGATAAGTCAGTCAAATTCCATCCTTGCTTAGACCATTCCAACCCTACTGGGTAGGGTGACCATATTTCCCTATGCGGAATATGGGACACCTGGTAAAATGACTCATATTCAAGCGAGTTCAACAACAATCAATCAGAACTATGCAGTACAAACATTCAAATTAACATCAAGTTAACTGAGCCTCCGTTAAAAAGAGACACTGCGTAGTTGGATTCTTTTTATTTGCCTTCTTATCTTTAAGGCTTTAGGGTTCACATAGGGTGGGGTGACACACACACAGGGAGAGGTGACACACACACACACTCCCATACACCTCTCTCACACAGTGGGGGTGATCAACCAACCGACCAGACCCTCCCTGCCTGACGCTCTCCACCCTCCATGTATGGTTGGGCCTCCAGGAGACTCCTCTCTTGGTACCTGGCACTGTGTCTTCCTGAGGTACTGTGTCTTCCGGGGGGGGCATGCATGGTCACATCCCCCACCCCCCTGATTTCTGCCACCACTTACACCAGAATGTGGCCAGCAGCAGCTTTTTGGCACTGTGCAGGAGGGAAGGGACGGGAGCTGCTTCCAGCCACAGGGAAGGAGGAGTGTGGGGAAGGGGTGACCTGGCATTTCTTTGCATAGTTAATCTCTTCTGCATTCCCTCCCCCACCCCTGTGGCTGGAAGCAGCTTGTCCCTTTCTGCCTGCGCAGCGTAAATAGGGAGCTAACACCGCCAGACTGCTGCTGGCCACTGACATAACCCAGCTACCTCCTGACTCCCTGGCTACAGTGCAGGCAGGAATAAGTTAAGCCCTAAAGATACATTGTGCACCAGGGCCCAGGGAACCTGACTGCAGGGGCTTCAGTGAACCTGGCCATAGAGGTGGCTCAGCAGGGAAGGGTGCCTAGGGGATGGAGCAGTCCCACACTCCCTGGAGGCAGGACCCAGAGCTGGGGTGTGAAGAGGATGCTAAGCCCATGTCCCAGGGGCTGCTATGGAGCCTGCAGGTGTTCTGACCAGTGGCTGGTTCTCCACACAGGGCTGGGAGTGGGATGCATCCCACCAGGAGGGATATGGAGGGGCAGTGGGACTGGGTGGGGCGAAGGGGCAAAGCAGGGAGAGGACAGCAAGAGGGGAAGCAGGTAAAGGGCTGATGGGTGGGCAACGCATAACTGGCTGCTGCCTGGCGCCTTCCTGCACTCACCAGCCACTGCAGTGCCCAGCCAGAGATGGCCGGAAATGGGATGGGGGGCAGAGCCTGGTTGGCTGAGAGTCTGCATGCAGCAGAAACTGTGCTGATGGACCAGCCAAGAGAGCGCACTGCATCTTTGCACCAGCCTGGCACACCCACCACCATCATCGGCCACCGGACCTGCCCCCAATCACTGCTGATGGGCGGGCGACTGGCGAGTAGGGATCTGGCCAGCAGCAGGACCCACCAGTAGTGACGAGGTGGGGAGATAGAAAATACGGGACAATTTGTCTTTTTTTAAGAAAAAGTTGGGACACCTGCAGGAGGGCTTAAAAACAGGACTGTCCCTATAAAACAGGACATCTGGTCACCACACTACGGGACATGCATATGTGTAAATAAGGGCAGAATTAACTTATGTTGGGGTACTGCAAAACAGTTCAGTAAGCTAATGTGGTAAACCAGGTAAGTGGGGCAATAAATTGCAATTCTGCAGAAAACAAAAATGTAAGATGTTCTATACTTTGTGCAGTTTTGATTAATCCTTAGTAAGATCCCCAAATATGTGGTGCTTACTTCCTGCATGCCAGGTTAGAAAGCCATCCATCCAGTCCCAGTGGATACATTTGGCTGATGACCATGGTGGCACTGGGAGCTGTGAAAAAATGGGCCATTTTCCTTTTGAACATTTTCTCATTTGCTTGAATTCTCAAGCCTACATTTTTTGTGTTTCTTCTCCCTGGGAAATTGTGAGTTTTGGTACATTCTTGCTATGATTCCATCTCCCTTTTGAAAATGGGTTCATGACAGGACACAAACAGTTCAAAGCCGAAACAGGAAATCAAAAAAAGTGTCACCTTGTCAGAGTCTCCAGATGATGTAGCATTTAACTTTACTGTTGTGAAGTCCTGCAAAAGGCAAGGAAGAGAAGAAAAGGATGAGTTCTGTGATGGCTGCCACTTTTTCTAATGTTACAGCATGCATTTTGTTTATTTTATTTCAGTAAAAGTTGCAGTGTCATTGCAGATACGAGCTACAGTGTCACCAATCATCTTCACCATTTCTGCCTGTCTTTTCCCTATGTCTGCATCTGCTCAACAACAAGCAGGGTTACCCCAGGACAGAGGTCGGCAACCTTTCAGGAGTGGTGTGCCGAGTCGTCATGTATTGACTCTAATTTAAGGTTTCATATGCCAGCAATACATTTTAATGTTTTTAGAAGGTCTCTTTCTATAAGTCTATAACATATAACTAAACTATTGTAAAGTAAATACTGTTTTAAAAATGTTTAAGAAGCTTCATTTAAAACTCAATTAAAATGCTTAGCCCCCCGGACCAGTGGCCAGAACCCGGTCAGTGTGAGTGCCACTGGAAATCAGCTCACGTGTGCCTTCAGCACACGTGCCATAGGTTGCCTACCCCTGCTCTAGGAACTTAGGAGCTGCCAAAGAAGAATAGATCAGTGGTTCCTCTTCTGACCTTCTGTGAGAATTCAATACAATAGAGGAAGATGCAATACATGAGAGGAAGGTGAATATCACTAATAAAGCATCCTATGCAATTATGTTACTTTATGGAGGAGGTGGCAGTTCAGTCCTGATCAGCTGAAGAATAAGGATAGGCAGGCCTTGACACGTTTATATTTTTCATTCTAATTTCAAATGCTACTCTTACTATATTCTAAGTAGGGGCTAGTCGTTTAGCATCACAAATTATATAAAAAAATAGCGTGGTCATGGTAAAACAAAATCTAAGGTCATGAATGTAGAGAAAAATGCCCCGGTCATGTTATTTATAGCCAGATGGTCTTTGTTTTGCAATACAATTTTTTAAAGTCATGCAATAACATTTAACAGATAGCTAGGATTGGGGTTTTTAAAGGAGTCCAAGGGTACCCAAGTTTACTAGGAGTTGGACATTGAACTCCCATAGGGTGATTTGAAAATATCATCCCCAAACTATTTGAAACTGCCATCCTAGTTCCTGCCAGTTCAGTCAAGGAAAGAACCCCTCTCTGGACTGCTTCCATGACTGTCTCTATCACAGCTGCAGGGACAATAGTGCTGCCCTGGTGCATCTCACATGTGCCCCATTACAGAAATCGTAGAGTCTGACACCTTTCCCCAGCACAACAACCTCTAGAGCTCCCACTTCCCATGGTAGGCAGGCTTTAATGTGATGACTCCTAAGATTCTCAGGGAAATGAGGTTAGTTGTTTACTATCATCTCTACCACATGGCAAAAACCTCAAATGTCAAAAGTTGTGAAAAAATCACAGAGGCCTTAATTCTGACAACAGCCATGACAGAAAATGTACCTTTAGTCAGACAAGTCTAATCTTCATTAGAAGCTTATTAAGATACTGTATTTGGCTCTGTGGTTTAATTAATATGCACCATGTAATAGCACTGCTTTTTATCTGTTACATTTGTTACTTTTAATAGCGAGTGCACTCGTGCTCTGGTTATCAGCGAAGGTAAACACAAATGGCCCACTGTCCTCTCTGTCACTTGTCACTTTATAAATGTCTGTCCCATCTCCTTTTACTCATTTTCTTTCCAAGGGCAATAACCCAAGTTATTAGGTATGGTTGATAAGAAGGTAGCACTCGGAGACCCCACTCACAGTCAGGGCTCCATTGTGCCAGGCAATACACATGCAGATGCATGGTTCCCTGTCCCAAAGCACCTATAATCTAGTGTCTTTAATTCCTCCTCTGATGCAAGCAGAAAGGGAAAATAAGCACACTCTTGGACCCAAGGTTGAAATCCTGTTTGTTTGCAGTAAAAGATGAACAGTCGCCACACAGTGAATTACAGTGCCACCTACCATCTTCAGCGTTATTTCCATCATTTCTTCCTCTGTCTTTTCCCTCAGACAATGAACCATTGCAGCAGAGCTGCTTGATTGGCAGCCAGATACCTTAGCAATTTTCTGCAATCAATTTAAAAAAAAAAGTCACTTTTAGTAGCTCTGTATGGAGAATAACAACAACAATATTTAGCTCTTAGATAGCACTTTATCCCTTCAGTGTGCTGTGTACACATTAAGTTTTGGGTGAGTCTGGGATTTTTCTCCACTGTAGGAGAAAGAGCTCTGCTGTACATTCTGGACTTTGTATGTTTCAAAAGCTTTTCAAGGGATGATGCTGCAAATAAATCATACAGCTCTGTGCACTTGCTGGTTTCATTTCCTTTCTTAGAGCTTTACAAACATTAACTCCTCATCACAAAACTCCTCCCTGGAAGGAAGATGGGAAAACAAAGGCACAGAGGTTAAATGACTTGAGCAAGACATGGAAGGTCTGTATCAGAGCCAGGATCACAACATATAAGTGTTTCAGTCAGTCGCGTGCTTAGAAAACTACATTAGCTTTTCTCACATTTTGCAGCAAGAGGTCACACTTGTTGCTCAGCAGTGCAGTCAGCTGAGCCAGGGCAGCGGAGCTATGGGCAGTTAGCTGGGAGGGAACCCATGGAAGTCCCTAAGAGGCCAGTCCCAGAGCACCTCAAACTGGCCTAGTGGAATCCTCCAAAAACTCAAGTGTCTACAAACTATAGATTTCATTGGTTCCAGTATTGGATACTAATTGTATAAGGTGATATTCTCTAGGACATTTCTGCCTCCAATAAGTTCAGTTCCAATTTTGCTGTAAACTCTTTCTAATTTGATTGTTGCAGGATGTAATAATAATACTTTGCATTTTTACAGGGTCTTCCATGTGAGGAAGTCAAATAGCTTCACAGACATTAATCAGCTAAGCCTCACACATATCTGTCAGGCAGTTGAGGAAGCACATGTTTCTTGGGGGGCAGGGCAAATTCCCATTCTGCTCCCTGTCCCTCCCTTCCCAGCAGTGACCCCATTCCAGTCCCCACACCGTCCATAGGGACCAAGTCACTCCCTCAGCTGCGGAGTTTCCCCTCTATTTTATCCGCACAGTGCATGAGGGCTTCCTTCTCAGTGGACGCTCCTACGCTGTGCTGTAGAGGAGCAGACTCCTTGTGTTCTAGGCTGCAACACCATTTGGCCCCACCATCCCTCCGTCTGGATAGAGGGGCAGCCAAGCCAAATTTAAATGGCACTGCAACCCAGCATGTCAGGTTGCAATGCCACCCACTGAAATTTGGCTTGGCTGCCCCGTCATCTTTACAGAGGGGCGATCAAGTCTAATTTCAGCGGTGTTATGACCAGGCATCCCGAGAACCACTCCTAACTGTTCTGGGAGCAGCTGTACTGATTTGGTACAGGTCTAGTGCTTAAAAGTGGTCAGGCCATGCTCCCTCCCAGCTCTGGTCTATGGAACTTGGAGTAAATGCAAAATTCAGTGAGAAGGGGACATTCATCCGTTCTCAAAACTGGTGCCACTGCTGTCAGGTAGGTAGGTATTATCCTCTCCCTTTTTAACAACTGATTAAATGGCACAACTGGGAATAGAACTCAGGTTTCCCACTGGCCAGTCCTGTAATACAGAGGTAATCAATTATTTTTTGACAAGGTCCAAATTTCTTGTTTAAGGTATAGTCAAGGTCCAGACTCCAGAGAAAATAAAACAAAATTAATAGCAGTAATGATAATAAATAAGTTAAAAGATTTTGCAATCTGTTCAAAAGCATCTGGAGGTCCAGATTTGGCCTGCGGTCTGCCTATTGACTACCCATGCTCAGGACCGGCGCCAGGGTTTCTCACGCCCTAGGTGCATGGCCATTTCACCGCCCCCCCGCCCTGATCCCGCCGCTCTGGTGGAGCTGCCGCAGGCATGCCAGTGAGAGGTCCACCGGAGCTATGCGAGCAGCCTACTGTCTGCAGGCACGACTGCGGCAGCTCCACCGGAGCCACGGACCAACGGACCCTCCGCAGGCATGCCTGCGGCAGGTCAACCGGAGCCGCCTGCCACCCTCGTGGCAAAATGCCGCCCCCTTAATAATCCTGGCATCCTAGGCGATTGCCTAGGCTGCCTAAATGGTAGCGCCGGCCCTGCCCCTGTTGTACTCTAATCACAAAAACCACACTAGCTTCCTTTACAATGGGATGCTGGGTGCCACTTTTTTTTAAAAAGTGAGAGTAAGACTAAGCCAAAAATATGTGCGTACATGTGCATCTGTGGGTTTGAACATGCCAATATGATAAGTGCACATATAAACAGGTATTTGAGTATTAAAATATCAAGTATGCACACAAGTTTTCTTATTTTCACACAAAAATGTCTACAGTTACTGTACATTTTTACAGGCGCAAGTCAGGTCCCAGCTTCTACAAATACAGTCTCGATACTACCAAGAACCTACATTAGCTTGTGCTTCAGGATGAGCAGTAAAAAATATCTTGATTGTAACTCCACTCTCTGAGATGGCCTTATGGAACAAGCCCTTTGCCAGAGGAGATAAGACCTGAAAAGCAGGAAAAGAGGGAGAGCACAAACAATCTATTTTGACCACTGAATCACAAACTGCAGTGTCGCAAATTATATTTTAACACCATTATTTCACTTTTAAAAGCAAATATTATTAAACTATATCAAATGCTCTGTAGACTCAAGGGCTGATTTATTTCCAAACTCACAGCCTGGTGCAGATGATTATCCTCTTGATTCCAAATATGCTGAGATAAAATAAAAAAGGGGGGGTATGCAATGCACCCCAAATAAATGTCTATCTGTTATGTGCTGTTACCATGGCTGCTCACCCAGATTGGGTGACTGTATGTGCAAGTGACCCTTAGTGCAGATCTTAAGTGGGGCAGAGGCACTAACTTGGAATTTTTACACCTTGGTTAATTTTACTCTCTCTGACCACAATTTTGTTCCCTACCACAGCTGTTTAAAATAATTCAGTACTCAAGTTAATTAAAGAGGAATCAACACTTGGGCTCCTAAAACAAATAGGCGATTGTATGAAAAGAAGAGTTTCATTATTCAGAAAATTCTTTAATACCAAACTCTCCCCTCAGAGAAGGTTGATGTACCACAGTTCCCAGCTGCTTCGGTCTCCAATTATACTCAATCCTGTCGTTATCTCCCTGACTTTTCGCTCACAAACTCACAATAAAAATAGAGGGGTGTTTTTAAAAACTCATTAGTGATCAGTATAAAACCTACAAGGGCAGAAACGCTGAATCCTCCTGCAGACTCTCCAAATATAGTGACAGATCCTGGATCTCCTCCAAAATGTTCAATATTTTCTTGAATCCACTGGAGAGCTGCCACTTGATCCAAATAACCCCAGTTTCCACGAGCATGTTCATCACCAGAGCTGAAAGCAAGAGCATATAAAGGGAAGTAGATAGCCTGGAGTTTTATAACATACATTGTGTTATATAAAATATAGCCAAGGATTGTATCAAAGCTGGTAATGGAGCAACACCTGAAAATGGAGCCCTTGGCAGTGTCAGAAAACAAGTGAGAAAACTCTGAAAAACTCAGGTCAGGACTAGCATCAGTTATCTAAATAGCACTCTTAGCCCTGGACACTAGTGAAGCACAATCCAAGGCTATGTCTACGCTGCCGTCAGAGGTGTGATTGCAGCTCTTACAGTTATACCTGCATTAGCTTTAATCTAGCTATCAAATTAGCTAAAAAGAACAGTGAAGACACAGCATGACCCTGATGTAGGTTAGCAGCACAAGTATGAGCCCAAGATTCCAAGAAGGGGCTTGTACAGCTGGGTTCCATGTCACCATGTCTTCACTGCTTAGCTGTGCTAGCTAAAATAAAGCTAATGCAGGTACGTCTACCTGAGCTGCTGCAGTCACACCTCCAGCTGCACTATAGATAATGACAATGGCTTTTGGTGCTCAGATACTACAGTGATGAGCACAGAATAAATGACAATAGCTCTAATGCCCCAATTCAGCAAAGAAGTAATGAACTTGGTGGGACTACTCATGGATTTAAAGTTAGGCACAAGCTTAAACATCCTGTTGAACTGAGGCTTGAATACATCAGTGCATAGTGCAAAAATAGATTAGATGAACCTGCCTAAGAATTAACCCAGACTCCTACAAGATGATATTTTTCAGGTCAGATTTTCCTCTCCTCTGAGAGAAGGGCTGATATTTTCTTCAGCCTCACCTGAATTAGAGTATTAAAAGAAAGCAGATAATCAAAGAGATCAGATTATAACTGTGTTCAAGATATAATTGAAAAATGGTAGTTTTCAGAGGGTTATTATTATTATGCTTACTGGTAAATTTCACAAACTTGGGATGCAGGTGTAAAATGTTGAAAAGAAGAATGGACACTGTTAAAGGAGAATTAAGCATGTGGCTTAAGGAGAGGTGGATGTGCGATCAATCACTAAATATCTTTGGAATTTCTGCTGTGTGGATGACATCTTTATAATGATCCTGTCCTATTGTGGCTTTCTGATCTTTTTTCCTTTCATGTACAACCCACTGTCTGAAGCCCTACAGACGGGCATCATGGTGGTTTTGTTTCCAGGTAAATATATCTGTTCTCCAATATTTATTTGGGTGCATTGGTGTTATCCTATACGTGTTTTCCTTGTCTTTGGGAGAGGGTATTTGCAGGTAATTTATTTGTATCCTTGATCTTTGGTACCCAGATCAATCCTATTGTGTAAAGAAACATGAATAGGCTGAAGTGTAAGTTCACACCCAAACTTTCCCAATGTTCAGGTAATGCTTAGCCAGACTATGGATCTGAACTCTCCCACAATTTTAGGGCACTTAGGTCCAGGTTGGTTATGGCCAACTCAAATTAACAATAAAACAAATATAAGTAAGAAACAAAAACGTATAGTCCTTTCTCTTTTAGGCTTCTGCCTATATGCAGCAGAATTCCTGAAACAGCTTATTGGTTAGGTGGCATTAGGTTTTCACTCAGGTTTCCCCACAGGAGGATGAGTTAATTAGTTATGGCTTGTGAGTTAAGACACTTTATACTGGATTGACATATGCTTGTCTTTTTCAGACTCAACCAATGGGAACATTATCCTGTGTGCGTTTAGGGTACAATGTCTTACCTAAAATATCCAAGGATCCCCAGTCTGTACTGAACTGTTACAACCACCACATTTTCAAAGGCTGACAGTGCTGACCCATCATATGTTGAAGCTGCACCAATCACTAATGCACCTCCGTGGATCCATACCATGACCTGAAAAAAGCAGGAAGAGTTAGTCACCTACATCTGTAACACCCTGATATTACCTAAGGTGTAAAATTCAAACCAGAGGGTTGCTACTTTTGCTGTGATAAAGTACTGTTTTGTGCTATTGCACAACACAACAATTCTTGCTCGCTCAGCTGCTTGAGAGTATAGTAAAAAAAGTGGTAAGACTTTTTTGAGTCTGTGCATCTCAGCTTTAAAGAGAAATGATTATTTTATTAAATATATATATTGTTATTATGCTGTTTTGTAGGACTTAAATCTAAAGATACAAACAGACAAAGGGTAGGGGATGGGAATAGAACCTGCAAGCAGAGAAATATGGGGAAAGATTGGCCCAGATTTGTTGGTTACAAATTGTAGGGAGTTTAGGTTTTTTATTTTTAATTGGGGGAAGGGATAGAGAAGAAGGGAGCAGGAAAAGGAAAGAAAAAGAAAGGGAATAGTTACCCCTGTTTCTTCAATTCCAAGTGTCCTTGCAGAGTACTTCATACACTAACAGAGATTCTATTTTCAAAGGACAATAAGGTTTTTCTTAGCTTACTTAGGAGAATAGCATGTACCCCTAGAAACTGGCATGATATAGCAGGCTCTTTGGATCTCAGATCTAAGAAAACTCACATATATGAAATATACAGAATGGCATGAAGAATAAAATAGATGTTCATGAAATGTGGAAAATAATTCTGAGTAACAGAAAATGGGAAATAAAATAAGAAACCACCAAACTGAGGTAGGTGCCTTCAAGTCATCAAGTTATGACAGGGCACATTTTTACTATTTACTTAGGTCCTCTATTTTCAGAGTTTTGTGAAGGAAAAGTGTGTCACATACACACTTATTTAACATTTCAGTAAATTAACTATTTACATAGTTAATTACAAAATATTAGAGGGTTTTTATGTGATAAGTCTTCGGCGGCACTCAAGGACCCATCGCCAAAGACCCAGAGTGAGTGAAGGGCCTGCTGCCGAAATGCCACCGAAGACCTGGAGCGCCGCCAGGTGAGTAAAAATTAAAAAGGCGCCAGCATGAGGCCCTCTTAAGCGCCGGCGCAGGGCCCTCTTAGGTACAGGGCCAGATTCCAGGGAATTGGGCGAATCGGCCTAAAGCCGGCCCGGGAGCCCTGCAGTGTGTAGGCACTGACCTCCCTTACTGGGAGTTGTGCCCACTTACACTAAGGTATAATTTGATCCACGGAGTTACACCAGGGCTGAACTCATGACACCGATTTTGCAGTAATGTTGCTTACAGGTAACATGTCCTTGTCTGAGCTGGCAGGCGTGTACACGTTTAGGAACAAACAGTCTTCGGAAACTTGGAAAGAAAGTTTTTCTTTTCTGTTAGTAAATGCATCCGATAGATGCTGCCCAGCCACTGAGTCCTGTAGGCACCTTAATAATTAAAAATATATCAATAATATTCAACAGAATCATAGTAACAAAAACATCAGATGCTCCATCCACAATAAATACAGCAAAACACCTGTGATTAGTTTCCAGATTGTTGGAAACAGAGACTCATATCACTGTTTTCCATTTTTAACATAAAAGCATTTTCTTCCCTGTGACTGCCAGCCAAAAGTGCATTAAGGAGTCATAGAGACAATGGCCACAGCCTCCAGCAGAACACACTTACTTGCAGACTTTTTTGAAACACCATAGCAGTCTGCCTGCAAATGGGCAGGAGCTAAGACATATAAGAGTCTCCTTGCAGTTGCTGTCATTCAGTGGAAATGCAACTGGATTCTTTTGCACCTTATATACCAAATCATGTAGCATATTATAGCTATTAATCATGTCACTTAATGCACTACTGGAAGGCATGTTGACGCTACAATGATGAGGGCAGAATAAGAACCGCAATAGAATAGACTGCCCTCAGTGTCATATATGTAGCACTGGGAATGTGATTCATACTGCATTTATCAGAAGGGTAGCTGTGTTAGTCTGGATCTATTAAAGCAGCAAAGAGTCCTGTGGCACCTTGTAGACTAACAAACGTTTTGGAGCATGAGCTTTCGTGGGTGAATACCCACTTCGTCGGTTGCATCCGACGAAGTGGGTATTCACCCACGAAAGCTCATGCTCCAATACTGGACTTAGTCCCTCCAATGTTTCTTAGCTCCTTTTCAGTTCTACTCCTGAGGTATATGTTTCAAAAACATTACTAATTGGAGAATCAAAAGCCTCCCAAGGGAAGACATCATTGATGAAGAATGGGAGTGGTACATTGCTAATGCCAAATAAATATCCTGAGATGTACCTTTAAAACTCACCTAAGTTAACAGTCTACAGGCATTAACAGACCCCAGATAAATGGTTCTACCAGAGCTCATTTTGCTAGATTTATTTTGCCGTAAGTGACAGTATTGTGTTCCTCCATATTACACATTCCTACCCATCCATATGTTCATGTCATTGTCTTACATGGGTGGGTAGATAGTTGCATTTCGGAGACCCTTCCACGGCTCAGGTGGCACTGGTGGGGAAAATCTCAAAGGTCCAACAGGCGGCTTGGCAAAGGGAATTCCCAGGAAAACATCTACATGTGTCTCAGCTCCATCCACTTTGATTCGCTGCCCTTGGAGTTTCCCATATTTGGTAACCACTTCTGGGGGTGCAGCATTTTGTCCTGTGAAACATATACGTACAATCAGATTATACATCGAGAGGTTCAAAATGACCTGACAAGTTTCTAAGTGCTTCAGATGTTTATGCATGTACCTTTGATTTCTTTTAAACATTTCATACAGAATATTTCAATAAATATTCACGAGCAAGTAAAAAAAAACCCCAAACTGTATCAACTTTTAAGTCTAACCATACTTATGAGAGCTCTGTGTTAGGGTTGCCAATTTTAGTTGGACGTATTCCTGGAGGTTTCATCACTTGGCATAATCTTTAATAAACTATTAATTTCTAATTCCTCGAGATTTCAGGAGAATCCTGGAAGATTGACAACCCTAGTCTGTATATTGCATTCATTTATTATCAAAATATATGTTGTTCTTAGAGGCAACTTGTTGCATAATAAATGTATGTCTGTAAGGTAGAAAGTTTTTTACTTTAAACTTGACCTCAAGGCATGTGTAATACAGAAATCATGTTGATTAATTGTTCGCTATGTGTTAAAGATATCAGTAGCAAATAGTTGCTTATGTGTCTTTCAATAGTATGACCATTGTGGTATTTTAACAACTGGAAGTATTATTAAGGAAATCCTGGCAGTCATGTTGTCATAAACGGATAGTTAAGAGTTAATGGAACAGAAGTACTTCATATCTCTTTTGCCTGTAAAGGGTTAACAAGATCAGTGAGCCAGGCTGTCACCTGACCAGATGACCAATCAGGGGACAGGATACTTTCAAATCTTGAGGGAGGGAAGTTTTTGTGTGTGCTGTTAGTTTTTGGTTGTTGTTCACTCTGGGGGCTCAGAGGGACCAGACTGCAACCAGGTTTCTCTCCAATCTCTCTGATACAGTCTCTTATATGTCCAGAATAGTGAGTACTAGGTAGATAAAGCGAGTTAGGCTTATGTTTGTTTTCTTTATTTGCAAATGTGTATTTGGCTGAAAGGATTTTAATTTGTACTTGTATACTTAGGCTGGGAGGGTATTCCCAGTGTCTATAGCTGAAAAACCCTGCACCTATTCCATCTTAAATTTACAAAGATAATTTTTACTGTTTTTCTTTCTTTAATTAAAAGCTTTTCTTGTTTAAGAACCTGATTGTTTTTTTATTCTGGTGAGACCCCAGGGGACTGGGTCTGGATCCACCAGGGAATTGGTGGGGAGAAAGGAGGGAAGGGGGAGAGAGAGGTTAATTTTCTCTCTCTGTGTTACGATTACTTTCTCTCTCAGGGACAGTCTGGGAGGAGGAGAGAGGAGGAGGGGGAAGGTGAATTTTCCTCTCTGTCTTAAGATTCAAGGAGTTTGAATCACAATGATCTTCCAGGGTAACCCAGGGAGGGGATGTCTGGGAGAGGCAACAGTGAGGGAAAGGGTTTACTTTCCCTGTGTTAAGATCCAGAGGGACTGGGTCTTGGGGGACCTCGACAAGGTTTTGGGGGGACCAGAGTGTACCAGGCACTGGAATTCCTGGTTGGTGGCAGCGCTACAGGTTCTAAGCTGGTAATTGAGCTTAGAGGAATTCATGCTGGTACCCCATCTCTTGGACGCTAACGTTCAGAGTGGGGGTTTATACCATGACACATGTTGATTGCCATGTAATGGCAACACCGCATTAATATTATTTTAAAAAAACAACAGTGTTTCTTTAATTATCTTGACAAGAAGTGAAGTGCTGGCCCTCTCTCCCCTTTACCCCTTCCTTGGGGCATCCTTTGTGCCTCTTTATCAGCTTTGGGCTGATGGGGGTGAGACATTAACTGACTAAAATAGACCATATAGATCATTGTTGCAACCACTGTTATATATTTGCAGCAAATATTGTACAAAGGTTGTCGAGTAAGGTGTCTATGAAAAGGTTATGATTGGCTGGTTATGATTGGCTGGTTATGATTATGCTATCTGTATGCATGTGTCATTTTTGTATGTGAAATTATAAGTATTGGCTCTATACTTGGATTTCAAATGTTTGCTCCTGGGGTAATGCCCACAAAGTAATTAGCCAGGACATCCTGGAGGGCCTATTCTAATTGGGTGGCCCATCGAAAGAACATTTAACTGACAATGACCCTGGGAGACGCCTATCTACACCTAATGAAATTTCCTGCTGTAACTAGGCGAAATGCATGGGCATGTGACTTTCCCATGTAAGTCCAAACTCCATCTTGTTGCTGTGATTTTCCACAGTAAAAACAGTGGCATGCCCTCCACATGGCAAAAACTATAAAAGGCCCTGGAAACACCTCCATTGCATCTTCAATCCTGCGTCTTACCTCTGGAGAAAACTTGCTACACACTGACGCTCTGAACAATGGACTGAATGACCCATCCAAGCTGTGGATGTACTCCAGAGACTTGACTTAAGCCAGCAGTTTATTCCATCACTGCTACAAGCCTGAACCAAGAACTTTGCCATTACTGTATGTAATTGATTCCTTTAACCAGTTTGAACTCTTTTTCTTTCTTTCTTTCTTTCTATTTATAAATAAAAACTTTTAGATTTTAGATACTAAAGGATTGGCAATGGTGTGATTTTTGGGTAAGATCTAAGTTATTTATTGACCTGTGTGTCTGGTTCTTTGGGATCAGAAGATCCTATTATTTGATGAGACGGGTTGTAAAAAACCACTCATCTCTGAATCCAGTGTTTCTGGTGGTGATACAAGAACTGAATGCCCAAGGAAATTGCCTTTATGTTTTCTTGTTAGCTAGTGTATTTTTAAAGTTTGTGTATTTAATGAAAGGAATTGAGCAGCCTTAAATCCATTTTGAGGCAGGTTTTTTAAAATTTTATTTTGGATAGTAGTTTGGCTAAGGCAGGAATGTTTACATCCATATTCAATGTAGGTTGAGATTTGGGTTAAAGACCAAAATGGAGCTTGGCTTTGAGTTCAGCAGCATTGAAATATCACAAGTTGTTCACATGAGATGTCAGCCCAAAATGGTTTAACATTTGCAAAATCAGTTGCTCGTTTAAGATTTCTGCCACTTTGGATGAACTTAAGTTGGATCCAGAAAATAGGACTCTTCCAGTTTTACATTCCACCTGGAACAGAAACCACAGAGAGAATTTACATCTAGGGATTTGACTCCACACCCTGAACTCCAAAATTGAAGGGACTGGATTTGAGGATTTGTTATACAGTTATATAATTCAGTTTATAGAACATTCCGTAATTATGAAAACTAAGAAATTAGGCTGAATTTTACTATTATTATTATTTATTAGTTATACTGCCATAGCATCTAGGAGCCTGAACATGGATCAGGATCTGATTGCATTCACCCATCCATAAACTGAGTATGGAAAATTTAATCTCCAGAGCCGGACAGCTTTATATACAGTGTAACAGGGAAAATTTAGGCAGTGGTTGGTAATATCAACAGTGAATTAATCACCCAGCATGCCCTGGATGTCACAGTGTCTCACTACGCAAGTTTGATACGCAGCCCTAATACAAATCTTAAATTTTACAAAAGGGTAAAAAGCAGCCAGGGCAGTGCTTAAAGCGAACTGAAAAAAGCGGGGGCAGGGGTGGCGCTATCATAATCTGGGAGCAGCCACTTTGATAAAACAGTGCTTATAGGGCAGGCTTCCGCAATATGGCTTATTTTTTTTCGGAGCCTGTGACCCCTTGCAATCCCTCTCAGTTTAAGCACGGGGCCAGGGAAAGCATTTTTAATGTGTGGGAAAGTGGCAGCAACTGGAAGTACTGCCACTGCAAGTTAGTCTGGTCTCGGGTCTGTTACCCTGAACTGAATCTAAACCAAGAGAATGCAAATGTCAATCCTGTATTGCACTGACGAAACAGAATTCTTTTAACTGTGCACATAGGGCCAGATTCATTTCCAACACAATATCAGTAAGATCCTGCCCGCACTACAAGAAGAACCACTCCTGGGAATTCAGTCACAGCCCTGCTTACACTAGTTGCTATTGCTACCATGGTTGCAGGGTGTTGTGCAGAGTGGACTTTCAAAACCTGCAATCAGACCAGGTTTGCAGTACAGAAAGCCCCGGTTGTGTCATTGTTCCTCCTGCTCCACAATGCCACCTGCCTCTGGCACAAGTGAGGGGAAAAGAACTTTCTGAGCCCTTTGAAAAAGTGCCCAGGGTATAATCCAGATGCAGTTGAAGTCCAGGTTTTTTGGAAAGGAAATGTAGCTCACTGTTTAGAAGGCTCTGTGTACATTTGTAGCACTAAAGAAGTAGTTTTGTTGCTGTTCAAGTAATACTATTTAATGAATATTAACGGAGCTGTACCTGTTCCACTAAGAAGTGTCCTTCACAATCACATGGGAGTAATGCAGACACTATAAGAACTAAAGTTGCAACAAACAGGCACATGCCTGAAAACAGGAAAATGAAAAGCAGTGAAGAACCTTCTGTTATTCAGACTGCCATATTTCTTCCCAACAATGTATGAGTGCCCAGCTCCTATGTTAAAACCACACACACACGCCATGGTGCTCCCAACAAACTGTACTTCAATTGTTCTGTTCGCACAGGAAAGGCAATAGTGTAAAATATTTTAAAATCTTACCGTTAACTGTAAGGGTTGTGAACCAGGCTACAAAAATCAGGGACAGCAGCAAGATATTCTCACCAGTTGACATTTTGCAGGGTGCTCTCATAGTCAAGGGGCCAGTTTCTTACTTTAAATAGTCAGTAACGTGCAAAGATTACATAAGAGTAACATCTGACATCTAACACAATTTCAGACATGGAAAATTTCCTGTTTAAAGTACACTGAAGTCACTAACCAGTAGCACTCTGGGGTTGTCCTGAAATAATGGCTTCACCTTCTTTGACAGTCAAGATAGAACTTGCTTGGATTATAAACTCAAACATTACAGTATAAAAAGGCGTGACATTCTGTAGACTGCCGGGATCATTTAACCCTATATAGAGATTAAGCGGCAAATTGATTTGGATGTTTTGCTTAAAAACTGGCAGCTATAACAGTCAAAAATTTTCTGATGGAACAGTTTTCCATTAGAAAATTTTGATTCAACTAAATCAAAACATTTTGCAGGGATGTATCAATTTAATTGAAATTTGCAGTGGGTAATTATGGAAATATTTTGTTTTATTGTCTAAAAGTATAGTTAATCATTAATTATTATGAATGTTTAAGAGACCAACTAATCAAACATAGCCAGTTTTTTTGTCTAGAGACCAACCAGTACAATACAAAAAACAGACACATGTACCCTCTTTCCAGAAAGCATGGTTTATTTTGTAATATGTTCACCACACAGAAGGTGTGCTTCCAAATACACCCCCACCCCCCATAAATTTATACCACAGTTGCTTATAGGTTAGAAAGCACTTTATAGTCAACTAAGAATACTTGAATATTGTTTCCCATGCTGGTTGCCCCATCTCATAAAGGAACTGGAAAAGGTTCAGAGAAGGGCAACAGAGATGATTAAGGGTATGGAACAATTTCCATACAAGGAGAGACTACAAAGATTAGGGTTGTTCAACTTAAAAAAGAGCTGACTAAGGGGTGGGGGAATATGATAAAGGTCTATAATATTATGGATGATGTGAAAAAAACGACTAGATACGTGTCATTTCCCCTTTCACACAATTAAAAAATCAGAGGTCACCCAATTCAATTAATTGACAGCAGGTTTAATATAAACAAAAGAAAGTATTTTTTTTACCCAATGCACAATTCACCTGGGGAACTCTTTGCCATGGGAAACTGGGATGGTCAAAAGTATAACTGGGTTCAAAAGAGAACTGGATAAGCTCGTGAAGGACAGGTCCATCAATGGCTATTAGCCAAGATGGTCAGGGACAAAAAGCCTCTGACTACCAGAAGCAGGGAGTGGACGACAGAGGTGGCTCATTCCATAGCTGCTTGTTCTGTACATTCCTCACAAAAAGCTAGATGGGCCAATCTTTGAGACAGAATACTGGGCAAGCTGGACCATGGCCTATCCAATATGGCAGTTCTTATGATCTTATGTTCCAAGAGCCAGCCCACCAATTGGTACTAGTCCCTTAACTTGTTTTATTATCTCTGTTTTGGCTACTACATTTTAAACCAGTTGCCTGGGAAGGCACCTGTATCAGGACATCGAACATATCTTGCCTTTGACAAGCTTTATATTCACTAATGCCAAAAGCTACAATTAACTTTGCAGACAATTGTGGGATAAATAAGTGAGCAAAGTGGACAGAGTTGTGGGAAGGACATAGTATAATTTGGTAAACATACCTGCCCATATAATGGTTATAATACAATATTAATATGGTAAGCCCTATGCCTAACATATGTATTGGCTAACAGTTTCAACGTTATTTTGACTTATGTTATATTGTATTATAATTTATAATATACATTAGACCCTCAGAGTTATGAACACCAGAGTTATGAAATGACTAGTTAACCACATACCTCATTTGGAACTGGAAGGCGCAGCGGCTCCAGCTGTTGCAGGCACAGAGGGTGCCTGAGGCAAGCAACAGTGGTTCGTGCCCGGAGTGCTTAGTGCCAATGAGCACACAGCAGGCTGGAGAAGCAAGCAAAGTTTATTTGAGATCCCAAAGTGGTGCTGGGAGACTTGACATGCCTCAGATCCAGCACAGCTACACAAGCGGCTTTTCCCTTTTTATAAGTTTTTTTTTTCATCTTTCTCCCCTCCCCCTCCCCGTAGCAGTTACGTAAGCGCAGGTGCACTAAGTAATCTTGGCCGCGGCAGCTCATTACTAAGTTTTCCTTCTGCAAGTTATCTTGTCCTTCTGCTAAAGGTGCACAGGCCTCATTATTTCTGCTTTAGACCAGTTAGAACTGTTGCAACTGATAACAGCTGTTACACCTGGCCTTTTAGGTCGATTCAAGTTCAAACATGGAGGGACTCTTGTCTGCTGAGGCCTAAAACCAGGAAGGCTCCATACCCTTGTGGTCTTCCACCCTCCCGAGTTACTTAGGGTTATGCTTAGTGACACCAACACAGCCACCAGCGCTCCAATGTCCCCAGCCAGGGCCAGCTCTACCATTTTTGCCACCCAAAGCTAAAAAAAAAAGTGGCCCGAACTGCCGAAGCTCGGGCTGTGTCACCCCCAAAATGGATGGAATGGTGCTTCTTAGCATGTGCCGCCCCAGGCACATGCTTCTTCCGCTGGTGCCTGGAGCCAGCCCTGTCCCCTGCTCCTTCTGCTTGCACCCCCTAGCACAGCCACAAGTTGCTGCTTCTGGTGTTTTATCCTGTTCAGGCTCCTAAATGAGAGGTGAGCAGTGAAGCCAGGTAGGAAAGGCGGGTCAGCATGTGCAGGAGACCCCCTTACAGATGGCCATAGCACACTTTAAGTTGACATAACATGCAGTCAGAAAGCAAGATGTTTCCATTTTCTTTACTTGGTTCCTAACAAATAAATCAGGCGTAACTTTCAGCCATACTAGCTGGCTGTATTCAGGGGGGATGTGTGTTGGGGAGGGGGCGGGACAAGAGGTCATGTTCATATTTGTTCAAAGTCCCTGTCATCCTTTGCAGTGTTTTGTGATCTCATGAGGACTGGAGTGCCTGGCGCCAGCTTACTGATGGCTAAGTACTAATTTCCTCCTGGAATATTTAGTATTTCCGTAGCTAATACTGGTTTCTAACATGGAGACATAGATAACCATGTATCAAGAGCTGGGTGAACAAGTGCACAGTATTGCGCAAATGGCTTGAAAACTTTGCACTATTGCTGAACAAGTATTATGCAAGCAGCTCTGGTCAGATCTCATCTCTGACTTGTTTGTGACATTTCACCCTGAGGTTATCGGATTGACTGATATAGTGGGACTACAGGACACTCAGCACTTTGCAGAGTTGGGCTTTGAGTGAACATTCAGCATAGTTTAGACCATTCCAGTCCTATAAGTGTATTATTAGAGAAATAACCGGGGTGAGGGGGAGAGAGAAGAAAGCAACGTGGCAATTTTCTTTGCATTAGTGGTGGCAGCACATTCCATCAACTAAGAGCTGCTTTTAGTTTGTTTAGTAGTTTTCAGTAGCTCATTTTGGGGTGTACAATAATTCCATGATATCAAAAACCCTCTTAAGACCAGTGAAATCAACAGTTGCTTCTGGCTTTGATTTTGTCCTCCAAGATAGTCTTTCCTCCTCACTAATTGTTGCGGCAGTGATTCATCAGGCCTTATCTCTAAAAGATCATTCATTCTGGAGCACTGATGTCAACAGATAATTTTCTACTTCCCAGGGCAGGCTTTCCATAAATGATTTGACTTCATGCACTTGTGTTTATTTAAGTGGGCCATCTCTTTCAGTACACTAGGAGAAGTAGATTCAGGTATTTTGAGAAGTTGGCAAACTGCCCTTGACTTTCTTTTGCCTTTCCCTAGATGGAATGGACTGATCCAGTGAGATTCCTCCTCAGGTACATTTAACAATTTAAAGGCCCAGTTTTCAAACACGTGTGCCCTGAGTTCATGGCCTACATCAGTACTTAGCTTCAAGTGCTGGGTCAGAAGTCAAAAGTTCCCCAGGCAAGGCACTTCAGCATGTGTATAAAATTAAACACAGAACTAGTCCTACGGATTATGTACCTACTCATATTTGTGCTGAATTGTGCCCTTAACCCACTGTTGCTCAGGCTCATTTAGATTTGCTGATTCATGTATTTTCCCAAATGTTCTTACAAAGGTTAGTACGCATGGTACATTTTTAGAATGGAAAAACACTGTAGATTTGAACTTTTGGAAAATAATGTTTTTGCATAATAGCTCAGTTATAGCAGATTTTTATGGTTATGTACACATTCTCCCTGAGAATTTTATTCCTCAGACTTTTGGAGAGGATTCTTGCTGACTTTGACAGTGGTGAAAATGATAAAGTTGCAATTAAGAAAACAGAGGGGTGATGTCCTTTTCTACTATTTCTGGATGGGCAAATAGACTGAACAGAGACGGTTGCCTTGAATAGCAGTAATAAATCAAGTTGCTATACCAGGCTATGGTGGCAAACAGAAAATATATGTATTGTTAGATTAGAAATTGTAAATAAACCTCAATGAATAATTCTTCTTTTATTTAAATGTCTCAAGTTCTGGCAGAGTTTTAGATTTTCAGTCATCAGCTTTTCCATTTTTTCTGGGATTGCATGCATCTATTATTGTTATCAAAGTTGTGCCCAGAGGTCCCAATGGAGACATGAGCCACATTGTGCTAGATCTGAAGGTTGATTTTATAGGGCGACTGTTCTCATTTACTTTACACATCTCATCTTGAGGGTCCCTCACTGAGTGCTATACAGTAAAGGTGGCCTCTCACAGCCCTGCATAGTATATAATAAAATCCTCCACCTCAATTTTACACAGCTGAATAAAAGCATCTCATGGTACCAATCCCTGCACTCACATTTTCAATACAGTGGCAGAAAGGAGAGGAGAGGGGCGTTACTTCCCCTACTCTGCACTGGACCCAAGAGCAGGACTGGTGAACAAAGAGGAGCAATCTGTTCCATCTTGATGCATGGAGCAGACTGTGCAGGTCCTGTGTGTCACATGCATCCTAGGAAAAATTGTGCGTCTAGCCTTGCACAGCTTAGTGCAAAAGAGCAAATTGGTGGAATGACTCAGCAGAAACAACACACAGTCAAACAAGTCTTTGCTCTGAACGGATGTTTGTAATCTGAAAAGGTGAACAAAAACATAAACGAAAATGAAATAAAATGCCCCCAAGATAGGGGTCCACCCATTTCCCAAGCACCCAATGTACTGTCCTTCCCAGGGGCAAGGGGAGGAGCTGAACTGATGTTAAGTCCTCCTCTACTGGGGACTCTGCACCATAGTTCACTCTTGAGCACCTTTGGTGATCCTCCTTCAGTGAGTTATTTTTCCAAAGAATGACTTTGAGGTCAAAAATCTATATTAGTGCCTTGTTTAACTTACCTGGAAGATCTCCCTGCTGGAGTGAGCAATGAATCCTATGGGTGTCAAAGCATTCTGCAAACTGATCCCTTCCACCAGATACATGAAACAGTATAAAAATAATCTCTGGATAAGACTCCAGAATTTGTTAGTTTTTCACATTTAAACCAATTGTATCTGATTTTATTTTGTGACACACATACATGCCCTTTCTGCCCCCACATTATGAATTATAATTCTGCATGCTCTCTCTTTTCCTTCATTTTCTTGATTTTTTCAGGCAGAGTCTTTGTCCAGAACTCCACTCTGTTCCCTTTCAGTTTCTTTGCTTCCTTCCGCTGTAAATTCAACTCCAGATATTGTTCATTCATGTCATATGCTGGCCATTCCACCAAACCTGCGCCATTGGGATTTCTACACACAATTGAATGAAAAGGTGATACAGAGGTGATATAGACTGGGAATGGGATAGTCCCTAACGTCTAGGCCTTCAGTTTTAATCCTGCCCAGACTAACAATGCCTCTTTCTTCTGACCGCTGTTCATTACCATGTGAAATAAGTTAATGGGCTCAGGTTAGTTTCTAATACAAACCCTTCCATAGCAAAGAAGTCATCACAATAATAGGCACTAAGAGGTGGTAGTGTGGTGTGTAGGATAGTGTGTAGAACTGGGACGCAGGAGACTTTGGGTATGTCTAAGCTACTGCAGCTATGATGCTGTAGCAAAGACACTTGCTATAGTCACAGAAGGGTTTTTTCCATTGATGTAGATATTCCACCTCTTTGAGAGGCAGTAGTTATGTCAAGGGAAGAATTCTTTCATTGAGCTAGCGGCGTCTACTTTGGGGATTAGGTTGACATAACTACGTCATATAGGGCACTAGTGTGAGATGTAAATTAGGCCATGGGTTCCATTCCCAGCTCTCAAGATGGTACCAGGTCATTATTGCGACACATTTTAGTGAGGCTCTGGGCGGCAGCTTGCACTGTCACTACATATGCTGTACCTGTTCTGTAATTAAGCAGAGGACTGAAGTCACTAGGGCTGTCCAGGAAGCTCCTTCAGAAACATGACAGGTTCTGCATAACTGGGCTTTTTAATTGGCTATACTTTCTAAAGGGCAAATTCTCTATTTGAAAACAAGCCATGAATCTCACCCATTTCGAGCAAAGTTAGCCCAATATTTCATTATTGTCCTGCTGAGGTGTTCCTCTTCCTCTGTAGCATCTCTGAAAGCTGGAAATATCAAAGGAGACTTTGTTTGCGTAGTGAAAACAGGTAGTAGATGTCGATTCAGAACCACCTTGCACCAACTACAGTTAACCTTTTGAATCTCAATATTTTATAGACTGCCAGTTAAACTATTACTTTGAGGGTCAATGTGAGTGTGTGGGGAGTGGATGCTAGAGAAAGGGAATGTATATGTCTATAGCCTCCAAAAAAGGGTTAAATCCATATATTGCTGGACAAAAAGGAATCCTGATGTAAATCCATGTTGTCAGGTGAGGACTGGGAAAAGTAGTGTCACAGACAAAAACTACCCATTACTTTCCTATGCCAAACAACCATCTTTACTTTGGGGAATCAAACAGAATAATCTGTGATGAGGGGAGCGAGAAGGAAATATATGTTTTTAATTTTACAAGTAGAATTTTGCAAGGCTGATTTAAATATGGTCAAATTCTACCTTCTCATACACCCACTTGTGCAAATCTACTGATTTTAGCATGTACCTGTTGGCCCATGATACCAAAGAGAACAACATATGGCTAATCTAGGGGTTCTCATAACAAAGTTTTTGGTTTTTTTGGGGGTGGGGTGGGGTGGGGTGGGGAAAGGGACTCAGAATGCGGCCACCATCTCTTGCTGGTGGCCACTCTGACAATTTTTCCTAAAATATTTAATTAACTTTAGGAGAAACTAATAAATATGCACATATCTATGCCCAAATCATTATTTATGTAGGATTTTTTTTCCAGACTAATAAAAATAATGTACAGTTGTCTCCACTCTTTACTGGACCTAAAGAGAATAGAAACACAAATAAGGTGCTTTGTACGTTCTTGGCTTTTCCTTTTTTTGGCTGCTTCCCCCTGCTCCCCCCAAAGACATGCTAGTTACTAAGTCTTCTGTAAAAAGCAATATTAACAAACATACAAATATATCACTTTTCACAGCAGACCTACTCAGCCACGGCAAGCCCTGGATGGGGAGATGGATATGGAAGCAGCGGGGGCCAGGGACACTGGAAGTGGAGGTGTGTGACCCTGGGGCCAGAGTCTGCCACCGTATGGCTGGGGAATGGAGCCTGAAGCCCCATGGCTGGAGCCTGCCACTCACCACCTAAGGGCTGAAGCCTGACCCCACCAGCCCTGGGAAGGTGGGGAACTCACTATCTGCCTGCTCCTCCAGCTTTTGTGTCTCCAGAGGTGGCAGGGCCCAACCACTGCTGGTAACCCTGAGAGAGGGGGGCCGCTTCTTTGCGCCCCCTATTACTGCTCAGGAGGCTGTGGCTGCAAGAAAAATCCCTGGTGGCTGCATGTGGCCACGGTGGCTGCATTTGAAAAACACTGGGCTAACCTGCAGTTCTACTGGAACAATAAACATACATCAGATTACAAAATTCCTTACCAAACAGTGACGTCTCATCAGTAAGAAATGCCCCTCCAAAGACAAAACTCATTTCATCTCCATGATCTGCTTTTACAAGATCTGGTTTGAAACTTGCTGAACTTGGACGATGTTGAAATTCATAAAAGTAGACAGGAGATCCAGAGGCTAACAGAAAACACCATTAAAATAAATAGAAAAACCTCTACAACACACAAAGGTACCAAGCCTATTCAGTGCTGCATGGGAATGAAAGCTGTCCTTTCTTAAAATTTTATTTTTTTAAATCTACAACATATTACATTTTATAGTGAGGAACTAAAACTGGAGACTGGAATCAACAGTTTCTGACTTGAGTTTCAGATGAGATATGATCTCCAAACATAAAAGGAAGGATATCAGGTTCAAAGCAGTTAATGGATCAAGCCCCAGATACATTAAAGACTTCATTTTGATCTATGAACCGTTAAGAAAGTTGTTCTCGTTTGGGACAATGCAGATGACAAACCAAAGGACAAAGAACATGAGCATTTAGAGCAACGCATTTTCAATCCCCCAGTCTTGCTATGGAACCAACTTCCAGAAGAAATCAGCTGAATCTAGAATCGGATCGCCTTTAGGTGACACTGTAGAACCTCTTGAAAAAGATTTTCCACCATAGTAAAAATGACACCACCAAAATCCCATTGACACAACTTCCCACTGAAATAAAACCAACCAAACAAAACAAACCACATATTCCAATAAGAGTTTTTACCCCACAAAAGGAGAACTAATGATGCCATGAAGTCCACTAGGGAGTTTGCTGTTGCTCTCCATTTTACATGGAAGACATTCAAATACTATGCTGGCAAGTGGCAGTGTAAAATCCTAAAATAGCTAAATCGGTAATGAGAGGGACCTGCTTTTCGGCTGCATCCACTACCAAAGCGGGAACAGTCTGGGCACAGTGACTGAAAAAGGTTAGGGAGATATTACAGAAGAAATAATTAAAGCCTGCTTAACACAAGGAATACTTGAGTTCTGTCTTTGAGAGTCAAAGTGCTTATACAAGTGAAAAGCGGAAATACACTCCCAGAAGTGCCCTGTCCCCAGTCCACTATTCAGTCACCAAGATTAGGAAGAGCGCTGTGGCATTACACCCCATATTCTTCATAGTAATAGTATAACATGATTATGGTATAACTATGATATATTTTATGCAAGATAGATGATGTGAGAGATCACTCAAAATGTTATGATTCACTGAATACAATTTTCCTACTTGTATGCATGTATCATTTTGGTATCTGAAGTTAGGAATATTGTCTATGCATTTATTACAAATGTGTTTACACCTGGGGAATGCCCACTAGACAGAATGCAAGCAGTCTAGATGGCTGCCTGAGAACGGACATTAGGGAGAACAACAGGTCTTAGAAGAAGCTAATCTCCCACCAGGAAGCCTTCCTGAGGACACTACAAACAGCCTCTTTATTATGGCTGCTATGACCCTACAGCAGGGGTAGGCAACCTATGGCACAGGTGCCGAAGGCAGCACGCGAGCTGATTTTCAGTGCCACTCACACTGTCTGGGTCCTGGCCATGGTCTGGGGGGCTCTGCATTTTAATTTAATTTTAAATTAAGTTTTTTAACATTTTAAAAACCTTATTTACTTTACATACAACAATCGTTTAGTTCTGTATTATAGACTTATAGAAAGAGATCTTGTAAAAACATTAAAATGTGTTACTGGCATGCAAAACCTTAAACTAGAGTAAATAAATGAAGACTTGGCACAGCACTTCCTGAAAAGTTGCCGACCCCTGCTCTACAGGGACATGTGACCAAGTCACCTGGTACTGGACTCCATCTTGGAATACCAGTGTTTTTCCACTGAAAAGCATAGGAACTAAGCCTGGAGACAAAGGGTTCCCACATAAGCAAAAGCTATTTAAGGCAGGAAAGTAACAACATCATGGTTTTTCACTGACTCCCTGCCCAAAGAGACTCCTGTAAATACCTGAGAAAGAAGGACTGAATTTCGGGGAGGAGGATTTCTAGCCTGTGAAAGGACTACCCGGGTTTTTAAACTGCAAGCTAGTGCAGTCTGCCCTTTAAGAATCTCTGCAACTAGCTTAAATGATCATTTAGGGTGAGAATTTGCTACTCATATCCAGTCTCTTGGTAGATTAAGTTTAGATTTCATTTTGTTTATTTGCTAGGTACTCTGCTTTTATCTGTTTGCTATCCCTTATAATCACTTAAAATCTATCTTTTGCTGTTAATAAACTTGTCTTTGTTTTGTCTAAAACTAGTTGTGTGGCAATCATAACTTGGGGCAGAAAGCTGTTGCATATCTCTCTCCACATTGCGGGAGAGGGTGAATTTTATGAGTTTACACTGTATAGTTCTCTGTGCAGAGCAAGACAGTAAAAATCCAGAGGGGTGTGTATGCCTGAAAAGCTGGTAAGTGTCCTAGCTGCATAGATTTCCCATGCAGGGGCTGGTCAGAAAGCCTGTCTGCATGTTATTACAGCTGGGTGTGTCCCTATCTGTGTGCTGGTTAAAGTGTGAGACCGGGAGCATTTCTGCAGCTTGTGACAGCATTATAGGGTGAGTGGGACCCCAAGCTGATGGGTCAGAGGACTCAGTGGTACTCCAGTTCCAGGCAGCGCCTTGGGGGAGACCTGTCACAAAGCACATTAAAAAGTGACCCAATAATCTTCAGTAATTAATACAACTGAGACTGCTTGGCTGCCACCTAACTAGAAAGAGCAGTGACCAAACTGAAGTCAGATCATGTGCGTATTAAGTGTGCCATCCGTAGTCAAGTGAGAATTGAGTCTTGGTAGGTTTGAACTTGTGACCTTTTATTTAACAAATGTTAAGTAGAAACTAACCTCTGTGATAATTAGATGTTTTTATAGCTGGAACTAAAAAGATTGCATCTTCCATCAAATCCAGAAACTGGTCCCGCAGGGCGACAGGGTTGTTTGTGTCTCCCAGATACTCATCTGTTATCAGAGACACAAATTCAGCTGGCACAGACTGGAAGGAGAAGGAGAAAAAATTAATCAAAAACCATTAAAAAGAAGTGCCAATCTCTAGAATTCCATGTCAGCAATTAGCTTGTAAATACTTTTTTTTTTATACCAGAACCTGACAGCCCAGCAATAAATGCAGCTTTTGAGAACACTACCTATTTGTGCCCAGCTTTGTGTTAAGTACATGCAGACAAGTAGGTGCCCAGCTGTCAAAAATGCACATAGGGCCTTCAACATCTGTGTGATTTTATAAAAAATGTATGTACTAAAACCCCCCCAAAACTCCTCCAAGTCCTAAATATTCAACACATCTGAAAAGAAAGAGAGAGACATGGGAAAATCTGTAGGTCTCTTACCAAGAGTGGGTGCAGCATTTGTAAGGTAGAGAGGATGGTTTCTTTATGCATGCCCTCCTTCAAGCCAGGTATGCTGGATGACTACACAGGAACATATTACAAATAATCGTTTATGTTTATATAGCCCAAGAGCCTTAACAACTACACAGAGATTTACATATAAACCCACAAACGAATGGTTCTGTATAACACAGGAACTGCCATTCTGGATCAGACCCAAGGTCCATCTACTACACTAGTAGGTCTTAAACAGTGGTAAAGACCATGTGATTCAGAAGAAGGTGTAGGAACCACACAATAGGCAGATATAGGTAATCTGCCCCCAACCTCCTGCTGCAAATCAAGTCTCATCCTGATCTCTAATAGTTAGAGACTGAATTAAGGCGTGAAGCATGAGATTTCATATACCTTCCAAAATGATGACAACAACTCTGGATACTCTTATCATATGTGTGTCCAATCCCTTGTTGAGTCTTGTTAGTTAAGGTTAGAAAAGTTGATACAAAATGTAGAATAAGTAAAGCTTTTGCCAAGTTTTTAGGGAAGGCAGATCTAGATATAAATCCCTAAAGTTCTGACTATAAGGTAAATCAAACTCAAGCTATGAGATTTCTCCTAGTACAGGAGGCTCTCAGTTTGGAGAAACCTGCAGCTGGTGATGTGGAGGGAGTGAGGTTGTAAACTCCTGAAGTTGAATTGCAAAGCAAAAAAAGTTGGTTTCTTTGTGTCACTACTCCTTTGTGATGTATGGATGCCTCAAAAGTTTTATTAATTAATTACAAAGACAGTGGTTTCCCCTGCTTGATTTAACATTTGAATATCAGCCTAAATTTACAAGAGAGGCTAGTGAGTTGGGGTGCCTTAATTTATTTTTGGATGTCCAGTCTGAGGTGGCCCCTTAAAGGCGTCTGATTGCCAGAGAGTGGCACTCAGTGCTTTCTAACAAACAAACAATCTGGGCATCCAAAATCACAAGTCAGTTATCAAAATTCAGACTATCAGATCTTCATTTCCCTCTCTTTGCTGGAGGACCATGGCAAAATACTTAGAGGACTTCTGCGGTGACATCAGATAGTCCTATAATCCGAGCTGCAGCTCCCACTGACCAGGTGTGTGTGTGTGTGTCAGGGGGGAGCCAGGTGAGGAATGTTGATCATTATTTCAATTTCCAGTCTTTTCTGATTCTTAGACTTAACTTTCCTCTACTCTACCCTCCATCCCAGAGGTGGTCTGTAATGACTTTGGGATCCTTCAGAATGAAAGGCCCTCTGTGAATGTAAAGTTATTTTTTGGAAAAGGTGAAAACTCCCATAAAATGTTCAGGGGGAGCCTGGGGAAGGGGGTGGGGGTAGGCCTAGCCTAGCCAAGCCAAAAATGGGTGACCAAACTTTGTTTTTAATAGAAGAGGAGGCTGGTGTCTTGCTATAAAAAGGTTTGAGAAACGTGCCACTAATATGCAGTTAATGCTGTAGAAGAGCCACTAGAAATTACTTACGAATGGAAGTATCCAGCCATATTCATGATTATTTATTCCTATTATATATGGGACAGCACTGAAGTCTTTGCCAGCCATTAGCTCTTCAGGGTTCTTCTGAATAAACACACCATCTGTAACTGCTGGGATAATTGAGACTTGCTGGAGGAGAAGAAAAGAACGCATTTTTAGAGCCCTGTGCAGATACAAAATTTGTATCTGATCTGCGACCTGCAAGAATGGTCCACGGATATCTGTGGATGTGCAGGGCTCTACACATTTTCAATTGTTATGCAGACTTACTGGATTTCCTGCAGATGGTATTGCAAAGTTTCAACTGAGACCAGACTAAGAAATCACACAAATATTAGCAACAGTGTGATGGGGTGGACTAGGTCCTGGGGCCCGCTGCTGGAGGCCTTATGGCCCAGCCACACCTCGCCCCAGAAAAGGGCAATGGAGAGGGTCCTCCGAGCTGCCTAGAGTGGCTGTGTGTGAAGCAACCAAGCAGAGCCCAGCAGCTAGTATAAGAAGAACTGCAGGGCTAGACTAAGAGCAGTTCGTTGCTTAAGTTGGAGGAGAGTGGATTGTAGTCTGAGCTGGCTGCTGGCACTCCACCAGGACATGCCCAGAGATAAGGGTGAAGAATGTGCTGGAACCACAGGGAAGTGGCCCAGGGAATTAAAGCAATAATGCAGATTATTTAAAGAGTACCTCGAGTAGAGGGCGGGCCCAGGTTCCCCCGGCCCAACCACTGGGAAAGCAGCCTGGACTGTGAGGCACCCCAAAAGGGGAACTGAGCTGTAGTGGCCCAGCTGAAGAGCTGGGGCCAGAAAGGCCCTGAGAGGGCAAACACACTGCCTCCAGGGGAGGAGTCCTGGGGCACTGCTCTATTCTGGAGCAGGGAAAACTTGAAGGTGAGTGCGACCCCATTACAAACAGTTATAAGAAAACAGAAAAAAATAGATTACGATGCTGGGCCCAGTTCAGCCCAGAGACACCTCTGTGGATGTCAGTGCTATTATAACTGTGCACTGTGGCTGCATTTGATATCTCACAGTTAGCCTCACCCACCTGTTGTAGTTGAAAGTTCAAAATCATTTCTTCTTCTGGTTTTTTCCTTAGGCAAAGAACCATGGCAGCCGAACTGGAGGAGTCGCAGCCAGTTATGTTAGTGACTACCTGCAATTATTTACAAAAAAAAGTTAGAACTTTTAAAATCTTTTAGGTTCCAGGGAGATTATGTTAAACAGTAAAAATAAAGTGTTACAAGGAATAGAATGTGGAATTTGTGAAGCTAACATAGCACACACACTTACAAGTCCATCTTTAATGAGCACCAATTTTTCCATGATAACATGCACTTGAAGACATAGGGTGGGACTGTCAAAACTGCTCATTGTTAGCCCAACTAATTTAGTCCTAGGCTGGATGCTTTTGAAAAATCTCACCCATAGCATAGAATACTAGCTGAATGTGCTTACAAATCAGCTCAGTAGGTCTGGAATCTAAACAAGAGACCAAATGATAAGTGTAAAAACATGTTATTTTAAAGGGACATTTATAAACCTCACAAGAAATGAACAAAGCCAAGACCATTACTCTAGTTTCACATAACTGATCATCTTGTCTAATCACTGACATGAGTTCAGAACAAAGTATCACACATCTCTTTCTGAACTTCTTGGTTGCTTTTGGTTTATGGAACATATTCAAAAAAATATTTTAGTTTGGGCCAATAAAACAGCAATCAATCTCTAGAGTTCTCATATTCCACTGAAGCAGACTCACTTTCCCCAGCATGAGCCCTCCATGAGCACATATGTAGGGGTATAAGGAAAAAGGAAGACACAAAAAGTTTTAAGTCAAAAACAGAATCTGAGTGGGAATCATCGATTCAATAGAATCACTGAATATCAGGGTTGGAAGGGACCTCAGCAGGTCATCTAGTCCAACCCCCTGCTCAAAGCAGGACCAGTCCCCAACTAAATCATCCAGGAAGGGAAGGAGGAAACTTGCAAAAGAGGCAGATGACAGTTTCCACCTAGGAAAAACACTATGTAACATTTGAAGGATGAAATCTGATCAATGCACATGCCCCATGATGAAGCTTCAAAGAATCTAGCTGAACAAAGAAAACAATGTTAACTCCTCTGCAATGAGACACAGAACCGAGAGAGCAGATGATGTGTCATCATAACTTTGCTGCTCCATTAACATAGCCAGTAAGAATGGGTATATCAGAACCTTAGCAATCACTTCAGGATGTGAACTGAACATGGCAGAAAGAAGTGCAACTCCACTCTCAGAGATGGCTTTATGGAACAAGCCTTTGGCCAAGGGAGATAGAACCTGGAAGAGATGGAAAAAAAGTAGAATTCAAACATTATAGTCAGTTTACAGTAGAGATGGACCCAAGCTTCCAATTTCAGGTGGACATGCAACCTTTCCCAGAGTTTGGGGTGGTTGTTCCTATTGGGAGACTGGTTCAGTTGTCAGACTTAATGCGATATAGGACTGATACTCATTGTTATTCCCAACATAAAGTAAAACCAGGAGTTTGAGATTATGTGGGGGTGGGGTGGGGTTCAAAGCCTCATCAATATCCATTAAAGCATTTGAGGGGAAGGGTGGCCTTGTGACTAAAGGGAAGTCAGGAGACAGGAGCTCTGTTTTTGGCTCTGCCACTGGCCTGCTATGTCCCTCAACCTTTCTATAACTCAGTTACCCCATCTGTAGAATAGGGATAATACTTCCCAATTTCTTAGCAGCATTATGAGACTCAATCAATCAATGTTTGTAACACGCACTGAAACCCATAGCTGGAAGGCAGCATAGAAATGCAAAGTATTGTATTAGTCACTATAAAACCTACTAGGACAGAAACGCTGACTCCTCCTGCAGACTCTCCAAATATAGTGACAGATCCTGGATCTCCTCCAAAATGTTTGATATTCTCTTGAATCCACTGGAGAGCTGCCACTTGATCCAAAAAGCCCCAGTTTCCATGAGCATGTTCATCACCAGTACTGAAAGCAAGAGGATTCTAAGTAAGTTCCAACAGATTTTATTTTGCTGTTATTAAGTTTATGGTTCTATCTCCAGAAAACAAAAATAATCACATATGTACATGGTTTAGAATAACCTTACTGAAGATATGTATTTCTACAAACCTACCTCTACAAATACCTCCAGAGAATGCGCCTAATTCGACCCTGGGGTAACTTCACCTTAGGTGAGTAGAGTAACTTCTGGTATGAATTTGGCCCAAGTTAACTAAGATACGTAAACTTTTCCCTGTTTGTGGTCTGACTTTTGGCTATAGGTTTCTATGCATTTCTGGGTGATAAAAACAAAGAGACAAAATAGTAAATAATTCCCCAGAAATGCAGAACTTGAAAGGGTTTATGGCAGGTCTATACTTAAAAAGTTGCACAGATGCAACTGCGCCTCTGTAGCTCTAAAGTGAGGATGTGCCTACCCTGACTGGAGAGAGGTCTCCCATCATTGGTGTAGTTAATCCACTTCCCCGAAAGGTAGTAGCTCTCCCACCAACATAGTGCTGTCTACACGGAGGGATTAAGGTTAGTGTAACTATGCTGGTCAGGTGTGTGGATTTTTCACATTTCCGAGCAGCCTAGTTATACTCGACCTTAGTGCTGTCATTCAAGGGAATCTCTGATGGTTAGGACCACATTCCAGCCATGCATTAAATGTACATTATAAACACTGGCTATCAGCATCACCCACTGTCAATGCACTATTTGTCTCCCAAAAGCTAAAGCTGTTTCAGCAGATATAATTACATTTGCTGTGGGTTTAAAACCTTCAGATTAATGATAATGGTACCAAACCTACTATGTACAATAAGCCAGTCAAGTGAAGAAAGTCACTATGTAGTGGGACCCCATGACTATAAATAGAGGTACTTGAAAGAATGAACCTATAAACAAGCTCCTGTATCTCACATCAGCTGTGTGTTTTAGGACTTCATGGAGGGTCATTTGAAGAAGCAGGCATGTAAAATAGTTCTTTTAAACAAATATTTAGAGGAATGCAGCAGAACAGTGCTCCTACTGTTGATATTTAATATATTATATCATTAAAATGTTTCACCAATTATATCCTTGTATACAAACTTTGTATTTTAAGCAGGATGTGATGATACAAAGACTCACCTAAAGAATCCAGTGATACCTAATCGATATTGTATGGTTACCACTACCAAATTCTCATAGGCAGATAATGCAGACCCATCATACATTGAAGCTCCACCCATCAACAGAGCTCCTCCATGGATCCACACCAAAACCTGAAAACAACAAATCTGGTTACAGCTCTCTCTAGCTGTGACATCTCTGATCTCATATGTAAAAACCCAAATCAGTACATTACAGATTGAAGTTCTAATGCAGATGCACAAGCTGAATATTGGACATAAGCTAGTGCTCATGTTACACAGACTGTCCTGGAGACTAAAATCCATCCAATAGGCAAAGCAAGGGCAGAGGCAGTGCCACTCCTCTTCAGGTGTGGTGAGTTACATAAAGCTTAGATAAACATTGGCTACACTGAGCCCTATTCTGAGATTTAGACTGCTAAAATGCAGACATGAATTATACAAAAGAGAGGTATGGTCCAATAGAGCTAGGGATGCTGGCTCTCATACAGATTCCCTTTGTGCCCATAGGCAAGTCATTTAACCCCTTCTGCCTTATCTGTAAAATGGGAATAATGACAAATAGCAAGCCAATCCCCCCATTACTCCTAGGAGTTCATTACTGCTTGTGAAGCGCTATGTAAGGCCTGGTCTACACTACACATTTAAACCGATTTTAGCAGCGTTAAACCGATTTAACGCTGTACCTGTCCACACTACGAGGCCCTTTATATCGCTATAAGGGGCTCTTTAAATCGATTTCTGTACTCTTCCCTGATGAGAGGAGTAGCGCTAAAATCGGTATTACCATACCGGATTAGGGTTAGTGTGGCCGCAAATCGACGGTATTGGCCTCCGGGTGGTATCCCACAGTGCACCACTGTGACCGCTCTGGACAGCAATCTGAACTTGGATGCAGTGACCAGGTAAACAGGAAAAGCCCCGTGAAATTTTGATTTTAATTTCCTGTTTGCCCAGGGTGGAGCTCTGATCAGCATGGGTGGCAATGCAGTCCCAAATCCAAAAAGAGCTCCAGCATGGACCGTATGGGAGATACTGGATCTGATCGCTGTATGGGAAAACAAATCTGTTCTATCAAAGCTCAGTTACAGAAGATGAAATGCCAAGGTGTTTGAAAAAAAAATCTACAGGCTACACAGTGCTGTGTGACAAGAGTAACGGGAAGCCAGAGACTCAAATGGACGCTCACGGAGGGAGGGACGGGGTACTGAGGACTCCAGCTACCCCACAGTCCACAGCAGTCTCCGAAAAGTATTTGCATTCTTGGCTGAGTTCCCATTGTCTGTAGGTTCAAACACATTGTCCAGCATAGTTCAGGGAATAGCTCGTCAATTTACTCCCCACCCCGCATGTGAAAGAAAAGGGAAAGAAATCATTTCTTGACTTCTTTCAATGTCACCCTGTGTCTACTGAATGCTGCTGGTAGATGCGATGCTGCAGCAGTGAAGAGAAGTATCCGCTCCTCTCCCCTGCCCGGTGGCAGATGGTGCAGTAGGACTGGTAACCAACCCGTGAGTGCTCCTGGCTGGCTTCAGGTGAGGCTGGCCGACAGCGCCTTGGTGAAAATAGGAATGATTCTCGGTCATTCCCAGTAGATGGTACAGAACGGCTGGTAACCGTTCTCATCATAGCAACTGGGGGCTGAGTTCCATCAGCCCCTTCTGTTTCCTGTGTAAAGAAAAGATTCTGTCCTGCCTGGACTATCATAGCAGCGGCATGCTGGCTTTCTCCCTGCACCGCTTAATGTCCTGCCTGGACTGTCATAGCACTGGGAGGCTGCCTCCCCCTCATTTTATCTCACTAACAAGTCACTGTTTCTTATTCCTGCATTCTTTATTACTTCATCACACAAATGGGGGGACACTGCCACGGTGGCCCAGGAAAGTTGGGGGAGGAGGAAAGCAATGGGTGGGGTTGTTGCAGGGGCACCCCCCATGACTGGCATGTAGCTCATCATTTCTGCAGGATCTGACATGGAGCAGCTGTGCTCTCTGATACACTGGTTCTCTAGTACCCTTGCCCCATATTCTAGGCAGGACTGACTCTGTTTTTAGAAACCATAAAGGAGGGATTGACTCGGGGAGTCATTCCCAGTTTTGCTTTTGCGCCCCCAGCTGATCTCAGCCAGGGGCACCCATGATAGCAGCAGACAGTACAGAAGGACAGATAACCATCATCTCATTGCCAGTTTACACCGGCAGCAGATGGTACAGAACAACTGATAACCGTCTCTGCTATCATGCAAAAGCAAATGAATGCTGCTGTGTAGCACTGGAGTATCGCCTCTGTGCACGGCATCCAGTACACTTACTGTGACTGTAAAAAAAAAATGCTGAACGGGCTCCATGGTTGCCGTGCTATGGCGTCTGCCAGGGAAATCTAGGGAAAAAGGGCGCGAAATGATTGTCTGCTGTTGCTTTCCCGGAGGAAGGAATGACTGACGACATTTACCCAGAACCACCCGTCACAATGATTTTTGCCCCATCAGCCACTGGGCTCTCAACCCAGGATTCTAAGGGGCAGGGGAGACTGCGGGAACTATGGGATAGCTACGGAATAGCTACCCACAGTGCAACGCTCCGGAAATCGATGCTAACCTCGGACCATGGACGCACACCACCAAATTAATGTGCCCACGTGCACTCGACTTTATACAATCTGTTTTATAAAATCGGTTTATGTAAAATCGGAATAATCCCGTAATGCAGACATACCCCAAGTGATATGGCAGGATGCCGAAAGGCTTTTGAAAGACATTAAGAAGGAACCTGTGAAAGTTTAGAGCAATGGTTCCCAAACTTGTTCCGCCACTTGTGCAGGGAAAGGCCCTGGCAGGCCAGGCCAGTTTGTTTACCTGCTGTGTCCGCAGGTTCAGTCGATTTCAGCTCCCGGTGGCCACGGTTCACTGCTCCAGGCCAATGGGAGCTGCTGGAAGCAGCAGCTAGTACATCCCTCAGCCCGCGCCACTTCCAGCAGCTCCCATTGGCCTGGAGCCGCGAACTACGGCCACCGGGAGCCGCAATCGGCCAAACATGTGGGCGCAGCAGGTAAACAAACCAGCCCGGCCCACCAGGGGCATTTCCTGCACAAACAGCAGAACAAATTTGGGAACCACTGGTGGAGATATATCTCTCAATTATGTCTTTCCAACAAAAACACACTTCCCTCCCCAACTCTTAAATAACGAAGGATATGTAAACAGCTTGGAGGGGTAGATCTAGGGAAAGGACCTCTGTCTCCTCATCTGGAGAGCTGCCAGAAAAATTACTTCCAAAATGCCTTTCTTAAAAACTACTCTGTAGCTTGGATTTTGGCTTCAGTGAGCACTTCCAGTTCTACAAAATTAAAGGAATACAGACATTGTCTTGGCTGCTGCCCAGGACGATTGGAGGAGATCAATGAGCACTTGTAATAATTGCCCATGGTTTAGAAACATTACTTTTGTACAGGAGCTTTGCTTACAGGTAACTTGGCTTTCTCATTAGAATGGGCAGGGGTATAAATATTCAGGTACAAACAGTCTTCAGAAATTGAGAAGTTAAGTTGTTTAGTTGAAAAAATTTCTTCAAATTTTTCCAGCATCGCCTGGTCTTGTAAGCACCTTAAAGAACAGAAAGGAGAAGAATATTTTTTACTGTTATGGTGACAAAAATATCCATTATCAGTTTCACTAGAGGATGTTACAGTTCATCATACATTAAAAAAAATAATTAACAAAATTCAAATCCTGATTCTTTTTATTTAAATCAGATTTTTAAAAAAAGTTTACATGCTGCGAGTTCTTTCTTCCCATTTTAGTCTCAAATTGCTAATATGGATGTTTTGTACTTGTTTCAGCAACTAGACTGCTGATTAGCAGAATTTCAGTTTTTACATGGAGATTTTTTTCTTGTAAAAAGTTTCATGCTGAGGTCCTGATTCAGCAAATACACAGGTGGTTAACTTCACTATTTAGGTAGTCTAACTGAAACCAACTGAGCTACTTATGGGAATATGTTAGTGTTTGGCAGGGTCAGGGCATTAAAATGCTCATCTCTTTTGAAAAAGTCAAACACAGGGCCTCATTAATATCCTTATTGTGATAACTCCACAAACCCAACCCCAAAACTGATAGCAAATAGCACGTGCTATATTTTCAACCAACACTATTTTCCAATATATGGAACTTCTACAAATCAAGAAGGCTGAAATTCTTCAAGGCTATACTCCTCCATTATAGTTTGCACTCTGAAGTCAAAGGGACATTTGCTCACTTATGTCTAAAACGGTCTTCTATTTTTAAGGATTTTGTGTGTGTATAAAAAAAGTTCACAATAACTTGGTTCATGCAGTGAAAGTCTCTGCAACTTTTGAAAGTCTCTGCAACATTGTTAACACAGGAGGAATTTTGTTTTAAGCCACTAATAGATTTTTTAAAAATAAAAATACAGTTTTAGCTGCTAATGTTGCAAACACTGTTGCACATGCTTAACTATAAACACATGATTAGTCCCCTAAAGTCAATGGAACTATTAATGTGAGTCAAGTTATGTTACCACTTAAATATTTGCAGAATCAGGATGTTAATTTTTCAGATATCTGGGTTTTTTTGCTTATAGCAATTTTGTAAAATTCAAATAAGGTACCCTACCAGTAGTACCATTGTTTTTAAAACAGCACTTAGAATTTAGTTCATCATAAATTTAAATCTAAAATTGCAATTGCACAGGTTTTCAAATGAGTTTGACAAAGCCTCAACCCGCTTTAAATCAATGATTTAAAAAAAAATCAAGTGATTTAAATTTCACCACCCTGTTTCATCAGCAGCTCAATTTTCCATTATAAAAGTGGTATAAAAATTTGACATCAGTTAGGTCATTTTAGAAATTTAGGTATTTGTAATTCTTCCTTCATCATATTACTTATTGCTAAATACAACAGTAAAGAAGAAAAGAAAAAAGTGCCATACCAGTTTCTCTGCTCTTCCTGTGAGCAGTAATAGTTATTATATACTGCATTTCACAAGACCCCACCAACAATGCGGTCTAAAAATTAACTGTTTGAGGTGTTAACATCTAGCAATGGTAATAGTTTAAACTTGTATTGCACCTTCTATCCAAGAATCTCAAGCAAATACTTATTCATTTCAGCTGAGTTTCCTAGTTAGCATTTAGGTGTGGAGGACTTCTATGAAACTGTCTATATGTTCTCCAGTCACATTCCATAGGATTATCACATCTGTAACTGTGTGTCCCATTAAGACCAGCGTACCTTAGAAAGCTAGGAACCCCAGCACTGTTGTTTGAGGGGTTTAGCGCAAGAGCTGTGCAAACAGCTCTTGCTAATAAAACAGTATTAAACCTACACCAGTCTGTGTGACTAGATTTACCATCAGGGCAGTTTTTCTTTATTGTGAAAGTACCCTCATTGGGCCAAAGTTCTCCTCTAGGATAAACGCCTTTACACAGTGAATAAATTCAGTTTATTTCAGCCAGTAATGCTACATTTAAAAAAAGTAAACGATGCATAATTTGGATCACAAGGATTCTTACGCTGGTGGAAAAGAAGTTGCGTCTCTCACACTGATCCATGGTTCAGCTGGTTGTGGTGGGGAAAATCTCAGGGCTCCCACAGGCGGTTTTGCAGAAGAAATTCCAAGAAACACATTTGTAAGTCTGTCAGTTCCCTTGACAGTAACCCATTTTCCTTTCAGTCGCCCATATTTGGTAGCCACTTCTGGTTGTTCGATTTGTTGTCCTGTATAACATAAAATAAATAAATAACCAGACAAGTTAATGGCCTGATTCAAATTCCTGCTGACTTAATGGGCTTCGAATCAGGCCCTACTAGCACCAAACACTAGTACCCATAAAATTTGCTTTTTTTCCCTAGGGCTGTCATTAACTGCAGTTAACTCATGCAATTAACTCAAAAAAATTAATCATGATTTAAAAAATTAATTCGATTAATCACACTTATAACAATAGAATACCAACTGAAATTTATTAAATATTTTGGCTGTTTTTCTACATTTTCAATATTGATTTTAATTACAACACAGAATACAAAGTGCACAGTGCTCACTTTATATTATTATTTTTTATTACAAATACATGCACTGTAAAAACGATAAACAAAAGAAATAGTATTTTTCAGTTCACCTCATACAAGTACTGAAGTGCAATCTCTTTATTGTGAAAGTGTAACTTACAAATGCAGATTTTTTTTTGGTTACATAACTGCAGTCAAAAACAAAACAGTATAAAACTTTTAGCGCCTACAAATCCACTCAATCCTACTTCTTGGTCAACCAATTCCTAAGACAAACAAGTTTGTTTACATTTATAGGAGATACTGCTGCCTGCTTCTTATTTACAATGTCACCTGAAAGTGAGAACAGGCATTCGCATGGCACTTTTGTAGCCAGCGTTGCAAGTTATTTAAATGCCAGATATGCTAAACATTCGTATGACCCTCCATGCTTCGGCCACCATTCCAGAGGACGTGCTTCCATGATTATGATGCTTGTTAAAAAAATAATGCATGAATTAAATTTGTGACAGTACTCCTTGGGGGCAGAAGTGTATGTCTCCTGCTCTATTTTACCCGCATTCTGCATGCATTTCATGTTATAGCAGTCTTGGATGATGACCCAGCACATGTTAATTTTAAGAACACTTTCACAGCAGATTTGACAAAAAGCAAAGAAGGTACCAATGTGAGATTTCTTAAAATAGCTACAGTACTTGACCCAAGCGCTTTCCAAAATCTCAGCAGAACGATGTGTGGAACATGCTTTCAGAAATCTTAAAAGAGTAATGCTCTGATGTGGAAACTACAGAACCCAAACCACCAAAAAAGAAAATGAACCTTCTGCTGGTGGCATCTGACTCAGGCGATGAAAATGAACATGCGCCAGTTCGCACTGCTCTGGATCTTTATCAAACAGAACCCATCATCAGCATGGAAGCATGCATGTCCCCTGGAACGGTGGTGAAGCACGAAGGGACATATGAATCTTTAGCACATCTGGCACGTAAACATCTTGCAACGCCAGCTACAATAGTGCCATGCGAATGCCTGTTCTCCCTTTCAGGTGACACTGTAAACAAGAAGCAGGCAACATTATCTCCTGCAAATTGTAACCAACCTTGTTTGTCTGAGTGATTGGCTGACCAAGAAGTAGGACTGAGTGGACTTCTAGGCTCTAAAGTTTTACATTGTTTTATTTTTGAATGCAGTTTTTTTTGTACATAATTCTACATTTGTAAATTTAACTTTCATGATAAAGAGATTGCACTACATTGAAAAATACATTTTTGTTTTTTACAGTGCAAATATTTGTAATAAAAAATAAATATAAAGTGAGCAGTGTACACACTTTGTATTGTGTCGTAACTGAAATTAATATATTTGAAAGTGTAGTAAACATCCAAAAATATTTAATAAATGTTATTCTATTGTTAAGAGTGCAATTAATCACATGATTAACTCTTTTAATCACTTGACAACACTACTTTTTCTTCTTCTCTTCAAAGCTTTCCATTGTTTTAATTGGCTACAGTTAAGTGTAGCTATCACAAACGCTGATTTCTTCCATTGCAGTGTATATTCCCCCCAATATCAGATATTTTCCCATCATTAGCTTTCTCAGTAGCTAGGAAGAAAGAACCTTGAAGGCCACAATTTTGCAGTGAGATCCAGAGATGGGCCCCAATGAAAAGCGCTGATCCAAACCATCACCAAACTTTTGAGTGTTTGAAATCTGGATCCAGTGAGAATTTTGTGACTTAAGTCTTGAGTCCATCCCTATCTACAGCATATGACTAAAAGCAGGCTCTAAAAGTTAACTAGAGTACAGTTGTTATCCTATCAATCATTATATTCAGTCCTGCCCCTGAGCAGCCTAGCACACAGTACAAAGTTCAGTATCTTGTATAATCTGGTAAATTTCCCCTGTCTTTGAAAGCTCTAATATTTAGAGCTAACATTTAAAGAAGTGCAGCAAAAATATTTTATGGCTCTGGTCAGTACTAGCCACACTCTCCCCAGACTGTCAGCAAAAGAAACACTCCTTATTTTCCTTGAAAAGAACCTGCTCTGAAATATAGGAATGTCAGGATTTTTTTATTTTTAATTTTTTTTGGCACTCCCTCCATTCTACTACCTTCAGCTCTCATAAGCAGTGAGGTGCTGTAAAAGCACAGCAAAAACAACCCTGGAGTATGTATACAAAAACGACTAGATTTAAAAAGAAAAAAAAAATCTAAAGCTGTGTGCAGAACACAGCCAGCCTAAGCACTGGAGATCAGAAATGAGCCTGCAAACACAAGATAAACTCAGATCTGATGTAAGCAAGTGAAACTCTGTCATAACTTAGTGGATAAACTTTTTAACTGGAGCTACAGCAAATAGGAATTTGACCCAAGACCTCTGCTGTAAAACAACAATTAGATAAAAGCTGAAGTAATTTAGACTGCTGATCCAACAGAGTTAACCATCTAATGAGCAGCCTTCATGTGTGCTCTGGATAGATTTTGATAGTCAACTTAACATTTTGATTTCAGACCATGCAGATTTCCTTTCAAATATTTTATGTACTAAAATTAAAATTGGTCTTAAGAAAGACTGTGGTGACAAATGACCAGGAAATTTACATACTCCGTCACACATTGTCTCTGTAGAAGTGAAACAGATCAATTCCTGAGAATAATACGCCTTTGTGCCCAGTGCAAACTAGGTCTTGCAAACTCTCTGCCAACTTCATTTGGGGGGAAAATTAAAATAAAATAGGATTTTGGGTAAAAAACCCAACACCACAGAACCAGACAGAACCTGACTGGTGGAATCCCTGAATCCCACTCAGTGATTGCCTTTAGAGTAAGACATTTTATTCCTTACCCTCAGCTAGAATTGCAATCACCCATGCTGCACAAATCAGGAATGAAAGCAGGGAACTCCGACCAGGAAATGACACTTTCTTCTTCACTTGAACACTGTGTTATCTTCCTTGTTTTAACTGCTGAAAAAGCAAGCCCAAAAGTCACACTACAAGGGCCCAACTATGAGCTCACAATTACATTCTCTTTCAAACACATGGTAGAAATGTGTTGAAATCTGTTTTTAAAACTCAGTTTTGACCTAAACCCTGACTGAAAATGAGCTAGTAATTTTGGGGGGAAGTCAATATGGTATCTGTCACAGAAAATCACTTGGGAGTAATGATCACACTCCCTGCCCCGCCCCCATTTTGAACCTGCGTCACAATCATTCTGAGTTTTTCTTTGCCTTCTGAAATGCAGGGTAGAAGGGAAGATGAAGCAGTTCTACAAACTATTTGAAATTAGTTCAGCATGGAAAAACTGATAGAACTCACTACAAAATTAAGTTGGTGCACTGGGAGAGTGTGTTTCAATAAACCTGCACTTCTTACTGGAGAGGGGATATTGTTCAATATAATAGTTGCAATACAGATCTGTGAGAGGAGTGCACATGTGGCTGCTTACACTCCACAGACCCAGACTCAGAGTGGCGGACAAGGCAGGCAACCTGAACCCCCCAGGTCCAAATGCCTGTTGTGTACCATCACTTCCCCCCAAGTTGGCAGCACTTGATTCTCTAAGGTAGAGAGTCGACTCCTCCTCTTCTCTTCCCCTTGCAAGGGATGAGGATCTGTCTGGAAAGAGGGTCAGTCTCTCAGACAGCCCCAGGACATTCAGTTTGAAGGGCTTGGTCTCCCAGAGTCTATTGCCTCTTCACAGGGTTTACCTGCAGTGTACTGCCTCACTATAAGTCAGGGTGGCTTTGGGAGCGGTGCATCTTGCGGCTGACTCCTCGTCAGCTGGACGACCTGTGTTACCAGCAGTCTCTGGATGAAGCAGCCTTCTTCCCGTTCACCACCCCTTCCTGTAGTAATTTCCCCCTTTTAGGCTCCTTCTCCACCAGGCTGAACAAGCCTAGCAGATAGGTCTCCTTAGTGTGGGACAGGCCCAGAAGAGCCTGTTAGCCTCTTCCATACCAGTGTGAATGTTTTTGACCCTTCACATATCCAACCGCTCAGGATGGGAAGGCCGTTCGTGTTGGGTTGAAGCCGTCCCTGATTTCCCATAAAAAGAAGTCAGCGTTAGTATGGTCCTTTCCTGTTTGGTATTGTACTCGGAAACTATACCATGGTTGTAGTGCAAGATACCATTCTATTACATGAGGGTTTGTATCCCTCATGGTCTGGATACAATGTAGCTGTGTGTGATTGGTGATCAGGGAAAAGGGTCTACCCAAAAGGGTATCTACTGCCCATTTGATAGCTAATGCCTCTTTTTCAATAATTGACTACAACTTTTCCCTAGGAAATAGCTTCCTACTTAGGTATAGGACCAGGTGTTCCTCTCCTTTGAAGTCTCCTGAGATGACTGTGCCGAGACAGGCAGGTATCCATGTGTAGCATGAATTCTTAGGAAAAATCAGGACAAGGCCACCTCCTAACTGGTACCCCAGATAAGTTACTTCATTCACAGTCAACTTACATTTCCCTGGATTGGTCATAAATCCCACCTCTTGAAGGGCTTTTAACTCCACTCTTAAATGCCATAGGTGGGCTTTCCTAATGGGACTATAGACGATGGTGTTATCAAGATAGGCCACTGCATATTGATGGTGTAGGTTGAGGAGGTTATAAATAAGTCCTTAGAAGATAGCCACAGCCTCATGGAGGCTGAAAGACATGGTCTTAAACTGGAAGTCTCCAAAAGGGATGGAGAAAGTGGTTCTCTCTTGCAAGGAAGGGGAAAGGGGATCTGCCAATAACCTATTGTCAGATTGATGGTGCTCAGGTGCTTTTCCAGTCCCAACCATTCTAATAACTCCTCCACCCTTGGGACTGGGTATTGAATTTCGTGATGGCATTGGCCTTCCTGAAGTTGATGCAGAAAACAATGGTACCGCCTGGTTTGGGGACAAGAACCATGAGGCTTCTCCATTTACTTTTGCATTCCATCATCACCCACATCTCCAGCATCACTTGTACCTCCTCTTGGACCATATCCCACATCCTTCATGGCGACGATCCAGCATTCTCTCAGAGTGCCTGCCCTGGGGTAGTCTCTAGGGGATGTGGGAGCTTGGCAGCTGGAGAACACCCTTGTAACATTCCCAATTAGATGGCAAAGTTATTTCCTTTGTGTAGTGGAGCGCTCTTCATCCCTTGGTACCACTGCTGGAGCTTCATCGCTGAGCACCTGAGGCACCTGGTTCTGCCGGAACAGAGGTTATCAACAGGGGGTCCTGTGCCCTCCAAAGTTTGAGAAGGTTCACATGCTTTCTTTCCTCATCCTGGGTAGTCTTATCTCTAGACTATACATCCTACCTGCCTGACAATCTTGAACAGACCTTGTCAACAGGCTATTAATTTAGATTTGATTGAGGGCAATAGCTGAAAAACATTGTCACCCATGTGAAAAGTCCATAGTCGTACTTCCCTCATTGTAATTTTGTTCCTGGGTATGTTGGGCCTTCCTCAAATTCTCGCTGGTGAACATCCCTACACTTCTGAGTTGCTCACTTAACTGTATGATATACTGGATTGCGCTTAAGGCCCCCACATCTTGTTCTTCCCATTCTTCTCATCACAGATCCAACTAAGATGCTTTGCAGTTGGGAACCATAGAACAACTCAAGTGGGGAAAATCCTGTACAGGCTTGTAGGACCTCCTTTATGGCAAACAGGAGTGGTAGTGTTACCCCGAAAAATGGATTTTGGGGCACCCTTAGAATAACCTGCATATTTCCCCTTTAGCCTGTCCTTCCCAAGATATGGGTTTCCAGGGCAGTTAAGGAAACACCAAAGGGCGTGGCTATAACCTTCCAATAAAATGACTGACAGAGGCAGTATTTTTTCCTAAATAAAGTATCTTTTATTAATGTAACTAATAATCCCTACCACTGTATAATCTACAAATAAAAATCAGGCACAAATCCCTTATTGCAAGCTAAAGAGCAATTAAACCGCAATAACATACAGTTTAATGATACTGAGTGGATGCACTCTGTAACGGCCAGTCCATTGCAGATCACTGACAGCAGTTCTTAAATGTACTTCAAATTTTACATAGATAATTTGTGATTAACAACAGAATTTTATGCATCTTTATTAACACTCATAATACTATACACTATGCTATACTATGCCATACTTAAATTTATACTATAATTAAAACTAACGGGCTTACTCTATCCACTGACTTTAGCCGCTACTGCTGCTGTTGCTGGTTTTCCAGATTGTTCTGTTCTGCTCCTTCAGGTCAATTCTCTGCTTGATCGTGCCGTCTGTTCTGCTCCAGCAGCAGCTCTCCTAACTCCTCACTTCTTCTCTCTCAGCTGTTCTAACCCATTGGCCTTTTATACTGTGCTCTCAGCTATCAGAGCTTTACTGCACAAGCTTATCGCTAGTTGTATGCCACAGAGTTATGCTGCACATATTTGGCTTTGTGACAATTCTATAGAGTGTTTTATTTATTTTTTTCCTTTTCAGCTGAACTTTAAACTTTCTGGCCTACTGTCAGCAATGAAGTATTATGTGACCTGCAGCTTCTAATAGTGGACTGACTTTTACCTATTCAAAATGGGAGCTAGGGACACAAAATGGAGTCCAGGGAACCTCTCCAGTATCAGTGGAAGTAGCTGGTCCCACTGCCTGGGTTTGTCACTTCAACACTCCATTCAGGGTCTTATTAAACCACTCTACCAGACCATCAGTCTGCAGGTGGTACACTGACATCTTCCGAGACTTGACCTTCAGAAGGGAGCATAATTCCTGTATCAGTTGGGAAGTGAAGTTAGTCCTGTGGGCTGTTAATATTTCACAGGGAAACCTTCTGAGCTCTGGAGCTATAGCTGTTGCTTTTGGGAAGCGGAGAGGCAGAGCGTCTGGATACCTGGTTGCATAGTCTACAATCACTAGTATGTACTGATGCCCTGCTGCAGTTTTTTCTAAGGGTCTGACCATGTCTACTGCGATCCTCTCAAAAGAGGTGTAAATCAGGGCAGAAGCACAAGCACTGACTCCGTTGGTGCTCTGGGGCTGGAGCACCCACAGGGAAAAATGAGTGAGTGCTCTGCACCCACCCGCCTCACCTCCACCTCCTCCCCTAAGCGCACTGCATCCCCGCCTCTCCACCTAGCTCCCGGTGCTTGTTGCCGTGAAACAAGCTCTGGGAGGGAGCGGGGAGGAGTGGCAATGCGGCATGCTCAGAGGAGGAGGTGGGGCCAGGGGCAGGGATTCAGGGAAGGAGTTCAATAGGTGTAGGGAGGGGGCGGAGTTGGGGCGGGGACTTTGGAGGAAGGGGTTGGAATGGGGGTGGGGCAGGGGAAGGAGGGGGCGGGGCAGGGTGGAGTCAGAGTGGGGCTAAGGACAGAGGGGGGTCGAACACCCCTGGCACCAGGATAAGTTGGCGCCTATGAGCAGAAGGACCAACGGTGCCATGGGAATCCCTGTGCTTCTAGCTAGTTGACACTCTGGGCAGGAGGAACAGTATTCTCTCACTTCATGGTGTATGCCTGGCCAATAGACTTAAACTAATATCCTGGCCAATATCTTCTCTCTCCCCAGGGGACCCATGCACGTACCAACTGCAACACGGCCTGGCAGTACCAGCACGGTACCAGCAGCTGGTCTCTCACCAATCCAGTTTGCTGAGTCTTCTCAATTTGGTATAAGTGCTCCTTCCTGAGTGCAAAGTGGGGGTACCATTCACCTTCCTCAGACTCTGTTTTAATGGGGACTAGTTGCTCATATGCACAACTTAACATAGGGTTGCTCCTCTATTCTAACAAGAAATTCCCATTCCGTAAGAGGACTTCCAGGTCCTGGTGGCCTGCTTCTTTCTTCCGGTGAGGGTCTGCAGCTGTGTTGCTCAGGATGTCCCTTCCCTGGGGTCACTGGTTTCCCCAAGGTTTGCCAAGCTCTGGTGAGCTGGTGTCAACACTTGACCCCTATTGCAGCGCAGGCCAGAGTATTAATAACCTGCCATAAAAAGGACCAGTCTAGGCCTATAACCATGGGGTAGGCCAATTTTTCTGCTAAGGCTGCAGTTATTATGCAGTATGGGCTCCCACCATCAGATGTAGCTGCTGGCTGAGGTAGGTCTTGACATTGCCATGGATATGCTGAAAGTAGATTGTGGTTTTGGGAGTGGTGTTACTTCCCACCAGGAAGCATAGACCACTGTCTGGCTCAGCTTCCCTTGGACCATCACTGGTGCCATCAACTTGGGGAGAGGAGTGTTTCCATGCCCAGGTTTCCACCATCCATGTACTCTCACGCCATCAGTGGGCACTCCCCCTATATGTGTCATCTCCCCATAAGAATAGCATGTTAATGGGTTGGGGTTGCCAGCCTCTTTCCTAGACTGAGGACGTAGGATGTTGGCCAGACCTTCATCTATGAGCCAGGCTTCAGTTGTCTGGGGTGCCTGGCAGCCTACTGGCAGCGCTGCACTCGTCCTCGGCCTCCTTGCCCCCCTTGGGATGACCCAGGCATAAGGGATGTCCTGCCCATTTGGTAGCAGGGCTGGCCTTAGGCATGGACAAACGGGGCTGCTGGTAAGAGGTCAGTATTTCCGGAACCTGTGGCTGAAAAGCTGACCTGGAGACATAGGCACTGACTCCGTGGGTGCTCCGGGGCTGAAGCACCCACAGGAAAAAATTGGTGGGTGCTCTGCACCCACCGGCAGCTCCCTGACTTGCCCTCCCCACCTCACCTCCTCCATATCCTCCCCTGAGTGCGCCACCGCATCCTGCTTCTCCTCCCTCCCAGAGCTTGCACCGCGAAACAGCTGTTTCGCACGGCAAGTGGTGGGAGAGAGGGGGGGAATAGGAGGGATGTGATGCGCTCGGGGAAGAGGCGAGGCGGGGCCAGGGGGATGCGAGCCCCCACCGGGGTCAAGGGAAGTTGGTACCTATGCCTGGAGACAAGACCCAGTAGGCAGCCAAGACTCAGCAGAGAAGTCTGGGCCAGCATCAGGTCCACAGCAGTGGACATCGAATACAGCAAAAATCCATATTCTGCACTCCGAGCTCACACTGTAGAGAGACTGGGGCTAGGGAGTTTTGGACTCAGAATCCATCTGTGGTTGATCAAGTGGTTAAAACTGAGTGTTTGTCCTGATAATGGCACTAACGTGATTTGTGGGTAAATTCCTGCCTCCCCAAAGGGTAGTAGGAGGGTTCTCCACTCCAAGGCAAGGGGTAGGAGTCTGGAACCCACTACTAGCCAGGGAACCCCCACTTTAATGACATAATATTAAAAACCAACATTGGAAAAACCATCCTACTACCCTTTGGGTTGCTCCAGGTGATCCCCATAAGAAAAAAAGGAAAAGAAATCTTGCATATTAGAAAATGAGAAAACGCAGTGTTAAGGCTGAATTCTAGCATTATCATTACACTGTTTTTTGGTCAGAATATTTAAAAAACTGTAGCCATTGACAACTGCTCCTAGGTCATTTGCGGAAGTGGGAATCTACAGACAGAACATTCTCTTAATTCATTTATTTTCATGACCAACATTTCTCTATCTACTACGCTATGTCACTTTATACTAATGTAGCAGTTCTCAATCTAACGGTCATTACTACTGTTGGGAGAAGGGAGCAGAATGGGGGTGTAAACCTGCATCTGTCTGAAGGAATAATTTCATTGCAGACTTGCCCCCTAAAGCAGAGAACTTCTCAGAGGGAACCACTGGCAGCCACACTGCCCCCCCAGTACAGTAGATCAAGAGCTTTGACTGGAGGCTGCATAAAAGCTATGAGAAATGCTCCTCCCTGTCTTTCATAGGATTACATGTAGAGAGATCTTCTGTCTTGATGATGAATTAGGGCAGATCTCAGGGTAATTACTTACTTTTCTGGTATTTCTTGTGGGCTGAGTACCAGCATGTTTGAAAAAGCCCGGAGGTGGGTCAGACCCTAGGAATGTCAAAACTCCGACAAAGTGCCTTACATTCCATAGCAAATCAAGATTAAGAAAGAGTAGACAAGAAAGCTGAGAGAGAAATGGAGAGGATCGGAATTCACTCCATGTAACTCTGTACATTACAGAGTGGCAGCTGGCTCGTTGGAAAATTCTATGAAATCATGGGGAAGAGAGAGAGGCCTGAGTTTGTGCATGGCCACAGGCTGTGAGAAGGGGTTGCTTCCTGAGCGATGACAGAACCAGCAATTATCAGAGTCTGTAAAATGTCCATTGCAGACTTGAGATCAGACTAACTGCCAAAGGGGTTTAAGCGGTCAGAGGACTAAAGTATATGACATCGATGGGTGTCATGGTGTAATGGATATTTTGTACAGCAGCTTTGGATGGATGGCCTGAGTCTCATACAAGTGCATGTTGAGAAGTAGTTTAAATGTTTCCTTGTTCCTACATGGAGCCCCTAGTTACTGTCTCTAGGTTATATTAAAACACATTCATGCCTGGGATTCATTCACAGTTTTGGAGGCCTCTGGGTAAGGCTAGAGCTGATTGGAACATAAAATAAAAGATATTGTGAAGATATATCTGAACATGGTTGAACGGGAGATTTTTAATTGGAATTTAAAATGTTGAGAAAAAATAAACTGCAAAATCAATTTTTGGAAAATTGCAATGAGGTTCAGGAAAGACCAAATGTGAATTCTGCAGACAGCTGGAACCTAAGTTTCACAATTCTGTAATTGCACTTCTGCTGCCATTTGGTAACAGGATATGTTATAACTACATGGAAGAAAACTTTCACCTTCCTGTCTTGTAGCACTAAAGAGGATCTTCTCCTCTGCCTTGTCCCTTAAGCCATTGCAGCTGAACTGGTTGCTGAACAGCCATATAAACTGGCAATTTCCTGCAAATTATTTAAAGACATGAACTTTGTCAGTATGTTATATAAACTCCACGAAGTCTGCCTAACAAAAAACTACTCTGCATGCAGTGCTGTAGAAGATCGTCTCAATGAGCTGATATGGCAGCTGGATCGGCACAACAATTGCTGATAAGTCTATCCAGTGTATAATACCGTAGTTAAAAATAAAGAAGCATTGAACAGTTAACACTGTCAACTCAAAAATCACATTTGTCTGAAAAATGTGTGATTTCTATTGTTTCTTGTAACATCTGAGGTTACTGTACACTGAAAGGAGTGGGGGTGGGGAAGAAAGCATCTCATTTGTTTACTTTATGCATATGATAATGCTTTGGGAATGGTCTGTGTCACTATTTCCCCTGTACAGCTAGTTGGCTACTGATGTCTGCTCCCTTGCTGAAAAGGAAAGTAGAAAACCCTCAGGGATTAGAAAACCTTCTTTAATATAAATAAATGTAATAAAAATAAATAAATAAAAAATCTCAATGCAGGCTGCTCTGTCAGAAACTTTTTTTTAAATTAGTCAATTAAACAAAACTGAAGTTGGAGTACAGTTTTACTTTACTTGTATGAAATGACGTGTCCAGTCAGAGAGATGAGATGGGTGAGGTAATATCTTTTATTGCTCCAACTTCTGTTGGTGAAAGAGAGAAGCTTTCAAGCCTACATAAGTCCTGAAGACCTGTAGAAGAGCTCTGTGTAAACTCACACGTTTGTCTCCTTCACCAACAGAAGTTGGTCCAATACAAGGTATTTCCTCACCCACCTTTTCCCTCTAATATCCTGAGACCCACACAGCTGCAACAATATTGCAAATGTCCAGTCAGTGACAGATCTGGGAGTAGAACCCAAAAGTCAATCAGTTTATCCATCAGAGAAAGTGAATAAGGAAAAATTATTTACTTGTTCCCATAATATAAGAACTAGGGGTCACCAAATGAAATTAATGGGCAGCAGGTTTAAAACAAATTAAAAGAAGTTCTTCTTCACACAGCGCACAGTCAACCTGTGGAATCCCTTGCCTGAGGAGGTTGTGAAGGCTAGGACTATAACAGGGTTAAAAGAGAACTAGATACATTCATGGAGGTTAAGTCCATTAATGGCTATTAGCCAGGTGGGTAAGGAATGGTGTCCTTAGCCTCTGTTTGTCAGAGGGTGGCGATGGACAGCAGGAAAGAGATCACTTGATCATTACCTGTTAGGTTCACTCCCTCTGGGGCACCTGGCATTGGCCACTGTCGGTAGACAGGATACTGGGCTGGATGGACCTTTGGTCTGTCCCAGTATGGCCATGCTTATGTATCAGCTTTAGGTTTTCTACAGTTCCCATCACCATAAGATCTAAGCAGTACTGATTTCTTGTCCCTGCTGTGAAGATGAAATTTACCCAGGTGCAAAGGGGTCCCTGGTCCTTTATAAGTCCTGATACCTTGCTTTGGGTGAAGGTGGATTAACAGTGCCTCTAGGAAATAGGCTGCAAAGGGATCCCCTACAACCCATTCTGTACAATGGAGAAATGCTCTGACCAGTCCCAAACAGCATCTTAATTGGGGGTTGCAATGAACTGGTGGTGCAAACAGTAGAATTTAACAGCAGGACCATCAGCTGGTATAAACTAGTAGCTATTCTGACTTTGATGCAGTTGTGCTGATTTACACCAGCTGGGTGAGCCGGCCCTGAAAGTTCAACTAATTGACCAATCAATGTTTTGAATATGTTATGAATATTCAGTAAAGAATAAAACAGAATGTCTTACCAAAAGAATCCAAGGAGACCTATTCTGTACTGAGTAATTACCACGACCACATTCTCATAAACTGACAATGCTGACCCATCAAACCAAGACGCTCCACCAAATATAAAATTGCCTCCATGAATCGACACCATCACTTTGGAAAGCACAGGAGGAGAAATGCTTTTATGTATTGCTCTGCAGATTTTGTTTGATATGAATACTTTGTAAATTGTAATTTTTTTTATAAATGACAAACATTATTATATATACATTTATTCATCTGAAAATTATTGAAGGATGTCAAAGATTTAATCAAAGCCATTTGCAATCTAAAGGAGCATAAACCAAGACTCATATTCTTGTAAATTGATGAAAATATTAAAGGAGCCTATAGAAATATTTAAAAGACCCTAAGAGAGTTAGGCACTCAAATTCAATGGGAGGTGAGTGTCTGACTCCATTAGGTTGCTGTGAAAATCTCATCATACAGTTCTTAATATCAAAATAACACTTTTAGTTTGTGTTAATTTTTTTGCTGACTCATTTCTGAAAAATTATCAATTTAAAGTCATCATTTACATTAGGCAATGAAGCTTCATAATACTCACATGAGGTAGAGAAAGATACATGGGAAATTCCTCACTCACCACTGTAACAGAGACATCTCTGGAGTGGAACACAACAGCTGTGAAGCACCTAGTTTCAGCAGACAGAATACAAGGAATTGGAGATTGTCCATGGGCAAAATTTTCATTAAGTGCTATGATGGGGTCAGGCCAGACAGCTACAGTAGAGTGGAGGAAGACAAGTATATTAGACCCAGAATAAGCAGGTCCCTTGGTAAGGGAACAGGGGAAGCTCTGTCACAGTGCCCAGGTTACTTAGCAGCCTAAGTCCCATTTTCAGAACTTACTTGGGAGCATAAGGGCCAGATATACAAAGATATTTAGGTGTCTAACAATGCAGATAGTGCCTAATGGGATTTTCAGAGCGTCTACGCATGTTACACACCTAACCTGACATAAATGTAGACTCCTAAGTCACTTTTGAATACTTTACCCCACATCACCAGAAGTAATACTCCTTTTCTTATGCAAAGTTCTGAGACAGTCAAGAGTACCACCAAGCCCTGCAGCTACAATGATTTTCTAATAGCACCAACGTTTGTACAACAGATTTGCTTACAGGTAAGTTGGCCTTCTTGTCTGTCTAGGCAAGAGTGTAAACATTCAGGTAGAAAAAGGCTTTGGAAATTCTGAAGACATGGTGTTTTTCTTTCCTATTTTTCTTATTTCTTTTCACTGTGGCCAGGTCCTCTGGGCACCTACACAAACAAAAGGAAAATATAAACAATAGATAGTATAACTGTAGCAGTAACAATACATTAGCTGAGGGGAAACAGTCTCCCCTTGGGCTGAAATTCCATAGAGTCTTGCACATGAACAGCAGAGAGCATGTCCCCTAACTTGTAAACACTTTGAATGATCAATTCTAGGCTGGAGCAGCATGGACCAACAATGCTGGCTTGAATTACAGTGGAAAAGGTCACTTGCATGTTCTATACCACCTGTAATACAATGACCTGGGCTGCTCTAAATAGCAGCCGGGACTGGTCCAATGACTAGGATGAGTGGCCCAGGAACAGGATGCTATAAACAACTTTACAGACATCCCTCAGCTGCAGCCAGTGGTTAGAGTGGAGATGAGAATCTAGGCCTAAGCATCCTTAGCCCGATTTCAGATGGGTCAAACAAAACATTTTGTTTAGATAATTCTAAATTTGTATGAAATATTGACTCCTGCATCTAGGAAAAACGCAGTGGCAGTGTGCTTCCCCCACCAAGGCCTTGACCTCTGAAGCTAGAGCCGTTACTAGACCGATGAGCAAACAGGAAGTATGCTCCAGTAATAAATTCTGACTGTGTTTTGTCTTCAAGTGACAATTGGGAGAAGAGCAAGAAGAGAATATCACTGGTGAAAAGTGGGCGCAATTTATTGCCAGTGACCAAAAAATACACAGAGATTCATATTTTAAATGTGGATAATATAAAGTATTGAACAGTCTGTAAAATAGCCCAACTAAAAGCATCAGGGGTTTCTTGCTACTGACTTCAGTTACAAAGATGCTGCTGACCTAATTGACAAATTGCCCCATGTCCTTTGCGGTGGCCCCATGCTCATCCGAGTTTACTGGACATCAGAGCACCTTAGTTACATATAATACCCAGTACATGTGTGGAGGGTCATTCTACATATATGATAGTGATTGTGAGGCCTTCACATAATACTTATGATATGGAGAGCAAAGAACTCAGTGAAGAGGACAGGTGCACTTTGCTAGTTAGGAGAAAAGCTCAGACAAAAGCCATGGCTAAACTTGGAAAACGTGTCACCTCTGGGACCCTTGTTTTGTGCTCTGCAGAAGTTACTTACATGGAGCTAGAGAACCAAGTGCAGAAGTATGGCTTTCCCTGCACTGTTGCAGTAAAAGAAAGGATTTTAGGAAGAATTCTTTGTATCTTTCCTATTCACGTGCTCCTTATGAAACACTTCAATATTGTCAGCAGATTGCCAGCCAATCCAAACTCCTCATTGAGGGCAAATTCTTCTACATCTTTCATAAACAAAGATAAACAAAGCAAGCCTAAGATAGGAGTGAATAACTGTATGCAGATCTTACAATAGTGGTTAGGAAGGTGAGTCTCTCAGACCATCCCATGGTTCAGTTGGTTGTGGTGGGAAGTTTCAGGGCTTCAATATGTGGTTTTGCAAAAGGAATTCGAAGGAAATTCCATTCATGAGTCTGTCTGTTCCCTTCATGTTAGCTTGTTTCCCTCAGAGTTGTCCATGTGCACAAATAATTTCTGACTGGGCATCTTTCTGTCCTGTGTAATGTATAGATAAATTAAGATTCAATCAGCACATGCACACTGGTCAGACAGGTTTCTCCAAGAATGAGATGATGTGCAAACATTTGCAATGTTTCTTCTTTTCCCTTTCATGTGTGTTCAGCAGATTTTAGTTTTAAATTTGTGCAGTCACAAACTCTTTCTTCCAGTCACTCACTCCTTGGAGCTGACCTTGACAATGAGAGTGAGGGTTGGGCAGGAAATAGTTTTCCTGTCCCACAAGAATTTTTGCGATTTTGAAACACTTTCCCCATCCTGAATCAGGACGATTTCAGATGGGTCAAGCAAAACATGTTGTTTAGATAATTTTGAAATGTTTCATTTTGATTGTGACCTTTCAAAAACATTTACCATTTTTTAGTATCAATAAACTAAAAATTTCAAAACAAAAAGTAATTTTGAACTGAACAAGAATACTTTTCATTTCAGATATGCTGAATCAAGGAATTTTGACAATTTCTAAACTTTTTCTTTCAACTTCATCCAAGTTGGGAACCTGCCCTTTTCCTGTGACCAGATTTGGTTTTGATTAATCAGCATTGTCCAACAAAAAATGTTTAATTGGAAAATTCTCAACCAGCTCTCCTGACACCCACCTGATCACTGTGGAGCCTGAGGGATCATTTTCTCAAAGTTGGACTGGATGGGAGGGTCCCTGGGACCCCTGGAGAGCTTCTGCCTACTGGAGCCTCAGAGGCTGCTGCCTCCCTCCCCAGCCCTTCACAGCATTCTAGTGCCTGGAGTCTCCTTCTGCCTCCCCTCCTGCAGGAGGTGAGCAACCTGGCAGAGAGGGGCAGCATCTGTCCAGCAAGCCCAGCACCACTTCCTTGGCTTCTCCAGCCCCAGAGCTCTCGCCATTGCATGCCCCTCAGGCTCCCAGCTGGGCAGCCTCAGCGTTGGGAAAACACCAGCAGGGCTGGGTCCAGTGTATATGTGAGTTCGTGGGTGCTCTCTCACCTCAATGACTAGTGCCTTACCTATGGCAAATACAGTAGTGCAACAGGAGTGTGACGTGGGAAATATCAAGTCACATTGTGGCACAGTCACTCAAATCACGATTACGTGTGTGTACTGTGCAGCCCTACTGCCGCCATTTGTGCTAATTTCCCTTTTGCGTTGGTGCCAGTGGTTATAGGCTAAAATGCCGGGACAAAAACGACTTGTTAAAATTAAATGTTAAAATTACACTAGTAGGAAATTGTTTTATTTCACTAACTACAAATTCTCTGTTTTCATTTTTTTTAAATTTTAAACAGTCAAAACAAAACTGCAAAGTGCAAATGTGTAAAAGCCAAAAAAAAAAAAAAGCGGGGGGGGGGAGGAGCATCCAAATTTTTTTTACTTGGGGAAGCAAAAAAACTTAGAGCCAGCCCTGCTTACTGGGGTCAGATCCACCAAGCTTCTGTTTCTCACAAGCAGTCCAATCTCAGTCCAGCCCCTCTTCAGGCTGGACTTTCCTTTTCAGATTCTGCAGATGGGTTCTTTTCTTCCTTTTCCCACATCTGAGTCCTTGAGCTTCCTCCTAAATGAATCAACCCAGCTGGTCCACAGCAATCATCAGAGCTGTGTGTTGCTTCTGGCTGCTCTGCCTTCTTGATGTAGCTGGCACCATGAGTTCCAAATCATAAGTACCCTGCCTTAGCCTTAATCCACCCTGCAGGGATGGATTTAACATGCTTGAAAACAATTTCAGAACAGTATAAACATCATGGGCAGAGCTTCTGAAAGTGTCTTCCAAGGAGAGATTCCAGGTTGAAACATGCAGTATTATACATACTTATTCGTCTTGATTATAAGCAGAGTCCTGTTTTGTATGATGAGCAGTTCAGTATGTAACATTGTGAGTGACACTGAGACAACTTTTGCTGTGTCTTTAAAGTTACTTAATACAGGCAACTAATTTATGTTTGAGGATCACATCTTTATTGCTGTTATTGTATTAAATTTTTATCAGTTTTATCTATTTTTGATCACACACAATTACATAAAATCTGAAGTCTCAGTAATCAAAGAAAATGTCAGTGGCTCAGATGATTTCATTTTCCATTGCTTTGATTTATCCAGGGAAGAGTAAAAGACAAATGAATAAAAAAAGGAAATTATCTGATACAAAACAGAATGTTGTGCAATTTTACAAGTGAAGATATTACTGAAAAATGTCAGATGGCAAAAGAGATTTTTTTAGTTTTGGAAAAAGTTGTTAATGTTTCTTTTCTTGGTGAGTTATTTGCACTGTGTTTGGTATGAGAGAGTGTGGTTAAGCTTTCAGCAATATTACATAGATATGTATGTACACTGAGATTAGCTAACAACCTTTGCATGTGGGATCTTCCATTTACAATTTGAAAAAATTCCTCCAAAGCATTAATATAAAATAAAAAACCCTATCTAGTATCATTCAAAGTCTGGTTGAGGAAACAGAAAACAGAAGCATGCATCTCAGGATACACTTTGGCCCTACATTTTAATATTTTCCCATCAGACTTTTCTGATATTTGAAATCATTTCTGTTCCAAACATTTTATTCCAGTCCAGTATCAAAATGTAGATATTTGAGGGGAATATGTGTTACTGTTTAAAAGATACACACCATGTTGGATTCATAGCTCAGAAAATGGGTTTCTTCCTGAGATACAGAGTTTTATCTCCCTGTACTTCCTCGAATACAAGATTATCCTTTACATTAAATCCCTAAATACTATATCTAGTCTTCCCCTTCAATACCCCTAGTGACAGTGCCTCAATTATTTCCATTGGGGAGTTAATCCACTGTTTCAATTGTTAATATCTCCCATTATTTAATGTAAATGATCTGGAGTTTTCCTCTTTGCCACATATTTCACTAGTTAGCAACAAAATCTGTAATGTCCAGAGCTTTGCTCTCATTTCCCTCAATCAAACTAAAAAAAATGTGCTAACATGATTAAACTTTTTCTATTGAACCAATATTATCTGGTAGAATTTTGTTGTGACAAATTGAAAGCTACAAATTTAAACATTATCATTTATAACTCTGAGTGCTCTTTCTTGTCTTCAGTTATTTTCTTCACTTTTTCAGGGAAGATCTTTGTCCAGAACTCCACTCTGTTCCCTTTCAGTTTCTCTGCTTTCTTTGGCTTTAAATTTAATTCCAGGTATTGGTCATTCAAGTCATAGAGTGGCCATTCCACCAAACCGTCGCCATTAGGATTTCTGGAAATGACGGAATGAAGAATAAAATCCCCATTTAATTTATTGAGATTAAACAAATTCAAATGTTACAACACAATATATGATTATAGCATTACTCTCACCCATTTCGTGCAAAGTTAGCCCAATATTTCATTATCGTTCGGCTGAGGTGTTTCTCTTCCACTGTAGCATCAGCTGAAAGGGAGAATATGTAAATGTAACTATTTTGTAAAGTAAAAAACCAAAACAAAATGTTTGAAATTGTACATGCATAATATCAAAGCATGAGTGCATCAGACTATTCAAGATACAAGTTACAACAGAACTGCTTAATAGGGAATGATGCTTACAGATTTTTATTGTTTAGATATTATTCTAGCTTGTCTAATGCTAGTATTTTCAAAGATTTCCAGCCAAAAGAATGAAGAGGTAGCTCATTATATATGTTCATGAGCATTCAGCAGATTAGATCATTAAGTCCATAAATATGTTTGCATCTCAACAGATCATGTAAAGCTGCTATTCCTAGTCATTCCCTTAGAGAAGCAGGAAGGTACAGTGAAGACATAAAAAATCTCTGAAGACAAGTTCACAGCACAGATGTATGCTAAATTCAAAACCACATCATAGTCCTGATGCAAAGGCGGAAAACTGGTTTGTCAATACACATGTATTTCCACATACAGGTTTTAAAAGATGCAACAGGGGTGTAGAAAGTAAATGCCGTAAATACCACTTTAAAGATAACCCTCAATAAAAGAAAAAAATGTATGAGCTTAAATTATGTGGAAGGAAGAAGGGAAGAACAAAAAAAGTATACAATGTTATTAGGAAAAAACCCAAAGTTAATGAAAAATATAACTTACACATCTTTTCTTTGTTTGCAAACGTACTTAATTCAACAAAGTGTGGGTCATATTTGTTTAAAAGACAAGAATGCATCCATAATGTGAAATAGATCTACTTTACAATGAAAAAATAATATCTGAAAAATGTGTCCTTACCAACTATGACTGCATCACCTCTCAAGAACGGCCCACCAAAAACAAAGCCAACTTCATCTCCATGATCCGCTTTTACAAAATCTGGCTTAGTATCTTTAAAAGTACTGGGTCGATGCTGAAATTCATAAAAGTAGAGAGGAGCCCCAGAGTCTAAACAGTGAGAATCAAAGCCAATATTACAATAACTGTACTTTCCATAGGGAACCATTAAATCAGATCAACAGTTTCATGCACGATCTCAAATCTCTTTTCATATTTTAAAAGGCTGCAGTAGATTAAATCTTGAAATGAGATGCTAACTAAAATTCTAGCTCAGCTAAGGTTTAGAATCAGTTGTTTCTGAACTAGATTTCAGAAAATACAAGAGGCTATGGTACAAGCAGACTAAATTCACTGATTTAATATCCCTCCCGTCCTCTCCCTCTATCTAAAAAAACCACACACCACCACCCAAGACCTGACAATAGTATTGGATACAGAATAAATAGAATTAAGTGAACTTAGGGCAAAAGTTTCTCTAACTGCATCCAATACTAAATGCAGAAACAATGTTTTGGCATATTGACTGAGAAATATTAGGGAGTTACCATAGGAGAAACATCCAATAGCTCCTGGTTTAGCTGAGGAAATCCAACCTCAGTGTTAACATGTTATGCTATTTCATGTAATTTATTTCTGCTGCATAAAACTTGATCCTGCCTGACTCTGGAGAACTCTCGCCAATATCAGACACTAGAAAGAGCAATAGGGTTGAGTAACAAAGAAAGCATTGACAAAGGAAAGGTGGGCTAGACTGGAGAACGATAACCAGTACCAAGTTTTACTCTTCCGAAAGCACAGTCTAAACTGGAGAAAAATGCAGACAAAACTTTTTCCAAACAAAGGGGGATAAGTGCATGAACCAAAGTCTACTGAAGACAGCAGAAGTCTTTCCCTTGACTTTCCATTTGGATCAGGTCCTAAATGAGGACACTTGTCCTAAATGAGTTTCTTCACTGAAGGAAACAGCATGGGAGGAGAGAGTAGCATGGCAGAAAATTATCATGTGCAAGGGCCAAATCTTGAATCAATGAGAATTTTGCCATAGCACGAATTTAGTGCTACAATGATTTATTCTCAGCTGCGTGCCAACTGGGAGTTGGTCTGAATTTTTGAGGTTGATCGGAAATTCACCTCTATGATATTTAGACACTTGAAGAGCTGGAATAACAAAGAGGATATCTCCCATCAGATCCTGAAATCGGTCTCGCAGCTCAGCAGGGTCATCTGTGTCTCCTAAATATTCATCTGCTACCACAGACACAGATTCAGATGGAAAGTTCTGTAACAAAGGATGGGAATACAACATTAATGGCAGTATTTAGTGTGCTTCAAGCTCGAGAGCTCTTTCTCAGTCATGAATTAATAAATACTATCCACTGGTTTTTGATTAGTGCTGGAGAAGCCAGAAGTGACATGGCATTTTGGAACATCACTCCGGACAGTACAGATTCAATGTATATGCATTCCCTATGGAATACAATTATAAAATAATGTAATACACCTCTACCCCAATATAACGCGACCCGATATAACATGAATTTGGATATAACGTGTTGAAGCAGTGCTCCGAGGAGCGGGGCTGCGCACTCTGGCGGATCAAAGCAAGTACAATATAAAGTGGTTTCACCTATAACGTGGTAAAATTTTTTGGCTCCCGAGGACAGCGTTGTATCGGGGTAGAGGTGTAGTTATAAACAAGAACAGGAAAAGAATAGTTATACACAGCTTATGTTAAAGGAAACCACCTCTTTGAAAGGGCTGGAGGGGCACAGAAGACACTATTAGTTTCAGTGTGGGTAGCTTCTTTTATTTACTTCCCTTGTGCCTCATAGTATATGGGAGTATGGAGCCACCAATTCCGAATGTTCCATCCTTTGACAGAGGATGACACCAGAGAAGCCAAAGTTAGGTCTGGAATCCACTACTAAGCCATTGAATGCATAAATACTGCAAAAATGAGATCGTGCCAATAGCATCATATAGCCCCAAATGTGGAGCGGATTTAAAATGAATATTAAAATATCATCCAAATTAACCTCCTGGTCTCTTACCAATAGTGACAATGTCGACTGCAATGATGAGATTATGGCTTGTTTCTCCATCCCGTCCTCTTTGCCAGTTAAGTTAAGTACCTGTATAGTGAAAATACAGTTTTTCCTTTTTATATTGATTAAAATGATTTGATACCATGTGTTATTTAATTCATAACTACTTACTGCTCCATTGTATACTAGGCAGTAATGATGATTAATCATTTATTAAATATAAACTTATTCTTTAAATACTAAATTATTTAAGCAACCGGAAAAATGCTTGATGGTTGAGCAGATGGGCACCAAAAGTTGTGACTGTCTGAGTTACTGAAAGCCATTGGACATTCTGATACCAGAGATCAGATTTAGTACCATTCTCTGCAGACAGTTTGACAGCACACATTAAAACATTTAACCTTTAACAAAAGTTACATGTCTAAAAGTCCTCACACAAAAATTAGAGTTATTATTAAATGAAAACATAAATTGTGGGATTAATCAAAACTCTCACAGAACACACGTCATATTGGCAGTATGCTCTAGGCTCCTGGTAAACTCTTTGGAAAGACCAATAAATGTATAATATGTTTAGACTCTGTGAGACATTGGAGACGAAATTAAAACATTTGCTGGGAGATGTCAACTCCAATGCATTTAAAAGAGGGGCAAGGCTAATTCAATATGAACCTGATCCACAGTCCACTGATAGCAATGACATCAAGGAGTGCGGTCTGATTTACAGGAGTAAGAACAGAGGGTACATCCACATTACCCACTGGATCCGTGGGTAGTGATCTATCTATCAGGGATCGATTTATTGCATCTAGACACAATAAAATCGATCTCCAAGCGCTCAGCCATCGACTCCGGAACTCCACCAGGGCGAGAGGTGGAAGCGGAGTTGATGGGGGAGCCACAGCTGTCGATCCCGCGGCATATGGACAGGAAGTAAGTCAATCTAAGATACCCTGGAGTAGCTGAAGTCGACGTTTCTCAAACGGGCTGCCGCTTCTGTAGGGAAAGCCCCTGGTGGGCCGGGCTGGTGTGTTTACGTGCCCCATCCGCAGGTCTGGCCGATCGCAGCTCCCACTGGCTGCGGATCGCTGCTCCAGGCCAATGGGAGTTGCTGGAAGCGGTGGCCAGTATGTCCCTTGGCCCGCGCTGCTTCCAGCAGCTCTCATTGGCCTGGAGCAGCTATCCGCGGCCAGAGGGAGCCGCAATCAGCCAGACCTGCAGACTGGGCAGGTAAACACACTGGTCCAGCCCGCCAAGAGCTTTCCCTACAGAAGCGGCAATCCTTGTTTGAGAAACCCTGAGCTACACTATTCTCATAGCTGAAGTTACGTATCTTAGATCGCTCCCCCCTGTAGTGTAGACCAGGCTAGCGTGTAGACAATGTAGAGCAGGGATGGCAGAGCTATATTTAAAACACTACATGTGAGGGGACTATACCCTGATTCTGGTCCTATGGAACAATCTCATATTTTGTAACACATTGATTAGTGTAGAAAAGTCATTGAAAATGTCTTACTGAAGGAATACTCCAACCATATTCATGATTATTTACTCCTATTATATATGGGACAGCACTGAATTCTTTGGCAGCCAGCAGCTCTTCGGGTTTCTTTGGAATAAACACACCATCTATAACTATAGGGACATATGCCACTTGCTGTAAGAAAAAAAATAATATATTATAATTATTTCTTCCTCTAGATGACATTGCAAAATTCCCATTGCTGAGCTGAGCCGAGCCAAGACTAACATAAGTACTCACAAGTTCTAACATTTTACAGTCCAACACCGAAGAGGGTTGTAAAAGCAATTAACAAAGCCCTCAAGTCTCAGGCTATTTTTATTACTTTCTTATGTGCTTCCTTGTGGAATATCTACACAACGTATATGTGGGGTATGTTATGTCTATTTCACCTTTTCCATGTCAGAAATGTGTGTGTGCCTGGAGGGAAAATATGGCAGAGTTTTGCATACTGGGAAATGAATACAGAGGGTTACAACAAAGTAAAAACTAGGTGTGAGATTTTAACAGTTCTGCTGGCCTAACTCTGCTCCCACTGAAGTCAATAATAAAACACTCATTGATTTCAATGGGAGCAGATAGGTTGGGCCGAGAACTTTAGAATGCCCCACTCCAGATGGCCAAGATTAATATGTCAGCTGAATGAACCTTGGAAATGTGTGTTATTAGCTTGATTTGTATAAGATGTATAGTCAAGACTACAATAATATGGAAAAAGAATTTCAAAGAACCGTTTACATGACTACAAAAGAGAGGATGGTAAATTACTAGCAGTGGCATTTATACTGCTATGTAACGTACTTTAATTCTGCCTTCTAAGAAAAAATGACTCTGGCACTGGAAATATTCCCTGTGAGCCAACTATATTTCCCAGTTTGACAAGGATAATTAATTTATTTTTCACAACAGGTGAGCAGCAGGACTGACCTGAAGAGGCTAGCCCAAGAACATTAAAATAATCCCAAGTAAGGGTGTGGCCACCCCCCTTTGGCACTAAAATTAGCACACATACATCCATTCTGTCTGGAATAGAGGATATATTTTCTTGCAATTCTAACATACATTTCTGGAACAACGTATCTGGAAATGACAGAATGGAACTGCAAATGTCTAGGGGTCCATTTTTAAAGTGGCCTCACCTGGTGTCTAAAATTGAGGGTTCTAAGTTTTTTGTTTCCATGATTAACACTTAGCGCACATAAAATCTGGTGCGCATATACAAACCGCATTAGTGGATGCAAATCTGGTATATGTCTAAGCCCATAGAACACTGCATGTCTCTGTTCCCAAGCTGCGTTTAGCAGCAACAGCATCACTGCTAGACTGAGGAGGCTGGAAACAGAGAAGCAGCTTCTCTTCCAGAAGGCTCTTTACTTGCCTGGCCAATAGTCCAGTGGACAGTTGTTGGCTCGCCTGTAGGCTCTGGAGGCTGAAGTGAACCATCTGGACACTTCTGAAAGATCATAGGATTGGGGAGAGGGCCAGCCAGTTGTCTCCTGAGGACTTCTGGGCCACAGAAGAGAGTTTTAGACCACTAGAACTTCCTTCCAAAGAAAACATTAACGGTCTTTTAACTTTACATTTGGGAGCTCCACTGTCACTCACACACTTCCAAGGCCAACTCTCCATTCCCCACAGCTCTTGCTGTTCCTCCTTTTCCTCTCTACCCTGAAATTCCCTTCACAGAAATGGAGGCATTCCTGAACTCACTCTATCTGCTGAAGGCGCCTGCTTACTTTCCCATTCTAATGCTTGTTACAGAAGCCTCAGTGTGCAGATGTACTATAAATAATCAGAAATAAAACTGCAATAAGCGTTGTGTGGGTGTAGAATCAGTGGGCAGTAGAATAAACAAGTAATAAATGTCATAAAATTAAAAATGGGCTTGAACCCCAGTCCTGGATTCAGATACTCTTGAACTTTGTGGAGTTTGAAATGTAGATTCAAATTCTGCAACTCAGTGGACCATTCTTGTATGAAATGCTTAGTCCTGGTCTATGCTAGCAACTCGTAATTTTCCACTCCCTTGAGTGACACAGTTATACTGACCAAATCCTCCATGCTGACAGCACTATATCAACAGGAGGGCTTCTCCCATTAACACAGTGACCACCTCTTGGGGAGGTGGACTACCTACACTGATGAGAGAAGCTCTCCCGTTGTGTAAGCAGCATCTTCACTGAAGGGCTACAAGGGCACAGTGTAAATGTAGACAAGCCCTAACTATCAGTAACTGCACTAAGGGCCAATCCAAAGCCCACTGAAGTCAATGGGAGTCTTTCTATTGATCTTAATGAGCCTTGGAGTAGCTCCTAAATTAGCAACTCTCACCTACCTTAGTTAGATCAGCACTCACGGTCATTATTTCCTTATCCATTTTCTTCCTTAAACAGTGAACCATTGCAGAACTGGTTGTCTCACAGCCAGATATATTAGCAATTACCTGCAATTGTTTAAAAACAAAAGAATGGATGAGAGTGGTGTGATAAAGACAAATCATCGATAACCACAACTGCTATACTATGGTGGAGTTTAAAAAGTGCCCACCACAGACAAGTTTCCAGTGTGCAGAGGCAATTAGATGCTTCCTATGTCAACTCTCCATTTAACACATCTCTTGCTTTAGGGCAAATGGTGGGTGTGTGAAAATATAGATGCACACAGATTGTGGTGTCTGGAGATATGAACAGGAGTCTGCAGGCCCCGGGTTTGAAGGCTACTTTCTGTTTTCTCTGCAATATTCAAAGCAAAACAGGCTATTTATAAAAGCTGCCTTAATCTTCAATAGATACTATGCTTTGATGGTTCTCAGTTGTAATTCTAGTGTAAATTCTCATTACTTTGATTACGAAGACAACAGAAAAAGATCTGTAATGTCTAGGGCTTCCTTCTCTCCTAACATTTTTTAAAAAACATTAGAAAAATCAAGTTCTAACTCCTATTTTCCTCCCAGATTCAGAAAGTAACAGCACAGGACGCTGACACCTGATGTGGACGTCTCCCAGTTCCCAGTTACACAAATGAATGTGTTGAGTTTGGCAGATTATTGCAGCTAGATCCGGACAGTCTAAAACTCTACATCCCCTCTTCCTTTAGTTAGGAACTAGCAGAGTTGCAGCTCAGGCATTAGCCTCTTGTGATGTTACATTCAAAGTCCTCCTAGAATTGCAGAGGTCCTACAGGAAAAGAGGGAAATCAGAACCTGATATTTTCAGTCTAAAATTGTTGTTAAAGTAGGAGAAACTATAAATAAAACCTTTGAGACCATCTTTCTCCATCAGGAAAGAACAGCAGAGTGCAAACACATGGTTGTTAATTTGAAACTCAGTTTTGAGAAGGTGTCAGGCATTGGAAACTTGGTATTTTAGAGAAATACTGTTAAGGTAATACTCAAACTTACACTAGCAACTGCTTGAGGATGGGAAATAAAGAAGCCAGGAAACTGAGCAACTCCACTTTCTGATATGGCTTTATGGAACAAACCTTTTGACAATGGTGATAAAATCTACAAACAAAAAATAAGAATACAATTTACCTATTAAAATGCAAATTTGATACAATCCATGACTGACTTTACTTCAGAAGCTAGATTTAAAAGTGAGGCTTGATTCTAGACTTACTGAGTGTTCTTAATATAAAGGTATTTATTGGAAACTTACATGTGCTCCAACACTAATTCCTCCTGCAGATTCTCCAAATATAGTAACAGACTCTGGATCTCCTCCAAAAAACTCAATATTTTCCTGAACCCACTGCAAAGCTGCCACTTGATCCAACAAGCCCCAGTTTCCACGAGCATGTTCATCACCAGTACTGAAATCAGAAGTGTATATAGGGTATTAGTAGTAAAACCACCAGCTATTTATTCCTTACTGTTGGGCATACAACACTATCTCTACAGAACGAAAACCATGCTGATACTGTATTCTTACACCAGCTTATTGAAAGTCTATTTCTGAGCCCCAACACGTGGCTTTGAGTACTGCAGGCCATTGCTGATTGCTTCTTGACTTTCAAAGGAATAGTTTTCTACTATACATATGAACTCCAGACAACATAATATTACAGACAGAGCATTTACCAACAGGCCCATATTAAGTTACATTATAGGTTTAAACAATGAGAAGTTGTTTCTTCACTTCAGCAGGTGGGTATTGTAGTTTTAAGAACACTTGATAAAGATCCTGTAGGCGTTTGTCTCTGTCTGAGGGACTGGAGAAGAAATAGACTGGCAGAGCCAGAAGAGTACCCAGAAGTCACCTACTACAGGACAGGCCCAACAAAGAAAGTAACAGAACGCCACTAGCTGTCACCTTCAGCTCCCAACTAAAACCTCTCCAGCGCATCATCAAGGATATACAACCTATCCTGAAGGATGATCCCCCACTCTCACAGACCTTGGGAGACAGATTAGAGACAGCCCTCCAACCTGAAGCAAATACTCACCAGCAACTACACACCACACAACAAAAACACTAACCCAGGAACCCATCCCTGCAATAAACCTTGTTGCCCACTCTGTTCACATATCTATTCAAGGGACACCATCATAGGACCTAATCACATCAGCCACATCATCAGGGACTCGTTCACCTGCACATCTACCAATGTGATATATGCCATCATGTGCCAGCAATGCCCCTCTGCTATGTACATTGGCCAAACTGTCTCAACGCAAAAGAATAAATGGACATAAATCTGAGTCAAGAATTATAACATTCAAAAACCAGTCGGAGAACACTTCAACCTCCCTGGACACTCAATAACAGACTTAAAAGTGGCAATTCTTCAACAAAAAACTGCAAAACCAGACTCAAGCGAGAAACTGCAGAATTAATTTGCAAACTGGACACCATCAAATTAGGCCTGAATAATGACTGGGAGTGGATGGATCATTATACAAGCTAAAAACTAATTTCCCCATGCTAATTTTCCCCCTACTGTTATTCACACCTTCTTGTCAACTGTTTGAAATGGGTCACCCTGATTTCCACTACAAAAGCTTTTTCCTCCTGCTGATAATAGCCCACTTTAATTGAATTGTCTCTGTTAGAACTGATAAAGCAACCTCCCATCTTTTCATGGACTATGTATATATATCTTCCTATTGTATTTTCTACTCTATGCATCTGATTAAGTAGGTTTTAGCCCACGAAAGCTTATGTCTAAATAAATGTTAGTCTCTACGGTGCCCCAAGTACTCCTCGTTGTTTTTGCTGATACAGACTAACACGGCTACCACTTGGAAATGTGTCACTATTCTAGGTTTAGGCTGACCAGACTAGCTTTCTGCATTTTAAAATTTTTTGTTTGACTGTGAATTTTTAACTGATGTCAGGACACCCAGAGTAGAATGGGATATGAGAAATGAAAAGTAATAATAAAATTCATTACTTGGAAAAAAGATGCTGCAATTGTGCAGTAAGAAAGGAAGAAGAGGCTATATGTTTCTTCTTCAAACACCTCAGCTTTGGGCCTAAAGAAATTCATGCTCATTCACTCATATTCCTGTCATGGATATACATCCACCCACCCAGTCTGTGTGTGTTTTAAACAGAACACCTTGTTTGAGCAGATTCATAGTAACAAAACATGTCTCACCTAAAGAATCCAGTGATACCTAACCTATACTGGACAGCTACTACCACCACATTTTCATAGGCAGATAGTGCTGATCCATCATAAATTGAAGCCGCACCTAGCACCAAAGCTCCTCCATGGATCCACACCATAACCTGAAAAGAGCAGGATCAGATAGAATTACTTGTAATGATGAACTTGAAAATTTTGTAATAAATGTCAAATACAAATCAAAGGGTTGCAAGTTGCTATTTTTATTAACAGGATTATTATTTTTAAAACCAACAGTTTAGTTTTAGATAGTGCTAAACAAGGAGAAAAAAAACCTGTTATTTATGTACAACATTTACTCTGTCAGAAGTGTGAAAAGTGGCCCACGCTAAGGACCAATGCATTTTTATTTACTTTTGTCACCAAGAACATCATAACGTATTGCAAATATCCTTTTTACCCAGTGTCACTTATACTTATGTATAGTGCTTTGAAATTTCAAAGGGTGTCAGAGGCTACTTACACTAACCAAGTTATCTTATTGAACTAATATTCAGCATTTTATTTTGTTTGATTTTTTGCTATATAATTCATGGCTCTTGACTTTGTATTTTTAATAAAGGTGTTCTGTGACTCAGCAGAACTACGATGATTATTTTTTATTATTTTACGGGAATAATAAGTAGGAAGGGAAGTGATGAACACCTTGCAATGTAGGTAAGAAGTCATGATCCCTACTCTGAAAAGCTTACAAGCTAATTTCAGATCTGACACAATGAAAAGGGGTACAAGACCAGTAGTGGGAAGCTGAGAGAGGAAGGATAGGTTAACATTAGTAAAGCTACAGGATAACTGAAAAGGCTAGGGCACATTGTGATGGACTAAAAGATTAATTTAAATGAAATATACAGATGCCCTGGCTGGCTAATTACTTGTAAGTGTCATGGAAGAAGTAGGCCTTAGGGAAGGACATGAAAGGAAAGGGCCATACAGATCAGCTCAGGAAGGGCATTCTGAGCACAGGTAGCAGCATGGAAGAAAGCGAAGAGAAGGTTGTGAGAGAAGCAGACAAATAGGGTAGCAAAGTAGCATCATTTGCAGTGCAGAGAAAGTGGGTGAGAGGTATGTGTGATAACATAGGAGAAGAGATCAGATAAGTGGGGAGGGGCAGAATTACAAAGGCCCTTGAAGGTGAAGGCTGGAATACTGATCTTGATGCCCGAAAACGGAGAAAGATTCAAAGAGGAGCTGATGTGATCACAGTGACAGATAAAGCAGATGATCAAGATGAGACAAGGCAGCGGCTGCATTTTTGTGTGGACTGAAAAGGGGGCAATGTGGATGGGAGGGAGGCCAGAGAGAAGGATGTTGCCACATTCATCACAGGAGATAGAGAGGGTCTGAATGAGTGAGTTCTAGAGAGAACAGATTCAATATGAGGGATGATTTGATGCTAGAGTCAAACAGGACCATGGGCATGAAATTACAGCTAGTGACAGGTGGGGTCAGGTCAGGTCTGGGTATGTGGGGCAGAAGCCTGGGAAAATCAGGGCCCGATGTGGGTTTGCAGACCTGCCACTGGCAGACTCCATCCAGGGGTAGATGGATTTGCTGTGCTCGTGCCTCCCAAATCTGAACGCTTGCCATCCATCAAAAGAAGCTCTACAAGGTGAGCCAAAAGCGAGTTTCCTTTTGATCAACTCAACATGAGCTCCACAAAGCCTGAGGGTACGTCTACACTACAGGATTATTCCGATTTTACATAAACCGGTTTTGTAAAACAGATTGTATAAAGTTGAGTGCACACGGCCACACAAAGCACAATAATTCGGTGGTGTGCGTCAATGTACTGAGGCTAGCGTCGATTTCTGGAGCGTTGCACTGTTGGTAGCTATCCCATAGTTCCCGCAGTCTCCCCCGCCCATTGGAATTCTGGGTTGAGATCCCAATGCATGATGGTGCAAAAATAGTGTTGCAGGTGATTCTGGGTAAATGTCGTCACTCATTCCTTCCTCCGTGAAAGCAACGGCAGACAATCATTTCGCACCCTTTTTCCCTGGATTGCCCTGGCAGACGCCATAGCATGGCAACCATCGAGCCCGTTTTGCCTTTTGTCACTGTCACTGTATGTGTACTGGATGCCGCTGACAGACGTGGTACTGCAGCGCTACACAGCAGCATTCATTTGCCTTTGCAAGGTAGCAGAGACGATTGCCAGTCGTTCTGTACCATCTGCTGTGCTACTGTAAATAGGCGATGAGATGACGGTTATCAGTCGTTCTGTACCGTCTGCTGCTGTCATGGGTGCTCCTGGTTGACCTTCGCTGAGGTCGGCCGCGGGCGCAAAGACAAAAATGGGAATGTCTCCCCCGGTCATTCCCTCCTTTATGTTGTATCTAAAAATAGAGTCAGTCCTGCCTAGAATATGGGGCAAGGGTACTAAAGAATAAGTGTACCAGAGAGCACAGCCGCTCCGTGTCAGATCCCTCAGAAATGATGAGCTGCAAGCCATTCCAGGGGGTGCCCCTGCAACAACCCCACCCATTGCTTCCCTCCTCCCCCAACCCTCCTGGGCTACCGTTGCAGGGTCCCCCCATTTGTGTGATGAAGTAATAAAGAATGCAGGAATAAGAAACACTGACTTTTTAGTGAGATAAAATGAGGGGGAGGCAGCCTCTAGCTGCTATGATAGTCCAGGCAGGACATTAAACGGTGTAGGGGAGAGGAGCCCAGCATCCCGCTGCTATGATAGTCCAGGCAGGACATTAAACGGTGTAGGGGAGAGGAGCCCAGCATCCCGCGGCTATGATAGTCCAGGCAGGACATTAAACGGTGGGGGGAAGAGGAGCCCAACATCCCGCTGTTATGATAGTCCAGGCCGTACAGAATCTTTTCTTTAGACATGAAGGGGGGGGCTCATGGAGCTCAGCCCCCAGTTGCTAGGATGAGGATGGTTACCAGCCGTTCTGTACCATCTGACGGGATTAACCGGGAGTCATTCCTATTTTTACCCAGGCGCCCCCGGCCGACCTCACCTGAGGCCAGCCAGGAGCACTCACGGGATGATGACAAGGACGGCTACCAGTCCTTCTGCATTGTACCGTCTGTCACCGGGGAGGGAAGGGGACAGGATACTGCTGTTCAGTGCCGCAGCACCCTGTCTACCAGCAGCATGCAGTAGACATAGGGTGACAATGAAAAAAGTCAAGAAATGATTTTGCTCTTTTCTTTCATGGGGGTGAGGGGGGTAAATTAACGAGATATAACCTGAACCACCCCGGACCATGTGTTTGACCCTACAGGCATTGGGAGCTCAGCCAAGAATGCAAATACTTTTCAGAGACTGCAGGGATTGTGGGACAGCTGGAGTCCTCAGTCCCCCCTCCCTTCCTCCATGAACGTCCGTTTGATTCTTTGGCTTTCCGTTATGCTTGTCATGCAGCACTGTGCTGTGGACTCTGTATCATAGCCTGGAGATTTTTTTCAAATGCTTTCGCATTTTGTCTTCTGTAACGGAGCTCTGATAGAACAGATTTGTCTCCCCATACAGCGATCAGACCCAGTATCTCCCGTACGATCCATGCTGGAGCTCTTTTTGGATTTGGGACTGCATCGCCACCCATGCTGATCAGAGTTCCACGCTGGGCAAACAGGAAATGAAATTCAAAAGTTTGCGGGGCTTTTCCTGTCTACCTGGCCAGTGCATCCGAGTTCAGATTGCTTTCCAGAGCGGTCACAGTGGTGCACTGTGGGAGACCGCCCGGAGGCCAATACCGTTGATTTGCGGCCACACTAACCCTAATCCGACATAGCAATACCGATTTCAGCGCTAGTCCTCTCATTGGGGAGGAGTACAGAAACCGGTTTTAAGAGCCCTTTATATCGATATAAAGGGCTTTGTTGCATGGACGGGTGCAGGGTTAAAAAGGTTAACGCTACTAAAATCGGTTTAAACACGTAGTGTAGACCAGGCCTGACTCAGCTGAAAAATGTTCTTTGAAGATCCTAAGCTGCCAGGAAAAATGGGCATTACATGAAAAATATTTATCACCAAATACCCTATATCTTACCTGAAGTTAGAAGACCTCAGTTCACAGTTTTAACATTATAGAGAATTAAGGTGAAATACATAATTTCCAACTTTGCTTTATTACAGCTTTACTATACCGCTAACACAATCTAGTACAGCACAGGGATGAGGATAAAGATATAGTTATTAAGTAGGTTTGCTTACAGGTAACTTAGCCTTCTTGTTCGAATGGGCAGGCGTGTAAACATTCAGAAACAAACAATCTTCAGAAACGGTTAAGGGAGGACATACAGCTTTTAACATTTCTGTCATTGACTTTATCCACTCCGTATCTTGTAGGCACCTTTAATGAGATAATGAAAATGCCAATGTTCAGTAAAATTATAGTAACACATGATCATAATGTTAGTTTTATCTGATACTAGATTTCTGAAAACATTTCTAAAGCTGGACACATTTACAGAGTGATCCAAAAATATCTATTTCACAACACTACGTTAATCTTGAAATAAGGAAACCAGCTTTAAGTAAGAATTGCAAATACTGACCTGAGTTACAACAGAAAACCCCTGTCACCTAGATCCTTCTGGCATTATAATTATGTAGATTTGCCTCTTACTTTGAACATGTATCATTTTTGTCTCTGCGCAACTCATGCAAGTCAAGATATAACCAAAGGAGCACTTAAAGTTACAGATTGCCTTATCAAAGTCCAACTCAGTGGATTAGCGGGGGAATCATTTTGCTTGGAAATGCGTGAAACAATAACTAAGCTATCAACTTATTTTAAAAAATACTACAAAAGGCATTATTTGGAAAATTCACTGTGTTCCTATACAAGGGTTGCCTGATCATTTACAGCTCCCTCCAGCCAATATGCTGGAGTTGTTGGACAATGAAGTAGATAGCACAGTTTTTTATAAACTCCTCCTGAGAAGAGTCTCTCTGACCTCAGTTGAGTCTGCATAGCAGGAGGAGGAGTAGGAAGTGGGAGAGAACTTCACTGATGAACAGTGAGAATTATTTATTGCAATGGCCATAAAATTGAAATGACAGTTAAAATCAATCACATAGAATATCTTTTCCAGATAGCTTGACCCCACTTAAAATGACCTAGCAGGGCTTATATTCCAGATTTATTTACTGAGGGAAACATTAACTAGGTTGGTAGCGTATCCAAAATTTAAATGTAGCAAACGTTTTCACAGTTAACACTCACATGGATCCCTAACTATATATTAGCGTTGTGGTGTTACTGGGCTATTTTAGTAAAGGACAAGAACACCATTCAATTCACAAGAGAAATGACTGGAGGATTTTAGGAATTTCACATTTTACTTATGGGACCCACCATTACCATGCAAAACACATTCAATAAAGCCGAACTCCTTTGCTAGGATAAATAATGCTACACAACCTCATTAACAAAAAAAAGGCATACATGACACAATTTAGATTCATTTACTAAATAGGGTACATAGGCAAAGCCTGATACAATCAGATCTTACATTGGTGGGTAGGAAGTTGCAGCTCTCAGACCTTTCCATGGCTCTGCTTGTTGTGGTGGGGAAAATCTCAGGGATCCAAGAGGTGGTTTTGCAAAAGGAATTCCAAGAAAAACATTCACGAGCCTGTCTGTTCCTTTCACGCTGGTCTGTTTTCCTTGAAGTCGCCCATATTTGGTAGTCACTTCTGGTTGTGCACCTTTATGCCCTGTGCAACATATTGATAAGATATCAGCACATTCTCAATGAGGCAGATTTCCCAGTGCATCACGTGCTGCTCAGACAATCTTCCACTTTTTTCCCCAGTAATACCTGCCTTACAGTGAAATTCTTGAAAGTACTGTAAGAAGTTGTACTTGTAAGAAATACCAAGAAGTTCAACTGTAGGGAACCGCGGAAGACTGTGTACGGCCTAATAGAGTAGTTTCGCTTTCTTGGCGGCCGGTCACTGTAGGACATGGCACGCCAGTTATAACTTGTTTTTAACCAGTTAGAACCAGTTTGTAAGGCCCTCGGCCAAAGGGCGGACGCCGCCTGTGGAAAGTCTCTGGCCTTTGGCCAAGGGGCGGACCAGCCTGTGGAAAGCCCCTATTTGTTTATGTATGAGTTGTGTTTGTATTCTGTATATATAGCTGCATGGTCTCGGTCCCGCCCTTGGACTCCCCGTTGCGGGTGTGTCACTTTACCTTCATTAAAGCCAATAACTCACAATGTGTGTGGGCCTTGTTCTTGCAGAGCACCCTGGGCAGGCCTGTAGCCTCCCAAGAACCTTACATCAACCTTTACATTATCCAATAAAAGGTTATGAGATGACTTAATCATAGATTATAAGAGCCTACATGGGGAGAAGATTTGAGATAGCAGAGGACTTTTTAACCTAAAAGACAAACGCATAATAAGATCCAATGACTGAAAGCTGAATCTAGATTAGATAAACCCAGACTAGAAATAAACTGTAAATTTTCAACAATATAGTAATTAATCATTGGAACAACTTATCAAGTCATATGATGGACTCTATTATTTTACGTCTTTAAATCAGTATTGGGTGTCTTTAAAAATATATTTTCTAGCTCAACCACAAGATATGGGCTTGATGCAGGAATTACCGGGGAAATTTAATGGCATGTGTTATGCAAAGGTCAGACAAAATGATCCCGATGGTCCCTTCTGGCCTTACAATTTATTAATCTTTCTTCAATGCTTTTAGCATAGTCCTTTCATTTGTTTGCTATCATAGATCAAAGTAAAAGTACTGTGGAAATAACTACTTCTTCCCCTACAGTATTTCACTACACGAATTTTCTGATATTTCCAGTTCAGAAGCAGGAATATGCTCTGACAGTGAGAGCTGGGGTGTAATTAGGAATAGGCTGCAAGTTTTTCAAAATGAACAAAAATGATGAGTTATCTCATACTATATGGTTGAAAAGTGGCCAATCACCACTTGAATTACTTAGCACACTCCCCTGCATAACCCTTCATCTGTCTCACTGTTTTGTCTCCTGTAGAACATGAGTTCAGATACTATTCAGGTGCTGCTGGAAACAAATAATTATCTTAATAAGTAAGAGGGATTTATTCCCTTCAGTTGATCCAACACATGTGCTCCTTCCATTGTGTTCCCTCAGCAGGTCAACAAGGTGCTGGGTACCTGGCAGGATAAGGATACATGAGGCCAGATTCAGGAATCACACAACAGCCAGTTATATGATCATGCAGAGCACTAACTCTGGCTTGAGCGTTGGCCCAAACCAGGTGTTTTGAGATCATTTTTTAAAGCTGCTTTACAGTTGAAAAGGTTAAAAAATGTCTGTGCTAGATATTTTAGGAACATCTTCAAATATGTTATTGACTTCTTGCTTTAACCATTGTTACTGACTGCTTAGGCTTGAAGGATTTTTTCTTTTGAGTGTTAATTTTTCATTACTTCATATGTACTTTACAGAGAAGATGCAGCCTGAAATTTTCAAAGCATCTAAACGATTTGGCTGTCTAATTCCTATTCAGTTTTAACAGTATTTGGCCATCCAAATCCCTCAGGCAACTTTGAAAATCTCACCCATAATTTATAGTTTGATTTTCTTTGTTTTTTGCACACATACAATGTGACGATAGCCTGCAGAATTCTAGATGGCATGGACATATTTTAATAACGGTAGTCAAAGAATCTCTTCTTACAAAAAACAGAAAAGTGGAGTACATAATAAATTCAGGAAAAGGCTTACAAAATGCACAACTCAGCTTGGCCTTTCTGAAAAGACATATACACCTTTAAAACTAAAACAAATAAAAATGGCAGCTACATGTTTATTAACTGGGAAAAATACAAACTGCTTTCTTCACACTAAGGTATTTCTGAAGAACCTCATTTATTTCAATGGGTTTCCAAACAGGAGTAAGAGTCTTCTCTGTGCAGACGCCCTTGACCAATGTTTCCCAAACTGGGGTCGCCGCTTGTTTAGGGAAAGCCCCTGGTGGGCCAGTCTGGTTTGTTTACCTGCTGCGTCTGCAGGTCCGGCCGACTGAGGCTCCCACTGGCCGCGGTTCGCTGCTCCAGGCCAGTGGGAGCTGCGGGAAGTGGCATGAGCCGACGGACGTACTGGCCACCACTTCCAGCAGCTCCCACTGGCCCGGAGCAGCAAACCACAGCCAGTGGAAGCCGCGATCGGCTGGATCTGCGGACGCGGCAGGTAAACAAACTGGCCCGGCCCGCCAGGGGCTTTCACTACACAAGCGGCGACCCCTGTTTGAGAAACCCTGAGTTAGGGCTTGATTTACGGCAATTCATGTCATAACTTCCTTCACATTGAGATAAAAATACACCCAGGGCCGGCTCTAACTCCCCCCCCCCATCCCCCCAGTGCCGCCCCACTGAACCAAAAAGAAAATCAAGCCTCCCACCTAGAGTGCTGTCCCGCCGAACCAAAAACAAACAACAACAACAAATCCAGCACCGCCCTGCTGAACCATAAACACCCCCCGAGCGCCGCCCCACCGAACCAAAAAGAAAATCACCCCCTCCCGGAGCGCCGCCCCTCCAAAGCAAAAACAACAACAACAACAAAACCCCAGCGCCGTCCCACTGAATCAAAAACAAGCCCCCCGAGCACCACCCCGCCAAATCAAAAACAACAATGACTAAAAAACCCAGCACCTCCCTGCCAAACCAAAAACAACCCCCCACCCTAGCGCCGGCCTGCCGAACCAAAAAGAAAATCAACACCCTCTCAGAGCGCCACCACGCCAAACCAAAAAGAAAATGAACTCCCTTCCCCTGGAGCCCCGCCCTGCAGAATAAAAAAAGAAACTAACAAAAAAAAACCCTAGCGCCGCCCTGCTGAACCAAGATTGGCCACCCCTTATAAAGTGCCGCCCCAAGCATGTGCTTGGTTGGCTGGTGCCTGGAGCCAGCCCTGAATACACCCCAGATCCTGTACCCCCAGGCCACAGCCCTGACTCCCTTCTGCACCTCAACCCCCTGCCCCAGCCCTGAGCCCCTCAAACACTGAACTCCTCATTCCCAGCCCCAACCTGCAGCCCTCACCTCCCCGCACCCCTGCACTGTGCCCCAGCCCAACCCCTTTGCCCCAGCTCCATTGAGTCATAGGCATCAACAATTTTCTTCAGCTGGGTCACTAGAAAAAAAGTTAGAAAACCACCTTTCTAAGTGACATACAAGCTTTGTAGTCATAGGACAAAAAGGGAGGTTAGTGAGTTACAGATTGTTGTAATAAGCTATAAATCCAGTGTATGTATTAAGACCACGATTTGCAGTGTCTAGCAAACTTATGCATTTAAGTTCTTTGAAAGTGTTGTGCAGGTGTCTGTTGAGGATGAGGACTGATAGGTCAGATCTAGAGTAATCAACAAACACACCAAATCCCTAGTGCATGAATACTTTTCACAACGTGCTCACTTTATATCAGACCTCATCAGTCCTCATCCTTAAAGGAAACCTGCACAACACTTTCAAAAGATGAGCCTAAGTGCTTAAATTCATAACTTTGCTAGACATTAATTTATGACACTGGATTTATGACTTATTACACCAATCTGTGACAATCTCTCTGTAGCCTCAAAAACATCCATTAGTCTTTAAGATGCCACCGGACTCCTTGTTGTTTTTGTGGATACAGACTAACATGGCTACTCCCTGATATTCTCTGTAGCCTGGAAGCTTGTTTCTTTCACCAATAGAAGTTGGCTCAATAAAATATATTACCTCACCCCACCTTGGCCCCCCCTAGTTTTGTCAGTTATCAGCAAAAACCAATTTCTTCCCATAGTGAAATGAAAGTGCGGTTCTACTTATGACAGATTCTAGAATGACCAGATAGCAAGTGTGAAAATTTGACACTTGCGGGGGGGGTTTGGGGTTAGTTGTATATATAAGACAAAGCTGCTATTACGGGTCACCCTCTAACAGAATCAGACTGAAAATGTTAAAAATGTCTTAAGGGTCCCATGCTTAAATCCCTTCTTGACTTTTCCCATCAGTAAAGGAGTTTATATTTACCCTCAGTTGCAATCACAACGAACCATGCAGCACAAATCAGAGACCTGAACAGCCAAATCCTGACAGCTCCTTGCATTTTCATGGCTACACTAATCAACTGCTACTTCTCTTCTTTCAATTGCCAAATGCACGCACAAAGGTCACATTACCGGAAGACTGACTAAGGGCTTGTTACTAAACTCTAGAGCCAAACAGCTGTTAGGAAAAAGGCCCTGGTGGTATGTGTTAGAAGGGAATTAACTTCCACCCAATCCCTAAGTGAATAAAAAGGCCAGTTCTGGAGACAGGTTGAACAAGAGCTGCCAAGACCAACCCTGATCCCTTATCTACCACAAAACTCCCTACAAAGCAGTTCATCATTCTTTCTGTGACCACTGGTATGTCTGGCACTTTGAAGACAAACAAGTCATTTCCCCCAGTGAGTTTGCAACCCCAAAATCTGCATTTTGGGATTGCTCAGACGCAGGGCTGGTGCAACCATTTAGGCAGACTAGGCGGTTGCCTAGGGCGCCGAGATTTGAGGGTGCCAAAAAGCACCCCCAATTTTTTTTTTAAATGGTTGAGCAGCTGCTGCTGCTGGGACAGAGAGGGAGTCTGAGCTGCCGGCGGCAGCTGGCAGCCCAGGGGGTCCCCGGGGTCAGTGCGCCGCCACGGCAGCCAGCAGTCCAGGGGGTCCCCTGGGTCAGGGCGCTGCCCTGGCAGCCAGCAGCCCAGGGCGGGGGTCCCCTGGCCCAGGGAAACCCCGGGCTGCCGGCTGCCGCGGAGGCGCCCTGACCCTGGGTCAGGGCGCCGCCGCGGCAGCTGGCAGTCCAGGGTGTCCCCTGGGTCAGGGCGCCGCCACGGTAGCTGGCAGCCCAGGGTGTCCGGAGGGGGCGGCAGGCAGCTCTTGTGGAGCTGCTGCAGTCATGCCTGCGGGCGGACGGTCGGCTGCTTGCGCGGCTCCGGTGGACCTCCCGCAGACACCACTGCAGCAGCTCCACCGGAGCCGCGGGACCAGCGCGCGCGGCGGCGAAATTGCCGTCCGCCTAGGGCGCTCAAAACCCTAGCCCCGATCCTGCTCAGACGGGTTGCAAAAAACAAGCACTTTGAAGGTACATGTGATTGGGCTGTGATTGCCATCTTCACAGGAAGGTGCCATGGGAGCTTGCGAGCGTCTCCCGTGGGACCCCTGCGGCAGAAGGGCTGGTTTTCAGGTGTTTGGGGATGCACTTTATGGGCTTTTGTTTGCATCCAGCCCCTTCCCTGACCCCAGGCACCTTGCTCGCTGCCAGTGGTTTCCCCAGGAATTGAAATTAGGGGAGGGTGTTCGAATTTACAGGGGGGGGGGGTGTCAGGACCAATGAGATAAATACAAGAGATAAGAATAAAGTAAATGTTTTGTTAGGATTATGCAAATTTAACATAAGAATAATGCAATTTACACCAAAACACACAACAGGTCTAGATTTCTAAGAAAATATATACATTTTTAAAAAAAAAGTATTTAATTTAAATTGACTTTTGAAAAGTAAGCCATCATGGGGTAAGAGGAAAGTCCTCTCATGGATAAGTAACTAGTTAAAAGATGGGAAACAAAGGGTAGGAATAAATTATCAGTTGTCAGAATGGAGACAGATAAATAGTGGTATCCCTGAGGGGTCGGTACTGGGACTATTACCATTCAATACATTCATAAATGATCTGGAAAAATGGGTTAACAGTGAGGTGGCAAAATCTGCAGATGATACAAAACTATTCAAGATAGTTAAGTCCCAGGCAGATTGCGAAGAATTACAAAGGGATCTCATAAAACTGGGTGACTGGGCAACAAAAATGGCAGATGAAATTTAATGTTGATAAATGCAAAGTAATGCACATTGGAAAACAATCTCAACTATACATACACAATGAAGGAGTCCGAATTAGCTGTTAACACTCAAGAAAGATCTTGGAGTCATTGTGGATAGTTCTCTGAAAACATCCACTCAATGTGCAGTGGCAGTCAATGATTCCCAACATTCTGTTTGCTTTTTAAAAAAGAACAGGAGTACCTGTGGCGCCTTAGAGACTAACACATTTATTTGAGCATAAGCTTTTGTGGGCTACAGCTCACTTTTTCGGCTGTAGCCCATGAAAGCTTATGTTCTTTTTGCAGATACAGACTAATACGGCTGCTACTCTGAAACCTTTGCTTTTTTAAGAAAGGGATAGATAATAAGACAGAAAATATCATATTGCCTCTATATAAATCCATGGTACATGCACACGTTGAATAGTGTGTGCAGATCTGGTCACCTATCCTAAAAATATATATATTGGAATTGGAAAAGGTACAGAGATGGGCAACTAAAATAATCAGGGGTATGAAACAGGAGGAGAGATTAAAATGACTGGAAATTTTCAGCTTAGAAGAGATGACTAATGGGGATATGATAGAGGTCTACAAAATCTTGACTGGTGCGAAGAAAGTGAAGAAGGAAATTTTATTTAATCCTTCACATAACACAAGAACTAGCAGTCACCCAATGAAATTAATAAGCAGGTTTAAAAAAAAGAAAGGAAATACTTCTTCACACAATATAAAGTCAACCCAGGGAACTCTTTGCCAGGGGATGCTGTGAAGACCAAAACTATAACAGGATTATAAAAAGAACTAGATAAATCCCTGGAGAATAGGTCCATTTGTGGCTATTAGCCAGGATGGGGAGGGATGCAACACCATGCTCTGAGTGTCCCTAGCCTGTTTGTCAGAAGCTGGGAATGGGCAACAGGGGATGGATCACTTGATGATTACCTGTTCTGTTCATTCCCTCTGAAGCACCTGGCCTTGACCACTGTTGAAGACAGGGTACTGGGCTATATGGACCATTGGTCTGACCCAGTATGACCATTCTTATGTAAAAATTAATTATAATAATAAAAATGTTTAGTACAGAAACTCCCCAACATAATACCTCCCAAGATAGCAACAATGTGAGATAACAACCTTGGCAAATAATGCATTTTAAAAAACTTGGCCTACTAGGAAACATATTTATATAAGTTTCCATTCCCAGTCACATATCTAGCATTCTGGAGCAAAGTGACTAAAATATAGTCCAACAAACAAATGTTTATTTAACATGCCCCTCACTTTTCCCTCCACCGCACTCCACTCACCGGTGTTGTCCTTGATCAGTGGAGACTTAGAGTTCAGAGGTGCTTTCATGTGAGTACACCTCCCAGGTGGGGGACAAGAAGGCACCTTGCTTGTTCCTCTAGCTGCTCACTGTTCGTTCTGGCCACGTCTGTTCATAGTGCCACCGTTCACTCCACCACTCTGTTGCCAATGGTCCTGCACAGTCACCTTCTGCTGCCACCTGCCACTGTGAGCTCTGCGAGTTGGTCTCTTGAGGTTCCACCAGCTCTCAGTGATTTCAGCTGAGCTCTCAGTGTGGGAACCTCGCTCGCTGCTAGTGCAGTCTGGGCTGTCTCTTACACAAAAACACTGTAGCCACAGGAACACTGTCCCCACAACAGGTCTAAGACCTTAGCCCTGATTGTTAGTGATTTCAGCTGCAGTGGTCACTTAACAGAACAAAAGACTCTCTATGGAGCCTAATCAGCTCTGTCTTTAAACAGTGGAGAGGGACAGATCCCCACCCTCTCTCTTGATGCCTTCAAATCATCACAGGCTAAGTACAATTCTATTGCCCTTTACTCATACAATAATAAGAACATTTCATCCCCCTTTCCCCCCACATTCAAGTGGTTTGTAACCCAACCCCAGCCAAAATCTATCACTTGGTCAACACAGCTCTGTTTGCTGGATACCTAGGTAGATTCAGTGTGACTGTAAATGTAATCTGGCCCTGAAGCCTTTCCCTACAGCCCCAGCTCATCCCTAGCTGTCAGGGAGAGCTCATTTAGACTTCGCTTACAAATCATCATTTGAAATTATTAGGTTGGCCAACATCACCGAAATGAATGCACGAGCACCATAAAAAACAACAGCCGTACAAGGAAGCAAGGCAGCTGCTCTATGCTCACACTTTTCACACCGATTATACTTTTCCAGAAACACATATTTTATCACACACTGGATTAGCTGTTACAGTGTGTGTCAATGTTCCAGTTTGAACTCAGAGTTCCCAACAGTCACTGCACTGCGGTGTAACTAGCTCACAAAACAAGCGGGGGGGGGGGGGCGGCCGTTGGGGAAATTCAGGGGCGGGTAGTGAAATCACCGCTCGCTGCACAGGCCTCAGCAGGCGCCTCACTGCTGATGCCTGGGCGCGCGGCGATGACGCGATGCTGACTGTCTGTGCCGGGAGGGGCAGCCCCGCGAGCTCCTCGGCTGCCACGGAAACTCCCGCCGCCCCGCGTCTCCGATCCCCGTTGAGGCGGCTCATCTCCCTCCTCCCAGCAGGGGCCGCTAGAGCGGAGCATCGCTTCTCCGCTCCCCGGAAGTGTGCGTGCCCCAAATCCGTCCCCTTCCATTACCGGAAGTGTGTCCGATCGCGCGAGGACTCTCTGCCCCTCCCGTCTGTCTGTGCACCAGAAAACGTCTTCCCCCTCCTTACCGCAGGAAGTGGACGAGTGTGCCGGTAATCCGGCTCCCGCGCATCTCCCGGAAGCGAGTGCGATTTTACTCCTTCCCCTGGTGCCGGTTCCGGCGGCCGGGGGCGATGGTGGGGCCGGCTCCCGGCGGGGGGAGCCCCCTGGAGAACGCGAACCCCCTGATTTATCGACGTTCGGGGGAGCGGCCCGTCACGGCGCGGGAAGAGGACGATGAGCTGCCCGACTCCATCGACGACCGGGAGATCTTCGATATCCTGCGCTGGGGAGGCCGGGGCGGCGACTTTTTTTTTTGGGGGGGTGTCAGGGCCGGGGGGGGGCAAGCAGGCCCCGGGGTGGGGGTGGCAGAGGCGGGGGCAAACCGGAGGGCACGGGGGAGAGTTCTCTTCACGCTCCATAATTTCGCTTCCCCTGGGCTGGGGCAGCCCCTGTTCGCCAGCTGCAGATTTCTTCCCTGCGTGGGAAAAAGTGGGGGTTTATTGTCTCTGGTTTGACTGTGCTGGTAAGAGCTGCGGTGTAAGTAGGGTGATCAGATGTCCTGATTTTATAGGGACAATCCTGATATTTGAGGCTTTGTCTTCTATAGGTGCCCATTACCTCCGCCCTCTGTCCCAATTTTTCACACTTGCTCTCTGGTCACCCTAGTGCAAGCCCCTGGTAAACACCTAAGCTTGCACTTGGCAGAACTGGGCTCTGTTCCTGACACAGCCACTGCTGTGGGAAGATGTTAGTGGACATCCGTTCTGCGTGGTTCTTACACCCCCTCATCACTAGTCTCTGAACACTTTCCCATAGTGGACTGTGATGTGACTGTCAGATCAGTGCCCTTCTCCAGGGGGAAGGATTGTGCATATAGTGGCTTGGTAGGGTTGAGGTGTTTCTTTGTGCATGTAGGTGTGCAGGTCTGTCATATAGAACAATTGCAAAGCTCCAGGCCCTTCTGTGACACTATGTAAGGGCTCTGATTCCCTAACAGCTGGAGGAGCATCCCATAAAGCAAACTCTGAAAGCTACACTAGTATATAAATAAATTAAACAGTTAATCTAATGCTTTATTGTAGCTCTGCGGAAAGTTGTAGGTCTCTTCTCACTTTCCCCTTGAATAACAAAGGGATATCTATGTTATAGATGGAAAAGTGACCAATCTAAAGAGTGTGTTGGGGGGGAATCATCCATTCACATGTCCCTTTCCATTGGTACTGGGTGCCTATTGGTCCTACTGTTATTTTTGTTTACTGCTTTATTTTCCTCTACATAATACATCTTATTCGTTCAATTAATGACCCAGAACATCCCCTTACTTTGGAAGAGCTGAATGTTGTTGAACAAGTTAGAGTCAAAGTAGGTTACTTTAGTAACAAAGTTCTAATGGAGAGGACTTAACATATGCTATATGTTAACCAATATACTAACCAAATTTTGTCTTACTACTGGCATGTTTGAATGCAAAATGTATAACTGTTTCAGGAAACATACATAGGAAATGCAATGGAGAGACATTTTAAAACTGGAATAAAGAACTTCCAGTAAAGGTCTCATTCTGGCAAGAGTGGGATGCTGCCAATGACTCAAATAGACAAGGAAAAGTTGGGTCTTTGATGTTATCTAACTTTGTTGAAAATTAATCTATTAAGAAATACAAATATTATTTATACAAATTAAATGTTATTAAATTGCCAGGGAGCATTAATTGGATTATTTTCAGTTTATAACATTTTGGTCAAATAATTATATGTATTTTAGCAGTTATGTATATTGGGACAGATTCTGTCCTCAGTTGTGTTTGTTATCCCTGACTGTGACCAGATTGCACAGGTATTACAGAACAGCATCTGGTCCATTGTCTACTTAGTTTATCACACATTTCTGGTATGGAAGGTGAATGTTTAGAGTTGCTATTTGTACAACAGGTAAAACACTGCATTTGAGAATAGTGGTACTGTAGGTAAAATAAGCAGGGAAGTAGGAGGAGTTAAGGACTATTAATTAAGTTGAATTTCAAATAAAATTGCTAGTATTGACTTGTGGCCACATCAGTGAGTTTTGTATATGGAAAATGTTTGTTTTTCAACAGGTGAATGATGCTGAAAGCACAGTAGTGGTGGAATTTACTCCTACAATTCCTCACTGCAGCATGGCAACATTAATTGGCCTATCAATAAAAGTAAAGTTGATCAGATCACTACCTGAAAGGTTTAAGGTGAGTAATAAAATCAGCTCCAGAGGAGAAGAGGGAAAGTGTTTTAAAGAGAAAAACCTACAGTGAAAAATAACTAGGGCTTCTCTTTACTTCCTCCTGCTCTGGGACAAGGACATGCTCCATGAAACCAAAAAAAAACTCCAAACAAAACAAAACAAAAAACACAATAAGTTTGAAATAAGCGCAGAATTAATAATCACTGCAGGCTCAAGACAAATGGTGAATTGGTTTTGTGTGAAAAATAACCCTTACCACTTCAAAATTAACTGATGCCCTGTAGAAGAGATTCTCATTTTCACATATGGGGAACCTTACACTACAGAAAGAAGTTAAATGCTTTGCTCCAATCCACAAGGGAAGTCTGTGGCAAAGGTAAGGCTAGAATTCAGTATTTTCTGACTAATAGTTATAGACTCGAACCATTACACTATGCATCTGTACCAAAGAATTCAGATAATTTAATTAAAAAAAAAATAGAAAGTGACTGGTCCAAGTAAAAATTCCTTTGTGTAGAAATGTTTTCATGTTTAATTATGGAACTGTTTATCTCCAAAATTCCAGAGTTTTGTTGGCTTCTCATAAGGTTAAATCTTCTTTAAGGGATAGTGTTAACATGTTATTTTAAAAAATTGATTAATATTGGCTTGGAATACAATCTGATAAAACATCCTTCAAATAGTATATCCAGAATTTTGATAAATGCATTAAAAATATTGTAAGGATTTTTTTCTGCTGTCCTGTTAAATGTCTATAATCTTTTCAGGAAGGGAGAAACTGAACATAAGAGTGGGAGGTGGAAAGTAGAGGAGACTCTGAGCTGTTAAGTGCATAAAGTAAACAGTTTTTTTTACTCAGCAACTTCAGTATTGACCAAGGTGTTGCTTGTAACTGTGGGAGGTCCAGACTTTTCAGGCATGAATTCGAAGCTGATAAAGACCCTTTACATTTATTTTTTGTGGGAGAATGCTACATTCTGCTTTCTGAACTGCTGAATACATTTTCCTTCTATCTTTTTATAGCTTTTGTCCAACAACTTTATAAAGACTGAGTGAAGTCAAAGTAAACACTGACCTATTGTAGTTTAACAAGTTTTATAAATAACGATTACAAATACAGTATTTTATTTCTTAGGTGGATGTTCACATAACACCAGGAACCCATGCCTCTGAGCATGCAGGTGAGCTTTTCTTAAATCTAAGAGGTGCTTTGAGGTGCTAATAATATTAAATAGTTATAATATAATAATCTAATAAATATTAGAATTGAGAGAGAGAATAGATCTGTCATCAAGATCACTGACCTGTAAATGCAGGATAGGGAGGGAATTTGAAGTCAGGGGAGACATGAAACTCTTGGTTCCACAACCTTTACAGCATACAGTTACCCTTAGCAAAAATATACCACTAAATCCAACAACAATGGATAAGCATGGTAGTTGAATAAGTGCTAAAATACTGAGCAGTAAAATAGTATGTTTAGGCCCTGATCTCACAACTTGTTTCAGGCAGATGGACCTCTGCACTCACACGGGGCTCCAATAAAATATTAGGGACTTTGCCTCTAGCCATATGGAACAAGTTGCAGTACTGTGCATTAAATCATTAACACTGTACAGCACAATTCTGTGGCACACTTAGCAACTATAGAATTAAGAAAAACATTGGGCTTTGTCTGCCATTGCAACTGTGTGAGAGGTAACCAATTTGTATGTAAAATGTTATCATGCATCACTATAGAAATGTGTACTGACCAATCTTTTGTGGGATTCTTTTCACACAGTTAATAAACAACTTGCTGACAAAGAACGAGTAGCGGCTGCTTTGGAGAATTCGCATTTGCTGGAAGTGGTGAACCAGTGTTTGTCTGCTCGATCATAATTGCCTGATGAAGAAATCTTTGTTTTTCTGATGTGTTAAGATAATTTTATACATAAAGGGGGTTTCTAATATGTAGTTGTATATGTTTCTGTGGGCAAAATAAAGCTACTAAAATTTATAATTTTTAAAAAAATGACTGCTCCACTATTACAAGAGTTAACATGGAAATTAACTCGCAAATAATGGTGCATCCGTGATACCAGTAAATTAACATGACAGTTTTATTTTGCCATCATGGAATTTAACATTTATAATTTTATATTTTAATTCATCACCTGTAACAGTGCAACTTCTCCTTAGAGAGAAGGAACTTCCATCTTAAAATAAAGATTTGTTTTGACCAGTGATCACTATGCTAAACCAAAGACTATTTATATTCTGATCATTTATACATACATTAAGCCAAGGAAGAGTTTAATTTTTAAAGTCAGATGAGTTTATGCACACTTGTACTGGACTTTTAGTTTGCTTATATTCAGCCTTAGAAGTTGAGATCTTTAAAAGTACATGTGTGCAAATTGAATTTTGAATTTAATTGTGTATATCACACAGCATATGCACAAGTCTGCATGTACTTTTAAAAGGGGTAAGGCATCATAGTTGACCAACTAATAGCAACCCCCATCCCATGTTACTAGGTTTGGGAAGATGGCATTTTCCTTAGAAGTATTGTAGATGCTTTCTTTGGCAGTGAACATATATAGTGTATACATATGCAGTGGCAGAAAACATATACAGTTAGAACCTCAGTTGTGAACTGACTGGTCAACCACACACCTCATTTGGAACCGGAATTACGCACAGGCCACAAAAAAAAAAAGTCCAGTACAGTAATTTGTTAAATGTAAACTACTAAAAAAAATAAAGGGAAAGTTAAATTTTTTTTTTGGACAAGATAAGGAAACTTTCTGTGCTTGTTTCATTTAAGTTAAGATGGTTAAAAGCAGCATTTTTCTTCTGCACAGTAAAGTTTCAAAGCTGTATTAAGTCAATGTTCAGCTGTAAACTTTGAAAGAACAACCATAACATTTTATTCGGCGTTACAAACAACCTCCCTGCCTGAGATGTTCGTAACTCTGAGGTTCTCCTGTATAGCTTTCGGTCCAAAGGAGGTAAGCAACTGAGTTCAGAGTGTTTTTTTACTGCCACCTTAGAGACAGAACTATTTTTAACGAAGGCAACTAGTTCATATAGAGCCTGGAGAAGTTGAAAGCATTGGAGAATGCAGAAAGGGTAACAAATTGGCCTCCATTTGAAAATATAGATATTTGTCCTATTCATGCCATTCTACATTCAGACTTGGGCATGGTGTGTTCTCAAAAAGTTGTGCTAGTGAGAGTTGTAAGGATGTTCCAGTGCTGTGGCTGGTATCTTCATGCAGATTGCTCATAGAGCTTGTTTTATGAGTGTTAGTGAGTCTTCAGAATTCAAAACAGGAAACTGGCAATTTTTAAATACAATTATACATAAAACCAGCTAGTGGCTGTGGAACAATGTGGATGTTTGTTTTCATTGCCCATTATACCAGCTCTGTCTATGACATCTTTACCTCCAAATCAGTCCATGTGGGACCCACTTATTTGACATAAGTTTAATGGCACCTCAGGTTTTTGGTGGGGAGAAAAAAAAAACAGTCACAGCATAGATCTGTAACTACAGAAAGTTGTTCATGGGCCAGTTGTTAGTTATAAGAAAAACCCAAGGGAAACATTCAATATTTCAGTAGCATCTGTTATTTCTGCATGTTGAATACGCAGCATGGAGATAGGCATGAATCAGAGAGTGCAGTGAGAACAAATGGGCAATCCAATGTGAGCTGCTGTATTTCCAGAATTAGTCACAACATCATCTCCACATGTGTCTATTTCAGCTCCTCTTGCCAAGTGATAAAATATAAGGGAATAGAAAATAAAAATAAGACACTTACTAGGGAGGGTCTAACTTTGAAAAGTTCACTTTTCCTGGGCTGGGTGATGCAAATATAGTCTTATTCCATTGGTATTATCTAACATGGAGGTTGCTTTAAATGGCTTTAAGAAGCCTCTTTGTTTATAAAAACTACAAAAAATCTGTGTTGCATAAACATGTGCTTTGGTCACGGACACATCATCAATGCTGGTAATTCCATAGTAACAAACTAGTGTCCCAACCTAGTAATAGGGGGAACTCTGCTGCTGGGTTTTCAGTCTTTCACAAAATGGGGGCTGATTGCTTGAGATCATTAAAGAGTCTGGAGAATACTTCACAAGAATTAAGGGTGCTAATGCTAGTCACCTGACCAGATTCCATCTTCAGTAATTAAGTTTTGCTTCTCTAAAACAATCCCTGAGCTCCTGTTGGATAAGGTATGTGCTTCCTGTCCCTCCTAACCTGTTTGTACTTGTACCTTTGAATACATGTGTGTGGCTTCTATTTCTTTTGCTGGGAGCCACAAGGTAAGAATTTTGCTCTTTAATTGATGATGCATTTTAACCCCAATGTTGCTCTGTGGGAATCTGTATTTACATACATATGCCCAGTATGTGTGCATATTCACCACATATGCAGTGATGATATCCCTACTGTAAAAGAGTTTATCATGACTGCCACACTTAGATTCATGGGCAGAAGACATCTCCATAGGACTTACTCTAACATTTCAAGCCCCCAAACAGATTCAAACAGACATCATTTTTTTTAAAAAGCATCCCAGAAATATGTATTCCTCTTCTGCCTACCACAGCTACACCTAGTCAAGCTCAGGACAAGCAAGATTTATTATGGGAGTGTGAGTTTTCCTGTACATAAAAATGGCACTTCTTTAAAGTCTAATATCTTGCTGGAGTTTTACACCATTGGTAAGAGGTCCCTGCCAAAAACAACAGCAACAAAACCTCTCCCCTCACCCCCCCACAATATTGGACTGATGGTAATTAAGGCACCAAGCTTAATGGCTTTAATTAGTGGCTGGCCGTAGCTGTAGAGGTGGGGAAGAGAACCAGTGTAGGCACAGGGAAGCTGCAAGAAACAATCAAAGGGATCAAAAGGAAACTTAAGAAGGCAGCAGATAGAGCCAAGGCTCAGGGTATCAGAGAGACCAGATGGCAGGAGAGAACCAATCAGAGCTCCTGGAGTGTGCAGATGGAGCAGAGAGACTGGAGAATGCAGTGCTGGACCTCTTGGAGGAGCTCTGACAACACTGCCAATACTAACACCAATAACAGCCTCAGCACAGCCATGTCTCCCCCTTTCCTATGCTCTCTTGCCACTGCCATTCAGTGAGGGTGTGTGAGCTGTCTGAGTGGCTATAAAGGAACTGCCCATTAAACGGAACTCAAACCTCAAGGTTCAGACTCATGGGAAAACATTTCCAGGCCAGGACTTTCAAGTGAATATAGACTTGACACCGTGTATTATTGTTGCACTGCTAGCTTATATAGGCAGGTTATAGAGGGCTCCTTGCCAAAAAGTCTCCAAAATGCTGCTTCGTAGTGGGTATATAGCTGAACCAAGCTTTACATTTTAAACCCAATTTTTGAAACCGCTCCTAACATTCCCCAAAATAAATGAATCGCCCTGAAATTTCACAACCCACATCTTAGCCCAGGGTAGAATTCTTCTGGGAAGTTTGTAACAGATCAGAAAAGGAATTTCAGAATTATTTTGTTTACAGATGTCCCTGTCATTGACATTATTAAAGCAATTTAACACTTTCGGTCCATTACACTTCCCTAGCCTGCAGCCTCCAAACATGTAGTGTTTTGCTGGTCTTACTGAAGAGAAGTGCCTGTCGGAGAGAGACAGAGTATGAGGGGGTTTTTGGAAGGGAGCATAAAGCTTGTGGGGGAATTACAAGTATGTAAAAGAGTTTATGATGGTTGCTCATACCATATGCTGGAGCAGGCAGGGAAACATAACTAATGGGTCAGCAGCAGGGATATAAAGAGAAGAAAATTCTACTTTGCCTTACTCTTATTTCATTACTGTGATCACCCAATGGTGCACGAAGGTCACTCTTGTGCAGCCCATGATCAGATAATGCACTTTTCCTATCAGCATTCTGTAGGACTCCATTTTCCCAGCAGTTTAGGCTTTAGTGCAGGGCAGGGCAAACTAGAGCCCGCAAGTCAGACCCAGCCTATCACGGCTTTCAATCCAGCCCATAGGATTGCCACCCCAGTGGTGCAGTGGGGCTAAGGCAGGCTCCCTACCTGCCTTGGCCCCACGCCGCTCCCAAAAGTGTCCAGCACAACGTCCCTGCGGTCTCTGGTGGAGGGAGGGCAGAAGTCTCCGTGCGCTGCCCTCGCCTGCAGACACCCCCCCCCCACAGCTCCCATTATTTGGGAACGGGGAACTGCAGACAATGAGAGCTTCAGGGGTAGTACCCATAGGCGAGGGCAGCACACAGAGCCCCCCGCCCTCCCTCCCACAGGGGCTGCAGGGATGTGGTGCCAGCAGCCTGCCATACTCTACCCCCAGGAGCCACTGACAGACATGCTGGCCACTTCCGAGAGTGGCGAGGGGCCAGGGCAGGCAGGGAGCCTGCCTTAGGCCTGCTGCATGCTGCTGCCACCCGGAGCCATTCGAGGTAAGTGGTGCTGGGCCAGAGTCCACACCCCGAACCCCTCCTGCACCCTGCACCCCAAGCCCCTGCCGTGAGCCCCCTCCTGCACCCCCCTTGCCCTGAGCCCCTTCCTGCACACCATACACCGCAATCCTTCCTGCATCCCTGCCCCAGCCCAACATTCATGGCCCTGCATACAATTTCCCCACCCAGATGTGGCCCTTGGGCCAAAGAGTTTGCCCACCCCTGCTTTAGTGGATTCGTGAAGAATCACAAATGATGGCTGTTCAGTTACATTTGCCCTTGGGAATAAAGAGCCCAGAGGCAACAGGGTGGGCTGCTCTTTACCTGCACAGGCATGTGTGCTAAGCAGGTCACACAGTCAGTAGCCAGAGCTAGCGTCTGGTATGCTTGTGAACATTCCAGTGTATCTACTCTCATTCTGATCCCTATGGCAGGGGTATTAGCTGGCTCATTATTTGGAATGATTTGACACAGAACAACAGCCTGCAAGGACACGTCACATGGAAGGATGACAATCAGTAAAACTTCACTCACAGTGAAACCAACACACTTCCCGAGTTCAGAAATTATGTAAACTGCACAGCAGATCTCATTACAGGCCAGCTTAGGGCCAACACAATGATGGACAGACGGGTAGGCAATAGTCTGGCAGGCAGGTCAAGATGGGGCAGAGCTGGCTGGCTGCCAAGAGGAGCACATGCGACAACTTTTTAGAGCGAATTGTCTCCCCTTGCTCTACCTCCATAGTGCCCTCTACTTATGACTGAGCTTAAATGTAGCCGGCAAAAGGGGAGGGAGAAGAATTCGGTTTGTGCCTTTGTTTTTGTTTATGGCATATCAATAACTAATAGCACAGTTCCTAACTCTTACATAGCACTTTTCATTCACAGCTCTCATAGATAAACACAGGCTAAAAGGGTTAAAGTAGATTTAGACGAATTTAAACAAAAATGGAGCTTTAACATCACTAGGGGCGCTGACAATCTCCCTGCAGAATAATGGATGGATCTCGTCTCCAGCTGGGGCCACTGGTCACAGGAGTCATACAGATTAGATGAGTGTGTGATATAACCCTTGTGGCAGTGAGGTACGATAGCCACTTCCAGCACAGTACTCTTAGAACCCGCTCCACATGGAAGTAATCTTAGTCACACGAGAAGTTCCACTGAATTTACTCCTGCGCTTAAATGTTTGCAGGATCAGGTTCTTATATAGAAATCAAAGTTTTCACTGAAAATTCACAGGCGGCCATTATGGAGGCCACTTCACTGTTTCCTGCTACATTTTACTTTTTATTAACCATGGCCTATTTTCTCTTTGTTTTAATACTGGAAAGTAATGTCCTTTCCCTGAGGTCATTTACTGGGAAACAGCACATGTGCTCTGAATCTCTTTGCTGCTGCAGAAATGGTTGAAAATGATGCCTTCTGACTGCCCCTGCTCAAGCAGTCATTTGCTGATGATTAACATTATTGAACGTAAATCATAGAATCATAGATAATTAGGGTTGGAAGAGACATCACTGAGCCATTGATCACTACCCATTGAGCCCAACAATCTAGCCAGCTTTCTATCCACCTTATAGTCCATTCATCTAATCCATACTTTTTTAACATGCTGTCAAGAATACGGTGGGAGACCGTATCAAAAGCTTTGCTAAAGTCAAGGTATATCATGTCCACCGCTTTTCCCATATGCAGAAAGCCAGTTATCTCATCATAGAAGGCAATCAGATTGGTCAGACATGATTTGCCCTTGGTGAATCCATGTTGACTATTCCTGATCACCTTTCTCTGCTCCAAATGCTTCAAAATGGATTCCTTGAGGACCTACTCCATGATTTTTCCAGAGACTGAGGTGAGGCTAACTGGTCTGTAGTTCCCCAGATTCTCCTTCTTTCTTTTTTTAAAGATGGGCACTACATTTGCCTTTTTCCAATCGTTCGGGGCCTCCCCCGATCGCCTCAAGTTTTCAAAGATAATGGCCAATGGCTCTACAATCACATCAGCCAACTCCCTCAGTACCCTCAGGTGCACTGCATCTGGAACCATGGACGTGTGTATGTACAGCACATGTTGCTAAGGTACCAGCTGCCACGAGGTGCTTCTCTCCCTCAGTGGGCTGTAACAGGGGAAGGATGTATGTACATTGAAAGTCTGTATTTCAGTAAAGTAGCTCCAGATTTTCATTTTTGGCCAAACACAGTAGTAAAAACAAGTCATTTATGAATTCCAATCCAAAACCACAATAGAAGCCCTGAGTTATGAGCCAGCTCATACATACAACTGAAAAATGCTCAGAGTGTGGCTCTGAAATGAATTATCTTTATCTGTGCTTGTATTAAAATAAATCCCATACACAATTTTAAATAAACTGGGTGAAATCCTGTTTCCACTGAAGTCAACAGGAGTTTTACCATTAGCATCAGTTGGGCCAAGGATTTTACCCACAGCCTTCTTTTAATGTCTTCTTTATTTATAAAACAAAGGAAAACAGAAATACAAGAATTAGCTGAAGACTGATGTTTTAATACTGCCAGAAAGACTCTGGTAAAACAGAGTTGTGCATTATCAAATCTGAGTACATATAATGTACTGGGGAGCATGGGGGAGAGCTGCTATATAAGGTATGTCAGAGGGAAAGGGACTGAGAGATGTGAAAGAACATGTGGAAAGAAAGACTTGGAGAGTTCAATAGTGCCTCCCGTATAGGGTGACCATATTTCCCAAAGTGAAAACGGGACACCATGCGGGGCTGGTGTCGCCACTCTCCCCGCCAGCCCAAGCCCTCTTCACCTCCTCTCCCCACAGGTCTAGCCAAAGTCTCTCCCAAAGCCCTGTGCAGGGCTGGCCCAAGCTGCCCGGCATTGCCACTCAGCCCCAGCCCTAGGCAGCAGGCTGACAGCCCGAGCCCTGCTGCCCAGCTGGTGCCTGGTGTCACCGCTCCACCTCCCGAATGTTCCTCCATGACCCCCTGGGGGGGCACACCTCATTTTTTTGGCAAACCTGGACATTTGTCCTGTTTGCTCTTGCCAACTAATGATCAGTTGGCAAGAGCAAATGGGACAAATGCCCAGGTTTGCCAAAGACTGTAGGATGTTTGGGATAGGGCTTAAACAGGGGACTGTCCTGGCCAAAATGGAACATTTGGTCACCCTACTTCCATAGAAAAAGGCTTTGAGCTGCTGTGGAGCTCTCTGGCCCCTTTAGGCATTACACTCTCACTGTACGAAATCAGAGATGCAAGTGGAATGAGCCATGGATGCCTGTACACAGGGCCTAATCCAGCTCCCACTGAAATCCATGCAAGTCTCTCCAATGACTTCCATGAGAGGTGATTAGGGACAACAAACACCATCACATGTGAACTAAACCAGCACATTACGTAAGGGTCCTGAGATTGTAGTAAACTACTAGATACTGGCATTTAAAAGGAGTCAGTAATCTATTTAAAAACAGCATACGATACTTATGCCAATAATTTTTTTTCTAGAAGCAGACCAACTAGTCGCTAATTTTTCAGACAAATGAAATAATTGATGTATTATTTATCAAATGAAAGCTAAAAGGCTGAAAGCAGTATGGAAAAACAAGCTACTAATCTGCCAAAATAGATTCCCCTCAGTGACTACAGGTTTCTACGCAAACTGCAAAATGGATACTATTAAATGAGTCTTTCACCATTGCATTACTCATAAATTAGCATTCAGTAAGCACCTGCTCCTAGGATGTGGAACATGAGCATGTTCACTTGCATTTTAGTAATAAGGTACATGGAAGTCCTGTAAAGAGAGGGAATGGTCTAAAGCAGGGTGTGAGGGGTTGGATCACAGAAACCCGCACCTGATGTGCCAAAACTACTTCTACCCCTGCCAGCTCAGGACCCCAGCACCCTGTCTTGCTGAGCCAGACACTCCCGTCTGCTCCAACACAGACCCAGGGTCTGAATTACTTGCCCCAAAGCTGCAGGTTTACCTGAAAGCAGCTCACAGAAGTGTTCCTGTCTTTAGCACTCAGATGTCCAACTCCCACTGGGGTCTACACCCAAATAAATCCATTTTACCCTGTACAAAGCTTATGGAGGGTAAACTTATAAATTATTCTCCCTCCATAATACTGATAGAGAGATATGCACAGTTGTTTGCTCCCCCAGGTATTAATACATACTCTGGGTTAATTAATAAGTAAAAAGTGATTTTATTAAATATAGAAAGTAGGATTTAAATGGTTCCAAGTTGAAACAGAAATAACAAAGTAAGTCATCAAGCAAAATAAAATAAAATGTGCAAGTCTATGTCTAATGAGACTGAATACAGATCTCACCCTCAGAGATGCTTCGATAAGTGTTTTCCTCAGTCTGGACACCTTCTAGGCCTGGACACAATTCTTTCCCCTGGTACAGCTCTTGTTCCAGCTCAGGTGGTAGCTAGGGGATTCTTTATATATCTTTTGCATAAGGCAGGAATCCTTTGTCTCTCTAGGTTTATACCCCTCCTCACTGGAAAAGCACTAGGTTAAAGATGGATTCCAGTTCATGTGACATGATCACATGTCACTGTAAGACCCCAAGCCTTCATTCCTCCCAGCCTGACTCACAAGAAGGCTTGCCTGCAAACAGAGCTATCCAGTCAATTGTCCTGGTTGATGGGAGCCATTAAGATTCCAAACCACCATTAATGGCCCCCACTTTGCATAATTACAATCAGGAGCAGCGCCAGGGTTTTTGGTGCCATAGGCAGGGGTCCTTCCGCACTCCTAGTCAGTGGCAATTCGGTGGCGGAGGGAGGGGTCCTTCCGCACTCCCGGTCTTTGGGGCACCTCAGCGGCGGGTCCCGGAGCGAGTGAAGGACCCGCCACAGAATTGCCGCCGAAGACCCAGAGCGCAGAAGGACCCCCCGCCACTGAATTGCCGCCGAAGACATGGAGCATGGAAGGACCCCCTGCCGCCAAATTGCCGCCAAGGACTGCAAAATGCCACCCTCCCAAATCCTGGTGTCCTAGGCGACCGCCTAGGTCGCCTAAATGGAAGCGCTGGTCCTGATTACAATAGGCCCTCAGAGTTATATTTCAAATTTCTAGTTTCAGATACAAGAGTGATACCTTCATACAAATAGGATGTCCACACTCAGTAGATTATAAGCTTTGTAATGATACCTTACAAGAGACCTTTTGCATGACGCATATTCCAGTTACATTCAGGAGCGGTGCCAAGGTTTTTGGCGCCCTAGGCAAGGGTCCTTCCATGCTCCTGGTCTTCGGGGCACTTCAGCGGCGGGTCCCAGAGCGAGTGAAGGATCCGCTGCAGAATTGCCGCTGAAGAACTGGAGTGCGGAAGGACCCACCGCTGCCAAATTGCCACCGAGGGCCGCAAAATGCCGCCCTCCCAAATCCTGGTGCCCTAGGCGACTGCGTAGGTCGCCTAAATGGAAGCGCCGGCCCTGGTTACATTGTATTTACTCATTATCAAATTTTTATAAAACCATATAGACTGCAGCATCACACAGGGATTGGCAACCTTTGGCATGCGTCTGCAGGTTCAGCTGATCGTGGCTCCCACTGGCTGCAGTTCGCCGCTCCAGGCCAATGGAGGCTGCGGGAAGTGGGGGCAAGCACATCCCCCAGGCTGCGCTGCTTCCCACAGCCCCCATTGGCATGGAACAGCGAACCGCAGCCAGTGGGAGCCACGATCGGCCGAGCCCGCAGATGCGGAAGTTAAACAAAGCAGCCTGGCCCGCCAAAGGTTGCCGATCCCTGGTCTAAAGTGTTGTACTGGCAGGAAGGACAGCTTGGGTTCTATTCCCATCTCTGTCTCCAAATGGGAGAAGTCTGGAAATTATGTTTAACAACTTCCTTGGTGGCCTGGGCTGCACAATACACGGTGGTACCTGGTGCTTTTTTTTCTTGGGGTGTTGGCACCTGTATGGTGACACCTGGCACAGGCAGCAGCTCTGGAGATGCACTTTGCCTCAACTGCCTGGTCACTTAGTCAGCAGTATGTGGTTAAAGTGTTTGGTTTTGTATTAATTAAACATAAGGGGAGCTTTCAGGAAAGATGTTGGAGGCTATCAATGAAACGTGGCTGGGCACCACCCTTTAGAGCTTTGTGGCGCTGAAACCCTGTATTGCTCTGGATCTGGTGTATTTCTTTGACCAGCGTGGATGTTGTATTAGTGATGGCAGTTCCAAGCATGAATCCACAGAAAGGACAAACCATTAGCTATCCAGAGTTACCTTGTCATCATGTTTGTTTACAGTTGAACTCAGTCTAGGGCATTATTCAGAGTGCTTTATCTAGGACCAAAGCACCCACACTATAGGCTGCCTCACTTGGATTGATTCTGAATGAAAATATATCGACAATGGCAGCAAGACGTGAGCCTCAAAAAACAAAGGTGGAAGGAGAGGAGGTTGAACATAGATTCATCTTTATAAATAATTTGCACCAAACTTTGTGTTTTTGAAAGTATTTTAGTCTCTGTAATGCTTCACAATAGAGTATGCCCTGTCAGAAAATATCCCTCTTTCTACCAGGCACATGGGATACAAAGAGGCTCAAACTCACACAGAGCACCGGAAAGCTTTTTTCCTGCTTGGACATTGTATAGAACGGGGTAGGCAACCTATGGCACATGTGCCGAAGTCAGCACACAAGCTGATTTTCAGTGGCACTCACACTGCCTGGGTCCTGGACACTGGACCGGGGGGCTCTGCATTTTAATTTAATTTTAAATGAAGCTTCTTAAAATTTTTTAAAATCTTATTTACTTTACATACAACAATCGTTAAGTTATATATTATAGATCTATAGAAAGAGGCCTTCTAAAAATGTTAAAATGTATTACTGGCACGCGAAACCTAAAATTAGAGTGAACAAATGAAGACTCGGCACAGCACTTTCGAAAGGTTGCCAATCCCTGGTATAGAATAAGGTGGAAAAGATGAAGTTCATTGGCTTTGTGCCAGGATTTCTGTGGGGTTAGAGAATGGAATTCATTCCTCCAAACCTGCACGGCATCAATACAAGACACTCACGGGCACTATTCTAACCTAGATGTTGGAATAGCTGCTGTAGCCAATATGCACACTAAGGTGGGTTTGAGCCACTGGATCTGCACCATTATGGTTTGAGTATCTCTGCTTCTGGGAAGCCCTCAATTCCCCCACTTTTTACTCACTGGCATATTCTGGGCCAGCACGCAGAGTTCTGTTCCATGGGAGTACGGAGTCATCTGTGTAGCCACTCGGACCATGTCCTTGCCTTCCAGCACAGTCTCATCTTGGGATTCTGAGAGCCCTGTGAGTGGAGAATAAAAGGTTTGGGCTAGCTTTGTATCTAGAGACACAGCTAAACACTACCCAGAGAAAATGTGTTAAACTTAACTTTACATACTGAGGGATGACACTTTTCCTGTTCATTTCTCACATCCCTGGGGGGTTGTAACATGTATCCCACACACACTTGGAACAGTCTGTAAAAAGAATGTTTTGTTATTTTGGTCTTTTGCCTGTGCTTGAGATTAATGTTTTTACATCCATGGAGCAGTTTGATAAATATCTCCCTCTGGAACCTCATTTTATAAACTACATTTTTTGCAATGGTTTTATAGTTATTACAAATGTTTCCCATTAGTCTGTCAAACAGGCTGCTATGCCACTTCTCCCTTTCCTAACAAAATATAGTTTGAAATAGACAGAGAGAGTGAGCGAGTGATAGTTTATGTTTGTTTCCTCATCTGAAAGGAAGACTTTCATATTACAAGCAAAAGCAAACTTTCCCTTGGGAAGGTGAATGCCATCCACAGGAGCCATATCCTGTGTACTTTATTCAAGTAAGTCCAATTGAAATTGACACAGCTATTTGTCAGGGCCGCCTGGGGGTGTGTGGGAGAGAAGTGGGGCAATTTGCCCCAGGCCCCGCAGGGTCCCCCACGAGAGTTTTTTGGGGCCCTTGGAGCAGGGTCCTTCACTGGTTCCGGGGGCCCTGGAAAACTCTCACGGGGCTGTCATAACTTTCCTACTCAGAACTGAACCTTAGAGTTCAGAACATGAGAAGCTAGCATGAAACGTCCAAACTTAATTACCAGCTTGGATCTGATATCGCTGCCACCAGACAGAAAATTTCAGTGTCTGGCTCACTCTGGTCTCCCCAAAACCTTCCCTGGGGGACCCCAAGACTCAGATGCCCTGAGTCTCACCACAAAGGGAAATAACCCACTTCCCTTCCCCCTCTTTAGCTCCTCCCAGATTTCCCAGCCCTGGGTACTCTAGGATATTCCCTGCTTCAAGTCCTTGAAACACAAGTACCGAGAGATCAAATCTCTCTCTCCCCTCACCCAGAGGGTATGCAAAATCAGGCTTAGTAAATCTAACACAAAGAGATTTTCACCCTCCCTTCGTTTCTTAGCATTAACCAGTGAAAAAACTCAAACAGGTCTTAAAAAGAAAGCTTTATATAAAAAGAAAGAAAAAGACATAAAAATGGTCTCTGTATCAAGGTGACAATATACAGGGTCAATTGCTTAAAAGAAAAAATGAATAAACAGCCTTATCCAAAAAGAATATAGTTTAACACATTCCAGCAACTACACACATGTAAATACAAAAAAAAAATATAAACCTATTGTCTTACTATTCTTGTACTTACAACTTAGAAACAGAAGATTAGAAAGCCTGGAGATAGAGAGATCACTCTCAGAGCCGAGAGGGTCACCGACCCAAGACAAAGAACAAAGAATTTACACCCAAACTTCCCTCCACCCAGTTTTGAAAGTATTTTGTCTCCTGATTGGTCCTCTGGTCAGGTGTTTCAGGTCACTGTTTGTTAACCCTTTTATAGGTGAAAGAGACATTAACCCTTAGCTATCTGTTTATGACAGGGGCCCAGGCCCCTGGAGCTTCTTCCGGTCTGGGTCTTCGGTGGCAATTTGGCAGTAGGGGGTCCTTCTGCTCTGGGACCCGTCACCGAAGTGCCGCAAAGACCCGTGGCGGGGGGTCCTTCCACCCCGGGGTCCGCCACTGAAGACCCAGCCCCTGAATTCTCTGGGCAGCAATGCTATTTATGCATTTAAGTTGATTCAAGTGTTGTGGCAAACCCATTACCAGTAAGGTAATTTCATGATACTGCTTGTTTCCCAGCTGCCCAAGAAGCTAAAGACATGCTAAGATTTCACACGGCACACCTACTAACACCAGGACATACATAGCAAAGAGCTCAGCTTGTGTTTTACACCATACTTTCTCTCTGGGAAAGCAGCAACCTTACAAGATGCTCCACTCCATTTGCTGAGGAAATGGCATTTCTCACATCACAAGGATCTTGCAAAAGTACACTAAGGACTTCTGTTCCTATTTGGTGGAGCTTCCATGACAGACTCCATGACATAAACTCAGCCAGCATGTTCACTCCTATGACACAATGAGGAGCAATGTCATTTTTATGGGAACCCTTTCCTCACCAGCTGACACACGATGATGTCCTTTTATACTTAAGATCTTCAGGGCAGGGACTGTGCCTTTCATGTGTTTGGAAGCCACCCTGTACATCATGAGTGCTACTGGAAACAAATAAATAATAATTCTGAGTTAGTGTATATAGTGCTGTATATCAGGACAAGAAAAATCCACCTCTGTGCATATATGATCCTTTCCTGTGTGGGTGCCATCAATATCTCTAGAATCTAAGGTGGGCTTTTTCTTCTTTTTTTAAATTAACTGTCTAGCCCTTTTGGTTGAGAAGATGTACTATAGACTTGTCATGAGTGTATCAGTGCAGCTGTGTCAGTGCAGCTGTGCCATTGTTGCACATATGGTGAAGACGTGCTATGCTGATGGGAGAGTGCTCTCCTGTCGGCATAATAACTCCACCTCGGCAAGAAGCATAAGATGTGTTAGTGGGAAAGTGTGTTGATCTGTTCATGCAAGTTCTCTCCTTTCATGTGGTTCTCCACTGGAGTCGCTAATTCTTTAACATTTGAAAAAATAAAATGAACACAAAAGACAGGGGCCCGATTCTGATTTCATTCTTGAATTGAACTGATGTGATTTAGATGAGGCTCAGGCTCTAGAAGTTCCGCTGATCCCACACATTACACCTTACATTGCACAATGCCTCAATGACCATTAACAGCCATGTTACATGTTCCTTAAACCTCTGCTAAAAGCTTTAGTTAAAAAAAATCCTGCTATTTTCCTTTAAAGTAATTTTTTGTTCTTGTTTAATACAGACTTTCATTTCCAAATACCTAAAAACATGAATAGGACAAAGGGAACTTAAATAGTAAGAAATGAATTATTTCTAATTAAATATAAAATCATTTCCAGGAAGCATCTGAGAGAAAAATTTGAGCAATTGACAGTAATAGCAAAAAAAGTAGTAACCTGGGAATTGTCATGCTGGATCAAACTGAGGTCCTTATAGTCCAGTATCCTGACTCCAACAGTGTCAGAGGAAGGTGCAAAAATCTCTGCAGCAGGCAGTTATAGAATCGCTAGCTCATAGAATAACTTCCAAGCCCCCTTAGAAACACATTATTTTATGCCCTGAAGCATGAGTTTGACAACACACGAGACTTAGGGCTCATAACTGATTTTGCTAATTACCGTATTTACCCTGGTTAACTTCACCTGAGAAGAACTTTTACTGCCGAAGCTGTGACTTTTCCACATGGATCTAAGGAACAACCCTGTCCCCAGTGATCAAAGTATCCTGGGTGCACCGATGGTTTGCTACCACACCAGTCACAGCGTTATTCCATGCCACCATCAGGCTCTTTGAGTGACATTTCTTAGCCACTCTCACCTATCCTGATGGGAAGCAAGGCTGCTTTCCCAGGATCCTCACAGCATTCACAAGTTGCAGCCCTCAAGGCCCAGCCCCTTACAGCACACGTTAAAATAGTCTCTTCACTGCCATTCTCTAACTTGCTGCTGCTGCTGCCTCTGCTAGCTGCACTAAGTACCCTCAGATGTGCTGGGAAAGTGCTGGCGGAGTACAGCGCTTCAGCGAAGCTTTTGTCATGGGCAAATGCACAAACAGCCCTTGCTAAGTCAAGCAGCAACTGTCTTGATCCCTTTTGGGGTAAGGGCACTAGAGCCATTGTGCCTGGACATCCCAGCCTTTCAGGAAGTTATTTAGGACATGCAACGCTTGTTCTTTCACAGCATTACTAAGATTTTTCCTGAGCTTGGCAAGCAATACAGGAACCTGACCCTGCTCTACAAAGCCTAGAGCTTGAGATACTGGTGCCACGATTGTGATGTGCACAATGGCCAGACCTGCACATCCCGGTATGAACCAATTAGTGCAACCAGCCTGCTGTACACACTGAGTCTGAGGACTCCTTGCTAGACTCAGGTATTTGAGCAGAGCCAAGTGTCCACACAAGCTCAGATCTCTACCACTCCTCGCTGCTGAGCATTAACAGCTGCGATCTCAGCAGCACACTGGACCAGTAACTCCAAGCCAAACTCTGTAGGAGTCACAATCAACCACCTCTCCAAGGGGGCATGCTCAACAGGCAGCGTGACCCACCCCACACGCTCCTCCAACATGTCAACCAGAGCTCCCTACCCCACAGCGCAGGCAAGGCACGATGCACCCCAGCTAGGAGGCTGTCTCCAGCCCAGCCCTGGAACTCAGGGGGTTCTGGGGAGAGCCAGGGACTCAGGGGGTTCTGGGGAGAGTTACCTTCCAGCACAGCAGGGGCACAGGCAGATCTGGAGCATGGTGTGTGGAGCGAGAAGGTGCTGCCGCACACCCAAGCCCACCAAGCAAGAGCAGTCTGGCAGATCCTTTCCCACACTACACCCTGCACCCAGGTGCTGCCTATCACCGAGACACCTCTTCCTTCCCGTCCAGACAGTCACCCCTCAGCCTATGGCAGGAGACAGACCTACAAGCAGCTGCTTGCTGTCCTGAGGAGTTCCCATCTGCAGGAGGATTTGAGTGAGTCTTCCCTGTACCATGCTTAGGGTGTCCCCGCTGCCCTAATGCCTAAAATAATTCCTCAGAGGTGGATCTGATAAGAAGCCGTGGCCATACAGAGGACCATGCACTGTGATACTAATGGGGGTGGGGTTGAGGTATCATGAATCAGCCCTTATCTCTCTTGCAGATAAACTTTGCTCTGTATTTCTCATTAAGCGCTTCATTTCCTTGCCATTCAGGCAGCCCGGCTACTTCCCTCAAACAGCACAAGGGGACAGGAAATCCCATACTGCCCCAGTATGGGTCACTCCAAATCCCTGGGCCCCAAACTGCAGGGACATAGAAGCCCAGGAGGGCTGGAGGATACTCTAGATCTTCAGGCAACAGAAAGTTAGGCCGTTAAGATGAGAGAGAATACAACCAGGCTGTCCATGAACCACACAAGCCACTAGAGATCATGAGCGAAGGGTCCAGTGGTAACTGGAACAGGCCTGAATAGCAGCTGCACACAGACTTGGCAGAACAGGGTTGATCTGAGCCAGGGACTTATGTCCAGAGTCTCAAAGATATGGAGGCACTAGCTCCCACTGAAATCCATGAGAGTTAGGTGCCTCAATACGGTTGAGCATCTGGGCTTTGGTCACTTTGGAGAATTTTCTCCTTCCTTGCTGCTGGAGTTGGACGCAATCCCTGGTTGGTCAGGGTAACCCCTTCATGATCAGCGCCTTCCCCTTAGCTTTTGTGAAGGGAATTTCTGTTATTCTCATAGATGCTTGTTCTTCATAGCATTCTTTATTTTCACAGCCTACCTAGCCAGATTTAATCTGGGCTACCATCAAATCTGGCACACATAGGATTTAGACTCCAATAGTCTCAAAGGATTATAGGGGCACCTGTATTATTAGAAAGAGCTCTTAACCCCATGATGTCAGAGGGTTGCAATTCTCCAATTTGAGATGATTTGTGCTAATGGAAGTGCTGGCATCTGTCACCATCTAAGGATTAAGAAATTACTTAGCTGCCTTTTTTCCCCTCTTGCAAGGTAACAAATACATCATCCAAATAATCTGAAACCTTCACAGTGGAAACCGAGGGACACTAACAGCTTTTCAAACCTTTTTAATAAGGCCTGGCTATTTAAAATATAGTGTTTGAAAAAAGTGGTTGTATTAGCATTGTAGTCAACATTTTATTAAGGGCAATTGCTTCTCAGATAGAGAAGAAAAATCTGATAAACAGCAACAAGTGACAGATAGATTATTCCATCTCAATTTTGGCTTCTGTTTTCATAGCATATGATTTTTTATAAATTGTTTTTGGACGATGAAGGCAGATCTTGAAAAATACCTTGTCAAATTACATTGCATTAATGATGGTTACTATTTTTAATAAGTGATGGGGAGACATCTGTTTCTGAACCAGTTTCTTCTCCCCCCTGTACATTGTATGTCCAGGGCCTCATTCTGCAAATTCGCAAGGCACTGCTCACACACTGAGGTCACATACTGATTGTTGTTCTAAGGTTTCACTGTGAAACTTTCATATGAATGATGAGATGTTGGCATTTTTTTCAGTAAGAAGAGCACTGAGTCATTTGTAGCAAAAATAAAGGGTTAAATTAATTTGACAAACAAATATACATAAAACAAAAGTTAAATCAAATTTTAACCTTATCACTTTTGACAGCATCACTTCAAATGCAGATGCAGTTGATTCATACACTAGTCAGAATTATCTAAATGTCCTTGGATAAGCATTTAGGTCTATCAGACACTGTACTGTATGTTTATCAGACTATGTAGTAAATTACTGATTTTTTTTTTACTTTATAGCTGAACAAAATTAATCCCACAGCTAAAATAATATACTCCAGATAATGCTATTTCCAGCACCATTAACTGAACTGGAAATTGCAATAACAATAGATTCCACTAATACATAAAAATAGGTGCAATATTTGTATCACAATGGAAATACAGGATGTGTATGCATGGCACCCTCTGCCATTTTAACACTGAGGGTGGAAGGTGAAGCGTATACTATATCACTTTCTCCCCAAATGTTAGCACTCATTCTATTACATTGAAAAACTCTTGTGGCCCAATCCAACTCCCCATGAAGTTAACAGGACTCTTCCACTGACTGCAATGGATGTTGGGTTGCCCTCTTCTTCTTGTACATATAATTGGCCACTCTTCTGTTAGGTCCTTGACCCAGAAAGGAAAGAAAGTCAAGTAAACAGAACAATGTGGCATGAATAGCACCTTAAGCCATCACCCTTTGGGATCACTGGAAAGGTTCCCATTGGAGAGGATCTAGAATACACAAATAAAACAAATATGCCAAAGAGATAAACTGCATGGATGAAAGCTGCCTAGGGGAAACCCTAGCTGCACTCTGGTTACCCACATTGGCTGTAGATGGTAAAAAGTATTCAGCACAGAAACTGCAACAGTATGCGCTGCATGCACTCCCACAGATATGGTTTGGAAAGACTATGGAGGAATTGGAAAGGGGCTGACTGTTCATGTGACTGATCTGAGACTAGTACGGTCAGGCCTCCTGCTCAAGGGTATCTCTAGTAATATTACAGCGTCTAGTGTCTCAGTGCAACATTGAGATCTGGATCAAAAGCTTGAAACCCCCCTCCCCCAAGTTCAGAGGTGTTTCAATACAAGGTTTTGGTTGGAGACATCTGTACATAAATATTCACCACAGCAGAAACTGAATATCCTCTTGAAACTTCAAGATGACACCCTCATATAGTGCTCCTTAGGTGATGTTAGCCTTATGCCAGCAGATGGTGCTGCAGTTTCACACAGTTCAACATTTTCTGAGATTTAACTTTTAAAGTAAACACAACTGAGAGCTGGGAGGAGACAATCTTTATACCTCGTCTCAGAACTCTTGCTGTCTCCTGCTTATAGTAAGCGCCAGATACACACAATAAAAGTGATTGGTCTTCTCCTTCACCTTTCATGGTGCCAGACTGAGCTGTAGAATGAGGAGTTGTTTATCCTTTCTGACTGGACCATGATAGTATCCAGTGCCCACACTCTATCTGTTACTCCAGGTTTTCTGCTTGGTTCTTCTGTTTTCACTGAACTGAATCTTCCAAAAGTCTTAGACTCGTAGGATCCAGAATCAGAGCAGTTGCACCAGGAGATATTGTAAAGTACTGGTTTGCAAAGGAGCTCTCCATATCATTGTATCTTCTCAGTCTGAAATATGAAATCTTTTTTTCAATTCTGAGGCTGTCCCAACTGCACTGGGATGGGATTTATCCCAGCTGACCTGGTAATTACTGAAGCGTTCAATTTTAATTAGGATTACGGTTAATGAAATCTACAAAGTAATATGATTTTTAGCCTCTGTGAAGCAAATTATTTGTCTACTCTTTATACATCTGTAAAGTGCAATATACTGGTATGATATTTTCTTTATCAGCTAATCAAAAGAAACGTAGTTTCATATATACCCATATGACTTTACAGTGACATATGGCAGAGTCATTGCTTTAGTTTTTCAATGAACATTTTTCTTCTTATAAGGGAAAACGTACTGCATCAGAGTGAGATCATTTTAAAAAACCCTTTCAACAAACTACTATATTCTTTGTTGTTGCCTAGTTACTTGCTGCTGTTACCTTAGAAGGCTGTAAAGTCATCTGAATGATTTTTTTTTTGTTATTGCTGCCAGAATATGAGCAGAGATGTAATGATCAATACTCAATCTTTTGTTTGGTGATTATTATTAAAGAAAGATCATGAAGCGGGGCAAATGTGAATAAGATAAAACATTTATACTAGGAGCAATGTACTGTACTCATATTTTATGTTATTAGCTGCTAAATAAGACCATTTTCTCCTCATAATCCAGCCACTGCAGCATGAGCTGGCAGTGAAGTCACAGACTTGACGTTTTTGATGTTAGAGCCTAGTGTCAAGGAAGTGGTTGCATGGCCTTTTGTTCTCTGGATTTCACACGTAAATCCCATTCATGTTAACTACCACTGAGAGTAGGTATCAAGGAGATAATGGACCCTCTGGGTCTCACTTACAGCAATGTAAATGAGGAGCAACTCCATGACAGCAATGGAGATAGCAAATTAGGAGTTATACCTCTACTGCCTTTATTTAAACGCAGATACTTTTGACAATTAGCAATTTTAAGAAATTCTTAAAACCACATCTAAGACCCTTGAATTTCTGTTCATTTCAAAGGCATCTTTTATTGGAAAGTCCCTTTCCAGTGAGAAAGAGCAGGCTCAGTGAGAGTCCATCACATCAGGTGGCATCCCAGAAGATCCAACCCATCACAAGTATAACATATAGAGTGCAAGAATGTGAGGAATAACTCTGGACCACCACTACAACCTGGTGTAATGAAAATACAATTGAAAGGACTCCATTACATTGCCATTCTTTGGACCTGAAAACAAGTGATTACTTCCAGGGCTAGTAAGATTGACAGCAAAATAGAATAATTTTGCAATAGGTGGTTGAGAAGGGGACTACTTCTGGAGATGGGCCCAAGTCACAAAGTTTGAACACAAAGTTTGAGGGGTTTTGGTTTAGCTCATTCTAGAAAGAAGGTCTGGCCATGAAATTGGATCTGTGTTTGATTTGGGTCCATTTATAATTATTTTTGAAAGAAAATTTTCCCTGTGGTAAGATATACATGCATCACTCTAATAATTATCACATGACCTCTTACAAATCACAAACCAGAGTAAACATTTCAAACCACTCTATTATTTCAGCCTTCGTCTGGGTTCTTTACCTCACATTTTGCAATGTGGGTTAGACTTTGATCATTTGAAACTTATATTATGTCCACAAAAGTCAGGCTGGTTAATCCAGATTCCATTGGCTCAGTTTTGTGAGGATGGGGCTGAAAGTTATAGTTACTGAATCACATATTATATTAATTATTATTAAGTACTTTCTCAATGATGTGCACTGACTAGTTATATTTTGTTACAGGTGGTTAAACTAGAAATGTGCATTTGGAAGGGAGGGCAGAAACTCGCTGACAGGAGAATACCCTGCCCTTAACCATAATCAGCACACAGAAGAGGAAAGTACAATTCAAATTTCACTTTACATTGACACCAACATTTTAAATTATATTTTTGTCTAGTTTCCTCTGAGAATGAACCTTCTGATACATATTCCCATAGTTCTCCCATCATTTCCTCTGAGATCCCTGGGTCTATGCCTGTGTCCAACCCAATAAATAGTTATGGATTTTCACTGGAAGAACATTTTCCAAAAACCTCTTTTCCATCTAATAGGCAACTTTTAATTCAGCACCCAGTGGAGCTGAGTAAAATCAACCCATTGCACATGTCTGCATGTGAAATAACATGCCATATTTCTTAATCAAGAAGTCAATTCACTTATTAAGGACCTGGTTCAGCAATTAAACACATAATCAATTTGAAGAACATGAGTAAAGTTCCATTGAAGTCAATGAGATTGTGCGAATGCTTACATGCTTCACTGGATCACAACCTAAATCTGAGAGACTCACCTTTCATTGTTAAATCAGAGGAAGGAAGTCAGAAGCTTTTATTAAAATGAAAGCTTCCCCCTGAAACTTGCTATCATAGAGGTGAAAATGTTTCAAAATGAGGCCATTACCTGTAAAAGGGGTATCATGATATGAGGTCTGGTATTAATGGGGAAACTTCTAATTTAAAAACAAAAATATTGACAAAATGGATTTGTTAACATCAGCTCCCTAGATCTCGTTTAGAACAATATTATGACCTGTGGGAAAAAGTGCATCGTTTATTGGATCACACTGAAAAAGACGAGGTACATGGTCACAGCAAATTGCATTGTAGCATGCTACAAAGTCTACATGAAGTCCCATTTGTCATAAGGAGCAGCAAGTGTATAAAGCATAATCCTCAAGGAAGGCATAATGTAAAAAACCCTGCACCAGTAATATGAAATCTACCACAGGTTTGACGATAGGCCACATCACCACAATTGCACATATGCAGAAAGATTCTCAATGCAAAGACTCCAGTGAAAACGATCCTGCTGCCCAGGTTTGTATTAGTTCTCAATAGACTTTTGTCCAGCCACCATATTCATAAAAGCATCCATCTTACATTAGTCTTATCTGAGATCATTTGTTATTTAAATACAGCCCAGATCGTCAGTCCCTGAATCCCACAGCCCTCTCTCCTTTTGTTATCCCCAGTGTAGCATAAACACTTGCTACAGTGAGTAACTACTCTTGAGAGGTGGTAGTTAGCAGAATTCTTCTGTTAACCTAGCAGTGTCTATCCTGGGGCTTAGGTCAACTTGACAATGTTTCTCAGGGCTGGAAAATTTTCAAACAGCGACAAAACTAGGTCAAGGTAAGTTTCAGGTGTAGACCAGGCCTTAGCTTTTACACCTTTTCTGGGGTATCGTATGGAAGCATCTATACAGGTGACTTTCATAGATACCATGTTTTTAGCTGAATAGAAGAAATAGATGTTGTGCGTTGTACCATTTAAGGGTTTCAACTTGACATCAGACTAGTAGGGCTTTTTGTTATAGGCTGAGATAGTCATCTTCACTCAGCCCTCAAGAGCAAATAACCCTAAGTAATAGTAACAAGATATTTATTATCTCATGCTTAGTCAAATTATGGATGGTGTATGTTGCACACGCTGGCCTTGACAGGCTCTGACACTGAAAGGGTTTAAGACAGGGGTGGGCAAACTACAGCCCACAGGCCACATCCGGCCCCTCAGACCTTTTAATCCGCCCCCCTAGGAGCAGGGTCGGGGGCTTGCCCCACTCTGCCTGCCCGACGCTCCCATGTGTTCAGGTGGGACCTGCGTGAGGGCATGCATGTTACTGTGGCTGCACAACCCAAACGCGCCATCAGAGCCTGGTACTTGCAAGCCCACGTGCCTGCTACTTGTTGGCTTCAGTGACTTTGATGTTTCAGTAGTGTTAATTTTCCATTGTTGAGGATAAAACAAAGAGTAGTTGGCCAGGGAGTGCCAGCTGCATTGTTCACATTAATCAAAGAGTGGAAAGGAGGTAAATTTGGTTAAATTATTGTAATACTTTATGATGGTACATTTATAATAGGAAGTAAGATTTAATGTTTACTTCCACTAAAATGTATCTTTATTTAATAAAGTTTTATTTGAATATCTCTGAATTGTTAATTTAATCAGCATTCATGGCCCACCATACAATTTCCATATCCAGATGTGGCCTCAGGCCAAAAGGTTTGCTTATCCCTGGTTTAAGAGAAAATAACTAAGAAAAGAGCTTAGGTCACATCCTGATTTTATTCCAAACTTGTAATGCAATAGGAGCAAACAGATGATCACATATGGTACATGCTCATGATTCAGCTTCACAGTGACCAAAAGACTCAAGGGCATGCCCAAATTGTGACTTTAGTACTAAGTCAGGGCACATTATCAGGATATTACTATGCCAGTAAGAAATAGACCTGAAGACCAAACGCTAAAAATAAATTTAAGTCTGAAATTAGACTGCATCAGACCACTCCTTACTACTGTGTCCTGGAGGGTCAGTTTACCCCCTCCAAATATACAGCCCCACCAATCTGATCCTTTTACACACACACAAAAAAAAACCTGGGAAATTTCTTGTGGGCAGAAGTGAAATTAGATATACCATTCGTCCAGACTGTCTTTTTTCAGAGCAGTGATTCATCCAGTCCAGTTGGTCCTGATGTTAGCCCAGTGATGAAATCTCTGGAAATTTCTCAAAGCAATATGAAGTAAAAAGCAATGGGAAGATGGGCAACATTTGAGTAATCTCCATCCCCAGTTATTTTTGAAGCTTTTTATTGGTACTTCAGAGAGGTAGTTACTGACAATATCCCTGTCTTATGTGGCAATCAGTGGGGGGGAGGGAGGGGGAAAGAAAGCACAGACGTATATTGAAATACTGATCTAAAATCCTGAAAAGGAGCAAATTCCTTTAAAGTCCCTAACAATTGAGGCATTAGAGTTTCTAGTTTGGATGTAAAAGACATCACAGCATCTGTGCTAGTAGCCAGTACATGATCACAGCAATTCTGGGTTTGTGACCCCCTATTAATTCCATAGATACAAGGATTAAATCTGATGAAGTCCCTTCGGGCATTTTTTCTCTCTGGTGAGCTCTGTAACCATTCAAAGCCATGAAGGCTTCCCCGTTTCCACCTCATCCTCGAGGCCCAAATTCATAGTCACCAGTCTTCAATCAAAGGTGACTGGATACGACTAAATGCAATAATAGATGTGGCTACAGAGCTCATTCATTTGGCTCCTTGGTTAACCAGACAGTTGTAATGCCATCCCTTGGGAATATTCTATGCACAGATTTAGCATAGAGGCCAAGTTAATGCTGAGAAATCAGGCGATCAGAACAAAGGAAGCGCAAAGCGAAGGATGCAAGCTACATCCTGAATTTGTATCTTTATGGATAGGATATAAAATATGGTTTAACTTTGTATCATTCTGTATTATTTATGAGATAATGCAATACATAGTACACCACAGACTGGAATATCTAACGTACTTTTGAATATATCCCACATACCCAAATTCTGCCCTCATGATTTAATACAGATTCTGCACATAAAGAGATATTAGAACACTTTAGGTGATGGAAATAGTCTGTTATTTTACTCCCTGCACTTCTGTTTCTCTTGCTTGTGTAAAATACCAAGATGCCGTTTCCCACTGCTACCTCCCATCTCCCCTCTCTTTGACCCCAGTGTGCTAGTTTTGTAATTAAAAAAGAATAAAAATATTGGTTCTATATCTTTTTTTAGTCCAGGAATTTGGGAAATGGCCAGCCTCACTCTCCAGCCAGAGCAATGTGTCGTACAGCTTGGCAAGATCAGATCTCTATGGATATTTCTGCAGTCTGGGTAGAATTACCTTCACCCATATACAGCCTGATTAATTAGGCTCTATGGAGATGAGTTGAAGGGAACTAGGGGAGAGAGACTGAAGAGATGATCTCCACCTCTCCTAGCATGGAACCAGGCTGATGGACAACTCTATCTGCCCTGTCTTGGCACTGCTACTCCAGCCCAGTGCTTAATTTGTGGCTGAGCCCCAGCTCTTCTAGGCTTGACAGTTCATAGCCCCAGCTCTTCTGGGCCTGCCACATCAGTTATGAAAGGAAAAAAACTGCTTGAGCCCCGGCACCTAATTCTTTGAGCCCCGGCACTTCTTTCATTATTATTATGCACTGCTCCAGCCTATGAGCTGGAACTGATTTAAATGAAGATGATGAAACAACACAAACAGAAAAACAAACAGCAATGCAAAGACTGGAATCACAGTTATGAGAAAGAGAGACAAGGTGGGTGAGGTAATATCCTCTACTGGACCAATCTCACTCACCTTCTCACTCTCATATCCTGGGACCTAACATGGATACAACAACACTGCACACAAATTACAGCAGAAAATGGCTGTAAATATTATATTACACAATTTACATAAAGTAGAACCTCAGAGTTACAAACACCCTGGGAATGGAGAATGTTTGTAACTTTGAACAAAACTCTTTCAAAAGTTTACAGCTGAACATTGACTTAATACAGCTCTGAAACTTTACTATGCAGAAGAAAAATGCTAGTTAGTACTTTATGTTTAACACAGTGCTGTACGGTATTTGCCTTTTTTTTGGAGGAGGAGGTCTCTGCGGCTGCCTGATTGTGTTCTTCCGGTTCCAGATTAAGTTTGTGGTTGACTGGTCAGTTCGTAACTCTGGTGTTCGTAAGTCTGAGCATTTACTGACTTACGCAAGCGTTCCAGAATGTCTTGCGTAACTCAAATTTTGCATAAGTCGGGAACGTATTCCCGACCATTACACACACACACACAAACAAAAAAAAAACCCCAAGCCAACTTTCTAGCTTACGGAACTTATAGAATTATTTGCGTGAGTTGGGTTTGTGTAACCCGGAGAGTGTCTGTACTATATTTCTCTTAATGAGTCATTTGACTTGGAACCAATACCACTGAGACAGACTCATATACAATGAATCAAATCTGGACCTGCTGCTCCCCGACACAAAATTCAAAGGGATCAAGGAATAAGATTCTTCTTCTGCCCTCATCTCCTGTTATTAGAATTTACCTTGCAGAGAGTAAATGTAGCTGTTATTTAGAATGGGAAATGCATCCTACACTTCATATGGCACAAAGCAACCCAAGGCACAAGCATTATTCCCAGCAACAACTAATAGGACAAAAAATCAGAGAGTGTTTTACAATTTCCATATAATGAAGAGTAGTCCGGCCCATATGACACACACTGGAACTGAATACTGGCACTTTTCAAGAGCTAGGAAAGGATTGAAAAGGGAACAAAAGGAGGCAGAGAAGAAAAGGGACTGGAGGAAATAAGGGGAAAGAAACCAGGCAAGGTAGAAAAATGAAGTATGGAGGAAAAAACCTTCTGCGGGAAAGCAACTGAAATTAAAAAAAAGAACGAGCTAGGGTTTAAAAAATAGGGGAAAAGAAATACATATAAATGTACGATCCTTTTTTAAAGAATCTTGTGCTCAGAATTCACCAGAGGTGATAGCCTTCACTCGCTAAGCTCCAGAGATCCGTTATGCAGGACTTGAATGGGGTTTGCCATAAACACAAATAGACTCAGGATCTGGCTTTATGCAAAACCAATTTCCAGTTTCCATGTAAGGGTGAGAGATACTATGCGTTACATTTGCTGAAGACACCAAGTCTATGGTCCATGAATAAAGCTCTTATTCAGATAGGCCACTGGTCCAGTAGAAGCAGAAATAAGTTAAAAAAAAAAGCAATAATCAAAATTGCCATTTAATTAGCAATTAATTACAATTGAAAAACTTGTTAAAAGTACAGGGAGGTGGTTGTTGAGGGAGGGAATGCCCCAAAGAGCCAAGGTCAACATTGTCAGACTCGGGTGCCCCCAGTTAGATGCCTAAATAAAAATGGGCCAATTTTCATGGGTACTGAGCACATGCAGCTCCCACTGATTTCAGTGAGAAGGTTTGCAATACAGGTACTCAACACAGACGAAAAATCAGGCCACTTTTATTTAGGTATCTAAATATGACAACTAAATAAAATATATCCTGACCCTGCCATTAACCGCCTCTGTATCCTCAGTCAAGTTATTTAATGGCTCTGTGCCCTAGCTTTCCCCTCTGTAAAATGGGGATAACAATAAGTTACCGGACAGGGATATTGTGAAACTTTATACACTATACAATGTGCACTGAGATCCTTAAAAAAGGGTGCTATAGAAGGCACAACAGAAGAAAAATATTCTGATTTCATTAGTTCTTAACTAGGAAGTTTCCTTTATTTAATTTCATCCAGTTATTCCTGGTAAAGCCAGGACAACTCCCCTCCCTCCAGTCGGATGCAGCTCCAGATGTGGGTGAATGTTTGAGACTGTTCTTCTATCAGAACCGCATTATCCATCCTACGGTACAGCTGCTTTTGCTGTTAGTACTTCTGGGAATGATGTAAAATAAGATAATGCTATTAACAAGTTTGGAAATGCCACAAGTGATAAAGTAGATGATCTAGTCTTGGGTTGCAGGGCACTTTGGAGTGCAGCTGTATCTCCACTATGTTCAGTGGCTTTTGCTTGCCTCATATTTTAACTCAATTTACAAGAAGGATGGCCTTGTGATTAAATCATTGGCCCGGGACACAGTAAATCTGAATTCAATTCCCAGCTCTGCCACAGACTCCCTGTGTGACCTTGGGACAAGTCACTGGGTATTAGAACACTCACTTTCTTCCGTTCTTTGTGCATCTTATCTATTAGAGTGTAATCACTGTGGAGCAGGAACTCTCTCTGTTAGTTTATACAGTGCCTAGCACAACAGTGGCCTGATCTTACTGAGGTCACTAGATGCTACTGTAATATAATAATAATAACAATAATAAATAGAATGAGATGTTATGCAAAGAAGTATGTTGTGATCCGTCTCCAGTAATTATCCTGCCTTATCTATTAATTCTTTCCAACTTCACTGAATAGTCGGTCCTATGCAGATCAAGGGGCATCAAGTAGCTGTATGACCTGTCATGAATCTCTTTCTCAGGTTCCAGGCACAGATCCAGAGGCGGATGAGAAACAGACCTAACTCCCTGGCCACTGTGCTCCCTCTGTGAAACTTTTAGTCATCCCACGAGGGATAAGTGAATCCTCAATGACGTAATCCAAGGCCATCTCACTTTCTGTAAAAAGGGTACTCATATAACCCAGCATCAAGTCCCTCTGAGCCTGGAGGTATCATGCCTCAGCAGTCCCTGCATGCCTGGTGTATTATTGTATTCCCCAAAGTACAGCCAGAGTACACTCCAACAACCCTCCCAAGTTTGCCAAAGAGCCACACAACTGTTTCCAAAGAATGGACTGGATCCTATGTATTCGGAGTGGATTTCCTCCATGGGGTCACAACAGGATAGTTCTAGAATTTTAGAAAATTTTTTTTTAATCTTTTAGGTTTTTTAAAAGTAGAGTCAATGCTTCAGTATGAGTTTGCTCCTTCTTATCACATATTTGGATCTATTCATTGTACATATATGTACACAAACACACACACCCTATATTTCTCACATAATCCTGGTACGATTTTCTTTTGTTTGAATGCTGTTACTGTACATTTTTATTTTTAGTTTATTTTCCTGTAGCATTGTTCTCATGATGTTTTTGTTCAATAATTGTTGTGAAGACCTATTCACGTTGTCTCTTTTCCCTTCAGGGCTCTATCTTGCAATCACACCATAAAAATATGTAAGATTTTCATTAAAGCAGGAAATGAATCAAAGAAGTGTTCCAATAAGTCCCAATTTTTGTTCAGTCCTCCCTCTCTCCACTTTTTTTTTTTTGACAAAGAGGGTGGTTTTGAGAGAACCACCTGTACCTCTGCCCTCCCCACCAAAGCGTCACTGATTTCCATAGATATGTTGTGTGTTTATTTTATTTTGTTTCAGGGAGTAATGCCTTCCTCAGCAAGGGAATTGTCAGAAAAGAGAGGGTGGGAGGGGAAAGAAACACCTTACACGCCAGCTTCCATGATTTGACCCTCAAATACAAGAAAGGAACTCAAAAAGGTTGAGCAAACAAGTTCATAAATCCACTCTGAATATTTTATTATTAAGTGATCACTTCATGGTAGGATCAAGTTCAGGAAGGAACTCACAGTTCCCTGAGGTTTGTCCCTTTATAGTTGTAAGTGGCTTCAACTATACAACAAGTTACATGAGAATAGAAATTTAGGCGCAATCATGCTATGTACTGAACTGATCCAGCAACCCCACTACCTATTCTGTGGATTCTTTCCTCTCTCTCATCTGTTTCTGCCTATTTCCTTCCTTTCTCCCCCTCCTTGGTATGCTGTCCACACTGGCTTTGATCCTGGAGGCTGATCTACATGGACAATTCTTATACCTGCATGGAACCCCAATCACAAGGGACTCCATATGATTGCAGGGATTTGCCCATATCCCTCAGTTTGCAGAAGTGTGGCCTTGGCTTATAATCTTTTAGGGGCAGGAAACTGCCTTAGTCCTTCAGTAAAGTGCCTAGCACAGTTTGGGTCCTGTGAAAATAAATAATTGTAAATTATGCTCAGGTGAGCCATACAGAATATAAATAGAGATGTCTGGTTAGTTATATCTACCCATGTGGTTACAGGATAATGACAAGAGCAGCTCTGTTATTGGAGAGAGAACGTCACAGTTACATTAGGTTGCCCAGGTGAAACTGAGAAGAACCTGTCTCTTTATGTTTTATATTGGTCTATGAGAATCTTACACAAGGACACACAACTCGCTGGAACAGTGATTGTGTTTGTATAGCACCTAGCATAATATAGTCTTAGCCCCTGAGCAGGACTCCTCGGTGCCAAAGTACTAAGTCCTAATGCTGTTGTAAAACAGCAGCAATACGTTTGAACTCCTGACCAGTAAAGTGAAATCTGAGAAACGGTGGGATACACATTTTCAAAAGAACACCACAACACTAGCCCTGTGACAAAAAGTGTGTTGCATCCTATACCATTCACAAATACACACATGCAAACATTAAATACAGCACTGTAATAGGGAACAACAAAGGAAGCAGTTAGACTTGTATATTTAGTGGGCAGTGTTGGCATCTTCCACAAAGATGTGCACACATAAGGGGACAGAACCGGAAATGGCTCTGTTTAGATGTAGAACCTAGCCAATGTGCCTTTGCTTTAACAAAAGGAGGTTTTTTAAAGCTCTATAAATTTATAACACAGACATTATTAAATGAAGTGTGGAACACGCTTCTTACTGAAATATTCGGCTTTTAAAATTATGTTACAGATCAGTTTTCCATAATTTTTTAGTGCATTTCAAACCAGGGGCTTGGTTAATATGGTAGACTCCAACCTTTCGTAATATTTCTAATATGGTACCAAGTATTGGGGGTAACCGTGTTAGTCTGTATCCACAAAAACAACAAGGAGCCTGGTGGCACCTGAAAGACTAGCAGATTTATTCAGGCATAAGATTTCTTGAGTAAAAAACCTCGCTTCTTCAGATGGAGCAAATATTTGGGACACTAATATGGTAGTGTCCCAAATATCAATACATTCTTCTATGGTTCACGGGCCCCAAACACTCTTAATACACTCTTGCATAACTGGTTTCATGCTTTACAAAATTCTCACCCTTACAAAAAAGTACTAGAGTTGTACTGATAGTCCCAACACCATCATCATCATAAACTGTGCTATTATGGATGTACTGGATATATGGATAATATGGATATATTTATTTCCCATAAATACTGTAGGTATTTATGGGAAATAAATTTGCTGGTCATAGCCATTTCCCAACAGACTCATTAAGGGACAAATTATCATCTCAGACAGCACCTTGTTTGCAGCTCTTAAGAAAAAAAGCCAAAGACTGAATGACTAAGGAAATAAAACTACACCTAGCACATTTACAGGGCAGAGTTGGAGGTTTGCACTGTTACTACCGTGCCTCTGCTCTAGAATCTAGTAAAACTGAGCATCCTCCTCTCTAGAATGTGAGTTTGGCACATTTCACCTCGAATAAATTCATGCACAAAAAAAAAGATAGTAAATAAATACGAATACGGTCACACACAGTTTTACTGAAATTAGAACTGCAATCCCCTAGAGACAAGGTCGGTCTCTTACTTTACCATTGTCCAGCGCCTAGCACTGCAGCCCTCTCAAGGCTACTGCACTGCTAACAGTTAAATAGAAGTTGCCCACGTTTATTTCTGTATTTGTAACTAGGGCTAAGGGCACGCAGATGAGTGATGAGCCAGACACCTCAGACCGCTGGTTTACAGGAACCATTATTAGTACTCAGCACGTCCATCCTGCCTGCACGGCTTCCAGGCACTGGACGCGCATTAACTAACCGAGGAGAGGCCGCAGCCTGGGCTTTGCCCTTACTCCCCGGTGTGTACAGGCGCGCGGAACCCCCCAGCTCCCAGGGCGCGGGCGCTGGGGGCGGGCCCGAGCTCTGCCTCAGCGTCGCGTCACGCCGGGGAGGGCCGGGCTGGCCGCGGCATAAATAGGGGCGAGGCGGCGCGGGCTGCCAGGAGCAGGCAGCGGCGTGAGCGCGGTGACGGGCATCAGGCACCGCCGGGGAATCCCGTCTCCCTCCTGGCCCCGTCCCAGGTAAGCCGGCCGGGAACGGACCCAGGTCTTTGGGGAGGGGTGGGGAGAGCCGCCGGGGTCCCCCCGAGGGCGGGCGGAGGCTGTTTCAGCGCCCTGGTGCCTGGCAGGACGCGGGGCAGGCGGGGAGATGCGGAGCCTGACGCCGCCCGGTCGCTCTCCCCGCAGCTAGGCGCCCCCATGACTCTGAACCGCGGGGACAAGCTGCGCTACCTGGAGAAGCGGCGCTGCAGCACGCCCTTCGCCGCCCACCAGCACCTGCACCGGCGGAGCATGCCCGTGGATGACCGGGAGCTGCAGGCGTCCGTCCCGCCGGGCGCCCTGCTGGGCGAGTTCTCCCCGCTGGTCCGCTGCACCTCCTACAACCCTGACCGGGAGAGCTGGGCGTCCGACTCCTCCGACTCGGTCATCTCCTCGGGCAGCGACTCCGACAGCAACCTCTACAAGGTGATCCTGCTGGGCGAGCACGGCGTGGGCAAGACCAGCCTGGCCAGGATCTTCGGAGGGGTGGAGGACTGCTCCGATGCGGAGGAGGCAGGTGAGCGGGGGGAGTGGGCTGCGAAAGCGGCACCGTCCACAGCCCTAGCGCCCTGGCGCTAGCAACTCTCCTCTCCCTGCCCAGACAGGCAGCGAGCCCCGGGCTTGACTTGGCTTCAGAGCCGCCCTCTTTAACAGTGCCTGGCCTCGAACTGCAGCTCTAGTGGGAGGCATTTACAGACACTTTCTAGAGCTGGACATGCAGTGTGTCCATAAACTCCGTGTGCTCACAGATATACATAGACAAGTAGGAGATAGAACACAATTTGTGGTTCAACAAAATGAATGTATTCACACACCAATAGGCTTGCATAAGCATATTACTGTATGAATGCATATTAAGTGACTATAGTTGATGATTAACTCAGTCACATCAATACATTAATATTTGCATAAATGTAGCTGATTTGGGATCCCCTTATGTGCTCTTCTTAGTAAGGAAAGGCTTTGTTTCAGGGCATTATTCTCTAGAATAAACAAAGGCTTTTTATGATTAAGAGATTAACACTTAACGTTTGGCTATAGAACAAATTATTTTTATACAGTCCCATTAGATGGTTTAAAGGTTCATGTAACTAATAACATGCAGCTGTTACAGTGAGTTTATCAGATCTTTACAAAGGAGAGCTGTATCATTATCCCCATTTTACATAAAGTATGTTTTCCAGATTTGTCTTATTGATGACGATGTAGATGGCAGTCAATTGACTAGAACTGCCCTGAAGCAAAGTTCTCAGTTTTGTTCATGAGGAGTAAGTAAATTGAGGCACTTTTAAACATTACTCCAAAAAAAGCCAGACATTATTTTTAAAAAAACAAAACCAAAAAAAACACTCCCTAAAATAATGAGGGTTTTCATTAACCCAAACAGCAGGAAAGTGCAGAGCTAAGTTTTTTATCACTCTGTATAGTTGCGCCTATGTACTGCGAATGAACTGCAGGAATCTCTGGGGTGAGACTTCAGGATTGTACTCCAGGGTACAGAATATTATGCACTGAAGTCCTTACTCAAGGCATTCTCATTGACTCAGTAAAGATTATTTTAAAATATGCTACAATACTGAGGTATAACATGGTGAGTGAAGGATGGAGTGATGGCCTTTACTCTGATTTTTACCTACTTTTCTTGGCTTAACTCAGTACTTGAACACTGAAGCATTTAAAAAAAATTGTTAAATTCAAAATTTGCTAGAGACAAACAGTATTAATTGCACAAACCATGCAACTGCCTCTGTCACCATAATGAAAATATCTAGAAATAGTAGATTAGGTATGAACAGGTTTGGAAGCAATAACTGTGGTAACTACTCTACCTTAGTCAATCAGGTGTTGTCAAGTGTCCTTATTGCCAAGATTTTTGAAGTCAAATGATATATCTCTCTCTCTATAGGGAATACGTATAACAGATCGATTATAGTCGATGGAGAAGAAGCTTCTCTCATAGTGTTTGACATATGGGAGCAGGTATGAATAGTTCATTTTATTTATGGGTCATTTGTTAATTGCACAGCCTAGGCATAGTTTCAGAATAAGCTTTCATGGGTTAAAAAAAAACCCTTACTACTTCATATGCACGCCATGCATCTGAAGTGAGGTTTTTTACTCATGAAAGCTTATGCCCAAATGTATCTCTTAGCCTTTAAGAGGCCACCAGACTCCATGTTTTTGTAGATGCAGACTAATACGGCTACCTCCTGATACTTTCACAATAAGATGATTGTGTGTGGTGACTTGTTAAGTAACAGCCTAATAGAAAATAATATTGAGATTCTTTGTTCTGTATTCACTCATGTAGTTTTTTAGTAGCTAAGTTATTTCAGACCATGTTTAGGGCCAGACTGAACCCCTTACTCCTGCTGCTGGGGAGTTACCCGAACAAGCAGACTCAGTCAAGCCAATGAGGCAGTCCTGTGAGTAGCTGCTTATCAGTCAGAGTAAGGGGGTTGCAGTCTTGCCTATCCCAGGCCTTGGTGCAATTTGTGGAAATAGAAAAGCTTTCATTAATAAAGGAAAAATCCAGAACTGGGATTTTTTCCTCCCAAGAATGATTTAGTAAAATTTTTAATAGTGACTTGCAATTCTTTTATTACATTAAGAAAGCTAGCTGTAGCAGGGTTTCCAAAATCATTCACTTATTAGAATCAGGAACATTTAGTTATGTATTTTCAATGCAATAAATGGTTCCATTCTCTTTTCCTTCTAGGATGACAGTCAGTGGCTTCAGAATCATTGTATGAAAATGGGGGATGCCTATATTATTGTGTACTCAGTGACAGACAAAGTTAGTTTTGAAAAGGCCTCAGAACTGAGAATTCAGCTAAGAAGAGCAAGACAAACAGAAGATATTCCCATCATTCTTGTAGGGAATAAAAGTGACCTTGTCCGATCCAGAGAAGTCTCAGTAGATGGTAAGAGATGCTACTGAATTGTGAATTCAAGTCAAAGTTAATAACCAAGGCTGCAGAGAATCCCTTTCTACTGCAGAAAGGGACATGATTTGAAGTCTGGTTCATAAACATTCCATGTTTTAAAAGTTTGGAGCATAGAGAAGCAAAGCTGGTTGATTTGTGACTATCCTTGGCATAGTGCCCTGAAGCTGCAGTAGTAAAGTTGTGGCTTAGAGCTGAAGCTTCAGGGTACTACTGCATGCATCTCAAGGTCAATAGTGATGGTCATTAGCCGTCTTCTGGCTGCCCAAGGACACTTATTAAATGAGTTGATGTCTCAGTCCTGTTCCTAATGCACAGAGGTACAAAACTCACAACTGGCAGCTCCTGCTGAGGGCAAGACAATATAGACTGAACAGTCCTTTCTCCTATAAAGTGATCTCATGATGGGATGGAGATATATTGGCAGGGCAATGTGGGGACGCTTGCCCTGCTTGAGTCCAGGCTGACACTTTTCTGTGTGTCAATGTCCAAGACTGTCAACCAAGCATCTATCAACAGCACTGAATCCATTTTTTAAAAATTCATTTTTATATTCCCTAGATGGAATGTTACAAGATGCCATCAGTACCCTGATGAGATACTAGCTCTTTCAGTCTGGTGATTCTGTCGTAGTGTTGTCATTCCCTGCCCACTAGCCTGCATAGGGAGTTCAACCCAGGCAACATGGAGCAATAGCTTGCTTGTGGGCTGGTGCTGTGCCCAGAAGGTCTTTATTGCCCCAGTGGTGATCCTATTTATTGGTGTGGTTAACTCTGCTCAAGTTAATTAAATTTACAGCTTCAGGGTCATTGTTTTACCACAGGCTGAACATGGAAATTCATGCTTCAGCAGTGGTGAAAAGTAGCTTTTATCTCTGAAATACTAGAATTGCAACCTCTTACTGTAGATGCAGACCTCACTACATCAAAGTGACCTATGCCTTCCTGACCTCCAGCTACGGGTCTGGTAATTTGGCCTTCTTAGCTGTAACATGCTTTATTTGGAACTATCTTAGACAATTCACATTCTGCAAAAGCTGTAATCAGTGGTAGTACAACTGCACCAGAGCTTTCACCTGAAAGAAATGGTGATACCTGCTCTCTGCCTTTTGCTGGCTGCCCTCTTCTACAAGCATGTTTGCACACCTTGTTTAAACTGAACAATAGTGGGCCAGTCTGAGCAACTGTCTGTTGCCTTATGTTCCATCAAATTGGTGGAATTGAGACTTCCAACCCTACCATCTTTATCTTGAAAAGACAGGGGACAGCCTCTGAGGATCCAGCCCATGCAGGGGAATGGACTAGAGGACTTATTGAGGTCCCTTTCAGTTCTGTGATTGGAAATATTCATCTCAACATGCATCAAAGTACATTAGTGGTATAAAGGCCATATTCCCCTAATTAAACAACAACCCACACACACCTAAGTCACATGGCAGCTTTGGATGCCAGTGCACTTGAAGGGAAAAATCTCATTCTGTCATTCACTTGCCTCTTTTTCTCCCTTTTCAGAGGGACGGGCCTGCGCTGTGGTGTTCGACTGCAAATTCATTGAGACATCAGCTGCTCTTCATCATAATGTGAAGGACCTGTTTGAAGGTATCATTCGACAAATCAGACTTCGCAAAGACAGTAAGGAAGACAATGCCAGGAGAATGGCCAACACAAAAAGAAGAGAAAGCATAAGCAAAAAGGCAAAGCGATTCCTTGGGAGAATTGTGGCAAAGAACAATAAGAAGATGGCTTTCAAGGCAAAGTCAAAGTCTTGCCATGATTTATCTGTGCTTTAGAATCTTTCAGCAAGGCCAGATGTTGCCCATAGGTTATGAACAAGCATTTGACTTATGAAAAGTGTGGACAAACCTACATGGTGATAAAAACGAATGACTTACTTGGGAGACTCCTTAATGCCTTATGGTTCATAAGCAAGACCTGGAGGTTGTATTACCATGGGCACTTCAGTGGTAAATGGTTTAAGCATCAGTGTGCAAGTAAATGAACTAATTTTAAACAAGTGGCTTCATATGCCCTTGTTTTCACTGTGTACATTTGTTGCATGTCCTCCTGTCCTGTGGATACCAGAGATGCAAAGATAAAGGATGATAGGAAGTGAAATATCACCATAAACTTGTCTCCTTTGCAAAGCAAAACTTGAAAACGTTTGTACGCAGGCTCGTACACTTTTTAGTATAAAATAAGCAATGATAAATAATTTTTAAATTTAAATGGAGGGGGGCAGTTCAAACAGCATTAGAATGGGAGTTAGCAAAATATATATAGTTAAATACAGAATAAAACATTTTATGAAGTTAATTTGCACTTCTATTAACTGTTACTCAATTTGTTACTTGTTTACATGCAGATTTTATAATAAAGTTATTTCCTGTTATACTATTAGGCTGTGGCTTTTCTCATAGCAAGCACAAAATGAGACAGCAGTATTTTTCTGTTAGTGTTTACTGTACCAAAAAATCTACCAAGAACAGAGCCTAATTAGGGCTTGTCTACACATGGACTCTGTCTGCTCAGGAATGAATCTTATTCCAGAATAAGGAAGTGCATTAAACTAAAATGGAATAAGTGTCCAGTTAGTCAGGAACTTTCTCATCTACTCGAGTTTATTTATACCAGCTAAGATTCTGGGTTTTAAAAATGGATGTAATTCATCTTGAATCAAGAGTATTTGATATAAATATGTATAATGGATTGATTCTTTTACAGAGATCCATTCTACATGAGTAGTCTTAGTGAAATAAATGGGTCTAGTTATGTCAGTAAACAGGTGAAGGAACAGGCCCTTAAGCTGTCACACTCCCATGGGCTTCAACAGGAGCAGGAATAAGCCTGCTGTGTCAAAAGCTTTAGCCAGATGCAAGTCTCTGAAACAGATGATATATTGAACTTCATGCTGTGCTACTCCTAAGGTGCTTTATGGCCTTACATGGTGTCTAAAGAGCAAATGACCTTCATTTTCCATCCCCATTGGGAACTGTCCTGTTGCAGAAGAGGCAGATCAGGGAATTCTGAGACACTCTGATAAAAGCCTCAGCTTGGAAGCATTGTGGCTAATATGAGTGACAACATTCTGGTCCAGAGTGCTGTTTCCACTTACTGTTAGTGCTTTGCTTCCTTATCAATATTTCAGACTGACTTGTCTAGCTGTTGTCTTAAGTCACCTGTTGCATCAGTTTTAATTTCCAGACATAGAGCTTATTCTCTTACATAAAGTCATACGGCCAACTTTCTGACCAAAACACTCCTTCCTGTTCTCTCCTACTTCCCTCACCTCCTATATAGCATGATATTCTCAAAAGAGAGCTTCAAACTACCATGCACAAGTTTTTGTATAGGTGGCTTTTTTACTTCTTCCATGCACAGAATAAGTAGTGTACATCCATTCCACCTTACTGCTGGATCTTGGTGCTCATAAGCTAAGTGTGGTTGGGGTAGGTCAATACAAGAGCCCTCCAAGGAAAAGCTAAGTAGTGCAGGAAGAGGAATTGGTGCTTTTACACATGGCATTTTTTGTAGTCAATCAAGGCTCTAGAATAGTGCCAGGCACCACTGAATCCTGGGTCACACAAAACCAAGCTATCAAATGCTTGTAAAGAGCCCATGACAATCTTCATAAGAGGTGTTAACCTTGGTGTTTTGATTAAAGTCCAACACAGGTGATTCCATGCATTTCCCTAACACACTCTTTCTCCCTGAAACTTCAACTGAATGCAGTATTCTTCACCTCACTAAACTATGGCCTCTCTCATCTAACCCTGATCAGCTGTGGCAAAACAGCTGCATCTATTTACACTAGAGCATTAACTCTGCTGCAAAACATCCCAAGTCACATGCACCTGCATGTTCCTCTTGCACTCAATGCCAAAACTACAAATGTTTTATGAAGCTTTGCTCTTTTAGTCACATTGTGCTTTCAGAATGACCACTGGAGGGTTGATAGCCTGGCAGATTTATCCTGTGTTTGTAGGATACACTAGATACAGCTGCTTCACTGAATGTGGGCTCTGAATTCCATTTTTAACAAATATAAGGAATGTGCTGCAAGCTCACTGTTTAAAATTTGGGGTCTCGTAAGGCACAATGTATTATTATTGTGTCCCTTAATGCTACAACATGAATGTGGCAGCAAAGCCTCCTCAAGGTCAAGGTTAATAGTTGTGCTCATGAATACTGTGCATTGTAAATCAGACATTTTTCTGTATTCATTAATTCACAAGAATGGATTTTGGACAAGTCTTTAACCTGACATATTTATGAACACCCTGGCAGAGATTTTATAAAATACAAAGTATTTAATTGTTAATAGAGAATGCATTGTCACAAGGTGGAACTGTATGAAACAAACTGAGTTGGTCTAAAGAGACCACAACCAATCTAATCATCTCCCTTGTTGAAATATGTACAAAGATGCTTATTCTAAATACTCATTGTCTTATGTTTGTACAGAGTTTCACACAATGCATCCCAATTCATGACTAGATGCCTCAGGTGCTACCAGAATAGGATAATTAATAGTAATTTAATCCCAATTCATTTTCCTGTAACAGAAGAATTGCTGTTTTCTAGGGACAATACTTCTGGGATCAATGAAATACAACATGAAGTTCCTCATGTTATTAGGTGGAACTGTCAATCGCACCTACAGGAGTAAAGTGCCCAACTCACTGAATGTCAATGAGAATTGGGTTCCCAATTCTATTAAATGCCTTGGAAAATTCCACCCCACATCTTTGAGTATCAGTATCATCTCTAATTTTTTGCACTTTGAGATCTGCAATTGGAAAGTCAGCTCAGAATGTTATTGGGGTGTGTGTGTGTGTGTGTGTGTGTGTGTGTGTGTGTGTGTGTGTGTGTGTGTGTGTGTGTGTGTGTGTGTGTGTGTGTGTGTGTGTGTGTGTGTCTAGTGCTTATGAAAGTTACCAGAAAGAGATCTGCAGGGAGCAAAGTCTTCTGGTTACTTCCAGAACAGACACAGCATAGGCCATGGCACTGCAGGCTTCCCTGTACTGCTCTGTCATGGTACATCACCCCGACTTTGAGGAACAGGCTTTAGGATAGGAAGGTAATTCAGTCTCCACAAGCTTTACTCCTCTGCCTTTTTGCGAACTGCTAACTAGAGAGCTTCTTATTATTCAGTGGTGGCTTTTGTGTTGTTGGCATAATTACAATTGATCACAGTGGATTTATCAGCATTTTCTATGGCATGGGTGCTGGAACAATTTGTATAGTTGAGGTGCTAAGAGCCATTGAACCAGAACTGTGAACCTGTGTATGAGGGAAAGCAATTCAAACCAAGGGGTGTGGCAGACCCCTAGTTCCAGCACCTATGTTCTACGGTGGAAGGAAATAGTCTAATATCCAACCTACATCTGATCCAGCTAACTTGTAAACAAAGTGAAGTCTCCTCAATTTATTATTAAGCTACCACTATAGCTTTACAATAGGAAAGATGCTAAACAAGTATAATTTCTTTCCTGTGCCAAAAATATTTACAATAGAAAGAGTCAAATCCCTGGATGCTTTATTATTCCCTAAATTCCCATTTCTTGGGTAAATTGTAGCATTACCAAATAATAGTTTCACTCAGGAATATTTTCTCAGAAAAAAGTATTACTAAAGTCATCCCATCATCACCATAAAGAAGTGGTAGAACATGGTTATGATCAGGGCTTAAATTCTCAAAAATATTTCCCAGAGCTCCCCACGCTCCCTCTCCCCATCTGGGGCTCTTGGCTTCAGCTGCACACTGGGGAGGTCTCAGGGCTTTAGCCCTGTGAGGGAGGAGGCATGCCAGGGCTTGGGGCTTTAGCCCCACAGGTTTAAAAATATTTACCAGAGCTCTGATCTTTGGTAGCTCTGGCTGAATTTAAGCCCTTGTTATGATAATTCTTAAGTGAAAAAGAATGAACAGCGAACTAAGGATTAAGAACCCAAAGGAATGCTCACCAGGAGTTCAGTGAAGTTAGGATAACCGTACTCAGAGAGTAGTTATTAATGGCTCCCAAACCTGCTGGAAAGGTATAACAAGTGGGGTTCCGCAGGGGTCTGTTTTGGGACCGGTTCTGTTCAATATCTTCATCAACGATTTAGATGTTGGCATAGAAAGTACGCTTATTAAGTTTGCGGACGATACCAAACTGGGAGGGATTGCAACTGCTTTGGAGGACAGGGTCAAAATTCAAAATGATTTGGACAAGTTGGAGAAATGGACTGAGGTAAACAGGATGAAGTTCAATAAAGATAAATGCAAAGTGCTCCACTTAGGAAGGAACAATCAGTTTCACACATACAGAATGGGAAGAGACTGTCTAGGAAGGAGTATGGAAGAAAGAGATCTAGGGGTCATAGTGGACCACAAGCTTAATATGAGTCGACAGTGTGATACTGTTGCAAAAAAAGCAAACATGATTCTGGGATGCATTAACAGGTGTGTTGTAAACAAGACACGAGAAGTCATTCTTCCGCTTTACTCTGCACTGGTTAGGCCTCAACTGGAGTATTGTGTCCAGTTCTGGGCACCGCATTTCAAGAAAGATGTGGAGAAATTGGAGAGGGTCCAGAGAAGAGCAACAAGAATGATTAAAGGTCTTGAGAACATGACCTATGAAGGAAGGCTGAAGGAATTGGGTTTGTTTAGTTTGGAAAAAAGAGAAGACTGAGAGGGGACATGATAGCAGTTTTCAGGTATCTAAAAGGGTGTCATCAGGAGGAGGGAGAAAACTTGTTCACCTTAGCCTCCAATGATAGAACAAGAAGCAATGGGCTTAAACTGCAGCAAGGGAGATTTAGGTTGGACATTAGGAAAAAGTTCCTAACTGTCAGTTAAACACTGGAATAGATTGCCTAGGGAAGTTGTGGAATCTCCATCGCTGGAGATATTTAAGAGTAGGTTAGATAAATGTCTATCAGGGATGGTCTAGGCAGTATTTGGTCCTGCCATGAGGGCAGGGGACTGGACTCGATGACCTCTCGAGGTCCCTTCCAGTCCTAGAGTCTATGAGTCTATTACGCTGAAGTTAGGTAAAGTTCAATGGCCAATTCTATTTAAAAAAATGATGTACTGTTATGTATGGTTGCTTTGTACATCTCAAAGATCTCACTGCATTTCTATCCCTAAACAAAGGTGTTGTCTAATTAACATTGTCTATTATTTTATTTGTTATTGTCTAGCATTCCTAGGACAATTTTGTTTCTTTTTTGAATAAAAATAACTGTACCTTGCCAGTATTGAAATTTTTGAACATTTAAAACAAGTTTCCAGTTTAAAAAATTAAAGAGTTTGACTGGTTTGAACTGCCTCCCCACTCAATGACAGTTTGCACCTCGAAGGACAGGAAGAGGGATCTAATATTTATCCTTAAATAAAGTTATACTGAAATACTATTTAAAAATCAAAGGGGGAACAGCTGATTCAGTTTAGGAGCCTACACAAAGTTCTAGCACTCCGCTCTAGGAGGCACAGCTATGGACTTCTTATCTTCCCACAACTTTCATGCCCTAATAACCACCTATCCTGAAAACTGTCACTCTTCTCCCCAGTGGATTACCACCACAGACAAAAAACAGATGGAAAAAACATTTAAAGGATTTCTTGTCTCAGTCTCTTTTTTTCTTTGTCTCCTCAAACTGTTCCGTTTAAAACAAACAATCAGCTGAAAACCAGTTGAGAGCTGGCAAACTTTTTCTATGTCCTATATCATATCACATCACATGAATAGTAAAAGATCTGACTCTGACATCAATTTGGCAAAGAGATTGAGCCCAAGAACATGTATTTTATACATACAATATCTGTTTTCCCATTCTCCTAAAAAACAGTTCCACTCAGCCCCAAAATGGTGCCTGGGAGGTAGCTAATAGCCAGGACTTGAGCAGTGGGCACAGAATCTGTACCATGATGTCCCCCACTCAGAAGAGTCTATACTTTGCAGATGCCATGGCAGAAGAACAGGCTGAACTATTGCAATGTGCTCTGCTTAACAAAACATCCAGAAACTTCAGCTAGCAGAAAATATCACCAGATGAATTAAATTGGTCAGGCCAAAAGGAGCACATAACTTCTGTGCTCTGGCCTGGCTTTTCATACATTTCTAGGTGCAATGCAAGTAGCAGAGGATTATCTAGAAAGTTGTAAATAGCCTTTGCTGGATAACACTGAGGCTGCCTCCTCTTTGTGCCTCTTTTCTGGTTACCTGCAAAGCTCACTGAAGTTATTGTTAAGACTGTGGTATTTCCTAACTTTACAAAGTTAACAAAGTTAACAGTTGGTTTTACATTCAGGTCATTTCAAATTGACCTGATACATTATGAGGCATCAAAGCAAAGATCTATTCACTACCTCCCAAGATCCAGGGTGTTATAAAAAACAACCCCCAAATCCCTAAACAATGAAACAAAACATGGTTGAACTAGAACCTACAATGCATTTTAAAAGCAAACCAACTCACATGCACTCCATTTTAAAGTCAACAACTTTCTACGGCCGGAATTGGTAATGAGGTCTATCCATTGACCTGCTTTAGCACAAACAATAATGAAATGCTCTTTTCATATGTCAGATGTTAAGCTAGTACCTTTTATAACATGCTCAGCATTTTATGCCAACTTCCACTACATCTATCCACCCTTCATTGTTACGTACTATCACTTTTGCAGCAGTAGTTCTGTGGGAGCAGGAGAGTGACACTCCGCTGCTGCTACAAAAATTATTGAAAAACATCAGCTGTCAACAGTTGCAATATAAACTGGGTCCCCCAGCCCATTGTTTTATAATAATAAAATCTAGATAAAAATGTCAGATTTTGCTGTACATCCATCCATGATTAAGACAGCATAGAAAATTAAATTAATCTCTCCTTGAATGTCAGGGGTCCTGGGTGCTTACAAGGCAATGGGGGAATGGTACACTTGTAGCCAAGCTGTTGATGGATAGGGATGGAGCGTTTAATAATTAATGCAATCTGACATCCTTCCCTCATTTTTACCCTAAGTCCATTCTGCAGTGGAAATCTTTTCAGCCATTGTTGCATATGCTCTTTTGCACTCACCATTCACAGAATGCTTTATCGTACTATTGCAGCTCAACCAGGCTACCCAGTCCAACTTGGAAAATATGCTTAGAAGCTTGATGTGAGATCCTAAAGAATCGCTATCAGGTCACAGGCGCAGTAGAAAGGTTTCCATGATTTTTTAAAAATTCCAGTTAAAACATTTTATTCAACAAATCAATGTTTCTCTGCAGGATTTGCAACCCACACATTGCAGCCTTGTGCTAGTCCAGGAGAATCTGGAAATGGGAACTAACTATGAAAATACAAAACTAGTTAGTGTCTATCAATCTATGTACCATATTCTCATCTCTGTACTCTCTGAGCACCTAGTCTCTATTCACTGCCCATGCTGAAATACAAAGACATCACCAAGCAGAAATAGTGAAAAGTAGATTAGGCTTTTTAATTCTTTCAGATAAGATAAGGTTTTTACTTGTGTCATAATATAATTCCCAATTCTGGACCTTAGCGTCCAAAATATGGGTATTAGCATGACATTTTCTAAGCTTAATTACCAGCTTAGATTTGCTAGGCTGCCACCAATTAGGACTTATTTAGAGCGCCTGATAAACTCTGGTCTCCCCAAACCCTTCCCTGGGGACCCCCAAGACTCAGATTTCCTGAGTCTCACAACAAAGGGGAATAAACCATTTCCCTTCCCCCCTCCTTTCTTCCTCCCAGCTTTTTCCCGCCCTGGGAACACTAGGAGATTGCCTGATTCAACTCCTTGAATCACCACTCCCCCCTCCCTTCTTCACCGGAGAGAGATACACAGATAAACGCTGAGAGCAGGTTTCCCTTCCCTCCTCCCCTTTCCTTTCTCCCACCAATTTCCTGGTGAGTGCAGACTCCCTTCTCTGGAGTTTTACAAAAGATAACCAGAAAAATACTTGTAACATAGGTAAGGAAATAGAATTATATTAATATACATGTAGTGTGTGCATGCTCATGCATATGAGAGTTATTACTACTATTTATTTGTATTGTGATAGTGCCTAGGAGACCTAGTGATGGACCAGGACCCCCCTGTGTTAGGAGCTGTACAAACACAGAACAAACATAACCCCTGCCTTAAAGAGCTTACAATATAAGAGTTAATGTGGACATGATACCACAGTGACAGGCAGCAGCTCAAGAGCATGATAGAATGTGTGTTTCTTTATACTTGGTAGAATAAAAATGATCCAGTTATGCTCTAGCTGAACTGAGCTTCATGCTTGACTAGAAGGTATCCAAAGGGGTACATGTCTATGTCCTCTCTTCCACCTTGCCTCCAAATCCCAAGTCTGCCTGGCAGACAGGCCAGACTCCAGTGTAAAATGGAGCCACCTCAAGAAGGATTGCCACCTTTTTAATGGCTGGTAACCAGACTCCTGAGGCCTCGCCACCTGCTCCGCTTCCCCCCAGATAAAAAACACCTGGGGTTCAGGGCTTGTCAAATGGCATCTGGACATGCAAGCCAAAACTCAGATTGTCCAGCTGAAAACTAGACAGATGGCAACCCGAATCTGAAAACTGTGCTACTTTACACCTGACATGCCTGGGGATCCCTGGCTGCTAAACTCCCTCCTGGGAACCCAGGCAAAGGATATGTTGGTTGTACTGCATGCTAGGAGAAAGCCAGCATAAGAGTCACTCTATTAACCCTGCACCATTGGAGAATTTGTCTGTGAAACAGGGAATTCTCTACTAGACAAACTTGCTAGGAGACTGCTTAGCACTGCTGGAGTTGTCACTGCTTTGTAAACAATGTTTTTGGAATTTCCCACTTTAAAAAAACAAACACCACACAGTTCTGTTGTTCCTTTTTCATAGTTAAGTTAATACACAGTTTTTAAACTTTCAGATAAATGTGGTGCAGAGACAAAATTAATATTAAATTCAAGGAATAAGTGGCTGTGGTCAAGCCAATAACAGCTCCTGCAGAACACCATCTCATTCAATGCACATTTTGCAAGACACACACATTCACCAGATACCTAAGTCAGTCATGCATGCATAACACAACTACCTGTACTACAAAGCATAGCTAATTAAATGTCAGATCAAAAACTGAAATGGATAAATCCCTGAAAGTAAGGATATAGTATGGAAACACTCAACAACACACCCTTCATCTTAATGATCCCCAATGTTTCCTTTGCATTAACATTCATCTTGGATTAACATTCATGATTAAGGCCCAGTCCTGCTCCCAATTAAATCAATGACAAGACTCCCATGGTTTTATGGGAGTTTAAGAGAAGGTATGTTGTTTTCTAAAAATCCCGTGAATTCCCAAAATACTAACAGATTTGTGATGAACAATTTCATACCCAGCTTTTGGAAAACAAGCTGTACATTAAATGCACAGTTAACCTCTAGGGATCCTGGTTAGTGATTGGTACATTTTTAATTATAAAGTAAATAATTAACCACCAGGCCTTTATTATTTCATTCTCAATGTTATGTTCTGCCCTTCAAGAAGCATGATGAGGTAAGGAGCACTTTCCTTTTATCAAGAAAAGCATGGAACGGGTTAGATTTTTCATCCTCCTGCCAAGATTCAGAGCTAGATTGTGAACTCCTTACTCACGCTGGTCCCACTGAAGGGATGTGTGTCCCCCACTTGCCAAGGGTAAGGCAGCCTCAGTCTGGCCTTCTGAAACCCACCCCTAAAGCTAGCAGTTTTGCCTGGATTTTAGGTTCTGAAGCTTCTTGTTTTGCAAATATGCTTAGAAACATGCTAACAAAGTATTAAAGGGGGGGGATGTGATGGCGAGCAAATGTCAAACAGAAAAACAAACTGCTGACAATTTTTGGAAGAGGTGGAAACTTTGTGACTATTGTAGACAAGTTACTATTCTAGGCATAAACTTCAGGTCTTTCTTGGGTAAAAGTTTTGAACATTTATTATATTAACCAACCAATATTGTTAGTTTGATTTTAATGATAAATGTTTGTGCGTTAGGGTTTTAGTTTTGCGCTAGAGGTGATTCATCGAGGTAGCAAACTAATCAGAAATCAAAGCTAAGGTCATTTAAATTAAAAAAATCACATTAGTTTTAACTGGAATTTTTCTTTTAATGTCTTCTGTCAGAGCTTTTGGTGTAAAACAAGGGCAAAATGTTTTATCACAATGCTAAGTGAAGCCATGTTGGGGGTATAAAATGAGTAAACACAAAAATGGTGAAATTAGACAAATATGCTAAGGGCACGTTAAAGATTTAAGGGGAAAATACATAAAAAAAAGCCAGGGGCTAAATCTTGGGAAGTGCTGAGCTCCTGCAACTCTGATTGGAGTCAATAGCAGTCAGGGGTGCTCAGCAGCTCTCAGGATTTGACCAAATGCAAGGGCAAACCAGTCCACAGTCTCTTGCCTGAGTAACCTGACTGAGCACTGCGTAACCATGGATGGGGGGGAAGGGGAGAGTGACAACAGACATGGTCTGCGGGAGCTAGGACAGCCTGATGCTTCCATGCAGGGAATGGACTCAAGTGTCCATGCAGCAATCAGCCTTCTGGCTTCACCCCAGCCCCAGAGATATTGTTTCATGGACAGGGAAGGAACAAGTGGACCAATAGGCCGTAGAATACCCCTCTGAAGGCAATCAGTCAGGGGTATAAGAAGACCCCAGACTCCCCTGTTCCCAGTACCATATTAAAAAATATAGAGCCTTGGTCCCAGTCCAGGGCAGAGGTTACTTTTTCCTGCTAACCCAAGGAGCAGAGTCGGCAGGCTTGGAGACACATGAAGCTGCTTGAGTTGGGGACAGGAAATAAAAGGGTCACTTGCATTAATGCCTCGCCCTTGAGCTACTCCCAGCAGGCACTGGTCCCCCTTGCCCCACCCTCATGCACCCACTGAAGGATTCGTCAGCCTGAAGTGCTGCTGCTTTATGCAGTTATAAGGAGCTTATCTATCCCTTACTGCTGCATAAGTCAGGGTCTGGATTTAGCTCAGACAGACGATGGGAGCGTTGACTGAGAGTAAGCGAATGAGGAGGCTCTATGTTGCCAGAATAATTGTTTTCTTCACAGCGTCATGCATTGCGGGAGGTTTTCTATACTGCGTATTTCAAAGGGCCCCCTAAGAAACAACAAGCTATTTTTAATTCACTGACGGCAAGACTCATTTTCCAAACAGGCAAGATAGAGGTATAACTAAGACTCAAAGGGTTACTAACATCCATTTCAGGGAACCAATTCCAGATCAAGTTTGTAAACCTTTGTGAAGAAGTTTAGGCATCTTCCCAGACACGACCTTGAATTCATCTTTAGGGGATTGTGAGGAAAGCTGTCAAAACCGTATAAACATCTTCAACATTTTACATGACACTGAATGTGGCTTGTTAGGGTCACTTGGTGCATAATGCACTAAGTAGATGTACAGCATTTTAATTTTCCAGTTTCTTTCAACTTTAGATTTTTCCACAAGGATGAACAAGGAAGAGCTCAGCTGAAAAGTTTAATATTACTTACTACTGTATTTTAACGTCATTATCTGGGCAGCTACAGGGAAAGGAATAACCTTTTTATTTCAAAATGTATGCCCCTACCCTACAGCTCCTTACTCCTGTGAGTAGTGCTCATGCATGTAATCTCATTGAAGTAATTGGCTAAACCTGCTTCTAGTAAAACCAGGGTAAATCAGTGGATTTAGGTCCTGATCCTGGAAAGACAAAAACATGCTTAACCTCATGCACTGTATCAATGGGAGTACCCATTGTGTGTGAAGTTAAACATGTTTAAATCTTTGCAGGATTGGGGCTGTACTCATTCAGTGCAAGGGGGTAACTGAAAGCAGAATTTGGCTTAGTGAGGCTGTTTGTGTAAGTAGCACTCCTGTGACTATATGGTATATTTGCAGGACCAGGCACTATATTTTGAACTGGAATAAAACCAAAATCTGCAGGCATCAGTCTGAGGAAAGTCTGAACAAAGCTATCATACTTCAGTTTATACCCCTGTCCTGCTTCACTAAATTGCTGCTTTTATTTTACCCAATCCTTTTTATGGGGGTGTGGAAAGGGGAAGATTTATCAGGTACACATAACCAGTACAAGGAGGCACTTTAATTAAGCTACACCAAATTAAACATTGTTTCTCACGATATTCACTGTAAATATAGTTCTGCATGGTACATTAAAAATAGTTAAAAATCATTAAGAAATGGTTTAATCATCAACTCAGCAAATGAATGTAATGGGAGACTAAACTTTACAAAGGAGAACTAGGCCATGATTCAGCATTAGGGGTGTCAGGGTTGCCAACTCTCGCTGTTTTATCATGAGTCTGGCAATACATGGTGTTTTCCTTCAAGTTCCAACTCCTAGAAACAAGTGATGTGTGAGACACTCAGCTTCCTAGGCCTCATGGATGCAGAGAAAAGCATGAAAATGTGATTTGAATGAACCCCAAAAGGCACACACAACACCACCACCACCCTGCACACAATCACTCTCAGACATACTTAATAAATAAATTTAAATCTCATATTTTGGTTCCTGACTCATGATTTTTAAACATTTGGGGTTGGCAATCTGAGGATTTTTGCAATAATTAGTAGAAAGTGTCCATTTTCACTCAAGAGAGAAAATAAACTCAGTTAAAAGAAGAACTAGATAAATTCATGGAAAATTGGTCCATCAATGGCTATTAGCCAGGATGGGCATAAAGGGTGGCCTTAGCCTCTGTTTGCCAGAAGCTGGAAATGGGCAACAAGGAATGGATCACTTGATGATTCCCTGTTCTGTTCATTCTTCTGGGGCACCTGGCATTAGCCACTGCTGAAAGACAGGATACTGGGCTAGATGGACCTTTGGTCTGACCCAGTATGGCCTTTTTAAAACTCACTGCTGTTTTGAATTATACCAGAGTAAATCAAGAGTGACCCTGTTGACTTCAGAGTAGAATTTGGTCTACATTTTTTCTCCTTCCACCCAAACCTTCCTTTATTGACTCTTCGCAGTGATTCAGTACATCATGAAGTGTACCATTCATTCAGTACCCATCAGTTGCTCCTCATTAGGAGAAAAGACAACCTACGGTAGACCTAAATTGGATCTTAGGGCATCACCAATGTTCTAACAGGAGAGATGGTTGTGCTCTTACCCACTGCCATTTGGAAAGAGAAGGGAAAGAAAAGCTTGACTGATGTGCAGTACATCACACACTCTTTCCTTATTTTGAGGTCTGGGTTTTGCTTTCATTTATGTAAGTCATTGACCTATTAGATTATGAAGATTTTAGAGATTTTATGGTATACAGTAACCTCATTTCATTTAGAATTTTGTCATGTGTGTGTACCCTCATCTCTAGGGTAGCCCCTCAAGCCTGGGAACCATGTTTCAAGGAACTTCATTTCTTGTACTCCCCTCAGTGGGCACTTCTTTGGCTGTTATGGCCAATCCCAGTCACTGTCTTCTCCTCACTCCCTCTGTAGGAGTCTGTAGCTCAGCCCTCTGGCCAAGTCACACAACAAAAAAGACCCAACTTAAAGTCCAAATCAAATGCTCAGACTAATAATTCCTCTGCCCTTCTCAGGTACTACTGAAGTCCTGGGCTTCTCCACCCCTTCTCCTCATCCCTGCAGAGCCTCTCGTATCTTGCTTCTTCCTCAGCTACTTCCCTTTGCTAGGGACTCCTGCAGTTTACCTTTGATGATCTTCCCATGTCATTTAGGGCCTATCACAATGATCCCCACAGAAGCCTACTCTGCTTCCTATGAGTCTTTCTCTCCGTTGGCTGGCCCTGTGGGTGACAGCCTGACTATCTCAGGCTCTACCCAGAGGGAAACTTCCTTCCAGGGTCTTCCTGAGCTCCCATCTCTGTTTAAACAGTGCTCACCCTGCTTCAACACCACTGACTGGGGTCAAACTTTCTAATTAAGCACCATTACACCCAGCTGGGACCACTAATTAGCTCTTATTTTGCCAGTTCACAAATGAGGGATAGCTGTTAAATCAGGAGAGGGCAAACTTTTTGGTCCAAGGGCCACGTCAGGGAATAGAAATTGTATAGAGGACCATGAATACTCACAAAATTGGGGTTGGGGTGTGGGCTCTGGGGTGGAGCTGGGGATGAGGAGTTTGGGGTGTAGGTGGGTGCTCTGGGCTGGGACCAAGGGGTTCAGAAGGCAGAAGGGGGATCAGGGCTGGGGCAGGTGAGCAGGAAGGGATGCAGGTTCTGGCTGGGGGTGTGGGCTCTGGGGTGGAGTGAGAGATGAGAGGTTTGGGGTGTAGGAGGGTGCTCCAGGCTGGGATTGAGGGGTTTGGAGAGTGGGAGGGGGATCAGGACTGGGGCAGGACATTGGGGTGGGGGGAGAGGCTCAGGGGTGCAGGATCATGGAGGCCTTAGGCTTACCTCAAGTGGCTCCTAGAAGCAGTGGCATGTCCCTTCTCGGCCTCCTATGCAGAGGCACGGCCAAGCGGCTCTGCACACTGCCCCATCTGCAGGCACCATCCCTGCAGCTCCCATTAAAGCATGTAGGAGCTGGAGTGGGGCCATGCTGTGGCTTCCAGGAGCCATGTGGTGCAGCCTGATGCTTTACCCCAGCCAAAGCAGGGCCAAGTCACGTGATGTAGCCCCAGACCCAGCAGGACCAAGCTGCTGGTGCGGCCCCTAACCCAGCGCCCCTGCTGGAGCAGGACCGAGCTGCTGGTGCGATCCCTGACCCAGCACCCCAGCCAGAGCGGGATCGAGCTGCTGGTGTGGCTCTTGGGCTGGCTTAAAACGGTTTGTGGGCCAGATCCGGCCCATGGGCCATAGTTTGCCCACCCCTGTGCTAATCATGGGCAAAGCTGAGCCCAGCTTGCCTCAAAGGGCCGGCCAGCCAGCCATGACAGGGACTAATGATTAACAAATAAAATTGGTAAAATTCTGGCCTCTTTGTAGCCAGTGAGTGTTTTGCCATTGATTTCAATGTGGCCGGAACATCACCCAATGATCCTATATTTTCCTTACAGTCCCAGATGTAATAAAATCTGATTTTGCATCCCTTGCAGGATTGGGTCTATTCAATCTCAAAGCCCTTTTTTTGGGGGGTAGGGGGGTTGTGAAAATGAGGAGAGAGATGAACTTATGAATAGGAAGCATCTGATACTACTTCTTGCTCTGTGTTTTAGGCAAGAATGTTTTGACAGATGCATGCACCCAAACAGAGCAACTGAGAAAATGAATCCAGCAAAGATTTGTTGATTCGTTTTGTTGCAACAGTCTTGAATATTTGAATGATCTAAATATGAAACTATGTTTCTATGTCTGGTAGGCAATAAACAACAAAAACTACTGTAAAGCTCTTGGCTTTATTTGATTAAAAATAGAAACTAAGACCCCAATCCTGCAAAGATGTACCATATGCACTGCTTAACTTTACTCATGCTTAACTTTACCCACTGAATTCAACAGCACAATGCACGTGAGTAAAGTTACGTCTAAGTGTTTGCAGGACCAGGACATACCAAGCTACAATTTACTGAACAACCAAAAAATCCAAACTAAAGTTAACATGCAGAATAATTTGACCTGATCCTGCAAACACTTACACAGGTGCTTAACTTTACTCACATAAGAGTCAATGGCACTTAAATTAAAGCACGTGAGTTAGAGTTTTGCTGGATTAGTGCCCTCATGATTAATATTGTTATCAGCTTGTTCTTTCTCTTTTAGCATTACTCTTCTCAGTGTTCAATCCAATATTCCTTCCCTGATAAATAATAGATTTAAAGGCATCAGGAAACAGATAGAATAATAACTTACTATGTCCAATACATACACAAAAGCAGAAGAAATGAAAATGATTCATCTGCTGTTGGGTTTGTTGCCCTGTACCCTGGGAACTGTCAGCTATTTTAAAATATTGTACATCAGGGATACAAATACACCAAGTTTCTCACACTGAGCCTAACAGCAAATCATAACTGGCTTTTGAAGAATCAATTTTTTCCCATTTTATTCCCTTGCTGTTTGTCTTATAATAAACTTAAACATTTCTATTGAGCCCAAATGTCCTCCTCTCTCTTGGAATTCTCTAATAGTGGGTTTATTTGTGGGTAAGAAATGTATTTGTTATTCATAAATTTGTTATTTTAGTATTTGATATTTCTAACACGTGTAGAATAAGAACAACTTGGTTACACCCTGCAACCCCTGTATCTGTCTTGGAGGTAACTGAGAACTGGGCTCAAATCTGTCCAATTTGTGTCCACAGTACCATCACTTAATCTAATTTAAGGGCTATTATGCTATAACAATCTTTCACATTAGCATCCCAATGTCATTAGCAATACCAGCCTCTCTTGTTAGCTTATAAATATTTACTCTCTTTCAAATATGTATTTCTGTTTAGCAGTATTCATGTTTAGAACATTGAAAACATTAACACGGTATCTTTACATTAGATTGAAACTCCTAGCCTTGAAAGGAGGCAAAGCTTTTTAGAAACCATAAGAGCTTAGATATCCTGGCACCCTTGTTTTGTTGTTTGGTTGTTTTGGTATTGGTTTGGTTTTTTTGTCTTTGTTTTGGTCTTCTGCTTAATTTTTGGCTTAAGGGTCTGCAAATAAATTAACATGAGACATGAGCAATGTATTTAAGGCAGGCTGAGCTTGTGTGAACCAGTATTTTCCTGGCATAGTATACACTAGAACCTAGCACAGTAAGAGGCCTACTACCAGCCCAAGTTATTTTGACTCAGGGAGAGAGAAAATAAGAATACTGTAGGATTATGTTAAAGGTGACCTGCAGAAGAAAAAATGTGTTTGTGCCTTTTTTTGATTCTTTATGTTGCATAAAGAAAGCTTGGAAGTTTTTAAAAAGTTTTTTTCTGCTTTGTGTTTTTTCCATTACAAACATCAGGAATATTAAGTCTTGGTTTTTGTTTATCTACTACTTAACTCCTTGGATTTGAGTAGGAGCTTTCTCAGTTGTGCATTGAAGGAGAAGAGAATCTTTAACAAACTAGTTGAATGGATTATAACTTCACAAGACTGAAACCTGAGCAATTTAACAGAGAAGGGATTTTTAGTCAGGCTGTTTAAAAATTGTTTATTTAGTTTTATTAACACCTATTTAACTTGAATTTCTTGCAAACACTTGGGAGGAAAGCTCTCTTTGTTAAAGTTAAACTCTTCTGTGGTTAGATGTTTACACTCAAAACATTTAATGGATAATCGTAGATAGATTTAATACATAACTTCGAAAATGGGAGTGACCAGCTGTATCATATAGCACCTTCTATTACATTAGGAACAACAGTTCTACATTAGATGGTATGCAGGCTACATATTTCCTGGTCAGATCCTGTATATTTCTAGGTCCCTGACTTATTTCAAATGGGCTCAGATATGTAATATAACCATGTTTCACCATATCAATTTTATCTTGCTATGTGATTTCAGAGGCAAAAGAATTTAAGTCAGGAGGAGAAACTATTGTTTCTTAAGTGAATTCCAACTCATGTGAGGTTTCTTTCATTTAACTTTAGGGTGTCTAAATGCATGTTTCCTGTCTGGCTACTGATTATCTACTCTTCCATTATTCAAGTGAGTGATATATTTTACACATATCGTGTTTGTATTGCATCTTAGGTTTCTATGAACATACATGCATTGCTTATGTTAATAACTCTATTATGGTACATACTGCAAGACTCCATATACTAAATAACCTAGAAGTCAGACAATAAAAGAGCCTTATAACAGAATGAACATAAACTTAGGGTGACCAGATGTCCCATTTTTAAAGGGACAGTCTCATTTTTTGGGACTTCTTCTTATAGACACCTATTATCCCCCACCCCCATCACATTTTTTCACAGGTGCTATCTGTACATAGACTGGTACAATATTCTATCATAAAGTATCAGATATAGTTCTTGAGAACAAAGAGGAAAACAATATTAAACCCTAAAATTGACATTATATATAATCAATTAAATGAAAGAACTTTTAGCTTTAAGAACAATTTTGTAATTCCCAACCCACCTATTCCCCTTTGTTTCTAAACTCCTATGATGCCAAGTGCAGGATAAATTTCTTATGCCATAAATCTGGCCTGTGCCTTTTAATAAGAGAAGAAACAGAAATTAGATTCTCTGTTACTGGGTCCAGAGACATTTCTGGCTCAGCAGCACCTATTGGGGCTGATTCTGACCTTGCTTACCAATGTAAGGCCCCAGTTTAGCAAAGTCCTTAAGTGTATGACTAACTTTAAACACACGAGTTGTCCCACAGGACTAGTCCCCCTACTCATGTGCGTAAAGTTAAACACATGCTTAAGAATCTTGCTGCATCAGGTCTCAGTCAGGAGCTACCCCACTCAGTCAAGTTTACATGGAGGTAAGTTAGATCAGATGAAGTGTGTAGGGCCTGATTCTTCACTGTCACACACCTAATGAAGACACTGTACAAAGTGGGTGTAAAATGCTACCAAATAAGAAATACTGCACTCAGGTGTAAATGGTACATGTAACCCACACACTTCCTGGGTTGGAGTTCTGTCCGATTGGGGGGTGGGGGAGAAAGAGACTCAATCTGCTCTACAGCCTTAGCCTCTGGCCAAGAGGCTCATGCATTTAGTTCCAAGGTCCCAGGTTTGATCCCGCTCGCTGACAACTGGGGTCTGTCAGTATTACATACACAAGATGCAATGCAGCAGAAGATTGGGCCCAGAGAGTCTAATTCTGGATACGCAGCAGTATCTAAAACAAAAAAAAAAGTCCTAATTGTGAAGCCTACCTAGCACGTCTTCCAATACAACTCTTATCCACACCTACAAATGCTGAAGCCAGAGCTTCTCATCATTGCCACATTTACCAATTGATCCATAGTCATGAAGTTGGTTATGGCTGGTGAATGGTTTGGGAAGGATTAAAATCCAGTCTCTCCAGAACAGGCTAAGTTCTCAGCAATAGCAAACTGAACACAAACTTCCATGAATTTGGGGTTAGCAACCATAATGTTACTGTGATGTGATGTTGTTTGGCCCATGATATTGTGACACAAATCTTCCCATATTACTGCTCAGAAGAACCCTCAGCTTTGCAAACACAATTCATGGAGCATGGGAAGAAGTTTGATTTGAACCTATTTCTGAAGCATATTGTGAACCGTTACAGGTGTATACACGAGCAGAGGAGCTAAATATGATTATGAATGCTCTGAACACAATAAATCCATAATGTATTTGACCAGGGCTGGCTTTAGGAAGTGCGGGGCCCAATTCAAACAGTTTCGGCAGGACCCAGGTAGGGATAACTTAAAAAAAAAATGTAAAAAAACCACGTGGGGCTTGTACTCACCGGGCGGTGCTCCAAGTCTTCGGCAGCATTTGGCAGCGGGTCCTTCACTCGCTTCAGATCTTTGGCGGCACTGAAGGACCTGCCGCCAAAGTGCCGCTGAAGATCCGGAGCGCTGCCGGATGCGTAAAAATTAAAAAGGTGCCTCTAGCCAGGGAAGGGATTCTCACTGGGTGCGGGGCCCTCTTAGGCGCATGGCCCGATTCAGGGGAATTGATGGAATAGGCCTAAAGCCATTCCTGGATTTGACCAAGGTGCACTTACTAATGCATCTGTTGTATACTTAGGTAGAAAGGGAACAGGTTGATAAGGGCAATGACCCAACAAGAGTAGAGAAGTATGGACACAAGTACAAAATACTGCAGGAGGTTAATGATGTAGAGCTTATAGAGGTTAAAATAAATCTCTCTTACACATACACCCAAACACTGACAAAACATATTCTCTCTCGCGAGCGTGCACACACACACACACACACACACACACACACACACACACACACACGCCCACTTACTTCCAATGGAAGAATATTTACTTCATTGACATCTCTTGATGTTAGGTATTGATATTTAGATATTAATACCAAAGAGACACATATTTGGTGACCTCTCCCCATCTCTAGTTATTTGTACTCCTGTATTCAGTGGGAAATGTTCTGTGTGTTTGTGAAGGGTTATAAGAGCGGTCCTTGTCTATTCAAGGCTCTCTTTTTTATATTTATTACTGTTCTGTGAATCATTTGTACCTTTCTGGATTTTTTTTGTAACACATTCACCACCCATTAGAGTAACATTGTACATTATAATACAATTCTCTGAGGTTCAAGATTTGGCTATGTCTCTGTATTAGAATAATGAGCAATAATAGTGTATCTTCCTTTCTCAGTTGCTATTGCATATATAATTTAACTCTAGTTATCAAATAAATAAAAGGTGTTACTTGTGATTTCAATTTCTATAGGCTGGCATATGCTCTATGTACACACACACACACACACACACACACACACACACACACACACACACACACACTTTATACTGAAGACACTACTACACCAGAACTTGCTATGCATAGCAAGGAGTCCTGATGACATCATATTAACTAAAGAGCAAGGTGTGTTTATAGCCATATTCATAGTTTTCCTGTTTTGCATTTTATATAAGATGGAATCCATGAAGTCTATAAAATACAACAAAGGAAAAGTAGTGTATGAGGCTACTCCAACATCTGTCAATCTAGGCACTGTATTCATCATGATAGCTGACAGCTCTGACGAAGAAGAGGTCTCCAAAACATTTATTGTGGTATATTGAGGACAGTGTGGCAATTGCAAGCTATCACTTTAAGGGCAGGGGATGGGGGAGAGGAGCCATTTCTGGTTTTGTTGTCAAGCTAGGGAGCTAGGATCACAATGACCAAAAGCTAATACTGTACTAAGAGGTGATGATAGCACGCAGCTCCACTGATTTCAATGGAAGTTGTGGGCACTCAGCACCTTTCAAAATCAGGTCTTATATGAGGACCTACTACCTTTGTCCTATTTGCTGCTAGAAACAGGTTGAACCTTGGCAGAGACTAGCTGTTCTGTGTCAGGTTGCTGACAGTGACCATAAAGGAAGATGGATATGTAATAGGATGGTCTATTTAGTTTGTTAACTCATAGCGAAATGATTGCCATTTCTATATCAGCTCCACATCTCTTATCTGAGCAGAGACAGATTAGAGTAACATCTTACAGACACTGCATATACATTTATTCTCACTAGGAAAAGTCTGAGGATACAGAACCCCATACTAATCTCTTTACACTGGTGTAAATCCAGAGTAACTCCCCTAACTTGAGGGACGGATAGCTCAGTGGTTTGAGCATTGGCCTGCTAAACCCAATGTTGTGAGTTCAAACTTTGAGGGGGCCATTTAGAGAACTGGGGTAAAAATCTGTCTGGGGATTGGTTCTGCTTTGAGCAAGGGGTTGGATTAGGTGACCTCCTGAGGTCCCTTTCAACCTTGATATTCTATGGAGTCACATTAGTGTCAATAAGATCAGAATCTGGGCCATGATCCTGAAGCAAGGGATATGTTGCCAGGAAAAGAAATATTTTCATTTGCTTTTGACAAAACTAAGAGGCTAAATCCTCTTCCACAGGTTTTCCCAGTGTTGTCTGCAATATATCCTACCAGCAGCAAAGAACACATTGAGGTACCTGAAAATTATGGTGGTTCATTCCCACTGTATCTGAAGAAGGTAGGAATTTAAATACTGTTTCATACAACCAACAAGGTGACAAATGTTCAAATACTTTAGACTTCAGCTAAAGACCTAATCAAGATTTCATTGGCCTGATCCCCATCTTCATTGGTGTAAATCCAGAGTATCTCCACCAAAATTAATGGACTCATGCCAGTTTTGGAGAGGATAGTCAGACTACTAAGCCCTCTATCAATGGGCCATTGTATAACAGGACCTTTTTGCTATATATAAAAGAGTCAATTTAACTCTTTTTCTGTCTGCTTTCTAATCCCTAGTAGCTCTCTCCCATCCTCAAAGTGCTAGTATCCAGGAAACACAGGAGCCAGCTGTTGTCATCATATAAAAATATATTGAACTGAATACATTTGTTTTGGCAATCTGTTTTTTGCTCCATAGGGATTAACTATTTCAGCCATGTCTTGTGTTAGTGAAGTGGTTTGAAGTTGGGAGTTCAATGTGAATTCTATTTATCTTAATTTGCCTAAAGAGTTGAGAACTCAATAATTGAAATTTTCTATTTTTTGTTGTTAATTTTATGAAAAAAATTGTTGAAATTTCCTATGGAAATATCTGAATTTTTAGCAAAAAATAAAAAACTGAAAATGTTTCAACTAAAAAACAAGGGGTTGGAAGCTGAAAATTTTGATTTGAAATTGCTGCTGGACTAGATACTGGGAGTTTTAGTCCAGGTGCCTCATAATCTCATTCTCCTCTCTGGGCTGGGGTCCCTAGCTGCATTATGTATCCCATAATGCACCATAGTCTTCCCTCTTCTTGAACCCCAACCAGCTGAATATCATAGGATTTCTTGGCCATGGTACATCATAGAAAATGTTTGTCTGGAGAACCCAGTCCATAGAGAAGGATGAGGGCACAAGGGACCAAAACTAAAACTCTAAAAGGCACCTCACTGGCATTTCCAATAGAAATTTTTCTATTTGTACCCAAAATGTTTCAGTTTTCTATGGCCCATCCCCTTAATCTTCACAGAAATAGAGGCCAGTCTATGATAGTATCCATTCCAGTGTGGTCTTTCCATAATGTTTGATGAAAATAAAAAGTGCTGACCCAAATCTGTAAGTAAACACCATTTACTGTAGTCATTCAGGTTAAATGTGTATTTTAAATAATCCCATGCCATATAGATATTCTTCCGATTAATGGATTCTAAAAAGTCATTCTCTAGAAACGTAAACCTGTATAAGAAAATAAAAAGCTAAGTCATTTTAACACAAAAGTCAGAGAGCACATTACTGAAACAAAACAGGATCAATAACCATCACTGATAGTTGCATTTTTTTTAATTCATAACAACCTGTTTGAATTCAATAATTGATCTCTGTTAGAATAGCAAGTAAAGCGTCATTTTCTTTCATAGTCACAAGCACCATCTGCCATTTAATAAGTGTTTTCTGTGACTCTGTGTGTACTTAAAATGACTTAAAGCAGATCACTGCCATTTTATAGCAGCTGTTTCTGCACCACCAAATCGGATGCTTTAAAGTCAGCTTTGATAGTCAGTAAAGATAAAGCCAGTATTAGCACAAAAATATGGGTATTTCCAGGCCCGACTCTTTGATGTCAGAACTACTTTGTCGATAGTAACAGAAGTATCATTTTCCAGAGGTGGTACCTTCTAAGTACATGGGCACATGGATTGATGCCAGGGACAGAGACATTTTTTAAAATAAAATTATTAAGGGCCATATTTTCAGGGGGCCTGAAAAAATAAGCCTTGCATGTGCAACATGTAAGGGTCATAGGGCTGTCTGAATGCACAACTGTCCAATTGTGTGTGCAAATTCAAATTTTAGGCACGCAAATGGATATACCTGCAAATATTTGTAGGCACATTTTTGAAGACTGCAAATCTGCCCCTCAATTTTTATCAGAATTATTAGAGAATAATAAACTCAGTATCTTATTGTGTGTCAAGATGCCTCTTCCTTGAAAATAACTTACAAAATGTACTTGTTTCTTGAAGCATTCAAGCTAATCCTGAATTTCCTACTTAGGCAAAATGTCCAGTACAGTCACTGGATATTTTGCCTGAGTAAATATAGAAAGAATGGGCCCTTAATGACCGGACACCACTCTGTGTTTGTCTGTGTATTGTGCTTGCTTGTACCTTTAGATTTTAAGCCCTGCATTTTGAGATCCATGGATGAAAAGTGCTATATAAGAGCCAAGTATTATTGTTCTTCTTGAGACAGAGATTTGTTTATTTGACACAGATCAGCTGTTGCAAAGTGCCATGTGCACGTGCAGCTCTATCTAAAGAATAAGAATTTGTAGTAGTAACGGAACAGGAGCCCAAAAGCAAAATTAATTAGAAACAAATATTATTTTAAAACTATGCAACTGTTTAACATCGTCAGCCAGAATCCCCACCTGACCATATGGATTTGCAAATGAGGATTGCTCTGGGTCCATGGCGGGGAAGGCCATTCCTGGATACATGTCAAGTGTTGGCCCACATAAGAGCTCCCGTCAGAAGAGCGGAGCCTCCTTCATTTGCATCACTCCCCAGTATGCCCCACTGCCCTCCTACTTGCTGGCTCACCACAGCCTCCCATTTTGAAAGTGGAACCTGGGGATTCTACCTCTCCCAGAGACAAATGTCACTTCCGGATGACAAATCTCTCCAAGTATCCAGTGGTAAAAGACCTCCCCAACTTCTGCCTACTCCACAGATGTGTTGTGCTGTTTGGGCCATGCCTGGTGGTGATCTCACATTAGTATCCATGGAATCTGAGCAAGTACCTAGAAGAATTAATGGCCCTTGGTGGCCAGCCCTTACAAATGGCAGGCATTGCGCTTTGAGCATTAGTAGCTGTGAAGCCCCAAATGGCAAATAAGATGCATCTATTCGGAGTAAAATGTTTTCTCCTCTTTTGCTTTGCACTAACATACTCCCTTAATTACCTGATTTCCAACTTCAGATAAACATCACGCTCAATGGGGAGGTTGACATTCAGTTGGCTGGATATGAAGAAGGTCTATTTGGAATAGATCCAGAGTCTGGCATTCTCTACGTCAGTAGACCCCTGGACCGGGAGAAACAAGCTTTCTACACTCTTCAGGTATGGCACACTCCGACGGCACAAGCCCCATCTCATCTCACTGCCCTACTTCAGCCCCCCACTCCAGCTGTCTAATGCCATTGTCATTTGTTCTGTTGGAAGTAAATATTGCCAGATACCGAAAGGAAAAAACTCAAGGACCAACTCCTAAGATCTTCCCTCAGCTTTTATTCAGTCCTTACACTGGCAAACTCCCATAGAAATCAACAGAAGCTATGGGTACTCTCAGCCCCTCTGAAATCATTTTGGCCATTCATTTAGGTGCCCTAATTTGAATTTAATAACTAATGGCCCTGGGCTTGGGGCGGAGAGTGTGTCTTCCTCGTTTTTGACTCCATGGAGGTCTGTCACTCTTCTCTGAAATCAAGGTTTACAGACTAAATGCATTAGATCTAGTCTGCTCCAGTTGATTCAGCATTTACACAAAGTAAAGCTTATGTACAGAGTCCTGTTTACACACTGAGCCTTACAAAACTGCATTAGTGCACTGTGCATTAATACTCTTATTACTGGCACATTGAGTTTACTTTGTACCACCTTTTACAGCAGCTTGGGCCAGATCTGGAGGTTTCCTGAGCACCTGTTGAGAACCAACAACTTCCACTGAATTCTACAGGAGTTACAGTAACTGAGCACCATATCAAGCCTTTTCCAAGAAACCATCTGGACTGCTTCCAGCTGGTTCTTCCTCGCCCAATCCCCTTCTCTCTAACATGTGCTCTGCTCTTAAAGGCACAGTACCTATTCCTAACACGAGTTTCTATTTATCCTTCTTCAGATTCATCATAAGTATCTAACATCCTTCACTGCTGTTCTAATGGTCTCAACCCTGATCCAGAGACCTCCTCCCACTGTGGCTGATCCATGAGTGTTTTTCTGTAGGGCAGAGAATGTACTTTTCCCCATGCATGGGTTTGGTGATGTTGTTGTGTATTTGTGACAAGCTGAAGTTAGACAATCATTTCAATAGACTGCCCAGCAGTAAAAGAGGTGGGCTGTTTTCTGCATATGAAATGGGAATGCAATTTAAATACAGATATTGGAATGTCTGCCCACACAGCCTTCTTTCTGGACAACCCACGAGGCCAGATTGTGGGTTGTGGGTGCAGAAGAGGGTACAAGGAACTCCCTCCCATTGTTCACCTGGTCAGGGACAACCACAGTCCCCTAACTTATGCTTCCTGCGGGGCTGTTAGCACTAGTGACAGTGGTGCGGTGCAAAACACCCTGAAAGGCCTGGGGAGTGTGGACTGAAGGCAAGGCCGTGCTCTCCTTCCCCTTCTGCACCGGCTGGGGACCTAAGTCAACTGCATCCTCACAAAAAGAAGTACAGGAGCTGTCTCCGATCAACCTCTTCCTACAGCCTCCAGAGGCATATTATTTATTTCAGCACTGAGGCCAGGTGCGGCCTGAGCCAGAGGTCACCATTGTTTATCATATAAACCTCCATGTTATGTTTTGTTTCTTTCTTCTGAATTTTGAGTATTGCCCTCTACTGGATAGAATGAGAACTGGGCTGAGTGTCATAGACCCCATACTGCTAACAGCTAATGGTGATTCTCCATCAGTTCAAGGGCTAGTAGCCTGTGCCTTCAGTGCAGGCGGATTTGGGTCAAGTCCCCACTTTTGCAGTGAAGTTAGAGGTGGCCACAATGAGCAGCACATTTGTCACTAAGAAATCACAGCTGGCTGGCGTATACACAGGATATATTAATCTTACTGTCGTGACAACAGTAAAGAATCACAAACTTTCTTCTAACACTGAACAAGGAACTTTAAATATAATTATAAACTTTAAATAAAAGTTGTCCCTAAACCTAGTCTAGTTTCCCAATGCTTCTGCCTAGAACCTTCCTCAGCACCCCTCCCTCTTGGCTTCACGTTCTAGATTTACAGAAATAGTACACATACCCTCACACTAACCTTAAAAGGCAGCATGTGCAAATGAGCACTGTTTAAATACATGTTCTTTTAAAATCAGGTGACTGCAAAAGATGAAGACAAGCAGCTGGTTTTTAACCCTGTAACCATAACAATAGCAGTAAAAGATGAAAATGACAACATGCCAGTCTTGACCGAGGATATGTTCTCTGGAATTCTTAGCAAAGGGACAAAGCAAGGTAACAGTGACTTCTTGACTCCTTTCTATAAAGATCTATTTCATTTTTACTTTCCTCCGCCGCTTAACTCATGCCAAGGTCTTTATACACTGTGTATGATAATCTTGGTACATTTGATGAAATGTTTCATTTTTAAGACCATCCATCCATTTATATAAATTGTATCATGTTTATATTAGAAACAACTCAGAGATTATCTGCTCTCTGAGGACGAGTGGGCTAGAGGGAAAATGAACAAGTACAAAATGGCTTCCCTCCTTAGAGATAACCATAACCATACGTGTGGATGTGAGAAGCTGAGTGCCTTTCTCTTTGGGATTAGCACATTCTTTTTATTTGCCATTTGGCCGATATATATGCAGTAAACAAGAGAGAAAATATAGAAACCATGTGATTGCTTGTTCCATAGCCTTTTGCACACGGCTGCTGTGTAGCTGCTTTCAGATGTCAGTACAAAGCTTCCTGATCACTGATGCTCAGTAGTGAAATGTCAGGGAGGAGATAAGCAGGCTAAAAGGAGCCTATCTTAGAAGCTAGACTGTTCTATCATTAGTTTTATAGATAAAATTCACAACATATTTTCAAACAACAAACGTTATTGCCTAGCTGAGCATAAAGTCATAAAGACAGTGTTTTTAAAATGGAACCCAAAGTAATTTCAGGGCTTTCCTATAGGGAGTCAGAAAGTTTGACATGGTTAAACCATCAGATTAATCTGCCTGTGAATCTAACTCCTTATGTCAACAAAGGCATTTGAATGTGATCTAGGCTATCAAACACTGAGAGAGGTTTCCTGAAAATTTACTCCCGCCAAAAAGTCAGGCACCTGAGTGAAATGAGGTATCTTCCAAGTGATATGTCATGATAGCATGAGATGACAAGGGGCTGGACTAGATGACCTCGTGAAGTCCCTTCTAGCACCAAATTTCTATGATTCTATGACATAGGGGCCAAACTCACATCTCAGATATACCAGTGCAACCCCACCTTGGCTCAGCATTTCCACTGAGTACGTACAAGTTGTTCTGAGACATCTCATGAGCTGTGATATCTTGTAGTAGATGTTGAGGTACTTTGCACTTACAGCCTCTCAACTGATGATCTCAACATGCTTCGCAAACATTAAACCTCACAATGCCCCTGTGGAAGAGCTGAGTGAAACCAAGGCACAGTGGATAAGTGTCTCAAATTGGGCACCTTGAACTAAGGTATCCAACATTAGTGGACACTTCTGAACACTTAGGCCTAAATTGCTCACCCAGTACCATAGAGAGAGCCAAGATCAGAAAAGATGTGTAAGTGAGTTCCCGTTACACTAACAGACTCCCTTAGCACCAGCTTTTTTGCCACCTCAAGTGGCGAAGAAAAAAAACAACCAAAAAACTAAAAAACCTATAGCCGATCTGCAGCACTTCAGTGGCAGCTCAATTGCGCCACTTCATTCTTCGGCAGCAATTTGGCGGCAGGTCCTTCACTCTCTCTCTTCCTCTTCGGCAGCACTTCGGCAGCAGCTCAAACAGGAAGAGAGGGACTGAGGGACTCGCCACCGAAGTGCCGCCAAAGACCCGGACGTGCTGCTCCTTTCCATTGGCCGCCCCAAGCACCTGCTTCCTTCGCTGGTGCCTGGAGCTGGCCCTGCTTAGCACTACCTACATCCACTCTACCAAGGCCAAAGAGGTCTAAGTAGGGGTAACCCCCACCCTATTTTAACTTACACTTCTGGCTCCTCAGTGCATTAGGATAAGTCTTGAGAAGATTAAAAAAAATAAATCACATTTTAAGCTTCAAGTGGTGACAGGCAAGTTGTATTTTAATGTTAGCCGGTTCAAGTGAATCCCAGAGGGGAGTTCATGGGTCACTTCTGTCTGCTAATGTGTGTTAAAAGACATCTTGTCCTATCTACAAGAAAGTTTTAAAACATGTTAGCAAGCACCTTTTAAAAAACACTGCTCATCCTTGCCTAGCATACCCTATGAGGGTCTAGGTTAAACACTGGGGTGGTTCTCCACTGACATCATCCCCTCCAAAGTGAGAGGAAAGGAGGTATAAAAAGCTCCCATCTAAGCAAGGTAGCATTTTATGCTAATACAGGTGTCAGTCAGAACACCAGGTAAGAGGCCGTGGTGTAGCTCCATTGAACTCCACTGGCTTATATTGCTGTAAAGCAGGTGTAAATAAGAGGAGAATAAGGCCCTTAATTAATAATACAATTTCTTTGTCTGAAATCTGTAGTTGCCTTAAGTGTGACAGCTTCCTCAATGCATTCATTTGGGTTGCTTTGGTTGTGCTGCTGTTATATATCATATCCCAGGAGGGGGTTCTTGACAAGAGCATTCTTTGTATTGTAGAATGCTATAAAAAGTTAGGAGTGCATTTCCATATGATTGCGTGAGACGTGGAAGCAATCTCATGCTGCAGTAACAGGTTTCACAGTGTGAAGACTAAATGAGTTTTAATGGGTACTTGTCATTTGCTACAATTTGTCACAAAAACTGAGGAAAACAGAACTATACTACTACAATCTGAATGCGTTACTGGCATTTAACCTTACAGCATTTTCCTAATTCTATTTTCCAATTTGTATTAGTCCAACTGTTAACCCTTATGCAACTATAGTTTCCCCCACTACACGGTAACAGGAACATAGCAGAAGTATTGAGTCTGATAGTTCATACTGCTCATCCCCGTGAATGATCCTTAAAGACATTATTGGACCATCGTTATGGCTTATCCAAGAACGAAGGGAACTAGGTCAGCGGGCAGGTGCTTGGGACTGTCTGTGTTTGTTAACCCGCCAAATGACTGTGATGACAGTGTGACAGCAGCACTTTATGAATACTGATTGTATAATCCAGGAACCAATTCCTGCTCTCCATTCTCTGTCTTTCCCCACTTACACAAGGGGTAAAACCAGGGCAGAACTTGGCTCTACTTTGACCACCTCTTAAAGACAGTCAGCTCTGGTGTTCTTGAATCAGGCCTCAAAAATATGAGTGTCTTAAAAATCATGAGATTAAAAATAAAATAAATAATAATACTGTGGGGAGGGCAGTATATTTGCCTTCCAGTTTCTGAGCCTTTACAGCACTTAGGTCACATTTTCAAACTCGTTTCTCCCACATGCAAGCTAGACATTTACTTTTTCCCCCACTGAAAGCTGAGAGCCTCACCTGATTAAATGCTTCCAGGGGTCGGTGCTTTAAGAAAAACACCAACTACAGTGAGGGCTGGAAACACGGAACCTGTAAAACAGGGATCATGAGGAATGTTGTGAGGTTTAACTCATTGGTTGTACAGGACTCCAAGTGCCTTGCGTAGAAAGTGCTACATAACTGCAAAGCATTTATTATTTCAGCTCATGTATGGTAGCCAGCTGAAGGATCCATGGGATTTAAAATGTTAATTGATGTAATTTTACAAAAGAAACTAGTATACTAGCATGAATACACAAAGCCAGGTTAAATAAAGCAACTGAGGGGAAGTTACACACACTATACTTACGCTGTCACCTTCACATGAAAAAAAATAAATCCCATATAAAATCCCTATAGTCACAACACAGTTAAATTGATTCTAGATGGGAAGATTCAAGTTAAGGAAGGAGAATTGAAATTCTGTGACAGAAAGCATTTTTCATGTTGAATTAAAATGTTTTTTTAGATAAACCATTGTGCCGCCAAACCCAATCTGTGATCTTTCTAAACCCAGGAACGTCTTTCATGCGAGTCAGTGCTATTGACCTGGATGACCCTTCCACATCAAATGCTGATCTACGGTATAAAATCCTCACTCAGACTCCAAGCCAACCCTTAGAGAATATGTTCCAGGTAGATTCAAGGACAGGGGCTATTTCATTATCTGCAGAAGGTAAGATAACGCTGGGTAGCTTTGTCCTTTGTACTGAAGTGTCTGAATAATTCTGGTCCTTAAGGTTGAAGGGCCCGAGGTCAATTGCCTCCTTTTGTGTGCATACCCATGGAAAGCAAGCAGGCACTCCTTGTGAGAGCTGGCATCTACATTGTTTATGTACTAATAGACTGGAAAGTCTCATTGCATATGCAAGTCTATTTCACATGTAACATAGGGTATGTCTACACTACCCACCGGATTGCCAGGTAGTGATCGATCTATTGGGGATTAATTTATCGGGTCTAGTGTAGACATCATAAAATCAATCCCCGATCACTCTGCCGTCGACTCCGGAACTCCACCGCAGCGAGAGGCGAAAGCAGAGTCGACGGGGGAGTGGCAGCAGTCAACAGTGGTCACGTAGTTGAAGTTGCGTATCTTAGGTTGACTCCTTTCCCTAGTGTAGACTTAGCCTCACTCCGCTGATCAGGCTTCTGGATCGTAAAATTTCTACACAATGGAAAAGTAACAGAGTGCAATATCCACTCCATGATGAAACTCCTTGTTAAATTTTTATATATTACATTTCCAAGAGCTCCCCATACCTTTGACAAAGTAGCGAAGCACCTTCCAAGAGTCTCCACCAGGACTCTGATTCAGATTTTTAAATCATCTAAATAGTGCCAATCTAATCCCATCCCATTACTCATTTTAGTATCACTTCATCATAACCTCCAAATTGAGTAGATTGTCTATCATCCTGGATGGAGTCCCTGCTCTTGGTTTCCCGTTGCCTTTCGACTGTGCCACCAGGCTACCCAGTTATACTGCCGTGCTGTAGGAAACTATTTAATCACACAGATTTCTACCTGGTTTGTGATTAAAATCCTTTCTGCAGGGAACCAGGTTTTATTTTGTACTAGATTTTTCTGAAGCTGCAGATTATAAAATACAGCTGGGCACTTAAACATTGTTACCCTTGTAAAATACAGCCAGATGCTTTGTGTACACCCACATACTACATGGCTGGTAATGACAGGCTGTAGCTGTGGTTTTGTAGTGCAATGAACGGTCCTTTAGAAATTCACTTTGTGCACATACCAGCAGTTGTCGTGAACTGGATGAAAGAGGCTACAAAGACTGAGCCCATGTGAATGTAACATTCAGAAAAATCAGGAAAGTGCAGCTAAATTAAGTCAATACAAATGGAGAGGGGATTAAATCATTCTTTACAGCTTTTTTAAACCCATAATTCGATTCATGGCACAAATTGTGCCTAACCCATTATTTGATATCAATGGGGAGTAGAGAACCAAATGGCTTAAGAGAAAAATAACTCTTGTAAAAAGCCTAGAAGAAAATAGAATAATATTAAATGTTGGCAAAGAAAAATCCTTAATAGGTTAAATGTCTGCTGCTCCCCCACAACAGAATACCCATCTTTAGAGTTTTTTCATCCCATGCTAGAACAGCTGAAAAAGGAATCTTCTTGTGTGGGTTTCAGTGGATATTACTCTTAGCAGGTCCTGCTGACTTAGACTTTCCTTTCTTTTCTAACTGCCTTGTGTTGTAGAATATTGTCTAACTAAAGAGACTATTTCCATGATATTAAAGTATGAAGATAGGTTATTATAGAGTAAAATTTCCTCAAAAATCCAGGAATAAATAGAGCAGCAAGTAGAAAACAACAAAAATAAGAAAGAGATAGTGGGGCCTGATTTAAAGAGGTCCGCATGAGAAAAGGTACAATTGTTTCAACAACACGTGCAAATGTGTGTGTTACACTGCATCATAACTGCTTATGAAGCTACAAGAGCTGGTTGTTTGTGCATGGCATTACTGCATTAGTGCAGTGAATGCACACAATTTAGGTGTGCAAATGCAAGACCTAGGTCTGAAACCAGGCCCTGGTTTTACTTATTACTTTTATTTTTACATTTTTAAATGCTAGATAGGAGCGGCTACTGTATGTAACGTGCACTTGAAAGCAAGCTCAAGGCTGAGATTAGTAGCTCTAAGTGTTTCCATGAGACTGAGGTTAAAGATCTGCCTTGAAAAATAGTGAGTGGTCAGTCATTCCTTAGGAGAGCTCTTGTCTGCATCTTAGATAAAAGCTAAAGGTCACAGGAGCAATCAGGAAACAGAGACCAACCATGGAGATTTGTTTGCTTCACTTATGTCTGAGCTCTGATTTGGGGAAGGAGTTGGAATGGGGCAGGGAGGGGGCAGAATTGAGGTGGGGACTTTGGGGAAGGGGTGGGAAGAGGTAGGGTAGGGGCAGGGCCTCATGGAAGGGATGGAGTGGGCGTGGGGGGGTGCTTTTGTATCTTTATATGAAAAGGTGTCAGTGATGAGCTCAGGACCGGCGCTAGGGGTTTGAGCGCCCTAGGTGCACGGCAATTTTGCCGCCCCGCGCGCTGATCACGCAGCTCCGGTGGAGCTGCTGCAGTGGTGCCTGCGGAGGGTCCGGTGCTCCGCGGCTCCGGTGGAGCTGCCGCAGTCGTGCCTACGGGCGGTCCACTGGAGCCGCATGAGGAGCCGACCGTCTGCAGGCATGACTGCGACAGCTCCACCGGAGCCGCGGACCAGCGGACCCTCCACAGGCACCAGTGCGGCAGCTCCACCGGAGCTGCCTGCCACCCCCTCCGGCAAAACGGCACCCACCAATTATTCTGGCGCCCTAGGCGATTGCCTGGAGTGCCTGAATGGTAGCGCCAGCCCTGGATGTGGCCCTTGGGCCAATGTACTAGTCCTCATGTGGCCCTCGTGGTGATTGGAGTTTGAGATCCCTGCCTTAGGGTCTCTGATGTGGGGCAAAATGCTGCCTCTGCCTTTCCCCAGGAACCCTAATGGTACTGCTCCTTGGATTCACATCCTGCTTCACTCAAGCTCTCCGGGGCAGCCCTTTCGAGTATTGGCTGGTTTTGGTTGGGATCACTTGTGGGTTTAGACCCTCCTCTCCAACTTGACAGAGCTGTAGGGCAGGAAGGGCTGTCTAAAGTAAATCTGGGGGCCTGTGCAAAGCCAGCCCCTACTAAAAGGCCCAAGAGTCAATGTGTGAATGTCTCCTCCCCATAACCTGCTCCATACTTTGCTGCCATCCCAACAAGGGGGACTCATTTGCACATACATTAGAGTGGTGGTAAGGTAATAACAGCTGGGTTCAGATCTGGAGTGTGAGTGTGTGACAAGAATTAGGGAAGAAGGGAATAGTGGTTTTTGGTTAAAGAAGAGAGTAACAGGGGAAGCGTGTGACATGTCCCAGCCAGGACTGCACTAGAGTGAGAAACATCCTGAAATTATTCTCCCACAAAGCTGTTGGTCTGCAATGAAGCAAATTGGCATCAACCCCCTTCAGCACTAGAGTGTGAACAGCCAACATCACACCAATGGATGGTGGGGGGAAAAGACCCTAGGACCCAGTACAGCTAAAGATGTGGCAGAATTGGGTGAATAGGCCTAATGAGCGGGAACAGGATAGTCCTAATGAGAGCCACTGGAAGCCCTATATCCTGACTTTTTGCAATGGGATGAAGTCATGCGCTACATTGCAGACAGCACAGTTAGTATGTCGTGGGAAATCTGGGAAATTTGTGGAACATATTGCAGGTAAGTGATGACAAATTCAGCTCAAAGTCTGGTCCTGAGCAGAATGGGTGATTCACCTTGAATTCTTCCCTGGCTCCAACTCTCATTTTTCCCTTTCACCTACCCCTTGCTACATCCCTCCCCAGTGAGTCCAAACGCATCACTTCCATCCCTTGGCAGGTTCTTCTACAGTCTGCTTCCTGTGGCTTTCAGCAGCAGAAATCACCTCTGAGAGAAGATTTAACAGAAAATATCCCACCACTACCAGTGACATATCAGGAATACAATGTACTTACCACTTATCACCAGCAGGGGAAGCAGAGGTGGCACTTCTACCTCTGACTTTGTGGGAATGGCAAAGCTGATGTTACTGTTCTCTGAGTCATGGGGTGGATGGGGAAGAGGAATATAGGAAGTCACAGAATCCCTGACCCCTACTGCAAACTAACTGGGCTAATTGTTTGGCCTAACCTAACAAAGAAGAGGGAGGCAGTTTTCATGTCCCCCCATCCAGTTTTCATGTTCCTCCTAAAGGATATAAAAATGTATTTGACAAGATTCTCTGTATTTGCAGGTAGCTCTTTGCTAGATTCGTCCCAGGTCAGCAATTATAAACTAGTTGTGCAGGTTAAAGACCTAGGAAATCAGTCTTTGGGATATCGTGCATTAGCGAACGTTGAAATTGCAGTTGTGGAGAACACCTGGATAACCCCAAATCCCGTTCTCCTTCATGAACACCTAAATGTAACTTATCCAAAGAAGATTTCAAAGGTGAGTCAAGGAAGCAGATTTTTCAAATTCATGTTACTTGACTGAATTAACATCACACTCCTTAGAACTATTTCTGAGCACTCTCCTGCATTAGTAGGATAGGCTTTGATCCTACAAACTCTTATGCATGTGAGCAACCTTGGGTATATGAATAGTCCCAATGAACTCAATAATATTACTTACACGTGCACTTGCAGACTGCAGCCATGGAATGTAGCTTCCTTATGAAAGGACTGTTGTGGTCAAAAAGCTAAAAAGCCAAAGTAAAACCAGCAGGCTGAGTTTAATTAGGAGTACTGAAAAGAATTCTTGTTCTGTGATCTTAAAGTGATGACTGATGGATGTATGCTTCATCCATGGCATAGTATTAAACACCCACTGGTTTTTCAGACTGCCGTAGCTATTTATCAAAGTGTCAAAGCTCAACACCAGTGTTTGCCATTCATACCCCTAAACACACAATAGCTGATATCACTGTTGGATTTCCCAACTTTCTTCAGCCAAACCTGCCTGATTTCTTGTAAAGCTCTCCCCATTCCAGCAATTCCAGAAATGCAGCGCTGTTGCTGTGTAATGTATGGACAGAAACCTGCTGTAGTTCTGTTTACTGGAACTCTGAAGGGAATCCCTCAGGAATGAACAGATGAAGAGTGTAAAAAAAAAAAAGTTGCTTAAAATAACATTCTTATTTTAAACACTGCTCACAGACTGCACTGTCTCTCCTACTCTCCTCTGGTGGCTAGTCAAGAAATGCAGTAAGGGAGCTTTCAGCCACACAACTCCATGTACATAGTTTGGGAATAGAGTCATATTGGTTGAGAAGCATGAAATCTAAACAAAGTCATCCAAGACACATTAGCGCTAGCATAAATAAATGGATGTTTAAATTAGAATACAGCCTCCATAATGGCTTCTCCCCTGTTATTTTCAGACTTGATGAAGCATTACACACATCCCGTTTATAAGAGTTACCATTCCACTTTCTCCTTGTTAGGAACTGTTCTGCACCCATGGAGCTGAAAGGGTTTATGCTTGTAAAAACAACTGACAGGTAATATTTTACCAGGGCTGTGCAGTCTAAACAAAAGTGTTTGTAACTACAACATTTCTATGGCAACAGTAAAAAATTGCTCTGAGTTTGCTTGTCTACTTTCCCTCATAATATCTGGCCTAAGACTGTTTATCACTTTTTGCTGGTATGATATTGCAGATCTTTTTAGCTCTAGTAATTTAATTTTGGATTTAAATCAATCTGAAGTGATTTAACTTTCAGTCTGCTAAAGGATGCCAAGCAAATCTTTCGCTGATTTGATTTTGCTTTGGCTTGAGAGGATGTACAGATTATACCACAGCACTACAAGGAAACCTGTCCCAAAGTTTTATAAGAATTTCAGTTATTTTTAGCATCCAGTGATCAAAGCATTATTAGCCATTCAAATTTAGTGGATATAAATGTTGATTGGGGTACAGTGGACATTTGCCATCTCATCTGCAGCCTGATTAACAATAATATGATCTTATAGTGCTTGTCACTGAAGGATCTCAAAGCACACTTACAAACATTAAGTATTTAAGCCTTGCAGCACTCCAAAGGGCAGGTAGGCAACTACTGCCTATTTCACAGTAACAGAGGCAGAGGGGCTAGGGAAGACCTGATTTTTAGAGGTGATGAAGACTCATAAATCTAATTAAAGTCAACAGGAGCTGCTCAGCCTTGAAAAATCAGGCCCTGAGTGACTTGCCAACAGCCATACAACAATCTGACAGTACTGAGGATACAGCCCAGTTCTCTTGATTCCCAGAACCATGCTGTAGCCAGCAGACTACATCTATACAGTACTTACAGATAATATAAATTGTTTTTAAAATCTCTTGTAGCAAAGTATCATGGCATGATTTCCAACCACAGCTGCTTTAAAGACAGATACTACACATTGTCTAGGTATCAGAGCAATGCTGCTTGTTACATCTCCCCATGACTGTCTTTTAAAAAATGAATATAATTTTAAAGAAAGGTGCTGGACTGGTAACTCCAGAGATCAACTGCCTCCATTTATCCATCAAACAGGGAAACTGTGGAAACAACCCCATGCTGCTCTGCCAATATGATCTGAATGGAAGACCTATAGGGTGAGAAGGCAGTTCATTTCTACGTATAGTCAATCTCTTGTTTCGCTTCTCAGACTGCCAACAAATGTGCCATTAGTGATCATTGTGATAGTGACTATGAGTGATTTCTTGTCCACTAGGACTGAACTGAGACCACCAACTTGTTTCATTGGTGCACATTCTGGAGATGGAGCCTTTCCTATTTTATTGCCATTTCTTGTGAAATTTGGAATACTTGTCATTTCTGTGGCTGTCTGTCCCCTTGATTCCAGGTTAACTGGAACAGCAGAGAAGTCCATTACTATCTGAAGGGGAGCTTCCCTCAAGGCCTTTTTTCAATTGACCTAGAAGGGAATATCTATGTGACACGAGCACTGGACAGAGAAAGCCAAGCAGAGGTACGTATGAATATAGTGATGAGTTAGGGAGTTTAGCTGAATAAGTCTGAAGTTTCAGTACCCAACCCTTAATTAGCACTTGAAGATTTGACTAACGAGAAAATTCACTAGATACTTCTTCATTAACAAACCTGCACGTATGTGAAACAGAATCTTAAAGTTAGAACCATGCAACTAGAATCTATTTATTTATGTACTTATATAGCCCTCATCACTGGGAGGTAGGGAAGTACTGTTATCCCCATTTTACAGATAGATAGAGAAATAAGGCATGGACTAGATTAAGTGACTTGCCCAAATTCATATAGGAAGTCTATGGTTGAGCCAGGAGTTAAACCTACAGTTCCCTATCCCCTAGACTAGCTTTCCTCGCTTATTAGTGATAGACTCTGCTATTGTTTACACCAGTGCACCCCTAGCATCTTCAGACTCCACCTTCAGCAAACTGCCAAATATAAATAAGCCAGTATTTTGTTTTTCTTTCATCCAAATACAAGACAGATACTGGTCTGTCTTTGTATACCAATATCACTCTGGCCTCTGCTTGTTCATGTAGTTGTTCCCAGTGGGCTAAATGTTAAAGATCTTCAGCCAGATTGTATTCAGCAGTGGTTCTGGTGAATGTCATTACTATCAACGGGCATTTATTTACCTGAATGAGGTTTGAGTAAGGACCTCAGGCTTGGCCCACTGAGAAGAACAGAGACAGATTTTGGCCTATGTTGTGCACAGAGTCCCCAGTTGGGATAGAGAGTATAGATGGCTGTATGGGGGCATTCCTGAGGCAAGGGGGGCCTGGCTGGAGCACTACTATTCTCAAGAAATCCCTGGCTGTAACTGGCCTTTGGGGTCCCTTCTGAATTTGCTCCCAGCAGTCAGCTGGGGTATCGTGGTGTTTGAGTGCAGATACTGAGCCAAATGGAACATGGCTGGACTCAAGGATTTGGACACTATTGTCTGCAGTTTTGGTCTACATGTTGATAGGAGGCAGTGTCCTGACCACAATGCCAGGTCACTCTTTGGCAAGGGGATTATTCAGAACAGAGTCTGCTGATTTTCCTGTATTAAGGGAACATATGGCCCTAGTATTTATAGCAGAAGGCCTGGACCTTCCAAATAGTTGGAAAGCCTGCAAGCTGGCATTTGGGTTTCTAAAGCATCACTGATGGTAGAACGTAGACAAGTTTTACCTTCAAACTCTAGATTCATATCCCTAGAAAGTATAAAGCTGATAGCACTGTGTCCAATTAAGTGAAGGTCTAGAGAGCTGTTACAAAAAAACAAACAAACAAACCCCCCACTTTATCATACTGTAATTTGAATCTTGATCAATACTTGTCTGCATAGTTTATAAATAGAATGAAATTTTGGCTCTGCCTTTCAGAGGCATGCTAGTCCAGAAATTATTAGCTCATGGGACAAAGGCTCATGTTCTGGATATGACCCAAGATTAACATGTTCTGGTAAAGCTTAGTTTCCAAGTCAGACTGTGCTGGTAACTCAGCTGTTTATAGAACCCACTGTCATGGTTCACATGCAGCACAGAGTTTCATAAGAATTAATTTCATATGGATCACTTCCCCTAGCTGCAGGGACAATCTACAGCACAGGAAAGGGGAGAGAATTTTAAATATTACAGGTCCAGTCCTACACTCTTCTTTCAGCAGGACTCCCATTGGTTTCAATAGGAGCTTTGCCAGATTAAGTAGTGCAAAATTAGGCCCTATGTAACCCATAAGAAGTTTCATAGGAAAGTTCTATACAGTGTAACAGAGAATGGTAACCAGTCTATATAATTTGTCACAGAATTATATCCCTTCTATAATAGTCTATAGCATTGCTTTAAAATCTTAAAGAAAGCATCTCATTCTCTATTGAATTCTATAGATTTAGGGTAATGTCTACAGAACTACCCTATCATATTTACAGAAGCATATTGGTTCTATCCCCATTGCACTGAGTAGACTTGTCTAAAAGGGCAAATATAAATGTTAAGCTCTATTAAATGAATAAAGTTGATTAAATCTTAGGTTAATTATAAATTTTCTTATGAATTCATTTGAACATTGTCAGTATGAGATTCAGATTTTTGCTGAGAACGAGGATGGAATGCTGTACAATGAGCCACTAGAGCTCCTGCTAACAGTGATGGATGAGAACGACAATGGGCCAGTATTCTCCCAGGAGATTTATCAGGTAGAACTTGAGGAGAACACAGCCAAAGGTGAGAGTTGTCTTATCTGTGGCATCACAGGAAGCAAAAAGCTTATGGTGGCCAACAAGTGGGTAGAAGCAATACTGATAAGATGACCATTCTCTACCCCGGGCCAGACTTCAGTGAGAGCGTTGCCTGCACAAGAGGCAGGAGGTATAATTCAGAGGGTCATAGATTTTTAAAGCCAGAAGGGCAATTAGGATCCTCTAGTCTGACCTAAAATAAAATGCAAGGAGAGTATTTGAACTCAGTCTCCTTGCATTCAAAGGGGAGTGCTTGTTCCCGTAAGCCACCATGTGAGCACCATCAAGAAGTGGATTATGGCAAACTAAACACTTTGTGACTCTTGTATTCACCTTAAAACATAAACATTAAATATAAACCAATAGGATTAGTACAAGAGGGAAATGAAAACCTTTGTAATTTAATTATGCGTAAATTTGGCAACCATATTACCTAAAGTGGTAACTGCCTGTACTAATATTACCTAAAATGGACATGTTCCAAAATGTCCTTTTGTCTAGTTTCTTGTTTTGGTTGTATTCCTGTGAAGATATAATGTGCCAACATATTCACTAAATCCTGTATATTAAGAAGAAATTGCTCCAAAATGCAGATCAAAACACACTGATCTTGGGGAAAGTTTGGAACTGGTTCTAAACGTTGCAACTTAGGCTCATCTTTTATGCTAACTAAAGAGTTGAAATGACAAATAAATCACTGCTTTAAAAAGTCATTTTTTTAATTGCTGCGTTTATAGTTCCTTTATTCACTGGTAACTAGTGATGTTTCTCTGCATGCAGGGAGTGAGATTATCACACTAAAAGCAGAAGATTATGATGACCCAAAGACCAACAATGCTAAAATTGCTTATGAGATATTGAGCCAGGAGCCTCAAGGGTCAGAAGGTTTTTTATTTCATATTGGGAAAGACAGTGGAGTGATAACATTACAGGATTCCAAACTGAAGACCAATGCTGCAAAGTACTATCACCTCCTTGTTTTCGCAGCAGATCTTGCTGGGACTGAAGGGGGTATGTTTTCTGAAGGATCATGGGGTCTGAGCAGAGATTTGTTACTAACCTGTTGCAGTGCCCAATGTAAAAAAAAAAAAAAAAACATCCTCACCTAAAACAAACACTCCCTCAGTTAAATACATTGATCAAATTGCAGATGGCATGAAATTGACACAACATGCATCACTGTCCAGAACTGAAATTCAATAAGTCCAAAAATGATTGCCTTTTCTGGGAAACTGCTCAGTATAGTAGGTCTCCTACATGTAAATATTTAGTCAGACAGTAGCTGTGGCATTCACATTCTGCATACAAATTTGTTATGAGGCACACTATCATGAATCTAGATGATTAGTTACCGATCGCCCAGTGACACAGCACCACTGGAGCTCCTGAACCTGCTGGTTTAAGTCACGGGGTGCAGCTCAGCGACTGCAACACTTGCAGTTTCTATAACATTTCATGGGAGGATCTCAAAGCACTTTACAAATACTAAAGGCCACTTACAAGTCTGGTAGTACACCCGTGCAAAGAATAAGAAGTGCCTGTTCATCCCCAAACTGGGTACTGGCATTACCAGACTGTGTGAAGGGGTGGGAGGAAGACCAGCTGCTGCTAGGCTGCAGAGATGGGTTGAGAGTGGGTGGGCAGGCAGGCAGAAGTAGTGAGAGGAGCCTGAGGACTGCCCCTGCAATGGGCCAGTCTGTGCAGCTGAGTTGAAAGGGAGGAACAATAAGCTAAACCAATAAAAGGACTTCCACAGTTGACCTTCTCCAGGAGCCAAGCACAGGTCAGGCTGTCTGTTAGAGTCCTAGTTTGGTTCCTGGCACAGCTGTGCGCTGCACCTTACTCAGGCTGGATTGTAAAGTTTCAGTCTCTCTCCAGTGAAATTAACCTCCTGCCTCCCTGAGAAAGACATGAGTATTATTCACACTTTGTACAAGGTGGTAGAGCCAGGACTAGAATTCAAGAGCCAGATTCTCAGCTACTGTAAAGTGGTGTAATCCCAGTGAAATGAATGGAGCTCTGTTGATTTAAACCAGCTGAGAATCTGGTCTCAGTCTCATCTGCTAACCAAGGTATCTTGCTCCCTCCCACACGCAGATTACAGTGTTAAAACACATTGCAACCCCTGGAGAAAAAAAAAATAGTCCCTGAACTCTTGTGAGTGATCACATACACTAGAGCGAGACCGTACAACTGAGGGGGAGGCAGGGTTTCATCCTGGAATGCCTGGGGTACAGAAAGAGGGAGTGAAAGATTATTTTTAAAGTGAATTGGTGTGTCATATGTTTTAGATAATCTTTTTAGATTTGTATGCACACACATTGAAATACAGACAATTCTGGAATTAAGGAGCTGCTATTTCAGCTCCCACTGATGTCTACACACAGCACCCAGACTTTGCTTTCCTGGCTTTTGTAGTCTTCAGATTCAGATCAGGCCCTGAATAGAAACAAGATTATCATCTCCTCTCAAAAGCACAATATTCCTGACTCTGTACCAGGCATCCCAGACATCCTTCCATTACAGAATATCTGCTTCTGCATCAAATATTTACTTTGGTCAAGAAATCTGAAAAAATCCTGTTTGTTTCCAGGTCTCAGCAGCACTTGTACAGTCTTGATCAAAGTTGTGGATGTAAATGACAGCCCTCCTGTATTCTCACAGACAAAGGTAACCCTCTTACACAGTATGCGAGTGATTTACAATACGTGTAGATCAGTGACTGGGAAGATATGATATGGTCTTAAAGACATCCACAGAGTGATGAATATTACAGCACTGTAAAGACACATGCTGTATTCTCCCCTCAGTTCTATTGATGAAAGGAATCCAGAGCACATTAGATTCAACAGTCCAAGCAAGAAAGATAAAAATGTAGTCTAGGTATTATGTTGTCTTTATTAATGAAGGAACACACACCAATGTCCATGCACAGGTGGGCAGGGGCACACCTGGGTAGGTATATGCATGCTTGTGTTTGTGAATGGGTATGTGAGTGCATGGATGCATATTTTTGTGCATGGGTTGGTAGGTGCGGCCTTGTGTTTGTGCATGGTTTTATTTGTGTCTTGTACATGTGTATTGGTGTGTTTATAAAAGGTGTCTGCAGTTTTAGACTGTTGCATTCAAGTGAGGATGCATTTTTGACTAGCAGCATGTAGTTTCATCAGCTTTGTATGGTTGGGCTGTATATGCAGGTGTGCATGTGGATGTATGTGGGGGGGGGTGTTCCTGCACGTGTGTTTGTGTACGTGTAGGTGCATAGATAGTTGGTATGTAGTTGTGTTGGTGTGTACACATCTGTATTTTCCAATTCGAGATACTGTTCTCCTCCCCTACTCATCGCAGAACTGATAACTAAGGGAACACCCATAACCCCCTTAGGAAAGAAGGTGTGTGCATGTAGGGGTAGTTCTGTGCACAGGGAGTGACAGTACTGACAACAGCAGATGTTCAAAAACCATGAGTCTGGCCCCGCAAATCAGGAGGTTATCTTAAAAAAAACACAAAATTTTGAAAAAAATAAATATGCGGCTCTTCCCCCTCCCTTTCTAATTTTTGAACTTGTAGGAGGTAACATTCCAGTCACAGTTTTAAGCTTTTCTCCACAGATAAAAGAGCAAAAAACTTCATTTTTTTTAAATAAAGGCTGAGATTGTCACATAATCACCTGTTTCTAGGAGCTGGGCTATAAGCAGACCACTAGATATCGCACGACTCTCAGAATCATGAGCCTTAACAACACTTAATTGGGTAGATAAAGACACAAAGAATTGGTAAAACACCGAGAAGCGACTCGTGAAACTTTTAACGGCAGGTCAGAGTTTTGACTGACTGTAGCAGCTTTGACAACATCGCATTTGTACTGATTGCAACATTATTTTACAAAAGCAAAGGCTCGCTTGCTTCACACAAATGGTGCTGATGAACTGAGTACTACTTCAAAAAGAACGACAACAGATTTTGCTTGTAATTTCAATGTTTCCCTGGGTTGCTTAACGGTAAAATAAACACAGCATAAATCACAGAAGTGATTCCAAGTGCTCTTGATTGGTATCAGCCCTGTTAAGATGTTGTCACTCTTATTATAGAAGGTGCAATGTTTGATCTCAGTGGGGACAGAATTCAAAGATTAACACACCAGAGTTGGAAACTTTGTTCTGATAGCTAGCTGTCAAAGGAGTGCTGACATCTTACAGCATGGCACCCTGGTGCACTGAATATAATGCAAATAACCCTGTAGCTTAATCACTTCCATACGTAGATAGATATAGGAAAGGTTAAGGGTAGGATTTTCAAACATGCTCAGTGTTGGCCTAACTATGCTCCCATTTAACTCAAGGATAAAACTCTCATTGACTTCAGTGGGAGCAGAATTAAGTTAATAAGTGTTTTTGAAAATCCTTCCCTTAATGTCTATGTATTAGACCTAGCACTTCATCACAAATGTTAATTTCTAAGGTTACAATAACAAATGCATTTACAAATAAATTCAGATACATAGTGCTAGAGAGTCAAAGACCTGTCAAAGTAAAAAAAAGGAGAGTTTGTATGGACTTAAGATACTACCGTGTTTATTTACCATTTACATAAAAACTGGCTGTCTACAAATTGTGCACATAGCTTGTCTATGCAATATATTTATACTACTGTAACCTCCTCCTCCTTCTTCCTTCATCCCCTCCATTTCCTTTATAACTACTTGGATGTTCGTATGTAAGATCACTGGGGCATGGATAATTTTCTCTACGTGGCTGTATAGCTCATAGCACAATAGGACTTCTAGACACTATCATAATAGGAATAATGCAAATAATATGGGTAAACCAAATCCTAGTTAAACCAATCCTAGATTAAATATATAAATAAAAAAAGAAAGAAAGAGAGAGAGACTGTCCAGTAATCATCCTATACTTATAACCACTGGTGCAATCATCATGTTTTATACCAACTTCTTTTCTTCTACCTCATCTAAAAGTAACCTGAGGGAAAGTGTAAAACAGTAGCACAATAAGAAATAGAACTTCTGTTTTTTCTTTCATCTTTTTTAATGCAGTATGGGCCATTCAGTTTTCCTGAGGATACAGAAGTAGGTACACTAATAACAACCATTACAGCAACAGACGCGGATGAAGAGATAAAGTTCAAGTTTGTAAACTTTTCTGTGGAATCAGGAAATGAAGATGAAACTTTCAAAATTCTAAGCAGTCCACAAAATGGTACAGCCAGCATCTGGCTTGAAAAGGTACTATGTACTTGTGCGCGTGCGTGTGTGTAAAAAAGACTACAGGAGTGGCCTCTACGTTTAAATTTGCTCAGATCAGTAGGCTGCTCCATTATTTTAATATACCCATTTTTACCACCTCTTATTCCTTCTACACCTCTTTCCTCCAACCAGTCAATTACACTAATATAGATTCCCTTAGACTTAGTGGGCCAAAAATGGAGACAATGTGTAACTTGGTGTAGGGTACCTATTTGTAAGTGAATGAGAATGTAAAGAGTGAGGGCTTGTCTACACAGAGATTTAGTGCACGGCCAGCCAGGATGAAAAGCTACAGAAGACTAGCTTGCCATACACTAACTAGCCATGTGGATCCTGCTACCACACACTAAAAGTTCTGAAGTGACAGGAGTATGTCAAAGTGCACTATAGAACTTTTAGTGTGTAGTACCAGGATCCACACAGCCAATTAGAGTATGGCAAGCTAGTGCACCATAGATTTACACGTGCACTTGCCATGCATTAACTCTCCCTGTAGACAAACCCTGAGTCTTGGCTGGTTTTACTCAAAAGGTATAAATTACGGCAGTTTAGTGTCACTTCTGAATTAAAACCTCTGTGCCAGATTCTGATCTCAGTTCCTCCAAAGTAAATATAGAGTAATTCTAATGACTTTAGTAGAATTATTCTGCATTTACTCTGGTGGAACCAAGAACAGAATCTGCTCAGTCACGTCCTGTTCCGTGTCATGAGACTGGCTCTCATGAAAAGTGTTAAGGCAGTTGCTCTCTTGCTGAGACAACAGCACCATACTGATAACAGAATTGTTTTAATTTAATATATGTTTATTTAGTCAGTACTTAGCATTCTCTCTAGTCACTACAGTTTTCCTTTGTCTTGTGGCACCATATGATAAGGTAAATGCCATTAGCACTGAATTGTCTGAACCTGGATGAATCCGACCAGCTCTAAATGACATCCAGATTCTACCCAAAGTGTATGAACATATCTTGATGGCAGTCTCACCCATCTCTAGTTTATGGTTTAATGAAGATAGGGGTTACTGAGACTTTAGAAGCAGCCCAGCTCTACCTCCAAACATTAAATCCAAGGGGCTTTTGTTCTGAATTTCTTTTAAGCATATACAGTGTTTGTGAAAGGTGCCCGACTGTCAGACCTAGGCCATGTCTTAATTGCTAAAAAATAAAAAAAAAATAAAAAAAGGTGCATATTTTACTTTGTGGTATCTAATGCACATGAGTTATCCTGAGGTAAAAACACAGTGAATACAAGGCAAGTTTTACGACAAGTTAAGCTAGGCGAAGTCAGCACTATATCCTCGCTTGGGGTTGACCTTATGTAGTTTACCTCGTGGTAAAACTAAAGCCTTGTCTTGACTGTGTTTTTATCTCAGGACAGCTTACACAGATTAGTTACCCTGACATAAAAAAATAAAATGCATCTTTTTTAGCAATGAAGACAAGCGCCCTAGAAAGGATTGTCCATCTGCCTTGTATTTTAAAAGGCTCATGTGATGTCTAATGTTCCACAATCCGTATCCAACAAGGAGGCACTATGAAACTTATCTTTTTTTCTTCTTTCTCCTTCTAACTTGATACTTCATTTTTCTGAGGATCCACAAAAAGAGTCGAGTTAATGGGCACTAAGCTAAAAAGAACATCTGCGATAGAAAAAAGGAGTTAGCGAAATCTCTGCTTACAATGGCCACTTCTAGGAGGAATTCTGTGCTAAAATACCACTGGTACCAATTGTGGGAGCACTAATTTAGCCAGGGCTCTAGGAGGCTGCTGATGTTTTAAGCATGGTATTGTCTAACCCTGCTCAAGGTCTACGTGACATGCTGTTCATGAACATCAATGACCACTAGTGCTCCTACCAGGAGGTTGACCAGATGTCCTGATTTTATAGGGACAGTCCTGATTTTTAGGTCTTTTACTTATATAGGCTCCTATTACACCCTACCCCATCCCAATTTTTCACATTTGCTGTCTGGTCACCCTACCTACCAGTAAAAGCAGCAAAGAATCCTGTGGCATCTTATAGACTAACAGACATTTTGGAGCATGAGCTTTCGTGGGTGAATACCCACTTCGTCAGATGCATGTAGTGGAAATTTCCAGGGGCAGGTATATATATATGCAGGCAAGCTAGAGATAATGAGGTAGTTCAATCAGGGAGGATGAGGCCCTGTTCTAGCAGTTGAGGTGTGAAAACCAAGGGAGGAGAAACTGGTTTTGTAATTGGCAAGCCATTCACAGTCTTTGTTTAATCCTGAGCTAGCTGATGGTGTCAAATTTGCAGATGAACTGAAGCTCAGCAGTTTCTCTTTGAAGTCTGGTCCTGAAGTTTTTTTTGCTGCAGGATGGCCACCTTCAGGTCTGCTATAGTGTGGCCAGGGAGGTTGAAGTGTTCTCCTACAGGTTTTTGTATATTGCCATTCCTAATATCTGATTTGTGTCCATTTATCCTTTTCCGTAGCGACTGTCCAGTTTGGCCGATGTACATAGCAGAGGGGCATTGCTGGCATATGATGGCGTATATTACATTGGTGGACGTGCAGGTGAATGAACCGGTGATGGTATGGCTGATCTGGTTAGGTCCTGTGATGGTGTCGCTGGTGTAGATATGTGGGCAGAGTTGGCATAAAGGTTTGTTGCATGGATTGGTTCCTGAGCTAGAGTTACTATGGTGCGGTGTGCAGTTACTGCTGAGAATATGTTTCAGGTTGGCAGGTTGCCTGTGGGCAAAGACTGGCCTGCCACCCAAGGCCTGTGAAAGTGTGGGATCATTGTCCAGGATGGGTTGTAGATCCCTGATGATGCGTTGGAGAGGTTTTAGCTGGGGACTGTATGTGATGGCCAGTGGAGTCCTGTTGGTTTCTTTCTTGGGTTTGTCTTGCAGTAGGAGGCTTCTGGGTACACGTCTGGCTCTGTTGATCTGTTTCCTTATTTCCTCATGCGGGTATTGTAGTTTTGAGAATGCTTGGTGGAGATTTTGTAGGTGTTGGTCTCTGTCTGAGGGGTTAGAGCAGATGCGGTTGTACCTCAGTGCTTGGCTATAGACAATGGATCGTGTGATGTGTCCGGGATGGAAGCTGGAGGCATGAAGGTAGGCATAGCGGTCGGTAGGTTTTCGGTATAGGGTGGTGTTAATGTGACCATCACTTATTTGCACCGTGGTGTCTAGGAAGTGGACCTCCCATGTAGATTGGTCCAGGCTGAGGCTGATGGTGGGTTGGAAGCTGTTGAAATCATGGTGGAATTTTTCCAGAGACTCCTTCCCATGGGTCCAGATGATGAAGATGTCGTCGTCAATGTAGTGTAGGCAGAGAAGGGGCATGAGTGGACGAGAGCTGAGGAAGTGTTGTTCCAGGTCAGCCATAAAAATATTGGCAAATTGTGGGGCCATGCGGGTGCCCATAGCAGTGTCACTGATCTGGAGATATATATTGTCATCAAATTTGAAATAGTTGTGTGTGAGGATAAAGGCACAGAGCTTAGCAGCCAGTTGTGCTGTAGCATCATCAGGGATACTGTTCCTGACAGCTTGTATTCCATCTGTGTGTGGGATGTTCGTGTAGAGAGCCTCTGCATCCATGGTGGCTAGGAAGGTGTTTTCTGGAAGGTCACCAATGCATTGTAGTTTCCTCAGGAAATCAGTGGTGTCACGGAGATAGCTGGGAGTGCTAGTGGCATAAGGTCTGAATAGAGAGTCCACATATCCAGACAGTCCTTCAGTGAGAGTCCCAATGCCCGAGATGATTGGGTGTCCAGGATTTCCAGGTTTGTGGATCTTGGGTAGTAGATAGAATAACCCTGGTCGGGGCTCTAAGGGTATGTTGATTTGTTCCGGTGTTAGTGCAGGGAGTGTCCTGAGTAGATGTTGCAGTTTCTTAGTGTATTCCTCAGTGGGATCTGAGGGAAGTGGCCTGTAGAATTTGGTGTTGGAGAGTTGTCTGGCAGCCTCCTTTTGGTAGTCAGACCTGTCCATGATGACAACAGCACCTCCTTTATCAGCCTCTTTGATGATAATGTCTGGGTAGTTTCTGAGGCTGTGGATTGCATTGCATTCTGCACGACTTAGGTTATGAGGCAAGCGATGTTGTTTTTCCACAATTTCTGCCTGTGCACGTCGGCGGAAGCATTCAATGTAGAGGTCCAGACTGTCATTTCGACCCTCAGGAGGAGTCCATGTGGAGTTCTTCTTGTGCTGTTGGTGGGAGGGTACCTGTGTATCAGTGCGCTGTTCAGTGTTGTGCTGAAAGTATTCTTTGAGTCGGAGACGGCGAAAGTAGGCTTCCAGATCGCCGCAGAACTGTATCATGTTGGTGGGGGTGGCAGGGCAGAAAGAGAGTCCCCGAGATAGGACAGGCTTTTCTTCTGGGCTGAGTGTGTAGTTGGATAGATTGACGATATTGCTGGGTGGGTTGGACACAAATCAGATATTAGGAATGGCAATATACAAAAACCTGTAGGAGAACACTTCAATCTCCCTGGCCACACTATAGCAGACCTTAAGGTGGCCATCCTGCAGCAAAAAAACTTCAGGACCAGACTTCAAAGAGAAACTGCTGAGCTTCAGTTCATCTGCAAATTTGACACCATCAGCTAGCTCAGGATTAAACAAAGACTGTGAATGGCTTGCCAATTACAAAACCAGTTTCTCCTCCCTTGGTTTTCACACCTCAACTGCTAGAACAGGGCCTCATCCTCCCTGATTGAACTACCTCATTATCTCTAGCTTGCCTGCATATATATACCTGCCCCTGGAAATTCCCACTACATGCATCTGATGAAGTGGGTATTCACCCACGAAAGCTTATGCTCCAAAACATCTGTTAGTCTATAAGGTGCCACAGGATTCTTTGCTGCCTTTACAGATCCAGACTAACACGGCTACCCCTCTGATACTTGACTACCTACCAGTGGTTGTCTCAATAGAAAATTTGAAGAAAAACAGACAAGGCTGTGAGCAGGGTTATAGCAAACTCCTCATTCCTATGACAGATATTCCTTTTACTCTGCTCTTTTGTAGGGAGCCAGCAGAATGCAATATAAAGTTACAGGAGAAAGGTGGGGAAAACACAATAATACACAACTTTCTAGAACTTTGGAGTTAAATTATTTCCTTTCTTATAAAAAAAAATCTCTAAACTCCTAGAAATTAAGTTTTGGTTTTTCTATTCACTTTAATCTGGCAATTTTGGCTTGAATTAAAAGAGTAAGTGATCAACTACAGACTGAGTGTATAATGAAGTCATTGCATTGTTAAATAACAAGCAACAGTAGTAGTCATTTGGCCACCGTCCCTAGGAAAGGAGATTGCCATTAGAGATGTGACCCTGGACTCCTGGGAATTTTGCCTGGTTAAGCCCTTCTATATTATCATGTATCCATTTTTCTTCTGCATTCAAGAAGGAACAAACAAAGCCAGAAGAAGACAATGAGGGTTCTGTCCTGGGACCATATGAGTCACTAATAAATAAAGGCAACAAAGGAGATTAACTTTTAGTAATTATATAATGCAGTACAGCCTTATTGGTTTATTTCTGTGTAAACCAGTCTTACCTTTCCATTGACGTCAGTGAAAGGGTAAAAGCTTGGCTTTTCAGTGTCATCACTGAAAGTGCTGATACTCTTCAGCAGACAGCAGTATAAGTGATCACTTCCTTTCAGTGAAGTCAGCTAAAGCCTTACCTTTTTACTTGCCATGTGCCACTTACAAGGACAGTTAAGCCCTTGAAAAAAGTTAGTGGCATAATGTTAAACATAATAATAAAAACTAGGGGCTCAGTGGCACAGAGCTTCATTTTTAGCATATGACTTTGTATAGCACAGAAGTGAGAGGTCATAAGAAGTATACAAAAAGTTCAAATAGTTTGTCCAAATTGCAGTGTCTGGGTCATAAATACTAGAGTTCGGTGGTATCGGCTGAATACCTGATGGACAAATACACCCTCTAATATCACAGTTGGGAGTCCTAGCTCAGGAGACAGCTAGGATGGGATGTGGCAAGTTAAATTTGAGATGAACTGTGCTGAACTGCATGAAGAACCTTGCACCATCCCTGACTTAAGCCAGTCAGTATTTCACTGTCATGAGTTGCAGATTCTGGCCTTTAGACTGCAGCACTTGACTTGCTGTGAGGGTCTCCCCCTTTAGAACAGCAGGGGGACAGAGAACCCAATTGTCAGGAACCATGTGATGAGAATGAATCAGAGAAAGCAGCTCTTGAATCAACACATTTCTTGGTGGGATTCAGCCACCGAGAGTGCTAGACCCTAAAACCTGAAACACAAAACGCTAACCCTGCCTACGATGCTCTATAGGCATAAACCACAAGCCATGAGCCAGAACCCACTGAAGTCAATAGAAAGACTCCCATGAATTTCAATGGGCTTTGATCAGACCCCGGCACAAAATTTAAGGGGTAAATTCTAATCTTGATAACAGGGATATCAGACCAAATTCCACCATCAGATTAGCATATCACTGGAGTTAATGGGGTAGCTGAAATCACATACACGTATCTGAAGACCGTATTTGGCTCATAGCCAAGATGGAAATTACATTGAAGAATCCCCTTGTATCTCTGCACCAAAGCAGAGGGTACTGAGCACAACGTCAGGAACACCTGAGTTCTAATCCTCTGACATTAACTTCTAGTTGCTATGCAGCCTTGTCACTTTGTCTCAAGTCTCAGTTTCCTCATCCCTAAAATGGGAATTACACAATTCACTTACTTCAGAAGGTAGTGAGGATTAGTTAGTTAAAAAGCATGATGAAGCTTATTGAAAATGTAAGTGCTAAGTTACCGGAGAATGCTTAAAACTATGGTTAAACCTACTGGAGAGTAATCTATCAATCTTCCTGTCTTCTCACAATATTATAGTTCAGAGAGATACTATAACGGAGATAGCTACACATAATCAAAGGTAATCAGTAGGAGAAAGGAAGGAATCCTGAACCAAAAAGTGAGTTGCAGCCAATCCCAGAGTGCTGTTTCAATCCATGATTGTATTTATTTGGTCTGTGTTTTAAAAGTTGCCCTTACAGAATGATGATGATTTACATTATTCTAATCTTATTTTAAATCTTTGAGAGGAATGCTAACTTTGTTTTAGTGTTTAGTAAACCAACAGGGTTACTAATAATTCTACCCCATCTCTGTGGTTTGTTTACTCCTTGACGCAAGCCAGGCACATCTGGAAGTAAATCATTGCCAGTCCAAGAGAGTTGTAAAACCAAGATTCTATCAAGTTATCATAGTTTTCAGAGTGCTCCTCCTCCCTGGCTCCAATTTGGGGCCCTTGGTTTTCTTGTCAGAAGTCCTGATTAGCTTCGCTGGGACCTTCCCCTCCCTTCCGCCTACTCCCTTCTCCTTTTTAGGGGCTTTTTTGGGATGGGGGTTAATTTGCTGATTTTTAACACATAAGGAAGTGAGAAATTAAAGCATTTTCTGTATCTAAACAAATAAACACATTAGAAGTGAGTTTCAACTACAATCAGACTTGAAAATAGAGCAGAAGATGGGTCTCTCAGAGTATGTCTACATTGGAGCAGGAGGTAAAATTTCCAGCTCAGGTCAACATACCTACACTAGTTCTGATCAAGCTAGACAGCGGAAAGTTACAATAATGTCACAACAGCATGGGTGTCAGAATGGGTTAGCTGCCCCGAGTACAATCTGTGTGAAACTCTAGGTACGTACTCAGGCAACTAGCCCGTCCCAATGCTTGTGCCCTGCTATGTCTGCACTGCCACTCTTAGCATCCTAGCTCCATCAAAACTCCTCTTTGTGGCCTGGGGCAAGTGGCTCTGCTTCAGTTTTCCATCTGGAAAATGGGGATAATAGTTTTTATCAACCTTGCATTGTGGTTGTCGGGGTTCATTAATGTCTGTAAAAAAACAAAAAACTTAGAAGACAAAAGTATTAGATCGGTGCTAAGTAGTGGCAGTAGCAATCTGTATTTATATGTAAAAACGTCAGACAACCATTGTAGTTTATAGGTAGAATAAAATGAAATATTTTACAGTGCCTAATAATTTAAATTTATATAGCACCAGGATTCCACTTCAAAACACATCATCAATTATTTACTTAGGGCTTGATCACTGGAGTCAGAGGCAAAGCTTCCATTGATTTAACTGGCACAGAATCAGGTCATTATTAGATACATATTAGCCCCGCTTTACCCACAGGAAAGATGAAACACAGACATGAAATGACTTGAGCAAGGTCCCCAAGTGACTCAGCAGCAGATCTGGGAATAGAACCAGTATCTCCTGACTCCCAGTAGGTGCTTAACCAGCACACCACACTTCCTCTCTGGAATGAAAGAGGCAGTGTTATATTTTTATATTTTGCCTCTTTTAAAAGATCCCATATTACAACTGCATCTTCCTTTCAGTAATGTTTGTCATACCTCTCATTATGACAGAGTCAGTATGCCAAAGTCTCCACCAGTTCAGTATAGCAGAGGAATACTTACAAAACAAGTTAGTTTCTTAGCAGGGGGATTTCAATGCACACAGAGGAGGCGGAATGCTCATGGAGTATTGTGCCATGACCAAATAAGGAAGAAAGGAGATTTCTGCATCCAAGCCTTAGTGAAATATTGCATATAATGGACATCTCTCTCAGCTATTCCTGCTGTGCTTGCTGACCTGCAGGTTTACATGTTAAACCACAAGTGCTAATAATGTAATGGGAAACCCTTTCACAAATGGACTAAGATATTTGATAGTAATGGTCCAAAACACAAGAGTAATTACTGTAGTATTTTTATAGAAGGGACTTGAAAGATTTATTACACATAATACAACATAAATGCCTTGAGGTGTAAGCTCCCAATCAAAATACCTGAAGGCAGAACTCAGCTCTAAGAATTAGAGAAGGGCTGGTATTGAGATTAAGTTTAGGGCAGGGTTTGAATTTGGCCTAAGTGGTAGAAGTCTCAAATTCTCACCATTTGAAGCTGTCATGGAAAAAGTCTGTTTTCAGGAAATTTAACTCACAGACAACCCAAATTACATCCCTTCTAGTTTTGGACCCAACCCAGAACAAAAATCTAGGCATATGTTTGGATCTGGCGATTCAAATTTCCTCTCAGTGAAATTCAAAAGGCTTTAGATATAGGTGGCTGGTTTCAGTGCATCTGTTAGGGATTCAGATGAAACATTTATTTCATTCCTATTTTTTTAAATAATTCAAAACACAGTGATTGAAATGGCTTACCTTTAAATATGGTGACATACAAAAACAGCTAATTGGAAAAATGGTTTCTCCCCATGGAAAATTTTAACTTTGTGGCAAAAAAATTTAAAAGCAAAAATTTCTAGTCAAAATGGTACCACAGTGTCTCAAGGGAGTTGTAGTTTATACGCTTTGTATCCCCTCTCTCTTTTTTGGTCTGGGCTTCCTGGCCAGACTACATCTCCCACAATGCACTAGAGTCTCATTTCTTGCTGAGCCACAGCCCGCTGAACATCATGGGATTCTTTAGTGTTGGTGCATCATGGGAAATGTAGTCTGGTGAGGGGACCTGGCCCATAGAGGAGGATAGGGGTATGAGGCAGATAGACTACAACTGTTGCTATGAGGCAACAGCATTTCTGAATTTGAACTTCTTGGATTTTGGGTGTAAAGCTTTTCAATTGAAAGACAATATTTTCCACCGAAAGCAGCTGCTCTTAGTGCAAAACTTCAGTCACAAAACCTGATTTTCTATCAAAAAAAATTTATCAAGAAATTTTTGACTAACCTGATTAACAAAGACACCCAATTAATTTGATTACAGGAATTTGACTATGAGACTGTTCAGGAGTATGTTTTGATTGTCTCAGTGAGAAATGATGAAGAACTGGTTGGGAAAGAGCAGGATGCCAGCTCTACAGCTACAGTACATGTGTTGGTTAAGGATGTAAACGAAGCACCAGTGCTTACACAGAAAAGGTATGAGGTCAGCATACCAGAAAGCATAGCGTTGGGAACAGTACTACTGACCGTTAAGGCTACTGATCCTGACATCCACACACCATCATTAAGGTAAGACTTTCCCTTTATCAGATTAGATTGCGCTATGGTGCATCCTTTGGGACTGATGATTTTTTGAAGTGCTCTGGAACGTTCTCAGTTGAAGAGCCCGAAATGATGTGTTCAGTTAACGTGGTTGTTTCTGGTGCTTCGACATGGCATTTAGCCAGGGGTGAAAGTAACTTAAAGGAGTTACTGGTATGCCGCAGTCCTGAGCAGGGCATGGCTTCAACCAAAAGAGGCATGGCCTCAACCAGAAAAGGCAGGGCCTTTCAAGATTTAAAGGGCCTGGGGGTCCAGATGTGGCTGGGAGCCCCAGGGCCTTTAAATCACCCCAGGGCTACCAGTGCAGAGGTGGCTGGGAGCCCTGGGGCTCAGGGGCAATTAAAGGGCCTGGGGCTCCAGCCGCTGTGGAGCGCCAGGCCCTTTAAATCACCACAGGAGCCCTGCCACTGCTACCCCAGGGCAGCAGGGCTCGGGTTAGGGCTGGGGTAGTGGCAGCAATACCGGCTTACTTTCACCTCTGCGTTTAGCCCATCCGCTGGCATCATTAGAGATAGCCACTCCTGGCCTCATTCTTTGATATATGGGACAAAACCACTTTCAGTAATGAATCTATAACCATGAAATGACAATACCTTGAACTAAAATAATCATACTAGGGAATCTATCACACTAAGGAACTGTAGGAGGTGATGCCTGGAGAGAATGGGCTGATCAAAAAGAATAATATGAGATGCTGGCACGCTTGTGATTTTAGAGGGAAATAATGTGTTATTTCAACCCAAAAGGATGTTCCCCACCCTGGCAACTTTCCAGCACTTGGGGCCAGCCCCTACTCTCAGAAAAGCCCCATGCAGGGTGGAGTGGGTGGCATTGTGAATTTCCCCTAGAAGGGAGCCAAAGGGGTGAAGATTGAGTCCAAAACACCACATCCACACATTGGTGGATCCATGACTGGAAGGAATGTGACTGGGCAGTGAGGAAGCAGAAGAAAAGCACCATACCACACTCAAACTTGTAGGGATTTCCTTATGTATGACACTGCCATCTCCAGTCCAGATCCAGATGGACAGACTGCTGCGGAGTTGAATAGGCAATAGATCAAGCCCTGTGTTATCAGTTTCCTAACCCGGTGACTACTCTGCACTGTGAAACAACCTGAGGGACAGAGGTAGATAGAAGTGAGTTACAGTGAGAGCAGGGAATAGAGAGGGGGCACACAACTGCCCCAGACCTCCCTGGCTCCCCCAAGATCCATGAGAATTCCCGATGGGATTTTGAGGGCTATACTCACACCTCTCCTGCTAGTAGCAATGAAGTAAATCCACCCCTAAGTTAAAGGGATGATCTGCAGAAAAATGAGTTGAAACATGTAGACTTTATTCGGGCTTTTCTTGTGTAGGCCATAATCTGGCTCCTGTTTAGGCAATGCAGTACCCGTGCTTTCATAAATATGATCACATTTATATCCTTCACTATCTGAATAAACCTAAAAGCCAAGTATAATGAATGCTAACTGCGAGATAAATTTGTTCATTCGGACATGTGGAGTTTGTTTCCATAATGATGCTGGAGAGGTTGTCAAATTAATACATGAGCCGGAACTGCATGTACCAGCATGTGAGCATTACCTTTAAACTGGGGACAGTAGATAGAAAAAGATATTTATAGATGAATTCAAAATGCTAAACTCATCTGCATTAGCCCATGAAGCATGGGTTTGGTGTGTTTTTTTCTTGTTTGTTTGTTTTTACCAAATGGAAGGTTAACAGTTCATTTTTTATTCAAAACATAAAATGGAAATTGTAATTGTTTAAAGAGCATCAACAGCAAGAGAGAATGAAAAATTCTCACATGTTTTAGAGGCACATGTTTGGATTTCTGGCTAAAGTGGGGGAGGTAAATTATAGATGCCCTGGAACCCTGCCGGAAAGCAAGCAGAAATTAATGAGCCAGTGTATAATTTCCTTCAAAGCACAGTCTACAGTTCAAATTACCTCTTATTTGTTTCTGTAAATGTGTACCCAAACAGCATTAAAGTAAGGACACAATTTTAATCTGATCCTTTTAAAAATGGATTAACCAGTGGTCTAGTAGTGTTCAATATTAAATACAAATTCAAAGGGAATCCTACCCAGCAGATTCCTGGGGGCCTTCAAAATTCTGGATTTCCATTTTGTACCCAGTACTTGAAATACAGTTTTCCCTGGGAAAGCCAGAGTTAACTTCTGAAAGTGCTGCATGGCTCAATTCCAAATGCATGCTACAACATGCTAGCATTGTCTCATCCTCTCCCATTTTGGCTATTGCAGCCTCCTCCTCTCTGGCCTTTCTAACATCCCTCTCATCCCCCTCAGGTTCATTTTCTGGCTCCCCTTTCTCCACCATGTCAGATATCCTGAGTATCAAAGTCCATGAATATGCAGGTGGGGATTCTTTCAAAGTGATGGAATTGTCAGCTGGCACAGACTTGGTGTAGCCAACTCCAGGAATCCTCCTTGCTGCATACTCTGGAGCCAGGAGCATGCTGGGATAGAGTGCTGGTGAAGCTGATGATCTGGCCCTAAAAACTCCACTACTGCCCACCAGTCAGACAGTACATCAGATTGAAAACAGTGGTGTACATCTCTCTCCACCCCCATCTGTTCTGCCCACCACCCGTAACTGGTCCATAACTCTTCACCCATAGCAATAAAAAGCATCAATTTTGTGAATCAGGCCCACAAGTGATTTAACTCATTGAACTTGAATTGATCTACACAGCCCCCATACTCCACAGAATAAGAGGCCCTCTCATTGACTTCAGTGGAAATCACCTGTATCCCTCTATGGGAGAATATGGCCCCAGGAGAATTTCTATCTACTGTCCCCAGTTTACAGGTAATGCTCCTTTAAGAATTCCTTAAAGGAAACAGGGTTATTTTCACATTTATTTATATGACATATCTGTTTTTAAAGCTCTGGGCTTGAATATTTCAGACTCACTAGATATTTTGTCAATTCCATCTTAATTTTTGAATTAGCAGATTGGAATTTTTTTCCTTTAATTTCATGTTGGTGATTTTGACTTTACCCCACAGTCTGAATCTTACTGTTCAGGGGAAAGGTGAAGTGAATTTATATAATTAATAGCTGCATCATAAATGTTCATAGTAGAATTGGCAGGCTAATGAGGAATAAATCATATTCTGCTCGTTGTGAACCTGCAATGATATTCCAGGCTAATAACATAACAGAGTAGGCTATGGTCTTATTATTCATTTAATAAAATATTAAATTAACATACTATAGATCACAGCTATCACACTTCACTCTGCAGTTACTCCCTAAGGAATGATTCAATGAACTGGCTTTCCATTGATGAGCATTCTGGAGAAGTTAGAGTCATGCAGGCTTTGGACAGAGAAATGATGCAGGATGTTTACACAGTGCAGGTTATTGCTCAGGACAAAGGTAAGAATGTGTGTTTGGTTTTGCATGAGAGATGTTTCTTTTGCTGTCAGGCACAGGGAAGAGACAGAGGACCAAACTCAGAGGTGATGCAAACAGGTTTGTAAGTGGCATATTTGTAAGTGGGTATATGTCTAAATAAGACATTCAGTCTACATTGGCATAACATATGCATTTGGAACAGGGGGCCAGAAAAGTTGTGCTTGCTCTAGACTTTGAAACATCTCTCAGATAGACTCTATGGAGAGACACTGGGCCAATCTTGATTACAAAGACAGGAGCATCCTGAGTCTATGAAACCTTGCACGATTTCACTAATTTTGCAACAGCATGGAGAGAGAGATTTCTATTTTAAAGTTTCATTCCTGCTTACTTTAGGGACATGGGACTAAAGACTTCTGTAAGCAGTGCTGGGCTTGTGTTTACATTATGAGGTAAAAACTGATAGTTCTGTCATTACCATATATGAAATGTGCAGCAGAAGACACCTTCACCAAAATCCTTCCTTAATGGACTTACTGGTGGTCCATTTACTATTGAAAAGGACAGGTTGCACTTCCTGGACCTATGCGTCATCTACACATCCGTATCTGAGATATACAGACTGCAAGGATTAGTAGTTTTGATGATCTGTTACAGCCAAATTCTGCTCTCATTTACATGCTGTAAATTTGAAGTAACATCACTAAGTCACAAGATTTACATCAAGGTAATTGAGAAAAGAATAATCTTTTGTTTCACCATCAAACCAACCAACCAACCAACCAACCAACCTGAGATATCACTCCCCTACTACTCCCCCGGGTGTTTTGTCAATTTAAAAATAAAGTGGGCACCACAGAGCTGGGAAACTTAAGGGAAATTGTTTAATGCTAAGAAAACAAATTATTTAACAAATATTTTGAAACATACCTAAAGAAAAGCTAGTTACTTTTTCTGTGGTGAATGGCTTTGATTAACAGTCTGTCTTCCATACCTCTCCACACTAAGAATTATATATGGATGGCCTTATTGAAATGTCCAGACTTAAACTCTTTCAGTTGTATTTAACAAGAGAGCTTGCTGAGTGATATTCAATTCACATTCAGCATCATAAACAGCATAACTTGATTTTAATTTTTCTAACTCTACCACCACTGCAATCAGTGAACACAGGTGCATGGTCTGATTGTATGGATGGAAAATGACAAGATTGTTTTTTAAAGACCAAAGCTGTTAAGTAAAGCATATCAACCATTCATTCCTATAAACGCTGCTTCTCAGCAATGATTCACACTTCAATGATGTCACAAATTTACTTTAAAAAAACCCCAAAACTAATTCAGACAAGAACATTCCTCTTTCAGCCTGTCTGATTCACACCTGTGTCTGACACCAGACAGAGAATTTACTATTGTCATTGTCAATGAAAGAATCATATGTGAATGCAAGTATTGTAATTATATAAAAATCTTCTATGTCGTATGAAGCTATAGTCATCTGGCTGCAGTGTGCAGTGGATGAAAGGCTTGACATTCAAATTGCCTAAAGCCACCACTGAATGGTAAATCACTGAATGTATTTAAAGGGGCAAGGTCAAGGAAATGACTGATCACATTTCTTTACAGATGATTGCAGTGAGAAACAAATAGGATGATTCATTCCAAAATATAAATAGCCACAAGCGCTCAAAAGGCCCAATCCTGCAAGGCACTGAAGCCAGTAGAAGTTGAGGCAGCTCAGCACCTTATGGAAGGAACTCAGCACATCCCAGGATTGTACCCTGATGTTTTAGTGTTCCCTGGTTACTGAGGGAGGATCCGTTCATAGAACTATCTGTAACCATACACATAGTGTTCCCAGTACTGACAGGGCAACAGTGGAATCACCTCCACAGTTCTAACACAGATCCTGGCTGCTACTACTTAGTAAGGGATCTTTTGTTCCTACCGCCACTTTATCAAATTTATATTGGTAAAGGTGCTAGTGACTCAACGTGAGGCTCACAAGACTTGCCACACAATACAAATCATTCTGGCTTTTGATCATGTGGTTGGGGCAGAGTACATGGACAGTTTTGGTGCGTATCTTTGTCTGTTAACTCCAACGGGGATTTCATGACTATACTCATTAGGTCTGACATTTGGAAAGTATTTGCCAATACATATTGTTTTATTGCAAATTCTAAGAAATATCAATCAGTTCACCTAAGAGCATCCTCCTCACATGGGCTGAGACTTAAATTTTCAGCCGTTGAACTTCTTTGTCATCCTTCTTCAGATTCTCTAGTCTAAGAACATCCCTTTTATGAAGAGCTTAAAATTATAGATATTCCTTTGAGTGTTGCTGTATCAACAACTGAGAGTGTTGCTCTCCTATAACTGATACCTATATCGTACATCACATGAAAGACTGCATTCAGACCCAAGTATTGAGTTTAAAAAAACAAAGATGATTGGTTTTAATTTTACCAATGCACTAATAAGAAAGCTAGGACTATATTTTCAGCTGTTGCTATTAAATGTGCAGACACAAAAATGCACGCATACATGTGTGCACAAATGAGAATTTGGTCATGTAGACTGGATGCTGTAATTTAGTGCATTTCACTTGTATGCTAGCAATCAATAGGTGTAAATGGTTGAGAACACCTGAAAATTTGGCACTGGAAAGTCTACACCAGGGGTAGGCAACCTATGGCACAGGTGCTGAAGGTAGCATGTGAGCTGATTTTCAGCAGCACTCACACTGCCCGGGTCCTGGCCACCAGTCTGGGGGGCTCTGCATTTTAATTTAATTTTAAATGAAGCTTCTTAAACATTTTTAAAACCTTGTTTACTTTACATACAACTATTGTTCAATTATATATTATAGACTTGTAGAATGAAACCTTCTAAAAACGTTAACATGTATTATTGACATGCAAAACCTTAAATTAGAGTGAATAAATGAAGACTCAGCACACCACTTCTGAAAGGTTGCTGACCCCTGGTCTACACTGACTTCCTATGGGGAGAAAGGGTTAGGATTTCTGACAAAGTTAGATAAGGAGATGTGCTTTCATACTCCTCCTTACAAGTTACTTGAAGGTTCTCAAGACCAAATGATTCATGCTGTATGACCAGGCTGAAAATGTGAGGAAGCTTCCAAGATACTAGCTGTTATATTACCTAAGATGTTAGACCATGATCGCATTACAGTATTTGATTCAGAACTGTATTCTATTAAGGCTTTCTGTGAACCTCATTTCCTTTATGAGACTGTCTGGTTCCATGGTATTACACAAACTTCCCACTTTCTCAAGTTTTATGGCTAAAGCTTTCAAAAGGACTCAGCACCCAGAATCAGGGCCAGATTTTCAGAACAGCTCAGAATGCTGGGTGCCAGTTGGGTACTGAACACTTTTGAAGATCTGGTTCCAGATTTCCAGAAGAGCACAGAAACTTTATAAACAGCAGTAATTCTAGCTCAGAAGTAATTTCACTGCAATTTTATCTGCTTCACTTTGTGGTTTTCTTGCAGGTAGCCCATCAATGATGGTCACTGCTGATATAGCAATCCACATCTTGGATGTCAATGACAACTCTCCATTCCTAGTAGGAGACTACTCCAAATCCCATCTCTGCACACCTCAGAGGGAAAAGCAATCTATCATTATCAGTGCATTTGATCTCGATGGGGCAGAAAACAGTGTCCCATTGATTTTTGCTCTTGCCAATAGCCCCATGCTTCAGAGAAACTGGAGGATCAACTTGATCAATGGTGTGTGATTGTGAATGGTAACTATAGGCTTCGTTACAGAGAAGTGATAGAAAGCCCTGTTTTAGTCCCCCTCTAACTTTGTCTTAGGAAAATTGTTTGGGCTGAGAATTCCCATGTTGAACATGAAGGCCAAGGAGAATGTTTGTGGGAAGTGGGAAGGACATCTGGCAAACGGTTTTTCCATTACAGGTCACTAAAAGGTTATTCCGATTTCAAAATTTGCTTTTTGTTCTTTTTTGGGTCTTACACTAACAGCTTTTTACTACACTTCCAAACATTCCACTGGTTAAACACCCCCAGAAAGCTCAGGATGTATTTGAAGGAGAAGAGTTTTAATTAAGCCAAATGATCAAATATTGTTTGTTATGGGTGGTTTGAGGGTCCAATCCTGCTCCCTTTGATTTCAATAGAAGTTACTGACCCAATTCCTGCCCTTAATAATGCCAATTGGAGTTTTTGTCATTGGCTTCAAGTAGGAGCAGGATCAGCACTTGATCATGCTCCTTCAATTGACTGGTTTTAGCCTAGAGAGCAATGGGATTTTTCCATAGCTGACTGCTAACAGTTCTCCATTCCACTCAAGTGATGGAGGGCAGTATTTTTGGAGTGGGGGTGGGGGGCAAGCACTCCAGGTCAGCACATAAGGGTTGTTTTATTAGGGAGAACCAGTAGAGTTTTTTTTTCCTAGTTAAGATTGAAAATACAGTCCCATTATAAGGCTGATTTTGATCTCCTTGTAACTTTTAAAGAAGAGTAATAGTCTCACATTTTCCAGCTCTTCCAGTCAAGTCTAATAGCAACTAGAAGATTTTCTGAAAATGCTGATTAAACTGAATAGGCACTTGGGGATCAAAAGACTTTAAAATGGCACCCTGTTGAAACTTTTGGAAATTGTCTCCTGTGTGTTTGTGTGTATCTGACTACCGCATTCGATAACATTACACAGACAATTGCAAATATTTTAAACTTTGGTTCACACAAGTGGCAGTTTTCAAAGGCAGGAGTAGTAAAATGTTTAAGAAACTGTCAATATTTGAAAGCCAGATGCGATTATCATTCAATGATGAAGCTTACGGAGAAAGGAATTATAGCAACAGAGAAAGGTTTTGTCATCAGCCTCTGAAATAATTCAACCTCTGGTTAGTTTTCAGAAGTCAAAGGAAGTTCTTACATCTGGCAAATAGATCTATGAGATGTTTACATGGAAGATACACAAATACCAGCTGCATAAAACTCTAAGATAGAGAGATAGATGGGTCAGTAGGGATTTTAATATAATATTTGTGTTAGTCAGATACCAAAATCAAAGTATTTTCTGTTAAGGGCTATTGTTGATAGAAAATATTATTTAATGTATTTGTCAATGGACAGTAAGATTTTTAGGAAGTCCTTATTATTGTTGCTTCTTGAGAATAATGTCGTAAATATAGTTTAATAGGAAAGTGTATATCGTTATGGAAACATTATGTATTCCTCTTTGCAGCTGATATTGATCAGTGTGTGTCCTGTGTGTGCGCGTGAGTATTTCCTGTCTCCTTTGTGTATTTTGAGGTTACTGATGGAATGGGGGTTATTTTGGGTCAGAGTTAAGGTTGCTGTGTTGTGACATAACACTCATTTCTGATCAAAATAATGGGTGAAATCATGACCCCTCCTCTGGCCCCTTTATGCCAGGTAAAATTGCCAGAGCAGCAGAAAGGAGGCCTACAAATCCTGGCTCCAACTGGGGGAAAATTCTCCCGGTGCCGGGTCTGTGGAAGACAGCTGTCAGATTGTCTCCCAAGCACCCCTTTGCAAGCCCTGGACAAGAGCAGGGGCTGGCCTGGGAGGGGTACATTAGAAGCAAGGCAGAATATAGTACTGCCGAGATTCCAGGCAGTGCCACAGACCGTATGGTGGTGCAAGGAGGCTGCCATAACTTAGCCCCTTAGCCCCTAAGGTACACTGGGGGCCTCCTCAGCAGCCCAGGATCAGGCAAATGCTAAGCCACCATAGCCTCCCTCCTCCTGGGCTGTGAGCTCTGTGTTGCATGTGTTAGAGGTGCAGCAAGGTATCTCATCCAGGATATTGTTACATGGGCAGTGTAAATTGTATGGTGTCCTTAACTCCATTTCCTTCCTTTTGATTGTACAGGCTTCATAAATGATGTGATGGGCCATGGCATTGATGTCACTTGGCAACCTTTTGTAACAAAGATTTTTGTGTTTGGCTCTCAGAGCCTAGTGCCGCAAGGTGCAGAGTGCTTCCTGCCTTTAGAACAGTGGTTCCCAAACTTGTTCTGCCGTTTGTGCAGGAAAAGCCCCTGGCAGGCCGGGTCGGTTTGTTTACCTGCCATGTCCGCAGGTTCGGCCGATCGTGGCTCCCAGTGGCCACAGTTTGCTGCTCCAGGCCAATGGGAGCTGCTGGAAGTGGCAGCCAGTATGTCCCTCGGCCCACGCTGCTTCCCACAACCCCCATTGGCCTGGAGCAGCAAACCGCGGCCACTGGGAGCCGTGATTGGCCGAACCTGCGGACATGGCAGGTAAACAAACCGGCCCAGCCCGCCAGGGGCTTTCCCTGCACAAGTGGCAGAACAAGTCTGGGAACCACTGCTTTAGACTATACAGCACCTTGTGGGACTAGGCCCTCAATCAGCAAGAGCACTAGTGGTATTGATGCCTTGTGATTACAATCACACTGGGGACTGCTCTGTAAGTGGTGGCTCTGATAGCCACTGGAAAGTATAGTGAATATTTTAAAAAAGAACAGGAGTACGTGTGGCACCTTAGAGACTAACATTTATTTGGGCATAAGCTTTCGTGGGCTACAGCCCCTTTCATCGAATGCATGCAGTGGAAAATACAGTAGGAAGATATATATATATACACACACAGAGAACATGAAACAATGGGTGTTACCATACACAGTCTAATAAGATTGATCAGTTAAGGTGACCTATTACCAACAGGAGAGAAAAAAAAACTTTCTGTAGTGGTATTGAAAATGGTCCATTTGCCACAGTTGACAAGAAGCAAGAAGTTGTGAGGAACAGTGTGTGTGTGTGTGTGTGGGGAAATAAACATGGGGAAATAATTTTACTTTGTGTAATGACCCATCCACTCCCAGTCTTTATTTAAGCCTAATTTAATGGTGTCCATTTTGCAAATTAATTCCAATTCAGCAGTCTCTTGTTGGAGTCTGTTTTTGAAGTTTTTTTGTTATAATATTGATTACCACTACAAAAAATTTCTCTCTCTCCTGCTGGTAATAGCTCACCTTAACTGATCACTATCCTTATAGTATATGGTAACACCCATTGTTTCATGTTCTGTGTGTGTGTGTATATATATATATATCTTCCTACTGTATTTTCCACTGTATGCATCTGATCAAGTGGGCTGTAGCCCACGAAAGCTTATGCTCAATTAAATTTGTTAGTCTCTAAAGTGCCACAAGTACTCCTGTTCTTTTTGCAGATACAGACTAAACACGGCTGCTACTCTGAAACCTGAATATTTTCAGTGTAAGGTTGGAAGAGACGGAATGAATGCAAGCCACAGCTGGTTTGTGTTGTTTTTCTCTCTCTCCTTCCCTTCTCACCCCCAGCTCTGATACTTGTCCTTCTGTTTCATTTTGCATGTTCTCTGTTACTCCGCAGACACACATGCTTATCTCACCATGAGAATCAGTTGGCTGGAACCCAAAGTGCACCTTGTTACCATTATCCTGAAAGACAGTGGGACTCCGTCTAAAGCCCAACACATTCAACTACCAGGTAATAAGAACGCATTTCATGCTGAGAGGGTTCTTATAACACATCCATTGATCTACTCCAGCAGTTCTCAAACTGTGGGTCACAACCCCATTTTAATGGGGTCGCCTGGGCTGGCTTAGACTTGCTGGGGCCAGAGCTGAAGATCGAGCCCCATTGCCCAGGGCTGAAGCCCAAGGCAGTGGGGCTCAGGTTACAGGCGTTGCTGGGGTTGAAGCTCTTGGGCTTTGGCCTCCCTGCCCGGGGCGGTGGGGCTCGGGCTTCGGCTCAGGCTTCGGTCCCCTCTTCTGGGGTCATGGAGTAATTTTTGTTGTCAGAAGGGGGTCGCAGTGCAATGAAGTTTGAGAACCCCTGATCTACTCTTTTCTCCACATTAATAAGTTAAGGAGTTATAAAGATCTTCCTTTGTAAATTATGGTCTCTACCGGCCTCTCTCTTTTCCCCTCTTTCCATGTGGCACCTGTAATGTGGCACCTGCAGTGGAATGTCTTCTCACATAGCACTCAGTTTGTTTTCTGGGTTTTAATCTGGAGGGTGTTTTTTTTATAATCACACTGGTGTTCTATTATTTAAGCCATTCTCATTATATACAGCACCCCATGTGCCACGCTGGAGCTTCAATTTTAAAGCTATCACTACAGCCATCTGCTTGTAAAAAAAGTCTTGCCTCACATCAGGCAGCACAAAGAGTTGGTAACAGCAGAGAGATCTGGCACTGGGGAGATGCAGGGTCAAGTGCAACCTCAGGAAAGTCCCTGATTTGACAAGGTTGCTCAGATATGCTGGCTGTAAACATGGCAGGCCTGCTAAGAGACAATAGCAGCAGCAGAACATCTTCGGGTGGGTGATTGCTCCTCATCTCAGCTAGAGAGAGAGTGCCCCCACGGCAACCCTCTGAAAGGAAGAAGGATCACTGAGGGCTTGTCTACATCACAAAGTTGCAGCGCTGGTGAGTGGGTTACAGCGCTGCAACTTAGGAGGTGTACACATCTGCAGGGCATCACCAGCGCTGCAACTCCCTGTTTGCAGTGCTGGCCGTACTCCCGTTTTGTCTCGGGTGTAGAGGATCCAGCGCTGGTGATCCAGCGCTGGTAATCAAGTGTAGACACTTACCAGCGCTTTTCTTGACCTCCGTGGAATAAGCAGGTATCCCAGCATAACTGAGGAAGCCTCTGGTAATCAAGCAGGTCTCCTTCCCCGGTTTGCTCTCGCGTTCCCCGAACCCCCGAGCAAGCAGGTCTCCTTCCCTGCGGTTTGCAGGGGGGTTCGGGGAACGCGAGAGCAAACTGCGGCGAAGCTGGTCTCCTTCCCCGGTTTGCTCTCGCGTTCCCCGAACTCCCGTGCAAGCAGGTCTCCTTCCCTGCGGTTTGCAGGGGGGTTCGGGGAACGCGAGAGCAAACCGCGGCGAAGCTGGTCTCCTTCCCCGGTTTGCTCTCGCGTTCCCCGAACTCCCGTGCAAGCAGGTCTCCTTCCCTGCGGTTTGCAGGGGGGTTCGGGGAACGCGAGAGCAAACCGCGGCGAAGCTGGTCTCCTTCCCCGGTTTGCTCTCGCGTTCCCCGAATCCCCCTTGAAGCCGCCCAACAGCGCTGCAGTGTGGCCACATCTAACACCACTTGCAGCGCTGGTTGCTGTATGTGTGGCCACTCTGCAGCGCTGGCCCTATACAGCTGTACTAATACAGCTGTAACAACCAGCGCTGCAAAATTGTAGATGTAGACATATCCTAAGAGACAGACTGGCAAAGAGAAGACACAGAAAGAAAGACAGGAAAATCCAAGGATACTCTTTGGACCTGTCTTGGTCACTTCCAAATAAAGGGCTAAATAATTACAGCTCCCCTTTGCCAAAACTCTAGGAAGTGGAGCGGGCACAGGGAGCCTCTCCAGCTAGCACATCAGTGCAGGAGCCAGACAACATAGACCTAATATTAAGGCTGTGTGGGGAAAGTGACTACACCAAGCAGCATGGCCAGCAAGGCTAGCAGCATGGCCAGGGTCCTGCCACACTGTGCGACAGCAGATGCTGTTCCTTTTTGTAGCAGGTGTAAGCACAATATAGCATGATCACTGTGGGACGGTACATGTGTCTGCATTGCACTGATGAAAGTCCTCAGAGTATCTCCAGTTAGTCACCTTCTCCCTATACCTCCTGGAGAGAAGCAAGTCCATGATTTGGCTGATAAGGGACACTCATGACAAGGGGTTTAGAGTGGATAATCAGAATGGTGCATTCTGGCCTTAAAATCCACAAGTCTAAAGTAAGAAGTTTTTAAGGTCAGGCTTAACAAAGCCCTGGCTGGGATGATGGGGGTTGGGACTAGATGACCTCCTCAGGTTACTTCCAACCCTGATATTCTCTGATTCTAAAAGGTGAAATATTCACAGCAAGCTATTCAATATGTGCAGGACTTGTAAATTATTTCAAAATTCTCCAACCAGTGCAAATTATTAAGCATAACAGAGAAAGATTTCATGCTTGTTACTCAAAGTGTCCAGGTTAGCAACATGCCTCAGCTAAAATAAAAATGAATTTTCCAGAGAATTAAACCATATAGCATTTTGCTTCTAGTGGCCTAATGCCAAGGCTGTTCTGGGCATTCCCACTGACACTATTTTTGCTGCCTTCCTTCAAACCGTCCTGAGTGCCAGAACACATTTTGGGAAGAGCAGTTTTGTTTCTCTGACAGTATGTACGTGAATGCATGAATGATATTTTTGCCTTGGACCAAGAACCAAAAATCTATGTTTCTATTTTGCATCTGAGCTGTTGCGTTTGTATATGTGAAAACATTTGTAACTTCAACAGAAGATATGCAATCAGTTATTTTATTCTCTGCCTTATTTGTGTCTTATTACCAAGAACCTAGACCAAACTAATGTCTGATGGAACCTCTTGTGTTAGTTATGTCATGTAAAGAAAATGAAAGCTTTCCTCACGAACAAACACCAATGCTAGAGCCCCAAAGAGTTACATAATTAAGGTGCCCTGTTCAAGGATTGTATTAACAGTGCAAAACATATTTTAACTACCAACAGTGTACATGTTAACAGTTCATTTACTGCTCCTCTCCCAAGTAAATATCCACAGTAATTTTCCTACTACAGACCCAGATGAAGCTATGGTAATTGGATGGAAAAGCACCACATGTGAGAGATGGCTGGGCTGGTTGCTGATCCATATACAGAGATTTTGTCTAATGGTTGCTATTTAGAGACAGAGAGGGGGAAGTATGGAGACTGGAGGAGGAATGAGGATCTAAAGAGTCAGGGAAGACATACCAGTGAGTCTGACTTCAGTGGCAGGAGAGATCATAGGCACATGAATGAGAGATGATATCACAAAACAGGGAAGAAACATGAGCTGTTAAAAATTAGTCTACATAAATAGCAAATCTAATTTGATAAACTTGGTGGAATTTACTTAGAGGATAATGAGCAGAACACACAGGATTGAACACAGCAAATAATCTACTCCAGGTTCAAAAGAAGGCACATGCCATAACACAGCACAGTCTGCTAGTAGCTAAAAAGTGAAAGCAGCTCAGAACAGAAGTATCATCACAGGTGTCATCTTTTGGGTCTGTGCCAGTGTAATTCTGAGCAGCTTATATGAGCTGTATGTTTGAGAAAGGGCCTTGTACCTTATATTTTATACTGAGCTTTGCCTCTGGGCATCTTTATCTTTACAAAACTAGGATTGGACATCCATATTTGCTATTTAAAGAGCTGCTTTTGCACCTTTAGCAGACAAGGGACATTTCTGCTGCTGATGTTCTGCTATGGTCATTGTCTGAAAGCAGCTACAAACCCATTTACAAACAGGGCCTGAGAGTTCTCCCAGGCCTGTACTCACCTATGGAGGGAAGCAAAGCACTGCTGCTGCAGTACAGCTGAGAGGGATAACTTCTCCCAGGGGAGAAAGAAACTGCCTGCTTTGCTGTTATATTGGGACTGATAAGAGGAGGAGCTGGAGAGAAAGCTGCACCTGAGTTGGGCTTGAGAGTTGGGCTTAGAATCAGCTCCTAATCAAGGAGCTATGCAAAGGATCATGAGAAATTTGAAAGGGCTGGTGGAATGAGCTTCACTACTCTGAAACCTGTCACTTTACTCTGTTGCTGGAGAACAGAAGGCTACCCCATGGGCAATTACTCCATCTGGCATTTGGAGGAGATTTTGAACACTATCCTCATGTTTAGTGTCAGTTCTTACAATTTTGCTTGTTTGAGCCCTATATAGAAGAAACAGAATTGAACCATCTCCTTTCCTTGACCCCAGAACGTCACCATGGGCAGATGGTCAGTACTGCTCACTCATCTAAGTGTCTGACAGGAATGATCAATTGACCTTATGGCCAGTCTTACTGATGACACTCACTCAACTAAATAGATAATAACGGGCTCAAATTCAGAGACAGCTGAATAAGTTAGGGACACATATGGATAGACTAATACTGTCTAGCTTAGCGTAGAGCATGTTTTTAAATTAGGAGGCTAAGAAAGGGAAATCTTTCTGTAGTACTTACCTGTACAAGCACAGAAAACACATAACTGGTGCATTCAAACTTGACTCTGCACAACCTTGCAACTTGGATGCAGTGAGTGTGAAACTCTACCAAGAACTCTACCAGAATGGCTCCTCCACTGTCTATGCTTAAGTGCCTGTTAAAGATCCTCCTGTCCCAATGCATATCGAGTTGACTAGTTTATAATCTGACTGTTAGTGTTCCTTTCCCAAACCTCTCTGTCCTTAAGACTGTGAGTTCCTCAGTGCAAAGACCATCCTCAAAAGTGTCTAACACTTAGAAGTTGCTACTGTGAGTAAAACACTGCTAAGAAAGGATGCAATCTAGGAGAGTATGTTGATTATGAGCATGCATATGAGCAATCCAGGCTTACAACAGTTTGAAATTCCGAGGACTGGCAGGATGAGGTTCCCCCACATTAGGTGTGCATTCATGGGCATGTTTCCTCTCACTGCATAGGTCAGGAGTATCAGATCAGGTTGCTGTACCATGTGTTGATGAGCCTTAATAGGATAAAGCACATCCTTGGCTATGCATCTGGCCTGGAGAAAACCCTGGTCTGGTTCACACAGCTGCATGGTGTGGCAGTGCTGAATACACCAGGAGGATGCTTGATTTGTTCACAGCCCTGCCAGTACTCAGGGTGCGCCTCTGGCTCACCACTGTTACATAAATGTGCAGGCAGCTAAGTGCTGGGACAAACCTAAAGGGTTAGGACAGGCTTGTGTGAGCAATGAACAAATGACACCAAAATAACTGCAAAACATTTACTGACTTAATCTGATCCTGCAATGAACACCTGTTAATGTCAGTGGGGTTCTGCACAGGGGTTCCCTGCCTAGAGCTCACTCCAGAATCAGGGACATTGTTGGGAAAACTGTATTTTAATGAGACATTTCTTCTTTTAGCAGACAGTCTGCACTTCAAGGGAGTGCATTCTTATTTCTTCAGTCTGGGCACTGCTGCAAAACATAGAAACACACAATATACATCAACAACCTATAGCATAACTAAAATACAAGACCTCAGACATATTCCTATTCAGCACAGTTTGGGAATCACAGGGTACTAGTTTATGTTTGAAATGCTATTCTTATAGTTTCAGTTTATATTAAGTCACACATTCTGTAACTGGATGCTGTGAGCACATGGAACAGATCCAGTTGCAAGATCAGAATCAACTACACGACGCCACAGTATATTGAGATTTCTAAATCATTAATGCACTGTAGTTTGTTTTCTCTGAATTCATAAGATGTTTCAAAAGGCTCAGTTACATTTTATAAGGTCAGCAGGCACTTACATTTTTGGGAGCCCATTGCAGTAGATGTGGGTGAGTCCAGTAGTCTGTAATGTTTTGATTTTTGTATTTAAAATTGTTACACAGATTCATCTGCATGCATTGCACTTGTATTTGAAAGAGAACCATTTAGAGGGGCTATTTTAAGGATCATTAAGTGAAACATCCTAAGTGCGAACACACTGAAAAGATAAATGGAAACATTTAATATCGACGCATCACTACAGACAACTGGGGTGCAGCAGAATAATCAGACTACTGTTCCATAGCTCCTTTTTAAAGACTGCAGTAAGAAAGTAAATACATATAATGAACTGTAGCAGTAACACCATTGATTAACACAGGCACTTACTTTCAAATAAGAGAATTCTGTGAATTCAATGGCCAAATCCTAGCACACTTACAGCGCTGGGAAGACAGGAGAGAAGAGTTCTCTAAAAGACTCTTTCACCCTCATAAGAGCATTGCAGGATACTGAGCTATTGCGCCATTGAATACTAAGGGCATGGACATTATGAACAGAGTCACTGCCATACCAGGTCAGACTGAAGTCTATCTACTCCATTGTCTCTGATAGGCTACGTTTACACAGGGATAAAAGACCCGCAGCATGGCTGTGGCTGGCCTGGGTCAACTAATTTGGGCTTGCAGGGCTCCGGATGCAGGGCTAAAATTTCTGTATAGACATTCGGGCTCAGGCTGAAGCACAAGCTCTGGGACCCTCCACTCGTGCAGGTCACAGAGCTTGGGCTCCAGCCTGAGCACGAACGTCTCCACAGAGACTTTTTCGTCCCTGAGCCCCATGAGCCCGAGTCAGCTGACTTGGACCAGCAGTGGGTTTTTTATCCCTTTGTAGACGTAGCTGTAAAAGTCAATGTCTGATGCTTCAGAGGAAGGTCTAAGAACCCACAATAGGCAGACCTGGGAAATTTGACATCTCCCATTAATCTACCAATCTAATCTAATCGACATTGATTTAAACCCTGATGTATGAGATTTAATATCCTTTCCAAAATGTTTGTGAGCATTAACTGTTATATCTTTGGATATTCTTGTTATCCATTGCATGACAAGTCCCTTTTTGAATCTTGCTAAGTTCCTGGCCTTAGTGACTTCTTGTGGCCATGAGATCTACACGTTATGTACTGTGTGAAAAAGTCTTCCCTTTTATCAGTTTTAAATTTGCCACCTTTTAATTTCATTGAATGTCCCATGATCCAAGTCTTATTGAAGTCAATAGAAAGATTCCCTTTGACTTCAATGGTCTTGGGACTGGGTCTTTAGTGAAACTGACTAGTGCATCTGTAAGTTTAGGTAGACAAATGCTCCACTTTAAATACATGATTAGCCTTACTGAACTCAAAAGGACCACTCATGTGTACGTTAAGCACATGCATAAATCTTTGCAGGATGGGTGCCTAAGAATTTCACAGAGATTTGGTCACACAAAGCTTTTGTCAAACAATTTGAATCTCAAATGTATAAAATCACAGGTCTGTTTGCAGACAATCTATGAACTGGGAAAAGAGCTAAATTCACCTTATACATTATTTATTGTAAGTTGTTCACCGGGTTCTATTAATGCAAATGATTTTCTCATGAAAGGGTTAAGACTGATATCTCAGAATTGAGGCTTCGTTGGTACATACAGAGTTGAATACAAGCCAAGCTCTTGCTTTTAAAATGTTAGTTTATAACGCTAACTGTGCTAAGTAGGGTTGGAAAGTTGTTATTACTGAAGATGTTACTATTTTAAAATAATTTTGCTAATGATTTCTTTGCAATTTCTCTCCCTGTCACATTGCTAGCTAGGGCTAAAAATATACAGAAGATGGTTTTTATTTTTGCCAAAGAGCTAGGCAAGGGCAGAGAAATGCTTCAGGGTTGTTTACATCTGATAGGAGAGGTGCTCATCAAAAAAATTTGGTTGAGAATGGGGATAGTCGAACTAATCTGGGCAAAATAAACTCTGAATCCTAGTCTGAGGATGACCTGATTTCCCATTTGTCTGAGTTTTACCCATATGAATACCAGGTCTTTGCCTGTGCCTGCTTATCCTTTTCTTTCATAGTTTTAGATAATTTTCTCTGATTCCCATTCTTGGATTGTCAAGGAGAGTTTATTTTGGTACAAATAAGGCAGAGCTGAGTTCAGCTGCAAACTCAGGATCCTTTTCCTTTCCCAACCTTGTAATCCTGTGTGACCAGGATCCCAAAGGAGCAGCACTGAGGTCACTCAATTAGGGTGAACTACAAAGAATGGGGCAGGCAATCCCCAAAGCTGGTGGATATTCCCACACTTAGATTTACCAAACCAACAAAAAACAGCTTCTATAATACCTTACTGGTTACCAAGAAGCCAGCATAGTTCCCTAAAAGCAATCCAGCATCAGGCCTTCACCCAGACACCCAAGTCAAATATGATGAGGATTACTGAAAATCTTATTCATCATATAAAAGAGGTCTACCAATCCCAAAGGATTGGACACATTACCTCCCAGGCTAATTAATATTCCAGACCTTACCCAAATACACGTTTACAGACTATTCTTATTAACTAAACTAAAATTTATTAAAAAAGAAAAGAGAGAGTGTATTGGTTAAAAAATCAGTATACCTACAGACATGAGGACAGTTCTGAGATCAGATTCATAGTGGAGATGGTGAGCTTTGTAGTTGTAAAGGGTTCTTTCAGATTTAGTCCATAGTCAATGTCCATATTCAGGGTAATCCAGTTAGGACTGGAGATCTCAGCCTTATGACTTAAGCTTCCCCTGCATGAAGCATCAAGTAGATCTGAAATAAAAAGGATCAAGATTCAAAGGGGTTTTATACAGTTCCAGGCCTTCTCTTGACAGGTCGGAGTCCTTAGGTGAACAGTAGGCAATCATGGAGACTTTGAAGTAAACCTATTTCCTAAGCATCACCGGTAATTAGCAACATATTAACATAAGGCAATTGCTTGTTTTCACCATTTGCAGGTGATTTGCTATATCTTTCAAAGAGAGATGAATACAGCCATAGCCTATGTTTACAGCTCATTTAAATGTTAATATTTCCTTTTGATCTCTGAATTCACAGAATACAGCATAGACAAGGACTGCTAAATTACATTGATAACAATATATATGCAAATACAAACATTATCTACCAATATGTCCCTAAAGGTTGAATCTGGGTCAATCAGCCTGCAAGCTGCTTAACCCTTTCTGGCCATGCGTCACACTTTGTATAAGATTCCTTGCAATTATATAACAGTGGTAGCAACAATTATTTGCATCGTTATACTCTAATTAGATAACGTCACACCCTGCCTTACATTTTAACTATACTTTACCACAAGAATCAGTACAGGACTTGGTGGAGGAGGCAGTATAGGCAGGTATGCCATATCCAACTATTGTTAGTACAGACTGAAACAAAATAAGGGGTGGGAAGGCAAGAGGGTGGGAACATGTTAGAGAATGTGCCCACATGGGAACTGATTGGTCCAGGCAGGCACAAGATCTGTCCATGTGGAGTTCATCATCCTCCCCTCCAGTGTCAGTTCTGATGAGAATGCTCTTTCAACTCAGGGGATTGTCCCTATTCATCTCTGATCTCCCTCGTGGGAGTTAATCCTGAATTCTTTGTCTTTCCTTTTGAACCCAGTGACTGTTTGCTTGTGTACCATGGAAGGAGAATGCATGCAAGAGGTTGGAAGGATGGAAGGGAAGCCTACAGTGATTTCTGCAGTGAGCATTATCGTTGGTACCTTGGGAACAATAGGTATGGAATTGCCCACAAAAACAAAAGAAACCAGAGTCTACTTTGTTTTAGAGACTCCATGTCTGCTCATTTGTAGCCGAGGTAGCATTTCAGTGGAAGTATTCGCTGATGCACAACCTTTGTTTTGATATTCTTACTATTACCTGCCATAATATTCACATTTTTTTCTTCACTTCCAATACCATTTACAAACACAAAAAAAACCCCAACAACAAAGAAAGCAAAAAATAACAAGGACTGGTTTGTGAATTGTTCTAATACAAAAATGTGAACACTGACAAAGAGCTCATTAGTGTTAAACTCATTTTGTTTTCCATTTCTCCCCCCAGGTTTCTTTGTGCTCATAATCTTTGTTCATTTGACCCTCCTGGGAGCTAATAAAAAGAAGAAATGCAAAGCTTGTGACAACCTTTATAGTCCATAGCATGACACAGCAAAATAATGGTCCAACTTATTTTACAAAACACTTGCAAATGGCTAGGTCAGCTGACACAGTGTGTCTAATCACATTCAATATGGTACAGTATATGGGATATATACAGTATATATCACAAATAGTGCAGTGATTGAACTCCCTACATAACTGACATGTCATATTTCTTTATTAGGAAACCTCCTTCAACTAGAAAAAACAAACTAGAATGGTTTTTGTCAGTGTAAGAATGTTTGAATTGGGTTGAAAAAGTAAATTGGGGACAGACAGAGAGTATCTAAGTCCCAGGGACTCCAGGTTTGTATCATCTTGAGCAACGGAAATGTGATTCCTTTCTCTCTTTTAGGGCCTGATTCTAAAAGGTATTGAATAGGTACTCTTAGCTGGGTGTTGAGGGCATTCGGCACCTTGCAGAATTGAGCCCAAATAGAAAGTCCTACCTTGTTTCCATTCATGTCAATAGTGAAACTCCTGATGACTTGAATGAAAGCAGGATCAAGCCCCAAGTAAGTAAGAGAGCAGCACAAGGTCTAGGTTAGTCTGGACTCCATGGAAGCCTTGCTGATTTGGTAGAAACTTGTTCGCTCTTTTCTTTAGCTAGGGTACTTCTCGTTAGAAAATTGCCTTGCATCCCTGTCGTGATAAGCAGTGTTAGCCTGTATTGCAGCGTAATAGAGTAGCCCAATCACATTGTGTGTGTATAATTCACTTCAATCTCCCATTATAAGACAGAATTTTTAACAATAATGGCTGAAAAACAATCAGTAGCTATTTTACATCCCTGTTCATTCTTACAAATAATACTTTCTACTCTCTTCTTCCTGCCCCTTGGAAGTTCATGGGTTCTAGTTATTCAGTGACAAGATCAGAAACTGCAAATGAAAGCTGAAATACTTTTCAGAGCTACCATTCTAGTGGCCTCAATTCAGCACTGCAGAAAAATACTCTTCTGTTCCTTCTGCTCCAACTTACTGCAAGTGAAAAATAATGACATTTGCTTTAAAAGATATTAAAGAATTGTAGATTTCTGGGAAGCTATCATTTTCTACCTGCTGTGAAATTTTCATGGGGCACTAAGCAATTTGGGAGGCTAAATGATGATTGGAGCTCATGAATTTTATAGTGCTATAAATTGTATGAATCCAATGGAGTTTATTAAATGTTGTAATTAAATGACCCTTTTGTTTTCTCTGATACGTTAAGTGACCTATAAACAAGACTCTGCTCACTAAAGTATGTCTCTGCTTGTCTTTATATTATGTCCAGATGTTGAAAAATAAATATGCACTATAAGAAATTAAAGCAACAACATTAACGCTCATTTCAGATCTCTTCTATTCAATTAAATCTACATAAGGAGAAGATACTGCTTTTTGCATTGTTTCCCATGGCCGTGAAACATCAGCAAGGAAACACTGCCAATAAACATGGAGATTTAATATTTACTGGGCCTGAATCTCAGGTCTAGTCTAGTTGCTGGGAAGCTGGCTGAACTGAATTCCCGAGGAATCCCTGGTGTAAGTGAAATCCTTGGGTGGTAGAAAAACAGCCAGAATAGCTCCAACACTCACTCCACCCTGATGATCCCTGGCTGCCAGAATGGACCCTAATGCCACCCAGAATTCCACTGGGGACTGGCCTGGCTCCAAGACTGAGGGCACACAAAGGTAACTTTGCTCACAGGCCAGCCCAGCTGCACCAAGAGTATCTCAGCCACAGTCAGGGATCCAGCCTGTTGTTTGTAGTTATGTGACACATGCAATTCTGTATAAAACACACACACTAAATACTTTCACTGACAGTGACTGTGATTCTACGAGCTGTCTCTTACAGGTTAAAATATTGCTTTTAGGGATTTTTAATGTCCTGGACGATGATGGACATTTCATTTGGGTACTTAAAGCTGTGGGACAATTTCTGTGTTGATTTACAGCCTCTGCATACCTATTGACTTTAACTGACATCATCAGGATTGAAGTAAAGGGGAGTTAAGTACCTAAACTGCTTAGGTGCTTTTGTAAATTCCACTAAGTACCTATCTTTAGATGCCTATCTTTGTATATCAGCCCCTAGGTCTCCTAAGTTACCTAGGGGTCTGACTATGCTATAAATTCTACAGCAGCATTGCTGTGATGCTGCAGCGTAGACACTTGCTACAGTGATGGAATGGGGTTTTCCATCACTGTGGTAAATCCACCCCTTCTAAAGACAATAGCTAGGTCAGCTGAAGAATTCTTCTGTCAACCCAGCAGTGTCTACAGTGAGGGTTAGGTCAACTTAACTACGTTGCACAGAATAGAACATTTTTCACAGCCCTGAGGAACATTGTGAGGTCAACCTATGTTTTAGGTGTACACCAGGCCTCAGTGACTTTTGAAAATGTTACCCCCCGTGTCTCCTAGATGTGGTGGCACAGCTTACCGAGATTCTATTAAAACATGTAACTTGGATTTTAGCCGGAAAAATGCGATGTCTCTTTCATAGACAACCACAGAAACTACCTATAAATCAGCGGCAGTTCATAGAGTAATCTATTAAAATACTGACTATTTAAGATGGCCTGTACTTCTGCTTTGCCTTCAGTGCCCAAATATGGAGACAGGTTAGGTGAAGCAGAGGCTTACAAAGTGAGGTGAAAAGGTGTAAGGACTTGTGTGGACATTGATAGTAACAGTTCCTCTCCCTAAAACTCACTTTATAACTCATTAAGCCAAACTGGTATGTACAAAAGTTGGATCATTGCAACAATAGCTCAAAAGTTTGTGTTCTTGCATTTCACTGGTAACAATATGCCTGGCAGATGCAGATATAGTTGCTGACAGTAATAACAAGCCACTTTCCTCAGCACAACGATGGTGACAGGGGAGACAAGGTGTGGGTGGCATTTCAACTCTCTGGGAGGGTTGTTTGTAATCAGTGTTATTTGAATGTGGTTGTTGGCTCATGATTTCCTTTATTTTTGCTGTGTAACCAAAAATCAGATACATACATCGGGTGGGCCTGGATTATCAGAGCCTGGCTCCCATTTGTGTTTGCACAGTTCTGCGCAGGAACACTCCTGAGTGTACACTGCAATGCAGCACCACCTGCAAGCAGAGGTACTAGACTCTACCCCCCTGTGCACTCAGCTGATGGGATAGGAAATGACAATTCTATCACTTGGACATGCAGGTGTGAGAATCTCAACAGGGTTTACAGGTGTGCATGCAGGTGCATGTTCAAGATTGCATGCAGACAGCAAGAGGCTGGGTTTAGGCCTCACTAGAAATACAACCTTGTACTTTTCCGAAAACCATGTTATTTACTTGATAGTCTTGCCTGGCTTTTCCACAACCTGCTGTGGTATTGGGAGTCTATGTATTGTGTGCTAGGCAGTCATTTGAAAAGATGTGGGTTTTACCCAGTGCTCCATAATGATCCCTTACAGTCAATAGAATCTAGTGTGTAAAGCTAGGTTTTTTCAAAGGAGACAGAGAATTAGGTGCCCAATTCCCACTGAAATTTACTAAGAGCTGGGCACCTAAACTCCCTTAGGCTCCTTTGAAAATCCCAGACTCAAACCAAGGGTAGGCAATTCTAAGAAGTAGCCACTTGATATTCAGTATCAGAGGGTAGCCGTGTTAGTCTGGATCTGTAAAAGCAGCAAAGAATCCTGTGGCACCTTATAGACTAACAGACGTTTTGGAGCATGAGCTTTCGTGGGTGAATACCCGCTTCCTCAGATGCATCTGTTAGTCTATGCATCTGTTAGTCTGTTAGTCTATAAGGTGCCACAGGATTCTTTGCTCCACTTGATATTGTTAGCCATAAGAGATTATGTCCTGAAAGTCATCCTGTTACCTTCTGGAAGGAGCTCTGTTGCACAGCTCTTGTATGCACAGCAAGAATTCTCGTTCTTCCCCCCAGTTGTGATCGTTATAGGAGCTCACACACTAACCCACGTGGGAGAACTCTGAGAGGATGGAGCAAATCCACGGAGGGGCCACTCTGTCAACTCGGCCTCCCTTTTCTAATTCCCCTTTCAAACTGTGTTTAAAACAAAGGAGGTTTCAGTTCTGGCCTTTCCCTGACTGTTTTTCAGCTTTCTGTGAGCAAGCGCAAACATCCCCTCTTTGCATCCTCTGGACACATATCTGCTATCACCACAAGCTACATGTTGTCTTTTTAATTAGACAGGGATGTCCTGTTTTATTAGTCCAAGGTGGCAAATACAGAGACATGCACATACTGAGAATGTCACTGCCAATTAGGTTTTCATGATGATAAAGGAAGGAGCAAAAGCAGCATGAACTATTCCTAAATCAAGCAAAAGAAATCCAGCCACCTATTGTTTTCCTGGTAGCTGTAGACACCTCCTTGTTAGCTAGCTTTACAGTTGGAGTTGCTCATCGGCTTTCTGTGGATCTAACCCGCTTATGTTTGATTAGCAGAAAGTTTCATTTCACTGCCTGATGAAAGTAACCTTTAAGAACCACAGCCTGTGCCTGTGATTGCATTTAAGGCCATTTTCTTACATGGTCATGCTCACATGGTGAAACTTCAGCCCCCTTCTGGTCTAAACAATAAAAAATGAACAATCATTTTTAGAAACTAAAATGCAGTCAATTGGCTGAGGGGGCTTTTGTCAATCCAAATATTTGATTTATAATTCATAAAAAACAAAACTAAAACAGCAAAAACCCCATACACACAACTATCCCCAGGGATTAGAAGAGGGTTTTGGTTCTGTTGTAACAAAGCTCTATTGAAAGAGAAGGTGGGGGAGGAGACCTTTGTTACAATTGAAGCTGATCTCAAAGCTTGTAACTTGTATAATAATTAAATCCACCATCTGCATGTTGTTTTTTTCTTTTTTTCTGAAAATAAAACTGACCTCCTGAGGCTGATGTGACTGGGGCATGCAGTACAGCCTGTTCAGTTTAGACTTGAGACTGAACCCTGCACAGAAGTCAGATCTGAGACCAAAATATGCTTTGCTGGTTTCCTGGGGAGGGCATGCTTCCATGAGCCCATCATTCCATTTCTGAAGAGAGTAAACTCCAGTGGAGTTTCCACCTCACAAACCGAGACAACTGATATCCCGTAGCAGAAGGGTGCCGGATTCTACCACCCTACACAGGGATGCAGAGCTGATCTTTAGGTCCTAGAACCCTAAACACTAGCGCAGTGAGGTTAGTACTAAACCTGAGTGAACTAGCTTCTACCAGGTTAGAGGCTTTCTCAGAGGCAGAAGGAACTAGGATCTAGAATGGGGAGGCATTTCTATAAATGGCTTTGCTATAGCTAAGTAAAGCTTCCCATAATAAATGTGCAACCTCACTGCATGAAAACTAGCTGAATTTCTGCTCTTCTTGTCCTTGCATTATGCATATTCATCCCCTGTCCTAAAAAGGTGATACCTATGAGTAAAATAAATCTCTTTCCCAGCTCACGGAATAGTGCCCAGGTTCAAGCAGGTGCTTTGAGGAGTATTGTAATTGCTAATACTTAGCCAATGATAAAAGCTGAACCATTGTTTCAAAGAGTGTCCTCAGGAGATGGTCACACAAACTCACGCCTTGCAATCATGCAAGATGCATTGCGGCATGGAATGAATACAGTATATTCAGTTATAATTCAAACTGTAAGAACACTTGCATTCATTAAAGTAAAACTATAATTAAACAAATGGAGCATTGATGTCTCCTCTAGTGAGTAAGAGATTTAAAAAAAAAAAAGATTGAGTGGCAAATAAAAATGCATTAGCTCCTTGAGAATTAAGTTTTATATCAAGAAGAACTTAATTCCCAAGGTGCTTCTCAAGTCATAAACAGGAGCCATGCAGCACAAAAGGTAACAGATTGTATCACAGTCCCTCTTCAGGAACAAGTCAGATGAAAGTCTCTTGTGCCATAGTGATAAACCAGTATTGTAGCTCCATATTTGAGTAAAACATTCTGATTTGTCTGATTTGTGGAAAGCCTTCGTTTGGGCAGTCAGATTTCACTTAGCCAAATGCAGCAAAGTTCCTTAATTCTTTTACTAGTGGGTCTATACTACACCATTAACATTCCATGGAAATCATTAGGACATACCTGATATTTTTAGCAGCACAGAAAGTGCATTCTGGCAGAACCTACCTTAACATTCAGCAGCTAAGCAATTAAGGGGAACAGAAATCGTACTTTGTTAAAGTTCTAAAACCAGACTGTTAAAAGTGTAAGATATTCACAGTTATACACTGATGACTTTGACAGCACATCCGTTCCCACTCCCACAATTCTCATACAATTTTTGCAGTCACGGCTGAAACAGAAATTGAGTGATAGTTGTTCAGATCCATATATAGTACGCAACTAAAGAGGGGCCGAAACTAGACAGTTTCCAATCCAAAATAAGCTTTAAAATCAGCAATCAGCCATTAAACAAATGAACCAAAAATGAGAATAGAGCCATTACTGTAAAAGGAATGTAAACATGAAGTGTATTTTTAAACTTTTTTCCATCCCCAGAGTGGCTATAACACCTTAAATATGGTAATTGTTTTCTCTAGACCTGAAACAGATGTAAAAGTTTATAAGCTCTCTCTTGACCCTTTTGGTTTATGCATGAGTGTGTCTGACTTGAATACATAACTGTTGCGAAGGTGAAAGAGTGGGCACGCTGCTCAATTAACTGCCCCTGGTCCAGCTCGGAAGTGATTTTAGGGAGCAGGCATGTATGCAACTGTGGATATATAAATACACTCCTACCTTGTATGTGCATCCATGTGTGCGCGCGCACACACACACACCCCCTTATCCTAGTTACGTTAACTGCTGCTGAGGCACTTTTAACATCATGCAAGTTAACCACACTGAAACAGCATTTACTCCTGGGGGAGTTCTGGGCCAAAAATTTTAAAGTTCTGCACACAATATTTTAAAATTCTGCAAAATTCTGCATATATTATTTGTTAAAATAATGCAGTATAATCATGCCCGTTTCAATTATTTTGGTAATTTCTTTAAACTATAGAACAATGAATCGAGAATGGGAGTGGGGGGCATTGGAAGAAGTCATCAAACCCCCTCTGTCTAATAGTAACATAGCTAGTATTGATCCTTTACTTTCAATTATTAGTCAACAAACATATGCAGCCATATTCTCAGTGTTACATCATAGGCAACTGAAGAGCAAGTGAGAGCTGGGGACTCCAACTCACAATTTATACTGGCTACTGACCATCTCCAGAAAGGCCAGTAGCAAACAGTTCATGGAGCACATTTTGATAGGAATTTTTTTCAGTCCAAAAATTTAGACCAGTTCTAATCGCTAAAGCACCATAAGCATTTGTAAGGCCATACTGTCCTTTACAGTAAGGCTCCTTTACACCACTTTGGCAACGTAAAGGAGCCTTAACATCTTTACATGTTTTACACTCCTGGGGTAATGCATTAAGAACAATGGGAACAATTCACTAAGCAGGCAGGCTGCTACGTTCTGCTCTGCCTGAGGGTCAGAGCCTGCCCCACACTTACTTCATCCCAAAGCCCTGACTCTCCACTCTGAGCATGCCACAATAGTGAGCAAGAAGGATAGAGTCTCTCTCTCTCACATGCACGACTGCTGAGCCCTCCCACCCTGGCAGTGATTTATGTGTCTACCGGCTGCTCTAAGTGCCCAAACTAACCTGCCTACACTGCTGTGGAGAGGTGCATGACTGCCCTTGCAGCTTCCCTTTGCTTCCCTGTTAGGAGTCATTTTTCTACGGGGAAGCAAAGAAATCTGGCGGGGGCCATTAATTTTGCACATGCTCAGTGATGCAAAATTCCCTCAGGAGTACGCATTTATGCATACAAATTTGGAAAACAACAGCCCAAACAAAAAAAATCAGTTCCAAAGACCTCTAAACTTTGGAAGAGTTTGGATCTGGATCTGAAGTTGGCAGCCCTACTGGGTAGTCAACTAGCTTGCAGATTCTGCCTTCTTAACGTCAAAGGCACTCTGGCAAATGATGCTAACAACATACCTGGAAGTGGAAAAAAACAGTCTTGACTTCTTTTCCTCACAATCAGAATTCTGCCAGGTGCTAATGAGCATGCCTGCAAAAAGATGGATGCAGAATTAGGTAGATTTTGAAAGTGTGTCCACAAGGTTCCTTTACCCAGCTGGTCAGAGCGACTCACTACCAGTCACACAGAAAAAATCATATTCCTGAAAAATGCAGAAAAAGAGTCAAGAAGACTATGAGGGGTCTGTTTAGCATAGACCTTTCCCTTTCCTGTGCTATTTTCCTCCACACACTTAATCCTTTCTCAAAGGCAACTCAATAGCATCACACGGTGCCAGGTGTCTGGTTTTCGACCAAAACTCCAGGTCGTAAAAGGACCCTAGTAGCTATGGTCAGCACCACCAACCAGGCCATTAAAAGTCCAGTCTGCGATGCTGTGGGTCTAAGACAAGTTGGTACTTACCTATCCTGGCACCACGCTGTGCCCCGGAAGTGGCCAGCAGGTCTGGCTCTTAGGTGGAGGTGCCATGGGGCTCTGTGCACTGTCCCTGCCCCGAACACCAGCTCCACACTCCCACTGGCCAGGAACCGTGGCCAATGGGAGCTGGGTGGTGCCTGGGGGTGAGAGGAGTGCATGGAGCTTCCTGGAGCCTCCCACCTAGGAGCCTGACCTGCTGGCCACTTCTGGGGTGCAGTGCAGAGCCAGGAGAGGCAGGGAGGCTGCCTTAGCCCCATGGTGCCCCTGACCAGGAGCCATCTGAGGTAAGCCCACACCCCAAGCCCCAACCCCTTACCCCAGCCCTGAGCTCTGCCCCTAACCCAGAGCCCCCTCCTCCACCCCTAGTCCAGAGCCAGTACCATTCCCACACCCCAACCCCCTGCCTCAACCTGCAGCCCCCTCCCACATTCCGAATCCCTCAGCCCCACCTCCCAGCCTGGAACCCCTCCTGCACCCCAAACCCCTCTCCCCAGCCCCCCCCAGAGCCCGCATCCCCATCCGGAGCCCTCACTCTCTCCCACACCCCAACTCCTTGCTTCAGCCCAGAGCCCCCTCCTGCACCCTGAACCCCTTATTTATGGCCCCACCCCAGAGTCCGCACCACCAGTTAGAGCCCTCATTCCCTCCCACACCCCAACACCGTCCTCAACCCACAGCTCCCTCCCACATTCCGAATCCCTTGTCCCCACCCCGGAGCCCCATCCTGCACTCCAAACTCCTCATTCCCAGCCCCACCTCAGAGCCCTCACCCCCTCCTGCACTCCAACCCCCTGTTCCAGCCCAGTGAAAGTGAGTGAGCATGGGGGAAAGCGAGCCACCTACGGAGAGGGAATGTAGTGAGCGGGGGCGGGCCTTGGGGAAGGGGCGGGGCAAGGGTGTTCCATTTTCTGCAATTAGAAAGTTGGCAACCCTACACAGCAGACGCGCTATATACAAACTCCCTTCTTATACAGGAAAGCAGAGATAACACAACATTAATCAAGCTTTGTAAATGTATATGGATGAAAGCTTCAGGTCTATTGCGTGGGCTGTCTGGGTCTCTTATTGAAGCTGCTCCCCATTCAGGACAGGAAACACATGCAATTAAAAAATAAATAGTTGAAAGCAAACAAATCAGCCCCTGCATTATGTGCTATTGGATCCCCAGTGCACGACAGAATTCACACAGCAGCTTTTCTTATCAGTGCAGCTGTTTCTGTTATTGCACAATTGATTTGTTAGGAGAGGAACAAGAACTGGATAAACTTGAAGGAACAGAACTGAAGGAACTATACAATGTAATCAACACAAAAACAACCTTCCCCACTGAAATTTATAAATAGCAACTCAAATTTATTACTCAGTTTTGTCAGTCAAATGTGAAGGGAGGAAGGAATTTAAAAAGCAATGTAAATGGATAAATGAAATTGTAAAAGATAATATAGTGGAAATGTTATCAAAGCAGCCTTACTTAAAAAAATAATCACCCCACAATATACATTCATAAATTTAGCCTGCATTGCAAATGTAATGATAGGGAATAATTTAATCTACTGTAAAATTTCCAAAACCCAGGCAATGAGATTAGTGGAATCCTTCTTAATCATTAAGGTGGAATAGAATTGTTCTGTTGATCCATTTAAAAAAAGGAAGATTAATTTGCATTTCAATTTTGAGGACAAAGATGAGAACAACAACATGCAAGGGCTGGGTTGTGATATCAAGTTCTGTTGCTGCAGAGACTGATTCTTTCAGTGTCAGAACTCGTACATCTGTGACAGAAGTCTGTTAAGCAGCCCACACATTCATGCCTTGGCTTTTCTACCTGTCAGCTCCAACTCCCCTACTCATCAGTGGGAGCTCCTCATCTGAGTCATTGGGATAGCTTGTTCAGACACTGCTGTCCTTTCTGATTTCCATCCACCCACAGCTCTTCTCACGGTGAGCAATCCAGACACAGCCCTAACCTGCAGGAGTGCTGGCTTTCGCATGGCCTCTCTTTCAGAATGTAGGTATCAGGGGCAAGCACTACACAGGAAATGCTTGGAATTTGTTCACCTGGAGTTGTGCAATTGCCCTTGCAAGGTCATTTATGAGCTTTAGAAATGGTCACACTTCTATCATAGAGGAATGGAGTACTCATAATACACATTGGATTAATAATCCCAGAGATTGCAGTCCTCTGCTTATCCACACACAAGTACATCCTGGCTTCAGCTGGGAATGTGCCCTGGTTGGTAGCAGCTGTTTGTTATTAGCATCCTGGAGCTGTTAACCAGGAACTGGATGTGCTCTAAAACAACAAGGAGTCCAGTGGTACCTTAAAGAATAACAGATTTATTTGGGCATAAGATTTCGTGGGTACAAAAACCTCAGTTCTTCAAATGCAATGCAGACGGATGTGCTTTAGGTTCCACACCTCAGAGTCCCCACCCAGAAGACCTGTTCCCCCAAACCACATCTATCAACAAAGAACAGGATTAACTATAAAGCAAACTGGTTTATTAAACAGTGACTCAAACAGGAAACAGTAATTTATAAGACCCCCAGCAAAACAATATACAAAGGGCAGACAGGTACAAGTTGGCACAACAAACTGACATAAAGTCAAGGTCCCAAACCCATGAGGACAAAGGGGAATTTACTGCAGGTAAGGTACAGAGGTACACAGCATACTACACCAAGTTCAGAGGAATGGACCCATGACAGAGGACATCACGGATGGAATACATCAGGATAGCAAGGTGAGGACACAGGAGTTCAGGATACAGGTATCAATCAGGAACTGATAACTGGAACTATGGAATTTGGATCTTCTTCTGTGATGTTCTGTAGCTCCCTTGAAGTCTTGGCTCGGACACGTACTGTGCTGCCATTCAGGAAGGACAGCCTCTCCTCTTGGGTGCAGGAGTCTTTTATGCTTTCTTGTTACTAGGCAGAACACAGGCCATGTGACCCTTGCTCTTTCCAGCCTTAGAGAGAAAAAGGCACCAATTGTCTCAAGAAGAAGGTCACCAACATGGTGGAGAAACAACAACTCCTTATAAACAAAATGGCAAAGTGCCTAAACAAAATGGAACTCATAGTTTTTTCCCCTACAGAGCTGTTTGGTGGTTCTACAATTAGTTTGATGGTCTCATTTCGAGCCCCTAGTAATCAGTTCCCACATCACCCAGCTAACCAGCACAATTGGAATTAACTGATTACCCGTTATCAGCCCAGCAGAGATGACAAGAACTAAAGAAGTACTGAGGCAAGACTGAGGCACATGGGTATTGGGAACCCTGCCTGTGCTTTCCTTGTTCTATGGAGACACAGAGGAGTTGCTTCTCAATCGTTCTCCATACACCACCTTTCACCCAACTTTTTTTTGAAGTTTTAAAAAATGTTCAGGTGAAATGTGTCCTTCTGGTCAGGGAGCTGGGAAACAAAGAGAGAACATCCCCTGTCCTTTGTAAGTTCAGTGTAATCTACCTCCCCCAGACCTCCAGATCAAACTATGCTCCATGTCTTTATTCAAGATATTTCCTAAGTGGCATCTCAGAAATAGCATTAGCTTTTATTTCTTCCATTAGAGTCCACATTAATTTATCAAGTGCCATTGCATAATTGTAATTATTACATTACTTCCTCGTTGCCAGTCTGAGCATAGAATGTCTCTACAAAGTTCAGAAATGTCTTTCTGAAAGCTCTTTTCAGTAGAAAGACTATGAAGCTAAGTAAATGAGGATAAGCCGAAAGCCTGGTTTTACAATCAATGGGGTAAATTCAGGTCCTTTCATTAAGGCCAAATGAGGTACATCCAGGTAGGCCTTGACTTTATTAGAGCCATTTGTGACTTATCTTGCACTTTTTCATTAAACACAGAGGATATTTAAGAAACTCTGGGCCCACAATGGGTTATCCACTTCTTCTAACCACATACATAGATGTTATTATTGCAAATTACTGGTGAAATCCTGGCCCCAATGATGACAATAACAATGCTCCCATTGACTTCAACTGGGCCCGAATTTCACCTGGAATCTTCAAGGTAGCACCTGCACAGCCTGACAGGCTCAGGCTATAGAAACTGAAGATAGAAAGGTGTTTTAAATATCTCATGCAATAGGGGCTTCAACCACTGCCCAAGAGAGACTACAGCATAGAGCACTGTTGGGAAATTTTTCTTGGTGTTTAATTTAAAATGTCCTTTTCTGAATTTCTTTACACTGCCTCTGGTTACTCCCTTCTGATTATTCTTCAGAGGAAGTATGTAAACCACTGGTCAGTGTGCAAAACACCATGCTAAAAATTCTTCTTCCTCCTCAGTGTTTCCATGCTTCAATATTTGCATATAATTATCAGCCCCCTTTTAATGCATCACATAGACACAGTTAGTTCTTTTAATCTTGCTCATCTTTGCAGCCCTTTAATCCTTTGAGTTTCTCCTCTCTGAAGTCCCTTGCGTCTGTCTCTACCTCCCTGGTAATAATTGAATACAATGTTGCTGGTACCCTCACAAGTGCTGTATTAGGAGGATACTATATTATCGCCCCACATCCAGAAGGGGGAGGGTCTCAGTGCATGTAACCCAAAGTTATAATGGCCTTTTCTGCCATCACATTGTCAGAGAGGAAATTTGCCCGATTTGCCTTAGTTGTTTCGTTATTCCATTAAAGAGTCTGACCCATCCCAGACCGAAAAAGAGATTGCAGTCCAGGAACCAAATTATAATCTGAGCTATTCTGGTGTAAATCTGGACTAAATCAACCGAAGTCATTCGAATGACTCTGGATTTACCCAGGTGTGGCTGAGACCGAATCTGGATCAAGGTCATTTATTTATATGATATTTCTCAATGATTAATAGCTCATTTTAGTTACAAAAACCAAACCTATCAGTTGTAAGCAGGTGCAGAAGGCTGTGCAAGACCACAGAAACAATGGGAAATCAATCTATGGGGGAGGGGTTTCCTGCCATGTGTAAGCATCAGTGGTGTACCACCCAGGTGTGGCTTTTTACTGATTTGGGTCAGAAAAGAACAAAACATATAAATAAAATGGCTACTCTGCCTTATTTAAGACCTGTGCTTGGTACATATATTGTACCCTGATGCTGAGGTTTCAGACCTGACACACTGGGCAGGCTTTCAATTAACCTGAAAGCAGTGAAGTGCCTCAGACCATAGATATCTGGGCATACAGTAACTCCAACAGAGATTCACTGAAATTAAGGCAGGAGTTACTTAGACCTTTTTTCCACAGTACTTGCTTCCAGTTGACTGGAAGGAGATAATCAGAAACTAGGCTTTTTGAAGACTGGTGCATGCAGTTATACTCATACATTTGAGCATGCCTTAGCAGTGCACGTATATACCCAATGCATGTGTGTAAATCATAAGTGCAACCGTATAGCTCTCTGCCTAACAGTGCATACACTAGATAGCTGCATGCAATTAGGTATGTGCCACTGTGTGCATACAGCTGTGCCTGTCTCTAAACTACTACCATGAGGTAACATTTCAAAACATTCCAGTGGTTCAGAGCAGGGCTTGGTAATGGAATACATGGCCATTCTGGTTCCAACCCACATCATTACCATATAAGACCTGTTTGGTGACCAATGTGATGTAAGCTGGTGGTCTAAGTCCAGTTCTTAGCAGACAGCTGTCCATACAATGAAAAACAATATTGCAATTGACCAATAGGTACTTGTGTTCGTTGTCCTGACAGCAGCCAGGGACAAGATGGGCCTGGAGATCGAGCTACCTTTTCATTCCTAGAGATGGCTTCTCCATGCAAGGCTCAAAGTACATGTGTGGGGCAGCTGGGGGAAGCTTACACTGACACTACTTGTACCATAACCACTCTCTGGGTAAATAGTAACCTTCTACCTTCCCACTATCAGCCCTATGCTATTCACAAGCCCTACTTTTATTTTAAAGCAAAAACACAGACCGAGAAAATTATTGGTTTAACTCCCATAAAACACATTTTACAAAACATCTTTATAATACAGATTTTTAAGAAGCTGTTAATGAGATTTCCAGTCCTGGTAATAAATATAATTAGATCCCCAAAGCACAGAGCCCAGCGTCTGCTCAGACAGAGCAAGGAACTATGCTCTCTAACTATTCCTCATAGAAAGAATCAAGGCTGTCTCAATTTGGCATGTCACTTTTGGAAGAAAAAACACCCCTCTGCCTTATGACAGAAATGAATGCATAGTCCATAGTCATAAGGCTTTGAACATCTGTGCACTGCTTGGGGGAAAGGGAGTCAATGAAATCATACGCACTGAACCAAGATCCATGCAAATTAGATAAGCAAATTCTTATTTTTAGCGTTTGCCCAACAGCAAAGGCAAAACAGCAGCACATAAACAATCCAGAGAGGAGCAAGTACCCTAGGCTAAGCCAGGGCACACTAAAATATTCAAGTTCCAGTCACACGGGTTGTTCTTATAGCATAAGCACAGAAGGAAACCTATAATGGAGGAAAGTAATATCTTTTATTGGAACAACTTCTGTTGGTGAGAAAGAGAGACAAGCTTTTGAGCCAAACAGAGTACATCTGCACAGCAAAGAAAAACCCCGTGGCTGTCCATGCCAGCCAACTCGGGCTCGTGGGGCTCAGGCTGCGGGGCTGTTTCTTTACAGTGTAGACTTCTGGGCTTGGGCTGGAGCCTGAGCTCTGGGACTCTCCCACCTTGCAGTGTCCTAGAGCCTGCACTCCAGTCATGCTATGTCTACACAGAAATAAAACAGCCCTGCAGCCCGAACTAGCTGGCATGTGTAGACAAACTCACAGAGCTTTTCTTCAGGTCTGGGAAAGGAACAGTGGATTTATGGCTTATTAAAATCTGTAACCCCCCTCTTTTTTGTATTATGACTGCAGAGGTGCTAATGGGCCACTCTCCTTTGAACAGTCCTTTACATATGTGCTAACTAATTATGCTAAACAGTCTGTTCCACCTTGCATTTAGCTCTGATGCTGGGAGTACCTTTCCCACACCTGAAGAAGAGCTCTCTGTGGCTCGAAAGCTTGTCTCTCTCACCAACAGAAGTTGGTCCAATAAAAGATATTACCTCACCCGCCTTGTGTCTCTCATATTCTGGGACTAAATGGCTATATAATGGAGGAAGATAAACAGGAAAAAGAAAAAAAACATATCACTGTCCCCTGACTATCCACACAGGGATCGATCCTGCAAAATGCCAAATGCCTTGAAGGAGTTCATAGCACTTCACGGGAGCAGACCCATAATGAATAGCTCTCCCAGCACAGGCCTTATCTGATCAAATGACAATGTTTGCGTTGATGCATGGGACTGTGCCACAAATATCTGTACTTGCAGAAATAGACATCTCAGGTGTCTGCTTTCACCTCGGCTAACCCTGCATTGTGTCTGAGGTCTCTGGTTGGCAGGTGTCAGATAGGGCACAGGTGTCAGACAATGCGCTCCGATGATGGGGCCTTGGGCCAGTCATTGGCAACATTCTGATCCCTGGCACCATGCAACCTCCTCAACCTCTATAGGAAAACTCATGTTACCATACTTCATAGCTTCCAACATAGCTAACCTGCATTTCTTTCACCAGCCACCTGCTAAGGGCTCATTCATGATACATAAATGTGAGAGTCAGGAAACCCAGTTGACTCCTGACCTAGATGGAACACACTTGCAACCTGTAGTGTAAATAGGACCTTACCTCTGTAAACATAGTTAAAACATCGTTAGGTCTTGTCCACTCTACAGATTGCAACTGTGTTGCCATCATGTCACTTGATTCAGTTGTGTTTGTAGTATGGACAATTGTTAGAAGAATGGATATGCTGTTATCCTAGTACAGAATTGGCTATGCTTCCATCTTTCCTCCTTGAGCATGTGCCTTTCTGTCAGCAAACCTGCAGTTATCTTCATGGCCTCTCAAAACCAGTTCAGTCACTATATTTCCCCTTCTATGTCCATGCATGTTACCTTCTCAAAGCTCGTTTCATTATGTTAATCAGCCATGTAAAGATGATGTAATTAAGCCGATGTAACTTATTTTGGAATCTTTTACCATGAGGCCCATCCAAGGAATGTTAGGGTCCTTCCAATGAAAGACAAGGCCTAGAGATACAAGACTAAATGCAGACCCGGCATAAGCTGCACTCATTTACTGTAGTTCTGAATTGGGCCAAAGATTTTTCTTAGGGTGTCTGAACAGATTTATTACATGGATCTCTGTAAAAAAGGGAAATACTGGGTGTTTCTGTACAGTAAGTATTCTTTGAAAAAATCCTATGAATTATGATCCCATGGTCTTACTGTTGGGCAACAAAAATGTTTTCCAGGGCAGGATCTCCAGGATTGTAGACCCACAGACTGAGTTTTCCCTAAAGTTTATTTAAAGAACCCTGTTTTGGAATCATATTTTATTCAGCCCACATGCCAGTACACAATCCAGTACCCACATTCAGTACCTAGTTCCAGAGATGTTCTGCCCTTTCCATATTGTATTTCAATACAGAATGCAGAGAAATAACAATTGCAAACCCAATGGTCGCAACATCACCAGCCTCTGTCTAACTATATCATGCCCACTACTCTCGCATCTGAGCATCGCTAATGTGCTTTCACACAAATCACTAAAGGAAGAAGTAGTAATTCAGCTGTTTTCAGCATTCAACCTGACAATCAGTGCCTGTGTTTTCCATGCTATGGTAAACAACTGAGACAGTTTCCTACTCCTGTCACTCCTTCACACTTTACCTAATATTCCATTGAAGACTGATGATTTTTTCTCAGTGAATCTATTTAAAATGTAGCATATTTCGGTAGCAGTCTTTATTTATCTGGCTGTCGGCATGATGAATAACTGATTCATACAACATCTCAGCAGATTTTCATTAGAATAGGAATTCTCTTCCATAATGCAATAAAAAAGATAAAAATTCAATAGCCCAGGGTGTGAAGATGCTTAGAAATGAATATACGGTGGAGTGAAAAGAAGCACAAAGATAGAGTTGTATTAAACGTTTAAAGCAATAAACAACTTTGTTAACAATACAGAAGGAAAACACTGCAACATGTGTTTATTTTTGCTTGGAATAAATTTACTTTATATAGATTCTCCTTGAATGAATAATCTCATAAACGGATCAAGCCCCAAGTGGCAGAGTTTTCCCTGAAGACAAAGTTGGCAAGTTCTGCTTATGTCACTGCAGAACAGATATAAACAACAACACTGTAATGTTTCAAAACATTTTCCTGACAAACCCCATCAGAAATAAACAAGGTGAAACAGTTTCTATTAATAAATTATACACAAAGCTAAGTCTGGACCTACTAAATATTTAGCTAACCAGATAGATACTATAAATGATTTCTCTTGTTCCTTCCCTACCACTTAGGAATTTGTTCCAGTAACCACAGTGACACCTACGAGTTGACAATATAACAATTTAATGCTATTTCTTTTATTTCAGATCCTAATTTTTTCATTGCTAAGGAGCACTGACTTAGAAAAGCAAGGCAATTCAATGGACTCTGTCCACTGTTATAGTCTCAAAAGGATAAAAGATTCCAGCGACCCAGAAATCTCCACATTTTCATGTCATCTATCAAGGTATTTATAGTGTACTCATTACAATGGTATTGGAGTGCCTGGGAAATATTCTATATATATTGTACCCTGATTCTGAGATTTCAGACCTGACACACTGGGCAGGATTTCAATTAACCTGAAAGCAATAAAGTGCCTCAGGCCATATATGTCTGGGCATAGAGTAACTCCAACAGAGATTCACTGAAATCAAGGCAGGAGTTACTTAGACCTTTTTTCCACAGTGCTTTGATATTTATATTATGGCCACAGGAGATAAATCTTTCAGGGAGAGGAAGAGATTCCACTATGCTTCTATGTAAGGTTTATTATTCAGTCCATTTCTACTAAGTTTGTTTTTAAATCCCCCACATAGGCTTTCTGAGCCTTGTTTCACTGTCCTTCCACACAATACTGGGAATGTTCATGTTTCCAAGGGCCTTTGTCACTGGGACATGGACAGCTCAGCTACAAATCTTCTGAAGTGCAGATTTGTGTGCACCAACCTGCCACACGCACAAACCGAGACTCACGCACTACTTACAAGCCAAATGTGAAAAAGGAGGCTCTGAGATTTGCATTCCGATATAATCAGTCGCAACCCTGACATGTCTCAGAGTCTGCTTTGTGTTAGCCCATGGCTGCCTTCTGTTGGATGACATTAAACAGTAGTGTTTTGGCAATTCCCTGCTGATGTTTTAAATCCAAACTGCAGCCACTCAGGGAACTCTTCTCTTTCAAAACTGTGACAGTACTAAGTATGATATAAATAATAACAACTAATGGAAGAAAGAACAATGATGTGCAAATTCAGGCTGCTGCCTGAATGAGTCAGTTACAGGGCTAGGATTCCCCCTTGCTTTTTCCATCTAGATCAGAGATCTCAGCTAAAATCCAGCTTTTCTTTCTGAGAAACCAAGTAAAATGTTACTGCTGATCATCTGGTCACATGGGAGAGGCTGACCCATCCAGGAGAAAAACTATGAAACTTTCCCCAGGTCACCTTTGCCAGTTAACATACTTAAAACAATAATTCCACCAGCAAGCAGCGTCTTCAGGAGGTTTGTGGATCTCCAAAGGAAACCCAGAGCCATGACTGGCTTGGGCAAAGGTTTGTGGCCACAAACAAAATCTGAGCGACCAATGAAAGGTGAGGGTGAGCTGGAATCACAGCACACTGAGTACATTCAAAATAAAGATTTGCACGTCTACTACAGAGCAGGGGGGTCTGAACCAAGACACCCCACAGTTTGGGGGAAGTTTGAGCACTTGGCCCCTCCCAAAGATGCTCTGATTTTAGTTTAATCAGCTTTCTTTAACAATCCTGTACAGTGCACTGATTTAAAGGGCCAGGGTCCCTAATGCAGGGTCTGTGCCAGTATGAGCTGATGCTAACTTTGGTGAGGGGCTCCTGCAGCTGGAATGTCTGTCAGGAAGGGAGTTGCATGGTGCCTGCAGGGATGGCACAATCAGACAGCACATCCCCCATAAGGAGGGCACCAGGCAAGAAGGAGGTAGTGCCACTGAATTGTCTTTGCAGCCGCTGCTCCTAAATTCCACCTACCTCCAGCAGGATTAAATCTGCTCCTACCCCCAGGATGACTTTCCCTTCCCCTACAATGAAATGGGCCATTCTGGTACCATGAGATTCACTCTGCACCATAGTGGGTGACAATCCCAAAGCTGCCTATTTACTGTGACACTATTAAAAATTCCTTTTGTTTCACTAACACCAGTGCCTTTCAGCACTTATTTTAAACCTCTTTTTATTATTCCACCCTGACAGAGGCAGTAACATCTCTTCTCCCATTACAGCAACCCAGCTTCCTTCTTTACAAATCGTATATATGAAAACATGGAAAACATGTTCTGTTTAGATAGAGGTCTGTTGTGAGCCTCCTGCTATTTTGGGCACCACATTTTAAATACAGTAACTGGAACAATGAAGTTGACTTCGGTCTAAAGTGAATTAGAGAGTTAAGGCAGGGATATGGCTGTCTCTAAGCCCTACACAAGATTCAGATTTTTATCTAGATCTTAGAAAAAAATTGCAAAAATCAGTATTATAAAAGTTGTTCAAGTTAAATCTAGAGCAAATCAGGCATGTAGCTGGTCCATAAAAGATCAGAATCTTATCTACTCCTTTGTATGCATCATGGCTGTTTCAGCAAGGTACTTAAACATGTGCTTAACGAACAACCTCACTGAAAAGTCAGAACATGCCTAAGTACCTTGCTGAATCAGGTCCCAAATTAGTAAGAATACACCATTGAGTCAGATTTTCAAAAAGAGCTTTTAATTTACCCTTTGTCGAAATGTGTTCCCTGCTGTCTATTGTGTGGATTCTTAGTATGGCTGCTTAGTAAGAACCCACTGTAACTTTATTTTTATTCAGATAGCTCCGTGGCATTTCTGTTTGCTTAGAGGACAAAGGGCCATGTTTTTAAAAGTCAGCCTTTAAATTTGTGTACACAGTACTGCACCCACAATTCACTGATTGAAGCATGTGCTTAATTAACAACTGATGTAAGTGTGTGCTGACTTCAGTGGGACTAATCAGACACAAAGTTAGCCATCTGTTTAAGTACCTTGCCGAATCAGAGCCATAATGCCATACAAAGGTGATGAGAACTGTATGCGTTTGGCTCTCATGGTACAGTGCAGTAATTCGTAGGGATTATAGACCTCCAAGAGCATGTTTTCAAATGAAACCACACTGCAGCTCTGTCTGTATGTATGACACAGGTTTCTTCTAAGGGCTAGTTCAGCTGAAGCAGTGGAAAAAGAGAATCACTGTCAGCCTTGGATAGTGCCCTTAGGAAAAAGGAAGTCTCCCTTTTCAAGAAAAAAATCCTTTTCCAAAAGGAGGCTCAGAGTGTCTTTCTAAAGCTAGAGCTGTTTATACAAAGAAACTATAAGGCTGAACTCTCTGTAACCCTCCCAGCAAGTAAGGATCTACTGTAGCTGTATCGAAATAGTACAAACCAGAAATAAATACAGGCACAGCAGGATTTCTATGAAAAGAAGGAGCAAAGCAAGGCCATGCCCTGGGAACACTGGGGGAAGGAGGAAGAGCTGTTCCCACCAATTTGTATTTTTTTTAGGGTTTTATGGAGAAGATTACACTAGGGATGGGTTTGCTCCATTATGGATACTTCACTGAGTTAGATGGAGTTGCACCAGGAATTCATATGGCTCATTGCTTCTCTTGTGCACAGTCCTAGGGAGAGGACCAGTGAGCCCACTTCTCCTCCCTGCTCAGAATATCCAGAGATTGCAACCACTGTCCCAGAGGACAGCAGTTCTACCAAACTAGTCCAGCAAAGCCCATGTGTGCTGACTCCAGAGCACTTGGCAAGATGTTTCTATTTTCCATAGCTTGGGGGAGGGAGGGAGGAGGGAGGGAGCAGGGAGTTGGGAAAGGCTGACAGGCAGAACAAAAGAGAATGATTCATTGTGGACAGTGGGGAGGTCTGTTTAGGGCGTTTCTGACCCAAGCCACGTTCTTTTTAATTTTTGTCCAGCGCTCAGACCCTGACTGGCTGATTTCTATATGTGAATAAAGAATAAATAGTGCATGTGCTCCAATAACACAAAAAGAGTTCCCCTATGAATGGATAATAGTTTAGAAAAGTCTGCAGGGTGGGATTTTCAATAGAGCATACAGGAGTTAGGCACCTGACTCTCAGTGAATTTCTATTAATTAACTCCTTTTGGTCCCTTTGAAAATCCCAGGCAAAGTGTCTGTTAATTTTTCCTTGAATATCCTGTCTCTTTAAGATCTGAGTTCTACCTACTGGTACCCCAACAGAACTCCACTGTCGTCAGTGTGTTCTTTCTTTAGTAGGTTTTACGACTTCTTCTAGGAAGGTAATGATGTCCCTGAGCCATGTGTTACTCACAATAAAAGACAAATTGGTTTTAAAGCTTCCTCTTCAGCCTAAGTAGGAGATTGTATTTCCTGATGTGGCTGCACTGCAACATGCTCCCACCTTGCCTGGGTTTCTCCTCTTGAGTCTTTCCTATCTACTTTCTAATGTACCTTGTGGTTAGCGTGGGAGGGTGGACAGCTGAATTTTACTCAGTGTATGACTGCCAGGAACTTACTTATCCTCTCTGGCACTCATCCTGCCCTTCCGTATCATGGGGATAAGACTTTGCTGCCTGGCAGAGGGGGTTTCAAGATTTCTGTGACATACCTCGAGCTCATCGGATGAAATGCTCTGCAAGGGCCCAATCCTCTCAGCTCCCATAGAAGCCAATGAAAAGTGAAGATGTTGCAGGGTCCAGCCAGAGGCTATAAGTATTATTGCTTTATTACCACAGATGTACCCAAAGATTCTTTTATGTGCCTCAGATTTTCCTCTGTCATTTGGACCAAACTCAGAGCACTATAGTAACATGTAGCAGAACCACAGTTGTCAAACTAAACTTTCATGGTGCCTCCCAATAACAAAAAGACAAAAAGCTGACTAGACTGGAAAGAGACCCCATCTGACTTACTTCAGGAGACAGGCCAAGCTTTAACTAGAACCAGTGGAATTACCAAGAAAAGAATAATAGTAAAAGTTTTTAAATACAGAGGAGGGTTGGTGGTATGTTGTGTTTCAGTGCTTCAATAATTCAGCATCATTAGGATACCAGGGCTAGAAAAGCAAGGCTGTGACAGGCTAGGACTGAGGACCTCAACAGCAAGGAAAGTTACTTGCGTGGTACCTGGCTCTTGCTACCACTAACAATCCCTTACATCATCAGCACAGTTTTTATTTCAAATGTGCCACATTTTCAGAATCCCTTTGAAGCTATGATCGCAAATATTTTTGGAGCTTACAAACATCTTATAATATTGGCTCAAATTCTGAGCTATATCTAGCTCAGATGAGGAGGGGGATGCAGAGGAGGTCTGGTGGATGCGTTTCAGACAAGTTCCCCCCAGTGTAAGTTACAGAAGCCTGAAGGCTGCTTAGAGTTACACTGACTGCCTATAGTCCCAAGGAGCTGATATTAAAACCAGGAATCATTATGACAAGGGGCAAGCCCAACCACATCCTCTTCCCCACCCACTCCTCCTTTCCTGGCAGAAGGGAGAAGGGAGGTGTAGGAGCCGTTATACCTGCTCCATGCTATTGGAGGATCACCTAGGCTGAGGTGATTCTATTATGGCTGCTAGCTAAATCACCTTAAAGGATGCTGTTGTTTTAAAGACAAAACTAGCACCAGTGGGGCCCACACAAACCCATAAATGACCTGTCTCTATCTTTGTCTCAAAATTCAGAATCACTTGGGTGACACTTTCAGAAAGCAATAGCTCAGAACACGATTGCCATCTCCCCGAACTTGATCTGAGTTACTTTCAGAGAGACTGGGTCTCTTGATCCTGCTGTTTTTCTGAAATCAGACAAGAAGGGTTGATTTCTTCATTTCAGCTCATCAGGAGTAAAGGCAGGAGTAATTACTTTGATGAGCTGAGTAATGAGTATTTACAGGCCAGAAGTGCCAATATCAATACTAAAACTGCATAGAGGAGGGTAATCACCCCCACACACACAGAAGAAATTGAGGAGAAAGACAAAAAGTCTCATGGGACCAGATTGGCATATAAGAATTTTCCCCAATGGTGATGTTAACAAATGATTCATATCTGGCAAATGAAATCCAGGTACTTTCCTGAGGTAAAAACAGATTCCCACAGCTTTTTAGTCACAGACTTGAGTAAGTGAAGGGGACCCACTACCCATCCTCCAAAAGACCAAGAAAACAGATCGCAGGGACAACTTATTCTGTGTTTGCAGCTTCCTTTATTGCTAAGCTTCACTTTGAGAACTGGCCCTGCCCTTTTTGGATGAGGCTGGGTAAGTAGCAGCCCTTATGAGCTGCCTCTTTACATATTTCTGATATTCAGTAATTCAGGAGGTACCACAGCTTCTAGCCTAGATATTGCATAAGAATTTTCATCTTTGGAGCTCTTCACAAATATTAATTATTCAGTTCTCACAACTCTCTTAGGAAGTAGTTGGGGTGATAATACTGCTCCTATTTTACAGGTAGGGCAACTAAAGCAAAGACAATTGATTTGTCTAAGGCCAGAGCTAGGATTAGATTTTAGGGGTTTCTGGATCCCAGTCCTGTGCTCTGACCACTAGAGTCTAGTGACTCGACCATGCCCCTATAAAGTCACATGATTCCCCAACATTTGTACTGAATGTTTTCTTCATTTGTTTATACAAAAAATACATAGGACTTAATGGAATCTTTCTTCCCCCCTTCTGCCCCTCCACCCCTCAAGAGAAACAAGCGATTTTCCAGTATTCCACTCTTCAGTATTTTCCATAGCTTCAATGTGAAGAGGGGCATTCCTCCCTATTTCAACTGCACCAATGTTTATTAATTAGGGGCACTTTAGGGCATGTCCCTTATGCCTCTGCTTTGGGTGCTCAGCAATTCAATGAAGTCCTGTGGTGTTGGAGCCCCCTACTAGAATATGAATATACGCCCTATGTAGTCGAGTGCGGGAGCAGCTATCCCCACATTGGTTTCTTCCTCTAGAAGAGCCAGAAGGATTACTACATTAACCACTGAGAATGTTGCGCAGAATTAAGAGGAAGGTTCATTTTTTTAGTCCAATTACATTCTCATCTTCCGCGGGGGAGGGCGGGAGAGAGGGCAAGGGGTTCGCTTTCCTCTCAATAGCAGAACCACTGCTCCCAATATGGGCTCATCAGAGAACACACCTCAGAATAGTGTACTGCAGCGTCCTTGAAAACAGGCAAAAATCAGTCTGATCTTAGCCTGGGAAGGTAACTCAGATTAAAAACAAACCAAGCCTAGTGAAATGATTGAGAGCAGTTACTCAGCAAAAGGGAAACCTCACTCCCCCTTCTCCCCCTCCCCCAATTCCCTGGTCTGAGAAGTCACCTTGCACACTGCAAGTGCTTTCTCTGCATGACTGACAACTTGGCATCCCTGACAAGAACAATTTGACTTTGGATGGAAGCTGGATCTGTGGCAAGTATACAGTTACAGAGTAAGTCATGCTTTCCTACCTCTGAGTGCATGCTCTATTTATGGCACATTCCAGAGTCTGCAAGGATTCCCAGAACACTGCAATTTCCAGTTGAAAGTTATATCTGCAGAGCATGGAGTAGAAAGTATAATATTAAAAGACCCATTGTTATCAGAAAGGGTGCCTTGCAGGTGGAGCCAGTGGGGAATATATGAAAAGTTATTGTCAGACAGTACAGTCTATTTTGTCTTGATTCCGAATGGTAAATCATTGCATCTTGTAATATAATTTAAAGAGCAAAATAACTATTACATAGGAAAATTTAAAGTGCAAGGTCATATACTTAAACATATAACAGGAAAGTGAGATTTTTCTGCCACATTTTATAATAATGTAAATGTTAGAATTTAAAGACAATTTAACATCACTTTTGTCTAAAAAGAAAAAAGTGCAGAAGCAAACATCCTGCAACCCACTCAGCCACAGGATAGAAAGTTTCAGTATTTAATTTGCTTCATTAACAAATGTCAATAATGTATTAGACTTCTGCATTTGAAAATAAAGCTCTAATAATAAGAGCTTTTAACTTGATAACACAAAACATAAAAATAAAAAAGGCAATGACACATAAGATACTATCAAGGCTTTAGAAAGATTAAGGAGGAATAAGAGTGGAGGAGAACAGTACAGGTTTTCTTAAAAGAAAAAAATAAATCACTGGACTTTCTTAATAGCTAATGAAATTGGTGGGCTCAGTCCATTTCTTAATTATCCACACATCACCATTACCACAATCTGAACTGGCACTGATAAGGATCTTGACAGACCAGGCAGAGATACTAAGGTTAGTATGGATAATCCCTCCTCAAAACGGATTTATTTTGGTTAACTTTCCTGAATTAGGGCTCAAACCAATCTGATGCCCAATTAAATAATGTCAGTCTTACCACTGAGTTCAGAAGGCATTAAATCAGGCCCTTAATATCCATTCTAGCGCTGTCTCAACCAGCGTTGGAGTCGAAGCTTTTAATAGTATCAATAACTTTACAGAAACCAAAGCAGCTTACGCCATCTACTAGGACCCAGTAATGCTCTCCTAGTGGCTGCATTCTCTCTGCATAATTTACTGACTCCCTACTCACATTATTTACGTAGATACCTGCCTAATTTAAGCCCCTTTCCTGTAAATTGCTAGGCTCCTTCATCACCCATTGGTTTCAATGATTAACCAACTCTCAGAAGATGATGAGCATCTTACAGGATTAGGCCCTACAGTTTTCAGCACATTAGACAGAATTTTCAGAAGGGCTCAGCACCCACAATTGATTTCGTTGCCTAAAGAGGAGCCATGCACTTTGAAAATCTGAACCGAGTAATGAATGCTGAGCACATTTGAAAGTATGGCTGAGTTTTGCTGAAAATCTGGCCAGTTTCCTTGGTCCGTGCTGTACCTGTCCTATAATAAGAGTGAGAAGGGTTTGTGGTCTTCTGTGCTCACTATAAAGCATCTTTCATGAAAACTTGGTGTGTATAGAAGGGTGGGGGAGGAAATCACTGGAATCTAAAAATAAGATTATAAAAAAGAAAGGATTATACTGATCTGATTATGAGAGATGAACTAAATTGTATCACCTCTAATACACAAATAATCTATCAAGGTGTTTTTCTTCTATTGTCAGACGGATGTCTCAGCTTCCAGTAGTCTAGAGTGGATGGTGATATTAATCATAGTAGGAGAGTATGTTCTCACAGCCCTGTTCACAATCAGAATGAAAGGCGCTCCTGTGTCTATTTATACTGCTGAAACTAGTTGCTTTAGTTGGAAGGTCAACTGTGTGAAAAGTAAAAATGATATTTAAGATAGAATAAAACAAGAATAAATTGTGAGTCTTCCTCAGGCCTGCAAGAGGAAGTTGAAATTTAAAACAAAAAGCCTACATTTGATTAAAAAAATAATGAGACTTCTAATTATATCTCAAAGGTTTGTAACTGCTGAGCTGCACAGGTTTTCATTGGTTAACATAATAGAGGCATTACTTTGGGAGAAGCCTAATTGATCATTTAAACAATAAAGAGCATTTCTGTGTCAGTGTAATTTGACATTCTTCATAATCGTGACTGAGAAAAAAACCTGATGCATTGATTGGGTGTGCTAATGCGTTTTGGATCAGTTGAATCATTCTAGATGCTGCTAACCAGTTTGGTTGGCTGTCAACACTACATAAGAACAAATTGTACTCTTGTAATATTTTATTGTAGTTTACTACATAATGGTGAAGCCTTGTTACCACGGGAACTAGGCAGTATGGCAATCAAACACATTTACGAAGAGTCTGTAAATTTATCATCAATAATTAATTAAATTTATCAATATAGCCTGATCTCTGCTGTAAACTTTCTCATGAGACCTTTAGTGCACTATAAAGCAGACAGTTGACAAATACTGAAATGAACATCAAACCCCCATATGTACCTTTTCACTTGGCCTGGGACTGTATATTAACTGTTGCACAGTAGGAGAGGACATTAAACTAGCAGGTGGAATTGGGAAACAGAGAAAGATAGACTATGTCAAATACAGGCAACGCTCTCTGTATACATTTTGGTACTGAATGAAATTCTAGTTATTCATTAAATGCCAAGCCAGGCAGGTGTCATAATTAAAAAAGTCAACATTTATTAAGTCACCAGACTGTAATATGTGAGAAACTGTCTTATTTCCCTATATTTAACATGGGAAATAACAGGTTGTTTTCAGATGCCATAGTGTGATACTGAAGGGAAATGTTGTATTTTTCTTTAGTGGTGACCCCAATACTTTTAGTTTCACTTCATGACATTCTAATTTGTGAAATGCTATTTTTCCATTAGCAACCTATGGAGAAGAAGGAAACTTGAGCTCCCCAGTGTCTATCTTATTATTCATAGTTAATGTGGTGAACTGCAATGTAAGCCTGCATGTGTAACTTTAGCTTCAGAAAGAAGCTAGGTAAGAGAATATTTTAATTACCCTAGAGTTACCATTTGAGTTCACTCTTTTTATACTCCTTTATTTTTAAATCAAACTTCCAGTCTCACACATTGGTTTTAGCACGTCGCCTACCAGATACTGGAATAATTTACGCAAGGTGTGAAGTAGTCTGTTTTTAGCTATCTGTTTGTTACTATTCTTATTCAGCATGGTGTGTAAGATATATTCCCACACTAAGGGTAGTATTTAGTAAGGTCACGAGGATGCCCAGCTCTTATCAAACACATTCCCTGGAAACTTGGCAGGGGCTTCACTTTTACAAAAACTCAGGGGCAAATCAATTGTATTGTTTTTAGACTTGTCTGAATTTTCCCATGTTCATGGAGAAAAAAATTGCGTAACCAGTGTGACAAAGAATTTGTGAGCCTCTAAGGAGAACTGGAGTTATGTTCCCTCTGGTAACATGTAGGTTATAAAGCCTGATTGTGCTGTCATGCGAACTGGTTTTGTAATTGTTTAATTCCATTGATTTTAGTGAAGTTCCTTCAGATTTACACCAGTGTAAATAGAAAAGAATCACGCCTCATGACTTTGTTCATACAAAAGAGATTTAGTTTAACTGATTTCATCATTTCATAAAAGCAGCAAAAAGTACATTCAAAACTGTGTGGACTGCATGGTTTTAAGGATGCTTCTCAGGCCGGAGGCAAAGGCAGGCTCTCGTTTATGTGAGCATCGGATGCACAGATTTCTCCACATTTTATCTGTTTTACATAACCCAAAAACCAAATGGAGAGACTTTTGCATAAACAGTCCTGCTGCAGCAGAAAAGACTTACTCAGAGACTTATCTACGTCTATTCGTTTGTAGGATAGGAGTGGCCTTTCCCCTCTTGCCCATTACTTCCCCATCAGCCCTCCAAAAAGACCCCATCCTGCACTATTCTCACACTCTGCATGTCTGCTGGTGGGCAGCTCCATGGCCATGTGAAGTTCTTTCTGACTTCAAGGGCTGAGCATCCTGCCTCCACAGTACTCCCCAGGCACTGCTGGCATAGGGAACATGGAAACCCTGCTGTTAGACTTCCAGGCCAGACTGAGCTATGTATCTTCCAACAGAGCTGCACTATATTTAACATGCTTCCTGGCTGATCAGAAATGTTGCCTCCTGCACTCAGCAGTGAGAAAAGGGGAGGAGGGGAGTCTGGTTTCAAAAGAGATTTAAAAAAAAATTATAAGGAGGTAAGAAAGCAGAGGAAAGACAGGTCTATGGAGCTCTCATTCAACATCGGCATGAAATACTGCCTGATTTATTGGAATTTCCAGTTGGGTAATTCATTATTTTTAATCAACTGGAAGGAAATTAAGGCCTTAGTCCTGCCCTCTGTAGAGTCGATGGGCCAAGAGGCCACAGGAACCCTCTTCCCCATCACACACACAAGCAGTCAGGCAGGATGAATCAACAGCACACAGCAATGCACTGGCAGCTCAGCTAGCTAAGTGGCCATCCCACACACCATGCTCTCAAAAGGACGAATCTTGCTCCACCTCAGCACAGTGGGTGTGCTGCCATCAGCAGCAGGCTCTAGCCAGAAGATAGTGGGTGGATATGGCTCGAGTTCAGAAGCCCAGCCTGGCTCACAGGATGAAGCCCTTCACCCAAAGAATTCCTGTCACAGAGGACATACCAGATGGTGTCTGTCCTAGCTTTGGTTGCTCTGGTGAGGGGAGTCTTCATGTAACCTATTTGTCACTTTCAAGGCCTGTCTCCTAGCTTCCCAAGTGACCAGTCATTATACTGTCCTCTCTCTCATCCTCCCTTGCTCTGTGTCATCTGTTCCTGCTGTGCTCATCCATATTCTTTAGATTGATAAGAGCTTCAAGGTAGGGAGTCTCTCTTTATCTGTGTTGCAAATCGCTGTGTACATCTACGACATCCACAGAAGACACAAAAAAGAAAATAGCTGACTGCTTCCTTTTTCAAAGAGTTCACAGGATTTTCCAACTCTGCTGTACCACCTTGTACTGAACTCATCAGCATGTGGAAGGAACTCACCATTCCTCAGGGAGAGGAAGGATGGCCTAGTGGTTAGGTAACTAGCCTAAGACTTGAGAAACCTGGAGTCAAGTCCTTGCTCTGCCGCAGATTTCCTGTATGATTTGGGACAACTCATTTAACTGTTCTGTGCCTCAGTTCCCCATCTGTAAATGGGGATAATAGCACTGCTCTACCTCACAGGAGTGTTGTGCAGATAAATATATTAAAGATGGTGAGGTGCTCATATGAGTAACATGATGATGGATCTATAAGTAGATAAAGACCCCTTTGATTCAGACTTTTTCCTGAAGCATGGCTTTGGACATCAACCATCTGAAGAAGATACATAGGGAGCCAGGGAGTCTAGCAGCAGATCACTGAGTCAGAGTTCAATGTTTCCAGGTCAGAAAGGGCTGGGATAATGCAGAAGCTGAAAACTCAACTCTTGGTAGAATGGTATCTGGTGACACTCAAATATCTAACAATGTGTGGCCGACACACAGTGCAGCATCCAGCCCTTCTGGGTAGAGGGAGGGTCACCCCGCGGCAGGGCCTTTCAATGAAGGAAAATGCAGGGATGCTAGGGGACCCAACCAAAACGAGGGGAGGTCCATCTTACCCTACTGAAGAGACCAGATAACTACATAAAGCTCACAAGTGATAGCCTTCCCCTGCTTAGCTCACGTGAGAGTCACGTTGTTCTTTGTACAGTGTTACTCTCGGAGCTCAAGGTTCACCCGCTGTCTTTCTATCAGCTTTGATTTTCAAGTGGTGGTGTCAACGCTCTCAACAAAAATAAACCTTCCTGACAAATGACATGGATATTCAGCAGGCTTAGAGGCGTCTATTTATAGCAACCCTTTGATTTTAGATACTGAGCGTTTGCTATTTTTGGCATAAAGACTTGGAGAAACTTTCCAGGACCTTTGGCCCATGTGACTAGCTTCATGCACAGCTTGGACCCTGTCACAGAGCTTATGGCTTCTGTTAAAGATAGTGGAATATGTTTATTCTAGCAGACATTTATATGCACTAAAGAAACAGTTGACCTAGAAAATGGAGACTGCTCTCACACATGTGCTTTTCTACTTTACTGCTGCGATATTAAGGACTTGTCACTTCAAGAGGCTTTAAATTATCCAATGGCTTGAGGTTCAGTGCAACACCAAAGCATAGCTTTGAATTGAACTGCTCAGCTACATTCCATGGCTGGTTATCACCCAGCCGTAAGATGTTTTCTGAGTTAACTACATGGTGACAATTTATTTGTATAATATCTTTGAAATAAGTGAAGATGGTACTAGTGACAGCTGCCAGATTCACGGCTCTGGAGACCAAAGTCCTGTTAACCATAACATAGACAGCTGCAGGCTTCCTCATATTAGGGCCTTGTCATTGCTACACATTTTGTAAACATAATTCACTGCTAATGCAGCTCCAGCAGCGATGGAATGGCAAAGGTGGAAGCTGTCAGCTCAGTAAAGTTAGGAAACATGCTGGAGGCCCTGCTTGAAGCACAGCTTCCATCACTGCCCCCACCAGTGGAAGTGCACGCACCAGTGGTGAATTAGGACTATGAAATTTGCTAGTGTAGTCAATGCCAGGGTGCAAGGGAGCCTATTACTACAAGCTGAGTTTGCTGATGGAGATACAACATACCGTGCCTTTGGTGTTATCTGGAGAGACCCGCAATAGGGGATGGAGGATTCAAGCTTGTGGCCCACTCACATCTTGACCTCTCTGCTGAAAATTTCCATCCTTCTTGGTAATCTCATGACAATTGCAACCTGCCTGCTAGAAACCGAACTGAGACTACAAAGTCATTTTATTTAAAACACCAGAAGACGGACACCTGGCCTCTTTAGAACTAAACTGAATTTGAAACAGTGATTTAAAAGTCAAAAAACAATTTCCCATATCAATGTACATAGCTGTCTAGTCCCCGCAGGAGCTAAAACTGTTACTTATATGACTATGATTTTCAGCAAATATTTTTCTTCCATATTTCTCATTCAGCTCACTTAGGTCTCATTTCCACTCCAGTTCAGAGTTCTTCAGATATTGCAAATTTTCTCTCAACTTGCAGTAAGATGAGGCAGCTGTAATACTAGGAATTGGAACTGTTCACTAATTGTTAAAGAATTGTATTAAAGTAACACTGAGATCCAACATCATTATGCTAGGTGCTGTGTAACACAGAGCAAAAGAAAGTCACCAGCTCTGAAGAGTTTACAGTCTAATGAGACATGTCAGAAAATGGGTGGGAACTTGCCCAAAATCTCACGGCAGGTCATCAGCAGAGGCAGGAATAGAAACCATTCTAAAAGCAACACTTACATGAAGTCAGTTCATAGGCCCTAATTTCTTCTTGCAAATAAATGTTTTCCTAAGTACCAGTGCGATAAGTTGCTTATCTGAGAGTAGGATGATTCCAACCAGTGCTATTGTAGCAGACATCAGGGTATACATTCTAAAGCTGCTGAATGCAATTCATTCACAATTACTTTGAAAGGATTAGAAATCTGACCTAATTAGCTTCTAAGCGTAGGTCCTCCATTGCAACAGCTGAATTTAGAACTTCACATATCTATTTATTTTAGGTGCATGATAATGTAGATGCAATTGATCATTAAGTTAATTAAATCCTCCTGTAGATAAAATGCCTCTCCCCAGTCCTTTGTCCTGTGGATTTATTGGTGGAGGTGAATGAGTTATTTTTCTCAGTACAAAATCTCCCTTCATTGTAACATTTGTCCAATTCTAAAAGCTCTTCCTGGACTAAATCAATTCTGAATTGAAAAAAAAGAACCCCAAAGAATTGTGGCAAAGTCTAGTCTTTCGAAAGTTAAGTGGAAAGAAATAAAGGTTCGATCCTAAAGGCAGTTGTGTGTGGCTGCATCCTTGCACCCATGAATAGCCCCTTGACTTAACTGGGACTCTGTTTTGGTGTAAAGGTTTGTCTGAATGGAATCTTGGAGGATTGGTTTTATTGTAGGTTTTATTACCTACATCTTTCTGCAGTGTATCTTTCACTAAGTAATTCATTTGTACGGATCTCAGAGGGGGTGGGGGAGCTAGACAAAGATAACTAGTAAGTCAGAATATATTAAGCCAACCAGAATTTGAAGTACAGAAAAATATCTAGCTAGGGTGGAGGAGAATTCTTTCCTGAGTTGGAGCCCCATGGTGCTAGGTGATATATAAACACAGATCAAAAAAAAATTACCAGCCTGCAGAGTTTACAGTCTAATGAGATGTGTCAGACAATAGGTAGGGGGACAAAAGGAGATGAAGTGACTTGCTCAAGGTCTCAAAGGGATGTGAGGAATTTTTCTAGGCTTCATCTAAAAATAAATCACTCACTCATGCTTTGAAAAATTGTCAATGAAAAAACGGAAATATTCTAAGAAAGTATTAGAGCTCAATGGAGCTACGGTGACAATTGCAATGGAGTTGCACCGTCTTACACCAGGTTTGAATTTAACCCACCATTTACATTTATTTCATATGAAGAAGCCTCTTCTGCCATAGTTTACTAGAAGAACCCAGAGTTCCCTTTGGACTTGACTGATTCTACCTTCTATTCGTCTTATTATAGCAACACAGCCTTCCCTTAGCAGGCTTGAGTGCTCACTTTAAACACCAGGAAGTAGTTACATACTATTATGAAGTGCTGTGTGATCAATTGTAAAAGGCTCTAGTTTACACTAAGATCTCCCTTACACTGGTGTGCACCCTGAATAACCCCAGTGGCATCCAAGCAACTCAGGATTCAGACCAGTGTAACAGATCAAACCCTAGATCCATGCCTCTCTCCTCCAGTTTCCCCATGTGTGTTTTGAATAGAAACCTTCCCCAATGTCATAAATGTTACCCTAGGGCTGCCCTGTATGTGTCAGTCAAGTGATGGTGTACTGGCAGCATGCTACACACAACTCTGCAAGGGTAGGTGAGTGGCTAGACTGAAAGACTGATTCTCAGAGGCTGACTTGAAGCCCCATCACTCCAGTATAAATGGAAAGTAACTCCAGTGAAGTCAGTGGAGCTACATATAAGAACATAAGAACGGCCGTACCAAGTCAGACCAAAGGTCCATCTAACCCTGTATCTGTCTACCGACAGCAGCCAATACCAGGTGCCCCAGAGGGAGTGAACCTAACAGGCAATGATCAAGTGATCTCTCTCCTGCCATCCATCTCCATCCTCTGACGAACGGAGGCTAGGGACACCATTCCTTACCCATACACATAGTGTGAGGGAGATCAGAACCAATACCTGAAACTCTCTTATAACTTACCCTTGGCTGGGAAGGTACTAAAATAACCATTAATGATGAAAACTGTACAGCTGAATGTCGTGATGCTGTTTGTTCATGCACATGTTATCAGTTCATTTATGAACCTTTTAAAAAAATCTGGTGCCAAAGGTGAACCTTGCTGTTAAAGGATGCACAATGCAAACTGACAGGAGACTAACTTTTAGCAAGGCTTTTTCCTGTCCCCCTCATTTGAGGAGATGGGTGAGAACGAAACTCTGCTGAGAGCAGCACAGGTGACTGATATGGTACATGTTTTGCACTAAGTTTGATATCTCCTCCCCTCCCCAGACATACACAGACATTGCTGTAATTGACATTTAGCAAGCAACAGGCAGATAAGTAGTCAGTAGGTGTTTTACTCAGAACTGAATAGCTCTATTCATCTGTGTAATATGTGCACCTGCCAACTATCAATGGGAGCCCGCAGAGATTCCTCCAGGCTAACGGTGTCACATGGTTTCACCCTTATTATTTCACAAAGGCAGAATTCCCCATGTCCAGGAGGAGACACAAATAGACCACTCAGGAGATGCCAACACAAAGTATATTGCCAGAAATTCTATACATGAGGTATGTGGGTTGGAATCAGAGTAAGCTTAGCATATTTCAAGTATTTCCATAACCAGGAACTACAGAAGTTTAAAGCATCGATTTTGAGACACTGACCTCTCACAGAAAAGAAATAGCTGCACTTGAAACATACATTTTGAGCAATGGTCATCGCTAGGGCTTCCTCTCCAGACCCCGACCCCTTGTATCACTCATGCACAACTTAATGGATCCACTTAGTGATCCACATCTATATTTGATGTTCTGTTACTCTGCTCCGAAAGCAAGGGAAGGCTTGGGCATTCTGACTGCAATGTCATAAATCAAAGCATTATTTTTAACATTTTCTTAAACAGCAATATGTCCAGAAATCCTTCTCTCCTCTCTCCCGCCCCGCCCACCGGACTTCACTCCCCAAGCCTTTGACAACAGATTCATTAGCATTATTATAGGAAGAGCTATGATGTTTTTACCATTAGAGCTGACTGTGCTCAGCACCATCCTTTGAAAGAGTTATCTGCTTTCTGGGTTCTAAAGTGGGACACCAATGCCCAGAGAAGGGGGAACCCATTTTTCCTTCCCCAGCAACACCCCCTGACTAGCAGACTTTAAAAAAACAAAAAAGTAGCAACAGACTGAAACCTTCTGTCACCCCATAGCCAGACACATTGTGGAATTTGTTCCCAGTAGGATCCTTTCCTCCCAAAGAGTTTAGGGTCTTGCCCAAGTGACTGTTCCAGGTGACCTTTATCCTTAATTCACCCGTTTTCCACTTATATGTATAACAAACCCTCAAAAGAATTGCAAAGAATTAAACTGAGAGTGGGCAGGTTTTTTGAGAGTGGAATGGCAAACAAGAAAAACATATTCATACTCATAAAGGCAGATTAGGTTTAGAATGTGATGTACAGTCCATTTAACAAAGAGAACAAACCTACATTAGATGTGGGAAATGGGCACAGAGGCCATCAAACACAGTTAGCATAGGTCATAATGAAATTCACCGCTAATGGGGTTTTCATATGCTAGTCACTCCACTGGGAGAGAATTGAACAATTCCTTCTTTGACGCATTGTTACAACATTTTAGCCAAGCAAATAACTTTTGGGTGATTTAGTAAACGTGCATCGCCACAATCTGATATGAAAGCATAATCTGATTGTCAAAGATTCCTGTTAGGTAACTTTAATATTGAATGCAGTCCATTTCAGTTATAGCTCCTCAGAGAGAACTAATCTGCAACAGGGAACTTACAAAAACAAAGAGTGTATATACACCATATGAGGCACCTGAAAACCAGGTACAAAACCAGCATAGGCCCTTGGAGTATTTCATGTAGGACAAAGCTGTCACTTGTCCATAGATACCTGTTCTGAGGAGCAAGGTGCATAAAGCCCACCCCTATGCAGCCTTTCTGGATAGTGACTATGAGGTTCGAGAGGAAAGAAAGATTTGCAGGGCTACTTCTGCCTCCCTTCCTTCTACCCCTGTAAGCCAATGGGTTACATCTGGGTTCTGTTCTGCCATGCACCGGCCAGCAGAACTGAGATGACACAAGGGAAAAGAAAGCTGCAGCTGTAACCCATCCAGTGCATTAAATGCAATAACAACTATGTGGATAAAAAGAGACAATCAATATGCTCTCAAATAAACATACACAGAAAAATGACAAAAGACAAAAAACAACATATCACCCGTGGGTGAACACTTTTCACAAAGTGATGACTCTATAGTTGATCCATCAGTCCTTATTCCTCAAAGGAAACCTGCACAACACCTTCAAAAAAGACAACCCTGAGGGCTTAAATTCATAACTTTGCTAGATAGTAAAAATCATAGACTGAATAGAGACATTGGATGTATGGGGTTTTATGACAATCTATAACCCATTACCCCTACCCCAGCTCCCCCCCATCTTCTTTCCTCCCTGTGACTTGAGAGTTGTTAACTGTCCACTTCATCTTGAATGGTCTCTTGAAATGTGTGCTAACTACTTATGCTAAACAATCTGTTCCATCTTGTATTTAGCTGCAACACTTTGGGTATGTCTACACTGCAATTAAACACCCATGGCTGGCCTGTGTAAGCTGATTCAGGCTTGTGGGGCTCAGGCTACTGGGCTGTTTAATTGAGGTGTAGATGTCCCCCAGCCCAAATGTCTACAACACAATTAAACAGCCCCGTAGCCTGAGCTCCACGAGACCAAGTCAGCTGCCATGGGCCAGCCATGGGTGTTTAATTGCAGTATAGACATATCCTCTGAGTACCTTTCACAGACCTGAAGAAGAGCTTAATTTAAGCTCAAAAGCTGATCTCTCCCACCAACAGTAGCTGGTCCAATCAAAGATATTACTTCACTCATTGGGTCTCTCTAATATCTTGGGACCAACACAGCTACAACAACACTGCAAAAACTAACTGTATACTATGTCTTTACAGCAATGATGCAGAAGAAAGGAGTTAGGGACACTGAAGATTCCAACTTGGACCATACGGCAGTAAGAAGGAACTGGAGAGGCATCAGCCCTTGCTTCAGAGAACGAGGAGAGCTAGAGCACACGTGCAGGCCAACGGACACAGTTTGTAAAAAGAATCCCAAACTCAGGGTCACGGTGTACATGCGTACCCGTGTTGAATACATGTGGGGACCATCACTTGAAGAAGAATGTAATACACTGTCTGTGTGTTTATACATATATGTAGTTCCACAATTGTTTGTAATTTTCTTTCTTTAAAAGTTTTCAATGAGTCATGAATAGTTTTTGAACTTTCTCTCAAAGTCACGTCAATGACAGGGCAGAATTATATTCACAGATCTTAGTTAAACATTGTCATGTCAGCTAACAGGCATTATCACTTTCTCTGGTGCCAGTGAAAAGTACTACCATTCCCAGTGAGATCAGTTAAAGGGTATTGGCATTTTGGTTGCACCATGTTTTATTAGAGAATGAAACTGGTACTATCTGTAGTGAATTAGAATATTGCATCTGTGCCATGGTGGAGGAGAAAGCAGTAGAGGTTTTGTGATCATCCTCCTGTTTTGGGGTGTTTATAGTTCTAGATAAATCACATTTCTGTTTGAATCTTGGTACACACTCATTTTGCAAGAGAATTTTTGTGTAGCTTGTTGAAAAACATGGGAGTTTGGGTTGGAGTTTTTTGTTGCTGTCATTAGAAAGAAATGCCAAAAATAGTTTGTCATAAGCACAGATTCTGTTTAAGTCATCTCTGTTTTAAAAGAGACTAGCACTAAGATATCAATCAACAAGACTGGGGATTTTGGGGAGGAGGAGAAACAGACAGACATATTTTACTAAGATAAGAGATGAATGAGTGGGGGTGAGGCTAAATCTCGGCCCACGCCACTTCCTGCTGCTCCCATTGGCGGAGAACAGGGAACCATAGCCACTGGGAGCTGCAATTGGCTGAACCTGCGGATGCGACAGGTAAACAAACCAGCCCAGCCCACTAGGAGCTTTCCCTGCACAAGCGATGTCCCTAGTTTGGGAACCACTGCTCTGTGGTATCCAAGAGAGACAAATTTTAAAAGTCTTGGGATAGCTCTTCGGTCATGGCTGCAACAGGTGGGCCCATATTGCTACCCCTCTGAACATGCAAAACCCAGCACTGCACACAATGCAGCATTTGCACAGATAGATTGAGTAACCAGGCATATGAATAGTAGCTAAAGGACAGTCAGAGTTTGTGTTTGTTTATGAGTTCACTTGTTGTTCCCTTAGCTAAAAATCTATCCCTTGCTTGTAAAGCACGAGTTCATTTTCTGCCACTTCCCTGTTCTTATTACAGTTGTGGCCTTGAAACTGGATTCATGTTGTGCCTTTTTCAGTTCCCATTACAATATTTGTTACAAAAGTTGGGTTTTAAATCCTTGATACACTCGGTCAGAGGAAGCCTTAGTATAGCCTATTACGCTGCCTTTTTCAATGTCCTGTATGAAGCGATTATCTGGCCATTCCTGCTGTTCTCTTTCTGAGAAAGAGGAGGAATGTCAGCCTCAAGAACATGATGTAACAATGAAAAGCAAAATAGCTAATAACTGTCCTTTGCAGATCATCAGGGCCCATTTAATGCCTGTATTCTCTCCAAGAAGACAGTCAGGAACTGAGAAAATACTGTTTAGGTCAGCTTATAAGTTTCTTAACTGATCCTTCAAGTTTTGGTTTATGAGGTCTGGAAGCAAACAAGGTCCCGTAGGTTCACTAAGGCTTGGAACCTGAGGTTCTGGTAATAAAATAACTACTTCAATTTAATACTGAGAGGTTGGATTAGGTGTGTCAGCAAAGCTTTCTACAGACTAACTGCTCAGAAACATAATGTATTAGCTCTTTAAGCTATCAGATGGCTGGTTTTACAAAATTTGTTATAAATATATTTTTTAATTCGTTAGACTGAAAAAAAAAACTTCGACAGCATGTTTGGTTTACAAAGGAAGGAGAAAGAAACCAACACAGACCAGAAGTGGAGAAGTCATGATTGCAGCAGCAGGAAAGAGATGAAAAAGTTAGCAAAAAAGAAAAGTGTTCATTATCATGTTCGTTATCAATATAGGGTTCCAATGGGTTCTAATGACAACAGAGCTCTTTTAGTCAAGAACTATCCCTTCTTGTATGCCTGGAATGTGCCAAACACATCTTGGAAAATCCATAAACGACAATAATAATAATAGTAACTACTCAAGCTTTACTCTTGCAGTATATGTCATCACCTGCACACTACACTAGAATGACAACTGGGTATAAATAATTCTACATTATAGATAGCTGCTACTCACTTACTTTGTTTTTAATGGCAACAAATTTCTCATAATGTGCAGTGCTAAAGTTAGGAACTGGCACATTCCATATTTCCCAGCTGGCCTTTAACTCAAATAAATGTCACATTTTATACAACTCCTGAAATATTTCTATCTTTGAACATTATTAACATCTGTAAAGGATCTGGGATCTTCACAGAAAACTATACCAGCAGAGTGTTTATATATCTATATATATATCGTTATTAAAATGAAGAGTGTACTTTATTTTGCTTGGTTTGTGTTCTAGGTGCTCTACATTTTAAGTATGTTCATTTTAATACATCTGATGTGACATGATTTGACTTTTGTCTGTCTTCAGAAACAATAATTGGTGTTAATATAATAATATAAAGATGGAAAAATAAATAGAAAACCTACAATAGCAATACAAGTTTTTATTTCTTGGATTTATTGAATTTAAAATAAAGATTGGTTTTATAAAATCATGGAATTCATATCCTAAACAAAATAGGCATATACATTATTTTAATAACAGCTATCAAAATCAAACAACATTGCAGTATCACAAAATGCCAATTTTCAATAAAGGTCCCAGCAATGACCAATCAGTATTTATAAAAGTCTCTGTAGCAATTTCAATGTTAAGGGGCCTTCAGACCCCTTAAACTGATTTCTGCCCACGGGTATACCATGTAGCCATATTGACTTCAGTCATTGGAGCTTTTCAGGGGTAACATAGAGAACAATCTGACCCCCATTTTCAGTGTTTTTATAGCCCAAAGAAAATTTTCATCATATGGAATTTCCCCTTGAGAAACCTAGATAAGATCCAGCCTGGTCTACACTACAAAGTTAGGTTGATGTAAGCTGCCATGTGTGCAGTCTACACTTAAATTTGTCTCCCACCAATGTAAGTGCCCCGTTACAGCGATGCAGTGACATCACCTTCCCAAGTGGCGCTAAGCCAAGGTCAATGTTCCAAGATCAACACTGTGCAAATGTAGACACTGCATTATTTATGTTGACATAATAGTCCCCCAGCAGCTGTCCACAATACCCAACACTGACCACTATGGTCACAGTTGTGAACTCCACTGCCCAGGGGCCATGAACACCAGAAACCCCATACTGAGCAAAGGCAGAAAGGAAAGAAGAATCTCCCCTGCCTACAGGCAATCAGGCTGAACCTAGCCCATGCAGCCATCAAAACTACCAGTCATGGAGACATGCACCCGCAGCTGTGACCAATAAAGAAAACAAGCCCAGTTATAAAGGAGGGAGAACAGAGATGGAAAGGGAGGTGGAAAGGCCTGACAGAGAAATTAAAGGACACTGAAAAACCTGGCATTTAAGGACTGATAAATTCAACATAAGAAGTTCTAGACTTGACTAATGGTAGACGAATTGAAGGGCACCAGTTAGGAGAAGAACCCTAGCAGTTGACAGTCCCTCTCCTCTTTAAAGCCCTTGATTTTGTTAAATGCCTTTTCCTGATTGCCCATCTTGGTAAGGACATCTAGCAGCTGAAAACTGTTGTGCACAATTGCCCAGGTGACCATGCCGGCTACATACTCCAAATGTGCTCTGGTTTGGAGTAGACAGAAGATATTGGATCTCCTGGGCCTGTGGGGAAAAGAGGATGCACAGGTACAGCTATGGACCAGCCATAGACACATGGTCATCTACAAGCAGATTGCACGGAGGATGAAGAAGAAGGGGTACAACAGAGACAGCAGCAGTGCTGTATGAAAGCAAAAGAACTGTGTCAGGCACAACAGAAGGCCAGGGAGGCAAACAGTCAACTCAGAGCTGAACTGCAGACCTGCATAACATATTTGGTGGAGACCCCACTACTAACTCAGAGATCACTTTGGCTACCTCCGAGGAGCCCAAATCACAGGCCTCTGGCATGAAGAGTGAGGATAAGGAGGAAGTGGAGGAGGACAGGGGATATGCAACCAGGCGATTCCGCTGTGTCATTAGCCACAACCTGTTTGAAACTCCACTGCAGTCCAGTTAGTCCCAGCAGTCGAGCATGGGCGAGCCCGATGCAAGGGATGGAACCTCGGGAAAGTGTGTAATTGTATTTTCCGTTAGAATGATGTACCGTTGGCACCCCCAATTTAACAGGACACAGATATCAACTTTTCATCAATTTACTCGTACTAGAAGAGATAGCAGTACAACAAAGACTGGTAGCATTATTATCTGCTTTCATTCCCCTGTAGAGTTAGGCAGGGGTTGAGGTGGGCGGCCATGTGGAGCGGTTTGTTCATGGACACGGGGATGTCCCTTGAATTCTCCTGAGAGATCGCAATGAAATTTTCATGGACATACTCTGCAATCCTCTGCCGAAGGTTTTGAGCGATGGCAGTCTTATTTCTTCCTCTGCAGTAGGACACTTCCCCACACCAATTGGCGGTAACTTTGGCAGCACCATTGCAGTACACCGACTAGCAGCACAGGGGCCTAGACAGCTTTGGGACGCCAGCAGCAGCTGTGCACTCTGTGCCTTTGTTACTTATAATGTCATGCAACCAAACAATTCCTCCTCCTTTCCCTTACCCCTGGCAGGCCATGCTCACCATGGCTGGAGCTGTGACTGGTACTGTGCATAAGCACTCCAAAGCAGAAGCATCACTAAGCCTTTTTCATTTAAAATTTATGGGGAACACGTCAAGAGAGTTTTGAATCTTAATTTCCACTTTCCATTGTGAGCATATCTCTCTGTATGTTTTATCTGCAGCTGCTGCCACTGCAGCCTCTAGGGGTTCCCTCTCCAGACTCACAGAACAGCTGAGCCAGATAAGGAGGAGAAAGAAGAGGACTTGGAATGACATATTTAATAAGATCCAGCAAGCCAGTGCTGCATCAGACTGCAAGCAAAGGGCCGGGAGGGTGAACACTGCAGACAGCCTGGAGAAGGAAAGAATGAACAGGAGAAAGGCCTTGGAGCCCAGCAGGAAAAGAAAAGGGAGATGCACCAGGACATAATGGGGCTTCTCCAGCAGCAAACACAATCATGGGTTCACCTCCCTTTGCAGTCCATTAAGAACTCCATTACATCACCCCCCTACTCCTCCCCTCAACATTCCACATGACATCAGGGGCCTCATTTCCACCCCTACCACTCCAATGCCAATTATGACAATAGTGAAGAGCTATGCAGGTTCCATTCTTCTGTCTGAGATGGCAGATAGCAAGGAGGGCCATCAGGGTTTGCGGCGGGGACAGTTGCAGGCTGGAAAATTGACGCCTTGCTCCCAGTCACCCTTCGTGACTGATTTCTGCCCCAGCATGTATTGCCAAGACTTCCCAAAAGACAGTGCACTGAATGGTAGTGGGTAGCACACTGGAATACCTATCCATAGTGTACCACCCTGCGCATTGACACAAGCACTCCTGGTGAGTATGTGCAACATTGACACAAGGAGCCAAGTATGTATGCACACAAGCAATATACTAACTCTGGCAGCTTTACCCCAACATAATTTGTGTCAGCCAAAGTCTGTAGTGTAGATATAGCCTTATTAAAGAAAGTTGGAGGACAGCAGGAAAGAAGCAATGGGAAATAAGCAACAAGTATGATGTAATCCAAACTGAGTTGTCACCAGAAGATTTCCAGGATGCTGACATTTAGAGGTAAGAGTAAGAGATCAGAGACTATACAAATATGCTGTGGGAACTGGACTTCATAAAGATTTTGGGAATTCTGCACTGGTCACAACATAGGAGACAATACATTCTGAAAATGCACAAACAACTTTATTTCAGCTACACTGCAATTCTTCTTTTGCAATAATTCAGTGTAAGAAAATAGATCATGGGCATATTTACAGGGAGGGGAGGAACAAATTATATGAAAATCATAGCAGGATTCAGCAATACACTCTTATAGGGAGTGCTTGAATGTTGTGGGAATAGACATGTGGTACGAATAAGTAGAAAGATAGGAAATATTTGGGAAGCCAAAAAGTGATCCAGCTTGAAGACTTCCTGCCACCATCCACTCCCAGCATAGGTTCCACTGCTCACTGGCTTGACCCCTCAATGTAACTTTCCTGAGTGAAATTATCATCTCTGACCAGACGCAGATTGTGGAGACTGGGTATCAGAAGGCAAATGATTTACTGCTGTCTTCATGAAAAATCCAGATTTTAACATTTGATTTCCACCCACTGACTGTAGATCTCTTCCTCTGAATCTTTCAGAGAATGATATTTCTAATAGAAGTAACAGCATGGCAGATTCCTTGTCATGAGGATGGGGTGAGGCTTTTCAGATTATTTACCTTCCAATACCTGCCACATCCAGCATTGCCGTGGCACCAATTCCTCCCTCCCCACACAGTCATCTCTGAGCAGTTGCCAGCATAGTAGTTTAGCAAACAAGCTCAAGTCCAGGCATGGATTCTCAACACGGTACAGTAGTATGAAGCACTACTGCTGCCAAAGAGCACCCAAAATCAAAACAGACCTCTTTTGACTGAGTCACAGGACTAATAAACAAGAAATGTCACGTTCACATAATAAAAAAGAGTGTCCTGCCATGAGTCAGTTCCCCTAATCATATGAGATGCCATCAAAGAACGTTCACAATATGGTGCAATTAGTCAGTTCCCCCAACAGTATGTTAGGCTCCTGGAATCCTCAAACAATGAAGTAAACTATGCAACAGCACAGAACAGAGCATGGTCTCTAATACAAGAGACACTGGTGTGTATTCACAATGGTGCTTGACATGAACGAGTTTCCAACAAGGTTTGATCCAAGTTTCCGCTGGGTGAGAGGTAACATGAGTCAGTTCCAACTGTGGGACAAGATACAGTTGGAGCCTAATTCCAATACACCATGAAACAAACATACAGAATTAAGTTTAGTGGCGTTCAGATCAGATTGTTATGTCGTGTGATAAGAGTCAAATTCTATTGTAATTTTACTTTGTCACTAAATCATTATTAAAAGTTTCTAACATTTAGTCCATTCCCCAATATGTGAGCCAGTATTAACTACATAGATGATAGTAAGCTCCCAAAACATTTAAACAACAGGTGTTCTATATGTTTTCAAAGAAAGCGTTTGCATTACAAAAAACCCAAGCAATTTAAATGTTCCGGCTGGCACACCAGTCATTAGTTCACTCTGATGTGGGGTGGGGAGGGGAATAAGACTACAGAATTTTTGTTATAGTGCATTGTGGATATGAAATTCTAATTAGCATACAGAGGGAATGTAGTCGTGAGGGCAGGGAAAACGGAACTAAGGATTCCTATGTTCTTGTCCTGTGCTTTGCCACCAGCTTGCTGTGTGAAAGGCAAATCAAGCAATCTACTGTAAAACAGACATAATACAGTACTTATCTACCTCGCAGGTTTGATAAGCATTAATTAATGTTTATAAAGGGCTGAGATCCCCAGACGAAGACAGGCAAAACAAAAACTGGGACAAATATTCTTCAAGTTTGAAGAATATTTTTTCTCCCATGTATAACTCAAGCTTTGTCTACACTGCTAAGTTTTTTTGCTAAAAGTTATATCACTTTTATTAAAGCGCTTTACTTAAATCACTATTGCATGTCCACACTGTGCTCCTTGTGTTCCTGAAATGCATCCATACTAGCAGCTTTTGCAATGACAAAGAGAGCAGTGCATTGTGGTAGCTATCCCACTGTGAAACTGGGAGAAGCTTGGAAAGGATTTGCAATGCCTCATGGAGCAGGCACAGCATCATGATGCAGGTTCCTCAATCCCATTGTTCTATGGGCATGCTAGATTGCCAGCCGTTTTTCAACTGAAGTGTGTGGTGGGAGAGTGTGAGACAGGGAGCATGTGTATGGGGTGGGATGGAAAGACAGACAGTGTGCCTGCCTCTGTGTTCGTAGTGTGAAAGACAGCAGGAGCATTCCATGAGAATGATTTGCTCATGGGCGGTGGGTAGTATAGGCAGGGGAAGGCTGCGCCTCCCCCAAACAGCCTGGTGTGGCCTCGCCCATGCTTCAGCCCCAGACCAGCCCTCCTGCCTGCTATTCCCATCACTTTCTCCTTTTCTGTGGCCAAGAGGCTGGGGCAGGCAGACTGGGGGGGCTGGTGGCATGCACACAAGACTGGGAGGGCTGGAGCCATGACACCGCTCCGCCCATCTGCCCAATGTTGGGACTGCACTGCCCACTCAGCACTGGGGCACTCTGGTTGCGCCACCCATCTGGCGTTCTGGGGCTAGGGGTGCTCCAGTCGCACCATCTGCCCACTCAGCGCTGGGGTTACGGGAGCTCCAGCCATGCCACCCGCCCACCCAGTGCTGGAGGCACTCCAGCCATGCCACCTGCCTGGTGTTCCGGGGCTGGGAGCACTCTGGCCATGCCATCTGCCCAGCACGCTGGTGCTGAGGGTGCTCCAGCTGCGCCACTCGCCCGGCGCACTGGAGCTGAGGGTAAAAAAAAGGGGGGTGGTAGTGGGGGGGGGTGCTCTGGGCTCCAGTGAGGGGTGGAGGAGGAGAAGGGGAAGGGCAGGACCTTGGGCAGGGACTAGCCTCCCCAAAGGGTGCTTTCACCTGCCACCAATGGATTTGCTCTCTCTTTCCCAGAGCAGAGCAGAGCAGCACAGCACGCAAAACTTTGAAAGGGGAGGGGCGTGTGCCTGCAGGGCTGCTGAGTTCATAACAATGAGCAGAGAGCAGGCATTGTGGGACACTTCTGGAAGAGAATTATGGCGATAAAAGCAAGGAAGGTGTTTACACCGGCACTTTGGTGATAAAACCTTTGCACAAAAAAGCCTTATCGCTCTTGTCGAGGTGGTTTTATTACAGCGCTGCAGCTGAGGAGTTTCATCGCAAAAAGTGACTTTGCAGTGTGTACACCTCTGCTGTTTTTGGTCAAAAACTTGGCCATGTAAATCAGGCTCCAAAGTTGAAAAGATTTAGTTTAAACTATTTTTAAAGAGTTGCATCTCTCTCTCTCTCTCTCTCTCAATCCCCCTCAGACACGCGCATTCACATACTCTTCTTACCTGAAATTGAGTATGGAAATTTTTAGGCCCAAAGGATTTTTGAGAAAGTTATGAGCAACTGAATGATGGGGGAAACTTAGAATAGACAGTGATTCTCTACCTTAACTTCAGTACAGCATTTTGAGGGTAGTCACAAACACTACCCCATATATTGCATATCTCCTTGGGCTGCAAACCCTGAAGGCGGAGTTGAAACATGTCAAGGTGATCATTTTCTGAGGCTCTTTTCATTTGCTTCTGTGTCTCAACTACTGAATGCCTCGTGTGAAAACAATTTTTTTAAATGCACGTCATTTTACATTTATTCAGTTTTCATACTCAATTGAGCATCACCGGATGATTTTCATTTTTAAATCACATATTTCAGTCTACTAGCATGTATGCGTGTGTATGAATGTAAACCTAATTACATATGCCATATTATCTATTTGATTTTTTTCCTCTTCAGTTTTTAAAAACATACCACCATCATTGTCTCTGGGCACAAATTATAAAAATATTATAGAATTAATCACTGTTAGTTAAAAATAATCACAATGCCAGAATGTATCTAATTAACATAAATAACTGCTCCAATTTCCTTTTGGAAAAGCCAGGTGGGCTTTAATATGCAGGTGGGCTTAAGAGTCTGAGTTACAACATCCACATTGCTATTTTTAGCATGCTGTCTCAAGCCTTGCTAGCGAAAGTCTGTCTACCTGCCCTGGGAGGCTGGTGTCGATGTGCCCCTATCGTTTTTCAAGACCAGCTGCATTACAGTAATCCAATCTGTAAATCACAAAGGAACAGATGGCTGTGACAAGGCCCATGTCAGAAAGAACTGTTGCACATCAAGCAGATGAGAAAAGGTATTTCCGAAGAGCTAAGACCCCAGCAGCACCTCAGTGACAAAGACTGAGAAACCTCCCTCCATCATGAGGGTGCAGAGAGTCCTCACCACACTCTTAGATGCTTTCCTCAGCCAGCCAGCATCATGTAACCCACTTTCCTGGCCAGGCACTGGAGAAGCAGACACTATGCCACCTGGATTCATCAACAACAAAATGAACAGGTGTCTGTTTCTCCAGGGCCTGGCCAAGAGTGGCTTAAGTGACAGCAAGCTTGCTGAGGCTCCATCCTGCCAAGACTGGCATGATGCACAAACTTCCACTTGTAAGGAAAAATTCACCCTGGGTTTGACTACTGCAGCTGCAGTGGAATTACGCCCTCATGATTGGCCCATTTAAAATATCATAGCTGCATAGGGCTGCAGAATGTAATTGGTTAACACATTGTGGTAAGTGGGCTAATTTTGAAAACATTATTCATCTAATGGACCATGACCTCTTTCACTTTCAAATAAGTCTCTGAGTTATTATACAGATGCGGCACAACATTGCTTCTGAAACCTTGATTTATTTTCCTAGAAAAATCTTCCCATAAATTAAAAATGGCCACTTTTGTTTTAACTGACTTCCAGATTTAGGTCTTATGTGCCAAGTTCAAGCACAGAGCAAGTTTTACAGGCATGTTATAAACCATTGAAAGTAGACATCAATAATAGAAATAATGAGACAATCTTTAAAAAGTGTGAACAATTACATTGTCATATAAAATCTATTCCCAGTGTGACCAGTGATGAATCAGAGGCCCATTAGTGCATAAAGGTTTTGAAGATGAGTCACAACATACATTGCTATACAATATAATATTGTTACAAACTTCCCAAAAGCCTCATTCTTTGTTTTCTCCGAGCTGACAGTTTCAATATCACACATGGGTGAGCCCCAAACAATTAGGAGGTTTGGTTCTTACCATTTATCTCAAACTTATCCAAGTTATTTTGTTTTGGTTTTGAAACCCACTTGAAAACCTTATGAGATCAGGTTCCTCCCCCGCCCCAGTACTGCTTGGTATTAGTCGGGTCCATAATACTACAAGAGTCTTTCCCTTTGTATATCTGCTTCAACTAGTAAGTATACAAGCACAAAATAATGATTTTAAAAGTCCAGACATTTTGAAAAAATCAAAGTTTAGGTTCAGTTCAGTGAAAAATTTAAGCACTTTCTTATTTTATGTGAAATGAGTCACTCACCCATGGTACTCAATTAAGTCTGAAGGAAGCCAGATTACAACATACTATATTGGGCCACGGATGTAAATATCTAATCTGCTATCATGCAGGCAGGGCCGGCTCCAGGCACCAGCTGACCAAGCATGTGCTTGAGGCGTCACCTTGTAAGGGGCGGCCAATCTTCGGGTGGCGGGGTGTCGCTCAAGGGTTTTTTTTTTGTTTGTTTCAGCTGGGAGGCGCTCTGGGGGTTGTTTGTTTCGGCGGGGCAGTGCGGCGCTCGGGAGGGGAGGGGTCTTGTTTTGGCAGGGCGGGGCGGTGCTCAGGGGAGTTGTTTTGGCAGGGCAGGGCAGCACTCAGGGAGAGTGTTTCGGCAAGGAGGCACCTTTTTTTTTTTTTTTGCTTGGGATGGCAAAAAAGTTAGAGCCAGCCCTGCATGCAGGTCAGCATCCAGTACATATACTACATAAGCAATTGAAAACATGGCCTTACAATGGAAAGTGTTAGGCAATATTCTTAAAATGTGGAGAGCTATTACCTTTTGCAGTTGCAGCATCTGTTCTTTGAACTTTAAAGTGATCGGTGTTGGCAACAGTTTTCTAACCGGACAGAGTTCCTTTAAATAGTGCCTTCAGAGGATCAATTTCCTGACAGCTAGAAAAAAAATTAGCAGAAGTTTAAAATGAGAAAATATTGAATTGTGTCCACACAGGATACATATGTGAATATTTGCATTTCAGATTATGCTGTAAAAATCATATTCCATCGTTCTGATGCGAAAGACACGGGCCATTAGTTTGTGATCAGGATGATGAAACAGGATTTCCACAGAAACCCTTTAGGCAGGAGGAAGAGAGGAGCCCACTTCCCAGACCAGACCTCTGGCCCCTGACACAGCTTGGTGGAGCAGAAGACAGCAAGTCAGGGATCCTGGCTTCCGTTCCTCGTGGTGCCACTACCTTTCTGTTTCCCTTCCCATCCTTTGTTGGTTTCATCTATTTAGATTATTTGCTTTTTGAAGCAGGGTTGTCTCTCATTCTGTGTTTATACAGTGAATACCACAATGGGGATCAATGGGACAGCCACAACTAGGCCTTCTAATAACACACAACAACAATGGGAAAAACATTTCTAAACAGCTCTTCTAAACTAAGCTGCAGCTCTCTGGATCTTTGCTTACTGATAACTGTTTAGTATAGGGCATAGTCTGCTGCCACTCAAGTCCCAAATCTTATACTTACCTAGGATTTATTTCAGACACTACACTGCCACTGCTCAGATCTTAATGTTATTTAAAGAACATGACACAACTGAGTTACAGAAAAAATAGTTCCATCAAGAGGTGTCTCTACAACCTCAATAGATGTAATTCACAACCATCCATCCATTGTTTCATCTCTTGTCTAATAGAAACCTATGGCAGAAAGTACAGAACTAAAATGAAGCTGGTCTAGGAAGATAGGAGCGGGATGGGTTGATTCTTCATCTCATAATTCTACTTAGTGGAAGATTGCAAATCCTATAAGGAATAGGCAATAGGTCCATTCCACCTACAGATAAATTATAAAATTGTAGAGCCTTCCCTCAGCATAGTACAAACAGCCATGTCCAGTCTCCCAGTTTAGGGTACTGTTTTTGCTGAAGGAAAGTTGTACTTTAAAAAAATGAGATTAACATATTCCCTCTTGTTTATTAATTTAAGACAATAATGGAGGGCAAAATAAATTAACTAAACTGGACATATCGATCCAACTATATATGAAATAAGCTACAAGAAATTGGTTAGGCTGCTGAAGATTTCATGTCTGTTTTGGATAAGACAGCTTAGTGTTACAGATTTGCTGTTAGAAAACTTTCTGTCCAAGGGTCAATGCTAGGGTGACCAGATGTCCTGATTTTAGAGCTTTTATGCACAGTATTTACCATTGCTCTCAATCCAAACGCTCTCCTGGATTGATGCAGTAAACCTTTAGTTTTCAGTGGGAGTAGATAATTTTAACAATTCACAGGTCTTCTATTAGAGTTATTTACACCATCAGAAGCCTGTTTCCTACCACACCTTTTATCTGACTCAGACTGGGCAGTGGTTTTAAAGGCTGTTTCTAGCACTGAAATGTTGCCATTAGAAGCATCTGCCTTCCACAGATCAGGAGGAAGGGCAGAGGTGCTTTGCACCGAGGCTTTCATTTTGTGCAAGCCTCATCACTGAAGATAGATAATCTGCCATACCACAGATCACCAGTGTGTTTCCATCCCATACTCTCCATGCTCATTCCTTAACATTCATTAGCTCAACTTTCCTTTATCTTCTCTCTCACTTCCCATAAACACTCCCTTGAATCCATCTCTTTTCCAAGTCATTTCTTTCACCCTTCATGATGATACAAAAATAGTCCATTTGTAATTTAATGTTAATTTGGTTTAGAACCAATCAGCTAAATCTTTGCCTTCTTTTCATCATTGCAAAACTTCTGTAGACCAAATCATGCTGTTCTTCTGACTGCCCTTAATGAGCTAGAATTTCTCATCTAGGTGGCTCCCAAATTCTATTTATAGCATCTTTTCCAACAATGAATTCATCTGTTCAGAAAACAAGGTCTGACTGTGCTCAGAAATAAATTGTAATGAGCCACATCAGCAAAAACTAGATGATGGTAGTGCTGAAAGAGGGAAATGAATACTTCAGGCTCATTTATAATTTATGAGTTCAGAGTTAAAATGGAAATGGGCACAGAACAAGGAATGATGGAAATAGCTGTTCCTCTTGAGTTTTCAGATGACTGGAATTTTTAGGTTTGCTTTCATCAATAATCCGTCAATAACCTATCCAGTTACAGCTGCTGCAAAAAAGGGGAAATCCTAAAAAGCTAGTCTTGTACGGCCAATAAAAAGGACATAGAAATAGCATCACTGCAGTCCAGCAATGTTGTATGTCTAATGTAATTTGCATCATTTACATACACACAATGTGTACATATAATAATTTTAATTCTCTCGTGCCTTTAAAATGTATGGCTCTTTAACTGGCTTTAGATTAGGTGTTTTAAATCAGAGGAAGCCTTTCCATTTGACTTTAATGGACTTCAGATCAGGCCCCAAAAGAAGTTTATTTTAAAATGTTAATAATTATGTTTCCCTCCCAGTCCACTAGTGAAACCTCAAGTGACCACTCCAGGAAGAAGAGCGAAACAATCAGTTTCTAGTAGAAGTGGGTCTTTAACCAAAGGTCAAACAAAACAGTACAGGGAAATCAAATCCTCTGAGACCTGTTTCAAGACATTTGTTCCTGCTGAGCCACCCATACTACACAGAAGCTATTGGATCCTACTGAGAAATTGCTACAAAAGGCTGACCAGCTCAGAGGAAGGAGTCTGCCATAAGAAACTTCCCCCATTGCTGGAAAGTAATTATTTGTATTCAGATTCTTTCTCTCTCAAACCAAACAAATTGGACTTGGAAAGGATCTTAAACCATCCAACAAAGAAAATAAGAGGTGAAATCCTGGCTTCACTCAAGTAAATGGAAAATCCCCACTGATTTCAGTAGGACCAGGTTTTCACTCAATGAGCCAGCAACTTCTTTAGGGAAGCATATACATATTTTAACTGTACTAAGCAGCCATTTTTTTGTATAAACTGATCAATAGTTCTTTTCAATTTAATACCCACTCATCTTTACATGCACCTTTCACAGCTTGGAACATGCAGTGCAGAATGTATACATGATACAACAATGCAAAAGTCGATTTAAATCAAATTATTATGAAATTGTCATGTGATTATGCAAAATTCTGCAACAGTTCAAAGATGTATGTTTTACTAAACATATCTTCAAAATAAACACAGTTGAAATAACCGTATGCAGGTGAGAAGGACTGCTCAGGCAAGTGAAATTAGGCACAAGCATAATTTCAGGATTAGGACTTTAGGCACAGCTGTGCAAATTCCTGCTACTGAGGTTCAAGACAATACAAAGAAAATACATTTGTTATTTTGGTTCTGTATTTATACTCCACAGCAGGAATGTGGTAGGGGGAAGGATAGCTCAGTGGTTTGAGCATTAGCCTGCTAAACCCAGGGTTGTAAATTCAATCCTTGAGAGGGCCACTTAGGGATCTGGGGCAAAATCAGTAGTTGATCCAGCTAGTGAAAGCAGGGGGCTGGACTCAATGACCTTTCAGGATCCCTTCCAGTTCTATGAGATAGGTATCTCTCCATATATTATTATTTAAGAACTTTGTATTTTTATTTTATCTCACTAATTTTACTGGGTACTGTGGTCTACCTGGTCTCTGACTTCTTTGATTATCCTAAAGAAATAGTATAAAGAAAATAATTACACTATTTTTAATTCCTTACAAACTTTTACTAACATAAGTAATAGAAAACTGATAAACTAAGTGGAAGGGAAGCTGTTAACTTTGAAGTGGAAAATTATGCTGACCCCTCTTTCTGCAATGCCAAGTTTCTTGTATGATTTTGCTTCTGTTTTCATCAGCACAATGAATAAAAGATAAGCTGGGAGGTGGAGAAGGCAGAAGTATCCATTACTAGGCAGGCAAAGAAAATAGTACTAGAATGGCCTTAAAAGCCTGAGTGAAGAAACCACTTAAAAATTGATTATATTAACTACCCAGGCCAAAAAAGGAAACAAAGGTAACCTGGGACACTCTCCTTCCAGTCAGTGGCCCGGAACATGACACTGAAGTGATTTTAAAGTTAAGATGAGACAGCCTCTTCCTCTGTTTGAAATGTGTTGGTTGGGAAAGGTGAATGCTGAGTGCACTGGGTTGGGAGCATATGTTCCATAAGCATATTTGTTTGCAGATTTTATTAAGGAGCATGAAGGAGGACCCAAGTAAATCCCAGCCCGTGATCCCAACTCCATTCTATGTAAAATCATTAAAGAATCTATTTGTAGACATATGGACCACAGGATCTATTGCATTACAGCCAACATAGATTTCTGGAAACGGGCATACTACAACAATAACAAAAAATACATAGCTTTTTCAATAAGCGATGGCACGTAGAGCCTATTGTCTGCTGTTACCATAGGTGACAAATGTGGTAATTGTTTAATTCTTATTTACAAACTTAGCTCTATAAGTAGGATAGAGGTCCCAGATCATAGTGCAGCAAGACCTGATGTTGTACTACACAGAAAACTCATGCAAGACACAGCTAGAGTCCCTAAGGCGGGGGGGCAGGGACTGACAAACAGGAGCGTTATTAGCATATTGCTATAGCAGAATGAGTGAGGATACACTGCTCTTACACATTGACAAATACAGTCTTCAACATGCATGCATATGGTGAGAATGTTTTGAATGAGAAAGTACAATGTTAAAAAGGTGACCTATACCAAAACAGGGCATAGCAACTGGGCAAAAACACCATTTTAAAGTGGATCTTCACACGTAAAATTTAAATACTTTCTCCTTCAGTAAAGACAAGTCCTTGCTACACTGTTTAGTTCTAAATTCAGCATAGTGTTTAAAATACACGTGGGCTCAAAATCAAAACCCTAATCCAGCCCACATCTGACTTTAGAGTATGAACAGATCTAGGGACAACTGAATCCATACCCAACATTTGGAAACTTGTTTTTATTACTCCATTATTGCCTGTTATCTTATTCCTAATATGAATTAGTCAGATGGATTGGTGAGAACCCATTTATTTTCATGGTAAAAGTGCAGGATGCCACAAACATATCTGAATCTGGACTTTGGGATCAAACAGAAAGTGAAGCTGAGCTGTTTACTGTGGTATCAGGAATAGTATCAATAGCTCTGGTCCTCAAAGCACTTGAGTGCTTTGATTATTTGCTTTGCTATAGTCCATGGTAGTATGGGAAACTGCAGCCCTGACATATAATAACTAGCCACAGAAAACTGCCTTTTCCAAACCAGGCAGGATATAAGTCACTATGTAAGCACCTCATTGATTGGTACTCTATCTGTTACTTATGGCACTTGATTTAGCAATCAACAAATGAACCTTACATTGTGTACACTGTGGGTACGTCTATACTGCAACAAAAAAACCTCAGCACTGAGTCTCAGAGCCCAGATCAAGTGACTCAGGTTTAAAAAGGTTAAAAATTGCAGTGTAGACATTTGGGCTTGGGCTGGAGCTCAGGCTCTGAAACCCTGTGAGGTAAGAGGGTCTCAGAGCCCAGGTTCCAGTTGAAGCTCAAATTTCTACACTGCAATTTTTAGCCCTGCCATCCTGAGCCCCATGGATTTGGGTCAACTGACCCAGGCCAGCCATGGCCAGGCCATAGGTCATTTATTGCAGTGTAGAGGTACCCCGTGGGCCCTGAGGATAAGGAGGACAGACAGAGTACAGCAGTATTATCAATGATCTCAACAAGATTATTTTCTAAATGGGAATAGCTTTGCTTAGGAACCAACTCATGACTTCCACAATAAGTAACCCAATACTGCTGATCATTTTAAAGTTCAAAAAAAAGAGATGCTACAGCTGCAGAAGGTATAGCTCTCTGCATTTTAAGAAAGTGTTTCCAGGGACAAGACTCTAAAAAAGCCCGGGGTGTAAGGCCCTCCAGCTCTACAATCACCAGTTTTGTTTCAGGTTATTTTTAATCTCAGTAACTAAATTATCCAGGCCTCAAACACTGACACAGCATCAGGCTACTCTTTTAAAGATCTGCACTGTTTAAGTGCCCCCTGTGCTGCATCCTGATTTTGCATTAATACAAAGACACATAGAAGCACACATAAAAGTTGCAGCAACAAGATAAAAGTTTATATTTAACCAGTTGTTTGGAGAAGGATTCTTATCTGTGCATGCTTACCGGACCTATGGAGATCCCAGCAGGCCCCAGCAACACCTCACCTATAGTCTATGTGAGGGTGGGAAAAGGCAGCCTGCCATCCATCTCTGGTACAACCAGGGATAGCTGGGAGCACGTTCTCTCTTCTACATCTTCAGGAAGTGGAGAGCAGACCTGCTCCTCCATCCAGCATCTTGGTGGACTATATCGCCCCTTCACTGTTCTCCCACACTCTCCTTCAGTCAGTAATTGAATTGTCTTGCATCTCATATTTTCCTCCATTTCCCGCATGTCTCATCCCTTTCCTGCCTCTGCCCTCAGTGCCACATCTCCCCCCCCACCAATCACCCCTCATATTGTTGCCTCCCTTGGGAGGCTGAAACTGCACCTGCTGGGGAGGGGCAGTTGTTAGAAGGGTGTGGAAAGAGGGAGGTGTGGATGAGGCTGGCTGCCCCTTTGCTTGCGGTGAAGCACTTAGGGTAGGGAGACAAAAAGGGGGCGCAGAATAGAAGACTGATGAAGAACAGCACAAGAAGCAACTTCTAACAGTCATGGCAGCTTCAGGAGCAGCTGCTCGTAGTGCACAGTACGGAGAACTGCAGGAAGAGACAAAACTAACTAGGTTTTTCCTCAATCCCAGCTGGCCAGAGAATGATCAAAAGCTCAAGCCTGTCTCCTGTGAATTGCATTGCTGGTAACTAGAGGGGTTGGTTTGGTGTGGGATTTTTTGTTTTTATTTGTTTGTTAGGGCCATATGAAGTTCACAGATCTGCCTGTGAGTCTCTTACTCCTCTCCACAGCAGGCTTCTGGGGGAACAGAGATACATCACAATATGATAGAGCTTCTAGGCCACAGCATTTTACTGCCTCACACACTAGGTTGAATAGTACATAGGACTAAACAGTGACCATCTGCAGCTTTTTGACTGGGTCAGAGTGGAAGCAGGGATGATGCTACAGCAAAGTGTTCCCCTGGCTAGGGAGTTTTGTCCTTTTCCTACCTGCATGAATTAAAAGATTCTTCAAGAAATTCAGTGGATTCTGCCTGACCTCAGTGCTATGTGGTAAGGTCAGGATGAGGGAGCAATTTTCTCCTAAACCAGGACAATTTGGGATAATTGGGCCAGAGAAAGCTGACGAACTAAGACAGATTGTGAGAAGCCAAGAGAGAGATCCAACAGGTAGAGACCACGATTTCAAGTCTACTCAATAGAGGAGCTGTAAGACTGAAGCGTATAAGTTAATTTGGCCTCCAAAACCACCCTTTTTGTTTCAAATGTGATTTGAAGTCAGTTAAAATAAAATTTTGTCTGCATTCCACAAATCCATGTGGAAACAGAGCCAAAACAGTGAACAGAGCTTTGAGAGAGAGAGAGGGAAAACAATCACAGCTGTGCATCATTCCTTCTGCAAGATCAAACACTGACATCTTGTGGTTGATGTTTACACCACACTTTTAAGTCCTATCTACAAAGAACTGCCCACCAAACCATTGCAGTCTGCTAAAATGAACATTGCAAAGAAGCTCTGTCACACAGAAAAACATGATGAAGGGGCAGAAAATGGAGGTGATAAAAAAGCCATTGAAAAGCTATAAAAGTTGTTTCAGCAAAGATTAATCTACAGCACTTGTAACAAAATAAAAAGGGAGCGAGCGATCAAGGGCTTGGTAGCGGAATATAAAACATTCTGCTTCTGCCACAACTTCAAATCCATCTCAGTGTATAGACGACAGCAACTGTTCATTTCTGATGGGTATTATGTACTCTGGGTGCAATGAGTGTGGTGGCCTCACCTCAGTTTGTAGTGGACAGCTGATCACAAAACCACCACAACAGGACTCTTCGAGTCTGCGCTGAGACAGAGCAGAGAAAGAGACAGAGCAGAGAAACCAAAGCAGCAAGCACAGTCTTTATTAGCCCACTCACTCTATTCTAGAGGTGATATCTCTCCAGGCGCAGCAAGGACACCTAGGCAGGGTAAGGACAAAGAATGAGTAATGATAGCACAGGCTATCCCCATGCTGTGGACAGAGGGCTTCTAGTCTCCAGGGTGACCAGTCTAACACCTTTCAAGAGCACTACATGCATTTAAACATTTAGCAAAACTAAAACTAAACTTTCTCTCTATATATGGCATGTATAACCGCTCTATTCAGAACATGCACCATGGGCTGGTTACCTTCCCACCGATTGTTTGTATGCCTTGAGCTCTTCAGGCATATCATGCATTTCTCATCCAATAGTATGGACCACATTTCTCCTTGCTACTCTCTTTGCTTTACTTTAGAGAAGTCAATTCCAGCAGAAGACAGAAGTAGGTGTTGTTTCCTCTTGTGAAGATAAGAGTTGTTCCAGAAAATATAGACTAGTTTTATTTTTATTTAATTTCAATAGGAATCCTTTCTCTCACCATCTCCCCCTACCCCCATTACTCCAATCAGCTATTTTGAAACAACTTGTGCTCATATGCACAATCTTGCTTATTGTCGTTCCTCAGTTGTGGCTCAGTAGTTAATTCTATACAACTATGACTGTGGGACACTCTTCTAGGAGAAAGAAAAACAGATTCACTGAAGTTTATATCAATATTCTTCCCCGTGGCAGCCCTGGAGGAAAGAGATTTACAGACAGAATTGTCAAATAAAAAGAAAGGGATATGAGAACTGCATATTCTATCTTTCTCCTTCCGCCACCCCAGGAACATAGCATAGTACCTAGAGTTCATGTATCAGGAATTGGATATTGAGAGTTAAGTGAACTCCTACTCCTTGATCTTCCAGGTGGTGCAAGCTTGCTAGTTTTACACTTTACATTGTGCCACAGATAAACTCATTTCAAGAGAAGTTTCTCATTTTTATATGCTTACTAGAATACTTAATTTCAGCATTTTGTGAAAGCTATTTTAATGACTGTTTAGCTGCAGCTGAGCACCTGCTTAAATATTTGTAAATGTACCAATAAAAAAGCCTTAACCACACATGTAAATTTTTATTAACACACACAGAAAAGGAGTCTTTCTGTATCACTTTTTCATGACAAAAATACCATGTTTCAGTGTCTCAGAATTGCTGGCAAAAATCTGCATTCCAGGGTTGACAGATTGGGAGACCCATACAATCTCACTGCATTTGACTAAAAGCTGGAAGACAAACAAACAGCAGAAGGGCCCACTCAGGCTCGCTCCCAAGAGATGCTAAGTACCCACAACTCCCATTTCAGCTTACTGGAAACTGCAGGTGTTTAGCATCACCCCGTTTAAGGCTAAAAGCAACAAAGGATCACTATGACCCCGGTTTATGATACTAATCTCATATCTTTTGTCAAGTCATTTGTGCATATTCTTCCCTATTCTCTCTATGGTACCTTTAAGGCTTATGATTCTTACATTTATTTTGTACATCAGAGTTTGTGCATTTGATGGTTGTTTGCTATTGATGGTTTCGTTTACTATTTACATTTGGAAAATGATGGAAAAAAGTAAAACCTGTATGTAAGAAACAGCCTGAGGACTAGGAATAATTTTATTCTGGGTTGTTTTGCATTCACAACTGCAATCCCAATGTTTCAAAATGAAGAAGCAGAAGAACCTTCTTCTCAGGCCACTTCCACAACATCCCACTTCCTCCCTCGATACCCCCATCACACTTCCATAGATCTGCACTTTTAAGTGACAGTAAATTTGTACAATAGTGGACAGGGTATTGCCAGTTTAACAGCAGCATCCAGGAGAAGCCTCCACTAGCTCAGAATAATATGTGAAACAAAACTAATTAATGAATTCAAAAGACTAGCAAAAGCACATTCAGTGTTATCACCCCAATATTCAGCTGCATTACATATACTATTCAAGGATAAGCAGGAAAAACACAGTAGGTTTTGAACCCCTACTATACTACAGTGAAAAGTAAGTGCCTGAATTACAATACTACCCCTTTCAAAGGCTACAGAAGAGGAAATTTAGTTTTTCCTACAGTTAAGGACACTTCTTCACATCCCCTCCACCTTTTTCTTCAGGAGACACACTTATCTGTGTTCTTGCAGTCTTCCCCAGGTAAGGCCACCACTGGTGCTGAGCTGTATTTACTCCCCTGGCATGTTCACTGCAGCACTACCTGGAGACGCTAATTGGTAAACTTGTACTCCCTCTGCTGGCTACTCCATTAAAAATCAGACAGAAGGTGGTTTTGTTTTGTTTTGTAAAACCAGACTTCCACAGTGAGAGAATAGTACAACGGGATGGACAAAAACTGATTTTTTTTTAATTTAGATTGAATTGATTGTTATGTAAAGTTTCTTAAAAACAAAATTAAATCTGAATTTAATACAAAATCTATTATCTCTAAACACATGTAAATAAGTATGTCCATGAGCTTCTATCAAAAACTTTGCATTAAAGGCTGCTCTTCTATATGAAGAAGAGATGATTTTCCCCTAACTTTTGAGGTCAAGCTTTATAAATAGAGCACAACACATATACTGTATGAAGGGCTTGATCCTGTGGGGGACCCAGGGGCTGTGCTACTGGCAAAGTCATCACAGGTCTTTGCACCTGGTCTCTAACTCCAGAAGACATCAGCAGGATCATGCATGGAGGCCACCTGGGCGCTCTCATATTGCTATTCTATAGTTTCTCCCTGCCTGACCTCTGATGTACTCAGTTCTCAAATTATGACTGACTGTTTATATCTCCACTCACCATGCAAACTTGCTCTCCAGGTCATGGAAACACAGTGATTTTACTAGTAACTTCTAGACCTTGCTTCTGGATGGTATGGGCACTTAAAGCAAATGGCCATGCTCTGTCTCCTTTCAGGTGTACACAGAAATTGAGATACAAACAACCAAACTCATTAAATTTCTCAACTGCCTCCCTCTTTGTCTCTGAACAAATAATCTCTATAGTAGAAAAGGCATGGGGGTTATATGAGAAGAAGTCTTGGACTTGTTAGTTCATTTTTCAGGGGGTAGGGAAGTTAGGTAACAAGGGAGAAAGAGCAGAGTGTACAACCAGAAAGGAGCAACACCAGTATCAAAGCGACACTGTGTGAAGAAGGGACAATATTCTTCAGAGTGCTGCCTTTAGTGTTGACTTCAAGACCTGGAGATTGGAGGAAAAACTGCCATGATGGCAGGTTGTAGAAGAGAACCTATTTGGGAATATTTTCAAGAAATTCCTGTACCTCTGGGTAAAAAGGAACATGCCATATGTAAACAGTGCAACAAATAAATGTAAGGCCAGATTGTCAGAATGACAGAACTACATTATGAAAAAGGCTCCTCAGAAGGTAATGACTGAAGATTATGTAGACATCTGAACAAGCTTGATCAAGTGGCACTTATTTTTTGCACCATTCTTTTGGACTGTCTACCATTATGTCTTACTATGCTAGTATGTTTTGGGTGGACTACTTACACAGGTGCTGGAATTAGGGGTGTTACCATACCCTCTACCTTAAAATGGTTTCCATCATGTACAGGGTTTACAGTTTGCTTCCATGGCTCTCAGCATGTACATTGTTCCAGAATCCCTGATTACTTATGAATTTCAAAGTGTGTATGTTCAAAATATAACTGGTTTGTTGTGGGGGAGTTTATCAATTACATTTACTTCTACAAATTTTTATTGCTCAATATAATCAAACATCCTAGGTGAAGATGTCCTGTTTAAGAATACAGTTTTATTAGACATTTGTAAGTTAAAAATTTTAAAAGTAGGATTTTTTCAACTTGTTTGATATGTTTCTAGAGATGGGGGTTTAAATAATCCCTAAAATGCATTATTTTCCCTATAAAATGGGTTTAGAATAAATTCATATCATTTAAACAGTGCTACAAACATCTGACGTATGAGATTGTATCATTTACAATTTTTTTTTCCAAGGCAGTGCAATGAGTAATATTCAGAGAGTGAGGTGGGTTTTTTTGGTTGTTTTTGTTTTAACATTATGTTTCAGGCTCCATCTTAGGCTACAGGATAATGAATATCCATCATCTGCGACATCTACAACTGCAGACTCCTGCTACCAGCACCACTGGCAGTGATGTTACTAAACTATGATTGCAGAGGTGTTAACTGGCCACTCTGCTTTGAATGGTCCCTTAGTAGTATTCTAACTCCTTATTCTAAACAAGCTTGTTACACCTTGCATTTTAGGTGTGACTTGAAGAAGAGCTCTGTGTGGCTCAAAAGCTTGTCACTAACAGATGTTTGTCCAATAAAAGATACTACCTCACTCACCTCACCTCTCTAAATGACAGTAAGTTACCAGTATCAAAACAAAAAAAGTTTCATCATCCAGTAAAACCATGGATGAGTTGGTAATTAGGACCTGCAAATTCCAGAACAACTCCACAGATTAAAAGATTGTTGAATAAATAAACCAAGCAGTCTCCCTTTCACCTTGTTCAAAATAAACATTTCATTGTCATGGACCAATCCTTATGACCCAGGCTACTCTCCATTCAGCAGAGCAGACATTGTTCCATCCATCAAAACTCAGATTGCAAAAACTTGAGGGGAAATGTGTTAATACTCAATTTCCATCTCATACATGGTATCCAGCAATGTACATAATGATCCAGTAATATGTGCCAGTGTGATAACACAAGATGCAGTTGTCTTTTACAGGAACTGATACATCTGGAAATGCCTATACACCAGAATAGCAGTAAGATCTATAACAAACTGAACAAAAATTCAAGTACGTAGCTTTGTCACAGACAACGTTGCAAACACAGCAAAAATTAAAAAAAATCTAGAAGATAATAAAGGGAACTTGAAACTTACATGGTTTTACACCTCTTTTAACCAAAGACTTTTTCCTTAAGTGCAACTCCTGGAATAAAAAAAAAGCATTAAGTAAGTATTTTGCAATTTCAACAAAAGTTATATTGTTTCAGCTGCACTGAAGATAACAGGAGGATCCAAACTTAATGCTCCTGCAAGATGTACGATGGAATTCACTGGTTGGCTGTTTTGAGCTATTAAGAACTGGCCAATTCTAATGACAATTTGTGAAGAAAATCATGACAATAGATGGAACTATTGCAGCTAAAGGCTATGTCTACACTAGAAACCTTACAACAGCACAACTGTATCGATGCAGCTGTACCGCTGTAAAATCCCCTGCACAGCCGAGGCGAGAGAGCTCTCACATCAATCACCCCCAACAAGAGGCAGTAGCTACGTCGGCAGGAATGACATAGCGCTGTCCACACTGTCTGTTGGTGTAACTTACATTGCTTGGGGGGTGTTTTCTCATACCCCTGAGCGACCTAAGTTTTGTAGATAATGATAGTATAGACACGGCCTAAGAGGAACCATTCAAGCACTACATGTTTGTTGGTAGTGTTTTAAAGAAAGTCACACCACCGAACTGGTGGAAGGCACTAGCTGAGCACCTGGAACCAGAATTTGTTAAAGTGCTAAACCAGCTTTTGACAGCAGTAGCCTCTTCTGCAGACAAAGAAAGAATATTTTCTTTATTTGGATGAATTCATTCAAAGTTGAGAAACTGCTTGGGAGTTGAAAAGAGCAGGAAAACTTGTCTTTCTTTTCCAGTCTATGAATAAAAATGGAGGAGGAAGGGAATGAGATCTACTAGTTTTAAAAATCTGTAGGACAGCCTAAATAACTTAGGAGACTGTCTCATTTTCATGAAACTTAGGCAAGTAGGAACTTTAGCTCCAGGCACTTTCACTTAGGCATATCTGAAAATTGTCTCAGGCTGATCTGAAATAATCAGTTTAATTCCATGACTCACTAATTCTTCTGTTTAAATGCATCATTTAGTTGTGAATGTGAAACATGTTTTGATAAGAGAAGTTTATATACATAAAAAACATTTAAGGCTGTTTTAATAAAAAATTATGTTTAATTACATTCCAGTTACCATTCTAAGGCAGCTCTTCACCAATCATGAGCACATTAGTTTACTAAATAAGCAGTTTATTATTCACCATGTTCTAAACATACTAAAAATGTACAGTTAATAAGAATTTGAAAATAATTAACTATACACATTAAAGTAATGATATAGCTTTAGTTTACCCTCTCAGGTAACAAAAAGTGTATCAAGTCCAGTGTAAAGGTTCTATTTAGTTGTAAATCAACATGTTTTAATAGTTATATCAGCCAATGAGAATACACCTGAAGTACAAATGAAAAAGGCTTTCCACTTGATTTAAATTGCTGATTTTAAAATCACCTTGATTTAAATTAATCCACCCTCTAGTATAAATATTCATTTACACTGTTTAGACTCCGAGGACCATTTTCAGCTTAATTAGAAACTTTTATTACATGGTATCAGATGTTCTCAAAAATCAGATCTTGGAACTACTTTCTAATTTTCCTGCCACTCCATTAAAGAAAATGCAACACAAGTAGAAATTTAGAACTTTGAAGTAGATAAGTAAGATGCAATAAAATATACCCAGGAAGATTAACTATTTCTAACCTTCACATTCAGCAACCCAGAAGAGTGGCTGACGACATCAGCGAAGGTGGTATTTTGATCTTGGCCCCACCCTAGAGGACAGTACACTAAGGGCATTGCTACACTTGCAGATGTAGAGTGCTTTGAATTAAACCAGCCTTCGTAGAGCGCAATAGGGAAAGCGCTGCAATCTGTTCACACTGACAGCTGCAAGCGCACTGGCATGGCCACATTAGCAGCTCTTGTAATGGCAAGAGAGCAGAGCATGTGGTAGCTATCCAGGCATGCAAGTGGCTGCAACATGCTTTTCAAATGAGGGGGGTGGGGTGGAGTGTGACAGGGCGTGTGTGTGTATGTGTGGGGAGAGAGTGTGGGTTTTGAGGGGGACTGAGAGCATGTCAGCATGCTGTCTTGTAAGTTCAGACAGCAACAGACCCTACTCACACCCCCACACCCTGCCTCCCTCTCTCACACACAGCATTCCACAGTAACGGTTACTTTGTCTTAAGAGCAGATAAGCATGCCGACTGTCAGAAACAGAGCTTTCAAAAGGGCATATTGGCATGCCTGCAGTGATTCCAAAACAACGACAAGAGTGGCCACTTGACTTAAGGGGATTATGGGACATTTCTGGAGGCAGATCAGAGCGCAGTAATGCAACAACTCGCTCACACTGACACCCAGGTGTTTCAGCCAATGCACGCCAAGTGTTAATCTTCTCGCTGAGGTGGAGTACCAGGAGCGCTCTAGCCCTGGAGTCAGAGCCCTCTACGTGCCTTGCCAGTGTGTATGGGTAGTGAGCTAGGGCACCCGGGGCTGCTTTAATGCACTTTAACTCACAAATGTAGCCAAGCCCTAAGGGTATATCTACAATTAAAATACTACAGCAGCAACCCTTCAGTGTAGACACTACCTATGCTGATGGCAGGGATTCTCCCATCAGAGAGGTAATCCACCTCCCCAATGGTGATAACTAGGGTGATGGAAAAGTTCTCCAGTTGACCTAGCACTGTATATACCAGGGGTTAGCTTGACATACCTAGCTCTCTCACGGCTGTGGATTTTTTACACCCTGAGACAGCTTTACTGATTTAAGTTTTCAGTGTACACTAGCCCTAGCCTAGCTCTCACACCCACCTTAGCCCTCCCAAGACAAATAAGGTCTGGCTATTAAAGTGGCATTTTGAAATCAATTTCACACAAGTGTAGAGTGCATATTTTATTTACAAAATATTAATTCACTTCAATATTTACAAAGTTAGAAAAATCAATAAACCCTATGAAGTTTTGAAAACTTAAATACAAATAAGTCATAAGTACAGAGAGAAAAGCATTCTTAAACACTCAACAAAAACAAATATTTTTGCATATTGTAAATAAGTTTCAAAATAATGCCAGAAAACTATAGTTCAAATCCAAGATAAAGTTAGGTTTACATAAACACATTTCCTTGGAAGGGATGAGTATGTATACCAGTGTTTCAACTAAGATTGTTTTCTTTAGATTTAAGAGGCACATTAGGTGGGTATGCAAAAAACAAGTTCCATAGGCAATGGGTAGTTTTATTACTACATCTTGACTTGATATTATAAAAAATATTGTTAAAGTGAAAAATGTTGAATTTCCAGGCATAGAGTTGACTCAAACTAAGCCAATTAAACTGTCAGTAAAGCTACAGTAGATATTTCTGATACAGCAAGGTTTACACAGCTAAACTTAACTATCAAGTCATCCTGTAACTGTGATACGATCAACATGTTAACTTCATTTAAATTAGTTTAGCATAGAAGCATGTTACCACAACTTCAGAGCACTGCATACTGCACACATTAATGCCTATTCAACATGTTTGTGAAGTTACAAAGATAAGTTATGAAGTTGATGGGAGTTTTGCTATCAAATTAATCACTAACAGGAATTGGCCACCATTGGTTTCCAGCAAAATGCAAGAAAGCGTGCAGCTAAACACCACTATTTGTCAGTAAATTGAACACTAAGCACTTGCTTTAATGTCACCATTTTCCAAGGAACAATAATTACAGTGTTACAAGTTAAATCAGGCACATACTGGCATGAAATTAGAGCTAGTACCATTTCCAGTGTCAGATGTGACTGCAATCCCCAAAACAATAATCATCAATTTGTTTTAAAAAAGTTATATTTGCATATCTAGTAGTAACACATTAGACCATTTAGCTCACTCGTTGCACACACACTTCAATTTTTGCACAACAAAATCCATGACCACATTAATTATATAATATTCACAAAATTAAAGCCTAAGTCATTTTAACTATACCTTAAAAAGTACTTAGATTTGCAACACTGTACTTTAACAGATAAAGGCTTGCATTACCTCTAAGTATTTTACTGAGCATATTGATTGCTTTAATATATATAGATAAAGTTTTCATTTTATCTACTCTATCAGAGTCTTTGTTCTCGTAGCCACATCACTACTGATATAGTGCCCTCATCGAGTAAGTAGTAGTCTAGATATACACTCCTTTACAGCACTGTTTTTATGGCTACTGTCTGACTGACGTAAATAACGAAACCATACAGCTGCTCATGCATAGACACTTTCAAAAAACCAAGTGTAGGCACATGGGAAAAGATATCCCACTTAAACCACTCAGAGAGATTAAGGCTAAATGGGAACTAGAGGTTTGGGGAGGGCTCTCAAAAAACTTGCTCTGAGATAGTGTCCTCCTTAGCTTTGCAACCTACAATTCCTCCTCCATATTCTCTCTCCTCTTCTTCCAAATGAGAGAAGTCAGTGAGCCCAGTGCCACCCGAACAGGTAGGGATGGATTAAGACTAAATGAGACTATGAGAGACCAAAACTTCAATATCCCCTATAACATTCCCCCACCCCTGACAAACACATGCATTGTTTTCGTTCAGCCTCCACCACCAATCCAAGACTCAAGTCTTCTTCCTTCAGCCATTCTTTCTGCTGTATACATTAACCACAGAAAAGCCACATTTGACTAGCAATATAGAAAAAATGCCAGCTGCCTCAAAGTTAAATTACCTTTTCTGCTCTGATATTTGCTAAACAAAGTACTTTAAAGGTATGTTACTTATATGGTGCTAGGATCCCGATTCAGGAAAGCATCCCTTATTATGCAAAGCAGTTAAGCATATATGTAATTTTAAGCCCATGCTTAAGTGCTTTCAGGTACTGGGACCCATAAATCAAGACAGTCATATCTGAGGGAAAAGAACATTTAGATAATATGGAGAGAAAGCTGTGACGGTTGCAACCTGGGATGCAATAATTGTTAATGCAACATCAAAATACATACACTTGATTGTCCCAAATCTGCCTACAATTAATCACAAATATTAGAATTTTTAACAGTTTGTACAGTTTCCTAGGTAACTTTAATGTGAGATCTTATTAAAATGCTCTACAAACCATTAATAGATGGTTTATACTGATGAATAAATGGATTGGGTTTTTTTTGGAAATGCCACATGACACAAATGCTACTAATTTAGGCCCAAGATTTTAATCTACTTTACAGTTACTAGGAGGAGAAATATTCTCTGAACTGTAGATATCTTTAACACTCTAACATGCAAAAAAATTATGAAAAAAGCCACCCTTTTTTAAAAATGGAGTGCGGGGGGGGGGTGCAGCTCCACATATTACTAGCTCTGTAACACATGCGTAGGTACTTTCCTGGTAGCAAACACAGTAAAACAGAGGCCTCTGTTCCCAGAACTACAGTATGCACATTCCTGAAGGCAGCAATTATGCCAATACATAACAAAAAAAAGTCACTACACCACTGTGCAGGCCAGATTGTAAAAAAGGAAAGCTAGTTTCAAGTTTTAAATAGGGTATTCTAGAAGGTGGAGTATAAAAGAAAGCTATACAATGTTGATTCTTTTAGTACAACTTAAACACAAGTGTTTTTAAATGTAAAAAGAAAAATTCACCAAGGAAATAAGGATCTGAATAGTAATCAAGAGCATTTAAACAGCATTGTACACATGGGCATAAGCAGTTCATGTCCTAAAAGCGAGAGGAGTAGAAAAAACAAGAATGAAGTTCTCTTTGGTAAAATGCCAGTATTGTCGTCAATTCTATTTTTTAAAGAAAAAGTAAATGCGGTATCGTTTCCAACGCCTACATTTAAGTTTCAGATGCACTTATTAATTCCAAATCCATAAATGGACAATATCTAAGTTGCAATTTCACAGATTGATCTATGAAATATTGTGCACTAAACCAGCAGTTTCTAATATAAAATTGATTTTTAGTAAGTCAAACAATATGCGTAAGAAAATAATCCAGTCAAGTACTGTTGGTGCAGTAAAAACTCATTAAATTAGAAATATATAATATTCCTAAAGAAAAGATTGTAAACTATTTTAAAGTGTGCTGGAGCTGTGGATTGTTACACGTGTTCGCACACATGCCCTTTCTATTCAGTTTCGCACTTTAAAGTCAGCCAGTCTTGAAAAAAGGTATGGTTTCCTTACAATAGGCATAAAATATGACTAGCAAAAAGTAGTCTGGCAGTCCCAAAATCCAAGTTACAGTCTGGTTTTAAATTAATTTCCAAGCATAAAAGGCAACACTTTAGTTTAAGGGAGTCAGTTTCAAGTATCTGATACAACCTAGTGTCCATTCCTAGTACACAGTCCTAGATTTTGACTACTATACTTTGAGAGGAGGCCACCCTACCTTACATGAGGCCTTTGAACAATGGCTCCTTTTGCTCTTGGTTCTTTTACAAGTACTACTCATCACTGACAAGTTTGATCTAAACTAGTATATTTGTCTGCTTTTTGTTCACTTCAGGAGTTTTGCCGTTGGTGTCAATGGGACAAGGAGTAGGCTCACTGTCTTTCATTCCTGCCTCCACTCACATTCTGCTGAACTGCAAGCAGCATATTTTACTTCAATCAGCACAAAACTGGGAGCCCAGAGAAATCTTACAAATTAGTTGTTCTAGAAAATTATTTCCAAAAGAGCTCATGGCTATTCAGTACTAAAGAACGGGGGACTTGCAGACAATAGCATTTGTAATGGCTTGACTATTAGTGGAAGTAAACATTAATGGTCCCCAGTATCAGAATTGGCCATTATATGGTACAATATTAATGCAACTCCTATTCATTTTCTTTGTAGTAGCTGTCAATTGTATCTGAATTAAAATATACCACAGTAACAGTGATGTCATCTCTATACATCCTTGCTAGATCTTCAGGCAAAGTCAACATTGCAGCAAGTCTCTCTTGGTCTATCTCTCCATATTCATTATTTCCAATTGCGTGCCTTATAAGGTGAGTGGCTATATTCTGGTCATATGAGCCAACACCTCTGGCTTTTCTATGACGCAGCAGACTTTGCATGTAACCCAAGCTGGCTGGTTTCTGAAGAGTCATCCTTGGTTTCTGCATATTAGCTTGTGCTAGGTGTTCTGCAACAAGTTTTATGACATCCTCATTGTTCAGCATGTCCCACAGTCCATCTGAAGCAATAACTAGAAATTTATCTTGACATCTTAGTTTATGGTAGGTGACTTCAGGCTCTGCAATCAAATAGGGAGGCGTATAGTAATTGGGAGGAGCATACTGATAAATATTTAAAGCCTCAACATCACAACCATTCTCCAGAATACTGTGTTGCAGTTCTTTACTCCATTTGAATCTGACATCTCCGAAAGCTCTGGAGGGCATAAGAATCCCCAGCAACCTGTTATTTATGATTACAGTTTCCTCCTCAGACTTAGGATGTTCTCCCTTTAACCTTCTGATTTCTGCTTCATTGAAAGCATTGTGGTCTCGAGTAAGAGAGAGTGCAGACCACATTCCATCTTCTTCTTGAACCCCTAGGATTGCCCTGCAATCCCCAGCATTTGCAATGTGTAAGTGAACACTATCAATGTGAGCCACACAGGCTGTTGCCCCAGAGAAAGCTACTTGAAGGGCAGTGTTTCTCATCATTTCATTTTCTAGGGGAGCCTGAGCTTCCAGTGATATATCTGAATCTAACCTTTTGAATGCATATATCAAGGCTTCTTCTACACTGAATCCCAGTTCTATATCTGGGTTCAATAGTTCCTGCCAATAAACTCTGAGGTGATCTAAGTACAGTGAGGCTACTTCTCGGTACACGTCATTTGGATGCTTGTACCACTGCAGAATTGGCAGAACTGGTTTCATGCGTTCCATGGCAAACTCAATCTCTTCCAGCGTTTGTTGAGACATGAGAGAGACAGCTATATAATACAACAGTCTCTGACTTACCGACTGAGCACATGCATAACCTGCATGACCATCAAAGACCCCAAACATCATCCCTTTGGTCTGCAAGCATATGGCTGCACTTCTATGATCTTCATTCGGTGTGTTGGCAGCCAGCTGGTTACTCTCAAATTTCAGCACAGAATTTGCATTTTTACCATCAAAGTCGTGAATTTTATGAGAAAATTCATCTGCTTTTAGTATATCATTTATTTGTGATGACGTCAACTGAAGACTGAAGTCTTCTTCTTCAGTTGAAGTATGTCTGAATGCTTTTTTTAAAGTGAAGACATTGTTGATGCTCCAGCTCAGCACAAAAGGGGAAAGAGGCCCTTTGGCAAATCCACATTTCCATTTCATCTGGTTTCTGTTTGGGATATATCTTGAGTACAAACATCCTTTTCCTTGCAAAACAATGATACTGTTTCTTGCAGAACTTAAAATCCTGGAGGATACAGTACTGGACATCATAAGATGAACTCTTTGTAGAGTGATTCTTTCAGCAAAGCAAATTTTTTGAAGACCTAGGAGTTAAAAATAAAGAAGAAGTAAAAAATTAGAAGCCACACACAAATGTTTTACATGTACTCCCTAGAGCTTGAAGAAAATAGCTGAATTTTTAACACGCTATTGAAGGACAAGAGTGTTATATCAGCACTGGCTCTTCCATCACTTGCTTGTAAGTCCATGGAATATAAGAGCCTAAGTGTGTCTCTTTTATAATTATCACTCTGGACCAGGTAGGGTAAGTTTATCACACCTCAAATAGTCAAAAACTATTTTTCGCATTAATCACAGCAAGATTAAAATACGGAACTGCAAGACAGGTGAGAAATGCAGGCTTCAATAACTCATTGTGATAGCCTACAGGTGAAAAGAAGCAGAACAAGCAGTTAAGCATGTGTCTAACTTTAAGCCCATTCTTCAGTGCTTTCATGTACTGGGACTCAAATCAAGATAGTGATATTTGAGTGAAAGGAACAACATTTAGACAATACAGAGAGAAAGTTATCTGATCACTGCAGTATGTTAGCTATCCCATGCAAGGCCTAGAAATAATTCTCTCCCCCTGTTCACCTGATAAGAAAAAACAAGCATCAGAATGATGACTAAGCTACTAAGTATTCATTATGTATTATTTAGTCCAAGACACCCACATAGTAAGTGCCCAGAGAAAGCAAGCCCTGCCAAACAGTCATTTAGCATAGCTCCTAGAACAGAAAGCTGCTGTGGATAGTCATATCCAGGTCTAAATTTGCTATACAGTGAGTCCTGCTCCTTCGTGTCAAGTAATTTCACAATGGCATGACATAGTATGTATGCACTCCCACAAAAAATCAAACACACACACACACACACACACACACACGCCGGCTGCAGAATCTTGAATTGCATTCAAGGGTGCCAGCAACCACCCACAATTAGTCAAACACATTAGAGTGCTCATCTGTAAGTGGATCTGCGACCAACAAGAGGATGCACTGGCCTTACAGCAGCAGACATTCAGAGGCATTCCTGACAATCTAGATAAGCTGCCACCATCTCAGTGTTCCCTATACCAAAGTAGGTGTTAGATACCTGTAGTGGCACATTGGAAGAAAAGTTTAAGCAGCTCACAGGCTAAATGACCCAGATTCAACCTTTACAGACATGCTAGAAATATATGTAAATGGTAATTAGGGCCATTCCATCTTAGATAGGCTAGTTTGAAATGCAAACCTTTATTGTTAGAGAATCAGAGGTAATACTAATTGTATGTGTTTAGTTATATCTTGTTAGATGTTAGCCATGCAAACAAACAGTTCTTGTCTACTACTGTAGCTACTGATTCAGAGATCAAAAGGGAATATTAACATTTAGATGAATCTTGGGTGAAATTATGTCATTGTCTACATGTCTTTTTTAAAGTTTGTGGTAAACAAACTGGTGATGTTTGGGAAACTGAAAGTTACATCAAAAGCCTATTGTTCACCCAGGACTATATGGTTAAGAGGCTGCTTGAAAACTGTATAAAAGACTCTTGGGATCTGATCCTTTCATCTCAGATCTGCTTGATGCTTTATACAGAGGAATTTTCAGTCTTAAGACTGAGATCTCCAGTTCCACCTGGATCACTCTGAATATGACCACTGGACTATAACGTATGGACTAATTCTGAAAAAACTCTTTGCTACTACAAAACTCACCATCACATTGTAAAAGAGCACTTGTCTGCCCTTCAGAGGGAGGGGGCAAAATTTAGCCTGAAAGCACATACGGATATAGTTGTACACTTCTTACTACAGGGCTAAGTTTTGTTCTCTGCCTAAAAGAAGCAGATGCAACACAATGGTAGTTGCACTTGCTTAATCAGAGCTGGGTTTAAACCCCTGGGGCAAAACATCATTACATGGAGAACAAAGTAATATCATAGCACTATGACAGTGAAGTTGGTCCAATAAAAGCTATCACCTCACCCACCTTGTCTCTTTAAATTGAAAGAGCATTCAAGCACTTTCAATTACACTACTGATATTCCCACATAGTGTTGAGTGTATTTTTTTAAAACAACATGACATTGATATATGCCATTGAGGCAGATCACCTAAAGGACCATCCCATCTTCCAAGTGGTCATTAAGAGAGGTTGGGATTTTACAGTGTGGTGGCTTCTCTGGCAGAGAAGTCAGCAACACAGACTCAGGATAATCCTCCTAGTACATCTTTTGATGAATGACAGAAAATCCCACTCATCATCAAGAACAGAAGATGGGAAAACAGCAAAGCCCTTTTCTACACTGATGATATTTAGTTAAAGATTCCCACCAAAGCCAACGTCTTCCACCGGGGGAGCATTAGTTCATTCAAGGCTTTCTCAACTGGATCCACTTTTAAACAGTATTTTTACTGGACTTGCTTTCAACAGGTTTAATTAAAAATAGTAGTTAAAAAACAAAACAAAACACAAAATCTCTCAGGTCCATCTATCCCAGTTCAACTGCTCCAAGAGTTGATTGACTAGTCGACTGTTGTAGATTTCACACAGGCATTTCTACCTCCAGCACTCCAACCAAGAGTTGTAACTCAGGCAATTAGCAGCTTTGTCTATTTTCAGCATTGTGACCCTGCATGCATCAGTGGAAGGATCATTGGCAGGGGAAGGCTGTGCCTCCCCAAACTACCTGGCCTGGCCCCATCCATGCTCTACCCCCAAGCGCCCTCCTGCCAGCTGTTCCCTTCTGTGGCTGAGGGACCATGCCACTCACCCAGCGTGGTGGGGCTGGAGTCATGTGGGGGGCCAGCAGTTGTGTGTGTGTGTAGGGTGCTCTGGACTCCAATGGGGCAGGGGGGAAAGGGCAGGGCTGAGGGGAAGGGGCTAGGAGCTAGCCTCCCCCAGGGATGCATTCACCCACCGCCCATGTCTGTGTGCAAACCCCCCCATCACACCAAGAGACACTTTTATAATTCCATGTGTGTCTATCCTTAGTAAATTTACAATTGAGTAGAGTAAATTAATTATGCCAATTTGCCTGGAGTTGTCCTACCAAAGATAAACTTATTTGAATTCAATAACCCTTGTTTTGCAAAGCTATACTAGTCATTAGAGTGGTTCTTACCTATTTAAGTACTCAAACTCTGAGCTATTAAACGTTAGGTAGATCCCTGCAACAGTTCTTAAGTTCAGCTGATAGTTTCATATCAAGTATGCATTCAGCAAAAATGTGTTTCTTTACTGTAAGTAGGGCTTTATGGTGTATGTGAGATAGAATGCTTATGAAGCATCCCTTCTACTGAATGTCTCTTTTGTTATATTAGAGCCCTACTGTACTACTCAACCAATACATATTTTACCTTAGCCAAACTTTCTGCCTCAGGTTCACAGATGTTCATGACTAGAGATTGGAAAAGATGAGGATCAATATGAAAATTGAAAGGTGGAGATAAGGAACTGGTTAAAGGGGAGACTACAACGGGTCATACTGAAAGGTGAACTGTCAGGCTGGAAGGAGGTTACCAGTGGAGTTCCTCAGGGATCGGTTTTGGGACCAATCTTATTTAATCTTTTTATTACTGACCTTGGCACAAAAAGTGGGAATGTGCTAATGAAGTTTGTGGATGACACAAAGCTAGGAGGTATTGCTAACACAGAGAAGGACCAGGATGTCCTACAGGAAGATCTGGATGACCTTGTTGAAGGACATAAATCCACACCATGTAGAGGTCAAGCATAGGAGTTTATTACACACAGCGCTGGTGGAGTGTCACCTGACTTATTAGGCTCAGAGACACTGTCAATCAATTGATTACAATAGAATATATAGATTTTCCATGTGCGGGGGAAAGTGATGGGGTAGGCAGTTCCACACCCCAGGACAGGTTTTGCAGCAAGACAAGAAAGCATGGTCTCAAGTTAGCAAGTTAACATTTAATTAATACTTCGATAAAATGTTATTAGTATAAAATATATAAATTGAATTCTGATTGGGTCCATAGGAAGGGAGCAAGTCCTTTGATTGTCCAACAGGTACATTCCTAGGGGTTAAAGCAAAGAAACAGTGAAAGTATATAACAATACAGATTGTCTCCTTTAGGTCTTAAGGTAGGGCACGGTCCCTGGGAAGGGAGATAGAAGGATGCCATCTCTTATACTGAAGTGCTAATTTTTACAAACTCAAGGTTGGATCTGTGGGAAGAATATTCCCTACAGAAGAGACTGACACAATAGGAACAGGGATCCTTTGTTCAATTTGCAACTTTGAATAAGACAATTATTTAGTCCTTAGCTCCAACACCTGGCAATTTGCTGACCAGGCCTATTTTAGCAAAACAAGATTATCTGTTTACCCCAGGTTTCTCTTAGCTAATCACTATTTGCTAGGCCTCTGGTCTCCAGACCAAACTCTGGACTTTGGGTCTAAAAAAGAGATGGCACAATCCATATACCAGGTTGTTACATAAAATGCACATTGATTTTAACCCTTTACTTGTAAACTGGAATAATAGTAATAGGATGAAATTTAATAGTGAAAACTGCAAGGTCATGCATTGAGGGATTAATAACAAGAATTTTGGTTCTAAATTGGGGACACATCAGTTGGAAGTAACAGAGGAGGAGTACTGGTTGATCACAGGATGACTATGAGTCACCAATGTGATACGGCTGTTAAAAAAGCTAATGCGGTCTTGGGATGTATCAGGTGAGGTACTTCCAGTAAAGATAAGGAGGTGTTAGTACCGTTATAGCAGGTACTCATCAGGAATACTGATGAGCCCTCATCAGGAATACTGTGTGCAGTTCTGGTCTCCCATGTTTAGGAAGGATGAATTCAAACTGGAACAGGTACAGAGAAGGGCTACTAGGATGATCCGAGGAATGGAAAACCTGTCTTGTGAAAGGAGACTCAAAGAGCTTGGCTTGTTTAGCCTAACCAAAAGAAGGCTGAGGGGAGATATGATTGCTCTTTATCAATATATCAGAGGGATAAATATCAGGGAGGGAGAGGAATTATTTAAGCTTAGTACCAATGTGGACACAAGAACAAATGGATATAAACGTGACACTAGGAAGTTTAGACTTGAAATAAGATGATGGTTTCTAACCATTAGAGGAGTGAAGTTCTGGAACAGCCTTCCAAGGGGAGTAGTGGGGGCAAAAAACATATCTGGCTTCAAGACTAAGCTTGATAAGGTTATGGAGGGCGTGGTATGATGGAATAGCCTAATTTTGGCAATTAACTGATCTTTGATTATTAGCAGGTAAATATGCCCAGTGGTCTGTGATGGGATGTTAGATGGGGTGGGATCTGAGTTACTACAGAGAATTATTTCCTGGGTGCTGGCTGGTGAGTCTTGCCCACATGCTCAGGGTTTAGCTGATCACCATATTTGGGTTCGGGAAGGAATTTTCCTCCAGGGAAGATTGGCAGAGGCCCTGAAGGTTTTTCGCCTTTCTCTGCAGCGTGGGGCACAGGTCACTTGCTGGAGGATTCTCTGCACCTTGAGGTCTTTAAACCATGATTTGAGGAGTAACTCAGACATAGGTTAAGGGCTTGTTACAGGAGTGGGTGGGTGAGATTCTGTGGCCTGCATTGTGCAGGAGGTCAGACTAGATGATCATAATGGTCCTTTCTGATCTTCAGTCTATGAGTTTATGAGTCTATGAGATGGAATGCCTGAACAGTTAGTGGCATCATTAATCTGAAAACATCCTGGTTCAGAAGAGAACAGCAAAGTCCTGAGGTTTGCATGGCTATGTCTTGTCATCCACAGATGAATCCATGCTGAAATGGAGGTCTTTGCTCAAGGTGCCATGACAAACAGAATCACGTTCTGAATATCACAATACAGAGATTGTTGGAGCAGCCATCTCCAGATTTGGGATTTTTATCCATAATCTTCAGTGCCTCACCTTCAGCCCCTTTATCTTCTCCTTGCACTGCTGTCCAGTCCATATGATCCTGTGTTCAGACTGCAGGTGCTGAGATATACCATCTTACAGTTTGACATTCTTCTTTGAAGAATTAAAACAGTGCTTTTTGCTTGCTTTGGCCTAAAGCTGCACACTAGTATCTGTATTTACCAGGCACTCTGCTGCTATATCCAATAATTGGCACTGGATGAGGCTGGAGAAACTGCATGCAGACAGGCCATGTGGGACTGAGGATGTTTAGCAGAGGCATATAAGCAACTTCCAGTCAGGAGTCAGAGCACGGGGTTATGACAAGATAGTAACACAGAAATTGGTTCTGGGAGGGGGAAGGTGGGGTGGGTGTGGTTTGTGGAAAGGGAGTGGAGGACCATCAGGTCTTGATATTTGTGACTGGCTATGGTTGCACATTTTCACTGTAACTACCTTAGTTAATTAGTTAGTAATATGTAGGATAATCTAACTCCAGGTGTGCCTTATGCCTTAGGACATGGTGGTTGTATGAGCACGTAAATAGGTGAATACAGAGCATGTCCTAGGAAAAACCTGTGGCTGGACCCAAGTCTGCAATGAAGATAAAGCCTAAGTTGCATTAGTGTAAACCCTGATTTACATCAGCGCATGCATCAATATTAAGGATCTGTAAAAGTGTAATTATGTTGATGTAGTTACACTGGTGCCCCCTTTAAAAAAAAATGTGAACAGGACCCAACATCAACATATATGTTGATTCCTGCTTTGCCAACAGCTTGTGTTGCTCATAGGTAATTTGTTACCCTGTGTCATCTGCCACATCGCTGTTGCCATAACCCCCTCTGTACCATCCTTGGGGTACAAAGTGCATGCTTCGGCTCTGCTCAGGGCACTGCAGAGTTATGGAAGTAGAGAGAAGCCATATGGCCAGGAAAATTCTATTTTGAAGCATCCTAGCAAAGACCTCAGATAGAGCTAACCATTATTTAGGCTTCTGTTAAGCCATTTCTACACTAGAGAGCTTATAGTGGCACAGATGTACCGATGCAACTGCAGCGCTGTAAGATCTCAAGTGTAGCTGCTCCATGCCAATTCAGCAGCTATGTCAGCAAGAGAGTGCCTCCCACCAACATAGCACCGTCCACATCAGCACATCTGTTGGTGTAACTTAGTTTGGTCAGGGGTGTGTTTTTTCCCCACACACTCTGAGTGACACAAGTTATCCCGACAGCAGTAACATAGTCTTAGTGTGAACACTCTTTGTGAATTTCTTTCAAGACCTAGCAAGTAATTTACTTAAATTTACCACTTAGAGCTGGATGGAGGACAACAATTTTGTTTTGCAACAACTTCTGAGGTTTCAAATTTGTTTTCATTCCACAGTGAAGTGAAAACAAAACCCTTCAAATATTTTTTGTGAAAGGGATTTGTGTCAAAGTGTCTGTTTTCCACTCAAAAAGGTCAGGTTTTCGATTAACCTCTATGTCTGGAGTTCACAGTGGACTTCAGAAACCTTCCTGGTGAGAACTTCAATGAATTGAGTGTCTCTCCATAAAACATTTCAGTTTTGACAACCCAGCATATTCTGACAAAAAGTCATCTAAAGTGTTCCAAACAGCTCTAATATCACTCTTCCTACATCAACAGGAGCGGCCTATTGCCATGAAGCAATATGAACCCTATGAATAACTCATATTTTTGCTTTCATCAACATATGGAGATATACCTACCTCATAGAACAGGAAGGGACCCTGAAAGGTCATTAAGTCCAGCCCCGCTACCTTCACTAGCAAGACCAAGTACTGATTTTTGCCCTAGATCCCCCTCAAGGGCTGAACTCACAACCCTTGGTTTAGCAGGCCAATGATCAAACCACTAAGCTATCCCTCCTTGTTCATTTATCTACTGCCCACATCTACATGACTCCTCTTAATGGCATGTGGTGCTATCAGACCTCACACTGCAGCTTGCCACACAGAACTTGTCTTGAGCACCTCACTGATTCTAAAGACTCCCTTTGAAAAGTAAAGCTGCAGTCTGGTTCTGTGCTGTATGACTACACTATGGGGTGAGGGCTCCGGCTGAGGATGTGGGCTCCAGGGTGGGGTCAGAAATGATGGGGTGAGGGAGCTCCACGTTGGGAAAGGTGGTTGGGATGCTGGGGGGGCTGGGGCCAGGGATTGGGGTTGGAATGCAGGATCCTCCAGGTGGCACTTACCTCAAGCGCTCACGGGGAAGCGGCCCGTTTGGCTCCCAGGCGGCTGGGTGCACTGGCCCTGGAGCTCCCATTGATCACAGCCAATAGGAGCTGTGGAGCCAGCACTCAGGGCGGGGGCAGCGCACAGAGCCCCTGTGACTGCCCCTACACCTAGGAGCCAGAGGGAGATGCCAGCCACTCCCCGGGAGCCGCGTAGAGCCAGCTGGGGAGCCTGCAAGCTCTGCGCCAACCGGACTTTTAACAGCCCCGTCAGCAGTGCTGACTGGCACCGCCAGGGTCCCTTTTCGACATGGCGGTCCGATGGAAAACGTGTCTACTGGAGGCACCTCCCGAGGGGAGAAGGGTACAGCCGCCCCCCGGCCCTGTGCGCTCGCGGGACCAGCCCAGGCCACCATGGCTCGGGGCTCGCCTTGCTCTTCGCCCGAGCCCGCGCTCACTGCCACTGGGCGGCGACCCCCAGCGAGCTCCCAGCCCGGCGCTGGCACAGGGGCGCGGCCGAGTCCCGCCCGGCTCCTCCCCTCCAGTCCCGAGGGGAGCAAGGCCTCCGCGGAGCGTGCCTGGGTCGCATTCGCTGCGTAAGGAGCTGGGGTAGGTCTCAGCGGCGCCCCCAAGCAACAAGGGGCAGCACCACAGGCCGCGGCTTCGCGCCCTGCAGCGGCCTCGGTCTCAGCATCGCCACAGCGCCAAGGGAGCGGCCCCCCCCCCCACCCCACGCGGCAGCTCGCGCCCAGCGATGCGCTCGGCCCCGCCGGCGCCCTTACCCGGTCGCAGGGATGCCGCTCTCAGGCTGCCCGCCGCGCGCCTGCCCAGACACTAGTCCGCCGTGCCGGTTCCGGGCCCGGGGTCGTCCGGAGGCTCCAGGGCGGCGGGGCCCTGACGCGCAGAGCCTGCAGCCAACCGGCTGCTCCGCTTGGGGAGCCTCCCACACGCGCCGCCTGAGGCATCTGGGCTCCGGGCCGCGGCTTCCTACCCGTGTGAGGTGAGGGGGGCGGGGCGCGGCGAGGGGAGAAGCGGCAGAGCGGGGCCATAGGAGGGACGGTCTGGGAACTGGGCTCAGAACACGGGCTCTGGGCAGCTTTCGAGCCCGGCAGGCTCTAGCTCCAGGGCGGAGGCCCCTCCAGTCCCTGGCTCGGGCTCCGTGCTCGGGAGTGGTGCTGCAGGCCGCGTCTAGGGTCCCCCAAACCTTGTCACAGCCAGTCCTGGTGAGCTCGCTTCTGGGCCTAGCGCGCACCCCATCGCCCCACCACAGCCATTACAAGCCAGGGGAAAGCCCGGCGCATTCTTGGTCCTTGGTGTGTGCTTGAGTCTAGCAGGAGCTACTGGCTAACAGACAGCCACTGCCTTCATACAACAAGACAACGTGCAATCTACCCCTGCAGAGACACTAATGATACATGTAATACTTCGTAATAAATGTCTTTGTTCCCCTCTTGTCCTCTAGCCACTAAACCATCTACCCTGGACTTACTTTTACCATCTGACTCCCTAAGCAACTTGAAATAGCAGGCATGATTTTTTTTTTAATTGATGTTTCCTCCTTTTCCAACCATTATCGTGGCCTGAGACACAGGGAATTTCAGCCTTAATCCTCAGTAACAGTTTTTCTAGATTATAAAAGTCTCATATGCCACACCTTTGCAGAGTTAGATAGAGCTCTGTACCTTTTTCAGAAGGACCCAGTACCTGTTTTTAATCCTCCATCTCAACAGAACTGATAAAAATCCATCTGATATATTTGTAAGGTCAAGGGTGTGGGTGGGAGTGTTAGGAGAGAGCTAGAAGCCAGTGTTCTTACAACATTGTCCCTTGGTACCCCAATATTGAACAAAGACTACATGGAAAGTGAGAGAGCAGAAAGGAAGAGAAGAAAAGTACATTTTGGGACTAATTTTTAAAATGCTATTTGTGCCACAAATATTTGCTGGTCACAAACACAAATTGTGTGTCATAACACAAGAACTAGGGCGTCACCAAATGAAATTAATAGGCAGCAGGTTTAAAATAAACAAAAGAAAGTATTTCTTCACACAACACACGGTCAACCTGTGGAACTCTGCGAGAGGATGTTGTGCAGACCAAGACTGTAATAGGGTTCAAAAAAGAACTAGGTAAATTCATGAAGGATAGGTCCATCAATGGCTATTAGCCAGGATGGTCAGGGATGGAGTCCCTAGCCTCTGTTTGCCAGAAGCTGAGAATGGGCAACAGGATGGATCACTTGATTACCTGTTCTGTTCATTCCCTCTGAAAAACCTGGCATTGGCCACTGTTGGAAGACAGGATACTGGGCTAGGTGGAGCACTGGTCTGACCCAGTATGGCCATTCTATATTTTTAATGCAACTGTAAATGCCAACTGGCTAACAGCACGCACATTGCCAGTTATATGAACAATTGGACTTTGTGAGGAAAACTTTATTTGTATGTACAATCTTGGCAATTACCATAGCAAAGTAGATGCATGTATGTGTATAATTTTAAACCTCAGTATTTTAAAGTCAAGCAATTTTTAACAAATGTTTCCAACTTGCTAGCCCTGCCTATTTAGAATCTAATTTATGGATAGCTTTGCAGAATCAGAAAAGTTAGAAATGGAAGTCAGCTATTTAGATTATAAACTGTTTGTGGCAGGGACCATCCTTGTGTTCTGTGTTTATCTAGTGCCTAGCAGGACAGAGTCAGGCTCTGTGACTCATGTTCCTGGGCACTACCATAATAATACAAATACTAAACAGGCCATTCCAAGTCAATTGTTTATTGGAGTCTTTCCTACAGTACATTTTCTTTAGTTGTATTCAACCTTATTTTAAGCATTCCAAGTGGTGGTGGATTTTACAGTTTCATAAATAATCTTCCCTAATAATTTGATGTAATTTCAGGTACCTAGATTGTGCTTTCCTGAGATGGTAGTTTATTCATCTGTTTGATTTTAAATAATTGATTTACTGTATTCCAAGTAATGAGCAATAAAAGGTAACTAATTAGCACCCATAGGATAAGAGCTCTTTTCTTTTAAAGTGTCCCCCCCCCAACTGAGTATACTTAATGGTTTTTCTTTTGGTTTGTTTATTCAATTGTTAAATTTTCATAATACTGACTCATGATGTCAGGGGGACATATGGATAGTCAGCACTTTTGACAAACAAACCCTGAGAAGCTCAAGTTGTGAGCACCCAGAACTGTGGCAACCAGAAGTTACAGGTCATTTTTGAAAACGTCATGCACTTAAGACCTGATCTGATACTCTTTAAAAATCCATGGGAATCCATAGACTGATTTTAATAGGTTTTGAGCAGGCCCTGAAAGCACAGGGCTGGATTGGTGGGATGCAGCTGTATCACCTCAGCAAGAGCTTTGAGACACCAGGGAAACTTTGCTAGCTGCTATACCCCTTAAGATAAGTGCAGCACATGCTCATTTCCGCAGCCAGCTAGCCCTGTTGCACAGCCAGCTAGCCCTGTTGACTAGTGTAGTTGAGTGGGTGGAGAAATGTGAGGTCATGAAAGAGACTGTGTGTTCAAGGACTATGCTTGTGTTTAGTTTTTTTGGGGAAGGGGAAGACACAGCTATGGTGCCCCATGTGCCCACCCCACACACACACAGCCACAGCCAAGCCCTTAAACTGAATCCTGTACGTGCAGTGCCCCACCGGTGCAGAGTTCATTGGAGAATCAGGGTCTAAGATTGTAAACTCAAAAGGAAGGGATCTGTCTTCTATATCTGTAAAGCTCCCAGCCTATGTTGGGGCTGCATAAATAAAACTACTGTCTTACTATATAGCTGCTTATGATGTTAAGTGCACACTATTGAATATACAGGCTTTCAATGGGCCATGTTAGTTATTTTAGATTCTTCCATGTTCTGACTAATTTTAATAGTGTAATCTTAACACTGAATGCAAAAACTTCCATTAATGCAATCTCAATATAATACTAAAAGTGATGTTCATTAGTCATAATCTTGGCCAGTTCAAGTTTCATAGCAAAAGATTGAGGTGGCATTATTTTTGGAATGAATTGCTGCCTCTGATAACAGTCTGAGGGGGAATAACCAGCTCAATGTTAGTTACTGTTACACCAGGTAGGAGAGAGAAATGCTGACAATGACATTTGTAATTGTTCCATGTCAGCAATGCATAACTCCTGATGCTGCCACAGGCAAGACTCAGTGACTTTATGAAGCCTCTGCAACAGTCATATTTCAAGAGGCCTGGTCTGAATTGAATATCCTTTGCAAATAGTGTCAAATATACTGGAAAGTGAGCAATCACAGATTATTAGGGTTGGAAGGGACCTCAAGAGACCATTTAGTCCAACCTCCTGCTCAAAGCAGGACCCATCCCCAAATGGCCCCCTCAAGGATTGAGCTCACAACCCTAGGTTTAGCAAGCCAATGCTCAAACCACTGAGCTATCCATCCCCAATCATTCATAGCGGAAGTAATCCTAGGAAAGAACTAGAGAACAATCTTGATTATTCAGCAGTAACTAGAATACTAGATGTATTCTGATCAGATAGAGGATGCTGAGACTAAAAGTCTGCAAAGTTTGCGTTTAAAGTTTGGATATGCAGGCAAAAGGGCTGCAGAGATCCTGCAGAACTTAAAACTACTGAAGAACTTCAGTGTCTAAAGTACTCTACATAAAAAGATATAGTTGCTGAATTCAAGTCTTGGAGACTATTCAACTTGTTGATAACTGAAATTATTTTAATGGAGTTCAGATAATCAAGGTTCCACTGTAACTGGATTCATGGCAGCTCGGTTAGACTCACTTTTAAAATTCAATAACTATCTAGCAACAGAGGTGCCAGAAATTTAGGAAGAGACAAAGAGGTCATACACCTTTAGGGAAGTAGCAGCAAGTGTTAGCAAATTAAAATGATTTTGATGTAGCAGTGACATCTCTGGATAGGGTTCTCATATTAGCAGAGTTAACAGATGCATACAATTGAGCAAGACACTTCACCAAATGTAAGTGATTCTAAAGGCAAGAAGCAAAGAGTGAGTTCAAGATGGAGCTTCAAGCATGGAAACTACCTTTTCATATTTGCTTACCAAACAACTGTTTAGAATATGTACCTTAAAGGGTTGGAAAAAGTTTGGATCTAGAATAGCTTTTTCTATTGAGTATTTCTGTTCTTTATTTGATGAAACTCCCTCCTCCTTCCTCTCCCCACCCCCCCCCCCAAGATACTAGTGGAATGGAAAAAATGTTAAACAGCAGCAATTGAAGTTAGACATTTTTTAAATCAGCAGCTCCAGATAACTTGCAAAGAGTTTTAAGAGAGCTGGCTGAGGAGCTCAGACAACCATTAATCTCGATTTCTCAATAAGTCTTGGAGCACTGGGGAAATTCTAGAAGACTCGAACTGTGGCCAGTAGGAGATGGGGGTGGTACCTGTGGGCGAGAGCAGGCCTTCTGGCCCCCCTGCCTCAGAGCCGGACCTGCTGGCCACTTCCGGGGAGCCGCGCAGCGTCAGGACAGACAGGGAGCCTGCCTTAGCTTCAGCCTTGCAGTGCCACTGACCGGGAGCTGCCCAAGGTAAACCTGCACCCCAACCCCCAGCCCCAGTCCTGAGCCCCCCAAACCCAGAGCCCCCTCCTGCACCCCAAACCCCACCTTAGAACCCACACTCCTAGCTGGATCCCTCACCCCCATGCTGCATCCCAACTCCCTGCCCCAGCCCAGAGTCCCCTCTGACACCCTGAACCCCTCATTTCTGGCCCCACCCTGGAGTCCATACCCCCAGTTAGAGCCCTTACCCCAACCTCATTCTCCAGCCCAGTGAAAGTGAGTGAGGATGGGGGAGAGAGAGTCCCAGGGGGCAGGGGGATGTAATGAGTGGGGGCGGGGTCTTGGGGAAGGGGCAGGGCTAAGGTGTTCAGTTTTGTGCAATTAGAAGACTGGCAACCCTAAGCAGAGCGCACAGACTGAGCTAGGCCATGCCCACACACACAGTGCACCAGTAGAACTACATAGGTTTTTGAAAGGCAAAATGGCCTTCACTCACTGACTCATGCCCGTCACCCCTTGCCTCACCCCTTGCCTCACCCCAAATGGACTTTTGAACCTCCATGCAGAGGGCATGCACTGCCCCACTGTTTATTGCAGGTATTGTGCAGAGCACACACTTCACCAGGCTACACCATCGTCTTCTGAAGTTCCAAAGGTGGGCACGAATAACCACCACTTTAAGAGACACAGATCTAGTTTTAGAGATGAGACAAATAAAAACAAAGCTGGGACAAAACAAGTTTGCTCAAGAACTTCAGCCAGAGCAATAACATTCCTTTAGTTTCATTAGGGCAAACTCCAAGCTTTGAACACCTGTTAGGTAAATAACCTAAAACAAATACCCAAATTCCAGAAATGCAAACAAACTGAACACACTGAAGCACACAGGATAAGCACAAACAGCCATTAGCAAAATGTTATTCCAGTCCCAACCTCATTCTTCCTCTGCTGTTACAGAACTGACCAAGGCCTTGTCTGCAGACAAAGTTTAAACACCGATTTAGTTAAACTGGTGCAAAAGGGTGTATAGATACTTATTTTGGTTTATCTTATTTGGCAAATTGATTAGGAATCTGTTTAAGATTAACTGGAAAAAAACCACTAATAAGGCGAAATATGAGTGCCCACACAGGGATTTGTATCAATTTAACACCAGATTTAAATTAAACTGGTATAACCCCTCAGTTTACACAAGGCCTCTGGCTCTATCTACATTAAGGAAAGTCAGACTAATTGTAGGCTCACCAGTATAAATTCCTAATGCACTGTATTGGTGCAAAACAGAGCTTGCACCAATGCAACTTAATCCAACATACCAAAGAAAAATGTACTAGTGAAAGCCCCACTTCACACCAGTGCAGCATATGAACACTACGTGTTTGTACCAGTGAAACTACATCAATGTTATGCTGGTGTGAAATGTAGCTAGGTCAGAGTTGTTACAGAATCTAGATCTTATTTACTATAGCACAGGGGTTCTCAAACTGGGGGTCGCGAGGTGATTACAGGGCAGGGGGTCGTGAGCTGTCAGTCTACACCCCAAGCCCCGCTTTGCCTCCAGCATTTATAATGGTGTTAAATATATTAAAATATGTTTTTAATTTATAAGCGGGTCACACACAAAGGCTTGCTATGTGAAAGGGGTCACTAGTAAAAAAGTTTGAGAGCCACTACTATAGCATGTCCCTACATACATGTGGACTGTTCTACTATGTTGTGATCACCAGGGGGAAAGCCGCAAGGCAAGCCAGGCCAAATTAAGACCTGGCATACATGGGTGCAGTTTTCACTGAAATTCAGTGTTGTAGATCACACATTAGAGGTCTAATTCCATTCTGCTTTACATAAGTGTAAATTAGGAGTAACTCTGTTGATAGCAGTAAGTGTGAAACTTATATAAGTTGTTTTGCAGTATTAGCAAACTTCCCAAAGAAACCTTCTGTAACAAGAGTAGAATCTACTCTGTACCGCTGCAGCTATCTCTGCCAGTAGAACTGCCAACTGTGTGCTCAGGGTAAAATACTTAAAAAAAAAAAAAAAAAAAAGCCCTCACATTTCTTTGTGTTCAGTTTCAAATTGGCAGCTTTCAGCTCATCAGGGACCACCATAAATGTTTCAGTTCTTCTTCAAAAAAGTTTTAATATGCACCAGTTCATCATCTAGGCATAACAAACAAGCTAAGAGGCATGCCATGTAGTACTCTCACCACTAGCCTTTCACATGTGGCCATCATTTTAAATTGCCATGGGCTTTGTTCAGCTGCCAAAAAAAGTTCTCCTTGTCCTTTGGATTCACTTCCACCTGCCAATACCCACCTTTAAGATCCAGTGTGGAAAACTAGATTTAATCTGCCACAGCATCCAGGGAATTGTCTATTCGTGACAATCAATAAGAATCCTTTAAAGAGATTTAATTTTATTTTCTATAGTCCATGCAGAATCTGATGTTGCCAACTGTTTTCTTAACAACCAGAACTATAGGTAAGGCCCAAGGAGCTTTATGGCTACTTTATATTTATCATAGATGAAAGGCAGCTGTTACACCCACCTACTTCAGTTGGTGTTACACCCACAACAGCTGTTACACCCATAACAGATCTAAATACTTTGGAATTGTTAATCAATCTAGACATTAGTAGCCCTTGCAAAGGAAGGCTGGTCTATGAATGAGCGGAGCTGCGCTCAGCAGATCATACAGACTGCTAGGCTTTCCCTGCACACTAGAAGTGCACCAATAGAATTAAATTTTTTTTTTTAAAAACCTACACCAGCTACACACAAAATGATTCTGCCTCCCACCACAGACTTTTGTGCCTCCATGTGGAGGGCATGCACTGAACCAGGAGTTTACAGTAGGCATTGTGCTGCTTGGATAATGAGATATACTTCGCAAGGAACCCTATACAAGAAGGTTAGATCTGTGTGTTTAATAAAGACATCAATAAATAAGATAAATAGCTGGAGCAAAACAAATATGCTCAAGACTTCAGTCAGAGCAATAACATACCTTTACGTTCATTAAGGCAAACTCCAAACTTTGAGCCTATTACATAAATAACCTAACAAATACCCAAATCCCAGAGATGCAAACAAACTGAAAACAGTAAATGCACATGGGATAAGCACAATCAGTAGGGTGACCAGATGTCCCTATTTTTGGGTCTTTTTCTTATATAGGCTCCTATTACCCCCCACCCCCGTCCTGATTTTTCACACTTGCTGTCTGGTCACCCTAACAATCAGCCACTAGTAAAATACGCTGCCCTTCTGCCTCCTTAGCCTTTGCACACCATTGAATGCCCAGTCAGAACAAGTCACCCTTAAGTACTTTGTCACTTAAGTTACACCCATTTTCTGGTCAATTTACAGTTAGAGTGAAGTTTACTGCTGTTTATGTCATCAGTGAACTAACATCTCCTTGAAAGTACCCAAAAGTTTGTCTTCAGAAGACAGAAAAATTCAAAGTCAAATTGGAACTATTACTGATGAAAAGTTAGTAGCGCTGTCAATTAATCACAGTTAATTCACGCAATTAATTTAAAAACATTTATTGTGATTAAAAAATTAATCACGATTAATTGCACTTATTACAATAGAATACCCATTGAAATTTATTAAATATTTTGGATGTTTTTCTATATTTTCAATATTGATTTCAATTACAACACAGAATATGAAGTGCACAGTGCTCACTTTATTTTATTATTTTTTATTACAAATATGTACTGTGAAAATGATAAACAAAAGAAATAATATTTTTCAATTCACCTCATACAAGTCCTGATGTGCAATCTCTTTATCGTGAAAGTGTAACTTACAAATGCAGATTTTTTTTGTTACATATCTGTACTCAAAAACAAAAGAGTGTAGAACTTTAAAGCCTACAAGTCCACTCAGTCCTACTTCTTAGCCAATTGCTAAGACAAACAAGTTTGTTTACATTTATGGTAGATACTGCTGCCTGCTTCTTATTTACAACATCACCTTGTTTTATTTTTGAATGCAGATTTTTTGGTACATAATTGTACATTTGTAAGTTCAACTTTCATGATAAAGAGATTGCATGACAGTACTTGTGTGAGGTTAATTGAAAAACAATTTTTTGTTTTTACAGTGCAAATATTTGTAATAAAAATAAATATAAAGTGAGCACTGTACACATTATAGTCTGTGTTGTAATTGAAATTACTATATTTGAAAATATAGAAAACATCCAAAAATATTTAAAATAAATGGTATTCTATTGTTTAACAGTGCAATTAATCTCAATAAAATTTTTTAATCACTTGACAGCCCTAGAAGTTAGTTAACAGAACATGTTTTATTGGGCTGAGGATTCCCCCAGTCAGTGCCAGTGCTAGCCCATTTGGGGCCTTAAGCATGACTATTGGGGGGAGCCCACATCACACAATAAAAGCGAAAGGGGGTCCCCTTTAAGTGTGTGGGGCCCTAAGCAATTGCTTAGTCTGCTTATGCCTAGCATCAACTCTGCCTCCAATCTATCAGATAAAGGAAAGCACTAACATAAAGTGATTTCTAAACACACAGAACACTGACTCCATGATTATCTCCTTACAGCCAAAACAGGGATTTCTAGCCCTGCTACCTAGACCATTTTTTTCGTTCCCTTAGCCACTAGCATTTATGACTAGAATAGGCTAAGTTTTCTCAAAGAAAAAGTTTCTTGGGGTATTTCTTGTATCTTAATGATGTGAAAACAGGCCACTAGATGGCATTTTCAGATTACTTATCTCTGAGCCCCTTCTCATGTGTGCTGACATTTAAGCATAATACCTTTGTACTTCTATAACAGCTCTTCTCTGATGATCTCAAATCACTTGATAAAAACTAATTGAGTCTCACAATATTCCTGTGGGGCATTATTATCCCCACTTCACAGACAAGGAAACAGGCACAAAGAATGGTTTAATGATTTGCTCAAGGTCTCATGGCAAATCGTTGACCTTGTTCAAAACAAAACCCAGGAGTTCTGACTGCCAGCCTCCAAGGCTAATTATAATTAGCTAGCTACATCCATTTTACAATACAATAGCTTTTTTTTATATAATAAAAGTGACATTCTGGTCAAGCTGAAACTACCTGATCTGCATATTCTACAGCATAAGAGAATGCGTAGAAGGGGATCATGCTATATGGGTTCTGTTTCTCTAGAAGCTTTAGGGCCTCATTTTACCTTCATTTTCTCCTCTCCATGAGAGAGCACAGTGCACATAATTTGGGTTTAGATTTTAGGGATCAAATTTGTATTTTTGTTGAGCTATCACAAATAACATCTGATGTAAAGGGCATATCATTTAGTGCTGGAGAATATTCCATTTCATTGTTCACCATGGTAAACTACTTGAAGAAAAATCTGTTGTCTTTAAACAAGTCTACATCTGCTTAAGAGTTCATTCACAAACAAGAATCTTTTAGAACCTTTACATTTGTTGAAGGCCTTCATAGAAATGACAATGGACAGTGCTAGGCAAAACAATAACTAGAGAAGGGCACACAAGGACACCCTACACTGCTCTGGTAAACTGCCAAACAGAGGACTGTGTGTTTGAAACTCACTGCATTGTATAGCAACACAGACTGCATATTCGTGGCCCAGTCCAACTCTCTACTGAAGTCAGTTCATATTGGACGGGGCCCATTGTGACTTTCTAAACCATGGGAATGAATCTGGTATTCTTTACCAACAGGGGCATGTGCAGGAATTTAATTCCACTGCTTTTGGAGGGGCACGTTCTGTGCCTCAGCTGGGGCCAGAGGAGTTTGTGCCCCTACCAATTATTGCAGGGGTGGGTCTTCTCCTACTTATTCCCCCAATTGTGAACACCACTGTTTACAAAACAAGACTGATAAAGTGTTCCTTTTATTAAGAGACTTTGTGAAACTTTAATGTACTTCAGATGTCCCTTTATTTATATTTATTTATTTTCATATGGACTAATACATGGCTCAGGGGATTTGTAATGGGCTATAGAACCTTGAAATTTGAAAGCTCTGGCTCTCATTTCTGGGATACCCTTTAGCCCCGATTGCAGATTTGACCTAGGTCATCAGTGACTGACCATCATTAATGAATGAAGGCTGTTCAGAAGCCTAAGTAAATTGGTGTTCTTAATCAAAAAATCCACATAGCAGGGCTTACCTAGTCTGGATTTGGGACTTCCAGCCTGCCTCAGTTTCTCCTCAATTCCCTAGGAAATTAGACTTGACACTACAAGCATTTTCTCCTCTTGTCAGAATCTGATTTATTAACATAAAGCTCAAATCTTTCTATCCAGCCTTCCTCATTGGGCACAACTTTGTGTAGGGTTCTAAGTCTTGCCCCTGCTGAGGCTCCTCCTCCTAGTAGGACTCCCTCCCAGGCCTTTTGCCTAGACTGTTACTCAGCCTAGGCTTCCCCACTGGCCTTTATCCATTCTTTACAGAAGCACTCACTGCTTGTAACGGGGCAGAACGCACTACCACGGTGCCTCCTGCTGGCCCTCTCAGGAATTGGCTCCGTCTTTTCCCAGGGCGCCCTCCTCTGGTGGTGTCTCACCATCAGCACTTCTGCTCTGCACCCACACCACCTCAAGGACCTCACCTTCTGGCCATGCTGCATTACAGTCTTCTCCCCTTCTGGGGGAACAGCAGTCCTCTGTCCAGCCATTCACCTCCATGGCTGACTGCAGCCCAAGGTTCTAGCCACTTGCCTCAGTTGCAAACTGCAGCCCTTCACTGGCCACTCCCCAAGTGTGGCAAGTGTGGGTGAGGTGTAGGGGAGACCTGGGCCCACCCACTACTCCAGGTCCCAACCCAGGGACCCTCTAAGCCATAGCCATGCACTGTGTCTTGTTCAATCCCCACCGTCCGTTTCCCTGGGCCACTTCCCCATAGCCCTAGTACCTTCTCTGCCCCTGTATCAGGGTTTCAGTCTTTAAGCGAGTCAGGCTGGAGCTCCCTCTTGCTCCCCTGACCCAGCCCAGAGTGCTGGCAGTACCCTCAGCCCTTCATGGACCCAGTCCCTTCTCCCTGAGCTCCCAAGAGGAAACTGACTCCTCTGTCCTGCAGCTCTCTTTATATATGGGCCTGCTCTGCCCTGATTGGGTGCTTATTGCAGCCACTCTCTGATTAGCTGTCTGCTGTGCAGCCCCTCCCCTGGCTGCTTTTAACCCTTTCTCCACCCGTGTGAGGCAGACACCCCATCACACTGCCAAATCTACTCATTCTGGACTTTCTACCCACTGGTCCACAAAGGAGTCCAAGGAGTCAGTGGTAACTGCCCCAAGACCTCTGCCTGGATGCGTGAGGAAAGGAAGGAACAGAAGTGGGTCCCAGTCACAGATCACAGCCCCCATCAAGCTTCCTCCTCCTGGTCTGTTGAATTGTTATCTTGACCAGTGCCAGAAGGAGATAGAGCAGGAGGTCTGAATTTTTATGGGGCAGCACCTGAGCATGAGAAAATGGCTGTAACCTGGCACACTATAGACAAACATGCGCTAGGGTCTTCCTCTTGCCACAAAAAGAACAAGTATCAGGAGACTCTGAACCACACCAGCCATGTGCCCAGGCTCATGGATTCGTGGAGGAGCTACCAATTAATATCGCCAGCAGGCTATGGGGCCTGAGTAGAAGATAAGTTGGCCCACCACAGCTCCTTGCCCTCCATTGCTGGTTAAGTGTCATGCCATTTAGTGTCCAGGCAGGACATAAGGGCAAGAAGTGGATGTATGGAACACAAGTGCATAGAATTGTTCACAAGATACGGTTCAGACAGACCAGCTGACAGCATGCAGCCAACTTGGGTCATGCACTGAAGGCAGCTGGGACAGGGGAAGGGAGGAAGGTCTCAGTGATCAGCTCTGGAGGGTCTGGGCACACTCTCTTGTTGAGCCCACTCAAGATAACCAAGGGAGACAGAGTAGCCTTGACATCCTGGAGTACATGGCAGGTGACACATCAGGGAGGGAGCCCCACCTGCTAGATCCACCCACTCCTACTGGCCATAATCCAGGAGGTCTCCAACTCTGATGACAGCACCCAGCACACTGCTGGGGCTCTACCACTTGTGCCTGAAGATGAGAGTAGTGCAGCAGGGGCTCAGCAAAAAGGTCTTGCAGTGGTCACTACAGACCTGGTCACTGAAATAAGCATCCAGGTCCCTGAAGTCTCTCCCAAATTGCCCCAGGCTGCCCTTTATTTCTTCCAGCGGGCCTAGGTCTTAGTCACATACTCCCTATCATGTGGCCCTTGAATTCATTCTCTCCACCTGGGGAGGTGGGCTAATGCTGGCACAGGTGAGGCCCAGCGCAATCCCCCTTAAAGGGCCATCTCACCCTATGAGAGTCCACAAAATAATCACCACCATTGTAATCAATACTCCTATTGGTAGTATCAGCAGATAGGTCAAAAATTTAATAGGCAAAGAAACTAATGCCTGCAGGGAACATAAAAAACTTTGCCTTTTGCTGCCTGTGCAGTACCAGTAACTCTCCTGTGGGCAGAGAGCAAGCTTGGGCTTTGTTCTCCACTGCCTTTTATCTTGCATAGCCGCCCATAAGCACCTATGGAAAATGGGTGCACAGTGGGTGTCAGAGTAAGGCAGATGGATTGGAGAAGTGTAAAGGAGTAGGAGTATGTCCAATCATTTACACAGTTCAAGGCACAAATATGTTTGAGCATAATAAGATTTAACAGTTGTTTGCAACCTTGAAATACCCTGCCATTGCTGAGCTGTCACAGAAGCATCAACTACCGGGAAGTTACCCGTTCTACCTGTTATGTAATATGTTCATAATGAAAGAGTTCAAGCTGAACAGGCTGATGAATATTACAGTGTCAGGGGTACATGTTATTTTGTTGTTGCTGGAATTTTGTACAACTTTTTAATTTTTCTCACTTTGTATAGTAGATATAAGAAAACAACTCCTGTTTTATTACTGCCACAGGGTTGTATTTCAACTGGTCACTCCCTCAAACAGGGAGTGACCAGCTCTCCTCCTGTAGGTTGGGGTAATTCAGTCACTGTCTTTTCTCAAGGAAGGAGCCTAGAGCTGGAGATACTCCAGCCCACTGTAGACCCTTAGTCAGCTTCTCCCTCAGCTGGCCTCGCTTACTCCTCAGGCTCAGAGGAAGGCTTCTGCTACTAGCATCTTCTTCCTAGCAACTCAAAGCTCTGCAGAAACCTTCTTACGCCATAGAGCATCTGCCTTGCTATGAGACAGGAGGCAGCATTTATGCTGGTTCCCTTCTCCCAGCCCATTCCCAATTGGTTAGGGGCAGAGGGAAACGTGGCCTGTCCTCTCTGCAAAGCTCCTGGCCTTGGTCCCCTAAAGATACAGTGGCAAGATTTCCTCCCAAGCACCATTCATTCCTCAGACCACTTACTTTCTCTCCACATCTCCCTTATGTCCTTAAAATGAACCTTCAAACCCTTAAAGGCCCATACCATGTGGCAGGGTGGGCTTACCCTAGGCACTACTGCCTTTAAAGGGAAGACCACCCCATCATGGTTAGATTGTCTTATAAACATTTATTTGGTTTGGGTGCATTTCAGTAAGTTCTACAGTTTCAGATATAACTACAACCTAGTTAGTATTTTGTCCATTATAATTCTGACAGTGCTGCTCTCTTGTAAATGCTGCTTCCAGATCATGGCCCATATAGCACAGACTAGGATAGATGTAAAGACAAATGCACGGATAGACTATAATTAACTATGTCAGTATAACTGATTCAATGGAGGAATGCCTGTTATCCCAGCAGGAAGTGAAGTGATACAATGGTCATGGCTTCGCGTACTGTAATATTTGTCATACTCTACTACAAATGCTGAGAACAGAATTGTATTACAGCATTGCAACTAAGGCCTGGTCTCCATTACACAGTTAGGTTAACATAAGCTGCCTGTTACTGGCCTTCAGGAGCCATCCCTCAATGCCCCGCAATGACAATACAATTGATACAAGTGCTCCTGATAAGTACACACCATTGACACAATGAGCCAGGTGCGCACACACACACACACAAGCGATTTAATAACGGTGGTAAGTTAGGTTGACGTACGTTTGTAACATAGACATGGCCTAGGATTCATGCAAAATAGAGGGTTCTTTTAAAACTCAATTATAATTAAACACTTCACAGATAAAGGTTAAGGGTCTGATCTTAAACAGAATTATGGATCAGTGAGAGTGCTAGAGTTGGATCAAGAGCAAAGATACATGCTCTGCTGTACTCATGCATTTAATTTTGAAATATTCTCCATTTTCAGTTCAATCTACTTCACTGCAGACACTGTATTTTACGTATAAAAAGTGCAGTTGGCAGCTAAAAAGTAGCAAGATCTCCCTGTCCTATTAATATCAATCAGAAATAGTGCAGGGTCCTTCATTCTGGGGCTCAGAAGACTCTGCTAGCTTTAGGTGATCTAGACAAGTGAATGTCTTTTTAATAGTATGACAGAGACATTAGGCTCAGCCACAAGGATAAGAGACAGACTTTGTATGTTAACAAATGTCTCTCTCAAATAGTTCCCAAGATCGTTAGAAATTCTTTCTACATACCAGATGAAGAACTAGCTCCAAATGCTTCCCTTTATAGAAAAACTGCCATTTAGAAATATCAGATTGTTCTCTATACCCTGCCCCCGAAGGGGGATAAACTTTTCCCCTCTCTAATTCTATTATAATATTATTACTCTGTACTGCTAGCTTTGGGCTTCTTCCCCATTTGCCAAGTCTATTGGGAAGCAGAGCTCAGAAGTGAGCCTGGATCTTTCATTTGGCTGGATTCTGACATTGCTCATGGAGCTGAAAAAGAGAGGTTTGGGAGAACCTGAACGCTGAGGAACTGCAGTGGTTTGCTGTACCGGAAACATATGATCCTCATTTATCTAGGAAGGAAATTCCAGGCAGATAATTACAGCCTATTATGAATCTGCAATTTTAAAGCTACAGAGAATTTCTCATGCCCTGGATCCTAGAAGAACCATGCACTCTTGTTTTTGGACAGAAGTTTCAGGAAGAAGCCAAAGATATCTTGAGGTATGTCTACACTACCTGCCGGATCGATTTATCGCATCTAATCTAGACGCGATAAATTGACCCCTGAGTGCTCTCCCGTTAACTCCTGTACTCCAGTGCTGCAAGAGGCACAGGCAGAGTCGACGGGGGAGCGACAGCAGTCAACTCACCACGGTGAAGACACAACGGTAAGTCAACCTAAGTAAGTCGACTTCAGCTCCGTTGTTCACATAGCTGAAGTTGCGTAAGTTAGATCAATTCCCCCCACCCCCAGTGTAGACCAGGGCTAAGGAAAAGTAAAGGGGTAAGGAAAGGGGTAAGGAAATGGGATGGGGCCTTAGCCCCGGTCTACACTGGGTTGGGGGGATTGATCTAAGTTATGTGCATAACATAGCTGAAGTCGACATACTTAGATCGACTTACCATGGTGTCTTCACTGCAGTGAGTCGGCTGCTACCTCTCCCCTGTCGACTCTGCCTGCGCCTCTCACAGTGCTGGAGTACAGGAGTCGACGGGAGAGCGCTCGGGGGTCAATTTATCGCGTCTAGACTAGATGCGATAAATTGATCCCCACTGGATTAATTGCTGCCCGACAATCCGTCAGGTAGTGTAGGCGTACCCTTACTCTCTTGCAATCAACTCTGCTTCATTAACTAAAATTTCCAAGATTCCTAATCTGAAACCCATGCTCACATTCAGTAGTACTTACTCACACAAGTAGCCCTATTTTGTTTATTACTCAACATAGGTAAAGGGTACAAAATTGAGCCCTCAGACCTGAAGCACAAAACCACTTGGTAAAGTTTCATTTAAAGTAGAATCCAATGCTTTCCATGATAATTAATCTCTGTGCAAGGGGTGCCTGGTTTTAGCACTGTATCTCAAGTGGTCTGTATTGGCCACTACAAGACTATTTGGCTTTTGATCACAGCTTCTTTTGGAAATAACAAGCAGGCTTTCCCAAACCCTTTGTTCTCTAATGCATGGCTCTATTCGGAAAGAACATGGAATATATTTTAAAACTCTGTCTTTAATATTTCCTGGAAGCTCAGCATGAATTTTCAGTGTTTCAACTCTAGGATGTATTAAACTAAATAATGCTTAAATAATGACAGAAAATCGTTACTGCTTGCTTAAGAGAAGACCTGTTAGATTAAAGGGGTCTTTCCCAATGTAGACTGCAAAATGAAAGAAAACGTCTATCTGGAATAAGAAAAGCTAAACAACTGCAATAAGTAAACTTGACTCTGTATTACAAATATATCTCTATCCTCATATATACATAATATTTTTCCATGTTTGATTGTGCATATTAAACTGTAAAATGCTATTTGTACATGTGATTTTTGCTTAACTAGCCAGAAGATGGCAGTCACTAATCAGGAGAGTATAAGAGGCTGTCTGTTCAATACCACAGATTTGTGCTGCCTGAAATACAATGTTTCATTTTCAGTTACCTGCACTGAAGTTTAGGAAAAGTGTAGGGGAAATGGCAGTGTTGCCAACTATTCCATTTTATCATGTTTCACAGTTTTTGTTTTTTCTTAAACCAACTCCAAAAGCCATGTGATTGCATGAGAATCTCAGCTAGGTTTATTTTTCTTTTCTTTCTCCCCCTGCCTTTTATTTTATTTATTTTTTATTTTTTTGAGCAAGGGCAGTTTCTGGCCATTGTAGTTCCACAGAAAATTTGAAAATGGAATTCTAAAAGCTAAAACACCAAAAGGAAAATATCAAGAACAAAAAGGAACGTATTGTTTTAAAAGAACTCTTGAATTTGAAGCCAATCTCATGATTGCAGGGGCCTGAGTCTTGATTTACTAATACTCAGGGTTGGCAATATTGTAGAATCATATAAACAGAAAGATGGATTAGGTCACTCAGTCCGTTCCTCAAGGGTCAGTGCAGGATTGCTCCCTGCAACATATTCTCTAGTGCTTTTTCTAACCAAGCTTTAGTGGCCCAACCAGTGTGAACTCCATCACTTTCCTGGGGACACTATTCCAAAATCTAAGAGGTAAAACACTTGTATTGTGCCTCACAATAAAATTAAAATACAAGGGAATAGAAAATTCTGAATGTGCAAAGCTGGACATTCAAATCCCCGCTCTCTTACCTCCCCAAAATGGCCAGTATTTCCCACTGAAGAACTAACCTAGTTATTGCTATAATGATGGTGTAAATACACTAGGTCATATTTTTAAGGGCAGCTTGATCTATCGCCATTCAAGACAATGGGAGTTTTTCCATCCATTTGACTGGCAGTAGGACTAAGCCCCTGCTGATTACACTAGTTGAAGATCTGATCCATAATATCTTCCATTTTGATATGGCATTTCTCTCCAGGAGCCACAGGGCACCAGCATAACACATGCCAATGTCTACAGCCATAAACATGTTTTGACAACGCATCCCTTAGCAGCAGTGTTTAGTCATGCCATATTGAAGAAGTGGTTTTGCATGGGTAATAATACAACATTATAACAAAGATGATAGAAATACAAGGCTGGCAGTACGAAAAATATTAACTTTTTTGTTTTGTTTTGTTCTTGTTTTCTCAACTCTTTGCACAGCATCTGCCATCGATTTCAGTATTATGCAAGGAGAGTAATGGAATTTATCCGGCACAGTTATGAATCAACGTTGTATGGATCAAAATACAGTAGACCCTCAGAGTTATGAACGCAAAGGTTACAAACTGACCAGTCAACCACACACCTCATTTGGAACCAGAAGTATGCAATCAGGCACAAAGACAAGGTAAAATAGCAAATATCGTGTAGTACAGTACTGTGTTAAAAATACTAAAATATTAAAAATTAATAAAAAATGTAGGGAAAGTTCAAAAAAAGATTTGACAAGGCAAGGAAACTGTTTCTCTGCTTGTTTTATTTAAATTAAGATGATTAAAAGCAGCACTTTTTTCTGCATAGAAAAGTTTCAAAAATAGATTAAATCAATGTTCAGTTGTAGATTTTTGAAAGAATAACCCTTAAATTTTGTTCAGAGTTACAAACATTTCAGAGTTATGAACAACCTCCTTTCCCTAGCTGTTCGTAGCTCTGAGGTTCTACTGTGTAGAGATATATCAAATTTCTGAGCCAGATCTTTCAAGAATCACACCAGACTCCTATTTCTTATCATTCCAGATTTCAGGAGTAATCCCAAACAGGAGGTGAGTGGTTCTGTGTGTTACAGTTTCCTTCTAGAGCCAAATCCTGATCCCATTGGTAAAGCTCCCTTGAATTCAGTGGGTTAAGCATTTGGCTCATTGTGACAATGTGATTGAGCAGCTGGGCGCTGAGATGAAAGCAACCATCAAGTGAAAGAACAGAGAAAAGCAAAGACAAAATTGTTTCTGGAGTGTCATGGGGGTGACATTGTTGACTGGCCTGAATTAAGGTGGAAATATTTTTGCTGCAGTTTCCTGTGGGAACAAATGATATCTTCATATTTAGCAATATGCTTCTCTAATAATGATTTTTTAAATGGAGAAATGCGGTTACTGTTAATGGTAAGATTTCTTAGAATGTAACTCTGTGCTTATGGTTTACACCAGGGATCGGCAGCCTTTCAGAAGTGGTGTGCCGAGTCTTCATTTAGTCACCCTCATTTAAGGTTTTACGTGCCAGTAATACATTTTAACCTTTTTAGAAGGTCTCTTTCTATAAGTTTATAATATGTAACTAAACTATTGTTGTATGTAAAGTAAATAAGGTTTTAAAAATGTTTAAAAAGCTTCATTTAAAATAAAATTAAAATGCAGAGCCCCCCGGACCGGTGGCCAGGACCCAGGCAGTGTGAGTGCCACTGAGTATCAGCTCGCATGCCACCTTCGGCACCCGTACCATAGGTTGCCTACCCCTGGTTTACACAATTTATGTTTCATTGTCACTCTATAGTGAAACTTAACCTTATAAAATGCTGATATTGTCTTAAATCTCTGTAGGTGAAAGACTCACTGTGACGATCAATGCTATTATGTTCACCACTTTTACAAGACTAGGATAAATATACAAAGGATGCCTTGTGAGGTATCACTTGAAAACTCATCATGTGCTGAACATTATTGTCCTGGTAAAATAAGTGCATCAATATTGTATGTGAAGTAATAAGCTTCTGCCGTATAGCATTGTTATAACATGCTCCAAGATTAAGAAAAGCAGGCCCAAACCAATTTTTCAGAGACAAAGACACGATGACACCCCACTAGGTGTTAAAGGGCTATCACCTACTTACACAGCCATTCTCCAGCAACAGGAAGGTGTGAATAAGAAATTTACATTCCATCACAGGGACAGGTCAGACCTCACAAGAGACTACTTGTCACCTGCACCCCAGCGGGGGGTAATCCTCAAAGAGAGCAGGGTGGTATAGGAATGAGAGACAGTGCCCTCCAATTTACCTCTTTTCTCTTAAATGCACACCTTACATTTTAAAATGAGGGTTTGTTTGGTAGATTTTAGCTAAATAAGAACATTTTAGCTAAATAAGGACATTGGTTCAGACCAATGGTCCATCTAGCCCAAGAGTTCTCAAACTGGGGGTCGGGACCCCTCAGGGGGTCGTGAGGTTATTACATGGGGAGTCGCGAGCTGTCAACCTCCACTCCAAACCCCACTTGCCTCCAGCATTTAGAATGGTGTTAAATATATTAAAAGTGTGCTTAATTTATAGGGTGGAGGGGAGGGTCGCACTCATAGGCTTGCTGTGTGAAAGGGGTCACCTGTAAAAAAGTTTGAGACCCACTGATCTAGCCCAATATCCTGTCTCCAACAGTGGCTAGCAACAGAGCTTCATGAGGGAGTGCACAAAACGGGATGGTTCCAACAGTCCAAGGTATAGGGTTGCCTAGAGCCAGCCATTGATAGACTTAACCTCCATGAACGTATCCAATTCTTTTTAAACAGACACTTATAGCACTCATGACATTCCTGTTCATCTCTGCCACAAGGCAAGAAAAGATCTAGCCAAGACTAAAGCTGAATACATCAGATACAGAAAGATGATGGCCAAGAGGTGCTTTAATTCAGATTACTCCATTTAACAAGAGTGGACCCACTGAGCCACAGAAAATGGGAGATGCTTTTGTGAAATAAATCTGGCATATGTTAAAATGCTTCTTAGATTACAGGTTTCAGAAAAGTGGCCTGCCCAAGTAAACTGATTTTTTTTAAATCAAATGTTTGAGAGGAGATAAATCATATCTGTATTTGTGCTGTTCACTATGCAACATTTTAGGGTCCCTTTGAGACTGGGGGAAACTTTGAGTCATTAAGTAGTTTGGAGCCTCCCTTGATCTCATCTGAAATCTGGTACGGACTTATACAAAACAGTCTGGAGAAAAAGAACACACAGTACTTCTCAGTTATGATGGTGGGGGAAAGCCCTAGAAAAAGTGAATTACAGCAGGGTGCGGGGGAGTGTTCTTCTAATGCAGCACAAGAATTTGACCTGTTCAAAAGAGACCTAGAGCAAGATCCCACACAAATTTATTTAAAAAATATATTTGATTTGTTAAAGAAATCGAGAATACCTTGTATAAAGAATTCCTGCCTTCTGCAATAGCAGCCTGCACTACAGGCTGCACAGATCACATTCATAATGGTCAACCCATTGCACTTCATAATGATTTTCCATTTTGGTAGCACCTTCCAGCCAAGGATCTCAAAGGACTTTCTAAACACTGCTGAATTAACCCTCACAACACCCCTGTGAGGTAGGTAAGTATCACTATTCCCATTTCACAGATAAGAGAAGTGAGGGATGGAGAGTTTTAGTTTAATGCACAAGCTGCACAGGAAGCACCATATCTAGAACGCTGTGCTCCTCACTCCCAGTATTGTCTCAATCACAACACGATACCTTCTCTCCCTTTCCAAGGAGACTTGCTCATCTGAGCCAGCTCTTTTCTTTTTTAGATTCTCTGCTCCCCTATGCTGTACAGTTTTTCTTACACAGCAGGAGGGAAGTGGGGACAGCTGGTTGAAAAATAGAGATTAAACAGAATGATTGAAACTTACCACTTTTCCCTCTGAATTACGCAACGTGCACATGCCATTCTGCATCGGGCTCAGGATTTCTGATAACTAATTGGAATGTAGCAATGTCAGATACAACTAACATCAGCGTCAGGTTGATTAGCTGGTACAAAAGAAGTCTGTGGAGAATTCTGCCACCAAAGTGGCAGAAATTCTGATAATATTAATACTTTGCCCAGCTGAGGGGGACCTTTCCTCTGAGCAGGTGAAAACACCCAGAATTGAAGCCTCACAACTACAAGGAGTGCTTGACTTACCCCTGAAACCTAGCAGCTGATTCACACATCAGCTACACCAGTGTAAGTCAGGACTAATGCCAATGAAGGCAGTTGAGTTATAACTATTTCAGGCCCCCTAAAGAGGAACACAGAATCTGCTTAACTATGCACAGCAACATAACAACATTTAGGGCTAGAAATGAAGGAAACCAGGCTGCAGAGTTGAGGTAGAATTTGAAGGGTTAACATCCATGCCATAACAACAATCGCTCCAAGTGTACCCAACATAGTAGAAGACAGCACATCCAGCAGCATGGCAGCTCGTCCATTATTTCACATATTTGGCACTCCCATAGTACAGCACCACCTGCTAGATGCCCAGCACCATTTCATGCAGCATATAGGTAGAAATCCTCCCATCTCAACGTTGACAGGGCTAACCCTGCTTAGTTTCATAAGATCAAACAAACTCACTACACAAGGCAGCTGTAGGACTTTTAAGTGGGTGTAGGGTGACCAGCTGTCCTGATTTTATAGGAACAGTCCTGATATGTGGGGCTTTGTCTTATATGGCGCCTATTACCCCCTACCCTCTGTCCCGATTTTTCACACCTGCTGTCTGGTCATCCTAAGTGGGTGTCCATTGGGTATTCTGTAGTGACAGGGTTGTTTGTTTTCTCTGTGATTTTTCCTTATTCCTATTTTAGTTGTGAACACAAGGAAGAGTTAAAATATTTACATTGGATATATTGTGATACGCTAACTTCAGTACCTTGTGGGGTAAGGTAGTACTGTTCGTGAGTGTGAGTATCACAATCTGACCCCTGCTTTTTCAAAAGTCAACTGCCCTCACTGCTTCTGGGTTAAATTTGCTAGAAAACTCTCACAACCCCCACCAGTGCTCTGAGAGAGTGGAATAAGATTCAGAGTAGCATCCTTGTTAGTCTGTATCCGCAAAAAGAACAGGAGTACTTGTGGCACCTTAGAGTAACAAATTTATATGAGCATAAACTTTCATGGGCTACAGCCCACTTCTTCGGGCTGTAGCCCATGAAAGCTTATGCTCAAATAAATTTGTTAGTCTCTAAGGTGCCACAAGTACTCTTGTTCTTTTTGTGGAATAAGATTAAGCACTTGTAAACACTGTGTTTACTCTAGTTATTTTAAGGACAGTAACAGCTGTCTCAGTCATCTGAATGTAGCCTTATTACTAAGGAACATCCTTTCAACTGAATTAAGCATTAAGGTCTGATATTTATGCATGGCCTACTGGCTCTGGTTGAATGTTGTACAAAGTACAATGATGTGCAGGGAGATGGGTTATTTGTGAAGCACTGAGTGCATTTATAATACTATGTGATTTATTTTTTAATAATAATTATTTAAAAAATGTTAACACTAAAATTGTCTTGAATTAGATTTCAAAGTCAACCCCATTTGGGGTGAATGGAAGAAATCACACTTTTTTAGTATGTGCTACTGTTTCAGGATCTGGTTGCATGTAAGAAGGCAACTGCAATTAATTAGAATATAGTCAAAGTATCTTCTAAACCTGAAGAGCTGGTCAAACTGAATAGAATCCACAGGAAATCTGCAGGAAGATCTAAGCCTTTGATCTTCCAGTGTCAGAGCTCATTAGTGTTATTCCATTCTTGATTAGATTATGGACAATAGCTCTAATCATTAGAAGTTGTGCCCATCATTATTATTAGATCATTGCACGAGCAATTTCCCATTCTAAAATATTAAGATACAAACTTAAAATGATGGTTAAAAATATGGAACATCACAACACTATTCTACTGGAGTACGCCTTGGATTACTAAATTATTCCTGATTTTTAAAAATGTTCTCTCTTTTAGAGAACAAGATCCCATAATAATTATTTTAAAAGAATGGATCCGGCCCATGCAAAGCATAAAATCAAGAAGTATTGACTTTTTTGCTGCACCACAACACAAAGTGTTCGTGGAAATGGCTGTTTTGCTTTCTCAGTGAGATAGTCATCTGAAGATCAGTGATCTTGTGAGGCCTTTCAGACATGGAAGCACTTGGAGGTTTGAAGCTCATGATTAATCTTCTTCTTTAGGCCTTGAAAGAAGCACGAATTATTCTTCCCTTAAGAGGTTGAGGGGGGCGAAAATTATTCACCATCTGGATCCTTTCATCTCCTTCACTGGTGAAGAGAAGAGTTCGGAATTTCTCCAGCTGTAAATTCATATGACATAACTTTACTACTTGCAAAGGCAATTGGTGTTAATGTCATTGAAAAAAGGTTAGAGGAAGGCATTCAATACTTTTCAATCTGATAATAGAACATTTTCAAGTTAAGAGCCTAGAAAGACTATTAATGGCAGATGAAGGCTCCCAACGGTTACTGAATATTAGATACCTCCAAAAGTAATTTGTTTGAAATGCATGATTGGCTCACTTCAATATGTTCCACTGTTTTCTATATTTGGAGTCTTTAATATGAAAGGTGCAAGTTCCCACTTCTGAAGCTTCAGTTCCAGTTAGAGATGAAAAAGACCTGTTCGGTCATCTAGACAATACCCCCACTATTATCAGACTGTTTCTTATGGTGTTTTGCTCAGTCTAGTTTTAAATGCACCAAGAGACTGTGTTTCTATCACTTCCTATTGGGGAGAATATTTCAAATGTAATATGTCTCACTGCCAGGAAATTCTCCTGATAGCCTAACGTTTCCCTTTCTTTGGGCCAGATCATACCCTCTATTGTGACTGGATGGTTCAGGAATGCAGAAGATCCTGGATAACATTTTCAGTTTGTAGTGCAGTGCAGATGGAAAAATAATAAACAGGGATCTAGAAATATTAGAAAATATCAAAAGGAGATTCAGCTTGGAAATCTGTAAACTAATATATTTATGCAAAACTTATCTGAAACTCAGATATCCAATGGGAGGAAGAAATATGGAAAACAGTAGTGCTAAGTGACCTGGGCATGGAAGTTATCAAATTAATAATGAGTTATGATGTTTGGCAAGGGGTAGGCTTGTTGTATCTACAAAACTGCCACCACCACCACAATAAAGACCTTGGCATCTCAAGAGAGATGCCAAGGTTTAAGTGGGCTAGGAGGAGACTAAACAATCCTCTCACCCTCCAAGGTGAAGCACATTGGTGGGGCAGTGAGGGAGACTTGCACTGCTGCTTCCTGTGCTATACCTGTTTTGTAGATAAAGAACCTCAGTCTCCAGATCTGACAATAGGGCATTTTTCACACACACTAGAAATTCACACAAAAGAACAAAAACATCTAGTCAATAAAATCAACAAGAGATTTACATGAAGCGAGATTCCGATGGAGGTGTTAAAGTTAGGAAGAAAAGAGTTAGAGACCTAAAATATAAAATGTTTGGAAACAATGAATGTGCAGATATGACTGCTCTCTTGGAAGATGGTTGGAATGGGAGGAAGTCTGCTCTTGTGGCTAACACAAAGGAGTGAAAAGTCAAGAGATCTGGATTTTATTCCTGGCTCTGCCACAGACATCCTGTGTAATCTTGGGCAAGTCACTTAATCTCTCTGTCTCAGTTTCCCTATCTATAAAATGAGTGATGCTTGTACAACAGTTTTAAAATACATAAAAAAGTGAGTACCAAATATTTTTCTTGCTATATCAAAGATCATTTAAGCAACAATTTTAAACAAGATTGTTTGGAATGAGTGGGCACTGAAGATGGCAAATCTGGGCTTGGAGTGAGATATTACATTATGAATAATGATTTATTATTCATTCTATAATACTAAGCATGCAAATATCACTGGAAATTAAAAAAAAATAAATCCCATCTTATAAATCTGTGCTTTAAAATGTCTACAGATAGGTTCAGTCTCAAATCTCCCCTGCAGTCTCATGTGGCGTCTACTTCCCATTATATCAATTACTATTTGGGAAGGTGTTATGTGAACATTTCTTTTACATTTGGTCAGAGAAATATCAAAGGCTAAATCGTGCTGAGTTACACCAGTGTTTGTTAAAACAGAATTTGGCCTAAGGGCCAGATTTGTAAGGGTATCTAATGATGGAGATAGGTATATAGTAAGATTTTCAAAAGTACCTTGGTGCCTAATTGCCATTGAAATCAATGTTGGGCACCTAGGTACATCTGAAAAGCCCACTAGACACCCATCTGCATATTTAGGTACCTAAATACCTTTGAAAATCTGAACTTAAGTTTTTAAGTCATTTTCCTGGCAAATAGAGTGAAATAGATAGGAGAATGTTAATTTGACAGATAGCAAAGAAATTACAGGCAGATCCTTGCATTCGACTAAGACATGGTTGCATGGGTATAAATGAGGGCAGAATTTGGTCCATTATATCTTTGTGGAGGGATAACAAACAATATGTTAAAAGTACAGGAGTACTTGTGGCACCTTAGAGACTAACAAATTTATTTCAGCATAAGCTTTCGGGGGCTACAGCTTACTTCTTCAAATGCACAGAATGGAACACAGAGATATTTATACATACATAAATATATAAATATCTTCTGTCTGTGTGTTCCCTTCTATGCATCCGAAGAAGTGAGCTGTAGCCCATGAAAGCTGATGCTGAAATAAATTTGTTAGTCTCTAAGGTGCCACAAGTACTCCTGTTCTTTTTGCGGATACAGACTCACACGGCCGCTACTCTGAAACAATATGTTGGCTTTTTACTTTATCCACAAAATCCATCATTCAGTACTTCAAGACTAGACATCTCAGGCTATTTGCCATTTCTTAAATTAGTCTCATTGTACAAAGAAAACAGTCACTGCCCACAGATCCCATTTTGAACGCTAAAAAAAAGGGAAGCCAAGAGTATCAAAATTTGGGGACAAGCTGACTGCAAGTTTACCTGTTTCTCAGAAATCCTGATGGGCTCTTTCAGCACTATCCATGTTACACTCTCATATAGAGGAGGTGTTGTTAGAGAACCAGGATATGTCCAATAATTTAGACTAGATGGCAGGAGGCATTTTGGGTTGAAGGTTCTGAACTGAGCTTTTGTCCCCTGGAAGGAACAGATACATTATATTTCTTTTTTTTTTTAAATGTGTTTAAGGAGATAGATATTTATTGAGAAACAGAAACACCAGCTGATAGCTTAAAATTGCAAGAATAATGGGATGATCATTTGGCTCTGTCTAAGCACAACAACATCATGAGAATAGTGCTTATTTAGTATTGTGGTGATATCACATGAGCTGTGGTGATCCCAGACCCAATTGTTGGCTTAGGGATGTATGTCCCTGCTGCCTGTGTTAGCACTGAGCTAGTAAAACAAAAGGTCCCCTTGCAATTAGTGCCCCTTCCCCATCAAGAAATTAGGCAGAAAATCTCTCCTCTGTATAGTGCCCAGCATGAGCTGCCAATGGTGCACACTTCATCACCAGCATTTGCTTCTACTGAATTGTGGCATTCCAGCGCTAATTACCTGCCACTTTTTGTGCCTGGAGCAACAAGGCAATCCAGGCAAAGATTGCCTCTGCAATCAAACACCCAAATCTAGAACAAAGAGCAGGTTTTTCCTGAAGCTGTAGGTGTAATTTCCAGCTCAGGTAAGGATGTGGCAGAGGGATGTTGAGTCTTCATGGTTACAGTGGTCCAGAACAGGACTCCTGGATCCAGGCATTGTAACTGAGAAGCAGATCAGGAGGAGGGGGCAGCTGCTCACTCACACTCCAGAGCCACACAACCAAAAAACGCCAACGTGTCTGCAAAATTCTGCTCAGCCCAGAACCCAGCAGGAGTGAGGACAAGGGCATCTCATCCTGAAGAGCATTCCTGCCGTTTTTAAAAGGAATTACAAGAAATGTCTGAAGGGGCAACGCTTCCTTTCAAAGCAGGGAAGCAAGTTATGGCCAAGCACATATCCACAACATCAGAATTCAATAGTCCCTTCTCAAAACACACAGAGGCAGGAACAACATGTTCATTCGTTATGAACTCCTTGTTAGCATAAGGGGATTATATTGAAGTTTTGTGCATTAGAGCCTACAATTCTAGGATACAAGGCAACCATGAGTGGTAAGAGACAATACATTAGAATGAAGTGTGTTCAAACTATCACTTTTATATGCCCTTGCATTACATTATGTACTAATGATGGATGAATTTCGAGGCGGGGGAGAGATGGAATTTGCTGCTTTAATTTGTTTTTATTTCACTCAAGCTCGTGCACAAGTTTATACTATTTAAAAAAGTCATCCAAGTGAGGGGAAGAAAAACAGATACAAGAGCAAACAAAAAACTTACTTTAAATTTTACCATATACAAGGCATCAGTTAGTCTGTTCATATTGGCATGTTCTTCTCCAGTCTACAGTTGCATGAGAATATAGATAGTTAATAATTATGCTTTGAATATATAAACAGGCCATTTTTTCTGTCTTAGGCATGTTCGCACTGAAGTAGGTTTAATTGCAGTCTGCCTTGAGTCACTGCTACCAATAAAGTCATTTATTTTCCCCAAACAGTTCTTCTCAACTATGTGTTTTAGTTCTTAAACAGTTGACAGTTTGATGCGCCTCTACACATAAAACTCATACCATTATTTTCATGACTCTTACCTCCAAGAAAATACCAACTACCGCCAAACCATCTGGAGCTGCTGCTGCTTCTCCAAATGTTGCATACTTCCTGGCATTCCAGTGAACCAAGTGGAGCTGTGAAGGGGAATCATAAAACAGAAGTATGAACAAGCTAAATGATAAAGCCCCTCACATCAGTTGTGTTACGCTTAGTAAGTAATAACATCAGTCAATTTATCACATACTAAAGCTTCGCTTGAAGGGCAGTTTTGCCAGAAATCCTAGGACAAACCAACTCAACTAGGAATTTACCAGGTTCCAAAACAGCAGTCATTTGAGCGGATTAGACAATGAACATCGCACCATCCCTAAAAAAGCACTCCCGGAGTCAGCAAGAACTATGTCTTTCCTCCTTATCTGCAAACTACTATTGGCTGCCAGAGCTATGGCCCCACCCCCAAAACCATGTTTATTAGGGTAGTGCCAAAGGGCCATCCAAGAATGGGGCCCTCTCATGCTACATACTGTATGAACACAGTAATAGACAGAGCATAGGCAAATATAAGCAAGAGATACTGGTTACTTATTTAAAGTGTGTGGTGCAGAGCTGTTGCTTCCAAACCCCATTGTGGAAAGAGAGAAATGGCCAGCTAGAAATTGCATGTAGACAGCATTTCAATTAATGAATATAGATAACAGTATATTGCTTGTTTAAATCGATGGATGGGTCAAGCGGCAAAATTCAGATCTGGATGCAAACTGTTCCAAATTTTGTTTCAGGTTTGCATCCTGGTTGTAGTAAAGTGGTTGTGAAAAAGTTCTTACCTCAGAAGAAAAAGATTTGCTGTCAACTGTATGCTCTGATCCCTGACTGTGCTTCATTCCCCAATGAAAATGAAACTGCTTTAGCCTATAGGGACCTTCAAGGGGGCCCCCATTGATCACTGTAAATGGAAGTGCATAAAGAGAATGCAAAAGATTAAATATTTGTTTTTTTTTACTGTCTGACTCTAGAAACTAGTTGGATCAATAGTGGAGAAACAACATCTCTCAAGAGCCGGGGGGGAGGGGGGAATATATATTTTTGATATACGGTATACAGAAGAGAAGCCAAAGCCACAACTAACAAAATACAAAGAAAATGCTTTATCTTGGCTCTCAGATTCTTAGAATTAATCACATAGGGAAAATTTATTCCTGATCGAAGTCAATGAAGTTACATTAGGGATGTATCTGACCCATGATCCAGTGCCACCAAATCTGTTGGAAACTCACAATATCATCTGTGTAAGTAAATATCTCACGTCAGCCCCCGCTATCCAAGTTTAGGAGAAGGTGAGTGAGGGCAAAGAGTTTTTCCTCCTGGCTGATATCAGAGATAGCAGAAAGATTTATACTAGAAAGAGAAATAAAATTTTACTGACAATTACTTATATAGAAATTTACCATATTCCTATTTAGCCTTTGGAAATGTAAATTTGAGGTAAGGACTTAATAGCTATCCACCAAGCAACCAAGCTATGGATGCTTTCTATTGAAATTCAGAAAGCTGAACTGGTTTTTGTATTTAAAAAAAAAATTGGAATTAGAAACAGTTTGTGATGTGTTTTTAAATAGGTACCTGGGACTTTATGGAAGACAGGGAGTGGTTCTGTTGAGTTAGAAGGTGCAGTTTTACACAGCCATAGATCATTTTGCTATATATTTTCTCTTTAAGATTATCTTTTTCCCTCCAGCAAAAATTCTCTATATTCTGTTTTCTGTTAATACCTGATCCTGATAGAGGAAGTTAATATGAAATATCTTGTACTTAACATAGCACCTTTCATAAGAGGATCTCAAGTCACTTTACAAAGGTGGGGAAGAAAGATAGGAGAGATTATGGGATTTGGTCAAGGTAAATACAAACTTTTAACATTTTAAATTTTAAAATAATACTTTTAATACGTGCAGCCCATTAATACCTAGGCAATGTGGTCTACATGTATAGGAAAAAAATAACATTTCAGCAGAGTTCTAGTAATTTCCTTGTGCTTTAAAAGGCAGGACACCAAGAAGTTCATCTTCTGTCAAACAGAACTGAAAACTGGTAATTAATTAAAAAAGTATTGTAAAGTATGCACACACAGTGTCTATAATGTATTTTTATCAACATAATCCGTATCATTTTATTTGCTTCCAAATGTTTCATGTTATGAAATTATTTCACTGCTCTTCACATGGAATATTAACTTTTAAGAGTGCAGTCCACAACCCCACCACACGGCTCAAATTGGACTTTATGTAGGAAACTAGCCTTTATACCCCAAAGCACATAAGCACATGCTAAGTTCCACTGAAGTTAACTAAACTAAAATCCATCCCCTTAAAGTTAGGCACATTCTTATATGTTTTGCTAAATTTGGGCGGGCCTAAATGGGGCTTATAGGGTAGATGAAATGCATCCCCCTCATCCAATCCCACCTCCCCGCATCACTGGATCTATCCAAGTGCAGCTCCAGTAGCTTCTCTCCTCCAATAGCCCCCTTCATGCCAGTCAAGTGGATGGAAAGTCCCTCCATAATGTATGGGGGCAGAGAGCCCCTACCATGGATGCTGTGGTGGTGCCCTCCCCTTGAGGAGCAATGCAGAACCCTGTAGTGCAAATCCTCCAAACCTAGGTGAATTTCACTATTAAATGGACAGGTTTCTGTTATTTATAACTAAATTAAAATTGTCTGTGAAGATCGTTTTTCTAGATACATTTTACAAAGTCACTTTCTAAGGCCACATGCTTAAAGGAATCTTTAAAGAAGCTAATTTTAGGCAAGCTCAGATCCATTGTCTTTACTTAAAACTCAGAAATTACACTTGCAAATTGATCATTCACTGAGCTGTTTGCTTGTCCTTGGGTTTTCTTCTTTTAAAAGATCCAGTAGCTGTAACTTAAGCTCACACCTGATAATGCTCCGACAACCTTATGGGATTACTTCAAAGGCAATAGAGGGTACCTCTGGCCATTGCAGGACATTCATTTCCCAGCAACCATAACATTTGGTTTGAATATCAAAATAAAATGGCATCAGCGAAAGCACCAAACTGGATGAATGACCATTAGTTGCTGACATAAGTTAAAATAAAATAAACTGGCCCATCAGAGACCATTTATATAAAAGCTCCTCTCTACTTACCAGTTACTAATAGATTTCTGATATTCTGTGCCTCAGAATCAGTTTGTAGGTGAATCAGAGCAAAATTTTCTATAGAGGTAAAAGGAGAACAATCTAATACAGGGTGGCCAAACTGTGGCTTGCAAGCCACATGCAGGTCTTTTACAGTTAAAGTGTAGCTCATGGTGTCCCTCAGGTCCCTGCCATTCTCCACCTACCAGACTTGGGGGGAAGCTTGGGACCTCTGCCTTGCAGCAGGGTGGTCGGGTAGGGGCTTCTGCCCAGTAGGAAGGAGGATCTCGGGGCTTCAGCAGGAGCGAAGCTGAAGCCCCGAGCCCCGTCAGGCACCTCCTATGGGGCTGAAGCCCTGAGCCCCGGCATGTGTGCCCTGGCTTTCAGACTTCTGAAGATTGTCATATGCGGCTCAAGGGGTCTGAACGTTTGGCCACCCCGATCGAGTGTTTAACAATACCAAAACTCACACTACCTAGAGATGAAGATGAAGGATAAAAGGCAGCTGCAGTTTGTGTAACATGCACAGTCTGCCTCCTCAGCAGAACTAACGAAAGAGTCTGTATCGTTTCTGAAGAAGCCATTCTGCCATGGGAAAGAGGAATCAATGTAGAGAGACCATGCTTCTGTGCTGATAGGTCTAGGTCATCAAGAGCACTTGATATTCATGTGATCTGTATTCAGCAGAAGTGACAACCTTTCCATCTCAGAACAATTCAGAGGAACCACCACAAACTGAAATGCAGAGTTTCCTGTCCGCAGATTGAATTCTTCCTTACCATGTAGGGATGTGGATCTGCTAAGTGACACTCTGCACAGAGGCTGAGTGCCCAGTCTCTCCACTTTTAAAACCTCTGCCAGATTGTGTTATTAAAAAAACCAAAAAAAAGGCAGGCCCAAGAAAATGGTAAAACAAAAGTGTCTCAAATCACATATCCCGGGCAAGTAATGCTACTGGTCTCATATCAGAAGATTTAAATAGAGCAAAATTGTATACTAGCCTTTAATTTTACTTCAAATAATGTATTTTATCATCTCTCTAGCTAAGAAGGTGAAGAAATATAAGCTACAGGATCTTAATTCTAAGACAGCATCAGGCCCACCTGTCTTATCACCAGCATCTTCAAAGTCCACCATGACTGAGTGGCCATTGTTGGAGATTTCAAGAGATGCACACGATTCATATGAGATAATAAGAGGCTTCAGACTAGGATCGTAAACTGCTTGCGTGGAAACTATATCAACAGGTGACTGACGATGTCCCTGGGCAATGGGATATGATTTGTACCACTTAGAAGGCCCTTTGAAACAAAGGAAAGGAAAACACTGTTACTTCACTTTTGCCACAGATAGAAAAGAATCATTAAAAGTTTTTATGAGCCTCAGAGTGAATGCCATGTTCACTGGAAATCACGTAAGTTTGTCATCATAGGAGTTATTTGAAACACTGTGCATTGTATTGTGTGTGTTTACAGATACTAGCAGTGCAGCCTGCAGCCTGGTGGGCTATTTAGCTCTTTTATGAAAAGCATAATGATGGGAACATAATACAGCCACAGGCACACCAAGACCTTTCTGCTTATTCCCCAGCTTTCTGTAGGAATTAAATGCAATTACAAATAGATTATTCCAGAATAGACTTGGTTGAGGAATCTCTCTCTCTCTTTCTCTCTCTCTGTTGATATTTTAAACACATACACTGTGTGTATTTTAGTTTTCCTGGGTAGGACAGTGATAAATGCTTGGGATTCAAATTAGATACAGATGACTCAGAATGTCTCAGCTACTATGTGTTTATTTTTAAACCCATTTCATGACTGCAGTAAATCTTTGCGAGACAGGCATTATAATTCCATAATGCCACTATGCTATTTCTTTACCGCACATGAGCAGTACAGGATGATTATCAACATCTTTGGACTTCTTGACCCCAAAGGAGTGGGATTAAATACCAGTATAATCACATAGCTTTCCACTCTAGGAGCAGGAATGCTCTCATGCTGTTTAAGATAACAAGATCATATCTACATCAAATAATTATTTATTGCTACCTTTTACTTTTGTTTCACTTGTGTATTTTATTACAACACACAGCAATGTAATTCTTCTACTCCCTGTTTTGGGAAAGTTATCATGTTGACTTTTTAATACATTAAAAATAACCCAAAACACTTTAATTGTAGCATTCTCATTTTTGTTAAAAATGTTAATCACTGACAGGTGTAAACTACCGCACTTGCCCCAACCTATGTTGGTTAAAAAAAAAAAATGTAATGTAACATACTATGTCGGTCTTTGGCAGGCATTGAAGCACTATCTTATAAACTATATATTTTCCTTTTGTCAATCTGGGGGCTGTTTTTAAAAGAGATTAGGTGTTGAAATTCTATTGAAGCCTATACAATATAACTGAGCTGCCTCATAAGCTTTTTATTAATAAAATAAATACATACAAATACACACAGACACTTACAAATAATATCTGCCAGAGCTATGCATCTTTCACTCAGTGTTCTAGCTTTAATTCAGTCATCTATAAACTTGTTTTACTGGAGTAACATCAGTCATTCATCCATCCATTCTCTTCAAATGGTATAGATATTGTACAAATTTTCAGGAGTCTGCATAGTCTCCACATAAGTTTTCTTTACACATATACTTTTTTGAGGAGCAGGAAGCGCAGAAAGAGAATAACTCTAAATTAAAGGGGCTGTTAAACACTGGAAAGAATAGTATGGCTTGTTTAATAAAAAATGCCTCCAGTGTTTAGATACTGATCTATAGAATTTCTTGGAATTCAAGGAACCTATATAACATAGGCAACCTATGGCACACGTGCCGAAGTCGGCACGTGAGCTGATTTTCAGTGGCACTCACGCTGCCCGAGTCCTGGCCATTGGTCCCGGGGGGCTCTGCATTTTAATTTTAAATGAAGCTTCTTAAACATTTTTAAAATCTTATTTACTTTACATACGACAATCGTTTAATTATATATTATAGATTTATAGAAAGAGACCTTCTAAAAATGTTAAAATATATTACTGGCATGTGAAACCTTAAATCAGAGTAAATAAATGAAGACACGGCACACCACTTCTGAAAGCTTGCCAACTCCTGCTACATAGCATGAATATCACATTTTAGTCATCTTAGTGGGATCAGACTGTCCATTACCACTCTACCAAATCTCTTTCATTCAAATGATTGCTTTAGAGGGAGAAATAAAACCCCAGTTTACTATCATCATTTTGCGGAGGAGATGGCTAAAATATCTGCAGAAAAGACTCTCGATGTCCTCCACTCCCATTTAAGAAAGATGTGGGTTTCTTACATACAGATTATGGCAGTGCTGCTGATTATGGCAGGACTGCAGCAGGTGAAGTTTGTCATCTCCAGGGGCCCTTCTTTTGGTGTTTAATATTGATAAACTAGTTAATTGCCTGCTGCACATTTGATGTCTGCAGATGATGAAATACAGGCATCTCTGCAAGGATTAGACAAGGATATTGAGGAGCTGATGAGCAGGAGAGAGAGAGAAAGAGAGAGTGATTAGGTTAGGAAAGGTTGGATGTAACATACCGTCATCCTGTCCGTATCCCCAGCAGTGGTGCCCGGTCATTATGCAGGCTGCTATGCTCTGCTTTGCTCTCAGCTCTTTGATCCAATTGCTGCTGCTTACCTGCCTTTATAATGGCTCATTTGCAGCATAGTGTCAGCCTCTTAAAGACACAGAGCAGCTAAAGCAATTCCAGCAGGCAGAGGGAAGGATCTTAGTTCCTGATGGTCCCAGCTACACAGATTCCACTCTGATTTCTGCTGCCACTGCTCACCCCATTTCCAGTGCCTACTCTGCACTGGTACAAAGGGAACCTCTAGAATTCTCAGTGCCCCATTCCCAATATTATAGATGCATTCAGTTGCCAGAAGACAATACGCTGTCAGGTGGCTAGTGGCATGGGTCCTATATCCAGGGTCAAATCTGGGACAAAGTAGTAGTATTCTCTCAAGCTCCATCCACAAACTGAGCCCTACCCACTTGACCTGCCAATGTTAGACATCACTCTCAATAAACTGTGCAAATCTTCTTAATAGCATCTTCCTTCTTTCTTGGGTGCTCTGCATGGAGTGACATCTGATCGTCATCTTTCTTCTTTTTTGAATATTTTGTTCAACAGTGAAATAGTTAATAATGTTTACATTGAAATTATCATTAAGCTTCAGAGTCAACATGAGATGAATTAAAGGATTTTTCCCTTCTCAGAGCTACTGACTCATGCTGTCTGCAGACTCAGGCAGATACTACTATATTGGTTTATCCTCAATTCACAATTTTTACCTTTTCTTTGTAATCAGGTCATCTTTGTTATGAGACTTACATTTTGTAAAAAAAAACAAAACAACTAGCATCATAGCTTAGTTTCTGGAACACAAGATGGCAGACTTGAAAGAAAAGTACCAGCTTGCTAAGTCTCCATAACCTGGTCCAGTTCAATGCCTACCTGTGTCCTGCTACACCATAAAAAGGCCAGAGGCAGCCAGATGGGCTATCCAATCTGTTGCTGCAAAAGTTCACAAAGCCTCAGGAATCTTTGTGACAAAAGGGACCACTCCTCATCATGGCATGACAAAGAAAGGTAGGGTCTGGTAGCAACAATCTGGTTGTGGTATGACTTAAAGGTATCAGCTCAGATGTCTCTACCATGCCAAAGAGACTGTACCAAAAGAGACACGTCAATAAAACATTCATTTATCCTTAGCTGGATACATTTTTGACCAATAGAAACATATACTGTAGTTACCAATTAAGATCAATGGATCTGCACCTGATTACATCTGCTCTGAATTTGTCTTGGTGGCTCACCCTAACTCAGAGCAATTATTGGTAAAAGCATATTTTAGGGATGCATGTAGGCATTCAGACAGATCATGCTTCCAAATCCATAATTTTTTTCTAGATTTGAGGGTACTAGATTTTGTCAAGACTGCATTATACAAATGCATCAGTGGTTTTAATTACAGCAATCGCACACAATGATATGAATGCTCTTACTACGGAACCAAGAAAAGGAAAGAGACAAAAAGAAATAAAGAAAAATCAATGAAAATATTGGTATGCAGTACTCACATTCTTGGAGTTATTTAATATAATTTAATTTTCTTTTTCTGAACCTCTCAATTTAAATAATGAGTCTGTTATGAAATCTCTGTGATTGACTGATGCAAGTTAATCCACTGTAAACCAGCTGTAGACTGATGCAAGTGTGTCCACACAGGACTTTTGCACTGGTTTAACCAAATTAGTTTTTACATTGATTTTAGCTAAGTGGTGCAATATCTGCATTAGGTCACTCAATAGGTACGGGAGACCAGATGACATTTGTGAGATGGGATTTGAAGAGAATCATAGAATCATTTAGCTGCAAATAGGCAGGAAAGCTGTTCTATATGATCGGGGCAAAAACAGGAAAAGGATCAGCTACTCACTCTGGAGTAGCCGGAAAAGGGAAGGAGTCTGGCATTCAAGGGCTAATAGGGAATAGGCCATAAAATTGTAAAAGTTGAAGTCAGAGAGGTGGAACAGGGACAATTATATAGAAAATCTTGAAAATTCTCATCTTACATACAGCACAATGCCATTGAAGTCATTTGACATTATATGTAATGATTATTGTATATTTTCTCCATTCAAAACTATCAAGCTTTCATCTCTTTCTATGTATATGTTTACCTGTGGATAAGAATTTGGCCCGAAGAGGAGGGCACAAGAAAATTTCTGAGAAGAGAGGAAGCACGTTCCTTTCAGATGTGGCAGAGGAGATAAGCTCTTGCATTTTGAAAACAATTTAAGTTTGGATAGTTGGGATTCAGGGAAATGTTCCAACACAGTGCAGAGAAAATGTGATGTAAAACATCCTCTAAAGTTAATTAGGTTTGTCTCTTTTAGAGGCAGTGTCTATTCTGATGTCAAGAAATTCCCTTCTAAATGGGGGGAAGGGTGTATATCTGATTTTCATATTTGAATATGTCAGGTAGATTATTATATAATTCTGATGGTTCCATTTGCCCTGGATTTCCATTGATTCTGTCCCGAAAACACTTTCTAATGTTAAGATGAGGGTCGGAGCCAGATTCTGATCTCACTTATTTTATAAACATATAAATCAAGAATAATTCCATTGATGTCAGTGAAATTACACTGGTTTCAGTGAGGAGTATCTAGTAATAGATGTTCAAATTCTGGGACGTGTCTCCAATTTTGAGCTGAAAGAGCAGCTGTGCTTTCTCAGCCCATCTGAGACTGTGGTGCTTTCCCCATGTTTTCCATAGACATAAGGCTACATCCTAAGATCATTTTCTTGTTGAATGGTAAATTGCAATAAAATATAAGAAATCCATCCATGTCAGCAAAACATGACAGGTTAAAAGGGCATTCAATACAATGATACTTAACAAATAACTTTTTAAATATATCAAGCCCTCCTAAGCTTCATTCTATTGACTCCTATGTCTCCTTGATTAGATCATAGCAATGTAATCCAATGAACAGACCACCAGTGTGTTTATCATGAGACTTGGGTTCTATTCCTCACTCTGTCACTGCTGTGTGATGTTGGACAAGTCATACCTACCTCAGTTTCCCCAACTGTAAAAGGGGAATAACCTGATTTGTAAATTAATTTAAGATCTACAAGTGAAAACTGCTTTATGAATACTAAGTATTATTGCTAAATAACTCCAAAGGAGACTGGAACTGGTTCCATAGGGGCTGATTAAGTCATGTTTTTCAGATTTAAAAAAAATATACATACCTGAATTTTTATGAACAGGCTCCAGACTCCAGACAGACTTTGTGTCAGCTGTGACAAGATAGCTGGTGCATGCTAACGTGCAACTGTAGAGAGGAGACAATGAGCACAACTTCCGGAACTTAAAAGAAAAAAATAGTTATATGGTGGTGATGTAGTGAATGGCGAAGAAGTGCTTTGAGTACATATTGCTAAGGTAGATCTTTTGGGATTTTCTTTGTAGCCTAACTTTAACAGTGGAAGTGGTATATCTGAATTGGATGTGTGACACCTTGGCACCCCAATATTCACCACTGTCATATAATTAGGATGTGTTTTGTACAAAGTGCACCTTGTGAGGTGTTATTCTAAAAGGCTTGATCTTCTAGACAGTAATATCTTGTTGGAAGGTATGTGGTATCATCGTAGGCGAAGTTATGAAGTTTGGCTATGTATGTATTACTGAAACATTTCAGAGGTTGAAAACACCCACGAGCAGCCTTTCAGGTACAACAGTAAAAAGGCCAAACAATGTTAATGGCTTATTGAGGAAATGCACACTAGCACAAGGATTACCCCAGGAACTGTGTACAGTAGAAACCTCTCAGAGATAGCACTACACAATGGGAACTGTTTGACCCAGGTCACAGCAAAAGAGCTTTCCAGCAAGTGGGAAGAAGGCTGGAGGCTGGTGGTGAGAGAGCCTGCATGTGACTGCAGCTGGGTGTGTCCCTACCTGTGTGAATGCTGCTGGAAGTGCAAGCTTGGAGGGCTTTGCAACTTGTCACAGCAGCATAGTGTGAGCGGGAGCCCAGGCTGGTGGGTCAGAGGTAAGCCAGTTCCAGGTGGCACCCTGGAGGGAACCCATCACAGGGTGTCAAATGCCTTTTTTATTAAATGCATCTATAGATATGGTTGACACTTCATTGCATATTAACAAAATATTGCAGAAGTACTATCAGTGTGGATATAGGCTGTTCACCCTTTGAACCTTTGAATACATTAGATCAGGGCAGATGAAATGTTGAAATGCTCACCATTTGAGAACCAGCAAGCATCTCAAGTTTCTGAAACGATATCTAGTTTATCCTGATAGTGTATTCTCCCCTTACACTGCAATTATTGATGCTGTTAGTTTCTAGACAATAGTTATATTAAGGTTATATTCGGATTTTATGTGTAATTAAAGAAATTAAAGAAATTCTAACTAGTTAGTAGTTTTATTATCGTACAAGAACTGCACACAGAATTTTAAAATATGTAATAAATTCTAAATAGAAAGTAGTATAGCCAACCTCAAGCATTCAAAAATTAAGTCATATCGTCCAAAAAACATGAAATTAGTTTAAAATTTATGAATTTTAAAAATTAATAAATTTGGGGTCTTTTCATTTGTCTTCTGATGCCTGAAGCTTAGGATTCATATTGTCAAGTTTTTATCCACAACCATGAAAGTTAGTACTAATTTTTAAAACATTTAAAATTGAGATTCTCATCCAATCAGATGATTTCAGGAGCTGGGGTTAGCTAGCCCTAATCTTTCCATCCCATCATCCACTGCCAAATATCACAAGTTGACACCTTCCCCCTTTCCCAATCCCAAATATCATAAGTTGGCAACATTGTTAAAATGACAAAACCAAGCCAAACCAGATTGCTGCCCCTAAAAGCTGATAAATCTAAAGCGATATATTGGCACAATATAACTAAAAATAAGTTGTGGGCACATACTACTGCTGGTAGGCCTCACTGAAGATTTCTGAGGTTTCAGAAGAGATTTCAAGGAGGGGAAGGGGCTTGACATATATTAACTAGGCAGTCATTCTAATAGGTGGGCTAGAAGGAAAAGACTTAGGAGTCGGTGAAGGAGTGAAAGGAAAGAAAAAGTAGCATAGGAAGAAATGGAAGCCAAGGTATGAAGGTTCTATTGGATTCATGGGATGGTTTACATAAAGCAAGCAGCCTTTGGCCATTATAGCAGTACACTTCTGACTGAGAGCTATAGTTAAATTGTGTGTGCGTGTGTTGAAACAATGAATGAAAAAGTAACACTTTGGGATTATAATTTGTAATCATTTCGATCACTGAGGATAACAGGGAACTGTACAAAGACATCAGACAACAAGAACAAAATAAGTCAATATTTGATTTCTGTAAACAGCATATACATGCCAAATATTTTAATAGTCACTGAAGTTTCAACAGAAGGGAAGATTTACAATGACTTGGCAAACATAAAGCCTGAGAAAAATGAAACTAGCAAAGTGAAAAAGGGGAAGCACTGTATTTTCTTGCAATAAATCATCTATCCAATATACAACTCTAAATCATAATTGCACAGTTGTATATTTTAATTCAGTGGATATTTAACAGCTCCCTCATACGTAGTATCCTTGAATTAGACTAAATCTACCATGTGATACATATTATGGGACAACAAATTGGCTAGAATGAACAGGTTTTAGGTCGCATCTTTATTTGGTACTTTTTGCAAAAAGCATGGCTCAGACCAGTGTAAGATGGGATAGTTTGGTCTGTCAACTATGATTTGTATTGGTGCCACAGAGACTTTTATGATATGAGAACAGAGTTGCATTAAAGTCTAATGATGGTGTTAAGAGTGATCTCACAATTATAACTTCAGTGTTATAATTAGGGCATTTTCAGTACATCCTTGATACTGCATGTATTGTACAATACCTCTACTGGTATAACTTAACTACAGTTTCCTAAATGTGAGCATCAGAAAAAGGACCTTTCTCTCATTCATACTTGTGTTTAATGTTTTAGAAATTTGATTCAGAAAACTGGAGTGAGAGTTGTGAAGAAACACGAATAACCTAAATGTCAGAGTCCAGAAATGAGTTTGCAAAGTTAGAATTACAACCTTCAAGAGCTCAGTCTCACAAGGCTCTGAGCACAGAACTCCCATCAACTTCAGTGGGAGATCCTCTACCCAAAGGACCTACACTGGGGAAGCCCCAAGTGAGATGCAAACTTTGCTTAGTTGAAAGAGAATTCCACACCACCATTAATTTTCTTTATACAAGACCATGACACAAATTAGATATCTGGACAGCAAAAATAATAAAATAAAATAACAATAAAATAATAATAATAATAATTAATAAATAAATATGCTACCAAAGAGATTAAGCAATTAGGTTATTGCTTTTCCCTCCATATTCCTATAATTTGCAAGACATGCTTTAAGAGTAGAGTTCTGATTTCAGGAGCACACTCTAGAATCCCTTCCCTGGGTTTGGCTTTATTATTAATTGAACAGCAACACATAAATCAGCCAAGACTTTCTCCCCAAACTTAGCTATTCCTAGTCTTTTCTATGCAAACTATCATAACTTAGTTTGCATTAAAAGGGGACTCTAACCCCTCTTAAATCCTGGCTGGAATTAATAAGATCCACCCATTAGCATGAATCAGCAAAAACACCTCTGCATCTTTACACAGTGTTCAAACTCCTAACATCTGAGTGACTTGATAGTAATGGCTTGCATCCATATGTGGGATCCTAGAATCTACTATGCTCATAAAGGGATGTCCACAATCATGGCTACTAGCCTATTGCCCTGATTCTGGAGATGCATCCATGTGCTTAACTTCATGTACTGTGAGTAGATCCATTAAAGTCAATGGGACTATTGACAAGGCATAGAGGTGAACACATATGTAGGCTTCTGCAGGTTCAGAGCACATGGGTGATTTACCATGCAAACTGAATAGCTATGTTTATTTTTGTTTTGTTCTGTTGAGTCACTAGGTTTTAATTTTCTGGGTAATTTTAGCTTCAATTAATTTCCATATTATTAAAATAATGTGTATATTTTAAATAATGTGCATTTATTCAGATGTGTGCAATTACTAAAACCAGGAGTCTATCCATGTTTTAGGTGCCCTTGACATAGCTTCAAAATACATCAAACAAATACTCCAAGTGGTTCAGTGCAATTTAATATAACCTACCTGCTGTACAGCAGGATATTTAAAAATTAAAATTATTCTTCTGCTTCAATAATTGCTCTCAATGGGGTCTGTGTGGGTGCTGGGGTCCACCTACATGAAGCCCCTAGCAGAACTGAGGCATTTGGATGTGACTATAATATTCAACAAAAAGAAGTCCTGGTGTCAGCAAATAATTTATTACATGACAAATAACTCAGACAGTGAAGTCAGCTGCACTTTTCTCATGGTAATTATCTGGGAAAATATGACACCATAAAAGACAGTGCATGTGTAAACTCAAAATACAGTACATTCCCATCATTCCCACTGTTCAATTTCAACAGGTTCACTTGGGGTTTACCATATATAGACGTTTAATAAAGCGAATGAATGGCAGAATAGGAAATGTTCAGAAAGGAACATGAGACAAATCTTTCCACAGTATTACTGCATCCCAATCAAAATGAGTTCTAACATTTTTATTTGAGTGTAAGGTCCAGTTCATGTATCAAGTACATATCTCTCACTCAGTGTAGAAGAGAAGAATAGGGAATTGGAAAATACTGTGGAAAAAAGGGCAGAGGTACAGACAACTTGGCAAGATTAGTTAATCTTACAGATAGAGTCCTGCAAATATGCAGATATCCTCTTTATATCTGCAGCAGACGTGGATATCCACAGACCATATTTGCAGATCGTGGATGGATGCAGATCCAAATTTTATATTTAGAGCCCTGCAAATCTTTGGATATCCACTTTATATCTGGGGATGTGGATATCTGCGGACCATGTTTGCGGACTGGATGCAAATACAAATTTTGTATCCGTGCAGTGCTCTACCTATGGAATTCTCTGAAAAACATCTACTTAAGTGGGAGGAGCTTGGTAGAGGCAGGGCCGGCTTTAGGAAGTGTGGGGCCCAATTTGAACAGTTTTGACGGGGCCCCGCAGAGAAGACAAAAAAAAACCCACGTAAATAAAACACATGGGACTTGTACTCACCGGGCGGTGCTCCGAGTCGTTGGTGGCACTTCAGCGGCAGGTCCTTCACTCGCTCAAGATCTTCGGCGGCACTGAAGGACCCGCCGCCGAAGTGCCGCCGAAGACCCAGAACAAGTGAAGGACCCACCGCTGAAGTGCTGCTGAAGACCCGGAGCACCGCCAGGTGAGTAAAAATTGAAAAGGCGCCTCTAGCCAGGGAAGAGATTCTCACTGGGCGCGGGGCCCTCTTAGGCGCGGGCTTGATTCAGGGGAATTGGTGGAATTGGCCTAAAGCCGGCCCTGGATAGAGGTGTGGGGTGTGCAGGAAACAAGTACTCCCAACTCAGCAGATCCAGGTACCTCTTGACTCTTCCTCACCTCCTCCTCCCATCCAGCTGCAGACATTAAGGTTGCTCTGGCAACCATAAAGCTAGCATTTCCAAACCCTTGAGTGCTTGACTTTGCTGACCTAAATAACATTCTTTTAACATAGCTTTTGTATGTAATTTCCTAGGTGTTTTAAGGACACAAGTAATAACCCATTCTATTATGTGTCTGTAACAGGCCACTCCTAATTATGCACCACCTACCGGCTATCTATCCGTAGCCTTTACTACTGCTGCTCAGACTGCTTTCACTTGAGCTACAGGAATAACTACATTAGGTGGCAGCAGCAGAAGGATGTTACCCCTGAGTGGGGTGAGTCCAGAGAGTGGGCATGGGGAGCCCAGCTCAGGTGTGGTGCATGTGTGTGGGGGGGCTCGTGCTTCATGTGATGCCGTGGGTGGCTGTTGGTACCATGTGCTGGGACTGGAGAGAGCTACAAAAGGAACCAAGCTCAGCACCTTCTCCCCGACTCCTGGAGTTGGAGAAGCTGGTGCCACCAGGGAGGAAGATGGGAAGCTTGTGCCTTATGCTAGGTCCAGGGGCATTCCAGGAGCAGCTCAGCTTGGCTCTCTTTTGCTGCTGCCTCCACCCTCCAAAGATGGGTTGGGAGAGCAGGGAAAGGGCTGAGAGGGGAAGCCCAGCTCTCTCCTTCCCCTTCCTGCTACAGCTGCTCTGGCAGCTCACAAGTGTTCTCAGTGCAGTATCTGCTGCTGTATGGTGGCAGCATGAACCTGTCATTGGAAATGTCAGTGATTTTGGCAGGCTGTCAAAATCTTTCTGAGGAATGGAAGAGAGAAGGCAAATGGTGACTTTTAATACTATCTCTCTTCAATAAATCTGAATGGAATTTCACAGGACAAAGGAAGTGCACTTCTCTATATTGAGGGGACTTCCCCTATCAAGTATCAAAGGTCTGCTGGAAACATGTAGGTGTGAGACCTCCTTAAGGAAAAGATCACAATAAAGGGAAAGTGTTAGGTAATCTAAATAAAGGTATTGCTACCAGCTCCCCCCAATGCTAATCTGTAATCAAGTTATTATTCTCAGCCGTGCATGAAATATTTATTAATATCAAATTATTACCACAAGCCTGATCCTTATCTAGGTTATTCCATGGTGGCTATGTCTGTAGGAGGATTGCCAGGTGTCCGGTTTTTGACTGGAACGCCTGGTTGAAAAGGGATCCTGGCAGCTCCGGTCCGCACCACTGACCGGGCTGTTAAAAGTCCAGTTGGCGGTGCAGCAGGGATCTAGGGCTAAGGCAGGCTCCCTGCTTGCCATACCTCTACAGGGCTCCTGGAAGCAGCCACCAGGTCCTTGCGGCTCCTAGGTGCATGGGTGGCCAGGGAGGCTCCACGTGCCGACACTGCCCTGAGTGCTGGCCTCTCAGCTCCCATTGAAGCCCTCATCCCCCACACACACCCCAGCCCTCTGCCCCACCCTGGAGCCCTCTACCACACCTCAAACCTCTCATCTCTGGCCCCACCCCAGAGACCGCACCCCCAGCTGGAGCCCTCACCCCCTTCCCACACCCCAAGCCCCTGCCCCAGCCCTGTGAAAGTTAGTAAGTTTGGGGGAGAATGAACAATGGAGGGAGAGGGGATGGAGTGAATGGGGCGTGGTCTCAGAGAAGGGGTGGGGCAGGGGCAGAGCCTCAGAGAAGGAGCGGGGCAGGGGTGTTCGGTTTTGTGCCATTAGAAAGTTGGCAACACTAATCTGTATACACGAATCCCAATTTTTTTGTTTCTCACCATCATCCCATCTTCACTGTCATTCTGGAAGTCAATATAGCTGCAATACATTCAGCAGTTCTCCACACAGAATACAAAATCAATATGATTTATTTAAATGATTTTTATGAAAACAGAAATTGAACTTATTCATGGATGTCATTTCAAAAACAAAAGTAACAATTTTTTTCACATTTGGTTGTCTTAATCTGGTCCTTGTATGCTGGTAATTATACCCTTTTCCCGTTATTTTTCAATGCTCTTTCAATGTAAAACATTTTTTCAGTTTATACAAACCAAGCCTATTATTCATGCAATAAGCAAAACATTTCATGTATAACATCAAACCTGTGACGTATACCACTGTACTGTACATGACATAATGCCAGTCATCCTGTTTACTTTCCCTCTATGCTAGCTTAATTTAAAATATCTAACAAAGTTCTTATCTGATTAAGTGAATTACTCTTTTTTTCATACAGATTCAGGGTCTTTTGCGTGGTGTCCCTTTTGTACATATTTTTATCTTTCAAATACCTTTCTGCAAACTTATACTTTATTAGAAAATTCATCATAGTTATATATTAAAAATAATCAAAGTTTGACACTGAATACTTTTAGGATGAGCTTGACGTTGTTAGTGTCACACATTTATGGTCATACTACATGCTACTGTCATAGGCCTAGGTTCAGTGAAGTGTTTAATCGGAGTCAGTTCTTAGAAATCGAGTAGTCCTTGCAAAGCTATCACTGAATATTAATATACTTGTGCACAAATGCTATTTTAATTTGTTTTGGTTTTTTTTACATCAGGAACACATCCTCTTACAGTTCCTCTCTCCGCAGTGGCTTCAGTCTCCTCTACGCACGTGTTTCCCCTGCACAGACTCCGCCCACCCCTCCTCTGCCTCCTGACGGCGAAGAGACGAGCAAAGGGAGAACTGTGCCTTCACCAGGCGTCATTGAGCATGTCCAGATCGATCGCGCATGCGCCGTGACAGCCGAGCGGCCACTCCGGACGGTGGCCGAGAGCGGGCAGCGATCACCCCAGGTGTTTTGCCGGGCGGGCCCGGCACCATGGCGCAGCAGGGCGGGCTCAGCATGAAGGAGCAGAGATACGACCGGCAGCTCAGGTAGCGGAGGCTGCCCCCGGCCGGCTCTCAGGCCCTGGGCCGGCCCAAGGCCGAGTGGGGCCACAGCCTGGACCGCTGGGGGCGCGGCTGGGCAACCGGCTCCGCCGCTTGCCGGGCCCGCGGTACCGGGCTGTGGGGCCCTGCGCGCCGCCTTCCCCGGGCAGCCGTGGGCCGAGGTGCGCCTCATGGCCTAGCTAGTGACCTTCCCCGAGGGCCCTGCCCCCCGCTGGCTGGGGCGCCTGGCTCCAGGCGGCTTCCCTGTGTCCAGGGCCAGTCCTAAGCGCTCCCCGAGAGGAGGGTGTGTGGGCAGGTCAGCGCCGCGCGCCGCTGTGACAGGGGGTGGGATTACTCTGGAGGGGGCTGGTCACACTTGCACACTGGCCTCGGGAAAAACGGGGGGCTTGAGGATGTTAATGTTTGGGGAAAACGATTTTGTTGGGAAAAACAAGCCCTTGAAGACTGAAATGTCTTGGTACTCCATGGTTTTGTTGGAAACTCAACGTTTTCCAATAGGGGACATAGGGGAAGCAGTTTTCGACCAGCTCTGATCACAAGCGTTTATTTCTATAATCCAAAAAGTGCTCATTAGTGAACTCTTGGAGACGATGTTCATATTTTATGCGTTTATAACTGGATTTTTTGAAAAATCCATTTTATGTCAGTAGTTAAATCGATATTACAAAGTGTGTGGGAATTGAACAGTTTTCAGTATTCCAAAAAATTTTGTTTAAAAACAAACAAACAAAACACTGTTAAGGCTGCAAATTGGGGAGGGTGTATTTACCTGTCACATCACTTAAAAAATCTAAGCTACTTTACTCTCCCCAGTTTCATTTTTGAGTCTGCCTCTCCAGTCGGTAGCTCCACTGTCTGCTTCTCCTCAGAGTTTAATAAACTTGTACTGGGGTGAAAATAACTTGATTCTTGAGAGAGTCATTGCTCCCTAATTTCCAATAATAGGAGTGAAAATTAATGAGACTCTTCCATACCTTTTTTATTCTGAATAGCAGCAGAGGTGTTAGAGCTGTAGGTCTGCAGGAAAACATTTTTGGTTCATGTTTGGAAATTATCTCTGTAGCCGTATAGGCTAGAGTTTGTCTTTAAAACAAAAATCCAGAGCAGGTTTATAAGCTAATTGGGAGTTTGGCCAAATAATGCTTTGGAAACAGCTTTAAAAAATCTGTACTGGGCCACCATACAGAATACGTTGCATCTTGAAGACACAAATCTTCAGAAGTGAGAGAGGAGCATGTCTGCGAACCACCGTCTGAAAACACTTGCAGTTCAGGAGTTTATTTTTTAAATCTCACAGGACAATATGAATGGTTTTAACTGTTGATTGACAGTCTGGAATCTTTTGCTCTGTCTTCTCCATAGACATTTTTTCCCCACATCTGAAGGGACTAAAGGTAAAATCCTGGCCTCGCTGACGTCAGTGAGAAAACTCCCAGTGTAAATCATGCTCCTAGATACACTGCTTAATAGCATATGGAGAAATGGTATGCTAAACCACATGGACTGTGACATCAGATTCTCACTGCCATTCAGACTGTATTTGTTACCACAAGTTACTTTTTCCTCTGAATGCTTCTGTGTTTCTTGCTTGGTAGGTTGTGGGGTGATCATGGACAAGAAGCTTTAGAAGCTGCTCATGTTTGTGTGATAAATGCAACAGCCACAGGAACTGAAATCCTCAAAAATTTAGTACTACCAGGTGAATAAATTTCAATCCTAAATTTTAGGAAGAATTTCAGTTTGAATAATTGAGTGCATATTTCTTATTGTATTATTTTCAAGGTATTGGCTCGTTTACGATTGTTGATGGGAATCAAGTCACCGGAGAAGATGTCGGAAATAAGTAGGTTTACTATCAGTTTTCTACACAAGTTCAGCAGTGATAAGGTTTCAGTAGTTTTACTATGTGCTGTTTAAAAATAATGATTAACTTTATGTAACTGTAGAAGTTATGCTCAAAACAAACTGGCTATTTTGTTTTGGGGAGTGAATTTTTGAATAGTTGTGAAATGTACTATGTGTTAATAGGCAATTAATAAGAAATTCCCAATTTTTAAATGCATTAGTTGGAAAGACCATATTCTTAAAAAAAAAAAAAAAAATACACCAAGGAAGTGTAGTGAATATTTTACTCTTCTACTGTGACTTAAGAATCCACAAACTTTTTTATATATCTAAATTTAGTTTCCTGGCTTTTAAACTGTTTTGTCATCAAAACTTACCACTTTTATTTAGAGAGACAAGGTAGGTCAGGTAATATCTTTTATTAGACTAGCTTCGGTTGGTGGAAGGTAGAAGATCTGAACCTACATGGAGCTCTTCAGCTCTGGAGAAGGAAGCAGAGTACTGTTCCTTCAGTATGCTTCCATAACTTCTGAAAATTGCATGCAGTTAGGGAAAGAATAGAAACCCTTACATAAATAAAACAATATATATAGATTTATATCAAAATGCAACTTCTGTGGACTCCGTGTAACTATTTAATGGTAATAACTTAGGCCTTGGTCCTGTAAGGTGCAGGCAGACTCTTGTGCCCATTTGAAGCTCTGTTGACTTTAGAAGGGCTCTGTGAGCATAGGGATCCCTCTTCATGGAGAATTTAGCAGGATGAAAATTCACCTACAATGCGTTCCTTACTGGGAGAGTGAAATTCTGTATGTGCTACAGAGTTTGCAGATTGGGGGACCTTAGGGACTGGGATAAGGCTTCTTTACAAATCTGACTTTACAAGATTCAAAAAAACTGTTTTAAAAGAAGTCATGTTAAAGATGTAATAATATTAATAATTGATTGAAATAGATATTAAAGGACTTCTTCTGCCCTGCATGAAGCTATATAATACGTTTTTCACTAGGGAAACTTAAAAGCTTAAGTTTTGTGAAAGATATTATTAATGTCACTTTCTACTGTCTCTCTTTTTTCAGTTTCTTTCTACAAAGATGCAATATTGGCCAGGTAAAGCAATATTAAACATGGTTTGTAAGTATCTTGAGAGAGTGATTGTGTATAAAATGAAAGTTAGACATGCATGCTTAAAAAATTCCTTTCTTCTATAGTAGTGAGTGAGGAGAACCGAGCTCCAGGAGATGAGTGGGAACAAAAGCCCAGTTTTGGCCCTGTTGAGTTTAAATTTGTGGCTGGATGCTCACAAGGAGATGTTGAAAAGACTGCTGTGACTTAACCTTGATGAGGAAGACAAGTCCGGGGTGGACAGGTGGATTTGTCATAAATAAAAAAAAAATCACGTACAGAAGGGAGGGAAGGATAGAGCCCTAGGAGGCCCCCACCAAAAACTGAAGTGTGTGGGGGGAGAGGGGAATGAGGACCCACTGAAAGAACAATAAGAGGTAGTAAGACAACTAGGAGAGGAAAATATTCCAGGAGGAGGATATGGTTGACTGTGTCAGAGGGACTCAATATGTCTATGGGAAAGGAGCAGTAGGCCTGTGTTACGTCTAGTAAGATATTTGAAACCTTGGTTAGAGCAGTTTTAGTGGAATAATGAGGCAGAAGCATAGCGTGTGGAATGGAACTTAAGGAAAGAAACTCAAGAAGATGGTTGTAGATAATTGTTGGAGATGGGAGAAGAGAATGTGGTGAATTTTTAAGATGAGGAAGACCAAGGCTGAATTGAGAGAGGAATAAACCTCTTGAAAATGAGAGGTTGAGGGGACTAGGAAGCTTAGCTGGAATGGGGTCACACAGGCAGAGGGAAGAGCTGGAGAATCGGGAAGATGTTTCAATGTCAGTGAAAGTGGAGGAGGAGAGTGTGCACTAGAGCGAGGAGAGAGATGGAGGAGGTAATAAGGAGTCTTACCTCTTCCTGGGTTTTTTTTGTTTTGTTTTGTTTTAAACTGATAAATCAATAAAATTCTGAGTGGAGAGGGAGTAGGGGCAGTTTTATTAACTTAAGTTATATTCTGTCTCTGTTCATCACTATTGTTTCTAGTCTATCAGTAGAAAAGATTTTGTAAAACCATTATTTACAAAAGATTTAAAATGGGGGGGAACCTACGTTATCTAAAAGAACATTGACTTGCATTTTGTAGTGTTAGTTGGGTTTGTGCCATCTACCTAAAGTTAATTACCTCATTCTGCTAGTAGGTGCTGTTGCTTATCCTCCCTTGTGTCACTCTTCTTCCCCCCCCCCCCCCCCCAATCCTTTGACCTCATCTTCTGCTGTTTCCTTCCTCCATTGTAAGTATCTTTAGTAGCTCTTTCTCACTTCATGATCTTCTTGCTATCACTCACTGCTCTGAGTTTCATTAGAGCTTGCTTAGCTTTTAACTTAACAGTGCTTAAGAAAGCTGCATCAGGAGCTTACCGTGCTTCCAATACAGTGATTTTTAAAACTAGGTATAAGCCAGTTATTACGTTTTTCCAGTTTTAGACTATCTTTTTAAAGTAAAGTACAGTCTGGCTCAAACAAAATCCTTGCTATTACATAGTGATTTTAAGATGAATGTGAGGTTTGAAATAGTTGAACTATATCAATATTCCATAATGTATTTACTTGTAATACAGCATGTATACTACTAGTAAGGTATGTAAAACATAAAACCAACATGTAAATTATAGGTATGTTTAAACAGGTATATTTTAATTGTTTTAAAACAGAACCGAGCCCAAAGTGCCACAGAGCTCTTACAAGAATTAAATAATGATGTTTCAGGAAATTTTGTGGAAGAGGTTTGTATCCTTTAATTCCTACCCACGTTCTGGTGTTTAAGTGCATGGCAAAATAAAGTCATTAGTTACAAATTTATCTGTATCTGTCATTGCAGTGTAAGAATTTATGGTAATACAGATCTGGAAATAAGATCTCAAATTATGTGGATCAAGTTCATTTATGTATATACGTAAATAACATTTGTACTTAATGATAATAAAGATTCAGAAGCCGCTCCTAGCATTTTGAAGCCACATCTAGCATTTTGACTCCAACTCCACTGTTGAATACATAGTGTCGCTTTAACTTTTGATATGCTTGTGTCTTTCTGAGAGAGAGCAAAATTTATGTTCCAATATATGTAAATATTTTTTTTACTTTTTTTTAGAGTCCGGACAAACTTCTAGACAATGATCCTTCATTTTTCTGTCGGTTTAATTTAGTGGTTGCAACCCAGTTACCAGAAAGGTAGAGTCCTATTCAGATTTTTTCAGTCTTCTTACAACTGCAGTTTTGTTTGCAGCTTTATTATGGGAAAATATAATTTATGTGAAGCAACATTGCCCTTTTTGCTGTCATATGCAACATTTATAGACAGGAAAGCTTTATGATGATTTTCATTATACCTTTTGTATGTTAATACACCAATTTTTGAAGTTATTGTATTGACTTGTTAGGCACAGTCTTCAAATTCACTTAAATGTTGAGTGCTTCTCTCTAGTGAGGGAGTTCTTCCTAATCCACCATAGCTATGTCAATTTAATCATCTAATTTGGGGCCTCACATATAATGGGATCCGTGATACTTTTAAGTCTTCGTGATTGTCTCTTTATCACCCATCCAACTCCCTCTTTTCTAACTGTGAACATAATTGTATTGCCACACATTACTTTGGTGAGAAGAATTCCATGTGGCTCTATCAGAAGCTTGTCGGGACTGTATTAGGAGTTGCACTTCACAATTTGTGGATCCAACTGATCTCTTTCTTTCCAATTATTTTATTTGTCTACGTTCTTTTTTTTAAACTGACCTTTTAAAAGTTTGGGACCATAGAAAACAATGCAACGCTAAAGAGCCAATGGCTGTAAATAATCTGATAATGTCTTTTAGCTGTAATTTTTAAAATTTATGACATCCTTTTGATCATGTTATACTTTTACCTTTGAATGCCTCTCATGTGGGAAACAGTGTATTTTTTTTAAATTATTGTTGCATACCAGATTATCTCTCATATGTTCTAAGAATCATTTTATTTTTATTTTCAGTATATTGATGCGTTTAGCTGAAATTCTCTGGAATGCTAACATCCCTCTGTTAGTCTGTAGGACTTATGGACTAGTTGGTTATATGAGAATTATTATTAAGGAACATCCAGGTAAGAGATTTCTTTTGAAATTAGACTTAGATGGATTTAAAGGTGGAATTGAAAGCTCTTTTCTAGAAGTTTTAGTTGTGTTGTTTATGTAGATGACATTTATATATTTAAAGAACTATTTCATTTTTATCTTTCCAAGGTTATTAACTAACACTAAATACTTCACATTTGCAGTTGGAATTTCCCACCCTAAAAAATCATTCTAGCCATGGAAATGACTTACTGAAAATTGAATGCAACAAGTAATTAACCCGATGATGCAGCAGAAGGGAGACTTTTGTCCAATACTATATTGCGTTATATTATAGAATACATTTACAATGAGGCACTACTTCCATTAATGTGTAATTATGCTAGTGGGACTCACATAACTACCCAAGCACTGAATATTTACTGCTATGTTTTGTAGTTTACAGTCTGTCTTGTTTATCTTTCAAATTAAATTATCTTGTGTAACTCTTTGGCAGTTGTGGAATCTCATCCAGACAATGCATTAGAAGATCTGAGACTGGACAACCCATTTCCAGAGCTGAGGGAGCATATGCAGTCTTATGACTTGGATCATATGGAAAAAAAGGTTGGCATGAGACTTGCATTCTAAAACACATTCAAAATAGGCCCTATTCTCGCAAGTAATTCCATGCAGATCGGTCTCTCCTGCTGTGCAGAGATGGTTGCAGGATTAGAGCCAAAGGGTCCTTTTAGACTCATAGACTCATAGGTCAGAAGGGACCAATCTGATCATCTAGTCTGACCTCCTGCACAAGGCAGGCCACAGAACCCCACTCATCCAATTTTATAACAACCCCTATCCCAGGACCGAGTTATTGAAATCCTCAAAATTGGTTTGAAGACCTCAAGCTGCAGAGAAACCACCAGCAAGCAACCTGTGCCCCACGCTGCAGGGGAAGGTGAAAAACCTCCAGGGCCCCTGCCAATCCGCCCTGGAGGAAAATTCCTTCCTGACCCCAAATATGGCGATCAGCTAAACCCTGAGCATGTGGGCAAGAGTCACCAGCCAGCACCCAAGAAGGGATTCTCTGCAGTAACTCAGGTCCCATTCCATCCAACATCTCCCCGCAGACCATTGAGCAGACCTATCTGGTGGTAATCCAAGATCAGTTGCCCAAATTAACAATCCTATCATAACATCCCCTCCATATACTTATCAAGCTTTGTCTTAAAGCCAGGAAAGTCTTTTGCCCCCACTACTTCCTGATGCCTTCAGTGAATTTGGCTATCGCAAAAGCTAATTGTGAGTTAAAATACCAAACTTTGTCTGTGCTGCTGTAAATGTCACTTCACATAATAAGCATTCTGAAGCCATATTTTTGGGAAACATCCTTCCTTATGTTAGGTGGGATTAGTGTAATCTGGTCATAAAAGTATGGTAACTGGTGGCACAGAGCCAATGTGAAGTCTCTTGCATTATTTGTCCCCTTTATGGCTAGAGGAGGAAAGAGAGTGTAGCTGGTATGTCCTGTGCTATGCCAATTTTTGACTGTGTTTTTGACCCCTGTACTCTTTGCAACCCAGTACGAATTAGAGCATCCTAAGGGCAGATAGAATGACTTTCACAGAGCAGCACCAAGATTAGGAGAGTGCAGAAGTAAAATTCACCACTATTTTGCTCTATTTTATCAAATCCTCTGTTTTATCTTTGTGCAGTATGACCATCCCCAGTTAAGGAGGAAAGCAAAAAGGGTTTTTGACAATGATTGATTGTCTGCAGGGCCAGCTCCAGGCACCAGCCTTCCAAGCAGGTGCTTGGGGCGGACGTCTGCAAGGGGCGGCAGTCTGTGTGTTTTTGCCCCCAAGCAGCACGCTGAATTGCCACCACGGACGGTGGGGGCAGTTCGTGTGCTGTTAGGGTGGTACGCGCGTTTCTGTGGTGGCGGCAATTCAGCAACAGTTTCTATGTTCAGCTGTCCACGGCAGCGCAGCTTCTGTCTCTGCCGAATTGCCGTCACCGCGGAAACGCGTGTGCCACTCGAACAGCGCACAGACTGTCCCTGCCATTCACGGCAATTCGGCGCGCTGCTTGGGGCGGCGAAAACAGTAGAGCCAGCCCTGATTGTCTGGAACTCTCAGTTCAAACAGTAAATCCCAAAGCTACAAATTAAAAAATATAAACTTTGGATCGGATTACTGTATGATATTTATAATATATGTGAGTACTGACAGAACCTAGGGGTATGAAATGGTCTGCATTTTAAGATGTAAATTGGGGAGGGAGACTATAAACAGTGATTTGTGGCCTAAATCTTTCACTTGTGGAAATGTAAGTTTCATGCTCTTGTCACAGTTTTAGCAGCAGGTCTTACTTTCCAAAGAGAGTACAGAGGGAGCTGCAATGTGAAAAAGACCTTTAGCTTTCCTGTAGGAGGGCTGGTCTATATGTCTAATCTCCTTTTTCCTGCCCTAACCTATCAACAGTATAACATCTGGTCACTACCCTGATGATGATACTAGAGGGTTAAACTTAATTAAAATGATTAAATCCACATGCAGGACGGTTCTAAATAATTGTGCAATTTGCAGTTCTCAGATTTAGATTTTAAACTATATAATGCATTTTTTACCATCAAATTACTTCCTGGATTATTTGTAAAAGTTCAAAACTGAGCACATCATAACTTTTATAGACAATTAGTATTTATTTGCTCTCCCTTCTTAAGATTTTTTTGATATATGACAACATAAGAATGGCCATAGTTGGTCAGACCAATGGTCCATCTAGCCCAGTATCCTGTCTTCTGACAGTGGCCAATGCCATGTGCTTCAGAGGGAATAAACAGAACAGGTAATCATTAAGTGATCCATCCCCTGTCGCCCATTCCCAGCTTCTGGCAAAGAGGATAGGGACACCATCCCATCCCTGACAAACTTATTTGAAATTTCATTGAATTGCAGAATCTGTTTACATAATGTCCAAAACTAGGCAACTTTATTGAATCAGAAATGTTGTTCTTAACTCTCCTATGGTGCTCAATAATATAGGATTTTAAAACTGTGGTAATTTAACATACAGAGCTGTCATCTTTAAAGAAATAATTTATTTCTAACTACTTTCAGAATTATGTCCATTACATATTTTTTTTCTGTTTTTGATTGCAGGACCATAGTCACACTCCGTGGATTGTGATTGTAGCAAAGTATTTAGCAAAATGGTACAGTGAGGTATGTTGATAATGCCTTATCATGAATCAAATATATAGCATCCAGACTTTCTAATGTAGGCTTTTAATGAAAGTATATCTGACTCCAAACTAGATCACTTGGGAGTAAAAAAAAATTGGACAGGTGATAAAAAATACCACACTGAACAGTGTCCAAAGATTTATTTTGGGGGCACTGAATGGAGCCTGTAACTACTGAAAAGTGTCTGGTTTTGTTTTTTACCCTATGTTTCCTTTACCACTTACTGAAACACAAATATATGTGTATTAACTTTGACACAAATTATCTAGAAGGTAGTCATGTGACAGGATAATTGTTAGATTAATCTATCTTTTATTTATACTTTAAATTTAGAAAAGTGAGCAGATACCTAGGAATTACAGAGAAAAGGAAGCCTTCAGAGAGCTGATTAGACAAGGTAATATATGTTATGGGCATTTCGGCTACTATGAAAAGACATACAAGACACAACTTGTCACTGTGGCTTGAAATTGAACTTACATCAGAGCAGATTCATGATTTCTTGAATAGGTGTGTCTTAGGATCCTGAGTCAGCTTATGAAGCCATCTGGTAATATTTGTTTCTTTTTCTAAGCAAAGGCAAGCACCTTCATTCTATTGCAGTTCTTTAAAGAAAAGATAAATGCTAACTTTTTGGAAAACATATCTACCTTTGCCTAACCTTAAAATTTTGCTAAAGTAGGGCTCTGGGTTTTCCTTATTAGTGGAATTAAGAGGCTATGTCACTGGTATAAAACCAACCTGAAAAATATCTGTTGGCTCATGGGCCAATATGAAATAAGTTTGTACCCATTGCATTTTCAAATGGTTGTGTCCACATCTCTCATGCGTGCACATGCATGAGAGTGCTAATGCACACATACAGATCAGTTCCAAAGTTATTCTTTTCTTAACAGCATCATCAGAAAGGTCAAGGATTAAGATGAGTTTGGAGGTTGAATTACTTTCTCAGCCCTAGAGGTGGTGATTCTATGGAGAGACCCATTAGTGGGTAGCCTGAGGAAATGTACATATCTAGTGACCATATTGTAATTAGTCTTTGGATAGAGGACTTCGCTGTTAAGGGCTGTCAATCTAGCACCCTTCAAAAGCATGAAAATGTACAGAGTATTTTTAAAAGAAATGTAAATAAAACATTTTAAGTTGTTATAGAAAAAAGATCATGTTATTTCCAGTTATGAACAGGCTTAGTTTCTGGTATAAACAAATGGATTTGTTTTTCTCTTGATATCTAAATCCCATTTACATCACTGTAAGTTATTAAAAAAATTATTTATTTGCATTACAATAAAGATTGGTTCCCTAATAGAACTGAAGTGCAGAGTTTTATGCTAATTGGATTTTGCTGCAGTACTCTATTCAACATTTGTATTACAGTGAAACAGTAGTAATATTAACAATGATATTTACAGTCAGTAACATTTTCTTATCTCCTATTATGTTCAGCTATATTTTTGTTTTGTGTCAAGTAAAGGGAGAGCTTCAGTGTTTCATAACCTGCAAGTCACTTTAGACACCAGAAGTATTTTGATAGGTATAAGATAAAGAAACAGTTGTGCTTGAGAGAAATGATGGTCTCATATGTCTATATCTGTATAGTGATTAAAGCACTGGACAGAAATTCAGGACCTCTGGATTCTGTTACAGACTTTGATTTGAACTTCTATACAGCCATGAGCAAATCACATGCTCCATCTGTGCCTTAGTTTCTCTATCTGTAAAACTGGTGATAGCATTTTCCCTATATCCTATACATTGTGACATTTAATTCATTAATGTTCATAACATGAACTTGTGAGATCTTACCATGGAAGACGACATGAGCACAAAGTATTTTTAATACCATATCAAAATATTTGTATACATGGATGAAGGAGAAGGTGGCTGTTTTTGTGTCTCAATGTGGTGATGTATATATGTTTTGTGATGACAGAACTAGAACAGTGATATGTCACAGATTCTCCAAGAGAAAATCTGATGTGTTGCCAGGACATAAATGTAATGTGGGAGGCAGAGTTTGTACTATTGCTTGTGTTTTCTGCTTCTTTTCAAACAGGAATCTTAAAGAATGAAAATGGGATCCCAGAAGATGAAGAGAACTTTGAAGAAGCTATAAAAAATGTAAACACAGCACTAAATGTTACAAAGGTAAAAGTAGTTTATTAAGTTTTAAATGATGAGTTAAGGGGACCATGTATCTTTTGATAGTATCATCGTTTGTTTTTTCAGAACAAAAATTCCACAGCAGATCTACAGTCAAAGTTATTTTGATGACCTCCTCTTATTCTCTTTATAAACCAAACAAACATTTTGGAACAACTTGGCAGGACCAGTAGTATGTGCACAAGAGGGTAGTTCCAGTTGGGCTATAATACAATGGCACAGTTGTATTAGGAAACGTACAAAGTACTTGTCCACATGCTGCCTGATTGGAGCCACTTGCTAAACTATTCTTTCTTCACTAATTTTTTTAAATGGTCCGGATGTATTAAGAAGAGTAAGGCTTACTTTTGGATATCATCACATGACTATTTTTTATGAAAATTGGGTGTTCGTATCAGAGAATTGTTCCTTCTTCTAAGCTCTGCTGCTTAACTAATGTTAAAGGCCTTGTGCTCCTTGCTGAGGAGTTAATTCATTAAAAATACTTAGTGAAGTCAGATAGTAGAACAGTCTTCCAAATCAGTGTCAAAAGCATTTCCACAGTATCACTTAAGGTGAACATGCAGTACTTTCATGAGTGTTTAAAAGAATTGAGTGAAATGAAGTTTACAGCTTATTAAATTTAAAGTATTCATTTGCATAGAACTTACCAGTTCTTTCTTAACCTAAATCAACAGATCTACAGAAAATTTTTAGAGGGTTATGGATTTCATATAACAAACTATGTATGTTTTGGAAAACACAGTTGCATGGTCTTGTGTACTTGAGGTGTTAAGCTTTTCTTAAAGACACATCCAACTCACATGTATTAGCAAGCCTCAGGTTACTGCAGAACTGGTCTTCTCCCCAGTTAACATACTGTATTGATTTGTGAAGGGCTAAAGGAATGTTTGCTGGAACAAAACTCCTATTTGACCAATAATATTAGTGGACATAACCAGAATCTATTAACATTACCAAAACTAAATGCCAGGAGCGTCATTTGCTATGGGGTTGGGGACAATCGTATTTCTCCCTTTCCCCCGACTTTGGATGCAGTCATTAGGTAAGCAATAATTGCCCAATTTTTTTTATTTGTGTTGCTATTTGGTCTGTGTTGCTAAATAGTCTGTATGCTGACACATTTTTCCCCCTCCTCCTGCCCCCAGAATTTTTCTGAAATGATGCCCTTGTTAAATGAATGGAATTCCTAACATCAGGGGCAAATGTTTCCATTTCTTAAATCCTCTCTAGTTCTCACTGATATTGCAAGGGTGTTGCTAAGGCCAGATTTGGTGTGTAAAATTTGGGTTAATTAGAAGCCTACACTTTTAGCAATTGACACTTTCCTAAATATGATGGTAAAGAGGTAATTTATCCTAAAGTATTTGTAGCCAGTGGGGCAGATTCTTTCATGGAGGTTCATTAACAATGACTTTTGCCTAGAAAATCTAATGTCATTTAGGTATTGAATTGCCCACATAATTACTTTTGGGACAATTCTTGAATAAGAAACTTAGGTAAATACATGTGTGTATTTTTTTTTCTTACAGATTCCAAGCTGTATTGAAGACATTTTTAATGATGATCGTTGCATCAATCTCACACAGCAGGTAACAAGAGTAACTAAGGATAAGATGTTTGTGTAGGAATATTATTACAGATAATACTTCTGTGTACAAGGAAAATAAATTACTGCTATTTGTACTCTTGCAGACGCCTTCCTTTTGGATTTTAGCTCGAGCTGTAAAAGAATTTGTAGCAAAAGAAGGGCAAGGAAATTTACCTGTTCGGGGCACTATTCCTGATATGATAGCAGATTCGGGTAAATTTATCAAATTGCAAAATGTGTAAGTATTTGAGTTTCTTCTTCAAAGACAATCAGCATTATAGTAATGGAGGGTATTGATAAAAGTGTTGTTCAATTTTAGGCTCTTAAAATAAAACTGTAGCTTTAAACTATGGTTTAAACTATTAAAACTATTTCTCATCCTTTACAGATACCGTGAAAAAGCAAAGAAAGATGCTGCTGCTGTGGGTAACCATGCTGCTAAATTGTTAGAGTCAATAGGCAAGGTAGTTGTTATAACCTCATTTCATTTCTCTCAAAAGACAATGATTTTTTATGTAGTCAGTAAAGAATGGGGAAAGGAGTAAAATAGAGACAGTAAAGAGCTGACTTAACTACCACATGAAGAGTCTTACTAAATAAAGTTCTAGTATGATTTCACTATACGTACAGTGTGTGTATTTCTGCATTGTTTGTACTTTCCTGTGACTATTTAGAATGTTATGTGAAAGGGACATATGAACACATAAGTCTTCCTTGGCTAACATTTGATCTAACATCCATTTCAGTATAATTTTGAAAATGTAAATCTTCTAACCATTGTCTTGTGCAGGAACAAACACGTTCTTATTCCTTTGCAGGCACCAGAGTCAATTTCACAGAAAGAGTTAAAATTGCTTTGTAAGTATCTTTGGATTTTGCATTACATCCTTCTTGTTTTATGCACATAGAAAATTTCAGGAAGTCTTTAAATTATTCACAATGTAGCTATATTAATCTCTAGCTCCGTATTTGAATTTCTTTTGTATTACAAATGTTGTGCCTCTTCCTGAGAAGTAATGGACACAAATATCTCCCACTGATTTCAATAGAAGTTGCAAGTACTTAGTGCCTGTCAGAATAAGGTGCATGGAAAGCTATGGGCAGATTCCTGAATGTTATATGCCCACAAAAATAAAATAAAATAAAATAAATTACTGATGATTCTGGATGGAACTACTGTTTATTTGGGAAAAGTTTGTTTTACCCTTGTATATTAATAAATACTAGGGCATATGACAAGGAAAACAGCAGCTATCTGAAACTATAAGTATTTGTTGTTTTTTGAAGTGCTGTAGTTGTGGCATGTATTTAGAGTTTTTGGTTTGTTTGAGGTGGGCTTTTTCCCCTCCTTCCCTATGTTCATCCATATTTGTCAGTCTAGTTTTTTTATTCCCCTTTCTGTAATTTTACCACTGCCACAGGTTCACTCTTGCCCATCCCCATCCCCAGATTTTTAAAATGTTGCTCTCTAGATTGCCTGTTGCCACAGAAAGAGTAGGCAGCCATAGAGAGAGCAGGAAGCAGCACTATTTAGTGCAACTTAGAAAAGAGAACAGCTTTTGGGAGGATGGAGCAAGAAAATATGGGACTGATGCCTGTGGTCCAACAGATGACCATAAAAGAGGAGGAGGCATCATGCTTTCTGGAATCTGGTACCACATGTATTGACAATCCTTATCACAGTGCAATAGGCAATATGATTGGAATTTTGAAGTACACAAATATAGAACATTTTAATAAACTGTTTCCCTTCATGGACCTATAAGTAATTTTTCTTTATCTAAAAGATTTTATTACATTGCACCACTGAAGAAATACAATTAAAAACTAAAATAACATCAGTTGGTGATAGATGTACTGTACACTGTTTAACAATAAGTAAATTCTAAAATGCCTGAAGAAAATATTAGAGGGGTAGCCGTGTTATTCTGGATCTGTAAAAGCAGCAGAGTGTCCTGTGGCACCTTATAGACTAACAGACATATTGGAGCATGAGCTTTCATGAGTGAATACCCACTTCGTCGGATGCACCCTTTTAACCAGTGCTCCAATATTTCTTTTCTGTGTTCAGGCAGCAACTCAGCGTTCCTTCGAGTAGTGCGATGTAGATCCCTGTCTGAAGAGTATGGTTTAAATACATTTAACAAGGATGAAATTAGTAAGGACTTATTTTTATTTATTTGTAGTTTTTCTTTGAACTTCTTTCTTTTATCATGACTCCATACTTAAACAGAAAATACATATAGTATATATTTCAAAGCATAATTTGAAAAATATTTTTTGACAATTTTGTTTTAAAAGCTCAAAGATGAGCCACTGAATTAGTGTGTGGTAGTTTTCCCTGGCAGATATTTTCTCTTCAGCAGCCATGTCATCGTCATCAAGGTGTTATAGTCTTTAAATTATATTCTCTCCTGTCTGACTTAAGTTTTTGTAACAGGAGCTAAAAGGTTCTTCCTCAGGAGCAAATATTTATTTATCTTTTTTTTTAGCTACTGACAGTTGTTGTATTTTGTGAATAAATTGTGGCAAAGTATCATTTAATAAAAATTAGGCACATAACTGCTGCAGACTCTTCAAACATGCATAACTCCAAATTCCAAGGTAAATACTAAAAGGGAAACAGCAGGTTTAGTGTGTGTCTTTTCAGTCTTATCATAATGTTTTGGCCAAAAGAATTGTTTTGTTTATTGCATTCACAAAGTACATAAGTAAAATTTCCTTGAACTGGCTCATATTATGTTGGGTACAATAATTCAGGAACTTGTGTAATTTTACATTTAAAAAGTTTGATGTGCATTGTCCATACATCCTTTTTTGTGCCTATCTTAAGCAGACTTCCATTTATTATATAATTATTGCCCTTAGTGTTTCTTCTGTAAATATACATTATAAATATACATTATAAATATGCTTGGCAGGATTAGATTTGTGTTGGTAAACACTGATTTCAAGAATGAAAATGAACCAAAAAAATAGTTCCATTGATTTTAAAAATCAAAATTTACAGATAAGCAGATAAGAAAAATCTTGAAGTAAGAGTTTGACTTAAGGAATTTACTTTCTGTATTTTGATGTAATGTTCACAATTTGTGTTTTAATGGTTATAAAGTTTAACTTTTTGACTTTCAATGTCTGCTGTCATTAAAATAATTGTCTGACCTCCCCCACATAATTTCCTGCAACTGTGTGTATTTAAATCAACACAAATATTTTATTGATCACAGTTATAAAAAAATAAAGTTCTGCCAAGTGTAATTATGAAACTCAAATTGTGACTTGATGTAAATATCACAACCAAGCAATTGTTGGCATTGGTGGAGTTTAAGTAGGAACAGGTGGACAACTCCAAACTGAGATTATATAAAAATCTATGGGTACATAACTTTTAGTATACTTCGTCACTTACATATCTAAACAATGCATCACTAAAGCTTGAAGGGAGACCTCTCAGTTGTCTCCCATGGGCGTATGGTGGCAAAACTGTTAAAAGTGTTTTACATTCAAGCAAACGTGAAGTATTTTTATCATTCCATCTATCTCCAAGTCTATTTTTAAACCAATTTAAAATCTGTGTTTTGAGGTGTGTGTGTGGGGTTGTTTTTTTTATCATTTTCAGTTTCCGGCATGGATAATCCAGACAGTGAGATAGTGCTATATTTAATGCTACGAGCTGTGGATAGATTTTATAAACAGCATGGTAGATACCCAGGTAGGTTATTACAGTAGTTTTTGATACATATCAGTCACTCTAGGCAATATAACAATCTAATTTATGATACAGTAGTACATACAAACTATAAAAATGATTAAGCAAATATTTGAACTAGAGTACATTTATTGTGCAAATATTACAAAGTGACCACATTCTTAAGATTAACAAATTAATGCAGATTGATGATGGTTTTAATTGCTTGTAAAAATTATAGTTAAATTACATGATGATGTTCATTCAGCAGAATACTAAATCATCATCAGTGGTATTTGATTGTTCAGTATTTTAGAGCTATAATTAAATATGAATGTATGTTACTTGAATAAAAATGTTAATGACCACAATAACAAACAAGGTAATAATAGTAGAATTTTAAAAATTATTGGATGTGTTAACTCTGGCATATTAAAGTCTAATGAGGAGAAATGGCTCATAATGTATGTCCTAGGTGTGTATAACTACCAAGTGGAAGATGATATTGGAAAATTGAAATCTTGCCTCAGTGGTTTTCTTCAGGAATATGGGCTGTCTGTAACAGTGAAAGATGATTATGTCCATGAATTGTAAGTATTATATGATAAGATGTCACTTTCATTAGTTTATTTAAACTGCCCTAAAATACTAATTATTTTACTTTTTGCTATCTAGTTGTCGCTATGGAGCTGCAGAGCCACATACTATCGCTGCATTCTTGGGAGGTAAGAATATCACTTTATTTTCACAGGTCCATTTAGAAGGGTCAACCGAGCTATTTTTGGGCCCAATTTTTATTATTTTAATGGAATTCCTCTTCAGTATATTTGGAGCAAAGGGAATAACTATGGGCTGCAGACAAAGACTGCATTAGTACTGCAACATTTTAAGGTTGGTGTGTCATATGCTATATGGAAAAAGTTGTCTAAGAAAGTGATCAGACTGGAATAAAAGAAATAATAGAAAATTAATTACCTTATTAGGCCAGTTATGCTACTTGTACTTTTATTACTCTAGTTTAAAATAAAATTTATAATGTGTATATATGACTAGTGAAGTATAAAAATCTGAAGCATTGACAGAACAATAGTACAATATGACTAATTTTAATTTAGTTCTAATTTCAGTATAGACATTGCCAACTCTGCAAACTTTGTAAATCTGTACCTAACCAACATTGCCTTATTTCAGGCTTCAATAAATATTTTATAACCAAGATGTAAATCATTTTGAAATGTATGTAATAGAAGTATTAATGCAATCTTAACTGTTTGTTTTTGTGTTAAGTGTTAGTTATATAAACAACTTGGATTTTTTTTTAAAGGTTAAAGAAAATTATATTGCCATGGGTGTATGTGGTACTTTAGAAAAATGTATGAAGACAAGATCGGGGTTCTTAAGAGTTTATAATTGCGAAGAAAACGTGAACACAGTATTTTTATAGAGGTATTAAAAGGGTTTATGGCAATAAAATAAAATTTAAGAGCTTGTTCAACAGTTAAAGAAATAAAACGTAGAGAAGCTAATTACTAACTAAGTTTTCTTTCACCTGAATTTTCCAATACTGAGACTCTGGATTGCATAATCTCTTTTCAAAGGAAAGGGGATTTTTGAATGGGAGGGAAGGAAGTGTTTTAGAAAAATGGTTGATTAGGAAAAAAATCAGGTTGGGGATATAGACACTTCTCTTGCATTAATTCAGAAAGATCAGTTTCTTTTTTTCACCAGTTCACATGATAAAATATTTACATAAACTTATATGCATATGCCTTTTTAAAAATTGAATTGAAAAAAAAAATCAAATCACTTTTTGCCCTGATTCAGGAAAGCATTGAAACAGCTTGACAGACTGAGGTTAATCATTATATTGAAATCTGAACCAGATAATGCTGTTCTTGTTTTTTTTTTAAATATAATTACCTGCCAATGTCATTCTTTTTTCCCCTTCACTTTAATAGGTGCTGCTGCTCAAGAGGTTGTCAAAGTAATTACAGGACAATTTGTAATTTTTAATAACACCTATATTTACAGTGGAATGTCACAGACATCAGCAACTTTCCAGCTGTAGAACTACTACGGTATATATGTTGGAAATTGTAATTGCAGTCAGGTTTGCTCCATTCTGTAAAATATCACTAGTGTGGTGTGGTACCACTTACTAAACTCTTATGTATTTTCCTCCATATTAAAATCTTATTGCAAAAAAAGGGTACTCTTTTATTATTTTATTCTGAGGACAAGAAAAGTATATCATACCATAAAATAGAAAATATTTGTTTTTATGTAATATGTAGAATTTTCTGATCATTATTTCTTCAAGTGTCTTTAAACAATGCAATGTCTATTTTGTGGTAACAGAAGTTAAATTTAGTCATTTACACCTTGCTGACTTGTTGAACTTCTGCGTTCTAAGCAAAATAGTAATAATAAACCCTTGTACCTGAAACTGGTTACTGTAAGGAAGTACTAGAACAGTATTTTAACTGGGAGTATAATAAGCTATCGGAAAATAATCTTCTCCACCTTGGGCCCCATGCCACAAGAGGGAGAATGGGCATCATCCTGACACAAAGATGCTGCTTTGTGTGGTAATCAAAAAAATGCTGAAAATGGTGATAGTATTAAAAGCATTTTGGATGGAAACGGGAGAGAGATCCTGGGGGGGAACTTTCATCCATATCGCCTTTACCAGAAGACACCCACCAGCTAGTGCCTCGTCATTGTTCCCAAGAAAGGTTGTAGAAGACTCGCTACAGGCGCATGAACAGGGAGCGCGCGTAACCCCGCTGTATAGACAGCTCTCCCTGGGGAGGGGAGCACACTGCGCGGGGACCGTCTTAAATGTTGGGGCGCAGGGGCGGGCTACGTGCGAAGCTGGCGCGAGGCGAGCCCAGCACTAGTTCGTATAGGCCGTGCCCCCATTTCAGCTTGGAGCAGGGCACAGGGCTGAGCCCATTGCAGGGCGCTGCACGCGCTGCTCTCCAGCAACAGCGTAACTGTGTGAGAGCAGCCTGAGGGGAGAGACGAGCAGGTCGCCCCCAGCAGGGGCGGGGCTGAGGCGCCCTGCAGGAGCGAGCGTGCCTCGCCTCGCCTCAGGCCGCGCGGGTTCTCCCCGCGGAGGGACAGGGCGCGGGCTGGTAGGTCCCTGACTGAAAAGTGGTTGCTTTCGCCTGTCTTCCGTGAGGTGACTGAAGCCCTCCAACGGCGGAGGGAGCTGCCTTTTGACAGGCCTTCGCTGCAGCTGCGCGCCGTGCAGCTGCAAGAACATCGGCTCCGAGAAGCGGCCGGTGACGCTCTTAGCCCGACGCGGGGCGAGCGGCCTGATCTGCGGTGCCGCGTTCAGCGCCAGGACCCGGCCCCTTCTCCACACAGGCTGGTTCCGCCAGCTGGGCGGGAAGCAGGCAGCACTGCAGTTCGTGGGCGCTGGTGCCCGTGCCGGCAGAGCAGAGCAGAGCTGTTGGACGTCCGCGGCTGGCCCGGGGGCTGTTCCGTTGGCGTGTGTAGCTGTGCAGGCTCGTGCTGCAGCGCTGAGCTCTAGGACCCTGCGAGATGGGAGGGTCACAAAGCTCGCTGCAAAGTCTATACGGCAGTGAAACAGCCTCTTAGTCCCAGCCCCATGAGCCCGGTTCCGCTGACACGGCCCAGCGTGGGTGTCAAACTGCAGTGTACCCATAGCCTTGGCGGCTGGTGCCAGCTAGGACAAGCCCAGAGACAAGCAGTAACTTTGGGAAGGGGCAGAGGGGTCATTCTGCCCTTCAGCCTGTTACCTGAGAGATGGGGCCAGTGTACCTGGCTCTAGGGCTTGCTGCCGGGTGTGCTGCTCCCCTCGTCCCCCCTCCCCCCACACACCCCTACACACTGAATCTGGGAAGGTGATGTTGCCCAAAAGTCCCTATTACCTTTTTCTGTACCTGCTCAGGCAACAAAAATGATTAGGGGTGTGAGTAGAGATTAATATAGGGTGACCAGAAGTCCTGATTTTATAGGGACAGTCCCGATTTTTGCGTCTTTTTTCTTATATAGGCTCCTATTACCCCCAACCCAATTTTTCACATTTGCTGTCTGGTCACCCTAGATTAATAAGAGGGGGATTTTTCAGCTCGAAAAAAGAGACGACTTAACGGGGGATATGAGAGAGGTCTATAAAATCATGACTGGTTTAGAGAAAGTTAAATAAGGAAGTTTTATGAGAAGGAGTAAACACAAGAACTAGGGGGCCACCAAATTAAATTAATAAAGAGGTTTAAAAGGAAGTATTTCTTCACACAATGCATACTCTTTGCCTGAGGATATTGTGAAGGCCAAGACTATAACAGGGTTCAAGAAAGAACTAGATAAGTTCATGAAGGATCAGGCCATTAATGGCTATTAGCCAGGATGGACAGGGATGCAAAACCAGGCTCTGAAGTGCCTATAGCCTTTGTTTGCCAGAAGCTGGGAATGGGCGATGGGATGGATCATTTGATTACCTGTTCTGTTCATTCCTCTGGAACACCAGACAGTGGCCACTGTCGAAAGACAAGATACTGGGCTAGATGGACGATTGTTCTGACCCTGTATGGCTGTTCTTATGTTCATGTAGGCCTTTTGATTGTACAGGGGACAGGGGTGCCCTGAAAGCTCAAGCAACCTCTGAGTGATCATGGCCTCTTAGCAGAATGGATGGGGGAAAGTACTTGAGTTGAAGCCTGATCTCCGTCTAGTGTGGGACTCTGAAAGCGCTAATGTCTGTTTGAGGTGGGGTAGAGTGGACCAATAGTTTGGTTTTTTTGGTGCCTGATTCCTGCAATTAATTGTTTCCCACCCCACACATTGAAATCATTAACATATGTGAGCCATTGTGGGGGGAGAGATGGAATGAACACATAGATGGCACACTAGGAGATCAGAAATGATGACCATTCTAAGTGTTGTAAGTTCATCAAGGTGTTACCAATGAATGATAAACAGGCTGGTATATTTGGAAATATAAAGGTCAGATCCTCAGCTGCTGTAAACTGTCATGATTTCAATGAAGCTGTGATAGTTTACACCAGCTGACAATCTATCCCTAGGATTTTAAAAACTTGCATTTTTAAAAAAAGGCTTAATTAGCAGCCAGAGATAATTTTTGAATTTTTCCTTTGGTGTTACAGCAGAATGATTGAGTCACACAGCTCATACAATAGCCTGAAATTGGTCATTGAGCGTCTGGAATGTTCTCATCCACTCTGAAGAGCATTCCCCAGACCTCATTTTTGTAGGTACATTTCTGAATATTATAAGCCAAGTGTTTCCTTATTGCTGTACAAAAATACAATTAGGCCTGTATTTGGGAATATATTATTTGGGTTGGATAGTCTTAGCTGATGGAGGAGAGAGAATATTTTCGTCTTCTACCCCATATCAAGCTTACAGGCTTCACAAAAGTTCTCTGCTGCAGCAGAGTTTGGTGACTTACTCAGCTTGGCTCTCTCATCTGTGATACTATAATGAAGCAGATCTACTGATACATTACAATGGGAGGTTTATAAAATATTTGATGTACGGTCTCAGAAAAAAAGTCCATTTAAAAAGTAGTCAAGTAGACTCTGATCTTAAAAGTATTCAAAACTAGCAAGGCACATTACAAAAAAAATCATGTTTGTAATCATACATTTAAAAAAAATTACTTCAGCTGAACTGAAAATGATATTTGAAGCTCCAAGGTGAGAAAGGTCAGTCCTTTGCTAAATAAATAAATAGGAAGCTGATATAGTATTTTGTCAGCCTCGCAATGTGGCCTCTGTGGGAAGCAGAGGGAGACTGGGAGGCTACAGAGTTTTCTGTCGTTGGCAGAGGATCAGGAGAGAGAGAGAGTGAGTGAGTGTTTAATAGTAAAAATAGGATGAGAATGGAGGAAGAGTCCTTCCTGCTTAAAAAACTCAGCCTTTCCCTCTCAAGTCATTTGTGTGATTGACAGATTTGAGGGGGACTGGGAAGGTCCTTGTACATGAGCCATTCTGTGAAGCAGTGAGGAAATGAGGGAAAGGTAAAATCAAGAATTCTTAATGAAAGCAAGAACTGTCCTCTTTTATGATAGCATTGTGATATTTCTCAAAGGCACTACTCTGATGCCACTAAGTGGTCATAAAATTAGCTTAACCAACCCCCTTGAAATTCCCACATTGAGCTGGAGAATCTTCAAGGGGCTTAAAGATATGATAGTGGCTTGAGGCCTACCTTTGTTGACCTTGGCACATTCGGCATGTCCAGGGAAAAGGAAATGCAGTTGGGTTACGTCTATACTCCCGGAATTCTCAGTTACTGGATTAATCTCTTGGGAGCTGCGGGTAGTCAGTGTAATTTACAGCACCTCTCAATCTGCTCTAATTTGCTTGCAAGTGTCTGGACTGATGCAGACCAGACCAAGCATTTGGGGACTGTGGCTTTAAGCTACCTTTGTGCTCCCCATTCCTAAGTCTCACTCTGAATGCTGCTCTGTCATACCAAAGGATCTGGGCCCTTATGTTTATTTTTAGAGTTGAAATTGTGAATTTTTCTGATTTTATGTAAAATATGCTAATTTTACCAATCAATTAAATATTAAAATCTTAATTGAAGGAGTTGCCTCTGCAGTCCATGTTCGATCAAGTGTCTTTGGTTTTCATCCATACTGCAAGGATTGGTTGCTCCTCATTAGTGGTAACAGCAGGAGCTAGAAGGTCATAGATTTCCTTTGAAAACTTGAACTACTAGTTTTTAAATTGGCCAGTGGTTCCATATCATCAGCAAGCAGTTGAAGTAAGTGGGCAGCCAGACGTAAGGAGAGAAAGTGTGGCAGATTTTTTGAGATGAATAACATATCAAGATTAAAAATATGTGAAGTTAGGAGTTTTTATCTTTACATGCATCATAATGGTAAAACCAAATTACTTTGTCTACAAAATGAAACTGGATAAAAAACCTTGTAATTGCAGTAGTATATTATCTTATAATGATACCTTTCCGAAGGGAATCTTTTTCATTCATGATCACACTGATTTGGATATATCTAATATGGCATGTAGTTTAAAAATCAAATAACCAGAAGAGGAGGGAGGATGTTGTAAGAAAGTTGGCATGATGGACTTATACTGTGATACACTTTTTGTGAACATTGCTGATCTGAACTGTTGAGAAAGTGCCTTTTCTTACAGTTGCAGGATAAAAATAAGAATACAATCAAAAATGGAAAATATAGAAGTACAGAACACACAATGTGGTAAGATCTCTAGGATCACTTGTCATATCTGAATCTGTTTTTCACTGTTTTACCAGACTCTGATGGTAGCTGGGGTTACCATGGGGATGGGTGACTGTTGGGTGAATTTGCTTGTGGCTTGCTACTGTATTCATATATTTGGATTATATGTTGTGATGAAGATACTAGACAAAGCTAATGGCATAATTTCAAACACTAAATTGTGTCAATATGAAATCACATTTTTGATAATTGTTGTTTCCACATTTATCTCTATTTTCATTTAACAATTTATATTCCTTGAAATCACCAAAGCATTGTGAGTTTTAAGAGAAATTCAGTAGCTACTATTAACAGAAGTGGTAAAATAATTGTTAATAAAGTTACCTTGGTAGCACACTCAAGACTCTAAGGGTCAGATTTTCAAAGGTATTTAGGCATCTAAAGATGCAGATAGGTGCTTAGTGGAATTTTTGAAAGCACATAGGCATTTAACTCTTAGAGTTAGATGTGTAGGCATTTTTGAAAATTTCACTAGGCACTTATCTGCATTTTTAAGTGCCTAAATCTGACCATATCTTCTCAACAATTCATCTGTCCTTAGGATGTGATCCAACTCCCAGTGTTAGTTGGATTGGTCTCTTAATTATTGTGGTTATGTCCTGGTTGGTGGTGAGTGTCCTGAACTCCAATTGTCTTCAGCAAGAGTAAGGGCACTCAGCACCTGGCAGGATTGAGCCCTAAATGAGAATTTGATATATCAAACACCCAGCTTCTCCTGATTTGTCCCTGAAGGTTTTATTTATATAGTGCATTGTCATGATCAAGATTTTAGACCCAGCATTGGATATCTAATGAGGACAGTCCTCTAAATTCTGTTCTTTGAAACTCCTGTGGTGATGGGTATGTGGTGACAGACAGGCAGAGGATGCTGCTGGGGTTCCTAGTCACAAACTTGCATGCAGGCAGAGTGAGTGACGTTGTCATTTGTTACTGACTGAAGAGCAGCCCTCTTTAAGAATAGTGCTTCACTCCCCAATCCAGAGAAGGGGGAAGAAAAGATCCCTAAACGTCATTCACTCCATTATCAACATGCTAGTGTACTGCAACTCTCTGGTCATCCAGTTTGTGTGGTAAAAAGCAACATCACACAAAAAATACTGAACTCTGCATCCAAAAATGTCTACACTCTTTCTGATGATGCTGGTGGGCTCTAAAGGCATACTGCACTCGTTTGAAAAGATATCAAATATAACATTGATGTAGCTGCACTGGGTGAAACATGTCTTCCAGGTAATAACAATCTTGAAAGTTTGGCGCTGGATACACATTGTACTGGATAGGCATGTTCGTGGAAGAGAGGTCACTATCAGGGATAGGCTTTGCTATTTGGACATCTATTGCACACACTCTTGATTGTGTACCAGAAGGAATAAATGATCTCCACATAGCCCTTTGCCTCACTTGACACCTGTATGTCATGTAACAGTCATCAGTGCATATGTACCCATGATGACATGTTCTGACGATGTCAAAGAAAAATTCTACAAAGACTTCGACAAGGCCATAAAATCAGTTTGTCAGCACAACAAATTTAATCATTCTAGGTGACTTTAATGCCAGAGTTGGTCACAGTCACAAAGCGTGGCCAAAAATAATTGGTAAACGTCGTGTAGGGAAAGAGCACTTAAATGGTGCACTGTTCTTCACAACGTGCATGCAGAACCAGCTAGTCATCACAAACATATATTTCAACAAAGCACAAAACAACATGAATGCATTTCCACTCTGGTCATTGGCATTTTATTGACTATGTCATATGCCAATGTGACCACTGGGATATCAAAATCACCCATGCACTGTAGGGAGCATGCATGTGGTCTGATCATCTGTACGAGATGCAAAATGACACTTATCTTGCAATTAAAACAGCACCAGTGTTGTCAATCTGCAATACCCATGCTCAAAGCATTGAAATCTGAGCTCACATGTGCAAGGCTTGTTAAAGAATTTGATGAAGTTCTTTATATGCTTTCTCAGGCAGACGTAGTAAACACTGAGTCTTCCTGGTCATCTTTTAAGGAAATAATGTTTGATGCATCCTAAAAATGTCCTTGGCTTTATAAAGACGAAGCATCAGGACTGGTTTGATGAAAATGATGCTGAGATAAAGAAACTCCTGACATCCATGTATGGTCTTCACACATTATGGATAAATGATAAAAACTCATCTATTAAAAAGTTCTTATACCTGTACAAAGTGAAATGTGCAAGCTAAGCTTCACCACAGGAAAAATAGCTGGTGGGAAATGACAGCTGAGCAGCCTCAATCAGCAGCAGATCAAAAAAATTCAAATATTTTGTTGATTAGCTGAAGGCCATGTATGACCTGCTATCTAATGGTACCATCCCTGTCTGGAATGCAGATGAGTCACTGCTACTGACTTATTGTGGACAAATTCTCAAAAGATGAGCTGAACACTTTAATAAGGTTCTGAACTTCCCATCCACCATATCAGCGTCAGCTGCTGATGATATTGAATAACTTTCAATTCATGACCAACTTGTAATTCCACTGAACATGTCTGAAGTATGGAAAGCTGTCAAGCAAATATCAAACAACAAAGCAACAAGGCCAGATGGTTCTTGCAGAGATCTTCAGATGTGAGGGCCATGACTTTTCAGGAAGCTCACTGGCCTCTACTAAAAGTTTTTGGAACAGGAAACTGTGCCACAGGAACTTAAAGATGCTAGTATTATTCACCTTTATTAAAGCAAGGCATTCGTGCATCTTGTGATAACCATCATGGCATCTTGTTCCTTGCCACTGCAAAAAAGATACTCACCTGAGTCATACTAAACTGGCTGATTATCAACTAGCAAAGAAGATATTGCCTGAAATTCAGTGTTGCATCTGTCCTGGGTGTGATACTTCAGATGGGATCTTTGTACTCTGGCAAATTCAGGAGAAATGTCATGAACAGAATCAAGACCTATATATAGGATTTGTTGATCTTACTAAGGCCTTTGACTCTATAAATTAAGATGGCCAGTGCCCAGTTCTCCACAAGTTCGATTGCTCTGATAAGTTTGTCAACATTATTAAATTTTTTCATGCAGGAATGCAGGTTTGTGTTCTTGACCAAGGCTGTTTCTCAGCTACTTATGTTGTCACCAATGGTGTAAAACAAGGCTGTTTTTTTGCTCTGACATTATTTAGCATCATGTTTGCAGCTGTTTTAATAGATGCATTCAGAGACATTGGTTATGGCATTTATATGAAGTACCACATAGATGGAGGTGTCTTGAATCTGCATCTCCTGCATTCAAATACAAAAGTTATGAAGACAGTTATTCATGGATAACAATTCACTAATGGCTGTGTTTTATTGGCCCATAATCTTCAGGACATTCAATTTTCACTGACTGCTTTGCACATGCAGCAAAATGTTTTGGCTTAACAATCAGCCTAAAGAAGACAGAAATCATGGTTCAGCCTCGACCAGGAAGTATTGCAACTACGCCAGTTGTTTTCATTGATGATGTACCTGTCAAGGTCATTGACAGTTTTCCTACCTAGGCAGTGTTGTTTCATGAGATGCCGTGATTGATGATGATGACATTTTGAAGTGGATTGGGACAGCTAGTAATGCCTTCAGAAAACTTCAACATCATCTCTGGAATGAACAAGATGTCAGACTGCAAACAAAAATTGATGTTTATTGCACCATTGTTATCACTTCACTGCTCTACGGCTGCATTATTTAGACTATGTTGATGCCCTATAAAATGCATGGACCAGTTCCACCTACAATGACTGTGTGGCGGATAGTGGAAATTTTAATGGCAAGACTTGGTTCCAAACATTGAAGTCCTTGAGTGCTGCAACATCAAAAACATTGAAGCTTTTATTGTGAGAATGCAGTTTGAGATGGTGTGGTCATGTGGTCCATATGTCTGACAGCAGAATACCGAAGGCCATCTTCTACAGAGAATTGCAGACTTGAACTTGTTTTAGGGGCAGACCAAGAAAATGTTACAAAAACACTCTGAAGGCTCACCTACAGTCATGTAATGTTGACCTCAACATTTGGGAGTTCTTAGCCCACAATAAGATCTGATAGCAGCAGCTCTGCCACCTTGTACTGAAAGACTTCGAGAGCTCACAGATTGATGCAGTGAAGGAAAGGCATGTGATGTGTAAAGCTAAAAGCCATGCACTTTCATCTGCAATTGTTGGTCATGCACTTTCATCTGCAATTGTTTTTACCTGTGGCATTTGCAGATGGGTCAGCATGTCTGAAATTGGTCTTTGGACTCATCTCAGGACCACAATAAATGACTGGAGCTCATCTGTTGAATTTGATGGGAGCCTCCATTATCATCAATCATAGAAAAATAATAATAATTAATACAGATACCATTAATTTGGGGAGGGCCAACAAATACATAGTTCTTTTGTCTAAAGGCTGGTTCTGCAGTGACATTTAATTGTAATATTCCTGGAAATATGCAGAAACAAAGTGATAAAATCAGCTACTGTGTAAAGTGATTGTTTTTGTTAGTGTTAGATAAAAATAGCCACATTAATTTCATCTCTAATTTAAAACACTATAAACAAAGGGAGAATTGCTTGGCAAATCATCTGTATTTTAATCTTCTAAAATAGTGTTACAAACAGTGGAAGATCTAAAAAAAAAAAAAAAGAGGGGGGGGTAGGAAGGAATCCGGTATTCCTTGATAAATCAAAATTTGTTCTGGTCCTGATCCAGGATTAAACTCTGCTAGTAGAGATCACATTCTGTGGATAAAATCTTGGCCCTGTTGCAGTCAATGACAAAACACCAATTTACTTCAGTGGGGTTTCAATGGGGATTTCAACCTGTATCTCTTTCTTTATTTCATATTCTCTGTTTAAATTAATTTTGCAGCTAGAGAACAACATTGTTACTGAAGGCAATAAGGTGAATATGAAAAGGGGATTGTTCCATTAGCAAATAAAATAATCATCTAGTAACAAAAACTACTTAGAGACACATTTTTGGGCTGTGCATAACTTTCATTGCTAGGTGGGGGGAAAAAAGATTCAATTTCAGATTGTTCTTTTTTTCTCTTCAAAATAGAAGATGGTCCCACATTTTTATGAGTCTTCACACAAAAATGAATCGTCAATTTAAAAGGGTGCATTCAAAGGAAAATATACGTTTCCTATGAAATTCTTCTAAAACTGTTGTTTGTTTTCCTCAGAGATGAAGACAGATCTGAATTTACTGCTTGAATGTCTTAAATACCAAATGGACAGCCCTGCTTCTCAAAAAGAGGCCTTGATCACTATTTATTCAATCTGCCAACAAAACAGTAAGAAGTATTCTACCATGACATTTTGACTGGGGCATTTGTTGTTTCTTATCTGGGATATTTGAATATGTGAATACTAGAATTTTTTTTCATAATACATATTAAACATTGTCACATTTTAAAATAATGTCTAGGAGTCATAAGACTCTGTAAAGGTATAAAATCTTGGAAATGTTATGTATTCCATACTGCTCTGATTGTTTTTGGATTCCCAAATTAGTACCGAAGATAAATTTCCCTTTTTGTTCATTGTGTCTGCATATGCAACAGGTGATGCAAGTGATTATTTCCGAGAGATTGGTGGTTTGATGTTTGTAAGTGACCTTGCAAAGTCAAGTGTGCACTGCATAGTAAAGGAAGCAGCCTTATTTACATTAGCAGTTGTAATGGAGAGTAATGGTAATGTATATGTTTATTTTTCCAAGTTCTATATCACTGCATTTTATTGTTTCTGAAAATTTAAGATTTCCTCCTCTGCCTGTATTTATCATGTCAACCAATGGTTTAATGTAGTTTTAGATATATTTATTTATCAGGTTACAACAGATCCCAGCCTGACAAATGGGACCAGATTCTTGACTCAGCTGTTCCATACTTTCTCCATTCGGGAAGCTCAAAGGAGCCATAAAGCCAGCTTAAATGGACATCTGAGAATTCCTCTGGTTTGAGGGCATCCCTTGGGTGGAGTGGCTGGTGCTACATCACCAGCCCCACTTACAGGCTCTGGTGTAGAGGGTATGGGTGGGCAAAAGCAGGGTGGTGCACTTCTTCAGTCCCCCAGTGGTATGATGGTCTGAGATTGCTCGGTATCATGCCTCAGAACTGGCTCCAGGATCAGGAAGCAGCAAATAGCCCTTTTGCAGCCCTCTTCCCTCAGAGGCGCCCAGCACATATTGGTCACAACTGAGGATCTAGGCAAAGACCTGCAGGTTACATTGTCAAGTTACATTGAAAGTTACTGACAAGTGAATTTGAGAATTGATCCTTCAGAGTGAGTGTGGAAGCTACATTCTGCCTAGTAACTGTTAAACTGTTGCTAGGTAAGATGAATTTCTAATGTCCTATGTCTTGAAACAGATATCTCAGAACTTCTGAATTAGTGCCATGACATGAAGAGGAAAATTAGAATGGGAGCTTTCAAGTAGACCTGATACTTTGTTCCGTAAAATGACCCAATTATGGTTAGTGTATGTGTCACCTTGTTGATCAGGGGAAACGTTGCTGTCAGTCACATCTATAGAAGGGTCAAAAGACTTTTCAGCCTGGCTCTCAGATATGTTGGTTGGGGGAAGGGAGGAGAGGAAATTTGCCTTACAAATAAGTAATAGTATGAAATATTTAAATTTTAATATCTGATTCAGTCCTGAAAATTGTTTTTCTCTTGACAGCCTTTCAGCAAAGGTCAGTCTGTATATTTTAGACAGAATCTTTTTATCAGTCTGTAATTTGTAGACTTTATTGCCTAAATAAATAGAAATTGTAAATGGCTTAATAGGAATTAATATACTGATAATTCATTTTCTGGTTTCAGTTTACTGTCAACAAACTTTGTGTACATCTGAATTGTTTGAAGACCTCATTTTCCTCTTAACTAATAAGAATTCTAGTGTGAATTTGAAAAGAATGTCTGTTTATGTTATATTAGTACTGGTTTCAAATAACAGTAAGTATTTTGCATTCACTTGTAAAAATACCATTAAATTATTAATACTGTGTAACTCATTTTAAAACACACTGGTGGTTATCAGCCCATACCATTTATCATGGGTTCAAGATTTCATTAATATTTTGTACGATTAGTATATAAAGATTAATTGTGACATAGATTACTTTTAGGTGATCTCAAAATCAGTTACAAGTAGATCAAACATTGAAATTACTTTATCTTAATGTGTAAGAAACTTACATGTAGTTTTTAGCAAAACGTATTGCAAAATGAGGGTTTCTCACATTTTGTAGAGAAATTGAAACGTAACAATTGATCATTATTAATTATTATTATTACAATAGCACCCAGAGGGACGTATACTTCTGGGCTCTGTACAAAGTATGGTTTAAAACACAAAGTAACAATTAATTTAGAAGGTCTTGCAGTTTATAAAAATTGAAGAACATAGTTAGCACTTTTTGTTGTTATACAGTTAAGGATGCAAGCACATAACACACTGTTCATTTGTACATGGCTTACTAAGGGAGCTGAAGTAAAACTGAACTATTTAAATGGCATTTCAAGTATTAATACTTTGTTTAAAATTATGTATTGTCTCTCCCAATACCGGCATATGGTCATTTATAGAGAGTGGGCAAACTCACATCAGAGAAACAGGCTGCATTGGTGTTCTGCTACAATTATTCAGGTAAATAAACAGTTTCTATTACTTTATATCTTAACAGACTATTTAGGTCCTTAGTAATCTTTGCCATTATGTTTGCTTTTTTTCTTAACAGAACAACTCTTTCAATATCTGAGATGAATTTGTCAGATGAAAGTATTAATCAGTATTATCAGCTGTGGTCTTCAGTCTGTAGTACTCTGTGTGCATGTGTTAATAATCCTCAAAATGGTAACTATTATTAAATAATTGTATAACATAAGATGATAGTTAACATAAAAAGAATACTTTTAAAAAGTGACATCTGACTTCCATTTTCTAGTTATGTCTATGAACGTAACTATATATTACGTTTAGATTTTTGTTGTTTTTTTGTTTTACATCTTTACAGAAGACAATCAAAACACTTGCTGTTCAGTTTTTCCACATGCAAAAGACTGGCTCCAAAGTTGCATAAAGCCTGAGATAGTTCGTCCTATTTGTTCATTTGTTGGACTTACAGTTGCTAATAATTGTAAGTACATGACATCCTGTCAACAATTTAGATTTCATGGAACTACATTTAATTGGAAACAATAATTAAATTTCCCTACCTCCCCAGGTTCATTCAATGATCTTACACCTTCTTTGCAGAAAGCATGGAAAGCCTCTGTGTCATTGTCCCTTCTCCTCCAAACCTCACAGAGGACACTTACAGGTCCAGGGTTTGCACTGGGCAAAGAGGTAGGGTGAGCAGGAGGCAGGAGGAGGCATTCACATCATCCCCCTACTGGTCTCATGGAGATTCCTAGGAAAAAATAATCCAGGTTCTGGTAGATCAGCTCCAATGGAACCATTCTGCTGGAGTGGGGAGGTAGAGTGCTGGGGGCCAGCTAGTCATGAATCATTTTGCTTAGAGGTATCCAGCTTGAGAGAATGTTTCTGTGTGTATATTTCTCTTATGAAACCTCTCTGGAATTTTCAGTAAGATGGTTACTGTCAGTAGTAATCTTAGAAATACCAACTGTAATTAAAAACATTGCATTGAAGAAATTATTGCTCTAGACTCTATTTAGTCATTTTCCTCAAAGAGTGCAGCATAGGTGTAAAAATGCTACCAGATTAGTGTAGTAGTGTTTTGCATCCACTTTGTGCTGGATAAGTGACTAAACAAGGTGCAGGGCAACAAAGAATCAGGCTCTTTGTTTTCAAATATAGTTCAGTTTAAACATGGTGAGAAATATTTCTCATTTATATTGCTCTTCTGAGGTAAATGGATGCAGTTTTCTTTTAAAAGCACCTTTGCCTTGGGTGAGTCTTTCTCTAAGGATTCTGTCCTTTCTTTGTCTCTTGCCACCACTTGGTTGTACCACAAGAGAACATGACATCAGAACAAACATCATAGATACTTTTACAGTCCCCAGTCCCTTATGATATTTTTTTCATGTGCATTTCTAAAATGCTTTTCTGTTGAGCTAATCAATTCTTTTTATTATTTTCAATTATTATTATTATTTTCAATCTTCTTTTATTATTTTCAATTATTTTACTTTTAAATAGAAGTTATGTAAGATAGGTAAAGAGTTTCTTTTGAATCGTATAAGATGTATAAAAGCTGATGGTATGCGGGCTCTATCCACTATCAGTTTTGTCACATCATCCTTCTCAATTTCAGTGCATTCCTTTAGCCTCTGTCCAGCAGACTGTAAGTGTCCTACTTTGGAACAGTCTTTCAGCACTAATTTATTAATCTTCCATGTTTCCTATCTGTATCTATTGCCTTTGTGGCCACATTTCCTTTCTTTGATGCATTAGGCCCTACCTGGCCTGTCATAACATTCATTAATGTGTTGTGAGCTCCAGCTATTTCCTTCTTTTTTTGCCTACTTCCTTATTAGAACCCAACACTAATAAATCACAGGAAGTGGATACTATACTCCAAGACAATGTGGAGACTCTAATGTTTGGTGTCATGATCAACAGACCTCAAGTTCTTGGTGTTTTGGCATCTTTGCTGCATAAAAAAAATTACCAAGGAAACTTGGACTTTTTCTAAGTCTTTATTTAAAGCCCATTTTTTCCCTGTCAAGTTGGTTTTTTTGGTCCATAATTTATAAGCATATTTATCCAGTGACTTGTGACTTTCTCAAAGAAAGAGGAAAAGCAACCAACTTCTGGGCAGCCAGAGACATCTCCCTTGTTCCTTTAAGGTGGACATAAAGAAAATACTTTAAAAAGATTTTTAAAATTGTATGATAATAAATAACACAATTATATTAAAATTAATTATAATAATTATACTGCGTTGTTTTAAATTATTCCTCCAATTTCAAATTGATACTGTTTACTTCACTTTTTATTCTAAAAATATTGGATAGTGTTTCTATGTTTTGTTAAAGAATTGAAGAGCTTCATCCCAGAAGTGGCTGCACTTCCATAGTGGACAAATTAACAAATATTTATTCCATGTAAAAAAAAAAAACCCTGACAACGTCGTAGCCGTTTTGTAAAGCCTTAAATGTGGTTTGTAAAGTGCTGTGTAAGTGTAAAGTATTATTAAGCCCAGTCAGAGCAGCGGTGATGATAGAATTTGGGAATTTTGGACTTCCAGCCTAATGTTCATTCCCACGAGGTTACTATCTCTTTGTCCTCTTTCTGAGAAATTCTGGTGCAGGATCCTGGGTATCCAATAGTATTTGCAATGTTTGGTAGGTTTTTAAAGACTTTTTAAGTTTAGTTTAAGCAGAGTGCATCTCTGTCCTCATTATTTTAATTTACTTTAGAGAGAGCATAAAAACAATTACATCTAGTACACATGCTGGAACAATGGAACCTAACAACATGCTTCTTTACATACATAATATCTTTTCAACAGCCATAAGTTCAAAACTACTGAGCCAACTTCCTTCAAATTGAGCTCGCTACTTACATTTTAATTATGTCTATAAAATAATCCAAGTTTGAACAAATGCAGCTGTACCTGAGGTATCCATGCACAGAATTTCTGATCAGAACACATGAGAGAAATGTGTGTGGCTTTTTTGTTTATAAACACATTGCTGGGATTCCCCAAGAATCTCTTCCATTCCATTCTCAAAAACTCAGTTCAACTCTGGAATTATTCACTTTAATTTGGCATACGGCAACACTGTGCATAAACTGGCCAGGCTCAAATGCAGGTACGCTCTATCTCAGCATTCTGTGCTTCGTGATTGAGTTGGTTACTTTTCAGGAATCAATCCCTGTACAGCATGCTGTCAATGTGCTGTTCATGTATAAACTGATATCTACATTCCAGGTTTATCTTGTCTATTGTCCCTAATACAAGGGTGTTGGTGCTTACTTTAGCTAGACTGACTCCAGACTAATGTTTGTTACACCCTTATATACAACTTAATCTTCCATTCACCTTCCGAATCATTGCCTGGGAGAAATGAGGTCTTATTTATATCAAGTTACTCATGTCAAGTTAGGCCTACACACACGCAAAAACTGAAAGCTGACTGAAGAAATTTGGCTAAAACTTTCCAAAATAAATTTGTCTCTTGACTGAGACCAAATAGGAAAAACTTCATCTCAAAAAGAATTAGTTCTTCTCTGAGTGCTGGTTGCTCTGCGTACTCACTGTGACTGTGCATGAACTCCATATGCCTGAGCCTGGAAGATTCTTCACTAGAAGCATCCATTGATCTGCACCTGGGCCCTGCACTTCCTTTTACAGTGCTCTGAGAGAATAAGGGGCAGTGCAGACTGATCACCTCTTTATTTCCCTTTATTTCCAAAATGGAACTCCAACAGTGTCTGCTGCTTTACAGTATTGCTGCCCATTTTTTCCAGGTTTTTTGTATCTAGTTTTTTTGTATCTAGTTCCTATTAATTCACTGTCCAGGCATCTGTTATGCCCAAGATTCCTGGTTTTAAGTCCTGTGTGACCTGTCCCCTTGTTTTCCCACCTAATGACTCCCTCCTGGCCCCCCCCCACTCCTGCCTCTATTGCCTTGGGGAGTCACATATTCTAAGTATCAGATTTGTTATTGTCATGAACGAGGTGGGAAACAATCTCATGAATTTCTACTTGGGAGACATCTAATGGAGCTTTCCATGAGGCCACAGCCCAATACAGGGACATCTGACCTCTCTGTGTATTGACAAGATCCACCTTCTTTTGCCCTTCCAAACCTGGAGCTTCACAGTTTTGGCTCATCAGATCCTAGAGCTAAAGTCTCTGATACACATGGATGTAATGAAGATAAGAGAAAAGACTTATATGGAAAGCAGGAAAGGTCCCCATCTAAACCCTCTAAGAAGAGATTGGTCTCTCCTTCCTCTGCTAAATCAGGCACAATGCAGTGTCCTGGTATGTGTGGGTCTGGAGCTTCTGGATAAGAAGATAGCCTGGCGCTGTCGACACCGAAAGCCCGGGTTTTCCAAAAACGGTCATGTGTAAAGGGCAGGCCCCACCACCAGTGGGAAAAAAAAGGAGAGGGCAGTCACCAACAGTACTATTGACTCTGCACTTTAAGAGGAAAAAGGATTTACTGGTACCATCGCTTACTGCCTGCACCACTAAATCTGCCTGCACTCAGAAATCCCTCTTGCACTCCAGCTGATCTAGGCTATACTGTTCCTGAGCACCTAGTGGTCTACACCAACCCAGAACCACCACTACTTTCTGATCCAGTGATCTCCAGGGAGGTGCCTATACTGACAGTATGTTACTCACTGATTCCTTCCACCAGCCATAGAATTGGGCTACGAGTATCAACAGCACATTGTTCCCTGATCCCATCTACTTCCCATTCTGGAATCACAAGACATGTGGTGAGGGGTTCCAGAGCTTCATGGGCTTCCACTCACCTTCGTAAGACATACTATTGGACCAGTGCTACCCTTGCTAGTGGGTGCCACTTTCATATCCTTACAGCCATGTCCACCTCTGTTCCAATACACAACCATACACTCTGGTCCCGTTAGGAGCTTGGGACTCTTATTTTAGACCTCTTGTCTCCAGGAGATCAGAGCAGGAGTGTGTTCAGACATCATCTAGAGAAGAGCCTCAGTCTCCTTAGGACCTCTATGAGGAGAAAGAACAACCTGCCTATCTAGTAAATCCCCATCCATCTGCAACGCTTTCTTCACCTTCACTGCCAAATAATTATAAACAATTTCAGGAATTTCCTGAGAAAGATTGCAGAAGCTTTACAGATTCCTCTCGAGGAAGTCCAGGACCCTACTCACAAGCTTTCAGACACCCTCCAGACTCCAGGCCTTTGCAGGGTGGCACTTACCATCAATGAGGCCATTCTGGAACTAGCCAGGAGTGTTTGGCACACTACAGCCACCTGTGCCTCAACTCTGAAAAGAACAGATAAAAGATGCTGTGTTCCACTTAAAGGGATGGAATTTTTATTTTCCCACCCTGTCCCTAATTCATTAGTAGTACAGCCTGTTACCAGGCACAACAGGCTGCACCAGCCTTGGTCTACTCCCTCCAATAAGAATGCTAAAACAGGACCTTCTAGGGAGAAATTTTTCTTCTGGTAGCCTACAATAGTGAATTATCAGGCTCTGATTTTGAAATATGACTTTATTAATTACAGTAAGCTCTCTTGGCTCACTGACAAGCGTCCTCAGGAGCTCAGACCTCAGTTCCAAGCTATCTTGGATGAAGGGAAGCTCCTAGCATGGTTGTCCCTTCAAGCATTGCTGGGAGCAGCTGATACTTCCTCTTGTTCTATGACTACTTCGGTAGTCATGAGCCAGGCTTCCTGGTTTCATTCCTTGGGGTTTCCTAAGAAAGTCCAGGCAACAACAGAAGACCTCCTTTCAACAGTACTGTCCTGTTCAGTGAAAAAACAGACAAATCACTCCACAGTCTTAAGGATTCCCAAGCAAGCCTCTGCTCCCTAGGGATTTATACCCCGTCCCTTGGAGAAAGTACTCCGCCTCCTTATAGGCAGCATCCCGATGCCTCAGCCCTTTTGTCATCAACAGGTTTGTAAACCACTCAGGAAATGCCAGAGGGTTCAGTGTAGCAGTCAGAATGCCCCACCATTGTTTCCTCCTCAGCCGCAGCACCCCACCAAAAATGTCATTTTGACGTGACTTTTGAAGGCCATCAGCTAGTCTCCTCACAACCAGACACCCCTACACCCTTTGGTGGTTGCCTGCTATGCTTCTTCCCTATGTGGCAACATATATCTTTGGACAGATTGTCCTGGAGACTGTCTCCAAGGACTACACAATAAGAGTTCCTGACCATCCATTCATTCATACTCCCTTCCATGTCCTTTTTCAGTGGGCCCATTCATAAGAAGTTTCTCGGACAAAGTTGACTGTCTTCTACAACTAGGAGCCTTAGAGCCCATGCCTCAACACAAGGGGAAGAGTTTGTATTCAGGATGCTTCCTCATTCCCAACAAGAAGGGGTGAATGGAGGCCCATTCTAGATCTTAGACAAATTAATATCTTCATACCCCATTGTACAAAGAAGTGTTTTTCACCAAATCTCTTTTCCAGATGACTGACTGGATCTATGTCCAGGATCTTTCACAGAGCTCAAAGTTCTAAGTTCCTTTTATCTCCAAAAGTGAAGGATAACTTAGAGATTCTCTCCCCTTCCTTTTACAGTCCAGTAAACCTTTGAAAAGTAAGCCCATACAAAATTCCTTTCTCCTGCTGGATATAGACACTATTCTTTCTGGTGTAGACACCATGCTGGTTCCTTCCCCGCTGGTGATTTTTACAATGCAGATGATCTCTTCCTGCAACCTCTGATACAAATGAATAGCTCTCTGAATTTACCCAGACCTGGTTTGAGGTGTTGGCCTCCTTTCTTTTTCTGAAGAAAACCAGTTTATCAACTCCACCAACATATCTGGTTTAAACACACTTTAGTCACATATTTCCAGTATATCTGTAAAGATCTTTCTGGGTTTACTGTACACACATCAAATAAGAATATTAATGATTGGTGAGTTATTAGTTTTCCATTGATTATATTACATGCCATCTTCTGGGTTAATATGACAACAGTGCCACCTGGCATTGGAGTTCTCTTAGGGACACATCCCTCCATCAGTGAAGGCAATTGATTTGCAGCTCTTGATCTGAAGTATATCTAGTTCCTATAGTCCTCCATTTCTGTGCTGTATGGTGGGCCTAGAACATTACCAGTATAGAGTCCTTTCTTTTGGTCTCTTGACAGCACCGAGGGTATTCTCAAAGGTGCTTGCCATAGTAGCAGTACACCTTTATCACCAGGGCAGCACACTGTTTCCTTACCTTGTTGATCAGCTGCTCACAGACCATTCATCTCAAGAAGTCAGGTGTGCTCCCTCCCCAGCCTAATACAATACTGAGACTTTGAGGAAACCTAGAAAAGTCCACTTTAATCCCAGCTTGCACTATAGAATTTATTGGAGTGATCCTGGACTCAACTACAACATAAGCCTACTTACCTCAAGACAGGCTTCTCACAATGAGGGACTTCATTATCCAACTCTGACCAAGTCTTTGGATGACAGTCCACCTCCACTGATTCTTCTAGGCCACATGGCCACCTTTACATACTTAAAGCCCCACCTTTGTTGCTTTCAGGATTTGGCTTCATATGGTCTATACTCCAAACAGAGAGGGAAAATAAGAAGGCTGTATGTGTAGAAGTTCCTTTTGCTCCCCCATTACCCCAAAGCAAATAGGCATGGGTGCTTCTCTTCTGGGCTGGAGAGGGGTAGCGAGAAAATGTAGACAAATAGTGCAAGGTTCCTGGACCCACCAGAATCCCAACTACACATCAATCTTCTTGAAATTCAAGCAGCATGCAAAGCTTTCAGGAGGTTTCTCCTTTTTTTTACATTCCCAGTATGTTCCAGTCATGTTGGATAATATGAACACGGATTTCTATGTAAACAAACAGTGGGGAGTGAAGTCCCACCCCTCTTTGTGAAGAGGCAGTCAAGCTCTGAAATTAGTACATCTGTCATCAGATCATCCTTTCAGTGGTGCACCTTCCTGGAGTAATGAACACCTTAGCAGACAGCCCCAGCAGATAGTTTCACAGAGTCCACAAGTGGGAATTTCTTAACATAGTGTTACAGAGCATCTTCCAGCAGCGAAGTTCCCCATCATGGGACCGTCTTTCATCCTAAATCAACAAGAAATGCTCATCCTGTTGCCCTTGTGCAGCCCAGGGACACAACTTTAGAAACAATGCATTTCTAGTTCAGTGGCCAGAGCCACTAATGCGTGCTTTCCTGCCCATCCCCTCCTACTTTGGAGCTTGACCAAGGTCAAGCTGGACAAATCGGCAATGATCCTTGTAGCTCTCTGGTGCTGAAACAATTTTAGTTCACCTGCATCTTCCAGATGTACACATGTTAAAGTATTTGCTTATGACCATTGCTGAACCTTCTAACTCAGAATGATGGCAGAACCATCCCTCCCAACCAACATCCCTCCACCTTATGGTCTGGGTTTTGGATGAGCAACAAGTATAGAGATGTTTTGCTTACAGGAGGTCTAATCAATCCTCAATAATAGCAGAAAAGCTTTCACAGGAAAATGCGATGCTGCTGAGTAGAAGAAATTCTCCGTCTGGTGCCAGCATTACCATGACCTTCCTCTGGACTCAGATCCCTGCCATTTTAGATTATATCCTTTCCCTGAAATCATCAATTTTATCCATTAGCTCATTACACGTGCATTTGGCAGTGATCAACACTTTCCATCCTCTGATTGACAATTACTCAATGTTCTCATACCCTAAATGCTTGAGGTGCCTGAGAGGCCTTGTCAGAACCCTCCCTCCATTATCAGCACAAACTCCTAATTGTGAGCTTAATCTACTTCTGTCAGCATTTATTAATCCACCATTCAAGCCATTGGCCTTCTACTCCCTTTCTATTTATTCCTGAAAGTGGCCTTCTTTCAGGCAATAACTTCCATTAAGAGATTGCCATAAAAGCCACAAACTCCCAGTAGACCATCCCGACACAATATTTCATAAGGACGGAGTATGTCTGTGGTTACATCCCAAATTCATCACAAAGGTTCCCTCGAAATTTCCTCTGAATCAGACTATTCATCTGCCTGTATTTTTCCAGGAAGGACATGAAGGTCTCTTCTCTTGATGTTTGTAGAGCTCTGGCTTTCTACCTACAGAGGAGAAAGTCTTTAGAAAATCCCTAAGATTGTTCATCTTGTTCACCAAGCAGACGAGAAGGGAAGTGATTTCATTGCAAAGATTCTCGAAATGGATCTTAAGTTGTATCTGACTGCATTATGAACAAAGGGAAACCCCTCCTTCTCAGAATGTTAGGGCCCGCTCTACTGGAGTACACGCTACGTCTGTAAATTCTCTCCAAAATATACCTCTTGTAGAAATGGCAACCTGGAGCTTATTGCACACCTTTACCAGCCACTATGCCTTGTTCCAGGCTTCTTCAGCTGCTGCATCCTTTGTCACAACAGTCCTTCAATCAGTAGTACGGTCATGGGTCCTTACACTCTCTCCACTTCGTCAATGAGTTCTGCTTGTGAATGACTCACAGCGAATACCCAGCTGACTTATGACACTCTGGATTCAGGACAAAAAATTAGTATTATTCTTACAATTGGGCATTGCACAGAAGGTTGTGGTAAGATTATGATTTCTTTTATGAATTTTGGTTTATGGCTTTAACGACTTCAATGCTGTACTCCTCACCAGTTTTCATTAAAAGAAAGGTTACTTACCTTATGTAACTGGAGTTGTTCAAGATGTGTGGCCTCTATGGGTATTCATAACCAACCTCCCTTCCCCTCTGTTCAGATCCTCATATGATTCATGGAAAAGTAGGAACTGGAGATGCAGTCGGTCTACACTGCTCCTTATGTTTTCATTTTATATCATGGGGAAGCACAGGTGCGGACCAACAGACACTGCTAGTGAAGAATCTCCCAGTCTCAGGCGCATGGAGCAGCTCCTTCCACAATCCCCTGAACACAAGCAGTGGAGCTTGTCCATCAGCATCCTTTTCATCATTGAAAAACAACATAGAGTCTAAGTGGCTTAGAGGGCTTTGTGTGGTTCCTTTGCACATGGTGGCATTTACTTTAAGGGCTAGATTCTGATATCTTCCTCCAGAAATAGTCCCATTAGCTTCAAGTTAGTAAAATCTGTAAAATTCTTTGGGCACCATTTTGATTTTCCAAAGGTTAGTTCATCATTATTACAACACAGAAAATAATGGTTATAACTAAGTGAAATCAAGCAGAACACCAGTACATTGTTTACATGTGTATATTATGCTTGTATATTTTCTATAATTCTTATGAAAAATACATTTCTAAATTTTCCACCTCTTCTATAATTCCAATTTTGATTATGTTGTATTGATGGAATTGTGTTAGATGGCAAGAAAATTAGCAAACACAAAAAACATTCGACATTACGACATTGCTTTATTAATATTGTTCTAGTTTATAGAGATATAAATGTTTCAGTTCAGTATTTATTCTTTTTTTCCTTAAGCATATGTACAGGAATACTTTGTTTCTGTTGGTGGATTAGACGTATTAGCTGAAATACTTATCAAGCTGGTCTGTGATTCATCTAGAAGTTACTCAAGCGCAAAACTTGCAGTAGTGGTAACAAAGACTCTAGATGCTTGCATTGCTGATAACTGTGAGTGCATGGACCCCAAACATTTTTATATCTATATATGGTATTTATAGAAATAAATTAGTAGGGCTAGATTTTAGAAAAAAAGTATGCAGATGGACATGAAATGGCAAGTAAGTGTACATATATGGCATGTATGCAAAATACAGTTTTACATGTCAGAATTCCCTAAACAGTCTCCAACTGAAATTAGAAAGAGTGAAGAAAATGCACCTGCACCTGCTGGGATTTGCAGAGACATGGGGGTGTGACTAACACCTTGATTTTTAGCACATAGATACACAAACAAATCTAGGTGCCCCTAAGTCTTTGGAGAAGTTTGACTTCTTTACAGGAAGTGTCTCCAGTTGTTCTATGGGGAGGATCTTATTGCTGATAAACCTAAGAGTTAGATCTTCATGTCCTCTCCAATTGCAGTGAGTTCTTCATGTGCTGACTCTGGTAAAGGATTTGGGGAACTTTTCCAGAGGTCTGCACCCCAATGTGCTGGAGAGCTCTGATTTATCAGGGCTTCTTACGCAGCAGGATTTGGGGGATGGGACAGTGTTGGGACTGGGAAAGAGCATTTACAGGACTGGTCCCCTGAAAGGAGACGATACTGACTTCAAATGTTGGAGTGAGGGAGTGAAAGCTGAGGGGAAATGGGGGCAATCTCAAGGCTTCTTCAGGGATATGGAGGACACCCTGAACAAGAAAATGTATTTTTGTAGCATTGTGTTGTGTACTTACTCTTTAGTTTAATTTTTGTCTCTTTAAATTATTTTATATTAATAGCTGCTGTTGGTGATGTTCTGGTAAAGTATCACATTGTATCTAAGCTACTGAGGTTGCTGACTTCTGACACTCTGGATTCAGGAGAAAAAATTAGTATTATTCTTACAATTGGGCATTGCACAGAAGGTTGTGGTAAGATTCTGATTTCTGTTATGAATTTTGGTTTGTGGCTTTAAACACTTCAATGCTGCACTCCTCAGCAGTTTTCATTAAAATACGCAAAGCAAAATTCTTCCACATAATTTAATTCAATATTAAAACTCAAAGAAAAGTTTCTGTAATGTTCTATCTTTGGTTTTGAAGAGCTGTTATCTCAATACAACATACAGTATCTTCAGAGTTAAAAGAAAGTAGAGTCTCATGAGGAGCACTCAAAGGACCAAATCCTGTTCACCTCATTCACATAGGGTGAAATTCACCTTGTCCAGAGGGCCAGAACAAGACATATGCATCATGTAAATTCCACTTAAGCCCTATTCTAACTCCTCCAGTAGTACCTGGAGCATAGATGTTGTGCTGACTCTTTGCACAGGGATATATCTCACCTATAAATAATTTTACTGAATTTAATAGCATTACTTTTGGAAGTGAGAACAGGATTTTGTCTGAAATGCTTTTGCCTGACATCTTAGTGTTTGTCCAACATAAAGTTGCCCAACTCAGACTGTCAATTGGCACCCTGTGGCAATGAAAGCAAACTGCGTGGATAGTTGCAGGATACTGATGATTGATTGTTTATATTGTTCGCTTTTCTCTCAAGAGCACTCTGGAATCTGTCAAACAGAGAATATCTTGTAAAGCCCTAATCCTGCTGCCTTTGAAGTCAGTGGCAGTTTGACAGTTTCGACAGGAGATGGATTGGGCTGTAAAGAAACTAATTGAATTAAAGGAGGGCTTTGCTCCATGGAAAATACATTGCAAATATAAATTTTATGATCTTATAAAATAAGAGAATTTTATTTTAATTTGTTATTGTTTGCAGAGTTAAGGATTTTTTTTTAAAAAAAGAAAAGATCCAATATAATTAGAGAGTTTAAGATCCTGTCTGAACTATAAAAATGTTCTTGGAAAGTTATGCAAATATTAGCATGCAAATATTAGCATAATTTTAGAAAACATAATTTTAGACGATTACATGAATTATGAATGGAGTGTGTTCTTCTCTTGCCCAGGGAAGAACTGATTAGATAGGCTGTATTTACAATGCAGATTTCGAACTGGAGTATACCAGACAATTGTAAATCATAGTTTACATTATATACATGTAAGAGAGATTTGCACTAATGTAGCTACCTTAGTGCAACAAACAAACCAAAAAACAAAACAACCAACAAACCTAATGAAAAATAAGACCCTAGTCAACAACTGAAATTCACTTGGGTCCCATTTAATAAATATACAGGTTTTTTACTAACTTAAACTCTAGATTTTTTTTAATGCAGACTTTTAATTATGGATAGCTATGTATTTTTCACTTGAATTAGCAGTATTTACTTTTTAGCTGACTCAGTCCTTATTGGATTTGCTTAAACTATTACTGAAATTTTAGAAGTGACTGTTTCATACAGTAAGTTAGAAGTTATGGATCATCCCTAATTGCTTCCTAAACTGGACAAAAAGTAAATAAAGCAATTCATATAAAGTAGTTCATGCATTATATGGAAATTACCCAGATATGATTTAATGAATTTGGCTCATGATAAAAAGAAACATTTTGCTGAATTTTATTTGAAGTTATTTATACTGTCTTCTAAAGATAATGTAAGAAAACTGTTAACCATGGTACAAGTTAGAAACTGATTTATTTTCCTTTAATGCTAATCTTCTTTAGAAGAAAATCAGTATGATCTGCTTAAGAACAATGGCCTTCCATTTATGATTCAGTTATTAACAGAGTCTCAGGATGAAGAAGTAAACAAAGCTGCAACTTTTGTGCTGCAAAATTGCAAGCAAATCAGTAAGCTTATTATTGTTTTAAAAAAATGAAATTCATTGTTCTCAGTATTTAAGATTTGTAAGCCTTCAAAATAATTGTAACCGTAGCAGGCTGGTAATGCAGTGCACTTCAGTAACGCTTGTTTTCCTTGGGAACAGTTGTATATTTACCACCATAGAATGATTATAACATTTAGGGAGGTGAAAGAAAAGTTGCAGAGATTCAATTGAATACAAAAATGTGCGGGCATAATCTGTGAACAAAAGGCTGATTCCCTTTAAATTATAGCATTGCCAACATCTAATCACACAAAACTGAACACCCTTGCCTCCCGCCTCACCCCCGCTCAGTCCATCCCCCCTTCTTGCATTGCTTGCTCTCCTCCACCCTCACTCGCTCCTTTTCACAAGGCTGGGGCATGGGGTTGGGGTGCAGGATGGGTTGAAGACTCTGGCTGGGGACACAGGCTCCAGCGTGGGGCCAGAAATGAGGGGTTCAGGGTGTGGGAGGAGGCTTTGGGTTGGGGCAGGGATTGGAGTGTGGGAGGGGTTATAGGCTCTAGGGTGGGATCAGAAATGAGGGGTTCAGAGTTTGGGAGGGGGTTCTGGGCTGGGACTGGGAGTTAGGATGTGGGTTCCAGCTGAGGTGCGGGCTCTGGGGTGGGATCAGGGATGAGGGGTTTGGGATACAGGAGGGGGTTAGGACTGGGGAGTTTGGAGGATGGGGGTGAGGGCTGGGGTAGGGGGTTGGGGTGCAGGCTCTGGGAGGGAGTTTGGGTGTGGGAGTAGACTCCAGGCTGGGGCAGGGGGTTAGGGTGTGTCAGGCTGTGCAGGGTGCATGCTCTGGGAGGGAGTTTGGGTTCCGGAGCGGGCTAAGGGTTCAGGCTCCAGAAGGGAGTTTGGGTGTGGGACGGGGGCTCAGGACTGGGGGTTGGAGTGCGGGGTGCAGGCTCCGGGAGGGAGTTGAGGTTCAAGAAGGCTGGGGCAGGGAGCTGGGGCGCAGGCTCCTCTGGGCGGTGCTTACATCAGGTGGCTCCCAGGAAGCAGCGACATGTCCTCCGGCTCCTCATGGAGGCGGCTCTTAGCCCTCAACCTCCAGCACCACGCCAAGACCAGGCTTCAGTGCGCAGCACCCTGGCGGCAACAGTAGGAACTGCACCGCGGTCAAACTCTGATAGAGACTCACGGCACCGGCGTTCCCTGGCACCGCAACTGACATCATCGGTCTGGCACTGCTCCCAATTGCCTTGTCAGAAGCAGCACTGTAGACTGGAAAAGGCTGGCCCACCTCAGCAGATGCCAGCCTCTCTGGACCCACCCTTGGCATCGCATCCCGTAGGGGAGCAGCAGGGGCACAAGTGCCGACTTTGGCACATTGACTCTGGCACTGAGAGCGGAGCCGTTGAGTCCGGTGCGTCTGGACTCCCTGATGCCTAGCGTGGTTGAAGTCCAGTTGCCATCGACTCCAGACACATTTGCGGTTGCAAGGGATCTGATTACTATGACAGTGTCAGTATCCCTTCAGCAGACAAAGGCACTGGTTCTTGCTCATGTGGTTCCATCCTGGGGCAAGCCGGCCCTTTTCCACCTGGCACTGTCAGTTGAGCCACGGCACCAATCCTGCTCTCGGCACTCTGACCGCCCTTGACGCCACTCGCGGTCCCAGCGTTGCTCGCAGTCCCAGCACCGCTCTCCTTTGCAGCACTGGTTGTACTTGCGGCACCAGTCAGACTCCTAGCACTGTTCTCAGCACCGCTCTGTACGTTGGTCACCATCCAGGAGCAGATCTTGGTCCAGATGGCACTCTCAACAACGATCACCATCGAGGAATAGATCCAGTTCTCAGCACTGGTCCAGACCCCGGCACCGATCTAGGTCACAGCACCACTCCATCTTCACAGTACTGATCTCCATTGCGTCGACGCAACTTGGCGCAGACCTGCTTGGCATCACCATGGCCATTGGGCTCTGCCTCTTGTTCAACGGAATCGGATGCGGGGTCGTGTCTATCCAACTGCCACCACTTGGATTACAGCCATCTGAACTCAGGAGCTGCTCATTGGCAGGCACAGGGACAAGGTCCGGTCCAAGGGTCTACTCAGTTGCCCTTTTGGATGCCCTGGGCATGCCAGCAGGCCCAGGGGTGCTCCATCAGGGGCTCCTCGTTCAGCCCCCTCCGAGCTGCGGGTGCCAGAGGTCACCATCAGCCATCCTGCTCCTGGGCGCATGGAAACTGGGGCGTCATCCATCCAGGCTCCAGACCCTCCTTCAACCCCGCTTCCAGGTCTGGATGCTGAGATCTAGGCTCAGGACTCCAAGACACAGCTGACCAAGAGGGCCCAGATAATCCTCTTCCTCCTGTGCCCTCCTCTTCCTCCTCACCTGATGAGGCGGTGGCAGGCACTGCTATTTCAGGCCCCCCCCAATATACCTCCAGGCCCACCAGGACCTCTTACGTACTGTGGCGTGGAATATGAACCTCCAAGCAGAGGAGGTTATAGAAGTGGAGGACCCTGTGGTTGACATTTTGTCCACAGAGGCACCATCTAGGATGGCCCTACTGCTTATCCGGACCATTCAGACCACGGCCAGAACAATCTGGCAAATGCCCGCATCTATTCCTCCGACTGCTAAAGGGGGGGGCGGAAATACTTCATACCTTCCAAGGGATATTACTGACTATACACACATCCACAGCCCTGTTCACTAGTGGTGGCCTCAGTGAATGAAAAGGAGAGCCATGGTCAGCAAGACCCGGCACCCAAATCAAAAGAGGCCAAACGCCTTGATTTATTTGGGCGCAAAGTCTACTCCTCGGGTGGTCTTCAGCTCCGGATTGCAAACCAGCAAGTGCTCCTGAGTCAATATAAATATAACTCTTGGAACTCCATGTTAAAGTTCAAGGAGCTGGGTCCTTCGGAGTCCAGAGATGAGTTTGGGGCCATGGTGAAAGAGGGCAAGACAGTGGCGAGGGCCACATTACAGACCTCGTTGGACACCGCAGACTTTGTCGCTTGGACCCTCTCTTTGGGCATTGCAATGAGACGTATATCTTAGCTGCAAGCTTCCAGCTTACCACCGGAACTTTAGCAAATGTTACAGGATCTCCCCTTTGATGGAGAGGGCCTGTTTTCCGACAAAACTGACGCGAGGCTTCAGAGCCTTAAGGACTCAAGGGCCATAATGCGATCACTGGGGATGCATACACTGGCTACCCAGCGGGAGTCATTTAAGCCTCAGCCCCAAAAATCCTATCCTCCTCCTCGGCTAAGGCAGTACTTCTATAGGAGGCGGGGGTGTAATACCAGGAGGAAACCCTCCAACCACCAACCTGGCCAAGGCCCTTCTAAGCCCTCAGTGGGCCCTAAGCAAAACTTTTGAAGGGACACTTGAGGACGATGTACCGGCCCTCGGTCAGGATCCTACCCCACCCTTCCTGAATTGTTTATCCCATTTCCACTGTACTTGGTCCCTTATAACCACAGACGGTTGAGTTCTTCACATGGTGGAAAGGGAATACTCTCTCCAATTTTCTTTCTACCCACTCTCCCTCCCCGTTCCTCTTCAGGGACCCTTTTCACAAGCAACTCCTCATTCAGTAGGTTCAAATGCTCCTATCCATGGGGGTGATCGAGGAGGTTCCATGGGAGCTAAGGTTCAAGGTGTTTTACTCCCATTACTTACTAATACCCAAGGCAAAAAGTGGGCTTCAGCCTATCCTGGACCTGTGCGGACTCAACAAATTCATGGTAAAGTTGAAGTTCCGCATGGTCTCCTTGGGTACCATTATACCTTCCCTGGAGACTGGTACGCCGCTCTCAACATGAAGGATGCGTATTTCCACATAGCAATCCATCCGGCACACAGACGCTTCCTCTGCTTTTTGGTCAACTGTGAACATTACCAGTTCGCTATCCTTCCGGTCGGCCTTTCCACAGCCCCCCGGGTGTTCACCAAATGTTTGGCAGTCATGGCAGCCTCCCTTTGTTGGAGAGGGATACAGGTATACCCATATCTTGATGACTGGCTCATCTGAGGTTGCACCAAAGAACAGGTGCAATCCCATGTTCAAATGGTCACGGACACGTTTTCTTGATTAGGTCTTCTCATCAATGTGGTGAAGTCGACTCTAGAATAATAGAGAATAGAATTAATCAGAGAATAGAATTAACCCAGAGAATAGAATTAATCCTAGATTCTGTGCATGCCCGAGCCCTCCTGCCAGACGCTCATTTCCACGCTCTGATGGACCTCATCCGGAGCCTTCAAAGCTTCCCAACCCCGACACCAAGAACATGCCTGAGTCTCCTGGGTCATATGGCTTCCTGCAGACCAGACATGCCAGACTTTGGCTTTGACCACTTCAGGCCTGGCTGGCATCTGTCTACTGCCCAGGTCAAGACATCCGGAACCTGTTCTGGAAGGGGTCCTGGCCTCCCTCCAATGGTGGCTAGACCCAAGGGTGGTATGTGAAGGAGTCCCCTTCCACACTCCTCAGCCCTCCTTGTACCTTGTCACGGACACGTCAGCCCTGGGATGGGGCACTCACTTCACCAGACGCAAGGCCTTTGGGCCCTGTCCAATCTCTCTCCATATCAATGTACGGGAGCTGACGGTGGTGCATCTTGCTTGCCAAGCCTTTCAGGAGTGACTGAATGGTCGTTGTGTGGCGGTCCTCAGACAATACCATGTCCATATTCTATATCAACAAACAAGGGGGGGGCTCATTTTTCCCCCCTCTGTCAAGAGGCTATTCAACTCTGGGAGTTCTGCATAGCCCATTTCATTCACCTGGTGGCGTCGTTTCTCCCAGGGGTCCAAAACACGTTGGTGGACCACCTCAGCAGGTCCTTGCAATCCCACGAGTGGTCACTTCACCCCGATGTCATCCACTCCATCTTCCTAAAGCGGGGGTTTCCCCAGGTAAACCTTTTTGCCTCGCACAGCAACTGGAAGTGCTGGACGTTTTGCTCCTTTCAGGGCCGCTCCCCAGGCTCTCTCACAGACGCCTTCCTACTTCTGTGGACAAGCAGGTTGTTGTACACCTTCCTGCATTTCCCCTTGTACACAAGGTCCTGATCAAGGCATGCAGGGACAGATCACGACTGATTCTGATCACCCCCAGGTGGCCCATGCAGCATTGGTACACCACGCTGTTAGAGATCTTGGTGGACACCCTGATTCCACTGCCTCTCTTTCTGGACCTGATCACGCAAGATCACAGCCACGTCTGTCACCCTGACCTGCAGTCCCTCCATGCTGCATGGCTGAGCCACTCTTAACTTCTTTGTTCTCGTTTGGTGCAGCAGATCCTGTTGGACAGCAGGAAACCTTCCACTCGGGCTATGTATATGGCTAAATGGAAGCGATTCTCATGCTGGTGCTTTCTCCACGACACGCTTCCCCTCCATGCGTCCCTGCCTCTCATTCTAGACTATCTCCTGGACCTGAAATAGCAGGGCTTGGTGATATCATCCATCAGAGTTCATCTGGTGGCCATTTCAGCTTTCCACCTGGGAGTTAATGGCTGATCTGTCTTCCCCAACCCCATGGTTGGTAGGTTCCTCAAGCACCTTGACCATCTATATCCACAGGTACGACAGCCTGTATCCACATGGGACCTCAACTTGGTCCTCTCCAGACTTATGTGACCCCCGTTTGAAGCTTTGGCCACATGTTCCCTTTTGTACCTCTCTTGGAAAACAGCTTTCCTCATTGCTATCACTTCGGCTAGGCATGTCTCTGAGCTCAAAGCTCTTAAATCGGAACCACCTTACATGATCTTCCATAAGGATAAGGTGAAGCTACAACCTCACCCTGCCTTTCTTCCCAAGGTGGTATCAACTTTTGATATCAACCAGGACATCTTCCCTCCAGTTTTCTTCCCAAAACCTCACGCCAATAGTCAGGAATGGCTTCACTCCCTCGATGTTCGTAGGGCTCTTGCCTTCTACAGTGAATGTATGAAACCGTTCCAGGAAATTATGCAGCTCTTCATCGCAGTAGCAGACCAGATGAAGGGTCTTCTGGTCTCCTCCCAGCGGATCTCTTCTTGGATCACATCATGTATTCATGCTTGCTATGATTTGGCCAGGATCCCAACCCCCCCCCAGCTCACTGCGCACTCCACAAGGGCTCAAGCCTCGTCGGCAGCCTTCCTGGCCCAGGTGCCTATCCAGGAGATCTGCAGAACTGCAACTTGGTCTTTAGTGCATACGTTTGTCTCACACTATGCCATCGTTAGACAGGCCAGAGACAATTCAGCATTTAGTAGGCTGATTCTACAATCCACGGTACTTCACTCCAACCCCACCGCCTAGGTAAGGCTTGGGAGTCACCTAACTGGAATCAATATGAGCAAGCACTCGGAGAAGAAAAGACGGTTACTCACCTTTGTAACTGTTCTTTGAGATGTGGTGCTCATATCCATTCCAAACCCGCCCTCCTTCCCCTCTATTGGAGTAGCCGGCAAGAAGGAACTGAGGAGGCGCTAGGTCAGCTGGGGTATATATCCAGCGCCATGAAGGCGCCACTCCAGGGGGCTCCACGGCTCACCCACTGGGTGTTGCTAGGGTAAAAGTTCTCCAACGGCCGTGCACGCAGCGCGTGCACACCTAATTGGAATGGATATGAGCAACACATCTTGAAGAACAGTTACAAAGGTGAGTAACCGTCTTATCTATGTGCAACTCTGTGCCTTTATTTGTGCACACAATTACTGTGATGGTGTGCAATTTGGGTAATAGTTTGTACTTAACTGCATAACTATCTATCCAGGCTACTGCTGTACCACATATTCATATATGGGTGCATAGTTGCAAGCAGATTTTTGCTTGTAGGACTTGGGACACTTACAAACAAACAAAAACCTTGGCTTATAGTGTATTTCCTACTGAATTTCCATTTTTTGGTGGACAGTGATAAAATATTACAATCAAACCTTAACATATGGCTTGATCTTGATAAGTACTGGAAAGCTACAGCTCTCATTGAAATTCAGATCAGATCCATGGTAAAGTCGTTTTTCAAGGAACAACGTCTACAGAAGCAAGGTTTACTGTAACTGCAACTCAGTATGGCCCCAGTTCAGCAAAGTACAGAAGCACATGCCTACTTTTAAGCACGTGAGCAATTCCAGTGGCTTCAGAGAGACTAGTTACGTGTTTAAATATCTTGATGGACTGGGACCAATAGCCATAATTGCAGTTTGCATTTTGAAATACATTGAAGCTTTATGGAACTTTCATTCTACTTCGTTATCCCCAAATTTAACTATAAAAAGGCTGTAATATATACTGTAACTGAATAGTGGATTTAAGATTTTTATTTTTTAATGTTTACGCTATTAAAAATATAAAAATGAAACATTTTTCAATATACTATTCAGTGTAGAAAGACCACATTTTTATTTTATTTTTTGCTTTACAAAGCTGAGAAATTGTCTCTGAAAATAAATGAATATTCATTAAATCTGAATGATGCAGAACAGTTGAAAATGGATCTACAGATTAAAGAGAGGAATCTAGAGGACTACTGGAAGAAAGAAAAAGAAATTTTACACAGAATAGAACTTCTTGAAAAAGAGCATGATGAGGTAGGCACATTTATTCAAAATATGGTAAACCTAAGCAAATCTCTCAAAAGAGAGCTTTCTCCTCAAGCGTTTAGGGAGAAGAAGGAGGAAATACATTAGATAATCTCAGTGAACTATAAAAGTAGGAAAGAATTAGTTTCTCTGATGTCCATGTCCTACAACTCTTCCCTTTGGTATTACTGTATATTATAATAAGATAGAAATGAGGGGAGGCACTCAGAGAAGGGAATGAATACAAGGTTGAGATCCTAGTTTTAGTGCATTGCAAGAAACTGTACAAAATATATTATATTGTAGAGAATCTAGTTCTGTAGTACTTAGTATGCAGTTAATCCAGGTTGAACAATGTGGCAGAAAAAGAATACCCACATTTTTTTAAGTGTCTGTAATGGGTTGTGCCCACCACCTTGGCGGCTCCTGTTGGTCACTCCAGGAATTAGCTCTGTCCTAGCCATGGATCGCCCTCTGTGGGTGGTGTCCCACCCATTGCCTGCTTGGCTGTGCTGTCTGGGACCCATGTTGCTCCCTGGCTTGCGGCATCCTCTTCTGGACACAGCCCTCCGGCTGTGCCCCGCTCTATTCTCCCCTCTTCCAGCGGGGTATTAGCAGTTCTCAGCCTGCACCTGCTTTCGTGCAGTCCTCAGGGACAAGGCACAGTCCATCGGCCATGCTCCTCTATGGTAAGATGTGCTGTAAGCGGGGAGGGGAGAACCCAGGCCCGCCTGCTACTCTGGGTCCCGATCCAGGGACCCCCAGCAGCAGTCTCCCACAGCCCTCCTTCAGTCCCCTCTTCTCCCTGTGAACCCTGGGCCCATGCACCTTCTTGGTCCTTTTTGTCAGGGGCTGTCACGTGGTAGGTGACAGGCCAAAGCTCTCTCCCTGCTCCCCCGGGCCTGCCCAGCACCGCTCTAGCCTAGGTGCTCTGTCTGCAGGGAGCAGTCCTTCTTCCTTGCTTGTCAGGAAGAGACTGCTGTCTCCTCTGCTTTGCAACCTTTAAATAGGGCCCAACCTGGCCCTGATTGGCTGTCTTTCTGCCTTTCTCTGGTTGGCTGGGTTCTGCACAGACTCCCACCAGCCAGGTTTAACCACCTCCTCTGCCAAAGTGGGGCAACTGCCCCCTGCAGTGTCCATATGTATTTTGAACCTACCATTTCTCCATTTGTGTGTGAAATGCATGTGCAGTCACAATAACTTCATGCACAAATGTGTACTCAAATTAAGCATCCAAATATCTAGTTCTAAAATGTAAATGCTTAAGCCTTCTTATGCTAGGACTCTGTTTATATCTTGTTTGAATTGATAGACTCAGGTAACTATCATGGTTTATTGAAAAGTAATAGTCTATATGTATTTCAAATCAATTAAAATGTTTCTTATATTTCAAGGATATATGCAGCAACTTTCAATCTGTAGAAACAGTACGTAGCCATCAAAAGCAGTATCCAGCTAAAAAAGCTATATACTTTCTGTAACATAAGGGAACAAATCAGATTAAAAAAAAAAGCCTTGTAATCAACCCTGTGATAGAAATGGAGATAAAGAACCCAAATTATGCCAAGTGACAAAGCTAGAAAATAGTTGTGTGAAATGGCCTAGAATCATGTAAGAAAAGCTGTAGGCATATTGGTCTGAGTGTAACAGAAAAAGATGCTGAAATATTCAGATAGAGCTCATTAATGTATACAGATTATTCAGTGTTATATAGTATTGTATCTGTCTTGTTCAGCATGCAGTTCAGTCTTTCCTTGATGGTTTCCTATGTCTGCCATTACTATCTGGTCCCTTTAGGTAGTAGAGCTCAGTGACTTAATTTACATGAGTCTCAGGCTTCTAGAACTGCTCTGTAGTATGACTGGGGCGGCTCCAAACACCAGCGCTCCAAGAGCGTGCCTGGGGCGGCAAGCCGCTGGGGGCGCTCTGCTGGTCACTGTTAGGGCTGCAGGCAGGGTGCCTTTGGTGGCTTGCCTGTGGACCCTCCGTGCCTGGGGCGGCAAAATGTCTAGAGCCGCCCCTGAGTATGACCCAATTTATTGTTTTCAGATCCAAGTTCTCACTAGGTTAAAGTTCCTTTAAATTCTTTCTCATAGCTTTGCTGAATTTCTTGTAAACAGTGTCTAACTAGAGCCAGGCAGTTCTGCAGCTTCATAGTTAACAGGGTCTACCCTCAAATTGCCCAGGTCTGTCTTCTTCTCACCCTACAATAGGATTTATTAATGCTTTGTACAATCATTAACTGGTATTTTTGCAATATAGGAAACAGTAAGAAGAAAAATATTTGTTGATATACCTCAGGAAGCAGTTACGCAAACAACATCAAAATACCATAAAATGAATGTCAGTGACAAAAAAGCAAACACTGAAAGAACACATACAAAAATGCAGTGTTCACAGCTAAATTGTAAGTCTGATGATTTGGTTGGTACTACATCTGCAAATAATCAGTCATCCAAAAATGGAATATTAAAGACTGTGAATCTAGTAGATGCTTCTACCAGAGAGAGTGAGCATAATGTTACTCTGCATTCAGCTGATAAACCACACACAGGTAGTGTACAAAAAAGTCATACTACAAATGAACGAACTGCTTGTGAGAAGAAACAGTCAGTTCCTCAAGCAAGGTATAGTATTTGATGTCTTAATGCAAAGTAAAACTGTAAAGTTGCTGTTCACTTAATGAAAATTTCCAAATCAAATGTAATTTTAATTATTATTATTATTATTATTATTATTATTATTATCATTATTATTTTTTTTTTTTTGCTAACTAGCCCTTTATTGTGAGAGAAAACAGACAACTTTTTGGTCACCACAGCTTTTCTTAGGTGTAGGTGTAGTATCTTTGACATCTTAGATCAAAGAAAATAGAATCTCAATGCAATAAAGAAAAAGGAAAAGCATTTTGTCTTTGTACTCTAGATGAAGTGGTTGCAGCTATCTCAAATGCATTTATAGGTACTATTTTAAAAATGTGATATAAGATTAAATATTTAAACTATAAAATCCATAATATTCCCCTCCCTCCAGTTTTCTCTCACATTTCTTTTCATAGAATCAGAGAAGATTAAGGTTGGAAGAGACCTCAGGAGGTCATCTAGTCCAACCCCCTGCTTCAAAGCAGGACCAACCCCAACTAAATCATCCCAGCCAGGGCTTTGTCAAGCCAGGCCTTAAAAACCTCTAAGGACGGAGATCCCACCACAGGTAACCCATTCCAGTGCTTCACCACCTTCCTAGTGAAATAGTTTTTCCTAATATCCAGCCTAGACCTCCCCCACTGCAACTTAAGACCATTGCTCCTTGTTCTGTCATCTGCCACCACTGAGAACAGCCTAGCTCCATCCTCTTTGGAACCCCCCTTCAGAGAGTTGAGGCTGCTATCAAATTCCCCCTCACTCTTCTCTTCTGCAGACTAAATAAGCCCAGTTCCCTCAGCCTCTCCTCATAAATCATGTACCCCCCCCAACCTAACATTTTTGTTGCTTTCCGCTGGACTCTTGAATTTGTCCACATCCTTTCTGTAGTGGGGGCCCAAAACTGGATGCAATACTCTAGATGTGGCCTCACCAGTGTTGAATAGAGGAGAATAATCACTTCTCTCAATCTGCTGGCAGTGCTCCTACTAATGCGGCCCAATATGCCGTTAGCCCTCTTGACAACAAGGGCACACTGTTGACTCGTATCCAGCTTCTCTTCCACTGTAATCTCCAGGTTCTTTCCTGCAGAACTGCCCCAGCTTGTAGCAGTGGATAGGATTCTTCCGTCCTAAGTGCAGGACTCTGCACTTGTCTTTGTTGAACCTCATCAGATTTCTTTTAGCCCGATCCTCCAATTTGTCTAGGTCACTCTAGACCCTATCCCTACCTTCCAGCATATCTACCTCTCCCCCTCAACTTAGTGTCATCCGCAAACTTGCTAAGGGTGCAATCCATCCCATTATCCAGATCATTAATGAAGATGTTGAACAGAACTGCCCCCAGGACAGACCCCTAGGGCACTGGCTGCCAACTAGACATCGAGCCGTTGATCACTGCCCGTTGAGCCAGACGATTTAACTAGCTTTCTATGCACCTTATAGTCCATTCACCCAATCCATACTTTTTTAACTTGCTGGCAAGAATACTATGGGAAACCGTATCAAAAGCTTTGCTAAAGTCAAGATGTATCATGTCCACCACTTTCCCCGTATCCACAGTGCCAGTTATCTCGTCATAGAAGGCAACCAGGTTGGTCAGGCATGACTTGCCCTTGGTGAATCCATGTTGACTGTTCCTGATCACCACCTTCTCCAGGTGCTTCAAAATGGATTTCTTGAGGACCTGCTCCATGATTTTTCCAGGGACTGAGGTGAGGCTGACCGGTCTTTAGTTCCCCAGATTCTCCCTCTTCCCTGTTTTAAAGATGGGCACTATATTTGCCTTTTTCCAATCGTCCGGGACCTCCCCCCAATCAAGTTTTCAAAGAAAATGGCCAATGGCTCTGCAGTCACATCAGCCGACTCCCTCAGCACCCTTGGATGCATTAGATCCATCCCCATGGACTTGTGCATGTCCAGCTTTTCTAAATAGTCCTTAACCTGTTCTTTCACCACTGAGAGCTGTTCACCTCCTCCCCATACTGTGCTGTCCAGTGCAGCAGTCTGGGATCTGACCTTGTCTGGGACCGATTCTACTGGCCATGGATAAAGACTGATGTGGAGCAGTATGTTAAGACCCGTGCCTGGTGTATACAACAGAAGACTCTACCCACGAGAACTTCTCCACTGTTTCATCTTCACAGTGAAGGCCTCATGGATTTGGTCTGTATAGATTTTTTCACAATTGAACCTGATAGCAGAAATACTTTGTAATGTGCTAGTGGTAACTGATCATTTCACAAGGTATGCACAGGGCTTTCCCACTAAAGATCAAAAAGCTTCTACTGTTGCTAAAACTCTTTGGGAGAAGTACTTTGTGCATTATGGGTTGTCCAAGCAGATGCACTAAATCAAGGATGAGACTTTGAGAGTCAATTAATTCAGGAACTTCTGAGTATGCTAGGTATAAAAAAAATCCAGAACAAACCTTATCAACCACAGGGAGACCCACGGCCTGAACGATTTAATCGGACTCTGCTTAATATGTTGGGAACCTTGAATACCAAACAGAAATCTAGATGGAGCCAGCACGTTAGCCGTCTTGAGAATGCTTACAACTGTACGCAAAATGAGGCCACTGGGTATTCTCCATATTTCCTAATGTTTGGACATGAAGCACGATTACCAATAGACCTCTGTTTTGGGGTCTCAGTGGATGGGGCTTCCCACCAGTCTTACCTCCAGTATGTGGCTAATTTTAAAAAAGACTTGTGTGCTGCTTATCAGCTTGCTCAGGCAGCATCTGATAAGGTGAACTGGGGCAATAAAGACTGTTGTGACCAGAAGGTGCAATCCTGTGATCTGCAACCTGGTGATCATGTTCTGATAAAAAATCTTGGGCTCCCTGGAAAACATAAACTTGCAAACTGTTGGAATTAGCAGGCCTACATTGTGGAGAATCAGATACTCAGGCTACCTATATATCACCTAAAGCATGAAAAGAATGGCAGCCCATTAAAGACTTTACATTGAAACCAACACGTCTGGGGTAACACATCAGAATGGATGACCCATCAGATATTAAGCCTACCTCTCTACCCAGATCATCAAGCCAAAGGACAGCTCTGATGTTTGAAAGTTCCTCCAACTCCATAGGTGCTACTAATCCTGTGCCCGGCCCTGCTACCATGATAGACATAATTGGTCCCCTATCAGAGACGGTTTCTGAAGAGGTTTACCCTGAATATGTATCATGAATCCTCAGATATGTCTCCTGGGTCTGTTGTGCTGTCACTTGAGCCAGATCAACCTGAAAGTGCAACTAGCACACCCCCTTTAAACCCTGAAGCTCTTCCATTCTTTCCTGTGGGAGAAATTCATAGGGAGGGTGTAGATATATGCAATAATCCCCCTGTGTCTTCAAGTGTAGGGAACCAGGTTGCTACAGATATTGCTCCTTCTACAATGGGTAATTCTGTGGTGGACGCCAAAACTGACGGAGCTTTATTAACACCTCCTGTAGGAGAGGAAGAAGAGATGGCACAGCCATTAAGGAGGTCCCAGCGAGAAGACAGGCCCCCTCAGTGGTTAACATATGATGTGGTTGGAGACAGCAGTGAGATGTCCATCCCCACAGTACATGGGGTGGTTGTGCTGAAAGAGTTTAAAACATCTGTGGAGTCCAAACGAGAATATGTATCCTCTAAGGACAAACTCAAGTGTTTTTTATGGTGGTGCTCACCTCAGGCTAGATGCTTAAATTGTGCCTATTCTAGTGGACCTACTTTACCCTCCATTGAATGTTACCCCAGCTAGCAGTAGGAATTAAAAATGTACATATTAAATTGTAAATTAATCTGTTTTTCTTCTTTGTTCTGGTTCCTTAATGGGGACATTAAGGATTTTTCTGATTGGGGGAGAATGTAGCCACCCTTTACTAGAGGGGCCTCTGAACTTTATTGGAGTGTTCCAGCTGGGAAGATCCTGTGCGATGCAGTCTAGCCTTAGAGACTACAACTCCTGTGATGCTTGGGGAAAGAGTGAGAGACTTGCTCTTGCAGGGAGAGCATGATGGTGGAGTCCATTTTGGGGAGAGGAGTGTGATTGCTGATGTGGAGCTCTGTTCATACCAGGAGCTGCTGTTAGGAAGCCAGAAGCTGCTGCAGGGAGTCTGCAGGGCTTTGATTGAGCAGGGTGCCTCAGAGGCTGTTGGTGGCATCACTGGAGCCAGAGACTGTTGCTGTGCCTAGAGCTGACTGAGGTGGGCCTGCAGTGAAGGACTGTGCGTAACCCCCACTCTGGTTTGGGAAAGTACTTGCAAGGGAAGGGGCACAGTAGAGAGATGGAGTCTGAAGAGAGACAGAGCGATCTTCCCACCGAACCAGGACCCAGAGCTGCTGACATTCGGTGGGACCAGCTCCAATTGTCAGAGGGGTTGTGCACTGAAACACAGAACCAACAGAGTACTGTCTCCAGCTGCAGACCTTCAAGCACATCCACGCAAGTGTTTACGACTCTGAAATCCAGAGGAATGTACGCTCCAGGGTGGGGTAAATGGTGGCAGTGCAAATGCTAGTTAAATAGGTTTCATTTATTACTGAATATTATATTTCTTAATTGATTTTATTCAACTGCCCCCTGTGGATTTAAATTAGTATTGACATTTAATCTTAGACTGTTATACTCTGATTTTTTAAAGTTGCTAAGTAAAGATGTGTTAACTCTAATTTAAGTATATTGGATGTATATTATTTATAATTGGTATTTCTGAGTTATGCCTATGCCATGGATTATAATATTTATTATTAGAATAGCTTCATTCCTGGAGGTTCCCAAGGCACATCATTGAGTGTGTACTAGGGCCAGCCAGGTGGAGGGACTGCCAATTTTAAATTCCTTTAGGAGTAAAGGGACTGCAGCAGAGAGGTGAATAGTGGATTCCTACCTATCCAATATCACCACTGGGATACTCAGAACCTTCTTTAATGTCAACAGAATCAGGCACACAGGTGAGCGTTGCCTGCTCCTGAGTAACCCAGGTAGGAAAGGGGCATTATATATGTAAGACACAGGAGGTAATTGTCTTGCTCTGCTTAGCATTGGTGAGGGCCCAGCTGGTGTATTTTGTCCAATTCTGGGTGCCACACTTTAGGAAAGATGTCCATAGCCGAGTAACAGAAAATGATAAAATGTTTAGAAAACCTGACTTAGGGGGAAAGGTTAAAAAAAATTGGCATGTTTAGCCTTGAGGAAAAGAAGACCAAGGGGGGGACCTGATGACAGTCTTCAGATTTGTTAAGAGTTGTTATGAAGAGGATTGTTATCAGTTGTTCTCTGTGTACACTGAAAATAGGAAAAAAAAGTAATGGGCTTAATCTCCTGCAAGGGAGATTTAGTTTATATATTAGGAGAAATTTTCTAACCTAAGGATAGTTAAGCACTGGAATTAGGTTCCAAGGGAGGTTGTGGAATCACTGGAGGTATTAAGAACAGGTTAGACAGACACATGTCAGGGATGGTTTAGCTATACTTGGTTCTGTCTCAATGCATGGGGGCTGGACTAGATGATCCTCTCAAGGTCCCTGCAAGCCGTATATTTCTATTATTTTAAATGTTGTTATGAGATTTGGTTTTAACTTTATTAATATGTTTTTGATCTTTCCAGTGAACACTTGTTTAAACAGCCATCACTGACTGTTCAAAATCTGAAACAGGCACAAGTAACAGGTACAAATAACTGAAATATATTCTTTTTTTCCAGATGGTGGTGTATGTTATGGATTGTTATTGGAAATAAAATATGGTCCATATCGCTTACCTTTAAAACTATATTTTATCATGCAGTGTGTATCATACTGTATGTGCACCTCCATTCCATTATGTACAGTGTTATAAAATTGTAAATATTTGCGTAGATTTGGAATTTTATATTAAATAACTATTAAAATGAGAATCTGTTTCTTTTGTTTAGATTTTATCTTCTAAAATGTTTTACTTTAGTATTTTTTTTGTACAGTAACTCCTCACTTAAAGTTGTCCCGGTTAACATTGTTTCATTGTTATGTTGCTGATCAATTAGGGAACATGCTCGTTTAAAGTTGTCCAATGCTCCCTTCTAACATCGTTTGGCGGCTGCCTGCTTTGTCCACTGCTTGCAGGAAAAGCAGACCGTTGCAGCTAGCTGGTGGGGGCTTGGAACCAGGGTGGACCAGCAGCCCCCGCATTAGCTCCCCACTCCCCTAAGTTCCCTGTGCTGCAGCCGCCCAGTAGGCTGTCAATTGCCGGGCAGGTCAGCCATCCCTCCCCCCACTGCCATGTACTCCTTCTGCCCTCTGCCTTGGAGCTGCTCCCAGAGACTCCTGCTTGCTGTGCTGGGAGGGGCGGGGGAGCTAATGTCAGGGTGTCCCCCGCCCTCTTGCTCCCCGCTTACTCCTTCTCCATATAGAGCAGGGAGGGGACACAGATGGAGTGAGCCAGAGAGAGCCAGGGGCAGCAGCTGCTGTCTCAACTTCCTGATCCACTTAAAAAGACAATGCACTTAAGAGTGGGTTAGCTTACTTAAAGGGCAGTGTGCATATCTCTCTCTCTCTCCCTCCCACATACAAGGTGTGTGTCTGTCTCTGTCTGCTATGCTGTCTCCCCTCCCTGGTGTTTGTGCTGCCTCTTGTGAGAGGCTACATTAACGTGTTAACCCTTGAGGGCTCAGCCCAGTGCTAGTTCATCATTTAGCAGCAAGGCATTCCCTGGGAAATATCCCACCCTCTTCTACCCTCTAACTTCACCACCTCAACCAAGCTTCACAATCATCATCGCTGTGTACAGTATTAAATTGTTTGTTTAAAACGTGTACTGTGTGTATATCTATATAATATATAGTTTTTTGTCTGGTGAAAAAAATTTCCCTGGAACCTAACCCCCCCATTTATATTAATTCTTATGGGTAAATTGGATTCACTTAACATCGTTTTGCTTAAAGTCGCATTTTTCAGGAACATAACTATAACGTTAAGCGAGGAGTTACTGTAAAATAATTTCTAACATTACACAGGATAAGTGTGGAAAATGTTTTCTGCTATGTCTGAAAAAAATTTTGGATTGAGCAATAGTACAAGAATTTCTTTTGACCTCTGCTCTAAATAGTGGACAAAAAGAAATAGACAAAAGAAACAATTTTGTGAAACTGGCATTTAAGCATGTATATTGTTCCATTTTGATTTCAGTGGCACTATTCATGCATTAAATTAAGCACGTGTAAATGTTTGTAGGATGGGGCGTAAGGGATTAGTTTTGATCTCTGCCTCATTATAGCCAGTGTATTTTTCATACTTCAGTTCTGATCCATCTAATCTTTATTCTTGAATAACCTATTGACAATCTAGAGGAGTAAGAATTTCTCATCTGAATAAGTGTTTGCCTGATTGGTACCTTAGAAAGGGCCAAATTGTGCTCTGTTACATCACTGTAAATCATGAGTAAGGACTATTACATGTGTAAGGTTTTGCAGGATCAGACTCTAGATTTGAAATAAATACAATGAACCTGATGTCCAACTTCATCATATCTATTTGCATCAGGTAAAACCAGTATGATCAAATGAACAAATCAGGCCCATTGCATAAAATGAAGGCAATATAAGTACTGAATTCCCTGGAGTTAATCTGGATTTACACTAAAGTAACTGAAATTCCTATTTTACCTTTAGTATTCTTTTTCTTTGCTGTTGTGTAAATTAAACATCTATATGTCTTCTAGAAATGTAAAATAAAATTGGACTTATGTATACTGTGGAGAAGTTACCACCAGAAAGACAGTTTGCTTTTTCCATCCTAGTGAAATACACTTTTTTCAAATTTAGAAACAGTTACATTTTGTTCAGACTCAACAAACAAGGAAATAAGTATTCCAATTACTTCTGCATCTCCTAAAATGACAGATTTAAGGTGCTCAGGTAAATGATATTTATCTTAGACTTTTTATTATACCATAAAAATCTTTTTATGCCCCATCAGAAATACATTAAATTACTTGATATTACATCTGATTTGACGCATCTACAATACTAATAAATCTATTGCCTTTAGCCTATTTTTCTCCCCAGTAATAAAGTATAATTGTCTCCATCTGCCACTGGGCAGATTCACCAACCACACGCTCAAGTTTAGGTCCAAATCCTTTTCCCAAACAGAAGATTTGGATATTTTCCTGCTTTATATAAGCAGAAAGGGGAGAGAATATATTCTTTCTCTGCTAAATAGGTCTCCTGACTCTATTTAAAAAAAATTATGCTAATATCCAACCTGTTATCTAATCCTGTATGCACATTTGTGGCTAAATTGTAGCATTAAGTTACAGCCATTTAATGGGAACACTGAAAAACTGCAATGCTCCAGAGGGTACAGTGGCTATGCCACTATTAAAGCAGTAGTAGTTTGCAGTGCTTTCACTTTTCACACAGTGTTAGAAGCATGCTGTCATCCCTCTCTGGCCACTATATACAGCTTGGTATTAACAGTGTCTCTGGCCCTGGGCACAAGGACTTGTACTTGGCCCCTGTGCCTGGGCAGTGCATAATAGAGGCTGGGAAACCTAAGCCTCCCCAAACCTCACACCACCGGGGGTTAGGGAGAGTGAAGGATTTGGGCCCCTGGAAAAAAATCTCATCCTCCCACAGCCCCAGTGGTGCGGGCACAGCTTTTCTGGTCTTGGGGACACAGGAGGTGGAGGGAGGAGCGAGCAGGGGTGGAACATTGGGGGAAGAGGCAGAGTGGGGGCAGAACAGGGGCGTGGCCACAGGGGAAGGGGTGGAATGGGAAAGGGGCTCTGGGTTCAGAGCTCCAGCCAGGGCCAAGAGCTCTGCCATGGTCCCAGCTGAGGCTGAGAGCTCTCAGCTGAATCCCCCCGTGTCCCCAACCGAGCTGGCAGCCCCGTCTTCCCTGGCCAGAGCAATGGGGGGAAGGGCAGAGCTCTCAGTCCCCTAACTCCCCAGCCAGTACCACGGGGGACTGAGAGCAGTAAGCAGGGGCAGGGCCTTGGCCAGAAGAGGAAAGCTTCACCCACCACCCATGCCCCAATGTGAGTGTGCAAAGGGAACAGAGGCTCCTTGTGTTCTGTCCTGTACCTTCCTTGCACTTCTGCACAGGGTCTATAAATAATCTGGCCCTTTGTGGATATAATTTATTTTCCATGGACTTAATAAAAACAAGTGTATGTTTTTGGAGAGCTACTACAAATTGTTAAACAAGCATTTTCAAAAATATAAATTTTAGAGCCAGTATTCCTTGACCTGTACATGGAAATCTAAGAACAAATTGAACCCTTCTTGGGCAAAATAACAAATCTGCTGAGTTTAGTAGTGGCTCATAGAAATGTATGCTGGGGCTTCAGAACAAGGGTTTGCTGGCTGCATCAAGGTTGAACTTTGCAGAATATAAAAGAAGGAAATTAAAATAAATGTCACTATTTGGAAAGACTGTGGCATAAGCTCTACAAACCACTTTGAAGACATTTTTAACAAATAGATTTCCTACATCTACATTTTATATATGCTATTTCTACAACATAGTTTTTTTTTTCCAGGATGTATAACAGTAGGACTGCCTTTCAATAGCAGAAATTTTAGCAAGATCTTGCATACTTGTCCACATCAGTGTGATCGTCACAAAGTCATTCTGGAAGCTGAAGAGAGATATAAAAGGGGACTAAGAAAATCGGTTATCTGTAATAACAGTAGTTCTGAGGCTTTTAAGAGTAATTATGAGGATTTTTTATAATAGATAAGGGTATAGTTTAAAAAGTATTTGTAATTAGTAATATGTTTTGACTGATTCTAATCTAATAATCTTACATTGGTGTAACTCCATTAACTTAATTGGAGTTAGTCATAATTTATACTGGTGTATACGTGAGATCATAATTAGACCCCGGTCCCTGGGAGTAGAAACTACAGTGTACATCTCTCTTATGTGTTCCTTGGTAATTGGCTGTATATCCTCATTATGAACTTGGATGAGGCTGTCTGTCCTCTTAGCCAGAATTAGTAAGTCCCTGCCTTCTACCATTAGGAAAGAGTGAATGAGTGCATGGCAGCACAACAAGCTCTTTCTCATATCAGTATCACTTCCTCAAGGATGTGAGAGGCTTAGAACTCTTGATCTAGATGGTGGGTGAGGGAAATTGCATCCTCAAATACATGTAGCTTTCTACTGGAAAGAGAGACTGGATTTTTAGAATGAAAGATTTTAGCTGCTAGCATTTATGATGATGATAAAACGTTTGTCCTGTGCTTTCCAGAAATACTGTTGACCCCAGCTAAGAAAGGAAGACTGAATACAGAGTCGTCAACCTTCAAGAGCAGAAAAAATCTTGAGGAAAACTTCCAAAGTAAGGGCCCAGTCCTGCAACTGAAGCTCATGCAAAAACTTCTTATTGTATGAGTAATTTTATTGCATGGGTACACAAGGGGCATTTCTACATAAGCCTCCCAGCCCAGATCCAGACTTGTTGTTGTATCAGGGCTTGTGTTAATATGCTAAAAACCGCCACGTAAATGTTTTTGCTTTTATGTTCTGGCTCGGGCTGGAGCTCTGGTTCTGAAGCCCTCCCACCTTAAGAGCCTGAGCTCCAGCCTAAGCAACAATGTAAAAGCAATGTCTACCCAGTTATTTTTAACATGTTAGTATGAGTGCCACTAACACAAGTCTGTGGATCCTGGCTTGGAGGCTTGTTTCCAGATGCTATGTAGACATACCCGTGCAAGACTTCATTGTGAGATCTTTTGTGTGGGGAATTATGTCCTCCTCTGGGTACTCTACAATATTAAGCATAACTATGTCACTCCAATAATAAATAATAAGATGGTATCTCATTTCGGTATAGCAGGAAATAGAGAAATAGGCATTTTTGCTTTTATTAGCAGGAGATAGTGGATGGATTTGCAGCAATGGGGTTCCCGAATTGTGGTGGAAGTAGAACAATAGAGGGCATGCATCTCCCTATTTTGGCACTAGACCACTTTGCTACAGAGTACATAGACAGAAAGGGCTACTTTTCTATAGTTATGCAATTGTTAGCAGATCACCAGGGATGCTTCACTGACATCTGTGTTGGCTGGTCAGGGAAGGTGCATGATGCATGGATTTTAAGAACACAGAAAATATGCTGCAGAGTGCCTAGTAGTTATGAAAGCACCCACTTGTTACTGTACAGTGTGACACAACTCATAGGATCAGTAATAGTAATAATCAGAAATGTACAGCAAACACCACAAAATCAGTAGGTGCATTGACTATTATATTCATAGATATACATCAAGCACCACACAATTCCTAACAGGCCCCAAAACATCTGGGTCAGGTTGAGCACAGAAAGCTGCAAGCAAGGCCTTTCTTTCCTGACTGGGAGATTACTATTGGCAGTGTTGAAATGCCTGTAGTGATCCTGGGGGAGCCAGCATACCCCTTGGTTCCTGACTCATGAAGCCGTACACCAGCCACCTTGACAGCACCAATGAAGGATTCATCTACCTGTAGGTGAAGCTAAATGTGCTTTAGTAGGTTGAAGGGACAGTGGCATTGTTTACTCACAAGATCGGATCTCAGTGAAAAAAACATCCCAATGGTTATACCTGACAGCTGTGTCCTGCATAATATCTGTGAAGCAAAGGGGGTGGATTCTTAGGGTCAACATAAATAACAGTGTCTACACTCACACTGGATCAATGTCAGTACATTTGCCCAGGCTCAATGCCACTTAGGGAGGTAGTGTTACTGCATCACTGTTTCTGAGCACTTTCATTAGTGGGAGACAAATTTAAGTGCAGACACATGCACAACTATGTCAACATAAGGCAGTGTGAATCACCCTAAATGTAATGTAGACCAAGCTATTGACTTCAGTGGATTTGCCCCTGATTTCCACTGATGTGAGAGAAGAATCATGCCAGTTTTGTTGAAATGCACATTGACAGGTTACAACAAGATCAGAATATTCTTGCAGACTTCGTCTATACATATTCACAATTGTGAATAAAGTAAGGAATTTACACTAGTAAGTACAAAGTCAGAATTTTTACAGTATTTTAAAGCACTTTCCCTGGAGCAAAAGCATTGTATCATAAATATTAAATGTAAAAAAAAGGGAATTTAGTGACCTCAAGAAATGAAAAGCTTGATAACCTAGGAGGCTTAAGTCTTCTACCCATTCACAGAACAGGTACAGTGCAGGATAGCAGCAGTTGCCCCTGAAACTGCCTCCCAATCATTTGCATAAACCTGACATGTACCAACAACTTTCAGAATGAGAAGGGAGTTAAATATTCATGGCTCATTCATTCTTTAGCCTCTTTCCCTTTATTGGTTACTGGTGCCATTTGTGATAAGAGCAATCTTGGTGTGATGTATACACTAGGGTTGTCAAGTGATTAAAAAAATTAATCATGCAATTAATCGCACGGTTAATAATAGAATACCATTTATTTAAATTTTTTTGATGTTTTCTACTTTTCAAATTGATTTCAATTACAACACAGAATACAAAGTGTACAGTGCTCACTTTATATTTATTTTTATTACAAATATTTGCACTGTAAAAAACCAAAAGAAATAGTATTTTTAACCTAATAAAAGTACAGTCGTGCAATCTCTTTATCATGAAAGTTGAACTTACAAATGTAGAATTATGTACAAAAAACCCCCTGTGTTGAAAAATAAAACAATGTAAAATGTTAGCGTCTGCAAGTCTACTCCATCCTACTACTTGTTCAGCCAATCCGTCAGACAGACAAGTTTGTTTACATTTGCAGGAGATAATGCTGCCCACTTCTTGTTTACAAGGTCACCTGAAAGTGAGAATAGGCATTCTCATGGCACTATTGTAGTCGGCATAGCAAGATGTTTACGTGCCAGATGCGCTAAAGATTCATATGTCCCTTCATGCTTCAATCACCATTCCAGGGACATGCGTCCATGCTGACGACACATTCTGCTCGATAACAATCCAAAGCAGTGTGGACCGACACATGTTCATTTTCATTATCTGAGTCAGATGCCACCAGCAGAAGGTTGATTTTCTTTTTTGGTAGTTTGGGTTCTGTAGTTTTTGCATCAGAGTGTTGCTCTTCTAAGATTTCTGAAAGCATGCTCCACACCTCATCCATCTCAGATTTTGGAAGGCACTTCAGATTCTTAAACCTTGGGTCAAGTGCTGTAGCTATCTTTAGAAATCTCACACTGGTACCTTCTTTGCGTTTTGTCAAATCTGCAGAGAAATTGTTCTTAAAATGAGCAACATGTGCTGGGTCATAATCCGAGACTGCTATAACATGAAACATATGGCAGAATGCAGGTAAAACAGGGCAGGAGACATACAATTCTCCCTGAAGGAGTTCAGTCACAAATTTAATTAACACATTATTATTTTTAACGAGCATCATCAGCATGGAAGCATGTCCTCTGAAAAGGTGGCTGAAGCACGAAGGAACATATAACTAGCATATCTGGCACATAAATACCTTGCAATGCCGGCTACAAAAATGCCATGCAAATGCCTCTTCTCGCTTTCTGGTGACATTGTAAATAAGAAGAGTGCAGCATTATCTCCTGTAAATGTAAACAAACTTGTTTGTCTTCCCGATTGCCTAAACAAGAAGTAGGACTGAGTGGAGTTGTATGCTCTGAAGTTTTACATTGTTTCGTTTTTGAGTGCAGTTATGTAACAAAAAACCCTACATTTGTAAGTTGCACTTTCATGCCAAAGAGATTGCACTACAATACTTGTATGAGGTGAATTGAAAAATACTATTTCTTTTCTTTATCATTTTTATAATGCAAATATTTGTAATAAAAAATAATATACACTCTGTATTCTATGTTGTAATTGAAATCTATAAATATGAAAATGTAGAAAAACATCCAAAATATTTGAAATTTATTAAAGGGTATTCTTATTGTTCAACAGTGTGATTAAAACTGTGATTAATCACAATTTTTTTTGTTGATCACATGAGTTAACTGCAATTAATCGGCAGCCCTAATCTGCACTAAGAATTGGATTGAAACTCCCAGCCCATATCTCAGCCTCTACATTTAGTTCACAATCTCTCTGTAATACATTTCAGTCTAATGGGTGTGGATCAGTGTGTCAGTTTACCCCATAAAATATGAGAACTTTTATTTCTACTTTTAAGATAATTCATGAGGGATTCTCACTTAAAATGAAGTGATTGTGGTATCTTAGACACAGCACCAACCATATCCATACAGTGTTAGTGACTGACACTGTTTTGTATTATTAATGACCATAGTTTAAAAATAGCCCAAAGTTATGTTCCAAAATCCATATTTAGGGTCTTAAATAAGTGCCCTGATTTTCAAATTTACTGAGCATGCAGCAGTACCCACTGAAGTCAATTCATGAAAATCAGGCCACTTACTTAAGAACCTAACTTTAGGCTCTTACTTTTGAAAATCTTGGGTTTATATTAGTGTCCAAATTAACAAATTGCTGATACCAAGTTACTAGTTAATAGGTTCATTTATTCTCCAGACTCCAAAATTGGTTATCATTTTTTCCCAGAGGGACTGTGGCCTGCCAGCATAAACTTTTCCAAATTACTGATTATTTTTAAGTCATCAACCCCTTTAGATTGATATGACATGGCATCTGGAAGGCAAAGGTTTCCTGCCTGGCACATTCTTCTAGTCCAGCACAGCTAAATTAATAATAAAGCTGGGAAGAGGGTCTTCCCTTGAATTTTGGTTCCTAAATCATTACCTTGTTTGTTGTTTTTTAAAAGGTATTCGTTTGACTCCTATGAAGAAAACCCAAAGTAGTATTTCAAATATAGATGACAACTTCAACAAAAATATTAATTTCCAAGAAAAATATAACTTAATACCTACATACACAAAAAGTGAGTATTACCATAAAATTAATCACAGAATTCTGGAAGTTGTAAAATCAGTTTTATTCTGTCTCTGGTTGAGGGCATTGCAACTGGCTGTGCTTCACAGATCTATGCTCATCATTGGAGATCAAAGTATGAGAATTTAAAATGATATATACTATTATCTTTCAACTTTAATAAATACAGATGTGACTTGTGAGCATGATCTTCTGTCATCTGTTGGTTAGTTTCTTCTGCTGCACCTAAGATATAACTCCTTGCATATTTAATACATCAGTGACATTGATGTAGCCTTAATGCTGGAGAAAAGATACTTTTATATTATTTGAGTATTAGAATTTATAAAATAAGTAACATTCACACTTCAACTTTTGTTAGAAGAACTGCTGCTTCATATTACCCCATTCAGTTCTATCTTAGATTTCAGTTAGTTTAAATTAACAAACAGATGGCCTTGTTCATAACTCCACAGCTCTCCAAACAAACCAAGACACACACTTGAGGAAACAAACAGTCAAAGAGAGACACTACACAGAATATCAAGGCTTGAATGAGAAAAATAAATATTCATTTGATGAAGGTGAGGTAAGTTGTGAGGCCAGATAATACCCTTACATATTTGCATAAAAATCCAAATTAAAGTCAATACCTGTGTGGTTTTTTAAAATATCTTTATTGTTATTAGTGTAGTCACTTGTAACAGGAACCCAGCACCAGGATGAATGACCAAGTTGAACCCTAGTGTAAACAGGTACATCTCCATTGATTGTCAGTGCAGTTACACCCACTTATACTAGGGATGTATTTAGTGCTACTTTTTTTTCAGCCCTTCACTCTCCTTTAACCACCTCTGGGTCTCCCCTTCTGCCCAATACCTTGTCCCTGTGGCCACAGAGTGGAGGGCTGGGGTTGACAGGTGGTTGAGTCAGGATGGGACAGCTGGGGCTTGGGTGCTCCCCTGGTGAGGGGGCACGCTAGGCAGGTCAATGTGGTCAGAGCAGGGAGGATGGGACAGGGCTCTTCAGAAATCGTCTCCCTGCCATAGTTTCCGCCACTGCCTCTAGTTTCATTAATAGGCAGTAAATCACAGAGCTTAAGGAGGTAAGTCTCTGAGAGACACTGCACATGCATTGGCTATTCTGCTGTCAAGGCAGCAGTTCAGGAGGACTATGAGCCTCACCAAACATGAGACCAGGTTCAGATTCTCACTTCCATCTCCCCTTTATTGGAAAAATCATAATATTGGGCTAATTTAGCAATTTCTGTACAATCTGTGAAGGAAGCTGCCCTCCACACCTTAGCCATTAGGGGTGTGTTGGCCTTTTATCTGGACAGGACCAAACCCCAAGGACCACACCCAGAATTTTGGCTCTTTTGCTGCCAGAGTTAAAGGAATATCTGTTTCCACCCAAAGTTGTATCCTTTCTTGTTATGAGGCTGCTAATCACCCTGTTCTTAGGGTTATAGCCCATACCACTAGATCTCAATCTACTTCCATTTCCATGTTGAAGAATGTGCCCATTACAGAAATATGCAAAGCTGCCACTGAGGCTTTGATTTACACCTTCTCAAAACACTATGCCTTATTGCATGCCTCCAGGACAGATGCTATCTTTGTACTGCAGTTCTACAGACAATCTCAGAGCAGGTTCTGAAGCTTCCACCTTCTTCAGGGAGTACTGCTTAGGAATCAGCTGAAGTGGAGCACCCATAGGGACATAACTTGAAGGAGAGATTGCTCACCCTATACAGTAACTGGAATTCTTTGAGTAATGTCCCTGTGGATGTTCCACTATCCGTCCTCTTTTTCCTTTGCATCAGAGTCTTGTCTTGAAGGGACTTTGTGGTAGAGAAGGAACTGAGGATGGTTCACCCAACACTGCCCTATATATCCTTGGTAGGGGGCCCAAGAATAGTTAGGATGTATGTGCAGACCAGATGCAGCTACCAAATCTCTGCTCAAAAGTGCATGGGGCACAGTTATTGTACAGGATAAGTAACCTCTCCTTCTGTTATTCTGTAGGGCTCTATAATATAAGAACTAACATTTAATAATTATGTTAAATGGTATTTCCACTTCAATGCTATATTCTTTTACATAATTTTTAAATAAGTCAAAATAAATACTTACAGAGCACTGAAAGTCTTTCATTGGACACACATGCAAGAGCTTTAAAAAAGAGTAAACGAAGAACCCGGAAAGATTTTACAACAGAAGAAGTAAACTATCTTTTGAGTGGTGTAAGGAAAATGGGCTATCACTGGAATTCAATTTTGTGGTCCTACCCATTTCAGAAAGGACGGACAAACATTGATCTTGCTAAAAAATACCACAAGTTACAGACACATGTAAGGGAAACTTAATTTTCTAATAGTCACTTTATGCTAAAGTTAAAAACTGATTTGAATTGTAACCTCTAATTGCATTTTCATTTTTGATGTGAAATGACAAAAGTGTGAGATTTTGTGCTGTGTCTTTGAGACACATCACAGAAGTTGCAGCCCAGGGAGCAAAAGGGCTAAAGTGACTGTAAGGCACCTTTTGTGCCCTCCCAGTTCAGACTGCTCCCTCTTGTAACTGTGGGCTTGGCTACACTTGCGAGTTAGAGAGCATCAAAGCAGCCCCAGGCACCCCAGCTCACTACCTGTCCACGCTGGCAAGGCACGTAGAATACTCTGACTCCAGGCCTAGAGTTCTTCTGCTCCTCCACCTTGGTGAGAAGATTAACACTTGGTGCGCATTGGGTGAAATGCCCAGGCATCAGTGTGAACGAGGTGTTGCATTACTGCGCTCTGATCAGCCTCCGGAAATGTTCCATAATCCCAAGTCAAGTGGCCACTCTTGTCATTGTTTTGGAATCACGGCAGGCATGCCGATATGTCCTTTGAAAGCTCTGTTTTTGACAGCTGGCATGCTTATCTGCTCCAAGACAAAGCAACCATTACTGTGGAATGCTGTATGTGATAGAGACAGGTGGAGAGGAGAGGGGGGTCTGCTGCTGCCTGAACTTACAAGACAGCATACTGACATGCTCTCAGCCCCACCAAAACCCACTCTCTCTCCCCCTCATACACACAACACATTCCCTGTCAGACTCCACCCCACCCCCCTCATTTGAAAAGCACGTTGCAGCCACTTGCATGCTGGAATAGCTACCACAATGCACTGCTCTGTGTCCGTTGCAAGAGCTGCTAATGTGGCCATGCCAGTGTGCTTGCAGCTGTCAGTGTGGACAGACTGCAGCGCTTTCCCTACTGTGCTCTATGAAGGCTGGTTTAATTCAAAGCGCTCTACATCTGCAAGTGTAGCCATGCTGTAAGACAGCCATAGTAGGCTGCCTTAGCTGGAGCAGCCTGTTGCTCACTGTGACTGTCTTCTTCAAGCCCTGTGCTGGGAGAGAACTACATCTAGGATTTTTAGAACTCCTTCGTGTTATTCCAGCCCCACTACTCAGAATACAAGGGCCAGGATGAGTGATAATCTCACCCAAAATCCCTAGGATAGTCCAACATATTGACTAGGGACTGGAAGCCAGGAATTCTTGAGTTCTAATTTCTCTCTGACAATGACTTGTTTGGCCTGAGGCAAGTTTCTCTATGTGTATATCAGTTTTCTCTGTCTGTAAAATGAAGATGATTTTTATTTACCCCTTACGCAAGGGTATGAAGGATTATAATTTGATTAGCTAATACACCTCTACCCCAATATAACATGACCTGATATAACACGAATTTGGATATAACGTGGTAAAGCAGTGCTCCAGAGTGGCAGGGCTGCGTGCTCCGGCGGATCAAAGGAAGTTCGATATAACGCGGTTTCACCTATAATGCGGTAAGATTTTTTGGCTCCCAAGGACAGCATTATATCAGGATAGAGGTGTATTTGAAGCATGTTTTGAACAACTATCAGGTATTCTTCATCTTAACCCTGTTATATAATGTGTACTAGATCTTGTATCACAATTTAGTGTTTGAAAATACCAGTTTGTCTAGACATTTACTTTTTCTTTTTTTAATTTTACAGAGGAATGAAAATAAGGAAGATCTGTAACATCTTTCTAAAGTATTTTATATTCTGCTAAAGAATTTGGAAGTTTAAAGGACAGAATTATAGTGTAAATGAGTTAGGTATTGTTAATATGCATTCTACATATTTCACTTCAGATATTTTATTGTAATTTGTATAGGGCTAGGCTCTGATGTAGACTTAAGTGAAACGTATTTTGATAGGTATTTTCAGAATGCTAACGTACATTCATTAAATAAAATTTATACCAGGAAAATTAAAATGCTTTAACTGTACTACAGAGACGCACCCAAAAAACAACAAGGAAAGTTGGCGTCTGTGTCACAAACTACCCTGCTGTGAGTGTATATAGAACTAATATTGAAAGCTACTAAAGCTGAAGGAGCCCAATTATACTGTACATCTATACCAGAAGGAATAGGAAAGCAGGATGTAGCCATTTTTATTTTTAGAACATTACTTATATGCAATCCCTTATAAACCTCAGTTATGGACCCTGTCTTTACGAGCTTACTATCAAACTAATTCTGTTTCGGATGTTCATTTAATTTCCATTTTTTTGTGTTAGTAGCCATTCTTCCTTTTCTCTGAAGAGCAGTGGGTACTTTAAGCTAGTGTTCTTGTATTCCCTTTAGACATGGTAGTAATAGTGTTGGAAATGCCAGGAGAAGCCCTGTTCAGAAGGCCCCCGCCCAGGGAGGTTGGACTGATGTCTCACTCTCAACTCCCAGAAATAAGCAAACCAGAGAGCCAAGCTCTTTTAGATTTCCTGCAAATGTGGAGCATAATACAGTGGTTGAAAGACCCTTGCAGGACAGAAGGGCTGGGGCTAGTTTTTATTTCTGTTAATTTAGTTTTTGTTCCTTTGTCACCTTGGAAATTGGGACTAGAGGCCTAACCCTAGAGGAGATCCCAGACAACAATGCAACCCTCCTGAGAAGGTGGGCTGATATAGGAAGCAGTCCACAGAACCAGCAAGAGATCTGATGAGACGAACAACCCCTTGTTACAGGCTCCCTGAGTTTGGAATCCAGGAAAAAGGGAGGGAGGGACAGGGTTCCGGTACAGCCTCACCAATGGAGGCTAGCATGAAGACCCTGATAAAAGGATCTGAGCTGATGACCTGATGTACAGTCATGGCAGTACTGTTGAGTTGAACTCTGGTTTTCCCTGAAAGGGGTGAGACTAAATACAACCTGGCTGGAGTGCTGAGTCACAAAACCAGGTGGGCTAGCAGCAGACCTGAATGGCCAGCCAGTGGGGCTACATAAAGAGAAAGCCCTATAACACGGCACCAAGCCACGAGGTGGTGCATCAGCTGGTGAGTCAGTTTGGGTATATCTGCACTGCAATTAGACACCTGCAGCTGACTTGGGCTAAGAGATTGTTTAATTACAATGTAGATGTTCAGGCTTAGGCTGCAGCCTGAATTCAGACCCTATCACCCCACAGAGACTTGAACCCAGGCACCTGCCCAAGCCTGAATGTCTAAACCTCTATTAAAAAGCCTTTTAGCATAAGACCTAGTCAACTGGTATAGGCCAGTTGTGGGTGTCTAATTCAGTGTAGACATACCCTCGGTAACTAATACTAATTATCTGATCATCTGAACAAGAAAGAAGAATGAATAGGATCCACATTTATCTAGCTGTCTAAAAAAGGATGAGGTTTTTAATACCAAGATGAGACATGTGGGTTGAAGTGTATCTTGTATTTCATTCACTCTGTCATAAAATCTGATGATAGAGCTAGAACTGCACATGAATAAAGCCATTGTATACCACAGCTGAACAGCAGATAATACATCTAACAATACATTGTGTTTCCATAGAAAAATAAATTTACCTTCTTGTAGTAGTATTTTGATAGAACTTGTCATAACATACATAAAATCCAGTAGTTAGATATAAAACAGTACCTACAATTTATGACAGCTTATTTTCAAATTCCATCCTCACTGTTGAGAACCCCAAAAGAGTGTGACAATTACGTAATGTCCCATTTAGCAACTTCAATTTCTGCCCACAATCCTGCAAAGAATTACATACACTTAGTGCACTGTGAGTAGTCCTCTTCCCTGGGGGACTTTTAGGCCAATATTTTCAATTGACTCTAAAGAAACTCTTGCTACATGTATGCCTGTCCCAGTTTAATCTACTTTCTATATGCCCACTAACATGACTGTTATCACTAACTTAATTGTGTGTGTTGAGTCTAAATTCTTTAACTTTGTAAATACAATGATCCATTATGCTACACTCATTTACACCAGCAAAGGTTCTGGAACAGTAACTCCACTGACGTCAATTAGGTTACTCATGTAACAACAGGAGAATCTGTCCTTTTCTGTAATATTGTACTGAGTCACATGTAAGGTGTCAAATCAATAAGAGTAAATAATTTAGTGTTAGACTTAAGCAGCCATGCTTGTTGTGATCTTATATAATGCACTACAAGACTTCAGGCGGGCCAAGAACAGCAGGCTATTGTAATGGGTTATACAAACCCCACTCTGGACAACAAGAGACTAAAGAGCTGCTCTGGGCTCAGGCAGCTTCATACCACACCTGCAATACATGCACATGCATAGAGGAGGAGCTTAAAAGAGAAGCAAAGAAGCATACCTGTTGCCACAACCAGTAAGGGAACAGACCCTCAACTCCTGAGGAAAGGGCTGACTGAAGGTAGGAGCTCCTCAAATGAGTGCTCCCCAATGGCCATTTCCTGAGAGCCAAATTCTGATGTACCCTGAGAGGGAATAATTACCCTCCATTTCCTATTTGTGTTAATTCCCTCTTCTTTTTGTTCATGGATTATCCTGGAAAGGAAGAGACTTTAAAGTGACCTGGATGGAGGGCCGAGTCACAGGAAGATGCAGACCACCACAGAGGTGGGGCAATCATCAGCAGGAAATCCCCAGTGGGAAGAGAGCTGCTATGCCATGCCTGGCCACAAGGAGGTGCTAACAGAGAGTCAACCCCTTCACAGCTATAAAATGGTATATTCCTGAACAATGACAAATTTGTTAATACAGTAGAACGCAGGGCCCCAACTTTTGGGTGGGCAGCCAATGACAGACTGTGCTAGCTCAGCTTCTCCTCCAGCACGAGGCCCTCTTCCTGGCCCTGGTGCCCCCAGACACAGAGCTTCACCTGCTGAGTTGGGCACATATATGGGGCGGCTCAGGAAATGGCAAGGCAGAGCTGCTAGAGCATAGCTTTCGGAAGGGCGCGCACATAGCTCAGTCCTGGATTTCACATGCCCAAGTGACGCTCTGGGCCACTGTAGCAACACTGCACCCTGCTCAGATTTGGGTGGGCCTGGATGCTAAGTGGATGGGCCATGGCACATCCGTGGCTATGCCCCTGGCAGAATCTCAAAGATATGAACACTAGAGTTATGGACTTACCAGTCAACCGGACACCATGTGAAATCAGAAATCCTCAATCAGGCAGCAGTGCAGACCAAAAATAAATAACTAAATAAAAGCAAATACTGTACTGCCTTGGGACTTTAGCCCCAAAGCCCGGGGCTTCAGCCACAGGCTTTGGGGGCTGCAGCCGCAGGGTGGGGGGGATCAGGACTCTGGGCGGGGGGAAGGCCCTCAGAGCTTCTGTCCCTCAGGAGCACCAGGCCTCAGGGCTTTAGACTGCGGGAGGGGGGGTGTTTGGGGCTCTGGGCTTCAGCCATGTGGCTCTGTTCCTGGCTTCAGCCCCATGGGGGGCGCCAGTGCTCGGAGTTTTAGCTGCGAGGGGAGCACCAGTTTCAGCCCCAGCACTTCCCACGTAGCTAAAACCCCAAGCCCTGGCATGCCGATGCCCTCCCCTCTGAAGCCAGGCATGGAGCCCTGAGCTCCAGCACCCCATGCGGCACTGAAAATGGGAGCAGATCTTTGGGGCTGAAACCCCGAGCCTCAGCATTTCCCCCAGGTCTAAAGCACTGAGCTCATGCTCCTTGCCCGCTGCCCTGAAGCTCCTGAGCCCCCTGCCTGGAGTCCTGGTGCCCCAATGGTTAGAAGCCCCAACTCGGCCATGCCCCCCATCCAGGACCCCAACCCCCCACCTGCCCTGCGACTTCAGCCCCAAGCCCCCATGTGGCTGAAGTCCGTAACCTCTTCTCCAGAGTTACAGATCATTTCAGAGTTATAGACAACCTCCATTCCCAACGTCTCCATAACTCTGAGGTTCTACTGTAGATGCATTTTTGCTGCAAAATTATGAATAGTGACACCAGGTCCCCAACTAATTTATGCTTTGAAAAACTAGTCTAAATACTCAAGGAAAAACTTTTTTGAAAATTACAGAAGCTAATAAAACCATTACATGTAAAAAAAAAATAAATAAGCTGCCAGGATGTCAGAGCAACAAATGTAGCAGAGTTCCACACCTTACAGAGTCTAGAAACAACACATGGGAGGTTTAGAGAAAGAGATAGGGTTGTAGGTTAGACAAGCTTTCTAACGTATCTTTTGTTACATACAAGAGTCCCATTTCAGAGCTGTTTAAATTTATGCTACAAAAGACTAACTATATACTGTAAATGGGCACTACTAAGTTTATAAGCGTTTAGAGTGACTGCTCAGAAAGTCCTATACTGATAATTAGCAAAATTGAAGTAAATTAGTAAAATTAATATATTGTTTAGAGTGTTCTACATAGAGAGCCTAAGAGAAGGCCAGAACTTTTTGTACAGAAGATTAGGTGTGTCCCTGGTGAGTTCAGCTATAATAGTCCTTGTCTGTTAGCCTTGGCTGGGGAGCTGTCCAGAGTACCATGTAAAATTAGTTAAATGTTACACTAAATTATTAGAATGCAACTACTATCAAATTTGACTTCTGCTTACGATTGAACAGATTACCATATGACATTCAGAAATCTGGGTAAAGCCACTATTTGCTCTGATTATGTCATATTTATAGAATGCTTTGAAAGTATTAGTAACCTCATTTTTCATTGATAAGTTTAATATTTCATTTTTATTTTCTAGTTCAAATTATGTAGAGGCTCTGATACCATTAATTTTAACATGCAAATAATGTTAATATTCTGTAGTTAGTTAACACGAGTTTCTCCTTATTCGGTGTGCAGTTTTCTTAATACTGCACTAACACATCATTACAGGGGGGAAAACGTAATTCTGTAACTGAAAATTACATTTAGTTTTCTGCTGCAAAAAGTCTTTCAAAAATCCTCAATAGGTATTTTAACATTTGTAGCTGTTGCGTTTTTAGCTCTGTATAATATACAGTAACTGCTTTGTATCGGCTGAATCAATGCATCATAAGCATCTTTCTTCAAAAAGTTACAAAAGGTGTTCTTTGAGAGACATACCCTCAAAGACCCAGGTCTTTCATATGCTTATAAAGATGCTTAACTTTACTACTATTAATACTCCGCTCAGTGATGCTACAGAGGTGCTGGAGTACTGCTGCACCCCCTGGCTTGAAGTGGTTACCATCATACACAGGGTTCACAGTTTAGTTCAATGGCTCTCAGTATCCCCACTACACAAATTGTTCCAGCATCCTTGCTCACGCTAGCAAGGTTAAGAACTTAGATCAGGGCCAATCAGAGACAAAGTTAGTCACTGGGAGTGGCATACACATGAGGACAGAATTTGGCCCTTTTTAAGGAAACTCTTGTCAGGCTTCTTTCTATTAAAGATTGAGTCCTACCCAAATAAACTGCTAGTGGAGAAACCTAATCTGTTATATGAGAATTGATTAGGCTACAATTAGTATATATGAAGAGGGGAAAGAATTACACTGTCAGGGGATCATAATAACAACACGCTTCTAATGCGGACTAATGGCTGAAGAAGACAAATATTTAAACATCACTCTCTTCTTCTCACACATAGAAATGGGAATTACATTAGTGAGATTTAGAGGCTTGAAGTGACTAGAAACTAACATTACTTCACCAAAATAATATTAAATTATAAACTTTGCCACTAATTTGATCCAAGGACAATGGTGTCCTCTTCAGTGGGACTATTTGGGAAGATAAGTAAATGTGTTGTACATCTAGTTTAAATCAAGTAAATTGTTTTTAATTTTTTCATTAAGCACCAAGACAATAGTTCCTCTTCTCCCTACCCCAGTGTTTCAAAACATCATGTACATTTTATAGGTTTAAAATTACAGTATGAAATAATTTATAAACACGGTCACACAACTTGTACCCAACATGCAAATAAACTGAAAGTGTTTTCCTGTAATAGAAAGGAAACCTCATTCTTCCACTTGTTATAATGATATGCTTGGCATCCAGAACTGGACACAGTATGCCAGCTGAGGCCTCACCAGTGCCAAATAGACCAGGACAATTACCTCCTGTGTCTTACATACAACACTTCTGTTCATATACACCAGAATATTATCATTTTTGCAATTGCATTATATTGATAACTCATTCAATTTGTGATCCACTATAACCTCCAGATTCTTTTCAGCAAGTGCTACTGTCTAGCCAATTATTGCCCATTTACAATTGTGCATTTTGATTTTTCCTTCCTAAGTGGAGTACTTTGCATTTGTCTTTATTGAATGTCATCTTGTTGAACTCACACCAATTCTCCAATTTGTCAAGGCCATTTTGAATTCTACTCCTGTTTTCCAAAGCGCATACAATCTCTCTCATCTGTAAATTTTATAATCATATTCTCCACTCTATTATCCAAGCCATTAATGAAAATATTGAATAGTACGGGATGCAGGACTCACCCCTGTGGGACTCCAGTTTCATACTGAACCATTGATAATTGTTTTTATTGTCATTCAACAGATTGTGCATCCATCTTACAGAAATTAATCTAGACGACATTTATCTTGTTTGCTTATGAGAATGTCATGTAGGTTTTTGTCAAAAGCCTTACTAAAATCAAGATATATCATGTCTACTCCCCTCCCTCCTCATCTACTAGGCCCATAACCCCATCAAAGAAGGAAATTTGATTGGCTTACCATGATTTAGTTTCCTTGTTTACTTTTTAAAATTTCTATGAGAACGTTATTCTATTTTCTTGTCTCTATTAAGTCAAACTGCTTAATCTCTCAGAGAGGAGAAAGGATACATTTATATAGTACTGCAGTGAGGATGCTATCATCAGGACTTCAAGTGACTGGATTGAAAAAGGTTCTTAGACATTTCTCACAAAACTCCTGCAGTGTATGGGATATCACACACTATGGCCTCCTTCTAGCCTCTATCCCACCCTGAAATCAATGTCTCACCAACTGCCAATAGGATAACACAGAAACTGTTACCATCAAGTGCCTTTAGCTGTTTTGTACGCTTCCTCCAGGATATCATTGAAGCCTCATATACTTACATATTGGTCTTTTAGTTCCTGGCACCCCACCCTTACCCCTCTAGAAGAAGAACCATGGCTGTGGCCGTGACTAGTAAGCAAAGGTGTGGACAATATTCCTGCTTGCACCTCTCTATTGGTAACTATGGCCCAGGAATTTATATATAAACCTCCTTGTCCTCCCACATTCACAGTAATAGTATTACTGTTGGCCACACCAATGTTCTTCAAGGAGTGTCCCTATGGGTGCTCCACTGTAGATGTGCCTGAGTCCCTACGCTGCTGATCGGAGAACTTCAGTAGCAGTGTCCATTGGGCCCGCACATGCGCAGTCTCTCCTTCTGCTATACCAAGAGGCTAGCCAGTGTGTGCAGGCTAACAGACCTCGTTCTTTCTTAACCACCCTTGGCTAGAGACAGAAATTTAGTTGTCCATTTGCGGATTGTTAACTCTTTTACAATTGCTAATTTTTAGCTTCCTTTGAAGCCTCTTTTGTTTCTTTCCCCTATTTTACTGTTTATTTGGCCATTGCCAGAAAAAAAGAAGAAGATGAAGAAAGGACTTTTGTCAACTTACAGTGGTAGGGGAACCCCCAGACAAGAGTATGCTCAGGTCTTCGGGCTTCAGGAAGTGTTGCACTTGTAATGAAGAGATCCTGGTCACGGACAAGCACTACCACTGCATCTGCTGCCTTGGTGAGGGCCACATCGAGCAGAAGTGCTCCCTTTGCTAGCATCTCTGCCAAAGACCCTGCAAGGACAGAGAGCTTCGACAAAAAAATTATCATTATGGAGGTAGCTCTCCTACCCCAGTCCTCTGGCAGGTGAGTCTCCCCCACCTCAACCTTCAACTTTGTAGGACAGTGGGTCAAATAAATGGGATGGGGACTCCTCTTACGGGTCAAAAAAGAGAGTGGGAAGTCCCTTCAGTGAGACCAGGGATAGCTGAAAGTGATCACCATCTCTCTTGATATCCTCGGCACTGCTGGCACCAAAACCACAATCTGGCACCCACACTTTCTGGTACTGCTGCTACGGGTCAAAAACTTCCTGGATTGATGGAATAACCCAGCCATATGCAAAGGGATTTCCTTCTTGCAGGCGTCACTATCATCGCTCCTTACCACCCATGCATCGCTCATAGGATGGGGCACACATTTAAAAGGACTCACAACACAAGGCAAATGGTCACCCGTGGAGATTCACATCAATCTCCTCAAATTGAGAGTGGTCAGGAATGCCTGCACTAATTTCCTTCCACTGATAGCAGGATCACAGATGAAGATCATAATGGGCAACATAGCCTCCATGTACTACATCAACCTCCAAGGAGGGGCCAGGTCACCCGCCCTATGTGCAGAAGCGATGAAGCTATGGACTGGTGCATCTCTCACAATGTCACCTTGTCTGTGGCTTACCTCCCTGGCACACAGAACTCGATAGCGGACAAGCTCAGTTTCAAATTCCCACACAACCATGAGTGGGAGATGCCCCTGACAGTACTTCACAACTTGTTCTCACAGTGGGGAATACCTTCCTCAGATCTGTTTGCCACTTACCAGAACCAGAAGTGTTCACAATACTGCTCCAAAGCAGGGATGGGACAGCACTTTCTGGGCGATGCTCTCTTTCCCCCCGGGACAAAGACCTTTGTATCTTCCCTTCATTTCCTCTCCTGCTAAAGATAAAGAGGGACGAAGCTCACGTAATCCTGATTGCTCCTATTTGGCCAAGACAGACCTGATTCCCTTACCTGATGCAGCTCGTGATGTGCCCGATGATCTTCCTTTTGACCACTCTGCACATCCTCTGACAGGACAAAGGGCGTACCATACATCCCAGCTTGGGGGATTCTCCATCTCAAAGCATGGCTCCGAGGTGGCTCCAGCATGTAGAAAGCTCATGCTCAAGGGAAGTACAAGAAGTTCTATTACACAGTAGAAAGCCCTCCGTGTGATGCATTTATCTGCAGCAGTGGTCCAGGTTTCAGATTTGGTGCATGTCCCAACCAATCTCTCCCATGTCAGCAAATCTCCCACATATTCTGGAATATGCTCTGACCCTTAAAAAATCTGGGTTATCCCTGAGTTCTCTCAGGGTACACCTAGTACCTATCACAGCATTTCACCAGCCCATAGAGGGGCACTCAGTACTATCACACCCAATTATCAAAAGGTTCCTTAAAGGCATAACAAACCACTTCCCTCAAACTCGACTTTCTACCCCTTGTGGGACCTAAACCTGGTACTGAAAAGGCTGACCAGGCCCCCATTTCAATTTGTGTTCAAATTTATGTCACCAGTTTGCTGACATACCTATCAATGAAAATGGCGTTTCTGATAGCAGTTACCTTGGCTAGACGAATAGGGGAAATAGCAGCTCTGATGTCTCATCCCCCTTACATAATATTCTTCCCAGACATGGTTACACTCAGGCCACATCCAAAGTTCATTCCTAATGTAACCTCCTCTTTCACCGTGTGCAGTAACAGTGGTTCTTCAAGATGTAAGTCCCTATGAGTGCTACACAACCTGTCCTTCTCCCTTCTACTTTGGAATTCTCATTTACGACTCTGTTTTAGAAAAGTAACTGAGGACGGTTAGCCCCCGCGTGCTGGCTAGCCTCCTGGCGCAGCATGAGGAAAGATGGCGCATGTGCGGGCCCAGTGGACGCTGCTACCGAAGTTCTCCGATCAGCAGTGCAGGGACGCAGATGCACCTACAGTGGAGCACCCATAGGGACGCACATCTTGAAAAACCATAGTTACTGCACAAGGTGAGTAACTTCTTCTTTCTCACCTAGCAGCTGAGAGCAAGGACTGGGGAGAGAAAAAGCAAAACTCTTCCTCCAACCTCACTCCTCTTCAGCAACTGGAAGTTAGAGTGAGCAGAAGTAAATGGTCTCTTCCAGCACTCATTCACCAGCAACAACTGGGACAAGGAAAAGCCTAAGAACCACTAATTTCCCGTCCTTAGCAACATGGCAGAATCCGTGGTAAGGAGCCCAGTAAAAAGAGAGAAAGATGGATTTATCAGAATTCCACTGCTGTGTTTTCGGACTCGCATCTAGTTATCTGAGAGCCCTATGGACGCTAGGGGGCGCTGCTCCCTGCGGACACTGTGAGCTCTGCGGGCGCTAGGGGGCGCTGCTCCCTGCGGACACTGTGAGCTCTGCGGCCGCTAGGGGGCGCTGCTCCTCAGGACACTAGGCGGCGGCTCTTCACAGCCGCTGAACTCATAGCTGCCCGCGTGGCTGCCTGACCGAAGCGGCGCGCGGTCCGGGGGCGGGTCCCCCACAGGCCCCGCCTCGAGGACTCTGTCGGGCTGCAGTGCTGAGGGGTTGTGCGGGGAGCGGGCGTGGTGTGCCCCGGGTGGGGGGAGGCGGCGGCGGACACCCCCGTCAGGCGGGTCCTCGGCGGGCCCGGGTGAGGTCACTCTTTGTGGTGGCCGCGGCTGCTGTTGGCAAGATGGCGCCGGTGCTGGTGGAGAAGAAGTTGCTGGGGCCGGAGGCGGCGGGCGCCGCCGAGATCCCCAGCGAGGAGGAGGAAGGGCAGAACCTGTGGTGAGCTGGGCCGGGGGCTGCTCCCGAGTGTCGGGCGGGGCTGCGGCTCCCCCAGTGGGGCGGGGTCCCCTCCCGGACGCCCGGGGGAGCGGGGTGTCAGGAGGGGGCCGGGCGCGGCTGTGGGGCCCTGCTGCCTGCCTGCTCTCGGTGGCTGGTGCAGCGTGGGCCCCCAGCACCCCTGCAGCGGACAGGCGGCTTGGAAGCACAGCTGGGGCTCCGTGGCGGGGCCTGCGCTGCCCCAGTGGATGGGAGGAGGGATTGGACATCGGGGCGCCGCGCGTAGGCTCGTATCCGCTTTGTCCTGGCCTGGCCCCCCTCGGGGGACTCTCCCTGCGCCTTAGGGATTTCAGGGACTGAAGCCCCTCGGCAGCCCTGGCCACAGCGCTTCCCCGCTTCCTGGGTGGGGTGTAGAGAATGACTTGCGTGTAATCAGAGGGGAAATCATGGCAGAGCTGGGGATGCTCTGTAGTCTCCCAACCCTTACGCTTTCTTTCACCACTGAGTAATGTGTCTGATTTCATCTCCTGTGGTTAAAGGCAACAGAGTAAGGCCTTCACCATAGGTTAGTACCAGTCAGGCAGTCAGCAGTCATAGCTTTAGGTCTTCTTACAATTAGCAGGCCTCTTCATTAGAGGTTCGAGTTTGTAAAAAACGATTTGCTGTTGAATGTGTCACTGAGACAGTGCAATATTCTTTTCATAAAAGTGAACAGCTCTGCAAGCTGCCTTTCAGATTATCTGAGTCAGGTATCCGTCTTGAATATTTTTATTTAGAGATTTCATAGCTGGTAGATATCTTTTCTGAATGGATGACATTTGACAGGTCTGCTTAAATATCTGCTCATAAGGGCTTTGGAGCTGACATTTTCCTGATCTTTCTTTTTGGGTGCCCCACTGGCAAACTAACAAGTGGTACTGTCCCTATAGGTCCTCAATACTGAGTGAAGTTTCCACCCGGTCCAGGTCTAAATTACCATCAGGCAAAAACATTCTTGTTTTTGGTGAGTAGTATCTTCAAGCAGTGGAGAGGGTTGGATTTCTTAGAAATAATAAAGTATTGTGCACATACAGAACAGGGGTTTTTTTTTTTTTGGTGGTGGGAGGGGAGAGTCGGAGTTAAATAATTTAACAAAATTGCTTCAAAACTTTGTATGGACAAAACCATGAGTTGATGCACTTAATTTGACTTTAAACCTGGCTTATGTTGGTTTAGCTTGCATTGACAAATGTATACGTGCAAACTAAGCGAATATAACGGCAAATATAGATCTACATTTGTACTGGTTTAACTTAATGTGTTTTTAAAATAACTTTAAATGGGTAGACAAGGCCATTTTGTTGGAGTATAATTGGCCCATCATGGGTAATCATCAATTTTATCTTTTCTTTCAGGCAGCAGAAATGTAGTAAGTATGGGATCCCTAGGTTGGGTGGAACTTGAAAAGTTGCTCTGGAACTGGCTTTGCTTATACTGGGGATTAAGAGATGGAATATTAGATACATCAATTGGTGTTAAGATATAGGTAAACTTACTTTAAATTCATGAGGTGCTATGTGATGTCCCTGTCCCCAGAAGAGTGAACTCTCTAGCTTCATGCTGTTAGACTATATTCAAACAAATGGAATATGTTTTTGAATAGTGCAGCTGCTCTTCTCACTTGTCAATCTATAAATTCACAAATTTAGCCCCAAAATTTGAGGAAGGGGGAAACACAAAACCCTCTTTACAAAAAATTGTAACCTCTTAAGTTTGCATAAAAAATCTTTCCAGTAACAAATACACTTCTGAATGTATCTTTTTGCTGTACAAACTTATTGATAGGTGATGATGGTTCAGGTAAAACAACTCTTATGACTAAAGTACAAGGAGCAGAGCACAGCAAGAAAGGAAGAGGATTGGAATATTTGTACCTAAATATTCATGATGAAGACAGAGATGGTAAGTTACATGCTTTCACATGTAGTCTTCTGCTGAAATTGAGTAGTTGACACATTTTTATAATCATTATGGGTGTCCCTAGTGTATCTTTGGATTACAGTGAAATAGCTGTTTCAGCATTCCCTTGTTGTATACGTTGTAAGAAATTGATATGGCTCATAAAAGAAGAATGCATTTCACACGTAGAGCATTGTGTCTTTCTCTGCCCTTCTCGCAGTCTGAGCTCTTTAAGGAAAAATACATTAGAACAACTTGTTCTCAGAGGATCCATTTACTTGCAGGATGACATTTTGCTGATGTTGATTTAGTAGTACATTATTCATCCTGCCTACACTCAAATAAAGGTGCATACCAAATCTTGAGCTACAGGAAGGATTCTTAACCCATCCAAGAGCAACCAGGATCTTAAATATGGATTTCATAACTTCTTATTGTAGCCAAAACTTTTAAACTAAGTTATATATAGGTTACAGTCTTCTATATCTTGTGTCTTTGGTTAGGTTGTTGCCATCGTCTACATAATGGAAAAATTCCAGTAAGCATGGTTAGGGGAGTGAAAAGGAGATCTTAAGCCACTGACAGAACCAATATTTCCTTTTCTTCAAACTGGAGCTTGTCTTTCTCTTTTCCTCCTCTCCCACTTCCCAAAATGTGTTGCTGGTTTCATTGCAACTGTTCTCCAGTACACTGGAGGAAAAAGACAAGTTTACTAAAAGAGTCAGCATGGTCCAGGAAGTAGAGCATTGGCCTGAAGGTCAGGAGAGCTTGGTGCTGTGCCACAGACCTGCTGTTTTGTCTTGCACAACTCACTTTACCTCTCTATGCCTCAGTGTCCTTATCTATAAAGTGAGAATATTGATATTAACCATTATTTGTAAATGCTTTGAGCTCTTTAGATGAAAGTGATAATACTGTTGCTCTTCTGTGCCCCGGAAAATATAGGACCTTAGGAGCAGTGCACTGGCCACATGGCTGCTTGTGTGTAGGACTGACACACCTCATGCTCACATCAATACTCAGCAGAGGCTTGGTACTTTCCTTGCCAAAGATGCCATATGAGTCATACCCCTTGAATCCAGAGACAGCTAAAGTCATCTACAGGCTGTCATACTATATTTGACCCATAGGCTATCTGGTCTTGCTGGCATTGTGGTGCTTCTTACGCCTGGGGGTCTGGAGATAATTAATCAGACATAAAACCTACTGCAACTTACCTTTCTGCTTCTCCCAAAGCAGCGAAGATAACATCTTCACTGCTGTCTCCTCTGCCACCCAAATAGATATTAACATCTGTAGTATTGCCTTTTCTGTTGGCCATTATTCCTGACTGCTTGCCTCCTTCAGAGGCAGGGGAAGGAATTTGGGATCTGCAACAGTGCTTTAAACCAGCAGGAAGGTATTGCTCCCTCCTCAGTCTCTCTCATAGTCTTGGGTAACTGGCAAAGTACCACTTTCCTCTTTGGAGACCCATCCTCTTTAGTCGTCTACCTTTTTGAGGAGCAGAAAAAGAGAGCAAAGGAACTGGCGAGTGAGAAGAATGCAGTGTTGAGTAACATCCAATGAGCAGCTTACAGTGTTTCAGACTTTGACTTACGCAGTAGCATCAGTATCTTTTCTAAAGTCAGGTCATCTGCCTTTTATCAGGGACTCAGCCTGTGTCAAAAGAAAGGATTCCTGAAAACCAACAAGATGCTGGAGGAAAATGAAGGGCACCAAGTCAATAATAGGTCGCTGGAACTCTTTCACTGAAGCAAGAAGAGAATGGCCTTTGCATCCTTCTTTGGTTCTAGAGACCATTATCTGGTATCTTCATGTTTCCAGACTTGGGTCCAGAAGAGTCTTAATCTTGGGAGGAAAAAGCAAAATATGTTGGGCAGAGAACTGACTCATCTTCCCTCCATACCTAATTTAGCCTTTAGAAGCAAGATGATAAACTTGATTGCTCATGAGTCCAAAGCCAGATAAACTCTTACTTTCCTTCTTTCACCCTTTGCTTTCCTCTTCCCTCCCTCCAAAATCCCATTTGAGCATTTAGTTCATTTTCTTGCAACTTCAAGTAGAATAGCTATAGATTGTTAGGCCCTAGGGACTTACCTTGGAGTGCTTATTCTTACCTTTGTCCTTTCTACCACATCAGAGGTTTCTGCCAAATTCTTGGGAGTGACTGACATCTGTCTTGGATGCCAAGTTATTCATGTAGTCCTTTTCTGAGATAACTGGTCATTTCAGGCCAGTTCTTAATTTTGAAAGTCACAGTTAAAAAAAGTGGTCATATTTTTAACTGTGTATATTCTCCGTGTGCTCAGTCTTCTGTCCTCTTCATCTTTCTAAAAGTGTCCTGATGAAGTCTCAGGTGTATGACTCATTGGCTTAACCATTTGAGGATGGCCACATTCGCTATCCTTTAGATTATTTAAAGTGCAGCTTGCACCCACTGAGTTTTAAAAAAACAAAATGTGAAGTCATCTTAGAACAGCGGTACCAAACTGTGGGGCATCCCCCCCAGGGAGTTAAGGAGGAATGTTTTGGGAGAATGCAGTGGGGCCTGAGCCAGCCCTCATAGCGGATGGTGAGGGAGCGCCACTTTACTCCCAGCTCTGCTCTGGCCCTGCCCACAGCCTCAGCTCCTGTCTGCAGCTGCTGGGGAGGCGCAGGCGGATTATATTAGGGGCAAAAGGGGGTGCATGACTTAAAATATCTACTGAATTTACAATACATACAGATCTTCAGTAGAAAGTTCTAATTCTCATATGTTGCATATAAGTATTGTCATGAAAACACATCTTGCTATAAGAGTGGAGACCAGTGATTGCTAATATTAGATACTTCAGTGTTCTTGGCAGAATATTGGTTTGCATAAAAGATTACATGTACAGGTGGAGTGGGGTTTAAATTCTATTGCAATTCCAGTTGGGCTTGTTCATAAACTGATTACTTTGATATCTGCATTTTCAAATTTATTACAAATGTGTATTTTAACCTCTCATGCTAGACTTGCAATACTTCGCAGGATTCTGGCTAAATATACTAGCACCTAACACAGTAAAGCCTTAATTGTAGGCACAGCTGTAATGATCTCATGACATACTTGGGAGTCCAGATATGAATACGTATGCCAAATTCAGCTGTGCTGTATAATGTACGCTGCTACCTCGATATAATGTCACCAGATATAATACGAATTTGGATATAATGTGATAAAGCAGTGCTCCGGGGGGGGGGAGGCGGGGCTGCGCACTCCAGTGGATCAAAGCAAGTTCAATATAACACGATTTCACCTTTAACACGCTAAGATTTTTTGGCTCCCAAGGACAGCGTTAATTGAGGTAGAGGTGTATTAAGTAAATGATTGTAACACACTAAGCAGAAAATATCCTTTTATAAAAATGAAATGTGTACTTAGGAAAAGCAAGAGAATACAGATCTTCATATCTCTTTGCCGCTAAGTTAAAACCAAGATTCTTACAGAAAGCAACAACCCATTTTACAGGGACGCTGCCAGATTGCTTTGGTGCTCTTTTTCCTTAAGGGATGGGTGGTGTACACACACTCATTATGTTAAATGCAAACAGGCTAGACTTGCTGGTAGCTAGCTTCTGCTCATCTTCAATTTGGCACTGTAATACCATGTTGGTTTGCTGCTTATTGATGGGCTAATGTGGCTGTAGCAAAAGGCACATTAGTTTGAGGTATAATTGCCCCTTTTCCTTTTCAGATCAGACTCGCTGTAATGTTTGGATTCTAGATGGAGACCTGTATCATAAAGGACTCTTGAAGTTTGCTGTTTCTGCAGAAAACCTGCAAGAGACCTTAGTAGTCTTTGTGGCAGATATGTCTAGACCATGGACTGTTATGGAATCTCTACAAAAATGGGCCAGTGTCTTACGTGAGCACATTGATAAGCTGAAAATTCCCCCGGAAGAGATGAGAGACATGGAACAAAAATGTAAGTCTATTATGATTTTTCTTGCATGGCTTTTTGCATCTTAATGACAGTTTGTTTAACCCGTGTCTTGCTGTACTACTTCCCTAATGCATAGTACTTAAAAGCAGGAGATGGCTAAATGTAAACTTTGAAGTTTTGACTGTAACACTGATTTTAAGGGAATGGACTTTTTATCAAGCTTTTAAAGAACTCCTCCAGCTTTTGCTTATATTCACTATCAGAATACTAGTTGAGTTAATCACTCTTTGAGTAAACGATGTAACATTTCAAGTTGCCTTGTATTTGAGCCTTCTTGCTTTCATTGAAATAGATCAGTATTTAATCAGCCAACTTGAAATATGGTCAAGCTTTTTTTTTAAAAAAAAAAAAGAAATCTACCAGAACAAACTTAAACTTTTTTCTGTCTACTCACTGTTCTGTATGTAGCTGTGTACATAAATACAATACTCACAAATATATACGTTCTCTAATTGACTTCTACTTGCCTGTCCTTTAGGGTTGAGTGTCCATGGTTGTATATTCCAGTGTCAAATTCTGGATTATGATCTAGATAAAAGAATGCTTTAATAGGATTTTGCAGGCTATAAACAACCACTATCTTAAGTGTGGTGTTGAGAGGAAGGGTACACTAAAACACAGTGTCATTTTGAGGCTAGTAGTTTCTCTATAATGTACTTTCTAAAGAACTACTTTCCTGGTTTGAAAATGCTTCCGGGTATATTCAGATGGCTAATATCCTCAGAGGAACTCTCTAAATATATTTGTCATTCTAGAATGTCGTTGTAATTGGTCAGGGTTGTTTGCTACATGAAAGAGCACTAAAATCTTCACCAAACTCTGGGTTTTCTTGGTGCATATGTTTGTTTAAAAAACTGGAGTGATGCTTGGTGTTTAGAGTTGGATGCTGTGTTACATCGGCTACAGTCCTGAAAATGGTTTGAATGCTTTTTTTTCAAGTGTGGCCGTAATTCTATATCTGGAAGTTCTTAAAGATTTTTAAGAGATTTTCAACTGAAATGAGAAGATACAGTGTAATAGGACTGATGTGTAGGAGTGAATTCTTAGGAAATAAGGCCAGAAGACTCATCATGTGATGGTCCACCAAATGCTGTCAGTCTTGAAGAAAGCCCTTCCCCGCCCTCAGCCCCATCCCCCACCCCCCCAGTAAGAATGTAAGCAGCAATTCAAACAATACAGCATGTAAGGAAGCCACCAAGCTGGAGAGCCATATGAGTGAGATGCAGCCTTCAGAAGAGAACATGTACTACACCTCTACCCCGATAATAGGTGACCCAATATAACACAAATTTGGATATAACGCGGTTAAGCAGTGCTCCGGGGGGGTGCTGGGCTTTGCGCTTCAGCGGATCAAAGCAAATTTGATATAATGTGGTTTCACCTATAACACGGTAAGATTTTTTTGGCTCCCGAGGACAGCGTTATATCGGGGTAGAGGTGTGTTCTATAGCTGGATGACAGAGTAAAGTTACCTAAGCCACATCCATACTATAGCTGCTCCAGTGGCAGAGGTATGGTTCCAGAATTATGCCTATGTAAGCGTGTAATGTAGATGCAGACTACAGCAGCAGAAGGGGATTTTCCATCGCTGTTGCAGCTTCACTTCCCCAAACAAGAGTAGTTAGGTTGGCAGAAGCATTCTTTTATCGACCTTGCTGTGCCTATGTTGGGGGTTAAGTTGGCATGGCTACAGCACCCAAGATTGTGGATTTTTCACAGACCTGAACATCCGCTGTGTTAACCTAGAGTTTTAAGTGTGGACCAGGTCCAATGAAAATGGTTTGGGAGTCATGGTGGATATTTAGCTGAACGTGTACTCCTGGTGCGATGCTGGCAATCCTTGGATGTATAAACAGGGGTCTTGAATAGGAGTAGAGGGATTGTATTACTTCTGTATTTGGCACTGGTGTGATTGCTGCTGGAATACTGTGTCAGTTCTGGTGTCCATAATTCAAGCAGGATATTGATAAATCGGAGAGGGTTCAGAAAAGTCTTTCAAATAATTAAAGGATTTGAAGCTAGAGAAATTCAGACTGGAAATAAGTCTTAAAATTGAGAGTGAGTAACCACTGGAACAACTTACCAATGGTTGTGGTGGTTTTTCCATCACTGACTATTTTTAAATCAAGAGTTAATGTTTTTTCTAACGGTTTGCTCCTGGGGGGAGATTTCTGCGGGGCTGCGCGCCTGCAGAATTCCTGTGCTTTCCTGCAGAAAACGGCAGGGAACCAAAGGGAAGCTGGGGGGGCGGGGCAACAATGTGTGTAGTTTTGCGGGGGATTGCCCCCAACACACAGAGGCGAGGTGTGGGGAGAGTACATGGGGTTACATACCCCCCCCGCCCATTTCTACAAGTGCAGAGCAGTCCAGCTGAAGGTTGCATGCCAGTGTTGAGGTGGGGGATTTATCTGGTCGTGTTAAGGAGAAAACGTTAAGCCTATAAAAGGCAGTTTTAATGTGCCCATCATAGCGGTACCCTCTATTGTGGGGAGCCTATTTTGTTCTACCTCTCATTCAAAGCAAAAGAAAAGTTATTTGATTCATTTGTACCACTTCAAACCCACACACTTGTCTTTTCCATTAAATGCCATTTGGCATTGTTTTTGGAGAAGGCTAAGAATACATTCCTGGAAATGAGGAGGGAAGGTGGAAAGGATTTGTTTTTGTAACCGATTCTTTAGTTTAACTGAATTTTTTTTCCAAACATTTTTTTTCTCTTTGAATCTGTGCTTTTTAAAATACTGTTGGGTATACAGTAGAACCTTGTTTATCTGACCCTCCATTAACTGGACAACCAGTACTCCAGGGCCAGAAGCAGGTGATCTCTCCTGTGACTGCTAGAAAGTTCTGCAGAATGGCATTTTCACATTCTCTGGTTTATCTGGATTTTTAATTATCCAGTCTGGTCCCGGTCCCAATTAGATCAGAATAAATTGGGTTCTGCTGTATAATTCTGTTATAAAACTAGGTGTCAGGAGAACTGGATGCCTTGCATAGGTCATCCTCCCCTGCCAACATCTCAATAAATTAGTGCCAGCACAAGATTTTTATTTAATGTGCAGCCCTGAAACATACCAGAACTTTGAGATAGCAGAGCACAAAGGTTAAGAGGTAGCCCTGGGATGCAGTCTCTGTCCTTTAGAGCTGTAAACTGAAGGGTAAGTCAGTTTGAGTCTAGATACTGCTGAAGCAAAGTTCTTAGTGTACAGTGTGAGGATCTTAAAAGATGGTAGTGGCCTTGTTTTGGGATCTGTATATCAAAGCTTCTTGGAATGAGTAGCTTGTATTGCTCCTTACTATAACAGATTCCGAGAAAGTAATTGTTATGGAGAAATGTTAGTGACCTTCATGGTCTTGGTAGGAGCGTGGATAAATCAAAGCAATTTACATCCCCGATTTTAATAATAATTGTAAGTCATTAAGCAGGAAACTTTAATTAAAGTAATCAATTTTAATAATGTTTGCATGTGTATTTATTCCTCTAAAGAAAAGTTCATTCTCATTGGTTAGTAATCATTAAAACATTTGATTTGCTACTAAATATAGCCTTTACAGTAAATTTGCTGCTTATTGCTAACCAGGAAGATATTTGTATTCATGCATATTTATTTACACAACTATGTAGCTTAACTTTTTACTAGGTGATTACGTTTTTACTTGCAGTTTGTATCAAGCTCTATTTGGACACACTTTTTCTGAAGCTGACAGCCTCAGTGTGGACTTATGTCTGCACAGGGCATTATAAATATGATCTTCACAGCCTGTGTCTATACTGCACACCTTCCAGCAGTACACCTGTGCCACTACAGTAGTGCTGCTTAAGATATGCAGTGTAGCTGCTTTTTGTCAGCAGAAGAGAACTCTCCTGCCAACAAAATAAAACCACCCCCAATGAGGGACGGTAGCTTAGTCAGCAGGAAAGCATCTCCCACTGACAAAGTACTGTCCACACCTCCACCCCCAACTAACTTCAGCAGGCTACCCAACCGGTCTTGGTTGCACCCCACCTCCCAACCCAAAGTTATAACTCAAAGTGGAGGGCTTAGCTCAAAAAGTTTGAAAACAGCTTAGGGTGCTGGGAGGGGGTAGCTAGAAGCTATGTGCAGACATGGCGTAGCTGAACTTGCAGGGAGGGGGTAGCTATGGGTGTAGGGAGAGGGATACTAGAGGCTGTGTTCAGGCAGGGTGTAGCTTAGGTTACAGGGAGGGCATAGCTCAGGGTACAGAGAGATGGGTATTAGGGGCCGTGTGCTGGGAGGACTCCCCTGTGGTCCCTGTTACTGGAGGGGTCTGCCAGCCACTCTTACTGGTTGTATCTGCGGTTGCAAAGGGGGCTGGGAGCTAAGGAGCAGCTTCAGCCTGGGGCACCAGCAGGAGAGGAAGGAACGCTGCTGCTGTCTGTGTCATGGCACCAGCCAGAGCAGCAGCTGTCCCATGATGTCAGGCTCCGGCTTCTCACCTCTGACCTGGACAAGGGGCGGGGACTGAAGATTTGGGGGAGGGAGGGGTAAGGTGTAGTGATGCCCCAGGACTGCTTTGATCTTGCACTGCAGGTTTGTCGGGGGGAGTGCAATGCCTTCCATGTCCCCAACTCTGCCTCTGGGCTCCAGGCTTCAGCTCCATGGGGTGTGCTGGGAATTGGGGCTTCAGCCCCATGTCTCCCAGCTTCAGCCCCGTGGGGGGGTGTTGGGGATCCCAGCTTCAGCCCCATGCCTCCTGGCTTCAGCCCCATGAGGGGGCGCCGAGGATCAGAGCTTCAGCCCCGTGGGGGGCACCAGGGATCGGGGCTTCAGCCCACACCTCCTGGGTTCAGCCCTGCGAAGGGGTGCGGAGGATCAGAGCTTCAGCCCTGCGCCTCCTGGCTTCAGCTCCATGGGGGGTGCTGGGGATCAGGACTTCAGCTGTGGGGCCTCATGGACCCCTTGAAAGGGCTCGCGCATCCCCAGTTGACAACCACTGACATACAGCACAAAGGTCAGCAAAAAGGCTTTTTGCTGTCTTTGCAGTCAGCTGCCAGTTGTAATGCCGTGTAACGGGGTCACACTGCGCTCCTGGGTATTCGGCCCCTGGGCCTCCCTCTACAATGAGTCAGGGACACTTCAGTCTGGTGCAGTGCCTGAGCTCTTTATTCTCAGAGAGTTTTCCACCACCAGTTCCCAACTATATACAGGCTTCACAGCTACTTTGCCTACAACAGGCCTGGCCAGCAACAAAATAAGAGACTCCCACTTCCTTTCTTCTCTTTCCCTCTTCCCCCCTTCTCTGACTTTCTCACAGCCTTTATAGCTCTGGGCTAATAAGACTGGCAAGTGTGGCCAGTTACCAGGCAGGCACTGGGCTACTCACCCAGCCTCAATCCATTCTCCTTGATTGGGGCTGGAGTGGCAGGAGCTGATTAAAGGCTTCTCAGCCAGTACCCTGCCGCACTCCACCACTGGATTTTCATTTGCTGAAGTCAGTCTGACTGACCCATCTGTCGTGCTCAATGATATGCAGCCTTCCTAGCTACTGAAACTTGTCCACTATGTAGGCTCATTGGGTAGCATGCGGTGAGATCAAGAATTGACATATTTCAGGGTAATTCTCATCAAAGTAGTTCTGATGTTTCCCTTTAAACAAAGTGAAGAACTTCAGCAGCCATATTATATGTCAAATCCCAAAAATGTTTCCAGGCTAGCCCTACATCCACTGAGGCTTCTGTCACTGAGGGAAATGCTTCCATGAATTTCTGTTGGAATTAAGTGTCATAGTTTTCAGGGCTTGAATTATTGATATGGAGACATCATGGAGCTCTGTTTGTCATAAAATAACTATTTTGAATGAAGGCGCCTCCAGGTCGTCTTATAGTTGTTGGCCTGTTGAAACACTAATGATGACTAGGTTGTACTTGGTACATTTGGAAAGTAGTAATAAGCCATTAGAGTTCTTGTTACCAACTCCATGACAACTTATCACATCACCCCAGGATGCAGTCATGACCAACCCTAGCATGGAAATCACCTAAAGTGGTCAGCTTATTACATGCGACTGATGTGATGATGCTATCGGGTTTGATAGAAGTCCTCTGTATCCTTATCTGGATTAATCATTTTTAGTGCATGGGTTGATGATAGAAGCATAATGAGCTTTCACAAAGGTCAGTGTGGAGAAGCATAGGTCTGTCGTTGACACCATTTGACAGTGACTCAAGTTTGCAGGCAATCAAAAAGCAAGTGGCAAACCCCACACCCAAGTATCTGCATTTATCCTCAAATATGAGAGTCAAGTAAAAGATGCACCCTCTTCTTCTGGCTGCAACTCACCAGCAAGTCTTGTCTCACTGAATGCGTCAATATCCATATTGTACCGTGCCAATACTCTTGAGTGTTGCAGTTCTACATTCAGTTCTGTCATCTCTGTCAGAGCATACAAACATTCCAAGTTGCAAAATTTATTTGGGTCTTCCTTATATTTAGATTGCAGAAAAGCTGGAAGACCAGTCAGGTATGATATTCTGAGGGTATGTCTATGCTGCAATAAACCTGTACCTGGCCTGTGCCAGCTGACTCAGGCTTGTGAGGCTTGGGCTGGGGAATGTTGTAGATGTTCAAGCTCAGACCTTGCAGTGTCCTAGAGCCTGGACTCCAGCCTGAACCTTAATGTCTGCGCTGCAGTTAAATAGCCCCTTAGCCTATGCCCAGTGAGCCTGAATCAGCTAGCACAAAAGATTGGGGAGGAGCAAGTGCCGGGAGTAAAACTGTGCTCTTTATATAAGTCAATTAAACCTTTTGATTCTGTAAATCATGAGGGACTTTGGAAACATTTTGTTCATCTTTGGATGCCCTGCAAAGTTTTTCTATCATTTGGTCCTTCCATAATGGATTGATGATCAGAGTAGTGGAAAATGACAAGATATCAGACCCCTTTCTGGTCACTAGTGGCAGCAAACAAGATTTTGTTATCATTCCCACACTTTTCCACCTTTTGGGGGGCTGTGCTTATGGATGTATTTTGTTGTGTTGTTAGAGGAGTATTTATCAGTTCCACACTGATGGGAAGTTGTTGAAGCTTCAATGTGTTTATGCACACAGTGGCAGGTTGACTCATTAAGGAGCTTTTATTTGCTGATGACTGTGCACTCTGGTTGCTCATTCAGTTTATAACTGTTACTTTGCTCATGCAACCAATCATTTTGGTTTTACAATCAGCCTAAAGAAAACTGAAGTACTGTATCAGCCTATGCTGGGGATGTTGATGTCTACACATTTGTTAAGATTAACCACACTTTTCTGAGGTCCATGGAGAAGTTTTGCTACCGAGCCAATATGCTGTCACAGAATGCCACAGTTAGTTACCCATCACATAGGCAAGGCTGACTCTGCATTTGAAATGCTGTCACACTGCCTATGGAAGTGTAATGTCTGCAGTGGTAATGGACGATCTTGTCTGTCCCACGTGTAACTGTATCATGGTTCTCACACTGGTCTGACCTCACATATACGTGTTCACCAGTAGCATTTGATGAATCCCTATACGTCAACATTGATGTGAGACTCCATCGTCATTTGGATGGAAATTCAAATTCAGTTAAAAATGCACCACAGCTTTTAATTTTTTTATAAAAATAAAATCACCATATATGTTTTGTGTGTGTGTATATATATAAGAAAAAAGTTTATCAAAACATGTTTTGTATTTAAAACTGATTTATTTAGCAAAGGAAGAAATATCTGTAGTTAGTGAATTGAACTGATAGTTTTGGTCACCATATTCTTTGTAACTAATAGATCTCATCCACTCACACGTAGCTTTTGTTCATAGATTGAAAGAGGAAAATAAGCTTTCCTGCTTTTTCAGCTCTGTTGGTTTCTTAATTTTTGAATGAATTAGTCATTTAACTGAACTAATTCAGTAAGTTCAAACAAAGAAAATATTCGGTTTACACCTGCAGACGTGACCACTGATGTCAAAAGCTGACTTAGCACTTCAACAAACTCTGGTTCCAGATGCTCATCCAGCGACTTCAAACAGTCCAGAGGTCTAGCTTTATTTGAAACTTGGTAGCAAATGTAGTGCTTAGTATTCTTTGTATTTTTAATTTAAATCATTTTGATATAATACAAGTTTAAGACTTTTTAAGTTGTAAAGTTCAAATTTAAAGTGGGTTTATTTAAAAAAAAATCTAATTTAATGTAAATAAAAATCCAATTTAAATAAACTTAAGATTTAAAAACTTTTTTTTATATACAACTATTTTTATCCCCCACCCTTGTGGAAGCTTCTCTCTGACATCTTTTCAGAGATGTCAGAAACAGCCAGCTCAATCTCAGCCTGGCTGAAACAGCTTTCAGTATTGAAACTACAGGCTACCCCAAATAATTTCAAAAAAAGGGACCAAAAATGTCATCCTGGCAGTAAACGGAGTAAAAGAGGCAGAGACAAAAAGACATTTTTGTAAAAATGGGAAGTCAGATCATACTGAGGAAAACAGAAAGGAACATAAACTTGGGCAAGTAAAGTATAATTAGGCAGGCCAAAAAAGAATTTGAAGAGCAATGTGCAAAAAAGACACAAACTAACGACAGGTTTTTTAAGTACATGTGAAGGAGGAAGCCTGCCAAACAGTCAGTGGGGCCACTGAAAAATCATGGTGCTAAAAAAGCACTCAAGAAAGACAAGGCGATTGCAGAGAAGCTAAATAAATTCTTTGTATCTGTGTCTGCTATCTGAGCCATTCTTTTTAGACAAATCTGAGGAATTGTAGCCTATTGAGTTGTCAGTAGAGGTGGTTTTGGAATAAACGGATAAATTAAACAGTAATAAGGACCAGATAGTATTCATCCAAGAGTTCTGAAGGAGCTCAAATATGAAATTGCAGAACTACTTACTGTGGTATGTATCCTGTTACGTAAACTAGCCTCTGTAGCAGATAGCTAATGTGATGCCAATTTAAAAAAAAAAAAGATTCCAGAGGTGACCATAGCAATTTCAGGCCAGTAAGCCTAACTTTAGTACCAAGCACACTGATTGAAACTGTAGCAAAGAATAGAATTATCAGACACATGGATGAATGTAATATATTGGGGAAGAGTCAATATGACATTTATAAAGGGAAATTATACCTCATAGATCTGTCAGAATTCTTTAATGGTGTCAAACATGTTAAGGATGGGCCAGTGGATTAAGTGTATTTGGACTTTCACAAAACCTTTTACAAGACCCACACCAACGGCTCTTAAGCAAAACAGGCAGTCATGGGATAAGAGGGAAAGTCCTATCATGGATCATTAATTGGCTAAAACAGTGTTCCCCAAACTTGCCATCCCACTTGTGTAGGGAAAGCCCCTGGTGGGCCGGGCCAGTTTGTTTACCTTCCCTGTCCGCAGGTCTGGCCAATCGCAGCTTCCACTGGCCGCGGTTTGCTGCTGCAGGCCAATGGGAGCTGCTGGAAGCGACGGCCAGTACTTCCTTCGGCCCATGCCTCTTCCAGCAGCTCCTGTTGGCCCAGAGCAGTGAAGCGCGGCCACTGGGAGCCGCGATCGGCTGGACCTGCAGACGCGGCAGGTAAACAAACCGGCCTGGCCTGCCAGGGGCTTTCCCTACACAAGCAGTGTCCCAAGTTTGGGAAACACTGGGCTAAAAGATAGGAAAGAATGGGTAGGAATAAATGGTCAGTTTTCACAATGGAGAGAAGTAAATAGCAGTGTCCCCCAAGAATCAGTACTGGGACCAGTGCTGTTCAGCATGTTCATAAATAATCTGGAAAAAGGAGTAAAGAGTGAATTGGCAAAGGTTGTAGATGATACAAAATTACTCAAGCTACATAGGTCCAAAGCTGACTGTGACAAGTTACAGAGGGATCTCACAAAACTAGGTGGTGAGGCAACACAAAGGCAGATGAAATTCAGTGTTGATAAATGCAAAGTAATCCACATTGGAAAATTTAACCCCAGCTATCCATACAAAATGATGGAATCTAAATTAGCTGTTAACACTCACGAAAGCGCTCTTGGAATCATTATGGATGGATAGTTTTCTGAAAACATCTGCTCAAAGTGTAATGGCAGCTAAAAAAACTAACAATATTAGGAACCACTAGAAAAGGGATAGATAATAACACACAAAATATCATAATGCCACTATATAAATACAGAGTCTGCCCACACCTGGAAATACTGTATGCAGTTCTTGTCATTCTATCTAAAAAAAATCTGGAACTGGAAAAAGTACAGAGAAGGACAACAAAACTGTTCGGGGAATGGAACAGCTTCCATATGAGCGGATATTAAAAAGACTAGGAGTATTCATTTCAGAAAAGATATGACTAAGGAGGGGATATGACAGAGATCTATAAAATCATGAATGATGTGGAGAAAGTGAATATGGAAGTGTTTGTTTACCTCTTCACATAACACAAGAACCAGGAGTCACCCAATGAAAGTAATAGTTAACAGGTTTCAAACAAAGAAAGTACTTCTTCAGACAACACACAGTCAACCTGTGGACTTGTTATCAGGGGCTGTTCTGTGTTTGTTCAGCGCTTAGCACCGTGGGGTCCTAGTCCATGACTGCATCTGTGCCTCCTAGTGTTATAAACAGATAGTTAATGTCTTTTTTACCTGTAAAGGGTTAACAAACAGGGAACCCAAAACACCTGACCAGAGGACCAATCAGGAAACAAGATACTTTCAAATCTCGGTGGAGGGAAGCCTTTGTGTTTTTTGGGTTTTGCTTTGTTCTCTTTGGGTCCTGAAAGGGACTAGACGTGCAACCAGGTTTCTTGCCAATCTCCCTGCTACAGTCTCTTATATATTCAGAATAGTGAGTATTAAGCAGAAAGGCGGTTATAGTCTTTTGATTGTTTTCTGTATTTGCAAATGTGTAGTTTGCTGAAAGTATTTTAAATTGTATTTTGCTGGGGGGAGGCTTCTCTCTAGTGTCTATAAGCTGAAAGACCCTGTAACTTTTACCATCTAAATTACAGAGACAACTTTTACTTTTTTTTCTTTTTTATTAAAAGTTTTGCTTTTTAAGACCTGTTTGATTTTTTCCCCTGGTTGAGGCTAAAGGGAATTGAGTCTGTACTTACCAGGAAAGTGGTGGAAGACAGGGAGAAAAAAGGGAGGGGGGAAAGGGGGAATCCCTTTGTTTAGATTCACGGAGCTTGAATCTGTCTATCTCTCCAGGATAGCCCAGGGAGGGAATGCCTGGAAGGGGGAGAGAAGGGGGGGGGGAACCTGATTTCTCTGTGTTGTGATTCAAGGAGTTTGAATCACGGTGATCTAGTGTACCCAGATGGGAAATATCTGGGAGGAAGAAAGGAGAAGGAGGGGAAATGGTTTATTCCCCTTTGTTGTAAGACTCAAGGAATTTGGGTCTTGGGGTCCCCAGGGAAGGTTTTGGGGGGACCACAGTGTACCAGGCACTGGAATTCCTGGTTGGTGGCAGCGTATCAAATCTAAGCTGGTAATTAAGCTTAGAGGAATTCATGTTGGTACCCCAACTTTTGGACTCTAAGGTTCAAAATAGGGAATTATACCGTGACACGTAGGCACTGTGGTACCATAATAATAATGATAATCCAGATCTTTCCTTGCCAAAGCCAGATTGTTCCACTTGATACTTCATATGCTGTTCAGTCAGGGTAGAATCTTCTGGAGAACTTGGAGCAAATTGGGCAAGCTATTCTGGAGATGCTGAGGCTCAAAAAATATCTGGGCTTTCACCTGTGAATAGCCCACTAACTTTTTGGTTTGTCATACTCCAAAAAAGGCCTGGCATAGTAGGAACTTCAGAACAGGTTTTGCACACTCTTTGAGGAGGGCAAGAGAATGTGGCAGGATATATCTCAGTACCTATTTAAGAAGTCACTCACTATGGAATAGCTTCACTGGTTCATAACTATCAATATTTTGCAACTTAACTAATATATAATCTAGTATAAAGTAATTATCAATTTTGTGGAAGCTAATCTTAGCATTACTTGTTTTTCTTGAATATTTCAATACAAAACAATATTTTAAAAAGTTTACTATCATGGAGGTTGTTACCCAGGAATACTTGCTTTCATAAATATAAACTTTGAAAATCTGTCTAAATTATCTAATTACTGCTGATTAGTTTTGCTTTGTTACCAATACTTTAAACCTACCAGTTGTATAAGATTGTGTGTGTGGAAGAAAGGAATCATTTTAGCCACAAAAATATGTTTGTGTTCATGAAGGATTATATCACTTCACATTTGCTTCATGAGAGAAACCGTGAACTGGTTATTCAGTGTTATAATGAGATACCGGTGTTGCTGTGACCTCCACGTTCATGTGAGAGGGCTTCACTTTAGAGCAAAAATAACTGTTCTTCAAGTAGCAATGCGGTATGGAGAGATCCTCTATATAGGAAAATGCACTTGGACATGTTGATTTTTTCCTGCTGGGAGATCTGTCTCTAAGCTCTACTGTTTAAATGGAGAGGGGAGTTGTTAAATAGCCTTCGAAGAAAATTTTATTTCTGAATTTCTCTTGTCTGCCAGTTCAGTTAATGGTGATAATTGGAATTGGCGGCTGAAAAACTCAATATGTCACCTTGAAAATAAGTAGTGGACTGTTTCCCTTCCCTCTTCCCCTGCTATCTTGGGTGTGTAGTGGTGGCAAATTGTGTAGTGTTGAAGTCCTCTTTCTTTGGTCTTCCTACCACAACTTCTTCAGTCATGGGGGGGCATCCTTCTTGTTGAGAAGCTTATGGTGGTTTTGTTTTGAGAGCATTGGTTTATTACCTCTTCAAAGGTTTGCCACTTCATAAAGCTCAGAATACCAGTTGGTATTGCTATATTGTATGAGTCAAGTATTTTCATTTTGCATTTTTGAATTATTTTAATACTCAGTGTCAAAAAAGTCTTTAGAACCACGATCTTTGCCAAATCTCATTTTTCTACATAATTCATTGCAGCTCTGCTAGGTAAATGGAGGCCTTTCCAGATGATTTAGATTTCTTGTCTCACATACTAAAAATAGCTTTGAATATACTCATGCATTCAGTATGCAGATAGTGGTTGACTTCCTGTGAGAGACAATAACAGCAAAAAATGGATTGCTTTGTAAACTAGGAGTGGTTGTTTAATTTGGTGTTTTCTGTACTTGTTGTTTACATTTTGCAAAACAAGTTAACTCCAAAGGGTGCGGCTAAATAGTATTTGCTTGCAGTTATAGATGTTAACTCTTTTAGTAGGCTCGTAGTGAATACAAGTTATAGCCCTGCTTTGCTGTAAGTTACAGTGAACTGTCTGATGCAAAGGCACAGAAAGCTGTCATATGAGGCTTTTTAGCATGAACTACCAGAACAACCCTTTTATTCTTGATGCTTCTGTCAGTGCACACTTAAAAATACTACGAAGTTTGTTTGCTTTTGGTGCTACTTCTATGTTCAGCTCTTAACTGCTAGATTTCTTATTTTTTGTGTGTGTGTTGTGATTAAACCTTCAGTACCCTGAATTGAATGTGTAGCTTTTCTGAGCCTGAAACCACTTTTCAAAAACAAAATTTTTGCTCAGCAAGGCTCCTATGATATCAAATTAGAAATCACTTGTTTGAATAGTTATGCATCTCATTTTCTTTAATTTTAGGCACTTGTACTTTAGATCTCAGGGTTTGTTTAACAGTTTCTAGATTTGAATATCAGGAGTTACATTAATTCTTCTTTTTTAACCACTAAGATTATGGATATTTTTATGTTTCCATTGGCCCCCCCTGTAAATACGAAACATCTTCACATTGTCCAAGTTATCCATAAATATAATTTGAGTTCACTTCAAGTTGTTGGATTGTTGCGTTGCATGGAAGCTTATTTGAAATTGCATGATTTTAATCCCCCAAAACAGCATAGTGCACTTCCTGAAAATCAAACTTCCACAGTCTGTCTAGTTGAGTACCCAAAAATTGAAGCTCCGAGAATCACTAAACACGCCCGAAAATGTTGGCCCTTATATTTAAATTAGAGATGTGCTTTGGGTTCAAAAGCTGAAAGCTAATAATAGCCAGATTCCAAAATCTTATTTTTTTTATTTGGTTCAGTAGAAATTGTACAGTTTCTTGAAGCTCAAATTCTGTTCTCAATTCATGTGTTACCTTAAAAAGGTTGTTGAGAAGATGTCCCAACTGCTCATAAACATATAATTGTCTGAAACTATTTCACTTTAATATAAATTTTAAAAATTTATTCCTGTCTCTTACCTTACAAAGATATTTTTTCATAGTTATAAAGGAATTCCAGGAGTATGTGGAACCTGAAGAAGGCTACCAAGGATCACCACAGAGAAGAGGTCCTTCATCTGGCCAAGAAGATGAAAATATTACTTTGCCACTTGGAGAGAATGTGCTGACTCACAATCTTGGAATCCCTGTGCTGGTGGTTTGTACAAAGGTGAGCTTGAACTTGAGTTTACTAGAAAGGTTAGTTACTTTTCCTTTTGGAAGATAGTTTGATGCAGATGTTTGCAAGCTGAAAGTGAAAGTTCCGGATTCAGAGTAGATAAACTTACCTGGCAGGGGAGATACCATGATCGCAAAGGTGGTTTTCCCAGGGTGAGGCTCATCCATTGCACTGCAGGTGTGCTGACCCTTGAGATATCCTCATATGTGGGAAACTCGACTGCATAATTTGTGCTAGTGAGGCACTGCGTTCGTGCTTTCCCCTGGGGAATAAAACAAACAAACAAACAAACCCAAAACCTTTTGGTGTATAAACAAGACTTTAAAAGTGTTTTAGATTTTTATTTTTTTTCTTTTTACTAGACAAGGATTGAGAGAGACCAGTTTTATCTTTTCAGTTTGGATGAAAGACATATTAGAGGTCTAAAAGGTGGACATTCTCCATTCTTAATTGAAAAAGGGAAGATGTTATGTTTATCAAAAAATCTTTTCTCCCAGTGTTTTGAGGCATTTGAAATAAATGCTTCCTTTTCCCATCAGATTTCACTTGCATAGTATCTCAGTCTTTCCTTAAATAGTCTGTGGGCAGTAGTGTAGATGAGATCTGAATTTCTAATGTAAAAAAGAGACAGTTGAGAAGGGTACTTTCAAGTTATCTTTGTACATCATACAGTTATCTGAGTTACTACATGAGAAGGTGTTTAGCAACTAATGACTTAATGAAAATAGCATTTCAAAGATACACATTTATGGCATCAACTTGATTTCTTGTTGGAATGGATATTTGATGTGGCTTTAACTTTTAATTAGACGCTTTTTGTCTTTGGTACCTCGTGAGCATTTTACCCATTGGTTAATTAGTGCAGTCTCCCCAACAAAAAGCATGAATTGAATACTGATTAATACAAGGGAAGATGTGTACAGGAGAACCTCAGAGTTACGAACATCAGAGTTACAAACCACACACCTCATTTGGAACCAGAAGTACGCAGTCAGGCAGTGCTGAGACCAAATAAATAAATAAATAAATTCCCCATACACAAATACAGTACAATTCTGGGCTAAATATAAAGTACTAAATATAAAGGGAAAGTTTTTTTTTTTTTAAAAAAAAAAAGATTAGACAAGGTAAGGAAACTGTTTCTGTGCTTGTTTCATTTAAATTAAGAGGGCTAAAAGCAGCACATTTCTTCTGCATAGTAAAGTTTCAAAGCTGTATTAAGTCAATGTTCAGTTGTAAACTTTTGAAAGAACAACTATAACGTTTTGTTCAGGGTTACAAACGTGTCAGAGTTATGAACAACCTCCATTCCCAAGGTGTTTGTAACTTTGAGATTTTATTGTATATCTAAAAGCTTGAAGAAAATGCAGGTTATATGCAAGGAAGTGTTAAGTGGCTTTGCTTTTTTTTTCTTCAGTGTGATGCAGTGAGTATACTAGAGAAGGAACATGACTACAGAGAAGAACACTTTGACTTCATTCAGTCACACATTCGTAGATTCTGCTTACAGTGTATCCTTTCCTAATCTGAGGATAGTGGCAGAATAAAATCTGGAAGATAGGAAATGTATTTTATTATAGTGTGTGAGGGAAATAAAATAACCGAAGGAGAAACTGCGTATCAAAATAACTTCTGGCATTTACTAACTTAATGAATAGTATTTGGAGTGTAGTTATGAAAATACATTAAGATAGTTGTCAAGTTTTTTTATCTGAAGCCATACATTTGATCTAGGGTCTGTTACATTCCTTGGCAAGAGACTTCAGTTTTGAGATGCACCGCATTACTCTTTCTCCCAGAACGTGGATTTCCATACTAAACTTGCAACCTGTGACTTTTTCAAACAGCTTTCTGGTGTCTACATTGGTTAACATTTTAAAAGCTGAATCTGTTTCTGAAGTGACATGATTCTCATCCTCTTTTTCCCTTCCTCCCAAAGGTGCTGAACAGCTATAGAAGGGGTCGGCAACTTTTCAGAAGTGGTGTGCCGAGTCTTCATTTATTCACTCTAATTTAAGGTTTCACGTGCCAGTAATACATTTTAACCGTTTTAGAAGGTCTCTTTCTATAAGTCTGTAATATATAACTGAACTATTGTATGTAAAGTAAATAAGGTTTTTAAAATGTTTAAGAAGCATCATTTAAAATTAAATTAAAATGCAGAGCCCCCGGATCGGTGGCCAGGACTCGGTCAGTGTGAGTGCCACTGAAAATCAGATTGCGTGCCGCCTTCCTATAGTTTCCATTGACCTCTAAAAATTGAGCCAGTAGGTGCCTAACTTTAAGCACCCTACTCTGAAAATTTTGGCTATTACTCAATAGAAAACTTCAGTAATTATTGCAGTTTAATTTAATGTTTATAGTTTTCCTTAAATGAAGTAATTAGATGGAGCTGCCTTGATTTATACATCAGTTAAGGAAGAAAAGAATCTTGACTTGCTGTATAAGTACATTGTACATAAAACATATGGTTTTCACTTTACCACACCCGCCTTAGTGGTAGAAAAGGATGCAGTCTTTATGTAAGTTGATGTAAGAAATATATTTTTCGAACTTTTTGTTTGTCTATGCCCTTATCACTGAAATGTTGCATTTCCTTATGAACAAAGTGAAACTTGTACACCCCAAGCTTTAGTGCATTTAACTCTTCAACTGAAAATAAAATCGCCTCTGAGATGTGAAATATTCTGTTCTAATGTGGGCAATTTAAATTTGTTAAAGTAGAATGAAAAATTCTTTCCACATAAGCAATTCATCATTAGCTTCATAATAGCGCGCTCTCTCTCGCGCGCACCCCTCCCACCCCCAAATAATTGTCTCATTCTATGAAATACTTCCATATCTGATTAGAAATCTGCCTTGAAATGAAGTAAATTTGTAAAGAATCTGATATCTAATAGTCATATTCAGCATGCTGGAAGGAAGTTGGAAACACCATTTTAGACTGATTTTCCAGCAAGCACTTTCATGGTTTTAAGGAAAAAAAAAAATTGTGCTTGCATTGTTTCAGTGCTCAGTGCCTAGATTAATTATAGTCTGACGTTCTTGTGTTCCACAATAGCTTAAAAAAGCGTAGTGGCTATAGGTCTAATTACCCGGAATGATAATGCCATCTCAACATCTTGGTAAGCATAGCCTATGTTTTCAGAGCGAGGACTGTGCAATGACCTCTTAATGACATGATAAAACTGTTACAGAGGAAAGACAGTAGTATGGCAATACAATTACTTGCTTAAATGTGCATGTGCTGTGCCAACAATCTTTTGAATCTAAAAAAGCAAACTTTGCCCTAAAACTTTTTTTTTTCCTATAGACCTGCTGGTTGGGACAATGAAAAGAAAATTGCTATTTTACATGAAAACTTCACAACGGTGAAACCAGAAGATGCATATGAAGACTTCATTGTAAAACCTCCAGTAAGAAAGGTACAAAAGAGTTAATTTTTGAAGTTTAGTGTAAAGGAACTACAAATCACTTCACTATAATTGGATGGTTGATATTGACAATAATATCGAACTTCAGCTTGTACAATAATATGCTTTTCTGTAAATGTTAAACCACTTTTGAAGTAGTGGCATACATTCTCTAGTGGTCTAGGGCAGGGGTTCTTAATAGGGCTGTTGATTAATTGCAGTTAACTCAAAAAAATTACCATATATACTTGTTCATAAGCCAAATTTTTTTAGTAAAAAAAGGGAAACATCAGAGTAGGGGGTTGGCTTATGAACAGGTATATAGAGGGAGAGCTGGAACACTCTTCTCTCCTCCCCCACCCCCCAACAGAGGTGACAAGGAGATGCAACAGAGCCAGAAGGGAAGAGGCAGGGCCAGAGTCTCTCCTCTTCTGGCCATGCTGCTTTCCCCGCAGCCTCCAAAGCAGCTGTAGCTTCAAGGCTGGCAGGCTGCAGCCTTGCTGCCTGGTCTGCCACAGCAGGCTGCGACCAGGCCAGAGACATCCTCCCCTTGCCCGCTCCAGGTAAGGTGAGAAGGGATGGGATGGGGAGAGTGTGGGGATCCCGAGCTAGGAGCAGGTAGGGGTTACATGGGGAGGGGTCATGTGGTGAGGTCCCAGGTTAGGGGTGGAGTCATCTGGGAGGTGGTCTAGGTATTTTTCATTAGTGTCATAATGTTACTTTTCAATGCTTTTTAACATTAACAATCGCAGCCCCCAAAATATTAATTTTACCTAAAATTCTAACTTCAGATGATATGCGCATGCAAAAATCACATTGTCTATAATTTGAGTCCTACAGAAGAATATTTATTCTCTTACTTGTTTTAAATTATCACCAAAATATATTCTGTACTACAAAATTCTATTTGTAGAGTAGATGTGGAGCACAATCTAGGAGTACAAATATTCTGTAGACTCCTAATTGTCTGGACCCATGGACAGGTAACTTATTACAGATAGAGGAAGAATGCATTCTTTTCTAATGGGGCTGGAGTAGAGTAAGTAATATATAAAACCCTTAAATGCTATTTTAGTCCATATTTGACAACTCCCCAGGGTTTGTTTACCTCTTGTCTTGCGTGTTTCAGTCCCATCTAAAACCCTGGTAAATTGGGAAAGAAAAGAAGAGTGGGAACATTTGAAGACACTTGTGGGGAGAAAGGAGGAGAGGGGAATGGGACTATTGTTCTCCCTTAAAGATGCTAAAGATACAGCACACCACTGGCAAATCTTTTTTTAGGTGGGGGCATCTATTGCTCTGTTGGAGTGATGGGAGAGGCAGCCCTCCAAAGTTCAGGCAGCCATTTCTTTGAACATCAAACCTTTGCCGTCTTTAGTAAATTTTAATATTAATATTATTTATCAAATATGTATACAGCCCACTGCCAGTTCCTCATATTATCCAGGGAATTGTCCTCAGAAAATAATTTTTTTGCAATTATGCCAGGCCAGTCATTCTGAACCCAAAGCTTTTACTGGAAGTATTTTCATTGCTGCTTAAAGTCTATTAAAAATATAAAAGCAGCACATCTTTATTGTAGTCTAATGTACTCGGCAAGTGACTGTTCAGTTCTCATGGGTTCAGCTGCCCATCAGAACTCTAGTGAAATGCATCTGCACCATAGGTGCTGGTATGGATGCTGAGCAGTGAATCCGCTAATTGGCTACACTGTTTAGGAATATGCATGAAATAGTTTGCTTCAGATATTAAAAAGCTGATGGTATTTGATGGAAGATCAAATATTTGCATGTAAATATAGCATTGAGTTAGTTCTGTACTCTCCTTTCTTGAACGGATAAAACCACTTAAAATATTTCTACAGCTGTGCCTATTTAACCAGCAAAAGCATGGATTAGGGATACATATATACATGTTTGTTCTTGAAGTTTACATGGGATCAGTATCAAATCCTGTCACTGTTATTTTACACTTGTTAACTATTAAAAAAAAATGCTATAATCTTGGTCCTGTGTTTCCTTAAGGGTAACTGCTGCCAAAGTGTCCCTTCTTTTGAAAGCCAGACAGAAGGAGATAGCAAACTTACTGCCCAGTTAGTGTAATTCTGCACCTGAAATAAGCCACACGTCATAGAATGGATGTAAAAGATTGAATGGATATAAGAAGTTGAAAGAGGTTGAAGTTAGGCTTTTGTTTTTATATGCTGCTGTAATTGTTTATAGCTTGGGTGACCACTTTGTTTCTAAAGAGAAATGCATTGTTCAACAGTTAGTCCATGAGAAAGAGTTGGCAGCAGAAGATGAGCAAGTGTTTCTTATGAAGCAGCAGGTAAGAATGTGAAAATGAAACTATTTGAAATGAAAGATTACTTAAATAAACAATGCTTCTCTTGAACTTTTCAGTGTTATATGAAGTTTAGGGCAAGGTACATTGTTTTTAATATTTCATTTTTGAGTGGGTATCCATTATTCTATTTTGCAGATTAAAATGAAATAAAAAAACTTTGAGTGCATAAGAAATGTCCATTTTTATTTTACTTCCGTGCATGTGAATAGAAAGTATGGCCACCATTTTCAAACTTGGTATACCTGTTAGTTGAGGGTGAGTGCCTTTTGAGAAGCCAGCAGGAGCTGGGGATACTCAGCACTCTTGAAAAATAAGGCCACTTTTTGATGCTGAAGTATGATATGGTTGCCTAATTTTGGGCAATCAAGTTGGAAAATGTGTACTTGTGTTTTCTAAAATGGAATCCTATAACCCTTTTGGATGTTTGCCATAACTGAAAATATTAGGTGTACCTTAAACTTGGCTGTGAATGGGTGTGGCGTGCTGGGATTGCATTGGCATATTTTCCCGAAAATACCAGACAGGTACAAATGAATACTAATTTATACAGCAGAGAAAAAAAATGTTGTTAACATAGTAGCAGAAGTAATAGCAGAATGTTGGAAATTGGCTTCCCAGATATGTAAACCTTAAAAGTGAGGTGAAATTGTTTTGTACCTCAATAATAATGCAGTAGCCAATCTCCCAGTTAAAATGTCTCATTCATCACAGGCTTAAATATACAAGCAACACTCTGGCATGAGGTTTCAAGGTGTTCGGCGTGAATAAAGCCAGCCTCCAGACTGGTAATAAATAAGTAATAAATATATACAGTAAAGAAATGAGAACATACCAGTGCCTTACAGTTGTATGTGTTTGGGTGGACGTGCTTGAGAGGCTCTAAACTGAGTTCTAAGGAAGGTTATACGTTAAGTTTGAGATGCTTTAGTGAAACTGTGTAAGGAAGCTCTTGTGTATGTATCACACAGTATTTAGTTCTTTTAATTGTAGTGCCCTCTATTGGTAAAATTTGGAAATGTATCTAAATGTTGTTACAGAGTGACCATGAGTTAATTTAACAAGTCTGCTTCCCTGCTTTTATTTTGAAAAGTGTGTAGTTTTGCTGAGGTATATTTACAAATCGCTGTACTGTCTTTGCAGTCTTTACTTGCCAAGCAGCCAGCCACGCCTACAAGAGCATCAGTAAGTATACACTAGTAGCCTCTCAAGAAAGGAGGGCAGCTTTTTCTAAACTAGGAAGCTATTCGTTGGTCTATAAACAAGGTACAGACGAGAGCTCCTTCTCTGAATAACCAAAATGAGCCCTCCTTCATAGTGCATGGTTCTAATCTGTGTGGGGCATAGCGTGGAGTTCATAAATGCAATCATGACCTAATAAAAAAAAAAAACAAAACTTCCAGTGCCACGGAAATTGTAAAGTGTCTTTAGGTATTCAGATGTCATGTGACAGAATGGTTTTAACAAATAATTGTGGAAACATGGCGTTAAATAATCTGGAAATTGGGGATGAGTTGAATATAGAATGTGCTGTGGTAATTATCATCTATATTCATCCAGAGGCACTCTCCCAAAATTGGCTTTTATAGTTGATAATTTTTCAGGTTAAATGTGTATATACATTACAATATCAAAAAAGGTAAAAGTGGGAGCTTTGTATGTAGTGCAGTGTTTATAGATGGTCATAAATTAACCTGTTAATTCACGTACTTGGATTTGGACTGTTTTTATCTAAGGAATCTCCTGCAAGAGGACCTGCAGGATCCCCAAGAACCCAAGGCAGAGCTGGTCCTGTCAACGTACCCAGTGCCTCACCAATAGCATCAGTTAAAAAACCAGATCCAAATATTAAAAGTATGCATTACTACTTTGGTATTTACTAGGCATTTTTTGTTTTCCATTTAAAAGGGGAAAAAGTTATTTCCTGATTAAACCTGTATACACTGTTTTGAGATTGACTCACTCATACTTTATGCTTTGTGCAACTCACACGAAGATGTCATCCTTTGAATTCCAGATTGTTTTCTGAGACACTCATTGCTTCAGGTAGCACTGCACTGTTGTCTAGCTGGTCAAAGTTCAAATACACCTCTACCCCGCTATAACACGAGCCGATATAACACGAATTCGGATATAACTCGGTAGAGCAGCACTCTGGGAGGGTGGGGCTGGGCAAGCTCGATATAACGCGGTTTCACCTATAACGTTGTGAAGGAGGAAGCAGAGTTGTCCTCACACAATATCTTGTTGCATCCAAGTCCTGAAAGCATGTAGCCAAACTGAGAATAGCAGTTAACTCAGAGAAGCAAAGCCCAGGTTATGTAGAGCAGAGCATACTGAAGAGATAAGGGAAACACTTCCTAAACATTTAATAAATCAAACAGATCAGAGAAACATTGAAGCTACTGCTTATTTAAATTTGTTTGAGCTTTAAGGACTCTCAATTAAATGTTATAACTAAAAATGAAGAGTAGCCAGGATAAAGTTTTTGTGCAAGATTTGTAGGATTTGGCCAAAGTACACAGAGAAGCGTTCAAATGCAGAAGGTGAATTCATAACAAACTAAAGCTTTGTCTAAACACAAATGTTCACCATTGCAACTAAATTGGTTTTAATTCATATATGTTGTAGTTTCAGAGCAGATGTGTGTGTAGACACTCTTATTTTGGGATATGTCCTATTTTGATTTAATTTGTCAATTTTTACCAACTTAAGCATAATTAAAATAGGACACTTTTATTACAAAACAAGTGTCCATGCACTCACTTGCACTGAAATAACAAAAGGTATGAATTAAAGATGGTTTAGGCTTTGTCTAGACTAGGATATAAAGGAGCGGTGTTGGCACATATTGGCTAATGCATTCTAAAAGCCAAGTGAAGACAAGGCTGTGGAGCCGTCAAGATGTGTTAGGCTGATTGAGTGAAACCCTGGTGATAGTGTAGTTTTAACATGCTTAACACGTATTATTAGGCTTACACATTCACACTATATCTTCATATTTTTTGTCCTGCATACTACATGTGGGAAGTTGATTTCATATAACTCTGGCTACATTAGCCTTTATTAGTTACATTTTTGGTCTAGATATCTGACTTGCAATTTTTACTTACTGTTGTAACAATTGTACTTTTTGCTACTGTGAATACTCAAGAGCCTAGCAACTGGTGAGCTTGTTTGTTTGCCTCTTTAAAATCAAATATATTGGGGGAGGGGTGTGTGAAAACTGAGCAGTTCAGTCTTAATTTTCAACACTCCATTTGTAGCATTAATATTAATTTGACACTAGCTAGCTGAAGATTTTCAAGGCACATCTGCAATATATACAGCTTTGCATACAAAACTTACTGAAAACTCTCCACAGAAATTCCACTCCTGTTTTAGAATGAGGCTGAAGAACGGCAGCTGAAATATTAGGACAGTTAATTTGCTAACCAATATTTAGGTAAACCTGGTGTACAGACACCATCTAGTCCATGAGACTTACATTTCCCATCTAGACAAGGAAAAGCTAAAGCACATAGATTTAGGTTGAAGTTCTTTGCTGCACCTTTAAGAGGCTCAGCACAGAGGGCACAGTCAGAGAGAAACAAGGGGCCTTAAGCCACCCTTACATCTTGGGATTCTGGGCTACTTCAGGAGCTCATGCATCCCAGAATCTTCCTTGGCAATCTTGGCTACAGCACTTTCCCTACATGCCTCCTGTGCCAGAGTACAAATGTGTGTGGAGGGCGGTAAAGGAGGAACTAGCAGCAAATAGGGGCTGGATAAGTGAGACAGCCTGTCCCATACTTGAGATTTTCTCTTTTGGCTAGTGTGTGTGTAACATATTTTTTTCCTAACACTTAGAGGAATGTAGGTATACATATGTTTTAGAATTTATGATTTCAGAAAAGTAATAAGTTATTATTTGTTTTTTAATTAGACAATGCTGCAAGTGAAGGTGTGTTGGCTAGCTTCTTTAACAGTCTGTTGAGTAAAAGACAGGCCCTCCTGGGAGTCCTGGAGCTGGAGGAGTGCAGACCACAGCCAAAAAATCAGGTATTGAAAATCTGTTGTTGTTGCAGGATGTTTTGCATATTTTTAATGTTTTACTTGGACCACATTTAAATCAATGTGCTTATCATTTAAGCTGATCAGTCAAATAACAGAACTTGAGGGGTATGATATGGAGCCAGGATAAAAAGTCTCTTCTTACAGTTTTGCAGACTTTGGGGTTGCTATTAAACTTGCTGTAGCTTGACTCTTTTAATGACGTTGCACTGCTGGGAAATAAACAGCACTGAGTCTTGATTGTATTCAGAAGGTATTAATCTACCTTGTAATTTAAACTTTATTTCTGAATTCTATCTATGTGGCACTTAGCTGCTACTTACCTGAGAGGAAGAAATTTAGCTTAATTGTTTTAGGCTGCCGTTTCCAATCAAATCCCTAAAATCTCTCTGGCATTCAAGTTTAAATTAATACATAGCAACTATTATGAAGGAATGTCTTAAAGCTGCAGTAATAAGTGTTTAATTAAAGTATCATCAAAAGCAATTGTCAGCTTTGATCAAAGACTCAATCATATATATGTAGTTGTGGCTCTAATGAGCAGTTACAGTAGGCTGAAGGAACACAGAAGTTAAACCTTCAGGATTTTTGGCACCTACATCATAAAAATGAATGAATTCAGTTTTCTAATGTACATAGTTGCATCATAATTCCACCCAAAAGGCAGCTCCCAAGATTACCTTCCTTTACTGCTGCTCTAACCATGTCACCTTTCAACTTTGATATTGGCTTCCTCTGTTCTTTTTCCCTTAAATTCATGCTTCTGTGTACTTAGAGAACCTATTCGTACTGCAGTGGATAATACATGGCTCCTGTTTTTTTCCAATTTCTCAAGTCACTCAGTATTACCACAGGTTTAAATCCTGAGATGGCTGACTAAGCCCCAAATTTCTTGAGCTTCCCCAAAAAAAAAAAAATAAGTTTAGTCACTCGGATACCAATATGTTAGCTGTAATAAAGGAACTAGAACAGAATATTATCATGGAATAGGGGCATGTAAAAATTCAAAGGTCTCCCCCCATATTATTTCCATCTTCTCATAGCTCAAATGGTTGTGAGGATTTTGCTCAAAATTAAAACAAAAAACCTTCAGGCAGAGATTGAGCATAAAATATTTCAATTCAAATGATGTATACTTGGTAAAGTTTATATATATAAAAAAAACAACCCAGTCAAATGGAAACTTCTTGAAAACTCGATCCACAGGGCATTATTAGGCATTAGCTATAAAATAAACATTGTCAACAGTTATATATGAGATATAGGTGGATAGTGTAAAAGTAAAATGCATGTTAGTACATTATGTAGCAGAAGTCGGTGTTAAACCTAAAATAAATAGCTTTTTGAAAATGGCACAATGAACTTTCCATGACAAGAAAAATCTTACCTCCTCTCTGACAGTATGTGCTCTTGATTCTGTTCAAGCAGCACAAAATTAAACTTTCAGCCAAGGTAAGAGCTCCTAATAACATTGGTTTGTGAGGCAGTGAAGTTGCGGATACGGGGGAAAAAATTCAAGGAGAGCTCAATAAATGGTCCTTGAGGAGCATATCTTGAAATGACCTGACTGTTGGTCAGATTAGAAAAATGTGTTATTCTATGGCACCCTATTCTACACTAATAACATGCTAAAGTAGTCTTGGTGTAGTGATTTTCGGGTGCCCAACCTGAAAACCCCTTCAAGGGGTCTAATTTTCAGAAGAGGGATTCTCAGTACTTTCTGAAAGTCAAGACACTTTATAGTGCCTCAAGTTGGGTACCCAAAATCACTAGTTGCTAAAATATAGACAAGATTTTCTCCAGGCAGTTTTATTGAACTACTTTACATCACAGCAATCAGATTTGTTTAGGGTAGTTCACTTATTTTAATCAAAGTAGCAATTAGGTGACAGTGTAAAATGTCAGAACTCTCACTTTCTTCAGTACATCTGTTTCAGTAGTAAACTTATTCCCAATGTATTGTTTGAAGAGATCCGTCAGGGTTACCTTTCAGTGGGAGGAATTATAGGGTTATGTCTTGGGTTGAGAAAAATGCCACAGATGTCGGTCCGTCAGGATGGTTTTGAGTTGTATTGTTTTCCAAAACTCTCTTCAGCTCATGTTTGAAAGAAGTTCCTCACTTCAGCAGATGCTGCTCATACAGTCTTTGCCTCCCTTCCATGCAGCCAGCTCCTGGCACATCTTATTTACTTTTTGATGTCTTCACACATAGGCCTAGTTCTGTTTTGTGAGTAGGGTTTCTTTGTGCCTTTTTAACTCAAAGGTGTTAATAGGATGCAAGAAAAATGGGCTTTGTGTTAATATTTGTGTGTACACAAACTAATTTGAAAATAAGTACTGTTCGAACAGATGCTTCAGTGCTCATACTGCTGATAAGAATGTTGCTAAGGGATTTCAACTTGAGTTTGTATTTTAGCCCTTTGAAAAAATTAAGATAGCTGTTTTTAACTTGGTCATGCCTTGTACTTTGGAAAAGCGCTTAAATCTCTGAGCAGTCATACCTTGCCACTTAATGTTTTCAGCATGTACCCTGGGAAAAAAATCACCTAATATTTCACACACATCTCTGAGCTGGAAAACAGATATGCTTGTTAAATTCTTTGGCAATGAAAAAAGACTATTGGAGGAAGCCGTACATAGTTATATAATTAACCTATTTTTTATTTTGAGTGCCTGTCTCAAAACCTTGCTTTATACCATAGCATTTGTGTAGTTTTAACTTGAAAAATATTGTCATATACAAGTCCATATTAAGACAGTGATAAACCAGGATATGAACAGGCTAATTAATTCTATATTAAGCAAAAAAGAGAGAAGAAAATAAACTAACTACAAATTGCTAGTGATCTGTCTATAACTGAACTGAATACTAATCCTAATATATAAAAATCAGAAGGGTAAAATCTCCCATTTGTACAGCTACTCTAAAGTATCTGTTGATTTTAATTAATGAATGCAACACATTTAAATTCTAACACTTCATACAGTATTAAAGAATCTGCATTTTTCCCATTTTTCTTTGAGGGGCACAAATTGCACAATATGAATTAAACTTTTGATTCCTGAGAGAGATCAATACAGTTAATAATGAAGGAAACAATGAGTGTGATTAAAACCAAAGTAACAACACTTTGTAGCAAGTGCCACATATATCTTTTTTTTTCTTGTGCAACTTATTAAATACTTAAAGATTTCCATATAATACTCTTCGATATGACAGACATACTATGATCATCCTAATGATGGAAGATTGTTAGTTTTTTGGAGGAAACATCTTAAATGATTGACTGTTAAAATTTCAGTTGTCATAACAATGTACATCATCGTACGTACTTAAAAGCTGATTATACGCAGTCTCGCTTTTATTTTAAGGCCTAATCTATTTCTCAGTGAAGTTATTAGGAGTCTTTCTATACTCATCAATTGATGATTGGATCAGGCCCTATGAAGAATGGATGAAATAATGAGAGTTAATAAAATACCAACAGAAACATTATTATAAATATTGTGCTGCTGCTATTTCAAACAATGCATTTCAACTATATTACTTACTAGTTGTCCTTTCTCTTTAGGGCAAAAGACTGTTTTGACAAATGTTCAAGAAGAACTGGATAGAATGACTCGCAAGCCTGATTCCATGGTAACAGCAAACTCTCCAACAGAGAATGAAGCTTGATAGTGCTTAAAAAATGTATATGTCAATGACCAAATAACTATGTATATGGATCTGATAAGACCAGGATTTTTCTGCTATGGCAGATGCTATAAGTTTTCTTGGGGCAGGGGAAATGAACGTAAAACTTCATTGGCTTGTCCTGGTATAAAGTGCACATTCAGGAAGTTTGCATATAAAATCCCTCTGTATAAGATAACCATTTAGAGTTTATATAGGGCAATTCTCTTGATTTTGGAGATAAGCAGGTACATCAGCAGCTGAATTTCTTGTTATGAAGAGCACAGAGAAGCAAAATGCAGAATACCTTTTGCAGTAGTACTACTGACTGCACACAAAGCAAGAAAGACATGAAATCCCTTTTCAGAGTTATTGGAATTGGCCATTTGTATGTTAGCAAACACATTGGTGTACTTGGAAAGGTGGGGATACAGCACAGCATTAATTAGATGGAGGGGAGAGAAATCCAGGTAGGAAATGCAGCACTGGTAGGGGGACGCAAGATTTGGCTCAGTAGGAATAAAGAATGCTGATTGGACTGGAGAGGGAACACAGTTACTAAATCCTGTGGTCAACATAGGGCAAATAATCACTGTTTAAAAAGGCTTCTTAAATTAGAGTTTCCAAGCCAAACACTAAGCATCATGGAAATATTCTTGTTATAAATTGCGTCTTTAACAAAAGACGTGTAAAATGGAGGGATGCCTTTTTTGGTATAGCTAACACAGGGAGAAAACAACTTGCTTAGATCCAAGTGCCTGGCACAAAGTGTGATGTCTTTAGAAGGTGCTTGAACTTATTGTGCACTGTAGTACAAACAGTCACTGTTTGGTTTTATTTTAAAATCAGTAGTTTTAAGAATTGTATTTAATTTCAAATTCTGTTTTCTGATATTGTTTCTGCCTTGTTTTTTTAAATGCCAAGAGGCTAGCCTAAGAAGGATGGGTGACATATCATTTTCCCATAATGAAATGTGCTACAGAATACTCCAGTACTTCTTGTTTGTAATTAAACAATGGCTCCCAAGCTCAGACTGATTCCTGCCTATACCTATGGAAGTTTTATAGACTTCAAGGTTCTTATTCCAGCCATGTAGGCTGCAATCTGCAGCCGACTCTCCAATTCTAAACAATAATTGAAGAGTATGAATGTGTACCTGAAGAATATAGAACCAGTGAACTGTTCAGTTTGTATTTTTCCTAAATGTAGCATTTTCATATGGAAAGTTGCAGTTGTCCCCTGTTGCTATATGGAGTAGTGTCCTTGGTCATGTAAAACACTTCTTAAGTTACTGAAATGGCACTTTGATTTTATTACGGTATATTTGTTTTACACATAACACTACCATAAAATGAACTGTATCAAGCATATTCTGTGCTTTGAAGGGAAAAAAAAACCCACAATTTGAATTATACAGAGTTTACTTTTTATTGTATGAACTTGTTTGTGTACAAAAATCTGATGTCTGGATATAGCTTCCCTAATATATATCATTACTTAATATACAGAATTAGATTGACCATTAATACAGTCCCGGACATACCTTCAAATCCTATGTTAAATCAAGAGGCTGGCTTTTTCCTGTTTTTGTATGTCGTCTAAACTTATCTAGAAAGCTAAGAGTATTTACTTGCTCCTTTGACAAACATTAACATAAAAGCATGTTACTTGTGCCAGTTTATTCTTGAAAATATATTATATTTTTTCCATATTTTTACTTTTTTAATGTTATGACCTTGAGTTATACATTTGTCTAAATGGTTGAAAACTGAGAGGCTGTGGACAGCAGATAGGTTGTGTGGTTGTACTGCCTGGTGTATCAGGTGCCAGTGACAAGATGAAGTTAAAAAAAAAAAAAAAAATCCTGTTACACACCAGAAGAAGCAGTTGCATCCTGTCCTTGTGATATTGAGATTGAGGAATAAACATCAAAGCAAGACACGTACATTGAAAAAGCATGCGTTCTAATGGTATACAGTTGTAATGAAACCTGTGCAAACTGCAATTTGTATTAATGTTTGTCATTTGACCTGATAAGCACTTCTGGATCAGTATGGCTAAAAGTTACAATTTAAGTATAATTTGTTAGATCTACTAAACGAGCGAAAGGCAGTAACGTATTATACAATTTGTCAGTTGTGTAAAGAGATGCTGCTGACAAAACAGAAGTTTGATTTCCAGTTCTTCATTGCAAGTCAATGCTCCTAGTTTATTGGAAGAAAGGTTTAAGTAATGTAGTGTCCACTGTTTTGCCAAAGTCTAGCAACTTTGGAGAGCTGCACAGTTGTTTTTCTGTGTTTTCAAACATTGGACCAAAGGCCAAACTGCAAACAGCCTTACATTTTAAAATAAAATTAATTTTATTGCAGGATACACTTGTATGGTAGACTGTAAAACTATTGTATGACTATTTAGTGCATTATAGTGATTGCATCTACTGTTCTGTTTAAACTTAGAAAATAAAATAACTTATCAACTTGAAGATAAGGCAATATAAAGGTTAAGATGGCCCTCCATAAAATGCTATGGTTATGCTGCTTGATTTTAAGTTTGCACTTTTTTATTGGCGTTTAGAAACTGTTTAAACTGAACAGAATTTGTCATATTTTATTTATTTAACTACGTTGAAGGTGACTGCTCTGTACATCATGAACTTAACAATATACATGCTGTAATGAAAGTAACTGTCCTGTATACTAAGTTTATATTGATGTTTTTAACTTACAGTTACGACTGCAGATGTATCACACAAACCTTAGTCCAGTTGTATGGCTTTAACCAGGTGCGGTATGCAGTCATGTGGAATCTTGCTTTCTAGTGCTGGCAAAAATGAGGACATGTCTTTAGTTACTGGCTTCAATAAACACGAATCCAGACTGCTTAAAATGTTGTGCCTTTTTATTAAAGACAAATTCTAGTACTTTTTTTGGAGGGGGCAGAATCTTAAGGCATGTAGGTAACAACAGGCATGATGGACTCATAGCTGAGAAACGTCACTGGCTTTATTATCGAAGGGTCCTACTGCAGATCTTACTCATGCAAAAGCTGCACTGAATTTAGTGGGTAAGGCCATGGCTATACTACGCATTTTTGCTATGTTGTGATACCTGACCAACATAGCTGGGCAGGTTTTGCCAGTATAGCTTATTTTGGTCGGGGGTTGCGGGAGAGGGGCTGGAATAAGCAAAAGCAGTTTGTCAGTATAACCTGCATCCACTCTAAGTGTGCTTTGCCAGTATAGTATACCATTAGCTATACTAGCAAAACATTCCAAGTGTAGACTTGGCCTTAGGCTTGCAGGACTAGTACCCAAGTTACTAGGGTTAAAGTAAGGAGCTGCAGGGGCACTGCAGTTCACCATTCTCTGCGAAAAGCAGTGAGGAACTCCCCTTCCTTTCATTGTCCTGAGCAAGCAGAGCTCCACCAAACTACCTCTCCTGGGCTGATATGGTGAGAGCTGCCCCTCCTTCAATCTACTAAAAGTTGCTTTCATTTTGGCTTCAGTGCATACTCTTTCTTACTTGATTTCCTATGCTTAAAGAATTCGGCATTCTCTAAGAGAGCTGGCTTTTATACCTTAGACACCTGTTCCATTATTTGTCACTCACCAAAATTCTGGTTATTCCAACATTAATCCAAGATTTCTTTGGTCATTTTCCCATTAAAATAGCTGCCTTCCACACCAAGATTGACAGATTTCTAGAAGAGAGTTTTTGCTGAATTCAATCCTCATGAAGCCCTGTGCAGCAATAATATGAGTTATTGATTATAGAGGATAAACTTAAGCATGTCTCACTTTTAATTTTACTTCATTAATGTACAGTGAAGAATGTAGCACAGCAAACTGTGAAAAGAAATGGGTGAAACCAATAAGGTGAAATTTAGCAAGAACATGAACTGTTTGTTAGCAATAAGAGAATTACCCAATATGTTCATTCTTGTGCACAGAAGTTTGTATTATAGGCAACTAGAAGAGTTTTCCATTTCCAGCTGCAGCATCACTGAAGTTCCAGTTTTCAAAAGGAGCATGAAAACACTGGCAAAAAAGGAAGAATGCCTGTATCATGCCTGTTGGCTTGCTGCTCTTGATCAGTATCATACTCTGAGCATAAAGAAAGTTTTTCCCATGCTAACCACAGTTTGAAAAAGAAATGTCTCAGCCTGGCAAACGGCAGGAGTGTCTTCACTGAAGAGACAAGGTGAGTGAGATAATATCTTTTATTGGACCAACTTCTGTTGGTGAGAGAAACAGGCTTTCTAGACAGCTCGTTAGGTCTGGTAAGTGAACTCAGTTTCACAGCTGATAGAAGGTTGAACAGATTGCTTAGCATAAGTAGTTAACACATTTCAAAGGTGGAATGGTCTGTTAACACCCCCCAGTCAGAGGGGAAAAGAAAAGAAAAAACTGGGGGGGAGGGGTTAAGTAGGTTACAGATTGTTGTAATAAGCCATACATCCAGTGTGTCTATTCAGTTCATACAATGGAGCTGTGGCTTCTACTGAACACTGTTCCAGACTACTGTCTGTTTTAACTCCTGTATTCTCATCCAGACAAAGCCAAACCTCAATATTTTTACTTCCTCCATCTAATACATTAAAAATCTTAATCAACTTTTACTCTAATTATTCATGTTCACTTACTGATTTTTTTCTTGCTGATCATAGGAAAAATGTCTCCAGGAAAGAACATTGTCTGCTAGAGAATGTAGCTGAAAATAGGCAAAATTTCAATAACCATCAAATTGATAAAGAAACAATTTGCCAAACCCCAAAAGACAACTGAAAAAAACATTCAGATTAAGGTTTCATCAAGGTTTTTAGAACAAATAAGGTATTCATCAGCTAACGTGGGGTTTGGCAGTCAAGTAAAACATTACTGCAGTCTGTATTAGCTGTACAGGAGTAGAATCTGCTCTGTGTGCTGGCTATCTGACTGTTGCTCAAGCCCATCGTTAAACTTGGGCTACTACACAGCCAAGGGCATCAAAGCATGAGGAGCTGCCCCTCCCACTGCAGAAGGAGATCTCTGCAGATCATACAGGGGACTTGAAACTCCCAGCAGCTGCTAGCTTTGCGAGTGCATAAGGCTGGCTCTGACTTTTGCTTTTAGTTTTAATTATTTTTGCAGCTATAACGCGTGATTCTTGAATATAACCCAGGACTGGCAATCTTTCAGAAGTGGTGTGCCGAGTCTTCAATTATTCACTCTAATTTAAGGTTTCGCGTGCCAGTAATACATTTTAACCTTTTTAGAAGGTCTCTTTCTAGAAATCTATACTATATAACTAAACTATTGTTGTATGCTAAGTTAATAAGGTTTCAAAATGTTTAGAAGTTTCATTTAAAATTAAATTAAAATGCAGAGCCCCCCGGACCGGTGGCCAGGACCCGGGCAGTGTGAGTGCCACTGAAAATTGGCTCGCATGCTGCCTTCAGCACACGTGCCATAGGTTGCCTACCCCTGATATAACCTGTTTAATATGAGAAATGAGTATTTGTTGAAGAGAAATTGCAATATCTAAAGTGTGAAGCTTACCAGATTTATTATGCATCCTTGCATATGCACTCTTAAAAACTGACATTGTACACTGAGGGGCAAAAATCAGATTTACATTAATCTTTATATAATTTTATTTACTTTGGTAGAAAAATAGACATTCTAAAAAGAACCTTGAAGCAAAGAAATATGTTCAGCACTGAATATGATGTAAGAATATAATGCAGATAGCCACTGACCTAAATTGCTTACAATCTAAAAGACAGCAGGGAAAATGTCACATAAAGAAATCTAGAGGGGAGGCACTCAGAACATGGTGTAAACAAACACGCAGTTTAACACATAGCTATAATTCAGTTCCTATATTTTAGGATTAAAAATTTAAAAAATTAATCACACTGTTAATAATTGAATAACATTCATTGAAATATTTTTGGACGTTTTCTACATTTTCAGATGTATTGACTTCAGTTACAACAAGGAATACAAAGTGTGCAGTGCTCACTTTATATTTGCACTGTAAAAACAAAATAAATAGTATTTTTCAATTCACCTAATACAAGTACTGTAGTGCAATCTCTTTATCATGAAAGTTGATAAATGTAGAATTATGTACAAAAACAACCTTCATTCAAAAATAAAACAATATCAAACTCTAGAGCCTACAAGTCCACTCGGTCCTACTTCTGATTCAGCCAATCGCTCAGACACAAGTTTGTTTACATTTGCAGGAGACGATGCTGCCCGCTTCTTGTTTACATCACCTGAAAGTGAGAACAGGCCTTCTCATGGCAGTGTTGTAGCCAGCATCCCAAGATATTTACATGCCAGATGCGCTGAAGATTAGTATATCCCTTCATGCTTCAAACACCATCCCAGGAGACATGGGTCCATGCTGATGATGAGTTCTGCTCGATAACAATCCAAACAGTGTGGACCGACACATGTTCATTTTCATTATCTGCATCAGATGCCACCAGAAGAAGGTTGATTTTCTTTTTTGGTGGTTCGGGTTCTATAAAAGCTGTGTAGCATAGACATTCCCTTAGATAGTTCATGATGCCTATCAATGGCTATTAGCCAAGATGGTCAGGGATGTAACCAGTGTTCCCTCTAATTTTTATGTTCATGTGCATAATGAATTTAATTATGTTCACCAACGGAGGTGATGTGTGACACATCACCTTCATATTGGTGCACATAACAAATTATGTAGTAGGTTGAGGCCGAGGAATTCGGAGTGTAGGTGGGGGCTCAGGGCTGGGCAGAGAGTTGGGGGCAGGGGTGAGGGCTCTGGCTAGGGGTGAAGGCTCTTAGGTGTTGCCAGGGATGAGAGGTACAGGGTGTGAAGGGGGCTCTGGGCTGGGGCACAGGATTGGGATGCAGGCTCTGGGTGGGGCCATGGTGTAGGATGCAGGCTGTAGTGCCGGGAGAGGATTCTCCCAGTCCTCTCTCACCGCAGCAGCTCAGGGCCAGGTGAGAGGCGCCTCCTGGGCTGGGCCGAGGGAGGGGCTCCTATCCCGGCAGCTCCATGGCCTAGGCCGGGCCGGAGGAGGCTCCTGTCCCCAGCAGCTCTGGTGCGCTTGGGCTGGGCTGAGGGAGGAGCTCCTTTCCCCACCTGCCTGCACTGCCCTTATGTCAGTATAAGATATGCAGTTGCATAAATGTTCACAGGAGTGTGGCATGAGATTGTAAACTCCTTGGGAAAGGGATAGAACATAGAAGCAAAGGGTTCAGGGTGATGGGCACTCAGTTTGTTAGATTCATATCATCCCCAAAACCAGAGGCTTTTTGTGTGGAGTGAGGGGAAGTGATAGAAGGGGGTGAGTTAATAGGAGAAGGAAAAGAGGAAAACTAGAAATCCCTGAAGGGGAGGATGGAGAGGGTCATGGAGGCAGGGAGAGTGAGGCAAGCACCACAGTGACAGAGGGAGGGAGGCAGGCACATGAAGCAGCCAGCTATTTACACATTTGAGGAATATAGGATTTACCCTGGTTCCTAATTACTGATTCACTTTCTTCAAATGATGGCTACATACTCACAACACATGGGAAACACTCCACTTTCTGCTGGTTGGCTGGAGTGAGAGAGCAGGCTCTGTCTATGCCCACATGCAGAAACAGAGACGAGCAGCCAGGAGCAATTTTCCTGGCAGTGTAACTGTACAAACTGTACAAAAATTGCTGTCAAATGTAGAAATTAAACACAGAAAAAACAAGGAAATATTTTTTCTCTAGTCTGTTTCAGTTACAGTAATCCTAGGTGTCATTTGTGACAATAGTAGCTAAAATACATTGAGACAGAAGAATGTTGTTGAAGTTAACAGCAATCACATTAAAAATAAATATTTGCATTTCTCCATCTGAGCAGTGAATGAAGTGGATTTATTACATAACACCAAACTCTTATAAACAGTTGCAATCAATCATTTCATTGGCCCCTTTTGTCTATAGAAATAAAGAATATAGTAAATGAACCTCATCCTTCTTCAAACCTGCTATGGGGCCTTTAAAACTCTTGAGTTTATAAAACAGTTTACATAATTTTGCTTCCTCCCTTTGACTCCCCCCACCATTGCCTCCAAAAGCACTTTTATTCAAAAAGCTTGGCTGTATCCTATACACTTTGTTCATTCTCTCACTATAAAAATACTACACATCACATGGAGAGCATGACTGCACCCACACTGCTTTCTGACCTTGCCCTTTGTGCCTGTGTTTTCATGTGACTGTTCAAGGAAAACTGTACCCTTTTTCTCTGCCCATTGGTACATATTTCCCTGAAGTAAAAAGCCCTGATAAGAGGCTTAGTTTGCCATGAATAAAGCACTGCAGCCTGTCCCAACCCACTTTTAGAAAGCTATTGAATATGCTTATTTTTTCAACACACTTTATTGTATTGGACTCTTTCAGAGGAAACATTCTAACACAAGGCCTTGTCTGCTCTCCAGCACCATCAAAGGATCCATGGCACTTTTCATAAAGAGTAGGAATTTTTGCCTCAATTTCTGTCTTTTCCCCTTGCAGCTGTGTAGCTGTTAACTGGTCTGCTGCCTTCACCCCAGAGGCGGAGGCATTATGAAACAGTGTGTATAGTTTGCAAGTGCTTTGCAGACGTTGGAGATGGAAGGAGCTTTATCTGTTTCAAATATATGTTATACCTTTTCAGGGTGATAATGAATGACAGTGTCAGTGGGGAAATGTCAGACCCATTGGACGCTATTGACACACTTTCAAATGTAACTCTCTTGTAGTAGATGTCTTTCCCTTTGTCAAGCTCTATACAAAAGAAAGCCCTGATCCCTGTGACTAATCCCATTGTTAACAGTGTATAAATGAGGCATATCTGTAAATCTTTGCAGAATCAGGCCCAAACAAATCTAATTAATTGTGGTGCTTCTTTTTTTTGAAGGGGGGCAGCTAGATTTGCTCAAAAGATATTGGAATTTATTGACAGTTCTTGGTAAAGGATAAAAAGGTATCTGAAAAGCTCTGGATCTTCTGCCATTACTTAAACACACATAGGTGAGATTCTTTGCTGTTCCTTTAACACAGGGATGGGTAAACTATGGCCGTCAGGCGCATCAGGCCTATCAGATGTTTTAATCTGGCCCTCAAGCTCTCATTGGGGAGCAGGGTCAGAGGTTTTCTCCTTCCACAGGTGCGTGGCTCTGTGCGGCTCCTGGAAGCAGCAGCATGTCCTGTCTCTGGCTCCTATGCATAGGGGCTGCCAGGGGGCTCCGCAGGCCTATGGTATGGTGGCTTAAAGCCACTCTTGGGCCTTCCTGACCCTGGGCAGTTCTGGGAGTTGCAGAGGCCCCTGGCATAATGTAGACAGCTCTAGGGGACTGGCTATGTTACAGCAGCATCCCCTTGGTGCCCTTTGAGTCAAAGCACTGCCTGAAATCTCTGCTGTACTGGTACTGCAATCCCCTCCTCAGCATACTCCACGTACACCAGGGCTTGTGAGGGGGGTCCTGGCAGGGCAGCTGTTCTTCCACAGTGTCTGTATTGGGGAACTCTGTCCCCAGCTTCATACAGGGATTTTAGGGCCCCTTTGGCTGCTCTGGCCTTTTACTCAGCTTCAGAGGGGCTGAGGCGAGGGGCTCAACCAACAAATTATACAGGTAAGGTGTTTGTAGCTGACACAGCGTATAGAGCAACATTTTCAGAAGTGATGGGCCGAGTCTTCATTTATTCACTCTAATTTAAGATTTCACGTGCTGGATAACATTTTAAGGTTTTTAGAAGGTCTCTTCCTATTAGTCTATAAACTACTGTTTAAGAAGTTTCATTTAAATTAAATTAAAATGCAGATCTTATCAGTTTATGCAGTGGTTCTTAACCTGGGGTGTACACACCCCCTGGGCAGGGCCACTGCAAGGATATTTTGCACCCTCGGCGAAACTTCCACTTATAGGCCCACCCCTTGCACATCTGTTCATTGAGGGACAAATCCCAACAAGCCTTATTAGACCCAGGGGCCAGCCGTGCCCAGAGGATGCTCCGCCAGACCAGGTCCCCCCTCCCCACCCCCTGAACTCCCCTGAGGATGCACAGCCTCCCCGCACCCTCCCCACCCACCCCGGTGGCCCCGCCCTGAGTCTACTCACTGACTTCATTGCTTGTGCCGCTGTAGCAGCTCGCAGGGAGGAGCCTCGCCTTCCGGAGGGTACCGGAGAGCCAGAGCATCCCGCTTCTGCAGCAGTGACCTCAGCCATGAGCCGGGCAGTGGTTTCAGGGGGGCACAGCCCTGCAAAGGTTATGGCGCCGCTAGCGGGGAGGTACTGTGTCCCCCTGTCCCTCCTGCCCAGGCTGCGGCCCAGCTCCCCCGAGAGCTCCTGCAGGCTGCAGTGGATGTATGTGGGCGCCAGCCCTCATGCACCCCCCAGCTGCCCCCTCGCCTAGGGTTACCATATTTCAACAATCAAAAAAGAGGGGAGAGCCCTGCCCTAGCCCCGCCCCATCCATGCCCTACTTCCCATCCCGACTGCCCCTGTCAGAACCCCCAACCTGCCCCCCCCCGCTCATTGTCCCCTGACTGCCTCCTCCTGGGACCCCTTCCACCCTAACTGCCCCCCTAGGACTCTACCCCTTACCTGTCCCCTGACTTCCCCAACTCTTATCCACACCTCCGCCCTCAGACAGACCCCTGGGACTCCCACACCCCCTCCAACCACTTCCTGCCCCCTGACAGGACCCCCAGAACTCCCAACCCATCCACCCTCCACCTGCTCCCTAACTGCCCCCCGGGACTCCCCTTACCATGCCCATGCTGGTCAAATGTTGGCTCCACGTGGAGGCAAAAAGCTGCCGGGCTGCTGCACGCACAGCCCCTCCCCTGCAGAGTGCTGAGGCAGCGAAGGGGGGGATCTGTTGGGGGGGGCAGCGCTGGCACTGGCTTACACCTCCAGAGCCACAGAACCCGAGCACAGTGAGGGAGCACCGGGGGCGCGCCTGCCCAGGCTGCGGCCCGCTGCCACAGCCTGGGGAGCTCCCGCAGCAGATTCATGCGGGCAGTGGTCCCCGTGCACACCCCCAGCTCTCCCCTCGCTGCGCTCGGGCTCTGCAGCTCCCAGGAGTGTGAGCCGCCGCTGCCCCTCCCACAGCAGGCTCAGGGCCCCGTGCCGCAGCGGCTCACACTCCTGGGAGAGCTGGGGGCAGGGCCGGCGCTACCATTTAGGCAGCCTAGGCAATCACCTTGGTTGCCAGGATTATTCGGGCGGTGGCATTTTGCTGGGGGAGGGGTGGCAGCGGCTCCGGTGGAGCTGCCACAGTGGTGCCTGCGGAGGGTCCGTGGTCCGCGGCTCCGGTTGAGCTGCTGCAGTCATGCCTGCGGACGGTCGCTGCTCGTAGCTGCTCCGGTGGACCGCCCGCAGGCACGACTGCAGCAGCTCCACCGGAGCCACGGACCAACGGACTCTCCGCAGGAATGACTGCAGCAGCTCCACCGAGCCGTGGGATCAGCGTGGGGGGGCGGCAAAATGGCCGTGCGCATAGGGCGCGAGAAACCCTAGTGCCGGTCCTGGCTGGGGGGCACACCTGCCACCGGTCTGGGGTCTCGACAGCCAGCCCCGCTCAGCCTCCTTCTGGCCAGGACCCCGGCTGGCAGCCACGTGCCAGGCAAAATTGGCTTGCTGCCACCTTTGGCATGTGTCCCGTATGTTTCCGACCCCTGGTTTAGAGTATGGCGATGATAGGATTGACTAGCTCTATTAGGAGATCTGCACTTGCACTATGTATTATTCATGAACTTGTCTGAAGATCCTGGGATTTATTCCTAAAATTAAATGTTTTTGTCTTGTGAGTAGAACATTCATTTATTTAACTTTTTGACCCATTGAGAATAGTTTTTGTATTTGATTTTATGGCAACTCCATTGGAGATCTTTGCTGTTGCCTTTCCTAATCGGTAGCCTCTCTTTATACTCTTAACATGAGTGTGTTGTAAAATATTGAAATAAATACAAATGTGTAAAACCATGATTATTCTAACTGACCAATAGCATTTTCATAGAAAGAACCAAACCTCTCAGACTTTTTCATTTGTTTGGGTAAGGAATCTAAATCTAAATCCAGATTCATGTTTTGCAGTTGAGGCCCTCACTTATTCATGCACTGAGATCAGGTCTGCTTACCATGTGAACTTGTAAAAGGTGGGATGAACAAATGAGATGCAGTTTTCCTTTAAGGCCTTTGGCAGAATTTTCAGGCACAAGTCACATGTGCAAGCTCTGATGAGGCTATCTGGCCAAAGAGCCTGTCAGACACTGGTGAACGCTGTCTGTTATTCTACATCCTTGGAAAGCTGTTCAGTACATTTCCAGGATAAGCTAGGCGGACCTGTAGGTCTGAGAAAAGAACACTTTATTTTCAACAATGCTTGAGCCTTTCAGGGAACCTCACTGGATCCTTCTTTTCCACACGCTGTCCCCCACAGTACTTTCTTTCCCCTGCTCTTGTCAGCCTACCTAGCCCTTTAGCTGAGGACTAAACTCAGTTCTCTACAAGGTCCATCAAAACTGCTCCTGAGTTGGCCAGAGGGATCAGCACTAAGTGACACACAGCATTGTCCTCATCCTGGGGGTTCTGTCTGCTGCTTCTGCAGCCAAATTGAAACTGAGCTAGAGCCGTGAGCTGCACTCTTCCCCTGCAAGTTAATATTGGATTGCTGCACCAGTCCCCATCTATGGTTCAGTTCTGCTTCTACTGAAGATCAGTGCCAGAATTTTCAGTGGGAGCAGGATGGGGGCCTTTGTCCTTGCCCCATACTGTAGTAATCTCTAAATCTGATTTAGCGAAAAAATTAGCTTGTCTCCCATGCTGCTCAGGGCTACAGAATTACACACACACACACACATACAAATTGGCATGCTAAGTGTCTGCATGAAGTGAAAAATTATTGGATGTTTTGCTGAATTACAAAATTGAAATACACTGGAAGTTTCTCCCAAGTGAAATCCCTTTACTGGTATTCATTGGATGTTTTTGAATTTGAGAAGTCAGAGGGCTGTGGAATTTTTTTAGAGTTGGGATATCAAAGGAAAACATTTCTCTCCTATGCTGGAGTTAAACTCTAATCACTGCTCGGCTCTCTTGGAATTTGGCAGCATACCAGTGCTCCTTCCCTTCAGTAGGTCATGTGGAAATACTAGTGTTTTCTTAAAGAAACTCTCAGCTCTTTTCAAGTACTTACATGGATGCTACTTTCCTGTTTGAATTGGGTTCTAACTGCTTCAGACATCAAATTGCATTTTCCATGAAATAAGCACTATTCACATCTACAGCATTTTATATGTAATCATTAAAATATTTCCAACACATTCACCCCCAAAAATACAACTTTTAAAATTAGTTTTTAGGTTGACATTTGTATTTAATTACAATTGAATCAAATATTTGAACTTTGAGAATGTTTAAAAATGTAATCTATAATTATTGTGATGTTCAATATATTTAATAATTGCTTCATTTTTATATAGGCATCTATTAATTTGAAGTTGTCCACATGTTTACCAAAGGCTGTAAATCTTATACATGAACAGCTGGTACATTTTGTTCAGTTATAAGGGTAAGTGACATATGGCTATGGATTCTCTTCCCTCTGCTCTTTGTGCCTGGATTATTGATTGGCTTTAAGCTATAGTCATAGTACCGGAGATACTTTCTGACAGGTAACAGTTAATTCTGTCCAAGGCTGGATTATCTATTCTATGCTGATGTGAATCTTTGACCAGACTCAGTGCCCGATCTCAGCATTCTCTCCTTTATAACTTTTATTCTCCTAGAATGATAACTGCCCTTCAATTTTTCAGTCTTATTCATTGGTTGTAGGGCCGTTCATCAAATTCCGTCCCTCTTTCCCATTTCCTGCATTATTTGTTTTCTACTAAGGTATTGCTAAATTCCAGCTGGATGTGAAATCAGCCTGGAAAGATGCAGTGGTCTTATTATTATTTATTTAGTATTTGTATTGTGGTAGTGCCTAGAAGCCCCAGTCATAGATCAGAGTCTCATTGTGCTAGCTTCTTTATGTATGTAACACACACACTGAAATCAGACTCTGCCCCAAAGAGCTCACAATCTTATTACAGAAAGTTACCTTCAAGTAACATTTGGATGAATGTAATAAACTTTACCTAGGATCAATATATGAAATGTATTTTATACATTTAATATGTATGTATTTTTCTTCAAACACTATATAGCAAAATCTATAAAGGCGCTGCTTCTGTGTCAGGCACGGATTCCTTTATTAAATGTCCGTAAAAACCACAAAAGCCTTTGCTAAGTTGGTCCAGGGAAGCTGGCCCACCCGCCTTTCCATAAGAGTGCCAAGGAATCCCTCGGTATGGCTCAGTATTGACTCCATGCCCTTTATGGGGTAGGCAATCTATGGTACGCGTGCCGAAGGCAGCACACGAGCTGATTTTCAGTGGCATTCACACTGCCCGGGTCCTGGCCACCAGTCCATGGGGCTCTGCATTTTAATTTAATTTTAAATGAAGCTTCTTAAACATTTTTAAAACCTTATTTACTTTACATACAACAATAGTTTAGTCATATATTAAAGACTTATAGAAAGAGACCTTCTAAAAACGTTAAAATGTATTACTGGCACGCGAAAACTTAAATTAGAGTGAATAAATGAAGACTCAGCACACCACTTCTGAAAGGTTGCCGACTCCTACTCTATGGCAATCCAGGAAGCACACTATACTGTACTGATCATGGTGCCGAGCAGGGTTTTGCTGTGCATGCTGGTGCCCCATCTATTAAACCACATTAGGACACTGTCAACATAGCCTGTTAGGAAACATTTCTTACCATTGTTAGAAATAACCAGACATTACCAGAATGGAAAGAATATTAACCATGCTTTCTTCTCCCCACATTTGCTCACTTTTGATAATAAATAATACTGTGCACTTCAGTTCTTTCATCCACAGTTCTCAAAATGCTCTATAAATATGAAGTTTTCCTCATTCCTCTGCTCCCCATTTCACAGAGTGATAGTATGGAGGAGTTAAGTGACTAGTTGAAGGCCACACAGGAAGGCTGTGGCCTCCCACTTGTGTTTCACTCACATTCCCCGACAGCAGCAGATGGCGGGTTCTCCTGCAACATGCTATTATGCCCTGACTGAAATGACAAGGGATCATTCAAAATAATGTTAACTGATTTTGTAAATATTTTGCTTTAAACCATTCTGTTCATGGCAATTTTGTAAGAAGTCCATTCCACCCACTCCTTAACAAATTAGAAATGTGGCATTGACAATGTCCCTTTGAGCTGTGAAATTCCCAGTGCTTCAGGAGCAGCTGTGGAACTTATTTATGTTAAATAGAATCGAGAATGAAGCTACCATGCAGTGGCAACCACTTAGCTCTGATGTTTGCTGCAAGCAAAGGAGCTTTGTGAGATAGATTGGATTTCCCCGTGGAGTCACAGAAATATTGAAATTAGAGCTGGAAAAGACCTCTTAGTCAACCAGGTCCAGCCCTTGCCAATGCAGGATTTTAACTAGCACATTGCCATGCTTGACATGTATGTCCCAAGCAATGGGGATCTCACTACTGATAGGTCCATCAATGGATATTAGCCAGGATGGGAGGAATAGTGTCCCTTGATGATTACCTGTTCAGTTCATTTTTTCTGGGGTACCTGGCACTGGCCACTGTCAGAAGACAGGATACTGGGCTAGATGGACCTTTGGTCTGACCCAATAGGGCCATTCTTACGTTCTTATTTCCCTTGTGGGACAATTCTATGATCTAACAGATTGTAGAACAGCTCTGCATTTATCTCTGTGGTCCTGTTGCCCCCTGCCCCGTTTATCCAGCATCTGGGAAGAGGTAGAAAAGCTGTTTTTCAAGCCATTTCCAGCACCACAGTTGAGTGCAGAGAAGCATTATGGCAACCCCCACTGGCCTGTCAGCATTAGTCTCTTCTTCCTCACACTGCTAACCCTGCAGTGAAGAAGAGTAAGGTGTGAGGAGTAAGAGAGAAATACCCCTTGCCTTGGAGGGTCCCCAGCCTCTTTCTGTCTCTCTTCTTCTATCACTGTGGTCCTGCCTCTTGGGGCCTTGTAAGGAGTGACAAAAGGGGAGAAGAAAATTCCAGGAAAGTAGTGGAGGGGATGGTGGAGAGAATCTCATGGGAATGAGGGAAAGAGAGGATGAAGGGGAATCCAAAAAAGGGGAGGGGAGACTCCCAGAGTGGAGAGTGGAGTGAAAATCCTGGGGAACAGGGGGAGGAACAAAGGTGGCAAAAAAGGAAATGCTAAGTGTGGAAATCCAACAGGGTCAATGGAAGAAGACAGTTAATGATAGTGGGGGAGACCTACAGAAGGTGAAATCCTGAAAGGACTAATAAATATAAGAGAATACACTGTATAGAAATGTGAATGAGAAAAAATGGTGAGAAGGCAGAGAATGAGTGAGAGATGGGAAGGGAAATGAGAGGAAGGGGCCAAAAAGCTAGAAAGAGGCAACTTCTAAGATAATTTTATTTTAAGTTCTGTATTTGCTTATTGCAGACATTGGGGAAAATAGACCATTTTGAGTAATACTATTAATATTGCTAGTTGTCTACTCTGGTTACTGTAGTATATTAGTGTGGTTTCTTTAGTTTCTACCTGCTTTCTTATTATTAATTATGGCTATTTTATTGTCTTATTTCCTGCCCATGTTCATATTTCTGTAGTGGACTCTGAGTGAGGTGTTGTAGGATCATCCCCTCTCTCCTCACTACATACTTTCTTGTCCCTTCCCCTGCATGGGATGGATACCTAAATGAAAGTTTGCCTGCTTTCTAGAAATCAAGCCTTCTATGGATCACACATCCTGGGTACACACATTATCTCCTTTCACAACCCCCTCCCCCAATTTTGCTATACAAAGTGAATGTGGGGAATTAGAAGGGGTGTTGCCCAGCCTTCTCTGGCTACTGCTAAAACATCACTCGCTGCCAAGGAAGACACAAGTCTTTGGATGATAAAGATATGTCAGAAGAGCAAATATTTGCTGTTGGAATACACCTGATGGTATCAATTACAAATATATATTTTGCATAGGAAAGGTTGCCCATGTAAAGGTTTTAGCCCCTCCACATTTGAATTCTCAGTTCAGTCACTACGACAGTACTACCAGTGTGCACATGCTCTCTGAATATAAAAGATTTTAGAAAATGTCTGCAGCTGCATTTATATACATTTATTAGGCAGATTATGTTGCACCTCTCTCCTTGGTTATGATGACAGCATTGTTGTGTAAATTATAGAAAAAATGGAATGTATCTCCGAGTGTTCTCTCTCCTAGGTCTGTACATAGACAGTGATTTTTGTGGCTGTGGAATCTACCTCTTGCCTTTGCACTGGGTTTCCCAATTTAAAATTTCACTTAAAAATATTGCTAGCCCTCATAGAAGATATTGCTGAAAGTGTTCAGAGTACAAACAAATGCAGTGGTGTCTTCTTGAGTTTACGGACATTCTGTAACTGTAGTTCTAAAAGGCTTAAACTGCTCTATATAGCTCAATGGATCAACTTTGAAACCTAAAGAAAAATTTGTAAATTGTCAATTTTTAATTTTTTAAACTGAAATGGTGTTATTGTAAAACTGCCAGTTTGTTGTGCCATACTATTGCAGAATTGAAGTTTAGCTTGTTGCAGAGTAGGGGAGGCTGGAAAAAGAAAAAACATTGTGAGACGTTTTCCCATTTTTTAATCTACATTTTATTCTGATTTGTTTTCTGACCTGCCATACTGCAGAGTAGATGGCACTTTGGTTATACTGCCATCTACTACCATAAATAGTTCCTCTTTTTCCTTCTTGTTTACCTTTGTAAATATTTGTAAACTGATCTCATAATCTTCCCTCTTCACTTCTTAGACAAGACAACGACTAAGGTCAAAATGCACAACAACCTGCTCGAAAACTGGCCAGAATGATATGCGGCGTCAACACCCAAAAAGTATTTACTTCAGCCTTGGCACTCTGTTGTTCAGCAGTGGAGTACTGTGCATCAGTTTGGGCTCGCTCATCTCATACAAAGATGATCTACAACTTAATTCCACCCTGCGTATCCTTTCAGGTACACTTAAATCTCCTCTACCTTTGTTACTAGTTCTCTGCAATATTGCTCTGCCCAGTGTTCTCAGGAAGTGTCGCAAAGCTCATGACAGAATTGCATGATATGCCATATCTTCCATTAATTAAAGACTTGTTTAATCCATCACATGGTCGTCTGCCCTCACATCGCCCAGGTGGATAAATTTACTGAGTGAGGGATTTATGGTAGAGGACACAAAATGGGTTTCATGGCTCGCAAAGTAAGTGACAAATTATTACCTTGTCTTGGATCCCACTCAACGTCAACCCAGGTTTGATTTACGCAAAGGCAATGAAGCCTTCTGGACCAGTTTTGTACCAGACATGGAATTTGTGCTGCAGCAGAATTTCGGTGGCATTTTAGAGATAGTCCACTATGTCTATGTGGGCAGCCACAAACCATGACATATTGTTGAGGACTGCAAAATGACAGCTTCCTGGAGGCCTTCATGCCTTGAACATCATTGATAAGAACACTGCGGCTTGGCTTGACCAAATTGCATAAGCCAAATAAGAATAACAACACTTCTTAGTAAAAAAGGACATGACAATTATTTTAGGCCCCAATCCTGCAATGAACACTGGGTGAGTCTCATTCCCTTTGCACAGCTCTCATTTTAGGACTGGGGTCTTAATTCTCTATAAATGAGTCCTTCCAGCTTCTTAATTCCTGTTACTCTTCTCCATACTGCCATTCATTCATTAAGAAAGTATCTAGAGCTGACCATATTTCAGCTGTGGTCATCCCAGGGCTGCATAAAATGCTTTCTTTCTTCATGTGACCCCTGCACATACAATCTGTGACCCATTATTGCACTGGAGATTTGTTTTAAATATTAACATCGCATCACTTTATAAAATAGTGTGTGATTTGCAGTCTGCTCTCCTATACAGAGGAAAGCTGGCCTGCTGGGGTGCAAGACAAAGTGGGAGTCTGTGAGTGAGCTGAGTTCTTTCCCAGCTCTGCCAGGTGATTCCTGTGTCACCTTGGCCAAGCCACAGAGTCACTTGCCCATCCCGTGTCTTGGTTGCCCCATTTGCAGAAGTGGGATCATCCCACCAGCTATCCTCGGAGACACATTGAGGCCCTTATGTCTGTTCAGTGCTTTGGGGTATTTGAGGGGGAGCACTAATGAAGGGCAAGGGGATTATCGTCACCCCACGATCATCTTCTACCTCCCAGGTTTCTCTGCTTTTCAGCCCACCTGTGGCACGAATCGTTCTTCCCAGAAGATATCGACGTGGCCTGCTCCAAACCACATTTATTTTGCTTCTGTCTACGCGCTGCCCTTAAGTGCCATCCCCAGGCTTGGTGGCTGGACCCAGCCCTTTCTCGGGGGCCGGGGGCCCTGTGGGAAGGGGGGAGCGGGCTGTCCCCCGGGGCGGTGGCCGTACCTGACCCGTTTTCAGGGGAGGGGGCTGTTCCTCCCGGTGGTGCCGCGCTCCCGGCCCTTGCTCTGGATAGGGGACGTTCCCCGCCGCGCAGGTAACCGCTCCCGCTCGGGGCAGGCGCCTCCTGGCCCCGGCGCGCCTCAGGGCGGGCTCTCTCCGCCCTTTCCGCTCCGCGGCAGGGGGAGGAGCAGGCGGCGGTATCAGCAGCAGCAGCAGCAGCCGCTTCTCCGGCCGGAGCTGCCCCTGCGTAGGACAAGGGGAGCCCCGCAGGGCAGCTCGCGCCCGGCGGCCCCATCCGGCGAGGGCCTGGGGCGCCCCCCCCGCCCGGTACCAGCGCCGGGCACACCCCCTCCCCCCCCGGCACTAGTGGGGAGGCGGCTCCGCTCTCACAGCAGCGGCGCCCGGGAGCTGAACGCCGTCGCCGGGGATTGCGGTGCCAGAGGCGGGGTTCGGGGCTAGAGGAGCCGGGCCGGGCCGGGCGCGCACCATGCTGCCCCCGCTCTCCCCGCGCCCATCCGCCTAAGGGCGGGGAGCCCGCGCCAGCTCCCGGTGCTGCCATGCTGCCGGCGCTCCGCTAGGCGAGCCCGGCTCCAACCTCGCGGGCAGGGGTCGCTGCGCCTCACCCCGGGCGGCGGCACCATGAGGAACGGCGAGGACCTGGAAGGCTTCGATGGCGAAGCGTCCAGCACCTCCATGATCTCCGGGGCCAGCAGCCCCTACCAGCCCACCACCGAGCCCGTCAGCCAGCGCCACGGGCTGGGCGGCCTCCGCTGCGACCTGGACTATCTGCGCGGCGCTCTCGGCAAGATCAAGATCACCGAAGTGGTAGGTACAGCGCCCCAGGCAGGCCGGGACGGGCCGCGGCATCCGTGAGGAGGGCGTCGGTGTCCGGCTCCCTGCCCAGCGGGGGCATTGTTCCTCCCGCACTGCCTGGCGCCTCATGCGCTGGGCGGGAGCAGGGTGTATGTGTCGGGGTAGGACCACAGGAGGCAGTTTCTTGTCCCCTTCCCGGCTCACAGGTGGAGGGGGAGGACGCGCTCTGCTGCACTTCATTCCTCAGGTGAGAGTTTAACCTCCCTGCCCTCCATCCCGCCCACGGTTTCTGCTTGCATGGTCCTGCTGCCAAGTACCAGCGCTGCCACCGCCTTTAGGTCACGTTAGTCTGGGAAGTTCAAAGAAACCTGTAATGCGTTTTGCTGTCGGTGGGTGTTCCAGATCCCATCGGAGTCGGTAATACGTTCTGCCTCCCCTCCACCCCCTTTCTTGGTGTCGATTAGTTTCACTTTTGCTAATGGTTACTTGATGGTCTTATTTTTGAGAGAGACCTGGGATTTTTGATCTTTTGATACGAGGCAGCTGGTGAGGGGCAAGTTTGTGAGTCCCTTTTCTGCCTCCCATAGATTGATCATCTGGTAACAGTTGGCCCATTGTTTCTAGGTAGTTGAATCAAAGGTGGGTGTGAGAGGGTGTTTTTGATGTTATATAGGTGTATTCACCAACTCCAGACTAGCTTGGATTCGCCTATGTGTACATGTCCTACTCAGTTGTTAGTTTACTTTTGGTTGTAAAGATGTATAAACTCACAACATACTACTTTGCATGTTAGAGCTCTATAGTGTAGATGTGGGACCCCAAAAACAATGGTTTGGGTCAAGTGGAAGTGATGATGTTAATGCTGTCATCTTTTGTATATTAGAAAGTCTTACTAAAAATAAGTTTAGGCCACAAACTCCATTTTTAAAATGGTCTGTTTTCCTAAATGCCATTCAGATTCCATTTTTTCACTTTCCTAAATTGTGTGAGGGTGGATTCAGCACAAACTGTGTGTGTACAGATTTGTCACCAGCCAATACATACCATTTTATATTGTTGCAAGTGTTTGTCCAGTTTATGAAGGTAAACCTGATTTTTTTTAATTTAAGAAGATTTTTTATTTTAATATGACTGAAGAGAAGTACGATTTGTACACCTGGATACCTGTACCATCCTGATATCTTATTTGTTGATTATTGAAGGAGTAACTAGTTGTGCAGCTGATTGTGTAAGGTTCAAATTTTGCTCTGTTATATGGGTTGTACTCCTGTTTGACTTAAGGCAGCACTACAATTTGAACTCTAGTCAGCTCAAGAAATGAATTTCAGAAGCTTTAAATCCTACACCTGCACTTTAATCCCACTGCTAAACTGTGTTTTATTTGATTTGCAGGACCAGATGGGGACTAATCAAGGATCAGTCACCCATTGTGCTACATATTGTATAGACATGCAGTAAAAGGACAGGCTGTGCTCAGACTTGACAATCTAGGGCCCCAGTCCTACACAGACTCTGTGTGTAAAGTTAGTACATGCTTGAGTAGTTTCCTTGACTTTAGTGGGACTACTTGCAGCATATAAAGTAAAGCATGTGCTTACATCTTTGCAGGATTGGGACCTTAGTTTTGGCAAGATTCAACAGGTAGAGGAAACAAACAGGAGGACAAGAAAGGTGGAGAGGATAAAGTAACTAAAATTTGTAAATCAAATACATTTTACCAGTAAGAAGTCCTAATTCTTGTAGATTAGTTTTTAACTGTTTTTCTGTCCTTGTTTGTTTGTGGAAGACACACACAAGCAGAGGACACTAATGAAAGGTTGTATCTTGCAAACATAAAGGCGAATAACTTCATTCACGGGAGTAGTTCCAATGGTCACTGCTTGCCTGAATACATGTTACTCACTTCTGTGCTTGCAAGTTCAGGCCCTTACTGACTGAAGTGGTGTCAAATGCACAAAGAAAACAAATTGAAGAAATAGAGAAATAATTTTCTAATTTTTCTTAGATAATGAACTTCATTTATTAACAATTGTGTGTTAAACATTTGTGAACAGAAGTATGATTAAAATGATAGTGTCTCTTTTGTGATTTTCTAGGTGATTTCCAATTTTTTTGTGTGCCCTCGTGTGCCTGGGATGCTGGTGTGTCTTTTCCATCTGCTTGATTTTATTAGTGGAGTTTATTTTGCCAGTTCTGTTTCTGATCATTGCAGATTTAAATTTAGAGATTTTTTTTTTCTATCTTCCTGGAGATGCCACTCAATGAATTAGAAATTGCTTTTACAGTTTTTTGTCACTGTATGAACAGTGCATCAGGGAAGAGATCTGTTTGAAGTATTTTTTCCTTCTTCCTTTCTCGCTTATCTCTGAGAGAGGAAGCACTTCAGTTAATGTTTGTATAATTTGGAGTCTATACTGGCACATTATTGGCAGGAGGTTCAGAAATTAGTTTTTATATTTCATATGCATACTAAATACAGCAGAAAGCTTATATTTTCAGGCTTAATTTAAAATATTCAGGGTATTTTTGCTTCAATATCCGGCAGATGTTAATTTTTCAAATGAGAGGTTTGAATTAAATGATTGTAAACTATGTTGATTCCAGAATACTTCTACAAATAGGTTACAAGATCGAATATCTGAATAAAGAAGAACACTCACTTTGTCAGTCTCCCTTTTCACCTCTCACCTCCCCCTCAAATACATCATGTTCTGTAAGAGGTGGCCATGAGCATCTGAACTCCCATGTCCTGTAAAACACTGAAAGGTATGCTTAGCTTTACCATTGAGAGTAGCCCCGTTGGAATTAATGGGACTAGTGATGTCTGTGTGAAGGGGGGTTTGGGCCTAAGAAACTGTCATCTGTGTGCAATATCCAGCTGTTTTGAACGGTTAGCTACAGAAAGGGGCGGGGGGGTTCTGGGGGTGGTGTTTTCTAACATGCTGAAATAATCTTGTTGTTTCGCTCGTCAATTATTTGCTCTTCCTGCAGTTATTGCAATAGACTTTTTTTTTTTTTTTTTGGTAGGTCATATTAAATATTTGAAATTTAAATGAAGATTTGAAGACAATAAATCGGTTTCTAAATTCTGTTTTTGTTTGAAAGAGCAAGCCCCAGAGGCATAATAAGCATGTTTCATAAAAGAACTTAAAAAAAAATCCTACTAGGAAAGAAATAGGAAGAACACATTGTACTTAAGTTACAAACATAAGAGGTTTCTTATCTGCATAGCAAATATTTTCCTACATTGAGTCCATTGTTGAGGAAAAGGTGTGTGTGAACTAACCTTAGTGGAACCAAAAAAATGCTTTGTGTGTTTTTGATAAACATAGTCTATTTGTCATGTACAGTATTCCAGAATTTACCAAGACACATGGAGATTTACCGTGGCTTGGCATATTTGGCTTCTGGATATTTGCAAATAAAAGAGAGAATTTATTTAATTAATATTAATAACTCAGAGTCCCAGAGCAAACATGGATTTTAACTCTTTGTCATTACTGCTGAAATGATTGTTCATCCAAATGTAAATTTTTGTTTGTCAAAAGAAAAGCGAGACAGGGAAGGAAATGTGACTGAAGAAAACAGTACAAATAGTTCTAAAAATTTGTTTCTTCCTCAAAAGAAGAAATTTGTATCGATTCAAAATATTGTTACATCATTGAATGTCATTGATGAAACAGGAGCGTGACATTTTAGACATGAAGAATATTTTAAATTTTTGTTAATATATCAGAATATTTTTAAGGTCAAATCTGTCTTATAACGTCATAAAATCTTTAATTTAATACATCAATGGATAAACCACAAACTGTCCTTTGAAAGTGTGTGCTGTATTAGTAGTGGATTTGGTGATGTGATCCATGTTTATAACTCTTTTTCCTTACCATGACCCTCCGTTCTCTCTGTTCTCCCCCCACCCCCCAAAAGTTTAGAATTATTGTAGTTTTGCTCTTTTCTAAATTGAGTGTATAACCCCAGGAAATCTTATTTTGATACCACTGGCATTTTTTATTGATGTTTAACTCTGATTAATCTGTTTAATCATTAATTAATATAACTGTAAAACTAGAGGAAAAGTAAAAAAGAAGACAGATTGAAGATTAAAAAATTTAAACTCAAGTTGATTTTTTAAAAGGTTATTTTTATATACATCACTACCCAATATAACGTGGTCGCGGGGAGCCAGAAATTGCTACCGCATTATAAGTGAAACACCATTATATCAGGGTAGTGGTGACAGGGCTCCAGCAGTGATTTAAAGAGCCCGGGGCTCCAGCCCTGAGGAGCCTCAGGCCCTTTAAATTGCTGGCGGAGCTCCACTGCCGCAGTCCCGGGGTAGTGGCAGCAGGGCTCAAATGGGTATTTAAAGGGCCCAAGGCTCCCCACAACAGCCCTGGGCCCTTTAAATCGCTGGCAAGCCCCACTGCTGCAGCCCAGGGGTAGCAGTGGCAGGGCTCCGGCGGTGATTTAAAGAGCTCTGGGTTCCGGCTGCTATGGGGAGCCTCGGTCCTTTAAATTGCCGGCGAGCCCCGCTTTCGCAGCCCCGGGGCAGCAGCAGCAGGGCTCCGGTGGTGACTTAAAGGGCCCAGGGCTCCCTGCAGCTGCCGGAGCCCCAGCCCTTTAAAGCGTTGCTGGAGCCCCGCTGCTACCATGCTATATATGAAACCGTGTTATATCGTGTCGCGTTATAGTGGGGTAGAGGTGTATAGAGAGAAATAAGTGTTTAAGAATTAGGTCTTTCAGTCATATTTAACTAATAATTTATTTCAATCATATTTAAGTTCTCACAATTCCATACAAACAGGAGTTTAATTCCTATCTCACCCCTCCAAAAAAGTCTCTCACAGATGGCTATGTTATCCAAATTAAAATTGCATCTTTAATGTTCTTTTGTTTCTAAACTAATGTGACAACAAAGAGAACACCATTTTCCCCCTGAACATCACCACGTAAGAGAGTTGGAGTATTGGTCTGTGTAAGGAAGGAAATTTCAAGCAGAGAGTGCTGTAAGGAAGAAAAGGTGAAGAAAGAGTGATAAATATAAAGGGAACGGTTAATTATGTGACCTTATAGAGAAGGAATGAAGAGGAAGGCAGGTGCTGAGTTTAGAGAGCCTCGAAGTTGAGGAGGACAAAGAGTTTAAACTTGAAGTGAAAGGCAAGGAGAACCCAGGGAGGGATAGCTCAGTGGTTTGAGCATTAGCCTGCTAAACCCAGGGTTGTGAGTTCAATCCTTGAGGGGGCGATTTAAGGATCTGGGGCAAAAATCTGTCTGGTCCTGCTTTGAGCAGGGGGTAGGACTAGATGACCTCCTGAGGTCCTTTCCAACCCTGACATTCTATGGTTCTAATTCTATGTGATTATAATATGTTTTCCCTTCTGTGAAATTAAAATTCAGAAGAAAAAAATCTCCCTGGTGACTTCTCAGTGGAATGCTTCCTTATCAGACTTGAAACTTCATGCAGTCATCCTTAGGGATTATTGCAGAAGTGTTTCTTTGTGGTTATTTTCAGTGCTTTCTCTGGTCTGCTTGTACATTTCTCAAGCAGTTGGGGATCTCCACTTTCCCTAGAGACTATTGAACAGATCTCCCAATGAAGACGTTTTTCTTTATGTGCAGCCTAAATTTCTTTTTCTATCACTCCAAATACTGTAGTTGGTATGTTTGCACTATGGGGACTACGTTAGTTTAGCTACACTGGTGTAGTTATGTCAGCATAACTCCATAGTGTAAATGCTGCCTACATCAACAGAAGAGTTTTTCCATTGGTGTAGGAAAACCGTCTCCCTGAATGATGGAAGCTACATCAACTGAAGCATTCTTCTGTCAACATCAAAGCTATGTCAGTGGGTGTAGTTTTACTGCAGTGCTGGAACTGAATGTGGCCGCCAGAGCAGGATTATGGTATTTGTTTCTTATGACTTGATACCTGTGAATTTTTATCCAAGTATTGAGAACCTGGAGGTCCTGGTGGGCCCTGAGGTCTATCCTCATATAATCACCATCATATAATCTTGTGGTATCCCCTGAACCTCTTTACCATTTACTAGAGCTAATTGCTATCTCAGAACTAAGTAATTACTCTCTGGAGAAAAATGACTTTAATTTCTAAACGAAAGACAGGTAAGTCAGTAATTCACACCTTGATGCAGTGAGAGCTCCCTTTTCTTCAGATGGATTTAATTTTTTTACAACATTCCATCTTTGCTCCTGTAATATCTACTTTATTTTAACCATTCTGCTGGCTGTTCAATGTAGGAGAGATTTGTTCCATGGGTTACCATCATTACCCGTGCAACCCAAGGTTATTTAGAAAGGAAAGTAATAAGAGAGGACATGCTAAAAGTAAATGAAATAATGATATAGAGAAGGTAAACTGGTGTTCTCTCTGGCTCATAACACAAAAACAAGGGAACATTCAATTAAACTAGACAGTGGAAAATTCAAAACTCATAAAAGGAAATACTTGTTCACAGAAACTTGTAATTAGATTATGGAACTCATTGCCACAGGAAATCATTGAGGACAAGAAACTATCAATATTCAAAAAGAGATTGAGTGTCTAGAGTTGTCATAATTAATGATAAAAATGTCAGAATGGATGATCATATTGGTCCCTTCTGACCCTAAAGTCTATGAGTCTATTAAACCTCACGCATCAGGGCTTAAATCAGTCTTTAATTGTTAAAGATCACTGAGGTCTAATGTGGAGGAAGATCATTCCACATTTGCCTACTATGGGGTTCTTTACACCCTGGAACATCTGGTCCTACTATCACAGATGTCAACTCCAAGGTCCAACTAATCCAGTATCACAATTCTTGTATTCCTACTTTGTTTTAGCTTCTAGTTTTAAGTAGTGTTACTAGATATTACTTCGTTTTCATAAGTATAGCTTTTTTACTCTAGAATGTGAGCTCTTTGGGCAGGGACAGTGTCACCTTACCTGTAAGGTGGTGCCTACTCCAGTTTTGGCACTGTAAAATAGTAATGGTTCTTCTTCGAGTGATTGCTCATATCCATTCCAGTTAGGTGTGCACATGCCGCGTGCACGTTCGTCGGAGAAACTTTTACCCTAGCAACCCAGGCGGGTCGGCTGGGCGCCCCCTGGAGTGGCGCCGCTATGGCGCCCAATATATATCCCAGCCGACCCAGCCACCCTTCAGTTCCTTCTTACCGCCCGTGTCGGTCGTTGGAACTGTGGAGCGCGGCTTCGCTGACCTCCACACTCCCTAGCAGCTCTTTTTGCTATCGTTGTATATACAGTGCTCAGCTTGTCACAAGCCCATGCCAGTTGGAGACCCTCATGACTCCTGCCTGAAGTGCCTCGGGGAGTTGCACTTATCGGCCAAGTGCTCAATCTGCAAGTCTTTCAAACCGAGGACCAAGAAGGAGCGGGACATTAGATTAAGACAGCTCCTTATGGAAGCGGCCCTGACACCTCCGCCCTCGGCACCGAGCACAAGTCAGCCGATAAGCAAAGGTGCTGCCACGGCACCGAGTGCTGCCACCAAGAAGCCGGCACCGAAACCGACTCCGAGCCGCTCCCTCTCCCCGAGGCCGAAGGCAGCGAAGGCGCAGATCATCCCGCCACCAATTGCCTCGCAGTCGGAGCCTGCGCCAAAGACGGATCGCCCGGCACCGATATCTGCCGCGGCACCGTCTAAGCCGGTACCGTTGACTCCGACCCCACGAGGGCCATCGAGTCCGGCACCTGGCGGCTCCCCGGTGCACACAGGGGTAGACCCTGCTTCACCTTCTACCCTGGAGATGTTTGCAGCAGCGAGGGATCTGATTGCGATCACCGAGGCGCCGTTGCCCTTACCCCCGGCACCGCAGGTGCGGGTACTCCACTCCATGGGCAAACCGACCTTAACCAGACCAGCTTCGGTCGGCGTAGCAGACCGGCACCGCTCCAGATCACGGTCCCGCGGGCTCTCGGCATCGAGGCGTCGCTCATGCTCTCGATGTCGATCTCGGTCCCGGCACCAGTCAGACTCCCGGCACCGATCACCTCGGCACCGGTCGAGCTCCCGGCACCGGTCACCTCGGTACCGATCACGCTCCCGGCACCGCTCAGGCTCCCGGCACCAGTCGACGTCCCGAGCGTCAACCAGGTACTCCCGGGGCTGCTCCAGTTCACGGCACCGCGGTGGACGCCGCGCCTCCAGGAGCAGATCTAGACAAAGACATTCGGGATCCCGATCGACTTCCCGGCACCGAGCCGGTCGCAGGTCCCGGTCTCGCTCTCAGCACTGGCACCAATACCGACACCGGTCACCGCTACCCAGAGGTGTAAGGTCTGTTGGCACCTCGGCACCGACTTTCGCCGCTCCACCTTGGCCATCTAGAGGCACGTCGGCATCCTCCCAGGCGGGTAGCTTCTATGAACGGGACCAGGATCCCGAAGTACCGCTGGGAGTGTTCCAGGACCCCCAACCGCAGGACGTGGGGGCCCAACAGTGGGGTTTTTGGACACCCTGGGCATATCATCAGACCCAGGGTGCCCCCGTGCCCCAGACACGTTCCACCGCCTCAGAGCATCGGGTGCCAGAGGCCACTGTTTCCCGCCCTCCCGTGGTTGAGTCAGATAAACAGCTGCCACCAGACTCCCCGGGTCAGCTCGAGCAGGAACCAGACCAAGAACAGCAGACCGCACAGGAAGCCCTCATCCCCGGAGTATCCTCCTCCTCCTCCTTGCCAGATGAGGCAGTGGCTGGGTCTTCGGTGTCAGGACCCCCACCGATAGACCTCAGGGCCCACCAGGACCTCCTCCGTAGAGTGGCCCTCAATATCAACCTGCCTGTGGAGGAGGTCCCAGAGGTTGAGGACCCGGTAGTGAGCATCCTCTCGGCCGATGCACCTACCCGGGTAGCCCTCCCATTCATAAAGACGATCCAGTCTACTGCCGATAGCTTGTGGCAGTCACCAGCCTCCATCCCGCCGACAGCTAAGGGAGTGGAAAGGAAGTACATGGTACCCTCTCGGGGGTACGAGTACCTATATGTCCACCCTCCTCCCTCGTTGTCCAGTCAGTCAACGACAGGGAACGGCATGGCCAACAGGCTCCGGCCCCTAAGGCCAAGGAAGCTAGGCGAATGGACCTCATGGGGCGCAAGGTGTATTCGGCTGGGGCCTTGCAACTCCGTGTGGCCAACCAGCAGGCCCTACTGGGACGTTATAACTATAATATATGGGCGGAGGTGGGTAAGTTCTCCGAACTTCTACCCCAGGACTCACGCCCAGAATTTAATGCGTTCCTGGAGAAGGGTAAGAAGGTGGCCAGGACCTCCCTCCAGGCCTCCCTCGACGCGGCTGACTCTGCAGCCAGAACCCTAGCCTCGGGAATAACCATGAGGCGCATTTCATGGCTTCAAGCCTCCACACTACCTCCGGAACTTCAATATACAGTCCAGGACTTACCCTTTGACGGGAAAGGGTTGTTCTCGGACAAGACAGACTCCAAATTACAAAACCTGAAGGACAATCGAGTCATCATCCGCTCACTGGGGATGCATATACCTTCCACCCAGCGTAGACCCTTCAGGCCCCAAGCACGGCGCCCATACTTCCCACCCCGTCAGAGGCAGGACCTCAATAGACGGCGTGGCAGGGGGGGCCGCAGACGCCAATCTGGCTCCCAGGCAGGCCAAAGCCAAGGGCCATCCAAGGCACCACCGGGCTCCAAGTCCGGCTTTTGAAGGTGCGCCCGGGGACGACATACCAGGCACAAGACAGGATCCTTCCCCTACCTTCTCCAGTCGCCTCTCCCACTTCCTCCCAGCGTGGTCCCGGTTAACTTCAGACTGTTGGGTGCTACGCACGGTGAAGCACGGATACCATCTGCAGTTTGCTTCCTTGCCCCCTTCCTGCCCCCCTTCCCGGTCCCTCTTCAGGGACCCCTCTCACGAGCAAACCCTCCTGCAGGAGGTTCATTCCCTCCTCGCGGCGGGAGCTATAGAGGAGGTACCTCCAGGCGAGAGAGGCAAGGGGTTCTACTCCCGATATTTTCTGATCCCCAAATCCAAGGGAGGTCTCAGACCCATCCTAGACCTGCGGGGCCTCAACAAATGGATGCTCAAGTTGAAGTTCCGCATGATCTCCCTGGGAACTATTATCCCATCCCTGGATCCTGGAGACTGGTATGCCGCCTTCGACATGAAGGACGTGTACTTCCATATCGCCATCTTTCCACCGCACAGGAAGTACCTTCGCTTCACGGTCAGACATCAGCACTTCCAGTTCGCAGTCCTACCCTTCGGCCTCTCCACGGCCCAAGGGTGTTTACCAAGTGCATGGCCGTTGTGGCCGCCCACCTCCGTCGGCGGAACATCCACGTCTTTCCGTACCTCGATGACTGGCTCCTGAAGGGGTCCTCCCAGTCGCAAGTGCGGAGACATGTCGAGACCGTTACGGACCTCTTCTCCCAGCTAGGCCTGCTTCTCAATGCCGAGAAATCCAGCCTGGTCCCCACACAGAGGTTGGACTTCATAGGTGCGACCCTGGACTCCACCCAAGCCAGGGCTTACTTACCTCAACCTCGCTTCCAGACGATCGTCGTGATCATACGGAGCTTGCAGGCCTCCCCAATCACCTCAGCTCGCACCTGCCTCACACTACTAGGGCATATGGCCGCATGCACTTATGTGATGAAGTATGCCAGGCTCCGAATGAGGCCCTTCCAAATGTGGCTTCATTCCATATTCCGCCCAGGCAGGGACCACCTGGATGTGTTGGTGACGGTCCCCCCCGACCCTCTCCGCTCCTTCGACTGGTGGCTGACCCCATCCCTAGTATGCACGGGAATGCCGTTCCATCCACAGCAACCGTTGATGACTCTAACAACCGACGCATCATCCCTGGGGTGGGGAGCCCACCTAGAACACATGCGTACCCAGGGCCTCTGGTCATCCCAAGAGCTGTCACTCCACCTAAATGTCCGGGAGTTGAGGGCAATCCGCCTCGCCTGTCAGGCGTTTCAACGATGCCTATGTGGCCGTTGTGTTTCCGTACTCACGGACAACACAACGGCCATGTATTACATCAACAAACAGGGGGGAACCTGTTCGTCTCCCCTATGTCAGGAAGCCATTCGACTCTGGGACTTCTGCATAGCCCAGTCGATAGATCTAGTGGCATCCTTCCTCCCAGGGGTCAAGAACACACTGGCGGACAGACTCAGCCGATCCTTCCTGTGCCACGAATGTTCGATCAGACCGGATGTCATCCATTCCAACTTCCAGAGGTGGGGGTTTCCCCGCATAGACCTCTTCGCGACCAAGTCCAACAGGAAGTGTCAGGAGTTTTGCTCCTTTCAGGGTCTCTCTCCCGGGTCGATCACGGACGCGTTTCTCCTGCCATGGACTCGCCCACCTACTGTATGCCTTCCCTCCGTTCCCTGTGGTGCACAAAGTCCTGTTGAAACTACGCAGGGACAAAGCGCATCTAATCCTGATCGCATCTGCGTGGCCCAGATAGCACTGGTTCACCGCCTTGCTGGACCTATCGGTGGACCCTCCAATCCCCCTTCCTCTCTACCCAGACCTGATTACGCAGGATCACGGCAGGCTCTGTCACCCAGACCTACAAGCCCTGCACCTCACGGCGTGGCTCCTGCATGGCTGAACACGGCGGAGCTCAGCTGTTCCGCACCGGTCCAGCACATCCTCCTTAACAGCAGGAAGCCTTCCACTCGCTCAACGTACAGGGCCAAGTGGAAGCGCTTCTCTTGCTGGTGCGCTACTCAGGGGGTGAACCCTACGCAGGCCCCGATTCCCACAGTCCTAGACTACCTCTGGTACCTTAAGCAGCAGGGCCTGGCGACATCCTCCTTAAAGGTACACTTAGCGGCCATATCCGCCTTTCGACCAGGAGAAGGTGGCCGCTCCATATTTTCCCACCCCTTGGTTGCCAGATTTGTTAAAGGCTTGGAGCGTCTCTACTCCCCCCCCTCCCCCCCCCCGTACGCTGCCCTGCTCCTACCTGGGACCTTAACTTGGTCCTAAACAGGCTCATGGTCCTGCCATTCGAGCCACTGGCGACTTGCTCACTCACGTACCTGTCATGGAAGACGGCCTTCTTGGTGGCCATTACATCGGCCAGACGGGTCTCCGAGCTCAGAGCTCTCACAGTCGACCCACCCTACACCGTCTTCCATAAGGACAAAGTGCACCTGCGACCCCACCCGGCGTTCCTCCCTAAGGTTGTTTCTGCCTTCCATACCAACCAGGACATCTTCCTCCCGGTCTTCTTCCCGAAGCCACACTCTTCTCGGAGAGAGCAGCAGCTACACTCCTTAGATGTACGCAGAACTCTTGCTTTCTACATTGAGCGAACAAAGCCATTCCGGAAGTCCCCTCAGCTGTTTGTGGTGGTCGCAGAACGGATGAGGGGTCAGCCAATCTCATCTCAGAGGATTTCCTCCTGGGTGACTACATGCATTCGCGCATGCTACGACCTAGCTCGTGTCCCCTTTAGCCACCTCACGGCACATTCCATGAGAGCTCAGGCGGCGTCGGCAGCCTTCCTGGCACATGTGCCTATCCAGGAGATATGCCGTGCAGCGACCTGGTCATCAGTCCACACGTTCACCGTGCACTACGCGCTAGTCAGACAATCAAGAGATGATGCGGCCTTTGGCGTAGCAGTTTTAAATACTGCCACATCTCACTCCGACCCCACCGCCTAGGTAAGGCTTGGGAATCACCTAACTGGAATGGATATGAGCAATCACTCGAAGAAGAAAAGACGGTTACTCATCTTTGTAACTGTTTTTCTTCGAGATGTGTTGCTCAAATCCATTCCAAACCCACTCTCCTTCCCCACTGTCGGAGTAGCCGGCAAGAAGGAACTGAAGGGTGGCTGGGTCGGCTGGGATATATATTGGGCGCCATAGCGGCGCCACTCCAGGGCGCGCCCAGCCGACCCGCCTGGGTTGCTAGGGTAAAAGTTTCTCCGAACGTGCACGTGGCGCGCGCACACCTAACTGGAATGGATATGAGCAACACATCTCGAAGAACAACAGTTACAAAGGTGAGTAACCGTCTTTTCCCTAGAGCTGATATTTTATTGTTTAGTATAGGATATGCTCATCACCTATCCTAAGTATTGGTTGCATTTGTGACATCATTTTTATAAATGCTCTCTTTGAGATGAGATTTTTGTAGCCTTTTTCTAACAGATAAAATATCTCTGTTGTAAACACATTTAGTAATCCTACTGGGATAAATCACATCTCTTTCATTTCTTTGAAATTTCTTTTGACAATTTCCCTTTGGGGAAAAAAATCTTTTTAAGGTTTTGAGCCCACTTTAACATACAGTAAGATTTTTATGTTCATATTTTGTCTTTCCTTCTCCTTGACTAACTTCTATGCTAAATAACACTCTTAACTAATAATTTTGGGTCAATAAAACTTTGTGTGGCTTTTATCTGTGGAGGTAAAATTAGGCATACAATGGAAACTCAGCTATAAACTGAACTATGGAGTCGCTGTCACGCCATAATAGCAGCTATTACGATTAAATTATAACTGTACAGAGAATTGTACTTTCTCTTTTGATATTCTGATAATAAAATGACTCACTTTTGAATTTTTTCATATGGCAAGTGCAGGCAGTTCCTTCTGGTGCTGCAGTCTCCACCAATAGGTGGAGGTTAGGTTATTTCTGGTACTAATGCAGTGCATAGGGTTTAATGTTTACTCTTGTTTCTTAGTGAAGGAGGTGGGTTAATAATAATGAAGCATCTAGATGGACAAACTGTTTATATTTTCTTATACCTGGTGATGCTGGATGTACTTAAAAAGGATAAATTACTATTACACTGAAGTGATGGTTGCTGTACTGGAAGAGCAGTAATCTCTTCGGCAGCTGCTTTATTCCATTTTACATACAAGTGTAATGCTAAAAGATTCCAAAGAAAAATGTAAAAACAGTATGTTTGAAAAGCCTTCCAGTTCCAATTGCAAATTTATAGATTTCCCTTATTTCTGTTAACATAAGATGATAAACCATTCTCTATTTAGAAACAGCAAATACCCATAATGCGAGATCCAAAGTTGCATTATAGTAATTTTAATGGAATAGTACTAAGGCTGAAATATGGTTTCAGGTACAGAGAGCAACCCACCACTGAGAACAGCCTAGCTCCATCCTCTTTGGAACCTCCCTTCAGGTAATTAAAGGCTGCTATCAAATCCCCCCTCCCCACTCTTCTTTTCTAGTGATTTGCCATTGGTCCATTTCCCTTTAACATCTTTTTAAATAACTGCTTTAAAAAGTTTTATCTCTGGAGAGTGAATCTTAAATTTGGAGATCATTCTGTACAGCTTGTACTGACTTGTATTTATGATAGCAGTTAAGTGTATGCATTGACAACATACTAACATTTTGGTCTTTTCATATGGTGCCTAAAATATTTGTATATGCAAATACCCTAGCTCTGTTTACAGATACCTGTATAACTAGCATATTGGTCTTAATAAAGACTGTAGAATTATGGCCTTCAGTATGCTATTTGTCGAATCAGGCACATGTATAAAATACAGATGAACAAAAGCTGGAGTATATCCAACCATAGTAGGACTAAGAGTGAAGCTGTAACATAGGGTGAAGAATAACTGATTAGATGAAACTGTTTATGGATGAATAAAATTGTCTCAGGATTCTTTTTCTTCAGGGCACCACGACAAGGGCAGAGTTAAGGTTGTTTTGGAGTCTTAAGTCCATTGTAGTCAAACATTTCTGCTAGGTTTAATCCTCGGAGTGTCCTCTGTTTCTGATGCTTGGAGTTTTAAAAAAATATTTGTTTGACAATTATAACATTCCTGTAAGGTTTTACCCATAGGTTTGATATGTACTCAAAAAGAACTTTTTTATTTGTGAATTGATATTCAGGTGCCAGAGTTCGTATGTGAGGTTTTATAGCTTAATTGAAATATAAAATATATATTTTCACGCCTTTGTTCAGCTTCAAGTGAGCTAAACTTTATATAGTCTAAACTGAAGATTAACTTTATTTTGTTTAGTATCCTTCATTAAGGAACAGCTTAAAAGCATAGTGACAATTTATCCAATATATGAAAATATATCCCATACTTACATCTGGAATTGCATGAAGTAATGCCTCTACTGTGACTTTAGTACTGATATTGCTATATTCTGTCAAATGTATAGTGCTAGAAAATTAGATTGTGTAGTGTAAACTGTTCTCTCATGATGTTCTGGCAATTTCTCTAGCGGCATATTATTTTATGAACCAGCTACAAGATTTTTCATACTAGAAATTTTCATTATTCTTGCACATTTTTAAGCTGCAATAATCAGATGAGACAGTAACTAACAACATAAGTTGTTGATTTTCAAATACTTAAAAAAACTGCAGATCAAAACTCAGACTAAAATCCTGTAAGGAAGTGTAATGTCAGTTCTATCAACATGTGAAAACCAATATTTTGATACCAATAATTGATATTGTCACTTGTATGAGGAAAAAGCAAACCACATATATATGGTCTTACATCAGACCAGTTCCCCTTCTGTTTACTGTACTTATTCCCACAAGTCTGATGTTACTCCAGTCCTTGTTGCTCTGCCCTTTCCCAAGGTCTATGACTTTAGTGACTTGTCAGCCTCCACACAGAACAGTACATTTCTTTACTGTAAATAGCATTAAAAAAGGTAACTGGTTTAAACTGTTTAAAATTGTATTGGTTAAATGTTTAACCGTTAAGGACTTCACAACATAGGTGGGGAACTATAGATGTGGGGAGGGTGCTGCAGCTCCCCCACATTTTACGCAGGGCCCTGCTGACGGCCCACGTGCCTGGGGCCCCGGATGCCTTGGGCTGATAGTGGGGGCTCAGAGCTTTGCCTGTGAATCTCAGCATCTTTAACTCCTAACAGAAAGTGGATACCCCGTGCGTGGGGGTGGCGATAGGGGTAGAAGCGGGGACAGGCAGCCCAGATGTGCCTACCTTTAAGATGCAATGTAGGGAACAGTACAATATTTGCTGCTTTTATTTTTTGTCTCCTCTGTTGCCTGATTGGTTACTTACGGTTTCACGTGGTATCCGGTTGACCAGTCAGTCCATAACTCTGCTGTTCGTATCTTTGAGGTTCTACTGTAGTTAATCTAATTTCATCTAATTTCAAGCCTATATATTAATTTTGTTTTTGTGTCAACACTGGTGCTTCAATTAAATAATTCCTTCCTCTCCCTGGTATTTGTCCCTCTGCTTTCTATAAATACGTCAGTCGTATCTCCACTCAGACTTCATTTGGTTAGGCTAACCAGTCCAAGCTGTTTGAGTCTTCTCTCAGTAACCTTTCTCTGCATTTGTTCCAGTTTAAATTAATCTTTCTTAAACATGGGAGACCAGAATTGTTCACAGTTTTCCAGATGAGGTCTCACCAGTGCTATGGTACTAACTCTTCACCGTCTCTACTGGAAATACTTTGCCTGATGCCTCCTAGGAATGTATTAGCCTTTTTCATGGCCGCACGCTCGTAGTCATCCTGTGCTAAACCAATACACACAAGTCTTTCTCCTCCTCTGTTGCTTCCAACTGATAAGTATTCAGCTTATAGCAGAAATTCTTGTTAGTCCCTAAGTGCATGACCTTGCACTTTGCACCATTTGCATATTTCTGTTACTCCAGTTTTCAAGGTCATCCAGATTTTCTTGTATGATATTCCAGTACTCCTCCGTATTGTCAATGCCTCCCAGCTTTGTGTCATCCACACATTTAATTAGCACGCTCCTACTTTTTGTGCCAAGGTCATTAATAAAAATGTTAAAAAAGATTGGTCACAACACCAGTACCTGAGGAACTCCACTAGTAACCTCCCTCCAGATGGACACTTTCAATATGATTATTATAGTCTCCCCTTTAACCAGTTTCTTATCCACCTTTCAATTATTGTATTAATCCCCATCTTCTCCAATTTAACTAATAATTTTCCATGAGGAACTGTATCAGGTGCCTTACTGAAATCCAGATTAGGTCGACTGCATTTTCCTAGGTCTAAAAAAAATCAGTTATCTTGTCAAAGGAGATCAGGTTGGTCTGGCACAATCTATCTTCTGATTAAACACTGGAAAGTAACCACAGTTCTTTCCAAGACTGTTACTATCCAAGAGCTTCAGTACTCCAATCTGAACAGGATACCCCCATTTTTCTGCTCATTATGTAGTTATTTTCCAATTGTGATTTGAGAGTAGGTAGGTGAATGTTCATGGACATTTAATTGTCATTTCAATTTCAATATTGCCAATTCCAAGCATTTAAAAATCAGAGACTTTTTTAAAAAACAAACACCACTTTGGATTTTGTATTTGCCTTCTGGTTTTTAAGTCTGTAAGGGTTCATTTGGGTCACATTTTGAAGCTTTTCACTGCAACCCTGTGAGTAGAAACTTACTTATAATTTTTGTAATGAAACCTGAGATTCTTACCTCTGGAGCTGAGGCTTTAAGAGAAACACCAACTATCGTGAGAGTTGTGATAAAATCAAGAATTGGCAGCACTGTGATTTACCAGCTATAAGATAAGATTGTCATTCCTGTCATATAGTGCATTCTCATCCAAACTAATTCTGTTGTACAGCTGTGTAAGTGGCAGGGCAATCTTGAAGGCTTTAAGCATTCCCCTCACAGCTGGCAGTGCTCTTTAATGTTGTGGCCTACATCTATTTTTTTAATGTTCTGTTTTACCAGTATGTCTAGACTTGTTTAGCCTTTTAAGGCATGGCATCTGAGGGGGCCATCAGATTGCAGTTTTAGGATGCTTGGGATTACAAGTACATTTTGCACCATTTCCTTTTTATTGTTAAAATTCTTGCTCTAATGGATCCGTTTTTGGACAACTTTATGTTCTTGATTGTTTATCCATTAAAATTCTTTTCTTAGTATAGCATTGATAGGATGGATGCTTGATATTTACTCATGACTAATCTTAAACAAGACTTTTAAAGGGAATGAAGTGATTTTGTTAGTTTTAAATGGTGCTTTAAACAAGTTCTTTGGTTTGTTGAGAAGTGAATTTCAAAGCTTTTACGTTTTGTTTTTAAATAAACCTTGTTATTCCTAGTTAAACAGAAATATATTGATTTAAACATTAAAAATCTAAGTTTTAAAAAGAAAATAATTGAAAGTCAGTTTAACTCTGAAGTCCACACCAGGTGAAAGAACAAAAAAGAGAATGCTTTTTGGTTTAAATTTAATTGAGAAGATATATATTCTGCTCCCTCCAGGCACCGATTTCAGGATTCCATGAGTGAAGGAGTGACTGACATCATATACTCTGTTAACAATCATATAAACACAAAGTTATTTACTACATTCCAGCAGTGTATGTGTGTTGTCAGAGTTTTGGGGTAATTGCCCCTTTCACACACACACCTCTCCCTCATGGTCTGCTCAAGGACTGTCCATTAAGGTTTCAGGCCTCTAGCTGTCACCTCTCCATGGGCAGGGCCTCTCATCCCTCTCCCTTCTGACTGGGGGATTAGGCTACAGCTTTCCTGTAATTCAGTGTGACTCTCCTAGCTGATCTGACCAAGAGACCAGCCCTTGAATTTAGCTTTCTCTCTAAGCGCTGTGAATCATGTATGCCAGCATGCAGCTCTATCAAAGCAGAGTACATTTATTTAAAGACAAAAACCTACAGAAAAAAAATATGAAACATTAAAAGGGTCTAAATGCTTTAACAGTAGCTCCCTGTCAATCCAATGGAGACCCCAGCAGGATCTCGTCCCTCCAGGCCTTCAGCAGAGCTGAGTCCCTGCTTTGGCAAAAGATATCTGTCTGAATCAAAAATAAGGCCTCTCTGTGAGATTAAACTCAGGCCAAGTTTACACTACAGAGTTAGGTCAGCATAAAGGGAGCTTATGTTGACCTAACTCTGAAAGTGTCTACCCTATAGCTGAAAGTGTCTACAGCTCCTGCCTGTGTACGTCACCCACTACATCAACTTAATATCTCAACCTCCATGAAAGGTGTAACGCTTAGGTCGATGTACTTGGGGTGATACCGTGTCTTGTAGACACTGCATTACTTACATCACCTGTTGGCTGTCAGTGCCATGTGGGGCTGCATAGGGCGGGGGTGGGCAAACTTTGTGGCCCAAGGGCCATCTCTGGGTATGGAAATTGTATGGCGGGCCATGAATGCTCACAAAATTGGGGGTTGGGGTGTGGGAGGGGGTGAGGGCTCTGGGGTGGGGCTAGAAATTAGGAATTCAGGCTGCAGGAGGCACTCTGGGTTGGGGGGGTACGGGCTCTGGGGTGGGGATGGGGATGAAGAGTTGGGGTGATGGAGGGTGCTCTGGGCTGGGACCGAGGGGTTTGGAGGGTGGAAGGGGGATCAGGGCAGGGGGTTGGGGCGTGGGAGGAGGTCAGGGGTGCAGGCTTCAGGTGGCACTTACCTCAAGCAGCTCCCAAAAGCAGCAGCATGTTCACACTCCGGCTCCTACACGGAGACGCGGCCAGGCAGATCTGTGTGCTGCCCTGTCCTCAGACACTGCCCCTGCAACTCCCATTGGCCACAGTTCCCAGCCAATGGGAACTGCTGAGGCAGAAGTTGGGACAGGGGAAGCATGCAGAGCCCCCTGGCTGCCCCTGTGTGTAGGAAACAAAGGGAGGACATTCCGCTGCTTCCAGGAGCTGCGTGAGAGTGCCAGAGCGGGGCAAGCCCTGGACCCTGCTCGCCAGCAGGAGCTCGAGGGCCAGATTAAAATGTCTGAAGGGCCAGATGCGGCCCCTGGGCCGTAGTTTGCCCACCCCGGCATAAGGCTTTCTGCATGGCTGCAGGACTGGTGGTACTTGATCCCTCCAGGTGCAAGGTACTTGGAGGGAGGCAGCACTCGCACTGACTGTAATTAATGGATTTTTTTTTCCATCGATTTCAGTGTGTCGGCCAAAATCTGTTTGCCAATATCTGTTGATTTAAATAAAATCTTGCCAAGCCTAAATATCACATTGTTAAAGTTAATACAGTAGTCCCCAGAGATACTGCGTGTGGCTGCAATATCTGTCACATCTCCCCCATAAAGAAGTGGGTTTAATTAGGATGCTCAGTTGGCATCCTGGGGAACCCACAGGCTCACTTCCTGGACAGAGCATTAACTGCCAAATTTGTGGTTCCTTTCCAAATGGACCACCTCCATATCAACATTTGGAGCACCTGGCTCCATCTTAGCAATTTGGCAATAGTCCCTTTCATTTGATGCAACCAGGTGAGTGGTGAATGGTCAGTATATACAATGAAGAAATGCCCAAACATATAGGAGTGTAATTTGCAAAGGGTCCACGCTGTGTTGAGATGTTCTTTTTTTGGTAGTTATATTGTTTTTTCTCTCAGGGAAGCTTATTCAGATACATGGTGGGATGTCTTTCTCTTTTTCTATTGCTTTGCATCAGCATAGTCCTGACTTCGTGTCAGAGGTGTCTGTGAAACCATAAAAGGTTTGTCATAGTCTGGGTTTACCAGATGGTTTGTCATAGTCTGGGCTTACTAGAAGTGGGTTTGTACTTTGTGCTTCCTTCAGTTTACCGAAGGCCAGGTGACATGTATGTGTGTGTGTGCGTGCTCCTGCGTGTGCCTTCCATTGGCATGGTTCTGGGACAGCTTGTGGGTCAGTGTAACAAAGTTTGTGTGCCTGATAACTTATAATTTGAAGGTTGCGCTCCAGATGGCATTAATTTTGTTTTCAGATCATCTTTCTCATTAATTCTCCCTCCAGACTTTTGTGGTGTTATAAGTTATTGCAGGGTGATTCTTAACAAACGGGTAAAAACTCTAAAACAAAAAAAGTACTTTGTATGAGGTTAACTGATGTGATAGGTATATTAGCTGCCAAAATCTATCTTTGTTCCTCATTACCAATTTTTATTTTACAAAGTTCATGTTTTGCCTTTATTGAACCTGTAGTAAGAAAACACAGTTAGGTCAAATAGTGATAATGTTCATATTTTATACACTTTTTTACGGTCTGACCATAGAAAATATTTCTTAGAATCTCTGTGTGTCTGTCTTTGATTCTAGAAATTAACTAGAATAGTTGAAATTATAAAAGTTTTATTTATACATCTCTACCTCGATGTAACGCAATCCAGTATGACACGAATTTGGATATAACAGTAAAGCAGTGCTCCAGTGGGACGGGGCTGCGCACTCTGGTGGATCAAAGCATAAGTTTCACCTATAATGCGGTAAGATTTTTTGGCTCGCGAGGACAGCGTTATATCGAGATAGAGGTGTATATTTTTCTTAATCATCAAAAATGTCAATTTTGGGGAGGGAAATACTTAATAGACATCTTTCCATAATTTTGTAATTATTTCTCATAGCTGCTTAATCAAAAACAGGGAAACAAATGTAAAGAAATTCTCGTTAACTCTAGTACTAATAAAGGAAATGGTTATACTGTAGTTCTTTTAGCATAGTGTGCTCGTTGAATGCATATTTTTTATGCAACTTGCTGAATTTTGCGTAGGGCCTCGTCCTGTGAGCCCTCTTCACACAATTTCCATTGAAAGCAATGGGAATTATGCTCATTCAGTCCTTGCAGTTTGTGGCCCAAAGTGGATTTTTATTTCTGTATATTTTTCCAATAAAAAGCATTTAAAATTTTCAGTATAATCCCCAAACAAAATTTAGTTAATTTTTATGTATTAAATATCAGTGGGGTTAGTCATTTTTGTGATGCAGGCACTTAATCATTTCCAAAGCACATTAAAGTAAATGGAAAGACTTCCTTTGACTTTTCTGGACTCTGGATCAGTCCATTGTCTACTAAAATGACCTTCAGATAGTTGCAGCTTTTGGTTGCTGCAGACTGGTGACCTAGAGATGGATGGCTGTAATATCCATTTAACAATCTTCTGATCCCCACAGCCCTCTTGAATTTCGTTTTCTTAATCTACAAATCAAATCTGGATGTTAAACAGCTGGTCTAATAATTTTGAAAAGGAAAAAGTAAATTCTTAAGAGTTAACATTGTTATTCTGTGAAGAGAAGTTTGGGTAGAGGTGGTTGTGGGAAAGGAGATGGAGATAGTGTATTTACTGCTATTGCAGAGCTGTTTCCTGTGGAAGAATTGGCCTATGTTGCTTTTTGAATGTTCTATAGTAAATTGAATGTAGAATTTCTTTGCATCATGACATTGAGTAAACAGTCAGCGGAAGTATTGAAGATGAGGATAATATCATAGAATCATAGAATATCAGGGTTGGAAGGGACCTCAGGAGGTGATCTAGTCCAACCCCCTGCTCAAAGCAGGGCCAATCCCCAACTAAATCATCCCAGCCAGGGCTTTGTCAAGCCTGACCTTAAAAACCTCTAAGGATGGAGGTTCCACCACCTCCCTAGGTAACCCATTCCAGTGCTTCACCACGCTCCTAGTGAAAAAGTTTTTCCTAATATCCAACCTAAATCTCCCCCACTGCAACTTGAGACCATTACTCCTTGTTCTGTCATCAGGTACCACTGAGAACAGTCTAGATCCATCCGCTTTGGAACCCCCTTTCAGGTAGTTGAAAGCAGCTATCAAATCCCCCCATATTCTTCTCTTCTGCAGACTATACAATCCAAGTTCCCTCAGCCTCTCCTCATAACTCATGTGCTCCAGCCCCCTAATCATTTTTGTTGCCCTCCGCTGGACTCTTTCCAATTTTTCCACATCCTTCTTATAGTGTGGGGCCCAATTCTGGACACAGTACTCCAGATGAGGCCTTACCAATGTCGAATAGAGAGGAATGATCACATCCCTCAATCTGCTGGCAATGCCCCTACTTATACAGCCCAAAATGCTGTTAGCCTTTTTGGCAACAAGGGCACACTGTTGACTCATATCCAGCTTCTCGTCCACTGTAACCCCTAGGTCCTTTTCTGCAGAACTGCTTCCTAGCCATTTGGTCCTTAGTCTGTAGCAGTGCATGGGATTCTTCCGTCCTAAGTTCAAGACTCTGCCCTTGTGCTTGTTGAACCTCATCAGGTTTCTTTTGGGCCAGTCCTCTAATTTGTCTAGATACCTCTGTATCCTATCCCTACCCTCCTGTTTTAAAGTGTTTGCCTTTAGCAGTGTCCAGTGAAAAACTGTACTGTGCCTATGCCTGTTTTTTAATATATGGAGAAAACAATATTGTATTATAAAAGGGTTCCAAATTAAATGATAAAACAGAGTGCTGGCAATAATTCATAATATAAATTGTTATATTGCTATGATCTAATTTGCCTGTTCAGAAGAACATTTAGATTTTAAAATGTTTTCTTCATTTTACATCTGATTAAAGACTGCCCCATGGACATCACAGGGCTTTAGTTCAGACACCTATATTATTTCTGAAGTTATAGATTCTATTAATCATCAGCAAGGGTCATATTGACAGTTTATTCCTGTAAGCTGCCTGTCTTTCCTGGTTAATATAGAAGATGTAAAGACAGGCAGTTGATAAAATCACAATTAGCCTGAAGCTTTATGTAGGACCTGTGTATCTCCTAATACTGTAAATTAAAAAAAAAAAAAAAAAAAAAGGTTAATGGTAACTTGTTTTTAATTCAGACTTGTAGTCAGCATTTTTCCACTCTCCTTTCTGTGGTCAATTGTTATCATACCCTATTACTTCAATAAAGGTGACAATCAGGTAGGTAGCTCCTTTGGAAACCAGTACCATTACTTTTTTCAGGCTGGTTGGCAGTTGACATCGAGGAATAGAGCAACTGGCAATCTCTTCTTATTGAAAGACTGAGTCTGCACCATTTACACATTCTTCATCAACTTAGGGTCTAGAGCAGGGGTCAGCAACCTTTCAGAAGTGATGTGCCGAGTCTTCATTTATTCACTCTAATTTAAGATTTCGCAAGTCAGTAATACATTTTAACATTTTTAGAAGGTCTCTTTCCATAAGTCTGTAATAAATAACTAAACTGTTGTTGTATGTAAAGTAAATAAGGTTTTTAAAATGTTTAAGAAGCTTAATTTAAAATTAAATTAAAATGCAGAGCCCCCCGGACCGGTGGCCAAGACCCGGGCAGTGTGAGTGCCACTGAAAATCAGTTTGAGTGCCGCCTTTGGCACACATGCCATTGATTGCCTACCCCTGGTCTAAAGTCTTAATTCCTAGTAGTAACTCAAGTTTAAATGGCAAAGTGAAGCTGTACTAATTTGATCACTATGAAGAATCCTGGAAGAAGCCAATTATTTAGACTTAAGTTTTATAGTAGTTGATTATTTCATACTATCTCAGAACTACAGTATTCAAACTTTCAAAACTTCTGATTTAGCAGGGAATGTATGTGATTGTTAGTAAAAAATACTCTCTAATCCCATATATCTGTCTCTTATTTTTCGACAATGCCTAATACAAATAGGACTTCTGATAAAACATTTTATTCTTCAGATGTCATAGCTCTTACAGCTGGACATGAGTGAAGAAGACACAAGGGAATGAATCAGCATACCTGTGACAATATTTAATGCTACACTGAAGCAATGTATGAACATCCTTGAGACAAATTTGTATCTAGCATTTGTGTGTGTTTGAGGGACGTGTAGACCAATGCTATTCAAATTGTGGCAAAAAATTTGAATAGTTTTCAACGGTTACACTACAGGCAGAACTGGTAAAAAGTAAAGTTTGAGTTAATGGGAGTGTGACTTTAACTTTACTAGGACAAATGGTTGATTTTAGATGGGGCTTAACCAAGCAAGACAAGACACAACCTTGGTTTTCTGAGCAAAATGATGTGAGTTGTGCAAGAACAATTGTGAGTGAAATGTAGCACCTCCTGAAATTTCAAAGGAGAACTATCAGCATCTTTGTTGTTGTAGGCAGCAGTATGGGTGATGGCAGGTAACTATGGAATCAAGATCCTAATACAGATCATCATGATTGCAGAGATGGATGACTTGAAGGTCCAAATATAGTGATGGAAGTGAATTCCAATAGGTAGCATTAGCTACAGAGGCTGTTGGTTCAAAATTCTGGTCTTAGGCATTGAACTAAATTGTGACAGCTTCAAAAGAGCCTAAGGCATGCAGCAATAATATAAACCTCTAGCCTTACACATGCAGACAGTTGTCATGTAAAAAATGTGAACGTATTATATACAACGTTAGAGGATTTACTTAGAAAAATGTACAAACGTAGCATGCCAAAAGTTTAGGGAAGTTATTTGGGTCCACGATGAAGGAAACAGCTGTGTTAGTACATTAAAAATTTCCCTGACATTAGGCCACTGAGGAAGTTAAATATTCTCTTATAGCAAAATACTACTTTATGAATAGTATTTGAAATGGAACAAGTCTGCCTGTGAAGGAAGAACAAGGACATTCAGAATTGAGATTCTTCCAAACAGTATACAGAACACTGTTTAACCGAAACTAACTCATCACTTCACTCGGGCACTTTTTTCTTTCTAGTTGTATTGGTGATTTACATTTTTTAAAGTATTCTATTTCTACCTCAGTCAAGAATATTTTTTTAAATTCATCTCAAATCAGTCCTGCTAAAATAAGACACTTGGATTAATGTAAGTGTTTCAGCCCTGCAAAGCTCCCCCAGCCAGACTTTCCCCAGGCTGCTGTGTTTGGGTCCCATCATGCTAGACCTGTGTGCTTTAAACTTCCTGAGTCTGAGTAGCAGCACTGTCCAGCACTGTCTTTCCATGACCTCTCTGGCACACGTCCTGGGCATGTGTTCTGTCTGCACCCCTTCATGGAAATGGGACCTCCGAGTCCAACTACTTATACCCCCAGCCAGGGCTGATGGGAAGGTGGGATGGGGGGTTGTTCTAGGGCTGTGAGGCTCAGGGCCCCACCAAACATTTGTAATGTCTGTGTAAATAAAGGGAGGGGATGGGGACCCAGTGAACATGATCACCCCAAATTTATCTTAATGGACTTGCCTCCAGGATCAGTGCTGACCGCCATAAACACCTCAGGTGCTTACCAACACCCTTCACCAGAGCTCCAACCTTTGTGAACATTTTGGTCACAGTTTACCCCTTGAGGGACATGTGAAATGTAGATGAAGGACATAACACACAGACTTTGTAAAAGATTCTCAAATTAATCTCTCTTTACTTTAGATATCACAAAAGATGTACAAACCTAGATAAAACACCTATATGCCATCGCTGCGTCCGGTTCCTCACCACTCTTGAGCATTCTTTGCATTTGGTAAGAGTCCTTAAGGGTGTCCAGGATCCCCTCTCCTTACATACGGCTTCTCCTTTAAATTATGGAATCTCTGCCTCTCTCCAGCCAGCTTTCTTCTTCCTCAGCTGGTGCCACAGTTAGAAAAGGACATGCCTACTATGAAACCATGTCGTTGTTCCTCTGTCCCTGAGTCCCTCTGGGTTTGTTTGTCCTGCTTGTGGAAAATGTCCATTTCTTCAAATCCCATCTAGGGTTGCCAGGTGTCTGGTTTTCAACCACAATGCCCTGTCGAAATGAGACTCTGGTGGCTCCAGTCAGCACCACAGACCAGGCTGTTAACAGTGCAGTCAGCAGTGCTGTGGGTCTAAGGCAGGGGTTTGTCCTTACCTGTCCTGGCATTGAGTTGCGCCCTGGAAATGGCTTGCAGATCTGTCTCCTAGGCAGGGGGCAGGGGAGGGCAGTGGGGCTCCATGTGATGACCCTACCCTGAGCACTGGCTCCGCACTCCCATTGGCCAGGAATCTCGGCCAGTGGGAGCTGGGGGACAGTGCCTGTGGCGAGAGCAGTGTGCGGAGACTCCTGGCTCCCCTGCCTAGGAACCGGACTTGCTGGCCGCTTCCGGGTGAAGTGTGGAGCCAGGACAGGCAGGGAGCCTGCCTTGGCCCTGCTGCCCCGAGAGCTGCTCGAGGTAAGCTTGTGCCTCAACCCTCTGCCCCAGCCCTGAGCATCCCCCCAAACCCGGAGCCCGCTCCTGCACCCCAAACCCCGCATCCCTAGGCCCACATCAGAGCCCGCACCTCCAGCCGGAGCCCTCACCCACACCCTGAACGCCTCATTTCCGGCCCATCCTACAGCCCTCACCCCTTCCTGCATCCCAGCCCCCTGAGCCAGCCATGTGAAAATGAACGAGTGAATGACGGTGGGGAGAGCGAGCAACAGAGGGAAGGGAGGATGGAGTGAGTGAGTCTGGGGCCTTGGAGAAGGGCAGGAGGCAGGGCAAGGGTGTTCGGGTTTTGTGCGAGTAGAAAGTTGGCAACCCTAACCCCATCCCCTTCAGATCAGGCGAGTAGAACTATTTCTTCCAGCTCAGGCACCCTGCTTAGCATACTCATTGTTTAGCCAGAGCCCAGTCATTAAGGTTGACCGCTTCTTTTGGTTTGGTTTGTAGCTTCTTAGGGGATGAGGGTGACACGTTAGGGGCCCTGTTTGTCCATGGCTAGCGTATTACACATCCAGGCATTCAACGATACAGCAATTTCATAAAATTAACCAGAATTCATAAGTTGTACATAGATTTGTTTTAGTGTAATTGTTGTGCACAGTGGCAGAGACTTCTGTTAACCTTAGTTTAGCAAAACACCATTGCTGTTAAAAATATCATCATCTACATACTGGTTACAGGTCACAGCTGGCTTTTTGTAGCTCTTTTATTTATGTAAAGGACTTACGTAGTAGTTGAATATCGACTTTCCATAGAACCTTTCCTGTGGGACTGTCAAGTGCTGTATAAGGTTATGTCTTCGCTACTGGCCGGATCGGTGGCCAGCGATCGATCCTTGAGCGCTCTCCCATTGACTCTTGTACTTCAGCTCAATGAGAGGCACAGGCAGAGTCAACGGGGGAGCAGCAGCAGTCAACTCACCATAGTGAAGACACCATGGTAAGTTGATGTAAGTACGTCGACTTCAAGTACATTATTCACGTAGCAAAATTTGCGTAACTTAGATCGATTCTCTCCCCTTCCCTCCCTGCCCCAGTGTAGACCAGGCCTAAGTTTGTGTGACATTGCTACCAGACTAGCTATCCTCCTTTGTAATGGTATATTTGGAAATAAGCTGCATGTAAACTTTCAGATATTGACAAAAAATCTGCTTCCTTCTACAAATTGCTTTAAAAAAAAATACACCTGATAAAACTGACAGCTTCCCACATATGTCCCTTCCCTGCAATATGCCCTAAAAATGTTGGTCTGGCTTTAGAAGTATGAAAATATTATCCCTCCTGTATGAGGTTTGTAAATCTGATGGATGGATGGATGGATAGGGCCCTAGTCTGGATTATATTTGGAGGTAGGTTTCAAGCTGAATCAGGAGAATTGGTTGGAGTTGGCAGTGCCCAAATCTTGGAAACTGTTGTTGAGTAAATTTGCTCTAACGTGGTGGAAATATTACTAGATCAGCTGAACTCACAAGACTTCCATAACCTTGAATGCTGGAAACTTTACAGCTGTTATCACATCCAAACTGGAACTAGAAAATGAAACACGTTTCAGATCTGGATCAAGTTTGGCACCAAAACTGCATCAGAGTATGGTTAGGCTCTGGAGATTCAAACTTAACTATGTTACTTCCACCACACACACAAAAAAATTAGAGGAGGTTGAATTGAAGATTCTGGTTTTGGTCTCTTTGGCCTTGCTCGCTGTTTCATTTTGTGTACCTTGAACACAATTTAGTTTATTTAAATGCTGACTTACTAGTGCTTGCGGAACCGTCCCTTTTTATTTAAGACCTTTCCCCTAAAGTTTCCAGGTTTAAGAATAGGATCCCAACTTCATTTGCAGAGTTCAAGCTCTTCGCAGTCATGGTAACTGAGTTTTTGAATCTGAGGGTATGTCTACATCTACAATTTTGCAGCGCTGGTTGTTACAGCTGTATTAGTACAGCTGTATAGGGTTGTAGACCGCTGCAGAGTGGTCACACTTACAGCAACCAGCGCTGCAAGTGGTGTTAGATGTGGCCACACTGCAGCGCTGTTGGGCGGCTTCAAGGGGGGTTAGGGGAACGTGAGAGCAAACCACGGGGAAGCAGGTCTCCTTCCCAGCGGTTTGCTCCGGTGTTCCCCGAACCCCCCTGCAAGCAGGTCTCCTTCCCAGCGGTTTGCTCCGGTGTTTTTTGAACCCCCGTGCAAGCAGATCTCCTTCCCCGCGGTGTGCTGTCGCGTTTCCCGAACCCCCGTGCAAGCAGGTCTCCTTCCTGGCGGTTTGCTCCGGTGTTCCCCGAACCCCCCTGCAAGCAGGTCTCCTTCCCAGCGGTTTGCTCCGGTGTTTTTTGAACCCCCGTGCAAGCAGATCTCCTTCCCCGCGGTGTGCTGTCGCATTCCCCGAACCCCCCTGCAAACTGCGGGGAAGGAGATCTGCTTGCACGGGGGTTAGGGGAACGCGAGAGCAAACCGCGGGGAAGGAGACCTGCTTCCCCGCGGTTTGCTCTCGCGTTCCCCGAACCCCCCTGCAAACTGCGGGGAAGGAGACCTGCTTGATTACCAGAGAGGCTTCCTCTGGTATGCTGGGATACCTGTTTATTCCACGGAGGTCAAGAAAAACGCTGGTGAGTGTTTACACCTGATGACCAGCGCTGGATGACCAACGCTGGATCCTCTACACCCGAGTTTCAACGGGTGTACGGCCAGCGCTGCAAACAGGGAGTTGCAGCGCTGGTGATGCCCTGCAGATGTGTACACCTCCTAAGTTGCAGCGCTATAACTCTCTCACCAGCGCTGCAACTTTGTGGTGTAGACAAGGCCTTAGGCTTTGTCTATACTGGCACTTCTGTTGGCAAAACTTTTGTCATTCAGGGGTGTTAACACCTCCCCCCCCCCCGAACGACAAAAGTTTTACTGACAAAAAGCACTTGTGTGAACAGCACTTTGTCGGCGGGAGTGCTCTCCTGCCAACAGAGCGACTGCTGCTCGTTAGAGGGTGAAAGTTTTTTTTGTCTGCAGGAGAGCTCCCTTCTGCCTACAAACAGCAGCTACATTGAGTGCCTTTTAGCAGCACGGCTTTAGTGGCACAGCTGTGTCACTAAAAGCTGGGTAGTGTAGCCATAGCCTTAGTGATGCAGAGTAGGAGTAGGGAGGAAATCAATCATCCTTCTGCTTAGGGTAAAAGGTGGGTTTTTGCTGGAGAAGCAGTACTGTGTTACAGTCATATTATCCAAAATATTTATGTTTGTGCCAGCTGTTTTAGATGTGGGAAATGCACGTGCTTTACAAGGAGTGAGGCTTGATTTCATACATTGAGTTAGAACCACTGGGTCAAGTAAAATGAAAACAATATATCTATATTTGAATGCAAGATAAAGTTTATATTTTTTTAGATTTTTTTTTTAAAGTTTTGTAAAAGTGTTTTATTCCTTGTGTACTGTATGCATGTATTGTACTGTACCACTAATCTAAGCAGTCTGGAAATAAAAAATGTCTTGGTAATGTGACAATATTACTAAAATTTTGTGGGTATTTTTCAGGCAGAAAAAATGCTGACCATTTTGTGGTTTTTCTGAAATCATGTGCAATTATGTCATTTAACCAGACAATAAGGCTTTCTGTGGTGCTTTTAGATAAACAGGAAAACTCGCTTTTTGCTTTGTCTGTTTTCATTACAGAACCAGCCTTTATTTTTAGTGCTTAAGTTGTTTGATATGCAAAAATAAAGCACACAGTAAATTTTATAATTGATAGGAAAATGGGCCACTAATAATCTTCAAAAAGCTCCTTTTCAAGTTTGGTGTCTGTTGCTACAGGTTTTATTTTTTCAATTAAGACAAAATCAGTTACTGTATTTAAAATGTATGTGTATGCGTAACTGACACAATTGTAATCCATTTACTTGGCAATAGGGCATTTGACTCCTTTGCTATGAGTAATTTTCTTCTATGCTGAGAATCCAGCATTTTAAAAACCGTACATATTGAAACCCACTGCAAAATAGAATGAAAGCTGCAGTTTTATTGTAGCAACTAGTCTTAGGCCATGTCTACATCTAAAATTTTGCAGCGCTGGTTGTTACAGCTGTATTAGTACAGCTGTATTAGTACAGCTGTATAGGGCCAGCGCTGCAGAGTGGCCACACTTACAGCAACCAGCGCTGCAAGTGGTGTTAGATGTGGCCACACTGCAGCGCTGTTGGGCGGCTTCAAGGGGGGCTCCGGGAACGCGAGAGCAAACCGGGAAAGGAGACCAGCTTCGCCGCGGTTTGCTCTCTCGTTCCCGGAGCCACCCTGCAAACCGCAGGGAAGGAGACCTGCTTGCTCGGGGTTCCGGGAACGAGAGAGCAAACCGGGAAAGGAGACCAGCTTCGCCGCGGTTTGCTCTCGCGTTCCCCGAACCCCCCTGCAAACCGCAGGGAAGGAGACCTGCTTGCTCGGGGTTCCGGGAACGAGAGAGCAAACCGGGAAAGGAGACCAGCTTGATTACCAGAGGCTTCCTTCTTCCACGGAGGTCAAGAAAAGCGCTGGTAAGTGTCTACATTGGATTACCAGCGCTGGATCACCAGCGCTGGATCCTCTACACCCGAGACAAAACGGGAGTACGGCCAGCGCTGCAAACAGGGAGTTGCAGCGCTGGTGATGCCCTGCAGATGTGTACACCTTCAAAGTTGCAGCGCTGTAACTCCCTCACCAGCGCTGCAACTTTCTGATGTAGACAAGCCACTAGTATTGGGCACAGCTGAGCACCATATAGCCAGTCTGGCAGACATAGGCTATGTCTACACTACTGCAGAAAGTCAACCTATGCTACGCAACTTCAGTTATGTGAAAAACGTAGCTGGAGTCAATGTACCTTAGGTCGAGTTACTGCAGGGTCTACACCGTGGCGGGTTGACGGAAGAAAATCTCCTGTTGACTTATCTTGTTCTTCCTGTCGGGAGTAGAGTACAGGGGTCAACTGGAAAGCGATCTGCTGTCAATTTGCGGGTCTTTACTAGACCCGCTAAATTGACCACCGGTGGATCAATCTCAGAGTGTGGATTCCGGCTGTACTGTAGACCTGCCCATAGACTAACATAGCTTCAAAATCATCAGGCTCTCTACTGAAAAACACAAGATTTCTGCCTGCACGGGGTAAAGGAAGCTTGAAAGAACCCTCTGCCCAATAATGTACTTTCCTTTAAAATTTTCCTCTCCACTTTCTTTGTAGCTTAATCCTTACATTTTTATTTTCTAATAACTTTTTAAGTGTATGAAGACATTTTATACTCCTGTTCTCGTTACTGCAGGGTGGGCTGGTAGCACTACCTATTAATATTGCCTGACATTTCCCATTATACGACACTGTTTTTCCAGTTGTGTTTAACTTTGCTAATTTTTAACAGTTTGAACTGAAAGTTTTCATGTGCCTTTTGCCGTCCCTAGGAAAATCTCCCCACTTTGGCCAAGTTTTAAGCCTTTGAAAAATTGCAGTTTCCATGTGGTCATTAGAGACTTCTTTGACTTTCAGCAGCTAAAATCTTGAAAGATTCCATTCTCACCGAACATGTGCAAACCTCTTGCAGCTTCTTGTGCTGAACAAATTGCATATGCATCATCTCCAAAGTGATTGAGCATGGTTTAGCCCAAGGGTACAGGGGCTCGGAAGGACTTTCTCTGTAATGGCTGAACCTGACTGCTTTAGGCCCGTACTGGACTTGAGAGTAGGGATACTCCAATTTTTCACAGATTAGGTGTTGGCCTAATGCTTATTCCATTAAAGGCCATGGTAAAGTTCCATTAAGTGGGTGCAGAGTTATGCCAATATTTGAATGCTTTTGAAAATCTCACCTTTAACTTTACTTTCAATGTTTGTACTCTAAGCGAAGCAATTGCAATTATTTTTTATCAATTTTAATCATGTTTTTTCCTCCAAGAAAGATCAGTGTTGGCCCACTCCAAGAAAAGATGCATAATTCCAAGTGAATGCAATAAAAATTTGCTTAAATGACTATGCTAACACAACATGATTTTGCTTTCAGTCCATTTATATAGGAATAGCACTTTACTTACAAAAGTGTGTGTCACAGGTAAATACCCTTCCTCCTATATTGAATAATAAAGTGCATTCTACAAGTAATAATTGCTCAGAAGTTTTAGTACTTTCTTATCCCTCATAACTCAAGACAAGGAAATTAACACATTTTGTGCAAAATTCATCATCCTAGGTGTCTCTTACCCTGTGTTTGTCTCTAATCTTGTATAAGGCGATGGTTCCCTTTTAAGCTTACTGTTGAGATGAATACACAGGGGAAAAGCAATTCATCAGAACAAAAAGACCCCATATGCTGCAGAGTAGTTGCCAGTTGTAATGATCAATCTGACCCAGTTTTTAGCTCCTCCTCTCGAATTTTTTTGGTTACTCTGGCACAATTATGTATTGTGTATACTTTAGGAATGGGGCTAGAATTGCACAGAATCATATACTGTAATCTATCTAGAGAATGTTGTAAAATACACTTATTATAATATAAAACACTTGAGAGCATTTTAAAAAGGCTGTCGGTGCTGTTTTTGGCTACAGTTATATAAATCATGATGTGTGAGGCTGTTCAATGGAACTTCTAAAAGTATTTAAAAGTTAGCCAATTAACAGCTCAAGTTTAGTTGCGAAAGCTTGATATTAATGCTCATGAATAAATTGAAGGTTCATAAAAGCTCTCTCTTCCTTTGAAGTTGGTAATTCAAATTACTGTCAATTGTGAGGCAGCTATTTACACTAATGTTAGACTTTATTATGTGATGTTAATGCAAGATCAGGCCACCTCCTGGCAGACTATCCTGCATTTAGTTTAGCAGACTCTTCACATCAAAGTTTGACTTTTGAATATAGCCACTGTGATTGACATGTTTTCTTTTTGCTATTTAATATCAAGATTAGGCCCAAACCTTGCAGTTATATTTTGTGTTTTAACATGTTTACACTGTGCTCAGTTAAAAAATATTGTTTAGACATACCTGTAAATGCAGCATGTGTAGATATACCCAAGCTAGCAGAAATTGATTGTGACTTTTTGTGACTGGACTGTTTTGCTTAGGTGCTTTTTGTAGTAATGATGGAGAGATTGTATTCGTAAGGGTTGCATTGAGTTGTGTCTTAGTAAGTGCCTATGTTGCTGTTTTTAAATCTAAATGTATAGTCACGCCACAACGAAGAAGTAGACAAAAATAAGACATAGGATGAGTTTCCTTGAAATTGTTAATATTGACACAGGAAACCATCAAACACTAATGTAACCATAAATTCCTTCATTAAATCCAAAAGCCAATGGTATTCATACAATTGCTGTAAATATGCCTAAAAAGCCTAACTAATAAGCAATTTACTACATCAAAACAGTAACAAAACATTTATAAGCATTTGATCAAGATACTTAAAACCGGCTAAACCTGGGGTGCTTAGTCCCATGTTGGTCAGCTCCAACATGGTCAGGCAGGTATTAGCAATGAACTCCTTTAAGAGTTTGCCTTTTATACCCTTTAACTAACAAGTGATGTCATTGCCAATTACTGTACTGACTTCAGCAAAAAAAACAACATTTGAGACAATTTACCCTTTTTTCCAGTCTTAATCTAGATAAGATTCACAGCCTCCTTTCTTCCCAGGGCCCTTTCTTTCTTCTTTTCTCCCCTACTCCTTGCTTACCAGCAGAACAGTGGTAAGGTTTGAGCTTGTTTGTTTAAGATAGTTTTTCTTTGTCTTGTTACTGCAGTTCTTCTACTTTTACTTTTGGAACCATACATCCTTCCAATACTACAGGTAATACTTACTATTCTCACAGCCTTCATTTACCTGCTGATTGTGACCTTTTCCCTCCTGGCCACAAACTATAAAGAGAAAATGTCATTGTCTTAATTAAACTTAGGTTAACTTTAATTCTTTAGTTTTATATGTATTCTACAAGTGCTTATGTGCCCCCCATTACATTAGTATCATACAATTTTTAGTGTGTTTACCCTGGACATCCATTTGAGGGAGGGAAGTCCTATTATTTCTATTTTAGATGGGGAACTGAGAACCAGAGAGACTAAGTGACTTGCCCAAGTTCACACAGGAAGTCTGTGGCAAAGCAGAAAATTGAGTCCATGTCTCTTGAGTCCCGGGCTAGTGCCCTAAGCACTGGACCATCTTTCTTCTCACAATATGGTTTCTCAGATGAGGAGAGGTGAGTCTCTACCTTAATCAAGGATCATGTTTTAGAGGAGCTATAGAGAGAACAAAGAACAGAACATAAAATATTCATGTTTTTCTTTTTTTTAAATCTCTAAAGGCATTAGGTAGTAATTACAGAAAATCATCTAGGAGACCTAAAACCAGTATAGGAAGGGATATTGGACATGAACAGGTCTGTTATCACCAGTTCTTTCCTTTTGGCAGAAGGCCTATGGTCCCATAGCTAACTTGCTCTGGTTAACTTAACATTTCTAACTACAACAGATGTGAGGACCTCACAGAAACTGAGCTGAAATGGGATAGCACTTCAAAAAGTGCTAGTCTGATTAAGTCCTGCTCATGCCTGACTGAACTGATGAAACTGGTGATACTAGCCATGAGGCAGGCCGGAGGAGAAAAGTGTGTGCTTGGAATGGAGTTGTATAGTGTTTGCCAAAGTTGTAATTACTGACTTAGTGTTTTAGAGTCTAGGGTAAGAATATGAGAAGAGAACTGCATGCACAGCGTTGCCCCATTGAAGTCTCTGGAAGTTTTGCAATTAAGTTCAGTGAGGATAGAATTTTCCCTTCTGTTATGGGTGCAATAGTCTTTTGATACTCTTTGCTGTTTAATATATAAAGAAGGCTTGAAAGTTATATTTCTCCTTGTGTTTTACATTTAGAAACTAACAGATAAATAGAGTTTAAACAGTCTGACTGAAAACTCCCACCTCCCCATAGTTGCTTAATTTAATCTCTTAGGACTCTAGTGATGTTATCTTGCTAGTTCTCCAGTCACTGTAGAGTCTTCCAGGCTAAACAGAATTTCTGAGAAGCAGGGGGGAAAACGCCTTTTTCAGGGTTGAGGTGGGTAGTCAAAATCAAACATCCTTCAGGCTGCATTTATGCATGTCACAGATCTGGCTGAACTCATGTTGGACACTCACAAGACTGTTGTGAAGGGATCCACCTCACTGGGCCCCTTGTGCTTTAAGCCTCCAGAGTCAGAATGGAGTCCAGACACTGTCCCTAGCGTGGGGTCTCTAGGAATGCTATTGGGGTACAGATTCTGTCTAGTACCCCATTCTGAGAACTGAGACCCCATGAACCAATTGCTCGCTCCTGGGACCGTGCTGGCCTCTTAGACTTCCTCGCAGCTTAGACATATTCTCTCCCAGAACTCCAGCCATGTGGGAACCCTGGGTTTACAGTTCACCTCTTCAGGTGCATGTGATAGTGAAGTGAACAGAGACAGATAGACTTGGCAAAGGATTCTAAAATACCATTGTTCTTTACTTTATAGCATGAGAAACACATATCCATGTAAAATAATACACACCTCTAGGCATTTCCCTGCCTCAAGTTTTTCACAGCTCTGCAGTGTTCTTTGGGCTTGGGAAGAGTCCTCTGGGGTGACCAGCACCGGCGGCTCTAGGTATTTTGCTGCCCCAAGCACAACAGGCAGGTTGCCTTCGGCGGCTTGCCTGCGGAGGGTCCAGCGGATTCGGCGGCATGCCTGTGGGAGGTCTGCCGAAGCCACAGGACCAGCGGACCCTCCACAGGCATGCCGCCTAAGGCAACCTGCCTGACACCCTCGTGGCGACCGGCAGAGTGCCTCCCGTGGCTTGCTGCCCCAGACACGCGCTTGGTGTGCTGGTGCCTGGAGCCGCCCCTGGTGATCAGGATACTTCCTCTCCAGCTTATGACTTCCCTTCAGAGACATGGAGCCTCCCTCGAGGTCAGCTTTTTAAAGGGGATTGTCAACATGAAAATTGCATTTATGTCTGAATTATACCTATTATGGTTAAGACTGCTATCTGAGAGATTCCTTTTTTTCAAATATTTGAGTTTTGTTCATTTTACAGAGTATATTTCACTCTATCCCCTGCAGTCTTACAAACACTTAGGACTTACGCATGTGCTTAACTTTACACCTTCATTGAATTCAATGGGACTGCTCCCTGTGCAAAGTTTAAAGCGTGTAAGCATTTGCAGGATCAGGACTTTATACTCTTTTTCCTTTATGTATTGGAGGGGTAGCCATGTTAGTCTGGATCTGTAAAAGCAGCAAAGAGTCCTGTGGCACCTTATAGACTAACAGACCTTTTGGAGCATGAGCTTTCGTGGGTGAATACCCACTTCGTCGGATGCATCCGACGAAGTGGGTATTCACCCACGAAAGCTCGTGCTCCAAAAGGTCTGTTAGTCTATAAGGTGCCACGGGACTCTTTGTTGCTTTTTCCTTTATGTGAGGCTGTAACTCAGCAACAAAGGATGGGGGGTGGGAAAGAGGGGGAGAGGAGAATTAAGGATTTGCAGAAGTAGGGAATTGTGATTTTCAAATCATAACAATGGGGTGAGTTCTGTGGATAACATTTGAAGCTATTCTAAAATTTTTATTTAAACTGACTACATTTTTAAGTTGACTGACCCTTGAAATAAATATAATGGGAAAAGGCATTTTAAAATGGTAATGATCTGGATGTTGTTTGCACTAATAAAATGAGTTGGATATTTTCTCCAAGTTCTGAAAAGATGTATGAAAAATTTAAAAAGGAAATAAAATGTTTACTTTATCGTTCATACTTTATACTGTTGGGCTTAGAAAAGGGGATTCTTTTTTCAGCAACCCATGACCAGTGGCTTCGTTGACTTTAGATCAGTATAATTTTGTTGCTATAAGTTTTGTAATAAATGAAGTACCCAAAAAGTCTTGCACTAATTCCTTTTATTCTTGCTTTTAAATAGTGCCCTATTTTAAACTAAAATTGCACATTCTTGAGAGTAAACTGATCATGTTCCCAATGGAAATTTCAGGAATTCTTGTGGCTATTTTCAATATGTGGAAATCTATTTATATTTTTTCCATTTGTTTTTTTTCCTAGGTTTTGGCACTGATTGCATTCATCTGCATAGAGACCATCATGGAATGCTCCCCTTGCGAAGGCCTTTATTTCTTTGAGTTTGTGAGCTGTAGTGCATTTGTAGTTACTGGAGCTTTATTGCTTATGTTCAGTCTAAATCTTCACACAAGAATACCACAGATCAACTGGAATCTTACAGTAAGTTCTCATCCAAATCTTCATATTGTAAAAACAGCTGAATAAACATTTTAAGTCTGTTCTTTAAACTCTGCCTGTCTTTTACTGAAATTTAAGATCCTGAATAAATGCTATGTATATTGAGTAAAATATATATCTTACTTATGTCCAATTTGAACACCCACGGCGTAGTGAGTCTTTAGAAATGTAATGAGATTATAGGATATTAAATTAAATAAATCTGGAATTGTCTTCTAGCAATTTCTCCTCCTCTGAAAGAGAGCCTTTCTAGCAGTGCCAACGTTTCTTATTTATGGCTGAGGTGGGCAAAAAATACTCTTATTCATTGTATAACTTTGAGAAATGCTGTCCAAAAAAAAGAATTAGGAATTCATTTTATTAGATCTGTAAATCAATACAAAAAGTTGTTGAAATGTATGGCAAATGTATTTGTAATAACCTGCTGCTGTTTTTTGTCACTCTGAGTGAGGGTATATGCTAAATCTCTTGTAAACATGAACACAAGCATTGTATTATTTAGGGGGAAAATTGAACTGTCAGCAAGGAGAAGTCCGCTGCGTTGACTTGGTTACGTACCTAGCGACTATAAGAAACATAGACTAGCAGGCCTCATGTTCACAAATACAAGGAATTTGGGTGTGGGGAAAGAATTGCCAGTAACTCTCATTCATATTGGATGTATTTTCATTTTCTTGCTTGCTGTGAACCTAACTTTCCGATTTCGTGACCTGAAATGAGCATGTATATCAGCATGTAGATCCACTGAGCACCTACATTTGTATTAACTTTTGGACATATCTGTGTGCAGTTCACCTGAAGAAATGAGTCTAGTATAAATTGCTGTTGTACATTTAGGTGTGCAGTCCCAGTGTATCAGCCATCCCTAATCTTAGCAAAGCTGCCAGATTTTTGCTGCTCCATGTGTGGCATTTTGTGCAAATTACTTAACAGACATATTTGCAAACAGCTTTCATATATCCATAACCATCAACACATCCAGTCCTGAACCATGCTGGTGATAGGAACTGGAGATGCACAAAAACTGGCAATTGGGGATGCATAAATGCATGGGGGAAAGTGGCTGGGATACTAGGGAGCTGGATTTGGTATCTGAAGGGAAAACTAGGGGCTTCTGAGGAAGTGACTGGTGGCTGGGTCGAAAAGTGGATTAGAGTGAATAGTGTCTGGGGAGGAACCTGAATGAGGTGTTAGTGGAGGGAGAAAGGGAAGGGAAGTTGAAGAAACATGGGGCTTGTGTCAGGGCCTCTCATCTTCTGTCTCCATTCTGTTCTGTCTGCTCCTCCTGGCTGCTCCTACCCTGTTTGGATTCAGCAAGGAGAGGGGAGATGTCTGGCTGCTTGTACCCCAGTGGCCACTGACAGTCAACAGTAACAGTGGCAGGCCATTCTTGTAGCCCAGGTGGATGCATGATGTCTCCACTGTGAGGTGGGAATGTCGGGCAGCGCTGCCAAGTGCACAAGAAAGTCACGTTTGATAAATAAGACTTGGCAGCTCTGCTTTCGATGACTTCATTATTGCCTGGGATGTAGGGTAAATACTGGATTTCATGCAAATAACAGTGAAGCAAGCCTGACAGTGACTGCTAGGTAGTACAGATAGTATTCATGACTTGGCTAAAGACTGCTTCTTGAAGAAGCCCAAACATCTATTTTTTAAATTTTTTTTAAAATTTTCTGATAGAAATAAATCGGCATGTGTGGATCAGATCTTCCCTCGTGTACAGCCATGTAACTCCATTGACGTCAGTGGTTTTGTGTAGATAAGCGTAAATAATGGTGGGGTTTGGCCCTGCATGTTAGTTGGTGCTTTTACTGCTTGCAAGATGATTTTAACTGTATCATGAATGCACGTGGGTAGAAAAAGTCTATTGAGGCTTCGTTTTCTCTCTCTTCCCCCCTCGCCAATAATGGAATAAATTTGAACTGTTTAACTACAAGGTCCTTTCAACCACTCTTGGTACTTATAGGTTTGAATAGCCCTGTTCAAGTGATGACAAATACTGTTGTACTTAGAATGAGAAATCCATCTCTAGCATAACTCTGATAGAGATCTTTGAAAAGAAGGGATTTAAAATCTATTAACTGAAAATAGAGCATTTTGTTTGGGTTTTCACTTGATCTGGAAATGTAACTTGGACTCATTTATTTATTTAGAAGTTTGTTTTATTGCTGTTCTAATAGTGAACTGAAGGTTTATTTTAAGGTTTTATTCCCTTTCCCAAATTTAAAGGTATAATTTCAATTATATTGTAATGATATGTAGTACTGGATTTAGTAAGAATCCTTACTGAAGATATCCCCCCCAGATTTTCATACATACACAGTAATGTTTGACATGGGAGAGCCTGTAGCAATACCTGACTGTGTAGTGCATGGATCTACCTTGTGGATTGCAGATGCCATTGCTTCACTACATACGTGTGGTCAACAGAGACCTATAGTAATACTTCAGTAGCATTTCTACAGCACTTTCCGTTCATCTATTTTAGTGTGTTTTATGAACACCAAGTAAACTTTGCACTACTACTCTTGTGAGATAAGTACTTTTTATTACCCACATGGTGTAAATGAGGAAACTGAGACTGTGGCTTGGTCTGCACTACCAACTTATGTCAGGATAACTACATCACTCTTGGAGAGGTGGAATACCTATGTAGATGGGTGAAGCTTGCCCATTGGCATAGGTAGCATATTCACTAAGCGCTACAGCACAGTGCTGCAAGTGTAGACAAGTCCTCAAAGGGTTAAATGGCTTTTCCAAGGCTATAAAGGAAATCTTGTGGCAGAGCTGCAGATAGACCTGGAAATTGATGACTCCCAATAACCCAAGACCATCTTTGTTTCCCAGCTCTCCATGTTGAGGTAAGTGCCTGCAGGAGAGTTTGTTAGGACCTGTGGTCTGGAGAATTCTGTGCTGCAATCTTAAGAATTAGGATAGCTCATGGCTGCTCTGGTATGCATGCAAATTGAGGCCTTCAAGCTCCTGGCAAGCTTGGGCAAAGTTAGGATGCCCCTGTAGTACAAGACGAATTTTATCAGTGCTTTCTGGCAACTCTGATTTTTTTTGTCTTATGCAATTCAGCGATGCAATATGTTTGGTGTTTCTAATACAGGCTGTACCCACACATTAACCTTATTTTGTTCATGTGGCAGATTGTGTGCTTCTCACTTTTCCTCAGAGAAAATATTGTGGTGGTTTTTGTGTAGTCTGACAGTTATTTTAGGAATTATGCCACCTTTCATGTTTGACACAATCTATTAAAAGCATTTTCAATAATGACAACCATCATAATTTCTCATTAGTGTTCAGGAGACATGCATGTTCCTATCTATTTACACTTTTATTAGTTTCAGTACCTGTTCAGTTAATCATCAGTTTCAGGGTAGTATTTCCTTATCCAAAGACTAACTGCAAGTTTTTGAAGTTTAATGTAACATAATTACAGAGGCTGCTCTAGCAGTACAGAGGTTAAAACATGCCACATTATTTTTAGCCTTTTGAATAGTTTGTAGTGTTATGACTCTTTCCTAACCTTTATCTGAGATGCACCCATCTGTATAACAAACTTTCTGTGCAAACAGTTTATCCTCAATAAACCTAGAAATTAAAGAGGAAATAATTAGGTCATCTAGTCCACTCGCATGGGCCCTCTGTAGTATATTGTAAAAATTAGTATTTCTTTATAGATCAGTTGATCAATGCCTCAGCATTTTACCATGGGTCATAGATGGTAGCAAACTGGGCATCTGTGCCAGCAAAGATGCATCAGCTGCTGCTGGTTGTCTATAGCAAACTGAGATTATGCAGATTTTCAGTAAATAACCTTTTTTCATTTAATATCAGGAAACACTGAGGCTGTGTCTTTGTTTTAACCCCCATTCTATCTGTTCATTAAAATAGTACTTGAAACCCATAGCCTACAGCATAAGAGCACAGCATACAAATATTGTGTGTTCTTTGGGGAGCAAATTTGCTTCTGTGCCCTTACATCAGTCTTATCCCTAACTAGGCCACCCTGTTAGTGACAGTAATCCTTACTAGCAACACCAGTGTTTGCCACAATAAGAAAAAATGTTCCTTGGGTTCTGCCTGACTCCTCTGTCTATGGTAAAAATTAATCAGTCTGCCAACATCTAGTACAGATACGCAAATATTACAAAATCCATCGTTTTGTGGCTCTTACATTTTCAGCCATTTCAGCAACAGTGTTTTGTTTTCATCCTAATTAGAAATGCAACTGCCACCTGAATATTATTGAGATACAGTATATGAAAGAAACATGGGATCTCTGAAGCTAGGAAAGAAACTTCTCTGGAAAGAGAGCTAAAAATTGTGTATCTGTGACAGTGAGATAAAAGAATGGATCAGTCATTCCTCTGTGCTGCCTAGGATTATCAACATTACCATGAGACGTGAAGACTTGGGGGGAAATGACAGTAGAATTTTCCATTTTCCTCTCTGATACACAAGATGTGCTGAGGTGTGCATGCTATTTTTCAAGGATACTTGCATGTAGCAGAAAGGAATGTGATGTATACTTCTACACATGTTCTAGATGATCGATAGACATTGTAACTGCATAGAAATGTTTCAGATAAATTACTCATAACAAAGTGGTTAGTATAACTACGTTTGGCAAAATGTGTTCATTATCTGTTTATTATTTGAAGCATAAGCTGCTTGGACAGGATGAAATACATAAGTGAGGTACAAGTGGAATTTGTTGTGGGTTTGCATACAAAGGGTCATGGTTTGACAGAACTATGTTGAAACACACAGTGGCATGGAACATAAACAAGGATTGTATGACTAGTTAAGAGCAAGAGTGGAAATGTAACAAAAGAACATAAAAATCTAGATGTTTTGAAAGCCCTGCACCTGGGTTACCAGATATATAGTCTCAGTATTAGAGTATTGTCCTATGTTGCTATAGAGGATGATTGTTTCTGCAGAGATCTGCAGTAGTTTTACAATAATTTCCCAAAGCCACAATGTGTCTGTGTCAGAACTAAGAGAATCAAAACGTCCCCAGTAAACATGGGGGTGGTGAACTTGCAGATCATCATTAATTGCTATGGCACACAGTCCAGCATGCTGAAGTTGAACAATCTCTCGGATGAGCAGAGTTGTTGCAGATATAGATCTTTAGTTATTCTATCAGTAAAATGAACTTTTCTGTGACTTAGTATTCACATTTAATTTCTATTTACATAACCAATTGCTTCAACTAGAATGTTTGTCATACTGTCTGTTGATGATCTGACTTTGGTTATATCTATTCATGTTAGTCAGTGATTTGTTTATATCTAAAACAAACACAAGGCCAACAGTTACCAAGAATGTTAGAAGATCAGCATGTATTAGGTTTTTAAAATCAAATCTGGCTGGATTGCAATGTTGGCTCATGTCTCCCTCAGTTCTGTGTCAGATACCAGTTAACCAACACAGGTTCATTGAACATGAAGATTGAGCACTGGATATTCATGTTGCTTGAAAACATGCGTTAGAGCTTTTCAGAAAAGCTGGAGAGGGAAACAATGGGTACAGATGTCCAGGTAGGTGACAGCAAAATAATGGATGTTGCTCGGGAGAAACTGTTTTTATTGTATCAATCTTGGCTTTAAATATCTCCATTTCAAAGTTATAGGTTAAAGAGCATCACAGAGGAGACTGTTAAAGAGCACCAGACCTTTTCTGCTTGTAGATATTACATGGGAACCGGAAAAAGTTGTCTTTTATTTTTTACTTCTGCCAAGAAAGAGGTTCTTGCAGTTCAGGGCAACTATACCTGTATTCTGCCTCCGTTGTCCAGCAGAGGCACCTGTTCTTAGGATTCTGGTTCCCCATTCATACCTCTCTTGGGCAGAGACATGAGTCTCTCTCCTTCCTGAGTGGGGTATTTCCAGACTGCACAGTTCCCTGCCTACATTGGGAATTCCCCAGAAAGTCAGAGTGCTTCAGCAGGCCTGCTTTGCTTTCTCTTCAAAGGCTATAAACTGCATAATTGCCCATAGGTAAAAGATACCACAAAGCAAGCTCACTTATTCTTAAGGTGAAAGCATTATGGAGAAAACATATTAAAAACAATAAAAGAACATACAGACATGCTAGTAAGCTTACGAGAGATCACCGCAGCTCCAAAAATTGTTCTCCCAGGTGATAAACTTTTTTCAAACCCACCTGGGCTCAGAACAAACATACTCATCAGTAGATCAAGTTCTTCTAACCCTTTCAAAGGCGGATTGATACCTGCCTTGGATAGAAGGTCCTGTCCGTTTGCACAATCAGGCCCTGAGTTAATTTAAACTCAGGCTGTTTATCCTATCCAAAAGTCCTTTCTTTGGGCTTGGCTACACTCGAAACTCCAAAGCGCTGCCATGGGAGCACTCCCGCAGCAGCGCTTTGAAGTGTGAATGTGGTCGCGGCGGCAGCGCTTGGAACGAGCTCTCCCAGCGCTGCAGGTGCTCCACCTCCCCGTGGGGATTAGCTTCCAGTGCTGGAGCGCTGTTTACACTGGCGCTTTACAGTGCTGTAACTTGCTGCTTTCAGGGGAGTGTTTTTTCACACCCGTGAGCAAGAAAGTTGTCATGCCGTAAAGCGCCAGTGTAGCCAAGGCCTTTGTTGGTTTGCTGGAGAATACAGTTTGAATCAGGATATACAAGTCTTGCCAAGAGGGTGGTACCTCTTGTGAGGTGTTACAATCTGAGTGAATTTGACTAATCTCTGCTCACTGTTTTTAGTTCTTGGAGAGCTGTGGTTCTCCTCCCCTATGGAATTACATATAATCCCTGGCCCAAAATGATATATAAACTTAATTGAGCAATTAATTCAGGATTAAACAAAGACTGTGAATGGCTTGCAACTACAAAACCAGTTTCTCCTCCCTTGGTTTTCACACCTCAGCTGCTAGAAGAGGGCCTCATCCTCCCTGATTGAACTAACCTCGTTATCTCCAGCCTGCTTCTTGCTTTCATGTATATACACCTCCCCCTGAAAATTTCCACTACATGCATCCAATGAAGTGGGTATTCACCCACGAAAGCTCATGCTCCAAAACCTCTGGTAGTCTATAAAGTGCCACAAGATTCTTTGCTGCTTTTGCAAATCTAGACTAACACGGCTACTTCTCTGATACTAAACTTAATTGAATAAGGTTTAACTTAATTCAGTGAAGTTTATCCAGGATACTGCAGGATATTGCCATATCTGTCACAGAGATGTCCTTTAAAGAGCCATCATTTTCATGTTCTTAATTTTATGAACCATTGTCAAGGTTTATTATATGCGGCAGGCTTGTGTTCTAGGTGCACCATCCCTATTTGATGTTTCACAATATTCTAATCATCATGGGTCGTGCATTCTTCTGCTAACGATGCCCTAGTAAAACTTTAGCTTAAATGCAGGGAGTACTACTAGCACTTGGCTTCTGTTGCTAGTGATGTGTATAACAGTAGACAGTAACGTCTGTTAATGTCTAGGACTGGAAACACTTGGCAGAATAATTGGTAAGTAGTAAGGTGCAATGGGTTGAGAGAGAACAGGAGACTGAACACCATGGAATTTAAAAAACACACATAACCAAGAGAAGTTAGAAAATAAAAAGGGGGAAATGTTAAAACAGTGAATAGAAATGACACATTTGTCACTCTTGTAGAAGAAACACTGCTTCCAGCAAAGCCTCTGGAAACACCCAGAAATGGCGAGAGCCATATAAGGACGAAATCTTCTGACCCTGACCACCTCTTCCAATGCCGCAAAATCATGTCTTGTCCCTTAAAATATTAGCCAAGATTTTCAGGTGCAACTAGTGATTTTTGGATACCTAATTTTTCTGTGTGCCCAATTTGAGTTGTCTTAAAGTGGCTTGATTTTCAGAAAGTGTTGAACTCCTAAAATCATTAGTCACTTCTGAAAATTTTTGCTGTTGACTGTCTTGCCATAGGTGGGACCCTGTCCCCGTGGGATAAATTTCTAACTTGAATCCTGAATTCTTTTAGTTGCAGTATCCAGTATTTGAATACATGCTTTGTTGCATGGGTAAAAATAAATTAATATGGAGATGAGAGGGGTGGGAATTGGATTCTAACACATTTAATTTGGTTATTTCTTTATATGATTTATTTTTACTTTGCAAACCATGTTTCCATTAGTAACTGCACTGCGAGTGATCACATGATGTTTAATAACATGACTACACAGTAAAATTATGGGGTGACCAGGGAGATTGGGTTCAGCAAACTGACTGGTATGTGTATGAACTTAAAATTGATAGCTACACACAGGAACAAGGAAAAAACAGCCCAAACCTTGTAAAGTAAAGTGATGGTTTGGGGAAAGAATTAGAGACATTGGACAATGAAAATGAAGCTAAAAGAAAATGTTAGTTTCAGCTCTCTATTTTGCAGAAACTAACTTGGAGAGTGGTAGACCTCAAACTTCTATAACAGGTTTTTGACAAACTCATCCCACTGAAATGCAGGTTTCTTTTCCAGATTATATACATTTAGATGGAAGTTATAATAGTTAAATGTAAGCTTTTTGGATTTCAAGAATTAAATGGCAAAGAGAGAGATTCTTTTAAAATGCCTTGATAAAATAAGTATCCTTGTAATTGAATTTTAAAAAATACATGATTTGCCTTTACATAACTTCTGATGGATTGTGCGTCAGTTTTCATCCAGAATTTCTCCTGGAAAATTACACATGTTCAGGTTTGGAGATGAGTGGGTGAGGGCACGCAGCTGCCACTGCCACCACTGGGCAAGACAGCCAGCTCCTGGCAATGGACCCAATCTGGAATGCTTAACAGAAAGGTTCTTTCCCTGTCTGTTCCTTTGCAGCTCTTCAGAAGTTACTTCCCGCCTATAAGCAGCAACAGCCTTCTTCAAATTCACAGCCTCTATTCAGTCTCTCCACTACAGTTAGGCTTGTGGTTCCCTCTGCCTGTCCATGCTTGACTCTTAAAGGTGAAAGACTATGGGATGATTAAGTTGCACATTAGAGCATCCTTGGATTGCCTCTTCTGTCAGCTGCCTGGATACTGCTTTGCTGTGCCCTGCTCTGCTGTTTGTCATTCAGACTTCTTGTCCACTTCCTGAGGCAGGGCTGGAGACACAGAAATACAATTGAAGTAAAACCTAGTCTTAATTTTACAGTTGAAAAATTGGATGGTAATGTAGGTCACACACACTTACATTCCGTGTAGCTGAAGATTGGATCACAACATTTTTTAATGAGACCTTTATCTGTGCAGCCACTATTGTAATCTGCTGGTACAATTGCCTGGAAGAGTATAATTTGTTCTAAGGCAATACCTCCGGAAACATCTGCAAAACTAACTCGTTACCATCTTTCACAATCCTCCCAAAACTCTCCTTTTCCATGATGCCTACAAAACAAAACATGACAACAGGCTGCTGGTGTTCTGAGACCACTGCTCATCATGCTGACAAATACTGTTTTGTTTCTTTGTACTCCCCCTTTGGTCCGTATCCATCTGTTGTCCTTGTCTTGTATTGTAAGCTGTTTGGCGCAGAGACTCTTTTTGCTCTGTTTGTACAGCACCTAGGGTTGTGATCTGTGACTTGGGCTGCTAGGTACTGTGGTACTACAAGTAATAACTCCGGATCACTCCCTGCCTCCCTTGTCCCCTGCTCTGCCATCCAGCATTGCTGAGATTTTTGAGCCAGAGCAATGCCCATCCTTATCAGGTAGTTTGCCACCTAGTTAGTAACATGTGCACCTTCTGTCAGCTGTGGGCACGAAAAGTGTGACACAGTGCTAAATGTGTAGCATAAAATGGGAATCAGGATTTGAAAATGTAGCCCTGTGGACCTACTGTTGTCAGTCAAATATCTGCCCCATGGATACGACATTGAAAGTGTCACTATCTGACAAATTTTAGATACTTCTTTCATTTTGATTAGAACAGTTAATATGACCATTGGATAACAAATCACTGGCAAGCAACAATAAATCAATCTGACATTAAATTATTTCTGAGCGAGTAAAGGATCAGTAGCAGTCTAGAGTGGATTTGACTCAGATCCTAGACTTTATTCTGTTATGGACAGCAGCTTTGAACACTGTTTTATGGCGCAACATGCTGTCTCATGAGGTTGCTGTAATTTCAGCTGAAATTCTTCTATCTGTGTGATGTGGTTTTACTTTGTCTATAAGTACAATGGTAAAAACTTCAGCTACATCATGGCCAGATTTGAAACTACATCTTTTTTCAATTAGTTTATTCTTTTTTATTGTTATGGTTACTCATTTTGTCATCTTAATGTGTGTGTATATGTATATATATATATTTTTACAAAACATCTTTTGCTTCTAGAATCCTCACCATAGCTTTTTCTCTTCCTTTGGGCTTTAGCTTCTTCAGACCAGATTTTAGCATTTAAAGTTTGAGGCTGTCATGTTTTTTCATTTGAAATGAGAAGCACTGCTTTTTCAGAGGGAGAAACTTGACAACTTTCTTGAAAAAATTCAGTAGAACACGATAACAAATACTTGCCTTAGTTTAGACAGGCTCTTCAACTACCACCCTGCCTCTGAGCTCTCCTTCCTAAGAGAAATCATGGAGAAATGTCTGGATAGTCTAACTTCAGCAGTATTTCACATTCTGTCTTAGACCTCTCACAGTCAGACTTCAGACTAGCCTATGACATGGCAATTGGTCTTGAGGCATTGATTGGTCTTTCTGTTTATGGACAGGGCAGAACTCCTTGCCTGTACTACTCGGTATCCTTTTACTTGGATGTTCAGGTACAGAGTTGAAGGTCACGAGATCATTAGATCATTTAGTCTCATCTCCTGTATACCACAGGCCATTAAATTTCACCCAGTTACCCCTGTGTTGAGCCTAATAACTTGTTTGGCTAAAGCATACCTTCCAGAAAGACATCCAGTTTTGATTTAAAGACATCAAGAGATGGAGATGCCACCATTTCACTTGGCAGAGTGATCCAGTGATTAATCACCCTCACTGTTTAAAAATGAGTGCAATTCTACTTTGAATTTGTCTGGCCTCAGCTTTCAGCCCTTGGTTCTGGTTATGCCTTTGTACACTAGTCAGTGATTCCCAAACTCCTTACAAGGCGACCCACCAAATGCACTTTGTCTTTTTTTGTGACCCACTGAGATCCAACTTCATGGGGAATTGGAGGGGGGAGGGGCACAAATCATAAACCAGTGTCGTCATTCTTCTGTGATGACCGATCACTATGCCCATACTGACACCAACTACCTGCAGCAGCACCTCTGCCCCGGTGCTACAATCTTAGTGGCCCAGAGTGGAGGAGAGCCTGGGAAAGAGCAAGCTCATCCTGCAGGGCTGGGCCCAGTTCTGTGCTCTGGGTATTTTGGCCCATCCCCACTCTATCCATCATGATGGAAGGGTGGCTGCACCACATTTTAGTTAGCGGTGTGAGGCCTCATATGCTAGGTCTCAGCACCTGGAGCAGAGAGCCAGGCTCTTTGCTCCAGCAGAGAAAGAAAGGTCTGATGGGTTCTTCAGTCTAGCAGAGAAAGGTATAACAACGATCCAATGGCTGGAAGTTGAAACTAGACAAATTCAGACTGGAAATAAGGTGTAAATTTTGAATGCTGAGAATACTTTATCAGTGGGACAATTAACAAAGGATCATGGTGGATACTCCATCACCGGCAATTTTCATATCAAGACTGGATGTTTTTCTAACAAATATGATCTAGGACAGGGGTCGGCAACCTTTCAGAAGTGGTGTGCCGAGTCTTCATTTATTCACTCTAATTTAAGATTTCACGTGCCAGTAATAGAAAGAGACCTTCTAAAAACATTAAAATATATAAGTCTATATGGGACACAGTTCCTCCTCTAACTTGGTGGGTCCTGCGCTTATTGGCAGATTTGCTCACCTCAGTGATCTTCCACACAGTCTGGGTCAACTCCTCCTTTGTCTGATCAGGAGTTGGGAGGTTTTGGGGGAACCCGGGCCCGCCCTCTACTCCGGGTTCCAGCCCAGGGCCCTGTGGATTGCAGCTATCTATAGTACCTCCTGTAACAGCTGCATGACAGCTACACCTCCCTGGGCTACTTCCGCATGGCCTCCTCCAAACACCTTCTTTATCCTCACCAAAGGATCTTCCTCCTGCTGTCTGATAACGCTTATACTCCTTAGTCCTCCAGCAGCACACCCTCTCACTCTCAGCTCCTTGTGCCTCTTGCTCCTAGCTCCTCACATGCACTTCCCTCTCCTCTGGCTCCTCCTCGCCTTACTGGAGAGAGCTTCTTTTTAAACCTGAGTGCCCTGATTAGCCTGCCTTGATTGGCTGCAGGTGATCTAACCAACTTGTCTGCCTGAATTGGTTCTAGCACATTCCTGATTACTCTAGTGCAGCCCCCGCTCTGGTCACTCAGGGAACAGAAAACTACTCATCCAGTGACCAGTATGTTTGCCCTCTACCAGACTCCTGTACCCCACTGGCCTGGGTCTGTCACATGTATAACTAAACTAGTGTTGTATGTAAAGTAAATAAGGTTATTAAAATGTTTAAGAAGCTTCATTTAAAATTAAATTAAAATGCAGAGCGCCCCCCCAGGCCGGTGGCCAGGACCCAGTCAGTGTGAGTGCCACTGAAAATCCTCTTGCATGCCGCCTTTGACATGCGTGCCATAGGTTGCCTACCCCAATCTAGGGATTATTTTGAGGTAGTTTTTTGGCCTGCATTTTGCAGGTGGTCAGACTTAGATGATCACAATGGTCCCTTCTGGTCTTAGAATCTCTGAATCAAGTCACAACACTTGGAAAGGACAAGCGCCACCATTGCAGGGTGGACTTGCTCTCAAACTCCAAACCACCCCCACTGCACCCAACCAGCTGGGCCTCTGCACTGGGCCCACAACCTATCAACAGCCGTCCCAATCACAACCCACTGTTTGGGAAATACTGCACTAAATTAAAGAGACTTTTAGCACCTTCTCTCTATGAAGTTACTTATCTGCTGTAATCAAGTCACCTCTCAACTGTTTGTTTCTTCGTTTTTTAAAGCTAAACTCTGCATTTGGTAATATTGAAATGAATTTTGTTTGACTGGGCCCAACTCACCGAGCGATCCAGATTGTTCTGAACGATTGCCTTACCCATATCATTATTTACCACTCCATTGATCTTTGTGTCATCTGCAAACTTTATCAGCAGTGATTTTATATTTACCTCCAAATCACTGATGAGAATGTTGAATAGCATTAAGGCTAGGTGTTACTGACCTCTTTACAAGACTTAGCTGAAGTGGACAATGCAACACTATGATGACTTGAGTCATTCCTCTCAAACAGGACCTAAAGACTAGTACTGAGCATCTCTCATATAGTCACAGGGATCAGTACTGTATATTTCTCCTCCAGTTGGAGAGGTTGTGAATTGCTGCTTGCTCCCTGAAAGCAGTAAGTGGACATCTTTGTTTTCTGGATGCTCAGGTCTTCAAGATAGGACCTGTGCCTTCATATATACTTGTTCAGCATCTACGCCTAGGCTCCTGATCTTTGTTGTAATATTCCTTGGCAAATATAACCACCATCACTTCAGACTTGCGTGGGAATAATTTGAGGTAGCTGCTCTTTAGACAGGTGTTGGTCACGTGCAAGCATTTTGCTATCTTTGGTCACTGACCTTTCCCTCCATTTTTTCAAGGTAGCCTGGCAGTCTTACTGCATTCAGCACTGATTCTGGATACAGGTTGCAATAGTAGTGAACAATGGATTTTTCTCCAATGTGTCAGGAAACTGTCTCTTCCTTTTAGAGGAGGATCTGGCCATAGTGATCCTTGTATTCATCTCATTGTAATTTACTATACCTGAGCTGAAAGCATAGACAACACAAACCCCAATTTGTACAGACTGTAGTAGCCCATCTTCTCAGAAGTTTTTCCAGATGAGCACATATATCATGACAGTGATTTGCACCCTCTATAATCTGTCCTACCAGTGCTTTTTTCAAATCCTTGGCCTGTAAGGCAGAAAATGGTTTGGGGCCTTACCATGTCTTTTCACAACCCACAGTGACAGCTGCTTTCATAGTGCAGCTAGCTGTGGGCAGGTCAAAGTTTGAGATTCTTGGAGCTTAGTCAAGGGCCCTTGTCCATGGAATGCCCCACTTGAAGAAATACATCGGAGTCCAAGCATAACCATTTTTTCAGTACTTAACAAGACTTGCTTTTTGCAAAAATGTTGCTGCAATAAATGATGGAGAGTGGGAATTGGCAGTAAGCAAAGTGGCTGAATGTAGGAAAGACTAACAGCAGAGGCCACTATGGACAACTGTGCATTTTAATTACAGATAATACAGTGATGGGCATGTTGGAAATACCTCCAAAACATCTTATATTGTAGTTATCAGTTGCCGCATTTGAATTTGAAACTATGGTTTGCACTGCAGTCTTGGTTTTACAAAGCTGATCCTTCTGTCCCTTCAGTTAGTGTTATTCCCTTCCCCCAATTACTTCATGTTCCTTAAGGTTACCTACCTTGCCCTGTCCTCAGCTGCTGCATTCCATTCTCTTCCTTGCCCCTGTCTCCCTCACCTTCATAATTGCACTCTGCTTGTCTTGAAGAACTGGTGGTAACCTTGCTGTCTGAGCAGCTAGATTCCAAGGCAGCACTAATGGCTTCTTTCCCTTAAAATGATGCAGGAGAGTGCCCTAAATAGCACACTAGGGATTCTTTATAAACTAAATGATTCTACCACTCTGTTCTTTTGGTACTTTATCTCTTGCTTTCATGATTTTTAACTGTTGGCAGTTGAATGGAGTATTGAAGAAAAGAGCCCTCTTGTCAATAGCTGCTAGTTTAGAATATGTAGTTGTTCCACAGCAGTATGTTTAGTGACCTGATTTGGAATGCTGGAAGCTTAGCAGCATGATTACTTCATTGCTAAGCAACACAGAATCTAGTTAGTTGAATTGCATATATTGCTGCTGCAAGCGTTTCTACATTTAAAAAAAATCAAATTTCTTTCTAATCTTGGTAACTTCTTGGAGAGAGTATGTGGTTTTTTTATGGACATATATAAATAGTGTGTGAATATTACATATTTGCTTATCCAATACATATATTAATAAAAGTGTGTGTGTGTGTGAGAGAGAGAGAGAGAGAGAGAGAGAGAGAGAAAATAGACATTCTGTGTTATTCATATAGTGCCATAAAGTGTGGAGTACTTTTACAGATAAGACACTGTCTGGCTCCAGTGGCTTGAAGGAGCAGTAGTTTGAGTCACACATGAGAGCTGCATTAAGATTAAGCAGTTGAAATGCTGCAGATTCCTTTAATGTCAGCTGTACTAAAATAGTTGTATTCACAGTTTGTACTAGCAGTGCTTTTTTGCTTCTAAATACTAACTCTGAATAGAAACTGATGTAACATATTCTGAATCTGCAGTGATTTGCAAATGTTACTCGCATAGCATGTATATATATTTGTGTATGTGTATGTTTTGAGTGTAATGTACTTCCTGGATAAGTATCAGTGCCTTTTTTGCAAAAGGATAAACTACATAAAAGTTGGGGGAGTGTTAATGCAGATTCTGTTCTGATCTTCCTCTGTGTTTAATCCATTCAGTATAAAACAAAAAAGGATGATTGTGTGTAATTCTAATAACTTTATTTTTATAGGATCTTGTCAACACTGGACTCAGCACTTTCTTCTTTTTCATTGCATCTGTAGTACTTGCTGCTTTGAACCATAAAACTGGAGCAGAAATTGCTGCTGTGGTAAGAAAACAATTCAAATTTCTTTACTCTTGACAATTATTTTTCATCAGAAGTAAAGGGTGACTTTTTCGTGCACCCCACTGGATATTTCCCTCACCCTTGTTCACACATCTCTATATACTTTAATGGTCATCATCTACACATTTTTGGCTAGTAGCGATGTTTTGATTTCAAGGAAATCAGCTCTCCCTCTGTGACATGAGGTGATATTGGATGAGCCTTCTCCCCAAAATTTTTAATGGTGAGAGCCAAAGAAACTAAGTTTTAGGCTTAGTTGATCCGGTATTCTATAACTTTGAATGGTCACTGGCAAATACTTTATTATTTACTACTTTTAATAAAGGGTTACAGCTATGCATGAAATCAGACTCATTTTAAAGTCTTGCAAAATTCTACTTGCATTCTCTTTAGTAAGTTTTTGTCTTTTATGGGTGAGTAAAAGAGTATTCATTTTTTATTACCACAACCATCATAAGGGCAAGTGAATCGATTTTGTTCCTGAACTGGCAAATTTTAATGAGTTTTACGACGCTGAGTATAATAATGGTTAAAGTCACATAACTTCTCCACAGAATTTTGCAGGGATGAAATTGAGGAGAAGTAAAAATTAACTCCTTATTTCCTGTGCTTTGAGGGGTCTGATCTTGGGACGATGATCTCTTCCATCCTTGCCATTCAGTGCCATATGGTAGAGTAGCAGTATTTAACTTGCATTGCTTCACAGCATAATAGATAAGTGAGAGTGGAATTCTCATTGTGGCACTAGGTCATTTCTCTTTGTGTCACTGGCTTGAGGCCAGATTAGCTCCAGAGCGATCAAAATCACTACCATTTGCTGAGTGTTTGGATAAGCAATAAGCTGGTAGCTTCTCTCTCACTCAGTTTCACAAAACCCACAATCTGTGTTTGGCATCCTTGTTAAATCCAGCAGAAAAGTCGAGGATTTAATGGGGAAAGAACTAACTTGTCTCTCGTTAGAGGTCCCTTTGACATGAACATTATCTTGTATTGCCAATGTCAAGGGTGTTCTGTGTCTAGAGACCTTCAGTCTTTAAGATCATTAATCTAGTACCTTTCACAAATGCAAAAATTCATTTAAAATAAAAGGCATTGGAGCTGATTTTTATAGGCCATGCCAATGTGTCAATGCTAAGTACAACATTAAGCTCTAATGATTTTGTTATTAATCTGTTACCATTTTTTATTTGGAAGATTGCCTTTGACAACGTTTTGCTGCTGTTTCTTTTAGATATTTGGTTTCTTGGCGATGATAGTGTATGCTGTGAATATGTATTTAGATGTTAAAAAATGGCGAATGAACAGCAGACAGCAGAACAGTCGGCAGACAAGTGATTACATTCGTGCTCGGACAGAATCAAGAGAAGTAGATCACCGCCCTGAGATTCAGCGTCTGGATGCGTGAAAACTACAGCTGAGTGGGACTGCAAAGAGGGGATAGAAAACAGCAACTTTTTATTTTGCTACATCAAGTGAAGTTTATATAGTTTGAAGTTTTCATTTTTTAGGAAGAGTCGTGGCAGAGATAAGCTGACCATTTATATGTACAGAGAGAGAAATTGATCTACATTTATTCAGAAGCTGTTGGCTTGGAGGCTATAATTATTGGCCATTCAAAAGCACGATCTATATACAATGATTACATATATCTGATGTATGATAATATTTTAGATTAAACACCTGTATAGTACTTCTTTCTAGGTACCAGCTCTAGAGAGACTTGCGCACATTGGCACTATTTCATCACCCAGTAGGAATGTTATGATCAACAGTATATTGTTCTGTTAAAAGAAAGAAATATTCCAAAACTTAAGTACATTTTATTGCATATGAAAAGAAAGTGAGGGACAAATAGCAATAACATAAACCAGCTTTAGCGTACACCAACACTTTATATACTTCCTCATGCAGCTTTGCCAATGCAATTCACTTCTCACCTGCAGGACCTACCACAGTTCCATCCTTGGTGCATTTTGTAGCTGACACAGGCAGTCACGTCAGATATTTGGGCTGGTGGATTGGTGATATGGACAGACACACTATAGACTATACTAAAACCACCAAACTCATTTATTGTATGACCTCAACCAGATTTTGAATTGGGGCTCCTACATGTGAAAGACTAGCACTTTCACCTGCTGCACAGTCAACACAACCCATCCAACACTAGTATGTAGGTGTCTACTCGTGTTTGAATATGTATTACATGATTTTCATTCATGAAATACTTTTGGGGGGTTGTCAGGTAATAGAGACTACACCCCAATCAAGATTCATTTTTTATTTCAAGGTTCAGTCATCTTGGGATTTTAAGGAAATCAGGAGCCACCAAAAATGCATGATGTATATATTGTAGGATATTCGAAGACTATGACGTGTTTTGTGTAGGATAAATACATTTTATGGCATATTCTTGTTTTAGATTGGTTGTTCTGTTAAATTAAAATTGGTTGGTAGTAGGTAAAATAATTTGGTTTAATGCCTAACTTGGACATAGCTGTAAAACATTTTTATAATGTTCCTTTGAAGCTAATTTTAGGTAATGAGGACTTATGGGTGGTTGAACCTATTGTTTTTCTCTGTTTGCTTCTCATCTTTACAGACTGTTTTCCTAGCTCAAATTTTCTCACTTCCATTGAACTTTCAGTGAAGAGAAGACTGTATTCTCTGGTTATTGAATTCTGCAATAATATGTCTAGAACCTTAATCATAATTTTATTAGGGAGACTTCACCAATATCGTGTGTGTCCCATGTAATAATGGGTTGGCATATGGATAAGTGCTTACAACAGCTTTCTCATTTATTGTAGATGGGAACACAACATCATGCCACTCCCAGTGGAGTCAAATGTAAACCTGATGTACTTGAGTAAGATCTTCATGGAAGTTAGTGAAGTTGTATACACTCACACCAGATCTGAGTTTGTTCCACAGACTTTTAGCATTGTATTCATGCGTAACTATTCCCAGTATGGGTTGATGTTTACAGCAAAACATAGTTGGAATCATAAGTATAAGATGCTGTCAAGTCAGTTTTAAGTGCAAAATGTAGTTTTTTTTTCCAAACAGAGTTTTACCAATCCTAAAGTTAATAGAAATGTTTACATGAAACTTTTTTTATTTTTTGTAATTCCAAAAAAACAGGGAAGGCTCTAGATTTGAACATTCTACACTGTTCACTTCTCAGGCAATGCAAGCCTTGTGCTGATGCATGAAAACCAGAAAGTGAGACTGTTTCTCTCTTGTCATTCTCCAACTTGTTTGCTATTTGCAGTCATTCCACAGAAACTAGATCTTTTTAAAATTCTGTTTTAATAATTAAATTAAAGGAAATTAATTGTTTATTTTTAACCTGATAGAGATCTTTTTATCATATTATCATATTTAATGTTGTATTTTACATTTCACCGAAAGTTGTAACTGACGGAAGTGCTGAGTTTAGAGTCTAACAGTTGAAGTTCTAATGATCGTTTAGAGTGGTTAAGAACATAGCTATCTTATTAATTAATTCCAGTGAAAGCTAGTTTTAATGGGGTATCACATGAAAAATGACCCATAATTCAGTATGGTTAGCAGTGCTGAATGGAAGTCTGCATGGTGCCCATTGGACAAGTTCTTCTCCATTGGACAAGTTCTTCTTTCACCATGCTGTGCCAAGCATTGGCAGGATGATATAATTGGGGTAGTTCGTAGATGTTGCAGTTTAAAAAAAAGAATATCCATAAATAAACCTGAAAAACTAAACATAGTGATCTTTAGGGTAGACTTGCAGCTTAGTTTAAAGGACTATACTGAAATGTTATCGAAACCCTCTAAAAAGGGATTCAGAGGATGCCTATATTAATATTTCATGGGTGAGATCTTCCGCTGAAGTCAAGTAATAGAGGAATCCAGTGTATGGTATAATAACGAAGACTTTTCAACATAGCAAAAGCATATCCTGTTAGCTGATCAGTAGAAGGAATGAAATGGTGTGTTATACAATCCCCTTGTGCTTTTCTAGTTAATTTCTGACCCTAAGCAATGTTTTAGTTACTTAGAGATCTAGACAGATATCCATTTACAATTTTATGTACTGTCTTGGTATCTTTTAACATGTGCATTTTACTGCATGGGAAAGGAGGGAAAACTGCATAGTGCTTTGTCAGAGTTAGATCACAGAAGGTTTTTGTTAAAGTGCATGCTTGGTCTGGCTAGTTAATGTGAATTACTTCTTTTTTTACAGTAATCTGATACAATGGTCTCTAGTATATTGTACAATCATATAGCAAATGTATGATATGATTACACATGAGATACAATGGCTTTGATGTTCTGAGTACAAAATATAATTATTTATTATTTACACCATGATTACATGGTCAGCACAATTATAGAAGAAGATATGAAGTTTTTGAGATGAGCTTGGACAGAATAAAAATTTAAAAAACCCACTTTCTGAACACAAATCTTAAATAACTGTAAACAAACGGAAAATAAATGCAACTTCCATATAACTTTTGGGACCAAAGATGATTTTAGTGTTGATAGATACACTTTAAAAAAAAAAAACTAAATTAGAGATTTGTTAGTCTAGGAAAATGTTATTTATGAATGTCATGTAAGTTGGAGGGGATGGATTCATTGGCCTTATGAAAGAAAATTAAAATTCATATGCTGATATCCTACAGTATGTACACAATGATTTGTTTTTTTCCAGACTGGATTTTGTACTGTGGCATAATAAAATATCTGCATCTTTCCAACAAATTAAAAAAAACTAATAACCAAAATGCAGATACTGATATTGGCCTCTATATAAAACAATGGGGCAGAAAGTTTAACTTTTGTGCAACTTATATAGGAAACTCATCTTAAAGTGCTTCCCCCTATCAGATTATGGTTCTGCTTTACTACCAGTTAGTCTCACTTTGAACCGCTTGTTAAACATAAAGGGACCACTTCCTTAGTCCACAAGAGAACTATTTTGCTTCACAAAGGGATCCACAACATTGTAAATAGTACTCAAATTAAAACCAGACCAGTAAACCATTTCTCAATGATGTGGAAATGTGGTGCTTGAAATTGTCTTAGGCATCTGGGCATTCTTTCCAAGGCAAATCTTGTCCTCAGATATGCAGTTCCAATGTATTTCAGTGTGTATGTGTAGCTGAGGGAAAAAATTGCCATATTTGTGCACATCCTATAAGTAGGGCCCTAAGAAATTCACGGTCCGTTCTGGTAAATTTCATGGCCGGAGGGTTTTAAAATAGGTCAGTTTTACCTTTTCAGATTTCATGTCTGAAATTTCATGGTGTTGTAACAATCGAGGTGGTGACTCAAAACGAGACTTGGGGGGTCGCAAAGCTGTTGTAGGGGGGTCGTGGGATTGTCACCCTCATTTCCGTGCTGCCGTCAGAGCTGGTCTCCATGGAGCTTCCTGCAACCAGGGGAGGTACCCAGAGGTGGGGCTGATCTCTCCTCCTCCCTCTCCAGAGCTGCTATGCAGGGGAAGAGCATGTCCTGTCCCTCCCCAGACCAGCTGGGATTAGCAGCTAGGAGCCCCTGGCTGGGGCGGTCCCAGAAGCAAGGGGAGATCAGACCCACCTCCACCTCCAGGAACCTCCTCTGGCTGCAGGAAACTTGGTGACTGCTGTTTGGGCTCTGAAGGCAGCACAGCTACGGATCTTTCTGCAGCCAGGGGAGGAGGTGGGTCTGTCTCCTCCTAAGAACAGCCGTGCAGGGGAAGAGGAAATCCCGTCCCTCCTCAGCCTGGCGGACTATCAGCAGGAGCCAGCTGAATGGTAAGAGCCCCCTTACTGGTGCACCCCTAGGTCTGCACCTTTCCCTCCCCTCCAATAGCTACATTTCACTGGAAAGGTCCGATTTCACGGTCTGTAACGTGTTTTTCACGGCTGTGAATCTGGTAGGGCCCTACCCATAAGAGAACATGAATGAAATAGACAAATAATGGTAGCAGCTACACTGTGTGCAGACTTCTGGTTTTGTTTGTTTGTTTTTAAATAGTTCTGTACACGGCTTTCTGTCAATCCCATTTTCAATTTTGTCAGCCTCGCTACTTGCTCATCTTTTCACATTCTCTGTAACTATAGCAACATGGAAACCACTCTGAACCATAGAAATAATTTCACAAGAAACCTAGTAGGAACTGGGGTTTTGGTAATTTACTTGCCTAGTAGCAAAGGTGGTTCTTCCTGCCTCCTATTTGCTTTCCCCCCCCATGGAAATCACCTAATAATTGCTATGTTTCGCTAGGGAAGTTTTTGTACATCCCTCTCCACCAAACTCAATGAGGTTTGGCTCTGCGTTTGGGAAGATGAGGGCAGGTTGTCCAGCACCTTCTCTTTATTTAGTTAAGTATTTCCCTTTGGGATTAGTTTGGTGTTTTTTGCTCCCTTCTTCAGAAATTTGGAAGCTGTGTGGTGTACCCAAGTCCCCAGCTAGTTGTGTTTCTCCTGTAAATCATGTCTTCTGCCTGCAGCACTTGCACAGAGGTGAAAAGAATGGAAGACCCTTTCCCTTGGCCAGAGAGGTAGCTGTGAGATCTCATGCCAGTGCTTCAGAGGACCCCAAGCTCTCTAGCACTTGATGGTTCTGAAACAGTGGCCCTGGTCCCATAGTGTCTGTGCTGTCCATCCAGTCCTTGTAGCCTTCTGAATACAAGTTATAGCTTGGTTGGCCGTGGTAGCAAAGTTTATTACTTTTTCCTTTCTTGGTGGTAGATTGTCTGTTAGGCAAAGCCGTGAATGACATCAGAAAGGAACTTTAAAGAGCCTTAGCGTACCATCAGGGTTGGCAGATAAAGCCCTGTTTGAAATTAACTTTCCATTCACAAGGAAACTACCCTTCCTTTTAGGTTTCATATCACATAGCTTAGTTCTGTAGCCTGTCACTTAGAATGGTCTGGACCTTTTTTTTTTCTCTCTGCTTGTGCCTGATAGTTAATTTTGGTGGGAAGTGGGAAGAGATGGACAGCTGGCTATCTCCAGTCTCCTCTGAATCAGTGACTGTCTCTACTCTTCTTTCTATGGACTATTTCCTAAGATAGAGAGCCTGGCATGGTCCTGCCCTGTTACTGCAAGATCCACTGGGTCTTACAATACTCTCATTCAGACTGCTAGATAGAGCTCTGTGATCTGGACTACAGTTTGAGAGTTGCTGTTCTAGACAACGGACCCAGGTAGTCCCTTGCAACTGGATTGTAGAATTAATCGCTAAAGTTTTCAGTGAAATGTCCAGTTTGGCCTCCTTAAACAAGTGAAGATGTCCCCTTATGCTACTTACCCCTTCTGTTACATTGGGTTGAGGCATACAGGCAGAGCAAGTGATGCTTAATGTACCCACATCACATTAATTTGGCAATACCTGCTTTGTTTTTCAACAAGGAATCTTTTCCTGGTCTGAAATCTCCCCACATCTGTGCCTAGTGTCGTCTTTTCTGACTCTCTTTTTAATAAACATTTGTTCACCCATTTCCTTTCTGAGGGTGGTAATTAATATTACAGTGGTTCTGGAGAGCACCCGTCGCAAAAAGCCTGAGGCAGTCTGCATTTCAAACACTATTAAAAATAGCATCAACCATCCTCCTTCAGATGTGATGTAAAGACTGAACAGCTTTCCAAGTCTAAATAGCATAAACATAAGCTCTTAATGCTGAAACCTCTAGAGCCAAAGGTCTTTGATTGATATTTAGGACAAATAAATAGTCTGGTAGAATCTAACAATGAACCTAAGAAAAATCTGTTAATGCTTTTACAAAACTCTTTATTTTCCAAGTGATGTGTGAACATTAATAATCCTCAGTGCCCTTGGGAAGGAGAAGGGAGGTGCTTTCTGCTTTTCACAGAAGAGGAGACAGAGAGACAGCGAGTCAATGGTAGAAACAGGCTTGGAAATCTGGATTTTTTTGTTCCCAGCCTCTATGTCACATCCCATCCCTAATCAGGAAATAAGATATTAAATCAGAGAGTGTCTGTGCTTGTGAACAGTATACTGTAAAATCTGTGTCAGAGCTATGCTGTTATATCAGCCAGTGTGGTTATCGAACAGCCCAATTAAAAGCCAGTAGTTGGTCAAAGGAGTCACTACAGAATGCAATTACTGCTTTCACCAGAAAGGTGAATGTGCAGGATCGGTGCCTCAGACGGGGCAAAGTTTTACACACTGAGTAGTCCCACTGAAATCAAAGCTATTTAGGTTGTGTAAAGTTGAGGAAGTGTGTAGGTCCCTGCAAGATCAGATACTAGCTATGAGCCCCATTCATAATGTGGTGGACTGCTGGGATGGCCTTGGAGTCAACTAAGGATCAGACACATTATGCGGAGATAGAAGGTTGTTTTTTAACTATTGTGTTTAAACCTATTTTAGGCCTAATGGTCATAAAAATATCAGTTTGAAAGGAAACTGAAATATATACGAAAATAGCAGAATGCTGTAATGTTTGTCAAGTAAGGATCTGGAAAGAAATTATATTTGAAAACTGCTAATAAAAGTGGTAGAGTGTTCTTCCTTTCAGCAGGGCAAATTACCAAGACTCAGAAGCTGGATTAAGTTAAATTGCTCTTTACAAACTATTTCTCCTTATTCAAGAATTAGCTGGATACGTCACTAGAATTTTTCTTATTAGCACCGTCTTTACTATCGCCATAGTACCCATCATCCATTCACAGGAGCAGAGAGGTTTCAAATTGGCTGGGAGAGTAGGAGGATACAGTCTGGCCCTAACATTTTTTTTGTGTATGTAAAGTTAAAAGAAAAAAAAAATCTTTGACCGTTGTGTACCCATTGATGTTTCTGAAATACACTTTTAAAAGAAAATCTGCTCAGGCTGTGATTTATAATAATCTTTGATTTAGAGTAGATGACACCAGTCAATTTTGTTTAGGGACATGCAGGCTTCAAAAGTGTTCTTATTTATGCTTCGAAGTGAAAGTCACCCATTTCTTTCCAAAAATGTGATGAAGTACATATTGCGCTGGCATACACTATCGTTACCTATTCACAATCCCACCGGACTCATTCAGCTCTGCTGGATGAATGACCTAGTGAAAATGTGTGTCTTAGTAGCTATGGGCTAATAAATATTTTTTGTATAACTAGTCACAGGTGTTCCTTTTTAAATTATACTTGGCAAAGAAAATATTTAATTTTGTTTTTATATACAGTATACCTAGTTAACCTTGATTGACATATTTATAACATAAAGCTTTGAACTTACTATGAAGGTTTTCAGTCCCATGGATTTCATGAGCTAAGTAAAAGCTAATTAACATATAGTGAAGGATATGGAAATTGTCATAAATTCATAATGAAGACTTAAAAACATTTAAAAAGGCAGTGTCCAGATCTTGTAAACAAGTTTTTGGGGTTTGGTTGGGGCTGGTCCTACAACTATATTAATAACCTCTGGATGTGAAATACTGAGGGAACAGGATGAAATAAAAACATCTGCTTCTTTTGACTTGCAAGGACCCGATGAGTATCCAGAACATAGTAAATTTCAGGGTGTTGGTTTTTTTGACAAATGTTTTAACAGACATATTTAGTTGAAAGCTTCACATTTGAAAGGAAATATCTATAACTAGTTTGACTTAGTATTTTTAGTAATCTTTTAATCCTAAAAGTAAAATAGTCTAAATACTTTAGCAATGCTATATTGTTCCTGAAGTCTATAGGTTTAAAGTGGTTCAGGCTAGCAGCCTGGTATTTTGAAAATTTGCTACCTTCAATTTTCTACTTTTTATACTTTAGATCTTGAATGTTTACTGGTTCCTAGCAATTGGATATTGTGGAGGGATAGTGCATCTTATCACTACTATTCATGCAGCTTTAAATCACATTGCAGACCTATAGTGAGACTAGTACTTTTTATTTGTATTGTAATCAATTTAATGCATTTTAAAATAATTCCTATATTTAAAATACAACACTTAGGACATCCTAGAATGAATGATATAGCTACTTGAAAGGTGTTCTGTTGGCCAGGTTTCTCCTCTTCTACATTAGTGTCCATTGAAACTGTTTGTATATGTTGACATTTGTAAGGGTTCAGGAACCCAGAATAAAATAGTAAAGTATGTATTTATTACTCACTTTATTGCTCAGTTCTGATCTGAAAAGTTGACGTTTTGTTATGCCTTTTCTCATACTTGTAAACAAATATTGGAAAAACTGCTTCACCTAGGGTGCCTTCCATGTTTGGTATAAGTACTTTGTCAGTCATAAAGACAGAAAGGTAATGTACTAAACCAGTAAACACTATTTTTGTAACATGGCTTACTAACACATTTCTAGCTTTGTGTTTTATTTTCCCTAACACTAGCCTTAATGGTAACAGCAGCCATTTTTTCCCTTTGTACATTAATACTAAAGTTCTGCGTTCAGGGCAGAACAGGAAAGTTGTACCTATTTTGCTCTGCTCTGCTCAAAACTGTAACCTGAAAAGGTGAAAAACAACCCAGACTAACGGAAAAACAGACTTGAAAATACTTCGCCCCTCTCTAAGACCTGCCTGAAGAGATCCCCATTTGTGGGATGCATATGCAACCCTGATGCTGAATCTAAGCTCCAACTGGGGCTGATCCAAACATTCCTGCATCTAGACCACTACTTAAGATAGAACATCAATTTTAAAAAGAAATCTCTTGTCTTGGCTGAAGGACTTTAAATGACAGGGAATCTATTCCTGTGCTACCATACTTGTGAATGTGAACAGCAAGAGGTTCAGAAATGCCATCTAGAATAAAATATTTTTTTTCCCCTCTCAAAATCTGTGTGTAAGTTATATCAGAGTTAGAATTCTCTGTCTTTGAACTTGCAGGCTGCTGGGCTGGGCAAAGTTGGTCCACTTTTCCTTTTAATATTAGCACAACTCCCCTGTGTGATACCCATGTGTGTTTCCCCTTTTGGATAAGGAAATAGTAATTTTCTGCCAAGGAAAATACTTCAAGCATTTTCATATGTGCCACTGCAGATTCAGGGCCTGATTCTGCAGCCTTTACTCAGGCAAAACTACCCGTTGACTTCAAGGACCATAGGCTCGGGCACCCATGTGATTATATCGCCTTCATGTGTAAAAGCATGTTCTGACTCTGACAAATGAATTTTTAGTTTTTAAGAAAATTGCATTCAGACAAAATGTTATGTATAAAGATCATTTACAATCCAACCAAAAATACAGTTAAATTGTATTAATGTTCTTGCATCTATTTTAGATCAGCAAAAAACCACAAGTAAGATGGTCAACAAAGAATATTGAAAGTTTCTAGCACAGGTACTTACCCTCTAATCCAAACTGGTGTCACCTTCTTCACAGTATCAGTAACTAATTTAACCTGATACAGTACGTGTAGTAGCTGTCAGGCTGTTTATGCAAAGAAATTCTATTGAAGGCAAGAAAATCATACAAGAACAAACGCTTCCTAAACTTGTTTTATAGAGACAACTGATACTCGTTTATATGTTATGCACTTCTTTCCTTTTTTAATTAATGTTCTAGTATAAACAGAAGTTGAAGGATTGTAATAAATTTACTCAAGTGATATAGAAGGCAATCTCTAAGTTGCTGTTTATCTTGTCTATATGTTTTTAAAACACATGCCTTTATAACACAACTTAAATGGTGTATTTTATCAGTTTTAAATGTTATTTTGCTTATTCTGTGTTTTGTATATGGGCATAATTTTTTTTTTAATTTTCCAATTTAAAATGTAGTATTTGTGCTGCCTTTAGAGTTTGCTATTATCTCTTTGCTAGCTTTTTTCCTTTGTTCTTTTGATATATCAAGATAATGAGCTCTAAAAATTTTTATGGTACTCTTCTGATTATGTCTTCATAGTGGTAAAATCTGTATTTTTGTATGTAGGGAAAATAGTTTTCTGAACACTAATTTCTGATCAGTATAGTATGGAATCATTTGTGAAGGATTTCTCGTTTAATAAATGGACATGTTAATGTGCTTAAAACATTTTGTCATCTGAAAATATAATGTATAAGTTCAGTACTAGGTGTCATGGCTGGTTATTTATCATCTTTGCTGCTGATTGTCTGAAATTGCCATCCACTACTACAGCAGGTGTAAACTGGTTTATTAGTTCGATGCTTAAAGAAAATTGTTGTGATTGAATTGGTGAGGATGATAAAGCACCAGGAAAGAGATTCTTTGTGGATAAGAGAGTTGTTACAAAACTAAACACGTAAGTAGTCCCTGATAAATTCCATGCAGCAGAAAGCTCAAACAGCCTAGTTGCCATGGTGTATGTTTGTGACAGGATCTCTTTTGAGGGATTTTTTTGACCTGTTCAATGAAATGCTATTGTTTACTGTTGTTTGCAGTGTTGTACTCTGAATTGTAAATAAGCCTGAGACTGAAATCTTGGAGGAAATGGATACACTCTGAGGTGGCAGAAAGTTAAGTGGCATGAGATGTTATCCTGGGAAGTGGGAAGATGGATTTCTTATTGCTTAGATGCTGAAGGCATTGAGTCTCTGAAGGCAAGAAGCTAGCGGGAGGACATCTCTCAGGAGATCTGCTCATTGAATGAATGTTGTGGAAAAACTTTGGGATGCTTGGAAGGCACTTTATAAGGTACCTGTGAGGAATTGCTTGAGAGTGACAGGTAGTTGGGATCTTCGTTAAACCCTGTATCCACCACAACCTGCTATGCTGGATGAATCCCTTGGGGAGGAACTCACTGAAGTGTGTCAAGCACTGTTGTGATGTGCTTTTTTCCAAAATGTACCACTTAAAATATGGCCTGCTATAAGACCAGACCAGTTGCAATTTCTGTCTGGGCTTCACAGGTAACCAGAGCTAGAGATGTGATAGCTGGCCAATGATGAGGTCAGCAATGAGATTTTGTTTCTATTGCTGTAGCATGTAGGAACCTCACGCACAGATCATTATCCATCGTGCTAGCTGCAGTACAGAAAGAACAGAAATTTAATGCTGGGCAATGGACAGGTTGGTGCTGGCATTGTAACCTGCACTGTGTGGTGATCACCACAAGAGGTCTTGCCTGGCTGTTGTGTAAAAAAAGTGAAATGTATATTCTTAATTTAAATTCTTCTACCCACCTCCCTTCGCCCCGGGGGAAAGCTGACTTCTGGTTTAGTAAAACAGATTAACAGAATACTGGACTCATTTGATTTTCATTTTTGGACGCTGTCAAACTGCACAACCAGTCCCCTGCTCAAAGGAAACATCTTTTCATTTGTCATGTTTTTAAAAATATGTTTTCAGTGGTGTAGAGGAACACCTTGAAAAATAAACCCCTTATTAAACTTGTTTGGATTCCCTGTACAGCATATAACCCTAGTTTCCAGGGAGTGTTGAGGCTGGGGCTACCAGACGCATCCACTATTACTATTAACGTTGCAAGTTCTTACAAGGATCCCATCCTAGCACCAGGATTGGCACTGCCCACTGTTGTATCCAGCAAAGCACAAGACATAAATACAGGCTTTGAAATCTGTGACTAACCAATGAGTGATTAAGAGCATAGTAAAACCAATTTGTCTGCTTTTTATCCGGAACTCTAAATTGCCTGCTGCTTTCAAAGGGGTTAGTGGGGTTGTGGTTCTCAAATACAGCAGTCTGAAGAAACATTGTTTCTCACTTAATGTATTGGACATGCCCCCTTGGGTGGAGAGTTGAGATGTGATGATTATAGCTCAATTTTCTTGCCATGAAATGTGAAATTCCTGGATGTAACTGACAAGAGTCTTTTAAATGTTTTCTTAAACACTTACTTAATATCACACAGCTGGCAAGCCTGTAAGTTAATTGACAGTCTAAAAAGGCTCTATACAAAGGGTTTGAGTTCCATGCCCGGTAGTATCCTTATGCTATCACTTGTACAATGACGACTCAGGAGACTGGAACAAAGCGTCCACTAACAGGAATAAGGTGCAGAGATGAAACAGTGAGAGTGCCTTGTGAATTCATCCAAATGTGGTATAAAAGGAGACTTTCTTTTTCTCCTTACCTATAATGTTGATAATCCTGTGAGTGGCATTTTAAATTGTAAGTACATTGTCTTTACATGTAAGTTCACTCTGCATTTGCTATTGGAAGCTTGCTTCTTTTCCTAGCCTCGTTTGTTGTGTATTGTTGCTGAGTGCTGCTCGAGAACTGTGGAAATTCAAGCTAGGTAGCTACATTTCAGTTGTAGGTGAAGTGATACCTATATCAGCTTGTAAATGCTTTGACTTTAATTATTATTATTATTGAACTAAAATATATGGGGGTTAAAAATGCAGAAAACAGCAGTATGATCATAATCAGGGCCGGCTCCAGGCACCAGCGTAGGAAGCAGGTGCTTAGGCGACCAATTCAAAGGGGCGGCAAGTCCGGGTCTTTGGCAGGAATTCAGCGGCGGGTCCCTCAGTCCCTCTTTTCCTCTTTGAGTTGCCGCCGAATTGCCACTGAAGAGGAAGAGAAGGAGAACCCGCCGCCGAACTGCTGCAGAAGAAGCGGCACAATTGAGCTGCCGCTGAAGTGCTGCCACTTCCCCAGCTTGAGGTAGCAGAAAAGCTGGAGCCGGCCCTGATCATAACAAACTGTTGAACTAACAATTTCAGTAGAAGAAACCTCTGCACTCAGAATAACAGCTGATTCCCTCAAGGTCTGATTTTTCAGGGGTCCTGAGCAACCAGAAGTCCCATTGACTTGAACGTGTCAAAAACTGAGGACTTTAGTGTAGCATGGCTAGTCCCAAGTATTAAAAAAATTTTGAATCAGGCCCCAAAAAATCATGACTGGCTTTAAACAGATATCTCAACAATAAATATAAAATCGTAACAGCAAGCAACACAATGTATTATTAAAGTGATACTGAAATATCTTAATATTTTTTTATGCATCTCTTGATTTTGAGGACATCAGCATAAAAAACACTATTTTCATTTTTATTTTAGGAATAATTCCTGAGTTCCAAAAATAGTATGTGAATAAACTGCAAATCTAAAGAGCAGATTTGTTTACAAGAATGACAATATCAGATCCCAAAACACACAGCATCTTATTTACTTCCAAAGAGTGCTGAAGAGATCATAACAACATTTATGGTGACATCCCTTTTATGCATGGGTTAGAGGAGTGTGGTATACTCTACAAAAATACAGCAGTGAGCCTACAATCTCTGAGTGCTGAGGCAGCACATTTCTCACTGCCTCTTACAATGCTCTGTGTTAACTGGCACAATTAATCTAAACTGTATTATTGTATCTGGTTTAAAGCATGAAATGTTTATAAAATGAGACTGTAAAATAAAAAAACATGTAAAGGAAAACACAAAACTCAGCTTCTGTTAAAGATGGTATAATCCAGGATAGTTTATAAATGTTAATCTTGGGCTAGTTTCCAGGGTTTCACATGCAGTATGTTTAAAAAAAAAAAGAATTTAAAATTACAAAAAGACAGTGTAAAAATTACCACAGGTTCCCTAACATCACAGTAAATGCCAGTAAACATATTACAGTAAAAGAGAAGCATGACAGAAATGCAGAATTCCACACTGGAAAAAGTCCAAAGGGCTCTTTCCTGAGATAAGTGCTGATTACTTCTCACATTCATTGTTGTTACTCCTTCGGTGGTGTGGAGAATGGGAAAGTTGTCTTTCAGATATCCCCTTATTAAGCCAGACCATTCTGTCTGAAACACCTCTACGCTGCTAATCGGTACCTTGCTTCTGGACAGCTAACAGCCAGCTGCTAGCAGGTCACTGAAACACAAGTGGGATATGTTTATTCCCAGCAAAAACTGCCTTTATTGTTTTAGCTCTGTTTTCATTTACTCTGTTCGTACCATCTGCTGTTTCTTGATGAAGTCTTTTTTTGTTTAAAGAAAAGCCACCAGTCCTGTGACTATATGAAATGCTTGTTAACATATATGAGTTTCTTTGAAACGAGCATATCAAATGCCATACATGGAGTTTGCCGTTTTTAACCAAGTTATTTGGGATGTGTATATACGTTGTCAGAAGGTATGACTACTGCAGACAGGTTATGTTACCCTCTCTCTAAAGAGAACCCTTTGAAATGCAGGAGTTTTTCCTAGAAACTCCACACCAAGGGACAAATCTGGCCTCTCAGAAAAACCAGAGAGGGCTGGGAAAGTGCGACTTGCTGCACTGAGATTTCTGTCAGGAGGCTGGGTTTGCCTCTCCACAGTGGGTATGGCCCTTCTATACCACAAAAGTATAGATAAGGTGAGATTTGCAGAAGCCTTTGCCTCTGGGTTGTTTCCTCCATTCTCTGTGGCAGCCTGGCTTTATTAGGAGCTGTAAGCCCTGTGGTTCCCTACCTGGGGTAAACACTATTGACTGGAGGACTGATGTTAAAAGTATAGAGCAAGAAATTGTGCAGTGGTTTCTCGTGCGGAAATTCTTACAGGCTTGATGGGGTAGGAGATGTCATGTGGATGACTCTGAGCCAGGCCCATCTGGCCATGCACACTGAAACTAGAGCTAAATGTGCAGACTGCACATAGAGGCTTCTGCCCTGCTGGTAGGAAGGGAAGGTTAAAACAATGTGTCTCATGCTCAGCCTCGTTTTTGCAATAAAATTTGAAGAGCATGATGTGCCGCCACAGAAGCAGATTAGAAAGAGAGCGATTTCTCCTCAGAAAATCTTACAAAATGACAGAAAATTGAATGTCCACTAAACCAGCTAACCTGAGGCATTTTCAGATTTGCTCATGTTGCAGATGTCCAGCTGCCATTTTCATGGTCACACATACACAGCCTTCTGAAACCTACATATCCAATATAACTTGTGCCTTCAAATGCTTGAGATAGTAGAGGTAGTGGGACTTTATTTAAAGGAATACTATTGGCTTCTTAATCGGGGGGAAAAAAGTAGTAAGTTCAGATTCAGAAATCTAGTGTAAAGTTTGAAATAAAGCATATTAAAAGATAATATCTAGGTACAAGATTGCACACCTACAAAATGGCCAGTTTCCAAACAAATGTTCTGTGACACTGAAATATTCTTTCCACCACACCACTGAGTCACTGGTTTTTGTGACTCTGTAAACAGTGATGGAAAAAGAGAGAGAACGTACTGGTGACTGAGACCAAAACAAGAAAGGGAAACATTTCAACTGGCAGTGCATTTAGCAAATAGGAAAGAACTTGGTCATCTCTTCCCTTTTGACTTCACAATCCGTAGGTGTGCTGTTCTTCAGTCCGAATCCGAATCGGAGGCCTCATCTGGGGGGAAAAAAGTGGGGGGGGGCGCAGTGAGAAAAGTGAAGCTGCAGTGTTCAAATAGACTTGTTGCTCTGGTTTAGGTGTCTGCTTCAAAGAAAATAGGGTCTTACGAGGATTTCTTTAATTACAGCTTTTATTTCCATACCATTACAAATGATTGTGGTGCTTCAAAGTCCTGCCCAGGAGTTAGTCTCAGACAAACACAATACAAAGGACAACAGTTCAAGCGAAAGAAGTTATGGAGATACCATCAGCAAGGTCACTGTGAAAAGGAAGCCTTCACAAAAGACGTGAGTTTGATTAAAGACCTTCTATAAAATTTGTGCTGTCTTTTATAAGCCTTATGTTTTGCTAACAAGAGTACCCCCTTCTTGTTTTTATGGTAATCCCTTGTCTTCCTAGACAGCTCCGCTCCTATTCATATTGTCAATACAGTACATGAGTCTAGTTGAAGGCAAAGAATTAGAAAGCCCATGGAATGCATGGCATGAAAATCTTTGAGGCTAACGGGTATTAGCTGTTAAAACAGTCGGTGATATGTAAAATATTAGAACCTTTTGGTGCAAGGAAGAAACTCCCTGGCAGTAAGATCTATTAGTCTACGTAACAGTCTCCCAGAGGAAGCATCATCAGTGGGCACATTTAAAATTTGACTAGACAAAATACAGAGGAATGCATTTTTTCTTAAAATAGGGTGGAGATTTCACTTTCTCTAATCAAGAAGCCTTAGTTACTATGTTATTGACTGCAATGGCTTCATACCAGAGAATAGTTAACACACACGAGTTCTGGGTCACCATGAACAGAGTCTGAGTAGACTAGTTAATGTTGGGAACTCCCACATATCTGTCAGATAAGAGCTAGAGGTTTTGCTTGATCACTTGTAAAACATAACAGGGGCATTTACCTACCTTCTGACTTTTGTGCTTCAGTGGCATTTTCGGAACCGCCTTGTTTGAGAAACGTGACCAGGTCATTAAAGGTAAAGTAGAAATCAACAGCAAACACTATTGTGGCTATAAAGCCAAATACCTATACAACAGAAGGATAGTCTCTTCATCAGCAGTTCATGTCAACCATCCAGGACAAAAATGGGCTAACTTAATTAACAATAGGCAAATTGTTGCGGAAACATGGGGCAACTGGAGTGGTGGTGTAAGGCAAAGGTGGCTTAGGAGCATATTTTGAGGGCCTGCCTAACAACTTGTGAGGTGGATCTAAAAGGAGGCTTCCCCTAGTCACCTCTGGGTCATTTCATAGTTCAGAACAGCCAGAATGCTCTAGCCACATGCACCATTGAGCACCTGGCATGCCCCTATGTTTGGAGATACAAAAGGGGTCCCATGGGACCCAGCATGACTCAGGAATTTCTTGAATACAAAGGGGTTTCCAATCTGGGAGATCAAGATCCTTTTCCGTCTCCATAGGCCTAGTTTTTGCCATTTTGCAAGGCCTTCTGCCAGGCTAGTCATCTGCTGCTGAATGAGCTGTGCTGGGTGCAGTGTCTCTGGAGATGCCTGTTTAGATTAACCAGGACAAAGAGGCTGAAAAAAATGAGGCCTTTGTAGCTAAGAATCTAGCATATATGATACCTCCCATGCATAAAAAGAATGACAAAGGTAGATTGAAAATCAAACCCTTATTATGCAATTGTATTTACTTTCCAATGATTTGGTTAAGGTGTTTGGCTGACAGGGAGGAAAGAATCCAAGATCTCTTTAAAAATATGCAAATTTGATTTATATTATATATGTTGCATAAAATATTTATATCTTTTTGGCTTCAAGTTACAAATGGAAAGAGCTTGTCTTGGTTCTGAGCACAAAATGCTGACTGTGAGCTCCCTAGGAAAAGCAATTCACAGCCCATGTGCTGGTGACATGGTGTTTAAAGGGTAAAATGCCATTGCTTTTTTCTCAGCTGCTCGGTGCAAAAACAGGCAGCAAGGACACAAATCTGAAAATATTTGCAACATAGATCATGTTTTATTAAGTAGAATTACAACCCTTGGTCACTATATAGGGCTTTTCATCCAAGGATCTCAGTGCTTTTTACAGAAATGGGTGTTACTATCTTCATTTTACAGATGGGGAGACGGAGGCAAGAGTAAACGAGGTCACATAATGAGTGAGTGGCAACATCAGGAACAGATCCCAGATCCCCTGATTCCCAGTTCCTTGTTCTAAACAATAAACCACTTTTCCTCTTTGGGCCAAATCCTGACCTAAATTAATTCAATGGCAAAACTTCCGCTGATTTCAATGAGATCAAGATGAGGCTATTTCTCAAATGTATTGAAGTACAGTTCACCAAGATGCAGAAGTGGAAATTGCTCTTCTCCTTTTAGTACTTACCCCAGCTGCTTTGGATGCTCCATCAGAATATTTTGAGACTGCAGCGATTGAGATGGCAAAATATATAATGGCAGCAGTGACACAGCGCAAGAAATCCTGTATAACACAATGCAGTGCTGATTTAAATAGTCAAATTATTGTAACACATTAAAGTCCTATTACAATTGCTTTTAAAATGAGGACTTTAAAAATATTTCTTTGTCATGAGAATTTCAAGATTATATAGTTATAACTATTTTATTATCTGCATGTAGACCTGCTATTTCTTGGTATATCTGAGAAATCAAAATTAAAAAAAAAAAAGGTTTTTCAATGGGATCCTGACTCCAGTAGCTAGAATCTGATCTCAGTGACATTACAAATCCAAAGCTACTGCTAGTCCACAGAAATCAATGCAAACCTTACATTGGATCGAGAAGGATCTCTTTCCACTTAGGAACAGAGGCATCACTTTGGATTTATGCTAGTGTTGCTGAGATCAGAAGTTGGTGCTTTGTCGTCAATGATCATGCATGGAACATGACTGCCTGACAGCTAGAAATGATTAACAGAAGCTTTCCAACTGGAATCGATTTAGACTGCCGGTCGCCTCCACAGGAAATTATGAAAGCCCTGCCACTTGAGATACCAACTAGATGGCCAAAGAACAAGAGCACATATCATACAGGCTGGGTCATGCACTGGATTATCTATTCTACTTGTAAGTATTTCTAGCGCCTCAATTCCACTGCTTCTATCTTGTACACAGTGATTTTCTTAATGATAATAATAAATTATACAGCTGAGAATCTAATTACATTACAAGAAACTATCCAAATCAATGTGATTATTTTCTCCTCAGGCAACAATTGCACCAGCCAGGAGACTGAGTGGCACAGCAAGGGCACAACAATGCACTTAAATATTTCCTACTGTATAAATGAAAACATTATCGTCAGTACCAGATCAGAAATGTTTGCCTAGCGCTTATGCTGTAGTTTATACTAAATGTGTACTGACAAGTAAAGAGTGAAAGGTTGAGAGAGAATTCTGTTCAGTCTATGAAATGTAGAATATCCAAGCTACCAAGAAAGTGATGGAGGAAGATGAAATCTTTCATTCTTCTAGGTAAAATGTGCTGTGTAGATGGTTGACATTGTAGGCTCTTTGGGGCAGGGAACATGTCTTATACCAGTGTTTGTAATGTGCTGTGGAAATGGCATCTCTAAATAGTATGTCATATAAAAACAATGATTTGCTAATACACATGTAAACGTTGTGAGATGGGGGGGAATTGATATCTTGACCTCTGTTCACATCTTTTGTCTTTTCTGAACAGATGGACAACTCAGATGTTGTCATAAGACACAAATCCTCCAGGAAATTGAATTCCTTTGAGGTTAAATGGTGGTCAGCAGTCTGAATTCTGAGGTTGGTACACATTACCATAATGGACATAATAAATATGCAATTGATTTTTTTCTTAGATGGTTCTGTGAAGGGTGCTATAAAACAGTAAAAGACAAGCATTTATTTGAAAAGGAGTCAGGGTGGTGGGGAGAGGGCTCTTGAGATTAGAACTGAGAACACAAGCTCTAAAAATATGTACACTGTCCCTGAGATGACGAAGTTACTGCTACAGTTTTATCCACCAAAGACTCTACCAATATTTAACTCAGAACTCATTAAGACCAACTATCCCTACGTTGCACTAGGGAATCCAAACTGAACTAGGTTGGGATTTTTCCCTAAGCAAAAATAAGTTGTCCTGCTAGATAAATGTTCCCTGAAGTGAATGTTTGGAGCAACAGAGCCATCCAGTGGTCAGTGTGAGTAATAACCTGCAATTCCTTGCAGGCTTCTTATAGACCAGGGGGGTTGGCAACCTTTCAGAAGTGGTGTGCTGAGTCTTCATTTATTCACTCTAATTTAAGGTTTCACGTGCCAGTGATACATTTTAACATTTTTAGAAGGTCTCTTTCTATAAGTCTATAATATATAACTAAACTATTGTTGCATGTAAAGTAAATAAGGTTTTTTAAATGTTTAAGAAGCTTCATTTAAAATTAATTTAAAATGCAGAGCCCTCCCCCGGACTGGCAGCCAGGACCCAGACAGCGTGATTGCCACTGAAAATGAGCTTGCGTGCTGCCTTCGGCACATGTGCCATAGGTTGCCCTACCCCTGCTATAGATCAAATACGCTGCTTTTCAGTTTAAAGGTGATTTTCTTCATACAAATTGGGGATCAACTACCAGAAGGGTCAGATAGCTCCTCCCGCCATCACACAGCAAATACATTAGTACTGTGTTGTCAGGGCAACCGCTACTATGACTGCACTTATATAGCACATTCTAACTGAGAATCTCAGAGTACTTTAGCAAGGTGATATTTTGACCCTCACATCACAAAATGGGGAAACTAAGGCACAGAGATTAAGGGCTGAATTTTTCAAAAGTGCCTAGTGCTGGCCCAAAGCTGAGTTAGGCTGAGGCTAGGTGCTTTTGAGAATACAACCTTACACGGCAAGTCAATTGGAGAGTCAGTAGGCCCTAGGCCTGGCACCAACTACAATGTTACCTCCCATAAAAAATGGTAGCTACAAAGTTATAGTTCGTAACCTGACTTTGGGTCCTGTGGGATGAAAGACTAAAAAGAATTTATTAATAATAAAGGTCAAGTTGTTAGCAATTAGTGTAAAATGCAGCTCTATCCCTTTTATCATCTACTTTCATACTGTACAATTGAAGTTGTGTGTGAATTTCACATCCCACTTACCGACAAAGGCCAGTAGATTCCTTTAAACTTCTCATTAAGCTTAGAGGAGTATGCAAAGAAAAGAAACAGTGCCAGCAGAAATTCTATGAGTGGTGCCATCATGAAAGATGCAGCTGAAGATGCAATATAACAGATAAAGGTGATAAATGACAGCACCTAGAGTACAAGGGAAAACATAGCTTATTATTCACATGGTACAGCAGAGACAGAGTCCAGGGTAGTTCTGAGAGGCTTTGAAGAGAGATTTCTTGTGCATATTTCAGTCAATCCAGCGACTGATGGCAAATGCTACTTTCTACATGCTCCTCTTGCATAGAATTGTGTAAATTTAAAATAACTCCGTCCATTCCAATGGATTTGGAAGTTGGCTGCTGGGGAGCCACTTCAGATTCACACCTATCATTTGGCCCTGATTTGTAAACAATTCTGGGAACATAATTAAGTGATCAAGTTGGAATCTGTCAGAAAATGAATTTATAAATTCTAAGATTTCAATCACGGCAATGCAGTTCCCATTTGAAATCCAAGTCATTGCTCAGATAGCCCAGAGGTACTAGTCTTGTCAGTAAAGTTAAAAGAAAAAAAATATAATTTCTTCTGTTGATGATGATAAAAAAAAAACAACCTTTGACAGTTGCTAATGTTCAAAGGTTCCCGTGAGTCAAAGGTTCTTGTTTTTCTTCCAATACTGACTGCTTTGCTTTGGTAAAAACAGACTTCGGTAAGATTTTTCTCAGGAAGGAGATGGTGGTTCAGATAAAATGAACCTATTATGTGTGTTGTATAAGGATATTTAGCCCACTCTGCCTTAAACCTCCAAAACAACAGAAATGGATACTTTCTCAGCAACACTGTAGCTGCAAGGAAACGCATTGCTATATTATGGCTTAAAAAGGAAAGCTCTACAATGGAGATGTGACTAAAAAAATACAGCACAACCTGAATCACAGCCCCCCCAAAAATATAAAGAATGTTGGGCTGGACTGCCGCTAATACGACACACCTGTGAGGGTAAGAAAAGTGTCTGTCATTTTAGTTTTACAGATGGGAAACTGTAGCATGAAAGCCATGGGTTATACACTCTTACTTCAGTGAGGGGAGGAAGGATGGAGGACAGACTGAATCTATTATATACTTTTAAATATTAAATTTTATTTACCTTTACATGTGAAAAAATGAATTAAATCACCCATTTTGAGAAATAACTCCCTGCCGCACCCCCTTGTTTGTTTTGAGAAATTCTAGCCTGACATACTTTGTCTAAGGGTTGGAGACCAGCTTTATGGGCCTCTGGCTCTGTCTTTAGCTGTAGCCAGTCAGCCTCTCCACCTTTAATTTTTCCCCATAAGATGTGTATTAATTAAAACCATTAAAACAATCTCCCCTCCCCCTCAACTAACATTCTCTTGCTCTCTCTCAGCCTGCTCTGGCCAACCACAAGAAGAGGACATACCTGCCATAACAATCAAACCAAGTATAAAGCAATATTTGGCAATTGTTTAATGCAACTCAATGGGAAGCTGCAATACAACATTTCTGCACTGATGGGAAGGCAATAAAGCAGCAGCATGCCCAGGCTCCACTCCCAGAATTCCAAGATGGCACCATTTAGCATTAGTAGCACTGCTGGCTTCTCTCTGGACAAATTCACTTGTGTGTTTCAAAATCTCCCTAATAACAAAAATCTCTAGCATAGTAATTAAAAAAAATGTTATTTGCATGCCAAGCCACAAAATTTACCTACTGAATTGCCCAGCAAGCCACACCTCTTCTGAACCATTCCCAAATGCAAAATTTTAGATTTGCTACTCAGATAGTCCTAGGTGGTATTATCACTGGTATTTCATTCGCTTCCTTTTCAAACAGAATGAAGCAAATGTGCTCCTTCTTCACTGTTATTTTATTCACTAGCTGGAAAATACGATATCAGTAAAGTTCACAAATGTTGTGTGCTAGGTTCTGGTCCTGGGTTACAGGTCTGTGCTGTGTTTGAGTGTGGTCTGTGCCTGAAGAAACTACTCCACAGCTGTCTTGTTTTAATTAAATGACAGTTTATTATATATTAGTCAAACATAAAAATGTACGGGCACAAGGGGCTGCTTTTTGAATGGAAATCTAATTGGAATGCACTCTTGAAATGTTCATTTAATTTCACAAGTGTGATTATACTATGGAACAGCCTTGGAACATGATTCTATCCAATTATGCTTAGAATTTCTGTATTTGCAGGTGTCTGATACAGATGGGTCCAGACTTCCTTTACAGAGCCAAATGTTGAACCCAACAAAGGTCAGTGATGTTTCTAGATCATTACAGCGATAAGCAAGCCACAAAAGTCTAGTCAGAATATGAGTTCAAATTCCCCCTCCTAAATGTGGAGCTTTTCAAGCCCATCACTAGTGTCAAAGAAGTGAGGGGTGTACATGTTTGTTTCAGATGGCTCTTTCTGAAAAGGAGACACTGCTTCTTGAAAACAGTGTGTTTAGATTGGAGGAGTCAGTGCAGGGCCGGCTCTAGGCACCAGCGTTCCAAGCATGTGCTTGGGGCAGCGCTTTTCAAGGGGCAGCACCCCCCCCCTTTTTTTTTTTTTTTTTTGCTTGGGACGGCAAAAAACCTGAAGTTGGCCCTGGGTCAATGCGTTTGCCTCATTGAATTTCAGATCTATTGGTTTGGCTGCCTGCAGCTACAACATATTCCCTGCACCCAGTTGTATATCAATTAAGGAGTTTTACATTTGCCACATAAGTCACTAATTGCTCCTGTGAGAGGTCATTCAGTGCTCTCAAATACATATACCTGAAAAGCACATTAGGTTGAGAGAGTGCTAAGCAGTTTAATCTTATTGAGATTATTTACTAATTTATTAAACTAACAAACCTTCATACTGATCTCTAAGTGCCTTATTACATTGTTCCATCTGTGACCAGATGTAGAGGGAACATCATAACTGAGAGCAATAAATCATCCCATGCATTTAATATCAGATGGATTTGTTCAGATTTATAGAAGAGTGGATGTGTGTGTAATACTTATGGCTTACTCCTGTATCCAGTTCTGTTGTGTGATGGCTCAACCTCATGCTCTGTGCCCAATATTCCATTTGATTCTCATGTATCTAACGGACTCAGCTCATCCTCCAGAATACCATGGAAGACACTGTTAGTAATCTCATTCCCTGTTTCAGCTGTTGGCTTTTTGATGTGTTTGTTATTTATAATTAGATACAATCAGTGCTTAAAGTGGTCTGAATAAAGTGAGGGATCTGTCATAATCTGGGAACAATACCTCAGGTAGCACTGTGCTTAAAGTACACCCCTCAACGACCTAGCTTGATTTTTTTTTTTATTTATTTATTTTTTTTTTGGCCAGGTGTGTGACTACTTATAACTGCCCCTTCCCTCCACATGCCCATGTTAAGCAATGACTATGAAAGACTGAGGTGGGTGCTCTAGTAAAGATTAATGAGGAACACAGAACCAAGTTGGGCGGGGGACACAAGTAGAGATTCTAACTCCAGCTAGCACTGAGGTCGTCGTAGAGGAAGATTTAGAGGCTTCACACAAAGGTTAATTTAGAATTAAGGTTGCTAAATTCAATGACTAACTATGCAATCCCTAAAATAATCCCTGGGATATCCCCAGTTATGTTCCTTCTCTCCCGGAATATGTCACTTCTGATACTCTCCTACTCCCATCCACCACCCTTTACTTGTAGGCTTCTTTTGTCACAAATATGCAACCTTACTCTGATCCTAATGAGTACAGACAAGTGAGTGCTGAGATTTTGATGGAAGGAATAGTAGTTTCAGGGGCTTGGAAGATAGCAGTTTCTGATGGAATATATCTTGTCTTGGTGTGTTAGAATTGTGGTGGTAGACTGGGAGGGGCGGTATGAAATTCCTAGGAAGATGTAGGTAAATATGTATATGACGTTGTTCTTGTTTCATTTTAGGAACCTGTTATAAAAAACTGATACTGTTCGTAGGTGGTGGATGATTCTTGTGACTCAAATTAGGGGTGCACATTTGATAGGGAAGGATGAAGCCTTTGTGTTGCAGATTATGGGAGGGTGCAGAGGAATATGAGAAATGACATATCCTGTAGAAGTACAAATTGAAAAGTGCTGATTTCATTCCCCAACCCCCCTTCTCCTCCAAGATAAGTCTGGCCACTGATCTCTGGCTAGGAAATAGAAAGTCCCATAACTTTGTGTTATAAGCATATCTGCTGCACTTGCATTTGCCGGACATAACTTGGACCCACTGTTTCATTTGGAGTTAGCTGGAAGGTCCATAATACTGAGAATCTGAGAAGTATTGTTTCTCACTGCTCTTCTTTAAAATCTCCTGTCCTTTGTCTGGCTGAAGGCAGGGCAGAGGGGATGGGGAAAGGTGCAGGTACGGGCATGAGGACAAACAAAACAAGAATAAATAGGTGCAGCAAAGATGGGCCCTCCGAATCCAAATAATGGAAGAGTTAGACCCAAACTGTACTTCATAGCTTAGGTTTATCAAAAAGTATTAAGCACAATTTAAGAACTGAATTACCCTATAAAGAACGTAGATGAAAAAGCAAAAAGACCTAATTCAGAGGTGAGTGGTCCATAAAAACGGAGGAAAATAACAGAGAGCTTCTATACCAGACTCCATTAATTTAGCATATTCACACCAGATTTTATTGTGCACATTTGTCATTTCCGCCAGCAGAGCAGAGTTTCTCCATCAAAGGCATGAGCTAATTCAGGTGGATTGGCCATATAGAGTAGCCTTTGCATTCTCATAAGAGCAACCTTTTGGCAACAATTAAGGCAAATAGCAGCCCACTCTGAGGCAAATGAAGTGGAGTGTACTTTAAAATCCACGAAGTCAAGGATACAAAGTCATAGGAATAAAATGAGGAATATATGGAGAGAGAGCTTGTGTTTAGTGAGATCTTTGCAAATATCAGCAGAGATTCTGAACCTTCAGGCACAAAACTAATGTGTGTGTGAGACAGTGGCAGTATGTGCTTGGATTGAAATCCAAGTCAAACATAAGTTACTGGGCTCAATACAAGGGTAACTGGGTGAAATGTAATGGCCTGTGATATACAGGAGGCTGGATTAGATTATCTAATGATCCCTCCTAGCTCTAAATTCTATTAATATATGAAATCACCAACATCGTCTGCCTTATGCTGGCAAAATCCACTAGGAATTTTGTTTTGAAATAACCATATAGATGCACTTTTCCTAGGTCGGCCTCATTCTATCTTCAGATTTCTGTTGATGCTAATTATATTCTCTTGATGTGGGAACTTCAAAACAGAAAAAGATCATCCAGTGGGGTTTTCCCAGTATCTCAGGACTCCAGCAAAAGTGTCAAGCAAAGCAGGAAACAACAGGCTTTTAAAAAAAGTAACTGCTGTGTGGACTCTGAGTTATTCAGTGTTTTATAACTTGCAATATTTTGTCAGTATTACTAATATAACATGAACTGCTACTTGTCTCTTTTTAGTGATGTAAATGTTGGGTCTGACAGAGATTTGAATTCTATGAACTCTGCAGCCTTGTAAAGTTATTACACTTCATAATATTAGCACCATCACCACACACTCCCAGTAGATACTATCAATAATTCTGTCCACTAAGGTAGGTGATGGTTTTACCAGTTTTACCATCAGCCAGTACAATTGCTTATAATATAGGAACAAACTCTTGGCTTCCAACTTTTAATAGAAAGCTTTGTTCTTTAGATTCCAAGCAGGGCAGTCCTAACAAATAACGTCATAGTAGAAGCCATACAATGATCCACAGTCCAAACTCACGGAGGAGAAAAGAGAGCAGTGTGTGCGTTTTGGCAGAAAAAAACCCATCCTATATTTGTGCTAACGTGCCTGAGGGTAATTCTCTAATAGTTTGACAATAGAAAATGGATTCATCTGGGTTAAAGTGACCCACTTAATTAGCTGTAAGAAGCAAAACTTGGCACAAATGATAGGATTATGTAATAGTTCTTTGAGCAACTTTAAAGCGTCCCCCAGCTGGGGACAGATGCTAGTTCTTTCATGATAAATAGGTTCCAACGGCGCTGTGCTCTACTGTCATATTAAGGAAGTGGTTATAATGGATATGGGACTGATCCAAAGGCCACTGAAGTCAATGGAAAGATTCATATTAACTTCCAGTGCACATAGCTGGGGACTTCAATGAGAGAGAGACAGAGACAAGTTCAGAAGAAAGCAGAAAGGAAATGGAAACCATTGTAATCTAACCATTTTTTTTTATTTGCTTACTGACAATGTTTACATGCTAAATTTGCAAATGAAAATGGGGGTTTTCTATCTGCTTCACTCTTATTTGGCTTGTCTTACCTATCTAAAAGGACAGTAAAATTCAGGGACTGACTTTTATCCTGGCCACAGTCTGGTCTCATTTTGCAAAAGAATTTTGACAGCCAGTATGTTTTGTTGTTATACCACTGAGGATATTGAACTGCCTATGATTTTTCTACCTGAAAGTTTGATAGTCAGACACCTTATGTAATACTCATCCCTTCTCTGAAGTCCCATCTTTAACCATTGCTTTGGAGAGGGGCCAAGGAGTCGTAACGGGTCAGTTTTTCTAAATATCTCTCCTTTCTATTTCTGTGCTAAAAATAGAGAGAGGAAGTTTGTTCTAGCCAGAGAAGAGTTCACAAGTCCCTGTTCTAAGACCACTGAAAGCTCAACTGCTCCTGAAAGTTCTTCAAATTATCCTTAATCATAGCAAGCAAAGGTAGAACAATTTCATAGCAGGAGTCACGAGAACCCCCAAAATACAAGATTGACTTCTGGAATCACTTATTAGCACTGAGATCACTTATTGCACCTAAAATTGCTGTTGAGAGTTTAGCCAGGTTGCCACCCCTTCCACTGTGTGGGAGTACTTGTGTGCTGACAACTCTAGCATAACAGTCCATAGACAGGACCACAACAATATCTTGTTGTAAAAAGGGTCCCACCATAAGGGAACAGGCTAATGAAGAGACTATTTAATATTAACTGTTCAAGGAGCCTGATTTTATTTTTTATTACTGCATTTAGAAAGATATTTTTCATCTACGTGAAACTTTCTTAATCTCATTTACCTGGGGCTCCTAAGTTATCAGTAATAATTCCTACCTGCTAGTCGTGTCATTCAGTTACAGGTATAAAACATAATTAAAATGGTTAGAGTGGATTATGCTTCTATTAATGAAGGACCTCTGGAGGTAGTGAAGACGTTTCTAGCCTCTTTGTACTGAGTACACCCTCAACTGCAGTTCATCGGGGATCATACCGAGGGCCAGGCAATAGTTTAGAGCTTTGCACAGTGATACATAGTCTCACTGGCCACCATCCACCAGCCTGAATGTTCAAATCCATGTTATTTTCCCTCTTCATGGGAAAGAGCAGCCTTGCATATTCAAATTGCCTGTTGAGTATGGTCAAGGAAGATCTTTAGTCAGAGGGTTAACATCGGTGGCTCTAATTTTCCCTATTTCATCTTGTTTACACACTTCATGCAACGTGAGAAACAAATACACACAGTGGACTTTATGGTACTCAGCTACTAATTCTCCACCATATTTGACACAGAAATGAAGTTCTGTCCCCAGAGATTTAGCTGCAGAGGTCATCTTCTATTTACTGAGTCACAAAGTCGTAGGGGTCTTCTTCAGAAGAGGCATTGATTACACAACCTTTTCATCTGGAAGTTTCAGTTATAGGGCTCCCTTCAGAGAAGAAGACTGAAAAGAGAGAAGAAAGACAGCAGACAAGAAAAACAAACATCACTTTTTCTGCATCCTTTGTGTTGCAACATCTACCATACTTGTGAAGGGACAATTCGGAGTATTTGTCTGGTGTTCCTACAAAAATCTGTAGTGCCTCCCAGAGGGGTGCATCAGGCATACAGGAGTTGGGATGCACCACTTAATTTTAATAGAGAAGCAGTGACCAAGACAACCATGAAGGTTTGACTTAAATATTTGGAGCGGGGAGCAGAATGGATGAGAAGGAATCTTGCCTGGGTCAATGGTATGGAAGTCAGCAGCAGTGCTGTCTGTTACATGATTTCCTGGCATGTCTTTTTTGGGTGTGTGTATGGGGGGGTACAGAGGGGGGTGGAACAGAGCTTAGAAAGGATTCCAAAATCTTCAATAGGGAAGGGACAATGGTTTGCAGAAAAACTGAGCGGATAAAGAGAAGGAAGATTTTAAAATACTGGAAAATATAATGGATAGAGAAAAAGGAAAGCAAATAGGAATATGGGAAGAGGAGCAATTAAAAGGGGAAGATTATTAAAATAATTAAACAGAGAATAAGGGATTGATTGAAGTGTGAGAGGAGAGGCAGTAAGAGTGAGCAGGATCAGGGGAGAAGGCAAAACTCCTGTATCTGAATTAATGTACCTCATTATTGCTTCTTAGCGGCTATGCAGTTATTCCAGGTGGAATCAAAATAAGAAGTTCAGACCAAAAGGGAAAGAGAGAGCAGGGGGGAAACTCATTATGTGAATAAAATTTAGGATAGTAATTATCTTCTGGCAGTAATTAGCTTCAGCATTAGCCTAACTTCTGCTAAATGAAGTAATGAATTTCCCCAAAGCTGGGAACTCTCAATCTATGTTCCACTTTGCTGCCTCTGACAGAGAAATTACAGCCAAAGAGTGGAAATGAAACCTGTTTGTTCAAAAATTAATGTAAATAGCCAGGATGAGCATTTGTTTCATTCAATAGGAATAACATGCAGCTCGCTAGCAGAGCAGAGCTCACAATGGTCCTCTCTAAACTGCTAGTGGTGTGATTCACTTTGTAACACATGGCAGCATATCTGGCAACTGCAGACTTGTGTGCCCATTATGCTGTACAAGACTAAAGACTGGGTGCCTTTTAGCCACCTTAAAGGCCAGATTCTCTTCTGTGAGACTGGAGCAATGTTAGCAAAGGAGGGTGGGGAAGTGAGGAAGGCAGTTATGGCTCCCTGATTCTTAAATGGCCCCAGTCCTGATGTAACTTAAGAGTTGCTAAGGGACTATTCTACCTTATTGACCATATGCCAGCTGCAGATTGGTGCAGTGAGGCTGTGTTCCAGCCCTCCTATATTGAGATGTGGTTGAGATAGGAGCTGCACTGGATGGATTTGCAAACTGACAATTGTGGCCAGCTTTGGCCCCCTTTGTGCAACTCAGGCACATCCAACTTCCTCAAGGTTAGTTGTTAACATTCATTTTCTATGGTGCTGATCACTCTTTCAATGTTTCAGTTTAGGTTTTGAGTGTCTGAAAGAGCCGTGAGATGCACTCTATAACTAAACAGAGAAATTCTAGTCTACACTGAGACATGCTAGTAACTACATGGCTTTGAATCCTCAAACTGAATAGATTTCTGCAGTTTACCAAGCCACTAAATAACAATGTGACACTACTTTTCAGTTATAGCAGTGAGAGTCTGAATAAAATGAAATTCCTATTCTGAAACGTCCCACCTGTGTTAATTTATTTACATATTCCATGCAGAAATGCCTCTTAATATTAATGGAATACTGAGGCTGAGAGATCAAGCACTCTGGACAGGAAATGCAGAGTTATGGTTGACAGCTCAGTCTTAACTTTACCCATTTGTGCTTACACCATAAATTATGGCCTTGTGCTATTTGACATTACTTGGGAATTAATACTATATATAATGTAATGTAAAATGGGATTTTATTATCTCCTTGTATCCAGTAAATTACAGCACATACACTCTGCCGTCAGCTTAATTTTTAAGTTTGAGATGTTTGAATTCAATTCAATTATTTTGAAGCTCGGAACACCCAAAGCTAGCAAGCTGAAACATTTTCATCCTTTTTTTTAGATCATTTTACAACTGGAGCAACATAGTGTCAGGTGCCTGAAAGTTAGGATTGTCTTAAATGTAGCAACATAGTTTCTGAGCTGTCTTGAATGACAGATGGTCTCAATCTCTCAACTGTTTTCAAACTGGCCTCATCTGAAATGTGAAGGCATGGGACCATCTTAAACTTGGCCATATAAAAACTATAATCATTCACAGAACAGATTCATTCAGGGTCTGTTGGCTTCTGCCAGGATAGATCAAAGAACAAAACCTTGGCGACAAAGACCAACAGGAGTGGAGGGATAGCTACTGCAACCTGCTCTCTCCCATGGGCCAATGCAGCCCAAAATGTGGGTTGGCTGGAAAAGAGTGTGGCTAGTAAATTCAGGCTGCAGCCTTCACTGATAGGATTTAAAGCTGTCTTCACCCATCTAACCCCCAAAGAAGGGTGAATGTGGCCCCATGACTGAAATAATATGCCTTACACATGTCTTTTGCAGACATAAAAGCCACGTTGTCTAAAGACTGCAATTCATTATATGTAAGGATGTATAGAAAAGTCCAATTTACATTGTGTTATGTAACAATTTATAATGATATAGAGAGAATATTTTAAGTCATATGCTCAAGGGAGCACATTTAAATGCTTGATCGCTCATCCTGAAATGTTGCCTTAAGGTTAGGTTTTTGCCTGGAATTTTTAAAGAAAGTAAAGGGATGAGAATTATCAATGGAGCTGGTGCACGCTACAATCTGCAATTTCCAGCTACCCAAATACCCGCAAAACCAACCCTATTTCCTAATGACACTTTCCACCTATCCAACCAAGTCTCTTGCCTCTCTCTGCCTCTGTTTTCCCTATACCAGACAGCATGCTAACCCCAGCAGCTGACACCATAAACCCACAGGAAAAAGAGATGCTGTCAGCCATTCGTCTTATTACCCTTTTCATTCACAGTGTGAGATTTCTGGAAACAGTACAGCCAGAGTGTGGTGTCTTGCTGCTCTACAAACCAGCTTCCTTTTCCCTGTATGAGTTTCCTTCCCCTAAGCTGATCTAGTGAGTGAGTTCACATGCATCAGTAATCTATATTTATTGCCTACTGATTTTGGGTGCCTCAGTGGTTGAGCACTTGCTGCTGAGTTTTCAAAATTCCAGTTAACATTAATATTTTAAATATAAGGGATCATCTGTTTTGAAGAAAAAATGAATAACGTTTTTACAATTGGAGAAGTGTAGTGTTTTAGTCTTCTTGCAATTCAAAAACTGCTGATAGAATTTTTCTCACTTTCCAAAATAATTTACTTTTAGGCAAAAACTAGTGAACTCATCCTGCCTTGAGATCTGCTAGCATGGACCCCTGCATATGCTAAGGTTCTCCCTAAAGCCAATGGAACTCCATGTGAGCACACGGCTCTTTGCTTGCACATCTGGGTGCAGGATTGGGATCCAAGCATGGAATATTTCAGGTCCAAAGGTGAACATTTTGTGAGTGAGTTGTGGGTGTGTGAAAAAAGGGAATTAGTCCAGCATCACATTTCTGATGTGCTCTGTCAGTATAGAATGAGTTTCCTTTATAAACACCTTTTTCCTGATGACATGAAACATGGTAGACAGGTTCCCATTCTTGGCCTATTCTATCTAAAAATTAAAAAGCAGTATTTTCCCCTGCAAGAAGATAAATCTGTTTTTCAAGTGTGATGCTTTTACATAAACTCAATAGGAAAAAAATCAGAAAGAGCTTGGTGCTTAAATTTCTGGCTAATTCCAGAGTAACTGATTGAAGATTCAAATATGTTAATTTCTTTCATTATTCATCATATACTCTCTTGCAATCCTAATGCTTTTTTTTTCTGTCTTAATAATGTGGTGCTATTCCATCTGTCAAAATTAAAAATAAGTAAGTATAGTGTCAGACAGTACTGAAACCTGAAGTTCTAGAGTCAGACACAACACAGCTCTCAAATCTTGAGCTAGAGAAAGACTACAGTATAATTTTGGGAAAATGAACAAACCATCTTTGTATTTTCAATGGATACCATAACCTCATTCCTAGTCACTGCACGCCCATGCTGATTTGGCAGCAGAATAAAGGGTGACTCTGCAAAGGAGATCAAATGCATTCTTCCCTTAGCATAAGATGGGTTTCTGACCTTGTCTCTGCAAACTTCTCTATTTATTAGCAATAAATGGAACTTCACCACAAGTTATGCTATGAGTTAGAAATCAATTTTTAAACTGAAAAAGGGATCACTCCCAAATAAATTTGTGCACACAAAAACATTTAAACAGTGTAAGCTTATGAAACAGTCACAAAAAGTTAATGAAAAATTACAAAAGGAAATACATTGGGAAGGTGGAAACACGCCACCGTGCTCAGGCACAGTACCTGAGGCCATGTCTACATCTAAAATTTTGCAGCGCTGGTTGTTACAGCTGTATTAGTACAGCTGTATAGGGCCAGCGCTGCAGAGTGGCCACACTTACAGCAACCAGCGCTGCAAGTGGTGTTAGATGTGGCCACACTGCAGCGCTGTTGGGCGGCTTCAAGGGGGGTTCCGGGACCGAGAGAGCAAACCGGGAAAGGAAACAAGCTTCGCCGCGGTTTGCTCTCTCGGTCCCGGAGCCAGCCAGCAAACCGCAGGGAAGGAGACCTGCTTGCTCGGGGTTCCGGGACCGAGAGAGCAAACCGGGAACGCCGCGGTTTGCTCTCTCGGTCCCGGAGCCAGCCAGCAAACCGCGGGGAAGGAGACCTGCTTGCTCGGGGTTCCGGGACCGAGAGAGCAAACCGGGAACGCCGCGGTTTGCTCTCTCGGTCCCGGAGCCAGCCAGCAAACCGCGGGGAAGGAGACCTGCTTGCTCGGGGTTCCGGGACCGAGAGAGCAAACCGGGAACGCCGCGGTTTGCTCTCTCGGTCCCGGAGCCAGCCAGCAAACCGCGGGGAAGGAGACCTGCTTGCTCGGGGTTCCGGGACCGAGAGAGCAAACCGGGAACGCCGCGGTTTGCTCTCTCGGTCCCGGAGCCAGCCAGCAAACCGCGGGGAAGGAGACCTGCTTGCTCGGGGTTCCGGGACCGAGAGAGCAAACCGCGGCGAAGCTGGTTTCCTTTCCCGGTTTGCTCTCTCGGTCCCGGAACCCCGAGCAAGCAGGTCTCCTTCCCCGCGGTTTGCTGGCTGGCTCCGGGACCGAGAGAGCAAACCGCGGCGTTCCCGGTTTGCTCTCTCGGTCCCGGAACCCCGAGCAAGCAGGTCTCCTTCCCCGCGGTTTGCTGGCTGGCTCCGGGACCGAGAGAGCAAACCGCGGCGTTCCCGGTTTGCTCTCTCGGTCCCGGAACCCCGAGCAAGCAGGTCTCCTTCCCCGCGGTTTGCTGGCTGGCTCCGGGACCGAGAGAGCAAACCGCGGCGTTCCCGGTTTGCTCTCTCGGTCCCGGAACCCCGAGCAAGCAGGTCTCCTTCCCCGCGGTTTGCTGGCTGGCTCCGGGACCGAGAGAGCAAACCGGGAAAGGAAACCAGCTTGATTACCAGAGGCTTCCTCCTTCCACGGAGGTCAAGAAAAGCGCTGGTGAGTGTCTACATTGCATTACCAGCGCTGGATCACCAGCGCTGGATCCTCTACACCCGAGACAAAACGGGAGTACGGCCAGCGCTGCAAACAGGGAGTTGCAGCGCTGGTGATGCCCTGCAGATGTGGACACTCTCAAAGTTGCAGCGCTGTACCCCCCTCACCAGCGCTGCAACTTTCTGATGTAGACAAGCCCTCAGACTACTAATCCTAATGTTCCCCACTGTACCCAGCTTTGGCCTTGTGTGTTATGTTTTCACTTTAGTGTGAGCGCATCATCCCTATTGTGCATTTTGCTAACACACAAAAGGACATGCATATTATAGGGAGAAATTTCTCCTACTTAACTTAGAAACAGCCCACTGAAGAGTCAAATTCTCCTCTAGTTTACACTGGAGTAAATCCATTGAAGTCACTCACTGGAGTTAGTGGGGAGCTATACTGACCTGAGAACGGAATCGGGCATGCCCTCTGTTTGCAAGCAGACAGCTCTCCTCCCCCTACTATATCCATTCAAATAGGCCTGTCAGCTGGTTCCTATTTCCTTGAGTGAGCTTTCTGCCAGCCTAAGGGCTCGTGATTTGCTGAGCTCTGTCGGGCAGATAGGGCGAGGTAGGGGGCTGGAGCCCTAAGGAGCTAAGCTAGTTTACATGGTTGCGGCGGGAGCTCAGCGTGCTGTCCCACTGGCCGGAGTATGGAGGCTGGCCGGGCGGGGGGGGATCCCAAATGAGCAGCGGGGGAAAGCCGTTCCAGGCCCGCGCTGAGCCACCGCAGAACCGCCGCGGTCCCTCCCCGCCTGGGCCGTGCCTACCAAGCTGGGGCGGGGAAGAGGCTCCCGGAGCCCTTACCGACTCGGCCAGCAGGAGCTGCCCTTTGCGAGAGCAGAGAAACTCCCTGGAGGGCAGGAGCGTGCGAAGGCCAGGCGGAGGCGCTTGGGCATCGGGATCTTCCGAAGCGGGTAGGTCCATGGCCGGGAGCGGAGCGGGGCTCGCCTGGGCGGCTCGGGCTGCTGCTGAGCGCCTGGGGACTTGGATTTTTTTTTTTTTAAAGGAGGGAAACGGAAATCGTGACACTGCGGAAATGTGAAAAAAACTTAACAGCTGCAAATGTGGGGAGTGCCCGGCCCGAGCGCCTCCACCCCCTGCACTTAGCCGCCTTCTGGAAGCTGGCAGGCAACCAAGGTTTGTACCCCAGCCTCACCCCTCTGTAGTGTCTCTGCGCCCCCAAACTTCCACTTCCTGATACATCCCGGTGCGGCAGCGCTGCAGAAACCTCGCGCTAGCACCTGGAGCTGGCTATTCTCCACCGCCTCCCAAGCATGTAACGCCAAATAGAAAAGTGTAGCGGCTCCTATGACATCAATAACCCCAGACTTTGATGCTCAGTGGCACGACAGTGCTGGAAACATCTGGACCCAGCTAATTTTTGGCCCAACTCCCACAAATCCCAATGCCTAAAATAAACAGAAAACAAATGTAGTTGTTCCTACGCACAGAGTTGGACGCCAATGTATCCTGGTGCCACAGCATTACAAAACCCCAGAGCTAGTTCCTGAATCTCGCTAATTTTGGCTGCATTAGCCTTCCCGTCTTTACCATCTAAATTTAGTACCTATGCAACTTCTCCTGTGCCCCCAGAATAATCCAAATTCCAGTACATCATGGTGCAACACACCATCAACAAGGTAGCAATGCATATTTCAGGTTCCTTCCATTACATGCAACACTAAACATACCATTGACACAGCAGTAAACTTAACTAGTTGAAAGTACATATAGCTAAAGTGCTGGAAACAATTCTCTAACCCAGGAGTCAGCAACCTTTGAGAAGTGGTGTGCCAAGTCTTCATTAAGGTTTCACATGCCAGACCAGCAGCGCAGGCAGCAGGCTGAGCGGCTCATCCCGCTGCGGGTCTGGGGTTCCGTAATCCAGGCCAGTAGCGGGCTGAGCGGGGCTGGTGGCTGAGTTCCCGGCTGGCAGCAGCATCCTCCTAAAAATCAGCCCATATGCCGCCTTTGGCATGTGTGCTGTAGGTTGCTGACCCCTGCTCTTACCTGAGATGTTCCGTAACTGACCAGCCATTTCAGTCGTGAAATTCACATTTCAGTCTTTGTATTTATTTGTTATTTTGGTCAAAAATAATAATCAGGGCATTATTATTTTAGTGGATGGAATAGCAACAGAACCCTCACTAGAAGTAGTAAAAACTGGCAGATTAAGTGCCAATGGACTAGGAGTCAAGTATGGGAATACCAGAAGACAACTTTATATTTGTAAGAATAAGAGAATGGAACAAGGTACTAATGTAGGTTGTGGAAACAGCGGCTCAAACATACAAGTACGTCTGAAAGCGTAGCTCATCATTGCTAGGGAAGAAAGGCAAAATAACTATTGAGAATGCTGAAGAAAATATGAAAAGTATATTGCAACTATACATGGAGGCAAGAGCTCAAGTCTAAGATGGAATTAAATGTATGAATGAAAAAATGTAGAAAAGATACAGAAACTGATTTAGTAGTACTGTAGTAAGAATCTATAATGGAATTTTCAGAGATGGGTCTAGCCCAGGGGTTCTCAAACTTCATTGCACTGCCACCCCCTTCTGACAAAAAAAAAATACTACATGATCCCACGAGGGGGTGCCAAAGCCTAAGCCCCAGGCAGGGGAAGAGAGGGCAAAGCCCAAGCCCCGCTGCCCCAGGCAGGGGGGCCAAAGCCCAAGGACTTCAGCTCCAAGCAGGTGGCCTGTAACCTGAGCCCACCCCCCAGGGCTGAAGCCCTGAGGCTGACTTTGGCCCCAAGTGGTGGGGTTTGGGCTTAAGCCCTGGGCCCCAGCAAGTCTTAACACCAGCCTTGGCAACCCCATTAAAATGGGGTTGCAACCCACTTTGGGATCCCAACCCAGTTTGAGAATTGCTGGTCTAGAGCCAGGGTCCAAGTGCTATCTCTGTGTCTTCCTTTTCCATGGAGGAATTTGCAGAGGCTACCTCTTGCAATTTTCATCTATTCACTTCTGTGGAGAAGCAAACCCAAGCTTTTGCTATTCCTCACCCTGACAAATAATGAGAAGGAACAGAGTTGAAATTCACCAAACTTTCACTTCCCTGTCCAGAAATCGCCTGCTTAGGAGTGAGAAGAGCCCTTAGTGAAATTATGTCACTGGTTTGGCAATAGATGCAAAATGTTTGCAAAGATCAATTTTAACACAAAGCCCATTTCCTTGTTTACTGTTTGACATTCTTTGCATCAGGCAATTTACGACTATTGCGCTGTGCTTATACTTAGCTTTAAACTACAACTTACTATTCAATTTGAACGGATATGCTTTGGTTCTGAACTGTGCTTGACCTTTAATGTTGTACTCTGAACAGAGCACAACAGCTTCTTCAGCAGCCATTTCGATTGAAATTGCAGTGCTGTTTGTGGAAAATGAAATACATCTTAGCCCAAATATTGTCCAATACTTGCATTGTACATTAGCACTTACTGTTTATGGCATTACTATAATTGTTATGCTAAGGTTCATATTTCTAAGTAAGACTGGATTTTTTTGTTCTGTCTTCAGAAGAAGAAGATAAAAACTCAGACAGGTTTCAGTAAAATTATTTCTGCAGAATCTCCACATACTCAACGAATGTTTCATCAGCCAATTTGTTATTTTTCACAAAAAAATGAACATACTTTTTGCACATAGTTGCACTTATTAGCACTCCCTTTATTTGTTATATAATTTTTGAGACTGTATTTTTCCAGACGGAAAAACATCCAGCCTCAGTGAACAAAACTCCTGAGTTTACAGAAATTATAAAGAACACAATCATTAAATCCTTAGTTAAGAAAAGGAACGGTATTTCAAAGTCTCTGTTTTGGGTTACATAGCACTACTCGTCCAATGAGAAATAAGACTAATTCTAAGGGTCAGATTCTGATACCTTTACTCATAACAAATAATACTTTATTTCACAGTGATCCCATTAACTGGCCCACCTGTAGAGTAAGATGCTATTCAGCATGACTGTGGATGTCAAAATTGGTCCCTAAATATATCTGGCAGGAAAAGACTTGCGTTAATTCAAATAATTCTTGCTTAAAGTACAGTTACTACTTACCTACTGAAATAATACATTTAGATCCATTTTGTATTTTCAATTTTTTTATATAAACACTTTGTAGCAAATTAGATTTTTTAACAAATGAAAATGTATCAAGTTTACCAAAACACATAGGACAATATTTAAAAGTTAACACTGATAAAATGTGTAGTCTAGAAAAATATATAGGAATTTAAAGAATGTTTGTTAGTGTGAAAAAGTAAACTAATTAAAAAAAACACACAGGAAAATATTGTCATTCTAAGACGAACATGTTAAACCCTTTCAGAAAAATACATAGGCTAATAAAGAAACAAGTATCCTATTAATCAATAGGCATTTAAAGTGGAGAACAAATCAGTCTTTTGGTAAATTGGTCATTCTTATCTGGTAATAACATTCCTTCCTCTTGGCTTATTAAATGTTATCTTCTTGAAAAGAAGAACAGCATCTGCAATACAAAGACCAACCAACAGAAGACCAAAGACCTGCAAATAAAAAGAAAACTGTTTCCTCCTATGCACATCACAGTTAGTTGTTTATAGTCTTTACCTTTCATTGTAATAACTCATTCATTACCAATTCTGAGCAGATGCAGTTGCTATAGATTACTAAATTGGTCCTGCCCTTCTAAATGTTTCTGGATATTTGATTTGTGATGATTGAGAAATTCAGTGTTCTCCGTACTTTGTCAGATATGCTGCAATCTCTCATTAAATGACTTTCCCCTTATGCTCTGGCAATCATCTTCACCCTGACCTTGGTTGCCCTTCATCTGTCATCTCAGAATAGGAAGTGACTCAGTCTCCATGGAAACCAGACTACAGACCTGCTGCTTTATGTGAGATTATGCTTTCCTCCAGAACCAAATCTCTTATGTCTGTGTAAGGGATGATCTACTTAATGGTTTTGGACTGCAGTAAACACAGTGTTTGCAGATGCAAGGCTAGAAGAAAAAGATATTTTTCTCTTTCAGAAGTTTTGAAGTGAAAAACTCTGAATTGACAAGAAGTTACCTTATTTAATGTTTAAAATGTGAATACTTGTTATTAAAATGTGGGGCTAACTCATTATAAAATTTGAGTCACAAGGAAGCAAAACAAGTGTCACCTAAGAATCCTGTTTAGCAATGTCTTTGCTGCAGAGTTAACTTGGGTTCTTATGTGGGTGTTGCCCTAAGCCCCTGCCTGTCCATACATAAAGCACCAAAGTTTGGTGATGCTTTAAACCTGGGCTAGGTGGTCTGGCTGGGGGTACAGGCTAGACCTCAGGTGCCACTTTAACTTGGGCTGGTAACCCACCCATTTTTCAGTGAAGAAGCAAGCCAAATCCCTAAAGTGATGATAGTTCTTTCAATGCCTTCCCACAATTCACTAGGGAAGAATCATGGAGCAGCCCTGCTTATCACAGCAACCTTGGGATATACTCCCCAGAGGTCTAGCAACACATGTGGATGAGTGGGGTACCAGTGAGGGCACAGTGGATATCGGTACACAGCAGCTAGGAGGTGTGAATCCCAGCTCGAGTAGACATATTAGCTCTGAACTAGTGCGCTACAACTAGTAGTGTACTCACAGCAGCACAGGTAGCAGCTCAGGCTAGCCGAACAAGTACAGTCCCCCTGACTCCATGGGTACATACTGGGGTGGCTAGCCTGAGGCACTGCCTGTGCCACCGCAACCATGCTGCTATTTTTAGGTGCTAATTTGAGCTGAGCTAGCATGTGTGCATTTACCTATGCTGGGAATCACACCTCCCAGCTGCTGGGTAGAAATATGCAGTAACTTGAGTATGGCTTTGCAGTGTGGCTGCTCATATCTGCGCAGCAATCACTGAAGTTAACTAACAGGTATCCTCTGATCACCAACCCAACTAGCAGCACTTAGCACCTCTTTGTTACTGTATATTAGCAATTTCAGACCACATCTATACTTGAGCTAGAGATGTAGCATACACGTGCTAGCATGCTAACTAGTGTAGCTGCACCGGTATAGAAAGTGTGATGGGCTAGCCATCCCAAGTATGATCCTGCAAGGATCCTAGGTACTTGGGCAGCTAGCCCATGCCACATCTTGTACCACTGTGGCTACAACTGTGGTCTCAAAGCTAACCCACATACATCTACTCAAGTTGAAAATTACTTCTCCAGCTAGAGGCACACATACTCTCAGTATCACTTGGAGTCCTGTTAGATGCTTTGTGTGCTAAACTACACAGTTACATAAACCACTTCTAGATAATCTGTTCTTTGAGTGGCAGTGTTTTCTCTAATTTTAGTTATAAACACTGGAATGGACTATGATCACAAGCATGCTTTAAAAACTTGTCATCTTTAGCAAAAACAAAAGAAAACTAAGTATTCTTTTGCAAATAAATTAGCTAAATATGATAATCTATAAAGCTATATATTAAGATTTGCTCTGCTTTTACACTTTATCTGCTTATTACTCATTTCTCCATGTGACAGTCCTTCATTTGTACTTGGAGGGAGGGGAGAAGTACTGACTCTTTACTCAGATGTTCCTTTATCAAATTAACACACAGGGATGTCTAGTATTTATGTTAGTAAAGGTAATTTAGCAAATGCAGTTCAAATGAAATGCGTTCTAAAACATGTCATCTAGAATTCTAACTTTTCAACTCAATGCTATTTGATACACAATATGAACAGTTTCAAAATAATAGTAATTAAGTAATAATAAATCATTGGTGAACATTATCTGAAGGAGACAATAATTCACCTCATTCCTCTTTCTTGAATGTAGGCAAGAAAAATTGGTAACTAGCTATGCTAATTAACATCAGCTAAGAATCTGGCCCTTTATATTTAATCATGAGACACACCTGGAAAGCAAATGCCAGAGAAACAAGTTAAACACTTCTGACTAAAAATTATAGGTTCTTATGTTCTCAGAGACAAAACAATCCAAGAACCTTTTTCAGTTGCTCTAGTTCACTCTCAGCAAGTCGTGCACATCCATTATTTATATTATGCAATTTGGGCCTTTTTCAGTTTTTCTTCAGAATGTTCACTCCCCTAAGATTTCTTTATTTGACATGGTCATTCTCTGTTAGATAGAAAAAGAATGATTGTGTCTTAGCTGTCACCCTGGAGGAAACTATCATTTACTATTTCAGTGCATATCACTTGGCCTGAGTGCCTGGAGTCAGATCTGAAAAGAATCTGGTGTGTTTTCTTAAGTGCACCACCTTTCTGTGACACAGTTGCTACTAAAATGCATTACTTGTCTTAAGTGTAGTAGTGAAGATTTTTTTTCTTTTAGAATGGGAGTTTGTTGTTTTAGTAAACAACCTGCTCATAACAGGATGAACGGGATCTTTGGACATGACTAAATAATAGAGGAGGTATCTGAGCCTCTAGCTATTATCTTTGGATAGTCATGGGAGAAGGAGAGATTCCAAGAGACTGGAAAAGGGCAAATATAGTGCCCATCTATAAAAAGGGAAATAAAAACAACCCAGGAAACTACAGACCAGTTAGTTTAACTTCTGTGCCAGGGAAGATAATGGAGCAAGTAATTAAAGATATCATCTGCAAACACTTGGAAGGTGGTAAGGTGATAGGGAATAGCCAGCATGGATTTGTAAAGAACAAATCATGTCAAACCAATCTGATAGCTTTCTTTGATAGGATAACGAGCCTTGTGGATAAGGGAGAAGCGGTGGATGTGGTATACCTAGACTTTAGTAAGGCATTTGATACGGTCTCGCATGATATCCTTATCGATAAACTAGGCAAATACAATTTAGATGGGGCTACTATAAGGTGGGTGCATAACTGGCTGGATAACCGTACTCAGAGAGTAGTTATTAATGGGTCCCAATCCTGCTGGAAAGGTATAACAAGTGGGGTTCCGCAGGGGTCTGTTTTGGGACCGGCTCTGTTCAATATCTTCATCAACGACTTAGATGTTGGCATAGAAAGTACGCTTATTAAGTTTGCGGACGATACCAAACTGGGAGGGATTGCAACTGCTTTGGAGGACAGGGTCAAAATTCAAAATGATCTGGACAAATTGGAGAAATGGTCTGAGGTAAACCGGATGAAGTTCAATAAAGACAAATGCAAAGTGCTCCACTTAGGAAGGAACAATCAGTTTCACACATACAGAATGGGAAGAGACTGTCTAGGAAGGAGTATGGCAGAAAGAGATTTAGGGCTCATAGTGGACCACAAGCTAAATATGAGTTAACAGTGTGATACTGTTGCAAAAAAAGCAAACGTGATTCTGGGATGCATTAACAGGTGTGTTATAAACAAGACATGAGAAGTCATTCTTCCGCTCTACTCTGCGCTGGTTAGGCCTCAACTGGAGTATTGTGTCCAGTTCTGGGCACTGCATTTCAAGAAAGATGTGGAGAAATTGGAGAGGGTCCAGAGAAGAGCAACAAGAATGATTAAAGGTCTTGAGAACATGACTTATGAAAAAAGGCTGAAAGAACTGGGTTTATTTAGTTTGGAAAAGAGAAGACTGAGAGGGGACATGATTGCAGTTTTCAGGTATCTAAAAGGGTGTCATCAGGAGGAGAGAGAAAACTTGTTCACCTTAGCCTCTAATGATAGAACAAGCAATGGGCTTAAACTGCAGCAAGGGAGATTTAGGAAAAAGTTCCTAACTGTCAGGGTAGTTAAACACTGGAATAAATTGCCTAGGGAGGTTGTGGAATCTCCATCTCTGGAGATATTTAAGAGTAGGTTAGATAAATGTCTACCAGGGATGGTCTAGACAGTATTTGGTCCTGCCATGAGGGCAGGGGACTGGACTCAATGACGTCTCAAGGTCCTTTCCAGTCCTAGAATCTATAAATCCAGATTTGTAAAACCAATTTCTCAAGTGTTAAGGGGTAGGGGGAGAGAATCTGCATCTCTCCCTCCTGGCAATCGTAATATCCTTATTTATTTTGCCCAAAAATCTGTTTTATTAGGCTTGGCTTTAATCTCCTGTATCGTGGCAGCCAATAAGTCCTCAATCTTTTTATCCTGAATATGTGCAGTTCTTTCTGCTGCTGTAGCTTTTAACTCAACTTTAAATTCTAGAGATTGCTCACACAGGAGCCAATCCTATCAAATGTTTAATCCAGCACAGTCACTTATTTTGGAATATTTCTAAAAACTTTCTTTTAATTTGCTTCAGTTGTCAGCACTGGAACAAAATGATGGCTTTGCACACTATGGCTGATAGCTGTATGTATGAAGAACTGTGTGTGTGAGTTCCTGTTTTTATTGTTTGACTTTTTAAAATGTCAAATATTAGGACAGATTTATTTTGAGGATAAAAGAACAGTAATATTTGTTACATGAGAATAACTAAATATTTAAACATTTAAGCCATCTCAAATTTAATAGTATAATTTATTATTATTACTATAAATTCCTCTACTTACTCCTCCAACCAGAGTCCCAGTTGTGGTCTTGATTATTATTGCACATAGGCACACAATGATAAAGAACAAAACTGCAATCAATGAGTTGAAAATATCCTGAAAATGTATTATAAAACATAATTAAGTTTCATTAAAGTACAAAGCTAACAAATACTGAAATGTGTATACTTGTAGCATACAGCAGTCTTATTTTACTCCTTGAAGGAAGTCAATGAAAAAATGTCATGTTTAAAAACATTAAATGATTGCAAATATTCCCAACATTGTTATTACCTGCCAAGAAACCAAATCTTTTTGCCACTGAATGGGATTAGGTAATATCCAAATCTGTTCTAGAGTGACACCAAGTGCTTTGATGCTAAAAACTGCATTCCTGAAATATCCCCCTTTGTCTGAGCCCTGGTCTACACTATGAATTTTATGTCTGGGTGTTTTATTCATTTGATATTGTTAGTAGTGAGAGTTTTTGTAATTCTAATATATTCATTATTTAAAAGACTAGCTTAATTTAAAACAAAAGAATTAATACGAGAGCAATTATGATCTTTTTCCATAGACAAACAGTAGCTGTATCTTACCTTTACAGAACCGGTGCTTACATTTTTTTGAAATAAGATGGAGCCTGTTCAGAACTGTTAATTAATTAGGCACTAGCACCGCACTTGTTTTTATGCATAAATCATGAAACACATACATACACTTGCATTTCAAAAGACACAGGTCAATACTTACAGCTAAAGGCCAAAATAAGAATTTCATCTTTTTATCTAGTTTTAGTAAGTACAGCAGAAAGAACAGCACCGTGATGACAAATTCCATGACTGCAAGTGCTATAAAGGCTTCATGGGATTTCGAAGCAGCAAAACAGACGAATGTTACAAATGCAACAACCTGAAAGAAGAACGACAGTATTTACTGATGTCATTTCAGCACGGGGTGGGCACGTTGCTCTGTACCTCACGCCACACTGTACTGCAAAACTTCCCGCTGCCCCACACTGGCCCGTCTCCGCTCATTCTAGGACCGACCTAAAGCCTATTAAGGCCACTGAATTTACTTCAGGGGGGTTAGCAGACGGCACGCCGACCTGCAGGGGGCTGCGGACCTGGCAGCCCGCCCCGCCCCAGGGGCTCGCCCGGCGCCTCCGCCCAGCCAGCCTGTCCTCGTACCAGGCGGGCGATTTTCAGCGCCCCCGGCAGGGAGCGGGGGTAGCCGGCGTTCACCTCCACCATGGCGCGCGAGGGCACGGGACCGGGCGGCGGCGGCGGCTGCGGGGCGGTGCCGGAACCAACTGAAGCGGCTGTTGGGCGCGCGCGTCAGAACGGCCAGCGCGGGAGCAGGCGGGGCTCGCTCTGGCCCGCGCGCACAGAAGGGGCTGGGCAGGGGAGGCCAGGGTCGCTCGTGCAGCGCGTCCCGTGCCCGCCCCACTCCCTCTGCCTCCAGCTCCACCTACACGCTGCCTGCCAACTCATACAGCCCACCCACTCTCCAGCTCCTCCCCCCGCAGACCGTTTCTCACAACCCCCCAACTCTCCATCCCCCCACCCCTGTATAGCTAACCCCCTCCAGCTCTTCCTGCAGAGCCAGCTTCCCACAATCCTCCATCTCCTGTATAAATCCCCCAACTCTCCATCCCCCCACCCCTGTATAGCTAACCCCCTCCCACTCTCCAGCCCCCCCCCGCAGAACCAGCTTCCCACAATCCTCCATCTCCTGTATAAATCCCCCAACTCTCCACCCCCCACCCCTGTATAGCTAACCCCCTCCCAGTCTCCAGCCCTCCCTGCAGAGCCAGCTTCCCACAATCCTCCATCTCCTGTATAAACCCCCCAACTCTCCATCCCCACACCCCTGTATAGCTAACCCCCTCCCACTCTCCAGCTCTCCATGCAGAGCCAGCTTTCCACAATCCTCCATCTCCTGTATAAACCCCACAACTCTCCACCCCCCCACCCCTGTATAGCTAACCCCCTCCCAGTCTCCAGCCCTCCCTGCAGAGCCAGCTTCCCACAACCCCCCAACTCTCCATCCCCCCACCCCTGTATAGCTAACCCCCCCATTCTCCAGCCCTCCCTGCAGAGCCAGCTTCCCACAATCCTCCATCTCCTGTATAAATCCCCCAACTCTCCACCCCCCCATCCCTGTATAGCTAACCCCCTCCCACTCTCCAGCTCTCCCTGCAGAGCCAGCTTCCCACAATCCTCCATCTCCTGTATAAACCCCCCAACTCTCCATCCCCACACTCCTGTATAGCTAACCCCCTCCCACTCTCCAGCTCTCCCTGCAGAGCCAGCTTCCCACAATCCTCCATCTCCTGTATAAACCCCCCAACTCTCCATCCCCACACCCCTGTATAGCTAACCCCCTCCAGCTCTCCATGCAGAGCCAGCTTCCCACAATCCTCCATCTCCTGTATAAACCCCCCAACTCTCCATCCCCCACCCCTGTATAGCTAACCCCCTCCCAGTCTCCAGCCCTCCCTGCAGAGCCAGCTTCCCACAACCCCCCAACTCTCCATCCCCCCACCCCTGTATAGCTAACCCCCCCATTCTCCAGCCCTCCCTGCAGAGCCAGCTTCCCACAATCCTCCATCTCCTGTATAAATCCCCCAACTCTCCATCCCCCACCCCGTATAGCTAACCCCTTCCCACTCTCCAGCTCTCCCTGCAGAGCCAGCTTCCCACAATCCTCCATCTCCTGTATAAATCCCCCAACTCTCCATCCCCCACCCCGTATAGCTAACCCCTTCCCACTCTCCAGCTCTCCCTGCAGAGCCAGCTTCCCACAATCCTCCATCTCCTGTATAAACCCCCAACTCTCCATCCCCCACCCCGTATAGCTAACCCCTTCCCACTCTCCAGCCCTCCCCCCGCAAAGCCAACTTCCTACAATCCTCCACCTCCTGTATAAACAACCCCCCTGAAACTCTGCAGCCCCCGCCCGCGTAGAGCCAACTTCCGGCAACTCTCTAACAGTCCCTACAAGTGCACTGCGTTCTCCATTTATCAGGTTCCATTAGCAGATAGGGAACAAGTGACTTGGAAACAAACGCAGATAGGTTCCCCTGCAGGCCCTGTAATCGAAACATTGCCCCACTGTTCTCCTGTAAGAAAACTAGAACGTGAAATTGACTAGCAACAAAAAGGAAACTGATTAATTTATTTTCATTGTCTAGCCTGAGTTGCAAAAAAGTAAAGAAGCCCCAGGCAGGGTGAACAGTACGTCAGCTCTTAGTTTGAATAGCCTGTGTTGCTGTTTTTAACTTAAGCAGAATTTTTACTGCAACCAGCTTCTTGAATGAATGCGCATCTACCAAAACGTAAGAAACAAACTTGTAAAACAGAAGCATTGTTAGAGTGCACTGTGTCTTTAAGGGCCAGGCTGGAAGGCTTCCGGCAGTAGTTTGTCAAGCTTGGTTGCTCAATGCCTTGCTCAGTGCTTAATACAGTAGCGGAGGTGGGATCATACAGGAAGCAAAACATTACAGCTGCGGAAATGCGACCTGTTGGGATCTAGGAAGCTCTATGCGGCTCGAGTCTTATACCTAAATCGTAGAGCTCAGAGCTATCGGAGATGGGCCATGTGGTTATTGAAATCGTTGTGGATCCGGCCTCTCCTAAGCCCTCAGTGTACCCGGGGCGCTCAAGCTGGCCTCGGGTTTTGTAGCTGGAAGCACTTGCTACCTCCACTGATGGCTAATCGCAGCCTCTGCATGGCCGGCTGCTCCCAAGATGCCTCATGTATGTCTGGTACTTCTGCAGCATGAACCGTTTAGTTGTGTTTAAAAAGATTATTGATGCCACCCTTGCGTCCTGGTATTTGTAGCATCAAGAATCTCTCGTGCTGTCTCTCAATAGATTTATTATTTGAGATGAAAGTACGGGGGGGAGGGAGCAAACGCCACTTCATTCCCCGAAATAGGTTGATGGTTATTGCTTTTCACAAAGAAGTAGCTGATGCTTATTTGAAAGGTATTTGAGAAAATGCATTTGATCTAATGGCTATGGTGGCGGTAGTTTATTAAACATTGTTGCTGTGGTCCTTGATTTATCTTTTCCTAAGTATGTAGCTGTATGTACATTAAATCTGCTGATCGCAATAGCAGCCTCTATTAGTGTTTGGCCTCCCGCAGATTACTCATGATAGAGGAATTACGAAGGAGGAACCCACTTGCCAAATGGGGAAGTTTTAAAAATAAAATGAAATGCAATATATTGAAAAAGTTTCACGCCTTGAAAATATATCCGTTACTCTTCATTTCTAGAAAACAGGATGAACTGTGGCTTTTTTTGTTTGTTTGTTTTTTATTAGGAAGGAAGAGGCAGTTTTTGAAATGTTGAGCGATCAGGAACTTTCAAAACTCTTTTATGGCACTAGTCAGTACTTGTAAAGCAAGTATCCATCTCTACTTCTCTATTAAGATGCACACATGAACAATATACTGTAATTAAATGCCCTGAGTCCTTGGTCACCTATACACAGTGAACAAAGGTGCAGTGAACATTGTAAAGGGACGTTATCAAATTGCAATCCAGTCAATTTCAGAAAATGAGTTAAAAGTAGTTTTAATTATACCTGTTCTGAGTCTCCTATAAATTGAAAAAAAAAATTTTTACAATCACAAAATTCCCTGTTTTTAATATGGTTTCCCTCCTCTGTGAGAGAGGCCCAGACAAACAGAGAGAACCTGACTTTGCACAGGCTCTGGAGTCTGCACTATCTGTTTGAACTGTGAAACTGTGGTTTGTCATTCTGCACACAAGGTTCTGTCAAAGGTGCATAGTATCTGTTTTTCTCTACTCTTTTCAGTGATAGTTTATCTTAGATGTTACTTGTAACAATAGTAGGTACAAATTTTTAGATGGATGAGTGACTTTTAAATTGAAAATGTCTCCTTAGTATCTAAGTTCCTGATCCTGCAGAGAGCTCTGCTGACTGTGAAGTCTATGGCGCTTTGTTCAGGCACAAGGATCTGCCAATAATTCATTGCAGATTTGGGGCCTATTTTCTTGTGGTGAAAATAAGAACTAACAAAGAAACAACCATATATAATAAATAATCTTACTCAATGAAGGTAGGAACCAGCCATTTGACTGCTTGTAGTGTATAATAAAATATAAAGTAAAGCATATGAATTATAGCCATGGGAGTTTAATGGAACATGTTTACTATTAACTCCTAACCCTAAAACTCATTAATATATTCATTCTTACAAGAGTTCTGATAGTGGCTTGGATATACAGTCTAAGAGCAGTTTCCTAGTTCTTCTAACAGTGCTTTTTTCCTGTTCTAGATAAACACCTCATTAATGAAGGAGAGAAAAAGACAGTTGTAAGTATAATATTTTGCTCAGAAAAATGTAGTTATTATATTACTATTGCAATATAATTATATTATGGAAATGTCCACAGGCTAATGACTGGATCTTGGTGTAAGCTGGCACACAAATCTAGAGTCTTATCCTGCATTTTGTTCCAGGCAGGCAGACCCTTGCTGAAATCATTGAGGTAACTTAAAAGACAATCAAGAGGATTTCATGCAGGGGCTGCTCATGTGGAACATAAGTTGCTTGATCAGGGCCACAGAAGTAATCATCAGCATTCTGAATGTAGCGTCCTTCATTTACATTACATATATTTTGGCTATAAATTCTAAGTACTCAATTCATGGTGTTTTAAATCTAATTATTTTATGAACTATTAGTAGATGGTAAGACAAAATACTTTTCACTCATTTTAGAACCCTGGATGGCTAAAAGAAATTGTAATTTGTCTGAGAAAAATCTATTTATGGGTGTAGAAGTGATAACATTTAATGTATAGTAAATTGTATTCAAAGTAAGCGTAAAGTCTTTTGGGGTGAAATTTAACACAGTGTAGATGGATGGCTGTGTAATGGGTGCTATAAAAGGTGCAGCAGCACTGCAGGGAAACCTCTGCAACTCTGCATGCCATGGAAAGGGGTTCTGCACTTCTGAAAAGGATGTTGTGGTGACGAGTTCGGATTGGATGGTGCAGATCCAGTAGCCCAAAGCCTACAGGCACTGAATCAAACTCTTATTATTTTAATAGCCACGCTAACGATAACAGGGCATATGGGACTGGGTGCAGATGTGTAGTTACAAACATGGTTTTGAAAATCTGGCCAGTTGAAGCCAATATGTATCAGTTTGCACATGGAAGGCCCAAAACTGTACTGGCAACTTGTATCTTTAGACATTAAAGGTCTGATTCCCCACTGTGTTATTCCATGTTTATTCCAGCACAAAACTCCATTCCTTTCAACATGTCACTCCATTGTACAGCTTCTACAATGCAATAGTGAATCAAGACCCGAACTCTTGAAGTTTAGGTGTTCTCTTGGAAATGCCTTAACTATATTGACACTAGAATTTGCTCTAGTGTATTTATAATGCTAATTGATTATTTTTAGGCTATGAGTATGTGTTTCTACATTTGCTGTCAGTTATTTCTTTGTAGTAGCATTCATTTAGTATTGAAAGGTTGGTGTCCTCTTTCACCAGATCTGTGTTGAGGGGAATATTGCAAGTGGAAAAACAACATGCCTGGATTATTTTGCCAAAACTACCAGCATTGAGGTAGGGGGCTTGAACCGTCTTAATGTTCAGTCAAGTCAACAAGAGTTTTTCTATTTATAGCATTGACAGTACTCAAGTCTACTACAGTATTTCCCAAGATTAAATGCGAGTAAGATAAATTTAAAGGCACACTGTCAAACATTTTCTAATTTTTAAACTCTTAGTAATAGTCTCAGAAATTTAAAAACAATACTTTTCTTTCTTGATGTTGCCCTTTTTCATTTGGCAACCAATAATTGTCCTTGTTTTTAGTTAATGGAATGGAAGCCGGTATGATGGATTATATTTTTTACTACATTTGTGCTCGGGTTAATTGTTGCCTCGATCCTCCAATCACACACTCATAGCTTTGCTCATGTAAAATAGGCTGGGTCTGCCTACTTGATTAAATATATATTTGAGGGTTTCCATAATTGAGGTGTGAGTTAGTATTAGTTTCTTGGAATATTGTAAACTGCTGCTACACAGTCAGTGGAAGAAGCAATATATATATTAGGAAAATTCTTAGTTGTTGAGTGGCAGATATAAAATATATGCAATTCAAAAATATTCAACAACGGAACATAGTATATTCTGTAGATCAAATTTTGTCCCTCAGTAAACTAACAATAACCAATAGAACTACCATTTTTATTTACTGCGTTTTTAAAAATCTTAAATGGATCTCATAATAAGCAAAGTCAGAGACAATTCACGTAATTAAACTAAAATAATTCAGGTAAAGATATGCTGGTTTGCTGGGAAAAATACATTTGTATAATTCCTTTTTGGAAGTTTGTCAAACAAACATGGGAGTTGATCCCACATTCCATAGGCAAAATGCTTTTGGATGAGGAAAAGACAAACCTGTTGTTAATACTGTAATTGCTTTAATCAAAACAAATTCAGAATAAACTTCAGGAAGCATTTATTTATGTGTACATAAAATCTTAAAGGTGTTGGTAGGTCTGCTAAGACAATCCTAATACAAAAATCTAGGATTCTTCATAGGGATACTTAGTATTATGAGGGTCCTTGATAATTTAAAAGGAATGAATTGAGTTGAATAAATAGCCAGTAGCCCAAAATGTTTTTTTTAAAAATATGTATACAGTGCAAAAATTTAAAAAGTAAGTGCATGTAGTTTATCTAGCTAATCTCAGACTCACACTAAGATCTTAGAAGTCCTTTATGCCCTGATCATGTAGTTTGCTGGATCCTCATGCCCACATGGAGACCCCCTGGAGACGCTTGTGGTTTTAGCTACTTAGGGCAGAATAGACCTTCTTTTTCTGTCTAATTTTGATTATTATTAAAGTTCTAACTGCGTTTCTTTGTGATCCACAAAAATAAAATTAGAGTTATGTATAATGGCATATTGATCTTCAGCTTTTATTCCTTTGTCATTCTGTTTTGTCCTATGGGAATTTAATTTGTGAGCAGCTCTTTCGCATGATATACCCTCTACATTCGGCTGTCAGTTCTTCTCTCTTTACACTGTTACTGATAAATGACAACCTTCTACGGGTATCAGTCAGCCATTGCTTTGTTTTGGTGGGCTGATAAAAATAATAATAATGATAATAATAAAACTACCATTCACGACATTTTGTAATTAAATGCATCTTTTTCATTTGTATAATAGCTCTTAAATATTAAATTGTGTATTTCATTAAATCAGTCCTTTTTTCTTTTTTTTTTTTAAAAGGGATAGATCCTCCAGTACAGACATTTATAAAAATGGTCTTATGTTGATACATTCACATAAATAAAATAAAAAAATTGAAATCGCTTTGGGCCACGTGGAATGAATGTCATTTTTTAATTAAGGTTTTGACGGAACCTGTGCCTAAGTGGAGGAATGTACGTGGTCACAATCTTCTGGTAAGTGGCAGGAACTAACCCTGTGATTTATGTTCTGTTAAAAATATGGACCCTGATGTTCTCAAAGTCCTGTGTGAAGGTTTAGATGCATTGAAGTCCGTAGCAAGGATATGGTCACAATCTTATGTAACTGAAAATTAATATCATGATGGTGATTTTTTTTTTCTCTTATTGAGGAATGGGCATTAAACCTATTGTGTGCAAAAAGTAGCCCTGAGAAGGACTTGGGCTCCGATCTTGCAAGCAGCTTCATGGTAATGGTCACTGCACCCACAGTGAGCCACATTTTGAAATCAGTGAGCTCTGTGCAGGCGTAAAGGTCTGTCTGCATGGAGCAGATTGCAATCTTAAAGTGATCTCAGAGACACAATGGGTCTGTTACTGCCTGGCAGTGAGTTCTTTAGTTCATAAATAAACTAAGGCTAAGACAGCTCTTTCAAATGCTCAAACCAGGCAGGAAAGTGTTTTTTAATACTAAACAATACAATACAAGTAGAGTGTGTAGTAAGGAGTTAGATTTGGCAGTCAGGGGGTGCTGTGTGACTGCTGAGAAAGTGTCCTGCAAGATGTTGAGTGCCTTCATTGATTATGGTGAGAGTGCAGGGTCATCCTCATCTCACAGAATCAAACACTTTTAATGCAGTGATGCAGCGCCGTCAGAGACTCCACCCTCTGATTGATAAATAGCATTATTACCCAGAGCGGAGTGGCGTGTGTCAGAAATAAAAGTAAATGAATAAATTTCACTTCCAGCCTAAATTGCACATACAACCTGTTCAAAATACCTGCACTTTTGTACTCACAGTATGCATTTTGGCTCCATTACTAGTAGCAGTGTGTCCTGAGGAAAGCAAATTCCCTTGGGTGGAGGTTACTGATGCTCTGCTTTCTGTTCTTCTACTGGCAGTGTAGCAGGGGGATGCACTGCTTCATGCCTTGTTGTGTCACCAACATCTTCACCAGTAGACCACCTGCCTCACAGCTCTCTTTGAGGTGGGGGGAGAGGCCAAGTCCGTGTCTGCAGGCAATTCAGATCACTTTAAACCCTGATATTTGCTATTAAGCTGTTTTGCAAACCAACACTTCATCCTAAAAACTCCCTTTTTACTATAAAGTGTTATACTTTGGGTTTATGTTACAGGCCGGTATTTACTGGTGTAAAGAATTGAAGTGGGTTGGGAGTCCTGGAGATTAGAGAAATTCTTTGCGGGGCCACAGGGGGAAAACACTCATAAGGTGCTGTGGAAAGGACCTCTCTTCTCAGAGTCACAGTGGATACTGTGGACACATCCAGCTACTCCTCTGTAGTGTCATTCGCTGTCCTGGGAGCTCCAGCCCTGCTCACAAAAGCACAGAAGCAGATTCATTTTTTTAGACATTGTGTAATTTGCATTTGCCTCATAGAGGAGACTTCTGGCTGTGAGCTCTTGTGAGTTAAATGCACTACATATAGGTATTCATTCAGAGAGGTGCTGAGTGCCTGTAACTCCCACTGAGTTTAGTGAGAGTTCTGATTGCTCAGGGTCTCTTATGATTAGGGCTATAATTCAACACATGCTCTGCCAGTGCAGATGAGCCATTTCATTCTTTACTCCTGGGGAAATTCTGTGCCACTGTGCAATGCAGAGTTTTGTAGAAATTAACATGGTGCGTGCAGAATTTCCTTTTCCCCACAGAAATGGGCTGCAGTGCTGTTGGCCACCACTAGGGATCGCTGGACCCAACAGAGCCCAGCATGCACATATAAGACATTGCTGGGGGGAGGGGAAGGAGTTAGAGAGCTCCTGGATGCTTAAGTTCCCAGTATGGAAGGAGAAGGCAGCGTGCAGGAAACTCTACACAAGCCTAGGACCGAGCATCAGGCTGTTTCTTCCTCTGGATCCCTGGGCTCTGGGAGAAGAGGGAGGCAGGTGTCTGGGCTGGGGGGGCCACAGGTAGGCTCTGGACGAGGGGAGAGGGGGCACGGTTATATGGCCAAGGGGGGCTTTGTGGCTGGGCTCGGGGGCAAGAGGGTTCATGTATATTGGCTGGTGGGGCCACAGCTGGGTTCTGCGGCATAGGCACCGACTCCGTGGGTGCTCTGGGGTTGGAGCACCCACTGGGAAAAATTGGTGGGTAGCTTCCTGCCCCAACTCCCCTCCCCTCCGCCTCCTCCCCTGAGCATGCCACATCCTCACTTCTCCTCCCAGTGCTTGCCGCTGCAGGACAGCTGTTTCGTGCGGTAACAGGCTATGGGAGCAGGAGGGGAGGATCGGGAACACGACACGCTCAGGGGAGGAGATGGGGAAGTGACAGGGATTTGGGGAAGGAGTCCAATAAGGGCAGGGACTTTGGGGAAGGGGTTGGAATGGTGGTGGGGCAGGGGTGCGGGTGGGAGGTCGAGCGCCCACCAGCACCAGGAGAAGTTGGCGCCTATGCTCTGTGGGGGAGGGGTTGTTGGTATCTGGTCCCCTGGCATATATACTTGCTGACAGACATACTTGCTGACAGGTATTTTGAAATAAATTTCCAAAATAATTGAAACTGGTGTGATTATGTAGTGTTATTTTGACAAATAAAATTTGCTGTGTGCAGAACGTCCCCAGGAGTAATAATGCTGGTGTCTGCTACCTTAATACCATTATTTTGGTAACTGTGAGCAGGTATAAAATATATAGCTTAGCTTTTTTTGTTACTAATTGGTATAGTCAAAGTGGTTTTATTTCTCTCTTACTCTTCTTCCCCCATCCCCAACACCAGGGCTTAATGTATCAAGATTCATCACGGTGGGGGATAACGTTGCAGACATACATACAGCTTACCATGTTGGATCAGCATACCAGGCCAATGGTAATTTAAAGATTTTTTTCTTTTAATCTGAAGCAGAGCTATTAAGGTGCATTTATTGATCAAAATAATTTGTTAACCCTGCATCCAGAAGATAAGACCCTAGGTTGACTTTCATTCTGTGTTCCTGAAGCTAGTAGGAATTTCCATGTGAAAAGACAACACTGATATACTCAAGTCTATGCTCAGTGGGGGCTGGGACATCTACCTCCTATATTTACATGTGTTTCATTCCCATATCCAGTATTGCGTATTGTTAAATGTTGGCCCATGCGTTGGTCATCTCTCAGCTTGACTGTTGTCTTTGCCTTTTTATTTATTATTTGGGGTATGTGAATTGTAGGAACCTCAAACTCTGGGTTCACATATGGTAATCTTAAATATGAATATTCAAAATCACACATTGGCTGGTGTCACTCAGAATAACCCCTGCTGATCCATGTGACTCTAAACACAAATGCAGCTTCCTGCTTCTCACCTCTTCTCACTCTAACTCCTTCAAAATACTTCCACAGAGATTATCTACCTCTTCCTTTTGGATTGTCTACACTTCTTTCTCCTCATCTGTTTTCCTTCTGCTCCCTTCTCACATTATTCCCAGTCCTCTCCTATGTGCACTCTTTGGGCTGGATCCTCCCTTTTCCCTTTCTCATCCCCCCTTGAAACTCCTTTGTTGTTGCCTTGGAGTCTTCAGTTATTGTTTCCTTCCCACTTGATAGCATCTCCAGTTACTCTTATACCTGAACTGTTTGCTATTGTATCATATTGTCTGGCTTTGCTTTGGGCAGGGGTCTTTCTTGTAAAGTCTCATGTAAGGTTATGGTCCAGTGAAAATGATTAATAGTAATTTGACAAAATAGTTCTATAAGGCTGTGGCTTGGGGCTTTCTGGAAATCGTTTCTCCTTCCCTTCTCAGAAAAGTGACATTTTACAAGTTCGAGTTTTGAAGTATGCCCAGTTCTCACTTCTCTGCACTCCTGAAGTTTTGGACAAATCCTGTTAACTTTCTATTCAGTGTGCATTATGAGACAATTGCACCATAATGCTGGGTTCTTCTTGGATGAAAACACAAATAAAAATTATTCCTGGCATGTAAAGAAGGAAATGGAAAAAGATTGATAGCTTCAATGAAAAGATGCCGAGACACTAGTCTCCTAAAATGAGCAGACAGTAGGCTTTTATAATGGCCATGTCCCTAGTCTGGATTAAAGCAGTAACGGAACATACCAGATTGTGGCTGCTTTTGCACAGATACATAGGGAAGAGAGGTCACAGGGAGACCTTTCTTCATCTTGTGCATTAATGAAGGAGGCAGCCAGCACATTGGTCTTGTGCTAAATGAGCGTGAGGGAGGTGGGTTAGTGTGGCCAGAGGCACAGGGAGCATGGCCGGGTGGGGTGAAATCCACATCCCAATCTCCTCTGCACCTGTTTACAATGAGCACTGGAAGAGTGCATGCTTCACCTATTTAGAGGGTGTGATTTCCACTTCTGAGCATGTTCCCTCCCCATCCTCAGGTGTTTCTTCAGTCTGTTTCTGTGTTCCATGGGCAAAATGCCTTCCACTTCTACCCCTCTGTGCCCCACGCCCTATAGCACTGCTCTGGTTCTCACACCCACAGAAGAGTCTCATGTGTTGTACAGCTTCAGGGTGGATGGAACTTTTCTCTCTCTCTCCATCTTCCCCGTAGATATAGAGGAGGCTAAAGAGGCAGGAAGCCTTCCAGAGCTCTGTCTTGCAAAGCACCTTGAAAAGTGCTCCATGCACCATCACTTCTGTGAAAGTTGTGAGATGAAAGAGCTGCCATGCAAAGGAGCATATTGAGTAGCAGACAACTGGGGGTGCTCAGTACCCAGAAGGCCTTTTCAGTTCCTTTGTATTTCCTAGCACAGCTGTGGAAAAAACCCAAAAGGTTTGGATGTGTTTGAAAGTGCAGAGAGTTCTTTTGTTTGATTTGCAAAATGTTAAAAGTCCCAGTGTCTCTTAAGAGCTCATTAAAAGCTCCCAAGAATTCCCCTGCATTCTAATCTGTACTCTGCTGCCAGTTCCTGTGTCAACCTTGCAATAGCAATTGTGACTGTGTGACCATTAACTCTGTGCAGAATAGCTGATTGGAAAGAACTCCTCCAGCACCACCTGATTCTTTAGAGACCAGGGAGAAAAGCTTAAACAGTGGCAGGAAATCATCATTCACCAAAATTGAAGCTCATTTGGGTGGTAGATCAGATGAAGCTGAGATATTCTGCCAATTACAGTGACTGCTTTGGCCTCTGTGAAGGAGGAGTAGCACACTTGAGACAATTCGAAAATCCTGTTTTCTTTCTGTAGTCTCTCTGATCAGTGCCTTATGTAATAAGCTCAGTAACATATCTGAGGAGGGCACCACTTCAGGCAATGACAGTTCCCATTGCTCTGCACGTTCTAATGGACTGCAGTTTATTTCTAGTCAAGTGTCTAGTGATTAACTTCTTGGTATTGATGGGTTTGGTGTTCCTGCAGTTATCCTTCATACATCTTCCATAAGTCTAGTGTGTCAGGAAAGTCCTGGTTCTGGAATCCCAGGTTTATGTACATAATGTGGGTTTTAGCCCATGAAAGCTTATGCCCAAATAAATTTGTTAGTCTCTCAGGTGCCACAAGTACTCCTGTTCTTTTTGCTGATACACAGTAACATGGCTACCACTCCCAAACCTGTCAGAAATGTTTCTGAGTAAGAGTAATTTTTTCTCTCTGCCCAAACAATTAGTCCATGTTACATTTAGCATAGTTTAGTAGGAGTTTAATAATGTAGTGAGCATGAAGAAGATTAATAAAAAAATGGATGTAAAAGGACATGCTATGCAGCATCAGGGGGTGAAAGAAACTAAGAACATTGGAAAATGTAAAACTAGTGAATGGCTGTTGTTTTTATCTTGTAGATTTCCCCGCTAAGAATGATGGAGAGGTCAATTCACAGTGCAAAACACATTTTTGTAGAAAACTTATATCGAAGGTACAGTACATGGTTTACTACTTTAGCTTCTTGTTTTAACTGTAGAGCGTTTTAAATAAACTGATCATCTTAGTTTTCTATGATGATTTGCATTTCAGTAATCCATAAAACCTGCAGCAGTGTATTAGAGAGCTAGTGGTTGCTTACTTAGTCAGTGCTACCATATATATACACACAGACAAACACACACATACACATTCAATCCAATCTTCTCTTGGCTGAAACAAAATATCTGTTGTAGTGTATTTTTCTGAATACTACTAAACAGGGGTCGGCAACTTGTGGCACGTGTGCCAAAACCGGCATGCAAGCCAATTTTTAATGGTATGCTGCCACCTGCTGGGGTCCCGGCCCCACTCAGCAGGGGCAGGAGGCAGAAGTTTGGTCCTGCTGGCAGCCAGGCTCCCCTCTCCCCAGTTTCTTCCCCCAGCACGCTGCCTTCCTGCAGCGCCTCCTCTCCTTCCCTGCAGCAATCAGCTGATCGCCCTTGCGAGGGGGAGGGGGAGCCGAGCCGAGCCGCAGCATGCTCGCTGCTCTGGGGAGGAGGCAGAGAAGAGGTGGGGATGGACGGGGCCCTGGGGAAAGGGTTGAAATTGGGCATATCCCCTCCAGCCCCCTCCCATGAGCCGCTCATAGCAGGGGGCTGGGAGCACCCCCACAAGCTGAGCACCCCAGCCCTCTGTCCTGACCTCTGAACCCCCCCACACCCAACCCTCTGCCCTGACCCGACCCCTGCACCCCTCACACACACACAGCCCTCTGCCCTGACCGCTGCACCCCCCACAACCCCAGCCCTGGCTTCTGCACCCCCCACAGATACCCAGCCATCCCACACCCTGACTCCTGCACCCCCTCACACACTTCCAGCCCCCATTCTGACTCCTGCAACCCCCCACACATATGCAGCCCCCCATCACTCCATGCCCTGACTCTTGTACCCCCCCACACCCCCATCCCCACCCTGAGCACCAAACAGAAGCTTCTGCACCTCTGGTCTGGGGTCCTGGCCGCTGGCCCCGCTCAGCACACTGCTGGTCTGGGATCCCGGCTGCCAGCCTCTTGCCAATTGGGGTCCTGCAGGCTCCACTCAGCCCGCTGCCAAGCTAGGTGAACGGAACCCTAGGCCAGCAGCGGGCTGAGTGGGCCAGCAGTGTAAGATCAGCATTTTAATTTAATTTTAAATTAAGCTTCTTAAACATTTTGAAAACCTTGTTTACTATATGTACAACAATAGTTTAGTTATATATTATAGACTTACAGAGAGAGACCTTCTAAAAAACGTTAAAATGTATTACCGGCACGCAGAACCTTAAGTTAAAGTGAATAAGTGAAGACTCTGCACATCACTTCTGAAAGGTTGCTGACCTCTGCACTACAATTTAAGACAGGACACGAAGAATAAAACTATAGATAATTGGAACAGGGAAATTAAGTAGATACAATGTACATTAAATATACAAATGAGATTTGGCCAGGGTCTGGAGACGGGGGAGTTAGGGGACAGGGAGCAGGGAGCGGTTGGATGGAGCAGAGGTTCTGGGGGGGGCGGTCAGGGGACGGGGAACGGGAGGCTTGGGTAGGCATGGCAGTCCTGGGGGCCTATCAGGGGGCGGGGGTGTGGATAGGGGTTGGGGCAGTCAGAGGACAGAGAGCAGGGGGGGTTAAATAGAGGGTGGGGTCCTGAAGGAGCGGTTAGGGATGGGAGTCCTGGGAGGGGGTGGTCAGGGGACAAGGAGCAGGGGGGATTGGATGGGTTGGGAGTTCTGAGGGGGGCAGTCAGGGGGTGGGAAGTGGGAGGGGTTGGATAGGGGGCAAGGGCCAGGCTGTTTGGGGAGGCACAGCCTTCCTTACCCAGCCCGCCATACAGTTTTGCAACCCCAATGTGGCCCTCAGGCCAAAAAATTTGCCCACCCCTGGTCTAGATAATACTTAGTACTTCCTTGAGTGCAGGGGACTGGACTAGATGACCTCTTGAGATCCCTTCCAATTCTATGATTCTATGCTGGCTTTTTAATATATTCGAAACAATCTATAATGAGTTATAGTTTATGAAACCTCAGACTGGTTATAGGAAAAATGTATCTTGCCCAAATCTGTGGGGAAAACAGCTGGTTGCCAGTAGATCCACAAGATGGCATCCATGCTACATTGTGTTTGTTACTGAATTACTTTGAATGTTTACATAAATGATAAGCTAAGATGTAAGGCATGTAAAAACAGTGGAAAATAGTAAGAGTCACTGTTTATCATAGTCTGTATTCAGAAGACTATACAGTACTTAGTTCTTTTTCTTTCTTTTAAGCTATTGATTTGCTTTTTTCATTTCGGACCAAATGCCTGTGTCTAAGTATTGAAAATCTTGCCTACTGCTAAAAGGCTAAGTATAATGTGCAATAACTTTTATTTCTTGACTTTGTAACATATTTTCTACAGGCAGCTATGGTTTTGTCATTTCTGTTTTTGTATTTTTTTTTAGTGTTGGGGACCAGGTATTTACTTTGTGTCTCATTACAACAAACTGTAAAATTGGTTGCAAATTAAACAAACAAATGTCAGAGTCTGTGAATGGATATTTAGGTGTTTGGGAAATGAACTCATAGAATATGGAAAAGGAGACATGACAGGTGAGGCAGAGGGACAAAAAGTGATTGGTCTTTTATAATTAATAGATGTGATTTGACAGTTAATAGATGACGTTATATGTAGTTTAGGACCTACTTTGGATCTCCTAAAATGGGGCGTGTTATAACCACAGGCAATCTTATTACTTAGTGCATATATGATTATGACTAAAGCAATTTTTGTATTACATAGCCAGTGTAACTAGTCTTCAACTCTAAGATGCACCAAGATGTGTATTTCTGGTTTCTTGTAGAATCATAGAATTATAGGGCTGGCCTTAAGAGGTCATTTAGTCCCTCCCCTCTCACTGAGGGAGGATTATAAAACACTTCAGAAGGAGATAAGCCTGAGGCATGAAGCCAAAGCCCTGATGATTTTAAACCATCTGAGATGTGCAGTAGTTGCACTGAAATTGCTACCACAAAATAGTTTCTTTTCTCTCTAAATATCAAGAAAATAAAGCTATGCATTGACCTGGCATAGATATATTACTTACCAAGTTTGCATGGCAATCATATTTCTTATGCTGAGTCTTGATAAGAGGAGATTTTCAGAGGCATCAGTGAGAGTTAGACACCTAACTGCCATCATTACCTTGAAAATCTTCCCCACACTAAATAGGTATTGCTACTGTTCTGAGACATGGGGAATATTCATTCTATGGATATTCTCATTTACATGTGTGACAACAGGGGACTTTGCCAAGAGGTCTCTGTCTTAATAAACCACTCACACTTCAGACCTGACAAACACCTTACACCGAACACATACTTTGCAAGGCATTTATCCAAAAGGGATATAATGTGAGATGTCTGCAGAAAGCTCATAACTTGTCAAGACTCATAATCATTGCGAGATGTATGCACAGGTAATATTTAAAAACCAGTGTGTTTATACTGAAGTATGCTTTATGGACCTGGAGTAGAAATTAAACACCAAGAGATGATGGGCCTCAGGGATGGCTCATTCAAGCAATCACTAATCAGTTGGCAAGATGATGAAAATCTCAATTGACCAAGCTTGCTTCCTCCCAAAACTATCCATGCAAAACCACCAGCAGCACCATAGAATCATAGGACTGGAAGGGACCTCGAGAGGTCATCTAGTCCAGTCCCATGCACTCATGGCAGGACTAAGTGTTATCTAGGCCAGGTCAGGGCAAACTATGGGCCAGATCTGGCCCATCAGGGCTTTCAACCAGCCCACGGGATTGCCAACCCCGTGGCGCAGTGGGGTTAAGGCAGCGTCACCACGCCACTTCCAAAAGCAGCTGGCACCATGTCCGTGCAGCCCCTCGGGCGGGACAGGGGGCTCTGTGCACTGCCCTCGCCTGCAGACACTGCCCCCTGTAACTACCATTGGCTGGGAACAAGGAACCATGGCCAATAGGAGCTTCGGCGGTGGTACCCGCAGGTGAGGGCAGCGCGCAGTGGAGTGTCCTGCCCCACCCCACCCCCAGGAACCACTGCTGGACATGCTGGCCACTTCTGGGAGCGGCGCTGTGCCAGGGCAGGCAGGGATCCTGCCTTAGCCCCAGTGCGCGCTGCTACTGCCTTGGAGCTGCTGGAACTAAGCGGCACTGGGCCGGAGCGTGCACCCCAAACCCCTCCTGCACCTTGCACCCCAATCCCCTGCCCTGAGCCCCTTAACCCCCTGCTTTGAGCCCCCTGCTGCACCCCTCCTGCACCCCAACCCCTTGCCCTGAGCCCCTTCCTGCACTCCCACACCCCACAGTCCCTCCTGCACCCCGAACCCCCTGTCCTAGCCAACATTCATGGCCCTGCATAGAATATCCCCATCCAGATGTGGCCCTCAGGCCAAAAAGCCTGCCCACCCCAATCTAGATCATTCCTGACAGGTGTTTGTCTAACCTGCTCTTAAAAATCTCCAATGATGGAGATTCCACAACCTCCCTAGGCAAACAATCCAAACCTCTCAGAGATGAAAAAGGAACTTTACACCAGACAAAGTTTCACCCTGGCTGTGTATGGAAACAAAACACTGTATTCAGAATCACAGAGTGTAGAAAAGACATTCTGGATGCATTGAATGAGGAGAATCCCTGGCGGAGGTGGGTGCTTTCATGAACATTTTGGATCCAGGTTAATGAGAAACCAGCCAGCTCTGCAATAGAGTGAACTTGGTGGCGTGGGAAATCTACTTTATTAAATAGGAAAGGTAACTATTGATAAGTATAGGCCAAGGTTCACGGTCCATGATTTTATTTTGTACTGTAATCACTTGTTTCCACCACACTCTTGGTTCTAGTTAAATTTTTATTCTACCTTTAATAAACCTCCTTTTGTTTTATTATAAGTGTTGTGTGGGTAATAGGGGTGGTGGTTTAAGGAAGAACCAGTAAGCCAGGGTCCAGTGTACCTTTGTGTGCAGAGGATCTGGAAATTGTGCAAATAGCCAGTGTCAAGGACTGGATGTCACAGGAGAACAATTCAGAGGAAGTCCGGGATTGCGGTGGAGCTGTTATTAACCTGTAAGGGGAAGTTAGGGCTGGCATAAGCCCAAGGAGCAATGCTTGAGTGGCTGAAGGGCTGATGGTGCCTGTGAGCTGTCACCCAGCTACCAGAGGGAAGACTCCCTCTCACTGGAGGCAGAGGTGACAAGGTGGCTCGCAGGCCTGGGTAGCCCAAGGACTGTCACTTCATAATGCTGAGAGTTTAGTGGCATGTGATATGTGAGCATGCGTGTGAAGAGAGACTGTTCTTGCACAGGTGAACCTGGTTTACGGGTGTGATATTGAAGTACAGTACAGACACGTGGATGTCGGGAGTGAAGCCATCAGAACGGCTTGTTAACGGACCGTGGGTTAAGAGGGCCATGCTGAAATATCTTAAGATATCTATATATACATACGTAATCCATACATACGTGAATACATACGTAATCCTAGATAATTATACAACGTCCCTATCTGTTAATGGTGCTTTGCAAGAATATAAAATAAAATGTGTAATCTAATAAAAACATTATTATTACTACACAGGGGTGAAAGTAACTCAGGACACTTACTGGTATGTGGTAGGGGCAGCTCTGGTCCCTGGAAGGGGCGGGGCCTAGGGCAGAAGGGGCAGGGCTAGGAGTCAGCATCCCCCAGCCAGCCCTTGCAGGCCACCTGGTCTGCACCACCCGGAGGTCCTGTGGTGATTTAAAGGGCTTGGGGCTCTGGACGCCACTGCTGCAGTAGCAGCATCCGGAGCCCCATCCCTTTTAAATCGCTGGCCCTGGGGCAGCTGCTGCCTTTGCCCCCACAAAGGCGGCACGTGAGCTGATTTTCAGTGGCACTCACACTGCCTGAGTCCTGGCCACTGGTCCAGGGGGCTCTGCATTTTAATTTATTTTTAAATGAAGCTTCTTAAACATTTTAAAAACCTTATTTACTTTACATACAACAATAGTTTAGTTATATTAAGACATAGAAAGAGACCTTCTAAAAATGTTAAATTGTATTATTGGCACGCAAAACCTTAAATTAGAGTGAATAAATGAAGACTCAGCATAGCACTTCTGAAAGGTTGCCAACCCCCTCCACTACATATCCTGGAAGAGAGAGTTCTGAGGGTTGTTCTGTATTGATTAGCTCTGAGAGTCATGACCTGAGTGTTGCACTGAGATACATACATTATTGTACTAGGTAGAATGAAGTCCTTGCTGTGGAAGCTTTTAGCACAATTCTAGATCGTTTAATGGAGAGCTTGAGCTGTGTGGTGGTAGCAGTAGGGCTACTTTCATTGGTTGCCCAAAGGTATAAAACAAATTGCTTTTCAATAATGGCAGTGTGGGGTACGTGATTGGAAGTTGGCCCTTGTTCTTTATCTGCATTGATGAGTTATGCTGTAGTTTCAGTTAATGGGGGTCGTTTCAACCTCTGTATGAGAGTTAGTGAGATTAACGAAAATCACTGAACTTTTGGAATTTGTAAAGCTCCATCTTAAATGCTCTGGAGTGTAACTATTTACTTAACTAATAGTCTTCATAAAGAAGTATACCTCATTTTTTAAGTAAGTGGGAGCCAAAGGAACAATTTCTTTCACCTTTAGCTAGTCCCTGGGGGATTCTCATATTCAGTTCAGATAGGCTTAGAGGTCCTTATCCCTAGGCAAGTCATAAATCAGCTGTCTTAAGTAAACCGACCAAGGGCCACAAAGGGAATCCAACAGTGGTTGCTAATGGTGTATCAACAGAATCTGTAATGAGCATCCAAAAAACCAGACCAACTGGAGTGACATCTTCAGGTTCAGGCTGCTGGAATTTTATTGACAGGTCCAGGTCCAAGCTATTCAACTAACCCTTCCAGCAAAGATTGTTTACCAAATATAAGAAACTGGATGGCAGAAGAGGGGTCGTAGCTTGGTATCAATGCAAGGGGGTATTTATTTAAGGGGTTTACTATCAATTACAAGAAAAGTGCATTTTTGTTCTTAAAAAAGGGGACCTTGAATCTTTTGAAATAAAGAGCCAGGCTGCTCAGAGGTGGATAGGCATTCTGTATCAGAACAGAGGTTAGACTTCGCTGATAGAAACAGGATAGAGTATGAGTCCCTGACTCAAAGCCAGGGAGCAAGCGGAGGTCCAGATGTCTAATCTAAACATGCTTCCTTCCTTTTCTCATTGTTAGATCAAGGGACTGGGAGCTAAAAAATTCCGGGTGCTGTCCCCGGCAGTGCCATTGACTCCATGTGTAGGCTTTCAGAGTCACCTTAACTCTCGGTGCTTCAGCACTCTGTCAGTGAAAAACTGAAGAATATTTACAGGGATGTTGAAGGCTCCATTAATTTCCATTTGCTGTGAGATTCTATGATGAAAGTCGCCACAGAAATGCAAATGTTCCTGTATTCTTATCATTATTACAACTCTGTATTTAATATTGAAATAGAAGCACGTATTTGTTTTAGACGTGCATTTGAATGGGTATGATTTTTATGACTAAATCATAATTAAGTTAATTTTTCCATTTGAAATCAAATTAGTAGTTGGGTTAGGAAGTTGCTCCCATTCCTATATAACCTTGGCAATGCGAACTTTTACTCTGGAAAAGTCATGTCCTCGTCAGCAAGATTTCAGTTGAGATGGAGGAGCTTCTGCTTTGATTCTTACACATGACCTTTATTTTCCATGAGCCTGTTCCAGATGCTCATGCAAAATATTCCCATTGATTTCAGTGGCACTGCTCGCATAAGCAAGACTGCCTGCGCATGAGAGGTTTTCAGGATTGGCTCCCAAATGCAGTATATATTTAATTCTGGGTTTTGTTGTTGTTTTTGTTTTGTACTTCCATTTCTATCCAGCCTTGCCACTCCTCCTTTTCTCATATGTCTTGGGGAAAAAAAGTGGCAGAATCAACCTTGGTTTGTTTGTTTTTTCCCTTGGCTTGTGCAGTTAAAATATAAAATCATTATGGATGGTGACACAGAAAAACATTTGCTAGTTACGGGTATTTGAAAAACAACAGTTGTTTGTTCACAATGAATTGTTACCCTTCCCTTTGTCTTTCTCCAAACTGTGGAGGCAAGCTGTTAATTTGGATGGCAGACAAGGAATGGGGATAGCATAATTTCTGCAAGCTTTTGCTCTTTTTCTTTCTTAACTCCAATATAGATATTGCAAATATCTTTATATGCTGCTGTCTCCTCCCGGTTACGACCCAGACATGTTGCCAAAAGAATGGCCGAGACGTCTGTCTCTTTTAAACTCATCTGAAAGCTGCAAATGGTCATAGGTCTGCAAGGAGTTCTACACATCAGTAGTTTTTGTACATGTTTAATATTTTACTGATTGTTCTTATCAAGATGACCATTTTGGGGTCATCATCATCACTCCCATAACCACATTGGTCGTTGGGGCACCATCATTGATGAGCAATCAGCCAATTGTCTCCACCCCTGACAATTCTGTGTCAGTCAATCAACCATTCATGGCAGCATGGCGTGCAACAGTTTAAATACATTCATAACAGTCCCACTGTGAAAAATGTTAGAAATATGAGTGATGCTAATTTACTGTATCTACGGTATAGATATTGATGTTGTAACATTTTCCTACTTAGTTCACCAAGTAACTGTGTTTTTGCGGCATAGCATAAAATACTAATTTGTGTTACAAAAACTGTTAAAACTGAGGGTTATATTAGCCAGTATTTCATTTTTAATTGTTTTTCAGATGTCTGACCCATGAATGATATTTCTATGTGACTAGAGGCATTATGGGTCTTGAGTTCACTTATGCTGGTGTAAATCTGGAGTAGTTCTAGTGAGGTCAAAGATATACTGGTGCAAATCATTTGAGAGATCAGAATCAGGCCCTCTTGCACACTGTATGATTTTGTAGTAAAAGAGGTAATAAAAAAATCATTTTCTTATTGATTGTTGCAGTGGGAGAATGCCAGAAGTGGATTACATAGTGCTAACTGAATGGTTTGAATGGATCACGAAGAACACTGATGTTTCAGTTGATTTGATAGGTAAAACATGTTCTTCTTTGACACTGGTCCCTATTTAAATTGGGTATTTTTTGTGTATTGTATTATGAAAATGGAGAAAAAATGTTTTCCTATTTCTTTTTCCTGTGCCCTAAATTTCTGTGACGTAAGAAATACCTTCTAGTGTACACGTTAAACAGCAGTGATGCCTTTGGAACATTTGGTGATGTTGTTACATTGCCGTACTTCACCTATATATATCCACGATGTTTGGAGGTGGCTACCTTCCTCCGAGAAAAAATCCACTGGTGTCAGATAGATTGGCCAGCAATGGAGCCACTGTGGACATTTATGGCTGATATCCATGTCAGAAATGCCTACCACAGATTGCTTTTCTGTTGGTTGTGGAGAAGATTTCTGCTTTACATTGCTTTCTAACCTGACCCCGTGAAAATAACTAGTCCAATGTTTTGTTGATGGCAGTTTATCTACAGACGTCTCCTGAAACTTGTTATGAGAGATTAAAGAATAGATGCAGAGAAGAGGAAAAGATCATTGCTATGGTAAGGAAATCTTCCATCATAGTTAAGCAGAGGCTCAAGATACCTTTCAGGGCATCACGTGTCTGCATCTTCATAGCTTTTAATCTGTAGCTCCTCTCCATCTAAATATAAAATCATGTACTGCAGTCAGTTAATAAAAGTCAGGGTCTTGCCACAGTGTTTCCACTGATGGATGCAACTTATTAGGAAAAGCGTGTAGGGTTCATTGTAGCTTTATGGTCTAGTAGAGACAAGTGAATCCTTATCTATTTAAAAATCAAAAAATTTTGGACAGCGAGTACCCCAAGTTCTCCATGTTTGCAGATTTGGTAGGTCAGTACAATACAATTCAGTGAACACGGGGAAGAAAAGGAAATTAACCACCAAAATTTTCAAAGGGTGTCTGCCTGCTCTTCTTTTCCGCATGCAGTTCTTGAGTATGAGCCCCTGTGCATGTGGGCAATAGAATTTATATGTGCAAACTTCATCAGCTGTATGCAGAGGTGTTTGGGCTTGAAAAATGCCCTTCCAGGTGTTTGCCTGTACCCCAAAAGAAGGCACTGTTTGAAAAATCAAGCACACAGTGATACAGGAACCTAATAAAAGTAAGTTGTACAATTAGATTACTACATCTCCTAAACTATAGTTTATGTGAAGGCTCTGCCTCAAACAGATCTTTTTAAATGAATCCCTAAGCCAGAAATAAATGGGGTAATAGAAGGAATGTGCTGCCTATTATTAAAGTGCCTCTGTTGTAAGGTGATTTAGTAAGAGCAGTTGGGTAGGTTGAACATGTATGGTGAGATAAAAGCCAAGAGCTAAATCCTGAGCCATGTGAAATATCCCCAAGGTGAATAAGCCCTAGCTATTATTTTACTACAGTGGCTTTGAAGAGACATCATGTGTTGCACTTTGCAGTGTCTTTCTCTGTTACTGAGGAAAAAACCTATAGTGAATGGAAAAGGTTAAGTCCTCTTCATGAAAATCTAATAGCTGCTGACAAGCAAAAATGCTTTTAAAGGACATGAGTGGAAGTTGAAGAAAATCATCTGGGAATGTAGAAAAAACGTATCCACATAAAAAGCAGCTCTGAAGTCAGTGTTCATTTCAGTTTTCCCTTTTGTCCTTTCCTCTTCTGTCTATTCATCTCTGTGTAAGGTTTAAGTCAGACTGCTCCCATGGGAATTAAAACAAAGATTTTGATCCTGCAAGGTGTTGAGAGCTCTCCAGTCCCATTGATTCAGTGGATTAGATCCAGTGTAGGTTAAATCCTAACACCAGTGATAAATTGTTGCCATTGTCAGTAGGAAGAAATTAAAAGACTCTACTTGCTCAGTCTGTGTGGATTCGCCATGAAGCTTCAGTGGCATCCCATGGGAATGATGGTGCTAGTGTCGCTTGGATGGTAGACTAGAGCTAGGGGAATAAAAGAAATCCTTCATGGGAATTATTTTGGGGAAGCTCTCTGGCCTGTGCTATACAGGATGTCAGACTGGATGATCACAATGGTCCCTTTTGGCCTTAAAGTCTCTGACTTCAGTCAAATTAAATGTTGGGTGAAAGTTTCTGATGCACTGCATTCTGTACTCACAATGCAGTGCATAATAAGGACCTACCTTATTTGTCAAACCATGTCAAACCCGGGTTTTAGTATCAAATATTTGTACACGGTTGTAGTCATTGACCTCTTAGCTGATTTGGTTTACCTTAAAAAATATAAGATCAGAAACCGCAGTGTGTGTTTCACCTCTGTAAACACTTGTTTTGAATGGCTTTTTATAGGAATATTTAGAAGCTATCCATCAGCTCTATGAGGAGTGGCTTATTAAACAAACACTGTTTAAAGTTCCTTCTCCAGTGCTTGTAAGTATATATTGGTCAATTGTAACCAGGTGAGCGCACACAGAGAAAATTTCAATTCTCAAATGTCACTTTAGTTGTAAAGGCAAAATCTATTTTTCTAATATGATTTGGAAAAGAAAAATTTCAATAAGTGTTCTGATTCTCAGTAGGATACAGCATTAGAGTTTGATCTTGCAAATGACTCTTACTTCATCACCCAAGGGGCTATTTACAATAGTAAGTGTTTGCAGAATCTGACCCATTGATTGTAAAAACCCATCCCAACCCCTGCACTGAAAACAAATTGACCAAGTGCCTAGGTAGTTCATTTTAGGACTTAGTGGTAGTAAGTCCTTGCTTTTCAAATGCTAGCAAAATGAATTATTTTTGGAAAGAATATACAGATTTTATAGGGCCTCTTGTTCTAATTTTCATTTTCTTGTTTCCTAGGTGATTCAGGCTGACAATGACATGCAGAAAATGATAGAAAAGTATGAAGAAAATCGGGACCGAATATTAACCCCGTACAATATACAACACTGTCTGTAGAAATCCAGTTTTATGGTCATGCTTTAAAACACATTTCCATCGGGAATTCTGATCAGCATTCCCAACACTTTTTATGATTTGGTCTCTTGGTTGAGATTTTGTCTTGTAACGTGTCAATGACTTTAGCTAGGAAAAGGCCACAAACAGGCCATATCCTGTTTACCTTCAGCTTCTTGCACTTCTAAGTTCCAGTGCAGCTTCACTGATCTCAGACTACCTCTGACAGGAAGCTGCTGTATCTCGTTTCCCTACTTCACTTCTGCATTGTATAAATACCTTTCTGATATTGCATTTTCTCGTATAATGTGCTTTTATTCACTTCAAATAGCCCCATATATATCCTTTCATGTAATTAGAAGGCTGTGAATAAGTCAAGCTTATGTAGTCAGTAAGTGAGCAAATTCAGTCTAATTTTGTAACAATTTTCAATGGAAAAGCAATGAAATAACTATGCTACTGTTCTCAACCACCATTTTCACAAAATATCATTAATTGCTCTTAAAATAGGAAAAGTAAACAGTTCACTTCTTAATTATGGACCTGATTCTAATCTCACTTGCACCAATGTAACTTCATTGGCTTTACTGGAGTTATTTCTGATTTAAATGATATCAGAATCAAACCCCAAACCTGCAAATACTTATGCATCTGAATAGTTCTATTGAATTCAGTGGGACAACTCAGGTACATACAGTTACCCAGGCTTTATAAGAATTTGGGGTCTAAAGCTCTCTGGCCCAGATTTTCAGAAGAGTTCAGTATCTAGCTGTTCTCAACAAAATTCTGACTCCAAATGAAAATCTCTTTTGAAAATCTGTCCCTTAAACTTTTTCTATCATGTGACAGAATTTTTCTTATTATGCATTGAAATTGGGTAGTAATTCTGATACTGATTATTTGATAGGTTAAACTTTTTATGTTCTAGTAGATGTTTGCCTCACGTGTAAGTTTAAGAACATGTGACAGGGCGGTACATAGGGTCATCTTGATCCCAGCTTCTCCTGGCTACAGATATCAAGAAGAGAGCAGAGAACATCTAGTGACAGTTAAATTCTCACTTTAATTCTTAAACTGCTCTGTGGTGTTTTTATAGATCACTTATTATTTACCTTCTCGAGTGCTGTCCTCATGTTGGCACTTTTAACGGAGCGGTCTTAAGACAACTTGCACTTTATTTTCTCTTTAAATTGGAAGGGATGATTCTTTGTTTATTCTATAAAAGTTTGTTGTTTGAACTGGAGTGCCAGCAAAATTAGAAGTGCTTCCAGGAACACCTCTGCTTAAAACAACATAGCAAAAAAAAGCATTTACTTCACTGGACATGTCATAACTGTATAATCTTAAAACTAGCTCAGTGTTTAGCTCAGTCTTTAGCTCAGCTTAGATGTTTTTGTAAATGTAAATATGCAGTAATCAATGTCTATGACGTGTTAGAAACAGAGGATAGTAACTTTCAGATACAGAATTCCGTTGTGTACGTCATTTGGTTAAGAATAATAACAATCAGATACTACACAAAGGTGTATCTTTAGTTTTCGTTGTAGTCATGTGTAGTTAATTTATAGTTTCATTGTAGTCCTTAATTTATTCAGTTTCTACTTGAATTGGACTGCTGCTAAGAGAGGAGGCCCTGTGTCATGGGGTCCACTAACTACTAGAGCACCTCCTCCTTGCTGCTATGGAGATTAGTTCTTTCCAGGTCCGACACATGCTTGTTTGCATGCCGTGCCATGTCTCTCTCTCTCTCTCTCTCTCTCTGATCCAGGTACTCTCCTTTCATGGCTTGTTCCTCCAGTCAGGTCACTGTATGTTTTCCCATTTCTGGGGTATCAAAGTCATTCCATAGAAAACTATCTCCAGTAGTCTTCTCCATCGCTACCCAGATGGTGCCACTTCCCTAGTGGCTGGTAGAGGAACCCAGGCCCACCCTCTACTCCAGGTTCTAACTCGGAGAGCCTCTACTCAGATGCTAAGGTCTGTACCATCTTAAACCTTGCTGCTGTTTCTTGGCGCCTTTTCCTACATTATCTCTCTCAGGCTTTCACTGCACCACCCTTCTGGATAAACCCTTCCTTCTTTCCTTCTGGGCCTGGATCCCCTGGGGTTTCCACTTTCTCCCTGCATTTCCTTCCTTCCCTCTCTCCCTCACTATCTTAACCTTGTCAGGTGAGGGTGAGGAGAACACCCCATCACACCCTGGTAATTTCTTCTTTTTTTTTTTTTAAACATCAAACAAGATTTTTTGTTCTCTGTTTATACAGTCTAATGCTGGTAGTTTTGCAGAAAGAGTTTCTGAGTGCAACACTAAATTAATTTTCTAAAGCATGTGAATGCAGTGCCTAGGCTCTGCCTAGGCTTCTGTTCTAAAGCTTTAGTACTCTAGCTGAACAATAAGATCCAACATTTCTAACTGCTTAAATATATAAAGATTTTAAATGTAGAGGAAAAAATAATCATATTTGAATGTTTCTTGAAAACACACAAGCTGGGCATACCCTAAGAGAGACCAAAAACAGCCAACTCCTTGGAGATTGTCCCATATGTTTTAAATGCTCAATTAATTATATATATTTTTCCTTAATAGAAACCCTTTAGTGAGCAGGGAAGTTTTTACTCCTTTCAGTCTTGATTCCAAATTCACTGTGTAAATTAAAATGTTTCAGCAGAATGGCATTGTTTCGGTTATTTGCTCAAATTGTTGGTGGTTACTCTGCCAGTGTTCAGAGAAAAAAATGTGACAATCAGAGTAGTGTGTTCTAGGAGCTACTTTTTTTGTGTGTTATAAAAACTGACTCAGTTGGGCCCTGGAAGCCTAAATCTCTCTATCAGACAGTATCACAAACTCTCCTAAATCACTATCAATACTTTTTTGTTTCTTGCTCAAACAATTTGTTTCATAATCTCCTGCTTTCTAAATCTATGCTTACTATCCCTAAACAAATTATAATATTCCCCTATTGTCTTTGCTTAATGTGTTTTAATCTTCCTTGCACTGAAATTCAATTTTCTTGGTTCTTACCTTTTCAAGAACATTTGTTCTAAAGCTAACCTATGCCTCTTCAGCACCTATATTCTGAACAGCACAGGGTCATGGGTGTGATATGAATGGTAAGTGGGGAAAATGACTAGCTCAGGACACCCAGAGGGAGAGCTTGTGTGAGTGAGTGAGTAGTATCACCAACTACCAGATTCCACAGCCTAAGAGCCGCTTCTGTAGGGATCAAAAGAGAATGTTGGTAATCCAGGGCAAGGGAGTGGAGCCATTCAAAGGGGCTAGCTCTGTGTAGCATGTCGCTTTGGGAATAGGCTGGGACTCAGATTTGTGACAGAAAGATATCCAATCAGTAAGGAAATCCCCATTTAATCCACAGACAATCAGTACTAGCTGTAGCAAAGTTAAAGTCAGCCGCTTGCAAGAAGATATGCACACATTTTACCAAAACAAATAGACCCCCTTTAGCAAGAGACATATGCAGCCCTGGTATTGCTGTCAACTAAGTTCAGGTGCTGACTGTGATGTAATTTAACTAAGCAAAGAGAGGTGCAGCATTTATTAGAACTTGTATGTAGGAGCACACTGGCTGATGGGATCATAAATTGCTTGGCCCTTTAGAAACCTCCCTTGCTATCTGTCCCCAGTTTCTGTCCAGAGACAATGCATAACTGTTGATAGTAGGGGGTACGATTTAAAGCAGAGATTTTCAAACTTTTTCAGCTGAGCCCCCTCCCCCTCAGGTTACAATTTTTGGTTGTGCCCCACCTACTCCAACCCAGACAAAAATAGGTGAAATGGGGTAGAGGTGGTGCTTCCTGAGCCCTGTCATGTGGGGCTGAAGCCTGAGCCGCTGCTTGCCCCCTGAGCATTCCTCTGTGCCCCCCTAGGGGGCATGCCCCACAGTTGGAAAACCTCTGATTTAAAGGTTCTGGTGGTATGCAGCAGGGTTCAGGGCAGGGCATATAAACACTGGAAGAAATCGGGGGGCAGGAGGGCACATGACCCCGTTCCCCCTGCTGTAGGCATTGCCTCTCTTTCTATCCATTTATAAAATAGAATTACAGACAGCCTCTTGTCAGTCTGTGTAGCTGCTGCTTGACCATCTCAGCGTTTCCACAGGTGCAGTGAGAATACACATGAAGTTCCATGCACACAAATGGAACACAGTTCAGGGCCCACATAAAAATGTAGCTTATGTGGTTTAAAGCTGTGCTCCGAATCGCACATATGTCATTAAATGTTCACATCTCAAAATATGGCCGCTTTAGATCTGCTGGGTTATTTGTAATTGAGATGTGTGTTCAAAATGGGTTTAACTTTAGTTTTATTATTGAAGCAAATTCAGCGATATGATTTGGAGACCCGATGTAGTGTTTTGGGCTGTGTGAAGTGGGGCTGCCAACGCTGAGTTGAGATAACCCTTTTTTTAATGCTTTCTGTTTGGACTCCTTTAAGTCTTGCCTCTTCTTCCAAATATAATTTAAGTTTTCTATTGTCTTTATCACAGTCACCTCCCTCAGCCTACCTGGCCCACTCAGACCCACTTTCTCCCAGCAGCGTTATCTATACACCTCTCTGGGTATCCCTGCATCGCACCTAAGACCAAGCCTCCCAGCTCAGGTAGACAGACTTCTGCTAGCAGGGCCCAAAGTAGCATGCTAAAAAGATCTTTGTGGATGTTGCAACCCTTGAGTCTTAAGAGCCCAAGCTCCAGGCCATGCCACAACATCCACGTGGCCACTCAAGCCCTGCTAGCACGAGTCTGTCTATCCAGGCTGAAGCCTGCTCCCAGCTGCTGTAGAGATGTACCCTATATGTCTATACTACATATCCTCACGTGTGGTGGGGACAGTTTTTGCAGCTTCCTAGTCAGAGCTCCCCTAATAACTTTTGCTAGACACAAAGCTTAAAACAGAAGAGGAACTTTAATAATCCCCAGTGGGGGAAAAATTGCATCTTATAAAAACACAAAAAATAAAACAAAGTTTAGCAAGTACATGAATGTAGACTTGGACGACATATAAACAGGTATTCCTGTGTGCATATGTGTGTAACGTAAACTTCCTTCAAACCTCAGGTGCAATCCTGCCATTGACTTCAATGGAGTCAGGGTTTTACACCCGCTACACTGTTAAAACTTCTAAGAGCTTCATTGCAGGGATTCTCCAATGACTTTGAAAGTGCAGAGCTTCCCGTGTGAGTTCTTCAACTTTCCTGATAGCCCATTCTTTCATTCACCCCGTAAGAATCCTGTTTTTCTTTTTCTCTTGGCACAGAACTACCATTCTACAATCCAGATGTGACATTATAAAGAACTTGAAGAAATGATCAGCAAATATTTTCTCTATATACAAATATGCAACTCTAGGAAAGAATTGGTATTGGAAATATCTAACTTATAATACCTTTTACTAAGAGGGAAATTCCTTAAGATTTCTGAAAAATATATTGAGCTTAGCATTCGAATACACTTTTTTTATTCTGCTTTATACTAAACACTATTTTTGAAAAGATATTTTCAGCAGTCAAATGTACTGTTATCATGCAATATCAGATAACTGCATGTGTATCTAAATGAGCAAGTCAAATACGTTTAGTATTTGCATACTGCTTCAGGCACATGTTTGTATTTACACTTAATAGCCAAGATTTTCCATATAAGGAACCTAAAGTTAGTCTTACAGAGTTGCCAATTCTTGTTATTTTGTTGCAATATTCCCAAGAGTTGGTGTTTTTCTTAAATCCCCAGCCCCTGAAGTCATGTGCTTAAGTAAGAATCCCAACTTTCGGGGGTGGGGTGTGGGTGTGTGTTTTTTCTAGCCCTCATGGAGAAATAATTGAAAACGTGAACCCTAAAGAATCAAAACCCAGAAGGCAAGGCAAGTAACTGAAATATATAGACAAAACCATTCCATTATTTGTTTAGGCCTGAATCATGATTTCTAAATGCTTAAGTTTGACAACAGAGGGCTCCTGAATAAGTGACCAAAACCCATTGAAGTCAGGGGCTGGTTAGCACTCAGGCTACTTATTTAGGAGCCTACCTTTGGTTCTAACTTTAGCATGTATTTTTGAAAATCTTGGTGTATATGTACATGAAAGTATATCTGGAGTATGGACCTTCATCATATTGCTAAAAAGTTAGTAGAAAACAACGTATAGTGCAAGAGAAGCATGTAGTTTTCAAAAGGTTATAACTTCATTAATAAACACCTTTTGTCATATTGGTTAAAGGAACGAGTCCTCATTAAGGCCCCAAGCCAGCCATCCCTTTTCCTGCGCTAAGCACCCTGAGTTCAATAGGATTTTGTACAGACATAAGGGTTTGTGTGAGAGAGTCAAATTTCAGAATCGGGGGCCAAGACAAAACATTTTATTTTTTAATTTTTTGGTATTATTTGGTGGTAGCAAACAGAGGCAAGTATCAAATCCTATAATTGTACAGAATCAAGTATATTTAGAAGACCCACAGGATTATTCTAATGCAAAAATACATCTGAAAATGTCTTAGCAGAGTGTGTGTTACCTCTGTTGTTGTTTTTCTCTGAACATCCAAACAGAATTTTACCAAACTTTGTAAATCAATCTTAGGACTGAGAACAAAGAAAAGGAACAGTAGCTCAAAAGTTAACTTAACTGAAATGTTATGAACTGGAGATGAGCTTCAAATGTAACTTTAACGCGGCATGGGAGAGACTATAAACAGTGAACCTTAATTTGGAAGCATTTATCTATTTTTCCCATTGCACAACATTTTAGACTTTATTTCATTCTTTGAGGTAAATTTGCTGCCTTGCTGCAAGAATAACTTGTTAGAGAGAGAGAAAAAAAGCGGCAGTATATGTATTTGAAAAACCTGTCAGAAGCCAAATACAGCAGGTCCTGGTGTCTAACTTATACATCATATCAAATACATTTGTGAATTTATCCTCATTTTTAAGACACACAAATTAAAGACAGGTGACCATTCAGGTCTGAGCACCTGAGTATCAGTGTGATCACTGAAGACAAACAGAGCAGACTAATGGACCCTTTCTTCACTACCCAAAAGCAGCAGGTGCTTTGGTGTGATGAATCTTTGCTCAAGGGAGGACCAAGACCAGCCTGGAAATACATTTATGTTGTTGACAACAGTGAAGGACATTGGCAGAATCATATGGGCCTGGCATTCCTTATTCACCATCCTTGCTGATAATTACATAGTCCTCTTGGTTAGTTTCATTCGCTTTTGAAGTGTAAGTCTCAAACTTTCCTTTGTCTGTAGATGAAGAGGACTCAGGTGAGCCTCCTTCAGGCTGTAAGTGGGTCTTCCTACAATTCACAATGGTGGCACTAGGGCCTGGAGATGGAACATAAATACTTCTGGGAGGGATGTAAGTGGGATTAGGTGGCTCTCTGATGTGTCTGAAACCCTCTGAAGTTGCATGTGTACCAGGCATATGCGTTAATAGTCTCTTGTTATCTGAGCCAGTGGTAGGACACTCGGGGGCCCCAGTGGCATTACCAAGTAGGTTTGAGGAAGACTGACCAACACTGAAAGGTGCTTTATTTGTTGTCTGAATCCTAGCTGGATATGTATATTTCATCTTGGAGAGACTGCATTCTCTGATGTCTTTATCACTTATATTTACATTTGTTATACACTCAAGTTGTGCAGTTTCCTCTACTGGATACATAAGCTCTTCATCACTGGCGTCCTGGATTTTTAGTTTGCTAAAAGATAAAGCTATTTCACAAACTTTGTCGTCTTTGGTTAAATTACATTCTGTAACAACCGTATTGCTATGAGACAGGGGCTTCAGCTCCTGGGGTTGATCTGCGGGATTTATAGAGATGCCTATGCAATTCATGGCATCACTGATTTTTGCTTCAATGGTTTCTTCAGGGACTTCTTGGGCTCTGTATTTATCAAGGGCATTTCTGCTTTCAGGAGTATCATCAGTAAATATTGCAAAGGCTTGTGGGCCACTTGCACCTGGTGAGAGTGGTTTGGGGCCAGCTTCGTTTGCTGTCAACGGCGTTGAGATCACCAAAACACATTCTTCACTCTGATTGCCTCTTAGCTTCTCTTCAAACACTTTCTGAGGAGAATTCTCACCAAAGATGGGCTTTTGTCCTATGACAATGTCACTGTATTTGTTCAAGAAGTCGTCGCTATCTGAGCATTTGCCATGAGAGTGTGCTGACTCACTGACGTGCCTGTGGTGTGCTTGAAGCCTGCTAGTGGATTGAGTAGATGCTAACTGAGACATATCAGTAGCAGGCTTAAAATGGGATTCATCTTTGATCTTACTATTTCTAGCAGTTTCAAAGGATTTCTCACTCTTTGTTGAGGACTTCTGTTGAGCAGCACCAAGGCATGAAGAAATCTCATTATTTTCTTTGTTTTCCAGATTTTCAGGGTCCTCTCTCTGGAAGGGTTGACTCTCTCTGTCCTTGTTCTCTTCATGATACCAGTGCTTTTGTGCTCTCTTCTGTAAGACATCCCCCAAATCACTGTGTTGTTCTTCGCTTATCATTTCAAGGATGGTTTCACACTCGATTCTTGCAAGAAATATTTCAAATGCAGTCTCTTTTGTTTCCTCCTCATTTATCTTTCTGACAAGTGAATACTCTGTTGCTGTTGTTGCAATGTAACCTATTTTCTGCAGTATTGTGTTTACTACGTTTTCTGGGAGCACTGATTGAACACAGTAGACAAAATTACCTGTAAACGTCTGGGGAAAAAAAAAAAAAGAAACATTAAGATGGGCATTGAGGGAAATCATGCAGGGGAAGGGGCTTTTTAAACAAGTTCATAACTATTTAATTTTTAACACCTATTTCCCCAAACTGGTGTCACTGAGTTTTGAATTTTGAGGTTTTATACCAGCATTATTGTCAGCCTCCTGAAAATTACTGCTTTGCTCAAGTGCAATAACTTGAGTGGAGCTATGCCAATTTCCACCAGCTGAGGATAAGGCCTGTTACCTCATTAATTGAAAAGGACAGTGGCAGCAGCAGAAGATCGCCGTGGCCAGACTAGGATAGTATAAAAACACCAACCACCTTTTCTTGTGTTCCATTCAAGAGCAAAGTCTTTTTCAATTTAAAAAATAGAAACCCCTTGAACACTGAAGCTCTTCCGTTGACGCAGCGCTGACGCAGCGCTGTCTACATGGGGGGTGGGTGAGTGTTAGATTAGTATAACTGTGTTGCTCAGGGGTGTGGATTTTTCACAGCCTTGAGTGACGCATTTATACTGATTTAGGTCTGTAGTGTAGATCTGGCCTAAAATATGTTCAGACCAAGCAATCTGAGTAGAGTGGAAAAACAGGCTTGTCTTATACAAAGGAATATGGATTTGCCCATGTGCCTGAGTCTAACTTTGTAAGCTACAGACAATGAAAGTATATTTGCATCTAAGGTAAACAAAATAATCAACCCACCAGAAAGAGCTAATTAACAAGAGGACAAAAAAGGGACATGCTCTGCACCCTGTGGAACAAGCAGCAGGGAACTTTGTATGGGGTTACTTTTCAAAAAAATATGTTTCAAAGGTTTTTCAGAGTTATAAGGAAGGGGAAAAAGACATCACTTAAGGGACAAAAGGGCCAGCACTTCTGGAATCTGTGAAAGGTGTATTTTGCAGCCGTGTGGATTGAGGATACGAGAACTGACCGAGTGAGAAATTGCCCCATACCAGGCTTGTAATCTGTTAAGTTTTAGATACAAGAAAGTGTATTTTATTTATGGTTTATCTGTACCCATTTTCAGTTTATATTGTCTCTGCTTACTATCGCTTAAACCTGTTCTTTAGTAATAAACTCAGTTTTGGTTTTACCATAAAGTCATCTTAGAGCTGTGTGTTACAGTAAAGCATGGGTCCTCAGCAAAACTAACAAGCTGGCGTGTGCACTGTCTCTTTGGAGGCAGCAAACTTTGGTAATTTCAGAGACTCTGCAGTCATAGGGGTAGGGTACTGCAGAGGAACTTGCAGGGGGTTTACTGAATGTTATCTGCAAGGCAAGGTTAACACTGGCAGAGTCTTGAGGTGTTTGCTGGTGAGGTGGACAGGCGGATGTGGCAGAGAGATGACACACAGTTAAACTCCAGCAAAGCTCCCTTGCTGAGGCAGAGGGATATCCCAGCAGCTTACAGTTCTGGCCGCCCTGGGAAAGCATCACAGGGTGCTCAACTCTTTCTGGAAATCAGGCCTCTTTTAAGTGTGCCAAGTTGGGCACCCAAAATCAGCAGTTACTTTTGAAAATCTGAGTTTAAAGCCTTACATGTAAACATTATTGATAATCCCTTCCATTACCTGTATCTGCCTGTCTCCTGCCTTATACTCCCATTGTAAACTGCTTGGGGAAGGGGCTGGGTTTTTTTGTTCTGCCTTTGCATGCTGCCTGGCCCAGTGGACTCCTGGTCCATGATTGGGGCTGTGTTAATACAAATCACAATGCTATTGTTGGGCTCATTTAATAGAGTCGTATGAATATATGTGCGTCTCTGTTAGGGGGCTTATTCCTTCACCCTCTCACTTCCCTGGTGCGTCTCTTGTTTCTGGAGCTTCCCTTGGTGTTAGGACACTAGATTTCCCTCATTTCCCCTGAACCTAGTCTAAAGATATAATAAAGAGCTCCAATGAGCTCAGGTGGTGACTCAGAATTGTGACAGGTATTTAGAAAGGTTGTTCAAAGATCACAGCATTATGTAGCTGGAGTAGTCGCTCTGGTCAAGCAAACTCCTGTGCAACTGTTTTGCAGAGGATACTCTCTGTATTCATTTTACGTCAATCTGCTCCAGGCTCCATATTCCTCAGACTTTCTTTTCCCACATCAAAAGTTTCCATTCCCTCAGGGTGGCATTTATCTTCCTCTTTGTTTAGCTTTTCCTTATCCTCTGCCTTCTGATAGTTTGTTATATATTTGCCTGGAGAACAATATGGACAGATGAGCAACAGGTTGTTGGGGCGGGGCATAGTCAATAGGCTGGGTAATTAATCCACAATCAAGGGTGTGACAGTCAAAACCAACATGTGCTAAAAGGCTTCCTGCTTAGCAGTCAGGCCAGGTCATCTCTGTGGATTCCGTGGTTGATAGTTTCCACTTCTTCAGGTACTGTTTGACTCTGCCCATATCATCACCTTCCATGGATCAGCCCAGTGTCTGCACAGTAAGGATGGCAGCAGGGAACAGAGTAAGCAAGATCTGTACAGGGCACAGAACTGCTGAAAACTGCGGCACAAGCCCTGCACAGAGCTGATGCCCCTCCACATCCTTCCTCCAGCCCCCTCCTAGCTCTGGCAGTGGGGTTGGCGCACACACCATGCCACATCTCTCTGTGTCTGTGCACTGACTTGTCTTGTGTGATATTTATTTGAGCATTATAATGAATCCAAACTGGCAGCCATGCAGGGTTAAATGGCATTTCATAGTTCATGCTCTGGGACCCATACTTTTACAATGATGACATTATGTAAAATTGCTTCATTTTGTCTGATCTGTAGAGAACCCAATTTGCATTAAAAGTTGCCAAGGAAGAGCTGTAATGTTAGTGTAGCTTGTTTTAATGTTTATGCTTTCTGCGTTAGAGCATTACTGCAATGTGGCTGACGTACGAAGTACAAACAGTCCATTCACAAAGAAGAGAATAAACAGACTGCATATAGCTTTTGCTCACCAGTATAGTGCAAAGCATGCTGCTCCCTTCTAGCAAGGCCGGCTACGTAAGCAACGTTTTCAAACACACCTAAAACTTGTTTTCAAAAGTGACTTAGGCACTTTGTTGAAGACTCATTGAAAGTCTTGGGCTCCTAAGGACCATATTTTAAAAGGTATTTAGTCACCTAAAGATGTAGCTATACACCTACTTGAATTTTAAAAAGGCCCTGTGCTGGCTAGGCACCTGGTTCCCAAAGGCTAAACGCCTAACCTGCTCAGGTCCTTTTTAAAAACTGACAAGGCACCTAGCTGCACCTTTAGGCAACTGCCTTTGAAAATCTGGCCCTAAGTCACCTAGGTCTACATGCAATAAAACACCAGCGGCTGGCCCATATCATCTGACTTGGGCACATGGGGCTCAGGCTATGGGGCTATAAAATTATAGCATAGACGTTCGGGATCTGGCTGGAGCCTGGGCTCTGGAACCCTCAGACATCTGGGATCCGTCTGGAGCCTGGGCTCTGGGACCTCCCCAAGGGAGGATCCCAGACCTTGGGCTCCTGCCCAAGCCTGAAGCTCTACAGTGTAATTGTATAGCCCTGCACAGCACAAGCCCACATGCCCAAATCAGCTGATATGGGCCAGCCACTGATGTTTTATTGCAATATAGACATATCCTTAGGCAGTTTTAAAAATTTTATCACTTGTGCATAATGGACCTGATTGAAAACCCACTGAAATCAATAGAATTTTTCCCCTTGACTTCAGGGGACTTTGGATCAAGCTGTAAATCCTTAATTTCATTAAAGGTTCAGCACACTGGAAATAAAGCACTACCCTAAGGATTTGATTTATAGCTTTCTGATCCTGTTGCTATGCCACTGTTTTCATCTCATATCCTACCTTCAGCGACTTTATTTCTTTTCTCCAAGGAGAGAGGAACAGGTTTATGCAGAGCAGCTCCAGGAACTCGAAAGCTTGGATGAGGTTTTTGAAAACATTGCCTCCTTCTTGCTTTTTCACCTTTAAACAATTCTCTGCAATGTTGTAGAAGCTAAACCTGCTAAATCTCTCAGCAGGGCAGGCACCAGACTCCAGGAAGTGTTTAGCTTTTGCTTTTAGCGTTGTCTCGTTGCAGATCAGAAGTTTTCCTTCCGACCACTTCGTTTCATAGTATGCAACATAGTCCCTTAAAATGTCTTGTTTAGCTGGTGCTGCTGCTTTAAGCTCCTTCATCGTTTGCAGGAGTCCCACACTAGCAACTATTGCTCTTTAAATTTCAAGCACGTTATGGAATTGTAAACGAGGAAGTTGCTATCCTGCTTTACCTTTGCTGAGTCTCTTCTGTCTAATCCGTTATTGGCTCCTTGATGGCACTGCTAAGAATTAAGTGGTCACGTTGTGTGTCAGTCAAGGCTCAAATTACAAGAACAGCTCTTGTGGAATCAGGAAGTGAAAACACAAGTCCAAAGCAAAAGTGAAACTTACTCTTCGGCTGTTCACCATTTGTCCCTGCAACTTCCTCGCTCACCGTGATTACTTACAATAATGGGATCCTCCTGGAAATGTAGGGGTCCGGTAAAACAAACTGACTGCAATGTCACAATAAACAGCGCAAGGAATAGGCTGTGTTATTCATAATAAGAACAGGGGTATTTGTGGCACTTTAGAAACTAACGCATTTATTTGAGCATAAGCTTTCATGGGCCACAGCCCACTTCATCGGATGCCTAGAATGGAACATATAGTAAATGTTCTCCGTACGTGTATATATATCTCCTCACCACAAGTACTCCTGTTCTTTTTGCAGCTACAGACTAACACGGCTGCTACTGTCATTATTCATAATAGTTCAATCAGACCTCCAATCAATAATATACCTGGAGCTACAGTTGCCACCCCTCCAGGATCGTCCTGGAGTCTCCAGGAATTAAAGATGACTGTTTAATTAAAGACTAAGTGATATGTGACGACACCTCCAGGAATATGTCCAACCAAAATTGGCAACCCTAAAGTTGTTACAGTTTTCCCCTTCTGAATACTGCAGTATTCTACAATAGTGGAGATAGGTCAGAGGAATACAGTTTGCAGCAGTGACTGCATCATTTTGAGCCATTGCTGCAGGCAAAACTCCTGTTGACTTTATTTGGTGCAGGATTGGATGGCTGGGGTGGGATGCAAGTGATCTGGACAATGTCACGAGTGCAGCCCACAAAATATTGGGTAGTTTGCAGCAGGAAGGGTAAAGTTCTCTGTTACCTTTATTTATTCATTTTATTTTTCATCCTTTATATCACGAAAGCAGCTGTTGCATTAGAAACTTCCCTTCACTGTTTACTTTTATTCCCAACAGGAACATGAACCTGTTGCTGTTTTAATCTATCTGGTCACTCCAATTGGGAAGAGGTGCCGTCACTCCTGATAGGTATGACTATCCAGGGCCAAAATTCCACAGCAAGAAGCTGCTGGGCCTGTCCCCAGCTCAGTGGAAATGTCTGCGCAAGGTCACATGATTTCCATGCCAAGCTAGACCTTCATTCTACAAGATGCCCTGGGTTTCAGCAGCAGAAAAGAAACTCTGCAGCAGCTTTAGGTACGTTAAAGACTGGAGGGTCCGAATGAAATAGGATTATGAATAATGCAGCCTAGTCCTTGTGCTATTTATTTTGATATTACATTCAGTTTATTTTACTCTGTCTCTACATTGCCAGGATTTGAATGTGAGCAGTGTCTCGATTTAGGGGTCCCTTCTCCCTCCCACCCTCTTTGGTGGGCTAGTTTTTAATCTAGATTTTGGATGCAACACCTAGAACAGGGGTCTCAAACTCAATTTACCTTAGGGCTGGTGCCAGTCCTCAAATCTTCCCAGTGGGCCAATAATGTCACTGAAGAAGGTGTTCAGAAAAGAAAATGTTTATGTTGAATTTTTTAATTTTAAATTTCTTAGAAATAATAAAACTATCATACAACTTTATACAATTCTTCGCCTGCCAGTGAGTTTTTAGTGTTTGCCAGAGACCTGGCAATGCTTCAGTTCTGTCAGGTTGTTGTTTGGCCCCAGTGACTGAGCAGTTGAAACCTTCAGGATTGCAGAAGGTATGCAGCAGGTAGTTGTGTTTGGTATTTTGACCTATTTATATGCAATGTGGAAAAAAGTGATTCTGCCTCTGCCCAGTGACAATATTTCTGTCCCTCTCCCCCAGCCAATGGGAGCTGCGGGGGCGGTGCCTGCAGCAGACATTGCCAGCAACATGGCTGCATGAATCTCTCCTCCGTGGACCACAGTGAGGAGGTTCTTGGGCCACAGATGGTCTGTGGGCCAGGACTTTGAGACCCCTGACCTAGAAGACTGGTTCAAATCTGGATCCAAACACTTCCCAAATTCAGTGATGTTTGCATTTGGAATCTGGATTTGGGCCTCCTTGGCTTTGGCCAGCAGAGTGTTTGTGCCAGTCTTAGAATCATAGATTATTAGGGTTGGAAAGGACCTCAGGAGATCATTTAATCCAACTCTCTGCTCAAAGCAGGGCCAATCCCCAAATGGCCCCTTCAAGTATTGAACTCACAACCCTGGGTTTAGCAGGCCAATGCTCAAACCACTGAACTATCCCTCTCCCCTCCTTCCTCTCTTCCTCCCCCCTCCTTCCTCTCTTCCTCGTCTTCTAGGACCGCCATTTATATTAAGACCAAATCAGAGACAGTGTAATTCAGCCTCACTGCACTGACGGCCTTGGAACTGCACCTGCTGATTCCAGATCTGAATTTGGCTCCATAAATTCTTAATGGCGTCACTCATAATTGATTATCCCAGTTACAAGATAGTTATTCATTTTTTAACACCATTTTCTTCTTAATCCTTTTTAATAAATGGTTCCCCTCGCTTAATTTTGTGCCAAATCCCAAATTCACATAAACACAGTCATTTGCTGCTCCATCTTCTCATGCACAAGACAGCTGTGTTCTATTGCAATCGAACCAGTTTTGAATCTGACTTCTCAGGCTTCCTAGAAACATGTGCCTTGATAATCATTCCAAGTGAAATGTCATTGGGAATTTCTTGTGTAGAAATCATGCCTGGATAATTGCTATATAGAAATTGCTGATTTAGCTAGGAATAAAGACATGTCAGAATGAGGCCATCTGGCCATCTGCTGCGCTATTTCAATGACCCCTCTCCCAGCCCCTGGAGTCAAAGACATGGTATGGCTGGAGCCTACAGGCAGCACAGCTGCACCATCACCATATGCCGACAGCTATTGACACAAACTGGGGCCCAGTGTCCATGTTTCTGCTCATTCCCCCACCATTGTGCTGAGGTGAGCTCTGGATTATGACAGAGCGTTAAAGGCTGGTGGAGGGGAGGAGAGGGGAAGCAGCCGGGACTGAGAGTTGATGTGATAGAGGATAAATGAGTGTGGCAGAGAGAGGCTGACAGTCAGTTATAAGGATCAGAGCTAGAGCTGGAAGATAAAATGCAGGTCCCGTATTCAAACTCCTGTATTACATTCTCCTAAACAGAGGTGCTGCTTTTTGGCAGGATTGAAGTACTCTAGCAGGGCAGGAGGTGGACTCTTGCTTTGCTGTTGCTCCAAGTGGCCAGATTTACTTTGCAGTACAGCTGTGTGTGGGTGTTTGCATGCACACAACATGCTGATAGTCACCTAGTCTAGTCTTGCATTGGTTGAGAGGTGTTCCTTGAACTATATTTTCTACTGTTGTCTCTAAATGTCTCCATAGATGGGATTTCTACCCTTTCTTTTGCAGGGCCGCCCAGAGAATTCAGGGGGCTTGGGGCAAAGTGGGGGAGCTGTGGCGCTTGTACTCACCCAGCGGCCTTCTGGGTCTTTGGCATTTCAGCAGTGGGGCAACAACCTTCAGTCGTTCTGCATCTTTGGCAGCACTGAAGAGCCCCCCACTGCCAAAATGCTGCCGAAGACCTGGACCGCCGCTGGGTCAGGGATCGGGGCAAATTGCCCCACTTGCCCCCCCCCCCACCCCGGGCAGCCCTGTTCTTTTAGGAGATTGTTCCAAAGGCTTAGAAATCTGGCCTCCAAAAATATTTCTGAGACCACCAGCACAAAACACAAGATGGTACTTGGCTGATGCCAGCTCTCACTCCCAACATGTCCTGGGTTTGTGCCGGTGACTTAGCTGTGCAAGGTGCAATAGTCCATTTACAATTCCTTAAAACAGACTCCCCGTAGATGTACTTTTTTTTTTAAAATCAAAAACAGGAGTTTGTTGCTCAGTCTGTGCTTTGCTCTTTCCTCGGTATCTTTTACCGTTTGTGACACAGAAATAAATCTGGCTTTAACCTTGCACCAACATAAAATATCTTGTTGGAAGCAAAGCTGTGACACAACAATCTCGTTTTTACAGGGATCTTTCATTGCTTCATCTTTGTCGGCATCTAACCTGGAAAAAAATGCCTCTCCATCTTGAATTTATTGGATTCATTCAGAGCAAAAGAGTAGAGAGAGCTCACCAGATATATATCAGTAACTAAGTGCTTGTCGCTGCTGGGATGATTAGTGTAATATTTATGTTCCAAAGATCACAACTAAGCAAAAACCTGGTTAGTAGTTCCAAGAGAGAAAGAATGATGAAACTGAGGACCAAATTCAGCTCTTGCATAAGCAAGCACAATTCCCATGGAATCCAAGAGGTATTGTGCTCACCTACACCAGAGCTGAACTGAACCTGGAGACTAAGGTTTAGATTCATAAAGGTACTTAGGGATTTGAACCTGGGTTTCCTACATCCCTGATGAGTGCCCTGACCGCTGGACTCCATGGAAGCTGCCCTCCTCTGTGCTTTGACAGTGGGAGTAGCCCGAGGATAGGCTTCTCTTGCTTAGTTCCCACAGAGGGTGTGTAGAGGGAGCCATAATCTTGCCCTGAATTAACCTAGTCAGTTGACAGACAACTAAAGAAGACAGCGAGCGGTCTGAAATCAGTACAGACAAAACAAAAAGCACAGGAGTTCTATGATTTACATGTATGTTCTTTACTAAAAGTTCAGTCTGCGAAGGTCAGCTTACTAAAAATACCCCAAATAAAGGAGGTGAATACAGACATGCCTATGTTAACAACAAGAAACATTGTGTCCAAACTGTTTTTCCTGACAATAATGAGATAAACAAAAGGCCATATCCTGCACTCAGCCTGCCAATAGGACACCCTTTGAAGTTAAGAGAGTGTCTGGGGCAAAACCTGATAGCAGGATATAGTTCTCTTAGGGTCTAACCCAACTCCCATTAAACTCTGGAGAAAGAATCCTGTTGACTTCAGTAAGGAGGGGTTAGATTGAACCTTTAAATAGTCCTGTGTTCTCTAAGAAATTAGATTTCTCTGTTACATAATTTTAAAAAACCATAGTCAACGCTTCTTACTCTGGCAGTGGTAGTAAAATCTACTGGAGAGAGGTTATAGTTGCATACAAACGTCTGTTAATGGTATTCTCTGTCCTGAATAGTATCTGGGTCACTTCCATTCAGATTTGTCCAACTATTTCCACATAATGTTTAGCTTTCACATGTTTAAAAAGAATTACCAACAAGGTTTTAAAAAGTCATTCCAGCAATTCTCTTCAGTGAAATACTAATTGCAGAGTTACTTAGTACAATTAATAACATACTTTTACTTCTAATTCTAATCTGGAGGAAATTTTAAAAAAATCATTTAAATACTATTTACTAAAAGAAGCACTTTTTCATTGGTCACTGTTCAGAAAGCAAGTATTTCTTTATAGTAAGTATATGACAAGATAAATACCTGTGTACTCAGTGCTAAATTACGTATAGAAGTACTACATTATTGTTAGTAGTATTTATTTTATTTAAAACATATAAACAATTAATCATTGTTAAGGCCCAAATCAGCAGAAGTATGTGCCTGGCTTCTATGCTGAATGTGAGTATGGAAGATGATGTTCTAGTTGGCTACTGTGTCCTTCTCTGACAAACAAGCTGGACATATTTTTGATGGATTGGGCCCTTTGAATGATGTCTACATAGTATGATAAACAGATGAGTTTATTTTATAAAACAATATACCATAAGGGGGAGCACACAGCTATTTGTGAACAATCATGCTACCTGTAATTCAGATTACAATACTAAGACTGTTTTAGATCTAGTGTCTGAACAGAGAGTTTGATTAGATATCTACAGTTTCAGCACTGGTAACATCTCCCTCACTAGATAAATACAAATCTGTCGTTCTCACCACTGCCTTAATCAAAATGAGATTTTTGGGGAAAAAATCTTAGCCCTTCACCATACGTGGAAAATCAATGGAGGGGAATGAAATAAATTAAAGAGACACTGTCAGCTTAAAAATAATATTTAAAAATTACTTTCTTAGCTGTATGTTCCTAACAACAGATTGGGGGCCTGATCCTCTGAGGTGCAAAGTGGTCTCAGCTTCAAGAGCCACTGCCAGCACCACAATTTTATAGTTACAAAGGAAAGAATTTTCTAAACTCTCTTTTACTTTCTAATATTTATGGGTCAGATTCTGGGTCACTAATATTTATGGGTCACCCTTACTTAACTAGTACCTTATTCTGCATGTAGGCCCACTTATTCCAGTAGGACTACTCATGGGTAAGGTCCTACTAAATTCATAGACTCTAAAGCCAGAAAGGACTATTGTGCACATCCAGGCTGATCTGTTTAGCCCAGGCCATAGAACTGCCCCAAAATAATTCCTACAGCAGATACTTTAGAAGAACATCCACCCCTGATTTAAATCTTGTCAGTGATGGATTTAAAGGCAGGAAATGAAATTTATACAGCTCTACATGGGTTTATGGAAAATAGATCCTGTCAAACTAATTTGAGATCTTACAGGTTTGGTTGATAAAGGTAATAGTGTTGATGTAATATACTTAAACGTCTGTAGAGCATTTGAATTGGTATGACATGACATTTTTGATTAAAAACTAGACTAATATAAAATTAACATGGCACACATTAAAAACTGGTTAACTGATAAAGTCTCAAAATGTAACTGTAAATGAGGGATCATCATTTTCATCAATGAGCTGGAAGAAAACATAAAGCAATGACAACATACGTACTGTATTCATTTTCATAAGAAGTAATTACATACTTGTCCTTCAGAGGAGATAGTAAACTGAGATCCTTTCTGCCCATGTGAAAACTGAAGAACTATCTGCAAAAGATTTACCAAAATGGGCTAGATCCATTGGCTTCAAAGGTACTACATTGATTTACACCAGTTGAGGATCTGGACTACAGAGGGTATATGCTCACCATACCAAGTAAGGTCAAATCTTCGTATTTACAGAGTTTACCTCTGTTGTTATTGCTAGAATGAGTCAATTTCTTTCAGATATATGAGTGACAGAGATCTAAGAACAGATGCAAGATTTATGGACAGCTAAACTGCAGTGAAAGAGATCATGAATGATTAAAGGGGTTTTTGCAAAATAAGATTCATTATGTCATTGTGCATGCCAAGTCCTGGCATCTATTATTAACTTTGCACTTTGGCAATTACTGCAGGGAAAGATCATGATCCCTCGAACGCACTGTAGGCTTATAACTGTGAAAGACGACTAGCTAATGCCTAGAAATGCAGCTTTGTACCAAGAGAAACAGGCCTAACCTACCTGCTAGTATTTCAAAACACCTTTCCCACCATGGCTATGCCAAGCCACCATGCTGTGATGGAATTTGCACAGGTATCAACCCCATGAGGAAGAGCTTCTAGGAAGACTGTCATAGGCCTTCCTCATCAATTAGCAATTCTGGAAACTCACTGCTGTAGGTCTAGCCAATTAGCATTTCTGTGAGTCCATTGACATTTCTAACACTCCCATATTTTTTTTATTTTGAGGTGGGATTGGCACTCTTTGGAATGGCATCAAAATCATGGTAGCCGATATATGTAAAGGTTAAGAATAGCAAAATACCATCTTTCATCACCTTTGAGTAGATGAGTAGTTATGATAACCACATTTTCCAGATACTATCCAGCCTATTCACTTGAAATATATTTAAATAAAAAATGCTTTATAAATTATAGTTTTTCTTATTTCTAAGACATTTGTTATAATGTACCAATGATGTACGCAAACAACAAAAAACTCTTCTTCCTCTTTTTGCTCTACAACATGCAAATACTATAACATTGACAAATAGTGTCAATTGGTTAACATGTATCTACATTAACAGTGGCTGACTTGAACGTGTTTTCAAATGCTTAAAAAAGGTTGGATGCACTGCTTGTTGCTGTTGTTTTATTCTGCAGTTGTTTATATGAGACACCAGGGAATAATTCAAAGCCCAAAGATAAAAGTTTACCTAAACTTTCAAAATTCACTGTTAAAAAAAATCCAGCCTCATTTAAAGATATAAAATAGATAAAAGTTTTATGGGTTTTATTCTTCTGTTTAAACCTCATTTTCTCATCCTGACAGACTCCTCCTAAATAGTGGGTGGAAAGAGCCACTTGTATTTAGATGATTTGGTTGAGAAGGGTTTGACAGTCAGTTGAAGAATTTTTCAGCACATCCATTGGAACCAGAGGAATGGGCCTATTTTGTTCACACACAACCGTCTCATATGAGGGGGCAGCCTCGAGAGTGAGTGCTGTCAAAGAAATTGATGATATGGGCTGCTGCAAGTCCTGCAGTCTGACTGGATAATTAGAAGACCTTCCTGTAGTCCCAGAGGCTGCCTCCTCTTCCAAGCTAATGTTTATAGACAATTCATTCCTTTGACAAGGATCTGTCAGAGAATAGGGTGGAGGATCATCTGTAGGAATATAGATTTGTGTCGCTCCAGGCCCAATGCACTCATCGTAGCTGAAAGAAAACAAATTCAATGTTAGGTTTGTGGGCAGAATATATCAGACAGTTGTTTTCAGTGTAAAAGAGGCAGATAAAATAAAGGGGGAAGCGATTATTTGGTATTCTTTCCTCCAGGCTGCATCCTCGACCTGCCACTTTGGAAACTTAAGAGCATGAAAACTTAAATGCATGTCTTCAAAGAGATAGTGGAAAAAGTCAAGCTAAGCATCAGAGTTTCAATGAGTGTTCAGGCCCAACCCTTTCCAGTGGTGATAGCACATAGTAACACCTCGCCTGGTATGAGCCAGCAACTTACCGCAGTCCTGAAAATGATGCAGCCTATTTTTTGTTTTATGTGATAGTCACTGTACATATACACAGTAATAGACAGACCTTGCCTTGAATAACATACAATCTAAACAGGCAAAGCAGATAACGGGTCGGGGGAAAAGAAGTATGCCCATTTTACCAACAGGGAATTGAGGCAGACAGGGAGCCTATAACACAGCCTATAACACAATGCTGGCCTCTTGACTCATAGTCCAGTATCTTAACCACAAGAATATCCTTCCTCTCTTTATTTTCCCATTGGACTTGCTCATTTCTTCTGGCCTGGAGGTGCAGAGGTTAAACCTCCAGCCACTCTGTCTCTCTTCCCTGCCTACTGGCTTGTGTAGCGGAAGGAGACCATCATGCATGAGGTTCTAGTGTGACCATGCTGGGGTTCAGTGTCTTACTCCCCCTTAATCCCATGCCTGGCTGCTTGAGGGTCAATTGCAATCTGTCCCCAAATAAATAGGCTGAAATTTCCTGTCCAAATCCCATCCTGCTCAACTGAATTGCCAGCCAGGTTTGCTGGAGCCAGATACATTAAGAATCTATTTCCTCAATCATATTAGCATCTGAGAGATGTCACAGGCCACTTCCTGAACTATGTAATGTTTAGAAGAGGCTTGATTCTGCACATTTACTCGTGGTGAAGAATACTTTTGTCCATGAGTAGTCTTGTTGATTTCAATGAAACTGTTTGCGGCTGTATGTGTCCTATTCAGGATGAACGAGGGTGGCAAAACTGGCAGCAGCAGACAGATAATGAAGTGAAAAAATGCAGCGTGCATTGCTAATATATCTGGTTAACAAAGAGCTCATAAATCCAGTGGATGTTTCTGTTTTTAGCTTCATGGATTGTCCCTTTAAGAAGAGGCAAATGCTTTTAAACTCAAATTCAGATTTCCCCAAAAGAAAGTAATTGTTTTGTTTTAACTTGTGATCTTTACACCTTGAGCAAAAATTCTGGGGTTTTTTTTTGGTTTTTTTTCAGAAACAAAGCCTAGCAGATAAAAGGTTGAGTTCTTTTCATGAGTCACTTGGAAACCAACTTCGTCCATTCCTTATTAATCCCACTGAAGCTTCCCAATGTATTTGATTTTCCTTTCAATAAAATCAGACCTTGAACTAAGGATTAAGAATCTGATGATGCAAAGTATCAACTCCCAGTTAAGTCAATGGGAGTGAACGCTACTCAGCACCTTGGAAGGTTGGACTTTTATACAGGTATTTAGAACAGCATGTTTATTTTGAAGGTACAAAGCCTGAATCAAAGCCCTTGAAGTGAATGGGAGTCTTTTTGATTGCAATGGACTTGATGAGGCTGATACAAGAGCTATCCAGCCCAATAGCTTCTCTAACCGCATATCTCAACTCATGTCACAAGAAGTCACCTGGAGCCCATCCAAAGTCTACTCTCACTCTCCGAAAGCCCCAGTATCTCAGCCCTCTGCATAAGGGAAAACAGACAGCCTTTGCAGGGGGTATGTTTGAGATATTTCAAAGCAGCCATATAATGGGAGGAGGGTGGAATGAATAATAAGGTTGAGGTGGATCCCAGCGAACCACTTTCTGGCTGATCCTCAGGATGCTCCACTGTTGTAACTGTCAGTATTGCACAGGAAGAGGCAGCCTCCCAAATAAGTGGGTCCCAAGCTAGTTACAACTTTATAGGTCAAAACCAACCCCTGAAATCCTACCCAGAAACCAAGAGGCAGCTACTGCCCATCACAGAGCACGAGTGTCCCATAGTGAGAGACTTGGTTTAGCAAGAAGGTTGCCTCAGTTTTCAGTGCAGTGCCAGGTCGAGTGGATTGCAGTGCTGAAGACAGGATGGATCAGGGCAGTGAGAGAAAGGTTTACATGCTACTGACCAGACAGGAAGGAGAAAGCAGCAGTTGTAGTGCCTGACTGAAGTCACTGTGACTTCTGACATTGACTAAAATGGGACAGGGCACAGGATCAAGGCCCTAGTCACTGCTATTATCTGATCATCAAAATTCCTTTCCTAGGATTCAGAATAATCTCTTTTAATATCTGTGATGGATCGTAGTGCAGCTCGGTAAAACTAAAATGCTGAGTGGGATAAACATCAAAATGGTCCTCTGTGAAGTAGACTTTAAGCTGGCTTTTAAACAACAAAATGAAACAAAACCAAAATGCCCATAGCCAATACTTGCTTTTCAGTGTATTTTATGTAAAATAACAATATGGTGTTTCTCTATATATGCTCTGGAGAAATAAAAAAAACAAACAAACCACCACTGCAGATTCAATCACCTTGCTTTTTTTTTGGTAATCAGGATCACATTTTAAAAATCTAATGGGGAACACTTGCCAGGTTTTCAATTAAATATCTTTTTGGCACTCGCAGTGCTGAATTTGCAGATTATCATTGCAAAGCAGGAACTATAAATCATTCAAAGAGTGTGTTTTTACTCTGGAAGCTAGAAATACACTGTCGTGTTTCATTTGCATTTCAGGGTCTTGATATTAATGTGGAATTAGTCTTCTCTGAAAATTTGTAAGTGTTCAGTATATAAGTTGTTCTTGGCTAATAATGGTGCTTCATTAGCTTACAATGCACAATTAACCCTGCAAACAACTATAATTATTTATCATAGGTGGCGCAGGTAGTGATGCCTATAATTGAAAGCCCATAATTTTCTATTATTGGATGCCGAGAATAAAAAGAAATATTGAATAGCTACTCATTCCCTGAGCACCATCTGTCCTGTGCACTGAATGAGGCAGGGTTTTGAGGAAAGAACAGGACATGCTTATGAAATTAAAGACTATATTATAATGCATTATGCACAAGAGGGCCAAACAAAGGCTACACAGGCATTTCCTAACTTTTGAGTGCTTGACTTTGCAACCATAACTTTCTTCTAATCAGGGGTGAAAGTAGAAATAGGGATTTACTGATATGGGGCTGGGTTGGAGCCGGCTCTGGCCCCTGGGATGGGCGGGGCCTCAGGCAGAAGGGGTGGGAATGGGGGGGGCAGAGCCAGCCCTGGCCTAGTGCCCACCCCCTCCCCTGCCGGGGTAGTAGCAGCACCTGGGGGCTCCGGCAGCAGTTTAAAGGATCCAGGGCTCAGCTGCTGCTACTGCCCTGGGCCCTTTAAACCGCTGCCGGAACCCCTGGCTGCCGCTGCTACCCAGGGTTCCGGTAGCAGGGCTCTGTGGGCTATTTAAAGGGCCCGGGACTCCCCTGCCTCTACCGCCCCAGGTCCTTGAAATAGCTGCCAAAGCCCTGGGGTAGCAGCAGTAGCTGGGGGCTCTGGGAGCGGTTTAAAGGGCTTGGGCCGTAGAGGCAGTGGGAGCCCCTGGCCCTTTAAATAGCCCCCGGAGCCCTGCCACTACTCCAGGGCTCTGGGGGCTATTTAAAGTGCCCAGGACCCCCCTGCTTCTACCACCCCTGCCCATTAAATAGCCTCCAGAGCCCTGGTTTAGCGACAGTGGGGATCCAGGAGCTATTTACAGAGCTCAGGGCAGTAGAGGCAGCGGGAGCCCTGGCCCTTTAAATAATGCCCGGAGCCTCGCTGCCACTACCCCTACCCCAGGGCTCCAGCAGCAGGGCTCTGGCGGCAATTTAAAGTCGGGGGCTCCAGCCCTTTAAATTGCCTTCTAGGGAAGCCAGGCCACCCCGGTACAGCGTGCCGGCTCTTGCTGGTACGCTGTACCGGCTTACTTTCACCTCTGCTTCTAATGTAGTTATTTGTATGTAAGTACTGCAGTAATACATGTACTAATGTATGCAATATCACAGGTCTGACTCATTCTTTACACACACTAACACACAGCCCCAGCTCTAAAGACCTCACACTGTGTGAACGTCATTCTGTGAGTAGTCCTTACCTACAGGAGGAATAGATCATCTCAAATGAGTGTTGATAACACATTTATTCCACTCCACACAGTCATGATTTTTGGGTATGCCTCGTGTGTTTCACAAACCATTTCTCCTCAAAGAGTTTTTAGGGAGTTTAAAGCAATTGAATAGGGATTATTTCTTGCATCTTTCCACCTGCAAAGCCAGGTGCCTTAGTTACCATCAGGCTCACTGTGCACAGCACAGAGAGAGTAACAAACTCCTCTAAATATATTCTTAACAAGCTTTTTTTAATACATCGGAAGGTCACAGTTTTAAAGTCAGACCTATCAGGCTCTTCCAGGGTTAGACGTGAGCACTGGGTCCCATTGGAAAGCTGTAAAGTTGCTTTTCCCAACAGCCCTGAAGAGGTTGTGAAATGATGTGTTTTAAAGCCATGTAAGTATTTATGTATGCAAAGGCTGTCAGCGGCCCCGGGCTGAATCTTTCCCTATTCTTGGCCTCTGGCTGGGGTAATTTTGAGGTGAAGTTCTACATTTGGAAACAGAAAATGGAACAGACCCCTCCACTGTACTGGAGGCTGCCTGGCATCCTCAGGTTGTGGCTTGGCGGGTAGGCCCTGTTAGCCTGCACCTCTGGGCCACCTGCTCCTTGGCGCCTCACTACCTGCACCTCAGCAGACAGACCCACAGTGGAAGGAAGGGAGCTGCCCAGCCAAGAAGGCATTTTAAATAGAGATGGGGCAAAGAGCTATCGGGAGTCTTTTTATTCACCCGTGACAATGGCATTGGCTCCATTTGCCTCCAACTGAAATTGCTTGGCTCCTGCTCTGCTCCTTGCCCTAGTCTTTTTGATCCATGGAGTGGATTGGCTCTGGGCCAGAAAGGCATATCATGCTTCTAGGTCCAAGAAGACAGTGGGTGCACAGCAGCAAGGCAGGGAGACTCAAGCAGCAGTAACGGGGGGAGGAATGGCATTAGTGTGTGTGTTGGCGAGGCATTAACTGGATTGGGGTGAGGAATGAGCATCTGTGTGTGTTTGTCGAGGGGAGGATTTGCATTAATAATAGCTGACATATTGTGTGTGCAGTAACTGAAGAGGAAAGTGGGCACCAGTTTGTGTGTGTTTGTGTGTGTGTGAAGGGGAGGAGGGAATAGGACTGCTGCATTACTGAACTGGGGCAGCCTACGCAAGGGCTCCAAATGAGCAGAATATGTGACCCCTGTGCACTGTTGCATGTCTTGCTATAACTAACAGATGATAATGTTTTTAAAGTGTAAAACTTGTTTTCTCGGTGTGTGAATTCAGTTTTGCAATCTCGAAGAGGATGATTTTTGGGGAGGAAGGCTGCTACAACTCACAAAACTGGTTTAATTGACTCACATTGCTGAGAAAACACCCTTAAAACCAGGCTTTGCATTTAAAAAAAAACACTATAAAGAGTCAGTTATGGCGGAACATGCACTAAAACACAACTGTCATATTTTGGTCACTGGTCACACATTTTGATGACTTGTTACACACTGGATGTTTTGGAGGCTGGGTGGTATGAGATGCTTCTATGTTAGGTTGATTAAAAATTGGTGGTGGTTTGAAGCTGATGGGTGGGGTGTGTGTGTTGGAATGGCACAGCAAGTCCTTGGGAGATGTATCCATGGGCAGAGGGCAGATGTGGTCAAAAGTGCATAGTAGCTTCTGCAGTTTAATGAACAGCTACAGTACATTTGTGGTGACGGTATCAGCACACAGAGGATGTATACAATTTTACTTTCATTAGTTTGGTACAAGCGTGTGGGTCGCTGTGGTGGGATTGCGGAAGGACTACATTAAAATCGTCCATTGTTGTATGCAGTGTAGTTATAGCCATGTTGGTCCCAGTTATTAGAGAGCCAAGGTGAATGAGGTAATATATTTTACTGGACCACCTTCTGTTGGGGAGAGAGCCAAGCTTTAAGAGCTCTGTGTAAGCTTGTCTTTCACCAACAGAAGTTGGTGCAATAAAAGATACAATGTCACCCTGTCATAAACAGATAGCTAAGGGTTAATGTCTCTTTCACCTGGAAAGGAGTAACCTGAAACACCTGACGAGAGGACCAATCAGGAAACAAGACTTTTTCAAATCTGGGTGGAGGGAAGTTTTGGGGTGTGAGTTTTTTGTTCTTTGTCTTGTGTCTGACCCTCTCGGCTATGAGAGTGATTTTTCTATCTCCAGCTTTCTAATCTTCTGTTTCCAAGTTGTAAGTACAAAGATAGGAAGACCATAGGTTTATATTGTTTTCTTTTGTATTTACATGTGTGTAGTTGCTGGAATGTGTTAAATTGTATTCTTTTTGGATAAGGCTGTTTATTCATTTTTTTCTTTTAAGCAAATGACCCTGTATTTGTCACCTTAATACAGAGAGACCATTTTTATGTATTTTTCTTTCTTCTTATAAAGCTTTCTTTTTTAGACCTGTTGGAGTTTTTCTTTAGTGGGAATTCCAGGGAATTAAGTCTGCAACTCACCAGGGAATTGGTGGGAGGAAGAAGTCAGGGGGAAAATCTCTTTGTGTTAGATTTACTAAGCCTGACTTTGCATACCCTCTGGGTGAAGAGGGAAGTACTTGTGTTTCCAGAACTGGAAATGGGGAGGGTGGAGTCCCTCTCTTTAGATTCACGGAGCTTGCTTCTGTGTATCTCTCCAGGAACCCAGGGAGGGAACACCTGGAAGGGAGAAGGGGGGAGGGAATGGTTTATTCCCCTTTGTTGTAAGACTCAAGGAATTTGGGTCTTTGGGGTCCCCAGGGAAGGTTTTTTAGGGGACCAGAGTGCCCCAAAACACTCTAATTTTTTGGGTGGTGGCAGCAGTACCAGGTCCAAGCTGGTAACTAAGCTTGGAGGTTTTTATGCTAACACCCATATTTTGGACGCTAAGGTCCAAATCTGGGAAATATGTTATGACACACCCACCTTGTCTCTCAGCATTCTCAAGCTTGGCTCTATTTATCCCTTTACTTCCATAGTAAGACAGTATACATTTCATTTTACAGCCATCTAATTAATAGTACAACTGTACTAAGATGAGTCAGTGCCAGTTCTTGATATTATCTGCCAGTTCTATACCTTAACTAAACTTGAGATGGTGTGTAGGATTTGTCAAGAGCTCAGTTCACTGAGACCTCAGTCATGCCATGTATGCCAACTCACTTTTCTGCCTGAATCAGTGTCAAGGGTCTTGTTTGTTCTCCCCAGAGTTCACATACAGCCAGCGTTTAAATTGTTTTTTTAAATGTTAGTAACAAAAGTCACATTATTCTTGGTACTCTTGTTCCATTTATTTTGTAGAGTAAAATGTTTTACAACATTCAGGTTAAACAGAAATGTCAATAGCCTAGCAGTCTTAACTAGGGAAGGGTTGAACTGGCTTGAATAGAATAAAAACCAAACTGACCTTTAGAAAATGGAACCTGGTGTTGATGAAAAAGAGTGGTTAACATATTTTTCCTGGTTGTTTTCATTTTTGTGTTCCTTTGCACTTCCTGCTTTTCCCTGGGATTCAAAGTGGAAATACTCCACTGGACTGTGTTTGCATTCTACAGTGGCTACCCCGGGGGGTGGGGAAGTCAATGTGTACCACATCAGTGACATCCTACATACCTAGTCAAAGGACAGTGTAAAAGAAGAAAATGTCTTTTCTCCTTTTAAATAAGGGGAAAGGGGAAAATAGATGTCAAAAGGTGTAAAATTCTACAAAGGAGGGCCCCATCTGGCAAACACTGAAGGCATGTGCTTAACTTTACCATCATGAATAGCCCCATCAATTTCAATGGGACTACTTACAATAGTGAAGCTAAGCATGAATGTACGTGTTTGCAGGATTGGGCTTAAGTGCACAATGCCTAAAGTAGTGAGCATTCGGAGACATAATTTGATATTAGGAAGATGAAACTTGTGTCATTTGACATTAGCTGGGGACAGGGCCAGCTCCAGCTTTTTTGCTGCCCCAAGCGGTGAAGGGGAAAATAAAAAAGGATAAAGCCGAGATCGGCGGCACTTCGGCGGCAGCTCTAGCACGCTGCTTCGTTCTTTGGTGGCAATTCGGTGGCAGGTCCTTTGCTCCGAGAGGGTCTGAGGGACCCGCTGCTGAATTTCTGCTGAAGACCCGGACGTGCCGCCCCTTTCCGTTGGCTGCCCCAAGCACCTGCTTCCTTCCCTGGTGCCTGGAGCCGGCCCTGGTTGGGGACCAATAATATTCGTTAACATGGTATTCAGATTTTTGCATGCTCCTATTAGGGTGACCAGATGTCCCGATTTTATAGGGACAGTCCTGATTTTTGGGTCTTTTTCTTATATAGGCTCCTATTACCCACCCAACCTTGTCATGATTTTTCACACTTGCTGTTGTGATTGCCCTACCTCCTATGATCTTTTGTCTGGACATGCATGCTTCAAACTACTACAGTAGAACTTCAGTGTTACAAACACAGAGTTACGAACTGACTCGAAAACCACACATCTCATTTGGAAGCGGAAGTATGCAATCATGCAGCAGAGACCAAAAAAAAAAAAGGAAATATTGTGCAGTACAGTATTGTGTTAAACTTAAACTATTAAAAAAATAAGGGAAAAATTTAAAAAAAAGATTTGACATGGTAGGGAAACTTTCTGTGCTTTTTTCATTTACATTAAGGTGGTTAAAAGGCATTTTGCTTCTGCATAGTAAAGTTTCAGAGCTGTATTAAGACAATGTTCAGTTGTAAACTTTTGAAAGAAGAAACCTAAAGTTTTGTTACGTTACGAACATTTCGTGTACCCAGAAGCCTCCTACTGCAAGATAAACCCAAGAAAGAAACCAACACGACTCCACTGGCCATCACATACAGTCCCCAGATAAAACCCCTCCAACGCATCATCAGGGATCTACAACCCATCCTGGACCATGATCCCACACTTTCACAGGCCTTGGGTAGCAGGTCAGTCCTCACCCACAGACAATCTGCCAACCTGAAGCATATTCTCACCAGTAACTGCACACTGCACCACAGTAACTCTAACTCAGGAACCAATCCATGCAACAAACCTCGATGCCAACTCTGCCCACATATCTACACCAGCGATACCATCACAGGACGTAACCAGATCAGCCATACCATCACCGGTTCATTCACCTGCACGTCCACCAATGTAATATATGCCATCATATGCCAGCAATGCCCCTCGGCTATGTACATCGGCCAAACTGGACAGTCGCTACGGAAAAGGATAAATGGACATAAATCAGATATTAGGAATGGCAATATACAAAAACCTGTAGGAGAACACTTCAACCTCCCTGGCCACACAATAGCAAATCTTAAGGTGGCCATCCTGCAACAAAAAAACTTCAGGACCAGAGTTCAAAGAGAAACTGCTGAGCTTCAGTTCATCTGCAAATTTGACACCATCAGCTCAGGATTAAAGAGACTGTGAATGGCTTGCCAACTACAAAACCAGTTTCTCCTCCCTTGGTTTTCACACCTCAACTGCTAGAAGAGGGCCTCATCCTCCCTGATTGAACTAACTTCGTTATCTCCAGCCTGCTTCTTGCTTGCATATATATACCTGCCCCTGGAAATTTCCACTACATGCATCTGACGAAGTGGGTATTCACCCATGAAAGCTCATGCTCCAAAACTTCTGTTAGTCTATAAGGTGCCACAGGACTCTTTGTTGCTTGAACATTTCATAGTTATTGTACCTTTAAAAACATAGTCTGCACATGAGGTTTAATGTTGCATACATACAGAAAAATCCTTCTAAGCAAAAAAGGATGTACTTCTGGGAATGACTGTTATTGCAACATAATGAACTGGGATCATGGGAATTTATTACACATGCATCTCTCCTGAATGCTGCTGTTGTCCTCCCTGAAATAATTTGCAGAATCAGTTAATCGTTCATTTCCCGACTCCTCAGTTATAGCATTTTATGAAGCATTTCCTTTAATCCATTATTTTCTTAATTGCAGCACATTAAGATACAGTACAAAGCATTCCTGACTGGGGAAGAGGGTCATTGACCTTGAAGCATGCTTTAATCTATATTTCTCTGGCCTGGTTTCTGACAGAATGGTAATTTCATTCTTCTTTTAGCCTTCTCTTTGCCATCATCTTTTAAGAGATGATATTTTATTTATCAGAAGGAGAGGAAAGGTGGATGATTTCTGGTACATCCTTCCTTAGCAGGAGTGAATTTATTCTCCAAAGGAAAAATATCACTTTCTGATTTTAAAAATGCAGTGGATCTCTAGTGACCCCATTGACTCAAAATGTTGTAGTTGTTCTAAAGGGTGGGCGGAAGGAATCATTCCATGATTTTGTCAGGTCTTAGTCTAATGAGTATTAAGATAGGTTTTTTTGCCAAGGAAACACAAAAGAGCTTATTTAACTGGTTGTCATTCATAAATTATGATCTTCTCACTAGGAAGAGAAGAAGAGGGGTCTGCTAGCAGAATTTGTTAAGAAGCAAACAAACAAACTGATTAAAATAAGCTGGTGATGGGGGGAGAAGGGGTGCTTCAAAAAAGGATTAAAAATTTATGAAATATACAGGGCTCCTTGTTAGCTTACACTGGGCCAGATTCTCCACTCCAGTACATTGGCATAAACCCACTGAAGTTACTTGTGTCATATTAGTGTAACTTAGCTGGAGATCCACTCTTTTCTTTTAAAATCTAGTAAACAGAACCATACACCCATGCCTAGAAAATAATTCTGTTAAGAACATTAAGCTTAAAATAAAGGATGTCTGCATGATGTTGCTGCCTAATAAAGGAAAGCTGAATCTCAAATGAAAATGCCATGACTTCCTAAAATGAACATGAAAAGAAAAGCTGTAACGTGACTGATGCTAACCTGAGTGGTTTGGATGGTGATGGTGCTTCATCTGATTTTATAACGCCTGAGTATAAATAGCTGGATTTATAGGACCGTGGCTTGAAAATCAACGTCATTATTTCCTCTTGAGTGTTTCTTCTTAAAATTGGTATACAGTTTTGTTATGTGTAACTGTCATGAGGAAATGTTTGCAGCGTTATTGTAGCCATGTTGGTCCCAAGATATGAGAGAGACAAGGTAGGTGAGGTAGTATTTTTTTATTGGACCAGCGTCTGTTGGCCGCAGGGATAAGCTTTCGAGCTTCACTGAGCTCTTCCTCAGGTCTGGAGAAAATAACCCGAGTATTCAGACTAAATATAAAGCGGGACAGTGTTAAGCACATGGGGTCAAACAGGCTCTTGGAGATCACTCAAAATGAAGCGTACAGTTAAGAGATAGCAGGCAGTATGGTATGTTACAACTTGTAATGAGGTATAAAACCAGTGTCTCTGTTAAGTCCATGGCTTTTAGTGTTCAGCAAAATTATTAATTTAATTTCCCAGACTTGGCTTTTGAAGGTGTTGTGCAGGTTTCTGTTGAGGATAAGGACTGAGAGGTCAGATGCAGAGCGCTCACTTCATGAAAAATGTTCACCCCTGGATAGAGCTTTTCGTCTTTTATCAGTTTCCTGTGTGAATTCATTTGAGAGCATACGATTGTCTGGTTTCACCCACATACTTCTTGTTGGGCATTTGAGTTACTGCACAAGCTATAGGGGTTCTCAACCTTTTTCTTTCTTCCCCCCAACATGTTACAAAAACGTCACCTGTGCCAGAATAACTGGTTTTCTGCATATAAAAATCGGGGTAGCAAGCCAGGCAGTCACCTGGGCCCCCAAGAAGCTACATTGCTCAGGCTTCAGCTTCAGCTCCAGGTGGTGGAGCTCAGGGCCCTGGGCTTCAGCCCCATACAGTGGAGCTTCAGCTTTCTGCCCTGGGCCCCAGCGAGTCTAATGCTGGCCCTGCTTGGCGGCCCCCCATGAAACCTGTTCGCAGCCTCCCAGGGGCCCCAGACCTCTGGCTGAGAACCACTGAAGTACACCACAGGTTGTGATAGGCATGTGTAGGACTTATGGATCTTGAAAGGCATGTTGGGGAGGTATTGATCATCATAGGAAAGGAAATGTCAATTTGTGATAGCATTGCTCTTATCTATCAGTGGAACTTTTTATGCTATTGGACTGTGGATTTTTCCTAGTTGTTCATATTTTTAAATAGAGACAATCTACACCTGAGATGTCCGAGTGATTTAAAAAAATCTATTAAATGTATTTATCCTACTTTTAGTATCGGCTTCTATTTTGCTGGTGAGTTAGTAAGCATTAAAGTACTATTTTCTCAAATGCAAAGCAAGTTTTAAAAAAATCCACTCCGTATGGACAGATTTCAGGTGCTTGTGGAGTGCTGCATCCATTGGAAGTGCTGGCCATATTAAAAGTCACCCACCGCCTGTGCCACTTGATGTAAACCATAGCAGTTATGGATTCTGTGTCACCATCCACCTGATTTAATTTTCAAACTTTAGTCTATAATGAAGTCATGAAAGTCTATTTTATTTGAATAACTATTTGATCCCTTTCTGGAGATATCAGTATCCACTGACATAGCACCTGTAACATACACGTTTGTAATACACCCATGTTGCTTCTGCCCTCCCAGCTACAGCCTCATCATATCAACATCCATCTTTCTTTGAGATTCAATAATAATAGGTCAGGATTTTTAGTATGACTGGCCCTGAAGCAGGGAAAAAAAAAGGTGATAATTAACAGTGTCGTTATTCTGCCATTACCTCATTTCCAGCAAATCTACAACACCCTTCGATAGGAGATAGAGATATCTAGTAACACAGTCTCACTAATGCTAGACCCAGAAGTTGAGTGAAAGACAAACTGTAAACAAAGGAAAACTGTGAAGCAAGAGCAGGACACATAAGACTTCAATTAGAGGTGAATCAATGACTTGTCCTTCCAGTTCTGTTGATGGTTTCTGGGGATATGATGATCCTCTGACTTGAAAAGGTTGAATCATGATAGTGTGACTCTAATGCAATGCCATTGTCAGCATGCTATAAAGGTTTGGGAATGATGAGTGCCAGCCAATAAGGTGTTGAGATCTCTCAATCCATGTTGATTTCAACAAGAACTGATGGCACGCCCAGCCATGCAGTATTGAGGCTTGAGAAACCGATCCAGCGCTCACTAAAATCAATGGGTATTTCTACTGGCAGTCAGCTCAACTTCTCAATAAGCTGGCCACATATGCATGACACAGTTGGCTTTAACCAAACAGAAAATTGTCCTTTAAAGAATACTGACTCTCTTTTCTAGAACTGTGAGAAACTGGCTATCTCCTCTGAGTGAATATGCTTTTGGAAAGCTTAATTGAAGTCAAATAAAAAGGTGGCGTGAAGCTGCGCTCTCACTCTAGTAGAGAAGAGACTAATTAGCTCTTCTGGGCTGGTTTAGCACTAATCAGACACACCTGTAAGACTTGCACTGCCCGGAAGGCGGAGAGCTTAAAGAGGGACACACTCCTCTGGGGAGAGGGGTTTGAACTGGAAGATTTTTGTACTGCAGGGACTGCTGACCCTCTGAACCAGATCAGCTAAGAGGGAGACAGCTGTAGGCCTTACTGCCCCTGAAATGGCATGGATCAGCTATAAGCAGGCACCCCAAGAGGAGGGGCTGGAGGCAAACTCTAATTAAAGACACTGTACTAGCTGATAATCCAAGCTCCAAAGGGGTAACCACAAAGGACTGCCCTAAGGAACAGACCACCTTTGCCTTTCTTTTACTCTGATTTACCCCATCTCTCGAGGGAAAGAGAGACTAGGACCTTTCTTTGTTTGTTTGTTTGGAAAACCCTGTGTATGCTACAAATGGGATGGACATTACAAACAACCTGAATTGGGGTCTGGTAGAGACTTGGGGAGCCCTAATCCTCACAGGCAGGAAAACAGACACTTGAAAGAAAAATAAACCAGAAAAACAAAGAGCAGTTAAAAGCAGGGCAGTGTGGGAAAATGGCTGTTTCTTTAGCCTTTCTTTGGTAATGAGTCCCCTTCTTTTGACACTTGGTGTCTTTTTTTACAAAACAGTATTATAAACAGCAGCTGTTACAGATATTAAAGAACCCAGAGTATTCAGAGAAAAGGAACCTAAAGAGTGACAGAATCCATGAATGTTAAGGGCAAGGGGAGGAGGCAACCTGCAAGTTAAACTCTGATCCTACTTACAGGAAATTGACTGTGAAACTTGGTGTTGTGGTAAGTGTGTGCACTGTCTCTAGATTCTGAGCTCCTCAGGGCAGGGATTGTACCTGATCTCTGTTCAGAAAGTGCTGACCACATCTTGGCAGTGACCAAAACCAAATAATGATGGTAATGCCCGTTTTAGATGGTCCAGGACTCTGAAGAGTATTAAGGTGTGGGAGGTGTGGGGCAAGCAGATACCTGAGTATGGGTTCTGTTCCCATCTCTGCAAAAGACTGGTCCTGTGTAAGTCACTTAACTTTTCTGTGCCTCTGTCCTCTCGTAGTTAATAGTCACCTAAAAAACAACTCTTCTCAAAAACTGAAGTTGACTGCAGACATTTTTCATTCAAGATGTAGTTAGAACAGTCATACTGACAAAGTACTGTACTTGGGATCCAGTCCTCCAATCCTGGAGGATGTGTGTAATATATTGGAGTCTAACAAATAATATTAGGCTTGTGTTTTCAGTGGGATTACTTGGATGAATAAAAGCTGCGGGACTGGGGCCTTACTTTGCAATATGCATGGAAGGGATAAAAAGTCTTGCAGAAAACAGTTGTGGCTCAGGGACATTGACAATTTTATAAAAATAAGGTATTAAATATTAAAGATTGTTTGTTTGTCAAATGAGAGCTTTTAAAAGGAATGGAAGCACATGCAAGCCAGTATCTTAACTAGATAAATTGCTATTTTGTATATTGTCATGCAGCTTTAAAATTACCAAAGCAATTAAAATAAATATGTTCCAAAGAAAATCAATCATTTTGTGATGAAAATTTTGTGTGACAAATTTCAGCCTGGAAAGAATTTTTTTGCATACAAATTATAAACCCTTGATAAGCAGTGTTTAGTGTGTGTCTGCATTACCATTATAAATGAGAGTGAAGCTATGGGCACTGCTACAGTAATCAAAACCAATTAAGAAAATTGTGCCTTCTTAAAATAATCCATTATGCATTAACCTCTATTAGAACTTCCAGGCCTCACATGGGGATATAAACATCCTAAGAGACACCAATATTCATTTTAATATATCATCACTGTGTTTGTTAGTGTCCTCTCATATCTGAGGACCACTGGAAAATAACCCACACTATGATGCATGAGTGTATAAAGTTCTGAATAGGCTCATGCTTCTAGGAGAGGGCTTTGATTTGATTAAGGTAAAAATGAGTTTTCCAGCAGGTGACAGAAATATCCAGTTTGGTAGGTATCCTGTTCTAGCCAGTGGAAAACCAAAGGAAAACTCAGCAAGGATTTTTTTCCTAGAAGGGTAACTATCTTACTTTTTTCAGTTCTGACTATCAAAGGCCTCTTAGCTTTATTGTGGCCATACTGCATAGTGCAATGGATTTCTGGCTAGAAAATCTTGGGGTGCTAGTGGGTTATGAGGTATTGCTGCTTTTAGTGCTGCAGCATATTCCATTTAATAATAGTTGGCACTTCTATGGTGCAGTTTTGAAAAACTGCTCAGTGTTATCAATATGATCAGAGTTAGGCAGTCACTGGAAATTTTACCATTGACTCAAACAGGAGCAGAGTTAGGCTGATTCTGAGTTTCGCACCCACAATGTGCCTTTTATCGCTGAATTTCAAACATTAATGACATCTCTCAGCATCTATTTGAGGTAGATATTATTAGACTCATTTTACAGAGGAAATTGTGAAACAGGCACAGGATCTGGTTCAAAGCCCACTGAAGTCACTGACTCACTTTCTGCACACCATTCATGATTTTATAGACCTCTATTATATCCCCCTTTAGTCATCTCTCTTTTTAAGCTGAACAGTCTTTGTCTTTTTAATTTGTCCTCATATGGAAGCTGTTCCACACCCCTTATTATTTTTGTTGCCCTTCTCTGTATCTTTTCCAATTCTTGTATATCTTTTCTGAGATGAGGTTACCAGAACTGTATGCAGTATTCAAGATGTGGGCATACCATGGATATATATAGTGGCCTTATGATATTTTCTCTCATTATATATCCCTTTTCTAATGGTTATTAACATGGTTAGCCAGGGCCAGCTCCAGGTGCCAGCGCAGGAAGCAGGTGCCTGGCGTGGCCAATGGAAAGGGGCAGCACGTCCAGGTCTTCGGTGGCAACTCAGCAGCGAGTCCCTCTAGGATGGAAGGACTGGCCACCGAATTGCTGCTGAAGAATGAAGCAGCATGGTAGAGCAGCCACTGAAGTGCTGCCAATCGCGGCTTTATCTTCTCCCCTCCCTCCCTTCGCCACTTGGGGCGGCAAAAAAAACTGGCGCCGGCACTGTGCCTTTTCAACTGCTGCAACATGCTGCAAATTCATATTATGGTGATGGGTGACCTCTGGAAAAGGGCTGGATCTTGCATTTTATCCTGATGGTGTTTGGTTATGTTTCTTTTTTTGTAACTCTTGTGGAATAGAATTCCATGCTCTGGATTCTTTGTGTCAGATGGCACAGATCTTTTTTCTCAGCACTAATGGCTAGCGTTCTTGGAAGTAAGTATCGTGCTTTCTTTTGTAACAGAGGCTTCAAATGTTTCAGGATGACATAACACCATATAAAACTGCCCCAGCATTGTAAAACTTATTTGTATATGATAGGAACAGGATATGAAGTGAATCCAAGTACCATTCTGATTCTTTCATTTAAGACCTGTCAATTTTTTTTCTTCTCACGTAAAATCAATTTGACAGACGTTCACACAGATCTCAGATTCATTAGCAAGTCATTACATCTCCTAAAGGGATGTTTATGGATATGAGCACTATATATTTAGGGCTGTCAAGACAAATTGACCAAACTGAGTGTGGCAGGACTATGACAAAACCGAGTGCCTGGTATTCCTCTAAATCTAATCTAAGAAATGATTAGAAAAAGCATCTATAGTGATAATCAAATTGAGCCCTAAATGAGATTTGAAGCTCAGACATCAAAGCAATTAAATTATTAACATCCCAAGGCATTTTTCATAAATTTCCCAATTAGAGGTTATATAAATAGTATTCTTCACTGGACATCCTACAGGTGCAAGGATATTTCGCGTCCTAGGCAAAACTTCCACCTTGCGCCCCCCCCCCTGCGCCCCTGCCCTGAGGCGCCCTCCCCCCCCGCAGCAGGTCCCCCCCTCTGCCCTGAGGCACCCCCCTTGCGGCAGCTCCCCACCATCTGCCCTGCCCCCCTGCCCCAGCTCACCCCTGCTCCGAGCATGAGCACCCTGAGCACGCCATCGCTGCTTCATGTCTCCCGCCTCCCAGGCTTGCGGTGCCTAAGCTGATTGGCACCGCAAGCCTGGGAGGTGGGAGAATTGAAGCAGCTTACTCCCCACCTCCTCCTGAGCATGCAGTGGAGGCGGGGCAGAGGTGAGCTGGGACGGGGAGTTCCCCTGCATGCCGGGCCCCCCACCTTACTTGCTGCAGGCGGCCCTGTCCCAGCTCCTCTGCCCCAGCTCCCTCCACCTAAATGCTGGCAGCGACTGGGGCGGCTGAAGATTTGGCCGCCACGGTTGTTGCTAAAGAAAATGGCACCTCCCAAATCCCAGCACCCTAGGCGACTGCCTAGGTGGCCTAAATGGTTGCACTGGCCCTGAGCAAAGTGTAGATTGATTTTTGTGGACTGTTCCCGTAGGAAATCTAGAGTGTTGTGCTCTTCACTGCTCAGTTTGAGCTGAGATATCAAGTGGAATTTTTGTCTTTCTGTGAAAGACATTCATGAGATGTAGAGGAAGGTCAAATTGCATATAGAGGTATCTCTGTTCTGTTTGTTCCCTACTAATGCTCCTCTTCTGATCTTGAGCTAAATATACAATGCCAGATACTCTTCTGCATCACGACAGCTTTGTGCTGCCTGAGCTGGCCACAGGAGGATCTCTTATGCAGTGAGATTCTCAGGTTAGTTACTCTTATGCCATGCAGATGGCATAGTCAGGAGAAAGGGCATGGCTGGGCTGTCCCTCTGCCCTGGCAATCCTGAGTTATAGCTCTCAGGGGCTGTAGGCAGCTGTACAATTTTATTCCTACCTGCTTACATGCAAACACTTTTTTTACTTTTGTATTTAGTTGTAATTTTTCTTGGTTGCTCGGGGCATCTTTGTTTTTGGTTTAATTCCTCAAGATTCTTGTTTTCTTTGGCTGAATTAGTCTTGTTTTTTAGGGAAAGTTGTGCTCTGCTCACAAAGCAACCCTTTCCCTTGCCTCACGTAGAGGCTGTCTTCCCTCAGACTGGTGCAAATTACACTCAGGGCTGGCATTAAACTCGCTGGGGCTCAGGGCGGAAACTAAGGAGTGGGCCCCCACCCCACTGTGCCATGCAGGGCCCAAGCCTGAGCCATGCTCCACAGTTTGAAAACCTCTAATTAAATGTGATTTATTTCCACTTTTAGAAATTAAATTACTGTAATACTTGCGTTACATTTACCTACAGTGACTCTGTATGTTTGAAGCAACTTAGCTTCGTGGGCTTCTCCCTCCCCCCCGCGTGGCATGGGGCCCAGGGAAATTGTCCTGCTTGCTGCCCCGGTGCTAGTAGCACGGGCCAGATCGTGCAAAATCTTACTGAGATGAGCAGTCCCATCAGGGCTGGCTTTAGGCCAATTCCCTGGAATCGGGCCCCGCACCTTAGGCGCCTTTTTTAATTTTTAAAATTTTTTTACTCACCCGGCAGCAGTCCGGGTCTTCGGCATTTCAGTGGCGGGGTGTCTGTGGAAGACCTGGAGCGAGGGAAGGATCCTCCCGCCATCGAAGATCCAGACCGCTGCCAGGTATTCAAATTGGGCCCTGCAGTTCCTAAAGCTGGCCCCAAGTCCCATTGACTTCAATGGAACTATCTGCTTGGGTAAGGGCTTGTAGGATTGGTCCTCAGGGTATGCTTTCATATCTGAATAATGCTATGGCTTTACAAATTCACCTGGAGTACCAGAGAGCTTTTTTGTATAATCTGATTGCTGTGGATTTTGGAAGTCACATCTCTCCTACTTCAGGCACATCTGGATCCTGAGATGCTGTCCAGCTTTGGGATTACAAATGATGCACCATTGTAGAGGCTGTTAATTTCTCTTCCAGCTCATGATTGGTTAGCATAACACTTAGCCCTCCCCTAATTGCAGAAAAACAGGAAATCTATTTTATGTTCTTGGTTTTCTCCAACCAGACTACCTAATCCCACTCTCTCACTGGTTTAAGACCTGAGTACGAAACCTAGTGAAAATGATAGTCTGAAACAATTATAGTCACCCTTGGGCATGGAGTGGTTCCACTCTTGCTCCCAGGAATTTTTCAGATGGATGTTTTTAGCAAAAATAATATGCTCAAGAATGCTCAGTTCAGTGGCACCTGACATTTGGGGGTGACATAGCAGGACAAAACATTAGAACAACATTGTGAACTGAAACAAACTTTTCTGATGCTTGCCCAGGGCATTAGAACACCCACAGACTCTTATCGCTTCAGGTGTGTGCTAGGGAGGTTTTAATTTATCACTGCTGTTAATGCAATGATGCTTAATCTGGGCTGCCATTTATTTCTGTTCCTCGCCCCTTTTCCCTCATGCTTAGGCCACATCATCATTATTGATTTGTTGGTGTCCCAGATTAGTTTTACATGACATGTTCCTCTCTGAATTAGAAGGAGAAACTCCAGTAATTCAGCTAACCTGACATTTTGCTATACCTATTATTCAAAATTTTTATTTAGTACATAGCAAAGTGAGTGCTTAATATTTTTAAATTTTATTGGGACTTGCACAAGGACAAACAGTAAATAAAAGTTAGACCTAGAACTCTGTTCCCCTGGCTCGCAGGCCCAGCCCTAACCCAGTAGAACACAGCACCTCTCCGTACACAGAGAGAGCCCTCAATCCAAATCACAATAACTTGGCTGGTCCTAACACTCTACTAGTCACTTGAACATTATGCCATGTGGCCATGGTATAAAGGTAGCTATACTGAATCTTACTGTGGTGGGGTGGCTCCCCCTCACTGGTAGGTAAAGGGTTACAGCCACCTTGGGGAGGCTGTTTGGGAGGCAGCCAATGAGGAAAAGGCTTATAGTGCCAGCCTATCAGGAAAAGTTTTATTGGAACAGCCAGTCAGGGCCAGGTTGACCCATATAAGAGGGGCTGCCCAACAGTGCAGGGGCAGCCTCTCCCTGGAGTGCAAGGAAGAAGCACGGGTCACCTTAGATAGAGCAGTGCTGGGCAGGGTCAGGGAAGCAAGGTGGTGCTCCAGCCTGAGGACTGCCAGACTGGGGCTCCAGTACAAAGGACTGGGATGGCCAGGATGGCCAGCAGGAGGTGCTGCAGTGGTGAGTTGCACCTTGTCACACTTACCCATCATACTAATATTTTTGTATTCTGTATTGCAATCGTTTTGTGAACTGAAGTTTATACAGCAATATATAATACATTCAGTGGAAGCTTAAATGTCTCACTACATAATTCTCCACATTTTACTTTGAACCATCTGCTAAACTCTACTTTTCCTGAGATTTGGCCCCAACCATGTTGCTAAGATATAAAATTTAAATTTTTGAATATTTGTCAAAACTATTCAGTGTTTTCTGTCTTGAATATTTAACTACTGTGATAGCGAGACTGGGCCACACAACAGCTGCACTTTGTACAGCTCAGGACTGGGATAGGGAATGGGAAAGTGGTTTTAGCCACTTTTATGCCTCTCTGATGCTGGTCTATCAAGGTGCTGGCTGGTCCCTAAGTACAGTGCAGACTGTAGAGCACCCTGAGGGCTGCTCTAAATGATATAAAATTGCTCTTGGCCTCAGGAGCCCAAATGCAGCTGGGGATTGCCAAAGCTCAGAGATATTCTGGCCATGCACCCCTGTGCCAAAGGGATGGTGTAGAACTATTACGGCAACTGTGTGTCACCTGGCACTTCCCCTTATTCAAGGGATATCTTGAGCGGCCAGTTAAAAAGCTTTCTGGCAGTGGAGAATGGCACTTCCAATCTTGTGCAAACTATCTGCTAATAAAAAACACTCTTTTCCTAGGACTGAGCTGGTTCAAAATAAACAGCTAACCTTACACATGTAAGTTGTCCCATTGCTGTCAGTGGATATGCTTTGATCAGTAACCGTTTTCAGGAGTGGGCCCTAGAGCAATGTATACTTGTAAGTGGATTTATGTACAGTTCTGTGGATTTAGATGCAGGGTTCTGGTTGATTTCACACTTCTAGTCTAAGTGCTTTGAAAAAAACCTATCGGGGAAACAAAAATTTATTGCTTGGTATGGCTTTGAGATAGTTAATAGTTCCTTTGGAGGGATCAACAAATGGCAAAATGGGTGCCAGAGCCAGAAGAAATAGAGACCAACCACTGTAACACAGGTTTATGGGATAAAGCTGGCTGTTTGCTTCCCCCATAGCACAATCAGAGCAGGTAGCAAGTGCAGTGCCAGCAGGCAAAACATTGGTCAAATCATGTACTAATCATGGAGCTGTCTTGCACATCGATTGTATTGCTGTATGTCTACCTTTGTGTCTATTCACCTTATCTGTCTTCTGATATAGTGGTACCTATTTACCAGGTTCTTCTATATTTCCATTTTGTGGATTTGAGCCATGATCAGATATTTTCAGTAGCATTTTCTCTGCCATTGATCCAATTCTCTCCCATCTTGGAATGTGTCTGGTTAGTTCTGGTGGCCCCAACAACTCCCAGGAAGGTCTTCTCAACCACAATTTGAGGATATTGAGCTACTATACACAACAGGGTGGCCAAAACATTCTGTTTACAAGTTTTTATTTGTCCTTGTTAATTTTATTACCTTATACTAAAGACTATTATCCAAATATATTTATACTACTTCTTCTGGAGTACTTAAAAAGAGTATTTATTTACTTATGACTAGGTAACAGTCCCTTTTCACAGAGGCTTAGTCAGCAAAATACAAATATAATCACAACATTCTTTTGCAAAAAGAACTACCACTCCTGTACCTATAATAAGTAAATAACCATAAAAAGGGCTGGCAGAAACCCAGAAATGTGCTTACCATGGAGGTGAGTCAGGATACATGATATTGACCTGAGAGAGAGTCTCCATGTAGGAACCAAAGTCGAAAGCTGGTGGGAACTCCTCTGTGCAGGTGGATCTCAGTTCTCCAATTGAGCCACCGTAGGAGAAGCCATCTGGAGCTATAAAAAAAGCAATTAATACTGAGTCTTTTCTCCATAGTGGCTTCTCTACTGCTCTTTCATAATTTATACCTGTAATCCACAAATGAGACAGTAGGATTGTTGGTGTTTTGGGGCAAGCAGGTCTTAGGGAATTGTTTTATTTCCTTGTCAGGATGGCTGCCAACTAAATCCCAAGCTACTGTGTATCACGGTGTGGAGCTAGTAATATGCACCCCATGCAAATCCCCAAATTGTCAATGTCATCAGTGCTCTATCTAAATAGAATACAAGGTCTATATACAATCTCAAATGTTAGCACTGCTTCTTCATAACCACTGAAGATATTGGGAGCTGCATATATTCAGCACCTCTGAAAACCAGATCACTTCTATGTAGGTGCCTAAATAAGGGGTTAGGTGCCTAACTTTAGGCATCTGTGGGTATGTCTTACACTGAGGTGGAGGTATGACTGCAGAATAGGTAGACATATCTGAGCTAGCTTTGATCTAGCTAGCCTGAATAACAATAGCAGTGAAGCTGCAGCAGCACAGGGGTGGCTGCGTAAGTACACATCCGGGTCCTGACTGGGCTTGTAAAACCTGTGTGGCTGCCCATACTGCCATGGCTTGACTGCTATTGTTTGAACTAGATAGATCAAAGTAAGCATGAGTATGTCAACATGTGCTGCAGTCACACTTTTGATTGCGATGTGGACGTACCGTTAATTTAAGTCTTTAACACTAGGACTCACAGGGGAAAAGAAACTGGAAAACGGGAATGAGAAAAGAAAAGCTGCAGTCATTATGTGGCTCCCGCACAGATATCAGGAAACTGGTTCAAACAAGGTACAAGCAGGGAGTGCTGTGTAAAGGGGCATAGTCTTCCACTGGAAGCTTGCCTCTTTAGATTTTGGCACACCCTGGAGGTGTCAAGAGAGAAACTGCTGGCACCTTCTTCTCTGCAGTCAGTGTTAGGCTTGCCTGCACATGGGCTGTCCCTGAGACAGGAGTTAGTAGCATAAGGGAGAGAATACCACCACAGACTTCTCAGCTGCACCGCGTTGTGGTGTAGCTTTGGCATTGCCTCTGTTTCTCTAGCTGTGTCCCACAGGGCCAGAGGAGGAGCAGCAGTGGCTGGCTGGCTGAAGAAAGGGGAGATGATTCTCCTCCAGCAGTGCCAGGCTCCTGGCCCCTCTCCCTTTTTCTTCAAGCACCAGAGAGAGGCCCGTAGGGAGGGGAATCAGGGGCTGATGTTTTTGGTAGGGCAGGGGTGAGGCGATTAGTCTTGGAAGGGGAAGGGGAGCAGACAATGACATGCTGGTAGGCTTCACTGGCTGGCTGCCCTACACTTATGGAAAACAGTCTGTTCCTGAGCAGCTTGGGAGAAGAGAAGCTAGCAGCCAGCACCTCTGTGGGGACAGCGGCTGTGGAGCCTTGCAGATGGATGAGGATGGCTAAATGTAACTGGAATTGTAGGGGAGAGTTCATCTGGTCTGAATTAAGTTAAGTGTATTGGGGGCAACCTAGTGCCCAGAGAAGCCTAGTCAGGGACTCTTTTCCTAAAACCACCAGTGCCTAGACAGTAGCCCTCCTCCTCCTCCCCACACCTACTTCCATTGGTAACTGATTACACAACTCATTTGTTTAACTCCCACAGTAAGTAACTATACTTGTGTGTAATTTCAAAATGTACAATGCTAATGGCTTCCTAGAGATTTTGTAGGGAGATGCTTCATAAAACACTGTTTTGCATAATTGTAGTTTGAAAGTAAAAACAAAGGTGGGGGTTTCTTTTTTGGTAGGTAGTCAAATAAGGCTTGGGTTGAATAGGCAGCTCAGGTGAAAGGTCTCACAAAATGAAAAGTGAACACCAGGGTTGTAATTTGTAAATTTATGCGGTTATTCCTCCTGCTCTTGAAAGCTAATGCTGTGTTTCTTTTGGAGCATGGGGGTGTGTGGAAATAAAGGTGTAAAGTTTGAAGTGATGGCATCAGAGTAACATCTATAAAAATACCTACCACTGCAATCCATAGCATGAAGGGATCAGTGATAAAAGGTCAAATCAATTTTTAGGCAGAATGACCCACATATTTTTAATAATGAAGCGGCTGATCAATATAGTGAGCCAAGAAATACATAGCTATTGTTAAAGGCACCATGTTCTGTTGAAGGAGAGTTACTCAGAGCAATAAGGACTGACCTTAGCTTCAGAAAATGTATATAAATCAATGCACTAAAATAAGATGATGGAGGGGGAGGGAATAGTAGGTCTATGAGGGGCATGATTTTTAAGCTGTTTTCCTGTCAATATTGCCTAATGCATACCTAGCCTTATCTAGAAAACCAGGCATCTGTAAGGACACTGCTTAACCACTAGCTTAGGAGACACCAGGGTGTCATTAAAAAATTCTGGTACGAATGTGAAGGGTGAGGTAGAGTGAAAATGAATGGATTGTGTTAGGTATAAATGGGATAAGTCTTGTTACAGAGGGAGGTAAACTCTGTAAGATTCCCCTTGGGGTGTCTTTTCCAGACTCTTCTGTTAAGGGAATAGTGTTTGCAGGTGGTCTATGCACCTATCCAAGACCCCCTGCAGCTTTTCTTGGCAGCTCAGCTCATGTGGCAGCTAGAACTAAGGGAGTTCCTAGGGGACTAAGTAGGAAATTGAATACAATAGCAAGTCTCCAGTGCCATGATGCTTCCACCCCATAGCTCCACCTCCAGCCCTCCCCTTTGTGAACAGAAGGGACAAAATCAATCTAATAAAGGACTTCTGTGTTCTTTCCCCAGCTCTGATCTCCCTTCTTTCCCCAGCTCAAGATCTCCCTTCTTGTCCTGTAAGAGTTACTAGGAAAGCTAGTCACAATTTCTTGTACAGTAGCATCATACACTGCAGGCAGAGCCTTCAAAATCTTCTGTAGCTTTCCTATGGCTTTTCTATATGAACAAAAATAACCAGGACAAATTGTCCCCGACTCCCTTAAGGAGCCAACAAGATGATGATTTTATTGCCTGTCTGGTTTTATGTCAGAGACATCATCCACAATGTGATTTTTTTTGCAGGTGATTACTCCACAACCAGGTGCACTTCATGAAATGTCAGCATTACTCAGAGGCAGGCTAGGCCTGTTCTTTAGTGAGCTGATAAGGGCAGTCATGTTTCACAGAGGCGGTTTAACTCACTGAAGTAGAAAAATAGTGTGGATAAAAATTCATTTGTGAATAAAAAGTAGCCACTGTGAACTGTGTGCCTGCCTCCCATTTGTTAAGATATTTATAAGGTGCACTGCAAAGTGGTTCCTTGCAATGATTACTCAGTCAGGGGCCAGATCTGCAGCTGATATCAACTAGCATAACTATATCAGAGCCGGTGGAACTATGCCAGTTTACACTGGTTGAGGATCTGGCCCTGGAGTCTGCGCTTAACTGTCAGCACCACTGCTTTGATATCAGATTTAAATTAGACTTTTCTTTACCACAAACACAGTCAGCAAATCTTCACAGCTATGGGTTACCCTGAGAAGACTTGTCTGAAACTCAAAATAGTGATGTAAACTTCCTAAAGGTGTTCTGAGTGGTAGCTAGAAAAGATAAGAATATAATTTGTGCCCTGTAACGAAGCAAATTGCCCTAGATCCATGAATTAGGGCTGTGACTGTAAATAGGGATCAATATTTTTTTCTTTTATTTTGAGGGAGGTCTCTGCCAGAGTAGTGATCTTTTTGGGTAGGGGTTGGGACACACTTCAAGTTGGGGACTGTTTGTGCCTTCCTCAAGCAGTTTTCATATGTCTGTACATTTTCAATTCATTTTTCAGGGTCATTTTAATAGGCTAACTTGTTACTGGTGGAACTCCACCAGGGATTAATTCAGGGCACCATGTTTACTATAGCTCTCCTATGCTTAGTAAACTTAGTCAGCCAAATTCACAGTGCTTCCTGGTGCTACCACTGGAGCCAATGGAAATGTGCCCAGATGCTATGGTAATGGCTGCTAAGGTAAAACCTTAAGATAGGCAGATGAGCACCACTGAGCTCAAGATTATTATTTTGATTTTTTTCTTAAAAGATGCTGCTAAGCCTTTCGTACAACTTAACACTTATTTTTAATAATAGCTTTTTTCTTTAGATTGTTGTTTTCTCTGGGGGCTTTGATGCCCCCCCCCCGTGTTGCTATGGAGCTGAAATATTAACATAGGCATTTTTGTTTAAACAGTGACAACTTCATCTTATATAATACACAGATATTTTGGCATTATAAGGTGTTGTATACCAGCTTTACTGATGATACAGTAACTGTACAGCTCAGGGATTAGTGCCCTAATTGTTGCAAAGCCAGAAAAAAGAGCAGAAAAAAATAGGTCTTACGAAAAGAGTAGACGTTGCTTGTAATTTATCTCCAATGGACTAAGGTTGGTTATTTATGTATTTTACTAAATACAGCAATTCTAAAAGAGGTGAAAAATGTGAATCTAAGATGGGGTCCAAAGACCTTGACAATTTTTGAATTATTTGAAGAAGCTGACTGTAGACACTCCTCTATTAAACACAGATAGAACGCAAAATGAATAACTATTAAAATAAAGATTGAATCCCCACTGATTTCAATGGGAGCTTTGTAAATTACCTCAGTAGGCTCAAGTTTTGGTCCAATGTACTTATAAGCAGCCTGAGAGGCATCCTCCAAACAAGGGTATATTTGTTTTTGGTAAGTGGCTTTTTCTCCAAATTATAATGTTTAGAGGTTTTTCTCCTTGTAAAATCATAAATGAACAACTCCTTGAGATTAACTAGAATTAAAAAATTAACTGTCTTATGACAAACTGCAAACTTGTGGGGCTAGATCCTTCGCTGGTGTAAACTGCCAGTGCACCATTTAAATTAAATGATCCTCAACTTCAGTGGAGCTACAGTGCTTTGCAGCAGTGGAAGATCTGGCCAATGGGATCACTTTATATATCCATCCCTAATATTTTCCCTTTTTAACTACAGAAGCGCATCTGCTGTCAGTTTTTCTGGTGTAATTACCTTTCAAGATTTTCTGATCTGCAGCCTCAAAATGGCCCAAAAAGTCATCCTGGGCCCCTTCATATCTCATATGCTTTGAAATCACAAAAGATTTCAGTCTCAGGAAGAAAAAAATGGGAATACTTTTTTGATGGTAGGGGGTGGGATGACTAGTGCTGCTGGGAGAGGCTTAAAGTCTAATGTAACCAGATGTCCTGCCGTGTTACCAGGGCAGCATCATTACATGGAACTCTTCACTTTTATAGAAAACAAAGAGGCAATTTTCAAGGTTGGTACAGATTCAAAGACTAAGAATGCCATTATTTTCTGTTCTAGAAACTACTATATGCTGGCTCTAGCAGAGAGAAATTAAAACTGGGCCCACAGACCAATGGCAGTAATGGGATTTCAACAGAGTGTAGCAGGAAATTAGGAGACTATAGAGAGGGAGACAAAAATGTGTACAATACCAAAGAAAACTAAGCAGCCTCGCAAACAGGAGCCATGCAGTTGGCTTTCACATATTCATTTTGACCCCTTAAAATATTAAATGTAGCTCTCATTACTTTACTTCAGTGCCAACACAGAGATGCAACTAAACAAGAAAGCCAGTTGTATCCTCCTTCTGTCTTTTTAATGTCTGCTTTGCAATTTCTGCAGAGCCATGATCTCACTATCCATAGGAGCAGTGCAACAAGGCACGTAAGCACTAGCTCACCATAATTAGCTTCTCTCCTCGGGTGTGGGTGTCTTAAGCGTCCATCCTTTCTCAGGCTGCCAACAATGATTGTCACACAGGATAGAAACAGCACAAGTCCAATCACTACTCCAGCTACCAGGAGGGGGGAGACCAGCAAGCTGGTGTCATTGCCGCTTTCACTGTAGCCAGGAAATTCACTGATAGGGCTGCTCTGGTTGAAGTGAACTTCTGCACAGGAGAAAGAGAGGAGAGTGCATAAATGATGCTGAAAGGAACAGACTTGATTAAAGCTGCTGCATAAGCAACAGCTATCCAGAGCAACAAGTTACAAATGGACTTCAACTTGGACAGTCATTTGCATCGTACTGATTACATCTTGCCCCTAATGATCTCCTTGTGAAATAATTAATATTTTTTAAAAAAGATCTTGGAAGAGTAAGAATGTCCTGGCTCCCAGCCAGTAAAACTTCCTGTGTAGCAATGCACATACTCACTTCAAAGGCTAGAAGCTATCTGTAGTGTATTTTGTATACCTCTCCACCCTCTGATTATTGCTTCACTATCTTCACAAGATCATAGTTATTTTATTTCTGTCTGTGTTATTCTGGTAGCAAATAATAAAAGTTCCAGTGATCTCTCTAAAGGAAATAACTGCCATGAATCTGAATAATTTGTCCGCTTGGGATACTTGGATAAACCTTTTTGGCTCGTCTGAGAGATGAGCGCTCTCTCTCTCTCTCTCTCTCAATGTTGGCGGACATATTATTGAATATGGGTGCTTGGTCAGCCTGGTATGGTATGTTAAATTTAAAATAATTAATAAAATCAGCCAGCTAGCCTACTCTTTCTGCAGCAATTAATGGCAGTGCACCTGTACTGCAATATTTCTGCAGGCTCTTCTATGCTAGAGTCTAACTTAGCAGTCCTGATTATCTAGTCATTAAGCATGTCCATTTAACAGCACAGGTTGTCTTCTCCTGCCCAATCTTCTGTATGGCTTCAAGGAACATGTGCTATAAAGAGTGACCCTATTACCTAGACAAGTCCTACACTAATACCCACCTCATTAACAAATAATGTTATAGTGATTACTTATACTTTAACATTAAATTTAAAATATATGTAACTTTACAGTTAAAGAAAATCTAAGTATTTAAACTATGGCAATGAATAGTGAAAGGAAGATAAATATTCAAATACCCTCACCATTCATACAGTTTCTAAAACAAATGCATAAGAAGCAGTGGGATAGAAGCAATGGATGATTCTGTGATCTTTGTTATGCCGGAGTTCAGATAAGAGACTCAGTCATAATGTCCCCTTTTGCCCTTAAATTCTATGAAATGTCTGAAGTATAAATACATCACATTGCAAAACCATAGCAGCACTTGGCTGACTGTGAGAATCTTCATGGGCATTTAAGACCGCTTTCCAAAAAACTTCCCAGCGCTCTTACAAAGTCTTGCTCTTTAGGATAATGAAACTTTTGGTATGCAAGTTGGTACGCCTGTGTGTGTGTGTATGTATGTTTAATCCTATCCTAATTTTACACTAATGAAAACTCTTGGCTCACCACTTTCTTGGTATGTAACGTGCATTTGGGTTTAGTTGAGGCTGTGGATGTTGTATTAGGAACCAGTTCGTAAATATCACTTCTAAAGATGAGTGTACAGTGCAAAGTTTGGATGTTTCTGTTTCTGAACCACGGGCTCATTGTAAAGATAGGAGCTAGCTGCAAAGTTTGGATCTAGATTTGCATCTAAACTTTCCTGAAGACTGAGATCTCACCTCTAGTAATTTCCATAGGCTACTGATTTATGTGAAAGCTTTATAGGCTAGCAAAGATAAGAAGCTCACAGAAAATGGGGCTTGGTGTGGTTGGGTTTTTTGTTTTTTGTTTTTTTTAACAATGTAGCTTTCCTGCTGTTACCTTTTAAGGTGGAATAAAGTGAGATCTGGCACATTCACTACACTAGAACAAAGATGTATAACTTTTTTTTTAAAGAGTGATTTCTCTCCCCCCCCCCCAGCATACAGTTTGCAATTGGTAAAAAAGTTAATGTTTTTGATTGAAAATAAAATTTTGAAATTGTTTAAAAAAGCAGGAACTCTTTTTGTTAAACCAGCAGTTCTTGGCAATGTTTCCAACAAGCTGGTGTAATGGTGACAGACCCTGGTCATTGGTGGGTGGGATCAGACCTGGGGCCTCTGGAACTTAAGTGCATGAGCCTTTACTGCAGTGGCTATTAACCTGGGGTGCAAGATGCCCTTTCTGGGGGTGCAAGACATACTTGTGTGAGATAGGATTTTCATCACCCTTATACATCAAAACAAAGGCCAGAAACCACCTAAATGTGAGTGATGACGTGTGTGGCTATTTCAGAAAAGTTCCTCATTTCTTAGACATCATTGAACAAAAGCAACAGCAGAAGAGTCACTGAGCCGGTAAACTTAAAAGTGTGGAATTTTTCATGTATTAATTTTACTGCAAAATTAAAATAAATAGAATTATAATATAGAATGAAAGAGAGATATGATATATCTAGGTCTAAAAAACTGACCTACTTCAATGATTTTTGATAAGTGGTGCGAGAATGTACTTTGATAACCAAAGGGGTGCAGGCTGCAGTAAAGGTTAAGAACCACTGCTCTACCGTATGAGCTAAAAACCAACTGGCTTTAACTAAGGCTGTAGAGCAGACTCGTTTTCTCTTTCTCTCTAATGGTCTCGGTGCCGCTAGATGGGACAGAACACCACACCCAGAAGGTATGTGGGTTACACTGGCACTGGATTGCAATGACTTTTTCCCCCTGATACACAGTACCTAAATTCTTGCAGGATTAAATAGCAAAAATGAAAAGCATTTTCACAAGGGCTGAACCCTGGAAAGTCCCGCTCTGACAATCAGGCCAAGGTATATGCAGCCAGATATGCACAAATGTTCTGCAAGCTTTCAAAGATGAAAGGAAAGTGTTTAATGTAGTACCCACTATAATGACATGAGATTGTCTTGATGTGGCAACAGACACTACCAAATAGATTGTCAGCCATTTGAAGCAGAACAGAATTAAAACCACACAGACATTGGCACATTGATCTCCAAATATTTATTTTAACCAATTAGCAGATGGGAATATGCCATTACTAAAGCAGAGATTCTACTGTCAGTTCGGCTAAAAGCAACCTAATATAATCAACTGCATTTAAGAGATCTTATAAAAGCTATGTTCTCTGATAGCAGAAATGAGAAGGTCAGGAGAGAGTTACAGACTTGCAACTCATCCTTGATGCCTTTGTTTTATCTGTCAATTGTTTCACAAGGCAAGCTTAATACTTTCACATTAGGTGTGGCACTGGTAATATTATACATCAGGTTGGTGATAAAAAATGTCAGCCCTCTGAAGATGTTTCACATTTGAAAAACGGCCTAATGCACAGAGCATATTAATTGTGCTAGAATTTCACTGAATGCTAGGCAAGTCCACAAGAATATGTCAAAAGCTTTTCATCAGACTGATTTTTCATTTGTAATTGGTGCAGGATTCAGAGTGAGATTAGATTTAAACTTCATGGCCAAGTCTTTAATCTATTATTATTTACTGGTTAAGCACCAGCAATGTGCCTGATTCTTTCCAGACCCTGAAAGAAGTGGACAGATTCTTCTTTCATTTATGCTGGTGTAAACCAGAAGTAACTCTAGTGAATTTGAATGAGATTGACTAGACCCAAGAGACTACTTTCGCCCTTTCTGTTTACTTAGAGACCTACTGGGAGATCCAGAGGAAGGTCCCAGGTTTAATACTGTTCTTTTTGGGAGTGAGTAGGATACAGAATTTTGGATGACGTGCGTTAACTTTTGTGGACTTCACAGGAGAAGCTTATGGGTGGGATTTTCAAAAGCACTCATTGTTGGCTTACCACTACTCCCATTGAACTGAATGAGAATTTTACCATAGACTTCAAAACTGACTACGATGAGCCATTTTGAAAATCGTGCCCTATGTGACAGTCTATTCCCTTTCACATGCTCAGGATGAGTTTTAAACAAACATGGCTCCTCATTGTAAATATATACACATCAATCACTATCAGAGTAGTAGAGTAGTAAAAAGTACAAGGAAATAGGAATACAAAGTCTTGTGATAAAGATATGGAAAAAATATGCAGAGTACTTAGCTGTGATTGTTGGAAGAATCATGACCTAAAGGATTTGCAATAGTTTAAGAATATAGGTAGAGTGGTCTATTTTGAATATCCAAAAACTTCTATTCTTTCCTCTCCCATAATTTTCTCCCATCAGCTAAACAAGCTCAGAAGATTACTGCAAGTGAAAAATTGTACATTTCTACGTGTAACAGAAATGCTGCACCAGTAGATGTCTTCTGAGAGAGGGTTCTGACCAATTTTATGGAGGTGGAATTTATTCCAATAATTACAATAGCCAAGTTAGAATATGCAGCCTTTACAGAGCATTCTAATTTTGGTGTTGGATCCCACCATCATTATGCTTAACCTAACAAAATTCTGTGACTCGTTTGGTCAATGTTTAAGAATAAATCAGAAGCACTGGCAATTTCCTTTCACCAAAATATTTCACTTGCCCTAATGGGTAACTGAAGAAGAAAAACCATTATTTAGGTGTACAATGTATTGAGTATGGTGCAGAACTATTCCACAAACTGTGATGTTTGTTTTTTTAAATAACTGTAGATCTGGAAAAGTCTGAGCTGTCGTGTGTCTCTCTCTCTCTCAAAGGTTTGATTTCTTTAAAAAAAAATGGCTACTAGAATTACTGTAAGATTAATAGCTGCCGTCACTAGTAAAGAGTGTTTACCAAAGTAAAGGATGGTTGGCATTGTACAACCTTTAGACATTATTTAGCTATACGAGCTATGGATCAGATTCTTATATCCTTACTCATGTTGCATAGCACTTTTGTCAATGAGTATCCCCCCTAAAGTCAGTTAGAGTAAGGGTATCAGAATCTGGCCCTATTTTTGTTTATAGGAGTTTAAATCTCATTAGCAGAGTTGAAAAAGAAATCACTTCTGAACTTTAAATTCCTCTTTTGTACCCAAAGAAGCATTCTTCTTTTACGACAAAGAACCCATTTATCTAGCACTCCCTCAGAGCTTTGAAGATGTCTACGCTGTTCAAACGCTTTTACCTTCTGATACTCATATTCATGAATCTTCCCTCTTTTTATATACATATTAACCTAGTTGAAACCAGTCTCTGGCAGAAGCATGATATATTACAATATTACTGTTATTAAAAGGAATGAATTGCCCTTAGCCCAGCTTCTAAAACAATATGCAGTTGATAATCTCCTCCTTTTACAGTATTTTAAATTCTAAGCCAAATCCTCTAGACTTTACTTCCTGAATAGCACTGAGTTCAATGGGAGCACTTGAGATAAGAGTTACAAAACGAGACCCCTTATTTCTGAGAATTAAGAATTTCTATTAACAATCTCTGAAAAAAATATATATTCGTACTACACAGAGCAAAGTGTAATGTCAACCTTTTTATATTTTTCTCTTACTCAAATTCCTCTGTTAGTAATTTTGCATATTTATGCATGGCAAAATAACTAACTTCCACTCTCATAAACATTAAGAATATGGATACTTGCACAGAGCCCACAAATATCTGTAACAGAGTTCCTAGTTATTCCATTATGCTAAATTGTTTGCAAATGTTTTCATTCAGTTGTAGGTCTGTAGGTTGTAAATACTTCATTGTGAATATTCCATAATAGTCCTTCAAAATTTGCATCTTGTTGGTTACATAAATCACACGAAATTGCTCCTATTTGGTAATAGGGCAAAGTGCACATCCCATCACAGGCTATAATAGCCAAAATGTGCAAACTCCATACTGGCCAGTCAAGGGTTAATGAATGGCTCTGGGCTCAAGCAGCCCTACCTTGTCAATGTGCAATCATGCTGAGCCTACAAAAAAGGCCTAACATGGGGAAACTTGGCTCAGTTAGCAGCTGGCTGAGGAACGGAACACACCTTCAAATCTCAGCTCCCAAAGAGGGGCTGGGACTGTTCCCCTGAGCACTGCCTGGCCGAGCCCCTTGGAGGGAGGGTGGGCCACACCCAACAGTTATTTTAAAGCACTTGCTAGGAGTGATTCTCGTGAGGATGTTGAACTGGACTACAAGTAGTCAGATCCCCTTCAAAGACAGAGGCCTGCTGCCAGCTTCTGCTTTTCTTTTCTTTATTTGGTGCTTGGGAGGGGCCTTTGATAGTCCCAGGAGGGATCGATTCCTATGGACTCAGACCAAGGGCTGAATCTCCCACACCTGACCTGTGCTGACAACCACCTGGGTTTGGGAGGCTGCTGACATGATGAGTACAGGGCTCCCTCACGTATTGTGGGAGACCAGGCCTATTACACAGCAAAATACACAATTTGAATATTCAAGCATTTGAACTGGACTTTTTTTTTTGTGCTAGCAAAGCTCAACCACTTTCAAATCCCCAGAAAACAAACTTGAAATGAGTGCAAATGTGGCAGATTTGGTGACGCTTGTTTTAGAATGAGAATGAATATTGGTGGAAAATTGCCTATTCTAGATTCTAGGCATCAACATCTGTCTGCAAACCTCTCTAATACTTCAGCACAGAATTTTACAGAGACCTTGCACCACTCCTAACAGACTGTGTTTATAATACACACGACACACCACTCCATTCTGCTGGGGGAGCTGCAACTCTTCTGGAAACTTTATCACGTGGCGCCGTTTTCCCCTACCATTAATCTCTTTTGAAGAGAAATCTTTTTACACTGTTCCAGATTACCTGAGGGAAGGAAATAGAGCTATTCTCGGTCACTTAAAATCTGATCCTAACCTGGTACATGCATCTCTAGCATAGTACTGACAGGGCCAGCTCCAGGCACCAGCATAAGAAGCAGGTGCTTGGGGCAGCCAATTCAAAGGGGCAGCACGTCCGGGTCTTCAGCGGGAATTCGGCGGTGGGTCCCTCATTCCCTCTCTTCCTCTTTGAGCTGCTGCCGAATTGCCACCGAAGAGGAAGAGAGGGAGGACCCGCTGCCGAACTGCTGCAGAAGAAGCGGCGTGACTGAGCTGCCGCCGAAGTGCCACTGCTCCTTTATTTGCGCTGTTTGGGGCAGCAGAAAAGCTGGAACCGGCCCTGGTACTGGCACTTACTTCCAAAGGCTTCAGTTGAGGCTGCTCAGCACCTCACAGGATATAGCCGTTTAACAGGGCTTAAACTGGCTTTCCCCTTCTTACAGTTCTACCTTTTTGCAGTTTGTATTGTCATTGATGCAGAATGGAGGCCATACTGAAATTATTTCCTGAATGCATGTCCACTTTAGAGTAACATGTATCCAGAATTTGTGCTGAAGGGCATAATGTTCTTTTTACCTGGAACTTTAAAAGAAGATATAGCCATCCCTACAGGCAATGAGTTGGTTGCCAAGTGGATAGACAATGAAGAGAGAGGGAAAGAAGCTGGTCAAGATTTATGTAGTGTTATGGTTATCATGTTTATCTAACGTGCAAGAAGTCCTCTGTTCAAAACTAGGCAAAAATGTGACCTTTCCCTGCTGTGCAGGAATCCTCTTACTGCCAGTGGCCTCTGCCCTGTTGTCAGTTCCACACCCAAGAGGGCAGTGACATCACACTTTCTGTCAAACTGGGCCAGCTGGAAGGGTTAAGCCAGTCACTTTCTAGAGACTTGTTCCTTGGCCGCCTCTGCCTTTGCAGGTTGGCATACAGAGGTGAGCTCTTCCTGCTGGCCTCCTTGGCATTTCTTCCCAGTGGAACAACTAAGGCAGGAATGGGGCCAGGAATGTAGGCAACAGTGGATCTTGCTTTACTGGGATAGCTAGAATGTCGTCTTTCTTGTGTGGCATGACTGGGGGGAAAAAGGTAATGAGCACATCACAAAAACCACGACTGCCATAATTGTTGCCAGTGTCAGTTAAGAAGGTAAAGGACTGACTGATCATGGAAAGTAAATCTCTTATCCTAGAAATAAAGAACATGAAGACAATACTGCATTGACACTGCCTATGCTGAATTTGTTTTGTGGATTAATAGAAAAATTCATCCACTAGGACTATATGTCCAGCACTTTCAGTGAGCTTTAAATATATTGAATAAAGCCCTATAGGACTGAACATGGGTGGCATGTACAGTGGCATATTGTATAAACAATGTAAGTAGGTGCCATATTTAACACAATAAGGTGCATCGTGTGTAAGTATTCAAAGTAAATTTCAAGAGCCTCATTTTCTCTAGCTAGGATAAATTACATTTTTTAGGAATGACGAGACAGACTCCTGAATATGCAGCCTTTTAATCAAGGGGAGAAGACTGACAGATGGTAAAGAAGAAACGATAGATAAGGCAAATTAGCAGAACTGATAAAGATTTTGTTGCTCCTGCTTTATGAGTAGTTCTTGTTCAGTGATGATTTAGTTCGGTCAAGAGTAACCAATTGGATTCTGTGCTTTCTGCTGGACTGTGAAATAAACCTCTGGCTACTGCAGCTATCAAACTGCTATCACACTGTTTATTCCTATGACTTCCATGAAGGAAACCACAAAATAAGCAGAGTAGGTGCATTACAAAAATCTCTCAAACACTTCAAACTGCAGTGAACTGGCTGTGTGCCAAGTAGCATTGTAGCAGGTGAAGTGATATGATTTAACTCATTCATGCAATGGCCACATCAGGGCTAGATCTTGGAAAAATGTCTGTTGATTTCCAAGACACCACACCTTGGATCAGAAAGAAAAACTGGCCTTGTCCATAAGGCCAGTCATGTCAAGAGGTCTCCTGTCTAGCAGAATCCGTGGGCCCTCTGCTATATTAGGTGTAAATCCAGACAGGCTTATATTTGATTTATGACTGTAGTTGGCCCATTGTTTCACTTGTGTGCCGGAACAGGTTGCTAGCTGAATTTAAAATCCAAAATGGAGCTCTGGGGTGCATTTTTGTATTCAAGCAGAGGTTTTTAAACTGAGCTGGCAATTTAAAAGAAGACAAACCTTCTTAGTAATCTTTCAGATCTCGAATTGTAGTGAAAGCATTAAAATATTTTCATATTTTGGAGTCATGTGTGATGGTTCCATTACAACAGTGGTTCTCAAACTAGGGCTGCTGCTTGTTCACGGAAAGCCCCTGGTGGGCTGGGCTGGTTTGTTTACTTGCCGTGTCCGCAGGTTCGGCCGATTTGCGGCTCCCACTGGCCAAGGTTCACCGCTTCAGGCCAATGGGGGCTGCAGGAAGGGCCTGAAGCGGCGAACCTTGGCCAGTGGGAGCCGCAAATCGGCCGAACCTGCGGACGCGGCAAGTAAACAAACCAGCCCAGCCCACTTAAGCTGCAGCCCCCATTGGCCTAAAGTGGCGAACTGTGGCCAGTGGGAGCCATGATTGGCTGAAACTGCAGATGCGGCAGGTAAATGAACTGTACCAGCCTGCCAGGGGCTTTCCCTGAACAAGTGGTGGCCCTAGTTTGAGAACCACTGACTTAGAGGGCACATAAGTTGCCTAAAAGGTGCAACACTACTTTTGCCATTCATAAAGCAGAAAGAAACTTTAGTTTTTATATTGCAGTCTTTTCTAAATTTCAGATCAGAGTGAATGTTTGAGTTTTCTGCATGCACATTTCTACTAAGGGATGCTTGGAGCACTGCTCAGTAATAAATAACCGATAGTGATATTAACTGGACATTAAAACCACTTGTTTTATTTTAGTAACAGGACGTGGAGAAAATTAGGCCTGAATTTTATGCCCACGGGCAACTTTTCCCAGCCCCTTGCTGCTAAATAACATAAAGGTACCTCCCCAATCCCACTGACCAGTGCTTTCTCCTGCCAAGACTCTCCCCTCCTGGTTGGGCAATGGACAAACAATACTGTCTGGCATATGCCAGTCTGAGTGTGCTTGATCATAGAAATGCAAGGGAGCTCGAGGTCATCTAGTGCAGCCTCCGTGTGAGAGGTCAAAGGTGGGGAGTACAAGAGGGGTTTGGAAGCAGAGAATGAGGATTTCATGAGGAGGTACCAGCTATTGTGGGAATCTGGAGGGAGGAAGATCTACTAATCAGTGGGGGGAAAATGAGAGCAAAGGTCTTGCAGATCTGGTTAAAGCAGGGGGTTCTGTAGTGTGAGACTGATGGGTGGTGCCGCTGTAAGTTTTTGGCAACATTTGGATGCTTAACCAGACAACCTCTTGAACTTTGAGATTTACTTGTCACTAGCACTGACACTGCTATGGTGGTGTGAATAACAGTGCCTCAATATACAGTTTATCTGCAGTTTAAAAAACTACTAATTCTGCAATAGGAGCAGCATGCAACACAATAATCCTATGTATTAATCTTAACACACACAAGGCAGATACCTACTGTCTCAAGATGCCCAATATCTAAAGAAGGAATAAAAGAAATCCCTGATCCTGTGAACTTGTGACCTGAAGGCTCCTTCCATAGACAGGCATATTTACTTCGGCTGGTCTCTATGCTTTTGTACTCATCTGCCAGCAAAGCTGAGTAAATTGGTGGAAAAATAGAATCATCTGGAAATTGTCCACTATAAATCAGCTTAACTGGTGTCAGAAAAGAGTTTGGGAATAGGAATTCCCAGCTCAGGATGTCTAAGAGCTGATCTAACCTCTCTTTCACACACAGGTACCTTTAAAATGAAACAGCTGAAAGGCCATCTGTTTCTTAAGCTTATAACCCACACTCAACAATTACTGTACATAGACTCTGTGACGGGTTGGATCACAGAAACCGCCTTGGGAACTGCCAACTGATGTGTCAAGACTACCTCTGCTCCTGCTTTCCCTGCCAGCATGGGATCCCAGCACCCTGTCTTGCTGAGCCAGACACACCAATCTGCTCCAACACAGACCCAGAGTCTGAACCACATGCCCCAAAGCTGCAGACTTAACTGAAAGCAACTTAAGAAGTGTTCCTGTCTTTAACACTCAGATGCCCAACTTCTAATGGGGTCCAAACCCCAAATAAATCCATTTTACCCTGTATAAAGCTTATACAGGGTAAACTCAAAAATTGTTCACCCTCTATAACACTGATAGTGAGACAGGCACAGCTGTTTCCCCCGCCCCCCGCCCACGTATTAACACCTACTATGGGTTAATAACTAAAAAGTGATTTTATTAAATACAGAAAGTAGGATTTAAGTGGTTCCAAGTAGTGACCTACAGGACAAAGTGAATTGCCAAGAAAAATAAAATAGAACATGCAAGTCTGTCTAATACAGTAAGAAAACTGAATACAGATAGATAACCTCAACCTCAGAGGTGTTCCAGCAAGCTTCCTTTTACAGAGTTATCTCCTTCTAGTCTGGGTCCAGCAATCATTCACATCCCCTGTAGTTACTGTCCTTTGTTCCAGTTTCTCTCAGCCTCTTCACCTCCAAGGGTACCTATCTCTTGAGCCAACTGAAGACAAAATGGAGGGGCCTCCCAGGGGTTTAAATAAACTTTCTCTTGTGGGTGGAGCCCCTCTCCTCTCTCCTATGCAAAGTCCAGCTCCAAGATGGCATTTTGTAGTCACATGGGCAAGTCACATGCCCATACATGACTCGGTTTTTACAGGCAGCAATCATTGTTTACATGCTAACCTGAACGCCGTCAGGTAGACTTCTTATGTGGATTGGAGCCTTCCAAGATTCATTGTCCTTTAAGTGTTTCTTGACTGGGCACTTAATTTGCACATTCCTTTCTCAAGAAGCTGACCAAATGCATTACTAAGGCTACTTAGAAATCAAGCAAGTACACAGCCAATATTCATAACTTTGAATACAACGACACATGCATACAAATATGATGAATAGATTCAGTAGATCATAACCTTTACAGAGAGATGTTACAAGGCATATGTAGCATAAAACATGTTTCAGTTATGATATATATATTTCATATATAAGCATATATCCATAAAACCTTATGGGGTTCAAGCTTTATTTATTTTCCTGTATTGTGTGTGTATCTCTAGATAATTAATTGTTTGTTTGTTTGTTTTTGTTTGTTTTTTTTAAGGCCATCTAGTCTGACCTCTTTTGTGTATAAAGCAGGCCATAGAATTTCACCCGGTTACCTGGGGATTGAGCCCAATAACTTGCATTTGACTAGGTCTTGATCCGAAGCCATCAGATGTCAATCTTCTTCTTGATAAGTTAAACAGAGTGAGCTCTTTGTCTCACTGTCAGGCATTTTCTCCATCCCTCAAATATTTTTTGTGGCTCTTTTGCACCTTGTCCAATTTTTTCCACGTCCTTTTAAAAAATATGGACACCTGAACTGGATGCAGTATTCCAGTATAATCTCAACAACATTCAGAAGTAAAATCATTCCTCCAAATCCTCTCCCACTCCTAATTGCCACTAGAAGGCAGTATGAATAGACTTGGCCCTGTCCATCTGGGGCTTCCCCTTAGTGGCCTCTTCTTGGCCCTGTCCATCCGGCTTCCGAGCATGACTGGGTCTGTGCTGCTGAGCCTCTGTGGGGGAGTTGCAGACCAATCCAATTCCATCCTACAGCTGCACGAATTTTGCCTCAGAGCCACTTGGGTAGTGACTGGAGCCCATGGTCTCAGATCCCATCATGGACTGAGCTGGGCTCGTTGGTGTCTCCAGCATCACTGCCTCATACCCATCACCCTGCTACAAACACTCTGATATAAACCAGCCTCAAACACACCCGCTGGGTGGATCCATTCTTCCAGTAGGGCCTGGACTTGCTCTGTGCTGGTCACTCACCTGAACTGACAAGGATTCAGCTTGATATTTTAAATTTTTCGTAAAAGTGGGATCGAATTAATATGCTATTTTATAAGGGCCCATGTACTCGCATCTAGGACTTTACAGGAGGATCAGCTTATTTGGGCCCTGTGTGATGATGGGGCACACTGGCAAGGAGGGGGTTAATGTGGGACTGTGGACCTAATTAGCCCCACCCCACTAAACCTGTAACATATATCGGGAGTGGAGAGGGGAGTTAAAAGGAGGAGACTCAGCTCAGTTTGGGGCTGACCGGGAAGGAGAGCAGAGCTCTGCTTTCTTGCTGGTGGAAACTAGGTTTCAACCAAGGGTGAGACATTTGCAACCCAGATGAACCTCCCAATGTGTGGTACGACTGGGCCCGCGCAAACTGACTGAAAGGGCTGGCTGCATAAACACAAGCCCTAAATAGCAGAGCGGGCTCCTGCTGCAGACTCCTTGGATGACCCTGGTTTTGAATTCATAATATTACTTTTATTTCTGGATTTTAATACCCCAGAAGGAATGGACATAAATTGTGACCTTGGCTGAGTCACAGGAAAAGGCAGGCTGTTGGAGGAGAGCAAGACTACACCATGCTCAGCCACAAGGAGGCACTCCAGTAGTGAGTCCAACCTTTCACTAAATTCCCATTGGTATTAGTGGGAGTTGTGTGCTCAAAAGGACCACAGGATCAGGTTTTTAATGGTAAACAACATTCCAACAAGATACTTTATAATATTTGAGGCATGACTGAAGGGGAGAGAAATAAAAGCACGATAGCAGAGTATGAGCAAACTCTCTTAATGCACTGATTAAGTTTTATGTATTCCTCTTTGTTTGTTTCATAATCACATGAGTGATGTAGAAATCAACAGGAGGTTCAAGTATAAGATCTTTGCCTTCAAGTGCCATTTAGTTCTTAGAATAAGAATCTTACAGGGTTTTCCCATAGTGCTTTCATGTAAACTAATTTGATATGAATATCAGAGCCCATTTGTGCAAGTCTTGGGTATCGCAGTTATGACTAGTTGAAGAGAAATAAATACCTCTAAATCCCTGACACTGAAAGAGAACAAAAGGAATTTGAAAAATCATAAGGGTGCAAGCTATGTTAGCTGAAAGGGAAAATGCCCACCCCCAAAGAGGTTAGGCTGACATTCTTAAAGGAGCAAATGGGAGTTAAGGATCCAACACTCATTAATTGTCAACAGTATTAAGGTCCTTTTTGAAAATCCCCCTATGTCTCATCTCCCTACACGCTTCATCTTAGGTTTTGAGCACCCTAAACAATATTCTTACAAAGACTGTACTGCAGTTTCAGGATCTTTACTAGTGGTGGACCACAACTAGGACACTAAATGTGCACTCCTTCCAGCTCTGAGGCATGTTTATTATTTTTAAATTTGGGATAGGATGTAGTAAAAATCACTACTTAAAAAGGCAGCTGTTTGCACAAGAGTTCTGCTTTATTTGAGGAGAGATTTCAGCACTGTATAATCCAAACCTGAACCATAGCCATGAACTGGACAGAACCCCTAAATTTAAAATAAACCTGCTCCAAATAGAACCACCACCTTTTTGCCACATCTCTTTGTTCATCGGTTCTAATTATAATTAAAACTTTGCCACTGTGTAGTAACTAACAAATCAATGTCTCATTCAAAACATGTGACTGTGAGTATTAGGGGCATTATAGGTTTATCAGATGCACTCAGTACAGATAGCTGTAAGTGAATTTGCTGCATACTTGCAGGTACAAAAGCTACTAGTGTCCTTGAGAAGCTCATCCAACACCACAGAGGGTAGACCACCTTTGAGATATCTAATGCTGCCTTTTTTAATCATGTCTGCTAGCTATCAGATAATGACTTTTCTCTTCTTGCATTGACATCCTTATTACAGAGCCAGAATGAATAAGATTGGATCACCAGCAGCCTCCAAATTGAGAATGTCAGAAGCAAAGAGACTGCAGCTGCATATAAGGGCTCAGAAAATAAATCTTTTCAGATCCCTGGCTTTAAGGTATTATGTTGATGTCACATCAGCATGTATAGGTGCTGTTTCATATTAACAGGAAAAATCTTCCAATTTTCAGAGCCATGGCCTCTTTTATTAACATGATAAATACCACTATAGTCAAACAAATCACTCTGGAGGTAAAGCAGCTCACCTTATGGTGAAAATATATTTTTCTCCCTTTTCTCCTACTCAAACAACTTTGAGCTAATGCAGTTTTATAAACAGGACTTGAGCCTACTATTTTTTTCTTTCCATAAACCATATTAGGGCTTAGAAATAGGTAAAATGTTATGTAATATCAGTCTGTTAACCAGTTAAATTAAATTAGCATCACCAGATTAAATCCAGCCCAGAGCTCGTCAAAAATTGGAATCTCTATCCTATGGGAAATTGCTATTTTGACATTTTGTTTTCATCCTGATTCAGCCCCCCAAAAATCAAAATAGCATAGGGGGTTTTGGAGGGGATGGAAAGTTCTGGAAAAATGTTGATTTTTTTTTTAATGTTGAAACATTTAATTTCATCTTGATTCAACATTGAATTGTGTTTCTCTGTTGCTGTGGTGCCTCGTGGGCACTGTAGTTCAGGTGCCTCATGCCCTCATTTTCCTTGGTGTGCTGGGCTCAGTGGCTTGACTACATCTGATGCAGCACGGTGGTTCAGCCAGAGGACAGACAGCGATGTATCATGGAAAATGTAGGCCAGCCAGGGAGCCCAATTCCTATTGAAAAATTTCTGCAAAATCTAAATTTTCGCATGTAAAATTCTGATTTTGCAGACACTGCATTTTTCATTTAAAAAAAAATTGTCTCAAAATTCCCAACCAGCCCTAGTAGTGCCCAGTAGTTACCAGCTGTTGGCTTGCTAGTGCATTAGTGCCAGCCCCATGCATTGAAAAACCAGGGGTTTAGCCTCCCCCTCCAAAATCATATGTTTGGCTTCAAAATGATGAGCTTTAAAAATATTTTTGGATTGTTTTACTTGCCTTCTGTTTGAGACACATTTAGGTTCACATTTTTCAGCTTCTTTTTGCAAATATGAGGGGTAGAAAACTTATTTTATTAAAAGCTGAATTTCTCTATCAGTATGATACCACAAAATGTGGCTATTAGAAAAACATCACATATTGTTAAGACTTGCAATAAAATCATGAGCACGACAATACTATTGGTGGCCTATGTTTAATGAGCTTGGTGGCCTCAAGCCTGTGTCCAGGGGAGAGTGTCCACATGACGACAACTGAGTCACAATTTCTTCCCTGGGCTTCTCTTGGGTTGCTGCTGCCTTCTGCCTTCCCCTCATACAGGAAAAGTCTCACCTCCTCATTACTCCCAACCCCCTGGTGTTTAAGGGTGACAAGCAATGAGGGGGAAATCATGAAGATATGATTGACATTTCTACCTTTTAGTTCCTTACTACTTAAGAGAAAATGTAGTAACAGTAGAAATATTATGCTAGTTGATTGTGTAAGCAGCTAAGAGAAGACAGCAGCTCATTAGCAAGTGGCTGAATCTACACATTTTTCTCTCTCACGATAGTGAATCTTTATTCCCAGCTCTGAGACTTGAAACTTATGCTCTGATTAAAATGACTTTTGAAACTATGTACTGTCATGTGAGTCATTATTATTGGTGACAGAGAGCAGTAAATCAACAGTATGACAGTTAATGGTCCCACCATTTAGTACCTCACAAGCATGAGAGAGCCAGGCCAACATCCGACTGCATACCTAGCATAAAACAGGAGTAGACTAGGCCAGCCTTCTCCTAATGCTATGAAAACTTAGGAATTTATTTCATTCATTCAGCTTTTGTATCATTAGTACCTTGACTTTTGTTGAGAGAGCTGCAGGAATTTCAGTAATACTGAAACTCACATGGGTTTGCCATCATCCACTCTTAGTTGTAGTCACCAAAACTTAAGGACACTTTAAGGTCTCCTGCAGAAATTGAAATGATGATGACTGTGAATAATTTCAGGACTGGAAAGAAATTTGCCCTTAAAGTGTTCTGTATCGTGAACAGGAATGCTGGACTTACCAAGAGCAAAATATCATTCCACATACACTTAGCATGTGAGGCAAAAATAACTCCTTGAATGGAGCACGGGACAAGTTCTTCTCAGTTACAGAGTCTCACTTCAGAGTGACATCCCCTGCCCTGTCTGAATCCCTCTGTGGCTTCTCCCCTCACTCTCCAAGAATCCTTTATAATATTTGACCATTTAACTTCTGTATCCACAGGCCTTTGTGCACCACTAGGGAAAGGGGTGATGTTGAGGGCCAGTTGTCCTGGCTCATGATTTTTATTTGTTGAATTACTGTACATCCTTCTTGGTAACAATAGAACAGCTTGATTTCAACTGAATTTAGGGTTAGATGGTAAGTAGCCTTCATGTGGCCTTGCAGGAGAGTAACCTGACTTCACACTTGTTCTAGGGCTCTTCCCATTGTGCGATTTTTGACAGGAAAGGAAGAGGAGAAGCAAGTTCTATGCATGCAATACATGCACCCATGAGAGGATTGTTGGACTGGGACCTAGGAGTGGGCAGAGCATTAGCTCCACCTCTTCCCTGAATGCGCTGGCCAGCAGAGCTGAGCTAGTTCATAAAGGAAGTAAGCTGCAGCAAGCTGTTTCCTCCTGGGAGCAAGGGGAAGGCTGGGACAAGAATTGTTTCTCTTGGGATGGCACAGATACTTGCTATTGCACAGGGCTAATCTTACAAGCTCAGTCTGCCTCAAACTCAATGAATAGTGGGATGTAGGCATGGAATATCCAGTATTATAGGAACAGTAAAGAGATTTCTTAAAATAATGAAATTCCTAAATTGTACGTACATATAGTGTGTGTGTTCCCATCTAAAGCCGGTTTCACTGTAGGATTTATGTTGACAACTGCAGAGATCCCCACTGGCACAAAATCTGCTGAGAGTCCAGTTTGCAGAGAAGTGTCTGTGATTTACTCTCCCGGTGGGAGACACAAAATGGGAAGTGATGATGGCTGAAGAGGGGACTTGTGCACGGATGGGTGAAAGACTGACTGACTTTGTGAATGCCCTGAGGAGAGTGCATTGGCAGCCTGCTAACTGTGCTGGACCCCAGTCTGGTCTGGTTGTAAACTTCTCCCTGAACCAGGTTAGGTGGAACCTAGAACAGGATTGTTTTTTAGTTATGCCATTTTATAAAAGCAATAGGAAATGGCAATGTGTACTGATCAGGTCTGACATCACTGCTGCTCAACTAGAGTGAGAGAATATAATGGAGACCATCAAGCAAAATACAGAGTAAGCCTGCAAATAGAAGCTTCCCTTGTGAGCACGTTGTTTCTTAGATTTGGTCCTATTTAAATATTTTTGTCTAAGAGAAGTTAATTACATTTGGACAGACAAAAGATGTATAATCCTTTCATAATGAATGACGTTCCATATGTATTTGAACTCCTGTTATAGCTGTGCTCACATAGCACACTTGACAAAATCTGAAATGAAATACAGAATATTTTCCGAACATTGCAACCCTACAGGGCATTTTGAACAAAACAGGCCCTTGTTTAATGAAAAAGAAATTAACATGCAGTGCAGGGATGGATCTAACGAGAAGACATAAATAAGAGGTGTTTAAATGATACTGCTTGCAGCAACAAAGAGAGAAAAATAGCATGCAGCTCTCTACCCTTCTCCCTGGTGTTATGCACATCAAAGAGACACGTTTATGGTTTAGTCTAATGTTAAAGGTCAGTTTTTGATCTAATGGTACCACATGGTAGTCATTTCATACATATGCAAGTAATTCAACAATATTTCACCTAGGGAAGAAGGACCTTTTTGGGTTTTGAGCCAGTGTTCAGATATAACTCGATCCTGGGATAGGGGTTGTTATAAAATTGGATGGGTGGGGTTCTGTGGCCTGCCTTGTGCAGGAGGTCAGACTAGATGATCAGATTAGTCCCTTCTGACCTATGAGTCTATGAGATGGTCTGGCTTGTATGCCCCCAGCTCCCACACTAACAGAAAACCTTTGGGCAAGTCACATAACACCTCTTTATCTCAGTTATTTCCTGTGGAAAATGGGGCTAATAAAACCAAACTATTCCCTAGGGTGTCAGAGGTTAATGAACACCTAAAAAGTGCTTGGAGATTCCTGAATAGAAGGATAAAATATTATTCAGGTAAAGATAGTCCCGGGTTTAACTGTGGGGAACTCATTAATGTAGGCCAACCGTGACCCTCTGTGTCAGGGGTGGGCAAACTTTTTGGCCCCAGGGTCACATCTGGGAATAGAAATTGTATGGCGGGCCATGAATGCTCACAAAATGGGGGTTGGGGTCGGAGGGGGTGCGGGCTCTGGGGTGGGGCCAGAAATGAGTTCAGGATGTGGGAGTAGGCGCTGGGGTAGGGGGTGGGCCTGAGGCCTCCGGCTGGGGGTGTGGGCTCTGGGGTGAAGGTGGGGCTAGGGAGTTTGGGGGAGTAGGAGAGTACTGCGAGCTGGGATTGAGGGGTTTGGAGGGCAGGAGGGGGATCAGGGCTGGGGCAGGGGGTTGGGCTGTGGGGAGAGGCTCAGGGGTGCAGTTTGCAGGCAGCACTTACCTCAAGTGGCTCCTGGAGACTGTGGCATGTCCCTTCTCCAGCTCCTAAGCGGAGGTGTAGCCAGGGGGCTCTACATGCTCCCCTGTCAACAGGCACTGCTCATGCAGCTCCCATTGGAGCACTGGAGGGGGCTACTGGAGCATGTAGGAGCCAGAGGTGGCCATGCTGCAGCTTCCGGGAGCTGCGTGGAGCAGCCCTGACCCTGTGCCGTGGCTGCAGCGCTTTAGTGGGGCAAGCCCCAGACCCCACTCCCCAGCGGGAGCTTGAGGGCCAGCTTAAAATGGCTGGCTGGCAGACTGGATGCGGCCTGCAGGCTGTAGTTTGCCCACCCCTGCTCTGTGTAGTATGCTTTGTATTTTGCATGCGTCCCTGAAAGTTTCCCCAATGACCTTGAATGAATAAGGAACTGACCTTTGTTAGATTTTTGCAGTTCACATTTTTAAATTCATGATTCCTAGCACTGAGTGCAGATTATAGTATAATTTTCGCCATGATGATTCCAGTATTGCCAACACCAAGAGTTCAAAAATCATATCAGATGCCCCAAAATCATGAGACAGACTTAAAAATGATGAGGTTTCAAAAATACACTTTGGCTTCTTTTTATTTACCTTCTGGTTTTTGAACTTTTAGGGGGCACCTGAGTCACACTTCTTAACTTTTTTTTCTGAAACCATAAGGGCTAGATTTTTATTTTTTTTATTATTTTTTTTTTTTTAATAAAAGCTGAGATTCTTGTATGCCTCCAGGACCTGGGGATTTAAGAAAAATGCCAAATATCAGAGATGGGAGTTGGCAACACTGCAATTCTGTATGATTAGTAGACACCTAATCGTAAAACACCATTTGTATCAAAGGTCCAGACCCTCTATTGTACTTAGTCTTGGGAGTAGGGGGGATACCACAGGGTGTGGCAGTGAATTGCTATACCTCATTGGTTCTTAGACAGATTTTATATTGGACATAGTGGAGATTAAGGCATCATGTGGGAGATTAATGCAGCATGCCAAATGGTAGCAGCTCCCATGGAGCTGTCTGCCAGGTGGAGATATCCAAGCACAACATGCTATGTCTGCATCAGAACTGCCAACTTTCATGTGGTAAATAAGCACCCCGACTTTCACAATAAGCCAAAAATCAAGCTAATCCCATTTCAAAACAAGCCAATCTCTATGAACCCCAACACTCTATGACTAGATTTCCCTTTCTCTTTCTCCCCCCAACCCCCCCCCCGGCATGCAGTCTGAGACTATGTGGTAGGTCTGCTGTGCACCCCTGACTCTCTCCCCCTCTTGCCCCTGCTTGCTGGGAGCAGGTCCAAAAAACCCCCCAACAAGCAACAAGCCAAAAACTAGCAACAAGTAACTCACAAGCCAATTAAGCCAAAAACAAGCCCAATTTCTGTGTTGTTTTTTTTTCCCCTCTATGGGTTTGGCATGTCTGGTTTGCATCCCTTCTCTTTCCACAATGTTCCCTTAACATATCCTCTACACACTGAGGGCTGCGACAGACTGGTAGTGGTATAGTCCATTGAGGACTTCTCCACACTGGGGGGGAATGCTAAGGGTTTTTCAGACTGTCAGAGAGTTGCAGAGGGAGCAGACTATGGGGATAGGAGCCAACCCAGAGTGTCTGTTTCTTGATAAGGGTGTCAAGCTGACCTCTAAGCTAATAGGGAGAATGGCCTTGCTCTAGTTACTTTCAAGTCCCTGGACAAGTACATTTGGACTGAGCTACATTAAACAGTTTTGTAACAGAAGTTGGTTACTTCCGCCCTGGCTTTCCTTAAGGTACATTAAGGCAAATTTGATTTCCATCCTCAGTTTTTAACAGCAAGGACTTCCACAATCACAGATTAACACATTAATTTAAAAATGGCTTAGAAAAGAAATTGCTGAACGCGCTCTTCAATTTTTCCCCCTTATCTGTCTTAATGATACATTTTATCTACTGGTAAGTGCTGGAAGATAAGATTTACACTCTTACATTCATAAAGGGGTCAACAGATCCACTTATCTTGAACAATAAAGTACACCTATTCAAATTAACTAAACATAGCCTCTTTCTAAGGAGTCCTGTAACACAGGGCAATTCCTGTTGAACCAGATTTACAGCTGGGTCAAGATGGTCTCTAAATTTGTACATGAAGCGTGCACACACATGTATGCACATAGGTAAATGGATATTTGCATGTACAGCTTGGCTTGGTGTGTGCAGAACAACTCAACTTTTTATACACAAATAAGTTCAGGCTTCACAGATACATTCCTAAATTAGAAGCAGGTGAAAAATGTGGTCCCTGGAGTGTCAACTCCCTTATATTTTAAAAATTCCATTAAACTATCACCAGCTAAATACAATTATAGCTGAGAAATAGACACTGTTTTTATGTGACATGCTAGAAATATAGTGTGTGAGTTGTTAACAAGCTAATGCTGCTCCTTGATGGGCACTCATTCCTGCTGATACCATCGATGAGACTGGTGCAAAGCCTCAGGAGTAAAAGGTAAAAATAAAATTCAGTATGCCTGCAGTACTCTCCATCTCAGAAGGGTGACCATACGTCCTGTTTTGACCAGGACAGTCCCTTTTTTTGAAGCCCTATCCTGGCTGTCCTAACTTCATCAGTTGGCAAGAGCAAATGGGAAAATGTGCACTTTTGTTAAAAAGGGGGGTGTGGAGGAACATGCAGGGGGCGAGCAGTGATGCCAGCCTCGTGCAGTGCGGGAGGCAGGGCTTGAGCAAGCAGTTCAGGCCAGTTCTGTGCTATGTCCTGTTTTCTCTTTGGGAAATATGGTCACTCTACACCTCAACAAAATACAATGGGGTCTATTCTCTCAGCGATGCTGGTGGCAACTTTTTGTGACGCTGATCTCCCTGTGACTCCTTGCAGGAGATTGGGAAATCCACTGCTTAGCATATCACGTATTTATGGTCTTAAGAAATCATCCTTCCAGGAGCACTGGAGCCATAGAAAACCCTAAATGCAGTGGAAATGCAGTTCTGTAGGGTGGTTGCCTTTCTGGCAGGGTAGACAGGATTGGTTGTTGGAAGGTATATAGCCACTACCAAGATCCATTAATCAAAACCCAGAAACAAGAGCTGAGTCTAGGGGCTATAATTGATCCTTCTGCCATAAAATTATCTATAGATCTCCTGTATAAAGTCTATTTACTAGGCCCCAGTTTAGGAATCCAGGATCTGTGCCTTAGGGCACATGCATATTCCAGAACACGAGCCAAATGAATGCTTAGGAGAATGTGCACTTCCAAATCTTCAACTACAAAAGGGTTACATGTGAGAGCACTGTAATGACTGGTTTGATTGTTCAACTGAATAAAAATAGTCCACTCGCTTTTACTAAAAGCAGCTTCACTTTACTGGCAGCATGAACTCACCGTATCATAATGGGCACTGAAACACTGCACAGTATCTCCAGGAAAAAAAACACATTAAGCACCATTTTAATTAAGAAACCAGCAGCACTTTCTGGCTCTGCTTAAAAGAGAGAGGAACAAAGTAGTAGCATATAAACTCACAACCATTCTATGGCCTTCAAGCAGATGTGGTATACGCAGCATTACATAGATGTGGAGGCCAAACAGGTATTTATCAGAATTTACAAATCCATGAACTCTGCAGTACATTGTAAATCCAGCTGTGTAGGAAAATGCCTTCTTGAATGGATAGTTGGTGATGTAATTGCCAGTTTTTATTAAAGGCACTCCAAACACAGTCCTTAACTTGGAACAAAACATTAAAACCTCTTTGAGGAACAGGTTATAAATTCTTTATTCATGTCAGATGGTTTCTTACACCACTCACTCTTAACTTGGGGTGTCACAAACAGTTTCAGGGGGTCACAAACACTCTCCCTTGCTTGATGGCTACTCCTAAAATTTCTTTCTACTCTAACATGGGGTCACGAGAGCCCCTGCTTTCTTCCATAGGCTGTCTCATTGAAATGACTAGAAATGCATTCAGAATAATTTTACTGCTTACTGTGAATAAGGGTATCATCATCTGTCCCCTAGTGAATACGATGCAGATATACAGTTCTGTTTGACCTTCTGTCGGCTCTCAGATAGCCTGATGTCTGGCATCATTTGGAGATCTGTGCTATCAAATGTTATCAGTTGTTCACCACATAGCATAGGACTGAGCACACATGCATAAATATTTATGCTTTGTATAGAGATTTATTACAGTGTCTTTTTAAAACTGGCTTTTCTGGGGTCCAACTGGATATGACATGGGTCAAGGAATATAACTTTAAATCTTATCTATGTTCATTAATGCACTGATATGGCATAGAATGCAAGAAATAAAGAACATTTCTCATTTTTGGGTGGATTCTGTAGATTAGTATTTTTTTATTTAATATCTCATTCTTTCCGATACAAACATCCTCTTCTGGGGATGAGTTCAAAGATTCAGCCAACCCAGAGGCTATCTCATAAAACACCAGATTTAAGGGCAGGGTCAAGAAAGGCAGTATATCCATGATGGGTACAGATAGTGACTTTGCTGACAATAAATCTGATCTTGCAAGGCACTGAAAACTTACTTGAGGTGCTGAGCAATTCTCTGCTCCTACTGATTTAACACATTACAAGATTGGGCTCAAAATAAGATCTTTGTCTCCATTCATCTTTTGTGTTAGTACAGGATAAACAAAATCTGTTAAGGAAGATTAGGGTATCTCTCTAATGAATGTATGTTTATTCCTAAAGTTCTACTTTGTCAAGTGTTAGATTATCCAGAAACTCATTTACAAAACAGAAACAAATACCAACCAAGCCTAGAAAGTTACTGTGGCTGAAACAAAGTGACAAAGGACGCATAATACATTAATTGATGATACTTGCCACAATGATTGCTGACTACATTAGTTATGGCCCCATTTCCTCTGATGAATCTGGCATAATATGGCATTTTTACTACTCCAGTTCATATGAAATAGATATCATCAGTCAAAGATGTGCTCTCTGTAATTTCTTTCACACTGCCTTCATAATATCTGAAAAAGCTTCCATTATTCACCAGCTAGTGATCCTGGTAGGAGCAATCAATACTTGAATGTTCAAGCAAATTATCATTATGCAGTGTTTTTATTATCTGTTCATCTTTAAGTTTCACAATTATTTACAAACATAAATTGCAGAGAGGCAGATGATACAGTGCCACAATATTCTAAATGGCAAGGATGCTGATAGGTTGTGTTACAGAATTGATTTTCAAAACTGTATGCATACAATTGCGCACGTAAAACTGTGTGTGCAGATACATGCCTAATTTATTTACATGATTACCAATGCTGTAACAGATTAACTCTGTGTGTGCAAATACCTAGTTTGATGAAAAAGTGGCATTTTTGCATTAACACACTGGATTGGCCCATGCAAACATCTGCAAATTAGATAAGCAACTTCATTCATCTTCTTATGTAAACAACAGCATTTTATTTTTAAATTGAGGCCCTATTTGTTCACCTTTTAATTTTTCAACCAATTGCTGTATTAGGATCTTGGCAAGCTATTTCTCATGGTAGAGAAAACTGTAAGAGACTGTCTAGGAAGGAGTATGGCAGAAAGAGATCTAGGGGTCATAGTAGACCACAAGCTTAATATGAGTCAACAGTGTGATACTGCTGCAAAAAAAGCAAACGTGATTCTGGGATGCATTAACAGGTGTGTTGTAAACAAGACACGAGAAGTCATTCTTCCGCTTTACTCTGCGCTGGTTAGGCCTCAACTGGAGTATTGTGTCCAGTTCTGGGCTCCACATTTCAAGAAAGATGTGGAGAAATTGGAGAGGGTCCAGAGAAGAGCAACAAGAATGATTAAAGGTCTTGAGAACATGACCTATGAAGGAAGGCTGAAGGAATTGGGTTTGTTTAGTTTGGAAAAGAGAAGGCTGAGAGGGGACATGATAGCAGTTTTCAGGTATCTAAAAGGGTGTCATCAGGAGGAGGGAGAAAACTTGTTCACCTTAGCCTCCAATGATAGAACAAGAAGCAATGGGCTTAAACTGCAGCAAGGGAGATTTAGGTTGGACATTAGGAAAAAGTTCCTAATTGTCAGGGTAGTTAAACACTGGAATAGATTGCCTAGGGAAGGTGTGGAATCTCCATCTCTGGAGATATTTAAGAGTAGGTTAGATAAATGTCTATTAGGGATGGTCTAGACAGTATTTGGTCCTGCCATGAGGGCAGGGGACTGGACTCGATGACCTCTCGAGGTCCCTTCCAGTCCTAGAGTCTATGAGTCTATGAGTAGCATGTTGTTTTAGTAACTGAAACAAGTAAAGGGAGGCAAAAATGCTCTTCCTTTGTGGCTAAACCTACGTTTCTTGAAATTTTAAAACAATTTTAGTATTGTGGATAGTTTATCCAAATCAGTAGTTCTCTTAGCGTTCATCATTACACTAAATTACAAGCAAATTAGAAATCATATTGAACCCTCTTGCAGAAATATGTGCAGATGGAGACACAGGGCTCAGCATACTTCTGTGAGTTTGACTTTGTGGCATTTCTCTTAGATCTTTCTTTCTGTGGTGAGAATGGAAGACAGCATGAGAGGACTAAGGTTGCCATGAAAGGGATAGTATGGGAACCCCAGTCTAGCACAGTTGGCTCTCCTTGCCTTGTCTGGCACCCCATACCTGCGCTCACTCACACATACACTCTGAGTAGCATTAATTTGTTTGGGGACATCCAAGTGGCTAATGCACCTGGAGTGGAGGACACTGCAAACAGCCCCTCTTCCTCCTGCCCCCAGCACAACTTCCCACTCTCCATGTGGTCCTTGTACAGAGCAGGTTTTTCATGGTTATGAGGCAAAAGGATGCTGCAGCAGAGATGACACTGCTCTTTTCTATTCCCCAGCATCTCCTCTCCACAAAAATAGAGGAGCTGATAGCACCCTAGGTGTATGATTTCTAATAAAGAAGCTAAGGTTAATGACTGATACACAAAAGTACTTGTAATATTAGTCCTTAAGAAAAGGGAATCAAAGTAGAGGATATGACTGCTTTAACAGGACCAGCAAATAATCTATAACATACAAGCTTTGGCTAACAGGCTATATAGAAAAGGTGCATTTTTGGTCTAAGTGCTTGTATAGCACAAATTATTTGTTGGTGCATGGTCACATCATTGACCTTGCTGCATTTCTGAAGTTTGCTAAGGCAGCAGAGCCAAGAGGGCTCCATCCCAGAGCTCCATGCGAAACGTAGCAAAGATGGATGGCCTATCTCTGAGAGCTACAAATAGTCATTAGAAACAGAGTGAACCCCCAATGTTAAATGCAATTTCAAAAGAATAAGGGAGGGCCTGTCTGTCTGCCTGCCTGCCAGTCTCTCTCTCTCACATACATACATAGTAACTATCCAAATAAAGTATCAGAGGGTAGCCGTGTTAGTCTGGATCTGTAAAAGCAGCAAAGAATCCTGTGGCACCTTATAGACTAACAGACGTTTTGGAGCATGAGCTTTCGTGGGTGAATACCCACTTCCTCAGATGCATGTTCCTCACATGCATCTGAGGAAGTGGGTATTCACCCACGAAAGCTCATGCTCCAAAACGTCTGTTAGTCTATAAGGTGCCACAGGATTCTTTGCTGCTTTTACATATCCAAATAAACAGACCAGTTACTTTGGATTAATGACACCAGAGCCGGGACTGGGATATGGCAGGAGCTATATTACTATGGGGGAAAAAATAAAAGGAGAGGAGGAGGCAAGAAACAACAGTGAGGATTGGACAGCTGCAAGAGGAGGAAAGAACAATTTTTCTCCCTGCATGTCTCCAATTGTTTGGGTATGAGACAATTTTGGCTGTAACTCTCCAACCTACCCACTACTCCCCAGATCTATTTTGAGCCTGTAGCTCCAAGACTGAGAGCTGCTGCGATGAAGGAACATGTATACAGAACTGACCAAAGAGAGCCTGGACTCTCAAAATGAACATCATGCTAAACTAACAAGCCAGATGGAAGTTAGAGAATTGACAGGGGTGTTCAAATGTGAACATAATTTACCTGGACTTCCAAAAGCCATTGAAACAGTTCCGCACACAAGACTAATCTGCAAGGTTCAAGTTAGATCTAGGGGAATAGCTGCTAAAGTGGATAAAAGTAGGTTGGGGAATGACAATTTAGCAATCTAAACACTGAATTATGCATGGTGATGGCATAAAAGCCTCAAGGATTAGGATTTAGTTTTATAGTTGTTGTTATCTAATTTTATTAATTATTGTACAACACTAACTTAGAAGAAAGCAAACTTTGATCTGGATCAGGAGTAATAGGATGGATCAGGAATATGCACAGACAGTTGACTTACGCAATTGAACAGATAGGTATATTTGGTACTGAGGTGAGGAAGAACAACATTTATAAACAGGAATGTACAGTGCAAAGGACATATACCCCAGTTAAAAGAGGTGCACGGGGTTTTGCCACATGACTTCCATTGACTTTTCTTGACTTTAATGGGAGTTGCATGACTGAATCCAGTTCAGACCTTTGAAACTGCAGGGGATACAAATGAATACAAGAATGAGGAAGATTGCAGGATACAGGGGAATAGTTAAGTCTCGCAGCATAATATCTGGATGCAATAGAAAGTTTAAAACTCTGGGATACAGAAATAAAATAGAAGCCTGAGGATATATTTGTAGCCCTAAAAATGAAAAGGCTTCAGTTAAAAGACTGTGTACACTGGAGTACTTCAAAGCTCTTAGTTACTGAAAAGAGCTAAATAAACTTTTTTTTTTTTTTTTTTTTTTTTTGGGAAGACCAAACTAAGGGCTGGTCTACACTATGGGGGGAAATCGATCTCAGATACGCAACTTCAGCTACGTGAATAACGTAGCTGAAGTCGAAGTATCTAAGATCAAATTACTCATCGTCCTCATGGCGTGGGATCGATGTCCGCAGCTCCCCATGTCGACTCCTCAACTCCATTCGGGTTGGTAGAGTTCCGGAATTGATATAAGCGCATTCGGGGATCAATATATCGCGTCTAGATGAGATGCATATATCGATCCCCGAGCAATCGATTGCTACCCGCCGACATGGCGGGTAGTGAAGACGTAGCCTAAGAGGAGACCTGTTTGAAGCGTCCTTAAAAGCTTCCATATGATAGCCTATGTTCATTGTGGGGAATGTGACAGCTTTTAGTGATTCCTACAATAGTTAAGACTATAAAACCTTTCTGCTTAAATAGATCCTTTTGGGCTCTCCCTGAAGACTACTCCAGCTTTAGTACAAACAGTTTTTATATAATGCAACAGTCTTTATGCAACATGTGGTAAAATAAACCACACATGGAGAAATAAGGGGAACAGAGAGAAGAGCAGCATATGTATTAAAGGCCAGTGTGCCACTTACGCCTGAAGAGAAATTAAGAAGGTTTTTATTTTCTCTGTCAAAATATAAGTTATTTAAGCCCAGATTCAACTCTGGTGCCACCCCACTAAGACAGCAGAATTGCCGTAGGCTGGCCCTTACCCTGTACTCCTTGAATCTAGACGGGAATTTTTACTGATTTTTCTTTTTAAATTAAATTATTATATGTACCGATTAACTTTGTTATTGAAAACGTTATTGGGTTTGTATTTAAGCTTTGCATCAGATTCTTGGCTGTTTGGGGCTTTCTCAAAGGATGGTTGCTAGCTTATAAATGTCAGTGGGATAGAATAAAGAGTGACTGGAGTTCTCTGTGCTGTTAACACATTTTCCCTATATGTTTATTGAGTATTGATGCCACATGTAAAGTATGATGAGTAAATAAAAAATTCATAGAACTGTGGAATTTCAGTTACCAATAATGAGGATTTAATATCTAAATTCGTTATTTCATTGGTTCTAAAAATGTAGTGTATGCAAAAGAAATTCAATAGATGCTGGCTTTGAAAAACATTCTCTCCTTCTCTTCTATAATAATAATACTTCTATAATACCATGTCAAGTGATGAGGGTCAGGAAATAAAGCACAGGAAATAAAGCACAATCTGTTATCTGCAAGCCTGTGTGTTTTTCTACAGGTTGGAATTGGTAGAATGGGGTGTTTGTCTCCTTAGCAGTCAGTGAAGTCAACAATCGGCCACGGAGACTCTGACCATGTAATAACTGTATCACCTGACATGGGTCAGGGTTACAAAATATCCATGTCAGATGGCAGGGATCACTGTCCACTGACTCTAGCAGACTTGCCAGGCAAGGACATCAGTTCTCCCCAGACGATGTAATATAATTTGGGTTGGATGTTACTGCCACAGAGGCTGAAACCTAGTGATGGGAGTTGGAGGCATGAATGATTCAATTGTCGTACCAGACATAGTCATGTCCTCTGTGGAGGCAAATTCATGATATAATGAATAGTGCTTCAGGTCTCTTGATATCTAACTCTCTCTAAAATGTATTTTGTGACTGGGTTTAGTGAAATGTGAACTATTTATAAAGATCAAAAGGAGTGGAATGTTGTTGACATCAATGGGGGCTAAGCACTTTTGGCTTTCCAAGCAGCTTTGTAGGAGGGGGAATCATACGTGACAGAAGTTACCATTTTGAGGTTCTTAGTCTACACTACACTATAGTGAATTATACTCTTTTTAACTACAGAGAGATTGAGGGTGACTTCAAATTCTTATGATAATTATTGAAAACTAAACAATTTGTTCTTTTTTCCCCACTTATGTTGCTTCATGTACTGTTACCTTCTCTGTAATATTTACATCTCATACGTTTTCTGACTTAGGGCCTGAGTCTCATTTCATGTACTTGCATCAAGACCACCCTCCTTAAGTAAACGGATATACAACAATGTAAAATTGGTATAAGAATCAGGCTTTAATGCTTCTGGGTAAGAGTCTGATCCCTATACATGCTCTGAATTGTGATTTCATTGGGCCTGTTGAAGAAAGGTGCAACTCAATATGAGTAAAGGTGAAAGGAGTAAGCCATTCAATAGCTTTTCTTATTTTTCAGAATGGGGAAACATTATTTGAAATACTAAGGTCTGCGTGTTTGGGGGGAGGTTGGGTGGCGCAGGTGTTATGTTGTAAGTGACCACTACCATCATCTTATTTTTCACTTTGTCTTTTAATGAAAATGCTCATTAAATATAACATTAAAAAGTGTGTGTGTGTGTGTGTGTGTGTGTGTGTGTGTGTGTGTGTGTGTGTGTGAGGAGTGGCAAATCTGCATCTTCAGTAGCTTTCAGATTTTATCATCTTAGTGCAATCATGATGTAGATCAATAATATTACACTTCATACAAAAGCAGCATTACATAAATGATTCAGGCATGCAACAGACTGCTTATTAATGTCTCTGAACCAAAGAGTATAATTCCCAATGGTGCCAACATTTGGTAAGCAAAGACAACCCTTAGGAGTTTGAGTTTTATAAAAAATGTCTGTTTTGTTGTATTGTTTATAATCGATTGTCTAACCCAAGTAGAGACTAGATAAAAGTTTGAGACTTCTCCGTTTTTATTACGTTTGTATTTTCCCATGCAGCTTGTCTTTCATAGTGACAGAAACAGTTTAAAGCTTATTTAAAAGTCCTGTCATAAATGCCTCAAGATTAAATTTCAATAGATGTTTACAGTATTTGAGGTAATATTACTTCTAATTTTCCTACCATGTTGTATTTTGTTGTTCTTCTTGGCAGTAAAACTGCAGTATAGCTAGGAGACTGATGGTGGGAGTTCTTAATAAAGGGCAGACAGTCCTTCTGCTTTAATCTGGCTCAGCATTTTATTTGTTTTTCCAGCTGTTCATTATCATTCTAAGAACATACAAAGAAAGTCCTAAATGTTGCTCCAAAGAGTATTCTTTTTTTAATGAACTGCCTTGCCTTTTGCAAGGCAACCCCTGATAGAACTGCAGTGCTAAGCTGGGTGGGGAACATATACTCTAATTCTCAGCATCCAGCTAAGGAAGCTAGGAACTGACCTGAAAATTAATTCTTAAAGGCCAGATTTTACTTGGGCTATACAAAGGTGTGTGGTTTTGAGAGAAGGGACCTTCCTATCCCCTAGCCTAGCCTGCATAAGTACCAGGCAGAATTGCAATCTATTTACTCTGGGAATGCAAGGGCTACTTTCTCCCTATTCACTTGGGGTACACGGCAGCCCAAGGGGGGCAGGCAAAAGGACAGGTCATGGCTCTTTCCCCATGTGCGAGCCACAAGGTAGAGCATAATGCATCCCACAAAAAGGATGTTCTCTGTGGGCCCAGGAGCCCTGGGAGGTATTCTGCTTCCCCACACACTCCTAGGACTGTCAACTCCAACCCATCCCCTTCACTGTGGTTTATGCATAAATAGTACAGTTGTGTCCATAATGATGGAAAGTAAATGTGGCTGTTTTCCTCCGTGCCGGGACTGCCTCTGCTCTAGGCTAAAATTTAGAGGTGATGTGAATGCAAGACTTTGTCTACACTATCACTTTTGTCAGTAAAACTTTTGTCAGTCAGGGGTGTGAAAAAATCCCCCCCCTCAACCCATATAAGTTTCACTGGCAAAAGTGCTGGTGTGGACAGTGCTATGTTGGCAGGAGAGGTTACGCAGGAGTGCCGTAAAGTCCATAGAGTAGACATAGCCCTCGTCCAGACTAACCCGCGGCATCGGCGGGTTAAAATCGATTGCTCGGGGATCGATATATCGCGTCTAGTCTGGACGCGGTGTATCGATCCCCGAGCGCGCTTACATCGATTCCGGAACTCCATCAATCCGAACGGAGTTCCGGAATCGACACGGAGAGCTGCGGACATCGATGCAGCGCCGTCCAGACTGGTGAGTACCTCGATTTTAGAAATTCGACTTCAGCTATGTTATTCTCGTAGCTGAAGTTGCGTATCTAAAATCGATTTTAATACCTAGTCTGGACGTGGCCATAGCCCGAGTTACACATCAGTAAATTAGGGTAAAATGGGATCATGTACACACCAACAGGCACTGCAGTGGGAAAAGCAGCCAGGCTTTGAATAAGGAATAACACATAGAGCCTATTAGGATGACCAGATATCCCAATTTTATAGGGACAGTCCCGATTTTTGGGTCTTTTTCTTATATAGGCTCCTATTACCCACAACCCCTGTCCCGATTTTTTACATTTGCTGTCTGGTCACCCTAGAGCCTATCAGCCCATGTCTGGAGCCCCAGTCCTGAAATCTCATGATGATGACATCAGAATCTGTTTTCATTATAAAAAAAATTACATTCTAATCTGCATGCTTGTGAAGGAAACCTAGAAAAAAAAATAACCGGAATGCTGAGTCATCTGCAGACAACCTGAAACAAAAGCTCTGGGACGGGTAAGCCACCTATTCATTCCAATGAGGTATTAATGCCGAAACCTGTTGTTCTTGTCAGGAGCTGCCAATGTGATGTTAGCAGGGAGCTCTTCATGGGGAGCTCTCGCTGCCACCACCCCATCATGGCTCTGCCATCAGATTCAAGCTACCACAAGACAAGGAAAGATGGCCTGGGGAGGGAGAAGGCCCCACTTCTTTAAGACCAGTGACTGTGTGGAGCAATTGTTGTTGTGTAAGGCTTTGTCTACACTACCACTTTTGTCGGTCAGGGTTGTGGAAAAAAACACACACCCCCGACCAATGTAAGTTTCACCGACAAAAGTGCAGGTGTGGACAGTGCTATGTCGGCCAAAACAACATCACAGGGAACCAGCAGTGCACAGATTTGAGAGTATCCAGGAGGAGTTTTCACAGCAACGCCAGATACCTGAACTGCACTTACTCAGCCAGCCAGGTCAAAAGGCTTGAAACTATCACAGGAATTAAGAATTGGGGGCAATGTGGAGGAATTGTGGTATCCTTTCTTGTTGTCTAGGATTATAGTGGATGCAGACAGCAGAAGCTGTGCTGTGGCCTTAGTATTATAGTTTCCAGCTCACCCACAGACACAATGGATTTTGATAGCATTCTAGCATAGTTTGAAGCTTAGCGTGTGCCTAGACAGAAAGAACCTTTGAAGGATTTCTCTTCCACATAAGAGCGCAAAAGGCACATGAAAGTATTGAAGGATATGGTATAGACATGAACTTCAACAGCCAGTCTGTTGCAGTTTTGGTCCTGTGGTGAATGAGGGACATCTCTGTATTATTTAATAAATGTCATGTGCTCCTCAGTTTCCCTGTTTGATTTAACTTAGTGCAATCAGGCAGGATAATACCAAAGGGGGCTGTAAGGAGGAAACAAAGAAGCAATGAAACTATGGCAAAGTATCAGAGAGAATACCAAAGGCTTTTGGGGAAACAATGGATAATTCCTCCAGCCTGGCTCCAACTAGGCTTACAAGGTTTATTCTGCCCAGGCCAAGTCTAGGATCAAAGATCCTAGCCTAGACAGGAAGGGATGGGAGTTGCGCAGCCAGCAGCTGGAGGGGAGTCTACAGAGAGGGACACAGAGATCATGCTGCAGCAGTAGTCTATGTCTCCCAGCCCAGAGATGGAGGAAACTGCACTGAATAGAACTTAGTAAAGTTTGCATGGAAAGATTAAAGTTTAGGTATGCGTACAGGCCCCTATTGATTTTTTTTTTGTCTCTGCCTATGTAATTTGGGGTGAATGAATAAATAATGCTTTGGTTTGAAGAACTTTCTTTTTAGTTCTTTTAATCAGCTGTGGGTCTCAGGCTCTCAGAGAAAGTGGGTTTACAGGTGTCAGATACTGTGGGACTTATTGTGTTAACTTGGTTGGGAAATGGGCTCTGTCACTCAAAGACCCTTCCTTGAGTGGTTACACCATGGGGTTCTACCCTTGAGAGAAGTGCAGGAAGCTAGGCCTGTCACCTGTCGGATCTAAAGTGCAGCTCACCCTCTAACTCTGACAGGCCCTGTAGGAGTCTCTGATTACAGACAGACTGGTGGTGGTCTGAAGAGACAGGAAGGTAAGTGAGCATTTGCTAAGAGATTGTGTGCTGACTTCAGAAAAAGCCATACAACTTGCAAAGCAGTGGAACAGGCAAAATTTCAGGTTTAGGCTTTAAATAAGGAAAAGAGTCAAGAAACCATTCATGAGGTTATTGTGCAGTGGAATATGAAGGATGGAGGGGAAAAACACGAGGCAATTAGGCAGCATAAGAAATGCATCAGAACCTTGCAACAGATAGCCCAGATAGCTGTGCAGGAGGTGTGGATGTGAATATGCACATAGATCAGCCAGCATTTGGACAGTCTCCCTCAAGTGCAACCATTTTTCAGGACAATGCAGGCAACAGTAAACACAGTAGAGTTCAGTGGGAACCCAAAGGTTTTGTTTCATGGGAAAATCTGTGAATTCAATTTTTTTTCCCAATCTGAAATGGAACGCAACCAAAAAAATTTGAAATTGTCCATATAACAAAATTCTGAAAAAAAAATCATTTTAGGTCGATCAAAACATGCTGTTAAATAAAATCAAAATGTTTCATTCCAATTTTGATTTTTTTTACTCACTTTTATTATAACACAAACGTGGCTTCAAATGGAAAACCATAACATCCTGTTCCAAAAAAAGCTGAAATGGAACGTTTCGACCTTATCAGAACACTTATTTCAGTTTTTCTTTTTAGACAAAATGTTGTTGAAATTCATACATTTCAAAAAAAGTTTCATTTTGACAAATCAGCATTTTCCCATGAAAGAACGTTCCATCAGAAAGTTTCCAACCAGGTCTAAAATGTAGTGAAGAAATCCAGTTTTGGCTTCACTGATGGGGAAATGGATGTTATTTCTATGGACCAATTATCAGAGCCCTGGTAGATGGGGAGAGATGATTGTAGCACTGCTAGCTAGGCAGAGTATGGCTAATGGCTGCCCAGATTCCAGTAAATTCAGCTGCACTGAGGCCAAAACAGAGACTGAAAATAAACTTCTGAATTTCAGCCTGAAGTAGACAAAACAAATTTGGAAGCAGCGTGGCATGAAGACAATTCGGAGAGAGAAAAATTTTCTCCATCTCATAAAGGGGATCAGATGGTAGCAGAAAGAAAAGGAACAACATCTTGAATGTATTCCTGTTGTTTCAGAAGGAACAGAGGGATTAGAGATCATCCACCAGACAGACTCCAGCTGTACAGAAGGAGACTCTCCAGTATGAGATGGTGACCATTTAAGCTGCCAGAACTAGCACCACACATTTTGGCGTGCAACAATATGCCAATTCCAGAACAAGGTGCAGTACTACTGTGAAGAAGAGACCAAGTGTGGTGACTTGTAGCATGCTCAGCCAGAGCTTTCACAAAGACAGATGTTTAAGTTTAATTACGTAGGGGTGTATAGAGCAGCTGTCATTGTTGTGTAATGATGTGGCTGCAGAGATCATACAAAAGTCATGCTCCATTTCGGAAGCCAGGGTGATCTGGATGGCAAGGAGCTGTAGTCAGCACGAGGCTCTGGCTGTGTTATGGTCCTTTAATTTTTTTTTTCTTTTTTTAAAAAGAGTTGTTAAATACAAACTCTCTATGCCTAAAAAAGAAACACTACTGGGTTGTGGTAGGCTTGTGTAGAAGGCCAGGTCACTGCCAGCTAAGGGAACAGCGGGGCCAAGGAGGAGGGCAGTGCCATAGGGCCCCATTTGATGTGTGTCTAGGTCCCCGGATTCTTTAATCTCACCCTGACTCAAGCAGCAGGAAGACATATATTAGTCCTGTTTGATTTTAGACCTTGAATGCTTTTCCTTCCTGCCTCCTGACCCGTTAATGTAATTGCCACCTTTTTACATGCATGCTACATTCACTTATGCCCACTTACCAACATGTGACTTATACCACAATCCACATGACTGCTGAATATGGCCCTACGAGGGGGCCAGTGTGTATGTGTTGATTTAGCTGGCATTGTCCAGACCAACAGCTAAATGAATACTTTGGATGATGCTTGGTGTCTAGGTGATCTACAAAGGATTAATATTTTCCAGCAGCAGAGACATCCCAAAAAATATACACATGATTATGCATATATCAGGCCTTGATATGTTTTCATCTAGACAAACTTTATTATGAATTACTAACTTTAACTGGGATAGATTCCAATTTCTCTTCCAAAGCACTCTGGGAATCTGAATTACTTACCATATTCTAGCAGAGTCTGACTACAGAACCTCTTTTCTTGGAGATGCTGACAAGGGAGAGACAGGTTCAGATCCTGTCAATCAGAAGTGAATGACCAGAAGATCCTGTGTTTTCTGGTATATAAACAGCTAAACATGAGTTAACAGTGTGATGCCATTGCAAAAAAAGCAAATGTGATTCTTCCGCTCTACTCTGCGCTGGTCAGGTCTCAGCTGGAGTATTGTGTTCAGTTCTGAGCACCGCATTTCAAGAAAGATTTGGAGAAATTGGAGAGGGTCCAGAGAAGAGCAACAAGAATGATTAAAGGTCTAGAGAACATGACCTATGAAGGAAGGCTAAAGAATTGGGTTTGTTTGGTTTGGAAAAGAGAAGACTGAGAGGGGACATAATAGCAGTTTTCAGGTATCTAAAAGGGTGTCATAAAGAGGAGGGAGAAAACTTGTTTATCTTAGCCTCTAAGGATAGAACAGGAAGCAATGGGCTTAAACTGCAGCAGGGGAGGTTTAGGTTGGACATTAGGAAAAAGTTCCTGTCAGGGTGGTTAAACATAGGAATAAACTGCCTAGGGAGGTTGTGGAATCTCCATCTCTGGAGATATTTAAGAGTAGGTTAGATAAATGTCTATCAGGGATGGTTTAGACAGTATTTGGTCCTGCCATGAGGGCAGGGGACTGGAGTCGATGACCTCTCGAGGTCCCTTCCAGTCCTAGAGTCTATGAATCTATAACATTGTGACTGAGACCATCTGAGTCTTAGTGCAAGAAGGGGCATCTCTCAGAACAGGAGTGCTCCAAACACACTTTCTTCCTAAGGGGTGGGTAGGCTATCCCCACACCTCCCCACTTAACATGGTGACATGACTGTCTCATCGTATTTCTACTCAGCATAAATGGAACGTGGCAGCTGTCCATATACAATCATTTGTGACATTTCCTTCTGTGTTTGTTTCTGCTGCTTTCATTTTTCATGAACATCTCATAGCATTTATAAACAGCCAGGTTATTTATAACGGCTCCTATTCCTGCTAAATTTAGTGTCATAAATAGAAATTATATGTTTATTAAGTGGTGCTCTTGAGTCAATGAGCAGTGTCTTTTCAATTCAAGAATACTCACTGACACAGAACATTACTATGAGAGCAAATGAATTAGTGCGTGAAGGAAGGAGCTAATGAATGATGAATGGTTGAATATTCACTTGTGGTTTGTATTTGTTTCCCATTTAAATTTAGTAAATTGCACCACAGCCCATCCTTCTCTTTGGGCCAGAGTAGGCCTACCCCTTGTACAGGTATGCAATGAGCCTTCCCCTCAACTTGTTAGGCCTGCATAAAGGTCTGGCACAACAGCAGCCCTTGCATTCAAGGGAGCCTTGGTGCTGCTGTCTCTATGCTCTCCTGCTGGGATTGGAAGTAGGCAGAATCTTCCACCACGCCACACCAGTCCACAGAGGTGAGGAAGTTCACAGCAGATCCCAAGGGAAAGAACATCCACACCACAAAGAACACCATAGTATTGAGTGGGTGTCTCAGCACAGTTGTCAAAGGCTGACTGGGTCGAGAGAATTAACTACTCTCTTATGCTTAGAGGCAGTTACCTACTGCAACCATGCCCTTGAAGTATGTGGGGCCATGAGGGAGGCCTGCGCTGTGGATATGCAGAGTTTTTCAGTGCCCAGGAACCTTGAATGGCAGAATATTCACTTGAAAATTTTGATGGCATTTACAAGGGATGCCTCTGTTGGCTCAATCTTATACCCTATGACTCTTTCACACTCAGGTTTACTCCTTAATTACTGTATTTTGGCCCTTATTATTATTAATTACTATATAATATTCAAGCTAATTTAACATAAATGCATCAAACCCTGCTCTGCCTCCTGCAAATACATGTTTATGTGCATATATTATCACAACTAGTTGCTGTACTGTGTTCCCAAATGAAGATGGATTGGAAGCTGGATTGCTTCACCCCACCCTTCATCTTAACTTTAACTTGCCATCCTTTAATAAAGAGCAATTCCCATTTCTAATGCAGCCAGCTCTGTCAGAGCAAGGCTTTCTCATTGCAAGCTGCATGTTGAGACAAGACTGACATGTGGATGTGAAGTGGTAGAAGAAGATGCTGTTCAATAAATATTCTGTTTTGTTCTTTGTTTCTTCAACACTGTAGAAACTAAAGCTTCTCTAAGACAAAACACAGATGGGATGAGTCTAGAAGAAAGCAGAATCAAAACAGCATTCCCTCCCCCTCATATCTTTGATCCTACAGTAGCCCCTCTCGGTGAATATGCCCTGACATGAACTTTGTGGATCCTCTGTTTAGAGGTGGATGTAGCTGGCTGGGTGTGGCTCGGGTATGAGAGAAATTCTGTGGAGCCCTGCTCCATGGTGCCAAAACCCCATGCTGCAGAATAAGGACTGTCTCAAGGGAAGTGGAGTCAAACAGCTAAAGATGAGGAGGACATGTCCCTTCCTGGATTTTGCAATGAATCATGGGATATCCCTATGGTTGGAAGCCCATCTCCTACACAATACTGCCAACCCTACCCCCTTCCCTTGACTAGATAATGCATCAGCAACTTAGAGTTCAAGGCCTAACCATAAGCGCCAACTCTGTGGGTGCTCCACGGAAAAAAATTAGTGGGTGCTTAGTACCCACCAGCAGCCAAACTCGCCTCCTCCCTCCCAGTGCCTCCTGCATGCCTGGATCAGGTGTTCAAGGGATGGGGTGTGGAGTGGGGGAGGGGGCTTGGGAGAAGGGGTGAAGTGGGTGTGAGGCCTGGGGAAGAGTGGGGGTGGGAAAAGGCAGGGCAGAAGTGGGTCCTTGGGGGAAGGGGTGGGGATGGAGCAGGGGCAGGAAGAGGGGGGGCAGGAGCAGGGGCTTGGAGGAAGGGGTGGAGTGGAGGCAGGCCTGGGGCAGAGGGGAGGTTGGATAGAGAGGAAGTCCATGCCTACGGGCCTATCTGTACCCTCCCTGTGGGCTCGTCTGTGTGAGAGCATGGTATTAGTGCTACCAGTTATCACACAGTGATTTTATGCACATCAAACCATTATGATAGTATCAATACAAAACAAAAATCCTTCCTGCAAGCAGAAAATAAACCAAATGTACATGCGCCTCAGACAGTGACTCTGTTTGGCTTGTTGAGTCATGGAATCCCATGTTGACCTCTAGTAGAACCAGCCTGGCAAAATGCTGTCAGTCATGTACTTTATTTTGTGGTTGCTGAAAAGACCACCAATGTGCTAACTGCACTGCAGTCTCCTGAAAACAAATGGTTCTGTTGACCTACTGAGTTGGTAAGCCAACAAGCCAGTGAATTCGGATAGGTCAGGGTGAGGTTATCGTTTTGTTTCAAATAAAAATGACTTTTCTAAAACAACAAACACGACAGAAACAACTCCTAACTCCTTGCAATCATCTATTTGTCTTGTGATTCCAAAGAAAATTGCACAATTGATATTCTGCTACACTGCACCATTGCTGCCTGATGCTCTCCTTTATGTTATGCTGCAATTTATTGCTTCTGCATACATTTATTTTTCTGCTGCACATTTCCTCATCTTTTGAATTATCAACACTGTATCTGTTTCCTTAAGCAAAGACATTTTTTATTAATATTACATGGGTTGTATTAAAAAAGGAAAACAGAATTAAAACTGAAAAGAACACATTTATAATGTAGACAAGGATTCCTTCCCCTGCCCCCGATATTTTCATTGTTTTTCATTAGGGACTGTTAGTGTTTTATTTCGTCCACAATAACCTCTGTAGTAGTTTTAGTTTGTCATGAAATACAATATCTGTTCTGATTTTTTTTCTTACTGTGGTTTATATTCCCCAAAACCTGTGAACACCAGCTAACATTTCTTAGATTTTTTTTTAGTTTTGTTTTATCCCAATGACGTCTTTTCCCAGACTGCAGAGGTAAAGGGGTTTTAACCTGCTTCTCTAATTTATTCATTTCCATCACCAGATCAGCCTTATATCCTTTCCTTTAGCTTTCAAGTTCTGTAGTGTGTTTGCAAAAAGAGATGAGTACTTTGCATATGCTCTTGTCAGCAATCCTAGTTTGGAGAGAAAACGTCTGGAGCCCAGCCAAAACTTGTGTGTAGAGCCCTGCGTGAATACAATTTTTTTATCTGCATCTGATCTGCGATCCACAAAAATGGTCTACGGACAGCTGCAGAGTTGCAAGGTTCTACTTGTGGGAATTGGGCTCAGCAACTAACCTTCCTTTCTTTTATTAGAGTAATGAGTCCACCCTTTGTTTTTCATTGACTACCTCCTTTTGCGTACTTCCATCCATAAACCCCTTCCTATCCAGAATTAGAATTTTCTGGAGCAATGTAAACTTTACTAATCCAAAACAACTAGCTCACTAACAAGTTTATGATGCGAATTTCATCCCGTTGGCACTAACCCATTAGTCCCAAGAAGCAGAAATGCATCCTAGTGCTCCGGCCACTGAGCCAACAATTTCAGCCGAAGAGGAAGAGAGAGAACAATATTTGTCTTCCCCTGCTAAGTGCAAATAAGAAAGTTTTGTCTCCTTTTGCAGTCTTGCTGCCCTGAGTCAGTGCAATAATTTACATTTTAGTGACACACAAAAATCTTGATAACATAGCTGATTACTACAAACAGTTCTGACATTTCTCCCTTATGAAAAAATCCCTAGAATGGCTGTTTGTTCACAGTAAATGCAAAAGGCTAGATTTTCAGAAGTCTTCTGCACCCAGATTTTCAAAAGAGCTCAGTTTCTATTTAGGTGCTTAAATGAAGTGGTCAGATTTTTAAAAGTGCCCAATAGTCAGTTGAACAATGAGAGCTTCTGGATGTCTAGTTTATTTACACTGCTTACACATGCCACTCAGTACATATGCACCTTTGTTCCCTTCCCCTCCATTCTGCAAGCAGCAGAACAGGCAGGGAATGTTTGATCCAGGATTTTGCTTCCCTTTGAGATAGATTCATGTTTTTCAATTATAATCTGTATTTACTAGTTCTGATGAATTGCTATTGCTCATGATCATGACCAGTGCTAGCATTGGCTAGTCTCTCACACACAGTTTTTTTTCAAGGTGGTCCATATCTTATCCTACCTTGCTTTTTAACTACTGCTTTCTCTCTGAAGCAGAGACTAGCAGTTCTGAACATTTCTCTGTGTCCATATCACTACCTTACCAGAACTCTTCCACATGAGACTCAACTGAAACCACATAAAAAATTTCAGTCATGACCTAAGGCAAATCTGAATGCAGGTTTTCCAGGAAACCTTTGTGTCCCTGTGGTGGGGCAACTGCCCCACCCCCATGTGAGAGGGGGCTAGAGTAGGCCAGAGAGGCTGTTCAGGCCGGTAGCCAATCAGGAAAGGGCTGTGATTGGAGACAGCCAATCAGGGCTCAGCTGGGCCATATATAAAGGCTGCCCAGAATGGCACCAAGCAGTCTCTCCTAAGCTTCCAGAGGGGAAGGTTAGTCTCCTGAGCTAGGAGAGCAGCACTTTGGACAGGCTTGTGGGAGCAGAAGGGAACTCCACTCTGGTACCTGCCAGGCTGCAGGCCCTGAGGTAAGGGCCTAGCTGGTGGCAAAGGGGTTGATGGGGAAGTGGCCCAGGGACAGAGGTGCACAAGGGGAGAGAAAGAGGGTAGAAAGGCTGCCACCAAAGGGTTTCTGGGTTGGGTCCTAGTGTAGAGGATGGGCCTGGGTCCCCTGCCTTCCCCTTTGCATGAACACCCAGCCAGTGGATGTGGTGACAGTGGACTGCACTAGACCTCTGACACTAGGGGTTAGACTTTGGGGTGTGGTTGACCACAGTGGCTGGGGCACAGAAGGACTGCTGATAACTAGACCCCTGGAAGGGGGTGAGATTGGAACAGTGGGCACTGCTAGAGGGTAGTGTCCTGAAGAGGAGACTGCTGAGTGGGAAGCAATGTGGGTCCAGACAACAACAAAGGAGCAGAGGATGGATGGGACACTACCAGCAGTGGGTGCCCCACCATGGCCTGACCTAATTCTTGGAGATAACCATTTTAACCATCGTGGTGTGTCCCAACCCTGTCACAGTCCCCTAGCCCCTTTGTATTTTTTACATTTGCTCTCCTAGTCATTTTTCATCTTGTCTCCAAATACCTTGTGTGTTGTGTTTCCTAGGGCTATGCTGTATGCAACTCCCAAGAGGCTAGATGTAAGAAACTTCAAGGGCCTCCCTACTTTGTTTGTAATTGCAAGGTAAGACAACAAAAGTGCCCAAACTTGAAAATACTCTTGTGTAGAGCTGTATGTTGTGCCAAAAAAGTTGTGATCCCAGGAGCTGTCAGTGGCTTGCAAGGTTCACTGAAGAGTATGGTGAAAGCACAGGGTTAGGAGTTTCTGATCTGTATGAAGCCACTCATTTCCTCTGACTTTAGACAAGGTACTTATGCCTCAGTTCAGGAGAGCACGTAAGCCTACAGAGAGACATTAAACTCCTGTTGTTGAATTCAACACTAACAATGACATTGAGGAAGTTGGAAATATGGTAAAACAGTTAAAATGCAAGCATAATTACAGTTTCTATTTTAAAAGGGTGGCAAAGAGAAGAATAGGGAAAAACACAGGTTTAAATTGTTACAAGTCAGCACTGTTTTGCTAAAAGGTGGTATTTTCAAAGGAATTTATGGTTAACTCTTGAACAAAGATTATACATCTGATTTCCTGTAACAGCAAGGGAAATATTAGCTTATTTTCTTAACTGGAACAAATCCATGCATTGCTTTTCAGGGCAGTTTCTCTTGAGTACATGGAATACAAAGGCTTTTGTTCAGACTTAGTAGTAGTTATACTTGTTGCATGTGAAGATTTAACAGCAGAAAATTGCCATAGAATAAAATTCAAAAAAGAGCCTACTTGTTCATAGAGGGATTCAGACTGATTGATACAGGAAGCTAGAGAAAGTATATTCATAGTAAAACGCACTTAAATTTACATTCTGTCTCAACAGGCCAAATTTCATGGTAGTTGTATAGATTAAATTAAAACCTTGTACTTAGTGCTAAAACTACACTACTCCATAGTATGCTAGGGTAGGAGATCCTTTACCTCACTTAAAGGAGAGAGAACTGTTATATTGTGAAGTCCAGTTGAGCTGCAAGGATTTCTGACCCTGCAAGATGGAAGGAAGTGTGCGTCTTATTTATTAAAACAAACTTCCTATAGAATGGGTGGGATTGTTCTGCTCCCTGAATATATCTGACCATATCTGGGTATCCACTGAACAGTTTGAGCCCTCTTAATCCTCCAGAATGGAGTTATATGCTGGAATAAATCTATACAATCCCCTGCCTTAAGTCTGCTCTGACTTTAGATAGACACTTTGAAAGATGAATTTGGGGACTCAACCTTTCTCCATCCTACTACTGATAATTTCCCAGATCCTTCCCTACCTATTTTGGAAACCCTCCAAGCTTCCCAGTGACAAATTTCCTGATTCCCTTCCAGGCAAACAAAGCCCAGCATCTATTACGGGCAAGCTACTTTAGCCACCCCAGCTGCCTAACCCTTCCATAACACCTCAAAGAACATGGTGCTATGTGGGCTACTACAATCTATGCCATTATTCAAAAGGGGTCTGCTGAAATCTGGGCTCAGTCTTGCCCCTAAAGAATACACAATACAGAGAGACTGCAGCTCTGCCATTCACTTTCATGTATACAACAAGAGAATCCTGGCCAAGCAGCTGGTATGTTCCCTACTGAAATGCATCAGTGATGGGCACCTTCTAAATACTATGGCCTGATTCTCCACTGATTTAAATGGTGTTACACTAAGGTAAAACAAGTGTAACGGTGGAGAATCAGGCCCCATGTCACTTTCTATCTAAACAGTGAGTGTGTGTGCCCACACTGTCACCCATGCCTTCCCTCTCCTCTAATCTCCTTCACAACTTTTATGAAATATAATATCTCAGACTTTTAGAGGAGCAAGCTGTAATAATATTAGGGACCATGCAACAGCAGTTTTAAACTCATTTTTCATGGTAATCACAGCTCAGTGAAACATTGAAAGTGAAACCAATCCACTGAATCAAACTGAAATGAACGACTAAACTTTTTTAGTAAAAGCAAACCAAAGGCAACAGCTTTTTAACCTCTCAGGATTTGGCCAGGGGAGAGCTAAGTTCTTGGTTCAATCCTTATTCAAGCAAAGCTTCCACTTATCTTAGTGAGTGTTTTGTCTGAGTAAGATCTTTGGGATGTGATCCTGCAAGTTGAGGCTCAATGCCTTCCTCAGCCAGAAGCTTCCATGGAAGCTGAGGATCCTCATCCCCTTTCAGGATTGGGCCTTGAGCCCCAGCATATGCTATCCCAGGCCAATGACTCCTCTGTACTTTCATTATTACATCACTCTTTTCCTTCTGCCTGTCTCTCACAAGCACTTCAACCAAAGCATAAATGTATATTCTGCCCTTCTTAGTGATGTCCTGGGGTGCCTTGCACAAAAGAATGAGGGTACAATGTGACCTTTAGTCTCTTGGTAAAGGGCATTTATCCGTTTCATGACTGTTAATGCTAGCTACATGTGACAGGGCATTTGGGTAGCTTAAGAGGGGATCTGGGTAGTTATGCTTCCATAGATGCACCTGAGAACTAGATGCTGATTGCCAAAGACTAATGACTGAGAGCAGGAAGAGTTTCAGCTGCACCAAGTTAACAACTTATCAAGGCACAAGGAAACTTTATAAAGGTAGAGCAGAAGCCTAACCAACTGAGTGGGGATGTAGAGTGAGAGTACTGTCTCAGTATTGGCTCTGCAGATAGTGGTAGATTGGCTTTTTTTTGCTCTGGTTCTTCCCCTAAAGTTATGTAGGGAAAGAAGAAATACATTAATCATCATCTTTCCCTGACAGACTGGAAGACCTATCTTTAATTGTAAAGTGACCCAGCTGTTGAGACCCTTTGAGAACTGGCAAACAGACAGCAGTAAAACACGAGTTAACAGTCAAGGGGAGGTAACTGTGACTTAATAACAAAAGTACTCACTACACATCCCTTCATTTTGGTTCTGTAGTAGGTCAGGGCCTTGCCGTTTTCTATAGATAACAGCTTTTTGCAAAATTGTGTCTTAATAAAATGTACAGTGGCAAGTACTAATCATAGTTTTGTCATGACAACAAAACTGGGAAGTCAGTGCCTGGTCTGCCCTTTTGGAGTGTAGGGAAGTGTGGGAGGTGATAGTAAGCCCCATCTGACTCAAGGAGCGGTGATTCTCAATGTCCATGGAGAAGAGATTTTTCTTTTTATTAAAATCCCAGCCCAAAAGTGGGCATGTTGCTTTTGAATATGGATATTGGTGGTTTTTAAAAAACATTTACAGTATGGTCTCCTGGTAAGGTGCCATACAACTGTCATCTGCTATTACAGAATGATCAATATGGCATTTTTCCTAATTCAAAAAGCCTTGTATTTGGCTTCCTAGTAGTGATACAAATGGATTTGCAGCTAAGGCTGGAGAGAGCAAATACATCCCATATGTGATAAACACATCCCTATGCTTGCAGCTACTTTCTCAGCACCCACTGGTCATTCATCCTTGTGCCTCCTGTTCATAAAGGGTTATTTTTGATGCTGAACTTATTTTGTTACTTTGCTTCTCTTGAAGTGTCTGTCCCCCTACTCTGAATCCTCTACCTACAGCTGATTGATTCTTTTTTACACTAGCAAGCTCGATTGAGAATGACACACTTGCCCTTCTGGCTAGAAACAGAACCCGAAACAGAACTTTTTTATTTAAACACTTCTTAGTGGCCACCCTCCTCATTTCCCCAATCCAGGTAATTGGGGTTGGTTCCATGTCCTCAGGCAATAGAACAGCTGCTCACTACTGTGAATACAAAATGAGATTAAACCAGACATTGTGGCCTTGATAAAAAAGCAGGGGTACAAACAAAAATTTGGGTGCTTTGCACATATATAAATCATTCATTCATATTCTTATGGGGTGGGGGGGGGGAGGAACAGCATATAGGGCCAAATCTTGAGGTATTGAGCAGCCACACTTCACACTGATGCAAACAGAAACTGTATGTGCTGAGAACACATGATTTGACCCAGGAATACCAGGGTCAAAAAGGCCATTTGCGCTATCTAGTGTGACTGCTTAATATGTAATTCCTGCTAAAATATTGTCTGTGTTATTAGATACATGTAGTAATGGTGCCACATAAACCTCCCTTTGGAATCTCTTCCTCTGCCCAATTTCTCTTATAGCAATTAGGAACTTTCCCTGGTATTTAACTTAAACTCTTCCTTAGCTCTTCTCATTTTTCCTTGCCCTTCCATTTTTGAGGCTTTCACTATTTGCATATTTGAAGTACCATAGCTTTTCCTATTCTAAATGGGTTCCTCTGGTATCAACACATTGTAGTAATTATTGGTAAAGGTATCAGCTCTAATGGACACCACTATATCTGGTTTTATAAAAATAAAAACATTTTCTCTTCTTCTCCCTCTTTTTTTCAGTCACTGACTGAATTGAGAATATTAGGTTTGACACTCTGGGCAGGAGGTGTTTTGTGTTCCCATCCACTCTCACTGGTCTGCTTCAGGGATTGATGTGCTGCCAGTGTTTTAACAAAGGGCTCTCCATAATTTCTTTTTAGCCTGGGATAAATCTTACCATCCCTAAGGGGTGACTGCATAGACAGGAACGAATGGGCTGGGGAATCTATTCATTTGTTTCCCTACTTGAAAGAGAAAAAAGCTTTTGCCTTCTGTGGTTATGGTTTGAGTAAGTACTGGGGAAACAAACTTGTATTAAGTTTATTAGTTGGAAATGTTTATGCTTTGTTCCTGGTAGTTGCACTAAGAATATTGAGTTTAACAAACTGTTAAACTTGTATAATTTGAAGTGAGATGCCTTTATTTGTGTAAAGGCTTTGTATTTATGCTGTCTGTGAACGGTTTGTTTGAAAGATACCTGCCATTTGGGACAATCTGGTCCATTCTAAAGGCAAAAGAGGTGCTCCTGTGAAGTATTTTTAGGAGCCTTTGTGGTAAGACCTATTTGGTAGGGGATGACTTAGCAATATCTCAGGTGGGGGGGAGGGGGGGAACTGATTTTTTTTTTCCCTTTGGGGCAGAGACCACTCCTTTCCCTTCAGTTTGTAGTGGTAATTTAGTGATTCTCAAATGGTGGGTTGTGACCCCATTTTAATGAGGTTGCCAGGGCCAGCATTAGACTTGCTGGGACCCATGGCTGAGGCAGAAGCCTAAGCTTCACCCCCTACTAAGGGTGTCGGGGCTCAGGCTCCGGCCCATTGTCTTCTCCCCCCTCCCCCCCGCCCCAGGTCATGCAGAATTTTGTCAGAAGTGGGTCACTGTGCAATGACTTCTAAAATCTCTCTGAGCTAGGCTCTCCCATAATATCATACAGTATCTGACTGCTTAGCATCTCCACTGTAGCCTTGGCTGAATTTTTTTCCTCCTCCAAAGGTGCTAAGCACCTCTAGATAGCTATGGATAGCTATCCATTATATGAAAACAATTGTTCAAATGGCTAATAAAATTGCCTCTTGAGAAACTACTAAGTACCTGCAGTCCTTATTCTGAATGCAGTGACCTACTAAAGTACACTCTGCTTTCCACCACCTGGGAGATTTTTTCTCAGGCCATGTCTACATCTAAAATTTTGCAGCGCTGGTTGTTACAGCTGTATTAGTACAGCTGTATAGGGCCAGCGCTGCAGAGTGGCCACACTTACAGCAACCAGCGCTGCAAGTGGTGTTAGATGTGGCCACACTGCAGCGCTGTTGGGCGGCTTCAAGGAGGGTTCCGGGAACGCGAGAGCAAACCGGGAAAGGAGACCAGCTTCGCCGCAGTTTGCTCTCGCGTTCCCGGAGCCACCCAGCAAACCGCAGGGAAGGAGACCTGCTTGCTCGGGGTTCCGGGAACGAGAGAGCAAACCGGGAAAGGAGACCAGCTTCGCCGCGGTTTGCTCTCGCGTTCCCGGAGCCACCCAGCAAACCGCAGGGAAGGAGACCTGCTTGCTCGGGGTTCCGGGAACGAGAGAGCAAACCAGGAAAGGAGACCAGCTTGATTACCAGAGGCTTCCTCCTTCCACGGAGGTCAAGAAAAGCGCTGGTAAGTGTCTACATTGGATTACCAGCGCTGGATTACCAGCGCTGGATCCTCTACACCCGAGACAAAACGGGAGTACGGCCAGCGCTGCAAACAGGGAGTTGCAGCGCTGGTGGTGCCCTGCAGATGTGTACACCTTCAAAGTTGCAGCGCTGTAACTCCCTCACCAGCGCTGCAACTTTCTGATGTAGACAAGCCCTCAGTTGTAGACATTTCCAGCCTGGTTGGGGCATGTTTTAGAAAACACAATCACTGCCTCAGACTCTTGAGATGTCAATGAATGAGTGGAATGTGTGTGCCATTTAAGCACTGGTTTTACTCAACCTGTCGGTCATGTACAGTCAATGCTATTGTTCCAGTACCAGCTTTATTCATTGACATTGTCTTACACTAGCTTCTAAGAAGGAAACTGGGGGAGAAGTGGAACAAAACCAAAATGAAAACAGTGGAACAAAATGGAATGAGTAGCTATTCGCATGAAAGGTGTTTTGGGTTGATAAATTCCATAATAGTAAAATATAGAATACACCTGTGCTCTTTGCCTGTTTCACCAGCTGCTTGGTAATGCAATTAATTAATCTATAACAGAAGTGCCCTACTAATTACATGAAAAAATAGCTGAATCATGTGAGTGTTAGTCACAAGAAAACTGACTTTTGCTGTCTTGTTCCAGCCATGTACAACACATTTAATTCTTACTACTTTCCTTTGGAAATGGATTCCAACACAGACAGCTTTTTAACGTGCTTGTTACAGGGCAGAGAACTGAACATTCTATTATGGTCAGAGCAACCTTTCTGGCATCTGTGTCACTTTACTCTCTCCAGGAGGTTTGGAATAACTGTCTGGTGTATGCATGTAGTCAGAGATCCACTAGCTGTACATTCCTCAACACACTTCCCTTTATTCTCACTTGTTCAGCCTTCCAGCTGCAGCACGGATGGAGTGTCCTCTCCATGTAATGTCTGCAGTAGCCAATGTGTCAGCATCCCCCTCTGACTTAACTGGTTTGGACCAAAGGAAGGATGGGAGTCAATATATATGGAACCAGCTACACTGCAGGAGTTGCCAGAGCAGAGAAGGCCTTCCATCTGCCTGCCTTTCAGGGCTCCACTTCTAGATTGGTTATCAGCAACAGCTGAAAGACCCAATCTGTCCTGTGTGTATGTTGGCAAAAACAGTGAATTTGCTCATCTGCCTTCTGATTGCATTTCCTCCATCAAGGGTTCCACTACCTTCATTAGGTGCTCATCAGTCCAAAGCCGTTGGTGTTTCCTGAGGTTTCTGGGTTAACCATCCCTCAGCACTGACCAGTACAGGTTGTACCAGTTATGGTCATAGCAGTAGCCGGTTTTCAATTCTAACATGACCTAATGGTTTTGACGACCTTCCAACTAACAGTTGTTAGGATAGGGGGTTCCATGAGATCCTTAAATGCAAACCAGCTAGAAGTAGTTCAGCTGTTAGGTGCTACAGTGACAACCAACCTCTCATTGGATGAAGACTGAAATGTTTGCATTGGAAAGGCTGCCACCACCTTTAGCAGACTAACTAAAAGAGCATGGGACAACTCAAAGCTGACCAAGACCAAAATGCTAGTGTACAAAGCTTGCGTCCTCACCACTCATATGGTGGGGGAAACATGAGCAACTTATGCTCATCAGGAGATAGGTGGAAACTGTTCAACCTTATGTTGCCTATGCTGCATATTCAACACCAAATGGCGGCAGGATAAAGTCACCAACACAAGTTCTTCAAAGGGCAAATTTACCAACTGACAGCCCTTGCTCAAACAAAGATGACTGTGCTGTCTGGGCCATTTGAGTAGGTTGGAAGATGGATGCATACCCAGGGACATGCTATATAGGGAGCTATTGGAGGGGACAGGAACAAGACTTCCCAAGCTTCGCTATAAAGACACATGAAAGCAAGATCCAAAGGAATCTGGAATTGATTCTGACCGATGAGAAATCGTGGCAAGTGGTCATAACAAGTGATGTCATTGTCTCCATCAGGGTATCAAAGTCCATCACAGGAGCTCTCTCCTACAGCTTGGAGAGAAAAGAGCCTGTAGGAAGCAAGTAGCTCCCAACCAAGATGCATACATTTGCAATAACTGCCAAAGATCATGCAAATCTCAGATTAGTTTATTCGGTCACATGAGACATTGCAAGCCATCTACATCATAGGCTGCAATTCCCACCATCTCTCACAGATTAAAGGAGGCCAACAAAGCCTTCCAGCTAAGGTATTTGTGTGCCCACCTCTAACACAGTATCTGGGAACCTCACAACCATCAGTTAGTCTGTCCTCACCTCACCCCTGTGAGGTAGGCAAGTGCTAGTCTCCCATTTGTAATGAGGCACAGAGGCTAAATGACTTGACCAAGGTCAAATTCTGTTCAAAAGCAGGGACTTGAATCCAGATCTGATAAGTCCTAGACAAATGCTCAAACCTCTGGACCAACTTTTCTCTCTCAACTCTCTAGAGAGGCTTCTCTTTTCCACCTTCCTCTCTCCCATCCATGCTATAGTGGACTGAACATAATCTGAGACCAGGCAGTGCAGGGATGTTCTTAAACCTTGATGTTCTTAACCTGTACACCTCCCCACAGTGTAATGTTTGGATCTGCTGTACCCAAAGGAGTTACTAAAGCAGAATCTAGTTTTGAGTATTTAGGCTTCTGAAATAAGGTGATATTTGACCTTGTGCAGAGAGCTAACACCAGAGCTGTGTACACTGAAGTCCCTCTAAAGTAAGTCCTATTAGGGGTTAAGTGCTCTGTCAACCTTTCTCCCCCCTGCAGAGGGCCTGCAAATTTCACCCCAGAAGTACAAAAGCAATGATGAAAAACTAAATCACACAGGAATTATTTTAAGCAAAGATGGGAATTGATTTATATTTCTGTCACTGCAATTTTTCTGTAATTACAGAGGGATGAAGAATCTTTCAAGGTTCAATATCATATTTGGTCCACTTTATGCCGAAACTCTTTACTGTGACATCACAGACTCAGTGAAGCTGGTAAAGGCTGAAATTCAATCTGTCCATACAGAAGTCTCTCATCATGGTTTGATAATTGTATCACAAAGGAAATTCACTTTCAAAATTATCCACTTAGATTTTTCTCTTAAGGAACACCATATTGCATGGAAAAACTTGGCCACAGCCAACTTTTGTGTGGGGAGTAGAAAAAGGACAGCTGTTCTTTCTATCCAGTCAGCTCATCAAAACTACAGAACAAGTAACTAATAGGATCCACTGAAGGTCAATGTGTGGTGTTAAATGCACAGACTTGTGATGGAATTGCCTTTATCTATCCTTTCAGACCATTGGTCAGCAGAGACCTATTCTCCGTGGACTTGGGTTTATCTAGATTTGAACCAGCACTCCCTTGATATAGCAATCAATCATGCTTTTAATAGCCTTTTTCCCCCTACCCTTTCAATTATACTGCCTCCTGAGGACCCCTTGCAGACCAACTCTGGCTCAAAGGGAAGACATTAAGGCAGTCTTCGTCCTTTCAGGAAAAGGAACCTAGAAGGTCAAAACCCTCACCATGAAATCTCTCATTTGTCTAGCATATAGCTATGGATCTGCTCTCCCCACCCCACAGTGTACCTAGGACTTTTCTAGTGCTAGTTCTTGCTTCATCTAGCATCTTGCATATTATTAGAGCCAAAAGACTATTGAAGATTCTACATCAGAGGCAGGACCAGATTACGTTCTGTTTGTGACATGTCATTCCATATTCTTTATGGAAAAATGCTTGACATAACTGAGATACTTTATATAAGATGGCTCATGTGAGATCATTGGAAAGGTTGATTTTATTGAATGTGATTATCAAATTTGTGTGCCTGTATCATTTCTATATCTGAAACTAGTCAATATTCCTATATCATATTTAAACTATTACTTTGGGTGATGCTCACTGCTAACACTTCAGGTACAACAATGGAAAAGCCAGATGGAGTGGATGGCCCATCAGCGAGGACAATGGACTGTGAAAAGCTTGGCCTTCCTGTGGACACTCCATACTGCCACTGACTCATGGACACTAATCCTACAGAGTCAGGTGGTCTTGTCACTTGATACTAATACATTACCTGGGACTTCTTGTAACTTTCCTGTGGGGGGAGAGGTGGTGGTGGTGTGGGAATCAAGTTTGGGAAACTAAGGATTCCCGGCTTGCCTAAATCCTATTTAAGGATGGAGAAGAAGGCAAACAGGACTCTTCCTCCTCCATGGCCTGTCTGCCTGAGAAGAGAAACTGAAGACAAGGGGGAGTCCAGACTGAGACACATCTAGTCTGAAAAAGAATATAACGAACTCTGAACCACAGAAGCTTTGCAAACTGCCTGCAAAAATATCTAGGGTGATAAATATTATTTGTAACCAATTTCTTTAGTGAAACCAGCTTAGTCTGCATGTTTTTTATTTGCTTATTAATCTGCTTTGTTCTATTTGTTACCTCTTTTACCACTTAAAATCTGCCTTTGATAGTTAATAAAATTTGTTTATTAAACCCAGTTTCTGTAACTTCTAATGCAGAAGTGGGAGAAGTGTGCACACCTCTCTCCAAACTGAGGAAGAAGGCAAATTTCATAATAATCTTGGAGTCTGCACTCCAAGGGAGATGGATATCTGCCTGTTGGAGCAAGTCCCTTATGCTGGTTCTTCCCAGAACTGACCTGCAGGTGGGTGTGGCCCTGCTTGTGTGTTAGGAGGTTTTAAGAACCTGGCTCAGCAAGACAGGTTAAAGGGGGCCCATGCTGACAGAACAGTTAAACTTAGTGGTATCTCAGCACATCAGGTGGCTTCCCAAGAGGTCCAACATGTCATACTGTTATAACAGTTTAAATCAAACTAACTTGATTGATCTCAGTATTACTCTGATCTTCATCATTGTAACTGAATCAGTCTCTAGTTCTCTAACTTCTGCAGAAACTTTCATTAATAGACTTTGCAACAGCCTAGCACTATTTCTGTTAAAATCATTTTATAGAAAGAAATTTCTATTAACCCAGCACTTGAAAACTGGACTGTCCTTTTTAATCTCAATTACAAATGTTGATATTTAATCTTCTAAAATGCCAGCACACCCACTACAGGTCTTGTGTGACAGATTTAATTACATTTTTTACTCTAGCTTTAAAAAGCATGATACACTCCTAGTCCAGGGACTTGCAAAGTGAGGCATGCATTCAACTGTTCTAATGCAACTTAAACTCAAACTGTTTTAAATAGTAAATTGAGGAACTGCATTTCTCCTATTGTCTCCATATCAATGATGTGAGGCTTTTGCAAGGGTTGACATTTTTTTCCTCCCTTACACATTTACACTTGCGGTTGTACTACACCATCCTTCATGAGTAGCTGTGTATATATTCTAGGCTAAAAACCACACTAATTCTGAGCTTTAATAAAGAGCATTGGTAATTTGTCTAAATGCCTGGTTCCTGGAACATTTAGATCAGATTTCAAGGTCTGAGTGCTTGAAGTATTCATTGACTTCAGTAGGAGCTGCTTTGCTCAATATCTTTAAAGTTCAGACACTAGCTGAAAGGAAGTAATTAAAGCATTTTACTAGTTGAAACAAAGGTCCTTTCCACCCTATTGGACAAATTTCAACTGACTTGTAACAGTGTGCACACAAATTCTAGGTATGCCTATGTAAAACAGGTTTACACTTTGACTGATTTGCCTAAACCTGTGAATGTGGGGTTTTTTCATTGAGGCTGTGACTGAGAATGTGTCTTAGTAAAATGAGGAAGGAAACACTCAAGGCAGTGCCAACTCAAGTGCCCTTAAGCGCACAATTCAATTTTCTCATCCTGTTTTGAACATGGTAATGTGCATGGTGTTGCTTTCTCCAGTTGTTGATGGTATTTTCACTACTTTTGGTGCTTAGTTTTTTGAATGATATTTTGATTTGAGACTCTCCAAATTAAAACCTGGTTGTGGTTATGGTTGGTTTGTTTAAACTAGGAGGCAGACACCACTAGATTCTTCTTTGTTGCAGAAAGCATGTCTCACATTTGAAGTGACCTTAGTCCCCGAATACTAAAAGTGGGGACAACAAAGACATTTGCTGCCACAGAGCAATTTATAATTACATTTGATTTTTGGGGCAACCCAGCATATCTGATGCAGCCTCAAGCTGTGCATGGTATTTGAGATGTTGAATGATAGATTAGAGAACTGGAGTCATCTATAAATAACTGTCTAAAATACCACAGAAAGAAGAGTTTGTACAGAATAGGAACAGATGTACCACAAATACACCCTACATGGGAAGGGATGAATCTGCTAATGTAAGCAGGCACCACTGTGTATAAAAAGGGTGTGCACATGGAATTACATTAAGCAAAGAAATCTGGACTGAGTATTCACCTAGTTTACCCCCAAAAGACTTCCTAACATCAGACCTAGGCTGAACTGGACCCCATGATGCCATTTTTAGCACAGCTGCTTAAAATACCCCACATAAACCTGAGAAAGTGGTGTTAAAAAGCAGAGCCGTGAGGAGAAAACATTTGTAAATGAGCTGGAAAAGGAAGCTGACATGAGCAGTACCTTTTTAATTCATGAGAACATCCTTCCTGTGAGCAATTTCTATATCGGGTGCAACTTTGCTGCTGCCTCAGGTATAGGGTTGGAAGTAATTGGTTACAACAGAAACCTCCCTTAAACTGGGTAAGTGCCCTTGAGCTTTACTTCCTGTCCTAAGGTAAAATCATTCTGACAGTTATTACTGGTTCTACTGTATGATCAGGTGCAAAGGTGATGAGTGCCACGTAAGAACCCAGATAACCATGGAGACATAGGACTTAAGATCTTGTTGGGAGAAGAACCCACAGGTAATACATTCCCTATGATGCAAATAGATCTGCTCCCACATTTATAGCAATAAAGTGTACACAAAATGCAGCTATATAGTATTAAATCTAAGAGCTAACCAGCTGGAAGAACTTCAGGTAACCTTTTTTTATTCTGCCCAATTGCACAGTGTGTGTGGTTGTTATATATATATATTACACGCGCGCACACACGCGCACACACACACACAGTTGAATTTTCAGATATAGGTCCCTGCTGTAGGTGGTGTCCACATCTGAAAATCTGTCAGCGCTTAAACAATAGTCATTGCTCCATCCTCTCCCTTCCTAAGTCACTGAGATTTTGTGGCAGTACTGTTTCGGGTGGTGTTGGGCATAAATAGCATGCTAGTTCAAGTTCAGACAGGCTTCTTATCTTGCTGTAGTGCTGGTATTTTAACAGTCCTTGGTATTAGCAACACCTTCTTAAACTGGCAGAGATGCCTGATATGGCAACTGACTTGTATAAAACTCTTCTTTGCTTTTTGTTTTTGAGACTATTGGGAAATAACAGATACTAGTACCTTACTGCAGTGCTGCTCAACTTTTAGTACACAGGAGGGCCACAAACCTAAGCACAACCTTGTGCTTCTAGTGATTTTTAATAAGATTTAGTCCTCTGTATTGATTTATATTTAAGTTCAGCTTGTTTCATATGTATTTGATAGGCTGTTGCTATATAGAGAGCATTTTCTTTTTAAAAACAAAGAAACCAGTGCATAAAATGTCTATCAGAATTATAGAAAATGGGGGGGGGGCACATAAAGAGAACACAACGCTAACAAATCTGCTATTTGGTATATTGCGTTGGAAATGCTCTGGTGGGCTGTGTAAAGCCCATGGGCCTGTAGGTTGGACACCCCTCCCTTACTGTGACACCCTGCACTCAAGTCCAGCTGCAAACAGAAAATCAGTCTTTCCACAGAAATATAGTGAATTCTTCGTGTCAGCAAGATTTGATTTGTATAGGCCTCTGCCACGCACTTCTGTGACTATATGGGGCATTTGTTCCTCTGAGCTTGTTACAGAAGAAATGCTAAAATGTGACTTAGTCACAGATTCTAGGACTGGAAGGGACCTCGGGAGGCCATTGAGTCCAGTCCCCTGCCCTCATGGCAGGACCAAATACTGTCTAGACCATCCCTGATAGATAAATATTTAACCTACTCTTAAATATCTCCAGAGATGGAGATTAACTGTTTTGTTGATCAGCATGGTTTATATGGTGTATTTTATTATTGCATGGATAGCTTTGCAAACAAATTTGGAAAATCCTATATATTGGAGAAGTACCCCATGTTGCTTGGTATTTATTTGATACTTGAGACTTAAATAGTCAGTTGCTTTAATTCTGCTTTTTTATTAAGTACCTCTTGAAATAACATGCCATTGTTGAAATACTTCATTTTGCAGAAAAGATATAATAGTGCCTTCAGAACTTTTTAAAATGCCTATTCAGATTTGGCTTGCAGAAATGGACTGGCCAGTTCCTCTTTGTCAAGCATCTAATTTTTTTTGGCTATCTCAAGATAAGGGGTTTTTATTTAAAAAAGCCAGATCAAACCTTCATCTCCAAGATGTAGATATTGTATAGATCTTCCTTCTCCCCCCTGCCCCTTAAATGTTTTGTGGGGCTTTTCTTACAGGTACAAGGTCTGGCAAGCAGTCTCCTCCAGAATTAGTGCTGATTTGTGGCACAGATGGCAGGGATATTTGGGCAGTGAGTGGCGCTCATAATTATCCTTGAACATTTGTGCATCATTTTACTACAGCTCCTCAGATCCACTAAATTGACAAGTGAGAAACCAAGGTCTCACCAAGCTCAGATCTCTTGCGTCCTTCTACACAACACAGTAGTTCTGGCCATTATGAAATGCTTAATTATAAACTCCCACTTCCTGTGTTCCATGGGCTTGATCCAAAGCTCACAGAGTCTAATTGCCTTCGGATTAGGGACTATATTACCACAGTACTTGTGTTTGTATGAATGCTTTCAACTCCACTTTATGTGCATTGCTGCTGGCTGTCAGTTTATTGTCCCTAGTATAACTGGCTACCTGTCATTCCTCAAACTTGTAGCTATATGCTTGTCTGCAGGAGGCTGTATTAACTGAGAAAATGAAGTCAATGGACATGTCTAAGGACAATAGTGCACCTTCAGTTCCATTTACACTTTCCTTTTGGCAAGTTTTTATGGCAACAAAATATAAATATTAAACTGAAGTTCACACTCCTATAGCTTGAAATCAGCAGTTTCGCAAGGCGAGAACAAAAATCAAGGGAACAGGCTAGGCTGAAGCTGTTAATCACCTCTGTACTAGTAAATAGGTAGCACTGAAATTGCAACATACTACTTTTCCTAAAACTTGCATTATCAATTTAGTAAAAATACTCAAGGCATTGCTTAGTCACTGCCAGAACAACACTTTTTCCTATATACACTGTCTGTAGAAATCAATCCTTTGAATATATTTGACGTCTTTGCTTTTACAGTAATTCTGTTTCTTCCAACATTGTTTTAACCTGCTGACAGTTGGGTTGTTACTTTGCATTAACAATTCCAAATGCAGAGAATCTAGCCTGCAGTTGCTCCTTGATATTGATTATTTTTTCTAGCTGCCAATGTTTAATAGGTTCCAGCACTGACTAGCTTCTTAAGTAGTCGCAGCGTTTGGATTATACTCCCCCTTTTTGAAACTGGCATTTGGTTGCAGCACCTGTCATGATACATTAGCTAAAAACATTGAGCAGAGCTAAATCATCCCTTCCTACTATTACTATTTGCAAGTATTCTGTTTGAACTCCATATGCAGTATAAACAAGGGACTTAGACATAAATAAGCCCACCCATATTAATGCAGCATTAAACTCAGAACAAATCTAGTGCAAAGTGCAGTCTGTGGAGAATGATTGATTCAACAGGAAGGTGTATTGACAGTCCCATGGAGGAAATTGAATGGTAACTCACTTGAGCATGTTAGTTTGATGGACATGTAGTCTCTGCCACAGTCCTTCTTGTAGTGACAGCGCAGCCAGTTCAGGAGGCAGAGTCCGTTGCCACACTGTAGTTCTTCTTTTTTACAGGGCAGAATGCTGCCTTCATCTGAAAGGAAGAGAAACAATGGATGACTGTTACTGAAGTAGGAAATGCCTGCTGCACAATGCCACAGCTCTTCTGAAAGTCTGTCCTCTTCGCTGACTCTAAAAGCCCTGTGAGATTGAAAACAGATTTGTCTGTTCTTTGTCAGATAGCAAAAGGGGGGGCCTCAAATTCAGACAAAAGCTTGGTAAATCGTTAATCAATTTATACAGTGCTGTAGACCTATGAAGCATTGCACACAGGGAAAATGTGCCCAACAAATCACAGAAGGTAAAATTTTCAAAAGTGTAGTTACTTAGGTTAGGTCAAGTCTGAAAATGGGACATGAGTGTGTTTGAAAACTTGCCTGCAGTATTTGTCCTAGTCTATATGCAAAAGGATGACAGAAAAGAGGATAAACTTAGAGCTATTTTAACTTCCAGGATCACGAAGGGCTGGACTGAGAGAGCCATGGATGGGAACATCTCACAACTCCTTCCCAGTTTGAAAAGTAAGGATGGGAACTGAATCTCATAGTGTGTGGGCTGACCACCTTAAACATCAGAAAAATGTGTATGTGGACAAATATTAGAGCATAATTCACATTTGAGTTTGGAGATTCTTAGGACAGAGCAGGATCTGGCTTGCCCTTACATTTGAGCACGCTGAGATCTTTCTCCTACCATATGTGTAGTGGGGAAGAATGAAGAAGAATCCACTCACTCCTCAAGCCCATCTCTGACCCTAGAGGAGTTTAATAGCTAATCAACCCACCTCTGCACATGTAGGGGAAAGGTTAACTTTGTTTCCCAATGACACAACTGATGGTCCTGTTAAGTTTCTCATCCTATCATCTCAATGTGAGGGGGCGAGAATAGCTCCGGGCACGTCTACCCTACAAGTGTCCCAGCAGCACAGCTGGGGCACAGCAGCTCTGCTGCTATAGTGTAGACTCTTGCTACAGCAATGGAAGGGTTTTTGGTTGTATTTAACCCACTCCTTGAGAGGTGGTAGGTAGGTTAAGGGAAGAATTCTTCTGTTGACCTAGCTGCATCTATAGTGGGAGTTAAGTTGACCATCTGTTCCACAGGGCAAGACACTTTTCACAGTCCTGGGTGAAGCAGCTAGGTTGACCTTTAGGCCTGGTCTACACTATGCATTTAAGCCGAATTTAGCAGCGTTAAACCGAATTAACCCTGCACCCGTCCACACAACAAAGCCCTTTATATCGAAATAAAAGGCTCTTAAAACCGATTTCTGTACTCCTCCCCAACGAGGGGAGGAGCGCTGAAATCAGTATTGCCATGTCAGATTAGGGTTAGTGTGGCCGCAATTCGACAGTATTGGCCTCCGGGTGGTATCCCACAGTGCACCATTGACCGCTCTGGAAAGCAATCTGAACTCGGATGCACTGGCCAGGTAGACAGGAAGAGCCCTGCGAACTTTTAAATTTCATTTCCTGTTTGCCCAGCACGGAGCTCTGATCAGCACGGGTGGCACTGCAGTTCTAAATCCAAAAAGGGCTCTAGCATGGATCGTATGGGAGATACTGGGTCTGATCGCTGTATAGGGAGACAAATCTCTTCTATCAGAGCTCTGTTACAGAAGATGAAATGCCAAAGCATTTGAAAAAATCTCCAGGCTCTGATAGACAGAGGCCACAGCAGGGACTCAGCACTGTGCTATGTGACAAGCATAATGGAAAGCCAAAGAATCAAATGGATGCTCATGGAGGGAGGGAGGGGGGACTGAGTACTCCAGCTATCCCACAGTTACCGCAGTCTCAGAAAAGCATTCTTGGCTGAGCTCCCAATGCCTGAAGGGTCAAAAATATTTTCCTGGGTGTTTCAGAGTATATGTTGTCAATTTTTCCCCTTCTCCCTCTGAAAGAAAAGGGGGGAAAAATCATTTCTTGCCTTTTTTCAGTGTCACTGTCTACTGCATGCTGTTGGTAGATGGGGTGCTGCAGCGCTGAACAGCAGCATCCCCTCCCCTCCCTGGTGGCAGACAGTGCAAAATGACTGATATCCGTTCTCATCATCATCCCATGAATGCTCCTGGCTGGCCTCGGTGAGGTCGGCTGGGGGCACCTGGGCAAAAATGGGAATGACTGATTGAAAACTGTCCTCATCATAGCAACTGGAGGCTAAGCACCTCCCCCCCCGCCCTTTCATGTCTAATGAAGATTCTGTACTGCCTGGACTATCATAGCAGCGGGAGGCTGCCTCCCCCTCATTTTATCTCACTAAAAAGTCAGTGTTTCTTATTCCTGCATTCTTTATTACTTCATCACACAAATGGGGGGATAACTGCCATGGTAGCCCAGGAGGGGTGTGGGAGGAAGGAAGCAATGGGTGGAGTTGTTGCAGGGGTACCCCCTAGAATGGCATGCAGCTCATCATTTCTGTGGGATATCTGGGGCTCTGACCCGGTGGCTGTGCTCTCTGGTTCTCTAGTAGACTTGCCGCATATCCTAGGCAGGACTGACTCTATTTTCAGACAAAACCTAAAGAAGGGAATGACCTGGGGAGTCATTCCCAGTTTTGTCCATGTGCCCCCAGCCAACCTCAACGAGGCCAGCCAGGAGCACCCATGACAGCAGCAGACAGTACAAAAGGATTGGTAATCGTCATCACCAATTTCCAATTGCAGACGGTGATATAGGGCTGGTAACAGTCTCTGCTACCTTGCAAAGGCGAATGAATGCTGCTGTGTAGCACTGCAGTACCACGTCTGTCAGCAGCATCCAGTACACATACAGTGACAAAAGGCTAAATGGGCTCCATGGTTGTCATGCTATCGCATCTGCCAGGGCAATCCAGGGAAAAAGCACGTGAAATGATTGTCTGCCATTGCTTTCATGGAGGAAGGATTGAGTGACGACATTTACCCAGAATCACCCGTGACACTGTTTGCCCCATCATGCATTGGGATCTCAACCCAGAATTCCAATGGGCGGAGGAGACTGCAGGAACTACGGGATAGCTACCCACAGTGCAACACTCTGGAAATTGACACTAGCCTCAGTACATGGACGCACACCGCCGAATTAATGTGCTTAGTGTGGCCGCATGCACTCGACTTTATACAATCTCTTTTAAAAAATCAGGAATAATCCCTTAGTGTAGACATACCCCTAGTCTTAGGTGTAGAGAAGGCCTTTGTTTCCAGTCACTATGAAGAAACAGAAATTTGGCTAATAGGGCCCCAACAATTGTAAATGATGACAAATTAGTCATGTGGCATTCAGGTGAGGAAATGAGTAAGTTTGGGTCAGCCTTTATTGTCACTGAACACAGTCGTGCATCCCTAGTCAGAATGTTCTGAGTTATGGAACTAGAACAGAGTGGCTATTGCAGAAGCAGTGAATACAAATACATGTTTATCTCTTCAATGTGACCGTTTTAATGGATACTCCTAAACAAGCACTTGAATAGACACTTGCTCACACCACTGTCTGGGAAGCAGGCATTCTTCATATCCTTGTTTTGTGTGCAAAATTAATGCTTGTACCCATGTGCAGGGGAAAAGATTTACTATTCATCCTTCCTTATTCTCCTGTCTTTGAAATGTTACTGTTCCAATTGAGAGAAGCAACACTGTCATGTAGATTACCAGTCACACCCTGCAAATGGTGCTGAAGAGAATAGTCTGAGTTTATAATCTGTCCAGACTCCTTTTGTTCAATATTTGTGGAGCACAAATAGATTCAGAGAAATCAGGATGAATGTGCATACAATTCAGAACTTGTGCACAAAAATAAATCCAGCTTCAGTAGTACAGCTGGTCATGTTTTCACTGAAGACGAGAGGAGAGTGTCTGAAAGGTGTAAGTAATGCACGTGCTTTGGCAAAAGATTTAACTGAAGAAGAGGCACCTTATTTACCACTTAACTGGTGTCCATTATCGCTCTACTGCTAACTGAATTAAATAGTAGGATTCTGATGTTTAGTAATGAAGAACACTAGGAATAGAAAACCAATAGTTTACTTTGGCACTTTTGGTGCCTATCCTATACCCTAAAATTGAATTCAAGTCACTGGTATATTACCAGCTTTAACACACCAAATAAGCCAGACCCTCCACCCCCTTGAAAATACCAGATCCTAGAAGCAAAGGAACAGAAAAAACAAGGTGCAAACTGGCATCCAGCTGAACAAAGGTATTCTGACTTTTGTTTGTTCTCCAATATTCTTAATTCGGAGCCTTTGTGTCAGCTTTCATAGCAGGAAAACCCTGCAGTTGAGTAATTGTTCATGACTTCCAATTCTCCACACAGCTGCTCCATTGGAAAATGTCAGAACCCACAAATGCATTTATAAATATCACCAGCACTGAAAACACTTTTACTATATGTATTAGACCATATACTTGTAACCTGGCAGTGCTTCCATCTACAGGGTAATAATCGAGCTTTGTTTTGCAATTCTAGCACATCTTGGATAATGTTTTCTGAACAGCTACCATACTTGTGGTAGGTACTTGAAACATAAGCTTTGGGAACCTGGGCATTTCCCAAATAGAAGAGAATTCACTGCAATCTAAAGGCTTCTTAAATTTTTTTTCTGAAGGATCTAAAATACTTAAATGAAGGCAGGCTAATGGAACTTACCGGATCCATTCCACTCCAGGTGGGAAGAGATCAGGTCCATTGACTTCACACAGGTCTAAGCTCAGAAAAACGTGCATGCAGATGTTCTGAGGTCAGCGAAAATGCTAACAATTATTCCTAAATATTAAAGGTGTGTGCGTGCATACACATTCCCAGAGCATTATTCCATAGGCTCCCCATTTATTTCAAGATCTAGTTTTAAGATGTCCTATTTTTTTAAACATTCTGAGCTTGTTCCAGGCCAACAGGATTCACTGCCCCTCATTGCTCCACTTCCAGTTGTCCAACACTAAGTTCCTTTCTGTAACTCCAATAGTTTTACAGCTGTTAATGCAAAAGCATTGGCCTCAGCTGTTCCATAGTCAGGAACTGCAGTCTTTCCTCTACACTACAAAGATTCTCTTCTTGATTGCAAATGTCACTTGAAAATACAGCCACTGTATAGGCAAGGGAGAAAAGTTCTAAATGTCTGTCTTTTGGCTATTAGTTGTTTGGGATACAGTGCATATGAAAGATGCTATTAAAAACTGAACTGTAGTATAATGGAGAGGAGAGCTCTTAGGCTTGTGAGCTATAAGGAATGGTATGGGCAAAATGAGCTTTCTTGTCCTGAGAAGCAGTGAAGGCCAGTGACACCTAAAAGGGCAGGCAAAACTGACTCTTGTAAAGGTTGGTTTATAGTCAATCTACAATAGGAGACACTGTCTCCAAACAGCAGAGGCAGCCTATCCACCCCAAGGGGCTTCTATTGCAGCAATTTATCTAATGGCGGGGGGGAGGGGGAGAGGCGAAGGCACTGTTTGAGGACAAAATATGGGTAAGGGACTAAATTCTGTTCTCACTTACATTGGGGGAACTCCACTGAGGATGGAGTTACTCTAGTGAGAGTTGGGCACTGAAGGGTGACTGTCTCAAATTATTTGAGTATTCTAATGGCTCAATCTTAGTACTGACAAGAAAACTGGAGATGCTGAACTTCCATTGTAATCAACTTTTTTTACCCAGTTCACTTAATTTCATGTGCCTTCTGAAGTCACAAGGGTCTTGATTAAAAATACAGCACTCTAAGTGTTAGATTAAATTATGCCACCAAAATTGGTGGATTGGTCTTGTTTCTTGACATCTGGTAAACAGCCAGGGGTGGCTCTAGCCATTTCGCCACCCCAAGCATGGCGGCACGCAGCGGGGGGGCGCTCTGCCGGTCCCGAGGCTCCGGTGGACCTCCCACAGGCTTGCCTGCAGATGCTCCACCGAAGCCGCGGGACCAGCAGACCCTCTGCAGGCACACCTGCAGAGGTCCACTGGAGCCGCCTGCCGCCCTCCCGTGGCATGCCGTCCCAAGCACATGCTTGGCGTGCCGGGGCCTGGAGCTGCCCCTGTAAACAGCCATTTCCATTCCTGGGCACTGTAGTCCTCTCCTGTATTTCTGGCTGCTTTTTACTTTTTCTTTTTTTTGATACGTTTGTATTAATCTTTCTCTTGGCTACCTGTAGCTAGCACTGGAGCAGAGACTTCAGCGGGGCATCACGTTGCAGAACCCAGTCATTTCTTAGTATTTTGAAATTTGATCTCACATCTGAGCTACATGCAGGAATCACTGAGTGAAATTCTGTGCCCTATGTTACACAGGAGGCCAGACTAGATGATTGTATTGGGCCCCTCTGGCCTTAAGTCATTTAAATGTTTATTTAAATAGGGCAAGTATTAAATGGTGTCATAAAAAGAGGTGGTAAATACTGAGAAGTGATATGCATTGAATAGCTTTGTGCTCAGCGCAAATCCAAACAATGTATCTTACTCCCCCCACGTTTACTGCCTGAAAAGGAATCAGCTTGGTACAATTTCCATAATATCTAATTACCAAGTAATAGTGATCTTGATTAATGTATTGCTGACTGTGAGTAGCCAACATTTGTGTGGATACAGTACAAGGACAGTATATATACTTAACACTCTGAGCATAGAAACACCATATTTTAATATGCTAAGTGAATGGATTCTAATTCCCAAAGGCATTTTCCTTTCTGAAACAAACATAAACTGTAACAGAAAGGTGTAATAAAAATGTTCAATTGCCAGTACATAATACTCTGTAGAGGTGCAATGCTTCTTGACAGTGACATTACTAGTCATATGATAGGTGTCACTCAGATTCTTATTCACATTTGTATTCCAGTGGTGGCAGACTCAGAAACAATGCAAATTCATGCAGAACTTGGTGCATCTGATTAGCAAAAAGTCCTAGAATTCAGCCTTCAAATCAATGTAGCACCACTGATGCTACCCCAGTTTGCTCTGGTTGAGGATCTGTCCTCTAGACACTAATATAACCACAAGGTGTCTTTGAAATTTATTAAACAACATAGGTGATTCAATATTGATTTTGATATTTTTGGGTTCAAGCACTGTTTGTTTCAGCAAGGGGTGGTTTTTGGCTTTGATTATTGGGTAGCTAGTGAATCTTATCCAAACTGAAGATCAAACTGACTTGGTACATGACTTAATGTGTGGTGTGAGCAACAAATTGCTTTCTCAGTTGATGTTTCTATCTTGGAACAAACTAAGTGAATCTCCCTTCTGATGCATGATCAGAAAAGAGCTTTTTCCAGAGGTGCCAGGCAGCTGGAGAACGAGCCTGGCAAGTCTCTCAGGTGGAGCAGCTCCAGCCTATAACCCCACGTAATGAACCTGCCTCCCTGAAACTCTAGAAGTGCTAAGCAGAGCTGGATGGATAATGAACTGTATCTCCCCCAGGATGTAAATTCCAACACCAGGAGACTGTTCATCCCAATCAGCACAAAAAGCTCAACATTTTCATAGTACAAAAATTCTGAAACTTCAATTTGGAAACATTGTAACTACTGTACTGAAATGCCTGCACATTGAAGTATTATAAAATTATATATCAGTAAAAACTGGAGCTGAAACTAAATACTCTATTTTGAAACTTTCCATAGACACCTTAGCAAAATTGACACATTCCCTTGAAATACTGTACTTTGCTACAATTCACCCAGTGCAGACATTATGCCAGCTCGGTCCATAGCACTATGGGAGTTCTTGGTAGCGTAGCTGCCATAACTTAGATAGTGTCCCCTTCCCATCTCTCCTGGTCTGAGTTCTGCACTGCACTTGACTGTCCCTTTAACTTAAGTACCCTCTACAAGGCCTATAAAACCTTTTTAGCCTTGTAAAAATTCATCCCTGGCTAGTAGTGAATAAGTTGTTACTATCTGATTTGGTTGTTGGGGAAATAACTGGTATTTCCTATAGCTTTATTTGAAACCCAGAAGTTGACTAATCTGGACTGTTAGTCTAAAGGTTAGAGTAAACACTGAATTCCCAGGATTGGAACAACTTTCAATTGTTTGACACACACACTTATTGACAACTGGGATGTAGAAGATCTACCCAAAAGTTGAAAAACTATTCCATGCTATTAAAATAAGAACTGTATGTTTATCTTGCTGTAGAAGAATATATAAATGGATGATGCAATTACCATAAAAATCCCTTTTATTCAAATGACTAACTGGATTATATCTGATTTAATTGTGCACTTGCTTTGGTATCAACCAGCTGAGTCTGAAAATGTGCTGATTACTCACCATAGTTAAAGGAACACTATCTGATTTAAAAACATGGCCCCCACTTTCAGCTGTGTTCTGGCACTGTTGCCAGTGATGGGAGGGTCTCCCCAGTATAGATGGAATCTCCTAGGGATGCAGAGATAGTGTAAGAACTCTTGTGGCTGGAGGATAGGGTTAGTAGCTGAGGGTTTCCTGAACCTCAGAGATCCCAAGCCCCTTTGCACTGTTGGCATTTAGAGCAGTCTTTCATTGGATACTGTCCCAGCACACAACTATCCCAGCATTGGCCAGATAGCTAAATGCCACTGTTACACCCCACTCCTGAGTTGCATTATGCAGTCTTTGGCTGAAGCAGAAGATAAGAGCTTGATCTGTCGAAACCCAAACCAGATTTCCTGTTTCTATCTATGTGCTGGTACCAAAACCTCAGATCTCCTACCCTGAGCTTTGAGGAAGTTCCAGTTGACTCACCATTGCGTTATTTCACTTTTTTTTTGTACCGATATAAATCCATTGAAATCAACAGTAACACACTGGCATAGAGGAGTAACACATCAGATCCATGTTAGGGACTTGATTCACTGAACTTCGCAACTGGGCCCTTTCTGTCTACAAACTGTTGAACTAGGACTCCAGATCTAAAGATTCCCCAAACATAGGGGAAGTTCAGATCTGGATTGTATTTCTCAAGCTGGACAATGGGAGTGGGATCACGACCCCATAACATCTCCACTCAGGTATTTCAACTAGGAATCGTTTGCCTTTTTTAAAAACTATTGTAGTTTTTTTCTGTAACTGCTTAATCTCCATTAAATTGTCCTGTAAAATATAAAGTTTGCCAAGAGAAAAAGGGGTTGTGATAGACAGCAGGACAAAAGCATACTGATGTTCTGCTCTTCCTAGGTATTGAGGACTTCCAATCAGGGCACGACATTAAGTAACATACCACACAGCTTGTGCTCTGGCACACAATGGAATGAATGTATTGTTAACTGCTGTCAATCTTATTTAACATCTTGGTTTCCTTCCGAGGAAACATTTGATTTTACACATTTGTTTTGTTTAAGGAGCTGAATTGTTAAACTATACAAACAGCCTTTTCAAAATGATGAAGGCTAAAATAGCAGACACATCCCAAACAAGTTGCTGGTTTTTGTTGCAGAAGGGACTGAGTTCTCCATTACAGTGCAATGGCTGTGCTACTGGCACTGCATTTCAGAACAAGTATAGGTCAGTCTGGATGCCACTTTAGACAAATATGACTAACTACTGCATCTGGTGACTAGATGCTATGGTGATGGATGCCCTAGCAATGTCTATGATAGACTGATGGAAGTTAATTCTATTGCTCACCTGTACTGCAGGGGGTTCAGCTTTCAGTTGCAGAATAGAGTCCATGGCAACAGGCCTGACCATGCTGCCTGTGGAAGGAAGGATAAAGGGCAGGGCAGGGAGAGGAAAGCATTCTGTGCTGATGCTCTAGGATCCATGGGGATGGGATGGGTTTGTAAATCTAAAGTCCTGGTGCTTTCTCCTTGGTCTCTAATCCCTGCCTCTAAAGGGAGCAAGGGTTGGGATTTCTGTGCAATGATTTTTCTTTTTTAAATGAACTTTCTTCTCCTATTTGGGATGTCTTAAATGATCTCTAACTATCTGTTTGTACGGCAGCTAGTACAAGGGTCAGCAACTTTTGGCACATGGCTCATGAGGGTAAGCACCCTGGCAGGCCAGGCCAGTTTGGTTACCTGCCGTGTCTGCAGGTTCGGCCAATCGCGGCTCCCACTGGCTGTGGTTCGCCATCCCAGGCCAATGGGGGCGGTGGGAAGCAGCAGGAAACACATCCCTCGGCCCGTGCAGGACCGGCGCTAGGGGTTTGAGCGCCTTAGGCGCAGGGCAATTTCGCCACCCCATGCACTGGTCCCGCGGCTCCGGTGGAACTGCCGCAGTGGTGCCTGTGGAGGGTCTGCTGGTCCGCGGCTCCGGTGGAGCTGCCACAGTCGTGCCTGCGGGAGGTCCACTGGAGCCGCGTGAGGAGCCGACCGTCCACAGGCACGACTGCGGCAGCTCCACCAGGGCCGCGGACCAGCAGACCCTCCGCAGGCACCACTGCGGCAGCTCCACTGGAGCCGCTGCCACCACCCCCCAGCAAAATGCCACCCCCTGAATAATCCTGGCGACCTAGGCGATTGCCTAGGCTGCCTAAATGGTAGCGCCGGCCCTGGGCCCGTGCCACTTCCCGCCGCCCCCATTGGCCTGGGATGGCGAACCACGGCTAGTGGGAGCCGCGAGTGGCCGAACCTGCGGACACGGCAGGTAATCAAACTGGCCTGGCCCGCCAGAGTGCTTATCCTAGCAAGCTGCGTGCCAGAGGTTGCTGACTCCTGAGCTAGTGCAATGGGGCATGATCCTGCTTGGGAGGGAGGCAGCTTTGGCTGCTACTGCAATCCAAATAGTAAATCACAATGAAGGCCCGCTATCAAACTGTACGTAGGTCTAAAGCTGAAGACTGAAGGACCCAATCCTGAAGCAAAGCTCAATGAGATGTTTTTTTTAGCCTTAAGTGCTTTAGGATTGGGCACTAAATGTCAAGTGTTTAATGTAACCCTATAGTCAGTGTGTCATGTGTTCACCTCTGTTCCAAATTCACAGAAATTAGAAGTTTATTGCAGCTCTTCATTAACAGCCTAGGCCTATAGCTGAAGCTGTGAAGACTCCAAGGTTTTAGCTCTGGAGGTTGTCTGCCATCTAAGTGGTGGGCATAGCTCATTCAGAATTGAAAAATAAGAAGCAAAGTTCCCCTTTGAAAATAAATCAAAGTGGAAGCCTAGGGAGGTGCTGTGTAGGTTGTAAAAAGTCTGACTTCCTAAAGCATAACGTGCCAAAAAATGCAAAATCTCTGCACTTATTGGTTCTGTGTGGGGCCAGCAGTGCAAGGCAACACAAATGCTTTTCTAGCGTTTTTGGTCTGACTGGAGCAATTGCAAGAAAGCTTGCTCTTACGATGAATTTGGCAGACTCAAGACACTGAGATAAGCATCCCAGTTTTAGAGTACTTATCTGAACCAAATCTCCCACCCTTTCATAACTCTCCAAGCACAGCTAACAATCCAGCTATTTTGAAAATCCTGTGCAGAAACACAAATAAGTAGTTTTACAGCATTTGTCACATATAGTCTGTGAGGCTAGTGGGGCACTTCATCAAAGGTGCTAGGATTCACACCAACCTTGGAACTATATTCACTGAGAAACCAGAGGGGAAGGAGCAGCATGCCAACAGGCCTCAGTGTGGGACTTCTGGCAAACAAAGAGAGGTACAGTATGAGAGGATGTCAGTCTTCAGCAGAGATGTTCCCATCCTCTTCCCCACTATTTACATCCATGTTAGCAATATAATTACAAGAAAAAAAAATAGATGGTGAAGTGTAAGAAGCCCAATGAAGTTGAAAGGAAATGTTACAGAGAAACTACAAGGGGGAAAAATAAGGAGCAAAAACTCCCTACACTGACCATGATGGAGGGAAAATTGCCCTCCCTAGGTTTATCCTGATTCCATGCTGCTTTGTCCTGTATTCTGGAACCTTCTCCTCCCCGGTTCCCCTCCCCCACTTAACTATGCAGCATACATGTGCCAGCATCTCTGACAGAATTAAGTGGATGGGCTGGAAATGCAATCTCTTCCAAACCTGCAGGTCAGGGAAAATCTGCATTTCTGTACAGTCTACTCTGTGCCTGGAGTTTCCTGGCCCCTGGAAAAATATAACATCTTGCTCTTATAACACCGGCAATCCAGACTGAAATATAGGCTAGAAACAGTCAGGAGATTCTAGGAAAACTAAGAGTCTGCAGGCAGGAGGACAATAGCTGGAAAAGGGAACCCTGATTTCAGGAGACATTAACCCAATAGTGGCTGAAATGAAAATAATAGGAAAGCAAACAAATGGTGTATATATAGGGAAGGCCTCTAACTTCTCAATAGTGGGTGAAGGACATGTTTGACTGCACTTGGATTACAAGCACTCTGGGGATGCAACCATTCTGTCAAAACACTGGAGCCTGGAGGGAGGGGGGCACTGCAACAATCACCATTGGTACCCTGCCCAGGAGGAAGGCTGGAGAGAGCATGCCTGCATCCTCCCCAGGTATGTTCCATGTGTTCTCTGTATCAGCAACAGGATGGTGCAGATTGTTCCAAGTGTGCTGGCCAAGGTCTGTGGATTTGCATGTGAGGAGAGGGGAATGACCCCCACCTTTTCCCTATCCCTCTTCAGAGTGCTTTGCTCCCAGGGGAGAGGAAGTGAGCAACTTCTGCTCTTCCCAAAGCAAAGGGCCAGTTGAGAGAAGCCTTTCTGTGGTCCCACAAAGGGAGTGGGCATGAGGCTTTTTACACATCCCTTACAGAGAACAGTTCCAGTCCCTCCCTTCCATGAAATAGGAAATAGATGACAGAGACAGGGAAAAAGCCCTGCCCACTCCCCAAAATAGTGGATGCATTATAAGGATCTCTTCTTTGGGCATGGAACATGTTGCTGGGGACAACCAAAGCTGTGAGCCACTACTACCCCTCTGCCTCAGCAAGAGCGAACCTAGCTAGAGATCAAACTGTTGGCTCCTGGCAACCCCAGTGTAGCATCCTCACCAGCAAACTCCTTAAGGCTCTCCTGACCCATACCTGACCTCGCAGGTGAAAAATCAGTGAATTCCAGGCTCAGTTTCTCAACTGTTCCTCTGCAATGCACAGTTCCTGTCACTGATCATTCACAAAGATATTAAATTCATTGCCCTCTTAAATTTAAGCTGTAATTTACTGACTCTTTAGCTGAGGCAAACACATACTTCTCTTTAAACACAGCACTGAGTTGATTTATAACAAGTTGATTAACAAAAGACATGGGTAAGTGATACCAATTAGCAGGAATAAAGGTAGAAATGGTTACAATCAAATAGATAAAAGACAAACAATCTAGCAAGATGCAGTCTTTGTTCAAGATGGTTTCTCTCACCCACAGTCTCCTTTCTAGCTTTGACTGGCCGGGCTGCTCAGGATCTGTCACAGAGATGAAATCACTTGGTTCCTTTGTCTACTAAGGCAAAGGATAAACATGGTCTCTGCTCCTTTATCCCTAAAAGGATGTCTTTATTTCACAAGTCAGGAAGGCCTCTGCCATATGCACCCTTATAACATGCAGTATGGCAAGGGGGAAACAAACTGTAGAGAGGTGCAGGGTAGTATGTGAGCAGGAAAGGTACAAAATCCCTTTCGTTGTGTAGCTGTCTCAAGTCTTTTGCAAAACATCCACCTGTAAAAAGGCGTTTCAATCGAGGAGCATAGGGAGCAGTTGCTCTGAGTGACCCCATCCACTGCAGATTAGTTATTGCAGCTCAGGTATGGCAAAACCTGCATTCCTCCTCACTTCTGTGAACGTACATGATTTCTGCTGTGGTGGCAGTGGGGTGGCTTTGCTTTGCATGGAGACTGGGGCAGGATTTGGGGAACATATACAGGTGGCCTGGTCCCCCTGGCAACACAATTCCATAGGGCTCCTTGGATGGATAGAGGCTGGAAATCGCTGATACTGGTGGATCTGTTTGGTGATTCAATCACCTATGCATTTCCACCATCCATTGTGCACTGAGATAAGAATACAGGGAGTTGGCAGCAACCTCTGCTCTTCCTCCGACTGCTTAAGTAGTAAACATTTGCTACTGGATCCATGAAACCACTGAGCCACAGGCCCCACTCAGGTATATCTCCAAGTTACTCTTTGAGCTGGAGCACAGGAAGTCCTGTGCTTGTCAGGCTTCTGTCAGGCTCCTTGATTCCTGGGCAGGGTGACTGCATCACTTTTACTATAGAGGAGGGCCCACAGAGGCTGGAGGGATGGGAAGAAGCAGGATTTGTCACTAGGAGCAGAAGCTGAGCCTGCGGTCGTGGCTGCAAGAGTGACTATTTTATTTGCTTGATAAGGATTTGGTTGTTCATGAGTTAATGCTTATTCAACCTTCATGCTCTTCATGGAGTCACAGAGCACAGCTGGCAGCCCTGTAGTCAATGACAACACAGCCTGAAGCCAGCTGTGCTATTGCTCGGTGTATGTGGGGACTCAAGTGGAGCACTGAGGCAATGGTCTCCTGAATGTCTATTCAAGGATATGTAGGATTAGCGGCAGGATATTCTGCAGAATTTTCTCAGTAGTGGTGTGTGTTTGTTTTTGTTTTTTAACGGCCCTGCCCTTTGCTGGCTTCATCTTCATGCACCCTGGGACAAAGCCACAGAATTTCTGAATGTGTTCCTTCATGTTTTTGAAGCTAATTCTTTTAAGGGCAAGTTTTCAAAACCTGCAAAGTTCAAGATGAGGCAATCAAAGAATTTTTTTTAATCAGGCCTGTCCACATGCATGCAGTTATCCTGATTAACACCTGTCACTTTGGCCTTTTGACTTGTGTTCATAAGCTGAATAATTGCATCTGCAAACTAGGTATACAACTGCACATGTATCTCTGCCTGCTTTTAAATTATTTCTTCAGAGGGGATCACCTGGAAGTGAAAAAGGCAGTGACTTGAGGGGAGGAAAGCGAGCTTGAAGACCGTGTCCTGCTTGCCTAGCTATGTGAACAACTTTGGGCCATGTTCACCGAACTATCAAGAGAATAGGGCTGAAGTTCATGACTGCAGACTGAACTGAAAACTATTTAAAGTTATTTGTAGAACTGGTTTAAATGTCTCCCCTCATTTCCATCTGTCTTCAATAGAAAAGCTTTTGGTTTTCAATAAAAAGTTAAACTTCTTTTCAGATGGCAAACTTTTTAATTGAAAACTTGAAACTTTGGGCAGAAACCAAACACTTTGTGGAAAAACTTTCATTTGACAGAAAAATAGGTTTTAGACTGTTTTTTATGGAAGGCTTTCTATCAGCCCTGTTAATGTACAATTCAAGTCAAATGCTTCACCTAGTCATACTCCTGAATTTTATCTAATCTCCGAGCTCTTGACCACCAAGCTGGAGGTCAGGGGCTGGCTCTCCTGTTCTGATTTTGACCAGAGATTGCATCCTGGACCTGAGAACTTCCCCAGTGAAAGTTTTTGGCTATGATAAATCCAATATTTTTCTTACATGCACAAAACTGTCATCAATATTTTGTTAGGAGGTGGAGGCAAGACTCTAGTCTCTCTGACCCACCTGCTCAGGAGGGTGAGTAGCAACCCTGTGGAGCTTGCATTATGCAGAAACATTAGACTGGCCATAGTCTGAATTTCTGGTTTGGCCATCTCTAATTACACAAGTTAGGTACAGAAGAGTTTTACAATTCTCATTACAAGCATTATCCTAATTAAAAGCAATTACCAAGGCGTAGAGTCTGGCTGAACTCTGCTCCGTACATGATCCTTTGTGCAAAGGTGGGAGGGGAAAAGTTGGCTTAAAGACAGAATAGCACCAGGGCTGCTCTAAAATATGCTGACTGCATCAGCATAACTGCACTAGGACCCTCTGCTAGCCTAGATTCCACGGGCGCACAAGGTACTCACAAGCTCTTTTGTACACCAGTCAACAACTGCCTAATGCAAGGGGTTGACAGGAGAATGGGGAAGAAACCTGCATTGTCACTATCTGTGCTATACTTGCTATATGGATATACAGAGGACCTCTGTCTCCAGGGCTGCCAGTCTGGCAAATTTCACAAGTATGAAGTTCTATTCAAAAGCTATTTTTAAATCTCTCTTGACTAGGATTTTATCCTCAGTGTCATTAGAAAATGGTGCACTGCACATGTGTGGTTTATCTCAAGCATGAATTTCAATAGTCATTACGGAATGGGCTTCTCTGGTTTGCATGGCCAGGAAATGTAATTCCTTTTACACTGCTGTAACACTTTTTGCTGTAACTCTGGGATCAAGGCCTACCAGTATGCAGGGATCTAATGCAGTAAAACGCAGACAACTACATATTTCTTCTGGAGTGATGGAAATGGAGTTTGGAGGGACCAGGGAGGGGAACATGAAGGAATCCTGCTAGGGGAGGGAGTAGGAAAAAATCTCTGGAGGAGAACTGGGATGAAGAAACTACTTTGAGGGGGAGAATATCAAGGAATGTGGGGAGGAAGAATGGATGGAAAGTGTGCATTATGACAGGGACCCCAAAGGTTTAACAGATCTGGATCATATAGGTAGACTAGTGCTATGTACTTGAACTGTGAATATCATGCACAGTTAGCTGAATGCAAAAATTCATTAGAAAATGGCTAAACAGTTCATTAGAAAATGGCTAAACACTGAAGCAAGAACATGTTATAACGTTTCTTATGGCCACAGGTTTCCCATGACATTGGAAGGTTTTTTAATCATCAGTTCTGTTTTCTTAAGCAGCCATTTAGTAGCTTTAATAAGGTGAGCTTTTAGAGTTGTCCATATCTTTTGGAAGGCCACTGTTGGAAGCCCTTCCCCTTTTTAAAAAAAAATATGATATTGTTTGGGTGATGGTGGTTAACAATATCATCAGCAATGTTCAGTCAATATCTGCTGCTCTTGAATTTGCTTTACAGCCCTAGCCTGGCATGTTTTTGCTAGGAGTTCAGGTTCAAAGCCAAACTGAAGTTACAGCAAATACTTAAACTCTGAAATTCAGTGACTTTGATCTCTTTAAATTTGCCAAGTAATCAGCTTTATGAGTCAAATTCTGCTCTGCTGCAGCAGGGCCCAATCCTGCAAACATTAACAAGAACAACTTTTCTTACTGTAGTCCCACTGAGCTCACTGTTCAGGGTAGCATGCTGTAAGGTTCATAGTTTTCCAGGCCCTAAATGTGGAGTAGTTCCACTGACTATATAACTGAAAGCAGAATTTGCCCATTGTCCGTCTCTCAAACTTCAGACCTAAACTGAATTATTCTTACCATGATGACGGTCCAGTTCTTGTGTTTGTTATGGAAGTTAATCTATTTACATTATTTCAGCAATACTTTCTCTGTGGGGAAAAAATGTCTGTCATCCTTCATATGTCTTTGTCTTCACTTTTCTTTGCTTAGTAGGGTCCTGATCCAGCATCAGAACCTGTTAGCATGGATTTCTACATCCATCTGGATTCCCATGCTAGATTTAGGGCCTTAAAGTTAATACTCCCTATTAAGATTTTTCATGCAATGACTATCCATAAAATAAAAATAAAAAATTTTAAATTGTCATTTTGTAGACACTTCTCTTCTGACAGTAACTGTCAAAAATGGTGTGGAATTTCTGAAACCACAGGCAGCTTAATGTCCGCCTAGCCAGATTGCAAATCAGTTTTGTCAGGAAAGGGCTTATGTTTTGTTGTGGCTGAAGACATTTTAAATAGCAGGAAAGAAGGCAAATATAGCTAAAGAATTCGAGACTTTAAAAGTAACAATCTTACAGGCTTTGTTCTCAGGCAAATCTCCCTGACTTCAATGAGTTTTTTGCCTGAGTAAGGATTGCAGGATTTGACCTTTAAATAAATGAGACCTTTAAATAATGGCACAGTTCTGTTAACACAATTGTTTTCTTAGGCAGAAAGCTATTTGCTCTTTAATGGATTGATACCTTATCTTCTAGAAGACTTTAAATATAATATTTGTACAACTGTACATGACTGAGCATGCCATGAAAGCAGTTTTTTAAAAAAAGATTACTTACAGAGATTGGAATAATTGCTGCCTATTCCAATGTGGATGGAGCTTCCAGAGATGAGAGGAAGATGTAAGAAAAGAACTAAGGAGGGAAATAAAAAGAGTCCTTAATAGCAGTTTTGTCTCAGAGCCAGATGTCATTTGATGACACAAGTTGTTGCTAAAGTGCACCCACTCTCTTGGGACAGAGCTGTATATTTCAGATTGTGAATCCACAACAGATGCAGTTTGAATGTGTAAATAAAATGAGTTGTTGCTTCGAATTTCCTAGGAATCAGTCTGTTTTAGGAAGTGCTATTATACAAGACTTCAGTGCATTAAGGATTCCAAAAAGCCATGTTTAGACAACACTGTCATGCAAATAGGCTAATTATTATTGTTAAGCATTTAGTCAATTACTGAAATGGGCACCTACCCTGGCAAAGCAAAATAATGCTTTCCTAACTTGCTTACATAAACTAGCTGTGTGCCAAAGTAGGGCTGGAATAGTAAAATGTATCCTGGAATGTATACAAAATTTCTCACTATTTATTTTAAATATTAAACTACTTTAAATATTTAAATTTAAATAAAATACACGTGTACACTATATAGGCAGCAAAATACACACACAAAGTAACCTAAATCATAGAAGATCTTTTCTTAAGAAGACAATTCAGTTTCTCTATATTACATAGAAAACAAGCATTATTAGATTTAAAAAAAAATATATAGTTTAATATGCACAAGGAGTTAAGTATCTCCCTCCCTCTATACTCGACTGCTAGCCCTCTCAAACTATTTTATAACTAGCACAGAAATATTTCTAATCTTGCTCCCTTAACCCGTAAGAGAGAAAGACCCTACTCTGCATTTCTTGTTAAAGGCATATGGCCCCTTCAATAAACGGAGCAGGGCCCCTCTGTTTAACACTTTGGGGGGGGGGGTGGCGAGGAGATGAGTGTCTGACAGAGCTGAAAGTTCCCCCATCAAACCTCCACGCTGATGCTGTACCCTAATGATGGATGCGGGGCTGGAGGGAGCCACCGACGCCGCACAGCGCGGCGCTTATTGCTCCCTCCCCGCTGCTGGCCGAAGAACGCCCCAGCCTTACCTAGCCCTGCCCGCCCTGGGGCTCTGAGCTGCCGCACGCGCTGTGCCTAGGCAGGGCCGGGGCTGCGCGGAGAGTGGGTTTCCCCCCGGGGGTGGCGATGCCTCTGCAGGGCGGTGACTCCCGTGGAGGGCGAGGGGCAGCCCCAGGGCACAGCGCCCCCCATCCCTTACCCGAGCACGCACAGGCGGCCGCGCTCTCCATGCGCCTCGGCGACAGCTGGCGGGGCTCCCAGGCGGCTCATGGGCGGCGGGGAGGAGGCGAGCGCGGCTCCCAGGCGCTGACGCTGCCCGCCGCCTTCTCCGGTCGGGCGGGCAGGAGCCGCAGCGGGCGGCCCAGCAAGGACCAGGCGCCCATGGAGTCTGCGGGATGGCGGGGGGCGGCGAGTGACCTCAGCCCGGCAGGGGCCGGCAGGCGGCGGCGGGTCCCTCCCAATGGCCGGGGGCCATCGCTGTCACCCCCCCTCCCGGCGCGCGGGGGAAGGGGGCGGTGCCAGCCACGCGCGGGGGCTGGTGCTCGCCGCCTGCCCGCGGAGCCCGGGATCCCGCACCGCGAGGGCTAGAGCAGCCGCTGCGCGGAGCGGGGCCCCCGGGGGCGGCCGGATCACCCCGCGCAGCGCTCGTCCTCTGGGACTGTCGCACGGTACCGGAGGCGGAGTGCCGCGGTGACTTGCCCAGCGCCAGGCGGGGCGTGTAACAGCGAAGGGCTGGTCCGGCACCCTGGCTCTGCGCTGAGCATCCTCCAGCTAATCCTCAAAGGCACCGTGGGTGCTGCGCCGCTCAGAGTTTGGCTCCATGATTTTGGATATCTCCAAATAGCTTCCTCCGGCACCAGTTCTTGCTTTCTGTTCCCTCCCCCCCCCATGAAATCCAGCCTTGGGCTAGGGATTGCGGAGAACATTTTTTGGGGGAGGGGACAACACATCACTTCGCTCTCCATGTTTCCCCTTTTCCTCTCCTCCTGCTCTCACTGTCACTTTCGGGGAGGGGGTATGAAGAGAGGGTTGAAAAGGTTCTGCTTTGTTTGGAAATATTCCATGATTTTCTTGCTCTGATAAGGTGTTGAACGCACGGTCATCCTGTGGAAATCGTTGCCAGGGGATGTAATTTGTGAAAGCCAAAGGTATAACTAGGTTAAAAAAAGAACTAGATAAATGGAGGATAGATCCATTAATAGCTGTTACCCAAGATAGTCAGGGGTGCAACCCCATGTTCCAGGTGTCCCTAAACCACCACTGCCAGAAGCTGGGACTGGACAACACAGGATGGATCACTTGATTATTGCTCTGTTCTGTTAATTCCCTCTGAAGCCTCTGGCACTGTCTGCTGTCAGAATACTGGGCTAGATGGACCTTTGGTCTGACTTAATATGGCCATTCTTCTGTTCTTATTACAACCTGGAAACCTGAACAGTTATGAATCCAAGCAGGGTCCACTCTGATAGGTGCTGTATAAATATAGACGTAGACACTGGCCCTACTTTATTTATTATTGACTAAAAATCAGCTTAAAGGGGTACAACTGTGGAAATAAGTAAACACCAAGGAGGGAACGGAATTGTTTGGGTGGTGCAAGGGATTATGAGAATAACTGGATTAAATTAAGAAAGAACAAATTTAGGCTGAATATCAGCAAAAAACAAAACACTTTCTAAAGGTGAGATCTATTGCAGGGCCGGCTTTAGGCTGATTCCCCCGAATTGAGCCGTGTGCCTAAGAGGGCCCCGCGTCCGCGCCTAAGAGGTCCCTGTGCCCTAAAGAAGAGTGGAAGTCCGGTCTTCGGCTGCACTTCGGTGGTGGGTCCTTCACTCGCTCCGGGTCTTCGGCAGCATTTCCGTGGCAGGCCCTTCAGTGCCATGGAAGACCTGCAGCGAGTGAAGGACCCACTGTCGAAATGCTGCTGAAGACCCGGATCCCCGCCGGGTATTCAAATCGGGCTCCACACTTCCTAAAGCCGGTCCTGTCTATTGGATCATAGAAAAGTCTCCCAGGGCAAGCAAGGAAGCCCCAATACAAGAGACATTTAAAGTAATAAGTTCTAAAATATATACTGTAGTAAACACATCTGCTTTAGTAATTCTGTTTCCTGTTAACCTGTGTACATACCCAAGCCTGCAAACAATTTTTGCTGTAATGTGATACTTATTGAGCTCTCTATTCATGCGAGCAAGCAGCAATGAGAGTTGACTAAGTTACCTAACCCTGAATGATGCCTTCCACCTCCTCCCACACTTTTGACTAGTTCTGTGGTTCTGTGAACAACTTCCCTGATATTTCAACAACTTCTTTAGGCCCAGTGCTTGAGCTATCTGAATTTCTCATTGATTCCATGATGATGTTCTTAGGATTGTCATGAAGTTTGCAAACGGTCCCAATTTGGGAATTTTGAGATTTGTTTACCAGATGGGCAGCTTGCTGCTGCTCTAGGTTTCTTTTTACCTAAGTAGCCAATGATTTATTAAGCTTTGTTGAACTTCAGTTTGTCTCATGGCCTTTGGAAGTATATTTCGTTCTCTATCATTGGTGACTTGTCCTGGTGACACTGTACATTTTGTGTAGTTCCCAGAAATACTGGCTGTGAGATGCTGAAGAGCTTCAACTCACTGATTTCCGTAGGTGGGTGAGGGCTGTCAGCACCACAGAGGACAGGGCCCCCGAAAACAATCCTGTCTCTTCTGTATTGTGTTTATACAGTGCCTAACACAATGGGGCCTCTAAGAGTTATTGTAATACACTTACATAATATTATCAACAAATACCCCCATCCTAAAATTCACCCCTGAAAAGTCAGTTGCTAACTTGTAACATCTTCCTCAGTCTATGCTGTCTAGAGATTTGCATCCTGTCTTGGTAGAACAGGTACAAATTATGACTTGTGCTCATAAAAGGTATGTCTACACTCGAGCTCGGAGTGTGTCTCAGAGGCAAACACTAACTCTGTTCAAGCACTGTGGACATTGCAGCACAAGTTAGCCACCCAAATACAAGCTTGCCTGACCCCCAGTTCCAAACTCAGGTTGCTAGCCCATGTCACAATGTTCACACTGCGGTTTTTAGTGCATTCGTTCAAGTGGACGTTAATGCATATTTTATCTACTTGGGCTGGGATGCATGCTCCCAGTGTCTTTCATCCAGATAGATCGCAAAATGTTTCACGAACTACATGCCTTATGTAGGAACTGCTTCACCAAGTATAGCTACTTCAGGGGCAAAAATGAGTAGTTTAACAGTGCACATTAAAACTCTACAGCAGTTTAGGGTAAGATAATAATAATATTTTATCCACTTTAAACTCCAAGAGCAACTCTGGATAGGTGGACTTTATGCCAGTTTTGGTGATGTACCCCTGTTAACCAGGACATCAGCACTAATGCTTTATCTTGCAGAAAATGCTAACTCTAGCCAAGATTATTCAAAAGTATGAGACACAAATTTAGGTTTCTCAGTCCACATCAGGCATTTAAATAAACTGCCAGATTTTTTAAAGTGCTGAGTATGCAGCTGCTCCTCTTGACTTCAGAGGGAAACTGCTCAGTGGTAAGTACTTCTGAAAAACAGATTGTCTAGCCTCAGGGCTCTGTCTCTGAAACTCTTTGGCCCCCTCTATAATAAGAGCTGTGGATGCTGTGTTGTTTAGATGTGTCAGTTTATGCACCCAAGTTTGATCTAAGTCACTCCTCAAAAGCCTAAGGAATCAGTATGTCATAACCAGGATTGAAATTGTGGAGTTCCTGCTCCCCAAGTCTGCAGACCACTATCACTTAGAGGAATTAATAGATTTGAGTGAAGGAGAAGCCATAGAAAATGTTGACTAGGATAGTTCTTGATTGAGCTGAATACTTTTAAAAAAAATCTGAACAACTATTTATGAAAGACCCTTTCCATTTTGCAACATATACTGTGACTTAGCACAGCTTTGTTTCTAGGTCAGACCATACAGTATATAATATGAACCAATAAAATCTACTGTAGCATTTTCACAGCACACACATAACTTTCCTGCCAGTCAGTAACACTGACACTGTGCACATATTAAATGGTATAGATTTTGCTTATGGCTTCTAACCTCTTGATGATTAAGCAGATTGTACAGTACATTCTCCCACATTCCATTGTGTGTTTTTTCTGGGTCAGTCATGCACCTGAATGAAACCAGCACATACTGCTGAGTTCAGGTCAGAATCTTGTTTGCACACTTGGTGCAATAAATCAGCAATAATGTGCATCTCCTTGGCTATACTATGGGAACATATATATTTAGTCAAATTCATTTTTTTTTCTTTTTTGTTTTGGCAAAACCGACTTTTAATTATAAAGAGAATCTCACAGAAGATGAATGAATCACACTCAGAGAGCAGTTTGCTGTGTTGATGTCATAACATTTCTTCCCAGAGCTGGACCTTAGCGTCCAAAATATGGGTGTTAGCATGAAAACCTCCAAGCTTAGTTACCAGCTTGGACCTGGTAATTGCTGCCACCAGCTAGGAATTATACAGTGCCTAGCTCACTGTGGTCTCCCCAAAACCTTCCCTGGGGGACCCCCAGACTCAGATGCCTTGAGTCTTACAACAAAGGGAAATAACTCCCTTCCCTTGTTACTTCCTCCCAGGCTCCCCTCCCAGGACGACCCTAGGAGATTCCCTGCTTCCAGTCCTGGAAACAAGTACCGAGAGAGCTAATCTCTCTTCCCCCTCACCCAGAGGGTATGCAAAGTCAGGCTTAGTAAATCTAACACAAAGAGATTTTCCCCCTGACTTCTTCCTCCCACCAATTCCCTGGTGAGCTGCACACTCAATTCCCTAGAGTCCCCACTAAAGAAAAACTCCAACAGGTCTTAAAAAGAAAGTTTTATATAAAAAGAGTGAAAAAGGACATAATATATAGTCTCTGTATCAAGGTGACAATATACAGGGTCAATTGCTTAAGAAAAAAAGTGAATAAACAGCCTTATTCCAAAAGAATACAATTTAACACATTCCAGCAACTACACACATGTAAATACAAAAGAAAACAATATAAACCTATTGTCTTACTATCCTTGTACTTACAGTTTGGAAACAGAAGATTAGAAAACCTGGAGATAGAAAAATCACTCTCAGAGCCGAGAGGGCACAGACCCAAGACAAAGAACTCGCACCCAAAACTTCCCTCCACCCAGATTTGAAAAAGTCTTGTTTCCTGATTGGTCCTCTGGTCAGGTGTTTCAGGTTACTGTTGTTACCCCTTTACAGGTAAAAGAACATTAACCCTTAGCTATCTGTTTATGACAGTTGAACACTAAGTTTTCATATAGAGAGCGAGTGCAAGGACAAAAACATTGAGTTTCAGCTACCAAGGTTTGTTCATATTCAGACTAGTTTATCTCGCTAATATCACAAAACAAGAAGCATCTGTATTTCAAAAGAGGCTCTTTACCTTGTGATTTACATATTGTATCTCAATGTTATTTTCCTTCAGTCATGCCAGAAATGTGTTTTCCTAATATTTTGAAATGTGGATCTTGACTAACTGTTGAAAACTCAAGATTCATTCGCATTAGGATCACCATGATATTCTCTATGGATGGAATTGTGAAGGGGTGACGTTGGCTGTGACTATTTCTCCTTGTATTAATAATGGGCATTCAGTGAGAAGCCTTTGCTGAAGACAGATCATTTTATTCCTGGATGATCTTACATTTTTCTTCTATCCAGGGACTTCATTGTGGTTAAGCCACACAGTTAGTACAGGGATCTTCAACCACGTTACCACCTTCTGCAACTAAGAGTTTCCTTTAGGTTGCTGTTTCTGAGTGCTGAATTGAAGCTGAAGAATGGTGGCAATGTGGTGACTCATAGGTGCATTTTGAAATGGCTGTCCATTTTCGGTAAGATAAAATTAATATTTTAACCATATCTCTAAGTGACTGACTGATACACTCCAGACATCTCTTAAACATTTTAAAAGTCAACATTTAAATAAACTGCATCTCATCATACTGTTACGGAAAAGGTGGTAATGAAATGTATGTTATAGACTTGTTGGGCCATAGTATGGGCCTTTGCTAAAATACTTCACCATATCAGATGTGAGCATGGTTGTTTGGGAGGACATAGGACTTACTTCTCTGGATGGAGAATCCCAGGCCTTGTCTAGAATATCACCATTGATTTAGCACCAGCGAATCTCCGGCAGGGGTAGCATATACAGGCATTTTTGCCATCGCGTCATCTACCTGTCTTTTGAGCCTGGTCTACGTTTGCATTCCTGTCATAGCTAGCACAGGTGCACCTAAGCTAGGTTAACAATGGACGAATGTTCCCGGTGTAGAGCAGCTCCAGACAATCTGGCTCCAGTAGGCATGGGTTAAAGTTGTACCTGTCTGAGAACTTCCACTGTGTTTCAGAGCAGCCCAACAAAGAGGAGGCAGGGGACAGGATTAACCCACATGCCTACCTGGACTAACCCCAGCTCAGTACTGAGGAAAGGCACCTTGAAGTGAGGGAAGATGTGACTTTGGACGGGGCGTTCCCAAGTCCAGGTGCAGGGACCAGAAATACAGGACAACATAGGGATAAAGAGACTGAGACATTTTTGACTAAGAACTGTGTGTCTTAGGCCTTGTCTGCATTAAGGTTTCTGCAGTGGGTTGTCTTGCAACTGTGGTTTAGCTGAACTCGTGTTGACTATGGTGTCACAGGGTAGCTGGTCCTTGTGGATAGGCTAAGCCCAGTTCTCCTGCCCCTCGTCCAGGGGAACCCAATCCTGCCAATTAAAGAGGGCCGGGCTGCCACTAGGCAGTTGTAGGAGATTGACTGACAGATTCTCCAGGCTGTGCCCTAGGGAGGAAAGACCCACCCTAGAGCAGAGCCAGCTCCTGTGATGACTCTCTGGAGCAGAGGGCCAGAGGTTCAGGGAAGCAGCCTTGTGCCTGTTGTTCTAGGAAGGGAGCTATGCTGACAGAAACTGGGAAGCTGCCAGGAGCAGGAGTGCCAGAGACCCTTGGGGTACGTCTACACTACAGGATAAATTTGAATTAGCTTAAACCGATTTTATAAAACAGATATTATAAAGTCGATTGTGCGCGTCCACACTAGGCACATTAATTCGGTGGTGTGCATCCATGGTCTGAGGCTAGTGTCCATTTCTGGAGCGGTGCACTCTGGGTAGCTACTGTAAAAGAATGAGGCCAATAATGTCGATTTGCATCCACACTAACCCTAAATCGATATAGTAATATCGATTTTAGTGTTACTCCTCTCTTTTAGTAGGAGTACAGAAATCAATTTAAAAAGCCCTTTAAATCGATATAAAGAGCAGTGTAGTGTGGACGGGTGCAGCGTTAAATCGATTTAATGCTGTTAAAATCAGTTTAACAGCGTAGTGTGGACCAGGCCTTGGAGGGGGTGGCCCTGAAGCCTGATGCTAAACAAGGAGTTAAAGCTGTTTTTTTTGTTTGCTAACCTCCTAAGAAAATAAACCTCCTTGCAAAAGACTGGGTGTGGCAGCACATGCTTTGGGGCCAGAGGGAAATATAGCTTGGTGACATAAAGTGAGATTCCAGCCCACTCCTAGAATAAGGGGGAGATCCACCTATTAGTGACATGACAGCAGCAGGTGGCTGCTATGCAGCAGCAGCCAGAGAAGCAACAGCAGACCCAAGCCCTGCTGATGCAATCAGTGGTGATGCATATACACAAAAACAGCAGGAGACCCAGTTTCTTGTGCAACAGAGGTGGCAAGAAATCCACTCCAAACAGAAGTGGATACAGAAACAGGCCAAACCACATCCGAACACAGTTGGTGATAGGACTGGGGGCTGGTTGGCTCTGGGCCTAGTGAGGCTCACACAGGAGGATGACCCTTAAGCCTTCTGCCAAACATTTAAAGAGGGCAAAGGCAGTAGAGTGGGAGGAGTTGACTTGAGTAGCCTGCATGGGTAAGGTGCTGGCAGCTAAATGAGTGGTAAGTTATGAGCAGGTAAGCTCCTATCTGGTGCTGAAGGCAGCCATCTCGGATTGATTAGAGTTGACTCCTGAGGTCTACAGACAGAGGTTTCGGGTAGAACCATTCCCACAAGGGATATGACCACGGATAGTGGTCCAGAAATTATGTGACTCTGTGATGCTGTGGCTCTGCTTAGAGACTAGTTCAGTGGATAAAGTCCTATATCAGATCATGTAGTAGTTCCTGAAGGTTCTATGTTGGGGGTACAGAGCTGGGTTAGGCGCTCCCAGCCAGCCTCAGTGGGGGAAGGTGTGAGGCAAGCTGAAGCCTGCTTTGAGGCTGAAGGAGATGAGCTGCTGGGGCAGTATGGTAAATGGTGAGTGCTCACCAGAGGATAACCCAGGGATGCTTTCAAGAAGGAAGGACCTTGAGTGGAGGTTCGGAATTGAAGAGTCCAACTGTGTGTTGGGGTGGTCAAGAGCCTGCCTTGGCCCATATCTCTAGGGCAGGGGTCGGCAACCTTTCAGAAGTAATGTGCTGAGTCTTCATTTATTCACTTTGAGTTAAGGTTTTGTGTGACAGTAATACATTGTAATGTTTTTAGAAGGTCTCTTTCTATAAGTCTATAATATATAACTAAACTATTGTTGTAAGCAAAGTATATAAAGTTTTTAAGATGTTTAAGAAGCTTCATTTAAAATTAAATTAAAATACAGAGCCCCCCGGACCAGTGGCCAGGGCCCAGGCAGTGTGAGTGCCACTGAAAATCAGTTTGTGTGCTGCCTTTGGCACACATGGTGTAGGTTGTCTACTCTGATCTAGGGAGAGACGAAGTGGGTTTCTCAGCCCTTGTGTAACCAGAGCCTAGGACAGCAGACCAGGATGGGAGGGATCCAGGGCTGACTAGGAAAGGAAAAAAGAGGGCTAGAGGCTGGAGTAAGGATAGGAGAGGAAGATTGCCACCTTTCCAGAGGACTGAGGGATCAACTTAGAAAGTGCCAACAAGAGTTGGACAATGCAAACATGTCATGAGGGAAAACCCTCAACCAATTGGTCAGATTAGAACAAGAGTTAGCCCAGGGTCACATGTGGGCCAGAGGGTCAGAGGAAACAAAGCTTGGGCCTGCAGGAAGAATTGTCCTACGCCCAGATAAAGAAAACTGAACAGGATACCATACTGATCCAGACTGAGTCCCAGGCCAGCAGGATACCATACGCCAGATAGAGTTTTGGACTTGATGGGACATCATGGGGACCCAAATTAAATCCCAAACCCTGCAGCATGCTGTGGGGACCCACACAGAATCCCGAATTCAACAGTGTACCATGGAAATATAGGCTGAACTATCCATCAAACAAACTAGCTGGGGACTCAGACAGGACCCTCCAACAAGTAGAGGCCCAAATAGGGGGGCAGGGTGGGAAACGGCTTCAGTTCAAGGAAAGAAACAGGAGGGGAGTGATAAAACAAGTCCATGCTAAGAGCCCACAAGTTTACAGAATGACTGGAGTCAACAGAGGGTGAATTACAGAACCTCAAGTTTGAGAAAGAACAACTTGCAGAATCTTGTGGATTTCCTTTTCCATCCAAGAATATTGAAGGAACTGGCACATGTAGGCAAAGCCTTGGAACAAATTTTGAAAGAGAAAGCGGTTGAGAACATAGAGGTGAATGGTAATTGGGATAAAATACTACATGGTTTTACAAAAAGTATATCGTGCCAGACCAACCTGACCTTCTTCTTTGAGAAGATGACTGGGTTTTTTTTGTTTGTTTGTTTGTTTAGACAAAGGAAATGCAGTAGATCTAATCTACTTGGATTTCAGTAATACATGTCATACACTTCCCCATGGCAAATTATTAGTTAAATTGGAGAAGATGGGGCATAATATCAAAATTGAAAGGTGTATAAAGCACTGGTTAAAGGGGAGACTCCAGTGGATCATACTGAAAGGTGAACTGTCAAGCTGGAGGGAGGTTACTAGTGGAGTTCCTCCGGGATTGTTCTTGGGGCCAGTCTTACTTAAAATTTTTCTTATTGACCTTAGCGCAAAAAGTGGGAGCATGCTAATAAAATCTGCAAATGACACAAAGTTGGGAGGTATTGTCAACACAAAGAGGACTGGAATATCATACAAGATGATCTGGATGACCTTGTAAATTCAAGTAATAGATATGAGATGAAATTTAAAAGTGCAACATGCAAGGTCAGGCACTGAGGGACTAACAAGAAGAAATGTTGGTATAAATTGGAAATGACAGGAGGAAAAAGACCTGGATGTATTGATTGATCACAGGATGACTATGAGTCGCCAGTGTGATTAGGCTGTGAAAAAGGCTAATGCAATCCTAGCATGCATCAGATGAGGTGTTTCCAGTAGAGACAGGGAAGTGTCAGTACCATTATACAAGGCACAGGCGAGACCTAATCTGGAATATTGTGTGCAACTCTGGTCTCCCAGGTTTAAGAAAGATGAATTAAAATAGGACTAGGTAAAGAGAATGGCTACTAGATGATCTGAGGGATAGGAAATCTACCTCACGAGAGGAGACTTAAAGAGCTTGGCTTATTTAGCCCTAACCAAAAGAAGGTTGAGCGAGATATGATTGCTCTATATAAGCACCTTTAGAGGGAGGAAGAAATAACTTAAATACTAGAGAGGGAGAAGAGCTAAATGTCAATGTGGACAGAAGAACAAATGGATTATACACTGGCCATTTTAGGCTTACAATTAGACAAAGCTTTATAACTACAGTAACTCCTCACTTAAAGTCATCCCGGTTAACATTGTTCATTGTTAAGTTGCTGATCCATTAAGGAACGTGCTCATTTAAAGTTGCACAATGCTCCCTTATAACGTTGTATGGCAGCCATGTGCTTTGTCCACTGCTTGCAGGAAGAGCAGCCCGTTGGAGCTAGCTGGTGGGAGCTTGGAACCTGGGTAGACTGGCAGCCCCCCCATCAGCTCCCTGCTCCCCTAAGTTCCCTGTGTGGCAGCTGCCCAGCAGGCTGTCAACTGCCTGGCAGATCAGCTGTCCCTCCTCCCACTGCTATGTGCTGCTCCTGCCCTCTGCCTTGGAGCTGCTCCCAGGAGCCTCCTGCTTGCTGTGTCAGGGTGTCCCCCTGCCCCCCTTACCCCTTCTCCTTATAGAGCAGGGGGGAGATACAACAGGGCTAAGGATGGAGAGAGTTGGCCGCAGTTACTGTCTCAACTTCCTGATCTTTTTAAAGGCAATGTACTTAGAATGTGGTGTCAACACATAGACTTTAGACTTTAGAGTCAGAAGGGACCAATATGATCATCTAGTCTGACCTCCTGCACAAAACAGGCCACAGAACCCTACCCATCCACTTCTATAACAAACTCTTAACCTATGTCCGAGTTATTGCAGTCTTCAAATTGTGGTTTGAAGACCTCAAGCTGCAGAGAATCCACCAGCAAGTGACCCATCTTTCTCTCCCACATCTTTCTCTCCCACACACAGGGTGTGTATCTCTGTCTGTCATGCTGTCTCCGCTCCTTCCATTAGTGCTGCCTTGTAGAGTGTGAGGCTACATTAACAACAATGGGTTAACCCTTGAGGGCTCAGCCAAAAGCTAGTTCATCATGTAGCAGTAAGGCATTCCCTGGAAAATATCCCACCCTCTTCCATCCTCTAACTTCACCACCTTAACCAAGCTTCACAATCATTGCTGTGTACAGTATTAAATTGTTCGTTTAAAACTTATACTGTGTGTGTGTGTGTGTATTTATAGTTTTTTGTCTGGTGAAAAAAGTTTCCCTGGAACCTAACCCCCCCATTTACATTAATTCTTATGGGGAAATTGGATTTGCTTAACATCGTTTCACTTAAAATTACATTTTTCAGGAACATAATTACAACGTTAAGCGAGGAGTTACTGTATCAGAGGAGTGAAGTTATGGAATAGCCTTTTAAGAGGAGCAGTGGAGGCAAAAAACCTAACTGGCTTCAAGAGTGAGCTTGATAAGTTTATGCAGGGGGTCTCAAACTGGAGGTCATGACCTCTCAGGAGGTTGTGAGTTTATTATGTGGGGAGTCGTGAGCTGTCTGCCTCCAGTCCAAATCCCACTTTGCTTCCAGCATTTATAATGGTGTTAAATATATAAAAAAGTGTTTTTAATTCATAGGCTTGTTATGTGAAAGGGGTCAGCAGTACAAAAGTTTGAGAATCGCTGATTTATGGAAGGGGTGGAATGATGAGACTGCCTACAATGGCATGTGGCCAATTTGCAACTGCTAGCAACAAATATACAGGAGGATAATTAAACTCTTAGTTCAGGTTTAAACTACCTAATACTTTGGTAGCAGATGGACTATCCCCGCCCCTTCTCTTCTAAGTAAACATTTTTCACACACATGTAGCTTACCTTGTTAGATATCAATGTTAACACTATGGCAATATAGTATCTGACATGTCAATGTTTGCTTTACAAACACTGGGGTCAGTTCTGCTCTCATTCGAGTCACTGGGATATTTGCTATCAACTTCAATGGAAGCAGGAGCAGATCCTTGGTGACTTGAATTTCCACATGTTACAATGCACAAATCAACTCCTATTTGCCTTACTCATTGAGTAGTTCCATTGACTTCAGTTGGTCTGCTTGTGTGAATAGAATGATCAGGATTTGTCTCATGTGAGAAGAATACCATGTGTGTGAAGGATGTTGTCTTCAATGGGAGCAGCATCAGACTGAGATTTTACCTGAATTTTCTGGCTTTTAAAAGTTTAGGCTAAGTTAATAGCATGCTTGTGAGATAATGTTCTGTGTTCGGAGGAACGCATGGGGTGCTGTATTTCCTTTAGCTATGTTCTCCTTTTAGTTTTCCCCTCCTCTCTCTTTCCATGTTTTTAATGCCATATTTTAAACAGAAGTAACTTGGAACAATGAATCTATTTCCATTTTGAGATCTGTTGTAAAATGGATCAGGATTTCCTGAAGAGTTGTGACAAAATGTTAGCTTTTTAAATTGTACTGTTTATTTGGGGTTCTCTAGAACACACTTCCAAGAAATCTCAGGATGACAATAGTCTTCAGTGATCAATACCATTTCAGCTGTTATGTTGGCAATTTTCAGGCAATGGGTTTGAATGTAATTAAAGAGACATGAATTCCCAGCATGATAAGGATCTACTGAGTTTGAACATATACTGTAGAATTATTAATAAGAGAACTGCACCTGTTTTTCTTGAGTGGATAAGGTTTTAAAAATGTTGTATAGATCAGTATATATAAATTTTCAACCAACATGTAGGACATGTGAAATTAATATACTTATAGATTTAAAAATTAGTTGCTAGAAATATTTTCCCAGATAATGTAGATCTTCTTCAGGCTCAAGTTATCCAGAGAACCAGAGAAGAAAAATATATTTTACAAAAAATTCATAATCCAGCTAAATATACCAATAAAAAGCTATTTTAAAGTAATACTAGGGTCCAAATTCTGAGTAGTAACTGAAGTAAGGAAACACAGAATTAATACTGAAATTGTTCTTACATTAGTTCAGAAGACTGGATTATACTGCTCTACAGCCAAAATGCTTCTGAAATAAATGTAGTCCAACTTTACTAATTCTGGGTCACTGAGAATGAAAATGATGCTTAAAATTGTTAATTGGCTCTAGTTTTCAAGATATGCTCTTGGGGTCAGTATATACGACCCTTGACTTGGGAATGGCGGAGGATAAGTGAGTTATAAAGGGAAGGGATCTCAATTTAAACCAGAAATGACTAAAATACATCTTTGACTGGATCTATGAATAAATCTATGACTGGGTTTGGACAGTACTTGCTTTTTAGGCAAAACAATGAATGATGCAATCTGAAGCTGGTATTGCATCATACATGATACGAATTGCATCATGTTATTCCTAGAAGTCATGGATGATGCAATCATAACGAAGCTTACATCACTCTGCTGAACAAATTGCCCTATATCAGCTCTAGAAATCGTACAGTGTCGTATTCTCTTATTTGTCAGTGTTTGATTTTGCAAAGGGACACATTTCTGTTTAGCCAAAGTGAGCAGAGATGCCTCGTACTTGTGTGAACAGTGCAGATAACTTCTGCTATGTTTGCGGTGAAGTGACTTTTGCATCACAAAAGCGCAGTATAACCACTATGGTTAAGAAAGCCTATCACCTTTATTTTGGCTGCAAAATTGGAGATCAGGACAAGAGGTGGGCCCCACACATATCCTGCAACACTTGTGCAACAAATCTTTTCCAGTGGTTGAACAGGAAAAGGAAATCTATGCCTTTTGCAGTGCCAATGATTTGGAGAGAGCCAACAGATCGTACCAACAATTGTTACTTCTGCATGGTGCCTCCAGTTGGGAAAGGTGTGTCAAAGAAGAAAAAGTGGACTGTGCATTATCCAAACATTCCATCAGCTATACGCACAGTACCCCATGGAGAAGGACTACCGGTTCCTGATGCACCAGAATCATTCTCACTTGAGTCAGATGAGGAAGAGGATGAAACTTCTGGTCCTGAACCATCAATGTCACAGGACCCACATTTTCTCCCATCCTCCTCCTCTGAACCACACCTCATAACACAAGGTGAACTGAATGACCTTGTCAGGGATTTGGAACTACCCAAGAGTAAGGCAGAGCTGTTGGGCTCCAGACTACAGCAGTGGAATCTCCTGGCAGGTGATGTTAGAGTTTCCATGTTCCGTGACCGTCAAAAGGATCTTGTCCCATTCTTCTTCATGGAAGGTGATCTTGTAGCCTGCAACAACATCGATAGTGTGATGGCAACCCTCAACATCGTTCACGATCCAGATAAGTGGAGACTGTTCATTGATTCATCGAAGACGAGTCTTAAAGCTGTTTTGATGCATAATTGCAATGTTTTGCCATCAATTCCAGTTGGTCATGCAGTCCATATGAAGGAAACCTATGACAACATGAAACAACTTTTGAGGTGCATAAACTATGACCAACATCAGTGGCAGCTTTGTGGCGCTTTGAAGGTTGTTGCTCTCTTGCTTGGTCTGCAGACTGGATACACAAAGTACTGCTGTTTTCTCTGCGAATGGGATAGTCGTGCAAGAGATTCCCACTACATCAAGAAAGACTGGCCACTCCGACAATCATTGGAGCCTGGGAGGAAAAGTGTTCAGCATCTACCACTTGTTGAATCAAGGAAGATTTTGTTACCACTGTCACGGAGTGTGGGGGAGTCCGGCCCTGCACCCCTCTTCCTGGGACCCACAGTGACTCTTTGCCAGCCAGTAAAACAGAAGGTTTATTGGACAACAGGAACACAGGTTACAGCAGGGCTTGCAGGCACAGTCAGGAACCCCTCCATCGAGTCCTTCTGGGCTTTCAGAGTGCTTGGATCCTAACTAGGATACCTTGAATTCCGCCCATCCAGCCCCAAGCCCAATCTCAAACTGCTTCCCTCCTGCCACTCCCTTCCTTTGTTCCCCTTCCTGGGCAAAGGTGTTGACCTTTCCCCTCCCTTACCTAGCTCATGTTACAGGCCCTGGCATCGTCCATCCCCTAAAGTCCTCCCCTGCTCTCCCACTCCCCACACAGACAGCCCCTACTCCATCACAACCACCCTTACACATCAAGCTGGGTCTGATGAAGAACTTTGTCAAGGCCATTGACAAAACACAAGCAGCTTTCAAGTACCTCAGTGGATAATTTCCAAGGTTAAGTGAAGCTAAGATAAAGGAAGATGTCTTTGTTGGTCCTCAGATTCGTGAATTTCTTCGAGATGATGCATTTGACCATGCACTGCATGGCAAGGAAAAGACGGCATGGAAAGCCTACGAGTTAGTGGCAATAAATTTTCTCGGAAACAACAAGGCAGACAACTACAGGTTGTTGGTGGAAAACCTCCTCAAGGCATACAAAAGCCTTGGTTGCAACATGTCACTAAAGATACATTTTTTGCACTCTCATCTAGATTTTTTTCCACCAAACTGCGGAGCAGTGAGCTACGAGCATGGCGAGCGATTTCACCAGGACATTGCAACAATGGAGAAACGCTATCAGGGCAAATGGAGCCCATCAATGCTTACAGACTATTGCTGGACAGTAACAAGAGATGCTCCATTTAATGAATACAAGAGACAAGCCAAGAAGCGCTGAGTAGACACTGAATAGGACTAAACTATGTACATAATAGTTTTTTGCCTTTTGTTTCATAATACATTTTATTTATATAACCCTTCTGCTGATTTTTAAAGTGTTACATAAACAGGACCGGTGAAATATTATCATGTAAAGCAACCATAAACACATGAAAAGACCTAGGTTTACAATTTATGATTAAAACTCTACTATCTACACAATATACATAGACATAAAATGTAAAAACTTAAATATCTTAGAAACAGTAGCCAATCAGTTGTTTTAATTGTCATATTTGAATTCAGCACATCAAAATACATAATAAATAGCACATTTTATCTCTGAAGCAGACGACTTCTCAAAAATTGTAGACCAGTGTTATCAGAACAATCCTCTACAAGAATCTCAAACCATGCCAGAACCTCCAAAGTCTAATACAGTCTTCCCTCTCTTCTAAAACCTATCTGATTCTTTTCCTTCTAAACTTTGTAAAAACAAAACTTGTTCCTAAGTAAGGATCAAGAGCCAATTTCAGTTTGCTGCTCACTAACTTTGTGTACTTCTCAGAGGGACGGTCATATACACTGCAATCCTCTTTCTGTGCACGTTTTCTCTTGAATACACTTGTTTGTAGTTTTGTCTCTCTTTCTTTTGGATTTCCTTGTGCCAGCCTGGCAGTAGGTTATTAAAGGGAAAATTTTATCTCAGTTTTATCTCCTTTTTCTGTCATTCTTTGACTCCTTAATTAAATTTACAGTTAATTATACATTTTATTTTGTGTTGACCTTTACAAGAGGTGCCTGGCAATAATGCAGATTCTCAGTTTCTTTTAATCACTCCTTATATAAGTTAACCACAAGTTCTAGTGAGGCTCTGGCACATAAATGGGAGGCAGAAAATGGTCAGTAGATAAATAATAAACAGTATATGTCTAAAGCACACCTGTGAAGGATCTGCATTATGGAATATTCTGAATGTCATGCACCCTGTTCTATGTAAGAAACTGATTATGATCCTGTGTATCTTTTATCCCTAAATACCCAAAGTATCTTACAGATGATGGGCCAATATTAAGCTGCCCGTTTTTTAATAGGGCATCCAAATCCTGTATGATATGGATGTTTAGCTCTGCACTTAAGTTAATAGAGCAGCCATGTTTATCACAAAGGGCTGATATGATTGTCCAAATGCAGGATGTGGCTGTCCTCTGATGGTGACCATATTTGAGAATTAGTATCTTTAGGTACAGGGGCTACTTCACCCACACCTAGAATTCATCCATCCCGAAGGCAGAACACAACAGACATTCTGTATCAGAAACAACACAACACAAGAACTTCTAGGGGGTAAAATGAAGAGAAAGGGGAAACCCAATACTGGGAAATACTTGGTTATGAACCCCTTTTACAACTGTTCTTCACTGCAGCCTGTTGTGAAGATTCTGGGTTTTATGCTGCATTTCTGTGCAGTTGGATGTTGAGGTAACACAGTTATCTATTACAAGCAATCTTTTAAAAGAGGCTTTTGTTATAGAGCTCTCAAGAAGAATGCCTGGCACATTGATTGATTGTGTAGACTTATGAGTCTAGGGTGAGTTTAATAAAACTCAAAAGGAAATAAGTACAAATGAGAAAAAGCAATTACGGCAAGGAGAGAAACAGCAACTTGATCCAAAATTGGTGGTATTCCTCCTACCAAAATTGTCCTGTGTTTTAATAGCACACGTATATTGCACCTTAGTGAAAACTTATAAACCCCAGTACTCATTAAGTCTCTGGGTTTTACCATGAATACAACAGCTATTTAACTGATGTCATGCCTAGAGTTTTAGTAGGGTACCTCACAGGAAATTAAGAGCCAGACAGGTGTTAAAGGAATCTTAGAATTTTCCATTGTGATATGTTGAAGCTATTTCTCTCCAACTGATGTGTCAGATTACAGAGAATTGTCCGTATCAGACACTCATTCAAATTCTGTATCAGCAGCAACTGTTGATTGTCAGATGGAGGATCTCCATATTTTGGCCTAATAGTATTAACTGTTTAACACTGTCTATTTTCAGGAGTTCATGATTACATACATGGTAATATTTCTGGTTGCAAATGAAAATATTTTCAGAACAAAATGCTGGAAAAAACTTTCGTATCCTTGTCAGCAGTTCCTCTGCATTTCTAAACTGGACTCCAAAAGATCCTTTCCAAGTAACATTTGTACTGTGTCAGGCAAGAAGTTGTAATTATTATGACATTGGCTTATTTTGCCATGAAGCTTCCAACCCTATGCTGCATTCCATTCTCTTCTTGCAGACTGTCCTGAAAGGAGAATTATTTTAGAACCTCATGGGCAGCGGTGCTGGAACAATTTGTATAGTGGGGGTGCTGAGAGCCATTGAAACAATCTGTAAACCCTGGATATGATGGAAACTACTTCAAGCCAGGGGGTGTGGAAGCACACCCAAAAAGTATTTTGAGGCTGCAGCACTGTATCGTCATAAGAAGCTGCATTTCCCTCCTTCCCCCATTGACACGTCTTCATTGTCACAATGGGACAGAGCAGGGTAGCTATTCCTCCTCCTTTCAGCCTGTACAAGTGCAACGGACAAGTCCTCCAGCAAAGGACAGAACAATTGCACATGCACAGCACAAAGCACTCCTTCCTCACTGGAGCTTAGCACGTCACCCCCACAACACTCTTCTGGTTTGGGGAGACAGAGATTGGGATTCAAACTGTTGGATGCCATATTCTGCTGTCAGCCAAATTCATACAAGCCTTCTATGTCAGTGGAATTGCATAGGCATAAATGAGGACAGAACTAGGTCTTGTCAGCTGCATGCCCCAGTTTAGAGGAGGAATTACTGAAAGAAGCAAAAATACTGACTGGTAAGAGTAAAAGATTCTGAGGTTGGGTGGTTCAAAGTTAGCCAGTGTGTCACTTCAAACTGCAATCCCTGAAAAATCGGACCATTAACCTCCATCAGCACTCCTTTGTATCCTGCTAGATTGACATCGTTTATGTGAGACCTGGTGTGGTGTTTAAAAAACATTGGATGGTTGAAGTGTCAGGTGAGTCCTTATGAGAATGTAATGTACTTTCCTGTGCTTAAGTACATTTTAAATAACACTGACCTCTAGAAATGAACATGCAGTCAGATGATAAACCCAGCAGTTAATGTAAAATCTCAGGAGAGAAGAGAGGGTCACCGATACAAAAGAGAAGCACAGCAATAAATGACTAGGGAGAGATTGGGAACCAGGGCAGCTAAGTGGTTTATACAATTCATTTGTAGAGAAATGTGAGGCAGGCTTTAGAGCACCAAAAAAAAAAAAAAAAAAAAAGAGAGAGAAAAACAAATGCATCCTCAGAGCTATACAGTACAAAGTGCTGTTAGAAGAAAGAGCCGGAGTTTAGAGGCAGATAAAACATTGTCTGTGGCAACTTTGACATGGTATTTAATGCAGTAGAGAGAGCAAACAACAACATAGCATGAACAAATAGAGGTCAGCTGAAATGCGATTCAAGGACTGGTAAGCGAGGACACATTTAAGAGCTCAGGTGCATGGAGTTTAATTAATCCCTGTTTTTGCTTTTTAACAAAGCCAGATATTCCTTAAAATAGAGGATGAAACCATAGAGAAGCAGCCAGAATAACAGATAAAAGATCTTAGTCATGGAAATATGTGAGTGAAAGCAGGTCGGAATTCTGTGGAAAGTGCTAAATTGAAACCTCAAAGGGGTGAATAAACTACAAGAAGCAGCTGAGGAAACGACTGCTGAAAGGCCGTGTGAGCTAGTGACAAATAGTCTCAAATGAGGAAGGAACAGTGTAGGCTCCTTAGCACTTCCAAGAAAAACAACCCTTAATCAGAAGTCCGAAGAATAGATAAAATGCTGTGAGCACTTTGTTCTGATCAATATCTCTGCAGCTGGAGCTCTTTTAAAGTCAATGAGAGTTTTTCCACTGGCTTCATTTGGACCCAGGCCTGAAGCCACAGAGTGGGTTGTTAAACCAAAACTTGCCTGGGTCAGCCAAGAGGTCCACCAAGACTCTCAAACACAGGCCAAAGAAAGTAAAGAGCAAGTTGGTTTATTTGATATAACTGGGTTGTCTTCCTAAAAAGTAACTTTTCTGTTCTAGCTCATGCTTTGTCTTGTGTAAATCTTCAGATGGGTATGTTAGGGACTGTTCTGCTTTGGTTGTTCCAAAGTGCTGATCAGCAACTATATGTTATGAAAGAAACAGTTCTTAAAAAAATAGGACAGATTTAAGTGCACATCCTGATGACTCCTGCCAAATGTATCTTGTTTAGGAGGGTGACCTCTCCAGTACATCACTTTGAGGTCAATTTGATTATTCTGCTGTAAGCAATAAAAGACATTAACATGAAACAACTGTACATCATCAAATCTGTGCTTAATGGTACTTTCAAATGGATTAAGAGATGCAGTATGGAAAGCTGAAATTGACATATTTACTTTGGTAATAAGTACATCCAATTGATATGAAATCTTACACATTTTACTGGTGACTGTATATCTCGAAAGGGTTGTATCTGCAGTTCAATTTGGCTATTCATCCTGAAGAAAAACTGAAGTCCTAATTATCTGTGCTCAGTTAAAGATGCAATCGTTTTAACAAATGGAGTAGTGATAGTATCCTGGCCAAATTCCAACTCAGGAAATTGCATTCTACCTAACTAAATTCCTGATGCAGCTTCCTCTCCTTTTAAAAATCACGATTACATGTTGATGCTGGAAATAATTGGCCAGATCCTCAGCTGCTGTAATATCCACTGACTTCACAATGCTGTATTTTATTCATGGTGGACCTGGCCCAGCATTACCAATGCCATTTCTGCAGCACATTGGATGTTCCCTGGAGATCTCACATCCAAATACCCACCAGACCTGATCCTATTTGATTGTGGCAATCTGACAAAAATCAGAGCCTAAGGTAGTGTGCTGTTTTCTGCAGACATAAGATGATTAGCTTCTTGTATATGAAATAATTGTCAGTCTAATTGGCTTCAGAAGGCTTTTCAAACTTTCAGCATCTATGTGGTGATGCTTTTATTTTTTTAAAGCTACCTCTCTCTGGGATTTCTAGCATTTGTGAAAGCTACAAGCACCATCAAGTCAATCCACCTGTCCTTTTGTCTGATGTGGAAACCATCAGGGAACTCTCCAAATCTGCCACACAGCAGTGGCAGCAGGTACAGTAAAAAACTGCTGCCATTTCAGGTGTCCATATTTTCACCTCCTGCATGTAAAGCTGTCATCCAATTCTAGCAGCATTGCTGTGATCTTTTGCTGACCTAGCCAGGGCCACTGTGATCTCTGGTCAGAATAAAGGGGACCATTGAGATTCTAGTTTTTCATGTGTTTCTGTTCAGTGATGTCAGGGACTCTAACCCCGTTGCTCCAGTGAATAATTTATGACGCGATGGAACTGTCTATATAGGCTTATACTAAGATGTAAAGAGCGGGCTGGTTCTCTCTGGAGACGAGCTGCTCTCTATTGATGCGTGCACTTGTCAATAAAGAGCTTTTGATCGGACCTTGCTGGTGTTGCCTGTCTCTCTCGCGGTCAGACAACGAACTTTGCCGTCGGGGTTAGAGTCCCTGACAGTGATATATCTCATCCCAGCATTGGTCTCTTCCCAACAAACCCAGCTCTGCAGAGATGCTCAAAGAAAGCTAGCAGAGACTTGGAAAAAGTCCATGGGAAGTTACATGTTCTCTAAAGGATCTCTAAGGCACCCAGAAAAATATAACAGGTAAACCATTTTGATGGTAGACAGTATTGCATCAAAGAAATTTCTGGGTCTATTTACAAAGAATCTACAAAGTTCTGTTTCCATGGAGACAGTTGGAATAAAACGGGAGGCAGTTTCTTTGCTTGCAACTCCTAGCCTTCTTCCAACCAGAAATCAGCCCCGAAAGCTCTCTCTCTCTCTTCTGTCTCAGGGACACACTATAATGATTCTCTTGATGTTTGGTGCTTCTGCTGCTTTCTTTGCCTGGTTTCTGCTGCTTCTTATTCAGGCATACACAGCTCCATTAAACAATACCCAGCCCCTACATTCGCATTCAGACCACAAGGAATATCTTTAAGACTACAGGGCTCAGCTTCTACTCCAGCTTTACCATGCCATGCTGGTCTTTGGCTTGGGCAATGGCTTCTGTTGCTTCAGTTGTCACTAAACAGAGGCATTTAACTGCCTACCAGCTTCAGTGAGGTTTGTGAGTGCCCACAGATCAAACACACACTGCCTCGGAGACACCCAGCCTCTAGCATAACACTAAAATATACATCGGGAGAGTTATTTGGTGATTGTTGTAGAATCTGCTTGTCTGTGTTGTTCCTCAGCATTGATACCCTGCCTTGGCTGCTGCATGCAGGAATGTTCATCTGCTTAAAACTCTCTAGTTAATTCTGGACTCTATTTTTCCATTACTGGTTACACACATATGTGGGGAAAAGGGTATGTGGAGGGAACAAAACCAAAGCAAATGTTAGTGTAAGCTTCTGATTTCAATGCCTGTTTGAAATTTCCCCCTCACAGTCTTCTCTGCAGCCAAAGTCCCACTCAAAAGGCCATTGCTTATGCTCAGATAAATTTGTTAGTCTCTAAGGTGCCACAAGTACTCCTGTTCTTTTTGCAGATACAGACTAACACGGCTGCTACTCTGAAACCTGCTTTATATAGGAGACCACTATACAAGTCACTTTCCCCCAACTCTTAAAGATGATCTGCAGAGGAAAATCACTGAATGTGTGATTATTTTTAAAGCTCCAACAAGCAGCTCAATTGAGTTATACCTGCAAAGAACAGGTACGCTTCTGCAAGAAACCTGAATGTAGGGGACCCCGGAAGACTTTGTCATGGCCTAGTTAGGGCTTGCGCTTTCTCAAGGAGAGGTTATTAGCAGACACCGTATGCTACCAGATGCTGCTTATAACCAGTTAGAACTGCCCTGTGTGGGAAGCCCCGGTGTTTTGAGGAACTGCTAGAAAGCCCCTGGCCAGAGGCCAGGGGAGGCGGCCATGGCTGTTGGAAAGTCCCCAATTGCATATGTATGTGCTGCTTTGCATGGTATTAGCATGATACTATAATTGCTGTGGGCCATTGATTGCGCAGTTGGACTTTGCACCAGGCCGAGCTTTTCGGGCACTGGGTTCCCCACCCCAGTGGCAGCAATGCTTGGAGTCCCCGTTGCGGGTGTGTCACTTAACCTTCATTAAAGCAAATTAATTCACCTGTGTATGTAGGCCTCGTCCTTGCAGAGCATCTAGGCACACAACACTGAGGTTAGCAGGGCTGGACTTATACCCTATGCGCCCCTAGGCACAGCATCTTCAGTGTCCCCCTTGCCTACAACTGACCTTCATGTTTTCCATAAAAAATGAAACTTTTAACTTTTAGGTGCCCCTAGGCATGTGCCTAGTGTGTCTAATTGGAAATCTGGCCCTGGAGGTTAGAGGAAAGGACCTGGGTTTTGTATTTGTTTGTGGTCAATTGTTTTGATTTGGAAAAATAAAAGTTAATCCTGAGGAGAAAGGCCTGAAATGTTGCTGCCACTGGGAGTGTGATTTGTTCCCCTGGCTGGTGAGCTGACCGGGCATACAGTGCTTTATTGCACACATATCAATGTAAATAAATTCAATAAGAAAATCTCACCATATGGAATTTACATGTAGTATTCATAGATTCATAAACTTTACGGTCAGCAGGGACCATCATGATTATCTAGTCTGACCTCTTACATATTGCAGATCACAAACCCTCACCTCTAGTTCATAGAATCATAGAATATCAGGGTTGGATGGGACCTCAGGAGGTCATCTAGTCCAATGCCCTACTCAAAGCAGGACCAATCGCCAACAAAATCAAGATTGTCTTGATTACATTTCAGTGCCTCCTGTTAAATTGTTATGGGTCCCACACAAGTTGACCAGTCTGTCAGTGTCACAAATTCCCAAATTTTGAAGCTCTCTAGATTACAATTTGGGTCAAGATCTGGATTATTTACAAGGAAGAAACTCATACTTTTGCCAGTGGTTTTCACAAATATTTCACAGAGGAATGGTGAGACTCAGAAATCTTGGGTTCCTGCCCAGGTTTCATAGGAGAGCTTTTGCTAAGGAGCACAGACTCTTCTGCTTGTTCCCCTGGCCCTTGATCTCCCACTGTGTCATCCATTGGACTCTCCCTGTCCAGTGCCTGCCTCTTCCCCTCCAGCTCCCCAGCTCTTTTTCCCAGTCCCATTTTTCTTACCTAGTCCATTTCAATTGCCACTCCTTGAGCTTCTCATTCCAGTCCCAGTTTCCTTGCCTAGCCAGTCTGAGTCTCCTTCTCTGGGCTCGCTGTCTGAGTCCCAGTTTTCCCCCAAATCACTGTGTGTCTCCCCCTTCTCCAACCACTCCCCATCTCCTTGCCCACCCAGCCCCAATTTCTCCTCCTCCCAGTTCCTCATCTGATTTGTGTGTCCTCTCCCACCACACTGTTTCCCAGTCACTCTCACAAGGTTCCTCATCCAATCTCAGTCACTCCCACATACTTTCCATGCCTCCTTGTAGTTGTTGATGATAGGCAAGTCTGAATGGCATCTCCCTCACCTTTCCATCACTCAGCAGTGATTACCCAAGATGCAAAGTGAATTTAAAAAAAAAAACCTACCCAGTTTTGAACCTTAGTATATCACCAACATCAAGTCCTAATTTCGTTTTTGCTGGAGGACTTGAATGGCTGAGGTCACTTAAGGCAATTACCATTGTGAGTGTTCAGTACTTCTGAAAATCAGTTCCTAACTGTCTCAAGTTATGCACCCAAAATGATGAATCCTTTTTATTATTATTAATTATTACTATTATTATTTTATTTTATTTTAAATTAGGTTCCAGAAGTTTGGCTGTTTGTTTGTGTCCACAAATCAAGTATTTGGATGTCTACATTGTCATTCCTGCCCAAGTTGTCTGTATGTAAAATAAAAGTCTGGGTTATGCCCCATTCACATATGGCTTGTAGTGTGTTGTGTTTTTATGAAGAAATATTTCCAGAGCTCTCTGCCACTATTTGCAATGTAATCTGTCACTTAACAGGCAAGGTTCCTTCCAGTCAGTGGGGGGGCAGGCACAGGTTTGTATTGCGATTCTGTTGCACTGCCATCTGCTGTTTTCCAGTTGTAACTTCTGCAACACAGTTTCAAGGATCACATTTAGCCCTGGCTTAAATGAATAACTCCCGGTGAAGTCCATAGCATTGTAGTCACTTATGCCAGGGCTGAATTTGGCCCAAATAAGTCAGAAAAAGGCCTAGAAGGGCATTTTCTTATGCAACATATTGCTGCCTTTGTGTCTTTTTAAATTGTCTGACTGGCAAAAGCCAAGATTTTTATTACTTTTAGTACGAAGGAAGGCCCATATTGAGACCCAGATAACCTTGAATTTTGTTGTTGGATCCAAAATGAAGCTTTGTAAATTGGGCATTGCAGAGCTCCTATAGCCATGGGAAAGTGAGGGAGATGCCATTCAGCCTTGTGTGCCATCAACACTGATAACAGATGATCTACCTGTAGATGGTGAGATTTTATTCATATCTTTTTATTCTGAGTTGTATACAGTGAGGTAGTGAATACTTGTGGGCCAGTTCACTGGCCAGGGCATCAAATCACACTGCCACAAGCAGCAGATTTTCTGTTCCTTCTCCTCAGGGTTGAGATTTATTTCTCCAAATCAAAACAGAGCAGTGTAAGCCAAATGGATCAGTCAGGTCCCTCCCCCAGCTTGGGGTCTTCTGATGCTCTTATTCTGAACTGGCTCCTTGTTGGCCTTTTATCTAAGGATGAGTTGACCTGCATGCTATCACCCGATCTGTGGCCTCACTCATCTCCTGGGAGGTAGATAATTTAGTCACAGGTGCAGCTAAGTCCACCTCCCTCAAAGTTCCAGACCAGCCTGTGACGGGCACCTATCTTGTGCTCTAGCCACTGCTTATTAGTTTTGGGTGATTCTGTTTTCAATGCGTGGATCCCACAACAATCTCTCAAAGATCAAGAAAAACTGCTGTGACCCTATATCCCATATTCTTCATAGAGATATTATTACAATATGATTATGGCATAACTATGATGTATTTTATGCAAGATGGGTCGTGAGATATCATTGGAAAGGTGATGTTTTACTGAATATGATTATCCTACTTGTATGCATGTATCATTTTGGTATTTGAAGTTAGGGGCATTGTCTATACGTCTATTACAAATGTGTTTACACCTGGGGAACACCCACTAGGCAGAATGCAATCAGTCTAGATGGCTGGCTGGGAAAGGCCATTCGGAAGAACAATAGGTCTTAGAAGAAGCTAATCTCCTGCTGGGACCCTTCCTGAGGACACTACAAATAGCTTCCGAGTCATGGCTGCTGTGACCCTACAGGGACATGTGACTAAGTCACCTGGTACTGGACTCCATCTTGGATTACCAGTGTTTTTCCACTGACTGGGCATAGGAACCAAGCTTGGAGACAAAGAGTTCCTACCATATGCAAAAGCTATTTAAGGCAGGGGAGTGACATCATCGTGGTTCTTCACTGACTCCCCGCCTAAAGGAGACTCTTGTAAACACTTGAGGTAGAAGGATTGGACTGGGGGAGAAAGGTTGAACCCAGGGACCCTAGAGGGATTTCTAGCCTGTGAAAGGAATACCTGGGGTTTTAAAATTGCAAGCAAGGCAGCTGGCCCCTTAAGAATCCCTGCAAGTGGCTTAAACCATCATTTAGAGTGAGAATTTTCTACTTATATCCAATCTCGTTAGTATATAAAGCTTAGATTGTGCTTTTGTTTGTTTGCCAGGTAACCTACTTTGATCTGTTTGCTATTCCTTATAATCACTTAAAATCTATCATTGATAGTTAATAAATTTGTTTTTACTTAATCACAAACCAGTATGTGGAAATCATAACTGGGGGCAGAAAGTGTGTATGTTCCTCTCCACATTGAGGGAGGGGGTGAATTTCATGAGCTTACGCTGTACAGTTCTCTGTGCAGCACAAGTTGGTATAATTTTGGGTTTATCCTCCAGAGGATGGGTGTGCATTTGAATACTGGGCAGTTCCTTAGCAGAGCTGATCACGGCATCTGTATGTTTCTGCGATTGCAAATGTCTCTACCTGTATGTGTGCTGGTGACGGTTCAGACTGGAGCCTGGGAAAGGGCTTGGCAGGCTGGTCACAGCAGTACAGCATAAAGGGAACCTAGATTGGTAGGTCAGGTGGGCTTAGTGGTACTCCAGTTCCAGGGGGCACCCTGGGGGAGCTCATTACACCCCCATAGCTACCTCTTCTCCATTCCCCTGCTCAAAGACCTAAATCTTTCAAGCCCTTCAGCCCTCTCCCAAGACACTAAGAACTTAATGGGCCTGAAAGGCCTCAACTTTGGGCTATTTCAGACCAAGTTAGATAGAGTGAGTTCCAGTGCTGAAGTGTCTTAATAAAAAATACCCTATCAATTGCTCCCCTTATTTTTCAATTAGACAGAGCTAGCTCTTCCACTGACTGCAGCTGCTGCAGTTTCGGGGGTTTCCTGAAGGAGGGGTGTTGCCGACCATTTAGGGATTTATAGGTCAGAATGAAAACTCCATTTAGAAGCCAATAGACTCATCATGTACACTGCTTACTACTACCAGGATCCCATTGTTAGGTGTTGTACAAACAGAGGATACTCAGCAAACAGACTGCAGCATTCGCCAGGAGCATCACTTTATAAACCCATGGGTGGCATCTATATGGGAAAATTTCATCTCCATCACTGATAGCACTGGTGGAAGCAGAGCTCAGAAGTTTTTTAGCATTATATTGTCTAACTGTGCTTACAGCCGTGGGGAGCTGCGACAGTGGTGAATTAGGGCTACTAATTTTCCTAGGGTTGATAAGGCCATTTATAGTGCATTGCAGTAATCTAATATTGAGGTAATCAAGGCTTGGATCATAGGATCAAGTTCTATAGCCAAAAGAAGTAGTCATAACTCATGACTGATTTAGGAGGCAGATAGAACACAGGTGGATTTCTAGCTTCCAGGTTTGTATTTGCTGTGCTGCCAAGGAGAATAAAACGTTACTTGTCTTGTAAACACAGCAGACTTGATTTCTAAATCACTGAGAGGATAAATCGGGAGACTTACAATGTCATTTGACTTAGTCAGTTTTCTGATTACAACTGCCCTTTCAAGTTGCAGGACAACATGGCTCTGATCTGTCTTGATGTGACATGTTACCTTGAGAAACATCAACAAGACATTTTCATGATAATTGTCCAGAGAAAAGCCAGCATCACCCTTTGATGGAGTGGTTTTTTTTTTAAACTCTGTGTTGGTGGAATAGCACAAAATGAACATTTGCAGCTGCCAAAGCCAACTGATGCTTATGTGCATCTGGCCTGGAAAACTTTGATATGAAGATCGCTGACATATGAACCAAAGTGAGAAACATCACATTTATGTCTGTGGAAGAAATGCTGCTGAGAAAGCAGCAAGGTTTGAAGCGAGGTGGAGAGTTGGGGAAGAGGAGAGTAATGCTGAAGTGTGAGAAACATGCAATCCTTGTTGTATTTGCATATGAAGGGACAGGATTCCTCTGTGGAGGGAAGGAAAGTTTTGCCAATAACAATGTCAGCAAGGTAACCACAGCTTGTGTTTATCTGCCCTTCAGTCCAAAAGAAGCATTTGTGCGTGGTTCTGACCTTTTCTTAGTAAGATGTGGAATTAGAAAAGTAGGACACAAACAATCCACACATGTCCATCTTTTTACTGTGCATGTATACAGTGGGCTGCTACAGCCTGAGTGTAGAGGCAGTCCACAGCTGCAGTACTTTAGGGGAAGCTCCAGGAGACCTTCATGAACTGCTTGGTGTGGTGGGGGAGCTTATCCACTACTTTTGTTCTTTTACAGAGTGCAGCATCCCTCTCCCCATGCATGCCAGTCCTGTTTTGGGGGCCCACTACACCATGTGGCCCAAACGGAGTGTTGAGGGTGCTGTGGAACATATTGAGACCCTAACCTAATGTATCCTCAGGACATACATTATGTATGCAGGTACATACAACCTCACTGCAGTCCTAGACAACTATATACATATATATTTATCACCGAAGTTACTATTGTTTATTCTCAAAGTACAATCCTTTAGGAGACTAAATGAACATTTTTTCAATAAAAACAGCTATAGAATATGCATTATTTAACACTTGGCCTTGTGATGGTGTTTAGTCTGGAGATCTACCCATCTTTGGTTGTAATTGCATATTTGCTCTATCAATGGGAGCCTCTTAAATGGATTTCGAAGCCTTGCTGAGGACAGTGTTATTGCACTATGTCTGTATTACTTTCAAAATCACTTTGTTTCAGGCAATGTGAACTGACAACAAAATGAAAATGTGTCCCACCCTATTAGGGTTTTTTGTACATTCTCTTTCTTTCTTCATCTGCAGCTTGATTACAGAAGTATGATTGGCCCTGTGCAGAGGCTGCCCTTAATAGAAATCAATAGCTGTGTATATTCAAATTATTACAGGTGTAAGCCCTATGGCCAAAGCTCCAGGGAGAAAGAACTCCCTACTTCTCCTATTGCTGAAAAGGGAAAAGTGCTGCCATAGAAAGCTTCATTTGCATAGATTTACCCACAGTTCCACAGTGACACCTGGAGGGTCACCATAACTTTCCATGAAGTTGGATTTTGGGCATAGTGGCTTCTAGAGGGATTTAAGAGGAGAAAAGAGCTATTACTTGGTAGCAAAGAGCTTGTATTTAAGTAGCTAGGTTCTGTCAATCATTTTAAGTTCTCTTGACTCCCTTCCTATGGGGCCTTCACTGCAGAAAAGGATGCAGAGAACAGCAGTGGAGCAGATTCTGGTATGGCTCCTCCTTACCTCACGTCTTAATAAAGTTGAATCACTACATGGAGAGATAGGCAGTGATGCCTTCTTTGAGGCAGGAGACAGACCTGCAAAGAAATCCTTGAACTACTGCTACTTGCTGATCCTTGCTGTGAGTGGGGTTTGGTGCATGGGTGAAGTGATGCAGTCAAGGGACTACTATCTGCAGGACATATTCACTGTCAGGTGGGAAGGTGGAGGAGTATTTACTTTTTTATTTGAAGATGTTCTGTTGTTGTGTTTCCCAAGTTTGACCATTCCCTTTCCCCTAATAATGCCTTCTTGTTTGTGCACGGTTTTGGAGTGTTTGTGAGTGGGGAAATTCTGCCCTTTAAGGATATGGAGGGAGTGGGTGTTTAATTTTCCCAGGTTCCTGGGGGTGAGTTTGAGCCACTTTAGTTACTTCTCAAGAGGGACCCTAGATATATTGAACCATTTTGTTGCTGTTAACCACCTGACGGAAGGGATGTACAGTACAAGAAAATCACATAGAGAAACCTTATAGGGTCTGGATTCAGGAAGAAACTCTCCTTGGGTACGCACTTGTAATATGAAATACCTAAGCAAAGATAAACTAATTTAGATTGAATGGCAATCCTCTGTGTCTAGCCTGGAAGTCAAATATCCACAACAGAAGAAAAGGTCAATGGGATTGTGCTATCTGCTTGGGTGTTAGCTGGAACAATAAAAAAAAGGCATTAGAATGAGTGTAATGGAGGGAATGGGACCTGGTGCTGTAATATTTTCCAGGTAGCAGGCCTTGCCTGGTAGCTATGCAGCGAGACTGTCCCTATTACAGAGAGAACTATTATAGACTGGGTTTAAATGTCTTGCCTAGCAGAGCAGCTTACAGTAGTATCACTATAATTAAGCTTCCATCAACATTTCCATCATAAATGTAGCTTTCGGATTTATAACACTCTTTAACTATTCTCTCTGGGCTGTAATGTGCCATACAATGACTTCACCTAAGTGCAAAGAGTCTAACACCCAAACTGAACAGATGTAACTGAGCAAAATTTGGTCCAAAGGATTTTGGGCTGGGCTGAAATTGGCAACCCACCATGTGGTATGCAGCCGCACCACCCTGGGACAGACTGAGTCACAATTCATGGGGAGGAACTACCTTATTTCACCCCTTCTCATGGAGCAAATGGAGATGGAGTGGAGCCAGGGCTCCTCTCTTTCCCATCCCCTCTCTGTCTCCTCCCCATTTACTCGCTCTCCTCTCCATGTCAGGACTTAGCTTGAGCAGCTCTGAGCCCTTATTCATCTCTCTAGCTAATTGCTGTGCTGCCTAAGGAACAGGGCAGGAAGCAGATTGTGACTCTGAGTCAGAGTCTGGTTCCTGCTTTCCTCCCTCTCCTCCCCCCTTTGCTCCAGGAGGGATGTTATCTCTTCCAGCCCCTTTGTTAATGTGGATTACTTCGCCCGTGGCATAGGCTCAGTTGTGGTACCTTGGGAGTGGGTAGAAAAAAGGCTACATCCAATTCCTGCTCACCTGCACAGGAGGGGGAGCGGCAGTGGGCAGGTAGGGAGAGAGGGGGACAAAACTTTGGTTCTATCCCTGCCCCTGCGCTGCACCAGCTAGCAAAAGGGCTGTAGCAAATTACTCCCTCATAGAAGCAAAGAAAGAAGTAGACTCTACAACCACAATTTCTCCATACGCAGGGTACTGAACAAAGACTCAGTCAAACCTTTAATGAACACAGGGCTTTCTGTTTGGGCTGTGAAGAGGCCTCAGGACCATAAGTTTCCCCTAATCTCTCTCTCTCTCTCTAAGGTACCACATTAGTTGCAGGTGAAACTCTTTTACAGAGATTAGAAATGCAAGGAAGCCTTCCTGGGCTGTGAAGATATTTAATGTTCTGTGTTATTTCTGAGGGGCAGTGAGATGCACAGCTCAGGGTTTGAATTTCCCTTCAGGAACACTGAGTGTGTCTGGAGATAGACATTCTCCTCTCCTCCTTTGCATGAGTTAATACATATATTTGAGAAGAAAATAGAATATTCACTCAGGATCCTTATCTGGCAGAAGCCTGGAGACTTAAACTGAAGGGGACAGCAGTTAGGGGACTGGAAGCTATTGATGAGCTGGCTTTAAGAGTGTTAATATGTAGAACTCCCTCTTTTCCTGTCTCTGAGCATCAGATCACGTCTCTCTAAATCCTGCCTTAAAACCCTTCTTTTCTGTTCAGCTTATGACTGACTCTCTGTATAGTGTATTGTAATATTGTGTATTAAGGACATGTCATAGTAATTCCATTACCAGCTCTCACAGTTATAGCATACAGAAAACTCTCATTGACTTTAGGGAGGACTACAAGGTCAAGTTCTGTTGATAGTGAGGATTTCACTGAGTACCTATGACACAATATCAAAATAAAAAGCATTGCGTGATTGTGTTGTAATGTAACCCATTGGTGAGTGGGCACAAAGGGAGAGCACTAACTCGCAGTTTGCACAGGATATGTCTGTCACCGCCCCAGCTGGAGAGCTTTAGCTCAAGCTGGAACAGCTCATGCTTTTAACTCCTGAAGTACCTGCCTCAATCGAGTGTGTTGTCCAACATGTAAACTGTCACAAAGATGAGGGCTTGTGGGGTTTAAACTGCTGTGGGCCTCTAACTCTCATGACAAGCTTCCTTTTGATCAGAGGAAGTACATAAAACATGGGTGGGTGTGTTTTTATAGTCCCCTTCTGTGCTAATCCAGGAAGAATATAAGTGTTCTAAATACACACACATTAAAAATGAATCTTTAAAGGTTGACGGCTGAAGCTATTAGGCTGGTACCATTTAAAACCATTAAAGGAGTAACAAGAAGAGAGTTGACGTAGGTTACACTTTGAAAAGGAGAAATTACAGTGAGGCCAAACTAATACTGCTGATCTTATGGGTATGCAGTGCAGGCTCTGAATTTCCGTCACTGCTCATAGCTTAAATTGATGTGAAATGGGTAATTGCCAGGTTTAAAGTTTGAAGTTTGAATGAGCACATTCTCTAGAGGTAGAATAAAAAAAGCAATGAACAACAAAACCAAAGTCTGCATTCAGCTGAATGTGGGTCTCTTTGTCGTTTTCTTGGCGAAGGGAAGCCATTGCACCGCCTGTCATGTGAATGCTGTGGGTCTGTCCATAAAACTAGAATACCCAGTTATTTCCCCGCTCATAAAATGAAATGTATGAGTTAGTCTTTTGCAGAGCAGGAACCGTAACCCAGTTTTGTTCATGTAACATTGTATGTGCATATCCTACTTTATCTTTCTTAAATGACTAACAGGTTAGCTTTAATTTTCAGATGCACCAAGATCTTCCCTTGCTGAATAATCATGTGATCACTATGCTCCAATCCTTGCCTATGCCTCTTCTACTTTATCACCCTCCCTTATAGTGTCACATATACAATATGGGGCCTGACCATCACTTACAATCATGTGTAGTGCTTACTAACACGGCTAGTCCCTTTGACCTCAGTGTGCCTACTCAGGCATGAAGCACTACAGTGGGCTGTAAGTGTTTGCGGGATCGGTCTTTAGATTTGAAACTCTTTGCAGATTTCTGTGAAGCCTCTAGTGTGCTATAAAATGCTTTACAAACATTTATTAACCCTCACAATGCTGGTAGGAGATAAGAAAGTATGGTTACCATACATTAGCCTAAAGGTGGCCTCTAATTTAATTTAAATTGCAACTGTTTTTTGAAATCCGGGCCTAAATAACTCACCTGAGGTTGAAGGGGATCAGAGTCAGAGCCAGGATAGAAGCTTGTGAGTGCCAGTCTCCTGTTCCTGCATATGGACTGTTCTTCTCTATGTACATACAGTTTATAATGTCAGACTTTTTTCAAATGATTCCTTCTGCAACTAGGAAATGGAAAACGTGGAGAGCTTTTTATAGGCCCGTTTGATGACTAATCAATGCCATATCAGGTACACTTCTTCAAGAGGCTAAATCAGAAGGCAAGTTAGCATCTGCCTGCAGCAGGAGGCGCAGTATCTTGTGGGTAAAATGGAAGGAAGTATAAAGAGGAAAATTTTTCCATAAGGTCTTTGCTGTGGATTTTCTCTTTAACTAATTCCCCTCAGAACACACAATAAGTAAGAAATAAGCAGATGTGGTAAGTTTTCTGGCTGGATCAGAAGTAGGGCATGTAAAAATGGATGTACCGGGGACACCTGGCTGCTGATTGTGAACTGTTCTTGCTTTTGTATGGATCACACATTTGTGACAATGAAATGCTCATCTGCTAATACTTATTGTGATGTTATCTAATTAGAATCTGACCATGCAAATCATTGTTGCTACCACTGTTCTATAATTGCAATGAATCTTATACAAAGTGTGATGCATGGCCAGAAAGGGTTAAGCATCCTGTAGGCTAAATAACCCAGAATCAACCTGTAGAGACATGTTAGAAAAGTATGTGAATGGTAATTAGGACCATTCCATGGTAGATAGACTAAAACTTTGAAATGTAAACCTGTATTGTTAGAGAATTGGAGGTGATACTAATTGTATGTGTGTACTTATATCTTGTTAGCCATGTAAACAGACAGCGCCTGTCTGTCACTAGAGCTATTGAGTCAGAGATGAAAAGGAAATGTTAACATTGAAATAAACTGTAAACTTAGTAATATCATGGTATTCATCTCTCTGTGAAATGTATAGCAAATCACTGAGAATGGTGGAAAACGGGCAATTTCCTTATGTTAATCCGTATAGCTAATTACTAGTGATGCTTAGGAAATAGGTCTATTTCAAAGTCTCCATAATTGCCTATTGCTCACCTGAGTACTCCGAGCTGTCAAAGAAGACCTGAGACTGTATAAGAGTATCTGGGGTCCTGCTCCTTTTTAATCTCCGATCTGCTTGATGCTTCGTGCAGGGGAAGCTTAAGCCAAAAGGTTGAGTTCTCCAGTCCTAACCTGGAATCACCCTACATATAAACATTGGTCTATAATCTATGAACTAATTCTGAAAGAACTCTTTGCAGCTACAAAGCTCCCCATCTCTACTATGAATCTGAATCTCAAGAATTGTGCTCATGTCTGTATGTATACTGATCTTTTAACTGATAGACTCTCTCTTTTCTTTTTTAATAAAGTTTAGTTTAGTTAATAAGAATTGGCTGTAAGCGGGTATTTGGGTAAGATCTGGGCTATTCATTAGCCTGAGAGGTAATGTGTCTGATCCTTTGGGACTGGTAGAATTTTTTTATATGATGAATAAGATTTTCAGTAATCCTCATCATATTTGAATTGGGTGTCTGGGAGGAGGCCTGAGGCTGGGTTTCTTTAAGTGAACTGTGGTGTTGGCTTCTGGATAACCACTGTGGTATTATAGAAGCTGTTTTGTGCTGGCTTGGTAAATCTAAGTATTGGAATATCCACTAGCTTTGGGGATTGTCTGCCCATTCTTTGCAGTACACACACATTTGAGTGACCTCAGTTGGCTTTCCTGGGACTCTGGTCACACTTATAGTCATAGTAATTATATTATTCAAAGTATTCATGGTGGATTATATTCATAATATTTATATTCATAGTAATTCCTCCAGAACTTGTCCAGCGCTTTAGACCCCTGATCTTAGGTTTTGAATATTCTGTCATTTCTCCGTAGGAGGGAATTTATGTGGAGACAGCTTTGCTAAGATAAGAGACCTCTTTAATGAAGTAAAAACTCTGGAATTATGGGAGATTTTAATTTCCCAGATGTAGATTGGAGGACAAGTGCTACTAATAATATTAGGGCTCAGATTTTCCTGGATGTGATAGATGACAGATTTCTTCACATACAAGAGGTGATTTTAGATTTGGTATTGGTGAGTATTGAGGACCGCACAGAAGAACTGGTTTTAGGGACACCCTTGGTTCAAATGATCGTGAGCTAATTCAGTTTAAGCTAAATGGAAGGATAAACAAAAATAGATCTGCAACTAGGTTTCTTGATTTCAAAAAGGCAAACTTTAAAATATTAAGGGAATTAGTTAGGCTGAAGAACTCAAAGCTCTGAACATGGAGGAGGCTTGGAGTTAGTTTCTGCAACTTTTGCTTAAAGTATCTGTAGCTTGCATGCCAAGCAAAGGGAAACAATTCATAGGGAAGGGTTGCAGACCAAGCTGGATGAGCAAGTATCTCAAACAAGTGATTAAGAGGAAAGCAGAAAGCCTACAAGGAATGGAAGATGGGATGGATCAGCAAGGAAAGCTACCTCTTGTAGGTCAAAATGTGTAAGGAAAAAGTGAGAATTACCAAAAGCCGAGAGCTGGACCTTGCAGGGGAATTAAAACCAATAGTAAAAGGTTCTATAGCCATATAAATAAAAAGAAAACAAGGAAAGAGGAAGTTGGACAGCTAAGTACTGAGGATGGGGTGGAGATAAACGTTAATCTAGGCATGGCCCAACACCTAAACAAATACTTTGCCTCAGTTTTTAATAAGGGTACGGTAGTGGCAGGGTGACTAATGGATATGATGATAAGGAAGTAGAAACTACTACATATGAGGTGTAAATCAAACTCGAACAGCTTTATGGAAGTAAATTGGGGGGCCTGGATAATCTTCATCCAAGAATATTAAAGGAACTGGCACATGAAATTACGAGATCATTAGCAAATATTTTTAATGACTCTATAAATTTGGAGGATTGCTAATATAGTACCTATTTTTAGAAAAGGGGAAAAAGTGATCTGGGAAACTACAGGCCTGTTTGTTTAACCACAATTATATGCAATGTCTTGGGACAAATTTAGAAAAGTAGTTAAGGACATAGAGGTACATAGTAATTGGGATAAAGTACAATATGGTTTTGCAAAAGGTAGACTGTGCCAGACCAGCCTGATCTTCTTTGAGAAGACAACTGATTTTTTAGACAAAGGAAATGCAGTAGATCTAATCTACATGGATTTCAGTAAGGCATTTTGATACAGTTCCACATGGAAATTACTGGTTACATTGGAGAAGATGGGGATTCGTATGAGAATTGAAAGATGGATAAGGAACTGGTTAAAGGGGAGACTACAATGGGTCATACTGAAAAGTGAACTGTCAGGGTGGAGGGGGGTTACTAATGGAGTTCCTCAGGGATTGTTCTTGGAACCAATCTTATTTAACTTTTGTATTAGTAACCTTGGCACAAAAAGTGGGAGTGTGCTAATAAAATTTGCAGATGACACAAGGTTGGGAGGTATTGCCAGTGTAGAAGAGGATGGGAAGTACTGAGGATTTTTCATACAAGAAAATCTGGATGACCTTGAAAACTGAAGTAATAGCAATGGAATGAAATTTAATAGTGAAAATTTATGCATTTAAGGACTAACCAAAATTTTTGCTATATGCTGGGGATGTATGAGTTGGAAGTGCAGAGGAGGAGAATGACCTGAGTTTATTGGTTGATCACAGGATGACTGAGCTGCCAATGTGATGCAGACATGAAAAAGGCTAATGTGATCCTAGGATGCCTCACGGGATGTATTTCCAGTAGAGAGAGGGAAGTATTAGTACTATTGTACAAGGCACTGGCAAGGCCTTGTTTGGAATACTATGTGTAGTTCTGGTCTCCAATGTTTAAGAAAGATTAATTCAAACTGGAACAGGTGCAGAGAAGGGCTACTAGGATAATTAGAGGAATGGAAAACCTACCTCATGAGGGGAGACTCAAAGAGCCTGGCTTGTTTAGCCTAACCAAAAGAAGGATGAAGGGAGATATGATAGCTCTCTAAATACATCAGAGGGATAAATACCAGGGAGGGGAAGTGGTATTTAAGTTAAGCGTAAATGTTGAGACAAGAACAAGTGATATAAACTGGTCATCAAGAAGTCTAGGTTTAAAATTAGAGGAAGGTTTCTAACCATTAAGAGGAGTGAAGTTCTGGAACAGCCTTCCAAGGGAAGTAGTGGGGGCAAAAAAACCTAACTGCCTTCAAGACTGAGCTTGATAAGTTTTTATAGAGGATACAGTATGATGAGACTGCTTACCATAGGCACTGAATCTCGGGTGCTCTGAGGCTGAAGTATCCAGGGGGTAAAATTAGTGGGTGTTAGTAGAGGCTAGTTCTGCTGTTACACTGAGTGGTATTGCTCTTCAGTCAGGGTTTAATTCTCCTCAGTGGTGCAAAGCCTATATAAATAGTAGGCGAGGATTCGCTCAGGGTCTCAGCAGCTGCTGCTACTGCGCTCTGTGCAGGTTGGGCCTGCCACCCTTCACTATAATTTTCAGACCTATTGGCTGCAACTTGCATATTGTGCTTCTGCAGAACGAGTTGCCAGGAAGCACTGCTCTGTGACAGACAGAAGGGAGAGAGACCCCCTGTGCGCTATTGATGTGTCCTAGCTCCTCCTCCCACCCCAGCTATCAGCACCGTTACAACGTTCCAGCGGCAGGGGAGCCTGTTGGAAGCAGTGCCATAATTAGAGCTGGTCAGGCTATTTTTGCAAATGGTGAATTTAGCCTTCTGCTCAGTTTGTAGATTATGCACAGAGGCTTTGATTTTTTTGTATTAAGTAATTTGCTGTTTGTAATTGAGTGGAAAAAACAGTTTAGGCAAACAAATTCAGCCTGTGGATTGTTGGGGAAAGGTTCACTGGGAGTAGTGGCTCTTCATTTTTCACAGTGTTTGATTATGTATGTCACACGGGGTTCTTTCTGCTCTCTGTTTGGATGACTTGATGCTTTGAAAATGAGTAACAAATGATGGCTCATGGGTAGTGCATGCTCCTATTCATGTACAAATACGCTTGTTTGTGTTCAGAGAACAGCCATTCCACAAAATGCATTGGAACAAAAGCTAATTGGTGGTTGAGGAAAATAACTAGAAGGCGCATTCTGGATGCGCTAGAGAGGAGCACTGTAGGTAGCAGGAAGGTAGGGTGACCAGACAGCAAGTGTGAAAAATCAGGACGGAGTGGGAGGGTAATAGGAGCCTATATAAGAAAAAGACCCCAAAATTGGGACTGTCCCTATAAAATAGGGACATCTGATCATCCTACAGGAAGGCCAGAGACAAGGATTGTGCAGAACTCTTGGAAGGAGATAAGTAGGACATGGACAATTAGTGTGGACAAAAAAGGAAAGAGTTTCAAGATTTTGTGGAGCCAAACTGGTAAGATTTAGGATTATCCTGACTGTGTGTGGTGGGGAGTGAAAGATGTCTATGAAGTTGTGATCCTGAATGACAGGGAAGGATGATGATTGTTTGATGGAGGAAATTAAAAATAAGCAGTTCAGTTTTTACCATATAAACCTGAGGCTGGCGATGATCTTGTGCCTTTGGTTGTTTTTTTTGGGGGGGGGGTGTTAAGGTTTAAATTTAAAAAGGGCCCCTGTGGTGCACTCAAACTTTCCCTCTAACAGTTTTCAATGAATGTGGATAAGAAATATGAAAAAGAAAATACCATGATCACAGGAGTTTCCCCACTACCAGTATCTGGGAAGCTATCACTTAAAACACCCCATTGCGATCAAATGCTGGTTCAGTTTAAAAAGAATAAAAATGTAATGTATTGATTTCAGCTGGATCAAAATTTGATCCTTAATGGTGGGTAGTATTTGATTCATATTCCCCTTTTCTCCTCCCACTAACCTTGTCTGGAGTTTACATCCCTCCACTCCCTTCCTTCTCCCCCACAGGTATTTTAAAATCAGTTTGGTTTGAGATCATGATTTAAGGTTCCCTTTCTGAATCTAACACTTCATTTAATCATTTCAGCTGGCTCCACAAGCCTCAGGTAATACACTTAAGCATGACATAAAAAGTGAGCCTAGCAGGCTATAACAGCATGATGTTTGCTAGCTTGGAAGAGTCTGTGTTCTTCTGAGTTCACTGTCAGGGTATGAAACAGACTGTAGTGTTAACCATTATCTAAATAAAATATCATGTGAGCTATAATAACAAAACTGAAAAGAGCAGGTGCCCTACGCTGGTTAGCATGGTCCAATAGCTAGGAGAAAGAGCAGATTTCTGATTGCATTGTTCTGCACAACATATTTTGCAATGTAATTATGTTTTTCTCCCATGGTATTGCTGGAATTGAGTGCCACCAGGTGTTCACTGATGAGTATGACACAACACTGATTACATTTGAAATCTTTCTTTTTTAATTTAATAAACAGACCGTGGCCTGTACCGTAACTCCACCAGCTTCACTGGCTCACTGCCTCATCTTGCTTAACATCTGTAGCATGAAACATATTGCTAGTATTGTGGAGGAGGAGTGGTAGCCACACCATAGTTAAAAATAAAGATAGCTTACCATTATAGCCCCGTTTACAATCCCACAGCTCACTCAACCTCCTTTAAAAAGAAATCAGTCCTGAAATTTTGCATGCTATATCTCATTTTAGGGGTGACTCCCGGGGTGGGAAGTTTTCAGGGAAAAAAAAGAATAGAAGATTTAAAGTGATGGGGTCGGACTCATGGCATGATCCCACTCTGGCTTCTTTGGGCCACTCCAGTAGTACAAAGGGAACCAGGGCCGGCTCCAGAGTTTTTGCTGCCTCAAGTGGTGGAGAGGGGGGAAGCTGCGATTGGCGGCAGCTCCACCGCTGCTTAATTCTTCAGCAGCAATTCGGCGGCGGGTCCTTCCCTCCGAGAGGGACAGAGGGACCCACTGCCGAATTTCTGCCAAAGAGCGGACCGTGCCGCCCCTCTTCATTGGCCATCCCAGGCACCTGCTTGCTGCGCTGGTGCCTGGAGCTGGCCCTGAAGGGAACACAAACTAGTCAGATCTCACTCCATTTATATCCTCAGTGCAAGGCTATGTCTTCACTACCCACCGTATCGGTGGGTAGCAATCGATTGCTCGGGGATCGATATATCGCATCTCATCTAGACGCGGTATATCAATCCCCGAATGCTCTTATATCGATTCTGGAACTCCACCAACCCGAACGGAGTTGCGGAGTCAACATGGGGAGCCATGGACATCGATCCCGCGCCGTGAGGACGGTGAGTAATTCGATCTTAGATACTTCGACTTCAGCTACATTATTCACGTAGCTGAAGTTGCGTATCTGAGATTGATTTTCCCCAGTAGTGTAGACCAGCCCTAAGTGGGGTGTCATAAGAGCAGCTGGAATGGTTACATGCTGCCCTTACTTGAAACCTTTAGTGCAGAGGGCGTCAGTGATGTAGGGGACATTGTAGGTCAGGGCCAGACCATTCTGGCAGCCAAGAATAGCCAAAAGGATGAGCTAATTAGTTCATTTTATCATTTGTGTTGTTAACTCGCATGTTATTTCATATGTAATCAGTGTGTGATGAATAGGTAAGTAAGATAGGATTATAGCATAGAATCATAGAATATTAGGGTTTGAAGGGACCTCAGGAGGTCTAGTCCAACCCCTTGCTCAAAGCAGGACCAATCCCCAGGCAGATTTTTGCATCAGATCCCTAAATGGCCCCCCCCAAGGATTGAGCTCACAACTCTGGGTTTAGCATGCCAATGCTCAAACCAGTAGAAGACTGACAGGTATTTAGGAATGACAAGTGTATATTAAGGATGTAAGTAAGGTAAAGCTGTAATGCAAGGCCTACAGGCAGAAGTCTGTACAATATTTTTGCTTAGCTACACTAGGCCACAGGCTTACGGAGACTTGGTATGGGTGGGTAACCTAACACTGACCCTCTGTCAATAAGACAGGGTAACCAGACAGCAAGTGTGAAAAATCGGGGAAAAAGGGTAGGAGATAATAGGAGCCTATGTAAGGAAAAAGCCCCAAATATCGTGACTGTCCCTATAACATTGGGACATCTGGTCACCCTACAATAAGATCACAAAATTACTGTAAAAGATGTGCCAGAAGGTGACACTTCAGAAAAATAGACTGCAAGATAACTGATTGTAACATCCTGGGGAATTCTCTTCTGACCTCTGGTTACTCTGGAAACAGATTGGCATAAATATTAATAAGATGCTAATAAGGAAAAGGGGGGACAAAGAAAAGAACCTATGGCAAGTAGGGTACCCCAACATTTATGGGGTGTGGAAGTACAGGTAAGGAAAAAGGTTGGAACCCTCATGCATATGAATAAGGTGGTTTGGCATGGTCAGAACAACAATGTAATAGAGGTTCCCTGGTTGGGTAAAAATGGGAAGACCCTAGCAGGAACCACCTGACTATTGATGACCATCCATTGAGAGCTCCACCAGACTCTAATATCTTTGAGGATGTACAGCATTGACTATGGCTTGGGCTCTGTCAGACTGGGTAGATGTGTATGTGAGTATGACATATAATACAAACAAGACTGTTTATTGTAACTGTGTTCGTAGTCACTGTAGTCATTCTTCATGTGCTCCTAAGAGTCTCCCAGTCTAAGAGTAAAGGGTAACTTCTGATTCGGAAACAGTAGCAACAGGAGCCGAGCCCAGTGTAGGTTAACACAGAATCATGAATTCAATTCAAATAAAGAGAAGGCTACAAGGGTCCCCTGGGGAGCTGCTGAAGCCCATCTCTCACTTACTTTAAAACCTGTCCCATTTATCTGGCTTATTTGCTTCCCTCTCCCTCTTTCAGACACAAACCAAAGCTATCCCTTTGTTTGCTCATTATTTGGACCAGACTGAAGAAAGTCCCAGTCTTTGCTCTCTGTGTGTTGGATCATAAACTGGTCACTGAATAAAGAAAACGTAATGGAGCTGACACTGTAGCCCTATTTATAACACCACCAAATTCTGTTCACATTTACTTTGGTGTAGATCCAGAGTAATTCCCTTGACGTTAGCATAGTTGCTCTGGATTTATGCATGTGTAACTGAGAACAGCATTTGAAATGTAATCTGTAAAGCACCTTAAGGTACTTCCAGATAAAAAGGTACTGTATAAATTAAGGGGTTATCATCACTAGCAGGTGCTTTTCTTGGTAAGGGAGGTTTTCTTAGGCTTTTCTTCTTGACAAGGCAGGATCGTAACAAAAGCTTTAGATCTCTGAAATTTGACAGTGAATTCGCCAGTCCATGTGCCTATGATTCAACACAAGATCAAGTGATACAGTGAACTGTATGCGCTCTCTGACTTGAAGCTGTAACTCTATGCATCATGAACACACAAGAAGAGACTATAACACAAGGTATTGTTAGCACCTCAAAGCCTGGTCCTGACAAGGTGGCCTATAATATTTTTTTGTTTTGCTTTGTGCATGACAGATATTAGATGGGGCAGTTTTATTTGTGCCTCTAAAAGGTAAAAAAGATTCTAATAAGGCATTAAAAAGTCAGAAGGAATCCAGTTAGCCCTTCTCACTCAGACTTCAGATCTCCTTCTATGTGTTGGGTTTAAATTGCAGTTCAGGTTATTTTTAGAGCTAAATTTAAATAGGATGATGCAGGTTGGTCATATATTCATACATGCTACTTGTTGAACTACAACATGCATTGTTTGGGTGTTGGTTTATAAATAGTACATAGTTGCAGGTGTAACCCACATCGGTCTTGCCCTCTTGTAGTGGCTGGGCCATGTACAGAGATCAAGAAGCCTGCTACAGTGTTGGATGACAGAGCGAGGTGTTCTAGCTCAGGCAGTAGAGGATTGTGCTTTAAGACCCAGAAGTCCTGGTTTGATCCCTGTTGCCAATGATCTACCCAGAGACCTGTACTATAGTGTTAGATTGATGAAAGCTGGAGATTTTGGTCTAAAATCTTTTGGAAATGTAATCTTGTAAGTCACTCAAATACCATTGATGTGCATAACATACATGTGTGGATAGACTGAAGATAGATTTGTGAGCCATGAAACATCTGTGTGCGTACGGCTAGCCATTCACCAACAGACAGCATTACATAGCATGTGCAAGATGTTAAGTGTCAGAAGGGGAAAATATGAGATGGGTTTAGGGAGGGTTCTTGGATCAAAGCACTAAACTCCAAAGGAGACCCTTCATGACTGAGACATCACAACTAGGGCTGACCAGAAAACAACAATCTGATATAAAATTTCAATTTTTGGAAATTTGTTTTGGTTGCAATGTGTGGGTGCTCTCCCTCTTTCTCTAGGTATTCCGTCATGAATCCACAAAACCTTCCAGATGCATTTTTAATTGAAATTGATACATTTCCATGGAATGTTTTGGTTTTGATAAAATGACATTTCAACTCTAATAACAATGTTGACAGGACCCCTTCTAGACTTAATTTGTATTGCTGCCAGGGAGGTAAGAAGAGAATCCATTAACAAGGCAAAAAAACAAAAACAAACCCCAAGAACAGTTAAATGCTTTTTTCACTTCTCATTTCTTGTTTTATGTCCTCTTTCCTGGCTTTTATGTGTTTTTATATTTCTCCCTCAGGTTACAATAGCTGTGCTGAATGCTAATAACATAATACTTGATGCAACTACAGGATTCGTTTTTGAATTATTCTTTCCCTTGAATATTGAAAATTCATCTGAACTATTTGGAGTAGTAGCTGGGTCAATTCACCAGATTATTTTGGCATACAAAGGGGTTCAATAAATGTGGTTATTTTAACACATATTCCTCGCTAATTTGTTTAGCAAGGATTTCAAGCATAAATGACTATTTCATAAAAGATCCCTAAAGGGGGGCCATGTAAAAATCTTTATTAAATGCATTAGTCCCCTGGCATGACCTTTTATTACATAAAAATAATACAATAAAAATTCATGATAGACTAAGAATAAAAATCAAATGCATGTTTTAATTAAATGAATAACACTTAAAATATTGGGTAAAAGCAAAATTATTGCAGAGAGATATTTAATTGTCTTTCTTTGGAAAAATGCATTTCATTGTAACTTAACTGACATAAGTATTGAGCTTTTCATGCAATGCGTGCTAAATTTGTGTAATCTGAAACTTTTATATTATTCTGCTCCTGACACTTAGCTCTGAAAGAACTGACAGTTTTCATTTGATTTATATTTGTGTAAATGTCAACAGTCTGTGTACATCTCTTAAAAAAAAGTTTTGGCATGAACTTTGAGAGTGAATAAAGAAAAAAATGATAAAGGACTGTTGTCTAAAACACTGAATTTAAGGGTCTTAGATTGTGAGACTTAAGTATTCATAGATGGTTAGTTGCAATTTATAGTGCAATTTAAAACAGTTACTACTAACTTCTGCAAACACAGCTTTCTCTCCTGACTCTGTCCTTCCCTTTCTGCTATGACTGTCTATTCATCTGTTGTGTGCTAACCATTAAATCCAGGGTTATGGGAAATGTGGGAAAATGACTATCCATGGTGTTTTGTACAGTGCTATGCACCCCTGCTCAGTCCTTTGCTTCTGGTATGGCAGGACTAGAAATATTAGGGAGACATCTGTCCATGCCATTGCCGAGGGGTGATGGGGAAGAGTGCTTTGCATCCCTTGAAGGGATGAAGATATTGCTAGGGAGTAATGGTGTTGAGTGCAGAGGAAGTTGGGATAGGTCCATTCTGGCTGGCAGTTAAGTCATACACACACGACATGAGGGATAGGAGTTGTGACTTTATTCTCCAAAACCCCCTATCAACTGAAATAAGAATTTCTCTTCTAACTGTTGTCTCCTCAAACAGTTATGCAAAATTCCCTGTAATCTCAATCAAATTCATATCCCCAGCTATCTGTTAATTACATTGAAAATGCCCTCCATTTGGTCATCTAAAATTATCAGGGGACACACTGAACACATTTGATAACTCAGGATGGAACTGTTCTAGTGGTAGGTAATGGAGACTCCCCTTTAGTTCAAACAACAGAAGATTGTATTTTTGGGTGAGAAGGTCCTGATTTCTGTGCTTCATCCTGCATGTGTGGGATCTGGCTGATACTATAACAGTATTCTCTAGAACTGCATAGATTCTGTAGGCAAACTTTCAAAAGATCTCCACACCCCCAGTGCCGGGGGGAGCTCTCTTGAAAATCTGGCCTCACATGACAAGAAAATTGGTGTGTTGCACAGCTCTGATTTGCCTGGAAAAGGGTCTCCGTGAAATCAGATGTCTGAGAATGGAAGATTCTGTGGGAAAAAGGTCTTAGAGCAGGGGTTCCCAAGCTTCATTGCACTGCAACCCCCTTCTGACTACAGAAGTTACTACATGACCCCAGGCAGGAGGACTGAAGCCTGAACCCATCCCATCCCTGCCTCCCCATATGGAGAGGCCAAAACACCACTGTCCTGGGGGTGGGGGCAAAACCAAAGCCTAAGGGCTTCGGCCCCAGGCAGTAGGGCTTAGGCTTTGGCTTTGGCACCTGACCCCGGCAAGACTGAGCCAGCCCTGGTGACCCCATTAAAATGCAGTCATGACCCACAGTTTGAGAACCACTGTCTTAGCATATAGCTTTCCAAGTGCGTGAAAAAAATCATTTTTACGCAGAGCTCCTCTATGAACCCATGTCTACTGTTCTCTGGGTTTGATGACTTCCTATCCCCTTCTCTAACAGATTCCAGCATGCTTTTGACTGAATTAACTGCAGCAAGATCACCCAAAAACCTATAATTGCCTTATGCATACAGATTATTAATTCACGGAGAAATAACATTACATTTGAATTTGGCTTTTATGTAAGTAAAAACAGAACAAGTATAGCAATATTAAAAGAAAATATCCAGTGCAAACACCTTTGATGTACAGTAGAGATCAGTACAATGTTCCTTAGAATAATGTTATAAAGCAGACTGCAAAAAACCCCACAGTGATTATAGAAAATGTTATCTGGATGTTGTTTACAGAAGATTCTTTAGCTATGGCACTGAATAATTCTATAGCTAACGTTTCCTGTTGAATAGCAACACCTTATTACATATGAAAATCTTAAAATATAAGTATTAGTAAGAATTCTTTATAACACAATCATCAGTAGAACCTCACTAACTTGCACTGAGGACTGGATTTGCAGATTAATGATTAAGTGGACAAACAGTTTTTTAAAACAAGTACATTATTTATAAAGGGTCTGATCCAAACACCAATGGGAAGACTCCCAATGGGCTTGGATCAGGCCTGTATTTGGAACGTGTACTATAATTTGAATAATTATGAAAGTATCCTACTAAATGCTGTATATTTGTGTATTTTTGAAAAAGTAGTGAAGTACTAATAATGAGACCACCCTGCAGATTTAATACCCTTGCTATTAAATCTTTGCTGAAAAAGGATGCTGGTTTTTGTGTATCAATTATGGGTGGCTTAGTGAAATGCAAATCAGTGAAATTCCACTACACTGGTTTAAAAAAGACAACTTTAGTATTTGGATTCGTGACTATATATAAAATCCAGTCTTAAATCAAGAGATCAGCTAAACTAATTCCTACAGATCCTGCAAAACTGGGTATCTCATTGGCAGGACCCTGCTCCCATTAAAATCAATGGGAGTCTTACATCAGTGAGCCTTACATCAGGGCAGGAGCCAGCCCATCGTCATCGCTTGCCTAGATCCTGAAAAACATACATGTTTGTTTGACTTGATGCACTGTGTGCACTGGCATTCAGCTGAACGGGACGACTCCTCACTGTGCGTGAAGTTAAGTATGTACATGTGTCTTGCAGTATTAGGGATGTAGTGGTGGTGACACCCAAAACCTTGCTTATGCCCATGCCTTGGTCTTTCAGATAGACAGTAGAGTACACAGATACAATAGTCTGGTCTGGAAGTCCCCAATACTTTCCTAGGTGGAAAATACCCATTTTACAGTACCTGTTTAAAAACAAAATTCACAGTAATGAGACCCTTGAATTTTTTTTCCTGAAATAGCTGAATACCTTCAACTATGTTAAAAAGAAAGCTCCTAGAAAAATCCATACCACCTTAGCCTGTAATACCTGTGATTTGATTGTGGCAATCCAGTGAAACCTACAGTTCTGGCGCCTTAATATTCAACCTGATCTGCAAGCTTCCTGCCCAGCAGGGTATATTCCATTGAATAGCACCAAGATCCTAGTTAAGAAAGGAAAATATTTTTTTCTGAGGATAAAGAGAGATTTTAATACTCCAGGATGGTGCCAGAAGTCCACACAGTCGAGCTTTTCAAAAATGACCAATTAAAACCACTGTGGTGGTCTTCTAAAAATCCCAAAGAGTTCTACTATCTTCCTGCAGTAGCCCATTTTTGGAGTGGAAAGGTAACTAGTGAATTGGGAAGAAGGGAGAAATCATGATTCTCTTTGAACATAATGGAATCATCGTTAATATTAAATGATGATCCTCCCCTTTGCTGCGGAAGCAAAGGCATGGATTATCCATGCAAGATGGTACAGGAGGCAAGGCAGACTTGAGGGGGAGATGGCTACAAGTGCCTCCCTAATATGTTCCTTCTCAGAGTCGCTAGACTCCTCTGTTCTTAATTTCACATTGACAAAAGGGTATGACACCACATGGAATGGGGAAGAAATCGGGGGCATGCTGCTGTAGGCATCAGCATATATATGGAAAACTTTCACAGGTGCTGGGCAGTAATGATTCAAAAGACATGTTCTGTGGAGCTCACCTGTGAGTCCTAGAGAACTAGTGTCAGTGGAGGAGACAATGTGCTATCTGGGCTACCCATGCTGGGGGAATGGGACAAGAACAATGTCATTACTTAAAAAAAAATGGATTTCATTGTAACCTTCTAACCCAAAATGCTTTTGGTTTTTGATGTCTAGAATCATAGTTAAAACCTGCGCTTCTTGTGTAAAGATCTGTGGATCCTCCTTTTGCATACTGTTTACATCTTGGTTTTACTATCTGTCTCTAAGGGGAAAAGCTAAACACAGTTGATTTGAACTTAATATACAAAGTCTTCATTTGGCTCCAATCCATAAAGCTCAGCTAACATTTTAAATCTGGGACCCCAGTCATTTAGAAAGTCATAGTCGATATCTGAATCAGAGGATCCTGACTCCAAAGAACTAAGAGATTCTGCAATGGACTCAGCACCTTCATAGCCATAAATGTGAAGGGTGTCATATGGCAGCAAATCCCCATCATTATCAGCTTCATCCTTCTTCACCTCAATCATAAATGCCATTTCCCCAGTGCCAGAATTTCCATTTCTTGTTGGCTTCTTGACCTGTGCATACAGGCAGGGCCCAGACTCCAGGTTCATGCCATTCTTGCGGACAGAGTTGAGCACAGACACATCGTAGCTGGTGGTATCCATTTCACCACCACCTTCTTCATCATAGGTCACAAGTTGCTCATGAATCTCTGCCACACTCTTCCTGAGTACAGTCAGCTCTTTCTTGTGCCTCTTTCTCAGAATGATCAGCAACGTGATTACTGCAGAGAAAACATATCCCAGCAGTTGTAAATAAAGACAAATATAGGGAATTGGAGTAAACCAAACTCAGTGTAGTTAAAATTGAACATAATCTGAAGTTCTTTCGCAGGAAAAATGCTATTAAATTCTTTTTTTGAATGTTATCTATAACATTCCTAACATAGGACTGATGTGTTCACAAAAGGGGCCCCTTTTTGCATTCTATCAATCTGCTTTACTGTTGATTTCATCATCTCCTTAGAACTTTATTTTTACAGCACCAGACTGTTAGTCCTGGAGCCTGAAGTCCTGTATTCATGAACAGAGAACAGGCAACAGCAGTGCAAGCTTTCCCTATGCTGCCCTACCAATATGCCTGAGCCCTGCCATGGAGGGTATATCTCTAGCAGAGAGACCATAGTTCATTCTCCATAATCGGCTGTTGTTTGACCTCTTTTGCTGAGGCTGACTTATAGGTGTGGCGTTGTGATGTGGACACTTGTCCACTAGGAACTGAGCTTGGACCATCCAATCATTTAACATCTAGGCTATCAAACAATACCCACTTTCACACTTACCAGTCCATGTTAAACTCAAACTGATGACCTAGAGGTGAACACCTCCATCACCCAACCAATCCCCATGTCAGCCAGTTCACGTTACATGCTATATTAATATTTTTTTAACATTATGCATTCTTATGCCACCCAAGTTACAATCCTGGATACCAGCTTTCCATTCACAAAAGCTTCAATACCCATACATCAAGTACAGCAGCCTATTGTTGCACCATTAATGTATTATGCAATATAATTTTTATTGGTGTCTTCTTGTATTGTTACATGTTGTGCCCACGTGAATTCAGCCTTTTGAGACAGGGGCCCTGTTATTTCTCTGGCTCAGATCTCAGGTACAGTTATGCCTAATGGTGCTAAATAATATTAATACTTGGTGAAATTATAACTGCTCCTTAGTTACAGTAAGACAACTATTCTAATAGGCCAAAAAGAAAGCAAATGCAAGAGTTTACTGAATGTGACTTACTCTCTTGATCCTGGATAAGCACAATGCTTCAGGTACCTCAATTAGAAAGAACATGTCAAGAGCAGAGTATGCTTGAAATATCAGATATTTACCAAGGATTGTGAGGATGCAGATAAAAATTGCCACCAGTGCCTGAATGCTAACTCCAACCTGCTTATTTGCTTCTTCGCAAAAAGTGAATTCTCCTTTCTCATCACACTTGCAGACACCGATGGAAAGTGTGTTTGTGCTGCTTAGCTCTGGCGTGCCATTGTCTGAGATGATGACAGGTAGGTAGTGGATTTTCACCAGCTCACGATTAAACTGTCCATATTTGACGGTGACATTAGCTGTGTTATCTGGAAAAGGTAATGACATCTAATTAAATGATGATCTCAACGTCTGACTTTCTTTATAGATTATCAGTTGTCTGACACAATCCCTTGAGGCTCATTGAGCCTTTAAGGAACCCCACAAATAGTTGGGTGGGCATGAACAACACTTTATCTGCTGAAAAAGCCTTAACCTGTTTATAAATAACAAAAGCCCATTTGGACGCATCAGAGATTATCTCTGTAGCTTTCACCTCATGTTTCTTGGTGCCTCTCTTTTGCTATCTACTGATATCTACTGAGGGGATACACTACCGTGATTGTCAACCAATGTGAAGTTGCTATCTTCTGTGGTCAGGGAATATTTGAAGTTAACGCCGGGCAACGTTTCATCCTTGTCAGTAGCTGAAATCCTGATTATCACCTATGAAGATCCCAAAGTTCAAATTTCAGGTATGCAGTGCACACAGTGGTAAAAACACTCATTATGTAATGCAATAGCTTTGTGCTGGGCCTTTCATGGACCATCTGCAGTAAGAGATCATGTGAAGCTGCATCGCTCCAGAGGGAGCACGGTGCCTCCTGGGGCCTCCTATCCTTCTCAGTGCAATAGGAGTAATTTGAGTAAAGCCCTCTTCAAAGGACTGCTTCCTTTCCCCGTTCCATGACTAGTCAGATCCACTGGCTGGTGTGGAGGGAGAATCAGAAAAATCCCTGCTTACTTTCTGTTGAGAGCAACTGGTGCAGAGCCTCTATCCTCCCCCACAGTAGCAGGTGCTAAAAGCCAGGTAGCTTGAATCCTGCCACACAAAGAGGAAAGGGATTTTCTCTCCTACTCTGCTGTGTGGCTGTGTCATGGCTTGTAATTAACCATAAAGAGAATAAATTAATGTTCATTTAAATATCTTAAGTGGATTTTTTCTAAAGTGCCTAATGGATTTAAGAGCACTAATAACAGTGAATGTCTGACTTCTGCTCCTAAATTCCTTACTTGCTTTTGAAAATCTCCCCCAAATACCCAAAATGCACAATACAGCTACTGCATGTATGGCAGATGAATAATATATATGACTTCAATAAATAATATACCAAAAAGTATTTCAAAATCGAGTTAAAGGTCAAATACTACTCCTGGGTCTGTACACACAGCTCCCATCAAATGGTAGAATCTGGCTCGAAGACTGTAAATGAATGAATATAAATCAAAAAACTTTCATGTAAAGGCTGCAGCTGAGGAACCCATGACACCAAAAAATACCAACTCTATTTGTTGGGACACAAATTGGGTGCTGATGAAATTTGCAATCTTAATATTTACTCATGTTTTCTCCTGCCTATTTTACATAGCTCAGGTTTTGCATGTATGAATATTAGATAGATGAAAATGAATTGCTGGTGATAACTGCCATCTTGTAGGGTTAACTGAACTGTAATGTAATGGCTAATGTGCATGTATTCTGCTGACCTTCTGCGTGATGGGAGGGAGAGGGACTAAGGAGAGCGATGCAATGTGTGTGTGTCAAGTGATAGAGTTCTGTATTGTAGCAGCAAAAAGACTGAAGCAGAAAAGTCTTGAGTGCTGACAGCTTGGAGGTCAGTGCAGTCATGGAGTAGTCACTGGAAGCACACGCAGATCAGTATTTAGGATTAGCAAACAGGATAACTCTTATCAAAAGAGTTGTGGTTTAACTTGTGGTTGAAGGTATATGGTTAAGTATAAATGGGAAAAACCCTCTCATGTTATTACCTACCTTTCCTGGTGCAGCATTTTCACACACTTTGGGCTCATAAGGATAAGCAAATTCTGGAGCATTGTCATTTTGATCAAGAACCTGGATATAAACTTGTGTATGTGATTCTATGTCAGACAGTCTATCTGAAACGATAAACATAAAATAATGGATGATTTATCATTCAGTTGGCTACGGACTGAGCCCCATACAGAACTCTGGTCCTGTGCTTTGCATCATTCATGGAACTTCTTCATAATGAGCATGAATAGTACAATATATCACACGTTGAGTAATTTATGCTTATCCTACTTTTACTTATTAGATGTGAATTTAGGCCCAGATTTGTTCCTGCACAGAGATCTGCTAGACAGGGGGTGGAATGGGATGGGGGAGCTGGTTATGGCTCCCTGATTCACTGTACTGGACTCTGTGTAGGTTATAACAACCTAGGGGCTGCTCTAAACTGTGCCAGCTGTCTATAACTCCAAAGGAATGTATGGCAGTTGAAGACTGCCAAAGTATAACAAGCTTTGGCTATCCTTCCTTCCCACTTGCTCCTTGGCTGTTATGGCAGGTCTTAGAACTTTTGAAGGGTCTGGCTTAGGAAGTGCTTACAATGGCTCTACATATAGACATGAGGGGAATTTTGCTCTTTTTGTACTGTGGGAGTATAATCAGGCCAGATGCTTTTTCTAAGGGTACGTCTGCACTACCCGCCAGATCGGTGGGTAGTGATCGATCTATCGGGGATTGATTTATCGCGTGTAGTGTAGATGCAATAAATTGATCCCCGATCACTCTCCCGTCGACTGCTTAACTCCAGCAGTGCGAGAGGCAGAAGCAAAGTCAATGGGGGAGACGTGGCTGTAGATCCAGCGCCGCGAAGATGCGAAGTAAGTAATTTAAATTTGATCTAAGATATGTTAACTTCAGCTATGCTATCTTCTTTCCCCCTCCCCACCTCAGTGTAGACCAGGCCTAAGACTTATGTTAGAGATCAAGGCATAAAGGTTAGCGTTTTCAAGGGATTCTTTGCATTTGTACTGAAGGCTGTGTTAAATCTGGTTTCTGGATCCTAGCTGGAGAAGACTTGCTGAGCAACCTTGAAACTAAACCATACATGTATGTTACAGAATCTATACTTCACCTTTTAATGCTCACCAACCTGTGTTCTTGAGTATCATTAAAGTGCCATATTGACAGTTACATTCACCAAATCCAGTAGGATGTAGGTAATGTGGAATTTTTCCTCCCTATCCCTTTCCCCCTTCAGTTTTACTAGTACTTTGAACGAAGAGGAAATTATTAGAGGTGAAATCGCCTCTGATGGAGGACTCAGACACGGCCACTTTAGAGTGAGGCTATGTAGAGTTGCTGCTGTCCCAGCAGTTGTGCCACCTTGCATGCTTTGGAAGGGGAGCTCTATACCCTTCCTGCAATAAGTAGGTGTGAATGATGATGATGTGGCATGCTCTGGGGATGTCTCTGGGGGAATAGTTGCTATTCTAGACTGCTTGTTGAGTGTCAGCCATGCACTGACTCAAAGGTATATCTAGCTCAGCAGTTCTCGAACTGTGGGTCGGGACCCCGAAGTGGGTCATAACCCCGTTTTAATGGGGTCACCAGGGCTGGCGTTACACTTGCTGGGGCCTGGGATTGAAGCCAAAGCCTGAGCCCCACTGCCCAGGGATGAAGCTGAAGCTTGAGGGCTTCAGCCCTGGGCAGCGGGGCTCAAACTTCAGCCATAGGTGGCAGGGCTCAGGTTACAGGACCCCCGCCAGGGTTGAGGCCCTTGGGCTTTGACTTTGCCCCTCCCCAACCTGAGGAAGCTGGACTGGGGCTTTAACTTTGGCCCCCACCCCAGCTGGGGTGGTGGCGGTAGGGCACTCTCAGGCTTTGGTCCTCCCTCTTGGGGTCATGTAGTAATTTTTATTGTCAGAAGGGAGTCGCAGTGCAATGAAGTTTGAGAACTCCTGATTAGCTTAAGAGGGAGAGAGAGAAACAAGATATATTCTGGTTAATAAGATGAGTGAATTTGCACAATAGTAATAGGCCATATTCCAAAAAAAAGGATACTCTGCTCACTTGCTGAAGTAGACATTTGTTGGATTTGATCATTTGCAATGCAAAATCATTCTAAGGCAAACATAGGCACTTTGATCAAAGGGGTGCATTAGCTTGTGTCAAATGTTTGTTTTTGGGGGCTTTTTTTTCTCTTTTAAACTAGGATAATTCAGAAGAAACATACTGATTTTTTCCCCTCAGTGAAACAGGTGTCTAGTTAACACTTACTGTCTGCCATGATTTCTTGGGCTGCCACGGTCAGGTTATGCCAGGCACTGGCTTCTCTGTCCAGATGCTTTGAGATGAAGATATCTCCACTATTGGATACTTTGACATAGTCCCCACTAGGGCTGGATCTTCGGAGGGTATATCTGTGTTTTGTTTAAAAAGGATAATCCTCAACAAAATAAGAATAGTAATACAGTGTGTAGGATTTCAGTGATTCATTGCAGAAGGTCTGCAAGTTTTGCAAAGTGGTATGATAAACTGCAGATCTGATAATTTGCCTTTACCATGAGCTTTGGTAACTGTTCTCCTCTAGAACTAACATTTTGTAAAGCTTCAAACATATAGCAGAGAACTGTTTTCTTCTCTTCCAGCCCTCCTCACCGGATAGAATTTTCCCCCAAAATTACCTGGGCCAGAATAGAGTAAGTAGCCCAATATATCTTACGTCAGCTAGAAAACTTTCCCAAATTTGCTGTTATATGAATTTATTTATTTATTACTCCTTTGCTGACTTTAAATTAGTTCACTTTATTTTAATTTTGCAGCCTATACATGCCAAGGCAGTAGTTGCAATATAAAAAATTGCAACGATTGTACATAAACATGAAGTAAGACATACAGAATTGTGCATTTTCACTTGTCTGCTAATCTGTGTAGGAATAACGCACACGTGCTATCATAGTGACCGTATGTGGTAATTGCCCAGATGCTTAACTTTTGTGAAGTTATTGCACGTGTGTGTGTGTGTGTGTGTGTGTGAGAGAGAGACTGCACATGCAGATTATGCATTTTTGCATATGCAGTTCTTTATTTCCTTAAAATGTTGAGAATTTAACAATTGTTTGCTAGAGCTGGTATAGTATCCAGCCTCATTTACCTAATTTTCCGTTTTGCTGCATCAGGATCTACTGCCAAAACTGTGCCAAGCGGGTTTTTTGTGAAGTAGTTTTCTTTTACTTTATAAACATAAGATGGCTGAGAGAAGATGGGAGGCTCATCAACATCAAGAACTTCAATGGTAACGGTTGCAATGCTCTTTGTCCCACCAGGCTTGAAGAAACGCATATTAACCGTTGGATCAGTTGCTTCAATGTCAAACTTGTACTCTTTTATTTTTTCATAGTCCAATGGCTAAATGAAAAGAGAGACATTCTCAGTCAGTAGTAAAAATGCTATATATGCATACTGGATCGTGTGATTTGGAAATGCTAGTATGTTGTAACAGAACTAGATTATCAGGGAATCAGTTATTCAGTGCATTTCTCCCTTTTTCTGTGCATTTATTACTTGAGCAGCCTATGACTTTTTTTCCCCCACAGATCTAGTCTTTATTCAAAATTCAGCACATAAATCTCAGTCTGTAATTTTATGTCTACAGTTCTGTGGCTGTAAGCTTCAGTCAGAGCCAGCTATCTCTGACCGTAGCCAGGATAGCTAGCCTAGGGTGATCTGACCTAGCTCCTTTCTTTGAAGGTGAGATGGAAATTCACATCTCTGCCCCTGCCAACTACATTTCTCCACATTCGTTGAGGGGAGGAGATGGGGCTTTCTTGCCTGAGAGCCAGACCCTTAACTGTAAACTACAGCCAGCAATGCAGCCAATAGTAGCATGCCCAAGGTCTGTTGCTGCTCTGCCTACGAAACTCACTGGCCATGATGGGCCTCTTAGCCAAACTTGTTCACTGTATGCAGGGGCGGCTTCAGGCACCAGCGCACCAAACGCGTGCCTGGGGTGGCAAGCCACAGGGGGCAGCCTGCCAGTCACCGTGAGGGCGGCAGTCAGGCTGCCTTCAGCGGCATGCCTGCGGGAGGTCCGCTGGTCCCGCAGTTTCGGCGGCAATTCGGTGGTGGGTATGCTGAAGGCACGGGACTGGCAGACCTCCCGCAGGCATTCCGCCAAATCCGTGTTACCAGAGGACCTCCCGCAGGCAAGCCGCCGAATCCATGGGACCGACATGTGTGAGAGCAATTGAACTCAGGAGACATTTGGACATTTTGTCACAAGTTTGGAGTGGCACAATATTATCAGTGCTTCAGTGTAACCAGAAATGCCTGGAAATCAGCATGTCCAAGAGAAAACAATTTAATCTACAATGAAATAAGAATCTGGTATAGTTTGTTTTTTGCGGGGGGACAGAATTGCTTTTCTGTATACTATTAGCACCACACCTTCTAGTGCTGTTTTGTTTTGCGTTTTTTAAAAGCTGCATATTTAGGGCAGTAGGAATGCTGCAAATTTCATCTCATGCCTTGCTGTAACTCAAACTCGCTATGGCTATAAAGTACGTATATTCAGGATTCCTACTGAAAAGCTGCTTCAGTCTGGAGGGACAGTTGAGAACTGTACTGATAGTTTGAGTGATTAGATGTGGGCATGAATCAGAAAAGCTTGGATCTGACTTGAACATCAGAGAGAGATTTCACAGCCTGCCCAGGATTCAAGAAAATAAAACACCATCTCCAAACAGCTCTGAATATTGAGATGCTCATAATCTGAGTTGGTATTCTTTCCCAAGCATTCAAAAACCATGTAACAAGTCATCAGAATCATGAGATTTTGATAAGTAAAAATTGTGGGCATATTTCTTTGTGTTCTCATTTTCTGTTTTAGGGTTCACATTTTCTTTTTTCCCCTCTTCAACCATAAATGCTAGAAATCTATTTTTTTAATGAAATCTGAGATTCTTCTGCAATCACATTACTGTAAGAGCTGGGGCTTTAAGAAAATCACCAACTATCCCTAATTTCTCAGGTTCAGTCCATCTCCACCTTGTAGATAGTGTAGGTGTAGACCAGACGTGGGCAAACTACGACCCACAGGCCACATCCGGCCCAGAGGACGGTCCTGTCCAGCCCCTGAGCTCCTGGTCGGGCAGCTAGCCCCTGGCCACTTCCCTGCTGTCCTCCCTCCCCCGCACCCACTCCGCCAGCGCTCTGGGCGGCAGGGCTGCATGATCATGCAGGGCAGTGTGGCAGTGTGTCTGGCTCTGGCTGGGAGGCGCGGCTCCAGACATGCTGCTCTGAGTGGCATAGTAAGGGGACTGGGGCTGGGTGGTTGAATATGGGGCAGGGGATCCTAGGGAGCAGTCAGGGGACAGGGAGCGGTTGGATGGGGCAGAGGTTGAGGTGGACAGGGAACAGGGGGATTGTATAGGGGGTTGGGGCAGGGGTGTGGATAGGGGTCAGGGCAGTCAGGGGACAGGGAGCTGGGAGAGTCGGATAGCGGGTAGCGTCCTGGGAGAAGGTGGTCTGGGGACAAGGAGTAGGGCAGTGTTGGATGGGTGGGGGGTAGTCAGAGTGTGGAAAGTGGGAGGGGTTGGATAGGGAACAGGGCCAGGCTGTTTGGGGGGCACAGCCTTCCCTACTCCAATGTGGCCTTCGGCCCAAAAAGTTTGTCCACCCCTGGTGTAGACAGCAGTGCTTGAGATACCCAGTTGTTCCTTATATAATACACTAATCTGAAACATGCTAATTAAATAGTGATAAAGGTGTTAAACTTATGACTGGACATAGTGGCAGAGACAATAGCCTTGAAACTGTTACATAAGTTACATTGACGTTTTGCCTTAGATGACAGTGCAAACTGAGACATAAACATGGGGACAAATTCATTCTTCCGGAAACTCCACCAGTTCCAGTGAAATTGCACCATGGATGACTCTTGTCCATTATGTGCTTCAAACAATGAACCGAGCCTTTAAGTGGTTCAGGTCCTGACTCCTCTTTTCCCCAACCTTCTTGCAGATCATATGCTAGAGCAGGTGAGGAAGCGCCATGCCTGCTTTGTAATATAAGCAGCAGCCTTTTCCCCACTATGAGGGAGGTCTGCAGGGAGTAGGAGATGCTGAGAGACCTGGTGGTGGTGTGCTGGGAATTATGTTACTAGCAGCTGTGCTTTTAAGAGCATCTGGGTGGGGCATTGTGAAGCTGTTGTTATGCTCAGCCAATTGGAAACAGACTCAGAATAAATCACAATGAATCTTGCAAGCACTTGCCACTTTCAGCACTGTGGGATTACTGAACACTACAGGAAGAGGCCATGGATGAGGCTTAGTGACAAGGCCAATGTTACCAGCTCTTATGATTTTTACAAAGTCTGTCTGTGTTTAAGCCCCTGATGCTGGAATAGAGGGATCTGAGAATCTCAGCTTCACTTAAAAATTAAAAAAAAAAAAAGCTTCTAGTCTTGTTGATGACACACAGAATCTTGAAAACATGAAGTGACTACACTCAAACAGCTCAGGAACCAGGATGCCAATAAAAACAAAACCAAATTTATAATTTATAGTAGTATCATGATGCGAGGGTGGGGGCTGAATCATGATTTTTGAATTCTTGGGGTTGGTATTGTTGCAACTAATGAGGAAGTGTCTCTGGTACCAGTGATGCTGGTTTGGGAGCTTTAAGGCAGGTAGGGTTTTGGAGAAGGCCCAGGCTCCTGGAGCCCCTACCACAGTACCTGGAGGTAGTGTGGAAACCCTCCTGTTTCCACGGGAAGGGATGGGAAAGGCAGTGAAGGTTCAGGGAGGCTGTAAAACCTTAGAAAGAGGAGAAGTAAAGCGATTAACTGGAAGATTTTGAATTTTTCATTTCATTTGGACTTTGACTCCAGAAGGGGGTTCGGAAAGTCAAAGCATTAAAATCACTGGTCCACCAAGCTATCTGAATACCTAAGGACAGGGGAAACTGAGACACCAAGCTGAGGGGAGTCTGAGGTGTGCAGCCTGGAATATGATCAGGTAAATCTCAGTTACACACTGGGGGAAAATGAGTTTTTATCCTAGTAATAATACTGAATCAATTCACTTAATATATATATATATTACCTTGAAACTGAAAAAAAAAATTGGATTTTTCTGTTCCATACTGTTTTTAGAGTATAGCTAGCTTAGATATCAATTGTCAACATGACAAACAACACATTTTTCTTTGTCAATAGGAATTGTACCTTCTTTGGCTTAATTATTCCTTCATTGGTGAATGCATTTGGTATAATTTCAAAGGTATCTCTATAGTCTCCTCTGACAAAATTGTACTTTGTGTTTCTGTTTTGTGGATCATCAGAATCTTGTACTTTCAATTTGCCGACTTCACTTCCTACTCGAACGTTTTCAAAGACTTTAAAGTGGAACGATTCTGTTTAAAAAAACAAAAACAAACACAGCCCCCCCAACACATGCAAGTGAGAATTCTGTTAATTGTTCATCTCAATTTATGTTTAGCAACAAGAACATAATTTCACAGAGAATACTGAGATTATTATTTAAAAACTGCATTGATGCTCAAAAATGTCAAGATGCAGTACAGAATGAGCGAGATACCATAGAATGGATTTATTCTGCCCTAGCTGTGCATCAGAGCTTCTTTGCAAAATTCAGGGACTCTAATCAAACTTATGTATACAGTGCTGGGAGGGGTGGGGTGGGGTGAATGAGGAACAGGAAAGGGAGGAAGTTCTGTTCAATTCAAGAGATATTTTAGCAATTTTTATGAAGCAATACATCTTGATTGGATAAACTCTGATAAAATCATTTGGTTTTAATCATACCTGTTCATACCTTTCAAACAAACAATCACTTTCACAACTTACGCTGTTCAAATGTTGGGAAGTTGTCATTGATGTCAGACAAAGTAATGATGACTGTAGCAGTGCTTGAATCCCCACCGTGAAGCCCTGGAGAATCTTTTGCTTTAACCACAATTTCATAAGTAGACTGATTCTCTCTGTCTAAATCAGCTGTAGCTGTAGAAATCACTCCTTTAAAAAACACATTAAAAAGGATCAGTTTGTGACATTATGCTCCATATTCTTCATAGATATATTATGAGATGAATATGGCATAACTAAGATATATTTTATGCAAGATGGGTCATGTGAGGTAGATTGGAAAGGTTATGATTTACTGAATGTGATTACCCAATTTGTATGAATTTCTGCATCTGTATCTGAAGTTAGAAATACTATGTAATAATTACAACTGTGTTTTCACCTGGGGAATGCCTATCAGACAGTATGCAAACAGCCTGGATGGGCCAGTAGGAAGGACACTAAGACTTCGAAGATGCTAATCTAGCCTCTTTCCTGAGGATTTTCCTGGGATGCTGTTTTAACACTGCAGCGTCAGGTGATCATGTCACCTGGTACTGGACATCATTTTGGCCTTCTGGTATTTTTCCACTAGAAGGGGTGGGGTTCAAACTAGGAAACAAAGGATTCCTGCCACGTGTAAATTCTATTTAAGGTTGGGGAATGAGTTCATCTTGACTCTTCTCCACTGCCTCCCTCCCCAAGAAGGAAGACTGTTGAAAACAGCTGAAGAAACAAAGAAACTACGTTGGGCAGGGGAGCTCAGGCAAGAAAGGTCAGCCTGTGAGGGGCATACCTGGAGATTTAAGCTGAAAGCAGTGCCGTTTACCTTCAAGAAACTTTGCAACCTGCATAAAACACTTAGGGTGAGAAATTACTATTTGTAGCTAATTTCTTTAATGCATTAAGCCAGTGTTTCTCAAACTGGGGTCGCCGCTTGTGTAGGGAAAGTCCCTGGTGGGCCGGGCTGGTTTGTTTACCTGCCCCATCCGCAGGTCCAGCTGATCGAGGCTTCCAGCAGCTCCCATTGGCCTGGAGCAGCGAACAGTGGCCAGTGGGACCTGCAATCGGCCGAACCTGCAGACTGGGCAAGTAAACAAACTGGCCCGGCCCACAAGGGGCTTTCCCTACACCAGTGGCAACCCCAGTTTGAGAAACACTGCATTAAGCCTAGTTTCCGCGTTTGCTCAGTAATCTGCTTTAATATGTTTTCTATCCCATATCACTTAAAATCTACCTTTTGAAGTTGTCAAACTTATTTTTTGTTTATTCTAAAACCCAGTTTGTGAGATTCATAACCGGGGGTGGGAAAAGCGGATTTCATGAGCTTATGCTGTATAGATCTCCATACAGCACAAGACAATATACTTTTTGGTTTGGACTCCAGAAGTAGGGCTGGCTGCAGGCACCAGCATTCCAAGCAGGTACTTGGACTGCAAGTGGGGGCAATCCATGTGCCGTTAGGGCAGCACGCGCGTTTCTGTGGCGGCGGCAATTCGGCGGCAGCTTCTATGTTCAGCTGTCCGCGGCGGTGCAGCTTCTGTCTTCCAGCTGAAGACAGAAGCTGCTGCTGAATTGCTGCCGCCACGGAAATGTGTGTGCCGCCCTAACGGCACTCGGACTTCCCCTGCCGTCTGCAGCGGCAATTCGGCGTGCTGCTTGGTGTGGCGAAAACAGTAGAGTCGGCCCTGTCCAGAAGGTGTGTGCACTAGAGTGCTGGGCAATTCCCTGAGCTGAGTCTTTCCACACACAGCTGATTGCAGACCCTATGTGATTCTACAGCTGGGTGTGTCCTGGTGTGTGTGTGTGCGCGTGCACAGCTGCAGCAGGACAGGGTGACGGAGCCTCGGCTGGTGGAACTGGCAGGCTCAGTGGGACCCAGTGCATCAGGTGGCACCCTGAATTGGGGGGGTCCAATGTTGTCATAAACAAATAGCTAAGGGTTAATGTCTCTTTCACCTGAAGCACCTGACCAGAGGACCAATCAGGAAACCGGATTTTTTTCAACTCTGGGTGGAGGGAAGTTTGTGTCTGAGTCTTTTGTCTGTCTGCCTGCTTTCTCTGAGCTTTGGAGAAGTAGTTTCTGCTTTCTAATCTTCTGTTTCTAAGTGTAAGGACAAAGAGATCAGATAGTAAGTTATATGGTTTCTTTTCTTTGGTATTTGCATGAATATAAGTGCTGGAGTGCTTTGATTTGTATTCTTTTTGAATAAAGCTGTTTATTCAATATTCTTTTAAGCAATTGACCCTGTATGTGTCACCTTAATACAGAGAGACCATTTGTATGTATTTTTTCTTTCTTTTTTATATAAAGCTTTCTTTTTGAGACCTGTTGGAGTTTTCTTTTCTGGGAAATTTCAGGGAAATTGAGTCTGTACTCACCAGGGAATTGGTGGGAGGAAGAAATCAGGGGGAGATCTATGTGTGTTGGATTTGCTAGCCTGATTTTGCATTCCCTCTGGGTGTAGAGGAAAGTGCTTTTGTTTCCAGGACTGGGAACGGAGAGGGGGAGTCACTCTGTTTGGATTCACAGAGCTTGTGTCTGTGTATCTTTCCAGGAGCACCTGGAGGGGGGAAGGGAAAAAGGATTATTTCCCTTTGTTGTGAGACTCAAGGGATTTGGGTCTTGGGGTCCCCGGGGAAGGTTTTTCAGGGGGACCAGAGTGCCCCAAAACACTCTAATTTTTTGGGTGGTGGCAGCAAGTACCAGGTCCAAGCTGGTAACTAAGCTTGGAGGTTTTCATGCTAACCCCCATATTTTGGACGCTAAGGTCCAAATCTGGGACTAAAGTTATGATAAATGTGTCACACATTTATTCTAGTATATTTCACTTCACAGCAATCTTTTGTTAGATGTTCCTGTGTGTACTTCTGCTGTTGGCTTTAACTAGCATTTTGGCTATTGCTTCTAATGCTGTGGTTAGAAATCTGATTTCTAGATGATGGAATATTTTGGACATTTTGTATATCTTCATGCCGTATTTGGAGTTTTTGAATATTTTGATTACAAATCAAACACTGGCTAAATAGTATTATCCTATTATAGATATCCTTTGTAGAGGTACTGCAGCTGGAAAAAATAATGGATCCTTGCATAGTGTACTGCTGGCAATAATGTTACTCATTTAAACATGTACATCTAATACTCATATTTATTGTATGATGAATGAATCAGGAAACAAATGTAGAGCCAAATGGTCAGATATTTGGGATTAAAGGTAAAGCCCCTTAAAGCATGTACATGTACTCTGTAGAAGCAGTGTTTTATGTGCATTTGAATATAATCAGGCTCATGCACTTCCCCCTATTTCTACTTAGCATGGGAATAATCTGAAGTGTGGCTGGACACAGTGAAAGTTGGCAGATCAAGCACATTCACGTGTAACAATAGCTCCCCAAATGTCTGAGAGGACCTGCATAGCAAAGTCTCCATGAATTCATTGGAGAAGTCAAGTTTAGTGCTTTGTTGCATGTGTATACATTCAGCCAAACTATGTAACAATAGAAGTCATATGGCAATCAACAAATGATGCATCCTTTTTCTTTACTGATGATCAGCTGACTGTGGGTGGTGAAAAAATGCACACTGTACACTATCTCAAAGGGTGTCCGGAAAAGCTGTCACACTTCCTTTTAGTTAATCTATAGTCAAGACCTCAGCTTGATGCTATTATTTTTATGCATAAATATTCTGGGAAATGGTAAAGTACATTTACATAATTCAAATAATGTATTTCTATAGTTTGAATATTTATAGGACCCCTTCCGCTGTACTATATCATCAAAAAGGTGGCAATTGCAAGAAAGAGAACTTATTGGAAAGATTAGTGAATCTATGCCTTGCTATTGGTATGAAGACGGTGGGAGATAACTCTTTGCCTCGTATAGCAGACAGCATGATGGTAGTCATAAAATAGACAGAGGTAAATACAGTATTTATATATAAAAAAATTAGTTAACTACAATCCTGGGTGGGTTTACAAATCTCCAGGAAGGCAGATAATGACTAAATCAATTGCCAGTGCTTAAGGGACAAATCAACTGCTGGAAGTCTACCTCTTATCCCACCAGTGAGATGCATAAACTGGATTAGTTAGGTTCAGGGGTCCCAGGACAAAGACACTTTGACACAGATAAAAGGATTGCCTCTCTATGAGCTCTGCAGGGGGAGACAATGAAAGTCAGACAGAACTGGGGGCAGAGACTGGAGAAGTGCAAGCTGTCTCGTCCTGGGACAAACTTGCACGTTTTTAGGCAAGTCAAGATTTACGTGAGATAACAAAAGCCTATATGCATACTGTTTTAACCTTACCCCTCCCTGTTATGTTCCAATGGATAAATTATTAATACTTTTGTTTTGAAGAGGCTGTTCTGTGTCACTGCATTTACCAGCTGGTCACAGCTGCCAAAGGGAAGTTTGTAGCAGAGGACTCATGGGTGGCGAACAGGGATACTGTGACATGAGGACCCCATCTAAAAGTGGGGTTATTTGTTGGATTCCACCCTGGGAGAAATACAGGCATGGGCCTGTCACTTACTGGTGCCCATGGAGAGACTGAGTGAAGGGTCTGGGATACAGCCACATCTCGCCCAATAACAGTTGTAAGAATTTCAGTGATGTACAATATTTCTGTGCTATCTCGTTCTTATTCCTGGTCAGTGGGATGAGTGATATCTCACTCGAAACTGAAGTTGTCAGATAAATTCAGCTCAATCTCATTTGCAAATTTCAGCCTTGAACTAGGTGCCTTCACTGCACCTGCCTTCACCAGGGGGAAATTCACCCCTTTACCCTTCCCCCTCCAGCATTTAGTACACAAATGCCTTTTGGTTTTTCAGTTCACTTTCACATTCCTAAATAATACAGACAGTGTCACCAGAACAAAACCTCTCCGTAAATACATTCTTGCTGATAACTAAACCTCCAACTCATTCTCTGGCTTGGCTAGAATGATAAAGGCTTAAACGTGTGACATTTGTAAAGTATATGGTAAAAGTTGAAAAGTGTGTGTCATGCTTACCTGATTCATCTACTGTGAAATAGCGCTCTCCTTGAATAACTTGGTATATGACTGTGGCATGACCTGCAACGGTTGGGTCATCAGCATCCACTGCTGTCACTTTGGTGACTGAAGTTCCTAGAGAAGGAATTATCACATGATACATTTACTAAAAATCCCCTCTGTTAAACAGAAACATAAGGAGAAATGAGTAATCAAAGAACTTACCTACTGGTGACATTTCTGGGACAGAACCATTGAACACTTTTTGTACAAACACAGGAACATTATCATTAACATCATAGACTTTGATGATAAATCTGGATGGTGGCTCCAGTGATTTGTTAGTTGTTCTGTCAATAAAGAGAGCTGTCAGCTCATACTCTGATTTCTTTTCTCGGTCCAGCCTCTCAAATGCATACACATCTCCGGTGTCTTCACGGACTTTAAAGATGCTGTTGGCATACTCCCCCTCAAGAACATACATAGCATTTTTATTCCTTGAACTTGATGTGATCTAGAAAGTATAATTGAGGGAGTTAAAAGTGAGTTTTAAAATCTGAAAACAGAACACTTTCTGCATGGAGATGTACATAATATTCATACAGATAAATTTCAGCAAATAGCTAAAGCCATTACTTTAGTTCAGTGGTTCCCAAACCTGGGGCGTGACTTGTTCTGGGTAAGCCCTCGGCCTGTGCCGCTTCCTGCAGCTCCCATTGGCCGAGAACTGCGGCCACTGGAAGCCACAATCGGCCAAACCTGTGGATGTGGCAGGTAAACAAACTGGCCCGGCCCGCCAGGGGCTTACCCTGAACAAGCCACACGTCTAGTTTGGAAGCCATTGCTTTAATTCATCTATAAATAATTTGCAGTTGCTGGTTTGCACAAATCAAGTATAAATTAGGGAATTCCTGCCTCATTTCCCCTTTGAAGCATAGGCAGTTATCCAATTTGCAATAAGAACTGTGTGTATAAAATCTCACCTAAGTGCACCACCAAACTTTACAGTTGAGTTTTTGAGGCCATTTGATTCCTATATCACCTTTCCACTATCACCTCTTCCTAGCTACTCTTTTCATAAATTAAATCCAACTATTAGCAATATACATTATCCCACTGAAGATGGCCTGAATATTCAGACCTAAATGCTGAGACTGGAAAAACTCACTAGCTTTGTTTTTCCAATAATGTTGTCTTATCCCAAGACTTTCAAAAACTAAGTGACTAATGACTTTCTGATTTTGAGAGAGTCCCCAGCACCCACCCTCTGGAAGTTTGACCCTCTTTAATGCAGTTTCCTAAGCTATCATCCGAAATCACTAGTTAATTTTGAAGATCTGGGCTTAGGTTTCTTGGTTTTAATGCCATATTTGTAAGCCTTACCCAAATGTTACATACTTGCTCTGGTTCAGCATTTCAACTGAATAAATAAATGGACTTGAGGAAACAGTTGAGGATTTTTATAATTTCTGTAATGGAAATCTTACGCAAACACTTAATTTGGGATTGCTATGATCATCAGGTAAGTGTTCCACTTATCACAGATTTTGAATCCTGGGGTCAAATCCTGACCCCGTTTGGTGTTTTGCTATTGACTTCACTGTGGTCAGGATTTCACCCATGGAATTCAGGGCCTCTTGGAGTGGTGGATCATCTGTCACACCCCAGTGGTAATATTTATTTATTTTATTCCTTCCTTCCTTCTACTGCTATTTGGTTTATAGTAGTAACCTCAGTGTGCTAGGCACTTTCAAAGCATGTAATAAGATTCAGTAGTTTACAATTTATGAAGATGACTGACATAAAAAGGATGGGGGAAAAGGGATAAAATATACAATCAACTTTAAAAAATATTGAATTCACTCTCCCTACAGGTTCTGTACATTATTGTTAACCTGGAGGTAACTTTGATTCTTCTATTTCGACATCTTATCTCCTGATTCCTGATAGAAGATTTAAACTACTTAAAATAACATTTATTGTACAAAGATATATGCTCTCGATATATTAGCACTCTTATTCCATTTATTGCAGTTGGATACTCACCAGCAGTCCCTATAATTAACCAAGAATTTCCACTCCTACATTTCTGATGTTATCAGAGGTTGCATTTGCTTTTGTGTTTAGCATTTCTGCTTTATCTTGCTGATGGTCAGGCTATTGCTGTTAAACAGTTTTTTGTTTACATCCCCCCTTTTTGTAGTATGTCATGGAATTCTTCTTCTTCCTTTATTCCACATTTTACGTCATGTTTTTTGTGGCTTCCTGATCCTGGGGCTGCTGAGGAGTGTCTTAGAACTCCTGAGATGCAACTGAGGGCAGCTTGAATTGTGCTAGATGACAGTGATTTCCAGAGTTCATGCTGGCAGCCAAGGCTTCTCAGGTTGTCAGGATGCCCCAGCACATCCCCTGCACCAGGGGCCATAGTGGTGTGGCCCAGAGCCTTTACACCAACTCTGCACCATCTATATATTTCCTTACTGAAGAGAGATGCTTATGATTTTAAAACTATTCCCATTTTTAATAAAACCCTTCAATAAGTAGAGTCTATGCAGGTATTTGTATATTTCAACACGTTCCTTAGAAGTTAATTTTATGATTGGGTTTGTGGGAAGAAACCACATTCATTGAAGGGCTTCCTAACTTCGTAAAGTGGTCTTAAGTCTAGGTGCTGTAATTTTGATATTAATACCTAGCTAAAGAGGGAGAGAGAGTGTAAATTTTGGTGGTTCTAACACTTTAACTTTTCATTAGCTGTTACTTTTCTCACTGGTAGAATCTGCCCAGATAGATCATGGTCTGATTAGTGGAAAAATCTTGTTAGATTGGCTAGTCCATCCCCACAGGGACTAATGCCGGATTGTTCCCTATAGCAGTCTTATTTTAAATGCGTCGGAAAAATTAGGCTTTTTTCATATTGTTTTCTAGCTCTCAATTAGATGCCTGAATATTATTTCTTGATGGGATAACTGCTTCTCCACTGAGGTTTTTTGCTTTGGATCAGCCCTTTCCCCTTGTAATGCTCCAAGGAAGTGCCCTCTCTTGATATATTTGCAGGTAACTGATAAGACAGTCTCACAGGATTTTGGCTAGCATCCCACTGCTGTGTGCATTCCTACTACAACTGAGATGCAAAGAATAGATTCTCTGCTTTACTGTATGAATTCTTTTCTTATTATACTTGGTGATGTAAATAATTTGCCTATTTCCCATCCCACTGTTGTCCTATACCACACGTTAAAAACTCTCACCACATATTAAAGGTAGGAGCATATACTGTGTCTTCTCTCTCTCAATCTCTATTTGTCTGATTCAATGTAGCACAGGGACTTCCAAAACTGCCTTTGTTAAAACTGTGGGGATGAACCTATAGAGAAAGCATCCTGGGTCATAAAAAATAAAATCAACCTATATGAGCCTATTCCTGCTGCTGTCACTCAATTCTACATGCCTGCTGTTGTAGCCTTTATTTAGAGACTTATCAAGTGTTCAATCCTGCCAATCCAATGCCTTGCATGCAGACTTTGCAAAAGTAATCAAAAGCATTCCATTGCTGGAAGACCACAGAGCACCATACAAAGTGAATTATTCTCTTATTTAGGACAGCACCAGGAATAGAGGTGTTCTTCTCAATCTCCTATTGAATTGGTTTGAAATGAAGCAGAAATGCCCTGTGTTAGCTGAGATACCCCATGGCCTCTTTCTGTCTCGCTCACCGCCAGTAAACAGCGCTGATCCAGAAAAGTCTGTTTCATTTTACCAAGGCAGGCTGACAGGTGCTGATTGTCGTACATGGGAAGAAAACATACAGCTGCATTTATCAGAAAAGTGTCAAACTTGTTCAGACTGAAAGACTACATTTGAAGAACTTTGCCAGGGTGATGTGCAGTTAATCATAGGATTTTATGAGCAATGTACTATAGAAAATGAGTTTGCAAGTAGGTCAATGCTCTTTTTTTTTAACAATTAATTTTTTACTGAATTGTGAAAAAACCTGAGGACTACAACATTTCCAAATATAGCCCCTCCCCCCCCATTTTGGTCTAATCTGAGAACTATAGGCTTTCTTTTAAAAGAAAGAGAACCAAACAAGTTAATACCACAACTGCATCTAAGGTGGTATTATCAACTCACTGAGTGCTGGTATAACTCTTCTGCCTTTTAAAGTCCATGGTAAACTTTTACATTAAGTCTAATGAGAGTAAATTTCAAGAGTGGTTGGCAATGGCCTAAAATTCCACCCTTTGTGTATACCCTAAAGGGAATCTTTCAAATGATGTTCACTCTTGCGGTATATAGCAGGCATGTCAGGTTTAGCTGCCAAATTTTCATGGTTCTAGTTTGATGGCTCGATGAATAAAAGAATAAAACAAAACACAAAAATTGACAACCTGTTTGAGATTAGCCATGAACACAGCATGCCTGGAGAATGGCTGACAGGTTAGAATTGTATCCCTTTAGTATATTTAATTCATCTAGTGTTCATGAGACATTTTATATGTCATGGTGACTGATTTTTCTTATTACAGAGACTTGAAGTCAACACAGTTGTTTAATTAGAATATGCAAATTTGCCATGCACACAGAAATAAGTTGATTGAGTGCTGATAATGACACTAGTCTAAATACAGTATAACTCAGGCAGCCTGCAGATATAAGTGGTAGGACTTAAACTCTTCTGAGACTGTTAGAAGCTGAAGATATGATAATATATTTTTGGAAAGGTAGTTTCCCCCTGGATTTGCAGTAAGGTTGTAGATCTGACCTATGACCTTGAAATTAGGACCTATTAATGAAATCCACAAAGAAATAAGCAGAAAGAACTCTCTTCAGATTTGCTACAATTGTATTTTGGGCCCAATACAACAGATTGAAATCAATGGAAAAACTCCTATTGATTTCACTGAGCTTTGAATCAGGTGCTTGTTGAGGGTAAAATCTATAAATAAACTCATTAACTTCTGAATTCTGATTTATTTACACTGACTGTATCCATTCCTTAGCTATGTGGCTCTATTAGCTGTTTATAATTCATATGCGCACAAATAACAAATTATCAAATTAAATGAGCACACAACACAAGAGTTTTGTTTTTGCATCAAATAGACTCTGCACATCTTGACTTTTGGCATAATTTAAAAAAAAAGATGTGCAAAAATAAAGCATCTCATTCAAATTACTCTTCTTTTTTTAATCTGCACAGATTGGTATCTACAGGTAATAGTGAAATGCAGATGCATGAAGCTACAATTACAAATATTAAGCATATCCAGGGGCAGCTCTATGTATTTTGCCGCCCCAAGCATGGCAGTCAGGTGGCTTTCGGCGGCATGACTGCGGGAGGTCCGCTGGTAACACGGATTCAATGGCATGCCTGCGGGAGGTCCACCGGTCCTGCACCTATGGTGTACCCACCGCTGAATTGCCGCCGAAACCGTGGGACCGGTGGACCTCCCGCAGGTGTGCCACCGAAGGCAGCCTGACTGCCGCCCTCACTGCGACTGGCAGGCTGCCCCCGTGGCTTGCCGCCCCAGGCACATGCTTGGTGCGCTGGTGCCTGAAGCCGCCCCTAGCATATCGCAGCTTTATTGTCAATTTAAAAATGAAGCACAAGTTCAGTAATGTCATATGTGATTTTTAGGGAGCAACCATGGAGTAATTAGAATATGCACTTCTGCTGCACAATGAACAGATTAAATCTATTTTCAGTAAAACTGGATTCTCAATGTAGACCATGTTGCTTGTTGGTGGATCAACCGTTGTCTCAAAATGCTCTATAGGATAATTTGTTTCATGACTGCCACATGAATCTATCAAACTTGCAGATTATAGGTTGTTTTAGTAGAACTGACTTTGGAGAGTCAGAGTAGAGGGTAAATAAGATTAGCATAGTTTGATACTTAAATTTAAATGAGTGATTTGTGTGTGTGTGTGTGTGTGCGAGAGAGAGAAAATTTTATTAAATAGTCTTGTAAAACTATCCATGCTTACTGCAGGCATTTTCAACTAACTCTACTATTCCCAAAGCAGGCTGTAAATTGTGTTCCTAACTCTCCCTAAATAACCAAATACTAATTTACAGTCACTGGGGGATGAGAAGTACAGTAGTAACGTGTATCCAGAGAGAGAGACTGGCATGCTAAACTACCTAATCATTTCTCTATTGTCTATAGAATTATGCAGTTTCTCTGGTAATCAAGTTTTGTCTCTGATACTGAACCACCCATAACCACTTCCTCATGCTCACTTTCCCTCTAAAAGGAGAACAGCAGTCAGAATTTATGAATATTGTAATAAAAGCACAAGTTCACTTCTCAATACATTTATTTAGAACCTAGAAGCATGAGCTAGATCCATAGCTGGAATAAACTGGTGTAGCTGCACTGAAGTTAATAGAGCTGGGCCAATTTACATCAGCAGAAGATATGGTCATTAAAAGACAGAATTCTGGCCTGTGTTTCAGGAAGAAGATAAACTGAGATGCGGGAAAATGGTAGTGTAATATTAGTGCAACTAATTTACCATTCATCCCATTACACCTGTATGCCACCAAAATACTTCCCAGTTGCACAGATGTCCAACCAATTTATAAAACCTATTTGTATTTTACAAATAAAATAGATTTTGGTTTTGTGACATTATTCTTGGTTTACTATAAGTCTTCAAATTGTTACCATTACCCCCATCCTGTAGCTTGGGATTAAAACCACATTACAATTTTCTTTCTTCTGTCACACCTACAATGTCAAAAAGTAAACCTGTTCATCAAGCTCTTGCATGGTATTGTTTCATCCTAGTTAGTAACTGCTGATTGATTGCTAATACATTGTTAATTACCTTTCCAACATGATGTGGTAATGGTGAATTAATCTCTTCCATGATATGCATTTGATTCCAGATCCATTCTCTCTTAAATCGTTTATGACTGTTACTGCTTGGTGAAAGATTTAGTTTTGTCTTGAAATCTTCTGTGTAAACAGAGGCTGGAGCCAAGATCAGGGAGAAAAGGAGAATAAACTTTTTCATCTTCTTTTGCAACCTAGAAAACATTGTAAAATATGAACAGTAGGGAATATAGAACAGAGATTTCTTAAGTAATGGTAAATGGCTGCTAGAGAGAGCCAAACTCATGAAGGCTCAGAATTGGCTCTGGCTCAGCTCAACATCCAAGCCAATAAACCTACGGAGCCTACATTTGTTCCCACACCAATATAAGTCACAATTAACTCCACTGAAGTTACTGGATTTACCCTAGAGTATCAGGCCAATTAATTACAGTACAACTAACGCTGATCAAAAAATGGAATTTCCATCAGTAGTATATACCTTGATAGCATTCATCACCAGGTATTTTTGATAGGTTTCCACACCCCAGTTAGGGCTTATATTCCACCCTCTATCCCCATTTCCATTGGCGTCGAAGTCTGGCGCCGAAGGCCATTTTGAGAAAATATTTTGTTGATTATTTTTTATGTTTGAATAGGGGGTATGTTGCGTGCTTGTGCTCAGATACATTTGCTTTTTTGTTTAGAGAAAAAGGATAGAGTATGAGAGCATAAAGATTAAAAAAAGAAAGCATTGGTAAGGTTTAGAGGGCAAAAGGAAAGAGAAGTTGTTTGATGAGGTTGAGTAAGGAGAGATGAAGCAGGCCAAGGGGAGGTGCTGGCTGCCGCTTCCTGCAGCCCCCATTGCCTGGAATGGTGAACCGTGGCCATTGAGAGCTGCGATCGGCCAAACCTGTGGATGCTGCAGGTAAACAAACCGGCCCAGCCCACCAGACCCATTCACCCCTGTGGGCTGTGCTTCCTTGTCAGACTACATCTCCTGCGATGCACAGAGCTTCCCCTTGTGTCTAAGCAGTTGCTCCCATGATGAACTGAGGCAACTCAGGTGGATGCAGAGTTATATCAGCTGAATAAAATCAAATAGGAAGTTTTGAGTCATGAATATTAAAAGATTCTTATGGACAGTATCAAAACAATGTTCTAACAGAAATTTAACAAAAACAGCATCTGTGAGTTAGCGGATCATAGCTAAGAAGGCTGCTGCTTTGCCTGCTTTTCAACAAATACAAGTGAAAGTTATATTAATTTTTTTTTGGTAAAGGAATAATCACCTGAAAAGACAAACCTATATGAAGAAACAGCCCTTTATTTAGCACTTTTGCATGTGTTGTAATAAAAAAGGTGTAACATCTCTTCATGAGAGGCTTGACTGCCAGCCTTCTAGGTGCAGCCATTTTTAATCTTCAGACCTGTTTAAATAGAAGCTCCTTACTTAGGGAGGGAGGCTGCACGATATTGTTAGCCAATAGTTTAGGGCTTTCCCTCCCTAAAACATAGGGGAATTTTTTTTATCACTATTTGTTACTTTTATAAAGAGGTTGTTATAAAAGTGGATGGGTAGGGTTCTGTGGCCTGCCTTGTGCAGGAGGTCAGACTAGATGATCATATTGGTCCCTTCTGACCTATGAGTCTATGAGGTTTTCTGTGTTTTTAACCCTGGAATGTTTCGGCATGCTCTTTTTTTATTGAAACATATGCAAAAGTGCTAAATGAAGGGATGTCTCTTCATATAGGCTTGTCTTTTCAAGTGTTTATTCCCTTACAAGCCTTAATATAACTTTCATCTCTGTTTGTTAAGAAGTGGGGGAAGAAGCAGTCATCTTCCCTCTGATCCACTGGCTCACAGACACTGTTTTTGCTGCAGCTTCTAATTGTCCTCACTAAAAACATAGGGAAAAGCTTTTAAAAACGTCTTGTTAGTAAGGGTTTGTGGGTTTAACTCTGGGTTGTTTCTGCATGCTCATTTTTTATAACAACACATGCAAAAGTGCTAAATAAAGGGCTCTTTCTTCATATAGGTTTGTCTTCTCAAGTGTTTATTCCTTTACAAAACTTAATATAACTTTCAATTGCATTTGTTAAAAAGTTGGGGGGAGAAACAAACTTCTTCTTTCTGATCCACTGGTTTACAGAATAAGGGGAGTATAAACTGGCTGTAACTAAGGCCCTGTGGTTTTAAACCTGGGGTGTTTCTGCATGCTCTATTTTATTGAAACACACCTATAAAAATGTTACATGAAGGGATGTGTCGTCTTATAGGCTTGTCTTTTAAAGTGTTTATTCCTTTATAAGAGTTTCACCTCTATTTGTTAAAAAGTAGAGGAAGAAGAAATCTTCTTCTCTCTGATCCACTGGCTTACAAAGGCTGTTTTTGGTGAAAAAGCACGCTGCTTCAAATTGTCTCACTAAACAGTAACCAATGTTAGTCTAAAACGTAGGGGGAAACTTTTAAAAATTGTTTGTTACTAAGGGCTTATGGTTTTAACTTTTATTAAGGCCCCTATGTAAAAGTGCTACATAGTGGGGAAAAATGCTTGGGGTCTGTTTTTTTTAGATAAGAATAAGGCAGTTAAAGGTGTGGCGGGGAAGGGTGATGGCTCTTGTTTTAAAACCTTGGGATTATAGGACTGGTTCAGGAAAATGAATTCTACGACACTGCTGTAGAACAACATCTGATTGGACCAGTCCAAATCAGGCGGTGATAACAAGCCTGAGGGGCTGTGAACCTGGGAAGTTCTTTTTCCGCAGAAACACTTGGAAGGGTAAAATCTCTCTTTCTCTCTCTCTGACTCAACCACGTGCTGTCTATCTTTGCCCTTTGAAAAGGGGCTTTCTTTTCCCTTTTCTTACCCTGTTCTCTCTTTTAACCTATCTTTATATGTTTCTCTTTTTTATTTAACTCTTTTTAAATATTCTTTTTAAAACCTATACTTGTATTTAATAGTTTAAAGGCCTTACTATTAACCTGTCTTTATACTTTTTTACCATGTGCTTACTAAACAGTCTCTGCTTCAGTAAATGCCCTTTTTTTTGCCATGTGTGTTTTTTTAAATCAATTTTTCAATATTATTTAATATTTTTAAATGCTCTTTTCTTAACCTACCCTTATATTTAATACACCTTTTACATTATCTCAACATTTTTAATTCTTTAATAACATACCAAACTAGTCCTTTAAAATTCTCTCTTATTAAACCTCACCAAAAATCTCTTTTCTTTAACAACTTGCCTCTATTCTTTCAAATTAACCCTTTAAAAATCTCAATTTCTTTAAAGTTCTCTCTTTCTATTCTTTAATAAAATGCCAAACTACCTTTAAAATCATCTCTCCTTACCCTCATCAAACAACCTTTCTTTCCTTTTTTCTCTAAACTTTACCAAAACTTAATTTTTTTAATCTTTATGCTCTCTCACTCTTCTTTCATCCTTTTTCTCTAAACAAACAAGCAAATGTATCAAAGCACAAGCACGCAACATACCCCCTATTCAAACATAAAAAATAATCATCAATTTTTTTAAAAAAAAATGGCCGACGGCACCAAACTTCGACACCAACGGAAACAGGGATGGAGGGTGGGATATAATTCCTAAATGGGGCATGGAAACCTGTCAAAAAATACATGGTGATGAATGCTATCTAGGTATATAGTACTTCTATCCCATAGTAAATTCTGAAATTTTGACATTCATTTTCATCCAAATCAGGAAAAAAATATGAAATATCAAAACTTTTCATGAAAGAAAAAAATTTCTGTTAGAACATTGCTTGATACTGTTCATATGAACGTTTCAACATTCACGAATCAAAACTTCCCATTTGGTTTTGTTTGCTCATACTACACTGCATCTGTCTGAGCTGCCTCAGTTCATCATGGAAGCAACTGCTTAGACGCAGGGGGAAGCTCTGTGCATCGCAGGAGATGTAGTGTGCCAAGGAAGCACAGCCCATGGGGTGAATGTGGGTAGGAGGCAATACGACAGTTCAGGCAGATGCAAAGATTAATGCCAACTCAACCTGAAACAAAAGGTTCTGGCTCGATGAAATGAAATGTTTTGATTTTCCAGACAGTAAATTCTGCTGAAATCCATATTTTCACGAAAATATTGACTTAGAAAAAACCCCATCTTTTGAATGAAAACATGTTTAATGTGAAATGTTTCAACCAGTTCTGAGTACAACACAGGAACAAATGAGCCAGCTCAGAGAAATCTTTAGGTCTTGGAAAAGTTTAAAACCAAACACGCAGTCCCCTCTGCCTTTTTTATTCTTAAACTGTACAAGGTATAGAGTTGATGTTTCTGAAGCTGTTCTCTAGAACAATATTTAAATCACTTTATTATTAACTAACTTTAGACCTGACTTTCATATCAGATTGAGAAGTTTATACTATTAGCAAAGCTGCCAAATTTTCCTTCTGAATTTTCCCTTCTACAGTACAAAGGACTTTCAGGGAAAGTTAACATTCAAATAGTTGGAGAACTTGAAATTACATGTAAATTGCTTCCCATTACCTCTGATCAATTGTCAGTAGGTATATCAAAAGAGAAGCAATTATTAGTGACAGAAGAGTAGACACCACACGATTAGCTGGATATTCTATTAAGACAATATTTTGGGAGGTAAGGTAGTCAGACGTATTCCAAAGTTATTCTTCAGTCTTAGGCAGTTACTGTTGTTCTGCAGTGCTGTAACATGGTTGGAATGTGGTGTTTTAGGACCTTCATGTCATAGTGATATGTTTGTTTTTTCCTGTCCCTTTATTCTGCATCTTCGTACGGGAGCTACACACACTGCATTCCTCCTTCTATGTCGATGTGTAGGAAACTGCTGGGCAAAACGATTGTAGCTTCTTTAATATTAAATGCTAATTGTTAAACTATGTTTAAGATGCACATCTAGGAAGTAATTGATTTTGTTTGCAATTGAGAAACCTTACACTGCAAAATATAAAGGATCCTGGGGGGATTTTGATTCTCAAAGTCATGGTGACTACTTAACCATATATATCAACCCTTGATCATCCATAGTTCAGATTAATCTGAAAACAGTTTGTTAATGTCAGTTAGGATTGAATGTAGCTTTGGGAAATACTTGTGAAAAAGACCCCGCTACCCCCGTCCTCAGGAAAGAGAACAACAGGCTGAAATCTGTCTTTGTACCAGCCTGTTTTCTCCCTAGGAATGAAGGGAATGGTGCTTTTCATCATTCTGTTCCAGCCCTAGTACAGTAATTATCTTGTTGTTCATTGCTATATTGTAATGGCTAGTTGAGAAGACTGAAACACTGCACTGCAAGCTTAAATTGCTATTAACTTCACTAGAACTGACATATTTACAAAGATGCTCTCAGAAAGTGTTATCATCTTAAGTGGCCAGCGTCTTCATTAGAGTACAAGGAGGGGAGAGAAGCTTGTCTTTCACATTATTCCTACCTTACCTAAAGGAGAATAATTCACCCCCGTTAGTTTGTTTTGCTTTTTACAGGAGAATATCCACAGGCAAGAGAGATGCCTCTGAACCAAAACCACCTGTCCAATGCCAGCCACTGGGAAATTCAGATATGGATCCAAACTTTGAGGCTCTGGCCTGTATCTACCAGAGAACACTGTGCTAAGGATACCTTTCCTTTCAATTAACCTTAGAAATATGTTGTCCAGAGAGGCATAGGTGCTGGAACTAAGGGTGCGGGGGGGAGGGGAAGGGGGCACCCTCTGGCTTGAAGTGGTTTCTATTATATACATGGTTCACAACAGTTTGGTTCCATAGCTCTCAGTACCCATACTGTACCAATTGTTCCAGCAACCCTGCAGAGTGGTGGTCTCTTTTCTGAACATCTTAGTCTTTAAAGAGCAGTTGCTAGAGAGAGAATAATTTAATCTGAACAGATAATCAGTACCTTGGCTATCTCCATGTTGTGGTGATCTGTGGGCATGGAAATTGAAGACCTGCATCCAGAGAAATCTAAGTGGATGGGTTTATCTGTTGTATGAGCTCTGGGCCAGCTGCACTATCCTGATCCTTCTAAAGATTTATCAAGCTGCCACAGAGCTCCCTGTGAGGGAATATGGGGCCTTCACCATTTGGGTCTCATACAATATGTCAATCATTAACATAGAACACATACAAGAAGAAGAAGCAAGGAACATCCCTGGGGCAGAAGGGGTGGGGAATACTGCTGTAGTTTACAGTAATAACCCCAAACATGGTGCAGAGCACAGTAATATTTTTAATAAGTGGTGAATATCCCAAAGCACTATATTTTATTTAGGGGCCTCTGTCACCTATGTATCAGACTGAACCTGTTAAACAGATGTACAGTTTGGTTACAATACAAAATGTTTCACTTCAGTCAGCAGATCCCTCTTTCCATGTTCTCCCAAGTTTAAAATGATTTTGCTTGTGCTGGCTACTGGCTAACAGACTCTGTGTCCCCAAAATCAGATAATTTTGCTGTCTCTTGACTTGCTTCAGAACTGCAGCTCTGGCTCCTTCCTCTGTAAAACTATTTCTCCAGTTAAGCTAGTACCCGCCCTTTGGTATATCTTTCAAATCAAGCACATAGTGAAAACAAAACCCTGGGACTCCTTCCAAAAATAATTCCTCTTTTCTTCTTGGCAGCTTCCATAATTTCAATCAGAAGTATCACTGTTACTTTGTATGGTATAGTTATGAGTGATGTTTGGTGCCATAGCACAGCTGGAGCCTGCAAGGAGACACTCATTTCTGGCTAGTCTGTGAACATCTCCTTCAGCAAAAAATGCTCCCCTTCTGGTGAATCAGTCCCATGGAACTCCTTTCCCTGAAGTTGGGGGTGGAACCACTCATGTTCAAGGATAACACATCCCTCGCCCCCGTCCCAGCTTTAGAGATCCTTCAGAAGTAACTGGGTAAGGGCATGAGGATCAAGTCCTGCAGATGTTAGATTCCCAAAGAAAGGCTAGGTAGTGCACTATTTCATTCAACAAACGCTGGAGATAGCAGGAGGGAGGAGTTGTTGAAGCTGAGCAAGGGAAAGTACGCCCCATGCAACATGGTGCAGCATGTTGGAGTGGCCAGAAGCAAGCAGCTAAAAATGCAGGGCTAGATTATACCCATGTAAGTAGGGGAGTAAGCCTCCGCAGATGCCCCCTTGCTCAGCCTATCTGTATCTTGGGTGTGGCTCAGCGGTGGAGTGCACTCTGCTCTCCAGACACTTGCTGTGTCAGCAAGAGGGTGGCAGTGCATAGGGCAGAGTAGTCCATTCAATCCGTCCCCATCCACTGCCAGGACTAGCTGGCCTGGCTTTGGGGCCTGGTGGGGCCAGGAGAAGCAGGAGTAAGCTGCATCCATTTAAATGTTGCAGTAAATTACTCCCTCCTCCTATCATCCTTCCAGAACAGGAGGATAATAAAGGATGAGCTATGTGGAGACAGTTCCTTCCCAAGCTGTTCCTTCCATCAGATCGGAGACTACAGGCTCAGTCTAGCTTTTGTCTGACAACTTGTACCAATAGCTTAAACCCCATTTATTTTAAGCAAGGACCTTAAATATGTCCTGAAGAGAGCAGGGAAAAAAATTCACAATTATTCAATTAACTGAGCTTCTCTCTCTACTCATAAATCTTCTTTGAGCAGATCATGATTTTCTCAGATGTATTCATTATTTGAAATTGTGCTGGATAATTTCAGCAAATAATTCTCAGCCTGCAAAGTATAAGTGGAGAGTTCACTGAAGGATTTTGATATTCAAGCTGCTTTTGAGATACATGTATCACATGGTATGGTTTCTTTTCCTAATTGGAAGAGTATAATTCCTTAGAATCAAGTTTTTGGTGCAAATGCATGTAAATACTGTAGTAATTAGAAAATTGTTTTCTGCAAGTAGTTCTGCAATATTGGCTTTAAAATGTCCTGTTTCAGTGATGGTTGCTTCAGAAAATTTTTGCAGTCCCTGTCCAGCTCTGATCTGTTTTCCTCCCATTCTTTAAAGTTAATATAATGCTTAAGTGAAGTTAGTTTCATCAAAAATAAAAGATGCATATCTAGGCTCTCAAATGCACTGTTCTATAGCTCTGTCCTATGTAAATCAGTAAGCCAAATCTAATGTATGGTTGATTAAATAAATGACTGAGCAGTCGCCATTGATACAATTTTTATTGCCCTGGCCAGGGAGGCTGAAATATCTCACAATGATCTTATGCAGAGAATCATTTTGATTTTTTTGGAATGAAGATTCCTTTGAAAGAATATTTCAACTGGAAAATATTGATAAATATCCCATGAAAGAAATTTGACTGAAAACAACAGACATGAATCAGACTCGCAACAGAAATTTTCTGATCAGCTCTAGCAGCTCTTAAAATAGATCTTTTCAATATAAAATTTAAATTGAAGGCAACTTTTTTTTGTTGTCTTTTCCTTAATGGTTTTTGTGGAATTTTCTGGGTTATTGTTGACAAACCGGAAACCATTTTTTTGGCATTTGTTTGTTGACAACCTAAAAATGGTAGGTTCCCCCACCCCCCCAGTTTTTTTAATGAGAACCTGAAAGATATTTATGAAAATGGCTGTTCTTTTCCAAAAAATTATAATTTTAGGCATAAAAACCACAATCAAATATATTTCAACCAGTTCGAGCTCTTGTATGATGAACTGCAGAAAAATTAAACCTTCCCATCACACAAAATATCACTATAAGTTACTGAAGGTGGTAATAGAAATGTTTGCCAGCATTGTAATAAGAATAAACTGCATTGGAACTACCAGATACATATAGTGCAGGCATTTAATTGATGTAGCACCCAAGCTCCCACTCACTGATTTCAATGGAAGGGCTCCCATTGACTTGGAATTGGACTTGTAACTACATAGTGGTCAATGCATGTAAACTGAAATGTTGCTCACAAACATTAGACCCAATTTTGCTCGTTACACCAATGTAAATCCAGAGTAACTACTGAACTCAGTTAAATTACACTGGCTTTATTCTCAAGTAACTGAGAGCCGATTCTGACCTGATGTCTATCTGTACAGTAATCGTATGTATTTCCGTATAGAATCTGCACTAAAAAGTTCTCACTTTGTCATCTAATATTATGTCTATGAACTTTGAAGGATAAAGGCTCATGAATAGAATAACTGGCAATAAGTAATACAGCAAGGTAACCACTAAACAACATAAGGTGAATAAATTATCTTTTTCTTTCCAAGGTGAGTGCCCACCCTATTTATGTAATGAAGAGACCTTAACTGCAGCACTTAAAGGGATAAAACCTTAGTAAATGAAAACAATCCTAGTAATACTTTGAAAACACCTTTCCTTCAGGGACCCCAAAGCACTTTGCAGAAATGAACTAATAAAGCCTGCTCTAGCTCCTGACCAGTACAGTAGATACAGCATGCATTATGTACAGCTTACAGATTGGGGAACCAAAGCACTTACAGCTTCAATGACTTGTCAACGTTCCCACAATGGATCAGTATCAGAACTAGCCATAGAACCACAGGCTCTGGTCTCCCAGTCCCTTGATCTAATCATTAGACAACATTTCCTGGTGAAAGACTAACAAATCTAATTAAAATAAGAGGCAGGACTGTACTATAATAAAAGAGCATTGTTACCTTTACTGTAGCTTCTGTTAGAGAACTATATCTAAAGCTGTAAAAATGAGCTACTTCATTTCCTTGGGCTTCACATGTAGCAATAGCTGAGGCAGTACATTTAGTTCAGTGCAAAATGCTAACTGGGTAGTTTTTTAAACTCTAATAACACTTTTTTTGGTAGGATCCATGATGCGACATATGAATGTCCCAAGACTCTCAACTTTACAAAACCATCATTTTCTGAGATTCCAAATGGGATAAACATTGGTGTTTGTTTTTTACATAAAAATATTTTTAAAACACTTGTCAAATGTTCTAAGCAATATACAGAAGTTAGAGCATTTGTAGGAAGTGACCTGTTTTGGCCTTCCTTTTATGACAATGGTCTGTCACTTTGTGTTTATTAGATTAATGTGCTGATCTCAGTGGTGACATGGTGCTTTCCTTCATTGTATCATTTTATTTTGGAATGTCATTTTCACCTCCTGGTTTACAGATGACAGAAGTAATCTCTTTGGGTAACCAAGCATTGTGGAATGTTTGTGACTATCTAAAAACTATTGTAGCATCACAGATTCTGAGACATCCTAAACAAGCATGTCTTTACTTGGATTTTTATAAGAAAGATAGTGCTACAGTGGTATACATTGGTACCTAAATATCCTAACCACAATTCCTCTAAAAATCTGGTCACACAACATTGCTGCTTTTGCAGTGTCCTTTGCATCATATTCACTTAATTTTGGGTCCCAATCAGCAAGGGCCATGTATAATTATGGTATAGGAGGCAATACACTGTTTTGTTCTAGGCCCCTATTTGCAAGTGCTTGTATAATTTTTCAGAAGAACTTTATGGGCTGAAATTTCCCAGGCCTGTTTTATCCCTTAGATGATTCCTGGGAACTTCAGGAAAAAATCTTATATTTCTGAATTAACGGAACAGTCTTCAGTCAGGACTGGTGTTTTTTCACATCTGAAGAAATTTGGTTAAGAAGGAGCTGTAAGCATTTGCAATCGTGCTGTGCATGATGAAGATTTATTGCTTATCAGATATAGTCACAGGCTTTATGTTCATAAAGTCGGATAGCAAGAAGGATATTTGCTTTCTTATCCCAGGATACACAAAACATATATAGGCCTGCTGGAAAGTAGATCAAACAAACAGAAGTAGGACATCTGGTCTTCCTACAATTATTGTCTAAAATATAGAGCTCATAGGGGAATAGGGGAGGGGAAGTGTTGACTATTGGGTTTTTCATCAAAGTTTCAATTTTTGTCAGTTTTCCAGCTGGCTCTAATGAAATGTCAAAAAAAGCACCAAGCAAATGTACAGATAAAAAATACTAAAGAGAGCTTGGTAGCAGCAGCCAGAACTACAGCAAAATCCCAGTGACCGTACAGAACGGGAGTCCTCTGTATGTGTTCTGGACCTGATTTGCTGAGTCTTGGACTAAAGAACTGGCGAAAACACTGAGGGGACAAAACAAATCAAGGTAGAATGAGTCATCCGCACCAATGTGGAATGAATTTAGCAAAACCCAATGAAAGTGTTCTCAAGGTCTGTATGAAAGTGAGCCATTTCAGAGTAAAGAAGATAAGCCAGGAGGAAAAATAAAAGCTCTTACAAAAGCTCATAAAGGTCTTTTCTTCCTCTCTTTTTTTAATGAAATTGGATTGATATTTGTGTGATCCTTTTCACAAAGGAAAAAAATGTTCTTCAGAAGTAGCCGCATTACTGTAGGTATAAACTGTTATGTGGTTCTTCCCCCTCCCTGCCCCGGTCTAAAATGAGAAGACAAATCCTGAGGCCATATTTAGTCTAAGGGTCTAATCCTCCTGCATTCCTGATCCAAAGAACTCTCACTGAATTGATTAGGAGTTTAACTTACATCAAGAGTTGGCCCAAAATATTTTAGCCACATAGGCAAAGAATGGGATAAAACAACAGTGAATGGAGAGGAACAGTAAACAGGGCCCTTTGCCTTTTGGTTTGATTTTGAATGAGACGCTCAAAGTCAAATGAGAGAAGTTGCTCTGAGTAGCACAGCACCAAGCAATGTAGCCATCTCATCAAGCCCAAATGAGGACATTTTGTGTCATTCTGTGATTGTCCATCTCTGACTGACTGACTGACTTTTGCTCACGTCTGTCTTCCCAGAGAGTCCATTCCCCTTTCTTTCCTAGCCAGTCACTGCGTAGCTGCCAAGCTGAGGAGCAAGACATACCATAAACTGTGATCTTAAGCAAACATCCAATTTTTCTGACAGCCCTTTACTGAGATGAAAGGATTTGGCAATGGGAATGAATGCTCAGCAACAAGCACCACCAAGATTGCCCTCCTTCCCCTGCCCTACCCCCATCCCCATTCCCACATGGTCAGCCATGAACTGCAACCTACTAAAGTTATCTCAATTCTTAGAACAAGTTAATGTGTGACAGCCAAATAAGCACATGTATATGTTTTAAATTGCAATCTCTCTCATTTGGATTGCTGGGTAATGGTTGAGACTATGAGGGAAGGGGAAGAGAGGAATTAAAATTCCCAAGCCAGGGATGAGGACACTTGGGGCATAAACCTTTGAAACCAATAGGAGTTTTTTTATTGATTTCAATGGGGTTTGGCTCAGGGCCTTAGATACCATGGTGACAGGCACTTCTGATCTATTTTAGATGGATGAGAAGCCTATGAGGGGTAGTTTTGCAGTATCATACGGGGATGAACTCCATAAGAGACAAGTAAGTTATTTTATTCCTTCAACTCAAACAAGGCTCTTTCCTGAGCAAACTATTAAAAGGAGACCAAGAGCCATATTGGAGACAACTGGTGCTAAAGAAGAGCAGGGATTTTGTATGGTATATGGAGTTAATTCTGAACTGATTTATACCCTGTGCAATCCACCTTGATCTCAGTTCTCATTTGGCCTGCAAAAACTCCTCAGGGTTAAGTATTTACTTTGTTGTTGAGATAGTTCAGACTAGTGTTTTGTCTATGGGGACAGCTATACGCTAACTGCTTCTTTATCGTCTCTAGATTTATAATGAATAGTGCAAGTGGTCTTGCCTTTTTTTAAAACCTCTAATATCTGAAGGCCGTGTTTGGAGTTGAGTACTATTTGTAGAACTGTGGTGTTTTCGATGTGATGGAGAAGGTCTATTGTTAGAAAACCGGTTAATATGTTTTTGCTGGCATACACTCTTAGGCTTAGCTTCATGCTCACAAAAATACGTTTGGTTGGCTTATGTTTTGATGAATTTATCCACCTCACACTGACATGTTTGCCTATGGTTATGGGACAAGCTTTTTGCAAACTGTGATCCCTAGGAGGAACATGATAATTCAAGTCTGACACAGCCATGAAATTCTTTGTGGAAGCAAAAATCAAAGCATGTGACAGTTCAGTGAACTCTTCAGACTAGCAGACTGCATTGATTTCCTCCTTTCTAGATACAGAGGGCCAAATTCACCTGTGCCTTAACTCTATTAATTTCAGTGCAGTTGCACCAGCTCTGAGTGTGGCCTGTGTTAGAACAAAATGCAGTCACCACTTGCCAGTTAGTGTATTTTAAAGTTATTCTTGGAAAGCTTGAAAGAGATGAAGACACACACGGTCCCTTGGGAGCCTGTCAGAACTTGTCAGGGGAAATTTGTGTTTACTCATGGGATTTGTTTTGTGCATACTGCGTCTGCCAGAAGCAGAACTCTTTTTTTCTCTTAAATGCTTCTATTTGCCTGTATTTATGAACATGGGTCGTTACCAAAATGGGATTAGGATGTCGTATAGGGCATATCAAATGGCCTTGCATAGGGAAGTTTCAAACACAGCTGTGTAGATTTATTCAGAAATCTACATGCACAAACAACATCTAATTAAACAATTGTTCCACTTACAGAGAATCATTTTTTTTTAAAACAGTACTTCCTTGTCTGAAAAGGGCGCTATAGAGTTTAAGGCCAGAAGGCACCACTAGATCATCTAGTCTGATCTGCTATATATCACAGTCCACCAGCACCCACATACTATGCCCCTGAACATGAACGTAATAGAAGGAAATGGAATAGTGTGTGTTTTATTCATTGAACTAGGCTCTTTTTCTAGACTTTGCAGAAGCACACGTCCTAGAGACTAGGTAAACTAACATTTTTGGGAATCATTTCAATGATCTAAAGGGGTTAATGCTATTACAGAGAAGTGAGGCATTGTACTATGGTAAGAGTTACACATGTATCATGCAGGCAATGAAATAAATTCAAATCACACAAATGAACAGTAGTGGCATTAACCAGTCTCGCCCATTTCTCCCCACATCAGTTATGCAATGCAGTTGTCATTAAAATGGATGACTATTTTCATTTTATATGAGAACCTCAGCATGACTAGCAAGCAATTCACCAGATTTTATGAGACTGCTGGCTTTCCATCTGTCCCAAGAGACGGACGCACACAAAAGGCTATTAGTACACCGCTGCATAATGAAGTGAGTTTGAGGAATCTCACATCATTTCACTCTCTCAGTATGCAGATCATGTATCATGCCAGGTGCAGAATCAATGATGTCCTTGCCCAGTTTCCAGGAAAATGTAATTTGTCATCATAAAGACCAGGGAGACACTTGGGAACTGGTGGAAACCCATTTGGGGCTGAACAGGTATAGTGCCTGCTGTATTCTATGTGCATTTGTTTTGGCACTGACTAAGAGTTCTTGTTCTCTATAAGCTCTTGAATGATATATCATAATGCCTTATCCCAGAAGTGATCTGCAAATTGGATTAGAACATTCTAAAGGGTGGAGCAAGTGTTATTATTCAAAACAGTGCAGGGTTCCCTGTGCATACAGCACTTAACGTCACATGCAAATCTATTAGCACGAAGGATGCTGCATGAGTATGCTGAGGAAAGATACTGAAGGCTCCTGAAGGGTAGTACTGGCTAGGAAGGGGGAGTAAAGAGGAGAGAAAAATCTATCTGTTTTGGAAGGAGAGCAGAGAAGGGTGTGTGAGGCGGTGGTGGGGGTCACAGGGAGGGAGAAGAGGGACCTAAGAAGGTTAGGCTCTGCTTCATGTGCTGGGACTGAACCCAGCTGCTGAATGTTTTGAAGTTCACTATTTAGCATAGCACCAGCCCAAAGTAATGGTTATTTTATATTTGTGACATCATCCTTCATTTTGTAATAATGACTGTAATGTCACAAACAGAGGATTTTGACCACTTGCATGGAATTAGTGGCATGACCAAGGGATCACTAAAAAATTCTACTCTCTGATCTTCATCCACGGCTTCCAAGAGTGGGCTGCAAACGTTTGAGAGTAGAAAGGACTCTGGAAAAAGTAACATTGTATACTTTGCTAATGCATATATAATTAAACAGATCAGCAGAACTTTTGTTTCTGATACAGAATACTTTCACTTAGTGCTCTATATTATTCATGCTGTCACATAGCGCTTTGTATTTTGTTGATTCAGAGGATTCCATTTTTAAAATCAGCAAGTGCAAGGGACCTGTGACTAATGTGATTTCTTGGCTTGGAAAATATCATCGGAAAAAAGTAGCAAGCGACACGAGATTTACATTTTGACCACAAGCGTTTTGATGACAGTGGCCAAATGCCATCAAACTCCAGGCTGTGTTTTCACGGTTAGATTACTCTGCACCTCCACCCGTTTTATTAGATCACTCTGGAACAAAAGAGCTGTATTCAATGCACATTAAAAACAGAAAGTAAGCAATGTTTTCCTGATGAATCCTTCGTCAGAAGTGATAAGATAAGGAAAAGGTATTGTTAGGCAAAGTGCTAGTAACTTATTGGACAAGGACAGATGTAAAAAATATGATAGTGACCTAATGAGAGGGAGCAAAATTGCAAGGGATATGTTATCCTCTATATGCTCCAAACAGAAAAGGTAGTTAGGGATGATGATCTGGCAATTTAAGTTCAGTGATCCGTGAAGAAGACCTCATCTCATTTGGAGAGAGTTACTTTGGTCTGAAAGTATTTCCTGAAGGCTGGTACTTAGTAGAAATTCTGAAACAATTAGAGCCTTTTCCTTTCCTTCTTCCTAACACTAGCCCTTGCTTCTAAATATACCCTGCTTAATCATGGCATTGGACTACAAGCTGGCTTCCTGCAAATCCCCTCTATCAAGATCTCCAGCTGCTTATGACCAAGGCCTCTTGTGTCTCTAAATGCAGTGACTTGGGAATCCTTTAAAAATCCTTCTGTTTTGGGGAGAACATTTATGTGGGGCCTAGTGGGTCTTTGTTCTATCAGCTGGGTGCGGGTTTTGCCCCGATAATCTTACTGATCCAACAGTCCCTGGGGCTTGTTGATTAATTAGGAAAGTGTATGCTGACACATCTAAACCTTTCCAAAGGTTCTAGTTCATGAAGACTGGGAGATGGATTGAGATTCTGTCCAGTAGAATCTCTAAACATTGACCATTTTTGTTTTTCTTTACACAGCCTTCCTGCCAAAAGTCTCATTGTCAATACAACAGCCATAAAATTTAACTCTGAGACCACTGTAATCATGAGGGATGACTTTTTCCACAATGTGGCAGAAGAATTTTAGTAAAGCTTGTGTTATAAATAATAAAGATCTATATCTATATGTCTTGCCTGGCTAGGCTGCTTTTAATGAGGACTCCAGCCAAAATATTGCAAACCATTTTCTGTTCTTGCTGCAGTGAATTTAGTGTCTGTTTTTAGAAATGATCTGTTTTTTGTGCCTTCCCCTGGTTAATTCTGCTGGGTACAGAGGTTAAGTATTAACTAGGGTTGTTGCTGAATGTTAAGAGCTTGTACAAGCCAAAGCAGAATAAGGTCCACTCTTCACAATTTTAATAATATATGAGAACCTATATAAAGTACAACAGAATGAAATGTATTGCAAAGCTTTTATTGCTCCTCCTGCTTCCGAATGGACACAGCCCTGAGTGGTGCAGAGGCGTCACAGTTTAGTGTGGAACGCGAACTATGTTCTTGAGCAAGGAAAAAATCTCAACACCCCAAGACCTGTGTACAATAGTTATCATATGTACTTAAAAATAAACCCTACAGCAGATACAATTGTAACTCATTCATTCACAAAGTCTTAACGAACAGAAACATCATATCTCCCCGGTGTAAATACAGTGTATGATCCACAATAACCGATATTTATTACACAAAAGCGCTGAAGTTTTGTTTTCTCAGACTGCAGTAAAACTGCACCAGCTTGTGATGGGATGCATACATGCCACACTGGCAGCAAAAAGGTTAATGGGAGCCTGAAGGCTCAGTTAGCCTACCTAAGGGCACCTGGAGGGAATGTTAGGTACAATTCCTTAGCAGATCTAGCTAGACCTTCTTTGTATAGGGAGCAACTCAGCACAGTGGCGGAAAATATAGTGCCAATCTATAAAAAAAGAAATAAGGACAACCTAAGGAATTACAGACCAGTCAGCTTAATTTCGATACCCAGAAAGATTATGGAGCAAATAATTAAGCAAATAATTAAGCAAATAATTTTCAAACACCTAGAAGATAATAAGGTGATAAAGTAACAGTCAGGATGGACTTGTAAGGAACAAATCATGTCAGACCAACTTAATAGCTTTCTTTGACAGGGTAACATGCCTTGTGGATAGGGAGGAAGCAGTAGATATGATGTATCTTGACTTTAGTAAGGCTTTTGATACTGTCTTGCATGATCGTCTCATAAACAAACTAGAGAAATACAGCCTAGATGGAGCTACTATAAGGTGGATGCATAACTGGTTGGAAAATCATTCCCAGAGAGTAGTTGTCAGTGATTCACAGGCAAGCTGGAAGGGCATATCGAGTGGGGTCCTACAGCAATCATTTCTGGGTCCAGTTATTAGGATATTAGGAAAAACTTCCTGTCAGGGTGGTTAAGTTCCTAGGGAGGTTGTGAGAGCTCCATCATTGGAGATTTTTAAGAGCAGGTTAGACGAACACCTGTTAGGGATGGTCTAGATTATATTTAGTCCTGCCATGAGTGCAGAGGACTGTACTAGTTAACCTCTTGAGGTCCCTTCCAGTCCTATGGTTCTAAGACACTTAGGAGACAGGAGCCCCAGGGAGAGAATGGGCCTTGGGATCCTCTCCCAACAAGGGAGCTCTGGCAAAGGGCCAAAGTTGGGAGAAGCGCTGAAAAGCTTCTGGAGTGGACTGAGTTCCTGTGGTGGGCACTGATAAAGGGAAAAGGCCACAGGCAGGCAGTCCTGTGGGGTGGGGCTCCAGAAGAGGTGTGGGGAGCTGGGGAGAACACAGAGGGGCTGCAAAATGAGGCCCAGGATTGGCAGAGTGGCTGAAGTGGTGTCTGGTTCCGTTTCAGGTTCGAGTTTTGCTGGGAAGGAGACTGAGAGCCCCCTACCCTGAAAGAAGAGTGGGCTTGAAGAGGAGCACTGGAGGGGCAAAATGTCACACTGATAACTAGTGTCGTGGGACACTGACGTGGGACACTGACACCCTGTAAAGAAACTATGACGTGACTTGGCTGGAGGGCCGTCACCACACCAGACCACAGGAGCCCTGAGGCTGAGAGGAGGCAGAAGTATTGCAATGTTGGATTTCAAGACGAGGGACACTCTCTGGGATGGTGAGTTTGTCGTGCAGTTATTAGCCCTGCTGTTTATATGTCGATATTCATGGATAACTAAATTTATTATGTTATAATTTGAAAAGGAAATATTAAAGACTTCTGATTGCACATACATAAATATCTTTTGAGGAAGGGGACTACAATGTATGGAGAATATGGATCCACAATGTATTTTGTTGAGTATATAACCACTCTAATCTTTTCCCTTCTAAACATTCAACTCAAATCTCCGTCTCTTCTTTACTTCCTGGAGATAGTCAACCAGTTCCACAGATCATGCCTACTTAACCCTTTAGAACTTCTCGGTCCCCCACTTATATTTAGCACCTTTCCCAATACCATTTCTATTGTGAACACTGTGCATTGTGAAATAATGTTATGAATTACACATCAGTGAAGTGTTACCAGTTTTGCAACACTTGTGCTTTTATTGTGAATCTTGTAATTTTGTTATTTCTTAAAGCCCCAGCTCCTGGAGTCATGTTGTTTTGTGAGAATCTTTTTTGCTTTCTCCCCCTCCACCCCCCCCAAAAGTTTTTTACCCTCATGGTAGTGGAGAAAAGCTTGAAAATGAGAAGCCTAAAGACTCAAGAGCCAGGAGGCAAAAAGTAATTTTCTAAAAAATGTTTTGTGACTTCGCTTTCAAGTCAGTTTCATGCTTTTTTGTTGCCTGACTAATTTCTGAATGGCTGGATATGGCGATACCATGTTACATTGTACTGCAGTTCAAGTGGCTGTATATTGGTTGCTAATTAATGGGGTGGGCTTCAGAACCCGAGCTCCAGTCGAAGCATCTACACAGCTATTTTTAGTGCCATAGGGCAAGACCCATGAGCCTAAATCTGTAGACCTGGACTCTGAGACTCTCTGCTGCAGATTCTGCTCCTGGTGTAGACGTACCCAAAGAGGCCTGTGCCCATACTGGGAAACAAGACTGAGGTCTCCTACCTTTTCCACAGCTGGAACACCAGCCACTGCTGCTGTGCCACTTCCACAGCTTAAGGCCTCAAACAACCCCAGCATTTGTAAAGTTCTTATTCAGATCTAGACCCAAATCCAAGCTTTGTGGCTTGATTCTGTTCAGAAGGTGGGTTTGCTCTCTGACTCTGAAAGATTGCTACCTGTATTTCTTATGATTAGGAGGTAATTGTTACTACCTTTGATTAATGTTAGAATATGTGGTAAGTGTTTATGCCCTAGCCCGGTCTTTTAGTTCTAAATTTCTTATGGAACTGAAGCATTTTTCTTGATTTAGAAAAATCAAAGCTGAGACCATATAGGGAAAGTGGAACAACTCACAACCTCTCTGAGTTAGGTCAGCACAAGGGAAATGAGACAGCATGTTACCATGGGAAACTTACTCATTTCTCCTCCTAGAGATTTTAGTCGTCTTTAATAGTGTTACTGGAAGATAGACCTGTACTAGTCCGAAGATACTAGCAAACTCTAGTGACAATTCTGGCCACAAGGGTACAGAACTACTGTATCTGTTAAACAGAATACTTTGTTCCGTGCAACATTGTAATGGTTTAGTTGTCTTCCCAAAGGGAAACTACATAAGGTTTCCACCCCTTCTGCTCATTTCCATATTGGACGATTCTTTGTTTCATGGTGTTTAGAGGTCTATTAATCCTATGCTGGCTGGCTCTATAGGCAGTGGCATATGTTTGACCTTTCATAAGAAAGATAAAATGCCAACAGAACTAGTGAACGTATATCTATTCATTGCCAGTTTGGGCCCCTAGATACCACAGTAGTATAAAGCTGAGAACACATCAGTTGGTCATAGTTTTGATTTTGACAGTACTGTCATATAAAAACCATTTTTCCTAAAAACAGATAGAAATAAAGCAAATCTCAAATCTTCTTAGTAATAAAAATTGAGTACTTCAGGCTAACCCCAAAATGTTGTTTAAGTAAGTTGGCTTTTTCAGATAAAATTTCATTTACTTTAAGTGGACTTTAAAACAAATCTTATGAATCTGGGAGATGACCATGATGGAGATGCTAATGTACCATAGGGGATGTCCTTCTCAGAATGCAGGCTGAGTTCTAAGGGGGAGTGGGAGTTTTCCACAAACAGAATGGCATGACTAATTCTGAATCTCTGTCCCAGAGGAGATTAATCTTTGTATGAAGGCTGTCCATTCATACAGGGCCCACTTCTGCTCCCATGGCAATTAATGGCAAACTCCCCATTGTCTTCACTGAGAGCATGATCAGGGCAACACCTATCTGAACAGAAATCACAGGCCCATGTGTAGATTAGAGGGTATCTTTTGTGCTCCTACAATATTTTCAAAGCACAAGCTGAAAGTGGGTAGCATGGTGCGAGGCAGAAGAGAGTGATGGCAGCTGAAAGGTGAAATCAGGCGCCTTCTCCAAATACCTTGTGGAACAGAAATGGCCTTCCCCAGTCTTACTGGAGCAGAGACAAAGAGCCAATGGTTGCTGTGCAGATACCACGTCTTTGCAGTCTGGTGAGCTTCCTGTGACATCAGATGCTTCTATTCTAAACTCTGCATGTGCAAAGGGGATGGAGATTTGTTCAGTGGGAGGGACTGATCTCAGGAGGGAGGTGTGGGAAGAATGCAAGGAGCTTGTCTGGGCTCACTGTGTTGAGGGAAGGCCAAGAGTTATTTTGTAGGGGATAGACTGGAGGGTGATGGGTCAAATAATAGTTTGTTTTGATTTTTAGCAAAAATCTTCCAAAAAAAAAATCATATTATGGGTTTAAAGGTTTAGGTTTTGGATCTGGTCTGGAACCAAATTGTACGGGAGGGTTTAGATAGCAACTGCTACCTGAAATTCAAATGGAGTCAGATTCTGCTTTTGGCCCATCTCTAACTGGAGTGAGGCTTTGCAACCATCCTTCCCACTTGAGATCCTGGTGCTAGTGCAGCACGACGCTCTGTCTCTACTGGCCTGGGAAAGAGCTGACTTTATATGTTGTCTGAAGTGCATCTCAGGTGACCGTGCTTTTCCCTCCCTCTGAAATAGCAGGCTTTTCACTGCAATCTCAGTGTTTCCATACCTCCAAATGTAATATTTAGTAATACTTTTACCTGATAGTCCTAACCTTTGAGAGCATTTGCTTACTTGGCCATACAAATATATCTGTGCTGAGAAAGACTGATCAAATGTTTGGGCTGGCAGCATTGCTTTGATAGAAAGGTTAATTGCCAGATGACTGAATGACTGTAGTTTTACACTATCACAGACGGACAGGTATTAAAAATAGAAAACCAGAAAAAAACTATACCTCAGGGAAATTATATCCTTGATCTGTATGTTCCTTTTTTCCTTAGTGCAGCTACTGTTTTCAAGAGGTATGAAACTCAGATGTGAATTGAAGTGACTCAACAGCCTGAATGCTGAAAGTTGACTTTTTTTCTCCAAATTATTTTTCATATAAATTATAATAAGTCCCATATATACCACGGCATACAAAGTTCAAGCAGTGCCTGAAATGGGTGTGAAATAACAGCTACTGCTTTCATCAGAACCAGCCAAGGACAAAGCATGGTGTATGTGTGTGTATATATCTATATATAAAATATCTTTCTAGCTCAGTGACTTCCATGAGTTTCATGGAATTTACACTTACACAGGATCTGGTTCTGTAAGGTGCTGAATATTTCCTAAGCACTTTTAATTCCTATGGATGTTAATGGGAATTAAGGATGCTCAACGCTTCAGAGGATCAGGCCCAAAATACCGTTTCTGCCTGCCATACTGATATTTCATGCATTACAGTGAGCTCCCGGAGGTAGTAATATATTCTTGAGAAGTATGTTGTAGTGAGAGCTGTGCAAAATGTGTGCAACAAAACCACACATCCCTCAAAATTTGCCCAGATTTATGTTTTGTTACAAACTTGAAATTCAGAGCAAGTTCGCTAAAAGGTATATTTAAAGCTCACATTCTTTTTGAGTAAACATAGTCAGTGAATGGGCCAATTTATGTTTTTGCAATGAAGTTGTAGCCTTTAATGGAAAACTTAGCAGTTTTGATGGTGTTTGTTTGGGGGTTTGAACAAACCCCAAACTCAAAGCAGAACTTGGGTTATGGGTGGTTGTGAACTTGAGAGAGGCTGAAACAAAAGAAAATGTTAATGGAAACCCCTGATAAGTGAATTATGTTGAGTTTTACGCAGCCCGAAACGTGGAAAGGAATGATGCCATGGTTACCAATTTTCCAGCAGTATTTCTGAGAATGGATCCCAGAGCTATGGAGCTGCCCACAGTAGGTGACATGGTGGCTTCAGATCACCATGTTTGCTTGTGACTGGCAGTATGTTGGCTCCCTGTGTTTTGGTGTTTGCAGTAGTCATGACACTAAATCAATTCCCCCCCAGACTTGATCGCTCCAAAATGTTGTAGCTGTTTGAAATCTAAATCCAGAGTAGAGTTTAGCAAACAGCTGCTATCTTTGTAGTGGGCCATACCCATATCCCTGGACCTGAGTGTAGCCAAGGTCTGTTGGGAATCCAGATATAAATTCAAATTCTTGGGAGGATTTTCAAAGGCACAAGTAGGAGATAAGCATCCAGCTCCCAATGAAAGTCAATGTGGCTTGAGTGTCTGTCTACCTTTTGTGCCTTGCAAATTTGCCCCCCCTTGCAACCCTCCGTGTCTCTAGTTTGCAAAAAACAATCACTCTGACACACAACAGTGCAAGAAGGAAACTAATCTTTCCAACATGTGTGCTGAGCAGTTGGGGCTCATCTCATTTTAAACATACTGGAATGAAGAATGGAAAGTACTTTGTATACCTTTAAAATGTTTTTCTCTGTCACAAAATATTCCCATTTCACACATCTCATGAAATCAATGGGAAAGACTTTTTCCCCACTTGTCATTAGAGTTTGGACCTGTCTAAATTAAACCACGAAGTGATCTGGAATGTGGATACTTGTACATCAGAAACCACAATGAAGTACAAATGGAGTAAAAAAAAAAAATAGATTAAGCCTTTTTAAAAACCCAACCACCAGCAATAACCATCCTTTTCCCCAGACAGAAAGCATTAATTGCTTTAAACCCAGACAAGAAATAGGATTATTTTTTCTATTTTTTCCACTGGAAAAAGGAAGAATTTTTCTTTGAAATATTTTATATTTTTATAGCCTAGCTCAGCAAAAGCTATCATCATATGAACTTCTAAGGCAGAAATTATACAAGTCTCTTTACCTATATCCTGTTTTCAATTACTCTATTCTACTTCAACAAAAGCAGGATATGAGGCAAACATATTCTTTTGGCAAATATCTTCAAACTGTTAACTGTTTAAGTGAATCTCTTTCTGCTTAAGCATCTTCAGTACTGACCCCTGCACCTGGTCCTGTAACAAATACCACAATTTTAATACTCTTAATGACTGAAAACTGTTCAGGTTTCCTCACAAAATTAGCCTATTCCATAATTTTTCTTGCATTTCATATTCTTTCCTTTTCTTTATTACAGCATGGCAAGCCGCACAGTAAGATATTGTCCACCCTACAATCCCACCATGACAGAATATAATTTCAACAGAAACAAAGATGCACTGACTCCTTTCTTATTCATAAATGTTTGTGTCTTTGAAAGTTGTATGGAACTTGTATGTTAGCTGAGGGACTTGCTACATGAAACATTATAGTTATAACAACATAAAAGCCCTGTTAGCAGATTTCATGTTTCAAGGATCTCTCCATGAAGTAACTTACCAAAAAATAGGTAAGCTTGGACAGCTGAGAGCCAGCGATGTCTACTTCCAGACCAACAGCCAGTTGTAAGGTCTAGGTACTGTTAAATGGAACTTGGAAGCTCAAGGGTAAAATTTTCAAAAGCGCCTGAGTCCCACTTTCAAGAGTGGCCCAGGCACTTAGGCCCCAAAATCTCATTAAAAATCAATGGGAACTTAGATTCCTAAGTGCCTGAGTCACTTTTGAAAATGGGGCTGATGCTTTAAATCACTTAAAGGCTTTTGAAAATGTTACCCCTCGTCTTTACACAAATGTAGCTCCAGCTAGGTGAGATCTGCATAGTGGCTGCCTTTGAACATGAGAACTCTAACCTTTTGATACTTAGTCCAGTAGCACTAAAATTCCTTTAATTTTAAGTAAGAAAAAAACACCAAGGGCCTATGCAACCTTGATCCGATGTATTTATGTATAAAAGAAGCGAGATATAACATAGCATACATTTTTCTAATGGCAAAATAGTAAGCCTGTTACTGTCTGCGCTGCAGCTGAAAGGTCCCCAGGTACATTTTATAGTATTGATCCTGTTGTTATGTCTCATTGTAAAAGGCCAGTGACCGCATACCCTGGTATCTCAGTTTGCATTGTGAACCAGAGGTACAAAAAGGATCCATTTCTTAATGTCTAAGCGCTCCTTACAGTGCGGGAGCATTTTGCTGTAGCCTCAGACAACCTCAATTTCTTCTCAAACCAGTGTAAATTATGATGTCAATAGAATTATGCACAGGTGACGGCAGTATCAGATCAGAGGATGCTGCGAAGATGTCTAATGCACAGAATGTTAAGTAAATAGCCCATCTGAAAACTTTAAACAAAAATCAAAGCAATTAAATAGGGAATAAAGCCCTTGAAATTAACCTGCAAAGAGCAACACCCCATTGTCCCTTACCTGATTCAGGAATCAGTGAAGCTTCAGTTTTATCCCAAGTTAGGCAAGCTAAATCAACAGTATCCAGAAATCTACACAGCACTGCCCAGAGTGAAGAACAATAACAAAAAATCAGTTTTCATTTCATTAAGCAATACTGGGAGTGTTCAGCTTTCCAGTCTCCAAGGTTCCCCAGCTGGGAGTCAGCCTTTTCCCATCCTGCATCCCTGCATCCTGTTATTGTTCCAAGCCTTACTAATGCCAGTGACAGAAAGGAGTGGAGGAAACCAGATAAACTTAGACTTATTATTACTATGCTTACCTTTTCAGAGGGAGCAAGAAATAAGTAGCTGAATGAAGGGAAATGGACTCTAACAGAAATACAAAGCCAGTGCTGGTGCTTAATACATCGAGTACGAAACAGTAAAAAAAAACCTAATTTTTTTTTATTAGTTGAATGTTTGATCACTATGGTCAGTACGGTTTATTTTCAAATATTTGTGTTCAGGCGGAACAGGATTTTTCAGCATTTTGGTGAGTCCTGGCCATCGGGATTTTTACACCAGAAACAACGAAGACTGAAGCTCACATCAGTCATATGGGTGTTCCCATAAAGTTCCACTATTTCCCAAAATCGATGAGTCAACCTTTGCTAGTGGCATGAAAAAAATATGTACTAGATTGAAGTATATTGAAATTATGGGAAAGAAACATGGGCCAAATTCTGTTCTTGGTAACAGTGGTGTAGATTTTAAGCAACTGGATTCATACCAGTACAACTGAGAGCAGAATTTGGTTACATGTCTCCAATTTAGGGCCTGATTCTCCTCTGCAATTTGTATATTCATTTCCACCTGTGCAAGAAGGGTGCAAAAATGTTGCCATTCTGATTTAGCTGCAAGGCAGTAAAGAGTCAGGCCAGAAAAAAACTCTAAAGGGAAAACTGTTGAATTAAATTGTTGCCCAAGTTGCATTAGAGTTTTTAAAGCAGAGGAATATTAAGGGGAGAGGGAAGGGGAAAAGTTAAACATTCCAAATGAGTGGTTTTGAATTATACTAGTCGACCTGATTTGTTCCTCTGTTGCAGCCCAATGGGAATTTCCCAGTTTCAGGCCACAGTGACTTTAATGGGCATTGCACTCATGAAACTTAAGGTAGTTCAATGTGATGAGTAGATGGGCCCTCCTAGAACTCATGTAGAATATTGGTGCTTGGTTCTGGGACAGCAACATATACTTAAGTTTTTCCTCCAACCCTATCCATAAAGAAAAAAATGTAGACCCACTATTTCTTTTACCCTACAAGCCAGAGAGGAATTACTTTATTAAATGATTCAGGAGAAACTCTGAGAAGCATGAGATTAAAAAAGAGACCAATTTTTGAGGTCTTACAGGTATGTTATAATAAATGTAGCCAAATGTGCAACATATTTTATAGAAGACTTTAAATAATAACATCCTGCAGTGAAATACGCTCTCACCCCTATTCTTCATCACAATTTAGCAAAGGTAATGGGATTGATTTTTCCAGTTTTCTAGAAGACTGGGCTTTGGTTACATTATTTCACATTTTTATGACATGCAGTGGCAAAGATGAATAGCTCTTTTAAAATTTTGATACATTAATTATTCAGGAAGGTTAAGCAGCTAATGAGGGGACATTTTTCAAAGTTGTCTTTAAGGAGACTGATTACAATTAGGTTTCCTCATAAGCAAATAAGCAGTTTCTGTTTCATTGCTGAGAGAAGAGGAGAAAAGGGCGGGGAGAGGACGTTAACTGCGGTTCACTGGAAAACAGTTATCTGCTGAGGATGCAGCTTAAGGAATAGGTTCTGGAACTCAGAGCACACGACAATCCTAGATATAGTTTACTTTTGTAAATAACTCTAAATTGGTTTAACTGACAGAATCATCTTTGTTGCTATCAGTCTAACGAAGGGTGGGGGATAAGATAGTCCTTCATGCCCCTTGCTTTCAAAAATGCTCACGTCTTCTTTACAGGTCACTTCTAGTCCAGGTCTCTCCAAATCCACACAATCATCATCTACTTCTATTGCTGTCAGGATCAGTCATATATGGCTTGATCCAAAGCCTCTAGAAGTCAGTCGGAATCTTTCCATGGCCTTTAGTGCAGTGGTTTTCAAACTTTTTGTATTAGTGACACCTTTCACACAGCAAGTCTCTGAGTGTGATGCCCCCATAAATTAAAAATGGGGGGGAATTAAATTTAATGGGGTTCGGAGATATCAGCCCCATGGAGCTGACAGCTCATGACCCCCATGTAACCACCTTGAGACCCCCTGAGGGGTCACAACCCGCAGTTTGAGAACCCTGCTTTAGTGGGCATTGGAGGAGTCCCATAGTGACAATTTGGCTACGTCTTGGAGAAATTGTTTCCTTTGCCTTTTCTTCCTGTATGTGTCTTGGGACAACAGACCAATCTTTTGCTTTGGATCCTATAGAACTTAATGGAGAATTGTCTGCTTCAGAGTTCTGAAGGATAGTGTGTGTGTGGAAAACAAAACCAAGAAATACTATTTTTCTATTGGTTTTTAAAGTATTAGAACCTTATTAAATTTCCATAGACCCTTTTCTCACTCTATAGATTTCACTTCTGCTGAATCCCACAGGATTTAAGAGATTATTATGAGGTAATGTGAACTTGGATATTTTATCCAAATAGAAACAAATCTCCTAACCTTTCAGGCATACTCTTCACCAGTTTGAACCCAGGCTTTCTTACTGTTGTGCTTTCTGGACAACATAGTTCAGATTTGCAATAGAGGCACCTAAATAAAAGTGGTCTGGTTTTCAAAGGTGCTGAACACTTGCAGCTCATGCTGATGGTAATGTAAGCTCAAAATCAGATCCCTGTTCCCAGACCTCCTGGCATGATGGTTTTCCCTTAGACTGTTTTTTTCCCAGCTTTTCTGTGGGCCTGCAGGGTAAATCTACTAGTCTATGGGGAGGTGCCCTGCTGACTGGCTGCTTACAAATTAATGTAATTGTATGCAAATCTAAAAGGTACTGTGTTTTGTCCAAAGATATTGGTAGAATCATAAAACCATAGGGCTAGAAGGGACCACAAGGGTCATCTAGTCTAACTCCCTTCCAAGATCAGGATTTGTTGTGTCTAAACCATCCAAATCAGATGGCTATCCAGTCTCGTTTTGAAAACCTCCAGCGAAGGAGCTTCCGTAACTTCCACAGGCAGATTGTTCCATTTTCCTATTGTTCTTACAGTTAAGTTTTTCCTCAGATTTAATCTAAATCTGCTATGCTGTAGTTCGAACTCATTGTGTCTTGTCCTGCCCTCTGTAGCAAGAGCCAACAATTTTTCTCCATCTTTTTTATGGCAGCCTTTCAAGTATTTGAAGACCACTATCATATTCCTCCCCCCTATCTTCCAAACTAAACATACCCCGTTCCTTCAGCTTTTGCTCAGATGCATTCCATTTCTTTGATCATCTTTGTCGCTGGCCTCTGGATTCTTTCCAGTTTCTCTACATCCTTTCCATACAGCTGTGACCAAAACTGCACACAGTACTCAGTTGACACCAAACCAGCACTGAACAGAGCTGTCCTATCATGTCTTGTGGTTTACATGATATGCCTCTATTAATACAAACCAAAATTGCATTTGGTAGGTATGTTTTTATTTAGGTGCCTCACTTTAAGCACACAAGTTTAAAAAATTTAGACCTCTGTGTTTAAATAGAAAAGCTTCTAGAAGTGGATGGGAATGTGGAAACAATGCATGGAATCCTCAGCGAGTAATGAGCTCCATGCAGAGTGGAGGAGAATTAATGTTCCTTAGGAAATGGAAGGACTCGGAGGATGCAGACTTTGTGCCAGCAAAAGATGCTGCACTATTCACATAGGACCTATGGTAGTTGTCTGTCTGCATCTGTAAATCTCTTTTACTTCAAGGAGCATTCAGCCTTTTCCACTGATGACATATCTCTTCAGCATTTATTCCACAACACATTTTTCAGTTAACTGTAGCCAGCTATTTCACCCTGACAGCTTTGCTCCTTTCCTAGTCTTTGCCCCTTGGATGTTCAGCAGCTGCTCTGCATGCTGTTTTTGTGTAGCACAGTCAGTTTAGTGCCATCTGGTTCAGAGCAGCACCTCCTTCTATCACAAGCTAAGATTTCAGAATCATCCTTATGTAAGAGATGTTGAAGTATATGTAGATGAGCTGAACTATTTACTCTTGTAAAGTTCAGTTTTTAAATAGTCTTTTTACCGGACTGGATAAAATGCTAGCTTTATTATTCAGAGCTGTCTGTCTCATCCAGCACTGTTTAAACTTGATATTTACATAAATCCTAATAAGTATATATGGGTTTTCTTTTATTAACGAGAATAACACATTACAGTGGCCTGTAACTGACCTTCCATTTAATATGGTAAATACAGTCAATCTGCTTCTGCACTCACTTCCATAGATGTAAATCAGGTGTAACTTCATCAAAATCAGTGGAGTTACACTGTTGTAAAACCAATCTGAAATCAGAATCAGTGTCTCTTTTTTTTTTTTTTTAATTTTTTGCAAGCTTATATTTTATGTTTAAAGTACTGGGCAGGTTGTTTAGTTTATTATTAATCGTGCCTAAAGGCCAACTCCATAGTGGGGCCTCACTAGACACTGTACAAGCACAGGCTCTCTTTATGGTTGGAGCTGGTGGTGGGATGCCTAGCTGGCGCAGATACGCTTTCACTTCATTCTCATCAAGCTAGCATGCTAAAAATAGTAGTGTGGTCATGGTAGCATGGACAGCAGCAAGCAGTGGAACAGCCTAATGACTCAAAATACAAACCTGCCCGGACCTTTTGGGTACCTATTTGGGGTGACTATTCCCTGCTGACACTTGGTGCTGCCTGTGCTACTCTGACTACACTGCTATTTTTAGTATGCTAGCTCAATAAGAGCTTGTGCCAGTATGTCTACTTGAGCTGGGAATCCCACCCCAATACCAACGTAGACATAGCCACAGTGTAGTACAGAGTCCCTGCCCTGAAAAGCTGGTAACTTGAAACTCTAGGTCCTCATTTTTGTAGCCAGCACAGTGGTGTGAAATTCACTGTACAGTACAGTATATTATGCCAGGTTCTAACTCCTGATCGTACTGTTGCCTCAATCTTTGCTATTACAGTCTCCATTAACACTGATAGCCGCATTACTTCATGTTCTTCTATACAGAGAGTCCCATTCTCTCTGTTATACTAGTGTAAATTCAGAGTAACTCCATAACTGAGCACAATTTGGCTCATAATGTTCATACTTTTAAAGTCGCTTCTTATTATTGTTCCCCCTGACAAATGGGGCGTTTACATCTCAGTAAAGGACTTTTTGTGCTTTAGTGGAGGGACTGTCTCTTATCCAGTGGCCTGACATGGCAGTTAAAAACTGACAGTGAAGCTTGTGCTGTTGGTCCCTGGGGTATAAGGCCCTCCCTTTTGGAGACTTCTCTTGGTGGTGGTCATCAAAGCACTGGGGGATTATGGTATTCAGGACACGTTATTAACAAAGAACTAAGGCATTTTACGCATTCTTAATATTTAAATAACTGGTTTTGGTGGTATCTTGTTTTGTTTTAATTTTCATTTTAGTTCTTGATTTGGGTTGCTTTCTATCTTGTCAGACTTGTCTCTTAAATTTTGCTGGTAACATTCCTGAGAACTATAGTTTTAGAGTCAAATTTGCTGCTTGGAGAAGCAGGAAAAATTCTGCTGCTGTCAATGGAATCAAGTCTGCTTTTTGCTAAGAGAGAGTTTGGTTCTTCATGTTGATGCCCCCACGTATTAGAGTGTTTTATTTAATTTATGCAATTTATTTTTTGGTAATGAAACCATTTACCATGACAGCTATTGGAATTATAGAAACCAACATTATAGCAACTGCGGATTCATTAATCATAAACACTTGCTGTAATAATTTGACTCCCATTGGACTGGGGCTTTACATTTGAGCAGTATACCCATAATTTGTTCCCACTGTATGGCTTGTAATATAACACGAAGACCAGGGCCAGTACACTATCCTCATAAAACTTACCCACAAGGTACAGTGCAAGTGAAGCTTTGCCAAGAGTTGACGTTTAATCACAGCTGTGATATTTGTGTCAGTATTTTTAAGACTAGCTAAGAATTATGGAGAGACAGTTTTGCACCAGTTACAAAAATAATCCCTAAACTGCTAATTTGAAGATGTTGCGTAATCATTGTAAAATTCCTCACATTTTAAATGGGGAACAATTGTATGTGACAGCTGTCTGAGTCCTCTCTGACGGCAACATAATTTATGGTTAAAAATAACAATTAATGTGCAATGTGGCAGGTTTAATCTTGGTAAAAAGTTTTGTTGTTATTTCTGGGACTTTTAATCAGAGCTCTGCAGTGCTATCAGTCATTTCCATTTACTAGCTGTTTCCCTCTGTCACCGATTGAAGTTTATATCCTGGAGCAGGTCTGACTTCAGCTTCCTATAGTTAGATTTGTTAAACAGAGGAATGTAACTCTGGATGTATTTGTAATGTAAAGTTTGTAGAAAATGTGAAGAAATGTCAGCTCAGCGGGCTAATGGAAGCCGACATCTGTATGTGTAAAATAATTGTCTCAGTAATGTCTTCAGTTTGGGCTACTACAGCTGTGACATCTGCATTTGATTAACTAGATCGCAAATTAAGGGCCAAATCCTACACTCATTAATCAGGCAAGCTTGCCACTGATTTATTGATATCAGAGAGTTCTGGCTGCATACAATCTAAGGACTACAGAATTTGACACTAAAAAATTCACTGGGGCAGATTCCTACCAGGCAAACTGTCCTATTTCCTTGTTTATAAATGACAGGAACAAATAGTTTTTGTGTTAGAAAAGTGGATTCATATTCCAGTCTGACTCCTAGTGGCATTGTCAGAATGAGCTATAAAAGGAAACGCTTCCTTACTGCTGAGTGACCATAAGAATCTAGCATGCATGCAAGATGAACTTGTTTGATTTCAAGTATCAGAGGGGTAGCCGTGTTAGTCTGCATCTGTAAAAGCAGCAAAGAATCCTGTGGCACCTTATAGACTAACAGACGTTTTGGAGCATGAGCTTTCGTGAGTGAATACCCACTTCCCTCAGATGCATGTAGTGGAAATATCCAGGGGCAGGTATATATATGCTAGCAAGCAAGCTAGAGATAATGAGGTCAGTTCAATCAGGGAGGATGAGGCCCTGTTCTAGCAGTTGAGGTGTGAAAACCAAGAGAGGAGAAACTGGTTCTGTAGTTGGCAAGCCATTCACAGTCTTTGTTCACTCCTGAGCTGATGGTGTCAAATTTGCAGATGAACTGAAGCTCAGCAGTTTCTCTTTGAAGTCTGGTCCTGAAGTTTTTTTGCTGTAGGATGGCCACCTCTGATACTTGACACCATGCAAGGCCCTGCATTTAGCCGTATGGAGTGGAAATCCATCAACCTCATGAAGAAACTTGCACAAATACAGACAGATATCATCTTCCTTTCCAAATGCAAACGGATGGACATCATACCAAATGGACTAAAGGTAAAAAATCCACTGCTATCTACATACTACACAGACCACAGTGAGAGATTATGCCACACTCTATCAAAAAAACTGAGGAACCACCTGATCAGCATCCTATACAGGAAACAGGAAAACATCAAAAAAGAGCTCTCTAACCTGGAGACTCTCATTAATAACCAAACTTCTACACAAACGGACTTCACTAGAATAAGACAGGAGATCTACATTACTCACTTCACCTCTCTACAAAGGAAAAAGAACTGTAAGCTGTCTAAACTCCTACCTGCCACATGGGGCCACAATCGTGGTACCCCAACCCACCCAGCAATATTGTCAATCTATCCAACTACACACTCAGCCCAGAAGAAAAGTCTATCCTATCTCGGGGACTCTCTTTCTGTCCTGCCACCCCCACCAACATGATACAGTTCTGTGGCGATCTGGAAGCCTACTTTCACCGTCTCCGACTCAAAGAATACTTCCAGGACAACACCGAACAGTGCACTGATACACAGGTGTCCTCCCACCAACAGCACAAGAAGAAGAACTCCACATGGACTCCTCCTGAGGGTCGAAATGACAGTCTGGACCTATACATTGAATGCTTCCGCCGGCATGCACAGGCAGAAATCGTGGAACAATAACATCGCTTGCCTCACAACCTAAGTCGTGCAGAAAGCAATGCCATCCACAGCCTCAGAAACCACCCTGACATTATCATCAAAGAGGCTGATAAAGGAGGTGCCGTTGTCATCATGAACAGGTCTGACTACCAAAAAGAGGCCGCCAGACAACTCTCCAATACCAAATTCTACAGGCCACTTCCCTCAGATCCCACTGAGGAATACACTAAGAAACTACATCATCTACTCAAGACACTCCCTACACTAACACCAGAAGAAATCAGCATACCCCTAGAGCCCCGACCAGGGTTATTCTATCTACTACCCAAGATCCACAAACCCGGAAATCCTGGACGCCCCATCATCTCGGGCATTGGCACTCTCACTGAAGGACTGTCTGGATATATGGACTCTCTACTCAGACCCTATGCCACCAGCACTCCCAGCTATCTCCATGACACCACTGATTTCCTGAGGAAACTACAATGCATTGGTCACCTCCCAGAAAACACCATCCTAGCCACCATGGATGTAGAGGCTCTCTACACAATCATCCCACACACAGATGGAATACAAGCTGTCAGGAACACTATCCCTGATGATGCCACAGCACAACTGGCTGCTGAGCTCTGTGCCTTTATACTCACACACAACTATTTCAAATTTGATGACAATATATATCTCCAGATCAGTGGCACTGCTATGAGCACCCGCATGGCCCCACAATATGCCAATATCTTTATGGCCGACCTGGAACAACGCTTCCTCAGCTCTCGTCCACTCACGCCCCTTCTCTACCTACGCTACATTGATGACATCTTCATCATCTGGACCCATGGGAAGGAGACTCTGGAAAAATTCCACCACGATTTCAACAGCTTCCACCCCACCATCAACCTCAGCCTGGACCAATCTACACAGGAGATCCACTTTCTTGAGCAAAAAGTGATGGTCACATTAACACCACCCTATATCGAAAACCTACCGACCGCTATGCCAACCTTCATGCCTCCAGCTTCCATCCCGGACACATCACACGATCCATTGTCTACAGCCAAGCACTGAGGTACAACCGCATCTGCTCTAACCCCTCAGACAGAGACCAACACCTACAAAATCTCCACCAAGCATTCTCAAAACTACAATACCCGCACGAGGAAATAAGGAAACAGATCAACAGAGCCAGACGTGTACCCAGAAGCCTCCTACTGCAAGACAAACTCAAGAAAAAAACCAACAGGACTCCACTGGCCATCACATACAGCCCCCAGCTAAAACCTCTCCAACGCATCATCAAGGATCTACAACCATCCTGGACAATGATCCCACACTTTCACAGGCCGTGGGTGGCAGTCCAGTCCTTGCCCACAGACAACCTGCCAACCTGAAACATATTTTCACCAGTAACTGCACACCGCACCATAATAACTCTAGCTCAGGAACCAATCCATGCAACAAACCTCGATGCCAACTCTGCCCACATATCTACACCAGCGACACCATCACAGGACCTAACCAGATCAGCCACACCATCACTGGTTCATTCACCTGCACATCCACCAATGTAATATACGCCATCATATGCCAGCAATACCCCTCTGCTATGTACATCGGCCAAACTGGACAGTTTCTACGGAAAAGGATAAATGGACACAAATCAGACATTAGGAATGGCAATATACAAAAACCTGTAGGAGAGCACTTCAACCTCCCTGGCCACACTATAGCAGACCTTAAGGTGGCCATCCTGCAGCAAAAAAACTTCAGGACCAGACTTCAAAGAGAAACTGCTGAGCTTCAGTTCATCTGCAAATTTGACACCATCAGCTCAGGAGTGAACAAAGACTGTGAATGGCTTGCCAACTACAGAACCAGTTTCTCCTCTCTCGGTTTTCACACCTCAACTGCTAGAACAGGGCCTCATCCTCCCTGATTGAACTGACCTCGTTATCTCTAGCTTGCCTGCTAGCATATATATACCTGCCCCTGGATATTTCCACTACATGCATCTGAGGAAGTGGGTATTCACCCACAAAAGCTCATGCTCCAAATCTCTTAGTCTATAAGGTGCCATAGGATTCTTTGCTCCTTGTTTGATTTGGTTATGAAAATTACAAACAATGATGGTAACTGGCAAGCTAGGCCAGGCCCCTCGATCCCTAATATGCAATATTCATTTTTGAGAGGCAGCTGTACTTTAATGAAGTAGGACTGTTCAGAAATTATCCATTAAAAAAAGTTTTGATGGATGTTTTTTGCAGAAAGTGACTGTTTTTTCTTGGCATTTTTTGTTTTTTTGGTGGAATACTGAGTTATTTGAAAACTCTCTTTCCCCCTCCCCCCCCCAGGACAAATCAAAAATTTGCATGGAAAACTTGAACAAAAATGAAAAATGTTTAGCTTTCGTTTTGTGGACCCTCTCATACCATTCTCTGACTAGAGGAGCAAATATGCAGTCAGGAGAGCTGTACTCTTTCCCCAGGAACTGATACTAATTTGGTGTGTGACATAACTTCTCTGCCTCAGTTTTCTCATCTGTGAAATGAGGAGGATAATTCTCAGTCACCTTTTTAAAATCTTTTAAGATCTTTGGTTTAGAAATCACTATGCAAATATAAAGTATTATGAATATTATTCATAAAATACACTCTCATATCAGTGGATAATTGTGACAGACTGTACCCCTATGTTCACCACTTTTATAAGACTATGATAAATTTTGTACAAAGTATGCCTTGTGAGGTATCATTTGAAAAAAAAACAATTTGCTGATTATTGTTGTCTTGGTAAAATGTGTGGCAACGTTGTACATAAAGTTATAAGATTCTACTGTGTGATGTTACTAAGGCATATTCCAAATCCGGAAAAGCAGCCCAAACCAGTTCCTGAGAGACAAAATGCAAACTGATGCCTCAGCCAGGTGTTAACAAAACCAAATGGACTATCACCTGGTTACGTGACTATTCTTTGGCAGGAAGAAGGGGGTAAATGAGAAATTTACATCTTGGCAATGGGAACAGTTGTTCCCATATAAATAAACTGGCTGTCACCCGAACCCCATCTGGAGATGATTCTCAAAGAGGAGGAAAAGATATAAAAATGAGGAACAGAGGCCCGAAATCACCTCTCTCCCCTCATCTCTACTCATGGCATCAACAATGTTTGAAAGACAAAAAAAACCAACCGCATTCAACTGTGGGAGGGGTCCTGGCTAAAGGATTCCAGCCAGACTGCTGTAAGCATATGGTGAGAAGCCTTTTTGCTTTGCATTCACTTAGCTTGATGATTCAGGTATTAATTTACGTTTTACCTTTTATTTCTTTGTAACCAATTCTGACTTTTATGCCTTATTACTTGTAACCACTTAGTCTTTCTTTCTCTCTCTCTCTCGTTAATATACTTGTTTTATTGTTTTGTCTAAACTAGTGTGTATTTGGATTGAAGTATTTGGGATAACAAGATTTGGGCATATTTTCTATTAATGAAATGACGGACTTTCTGTGCGCTTGTATTGTCCAGAAAGAAAGAGCTGGGCGATGCAAGAGGCACATTTCTGGGGACAAGTCTGGGACTGGGAATTTGCTGGTGTCACTCTGCAATATAATTTAAGAGTGGCTGGCCAGGAGCACTCCTATAATGCAGGAATTCACATGCTAGAGGTGTGTGAGCAGGCCAGAGTGGTTGTTCTCACAGCAAAGCAGTGTAAAAGGCACCCCAGGTTAGAGAACTGAGGGCAATAGCTGTTCAGCAGTCAAGATTGTACCTTGGGGAATGTCACAATAATGGAGAAAAAAAGGGAAGCCGTGTTTAAGATATGTAGTTCTCCACATTAATGGGCCAGACTATGCCCTCTGAGATGTACATGCATCTCTAAAGGTGGGGTTTTGCTGGACATTTGTAGTAATCTGGTTCCCTGTAGTCCAGTGGCTGCATCCAGCAATTCAAACTGCACTCAAAGCTAAATATACTTCAGGGCACTCCAAAATGAAAAGAAACTTAAGCAAAGGTTTAAAAGAACTCTCAGAAGGTGCTTTGTTTTCCTTGTTTTATTTAAGAGGTTACAGGGTAAACCAAAATCTGACATTTCAGCATCTCATTGTTTTCTGAGAGAGGCCAAGAGGGATAAATGTCAGATTTCTGTTTTTGTCCATAACCCACTAAATACAAAATAAAGAAATAAAAAAAAAACAATAATTGAAGGATCTGGGTTCTATTTCCAGATCTGTCCCTGACCTGCTGGGTGATCTTGGGTTAGAGCTGGTTGGAGACTTTCTACTAGAACAGGGTTTAGTCAGAAAAGGCCAGTTTGTTGAATGCTGCCTGCTGGACAGGGTTTTGTCTTAAACCTACCTGATTTCCTGCCAACTTGCCTGACAGGCTGCTGGGAAGCCTGGGCTTTCAGAGTCTATCAGGCAGACTGCCCTGGATTGGGAACCCCCGGCTTCCCAGCTCCCCATTGAAGAGTCAGGAGCTCCAGCTCTAAGTAATGCTTGGCTCCTGGTTCCTGAGATTGAGGCTGGGACTCTCGGGGCTCCTAGGCATCCTACCATTCAGCAGGGAGTCTAGAAAGCCCAAGGCTCAGCCAGGGCTTCTGGCTACCTGTGACTCCACTGGGAGTGGAAATTCCAGCTTTCAACTAGCTCTACATTGGACAAGTCATTTTGCCCCCAGCTTTGTCTGTCTTGTCTATTAAGATTGTAAGCTCTCAAAAGCAGGGACTGCCTCTCACCAGGGGTTTGTGCAGTACTTGCCGTGTCTTGCATATCTTGCACCAAAATATGCATCTGCAAATTTTGCAGAAGACGTGGGCCAACATTTTAAAAATACAAATGACTCACAGAAGGAAGGAGAGACTTCTGAAAATGGAATGTAGGCCTTTCTACTACACATGGACCTGAGCAGCAAAACTGAGCTGAGCCATATTTTGAAAGTTTTCCGCCATCCCTGGCTCAAATTTCCAGGCTCTATATTGTCCCATTAGTGTGATAAGGACCAGATGGATTCAGATCTTAAAGCACAACCACCACCACCCTCTTCCCAAAGCTCAGGATTTCAGACCTGGTTTTCTTGTGCCAATATCTAACACAGTACACAGAAAAGAGAGGCAGATACATGTACCCTGTATAAAAGCTCTTCATGAATGAATCCAGCTGGTTGGTTGTGACACTGTGTTTGGGTGTAGCAAAAGGGAGTGGAGAGAGTTATTCTGAAAGTTTTGGGGGCAATGCACTAATGGTTTAAAGATTGCATCAATGACTTATTCTCATTTATATGCATTCTCTTTATTATACCTCAAGACCTATGCTGCTTTATTTTTGGTACTGCTGCAAACATAGTGTAAATGCAGATGATCTTAAATGTATGACTGACATTCCCCCATGTACTGTTCCTGTTCTGAATTCTGCTTTGTGCCTCCTTTGAGCCAGTGAGTGCATGCATCAGAACTCTTAACGGTTTGGAAATCTCAGTCAGTATAGATATATTTTTCCCAATAGACACTGATGCATATGATTGGAGGTAGTTAGGGGTTATTTTAGTTGCACATCTGTTTTAGCTGTGGTGTCAGCAGGCATAACTCCACTGATGTCACTGAAGCTGCACCATTTTCATGTAGGCTGAATTTGGCCTTTGGCCTCTAATATAGAATGAATGGGGAGTTTAACTTTGTTCCTGGGACTGATGGAAATAGCATAATTTATGTAATGTTTGATGGAAGACTATATCTATTTGCAAAAATAATTATTGACTAGTGTTCAACTACATAAGCAGAGCTCAAATCTTGTGGAAATCCTAGGAGTGAACTTGCATTTATTTTTTCTTTTAAATTGAAAGAGATGCCCTGAGGGAGGGGGCGGGGAGTGAGAGAGAGAGATACTGGTAAATATATTGAAGGACACCGCCTATAAGACTTAATTCCAATGTGTTATTGTTCTTTGTCACTGTGGGGAAACATCAAAAGCTGGCAAAAGAAGTCAAGTCTTAGAGCATACGAGTCAGTTGGCTAAACTCAGTCTCTTCATCTTTGTCCCATAGACTCCAGTGCCAACCCTTCTGCCATCTCTAGAGCTATTTGAATTGTATAATTTGCTTCTTCCTTCTTCCACCTCTACTGGTTTCATCCAGCTGTTGTTTCATCATACCTCAGATTGTTAAACCTCAGGGTAGGGACTGTGGTTTCTATTGCTTATCTATACAGTGCCTAGAATAATGGTGCTTGTGTGGTGCCCTTAGATGCTATCCCAATACAAACAAATACCTTATAATTGGGAATAATATTCATTGCAAATTAAGTCCCTTTTCTCCCTGGGAATCACTTGCAAACTGATCCTGACCTCTGTAAATGCATTTGCTTCTTGTAGTTATTCACTAAATTCCACTTCTAGTGTGGAAGAGAGATTTTTAGCATGCAGTTTGGCTGTGAAGTGCTAACTTTGACTCTTTGTGCTCTGGTGTTTGACTGTTCTCCTCAATCACATGGTATTATTTCTGCTCCCTAACTGTTTAATTGCACCTCTTTTAACCTAGAGAATAATGAAGGATGAATAATGCATAGTGGATAATAAACAAGACTCTTCTGGTTTCAATTTTTAGAAAACAACCATTCATGCTGAATTGTGTCCCTGGATGGCTTTCTTTTGCTGAAACGCTCTGTATGTCTAAAATGTTATCCATTGCCCTCCTTTTCCCCCCCAACTCTTCCCCCAGTCTACTTTAACCCGGCTTTTCAAAAACAGAAGCCTAAAATTATACTCTTAAATCCGTACTTAGCTAATACCACCTAAATAAGTGGGCAGCTTAAAAGTACTGGATAACCAGCAATGGTATTTCTGGGTGCTTAGAACTTCTGAAAATCTATCCATTTAGTAAAGTGCCCAAGCATGGATTTAAGAGTAGAACTGAATGAAAAATGATTTTTTTTTTGGTTCAGTGGCTGAAATGAAAACATTACATTTTGGGTTGTATGAAACATTCATTCAACACAAACTGACTTTTTTATGTTTTTGATTTCATTTTCAGGTGTTTCTACTCTTTTTAGTTATTCAAATAAATTGAACTAGATTTTGAAACAAAATGTTTTTCAGAAATGAAAAGTCAAAACATTTCATTTAAAAAATGTCAAAATGAACCATTTCAACTCCCCCCGCAAAAGTTAATTTTTTCCAGCAGAAACTACTTGCCAATTTTGACCTGAATTTGCAAATAGTTTCTACATATTTTTGCTGAATTAAATATGCATCTGAAAAACTTTACTTGAAGTTTTAGGAGTTTAATTTTAGGATCCTATTAAAAAAATATTGGCTATTTATCGGTACAAATTTATCTTTTATATTTTTATGAAATCCAGCTAAATGACATGAGCTATATCCTCCTATCCTACCTATTGAATACTGCACTCAAAAATTCAAACACACTGTTCTTGTATGTTTGAATCCATTAGGATTATTTCATACTAAATATTTTCTGGCAGCAAAAAGGCCTCAGCAACAACTTGGTTGGTGCCTTCTCTTTGCTTGTCCCTAAATAAAATTAGTAAAAATCTTTTACAAGCATATGAGTTGGAATAGAAATTATGTAAAAACAAGCCATTTTTCTGTCTCCTCTTCACTTTCTCATGCTGGCCAAATTTTCAGATGGAGAATTCAATATCCAATGTTGTGTATTTTGGGTAACGGGGCACCCTACATTATTTACATGTGCAAGTGTTGATGCACTGTCATGCAGGTTCATGCAAGCTAACAGTAATACGTTTTTGTGGGTGTTAAAAAATTTTTTTTAGGCTGATTTCATGCAATCTGAAAATTTTGCTTTTTAGGCCATGCTTTTGTCAGGGAGGCAACAACTTTCAATCTTACATATTTGGGCTATAATTAAAACCTTCTGCCTGAGTCTATTCTGCCATTAACTCCTATTTCTTTTGAGGGATTATTGATGCTATGAATCTAACTGTTCATTCACACTAAGTATTTGTCAGTGCTGGACATGTGGAGTTATGCACATTGTGGCAATTATTGTTATGGAGGTTTTGCACATAATCAAATATATGTGCATTTCATATGTAGTTGATGATAATATATTAGTATTTTACCTCTATATAGCTCTCTGCCTTCCTATGAGTTCTGAAAGTGCTTTACAAACAGTATAAAAGTACTGTATGTTGAGTTGACATAAAATGTGCACTGAGACAGCCATATGCAATGAACAACAAGAAGCTTATTGGTCCTACAAAACCCTGGAACTATGGTAAACATTCTTAAGTGCCACCTACTGGCACCTTATCTAGCGATTATTTACATATCGACCCATCACTCTTGTAACACAATCTTTACCTACCCCTGAAATGCAGCCACTTATTGGGTGTAATAAGCTGTGTTTAACAACTCACAGCAACACCACAACAGTTTAGGACAAAAAGTGGATCAAATTCTCTTCTCAAATTAAAATTGCAAAATAAATGTAGACAGGCATGCTGTCCTTACATCATCTGGGATTTCCCTAAATTGAAAGAATCCCATGCCAGGTTTGAACTGATTTTGTGCCAGTGGACCATAGCAAAGCAGTTGCAATCTCTATGGGGGACCAGGATCTGGCACATGGAGTCCACATTAGATTGAGATAAATGACAAGATGTTAAGAGGCTCGCACAGTGCTTATTTGAGCTATTGTAGAGCTCTCAGTTTCCAAAGCTGGGCTGAAAACCTTATGGGAAGTGACTTCTGATGTTCCTAGTATTTCCTGCTTCCAGTCCGGGTGGCAAAACAGCAAGAACAGCTTTTCTTGAAGAAGTTTGTTGTTCCCACTACTGGCGCTGGCTGGGGCCTACAGGTGCAGGCGTAGCACAACAATAGAAGGAGTTTCCTTTAAACCTTCAGAGAGCTTTGGTTTGGGCTTGGATCAAATGTGGGGCATATGGATGGCTCCACCTATTCCTAATTGTTTCTGTGCAGCATTATCATGTACTATAATTACAACTGTATAGGAAATCGGTGTAAACTGCTATGGGAAAGTTTACACTAAAATATGAGCTTTTACATTCTGAATGATTCTTTAAAATCTGGTTCCTAAGAAAGCAAAAATGCCTCTGTGCAGACACCTGCAATATTGAATCACTGAACTGTAATATTCTCTTTAAGTCTGAGCTGCTGGTGCCTGGCGGTTGATTGCTCTGATGGTGGCCTCCATCTGCAGTGTGTGTGTGTGGGTGTCTTATGATTAATAAGGAAAGAAAAGATTAGCTATCCAGAGTGTTTGCATTTTGACTTAGGTCAAAGAGATAACATAACCAAATACAACACCTTCCTACTCACAGTGAGATTGATTGATCTGCACCTGCCAAGGCCGGATTGTGAGTTACCACGCAGTGCCATGCCACGGGTGTTCTGGGCCCTCCCTCCCCCACTGCAAAAAACTACACAATCACTACTAAATACTCTTCTTAAGGGAGCTTCCTAGCCTTCTCTGAAGTAGACTGGGATCAGCTAATTAATGAGACTATCTGCATTGCTTCCAAGTTCTCTAGAGAAATAACTGTCAGATTGCTTAACCTTTCCTTGTCCCATGGACGTTCTTAGATAGGTCTTGATTAATTTTAGTTGCTGAAACTCCTTTCATTAGCAACCATTGTTATAGAAAGACAGCAAAAAATGCACAGTGCTATTTCTGAATTAAGGAAACTCTTCTCTATATACCTTGTGTGAATGTAGCTAGTGAGATCAACGGGCACCTTCATTTCCAAGTCATCCTTAAAAATTCACTTGCAAAAACTGGTGAAGAGCTTCATCTGATTCTCAAAACTGAGTTTAAATCCTCAAGATGGCTCCTTGCTAAATTTCGAGTATGCCTTTTTAGGATTTCACTGCAGAGACTTTTCAGTTTCTCACCTGTCAGAAAAGCAAACATTTCTCCAATGCTATTGTACTCACACATCCTATTGTCCAATTGTGTTAATATTATACTTAAAACATGGCTGAAAATGTCACATTCGGAAACATTTTTAGGATCTGATGTAATTTTGCTTGGCATTGGTTTCCTCCTTTCAGATAATTTCTTCTTGAACTGCTTGGGTGGATATTCTAATGTTTCGACTTGTGAAGCAACAGCTTCCGTACATGCAACAAACCCAGAAGACCATTATTCTGATACAGCATGTGATAAACTAGGACCCCTTTGAATGTCACGATCTGGACCGAACAATTTTTTGCATGCAATGTTAATTTTTGATGAGATAGTATACCACGTCTTGGCTAAAACAAGAAACAAAATCTAAGAAATGTTTGTTTTGTGAGGTATCATCTTCCGACTTAAGTTCTGGCATAAAACTGTGATCTCATCGTTAGCATCTCGGTCACCCTCAACCTGATTTTGTAGTGGATGGATTGCCTCTGCCTTTGCCATTTTGTCATGCTTTACGATTTGCATGTAATGCTAATACCATTTTTTCAGCACATCCGAATGGCTAATAGAAGCAGGAAACAGGGTATACAATCTTGAACAATTCCAAAAAACAGAACAGATGCAATGGTTGTTCCTCAAGATTCAGAGAATGGGAAGCACATGGGCTGAAAGACCTGTACTGATTTATCTGCTGAGTTCAATTTTGAACCTTTGCAAGCTGCAGCCATGTTAGCTCCATTGTGGTAGCTTTGTTTTCTGCAAAGAATCATATCTAAATAAAATTTTTAAGCTTCTCTAAAATAACCTCGGTAATACCCTCTATTGTTTTGATGTGGATATCAGTGAAATCTACAAAGCACGAAACGGGGCCCTGAATACAGCTTTTGAGGCACTAAATGGACAAGATTTGTACTCCACCAGAGAAGAATACAAACTACCACCAACAAACCACAGAGCCCTTAGCAGGCCTCTGACTATCCTGGGCCCTGTCCTACTGGAATGAATTGAACGTCCCTTCTTGTGGCCCTGTTACAACTTGTGACACAGATCTAAACATAAAATAATTCATGCTGTAAACCTAGAATGTTGTGGGATTCCTTCCATTAGCGTCATGATTTATTTTAAACTTGTAAATAATTTTAAACAATAAAAATGGGAGGACACAATCTGTGTGGAGCATGGGTGACTTAAAGATTAAAATGAGGGATGTTTGAGAGACCTGGGTAGCTAGTAGGTTTCTTCCTCTGCCCCTCCCCCCGCTGGTCTTTTGTGCAATCTGAAATGTTGCAAGTATACCTGTGATCTCTATAATAGAAGTGGCCTTTTTATACAGCATGGATAACAATAGATATATTGGGCCAAATTCTGATCTTGGTTAGGTAGGCTAGTGTAAACCCAGAATAACTCCTCTGAAGTCATACCATAATTTAAGCTTTCCAGAAGACTGTGATCATATCTAAATCACAGGTAGTAGTAGAATCTGCTGTGGATTTCCTTATCTTGAAGTGATTTTAGCTAGTTTGGATGCCCTAGGGTTTTAAATTCCCCCTGTCTGCCCCACTCCCCACACTTTATTTTCGTATAATGATCTGGTAGGAAAGGAGGAACTAAAGAGAGCCACACAGTCATGGAGTTTAACTACTGATTAAGAAAGTTTTCAGCATCACAGATAAAGAGAATAACAATTCCTGGGTCTGGCTTTGCTTTCCAGGGTGAGACATAAAGTATAATATAGGCACCGACGCTGAAGTACAATATATGAATAAGAAAATATGTACCATAGAGTGGTATAAACTTCAGAAGGCCTCTGTAGCCCATATAATTTAGTCCCAGAATATTCTTATTAGCCATGAGGTTTCTTTGCCTTGTTCTCTCTATTATAACAAGAAGATTTCCCACTCTGCAACCTAGCAACGTACACACAGTCTGCCGTTTACAACTGTAAAAAACAGCAAGCAGTATTTCAATCAGACATGGATCGATTTATTTTTTGACAACAAGAAGGGTGCAAAGGTGGAGAAGATAATGAAAGTCCCGGACCATCTACAAATACGTGAAATGAGCCAGCCAAAAAAATAAAGAAAGTGGTAAGAGAATATGATGACACATACTTGAAGTTTGGATTCTACTTTACCAGATGAGTACCCATTGCCTCAGTATGTACTAAAGGAAAGATGTACGTTTCTTATTTACAGTTACAGTTTATATGTATATAATAAATTAAATTAGTAATATTCCTCAAGCAGTGTTAATAGTGGGCTGCAGTGCCCACTGAAGCGGCACAGGTGGGCCTCTGGGGGAAAAAAAATTGGGAACCTGCTCTAAGCCAGCAATCACGGTCTGTTCCCTTCCAGACCTTGCTGTATTTCCCAGAGCCCTTTTCTAATCTTCTGCCTCTTCCTTGCTTCTCTGGCTCTGCCAGTTTCACTGCCCCCTTCTCCCAGGGAGCAACTGCAGCCTCCAGACAGACATCCCTTTTCCCAAGGAGTGACTGCAGCCATTCCCAGCAGTCCCTTCTGCTTCCAATTTCCTGTCTCTATTGTCCCAGCCCAGCTCCTTCTTCCTCAGCTGGGCTCCCTCACTCAGTCAGGAGATTACTTGGCCACCTGATTCCTCTCAGCTGTGGCTTGCTGGGTTAACCCTTTCCAGGCAGGTGTAGGGTAAACACCCCATCACCTAGGAGATGTGTAGAGTGTAGGGGCAGGGTTAGGGGTTGGGGGAGGAGGAAGATACAGGTGCATGGGGGGCTACAGACACCTGCCAGACAGTTCCTGCAATCACAGCTGTTTGTTTCTTACCTTCTAGTTATTTATTAACCTGTCCCACCTCAATTTCCTTCCCACCTGATTCCAGAAGTTCACACCCCTCCTAAGCTCTAGTTGGAACTGATCCCCCACATCCCATTTTCCAGTGTCAATATTTGCAGAGGTTTAACTGAGAAACCCAGGGTTCCTTATAAACAGTCCCTGCTCCTCCCCTGTTTTCCTCTCTTCATCTCCCCCCTCCCTATCCCTTCTGGGTCCCTGCAAAGCACAGCAGCAAATCAAGTGGAGGAGCTGAGGAGCAGAACAAGAATCCTGATTCCCAACGACTAGAACTCATTCCTCTCTTAGGGCTTGATTGTTTCAAGTGCTGAGGGCTCCCAACTCCCATAGACTTCAACGGGAATTGAGGATGCTCATCATATTGCAAGATTGAGCCCTGATCCAAAGCCCATTAAATCAAGGGGAATCTTTCTGCTGATTTCAGGGCTTTGAATTGGACCAGTGGTTCTCAAACTTTTTGCAGCATTGGTGACGTCTTTCAGACAGGAAGCCTCTAAGTGCAACCGCCCCTTGTAAATTAAAAACACTTTTTTTTATAATTAACACTATTTTAAGTGCTAAATTTATAACCCTATTGTTTAAAATGAAATTACCTTTTCTCACTGCTTTTCAATTAAGATTAACACACATTTTAATCAAAATATTGATAAGCAGAAATACTTTAAAAAATAGTTACTGTTTAATACTGGGAGGGCATGAAGAAACTTTGTCAATATCACTTTTCATAGCAGACTCAGTGCCCCATTGTTACCCTTATTTCTGTGCTGCCTTCAGAGCCGGGTGGTCAGAGAGTGGCGACGGCTGGCCAGGCGCCCAGCTGTGAAAGGCAGAACTGCCGCCAGCAGCAGCACATAACTGTAGAAGTAAGGGTGGTAATGCCATACCATGCCACCCTTCCTTCTTCATAATGTTTGACCTTTGCACTGGGAGGGATGGCTCTAGGGGGTGGGGCTAAGGTGAGTTTTAGGGTGACTATAGCCCTTGCAACCCCACCCCACCAGCGCTGCCCTTGCCTATGTCTGACTGTTAAAATACAAATTACTTTTTTTTTTTTTTTTGCTGCTCTCAGTGTTCTGATAGGTCTGCTGTTTAATGCAGCTGAACAATCAAGCCCTCTAATATTGCCTCAGTCCCACCCTTTTACTTCTCAAGACGACAAATCTGTGCACATGATACTAAGATCCCCGGAGTCCAGTATCCTTAAAGTAGTGGTAATACAAATGTATATTTTGTTTAGGAACAATGATCACTGCATTACATGTTTACAATGTTTTTTGAAGTAAATGCGATTCAACAGAGAGGTGTGTGCAATTTTCTAAAACACTAGATTTAAACTGATATATTTTGTTCTCTGTTTCGTGCATGTACTCACGACCCCCCGGGGAACAGCCTTGCGACCTTCAGTTGGAGAATCCCCGAGTCAGATCAGTGAAGCTGAGGTTTAGCTAGGGTAACATATTTATTGATTTACCCCACTTTAGCTTAATTAACATTAGAAGTGGGCTTGCTTTACCTTTATGACTCAATATGCACTCAACTTCTGAAACAGAAATTTGTTTGCTGCAAATGTATTACTCAAATGTCCTATTGATTGTTTACACTCCTTGCAGAACATATTGCTTTAAGAAAGGCATAGACTGTTCACTGTCTATTCTGATCTGTACACTGTAATTTTATAATACATTGCTAGTCCTACTCACTTCACTCATTAGAGTAGCCCCATCGTCTTTAACAGAACTGCTTGTATGAGTAAAGTAAACTGATTTTTCCCTGTAGGTTGGCACTTTGCAATGTATCTTTATTTTTCTTTAATCACTCTGTTTATGGCTGTTACATGATTTGCTTTGGTACATTGCAGAAGGAAAAGAGAAATTAAAATACTGTTGTAAGACACAAAGCATTGTTTAATGACTCTTACTACCCTGTAAAATCAAATATTATGTGTATTTTCTTGAAAGTAGAAGTTGATGTTATTTCATTTTTATTCAGATATGGGTGATATTTCCATTCACTTTGTTACATGCATCCTGTAATGCAGCAGAGCTGCTTTTCTGATTATATCAACCATTCAAATGCTCACAAAGGTCTCCATCTCATTTGCTCATAGAACTGGTGATGCTGCAAAAAATGCCGAGCAGGGAAAGAGAAGGTTCATATTCTGCTATGTTATGCTGAGGTAACTAGATGTCAGATTGATTTACAAGATCAGACTCTGGCCATTAGCACTGGTGAACTGGAGAGGGCTCTGGAAGCTTCTTGTTAAAATTCCACTAGTAAGTGAAGGGGCGATTGAAGTGGTCTCCCCCCACCCATTCCCTGCATCCTGCTAACTATTCCTTGCCAGATGATCCCTGGGGCTAATAAAAACACGTCTGAAAGAGCAAATTGGGATGCACCAGGTGGTGCCAAGTGTCAGTTATGCTGAGAAACATTTCCTGGTTAAAGATAACCCTCCCAGATCCTCTTACAGAGTCTTCACCCCGCACCCCTGCCACTCCCCAACATGAAAATTGTGCTGATACTATCAATATACTCTCTAGTTCACAGGAACAAAGAATCATTTTCAGCTAAGTGCACTTCATGTACATATTTACTAAGTGCTGTTTGCTTCCCTCCTTGTTTGTATTGAGAGGCTGGGAAAACAACTGACTAACTTTCCAGCCTCTCACCCCACTCTTAGTGGGCGCATGCTCTTCTTGTACCCAGGGAATTGATCCACAGGATAAGGGGGAATGTTATTGGGTGAATCCCTTATTAAAATGCCTCGCTGTGGTACAGTAAACACAGGAAAATCCAGCCCTCCCCTCCATCTGTTGAAGAAGATCCCCTGGCAGGGGAACGGGTCTGGTTGAGCTGCTCAAGGGGTAACAAGTAATTGAAATGTTTTGTGTTTAATAGAGATGCAGAATTGTGGAATTGGAGTACGTGAGCCCTGTCATGCACCTCACCCCTGGTCTGAAGGGGCCATTGTTAACATTGAGAGATTCTCTTGAGGCATATCCAGAGCCCATGGGTCAGTCCCTGTAGCTGAGCTTGGAGCTGGAGGGTGATGTAGTTGCAGTCCCTTACTCCTGATCTCCAATGGGTACCATGTAAGACAGGAGGATTCAGGTCACAGCAAATCGTCTGATCTCTTACTCCTTGTGGCCTGTCCCTGCATGCTGCCAGGCATATAGTCTCTGCGAAGCTGACCTCTGTGCCAAGCAGCGGAGCACCTTTTCCCATATGGCATCTGCCAATCACTCCACAGGGGTAGGACAATTAAACTCGTTCTGCAGCCAACGGACTATCCACTGGTGGGAAAGTGGGGCAGAATTTGCGCTTCTATGGCCTTGAAAGTGTTGAATTTCTAACCTTATAAGTCTTGCTGTCTCCTCTCAGATAGGAAGGAGTATTTGGAATCTTCTAATCCAGAATTGGGCCATTTTTTAAAAGTTTGCAAGTTATTTGTTTTATTTTATTTTAAAGAGGTTTTCAGAAACATGACTTGTGCATTCTCTGGGTAGGACGTCAAAGCTCTCCATTAATTTATTCACCTCTGGTGGATTGCACGAGACTCAATGTTGTTACTCAGATGATGGGGTAAAATAACTTAAAGAATACACTCCAAAATACTTGACTATTTCTTTTTCTTTTCATTTGTCTGGTAAACTAAATGACACATACAGTTATGGGAAGAATCTCCCTTTCCAAAATTCCCTTCCCTCGGATTTCCTAGCAGATGAATCTTTTAAGGTATTGCCTTCCTTTTTCCTTTCAATCGCCAGTTCTAAAGAGTTATATTTCAATTGGGTGCTACAGTAGATTTGCTAGTACTTTCCTGAAATGCTTTGAAAAAAGGAACTTCTTGTTTTCTTTGCTGAGCGTGTAGTTTAGCTTGTGTTGACCCATCTGGGTTTCTATCTAAAGGATTTCCTTTGTATAACAAAGCTCGGGATGGGGTATAAATGACAGGAAGCACATTGTATTTGCACTCTAGCTGAAAATGCTGTAGGCTGCTGTAGGATTAATGCATATTAAATCCTTGATACTGAAAAGTAGGTTTTCTTTTTTTTAATTGTTTCTTTCCACTTTAGAAAGAGGCTGTTGGGAGAACAAAAGCAAAAGAAGAAATACAGGAGGCTAACTTCTTGCTCTCAGTGTCTGGATCATGTTTATACACTAACAGAGATGGAAGAGCTTGGGAAAGGGAAAAGTGTTCTCACTTCAAACATTAAAAAAAAAAATCTCTAGCTTGGTTATGTTATTGCATTTACTAGGCTATGAGGAATCCATTGTATTTTTAGCAAATCACTTATCCAGTTCATTTTACCTTTTAAAATTTATCCCAGAGCAGATGTTGATTGTTACAATTTTGTTTGTGGTTCAAAATTGTTTGAGGCGGTTTCATATGCATATACTTCAATCTATGGATTGTCTGTGACCTGGTCACTTTGGCTGTGTCCTTCAAGTATTTGCTACTTGTTCACTGAAAGATGCTAGTTAGGTCTTATTAATCTACTCTCCATATAGATAGAAAGTTTTTCATAATATTTAACCTAAATCTCTCTTACTGCAAACTAAACAGATTACTTCTAGTCCTACTCATGACTGATCACTGTCCTCTTTATAACAGCCTTTAACATATTTGAAGACTTTTATTGTGTTCTCCCTCCACCTTCAATAAAATCAAACATGCCCAAGCCTTTTAACCTTTCCTCATTAGTACTGTTTTATATTTTTGCCTGGGGATCCTCCAGCCTGGCCACCACCCCTGAGGCCTGGCCCACTCCTCTGAAGCCTTTGCTCGCTGGTCTCTACCCTTCCCTAAGCAGCTCCCCAGCCTCCAAACAGCTGATCAGAGGCCCTGCTGAACAGGATGCCCAGATAGCAAGTATGAAAAATAGAGACAAAGTGTGGAAGGTAATAGGCACTTATATAAGAGAGAGCCCCAAATACTGGGACTGTCCCTATAAAATCAGGACATCTGGTCACCCTAGTAGTGGGTGCTGAGTACTCACTATTTTTTTTTTTTGTGAGGGCTCCAGCACTCTGATACCTCAGTGCCAGTAACAGCAGAACAACCACCTCCCATGTCTGCAATACCTCACTTCTGTTAATACAGCTCAGAAATATTTCCCTTTTTTTACTTTTTTTTTTGCTACATCATCACATACCACCTAGTCACTTTCTCCCCCTCTTGTATTTGTGCTTTTGACTTTTCCTTCTTAAGGATAGTGCATATGAGATAAGAGGGTGAATGGAAATATTTTGAGGTAGAAAATAATGATGTAAAAGAAGTCTCGTCAGATGCAAAAGGTTTGTAGACAGAGTCTGTCTCTAAAATCAGGAACAAATTTGTATTGGGGCCAACATAGCATCAATCTAGACTATTTATAGCACAATTCACTTTCCTGGTGTTTTTCCCTGAATAGGGTCTCAAAGCAAGGAGAAAATTTGGAGTTTGTATATGAAATTCTGTGTTAATTTCATTGTTTTAATGAGATACTAACTAGAGAGCTGGTTGAAATTACAGAATTTTCAACTGGACATACAGAAAGCATGGCTTGAAACACTGTGGTTGTGTATGATTGGAAAGATTTTCTGCACTCTTCATGACCCTTCCTAAATCCTGCCCCTGAGCTGCTTTCACCACAGTTTTATCTTCTTCATGCTGTTTTGTACACAATGTGCAGGCCAGCCCTCATTCCAATACTGAAAAAATGTACCGCACCTTTTATGAGTGAATCAACTTTTAAGTTCAGAAGGGAAAACACATTGTATCAATCATGGTGAAGAATCCCTTGGGAAGCTGAAAGTTCAGGGAAGCCTCAAGAAAGTAAAATGAAAACCAGACTGTGTTAAACACAGTTTTTAAACCTTCAATGGATAACATTTTAGGTAATTTAATGGATAGTTATCTGTGGCCAGAGGCTATCAGATACCTTGGCAGACTGCAGTGAACATGCAATTCATTATTGAGAGAAGTCATTACTAAAGATAGAGCAATGGTCTCCAGTTTCCAGAGCAAAAGCTCTCTTACTGAAGGTAGAGCAGCTAGTTTTAAGCCAGCATGTTTCTGATGCATAATCAAGAAGCCTTCAGATGTCATAGTGTGGAAGGGCTGAATGGAGATGTGCAATAGGCTACAGAGACTTTCACTAGTTGTAGTATGTGACTGGTGAATAGTAAATGACTGTTCAATGCCTTAGAAAAAACGACTTCATGGCTTCAAAGTTGCTCCTAGGGAGAGGGCAACATCTCGGCAGCAAAGCTAAGGAGTGAATGGGCATTATGGTATGTAACCTACCATTTCCTTAAAACTGGAGCACTGCATAGGACTAGATGACCTCCTGAAGTCCCTTCCAACGCTGATATTCTATTATATTTGAAATGCTGTCCCCTAACAAAAAAAGAGCTTTGGCAATTCAAACCATTCATGAGTTCCACTTAAATGGAGTTAATTTTTTTTTAACATCAAATTGGTTCACATAATTAAAATACCAAATCTTTCTCATTCTCTGTTCTGGAACTTGGGGGATCTGCAGGTGTTAGTTACTGATAGCAGATTCAGTGCCATTCTGTGGAGAAACAAATTTGCACCTTTTACCAGGGCTAAATTCACTTAATGAGAGAAGAGGAAACTGCTAAAAAGTTTTCTCAGCAAAGATGCTAACTGGTTTTCAGGTTTTAAAACAACTGATTTCATTAGTCTCCTCATGTCCTGTGAATGTGTCAGAAGGTCTAAATCTTCTCCCAGAATTACTGAACTGCTGATGAAACAAATAGTGGTTTTTCCCCTTGCCTTATAGCTTCTGATTACATCTTCTGACATGTTACATGAAATCACAAATTCTGGACTTCAGAAAAGCAGACTTTGACTCCCTCAGGGAAATGATGGGTAGGATCCCCTGGGAGGCTAATATGAGGGGGAAAGGAGTCCAGGACAGATGGCTGTATTTTAAAGAAGCCTTATTGAGGGCACAGAAACAAACCATCCGAATGTGCAGAAAGAATAGCAAATATGGCAGGTGACCAGCTTGGTTTAACAGAGAAATCTTCGGTAGCTTAAACACAGAAAGGAAGCTTACAAGAAGTGGAAACTTGGACAGATCACTAGGGAGGAGTATAAAATATTGTTCAAGCACATAGGCGCCAACTCCGTGGGTGCTCCAGGGCTGGAGTACCCATGGAAAAATTAGTGGGTGCTCTGCACCCACCAGCAGCCAAGCTCCCCCCCTTCCTGCCTCACCTTCTCCTCCATCTCCTCCCCTGAACGCACCACATCCCCGCTCCTCTGCCTACCTCCCAGTGCTTCCCACCTTGCCGCTGCCAAACAGGTGTTTGGTGGTGTGCTGGGATGGAGTGGGAGGAGTGGGAATGCGGCGTGCTCAGAGGAAGAGGTGGTGCCGGGGTGGGGATTTGGGAAGGAGTTGGGATAGGGGCAGTGAGGGGGTGGAGTTGGAGTGGGGATTTTGGGGAAGAGATTGGAATGGGGGCGGGGCAGCAGTGGAGTTGGGGCAGGGCCAGGGGCAGAGGGAGCAGAAGTCGGCCCCTATGCTTGAGCATGCAAGGGTGTAATCAGGAAGGCCAAAGCACAACTGGAGTTACAGCTAGCAAGGGATGTGAAACGTAATCAGAAGGGTTTCTACAGGTATGATAGCAACAAGAAGAATGTCAGAGAAAGTTCCTTTTTTTGCCTCAGTCTTCACAGACAAAGTCAGCTCCTAGACTGCTGCACTGGGCAGCACAGTATGGGGAGGAGGTGAGCAGCCCTCATTGGTGAAATAACAGGTTAAGAACTATTTAGAAAAGCTGGACATGCACAAGTCTGTGGGGTCGGATGCAATGCATCTGAGGGTGCTGAGGGAGTTGGTTGATGTGATTGCAGAGCCATTGGCCATTATCTTTGAAAACTTGTGGGGATCGGGGGAGCTCCCGGACGATTGGAAAAAGGCAAATATAGTGCCCATCTTTAAAAAAGGGAAGAAGGAGCATCTGGGGAACTACAGACTGGTCAGCCTCACTTCAGTCCCTGGAAAAATCATGGAGCAAGTCCTCGAGGAATCCATTTTGAAGCACTTGGAGGAGAGGAAGATGATCAGGAACAGTCAACATGGATTCACCAAAGGCAAGTCATGCCTGACCAAACTGATAGCCTTCTATGATGAGGTAATTGGTTCTGTGGATATGGGGAAAGAGATGGACATGATATACCTTGGCTTTAGCAAAGTTTTTGATATAGTCTCCCACAGTATTCTTGCCAGCAAGTTAAAGTAGTATGGATTGGATGAATGGACTATAAGGTAGATACAAAGCTGGCTAGATTGTTGGTCTCAATGGGTAGTGATCAATGGCTCATTGTCTAGTTTGCAGCCAGTATCAAGCAGAGTGCCCCAGGGGTTAGTCCTGGGGCTGGTTTTATTCAACATCTTCATTAATGGATGACGGGATGGATTGCACCCTCAGCAAGTTTGCAGATGACACTAAGCTGTGGGGAGAGGTAGATGCACTGGAGGGTAGGGATAGGGTCCAGAGTGACATAGACAAATTGGAGGATTGGGCCAAAACAAAGCTGCCGAGGTTCAGCAAAGACAAATGCAGAGTCCGGCACCTAGTACAGAAGAATCCCATGCACTGCTACAGGCTGGGTACCAACTGGCTAAGTGACAGTTCTGCAGAAAAGGGACCTGGGGATTACAGTGGACGAGAAGCTGGATATGAGTCAACAGCATGCCCCTGTTGTCAAGGAGGCTAATGGCATATTGGGCTGCATTATTAGAAGCATTGCCAGCAGATCAAGGGAAGTGATGATTTCACTCTATTCGGCACTGTTGAAGCCACATCTGGAGTATTGCATCCAGTTTTGGGACCCCACTACAGAAAGGATGTGGACAAATTGGAGAGAGTCCAGCAGAAGGCAATGAAAATAATTTGGAGGCTGGGGCACATGACTTATGAGGAAAGGCTGAGGGAAAGGGGCTTATTTAGTCTGCAGAAGAAAAGAGTGAGAGGGGATTTGATAGCAGCCTTCAAATACCTGAAGGGGGGTTCCAACGAGCATGGAGCTCAGCTGTTCTCAGTGGTGGCAGATGACAGAACAAGGAGCAATGGTTTCATGGTGGCAGATGACAGAACAAGGAGCAATGGTTTCAAGTTGCAGTGGGGGAGGTCTAGGTTGGATGTTAGAAAAACTATTTAACTAGGAGGGTGGTGAAGCATTGGAACGCGTTACCTAGGGAGGTAGTGGCATCTCCATCCTTACAGGTTTTTAAGGCCCGGCTTGACAAAGCCTTAGTTGGGATGATTTAGTTGGGGTTGGTCCTGCTTTGAGCAGGGGGTTGGACTAGATGACCTCCTGAGGTCTCTTCCAACCCTAATCTTCTATGATTCTATGTACTAGGCCAATGGAGGGATAGCAAACAAAGCCATTCAGCTTTCTGACCCTTTTTGAGACTTAGCAGAACTGTCTACAGCACCATTTTTTGCTTATAGGTTCCATGTTCCTTTGTGAAGGTTGTCTCATTGGCATACTCATGAAATTTGTGCCACAGTTTAGAATTATTTCATAGATTACACTTTCATTTCTAGACAGCTGAATGCATCCCAGCTAGGTCTGTTGCTAAACAGCTTCAAAGCAGCTCCGCTGTGAGAAAAATAAATCAAGGCAAGATAATGATTTCTTTGTGTGGAAGATCATGCATCACTAGGCATGATTCATGACAAGACGTATAGTGCTGGTAAATGAAGTACGTTTTCGTTACCTCTTTTTGCAGAGATGAACTTATTCGTTAACCTTTATGTTAGCTTGCTAAAGAGATAAGCGTTTACTTATTTTGTTTTTGTTCTTTCTTTTGCTGCTTGTTGGCTTATATCCCCTATTTAACATTTCCAGACTTTGCTTCCTTTTAAAATATACAGTGAATAAATACATAGGCCAAGTTGAAATAGCATTGATAAAACCTAGTTAAAGATAGATGATCTTAAACTGATGGTATATGCTTAGGTACACATGAGGGAGGTGTGCAGACAAGATAATCCGTTTAAGAGTCATGGCTCAGCTATAAAGTTGATTGCAGCAGGACAGACATCCGCATACCTATCCATACCCCCATTTCTCTGGTGGTCTGATAAAATTCTTTCTCAGCTTCAGTTTACACATTGAGATTTCTTTGCTAAAATATTCTATCCCATACTTAACTCTTATTGTTGGCAGGTGGAGTTCAGGGATTTCCTGTTGACAGTAAACATTCCTGTTGACAGCAAAACTGCAGTGTTGCTGGCATGTAAGTGTTAATTATGTGCAGCACATCCTGCTCCCTCTCATTGGTTATGTTTTTTTTGTGATCTCTTACACAGTATTCCCATCCTGTGGGGGTAGGGGTGGGAGATGATAGGGTTCATATAACAGTATTTGGAAGGGTAGGTAGAACAAATAACTTAAGTGCCAATGTACAAGTGAGCTGGCAGAGCACCCTGAAAACAGTGTGCACCTCTGAGAATGAAGGCTGGAGGTGGTGTAAAGATTTTGGGGTTATCTGAAAAAGTGTCGCCTTTAGCCATTGCTACTATTCTTCTAGCACAATCAGCAGATCACTTGAGCGGTTGAGTAAGTGTTCCATCAGTGACTTCTTCCTAAAAGTGATTTGAATGACATGCACAGGGCAGTACTGTTGCCTAACTAAATTTGTAATGGTTTGTACTGTGGTATCTGTGCCTGGAAGATAAAATTATAATAATACTGTTTTCTGCTTAACTAGGGACATATTCTGATACCCTTATGTTGGGTAGCATCTTACTCCATGATTAGTTCCACTGATGTCATTGGGCATATTTGTGCAGTTAAGTAATATTCATTGTGAGTAAGGGGATCTGTTCGTTTGAGTTACTCAAAGTGCTCCAAAAATACTGGGCTGGGTCATTAGTTGGTATGTCAGTGTAGCTCCATTGACTTTGCTGATGGATTTACCATCAATGTGACAATTAAGTGGTCCATTAAATATTATATTAATCATTCTATCCTTTTAAAAATATAGTCTAGCTCAGTGGTTCCCAAACTTTAATGGTTCATGTACCACCTTCTTAAAAAATTGATATTTGAAGTGCTGCATGCAAATATCATCTTTTTTTTGTGCACCTTTAAGTCCAAAATAGGCATTTCTGGATGCATAGTAAAATAAACAATTAAGGAAGCCTATAGTGTTAGTTTAGATGTTTCTTAAACATCTCAGGTTTTTAGACAGTGCATTCTTTATTTGTGTTACTCAGATTACAGGAAACAATTTAAATGTCAAATGATGACTTGGAGTCTTTTTTGGTATGCTGCTGGACTAAATCAAGAGTTTGACTTGTCTAATTTAAAATTAAAGTTCCTTCTAATTCTTCTCTTGATTTTGTTGAACATGAGCCAAAGTTCACTTTGCTTATCTTTTTACAAAAGTTAAGTCAAGAAAAATACAAAATGTTTTGAGTAGCTTTCAGAGAAAATTAAAAAGTTTTAGAGTGCACTTGCTTCACAGAACATAGTTGCTTTGTCATGTGAAAGGCTGGTTCTGCACTGAAGTTTGTCCTGTAGTTGTTTTCAGTGGTACACCAGGGCAGAAAAATTAGTCTCAGAGAAGTGCATAGTGCTGAAGGACATCAATATTTCAAAGCTCTGCCAGATACCAGACTAAACTCCTCTCTCCCCTTCTCAACCAAAAGTCAATGAGCTGCACTTTATTGAACTCAATCTTGAGCCCACCGTTATATGTAAAGCAATTCTTTCAATTCCTTTGCCAAGAACCCCTCTCTGATCCTAACCTGGCCATTGGGCAACTTTCTCTTCATTTCTCCCTTGTTCCAATGCTTTAGATTCCTGGTTGCCCTCCAGCTCACTCTGATCTGGAGAGCTCTGCACGTCCCACTTCAACCTTGGCCTCTCTGAATAACCTCCACAGATTTCTTTCTGCCCTGGTCTTGGATCTGCAACTTCTTACCCTTTGATTAAGAGATTCTAAATACCTCCTTCATGGGGCTGTGCTGCAATTCAAGAAGGCTTCTCTAGCCCATCTGTTCCCAAGTTCTTGGACTCTCTCTCCCCTTGGTTTTAGACCCAACAACTCTCCTTCTTGGGGCTATGCTGTGTCTCAGGCAGGCTTATGCAGCCCACCAGTCTCCCTTATGGTTTGGTTCCCATCCAAGGGAAATTCATTTGAGACTCAATGCTTCCCTGAAGTTCTCCCCATCCAGATTGTCCATCCTCTCTCATCTTGGGAGTCACCTAGCAGCTGGGCTTCATCATGTCAAAGAGTCTGCTGCTCCATCAAACACCTGTTTCCTTAAAGAGGCCAGGCCATGGAAAAAGAGTTGGCTGGCCCCAGGCCTCACTACCTCTTAAAGGGGACAGACCACCCTGTTACAGCATACCACTTCCAACAGGCTCACATATGACAGTGATACATGTGCTGCAGTTTGGGAACCCTTGGTCTAGCTTATTTGATCAAATATGCCTGTAATTATACTTATGAAACCCCATTAAATCTGTACAACAACCCCCATAGCAAATGTAGAGCTGGAACTAAAATTTTAAGTGGTGTCACAGGGATGTAACCCAAAACAAATATTTAATTAGTTGCCAAATTTATCTCTCTTGTTCTGAAATATTTATACCTACAGAAGATTCTTTAGAAAATCTGCAAACAAGGTCTGACACTTAACATGAAACTTCTTAAAAGTGCGAATAGATTGTTTTGTTTTTCAGAAACCAAATGAGGCTAGCAGCACCATCATGTGTAGAATTAATGCAACAATGGAATGTGCATTTTGTGCATCATGTTTTGCTGTTACCCTAACAGATGTAATGCTGAGAACACCTTGCACTGACAGCATTTATGCACATTGCTTGAATTTTATTGAAAAATATATATAAGGCTTTTGGGGCACCTGGTATAGTAACTATGATAAATATTATACTGTGCTTAGGAACATGTAGCAGCTAGTAAATATGACTGTGAAAGAGATATGAAATGAGTCCTGTATGGTTATAGTCTACTAATACCTTGCACTTCTGTAGTGCTTATCATCGGGGAGCTCAAATTATACACACTAATTAATTACTACTGTACTACTTACCCACGTCCTGTTATGAAGCATAACTTATTAATCTTCAAGTCTTTAATTGGCATAGAACAGTCAGCATTAATGCACTCTCAAAATACAATACCCTGGAAAATGACCTGATTCAAAAATTGCTGAATAGCTGCTGTCCTCTTTAAAAATAAGTAGAAGACTTAGAGCAGGCAATTCCAAACCTTTCATGAGTTCCAGTTAAATGGTTTTAATTTTTTAACATTAAATTGGTTCAGATAACTAAAATGCCACATCTTCACCACATATATCAAGCACTTAGACTCTTTCCTGGAGCTTAAGGGATCTGTAAGTGTTGCCTTCAAACTTTCCCCAAAACTTTTTTTTTTGTGGCTGTGACAAAATAGACAAAATTTTCCCAAGAGCAAAAAAATTCAGAAAGTAAAATGAGTAAGTGAAAATAGATTGTTATAATGGAAATCATTTTCCATACGTCTTAAAATTATGTGTAATATTTATTTGTGCTAATAACGGTCTGTAGACATTTTTGGTGAAACTGTATATTGGGCAAATCATTTACTTCATTTTAAGGTCAGGCTGCTTTTAAATCACCTATTACTATAACTCAATGTGGAAAATAGTCATAAATTGCATTGTGTAACATTAAGCATAAAAATGTTAATGGATTTCCAAAGGATTATAAATAGTGGTGGTTGGAAGACCTTCAAAAGTTTGTGGCTTTGCCATGCTTGAATTATGGGCATGATCTTTCACTAGAGATGCATATAAATATCTATAATCATTCTGTATACAGTTATGCATCCTCCATTATGTCTGTAATGTATTTAGCAGTGAAAACATGGGAATATAAATGAGGGCACAGTTCAGCAAAAAATACATTTGACATTTTTGCTTCAGTGGTTTGTGCAAGAACAGGAGACCTGCCAATAGTACCTTCCTTCATTCTGGGTTCACTGATATGAGAAGTACTATGGGCATAGTCAAATCTGTTGCATACCAGTAAGTTAAAAATGAATGATGCTGTTGATGGCTGATTAATATTGATGGTTACAGCATCATCCATTTTTAATGTACTGGTTTCATCATTTCAGCCCTTGTCAGACTGATGTTGAGGTATGTTGTCCAGGGTACCAAAGCCTGTCCACCCTCTTGGCTTCAGCACTTAAGATTTCATTCATTTGATGTGGTAAAGAGCGGAACAGTTACAAACTGTAACAGAAAATAAATAAACAGAAGAGACTTTTTTGGCAATACCGTTATTATGTTCCTAGTCTGAAGAGTGGAAAATTGTCTGCGTGGTCATAAAATCTGTAATGTTCAGCTGCCCATCATAGTTACAGGACAGTCTTTGAGTTGAATAAGTTCATATTGCTTCAATATGCACTAAACCAGAGCTGGTTAAACCTTCAGGCTGGCTTTGTGGTGAAACTAGGGACTGACATAACATTTCACTGAAAACAGAGAAACAGAACTATGCAACTCTTTGTAATGCTTGTCAGCATGTCATGAAATGCCAATCAATATAATCCAAACAAAGCACTGTCACTGTAGCTAGCAATACTAACACCACTGAAGAATGGAATTCAGGGACTTCAATACCAAATACTTTTAAGAAACATCTCATTGACCCTCTTATAAGATCTGTTAGGAAAAGTATATTCACCATTCTTCAGTAAGTGTATGCAGCATGTGTTTGTGCATAGTATATTCTGTATGGACATATATCTGTATGCTGGGGATATAGCTAGTTATGATTAATCTATTTGACATTTGTAATATTTTTTTATTTTGTATGTGTATCGTAAAGACATCAGTCTTGCACGTAAATTATTTTGTGATAATGAGGGCAAATGAACTTTACTTATGCATAAATAGCGTCTTCAAAGAACTGCATCACAGCTAACAGCACAGTATTTCTGCCAGGGCTAGTTAAGTACTGCAAGTCTGACTATCTGTAACAGCCCCACCCGGGACTCTGGGACGGCAATCATGCTTGTAATATTTGCAAAACTCCTAATCGTAAAAATCTTTATACCACACTACATCATGATGTTCTCATTTTCTCCGTTTCCCTCAGTGATGCTGCACCATGCACAACAAGTAGCTCCCAATGCAGCGCTGTGCCTAAATTACTCTCTTGCCTTTTCTCTTCAGAGTCTGTCTCACCGGGAAGCCCTTTTTACCACAGAAGAGGAAGGGGAGGAGGGGACAGGTGAGGGTAATTCAGAACAGTTCTACTAGTAATCATTTCAGTAACAGGAAGAGATGCAGGAAACTGTTTGCTGCCGTAGACACTGTGCTTAATTTTTGCTGTGGTTTTGCTCATTGCTGTTGAGGAAGCTGGTTTTCCTTTTAATGACTCGTTTAATTACGACAACCGAAAAAACTCCCCCTCTTCACATGATTTCTAGGGGCCCACAAGCTGACAGGCACTTCTGAATACTTGAAAAGCCTGCAGTTCATTTCTTCTGTTCTTGTTAATGAGCTTCTCTCTTTACGGTTATACATGACTGTAACTTTTTTGTTATGCCAGTGAGACCTGAATGAAATGATGCAGGAGACTGAAAGTATTCTTGAGGTTGTTTTCCTAGTCCTCTTGTGGTTCCTTCCCAATTTAAAACTTCGCAATGAATTGACTTGCAAGTAGAAGAAAAACAATTTTCCCTTACAAGTGCCATAGCAAAAAATACTGCAACATGGACCCCATTGTTTGGCAAATTTATAAAAGCATGAACAGAAAAATACTGTCACAAGAGGCATTAACATGTTGTTTTCAAATTTCTGTTAAATCTCCAGTTTCTGAGGATTTGTTTTAATGTAGTTACCTGAGGAGTTATTTAAATGCACTTCCTCCTGTAATGCCATCAAAAAATCAGACATTAGGAATGGCAATATACAAAAACCTGTAGGAGAGCACTTCAACCTCCCTGGCCACACTATAGCAGACCTTAAGGTGGCCATCCTGCAGCAAAAAAACTTCAGGACCAGACTTCAAAGAGAAACTGCTGAGCTTCAGTTCATCTGCAAATTTGACACCATCAGCTCAGGATTGAATAAAGACTGTGAATGGCTTGCCAATTACAGAACCAGTTTCTCCTCTTTTGGTTTTCACACCTCAACTGCTAGAACAGGGCCTCATCCTCCCTGATTGAACTGACCTCGTTATCTCTAGCTTGCTTGCTAGCACACATATATATACCTGCCCCTGGATATTTCCATTACATGCATCTGAGGAAGTGGGTATTCACCCACGAAAGCTCATGCTCCAAAACGTCTGTTAGTCTATAAGGTGCCACAGGATTCTTTGCCAATTATTGTTGTTAATAAAATTTATAAAATTAGAATGACGGCTACTCCGTCATACAACTGACAATATCAATATGACAAATTTCAACAATCTACACATGCATATTCACACATGATAAACATATACACTAAAATACTTAACATACACAATTGACACAAAGTATTGGCGAAATGATGCAGCAGCAATTGCCAGAGTCTTAGATCTGAAACAACTCAACAAAAATAGTTTAGCCTCAGTCAACAACCTCTGAAAACTAGTAAACTTAGCATTATAAACAGCCTGTCAGAATGGGTAACGGCTGTGTGCGACGAGAAAAATGATGTCATTGCCACTTTGTACCGTAGTGAAGCAGTATGCTTGTGCCCTCAATGCAGAGCTGGCATAGGCTATAGCTGTAATGTATGAGAGGAGAATGACAAATTAAAATGCAAGTTCAACGATGTTTCTCTTTTCTTTATTCATTCGTTTTCCAGCAATGGTGTAAAAAAAATTTTTGGGCACCGCTTTTTGGCGCCCCCAAATCTCGGTGCCCGAGGCAGTCGCCTAGTTCACCTAGTGGTTACACTGGCCCTGGGCAACGTGCATCCAATCTGTGTTTGCGCCTGCTAAGCATGTAGCTCGGTACTTAACTGGCCCATTTCTGCACCAGTTCCTAAGCTGGTGTGCAGCACCGTTGTAATCAGTGGATTTTTGCCAATTATTGACATTAGCTTGGGATCTGACCCTCTGTGTGTAAATCTGAGGTTAACATGGGGGTAAGCAATTGGAGGTTTAATTTCAGGCACAGAAGTTTAGAGGCTGTGTCTGAGAAATTGGTCAAAGTAAGATAAATAGAACTCGGGGAGACATGTGAACCCCACCTTTGGGGAGGTCAGTCCCCCAACCCCGTCCCTACCCTGCCCCTTCTGCCCCCCTCACCTGCTGGAGCCCAGAGCCTCCCTGCCCCATGGCCAGAGGAACCCTGGCTGAATTGCCCTGAGCACTGGCCTGCCTGCCCAAGCTGCACTGAGCACTGGGCCATCCGCCCTGGCCGCTTTGAGCACCTGGCTGACGACTGGCCCTTAGCACCAGCCTGGGCCACTGGTTGGCTGAGCCCAGAGCTCCAGGCCGCCAGCCCGAGCTGAGCCCTGTTGTCAGATGCTACCGGTGTGGTGCTCTGCTCTGTTCAATTTTGATATCAATCGGCTGTGTGCGTGTGTTCCTGCTGTGTGCTGCCCCAGCTTTGTGCAGATAGCTGACACAGCAGACCCTGAGAGAACCCCCAATGACCACAGACTCTAGTAAGGTACGAAGGAACGTCGGCTAGGTTTATTGTCGAAGAGAGAGACAGTCTCCAGCTCCCTGGCAAATGAAGTCCAAGGTGCTGCGAAGGTGCAGCTAGCCAGTACTTATGTGCTCCCTGGCAATGGACTCAGCTCAGTCAGTGGCGGGACTTTCCACTGCCCTCTCAGCCGGACAAAGACACGCCCCAGGGATGCATTCTTATACACAGGTACAAACAAGTTACACATCACTCCTGACCTATTGAGGTGCAACTCCTCTACGTAGCAAGGTACAACTCCTCTACGCAGTAAGGTGACGCATCTCACCTAGTACATGTTGGTTCGAACAAAACAACTCTATCCATCATATTACCTTTTTGGCCCTGTCACTGGGATGGGTCAGCCTGTTCCTTGTTATCTGTGTGGAGTGTACAAGTATGCGAATGTTTTGATATCTGGTGTCCAGTACCTTTTAGGTGTGTCTCTTTTTGCAGCATCAGCCCTTTCCTTGCCAGCTTCTGTGAGCAGGGTCTGCCTCTGGCTCACAGCTTAACTTTGCTTTATGTTAGCGAAGCCTTGACCATTATTTTAGTTCAGGTCTTAGGCCTCATACCAGGCCTCTGATACCAAGGTTTATATCTCAGGGCCTCCTCTTACTACAAGCCCCTGCCAGCTTTGCGGGAGAGGGGAATGAGGGTAGGGCCTTGGGGCAGAGCGTGGGCAGAGCCATGGCCTGGGTTAGCCTCTCCTGGCCTATTATACCCACCACCCATGCTAGTGCTCCATGCAGTTGTTAACAATGAAATGGATGGGTGGATGACAGCGTGTAATCAGAGCATACAATCTGTCAATAGCTGTCCAGTTTTTGTACTGCACTCATCACCAATATTGTCACAAAACCTTTATTTGCTAAGTAAATTGGGAGGAATATAAAGCAATTCCCATAGGCTCCTTGTCCCAGTCTACTTCCCCCATCCCTAACTCTTGTCCCTCCTGCATTCGAATCAGGCAGCTTCCTCCTCCATATTGGGCCTAGTGGTGTGTGTGACTGAGAACACAGGAGTGACAGGCTCCTTGCTCTCCATTCCAGTGCCTAGCTCCAGCAAGACTGCAGCAACTCCGAGGTGCACTGCAGCAAAGAAAGTTGTGCTCTGAGCATGTCCGGTGTGGACAGAATCTTAGAGAAATTTCATTTCAAAGATCTAGCACATGCCTGGTAGAGACTTGCAAATTGATTTTTTTCCCCCAAAGGCTTAAACTGGGCCCAATTTGGGTGGATTTTCAAAGGTACTGCAAAAGGTGCGCTGCTAAAGCAAAGCCCATCCTTATCAAAATTCAAGAATGTGCTCTAAAGCATGGGTTGTTAGACCATTTCAAAGGAAAGGTCACCAGAATCTTTTAAAGATTTGTAAAACAACAGATGTTTCCCTAGCTTCGTTCTCAGAAACAGCTGAAACATTTGGGTTGAATTTTTCACAACCATTCAGCCTAAGGTAGATCTGGCATGGAAAATTTCAGTCTGAACAGATGAAACTTTGGTAAAGTTAAAAGGGTCTCATTAAGGTTGCTCAACAGTTCCCGTTATAAGAGGTTACCAGTCCCTCCTATCATAATCTCCAAAGGGTTATGACTTTCCTATATCTCCATATATACCCTGGCTTTCCTGGGCTGCTTGATTGTGTTGCAAGCCTTCAAGTCATGTTCTTTATAGTAGCCAAGCTACTACATGTTTTTGTGCTGTATATTTAATTCCAGTGGGCTCAGGAATGGTAAAACATCTATTTAATAGATTTGCAATTTTTGTATATTATGGTGTCTCTAGGAGAACAGCTATAATGCTTTCTTAGGGAATCAGGACAAAATCTCTCTGTAACGATTGGTGTATTACACATGCAATGTACATCATAAAATCCAGCAGGAAGAAACTCTCTGCAAATTCTGAAGGGCAAACAAAGGAGGAATAGCCTTGATTAGTGAACCTAGTTTGTATTACAGAGGGATCAAAGGGGACAAAACTGTCTATAGCACTGTTTGTAAAATAAAGATGCCAATTACCGAAGGCAGTGCAGCAGCTGGGCCTCTCTGACCGTTTAAAAGGAGAATCAGAACAGTGACTTTTGTTGCACTGTTATTAATTATTGTTTGGAGTAGGCAAGTTCAGGAATTATGGACTTGATTTTTCAAAAGGCTAGTGTGGGACTGGGGATGAAAGGCTCAAAGGTGACTAGGCCCAGATTTTGAAAGATATTTAGGCATTGCTGTGCTCAATGTTGCAATGGGTACCTGATTTAGGAGCCTAAACATCATTTTCACAAGTGATTTTGGCGCTTAACTCTAAATCCTATTGACAGTTGATGTGATTTAGGCTCCTAAATGCCTAATTCAGTTTTGAAAATATCTAGGCTCCTAAATCAGGTAGACATTGCAATGTTGTGCACAGCAATGCCTAAATACCTTTCCAAAATCTGGGTCTTAAACCCTTAGGAACTTAAGTCTCTTTGAAAGTCAATGGGATTTAGGCTTCTAAGGGCCAGATTTTCTAAGGTACATAGGCACGTAGTGATTTAAGCTCCTGTTTTACTTAGGTTCTTTAAAATTTCTACTCTATTGAATAGCTTGTCATACCTAAATGTTGCCTGCTTTATTGGCTAATATTGGCTAACTTTAAAGTACTTAAATATGTTAAACTAGTCTTATCCATTCTAATTTTAGGATTCTTTGCTATAATGTATACTTTTAGAGCCTTACATGGTTATAATTGAAATACAAAGCAGTCGTACTCTTTCTGTGCTGCTAGGATATTTATACACCAGACCCCACTTCTGGCCGCTTGTTAATATTCCTGCAACTAATGCTGAATAATAAGTTGGCACTTCTATAGCATCTTTCATCCAAAGATTTCATAGCACTTTACGAACACAAGTTAACTGTATTTCACAACACACTGAAGTTATATACCTATTACTGTATGTACCCCTTTAACAGGTAGGGAAACTGAAGGTAAAATAAGTTTATGGCTAGATTGCTACTTGGACTATATACCTGGGCAGGGAGTAAGAGTGAATAAGCATCTTCTTCTATTTCTGCATGGGCTACCCAGACATTGACTCTGGGTGTTCAGGAATGAGCCCATGTGCCCAGAGAGACAGCAGAGAATGGTCAGAGCATCCCAGTGCACCAGCCATTGCACCGGAGGGGGAATGCGGTGGTGGATGGAGAATTGGTAATTTCCTGCTGCTGTAGACTAGCTGGAAATTACTCTCCCTCCCTGAGCAAGGGGAAAGCCAGGAGGGAATAGTGCCTCAGTGGGTTATGTCTGAGGTACAATGCCTCCTGGGGTTATTCCTAGGGAGGTGCAGCTTATGTTCATCACTGTGGGTATGTCTTCACTACCCGCCGTATCGGCGGGTAACAATCGATTGCTCGTAGATCGATATATCGAGTCTCATCTAGATGCGATATATCGATCCCCGAACGCGCTTATATCGATTCCGGAACTCCACCAACCCGAGCGGAGCTGCGGAATCGACAGGGGGAGCCACGGACATCGATCCCGCGCTGTGAGGACAGTGAGTAATTCGATCTTAGATACTTCGACTTCAGCTACGTTATTCACGTAGCTGAAGTTGCTTATCTAAGATTGATTTTCCCCCGTAGTGTAGACCAGCCCTGTGCCTAAAGACAAATATTGCCCGTATTCACACAGGTGTTTTACACCAAACCCCATTGAAATCAATAGAGAGACTGGCTGACAGTTTGATCCTCCCTGCACCAACAGGATCGAGTCTGTTATGAATGTGTAAGTTGTGCCACTCAAAGATGTGAAGACTGTAGGCAATTCATGTGCAAACTAAACTTGCAGCATAGGTTGTGGCATATTGTATGAGCGACTGTGCATGCAGGGAGCTGAATTGCAGTCGGCTGTCCAGGTGTCCTCCTGATTGCTAATGTGAGACTGTGTTCTGCTGACAGACCTCAGGTTAATTTCTGTTCTCTAACAAGGTATCACATGCACTGTTAATACTATGACAAAGGCTTGTGAGGATGCTGTATACTACATGGAAAACAGCTTTCTAAAACTTTACGGCATGGTACTATGCCAGCCTAGCAGAACTTGCTTGCTTTTTGTTTGAGAAATGCCTTTATTAGTTGGTTGTTATATGGTAGCAGATTGGGCCATGCTGAAATTGCTTTTGGCCTGATGCTGTGAAAGTGCTTTGCAGCTCCTTATGCTCACCTTGAAAGACCCTGTATGTTACACTATTGCAATTGCATAGCATTTATTGTACCTGTGCTGGCCATGTTCTAGTCACATCCCCATTCTGTGAAGCCACACCCTTTATAGAAGCTAGATTTACTCCAGCCCTAGTATAAATCATCTCTCACTTTTCTAGTTCTTATGCCACTTTTGAGAGAGATCTTCAGCTGGTGTGAATCAGTGGCTCAGCAGATGATTTGGCCCAATGTTTATCAGTTACATAATTCACGCTGCTGTTTAACTATAACATTTTGTGAACAGTTACAAGCTCTTCAGTAATAAGACAAAAACAATGTCTGGAAAATATATTTTGATGCACTAGATTTCAGTCATATAGAATTAATCGGTTTATGCTTGGCAAGAGTAATAAGATATGAAGTTAAATTTGGGGGACAAGTTAAAAACAATAAATTGCATCAGTATATTGAAAAACAGGAGCTCCCAGACTACAAGCATTATTCACAACAGCAACACAATCTGTTCGTATTTGAGGTGTGTGTCTCATGAGGGTTGATGACATAAATGATTAACCCTTTCTTCTGGTCTGCCATACGCTTCACTGGGCAAATCTGCAAATACATCTAGGGTCTGTATTCTGTTGCTATTGAGTTCATTAGCAGAGAGATTAGGTTCCTGGGCCTGATCTGCTCAGTGAAATAGCCTGAGATTTAGTGAGAACATACTGAGAGCATCCCCCTCCCCACCCCCAGCCTCACTAGAGGATGATGTGCACTTAGGCACATGCTGGCTAACAGCAACATTCATGTGTGCTTCCGAATTCCATAAAACACTTGTTTTCATTTCTTTTTCTGTGAAAAATCTGGAGAAGTTACCAGATGCTTTGTTGTTGTTCTGCAAAATGGGTTTCATTAGGATTGAATGCTACCCATATATTTTCGCCTCTGGTTTAGTTTAAATCCTGAGAAACACTGGTGTTTGCTTGAAATACGCATTCAACAGCATAAATAAGCATATTAGAGAAGGTTGAAAATGGAGAGGAAATGGGAGAATTCAGCCTTGTTCCTATCATAAGCAGATACAATGCCATTCAGTATGGAACTTGGGAAGGCTCCATAATACTATATTATTGTTGATTATTAAAATTAATAAAATTAAAATATAAAAATATCATGAGTCCCTTTCCACCACATTTTTTCTAGAAAATATATAGCATTATTAGTGTACGTATGGCATTGCAGACTTAATTCTGAGCCCCTTGAAATCAACAGGAGAATTCAGCCTTGTAACTCTATTGTTATAATTATTAATATATATGACAGTAGTGCCTAAGGGGCAGTCAGCCCTCTTGTGCTAGCCACTGTACGAACAGAGTAGTAGATGGTCCTTGCCCTAAAGAGCTTGCATTCTAAATAGACAAGACAGACACAGGATGGGGGAAGAGGTGCAACACTCCTGCAGAGTGAACAGTATGATGGTTGCAAATGTCAAATTAGTTCTAGGATTTTTCTAGGTTTAGTGGGGATAAATGGAGTTGTCAAGGTTTTTTTCCCACTTTGAACTTTAGTGTCCAAAAAGTGGGGACCTCCATGATCACTTTTAAGCTTAATTACTAGCTTAAATTTGGTACACTGCCACCAGCCAAAATATAGTGTTTGGCACACTTCCTGTTCCCCCAAAACCTTCTCTGGGGGACCCAAGACCCAAACCCCTTGGATCTGAACACAAGGAGAAATTAGCCTTCCACCTCTTTTTCCCCCCAGACTTTCCCCTCCCTGGGTTACCCTGAGAGGCTACACTGATCCAAACTTCTTGGATCTTAAAACAAAGAGGAATTAACCTTTTCCCTCATCTTTTTCCCCCACCAGTCCCTGGTGAGTTCAGACCCAATTCCCTTGGGTCTTAAAACAAGGAAAAAAATCAATCAGGTTCTTAAAAAAGAAAGTTTTTAATTAAAGAAAGAAAAGGTAAAAATTATCTCTGTAAAATCAAGATGGAAAATGTTTTACAGGGTATTCAGATTCATATAGCCTAGAGGGACCTTCCCTCCACCTTAGCCTGAGATTTAAAGTTACAGCAAACAGAGGTAAAAATCCTTCCAGCAAAAGACACATTTACAAGTTAAGAAAACAAACATCAGACTAATCTGCCTTGCCTGGTTATTACTTACTATTCTGAAACATGAGAGACTGATTCAGAAAGATTGGAGAAAACCTGGGTGTACCTCTGGTCCCTCTTAGCCCCAAGAGCGAAAAATGAACAAAACAAACAGCACAAACAAAGACTTCCCTCCACCAAGATTTGAAAGTATCTTGTCCCCCCTCTGGTGAGGTGTCAGTCAGGTTCACTGAGCTTTTTAACCTTTTACAGGTAAAAGAGACATTAACCCTTAACCATCTGTTTATGACACGCCCCCCAAATCTCAGACAGTGTGGAACTACACTGGCGGTGATTTCTTCCTAGAACTTTAGAATAAACAGATTAATAAAACACATACACCTTTACATATACTACTAATTATGTAAACTACAAGACTTTTTACATTTTAAAGACAATTTTTAACCAGTTGATTCTAGGAAACTTTCACGGGAGAATGCATCAGCTACTTTGTTAGAAGCTCCTGAAATGTGTTGAATTTCAAAATCAGAATCTTGGAGAGCTAAACTCCATCGAAGCAGTTTTTTGTTGTTTCCCTTGGCAGTATGAAGCCACTTTAGCGCAGCATGGTCGGTTTGTAGCTGGAACCGCCGTCCTCAAACGTATGGGCGTAGCTTTTCCAGGGCATACACAATGGCATAGCATTCTTTTTCACTGATTGGCCAGTGGCTTTCCCTCTCAGACAGTTTCTTGCTGAGAAACACGACAGGATGGAAGTTTTGATCCGGTCCTTCCTGCATTAAAACTGCTCCTACACCATACTCAGATGCATCTGTCGTTACTAGGAATGGTTTGTCAGAGTCTGGGGCCCTTAGCACAGGGTCAGACATGAGTGTCGCCTTAAGCTGGGTAAGGGCCTTCTGACACTCATTAGTCCACTTAACTGCATTCGGCTGGGTCTTTTTGGTCAGGTCTGTTAGTGGAGCAGCGATTTGGCTGTAGTGTGGTACAAGCCTAAGAAGGATTGGACCTGTTTCTTTGACTTTGGGACAGGCCACTTTTTTGATTAGCATCCACCTTGGCCTTTAGGGGGTTTATTGTTCCTTGACACACTTGGTGTCCAAGGTAAGTTACTCTGTTTTGGCCTATTTGACACTTTTTAGCCTTAACAGTTAGTCCTGCCTGCCTGATGCACTCAAAGACTTTTTCCAGGTGTTCTAGGTGTTCTGCCCATGAATCAGAAAAAATGGCCACATCATTGAGATAGGCAACTGCATATTCTCCCAATCCTGCTAGGAGACCATCTACAAATCTTTGGAAGGTGGCGGGTGCATTTCGCAGCTTGAAAGGAAGCACATTAAATTCATACACCCCTGCATGGGTGATGAAGGTTGACCTTTCTTTGGTGAGTTCATCTAGCGGTACTTGCCAGTACCCCTTGGTTACGTCTATTGTAGAGATGAACTGGGCACGTCCAAATTTCTCCAATAGCTCATCGATACGTGGCATTGGATAGTTGTCGGGATGAGTTACAGCATTTAGCTTACAGTAGTCCACGCAAAAGCGTATTTCCCCATCTGGTTTGGGTACCAGAACTACTGGAGATGCCCATGCATTGGTAAAGGAGCGGATTATACCCATCTGTAGCATGTTTTGGATCTCCCATTCTATAGCAGCTTGGGCATGAGGAGACACCTGGTAGGGTGGGGTTCTAATTGGGTGAGCATTACCTGTGTCAATGAAGTGGTATGCCTGTTCAGTCCGTCCTGGGGTGCCTGAGAACAATGGGGTGAAGCTAGTGCACAGCTCCTTGATCTGTTGCCGCTGCAGACGTTCCAAGGTTGTGGAGAGGGTCACCTCTTCCATGCCACCATCACTCTTTCCTTCATAGTAGACACCTTCAGGCCACTCAGCGTTATCTTCTCCCTGGGCTGTAAACTGACAAACCTTTAAGTCTCTGGAATAAAAGGGCTCGAGAGAATTAACATGGTACACTTTAGGCTTTAGGGTGGAGGTGGGGAATGCTATGAGATAGTTAACAGCTCCCAGGTGCTCTTGGACCATGAATGGCCCTTTCCATGATGCTTCCATCTTATGGGCCTGTTGCGCCTTCAAGACCATAACCTGGTCTCCTATTTTGAAGGAACACTCTCTGGTATATTTATCATACCAGGCCTTTTGCTCTTCCTGAGCATCCTTTAGGTTTTCTTTAGCAAGGCTAAAGAGTGTTGGAGGGTGCTTTGTAGGTTGCTTACAAAGTCCAGAATGTTAGTTCCTGGAGAAGGCGTAAACCCCTCCCATTGCTGCTTCACCAACTGTAATGACCCCTTAACCTCGTGACCATACACAAGTTTGAATGGTGAAAACCCCAAACTGGGATGTGGTACAGCCCTGCAGGCAAAAAGCAACTGTTGCAACACTAGGTCCCAATCATTGGAGTGTTCATTTACGAATTTATGTATCATGGCCCCCAAAGTTCCATTAAACATCTCCACCAGGCCATTGGTTTGATGGTGGTAAGGGGTGGCAACCAAGTGATTCACCCCATGAGCTTCCCACAGATCTTTCATGGTCCCTGCCAGGAAATCAGTTCCTGAATCTGTAAGGATGTCGGAGGGCCAACCTACCCTGGCAAAAATGTCTGTTAAGGCCTGGCACACAGTTTTAGCCCTGGTGTTGCTTAGAGCTATTGCTTCCGGCCATCGGGTAGCGAAGTCCACGAAAGTCAGAATGTACTGCTTTTCTCTGGGTGTCTTTTTTGGGAAAGGACCCAGAATATCCACAGCTACTCGCTGAAATGGGACCTCAATTATGGGGAGTGGCTGGAGAGGGGCTTTGACCTGGTCTTGGGGCTTTCACACTCTTTGGCATACCTCACAAGACCGGACATAATTAGCAACATTCTTGCCCATCCTCTCCATGTGGAAGGACTTCTCCAACTTGTCTTTGGTTCTGTTCACGGTATGATGGTTGCAAATGTCAAATTAGTTCTAGGATTTTTCTAGCGGGCTAGGTTTAGTGGAGATAAATGGAGTTTGGAAGAGAAGTGAGGAGACAGGACAGGGGAAGAGGGGCGGGTGTGGAATGAAGCTGAGGTGAAGAGACTAAGGGAGGAACCTTGGAGCAAACAGCCGATCAGCACAAAGCCAGAAGTTCCAGCCACAACTGTAGAAAGTTCTCTGAATGTCCAAAGGGCCCTGCTTTGGCTGTTTCTGCTGGAATCTCTGACTGTCTCCTCTCTGAAAGTTTTATTCCAAAGCTACATGTGGAGAAGGAGGAGAGGAACCACCTGGTTCCTAGTGCCCACAAAGCTTGTGTGTATCTGTCTGTCTCCCTTGCACAGTTCTGTGTCCAGCCAGGTGCTATGGGAAGTGAGGGGTAGCCCCAAGCATGCCCATTTCACCCCACTCCCCAGTACAGCTGTATTTGCTTTGGCTGCTTCTGCCCCTACCAGCTGGAGTCTCTGGCTGGCTCATCTCTGCAGTTTCTTCTCAAGGTCACAGTAACTGCAGTGTTGCAGTTCTGATGTCAGGGGAGACAGTCCTAGTTTAAATTTGCTGTAAAAGCAGCTTCCATCTCAAATTTTAATTACAAATTTTTGTTTTATACTCTAGCTCTTTATAGATGCTCCATTAAAGGCATAAAACTGCATCTATATAAACATCTTGTAAAAGTGTGATTCCTGAAACAAATGCTCCCAGGTAGATAGTATGTATTTATGTAATGGGTATTCAGATTAGGTTTAGATCTGCACTAAAAATCAAAGATACGAATGAAGCCTCGTTATATATAAAAAAAATATTAAGTATATGCACTGCAGTAAGCACTTGTCAGACTCTAAAGGATAGATTCTGATAAGTTTACTTGCATAGAATATATCTTACTCCATGAGTAACCCCACTGAAACTAATGAGATGGCTTGCAGAATAAGGTACACTCAATGTCAATAAAGATGGCAGAATCTAGCCAAAACTGGCAAATTTTTATCTTTTTTTTGTTAATTTTTCAACAGTTCTCTTGCCTCTTCATTAAACTTTTCCTACCTCTACATTCTAACTTAATGCACAGATCTAAAGGTTTGCCTAGCAACCAATAGATGCAATAGCTAGCACGGAAAAGCTTATTAACATGTTATTGGCACTCAACATCACACATTATTCTGTCAGAGTTCACATATCACTGAGTGACAAATAAAGTTGGTTTGGATATTCACTGCATAATTTCCTCTGTGTCACGTCACTGTGGAATTATTCCTGTTTGTTTATTTGAGGGCTAAATTGTGGAATTTGCTGCAAGCCCCGAGTGAGTGAGGAACCAAGAGGACACCAGGGGCCATATTACAACAATTTCTCCCTACTGGCCTGTTTCTCATTGAGAGAATGGTCAAGGCAGCCTGTAGTTTTTTTTTAAAATGCTGATGATGTCAGAGCTCTGTGGGTGCTGTCCCACTGCTACAGCTCCATGTGTTGGCGGGATGAAGGGCTTTTCACCTTGGGCTTGGTTCCCTGGAGTGGCTACTGCTGGTCCAACTGAGGCGGTGGGAAAGATGAGCGGGCTAGTTGTTCCATTGGGGGCTGGGAGGCTCTGCATTCACCACCCCAGACCCTGCTGCTGGTCTGACTCATGCAGCTGTGTTTAGCAATGACAATGCCATGTTTTGCAGCGTATCAGAGTACTTTCTGAATGATGTTCTGTGACGTTGGCTGCAGCCCATCTCTCTTATTTTAGTGCAAATAAACATTGCAGCATCTTTATATTATCATCCGCAAACCAATAATAATGGTGACTAATGTATAAAGTCAACCCTTAGCAGATTGTGTACATGAATTCCTTTGGCATTTCTCTAGTTTAAGGATATGTGGTGGAGATCACTGTATGGTAATAGTCCATTTTATAGTGATGATGGGTGTAGTTACCAGAACAAATCGCTTACCTATGACCGTGCCTCATAAAATGGAATCCCCGAGCCCAGTGTGGGACTTGAAGGGCTACTGTGATACAAACAATGATGCTAATATGTGAATTAGGAGTTACATTTTGGTTTTGAGTTACCCTAGAAATTGCAGCCAGGAGGTGAACAGCAGGGCACAACTATTGACTCTCTCACCTGAGTGCTCTGCATAAGACATGCTGGAGGTTCTCTGCACTTTGGGTGCACTAAAGTTGATATCCTTACTGTTGACTAAAGTGGGCTCTGGATCAGGCCCTCTGTGCTTCAGGCGATTGTTGCAGTTTTTGGCCAGATTACACACTCTGTGTTTTACTGTGGAATCTTTTCACTTCCAAAGGCTACTCTGTACCCTCCCCTAATTGGATTTGGATGACTTGGACTCCTGGCATGAGTACCCAATGTGAACAGCTGTGAGCTGGCTGGCCAGAACAGAGGTGGGAAAATGACTGCCTTTGCCCAGTCTGGAGAGGTGAAGGTAAAGAGAATCAGAATTTGGCTTTTGTATTCTTCAGTGGACGTGGCATGTGCTGGGCAAGTCACTTCACTGCTCTATGCCTGTTTTCCCTATCTGTAGAATGGGAATAATTGTACCCTCCTTTGTAGAGCACTGTTAGATCTCTAGATGAAAACTGCTATATGCGTGTTGATATTTAAAACAATGTATGTAGCACCAGTACTGTGCCCATCAATAGAGGAAATGGCAGATATACCAAGACAATGCACATATGGCAATCAATACTTTGTGCTGCATATAAAATCAGCTATTTAGTTAGAAATTAATATAGTTTATAAGCAAATGTTGATTTAGATACACTGTAATTTCCATGGAAATGATGCCTATACCTCAAGATATGATGCATATAAACAAAAATTATTTATTTTATTTCATTCCTAATTTGTGTTTTAAGGAAATAAATGCCAGAGACAAGCTATTGTGTTTTATTAAGAAATAAACATGTTGGAAATGCAAGCTAATCTGTTATGCAAAGGAATCATGCCTCGGTATAAATGCAATATGCAATATGCACAATTCTTAGTGGCTTTTTTACTTTACTGTTTAGAACCTCAAACAAAATAGCCTCCGTTGGCTACTTAGCTAGTAAGTAGAGAAGAAGCCCATTTGAAACTGCTGTATGGTTGTCTTTTGAGTTGAACTGTTGAAACTGAAAAAATGGGGGAAACATGGAATATGGGGGGGACAGTTATTAAAAAAAAGAATCACAAATACATAACTAATATGCAAATCAGGAAATTTAATTGAAGCAGGAAATTACTGTAGAGTGCTAATAATTAAATGAATGTACAGGAAAATCTATTATTTATATATCCTATCATCCAACTGATTAGTGTGTATGCAAATAAAAGGGACAATGAAATACCATTTCCTCTTACTCATTATACTATAGCTTGTTAAGAATTTTGAAGCTTTACAATAAATACACAAACTCCTTAATAACTAAATGTGCAATATTGTTTGCAGTGTTGTAGCTGTGTTGCTCCCAGGATATTAGAGAGACAAGGTGGGTGAGGTAATATCTTTTACTGGACCAACTTCTGATGGCAAGAAACAAGCTTCCGAGCTTCCACAGCGCTCTCTTCCAGGTCTGAACTTTCTGTAAACTCAAAAGCTTGTCCCTTTCACCAATGAAGTTGGCCCAATAAAATATATATCTCACCCACCTGGTCTCTCTAAATATGCAACAGTCTGTTAAGCCTATAGTCTAGGTCTCAAATTCCATTACAGCTCATCTGTATGATGCTGTGATATAGTACTTCAGGCCTCGTCTTACATATGGGTTAGTATTTAAAAATATTTGTAGCCTTAGAAAATGGAACAGAACACAGGCTAGATTATGTTTAAATGAAATAAATTATGCTCACAAGATTTAGAGTAGTAATATATTCAGCTGTTCTCCTTTATTTAAAATGACTGGCAAACAAACAGCCAGAGTATTTCAGACTATGGGATGCTGTATGCTTTCAAAGCGGTGAGCAGGATTTTAGCTGCATGACTTCCATCGACTTGAAGTGCTAACTGAAAATGGATCCACAACTCCAGCCATGAATGAATTAATAATACCTACATCTCTACTTATTTAATACTGCAAGAGCTCTTTGGAAGTACAAAGTGTTGGCTTGATCTGATCTGCAAAATTTTGCAAGATAGACACAGGGGTGATAAAAAGAAAAGAAGTCAGCAGGCTGACATTTTCCTCAAAGGGAATGATAAACTGGGCTGGATAAACACAAGAAGCAGTCTCCTAAAAGGAGAGACTATCATCAACTGTTAAAATTGTATATACCTTTAAAGCTTAAAAATAGCTCCTTAAGAATGGCAATTTAAACTAATTTAGCTATTTAGAAAGTTGTAATCTCATTGTAACAGATAATGACTTCAGCTTTTTTCGTAGTTAAGGAAACAACAGCACATATTTAAGAGGAACATTGCCTTGTTTATAGATAGAAAGATTTCCCATTTTACATTTGCTAGATAATTTCAGAGTCATTTCTACATTACACTGTAAATCTGAATTTCCTCTATAATTTGAAGTAAATTGAATAGAGATTTGAAGGGGAAATGATCTTTTAAACTGTATTTACCAGAGACCTAGGGAGTGGGAAAAGAAGCTTATGCCAGCCAATGTGGTGTTGCCCAAATTATTGCAAGGTATTGAAATTTACAAGGGTATGTTGCAGCCGTCTATATTATTCAGAAGAACATGACAGCATTCTGAAGAGATTCTATGGTTCATTTACACTTGATCTCATTTGGTAAGTCAGCATTTACTGTGCCTACTCAGCTGCCTCCATATCACCCCAGACATCATCTTTGCTCTCTGGATATGATCTAAAATGCACTGAAGTCAAGCCATCCTTTTTAACATCCATATGAAGTGACTAGGGAAAATGTGAGACACCCATGGTCTCAAGTACCAGCAATATGCAATTGGTTCTCAGGACTGCATCTGTTTCCTCCAATACAAATATCGTTATTGCCCATCAATCCTTCTGGCTGGCTGATTTGAGCAGCTTGCTGAAAATGAACCAGGCTATTAGTGCAAGTGACAGAATCAGGAACATTATCTGAAAGGTGCCGTATCCAAGTCTTCAGCAGTAATCAGCTCAGTTTGGGTCCACAGATTTAGGATGAAGACAATTGAGCTAGAAACGTGAAGATAGGAGAAGTTGTTACTCCTTAATATAAGCCTTGGTGTTGCCTTTAAAAAGATGTGTAATAATTTTCTGTGCTTTATTCTTATGTAAGATGCAAAGAATCCCAAATATGAATGAAAATGGATTTTTCATGGCATGGTTACAACCAGTATGCCTGAAGAAAAAATGCTGTCACTGGAAAGAGAAGATATGCAAGCTGTTATTTAAAGAAATCATGGTTTTACCCAGCGCATTAGAGAAATTGTTCAAGAGAAGTTCATCCAGCTGAAAATACAATCCTAGCAATGTTGCCAAGGTCAGTGAGGCACTCTAACCTGCTGAGAAAATGCCAGCTATATGAGTTAAAACTGCCTGAGGGAGCATTAACGTCTGCACTCAATTTTCAAAGATTCAAAAAATGAGAGAGACTCTAGAATGAGTAAGTTGCTTATGTGGGTCAGGTCCTCTTTTTTTTTTTGGTCTCCTCCATTGTTGAAATACTATACATGCTTTTCAGCCACAACTGGGAAGTTTCTTAAAAAGCCAGGTGTGTAAAAATACTGACTGAATATTATGAACTAAAGAGAGAACTTCAGCGTCCACCATTTGGTTATAGTTAGATGAAAACCCAAGACAGAGAGAGTGGTGGATCAGAGTGAGTTAGAACCAATATTTGAGTTGATTCAGGATGGTACATACTAATCCTCTGCTTATCTCTGTTAATAAGAAAATATTTTAATGTTCTTAAAATATTTAAGGTCAGAAAAAAATCAAATAGCATGATCTCCCATCCTCCAATTTGTTCATATGCACACATCTATGTGTGCATGTAATCAAAGTTAATTCTTATTGAAGAGACTCCTTCACCTATGCATATATTGGCTAGTCCACCAGACATGTACACACAAATGCATGTGCCAAATTACGCATGCATAGGTGGATGCTCTGTTAAAGCCCCACTGAAAATCAAGCGCCTAAACTCTGAATCAGGAATATCGGAACCAGCAAATGCTGTATTTCTACAACCCATTCTTAGGACTGAACAGAGGATATGATTGACAAAGAACTCTAAGGTTCAAGGTCTTCCTTTGTATACATACATGGCTCCCATAACTTCAATGGCAGCCATCCACATTAAGTTGAGAGCAGAATTTGGATCTAAGTAAACACACAGAGTCTGATTCACTATTGCATTAATCCAGCTGACTTCAAGGGACTTACAATGATGTAAAACCAAACTCACACAGCAGCAAATCAGGCCCATACAATGGTGGAGCCCATAAACTGTAAGAATCATTTGGGACTATACAATGTATAGAGTTGAGAGTCTTTCCTTTGAAGTGGTGCTGAGCAGGGCCCAAAAAGTTCACAACATTTCAGAAGATTACAGTTCTCAAGCTGAGAAAGTCGGGTTTTTTTTGTTGCTAATGGAAGAAGGAATTCATGCTGACCAAATGGATTTTTTTTTATGTTAACCAATTGATACAGGGGAAGAAAGCATTTGAGCAAAGTCTTAGGTTTGAAAAGAAAATAGAACAAGAGAATACAATCTAAACAAATTAGGATCAGAATGTGTTGGGAAAATCTGTTTTATGAAAAAGAAAAACAAATGTACTGAATGCATATTGCTATTAGGGGCTGTAGTAGCAATAAATATATCAGCATATCTGACAGAAGGCCAGATGATCAATTTTCAAAACTAAGTGAGGATGGAGGGAAAAAACATGTTAAGGAAACAAGAACAGAAAAAAAGGGGAGCCAAAGTAAATCGACATGAAGTCTTTTCTGTTCCTTCATCAAATGTATACATACCTTTGACCTATGCACAGTTCTGTCATTCCTAAAATTAAAGGGCGAAATTCTGCATTGACTTATGTCCTGGGTGTAAGTCAACCATGAGTTTCTTTCACTATCTTTTGAAGGCAGTACAGCTAGGAAAAGCTTCGAAAAACATTTCTTCAGTTAAGAATTTTCTGCAGTGAAGTTGAGATGCAAGTTTCATGTGTGGCCTCTCTACTCACAGGTCTGTGGGCACTTTTCTTTGTAGGGATACCTAGTAGAGCTATGCTAAATGTGCTGGTTTGCGCAATTAATTTTTTCCCTGTTTTCAGCTCATCTAGTTTCATAGACTCTGAAGTTCCACTTTAAGGTCTGAGATCATTCAAAGAGAGAGATTAAACTTCCGTTCAATATCTCACAGTCAGCACTGAAAATGAAACCAAAGAGTTTTGTAAAACCCTTTGCCATGTGTGAGGGCATCATCTTTGGAGTTATTTCTAAGCAGACCTACCATGGGGCCAACAGTTAAAAGTTTCATAATACTATCAAAATGAAGACCTGAAACTCAGTCTTGAAAGGTTCATTTTTAGGTTCCACAGACAGCAAGAAGTTTGACTTTGGGTTTCAGTGAAGATTCCACAGACCCGTTAAAATTGTGCCCAACAGTTGGTTGGTTCAATTCCACCTTCAAGTATCTGGAAAAACCATCTGGAAGCTACATAATTTCAGGGTTTCATAGGTCTAGGAAATGGGCATCTATAAGAGTGGTAAATGGGTTTTCCGTGGTCTTTAATGAGATTATGTTGTTGTAGGACTTGATTTTTTAAAAATGGCCTCCTATTTTACACCCATCATTAATAGTGATTGAAAATGTGGCACAAAATAATGTTGGGGCAGGTTGATGTCACCAAGTGATACTGTTACATGTAGTCTTCCAAGTATTTTTTCAGTCTTGAGAAAACATGTTGTGTTTTTTTTAGTGATGTTTTGGATGGTTCTGGGAAGAGAATTGTATGATCAGAGGAATTTTCTCTCTGTCTTGGTCTCTGTTTGGAGCACATTCCTAAGACAGAGTTGTTCCCTGGGAGCTGAGGACTGGTGTTGGGCTGAGATTCCAGAGAAAAGGAATTGCCTACATGCTGTCAGTGACCACCTCAGTTCCAGGAGTGACTGTGTGTGTAAAATAAAACAAGTTACGCTTAGAATATACCTCGAATTTCTGGCTTCCTGGTGAAGGAAGTATCAGTGACAATCTTCAAGGCCCCAAACACCTGCTACTACATGGCAGAGGGGTCACAATACGATTACTTCACTGTTCTATAAAGCAGTTTTCATCCAGACATCTCAATGTGCTTTTCAAAGTAAGCTAAGTAATATTATCACTGCTTTACCAATGGTGAAACTAGAATAGAGAGAAGTGAATTCAAGTTTTTGTATTTAGGACTGCAGCTGTCACTCTGATACAAAGCAAGATAATTTGTATTGGAAATATGCTGTATAATAGATTTTAAGCCCTTTTGCTGGACTTTGCTTTCCTGAGAGCCATGCAGATGATTGAAGATGATACTTGCTAAATGTTTAAATGTGTGCTTTATCATAAGCATTCAGGTGTATGGCTTTGTAGCTAAGCGTACCGACTGTGATGATTTAACCAGAAGAGAAGTGCTGAAGAAGAGCTTTGTGGCATGAACAGCTCTGGAAAGGGCAGTGCGTTAGTTGTAAATGGTGAAAATCAATAATTGACTAGGTCAGAATATGTCTTGTTCTTTCTGGACCATATGATCAGGGCTGTTTTTGTTGTCCTTAGAGATTAACATTCACTTGAGGTTAAGCTGAGGTAAGGGCCATATGAGGACAATATGTCTGACAAAGATAAATTGTGTCATTCCTCCTTTCCATTTTGCATTTCATAGAACTAATGCAGCTCACATTTCTACAACGTGGCTTATGGCTACCTTCATTTTTAATACTGAGGTGCAGCTTGCAGAAGCTGTGGGCTCCAGCATGCGACACTGCCTATCTTGACAATGATGACCTGCCAATAATTTAAGGAGATGCTCCAGCAGAAATCTACTCCACCGAGCCTGTGAAAAACTCAGTCTGTTTAGGGGTTGTGCCCATAGAATGTATTTATTTGTTCCTTATTTAATCTAAATGCATTGGCCACTGTCAGTAGACAGGATACTGGGCTAGATGGACCTTTGGTCTGACCCTGTATGGCCGTTCTTATGTTCTGTCTCCTATAAACCAGGAGGAAGGCAACACAACTTGGCAAACAAACATATTGAGCACACTTTGAAGGAAATATTTTTATTGTACTTTGTTCTAGAAACACTTTCGCTATAGCACAGAGTACAGCTCAAGTCATTTAAAGAATGTGTGACAAAGAGAATAAGAGGACTTGAGGTGTGGTTCATGGGGGGAGGGCATGCTCTGATTGGGACTGTTGAGTAGCTGAGACCTGGCACTAGCTGATGTGTAGCAAGGAAATTACAAAGAAGCATTTTTGTGTGTTGCAGAGAGGCTTTGTTTAGTAGGGGGGAGAGGGATGATGAAGTCCTCTAGGGGGGCAGAGGAGAAATCACTCTAGCCTTCTCTGCAATATGGGGATAGAATATATACAATATGGGGATAGAATATTAGCATATGGCTCCTGCAAGAACTGCCTCCTAGAACATCACTGTAACATTAATTTAAAAGTCTTCATTTGGATCAACATGCTGGTCCTTGGAGTCTCCTACTTACAGAGGGCAGTGGCAATCTGTTACATGACTCTCAAAACTTCGGAAATGGCCTAGTATGGCCCTTGCTTGATCAGATTGAGAACCTTCCAGAATAATCATGAGAAAGCACAGTGAAGATGTAAAACAGAAGAAACTTTTTTTTTTTTTTTTTAAACTATGGCTATATGTGTAAATGTGGAATAAACTTGAGGAAGTTTTAAGGTAATGGCTAGAATCAATTACTGCAGCAACTGAGAATTCAGGTGTAGCAAAATGACTGCAGCAGGACGTGGGGAGCAGGTTGCTACCAGGGATAAGTTTATAGTCCTGAAAATATTTCAAAATATTTACTTACTGTGCAGCTCCCACGTAGAAAAATATTGAATGAAAATGTGACATGCCATTGTCAGTGTTTCAGGCCTCACATTTCAGGTACATTAAAGTTGATATAAGTTATGTACTAACATAGTCTGGTTTTGAGAATCCAGACAGTGTGTTCTGCTAAGGTCTCTGGAGCAGTGTTAAGGGATCCGTATAACTAACTAAGCTAATCCTCCAAGAACCTCCGTGGTGGAGCACTCCCTAAGAGGTGCACAGCTGCCAGAAGAGCCCCATGTTCCCTCCTGCAGCACCCAGTATATGGGGCATGCCAAAAGTGTGTAAAGTGGGTATGTCTGGAGCCCCCTGCTTTCCATTTATTTTTTGGCCAGTATAGCAGCTCCTAGGGGTCAGTTAAATGCAGACAACACATAGAGCAGCCCTGGTGCTGCTCTAAGTTGCTCCAGGACTAAATTGGCCTCTGAAGACTCCAAAATATGGAAAGACACAAAGACACCTTTGACACCTCTCCCCTACTCCATTCCTGTACTGAGTAGAGCTCTCGATGGACAGAGAACTTGGCCCTTAATATCTAGTTGAAAGTATGGCTATTTCATTACTTAATAGAAATAAAAAATGAAAATAAATCTGCTAGCCAATTGGTAGTTTTTTTTTAAAGAAAAACAATAAGTATTAGTTTTATACACCCTTTGGAAATGCCAAGTTTTGTACTGCGCCTGCTAGCTCTACAGCAGCAGTTAATTAACAAACACAATTCCCAGAGCTGTGTTGACATTAATTGTTGATGATGGTGCACAAACAAAGATATTTTGGCATGAAAAGGTGCTTTGGTAGTTGAAATTGTTACTGCTGTTAAACAAAACAATCTCATTAATTTGAGATCCATTCAAAACATAGGAAAAGAAATCAATGTTTCTAAATGGAAGAGAACAAAAGTGTTAGGGAAATGGATGTGTTGCTCAAAGTTCTTGCCATGAAATGTGAACAATGGTGAGCAAAATAATGAATAAGAGTACTTGCAATAGATACTCAAGTATTCCTTTTAATTGCATGTGTCAACGAGAGAGGTCCTGATCCTGCCAACATTTATACATGAGGAACTTCATGCATGTGAGTAGTTCCACTGAAATAGCTCACATGCTTTCATGTTTGCGTAATGTCCTCAGTTGTCTCTGAGAATAGAATTCCAATTGAAATTCATGGGTGGTTGGCATGGCTGAATCTCTTTCGCTCTGATCAGATTTGCTCAATTTGTACCTAAAAATATTTTTTTTCCTCTAGCTCAGTGGTCCCCAACCTTTTCATCTGGCGGGTGCTAGATGAAGGACCATGGCGGCAGTGGAGCATCCTCCAAAATGCCGTTGAATTTCTGCGGCATTTCGGCGATGCCGCATCTCGATGATGTCACTTGTCGGCGGCAAACGGTGTCATCGAGAGGCGTTGCCACAGAAATGCTGCAGAAATTTGGCAGCTTTTCAGCGGATGCTCCACTGCCGGCCAGGATATGGGCGCATTTAGATGGGGACCCCTGCTCTAGCTGTTAGGGCTGCTGTTAGACTGGGCTCTAGAAGCTGAAGTTGGGCTCTTTGCCTTTCCTATCCATTATCACCCATGATGATGATTCTGCAGGCCAGATTCTGCCCTGACTGAGTTGCACAGATATGACTGAGAGGATAAATGGAAGCCACTGCGTAGAACGTACCATGTAGGGAAGTTATTTCTGACTCTATTTATTCCCATCCCTTAAACTCCTTCTCTGAACTTCAACTGCATTTTATGACTGTAGACGGGATGAGAGAGGGGAGCATGCCATGGGCGCACCCCTTTCTCTCTATTTAGCTTGGGAGGGTGATCAAGGAAAACAGGATCTATACTATAGAAACCCTTTGGTGCAGTAAGAAAAATGTGGATGGAGGAGGGGAGAAAAATATTTTAAGAGAATCTCTTAGGATGGAAAAAATAACAAGACAAACATTAAATCAGTAATCAAATTTGATCTACTGAGAAGCTGAAGGTGGTTCTCATGTTGCCTCTATACAGATCCATGGTACACCCGCATCTTGAATACTGTGTGCAAATGTGGTCACCCCATCTCAAAAAAGATATATTGGAATTGGAAAAGGTTCAGAAAAGGGCAACAAAAATGATTGAGGGTATGGAACAGCTTCCGTATGAGGAGGGATTGATAAGACTGGGACTTTTCAGCTTGAGAAAGAGACTGCTAAGGGGAGATATGATTGAGGTCTATAAAATCATGACTGGTGTAGAGAAAGTAGATAAGGAAGTGTTGTTTACTACTTCTCATAACACAAGAACTAGGGGTCACCAAATGAAATTAAAAGGAAGTATTTCTTTACACAACACACAGTCGACCAGTGGGACTTCTTGCCAGAGGATGTTGTGAAGGACAAGACCTTAACAAGGTTCAAAAACAAACTAGATAAATTCATGGAGGATAGGTCGATCAATGGCTATTAGCCAAGATGGGCAGGAATTGTGTCCCTCGCCTCTGTTTGCCAGAAGCTGGGAATGAACGACAGGGGATGGATAACTTGATGATTACCTGTTCTGCTCATTCCCCTGGGGCACCTGGCACTGGCCACTGTTGGAAGATAGGATACTGGGCTAGATGGACCTTTGGTCTGACCCAGTAGGGCCATTCTTGTGTTCGTTCTCTCTCTTTCTCTCTCTCTAAAAGCAATATACATTCACAGTATGAAATTCACAAACCAGATTTCCCTGACTGTAGTTTATTTGTGTGCTGGATTTACATGTGCAGTCACAGTAATTGTAGCCACAAATGTTCACCTAACTTTACAATGAATATCTGACCAATCATGGTAACTGCATATGCAGATGCATTTGTGGGTTTACATTTTTTAAATTAGGGCCAGTACATGATAGTTTTGTCTAAAATTTCTTTCTCTCATTTTGGTAAAAATTCTGAAGCAGCCACTCATTCCATTGAAAGGCAGATCTTCAGCACTGAGATTATTCTCACTGTTTGGCTGGAACCTCGCTATGTTTATTAGGTAGTGGTGGATAGTTAGGGGAAGGATGCTGCTTTTCAAGTCCAGTCTCCACTAAATTTGTAACCAAATGTAAAGCTGCCAGATACCATCCTCCTCATTTGAAGATCCTTTGTCAGACTTATTGGTACTGTTCCAATAACTAGTGCCTGTATTCCTAGCTTCTGAGGTAGAGGAGTCTTCCTCAGGTTTCTGTTTCCTCAGGTTGCGCTGCATGCATTTACAGAAGCTAATCTGAAACATCATGGGTTGTGCTTATATTGTACATCTTTGCTGTAGTCCTCAATTCTGGAATGTTATTGAAAAGTCATGCTTTAAACACAAGGAAAGGATAGATGCAGCATGCAGGGTTGCAGTAGTCAGAAGTACATAATGACAGTCGTGTTAGATCTCTGCTTGCAATTTTTCAGTGTTGCCATGAAAGAGCAAAGTTCATCTTACTTTCCTGGACCTGCAGTCTGTTACAGGATACACTCTAAAGAGGTGTCTTGCGTTTTACTATGTCAGTGTAGTGGGAGCAGAAAGGTCCAGTAGAGGGCAGTAGAATTCTAGGGTTCGTGTATTGCTTCACATTAGCTGAAAGTGTCATAGCAAAGTCTTTGACTCCTTTCCCAAATCTATCAGCACCAGAATTTTCAAATGTATGACAATGTCAAGCTGTAGCATTTTATAAATGTGAACAAAATACATTTTAACAATCTGATTTCACCACATCTCCAAACTGCTTGCAGACATTTTTTCCTTGACAAAAATGTCTGTTGAATCAGAATTCACTTTGCACTTGGATTTAACAACATATATATTTTTTTCCAATTTGAAAAAAATGTATCTTTCTAACTGGTCATGTAGAATGACAGATAAAATTGTTTCAAGATATTGTAATATGCCATTCTAGTATGATTTATCATATTAGAATACTCAATGGTTGACATTGGCATTATGTTCTGTATCTTTGCTACTGTATAAAGTAAAAGGGCTTTGCGCATGTCTAACATTAGGAACAATGCACCTTCTGTGCAGGTATTATAAAAGCACTGTCTAGTTGCATATTGAGCAGGAGGACAAGCTATTATTAAAACATTCTAGTGAATAGGAACGTTTCATTTCACCCTTAGGCTAATATTAGGTATTCTCAAGGTCAATTGTGGGAGAATATAGTGGAAGACAAAAGCATGGGTACTGCCAGTTGTATTTTCTTTTTTTCATTTAACTGCAGCCTTCAAATCAGAAGAATTTATATCTCAGGTGTACCTCACTCTGACCCTAAAGTAAATTCCTGCCGAGTTCAGGAGAGCCCTTTCCTTTGTGCTGAAAATGCAGCTGCAAGTTCTCCTGATTCATTCCCTCTTGTACACATCAGGCTGCTAGGAAATGCCTGAAGTTTTCAGTCTGATTATGCTCCCATTTTTAATTACAGTTTTTCTGCTTGTGTTCTTATTTGATCTTATTTGACACCTAGAGAGTTTTATGTACTGCAACTGCATTCAGGTTAGTTTGTATGTGACCGTTGGTCATTGGAATCCAGACTATTGATCACAGCAATGATTTCTAGTAACATTTTTTTTAAAAATGTGCTTAAGAAATGCTTAGCCTGTGATCCAGAGGAACAGAAGCCAAGAAACTGAGGTTTAAAGATGGAATTACACTTGGTTTTTACACAGACTGCATCTCTACATGTGTTTTAACTTCTCTTGCAGCCATGTGACCCTCCTGTACTCAGTCAGGTTGCACATGCATAAATAAGTTCAGAATCTTTTCCATGCTGCAACGTAATGCACTTATTTGTAATCTCCCTTCAGGATACATGTGTAGTGTACAACTTAAAGACAGATGACCATTTTCTCTTTGAATTTACTTGCTTTAATTGATTTGTTTCAACAAAAGTGGTATCAGGATAAACCTTTAAAATTGTCAAAATGTCAAAAAACCCAAACAAAACATCTAAAAACTAGAGCGTCTCCTATTAAACCATTTCCACCTATGTGGTTATAGGCTACTAAGTAGAAGGGCAGTTTCATTTATTGCTAAATTCCACTAGCTTCTCAGATGTCCTGGAGCAAGTCGCTTAAAGCTTTTGCCTCACTTTCCCTTTTGCAAATTGAATGGCTGTAATACCACTTGCCTACTTCACCTGGGTTATATGACACATGTATTTTAATTATTAATAAAGGCCCAAATCCTGGTCTTCTTGAAGCAGCAGCAAAACTCTCGTTCACGTCAGTGAGATCAGGATTTGTCTCAAAATGGATGTTATGTCCAAATAGTTTGGCAGTGCAATACAGTTAACGGATGTCATATTATTACATCAAATAAATTTAAAAGAAAAAACTCTTTACCATAGTCCCTAAAAGATGTTCCAGGAATTAAGACCTATTATACAAGTAGATATTCATAATAATCTTAAATGTTTGTTATGCCAGTTGGTTGTTGGTAGTATAGAAGCGAGATGTGATTACACTATGGAAACTTGCAATGCCAGATTGCTACCGATCAGTTGGGAATCAATTTAGAGTTGGGAAATCCACAGCAGGGGCCATTGTCATGGAAGTGTGCAGGGCTATTAATCGCCTCCTGCTACTCAGGATTGTGGATTTGGCCAATGTGCAGGACATAGTGGATGGTTTTGCAGCAATGTGGTTCCCAAAGTGTGTTGGGGTGATAGAAGTCACGCATATCTCTATTTTGGCACCAGACCACTTTGCCACAGAGTACGTCAACAGAAAAGGCTACTTTTCTATGGTAATTCAAGCACTGGTGGATCACCCAGGACACTTTAGAGACATCAGTGTGGGCTGGTCAGGGAAGGTGCATGATGCTTGCATCTTTAAGAACACAGGCCTGTTTAGAAAGCTGTAGGCAGGGAGGCTCTTTCCTGACTGGTGGATTACCCTTGTTGAAATGCCAGTAGTGATCCTGGGAGACCCAGCCTAACCCTTGCTCCCATGGCTCATGAAGCTGTATATCAGGCCCTTGACAGCACCAAAGAGTGCTTCAACAGATGCAGAATGACAGTTGAATGTGCCTCTGGTCATTTGAAGGGTTGTTGGTGGTGTTTACTTACAAGATTGGACCTCAGTGAGAAAAAAATCCCTATGGTTATAGTTGCCTGCTGTGTCCTGCATAATAACTGTGAATCAAAGGGGAAAAGTTTCCTTTGGTGGAGGCAGAGTGGCTCTCTGCTGAATTTGAACAGCCAGATACAAGAACCATTAGAAGAGCTCAACATGCAACTATATCACTCAGAGAGGCTTTGAAAGACCGTTTCAAAAGGGAGCCAGAGTAGTGTGTGTTACTGTAGTGTCCTCTACCTGGCCTTGCTCTTTTGCAGCCCGGTATAAATCTTGTATGATTGCTGTGTCTGCAGGAATATAACATAGTCAATGCACCTATTACTATTGTCTGTGAATGATGTTATGGGTTTTGTGACAAAGTGAAGTAACAGCAAATTGGTGAGTGTCAGACCTGATCAGCACTAGACTGAATATGTTGTGAACTAATAAAGATGATTCCCTCCCTCCCTCTAATAGAATTTTATTCTGTAAAATGAACTGGATCATTAAAAAACATTTAAAACTTAATAAATTAAGGGACCAGAACTTATGAAGTGGAAAGAACACTAATTTCCATTTCAGGTACGCATATACCCCCGGGTACAGTGATAGGTAGTATACTGACTCCTGATGCTATGTGGAATGTTGAGGGGGGTATAGAGAGGTCTTAATATTGAATTCTCTATAGGCTGCAGAGGGAGGTGAGCATGGGATTGTTGAGCCTGCAGGTCTACCAGAGTCTGCAGCATCTCTGTTTGCTGTCTGAGAAGAACAAGCATCTCCTACTTCACATCCCTCTCCTTTTACTTCACCTTTCTCCACTCCCCTCCTCCTCCATGCTGTCTGCAAGGTTGATCCTCTAGGCCCTGTGCTCATTCTCTGAAGCAGCACAGACTTGTAGGATTTCCTGGAACAAGTCATCCCAAGTTCTTTTCTTTCTCCTCCACATCTGGCTCAGGAGTTCTACAGGTGTGTAGGTGGAGACCCTGAAGGCCACAGTGGCAGCAGCTGCAGATACAACACACAGAGGCACCATTGCAGAGTATTCACAATGGAAATCAAAACTTAAGATACTGAACTCACTCCCTCTTGCTCCCCAAAAGCTGCAAGCACTATGGTTTCACTTCTGCATGTGACCGATAGAGAATGCCACCAGTCACAGCACCAGCCATGGTGAGCCTGGCCCTTGGGGGGTGTGTGTTGGGGAAATAAGGGGGGGATAACTTGCTGGAATGATTATAGTAGCATAGGGCAATGGAACTGAATACTGGCACCGTTTTTCACAGGTGATGGTTATTTTAGCTGATATCTCGCTCCTGAGGGTAACAGAGGCAGAAAGATCAAAGCTGCAGCTAGATCCCAATGCTGCTTAGGTCCTTATGCTGCTAGCCTGTGTACTGCCATGGTGCCTGCTAAAGTGGTGTGGGAAGGTGTCTTGCCACATTGGAAGAAATAAGGGACCCCTCCCCAGAAACCTCCAGCAGAAGATTGCAGAGTTCCTCCATGAAAGTTTCATTGAGATCTCTACTGAGGATTCATGGGATATGCCAGTAACATAAAAAAACTGCTCTGCATGGCACCATCTGCCAAACTTTAGAGAGGAATGGAAAGGAGAAAGCAACTCTATCTCTCTTGATGGTTCCACTACCTCTTCTGGCACAAATAAAAAAGAGAAAACCAACAAATGTGTCCTGCTACTTTGGGGGTTCCATCCCTGTAATTTCAAAGGAAACTGCATACTTACCTGAGGGTCCTTCCCCTGCATCGGGCTTATCTGTGCTCGACTATCTGGACTGAGTCAAAACAAGTCCTGGCTCACTGCACAGCTAGATCCCCCGATTGCCTGTGCCTCATATTCCTCTTCCTTCTCTGCCTCCTCCTCAGTGTGACTTGGGCTCCATGGAAGTATCCAGGGTGCTCTTGGGGGTAGTGGTGGGTCTCTGCTGAGGATGGCTTGCAGCTCTTTGTAAAAGCAGAAGGTCTGCAGCTCAAACTGGATTGATTATTGGCCTCCCTGGACTTCTAGTATGCCTATTGCAGCTCGTTGGCTTTCACACAGCACTACTGCTGGTCTGTGTTGTAGCCCTTCTCCTGCATCAGCAATCTGCTCGTAGATGCCATATCTGTGGCAGGATCAAAGCTGTGCCTGCACAGCCTTTTCTTCCCCCAGCCAGGAGATCCAATACCTCCTGGGCATTCCAGGCAGGAGTGCATCTGCAGCATGTAGCTGGTTTGGTCAGCGAGGCAGTTACACTCAAAAATGGAGAGCTGCTAGGTGTGCTCATGAAGCTGGGCAACCAGGAAAAAGAATTTAAAAAATGCATGGCACTTTAATGGAATGGGGGGACTTCCTGTCTACCTGACCACTGGGCAGCAGAGATTACAACAGTGACCAGAATGGTCAGTGTGGGGCATTATGGAACAGCTCCTAGATGCCAGTAACAGTTAATGTAATTAACTCAGCGTCTATGCTAATAACTGCGTCCACCTAACTACATCAACTGTGTCTCTATGTGGCTTGGGGAAGTGGTGTTATTATGTTGGCATAGCATGGCACTTATGTCAGTGGGAGCCAAATTTAATCAAAGACATATCCACAGCTGAGTCAATGTAAGCTGCCTTGCATTGACCTAACTGTAGTGTAGACCAGGCCATAGGTAGTGCATATTAATAGTTTAGTTGGCAGGTGCATTTGATAATAAGATCCTTTTCACCATTCTGAATATGTGGCAGAACTTTGATACCCTAATTATCCATGTTTTGATCTTACCTATTCCAGTAGTGCTGGTTTGTGACATTTTAATGACTGCTTAAGTTGATCCTGGGGGTTTTGGGAGCTATTTGGGGACCCAACTTTTACTCTCTGGTTGTGAAATATTTTGTCACTAATTGCTGGATGTAAAATTTCAAACAAAATATTGCTGATTCTATTGACCAGTGTGACAGACCCAGGCCAGTAAGGTACAGGAGTCTGGTAGAGGGCAAATATACTAATCACTGGTTGAGTAGTTTTCTGTTCCCTGAGTGACCAGAGCAGGGGCTGCACTAGAGTGATCAGGAACCTGCTAGAACCAATTAAGGCAGCCAGGCTGATTAGAACACCTGCAGCCAATCAAAGGAGGCTAATCAGGGCACCTGGGTTTAAAAAGGAGCTCACTCCAGTTAGCTGGGGGGGAACCAGACGAATGGAAGTGCGTGTGAGGAGCTGGGAGCAAGAGGTGCAAGGAGCTGAGAGTGAGAGGGTGTGCTGCTGGAGTACTAAGGAGTACAAGCATTATCAGACACCAGGAGGAAGGTCCTGTAGTGAGGATAGAGAAGGTGTTTGGAGGAGGCCATGGGGAAGTAGCCCAGGGAGTTGTGGCTGTCATGCAGCTGTTACAAGAGGCACTATAGACAGCTGCAATCTGCAGGGCCCTGGGCTGGAACCCAGAGTAGAGGGTGGGTCCTGGTTCCCCCCAGACCTCCCAGCTCCTGATCAGACACAGGAGGAGTTGACCCAGACTGTGTGGAAGATCACTGAGGTGAGCAAATCTGCCAAATAAGTGCAGGACCCGCTAAGGTAGAGGAGAAACTTTGTCACACCAGATTTTATAGAAGGACTGTTCTTAGAACATGGGTAGGCAACCTATGGCATGCGTGCCGAAGACGGCACATGAGCTGATTTTCAGTGGCTCTCACAGTGCCAGGTCCTGGCTACCAGTCTGGGAGGCTCTGCATTTTAATGTAATTTTAAATGAAGCTTCTTAAACATTTTTAAAATCTTATTTACTTTACATACAACCATAGTTTAGTTATATATTATAGACTTATAGAAAGAGACCTTCTAAAAATGTTAAAATGTGTTACCGGCATGTGAAACCTCAAATTAGAGTGAATGAATGAAGATTCGGCACACCACTTTTGAAAGGTTGCTGACCCCTGTTTTAGAAGGTGAGGGTGCCACCTTCTTCTTTGAGCACTAAGGTCCTGATTCAGCTATCTGTCTCCATTTAGCGAAGCACTTCAGCATACTCAAGTCCCATTGGTATCAATGAGATGTGAGCATACACTTATAGTTGAGCATGTGCTTAAGTGCTTTGCTGAGTAGAAATGTGCTTAAATACTTTGCTAACATTTAGTCCCTAATTTAATTTCCTGTAGCTTTGCATGTAAAGTACCATCAGAACGCAACCTTACACTGAATTTTCCTATCTTGGTCATGTATTTCACTAAAAAGGAGGTTCTTTGTCTGTAGCCCTGCTTGCTGTTTTATATTTAGTTCCTTTTCGACTCACGTACATTTCAACACTGAATAGCTCAGTAAGAACCAATCAGGGACTTTGACAAATGTTTTAAACATCCATATCTTTCTTCACTGCCAGTAGAACACTTATTCTCATTTCTGCATGTCAACTGATGTGTGTAAGCCATTTTTTCCTTTCTTTCGTATGGCATTTTGAAAAACAGGCTGGGATTATAATTGAATTTTAACATTTGAAAGCCATTCAATTTCTTCTGGGATAGCTAGGTGGGTGGTCCTTGTACCACCCCTATAAGCCTAAATGGGGCAGTTGTCCATGATGTCATATGATTTGTACCTCACAACAGTCAACAATTTGGTGATTCTTTGATTTTTTTTCCATTTTTGCCTTCTGTGCATTGTCTGAGCATAAGAACATAAGAAAGGCCATACTGGGTCAGACCAAAAGTCCATCTAGCCTAGTATCCTATCCTCCATCAGTGGCCAAAGCCAAGTGCCTCAGAAAGAATGAATAGAACAGGTAGTCATCAAGTGATCTATCGTCTGTCACCCGTTCCCAACATCTGGCAAACAGAGGCTAAGGAAAAAGAGGCTAGGGGACAAACAGGGAATATGGTTGAGTGCAGCACACTGCCTACAGGGAAGTCAGGATCTTGGGACTTCTTTCTTTGGAGTTTTAATTAGGTCTTTGTCTGGGACATCACAAATGGCCCATAATCTGAGCCAGGGAGTGCTGGCATCTTTTCTGTTGGCCTGGACTGTTCATGCGTGGATCCAGAAAGGATTCCTGGATTTGAGTCAGGAGAGTGGCAGTGAATTGAGATCTTGGTGTACCAGCAGGTCCAGAGTGACCAGGGTCTTACTGTACTCCTGGACCATATTAGTGTCTCGCCTGACTGGTGCAATGCCCACAAAAACTGGGAGTCAGGGTATTGGCGTTGATTTGGGAGAACTGCTAACCATCCTGAGTGTGGCATTGATTTTTGTGCCAACGAGATTAGTGTGGGAGCTGATGCACCAAACTGGCGAGCAATACTCTGCTGTTGATAAAACCAGGGTTTGTACTGATGTTTGAAGTGTGCATGCATCACCTCCCCAGAATGTGCCAACAAGCTTCTGAATGATGTTAACCCTTGTTCATATCTTCTTTTTGGTGTTGTCAAGGTGTTGGCGGTAGGTCAGCATCTGATTGAGGGTAACTCCAAGGCACTGTTGAATGTGGTCCTGAGAAAAAGGCAGACCACAAAAATCCACTTTCAGTGGCACTTTGGCCTTGTGGTTGTTCAAGTGGAAGGCAGAGATGAGTGTTATCGAGGTGGTGGGTTTCAGTTGCCAAGCTTTGAAATATGTCTCAAGTGTCTGGAGACTGGAGATATTTTTTCATGACCTTTTCTGTGGCCTTAAGAGAGGATGTTTGCATTATTACTGCAGTATCATCTGCATAGATGAATTAATGGGATGATGTGACTGGAATGTCGCTGTAGAGATTGAACAGTGCAGGCGCTAAAATGGATCCCAGACCATTGTTCAATCTCTCTGATTTGCTAGCAGATTTACCAAGGTGTATTGTGAATCTTCTGTTACTCAGCATCTTGGTGATGTGTCTGTTGGTTGATTGGCGTGGGAACGCTAGGGATAACTTCAGCAGCAGACCTTTGTATTATGCAATAAACATGCCTCACTAACACTCAGGAGGAGAAGTAAACTAACAATTCTTCTTCCATCTTTACAAATCAAACAAACAATTAAATATTTTAAACAAATATTGCAGACTTTTCTTTGAGTTCAGTTTTTCAAGGTTTGCATATTTTCCCTTCCCCTTATAAAAGTGTTTCTCCTGTTAATAGTTTAAATGCATTGGAATGTAAATGAATACTTGTTTTTAAATATGTCCTTTAACTAGATGGGATGGGAGTTAAACTAACAGTTTTTCCTCCAGCCTTTCTCCTCTTGTTCTCAGCACAACTGACACAGTCAGGGTATAATGTAGCCATATTAAGAAATGAATTCTGGCATGAAAAGTCTAATTTGCAAATTAGGTCCTGGTTCAACTTTCAAATGGATTTTTTTTACAGGGGTGCAATTTCACAGACTCTGCTGGAGAGACTCCTGTTTTACACTGATGTAACTGAGTGTAATCTGGCCCTTTATCTTTTATCTTCATCTCTCTTGCAGCAGTCACTGTCACTGTTTTAAAAAGGTTGTTCTATCTATTCACCTCCCCTACATTTTTTAAAATTCAGTAGAGGCTCTGTTTTCTGATGGAAACAGGTTTTATCTTTCTACTTGATTCAACATCAAAAATAAAGGCCAGATATTGCCCTTGATCCCCAGTGGAACTCCAATAGATCAAGGGCACACATGGATTGAGGGCACTATATTGCTCTAAGAATACAAATGACCTGATTATCACAGATTGTGTGCTGTGTTCAGATCAAAATACACACTTACAACTCTGTCTGTAGAAAATATGTAGGAAATGAAAATAGTCCTTGGTGTATTTCACAGGTGTTGTAGGGCTACTACATTCTACCTTCAGATGTCACTATAAACAGCATGTGTGGGCCTTAGTTTGTTTAGGACTTTGGGATGAAGAGTCCTATATAATGTAAAATAGCATAATTTATTAATTTGTGTTGACTGTTCAGTAGTAAATTGGACTTTACCAGATTCACACACAATGAAAGATTTGGCTGTCTTTAAAAGTACAAGCTTCTGTATCTTTTATGCCTGCATAGAACATTTTAGAAAGTGTCCTGTATCCTGTTCCTAGACAAAACTCATTGAGAAAGTTCTCATAAGGGCAAAATTCTCCTCTTGGTAATACTTGCCTCTGATACACTGCTCTCCATGTGTATTAGGATTTATTATTGATGTCAACGGGAGAGGTACATAGTACTACTCAGTAGCTCTGAGAGGACAGAATTACTCTAGAAGGCTGTTCCTGATGAGTCTGGTCTGAAAAAGGATACCAAACAATTGCAATTTCAAGAAGCCAGAGCGGATACTATTAAAAATATCAGATTTGAAGATGAAGAGACTTGGGGAAGCCTGCCACAGGGAGATGTCAAGTGTTAGGCTATTATGTAAGTCTGCCCCCTATTTCCTTTGATCTACAATGTTGAGAGAAAGTTGGAGAGGTGAAACTGGCATTTATAAGTGAATAGGGAAATGCATGTTTTCCCCACAAGCCATCTAACTAAGCAGCATGAGCAATGTTCACAGATCCCTGATGCTATTGTACTTTATATTATGCAAAAAAACCCTCTACTTTTCTGCTTTATGAGCAGCAGTATTCTAAGAAGATAACCTACGGAGCTTCATTAGATGTGCGACCCATTTATTTACAACTTTTCTTTGGTTCCCACACAGGCAGAAATCTGCAGATGAATGTGTGCACAGGACAACAAATAAGGGATAGTGTGGTGGCTTGCTAAACTTAGGACAGAATTACTGGTGCTATCTTTATGGAGCAGAGCTTACTGAATATCAACTTTCTGCTGTGATAAGATGCTGCAATTAGCATATAGAAATACAAAAAGTATACATAACACCAGCAAAGAAAGTGAATGGATGTCTTTATGTGCAAAATTTATATATGTGTTTTCTCTAAATAACTGCATGTGCGAGCATGCAATTATATATAGATAACAGCGATGCGAGGAGAAGTAAGGTCTAACCACCATTTACTCACTTTCTTGGTTGAGCTGTGGTTGCAGGCAGCAGAGCAGAAGCTGCTCGTTCATTCTTCTTTCTGAGCAGGGAGGGGTAGGGAGTTAGAGAAGCCTTGGCTCCATCCTTTCCTTTAGCCAGCTCATGCAGTTTCTCCACACACATAGGATGGGCTAAGTTTCACCACAGAAATGGGATGCAGTAATTTACTCCCCAGCAGAGCAAAGGTGGAGCAAGAGAGAGGCACAGTTCGTTCTCTGAGCACCACCTGAGGTGATTCAGCTACATGTCCCTCCTATAAGTAAGGTGAGCCCTAATGGGCACCTTCTAGCCCTTACAAAGTAAATGTGGTGGTGATAAGACCACATGCTTTGCAAGACCATCTAAATATCTCTATGAAGTAGGGAAAAAGCTCAGCAAATTATTTTTTTTAAACATAACTCAAGCTGAGAAGTTTTTTCCCATGAAATTGTTGTGCTTGACTATCTGGAAGAAGCCCCAGTGCAGCATCAATACAGTGGATTGATACTGTGTCTTTGTATAAAGTTTTCATATTGCATCTTGGGAAGAAAAAGAATAACCTGAAGAGTAAAGGTTGAGTCCCAGTAAAAAACAGCACTTTATCCTAACTGCACATATAGGCTGGTAAATATACAACCTTCTGTCAAAGAAAGAAGAACTATAAATGTATATTAGCTGAATCTATGGCAAACAGTATGACTGCAGTTGCTTCGTCTCTGTGATAGAGAGTGTACTGCCTGATGTCAACATAAATTCTTATATTATTTTCATGGTGGGAAAAAGAAAACTTATTTTAGACCTAAAGCTAGTTATATATCAGAAATACAAAATGCTGATTGTCTATATTTCAAACCCAGGACTATCTGGAAAGTTGAGATGCTCTAGTCATCTTTTGGTATCTATGGCAATTATATGCACCTACTTTCTCAGAGAGGTTTGTTTGGTTTTATGTAGTTCTTGAAATGAAAAAAAGAAAAGGAAAAGCACTATGCAGAGACTCAACGTACAGGAGGGAATCTCAAAGGACTGTGAGGGTAATTCAACTTCATTATTTTCCACTGAGACAAGAACAAAGTAGAGAGTGGGCAAAATTAGTTTATCATTTCATTTACATGGAGAACAAATGATTATGAATGAATATCAAAGAAATCTGCCTGACAAAAACCCAGCAGAATTTAGGTAAGATTTGCATTGTGTTTATGCCTCATTTTCTGCAGCAGTCCTCAAAGATAATCTGAGAGTTATTCTTCATTCTAAAAAAGGGGGAAGGGCTTAGGCAAGAGGTGTAATTGCTCAAATCATTAAGGTGGAAAATAGCTGCTGACTGCAGTTATTTTCCTCTACGACAGGCTGTAGGAATTACAGTCGAGGGTGTGATAGCCTTTCATTAACATCAGCACCCAAGCTAATGATACAACTAAAACTGTTGTACTTTATTACGTTCTTGCTGTCATTTAATTGCCTGATAACAGGTTTTCATAACAATAGAGGCCCACAGAAAGCTGCCTGGAGTAATCCCAACTGATGTATTAACTGTAACAAAGTTGCCTTTAACAAAGCAGGTTGTTCTGGGAGGTCATTCAGAACAGATGGCCATTATTTAGGGAAAATAGCAGTGGAGCCTTGTCTCATGAGAGGAGCTACAGTTCTCATATTTAATAGGAACTATATGAAAAACATGCAAAAGTGTTCCCAGGGCCATATACACAAAAGCAATAGATGTAAACACTTCACAGTGGAATCACTGTGAACAATATAAGCACTGTTAGATGGAAACTGCTTTTAAAGATATGGACGTATATCATGTTAGTCTTCCCTTCAAAGGATTGTTTTACTATGGAGGAGATTCTCTTATTTTATGTGTCTCTGTGTTGTGCGTATGTATACAAAACCTACAGTGTGAATGAAGGAAAACAACCACCTATGAATAACAGCATTAATAATTATTAATACATAATGTGTGCATGCAAATTTGTGCATACAAACATGGGTGTTGTGCATGCGCATTTTGAAATGCTGTTTTGTGACTTCTCTCACTGGTAGCATGTAATTGGGTGCTAAAAACAGTGATTGCCCTTAAAAAATATTAAGTAACGAACATTTTTTTTCAATGTCTGTGTAAGGGAGAAATTATGATGTGTGTTCCACACTTTCTGAAATTACCAAATACCACTTTTTCTCTCTAGAGGATACATTTCTTAACATCACTAGTGGTAGGCTGCATTGCCTGTTGCAATTCTTTACATTGTCTTTTTTTATATCAGCATTGTGAATCATCACAAAAGCCCAAGGAAATATGAGATGTTTAGCCTGTTGAATAAATATTTTCTACCTCATGATATTTGATAGCAATAGGATTAAATCCTTACAAACCGTACAACTTCAAGACTATCTTTTATTTCAGTGGCAGTGTGGCACATCAGCACTTTGCAGTGGCCATTTCTCTGAGGGAGGTGAACTACTTTCATAGATTTATGAAACTAGTGGTATGAGTAGATTTTTAACTCTTACTGGCGCTGTGCCAACTCCCTGACCCCTCCCCCCAAATTCCGTGACTAAAGCCCTGCGTGGATAGGAATTGGTATCAGCTGAACTGCATGGTTCTTCTGGGAACTGCAGCGGCGAAGGGAGCAGAAAGTGGGGTCGCCACTCACAAGAGCCAGCACCCTGTGCCTGCAGCTCCTCCGGTGCAGCTGTACCGCTCCAGCCCCGCCCCCATCCCTCTTCTCCAGCGAGGCTGTACAGATTCCAGGCAGGAAATGCAGCTGTGTGGAACGGCTAGGGGCATAGCAAGGGGCGGTACAGCTGCACCAGAGGAGCTGCTGGCATAGTTCCTGGGAGAGCCCTGTGGTTCAGCAGATATCTGTTTCTATCCGCAGATATAAATTTGTATCCATGAAGGGCTCTTACAATTCATTCTTGAAAATGTGTCTTTCTGGTATGGCATACCAGCAATGAATGTCTTAATGGTGCGGAGTACCTGACTGTACCGGATTACTTGCTCCATTGTATGGAACGTGGAGTTGGAATGAACCTAATGGATAATCTGGTCCATTTTGTCCTATTGTAGGTATACTTGCTTTTTGTATTTTAGAGTCTGTTTGCATTGTCTGAGAATATTTCAGACAGTACTCTTGAAGCAATACACTTTTTATACTCTGAAACAAATATCTGTAATCATGCAATGAACTGTGCTGGGCTGTGGTCTTGGCAGATCTCACAAGTTTGACAGGCTCAGAACTTGTCAAGACAGCTCCAGTGAAATCCTTGTGTGATGCTGGTGATCCAGTGGGTGGCACTCTTGCCTCTGGTTTGCTGCTGAGCTGGTGGTCCAATAGGGGGGCAATGTGCTGTCGGAGATACTTGACTTGATTCTCAGTTCCTTCAAGGCCCCTGTACATCTTTCTGGCAGTGTGAATGGGCCTCAAAGGAAATGTAAATTGTGGTTGTACCCACGTGAAGGCCCCTTTACACAGACAGAGTGGTGTGAAGTGGCCTTAATGGAATTCAGAATTCAGGCTACTGTCTCTTTGGATGAGAAGTAAAACTGGCACTTATGAAAACTGCTGGATCACTTATAATCACAAGAGCAGGGATGCTATCTCATTGTTCTGACTTTCATGGGGTAACTTCTATGCCTAAAGATAAAACATGATCTTTGCTGGATCGTGGCCATAACCTCTAGAGAATACTGTCCTGCAGTGAGTTTCATCTCCCACTCAACACATTTAGAAACTTAGAAACCATTGGGAACCCTACTGTTTTTTAAACCACATTCACTACAGAATCCTTAATTCACAGGTAGCTCTTTACGTTCTATTGAACTTTCTTTTTAGTGTATGCTTACATTTTACACTCTGAAAACTGAAAGTTCCAGTTCAGCAAGGTGCTTAAGCCCATGCTAAACTTTTAAACATGAGAATAGTCTCATTGGTTTCAGTGGTACTCGAGTCCTTAAAGCTAGGCATGAACTGAGGCCAGAGTGAAGAAGCTGTATGACAATGTTCTGAAAATGTGTTAGGAGAAGCAAGGCCCCATAATACATTAGTAGAACAATGAACAGGTTTCAGTGTAGCAGCTGTGTTAGTCTGTATCCGCAAAAAGAACAGGAGTATTTGTGGCACCTTAAGGATTAACAAATTTATTTCAGCATGAGCTTTCGTGAGCACTTCAAAAGTTTTTTTCTCCTGCTGATGATAGTTCATCTCAATTGATTAGACTCTTCCTGTTGGTATGCATACTTCCACCTTTTCATGTTCTCTGTATGTATAAATATCTCCTGTCTGTTTGTTCCATTGTATGCATCCGAAGAAGTGAGCTGTAGCTCACAAAAGCTCATGCTGAAATAAATTTGTTAGTCTCTAAGGTGCCACAAATACTCCTGTTCTTTTTAGTAGAACAGTGGTGCTCTACTGATCTGCAATACACAGCCTGATAGCTCTTTGCATCAGTAGGCCAGAAGACTTTAGTGGAAGTACACAATTATACATGTCTACAGAGAAAATATTAGATAGCCTGTATGTACACTCTGGAGTGAGCAGTGACTCTTGAAACATGATTGTTTTAGCGAATTGACATATTCACCTAGATACAAGCGTAGTTTGGGGTATTCTGAAGTGGCCAAATCCAGTGCATTTAATTTGTGTGAAGAACACTTTGATCACTTTTAGGAAAAAAGCCATAAATGCATGGAAAGTAAATGACTTTGTTTAACGTGTCCTTAAAAGTTCCTTTTGTAACATACTTTAAAAAAATCGTGTACAACAATATTCCGCCATAAAATGCAATCATGATACAAAACATTTTTCAGCAAAAAGCTAGTCAGATGCAGAAGTGGATCGTTGACCTCCCTGAGCCAGGCCTATGACTTGTATTTGATTGTTTTGAAGTTTGAGATGGAAAAGCCTTTTAGATCATTGCATCTGTCTCTTTGCAAATACAGAAAAACTTCCCTGGAGATGAAGGACATATTAACTGAATCAGAAAATGTCATATCAATCTTTTCCTGAACTTTTCCTTTTAAGAAAGAACTATTTGTTGTACTTGGGTAGGATGGAGATGGAGATTCAGGGTGTGGGAATAGAGAAGAAGAAAAACTGAAGAACGGCAGAAGTTTGTGATAAACAACCCCTAGGGTGGAATGAAATCTGCATCTTAAACAACACATTTACTTGGCACCAATACAGTAGTATATGGGCCCCTCAAAGCTAAAGGATCACAGTTAGATAGGTCCAAACAACTTTTCTGACTTTAGTGGAGTTACACCAGTTATGAATTTGTTCTATGCTATTTTTAGTTCTTTTACATAAATAATAGCATCTTTCTGGGAAAAAGCAGGTGTCAAGAACAGATTTGCTAAAGCAGTTACTTTTTGTTCTGCACTTTAATAGTTAGAGCAGATTCTGTCATGTCGGGCCTCATCCAAACCCCATTGAGGTTAATGGATAGACTCCCATTGATTTTAAAGTTATTTGGATCAGACCTTTAAATCTGGATGTTTCTTCTAAGAAGTTCTGAAATTTCCACTGCTATAATAAGCCATTTTACCCCACAGGTTTGATTATACTTAATGCTTATCTCTTGGTTTGCCTGCTGTAACTCTGGAACTGCATTCATGGAAATGCCTGCCTTCTAGGGATGTAAACCTATCAAAGATAAAAATAAGAGTCTCTTGCTTTGAATTGGCAGGTCTTAATTGAATTTTGGGCATAGTTTTGTAACCATTTCTTCTTAAAGAGTTTTGCTGTGCATGTGCTGTCAAAAAAATCAGATCTAACGGAAGGATTCTGTATATTTTATACAAACCTCCTTTAAGTTCGTGAATAAATCAGTGTCTCTAATCAAGGTTTGTTATAATGGTGGGGAACCTTATTAATAATTTATAAAAGCTATTTCATGTAATTAAAAGTGGAGAATAAAGTATTATTTTACAATTACACTGACAGTCTGCCTTTGATCTCAGAACCTTTGCCAAGCTATGTTAGTAATGAAAGAAAATGCCCTCTGAGTTTAACCTCTGAGTAAAGCTATCATTATGTTTACTAAGGCAGAAATGCCCCGTGCAAGCAAAGTGGTGCATTAATTGTACTCCATGATAGGATCTGCTTGTCTTTTTTAACCTTTTTTCCCAGATCCCATTACTTTTGAATCAAAAAGCTTTAATGAATAACCCTTAAAAAACAGAAATAAAATTGTCATTGCTTTATAATTTTTCAAAAATTTAAAGAATGTAAAAGGTTAATAAAATACCAATGCAGCATGGGTGCTTCAGTCAGTTTACAATATCATTCTGTGAATGGTACATTTCATGTTTTGATTTACAGTACAGTACAATGCGTTCTCTCCTTGCTTTCATGATAGCTTCATTTCACAGCAGCATGATCGGTAGCAGGTGCTGACTCCAATGGAAGTTTAGGGTACTCAGAATATTTAATTGCCTAAATAAGGATTGAGCTGTCTAACTTTAGGCATCCAGGTTTGAAAATGTTAGTTTTAGCAGTTGTGTTAGTCAAAAATAAGAGGTGTGGGTGGGTGTGCTGGGTGTGGATGTGTCAAATATTGTTTTGTAAAGAAAGGATGGTTAGACTTAAAAATACAAAACATACCCAGAAACAACCTCCATTTCAATTCCTTATATTAGTTCTTAAGATTAAGAGGCAGCTTTGGAATATGTTTTAAAGGACCCTTCTTATTTGGTGTTTCAAAACCAGTTGCAAATCAGAGTCATAGTTGCTAACAGTTTCTCTTGGAAATTATTTTATTTTATTGATTTTTATTTAAAAGGAAAGCATGGAAATTTATGTACTGAAGCAAATCGGAAAGTATGCACTGGCGGATTCTACTGTATACAACAGAGGGATTGCCATTTGGTATAGTTAGATTTTCAGATCGCTATGGACTTCTATTTTCTTCTTACATATCTTCGGGAGTCAGTATATCTCTATGTGGATCTGGAATCAACACTAATATCTTTGGCCTGCCCCAACTATACTGTCTCCCCAACACATTCCCATGGGAAGGATCGTCATGGAGCTTGAGTTCATGGAGTGCAGGAGGCTATGGGATCGCCTTTATCCACATTCTGCCACACAGTCACTGTTCCTCAGTTTATGGACCTTCAACGCCCTCCGCCTCTCTAGAATGTCACCTTTGGTAAGCAAAATTCCTCCTGCTTGCTTCCACCGCCAGGTAGCAGCACAATACCTGTTATCCATAAGTTATTACCTGATTTTTCTCCCTGTGTTTATCTGTTATTAATTCCCCTTCATAATATTAAAAATGTTAATTTGGTGTTTGCTAAGTCTTCTGTTTCCCAGTGAGAATAAGACCAAGCTGTTTAATCTTTCCACACAACCCACTGTAATTTTTGAGAATTGTTATCATTTTGATTACTCTGTAATGCACCTCCCAGAACAATTATAAACTCTGTAAACTAAAGCTGCTGCAAGCTGTTTGTCAGAGATTCAGATTCTGGTGAACAGGCCTTTGTAAGCTTGCCTTAAAAATGTGTCCCTTCCACTGTGCTTGTGTATTAGGTGTGCAGTGTTTGTAAGACACTGGAAGACATGTCTTTAGTGTCACTTCTATGCTGTGAGTCTTTTAACATGAGGAGAAAAATAGGATTGTTTAAAAGCAGCTTGGATTGATACGAAGTCTGGATAATGAGAAGCTGTAGGAGAATTTGGTTCTGATCATGAACTGCAGCACAGCTCAATGAAGAGGCCAGGGCAAGAAATTTAAAATTAAAGGTATACAGAATGGGTGGGAAAGGAACGTGACCAATGCAAATAAAAATGTCATTCCTACACAGCCACTTGGCTGGCTGGCCTCACAGAGGGCTCGAGTCAGTGCTATATGTTTGTGTACAGGACCAGGACTCCCTTTGCCATTTTTGTATAAGCTAGCTGATTCACAAACTCGAGTCAGTTCAGAGGGACTGATTGCTCCCTAATATTCAATGTCTACCTTCATAGCCAACAAAACAGGAGCTTTGAGAAGCTGTCAACCTTCTGAATTGACTCAGAGATTTTGTGAGTTTACTGTTTTGTTTTTTTTTTTTTAAAGCTGAGAGACCTTTCTGCCTCCTGCAAGGTTTTCTAAATCTCTCACAGCTCCACTTGTTTCTTCCTTTGTGTCTTTCCCTCACATTGTTAAGGTTAAATTTTCAGGTGCCTTTCCTTTTTGAGCATGAAATCAGCACCTGCAATGAAGTTGTGGGTGCAAATCAGAGTAATTACGCCTCTCACTGCCTCAGAGCAGGTGCCGATCAGGTAATGAGAGGTGTTACTGTTTGTTTCTCTTCGAAGTTCATTCTATGGGCACAATTTAAGCCCACAAAGAAAGAGGCCATTTTTGAGCCCAACTGACAATGCACCCCTTCTGAACTCATTAGACTGTAAGCTCTTGCTGTGGTTGAAAGACTGGGAGATCTTTTTTCTTTAAAGAGAGCTTACTAGCAGGCAGATTTTCTCAAGCTCTACAGCAAATTGTACTCTAGTGCTTCACATAATAAAACAATCATCCCATTTGATTTATATCACAGACTCCTAGCAAGATAGTCTAATGTCCTGTTTGCCTGTTTCACAGCACATTGGGCTGAAGGTTTTAGAGATGGTTCTATAATAACTTTCATATAGGTGGGTATGCTTTAACACCTTTCCATTTAATAGATATTTGCTCTTTTGCTTCTTTGCAGCAGGACTTATTAATCTATATTTAACTCTAGTGCTATGTGTTTGAAATCGATTTGCTTAGAATCGTAGCCAGTTTGCCTCTCTTTGCCTTTTTTCATCTGGGTGTGTTGTGGCTCCCAGTTTAGTGTGGAAATGCTACTGTTGGTTCTTGGCGTGGCTCTGTAAACCAGGGCTTTAGTCTTGAGCTAAATAAGAGCTGTTATAACAACCCCCCCACAGAGTCTTGGCCCAGAACCATGCTATCAAGAACTAACAGCAATCTTCACCACACGAAAACTTGTTTTCTTTTATGTCTCAGTTACTAGATTGATAAGGGCAGTAGAAGTACCTAGCTAGCTACCCTAGATTGAAGTACCTAGCTAGCTACCAGTCTCTTCCACATTCCATTGCATGCTCCTCTTTGTTTCAGCATGTATGAAAATTCATCATGATGTAATTCTCCTCTGACGATAATACTTCCCTGTCTGATAATGCCATCTGTAAAGATTCGGTTTTCTACATTCTCCTTTTAATCTTTCAGAGTTCCCTAGGGTTTAGATAACCCCGGAGACATGTGACATCCAAAGAGAGAGAGAGAGTCATTTGCTATTTTAGTATGGTATGTCTTGCAACAGACACTGGTTTATTTAAAAATATAAATAAACCCATCACATGGGGAAAGTCAGCATTTGTATAGTGAGTGTTTCAGTGAACTGGGGCGAGGTAATGAAGAATGGCAGCCTAGGTGGAAAGGAGGAAAGATTTAAATATCTGACACATGTCTTAAGGCATGGGAATGAGATTGGAATTCTGCAACAAAGCGGTATGTTACATCTAAAATGAATACAGGCTTGTGAAAGGTGCTGGGTTGACACTTTTGGTGAATTAAGTCATCCCCAGAAGACTCCAAACATGATGCTAAACCAGTTTGCTAAGAATGAGATTGAGACCACCAAATAATTTCACTAGTCCTCAAAGACACATTAGATGGTAAATTATTTTCTCTTCCAACCTTGGTTGGATGAGCACTAGACACTAATGGGCTATGGCATAACATTCTTTTCATCTGTCTCCTGAATCATCCAGTTCCCTAGGCAACTTTTATAATATGACAGCTTGACACAGCTTAGTTATGGAAGCCATTGGAATCATGAAATCTTGTTCTTTAAACAGGGCAGGGACCACCCTCTTCTTTGTGTTTTGTATGGCATCTAGAATGATGGGGTCCTGGTGGTGCCTGGGAATTGTAGGTGGTTCTTTAATGCGAAGCTGTAATAGTAAAGTTTTTGTCCAACAGGGTGGGTGAGTTGGCAAAATAAAGCGCAATAAATTCTGTATTGTCTTCTCAATAATTCAGACACTGCAATCTCTCTTCTGCACTTCTTCAAGCTAGTTTTTCCTCATTTTACATCTGTCCACATCTCAGGTATACGCCGCTTAGTGAAATGGCCAGGGATTACAACTTGAGAATTCTATCACTTAGGAATGCTGGTGTAAGATTCTGCAAGAGAAAGAGATTCCTGCTGCCACATTCAGATGGGTTCAGAACTGTCCCAAAGGTCTGGAGCGATCAGAGCCAGTGTTCAAATTCAGGCATATCTCTGCCCAACAATAGAAGCAACATTGGTCAGACGAACCTGGTTACCTAATGTTAGGCCTCTAATTTCATATTTGGCACCTAAATAAAAATAACCAGTTATTATGTGTGAGAGAGTTTGGAGCAGTGGAAACAAGTGGATTATCAGAAATATGGTTCCATCACCCATACTAGATGTGTTGTCAGCGAACAAAGAAGGTGAGCTCTGCCACTTGAGACCTCCAAGTAGCCCCATCATCTCAAGTCTTGTATCTACAAGGAAGGCTGATTTGCCTCTCTGTGATGAGAACTGGTTGGACATTTTTGTGGAAAATTGTTTTTTCCACAGAAAGTATGAAATAGTCCCCCTCTCCTTTCTAAACCGCTGTGGGGGAAATATTTTTGGGAAAAATATTTTGATTGAAAATCAAATCAATTTTTGACTAAAATGATCATGGAAAATAAGATTCACGTGTATTTGTTTGCGGTATATTAGACGGTATCAAGTCAGAAGCGTCCAGTCTTTGCATACACTTAAGACTGTTTTTCACATAAATATGGTATAATTTTGTGACTCTCACTGTACAGATTTTGAAAAACAAAATCTCTCTGTTCTATGAAATAGTGTCGAGATTAGTAACAGAGAAAGAGTGTGTGTGTGTGTGTGTGTGTGTGTGTGTGTGTAAAATTATACTCCCCATTCCACCAATGATGCATCTACCTACCCCCATTGTTGTCTGTCTAGTCGTGAATTATGTTTTGCTCGTTTATCTTATGCAAGATGAATCTCCTGAGCTGTACCTCCAGGCTTACCCACTTTCCATTTGCTCCTGTGCAGATCTCTGCATCCGGAGAGAGGCCTCCACAAAGGAGATGCAGTGCAATGAAAGGAGCATATCCAAGAAAGGAATTCCATGTGAGAGTGTGGGACATCAGTGTATATAGGGGCTTCTTCCGACCTAGATTTGGAGGACATGATCCTATGCCATTCATGTAATTTGGTAATTCTTTTGTCTGAGATTCTGAGTGTGAGTTGTTCAGGTAAAGTAAAAAAAAACAAAACATAAAACCCAAGTCGTAACTGATTATCAAAGGAAGAAACACATTGATAAAAATAGAAAAAACACTCTCACTACAGAATTAGTTCCATTATTCTATCTGTGCATAAGAAAGAGTTTGGGAGTGAAAATGAATAGAGCTGCTGGTAATTTGAATAACTATGAACATGTAAGATACTTTAACTTATGGTGCTCAAGGTATGTACTTTGCTACCCATGGAGGCGAACTTCAAGAGGCTTATATTTGGCACAGTATGTCTTTAGATTACAGAAAGAAATACTATACATGGGGCTCTTATTGCTCCTCTCAGGCTTAGCAATTAGGAAAAATAAAAAATTTACTGGAGTGTAAGCTCTCAGAGTAGTAAACATGGGGAAAATTAAGGGACAAGAAAATTATAGCAGCTTCAGTAAACCACTATAATTAAGACTGAATTGCTTTTTATATTATAACATTCATGAAGCAAAATGTTGAAATAAGTGAGAAATGAAAACTCAGATACTTGATGAGGCTGAAACTTGGCAGTGTAAATCTGATATATTTCCTTTTTCTCTGAAAATAATTATACCTCTATTTGGTGGTTTCTTCCCTAAGCATCCTATTTCCCAAGGGGTGATTTGACCTCCAAAGAACATGATGGACAGTTTGTGAGCTCCCATAAGCAGGGGCAGCTCCAGGCCTCAGCACGCCAAGCACGTGCCTGGGCGGCAAGCCGCTGGGGGCGGGGGGCGTCTGCCGGCACTACGAGGGCTGCAGCAGGCTTCCTCCGGCGGCTTGCCTGCAGAGAGTCCACTGGTCTTGTGGCTTCGGAGGACCTCCTGCAGGCACGTCTGCGGGAGGTCCGCCGAAACTGCAGGACCAGTGGACCCTCTGCAGGCAAACCGCCGGAGGCAGCCTGCCTGCCGTGCTTGGGGCGGCAAAATCCCTAGAGCCGCCCCTGCCCATAAGTTCAAGAATTTCAAGGTGAGGAAAGGCTCCCACACAAAGGCCATGTAGAATCTAGTCTTGACAGAGACTGAGTGGGATTTTTGAAGGCTTCTAAATCACTTAGGTGCTTTTGAAAATCCCACTGTATATTATATCCACAACGGACCAAGCCAAGGGCACTTTTACCTTTTGACTTTAGGATCTGCGCCCAAGCAAAAATTAGTTCTCTTAGGAACATTGATATTGTTTTATTCTCTTCCTTCATATACATTTTTAATGGCAATAGATTCTAATGTGAGAATTTGAAAGGAATTATTACCTTTTAGAAAGAGGTTATCTTCTAGAGAAATCTTTTTTTTTTTATTGTTTGAAATTATATTAATGTCACATAGGTACCAGTAAAATACACAAAAAACTAAATATATTTAGGACTTGGTTAAGTTATCTTTTGGTTTCTGAGCCTTTAGGGAGCACTTGGCTCATGTTTTTAAGCTTCTTTTATGCAAATGTGGGCTAGAAATGTATTTTTTTTTTAAATTCTCACATAATCGGAGGATTCCAGGACCTGGTGCTTTAAACGGAACACGAAATAGGTCTCAAGACTCGTGACAGAATCACAAGAGTTGGTAACTTTGCCAAAGTCTGCTTCTGGTGAACGCAATGATAAATTGACTTCACTGGGAGCAAAGTTAGGCCAATTCTGAGCACATTTGAAAATTCCATTTAAACTGTATATTGATTCTGTTCCCATTCAAAACAGTGCCAAAATATTCATTCACTTGAATGGGATCAGCACTGGACCCTTTATCTTTAAATTCCTTTATATGTGGGCCAAAAGCACTCGCTCTCTTGTTCTTATCTGTTACAGTATTGCTAACTCTCACAATCTGATCACAAGTCTGGCAATGTTTGATATCTTAAAATCCCTGCTCATGAAGTCATGTGAAAATGGGAGAACCCTGGCTTTCATTTTTTTTTTTGTTAAAAAAAGAGATTTCTAGTCCTCTTGGTTGCAAAGAGCTGGAAAACGTGAACATTGAAGGCTCAAATACCAGAAAGCAAATACAATAAAAAGATGCTGGAATTTATTATTTTAAAATTCTCCTGATCTTTTAATGTCTGGAGTTGGCAGTGCTTCTGTAGAGTGAACAAGCCCAGTTAGGGTGTACAGAAGAATGTGGGAATATGCTGGCACTGGTGAAGCCTGTTGTTTGGAGAGTCACTGAAGGCCCCACTGGGAACTATTCCATGGTGTTACACATCTCTGCTCAGTCTGGCTGCCACAGGCGTTGCTATAGAGTGCATGCACATAGGGGCAGAAGAGCAGGGAGAAAGGGGCATGTTATGCTCCCCACTTCCTTCCTTTTTGTTGGCAGAGGAGTAGAGGACAGAGCAAGGTGATGCTGCAGCTTTTTGCAGCTACTGCCAACTCTCCTGCCCCTGAGGGCCACCTTACAGAGGTCCCAGCTGCTGGGTTCAGTCACAGGAAGCATCAGCAGCAGTCTGTGGCCAGCCAAGGCCAATGTGTACCTCGCTGGGCAGGTGGAAGTTTGCAGATAGCCCTGCTGTAGCCAGCCCTGCACCTTTCCATCCTACCCTGAGTCCAGTCGCAGTCCATTGCTGGTTCAGAGAGTCTGGGAAAGGCAGGGCCCAGCCCCTGGTTTCCCACATCAATGTCTTTTGTCTTCTTTTCCCCCCTTTGGAGACTGGTATGGGGTCACTCAGGGGAAGGGAGCCTTGGGAACGGGAAACTAAGATGGGCAAGGAAACATGGAAAGGGGAACTTAGGGGGTGGTGATGGTTGAAGTGCGTTGGAAGGAGCTTGAGGAAGTAGTAAGATAGGAGGACAAGCCATGGTGGGGACCTGGGGATAGGAGAGATGGGGTCTGAGGATGTTGCATCTGTGGGGACAGGTATGGGGCAACTGGGGAGGGAGAGACTTTGGCACAGAAACAGGAACCATTGGGAAGCAGAGGAGGGGCCTTTGAGAGATGTAATAGATATGGGTACCTTGGGATGATGGGAAGGAGGAGACAGACTTGAGAAGGCACTTGTGGAGGAGCCAGAGAGAAGAGGGGTGGAGCTAGGATAGCAGGAGCAATTAAGAGGAGAAATGGGTGAGGTTGGGGAGTGATGACAGGGAGTGAAGAAGGAGAAAATTGGAGAACGGTAGGAGTTTGGGGAGAAAAAGAGGGAAATGTAGAGATTGGGCTATGGAGGGATGTTTTCAGGAGAGAGAAGGAAGAATGTGGGGCGTTTGACAGCAGTGGAGGGGAAAATGTGGGGCTTGATTGTGAGGGAGGCTAGAGGTAGGAACTTATATTGGTATGAGCTCATTGAGGTGGAGCCTCATGGTACTGTGGAGCTGTGTCCCCTTCCCTCACCTCCCCACTCCCCCACACTCACACAGAGCATACTTAGCTCTCTGTGTCTGCATTCAGACCCCAGGGAAAACTTCTCAGGCCACATGGCTCAGCTCCTACTCCAGTCTTGCATGTGACCTGTGTTTCAGGCCTTGGCTCCTATTGGTTCAGCTATATATTCAATAAAGGAGCTTAATTGCTTTTTACATTGATCCATAAGGTTTCGCCCAGCCCCGAGCATAACAATATCTTCATTGTGTCATAGATGCATTGGCCCTGTCAAGGGTGTTCTATATGTAGTTTTTGGATGTTAAACTGTCTCTCTTGGAATATAAAATGGAGCTGGTTATAGAAATAAGCATTGGGTTATGCTGACAAGACACCATGCTGGTACATATGAATGATGGATTGAACAAGGAGGTAGATGTCAGATCAGAGCAAACAGCCTTGAGAAATGAAAAGCATCACATACATCAAGTGTGAAGATGTTCTATAATCAAACATGGTGTCCAATTTCCCTCCCACTGAAGTACATGGGAGTGACTTTCCATTGACTTCAGTGGCAGGCAGATTGGGCTAATAGTGATTTCTATATTGTACTAAAAAGACAATTTATATTCCATCTGGAGATGTACAAGAGTCTCTGTATAGTCCATTCCTTGGCATCGATGGCAGCTTGTGTCTCCTGAGCATGCCAACCCATTACAGAGAATCACCACAATCTTCTTGCATATGCTGCAGATAGCTGACACTTCCTTGCTGTTCTGGAAGATTAGGCCATTTACTCAATAAATCCACAGACTTGTCTAATGCTGCACTATAAAGATATTTTACTTTTGCAAAGATTAAAATAAGCCACCACCTTTGCACATCTGTGGAGTTGATATCATCTTTGCTGGTTTGTAAACTTTGTCTTTGTATAAATATGAATCTTTTTGGAAAAAAAAAGCCAGACCTATACAAAAAAGGAAAAAGTAAAAATTTGAAAAGTAGGGAAAAAATCCCAAAATTACATAATTGATGATATCCATAGATGGTGTCAAACTGTCTTTTCAGCAGACATGTAGATCAGCAGCAACATTTTTATTATAATACTACTAAGTACTGATTTTAAGTATCAAAATGTAGGGTTTGATGTCCTATTAAGGCACCCTATATTTGAAAATTGGGTCCACAATGTTTTTTTCTTTTTTAACAGCAGCTAATGTAACAAGCAAAACACATTCCAAAAGCTGTAATGACATTTCACATTGAGCAACTGGAGCTGAAATAAACATTGCTGTTTTCGGTTATAAGAAAGGGAAAGGGGAAAAAAAACCTATAATGGTTACCAAATGCTTAGGACTAAACTAGAATAAGAACAAATATTTCCAGGATTCTAAGCAGGGATATTTATATATAACTTATGTGGATACATGCACTATATACATGTCTGTGTGTAAATAGAAGTTTGTCAGGGTTATTGGAAATGATGTGTATGTGTCATAAAGAGATAGTTAAGGGTTAATGTCTCTTTTACCTGTAAAGGGTTAACAAACAGTGAACCGGACATTTGACCAGAGGACCAATCAGGAAACAAGATACTTTCAAATCTCGGTGGAGGGAAGCCTTTGTTTGTGTTTTTGGGTTTTGCTTTGTTCTCTCTGGGTCCTGAAAGGGAGTAGACGTGCAACCATGTTTCTTGCCAATCTCCCTGCTACAGTCTCTTATATATTCAGAATAGGGATTATTAAGGAGAACAGGCGGTTATAGTCTTTTGATTGTTTTCTATATTTGCAAATGTGTATTTTGCTGGATGTATTTTAAATTGTATATTGCTGGGGAGAGGCTTCTTTCTAGTGTCTATAAGCTGAAAGACCCTGTAACTTTTACCATCTAAATTACAGAGACAACTTTTACTTTTTTTTTTAAAAGCAAAACTTTTAATAAAAAGAAAAAAAGAACTATTTCCCTATTATTTTTATCAAGTTTAGAACAGTGTCTATACAGGCGTAGTACGTTTATACAGACCCCTACTGTTTGCATCCCTATACATTCTGTAGGATTTTTCCATGGGGCAGGTACTGGAAGATAATGAGGTATAGGCAGAGTGTCTCTCTGTGATTTGAGTGGGAAGTGTGTGCATCTGTTTTGTTCACCCCTTCTCCCCCTGCCCTCCCACACCTGGCAAAGGGAAAATGAAGAGCCAGGAACCATGGAGAAGGTTACCTGGAGTGGGATTTGAAGGGCCCATTTCAATGAATTCCTGTCCCATGCAAGAGGCTCTCCACTTCACTGCTTCCATGTGTAAATCATCTTAATTGCCTGTTTGGTACTGGGTCTAACCTGTTCAGTAAATTAGGCTGCCCAATAAAGAGTCAGTTAATGGCCAATAAGAGGCTCTCTGAGGAGCTGATTTGATGCCCAGATATGAATGCATTTGAATTATTCCTATATAAAAAAGCCTGTGCAGACATAAGACAAGAAGGAGGAAAAAAATCTCTGTTTACTGTATTATTTTCAGTGGCTGTGATACATAAACACCGACAAATACATTTGTTTTATTTATATGTTTGTTGTTTTAATGGTTTATTAGCAGGGATCCAATCAAAGTTGGTAATAAAAAGAATGCAGCTTTAACATGATTCAGTGTCTGCAAACATTGCAGCAAAAGTATAAATAAGTCAGGGGAAATATGCTGTTCAGGCAAACACAGATAGTTGTGATCATTTTTAACACACTGCCTTTATTTTTTCTTATTAAGCAACAGATGTGCTGAATCCTTTTAAATTATTGATAAGTCATATTGCATACCACCCTGAACCTGCATGGAAATATTCCATTGCAGAGGGGAGCTTGGATCTGTATATGTTAATCTGTTCTTATAAATCACTTTCTGTGGGGAAATGTATTGTTCTGGCCCCTTAAAATTTCACTTCCCCTGTTGGAGAGAATGTCTTCTTTAAAGGCACCACTCTGTGCTATTCACTGGAATTCTTCAGTTCAGGGGAGGAAATCCTCAGCAGGGTTTAAAAGTACCAGGGCTCTATATTATTATTATACTTCAATAGCGAAACACAAGGTATAGGTGAGAGAACGTAATATGTCTAAAAATATTGCTTGTTGTTCATGCCAGAAACCGTTGGGCAAGCAAGGTCAGTTAGCACTGGCTCAGTCAGTTCAACTCTGTTTTGCCTTTTTGGACCAGTCTCTTCGTTTACTTGTGGGAGTGCTCCCAGTCAGAAAGACATGTAAATAGAGTTAGAGTAGCTGTGTATACTTCATGCATACAATGGGATGCCGAGCCTGAAGTTTTCTTCGCTCTCTTATCCTCATTCTTCCTCCCTCCCGGTTATCTTCTGCTATGTGATTAAGAAAAGAAATCGATGTTAAATAGTTTGACTCAGTGTTTCACTTCCTTTAAGTCAATCTGCTCCCCTGCCAGGACAGGTGCCATCCCTCCATTCCTGCTGACTGTCACTTTTTCATGGTTGCCTTGCTTGCAGTAGCAACATGTGCTGTACCTGGAGGCACTATGCAACCAAGGTTTTGGAGGCAAACCTGGAGAAGTCACGCAGAACTTGTGGTGTGTGGAACCTGTGATGGGTTTGGGCCCTTTGGGGTGTCACCTGATGTGTTGGGGTGCCACTGAGTCAGCCTGTTCTGCCAGCCTGGGTCCCCTTTACCTGGCATTGCTGGGCTAGGCTCACATCCTCTTCCAGTCAAGTACACAGGCAGGGCCACAGCCAGCTGCACAGAGAGACAGATCCGCTCTGGAAAGATTCAGCGTTAGGGACTCACCCCAACACTCTGGTGCCCACTCCCTTTAAGGGATACAAACGCAAAGGTTTTATGAAATTCACCTCCTCCCTCAATGTGGAGGGAGATATGCACAACTTCTCCTCCCCGCCCCCTAGTTAGAAATTACATAAATTATATTAGCAACAAGAACTAAGTTTAACAACTACAAAAGGTGAAGTTTAAGTGAATATAAGAGGTAACAGACAGAACAAAGCAGATTACTGAGCAAATAAAACAAAGTACACAAGCTAAGCTCAATATACTTAAGAAACGGGTTACAAAATTTAATTTCTTACCCTAAATGTTATTTTAGGCAGGTTGCAAAGTTTCTGTGGTTCAGAGTTCCAGTTATATTTTTTTCAAACTGGACCTCTGTCTCAGTCTGGACTCCTGTCTTCCCTTCAGGTGGCTTTAGCAGTCTTTCTTCTTAGACAGACAGGCCATGGAGGGAGGATGAGTCCTGTTTGCCTTCCTCCCCACCCTTAAATAGGATTTACATAATGTGGGAATCCTTTGTTTCCCAAACTTGACCCCCCTTCCCTTCCAGTGGAAAATTACAAGGAGTCCCTGGTAATGTTTAGTATGAGGTGACAAGACCCCCTGACTTTGTAGGATCACAGCATCCATGAGTCAGTGGCAGTATGGAGAATCTGCAGGAAAGCCAAGCCTTACCACTGTCCATTGTCCTCGCTAGTGAGCCATTAGCCCTGTCTGGATTTTTCATAGTTGTACCTGAAGGTTAGCAGTGGGCATCACCCAAAGTAGCATAGCTGAAATACAGATACATAGTCAATATTCCTAACTTCAGATACAGAAATGAGACAGGCACACAAATTGGATAATCACATTCAGTAGATTATAACCTTTCCAATGATACCTTACAAGACCCATCTTGCATAAAGTATATCTGTTATGTCATATTCATATCATAAGCATATTTTCATAAAGAATATGGAGTGAAACACCACAGAACCCATTCCATCCTCATGCTTTTCTGCTCTTAAGCACGGCCCTCTGCTTTCCTCTGGTTAATTTTTAAAAGAATTTAATTGTTACTTCTCCTTCACTTTCATCTCCCCATATTACCTTCTTCCTCTCCAGATGAAGAATGCTCGTCTCTACAGTCATTTGTACCTCCTTCACCTTCCCTGATGCATCAAGTGAGGTGCCATGGCAGATAGCACCGTGTATCCTGAGCCATTTTGCTTGGTATCTTGATTCAGCTGAAATAGGAAAATCCATTTTAAAAACATAAACCACATTGTTTTTAGACACGAAACTTCTTACCTACTGATCTGGAGCAGCAGATGCCATTGGTGCTCAAAAGTTCCCTAGTTCTGCATTGTGGCTTCTGTGATACTCCAAAGGCACCATAACAGCTGTGCAAAGGACCCTGGGGTATGTCTGAGCCTTGAAGGCAGGTGCTAGCTGTCACAGTTCAACAACTTTCTCAAAGCCCTTTTGGGAGAAGCATCTGAGTAACGGAAAAAAAACATAAAGAGAAACTTGAAATTAAACTTAGTTTTGCACTATAACCTTTATTTCAGTGTAGTGTACACTGGTAATGCAAACACAGTTCAAACAGCTGAGACAGGCTTGTGTTTACTAAAAAGTCCTCTATTTCAGGAAGGAAAGCTACATAATTTTTTAAATATGATTAATCACTTTGCCCTTTATATGTCATCAGGTAGATGGAGCTGAAGTTTGTGCTCAAAAGTATAACATTCTTATCTTACTTCCCGTCCTCTTGGTATTTTTGGATTGCTGTAATTGTGTTTCTACAGTCCCTGCTTTGCTCGAAGTCCTGAGGAACTGTGTGTGTGTGTGAGAGAGAGAGAGAGAGAGAGAGAAAAAGAAACCTCCTGAGGAAAAGATGGCTTTATTCCACACAAACACAATGGCCAGTTCATGAAATCAGCAACAGTCTATTTGTTTCACTATTCTGTTAGTTAGTCACTGGCTTTTGACATAAAAAATGACTAGTCACACCCCTGTGGAGTTTGTGGGGGTTGTGAGTATTCGACCCCTGTCCGGATCAGCCCCTGAAATAAACAGGGTAATCAGATCACCAGCCAAAACTAGAACGAAATAAATCATTAGCAATGTGCGCCCACATGTATTTCCCATACACAATCTGCTCCTGGACTTGGATATGTGATTTTCAATGGGGCAATAACATTTTCAGCCTGCAGTAAAGGGGTGTTAAGGGCTGTCAGCATTGTGCAAGATCATTCTGTTGGTCATTATAGGCCAGATTGTGGCCCCAGTTTGCGTATCTGTGTAAATGGGCTCAAGGTGCTGGCTTCACAAGTGCAGGGAGGAGAGCAGCTTTCACTGGGCTACCACATTCCCTTCTGAGTAAACCAGGCTGTATGGGCAGAGCCTTGGCTCTAACACCTCAACCTGTTGCCTATCTAGATCTGTCAGTACAGCAGAGGAAGCACAGTGCACCAGGTCTGGATCTGGTACAGGGTATTTCTCTCTTCTGGAAAGCAGATTATCTCTTCGACTCTCACTCAGCCTTCTGGTCTGCTCCAGAAACCATGTGCCAATGTGCTGCTGCTGCTGCTCAGGGCTCCTGGCACAGCCCCATGGCCTAGTGATGATTTTAACCCACTGGATTGTAATTTACTCATTCCTTCATTTATTTAATTTCATTCAGGGTTAGACAAAGTAATGCCTAGCTTTTATTAGCATAGTGTACAAATTCCTTAGCTACTGTATTTTGCAGAACTGTACTCCCTAAACAATTCAGTATTTTCCTTTTCCTGTCAATATGTATTCTGTTTCATGCACTGTTATTGCCACTCAAATTTACATGACATTTCATGCCTTTAAAAAACAAAAGAATACTATTTTTATTTGTGTAATATCCTGACTTGTGAGTAGGCTTTGGCTGTATGGAATTGCTTAAAAACCATCCAAACACTCAACGTCACTGACCGATTTGCAGGCACAAGAAACTCCTGCTTTTTCACTCTGGTGCCGATCTCTGCAATTTATTTGGATCAGATACTCATTATCCAGATGGATAATGTGTATGAGATCTCAATTAGAAAGGGAGCAGTTCAGGGCACTTCTTAAACATTAATGATCTGGAGGATGGGTATGGACTGCACTGTCAGTAAGTTTGCAGATGACACTAAACTGGGAGGAGTGGTAGATACACTGGAGGGCAGGGATAGGATACAGAGGGACCTAGACAAATTAGAGGATTGGGCCAAAAGAAACTTGATGATGAGGTTCAACAAGGACAAATGCAGTGTCCTGCACTTAGGACAGAAGAATCCCATTCACGGTTACAGACTAGGGACCGAATGGCTACGAAGCAGTTCTGCAGAAAAGGACCTAGGGGTTACAGTGGACGAAAAGCTGGATATGAGTCTACAGTGTGCCCTTGTTGCGAAGAAGGCTAATGGCATTGGGCTGTATAAGTAGGGGCATTGCCAGCAGATCGAGGGACATGATCATTCCCCTCTATTCGACATTGGTGAGGCCTCATCTGGAGTACTGTGTCCAGTTTTGGGCCCCACACTACAAGAAGGATGTGGAAAAATTGGAAAGAGTCCAGTGGAGGGCAACAAAAATGATTAGGGGGCTGGAGCACATGAGTTATGAGGAGAGGCTGAGGGAACTGGGATTGTTTAGTCTGCAGAAGAGAAGAATGAGGCGGGATTTGATAGCTGCTTTCTACTACCTGAAAGGGGATTCCAAAGAGGATGGATCTAGACTGTTCTCAGTGGTACCTGATGTCAGAACAAGGAGTAATGGTCTCAAGTTGCAGTGGGGGTTACCTAGGGAGGTGGTGGAATCTTCTTCCTTAGAGGTTTTTAAGTTCAGGCTTGACAAAGGCCTGGCTGGGATGATTTAGTTGGGAATTGGTCCTGCTTTGAGCAGGTTGGACTAGATGACCTTCTGAGGTCCCTTCCAACCCTGATATTCTATGATTCTATGAACTATACTGTAAAACCCCCACAAACTTCCCTGCAGTGACCTAACATGCAAAGAGAACCCTTGACTGTTCAGATTATCAGTTGTATTATATGGCATTACTTGGGAGATGATCCCATTTCTTTGTGCTATAATTTTGAATTGTTGATGATTCTTGTTTGGCTAATGGGTATATGCAGATCTGAACACTGGAGGCCCTGTATTCCTACCACCACAGTCAAAGAACCTTCTGAAGTCAGTGGGAGTTTTGGTTGTGTAGAGAATATGGGATTGGACTGTGGGACACTCTGTACCTCAGGGGAACATGCTGCCAACCCCATGTTCGTCCTGATAATATGATTGTGTGGTATCCAATGCAAAGTTTGTCACATTGGGTGTCTTCGGAAGGCTCATGATGCACTGAGCATTGTTGTTATAGTGATGTTATAGGTTGTAATTTCATGTACATAGTTATGAGGCTGAAAATGTGTCCTCATGGCTTAAAACAAGCCCAGGCAAAACTCTCCAGGAGCAGAGGGGTAGTTCACACCTCTTCAGGACATGTATGGGACAAACCCAGCCCAGCCTCACAGGAGCAAAGGATATTGGCCTAGGCAGCAACAAAGGGTCTGGACTCTGAGTGAGTCACCCCCCCTTCCCTTGGTCAGTTTGGTAATGCTCACCTGACTCTGAAGGTGGGGTGGGGGGCAAAGCCAGGAGGGAAGAAAGGGCATGATAAAAGGGAGAGACATTTGCCATGCTCTCTCTCTTCCACCTCCATCTACAGTCACCACCACCAAGCGACTGAAGCACTGATCAAAGGGGAGAACCTGGCTGAAGGGCAACCAGCCAGCCTGTGGTGAGAAGCATCTAAGTTTGTAAGGGCACTGAAAGTGTTAAGATAACTTAGAATGCATTTTGCTTTTATTTAATTTGACCAAATCTGACTTGTGCTTTGATTTATGATCATTTAAAATCTATCTTTTATAGTTAATACATTTGTTTATTCTACCTGAAGCAGTGCGTTTGGTTTGAAGCATGTCAGAGACGCCCCTTGGGATAACAAGCCTGGTACATATCAATTTCTTTGTTAAATTGATGAACTCATATAACTGGACACTGCGATACAGAGTTTCCTAGGGTTGTGTCTGGGACTGGAGATATTGGCTAGTGTCATTCGGTTGCACAAGCAGCGGCTGGTCAAAAGTGCTCACTTCTGTAGCTCGGAGTAGCTTACATGCTAGAGGCTGTGCGTGAAGAGCCTGGGATTGGGGGTTCTCACAGCAGAGCAGGATAAGGCTGGCTCCCAGAGTCAAGGATTGGAGTGACCTAGCAGATCACTGGTCCAGATAACGCCAGGGGAACATCACAGACTGATACTGTACAAACCTTATTTTATCTGAGTTCTGGAATAGTTAAGGGGAGAGAGAGAGAGATGAGACTTTTAAGTCCAGAAGGAAAACACCACTCTATTATATGCCTGCCAATGAGTCTACATGGCTGTCTCTCTGATTGTATGTGGTAGGTTTTGTATTATCTGTAATGTTTCTATTTAACTGGTCTTCATATGCAGACTCATTGTTTGCCAAATATCAGTGCTATCAGAAAAAAAAAATTGAGATGGCACCTCATTCACAAAAGTTCCTTTGAGATGAATTGCTTTTGCTAAGTACCTTTTATGGCATCTACTTTCTTTTTGATGTGAGCTGCTGGTGTCCCATTTTAATAGGACTTTCCTCTTATCATAAGGACTTGTAAGAGTATCGTATTAAGAGATTATCTGCTCGGTTTGGTTTATTCCTGCTGTCAACTTCATGATTCTTAACTCTTTTTACCCTTTGAAGACCTGCATCAAGAAATTTGACTTTGCCCTGAGATAGATATAGCAAAATCTCTTTAAAGTATTCTTTTAATGTTTATTATAAGACTTCCCATTATAAGGGAACATTTTTATATGTTCTAATACATGGTGTAAAGTTTGAAATAATAATAATAATAAAAAACTCTAACAAGAGTGTCCTCATGTTTTACTAATCTTGGAATGGTTAGCTAGCTCATGGCTGTCAGGGAAGCATTGCTAATGCATAGGAAATATTACTGTTCAGTTTTCTTTTTTGAGATTCTTGTTATTGCATGCTATTCATCTCTACTACTTATAACACTAGGGATACATTTCTTTACCATTAGTAATCATTATAGCTGACTTGTTATCCAGCTGGATTGTGCTTGTGGTTATTAATTGATGACTTTTTTCCTCTAAAATTCATTCCAAGTTCTCTTTTTTGTATGTGCTTTACAGAGCTTTTCATCACTAAAAGTGTATATTGGGGAAGACTGTGACTTTCCTTTTTGCCTGGCCGCTAGTCTACCACTTCCTCATCCAGGCATGTTCTTTGGGACGGGACATGATTTTTTTGGCACAGCTCCCTTCTTGTACAGTGCTATGTACTCTTTTACTACTGTTAAATAACAGTAAGAAAGTAAAATGGAAATAAAGTGAACAAAACCAATGAAAAACTATAAAAAGGACCAGAAAATCAAAACTAGATTAAAAGAGCCCTCTAGGAATATGAAGTAAGAGACATACAAAGGAAATACTAAATCAGAAATCTTTTAAAAATTATTTGTGTGGCATAAATCTCAAACTTTCCAAAATAAAATGCAGGCAGGAAAATAATTCAGTAGAATTAGCAAAGGGATGTGAAATCAATAAGAAAAGAAAATATATATTTTCAGAAAAGAAAAGTCTTCCAAAGACATACAAAAGAGCATTCTGTTTACATGTTCCCATAATGCATGGACAAGAGGGCACTGAATGAAATTAAAGAATACAATATTGAAAAGAGATAAAAACTAAGTATTTTAAATGTATGTAATTAACTTATGGAATTCACTGTTACAGGCTATTGTTGGGGCAAATATCTTTATAAAATGAAGAAAAAAAGACTTGATACAGAAGTGAGTAACAATCACATTTGCAGGAGCGCTGGAGAGAGGAATATTACAAAAGCAATCCTTGTGTTTCAGAGCTTAAGCTCACAGGAACAAAAAAACCCCCTCCCATTATGTAGCTGTGCTTAGTTTGGTGCATTAGGACTGGGATGCCTTCCTTGGATGCATCTGCCTTTGGTTACCAACAGAGATGATGTACTGGTCTAGATGAACCATTACTTTGCTACTCTTTGGCAATGCTTAAGAAAATTGAACCCATAGTTGAAAAAGAACTAAACTTGTTCTGGAGAAGCTTACAGACAAAGGCAATGGAGGCAGGCAGAAGGGAAGAAAAGGAAACATAGAAACAGGTGGTGAGGGCTGTTAACACAAAGACAGCACAATATTTAAAGGACAAAACATTGAAACAAAATTTGAAATAATAAAATCTTTGAGGTGCAAATTGGATGAAAAGAGCTGGTGTTCTGTAGGTACTATCAAGTAGCACATGGTTTTCAAGTATTAAAAAAAATTACTAGAAAGTGGTAGGATAATTTCCGGGAAGGATAAAATAAGATGCATCTTTACAAAAGATATTTTTGTATTTAAAATATCCTGTACCCACCTGTGTTCAGATTGTAGTGATGAATGGCTGAAGAGCCATTGTCAATACTTGTAAAAACGGCTATCGTTCTTGATAAAGTTGGGCAAATTTCATAATCATAGTATCTAGCAGGGCATCAATAGCATTAGTCCAGTCCATAATAGTATAATGAGACATTATAACAAATACATTCTTGCAGCAGCACTTTAGGTTAATATAAAGGAATAACACAGTAAAATCTGAAGAGGAGAACATAACTGAGTTCTGGAACATAATCCATCCAAAATTTATTTCTGGGTTATACAAAACATTATGTACCAAAGAAACTGATATCCATTAAGAGATACTTGTTTGGGATGAGAAATATTGGATAGTACATTCAGTTTGCACTTGGTAAGAGATGAAATACATTTGGCACAAAAAGTGATGGTGCAAACTTTATATCCTCTAAATGTATAATGTAGCTCTAAATTGGACTACTCATCACAGTCTAAGGAGAGGGTTGGAATTTGGTGGTATTGAAATCTTACTATGAGTCATGCATTTAGCGAATGTTACTATCTGTCAACTGACATTTTTCTTTGTTTTTGTTTTGTTTTTACAAAAGAATCAAAATGAAGCTGCAACTGGAAGGCATTCCATCCTCTTAACAAAATGTTGTGGTCTCCTTCCCAAGTTATTGGTGCACACTGGAAAAAAAAAGGTGTAGCACAATTTTAATGTCAGCTGATAACTCTATATGTGTAGAGAAAAGGTTCTATTTTCATGTATGTAGCTCTTAATTACAGAGAAATTAGTGCAAACTTTATATTGCTGGCTACTGTGTGCATTGTGGCTATTATGACTGAGAAATAAGTGCTATGCACTCAGTGATTGCCCTAAGCTAGTTTTGTCTATCTGTGGCTCTTCATCTGATATATCCCAGACAGGATTTTACATGATTCATCCAGACAGATAAACCAGTTCATTTTCTTCATAGGATATCTGAACTGCAGCACAACATACTTTATTTCTTTTCAATATGTTTTGGGCCACTTTCACCAATGGCATAAGCAGATTCAACACCACTGACCTGTTTATGCCAGTGATACATTTACCAGCGGTTCTGGTTTCTGTGAATCCTCTATACCATGTAATAGAGACTTTTAGCTCTAAATAGTAGGGGACATATATAAATCTCTGGATGCTCAGAAAGTATTGGATACTCAGAAAACATCTATTAAATATCATAACTAATACTTATATATTTTATATAATTATAATAAATTCTAGTTATTAATTATAATATAACATATTATTGGGGTAGAATGGATAGAAGAGAATTTATAGATGCATGCAGAACAAAAGAAGATGCCTCTTCAGTCACCATTTTAGGGAACTCTTGGTTAACATACATGCAGGTTTTATGTTGTACAAGGACAAATTGCATATGTAGTTAGTTTCATTTACTCTTAGTAACATCAAGTATTATCTAATGTAGAAACATCAGCATCCTGTGATGTGAATCTAGCTGAATAGATTGTGTGATTTATTTTATGTGATTTATGAGGGGACTACATTTTGATATGGACAGAGTGATTGGAATCTTGGGACGGAGGGGAGCAAATGCACTGTAAGTGTAACTGGGGAATTCTGCTGGGGAAACATGCATGGCTTTATTGTGCAGAGAGAATGGGGAGGGAGCTTCTGTGTAGATAACAAAAAACCAAAACAACCCATCCTCAAACCTGACCAACCCTCCTGTAACTGCAGTATTCCAGGTTTCTTTGCTTGCATTCTACATCCTTATTCCCACCCTTTTGTCTTTTTTAGACTATACACACTTTAGGGCAGAGTTTGCATTTTCCTCTGTGTTTGGAAAGTACCTTACACACAGTATTATGCTGGGAGCTACCAGGATAATAATGTTAAATGACATCAAATTTAGGAAGATATTTAAGCACTGATTTCACTGGAACTACTAGCACGCTTACGTACCTTGCTGAATCAAGCTCATTATATGAAGCTTTGTGTTTCTTAAACATTTATAAATTGTATAAATATTTACAGAATGCTAAAATAATGTTTAAAACTCTTTCTTTACTAATGCCTAAGCATACATTTCCTGACAAAAAATAGTGCGGATATCATGATACTTGTGGGCAGCTCTATCTGCATTATGCAGTACACGTACACTTACAGAGATGTAACAACTGTCTGATATCACTCTTATTCTATTGTTGTTGCACCTCAAAAATATGCATAGTTATTCATCTGGTGCTAGTAATTTTTGTTGATAGGCATCTAAAATTATTTTATTATCCTATGCTTGGAAAGACAGGTGAGTAGGTTTTCCCCTTGGCTACTAAGTTGCCCTGCTGATTTTTGTAAAATTGGATTAATTTCAATTGAATTAAAGTTGGATAAGGGTATGGCTACACTTACATTTGTGCAGCGCTGGGAGTTATAGCTGTGTTTGTACAGCTGTGTAGGGACAGCGCTGCAGTGTGGCCACACTGACAGCTACCAGCGCTGCAGTGTGGCCACACATTTGCAGCATTTGCAGCGCTGTTGGGAGTGGTGCATTGTGGGCAGCTATCCCACAGAGCACCTCGTCCCATTTTGGCGCTGTGGGCTGTGGGAAGGGGACGGAAGGGTGCGGGTCATTCCGCTTCCTGTCCCAACGCCCTGTGGTGCTTCGCTACACATTCCAAGCAGTTTGACGCCATTGTGAGTCTGCAGCGCGATTTCTGTTACAAATGGAGCCCGAGCTGCTGAGGACCTTGCTGATGAACGTTGCCAGCACATCACGTTTGGCAGTTGAGCTATTCCTTCAGCTCCAAAGTGACAATGAGGAGTCAGACGATGATATTGATTCGCCTGACGCGCAAGACACTAAATTGCTTGTGGCAGTAACGGACGTGCTCAGCACCATGGAACGCCGCCTTTGGGCTCGGGAAACAAGCACTGAGTGGTGGGATCATGTCGTTCTGCAAGTCTGGGATGACGAGCAGTGGCTGCAGAACTTTCGGATGAGAAAAGCCACTTTCGTGGGACTGTGTGAGGAGCTCGCCCCCACCCTGCGGTGCAAGGACACGAGATTGAGAGCTGCTCTGCCGGTGGAGAAGCGGGTGGCTATTGCAATCTGGAAGCTGGCAACTCCAGACAGCTACCGATCGGTCACAAACCAGTTTGGAGTGGGAAAGTCGACCGTTGGAATAGTGTTGATGCAAGTTTGCATGGCCATTAATTGCACCCTGCTAAGAAGAACCATGACTCTGGGGAACGTGCAGGACGTTGTGGATGGCTTTGCACAAATGGGCTTCCCTAACTGTGGAGGGGCGATAGATGGGACACATATTCCTATTCTGGCACCACCCCACCTAGCATCCGAGTACATTAATCGCAAGGGGTATTTCTCTGTGGTTCTCCAAGCGCTTGTGGATCACCGTGGGCATTTCACTGACATTTACTCAGGATGGCTTGGAAAGGTGCATGATGCATGCATCTTTCGGAACAGTGCCCTGTTCAGGAAGCTGCAGGCCGGGACTTTTTTCCCAGACCGCAAGATCACAGTAGGGGACGTCGAAATGCCCATTGTGATCCTTGGAGACCCTGCTTACCCCTTAATGCCATGGCTCATGAAACCGTATACAGGGAAGCTTGACAGGAGCAAGGACCGGTTCAACTACAGGCTGAGCTGGTGCAGAATGATTGTGGAGTATGCTTTCGGCCGTTTAAAAGGACGCTGGAGGTGTCTTTATGGGAAGCTAGATTTGGGGGAAAGCAGCATCCCCGCTGTTATATCTGCGTGCTGTACCCTCCATAATATTTGTGAAGGGAAGAGTGAAACATTCAGTGAGGAATGGACCTCTGAGATTCGACGTCTAGAGGCTGAATTTGCACAGCCAGAGAGCAGGGCTACTAGAGAGGCCCAGCACAGGGCTTCAAGGATTAGGGAAGCCTTAAGGGAGCAATTTGAGGCTGAAAGCCAACAGTAATGTTTGGTGCCTTGACCGGGTGTGAAGTGCAGTGGTTACAATGATTTTTCCCTTGGGGTACAGTATTTCTCACTTTCTGCAATAATAAAAAATGTTTTAAAAGCCAAGAAATCATTTATTCAAAATACAGTACATAAAAGGGCAGGGGGGTAGGGTGGTGGACTGTACATTCAGAGGTTTGAATATGTCCTGCCTGGATTGCTGTGCAATGCCTGCTGCACTGCAGGATTAATATGCTCCATGGCAATGGGGGTTGAGTGCATAGGGTAAGGGTTGTAGTTCTCAGGGCTGGTAGGTGAATGTACAGGTGTTGGGGGCAGCTGGTGGTGGTAAGAACCAGGCTGTGGGAGAAAGGTGTTTTGAGCAAACACTGGGGAACAAGGGAGAGAGCTTTTGGGGTGGGAGGTGTTAGCACGGTACTGATCTGCCTGCATGGCTACGAGAGACTGCATACAGTCCGTTTGGCGCGCCAGGAGGCTTATCAGTTGCTTTGTGCTTTTCTTGGTAGCCAATTCCTTTCTCCTGCTTTGTGCTTCCCTTCACTCATGCATTTTCTCTCTCCAGTCCTGCAGCCTCTTACTCTCTCTGGCATACTGATTCATAACTGCTTTCACCAAATCTTCTTTGCTTTTCCTTGGCTTGCACCTCAAGTTCTGTAGTCTTTGAAAAGGCTGTGATAGGGCCGGAGGATTCAAGGACACTTAAAAAAACAGAAATAGAAACATTTAATACAGAGGCTACATTGTTTATTATCACAGTGAAGGAGTTTGTAGACTATTTGTAGCATCATTTACACATAGCAAACATAGCACAGAAAGGCCACAGCAGCGAAGACATGGTGAGTAATGGGGTGAGTGTTTCACCTGGGAAGGGGAGCTGCTGGAGTCAGGGCTCACTGAGGTTTCTGTGCATTGGGGAAAGCAGAGAGCAGCTGTGGGGAAAGTGCACTGAACACCATCCCCACAATTGCCACAGCAGTTATTCCTCGGGAAGGGGATCTGCTTGTGTCAGGGCTCACTGGGGTTTCTATGCATTGGGGAAAGCAGAGAGCAGCTGTGGGGAAAGTGCACTGAACACTATCCTTACATTTTCAACAGGATTTTCTACCGCCAGATATATCACTGCTACGTGTTACCTGGGAAAAGAGGGAAGGTCTTCTACAGCAATGTGGATTCTGCCCTGGTCCCTATGCAGCTAGCCTGTGTGCAGCAATGATCCCCCCACCCCTCACAGCACAGTGGCGCGGATGCGTTAGCCTGACTGGGACAAGGACCACGGTGGCTCTCCCTATAAACTTGTGCAGGCACATTGCCCATGCTCTGGCTGAAACTTTTGAAGAGATTACCGAGGCTGATTAAAGAGATGTGATAGACCAAATCAATGGGCTATTCCACATCTAGGCATACATGCATGCAGCCATAACCCCCACCCCCTCCTCCTCCTCTCCCAAAACATTTCCATCCTTAAAATAAAAGCTGCTTACCAGGAACTTGCTCCTCTGCTTCTTCTTCACCAACAAGTTCCAGCTGCTGCGACTGGCTAGCTTCCTCCTGGCTTGAGAAGAGCTCCTGGCTGCATGTCTCCTGGGACTCTGGGGTGTCTCCCTCCACCCCAGTAGCCTCACTCTCGGCTTCCTCTACACCCTCCCCCACTTCTCCCTGCTCTGAACTCTCCATCGTGGTCCTTGGATTGGCAGTGGGGTCACACCCAAGTATGGCATCCAGCTCCTTCTAAAAATGGCAGGTTGTGGGGGCAGCTCCTGAGCGGCGGTTTCCCTCATGGGCTTTGCAGTAGGCACTCCGCAGCTCCTTTACTTTAACCCTGCACTGCAACGCGTCCCGTTCATGGCCCCTTCGCTGCAAGGACTTTGATATCTGTCCATAGGTATCATAATTTCTAAGTCTGGAGCGCAGCTGTGACTGCACAGCTTCCTCTCCCCAAACACTGATGAGGTCCTGCAGCTCGGAAGTGTTCCATGCTGGGGCTCGTTTGGGGTGTGGAGGAGGCATGGTCACTGATTGATTGATTGATTGCACTCCACACCTGGCTGAGCAAACAGGAAGGGGATTTTTAAAATTCCCGGGGCATTTAAAGGGCGGGTCACCTGAGCCCAGGGCAGTGGAGTGCGAAATGATGAGCAGAGTGGCTGAAAAGGTATGCTGGGATACCTCCTAATACCCTGGAGGCCAATAAAAGCGCTTTTGGTGGCCACACTTGATGACCAGCGCTGCATCACCAGCGCTGGAATCGCTACACCCTAAGCAGACCAGGTGTAAAGCTAGCACTGCAGCCAGGGAGTTGCAGCGCTGGCTGTGCTTTGCAAGTGTGGACACAGAGTGAGTTGCAGCGCTGTAACCCCATCACCAGCGCTGCAACTCTCCAGTGTAGCCAAGCCCTTAGATTCCATTGATTTGATTTCAATGGAAGATAGAAGCCTAAATCCTTTTGAGGACCTGGTCCTTAGTAATTCTAAATTGAATCCTTATTTCCTTTGAAGTGTGACCAGGTTCACCCCTCTCCCCGCGACAATGCTAACTGTAGCATTAAGACCTACCAAGATTTAAATCCTGGTGATTGTTAACTCAGATTCTCCTTTTGCTAGAACTGGTGACAAAAAACATGCACTAAGGTTGAGACAGATGAATATTTAAAACGATAGTGAATTACTCTGCCATGTTACAAGTGACAAGTTAAATTCTGTTTTATATTCATGGCTCCATCTGAATTCTTAGGAATGTATTACTATAAAAAAAAAACCTAGATACTAATAACCATCCTTCTTTTTGGGAAAAAAGATAATTGAGCGATGTCTTATATTCCACAGTACCTTGACTGAGTTTTACTTATAAGTATCTTGATATCTCCTCAGGGTAGTGATGTTAACCTATTATCACATTTTGACAGTTTTTCGAACAGGTTGGCTCTGTGAAACAGAACTGTATAAAATTTAACCTTCTAAAGTTTGCATATAATGTGCCATAATAGGAACAATAAAACAAGAGCTTGCTGCTTCTCAATTTTCAGAGCAATAAAACACACCCTTTTATCTCTGAGAGATGCTTCTTGCTGCTGGCATAGGGCACAAAAGTTCAGCCACTTGAAATCCTGCAGAAAACTATGGGCTTCCAGATTTGAAAATGTGTGGGCTTCATTTCAGCAGTCTCAGATGGAACAGGGCAAATATTCTCTGTGCGTCTCCTCCTCTCTTTTCTAAGGGAAATGCATCGATAGTAGGAATGATGACAGGCTGCTGTGATCAGCTCAGAATAAGAGCTTCGTACTTGGCAACCCATTTGATCCAAGATGTCTGGCTTTCTTCTATTGTAATTTGCTTTTTTCCTGTTGCCCCTTGCATTATTTTGAATGTGCTACTCTTTAGGAGTTGATTGCAGCAGTAGTTAAGTCAACAATAAACATTCCAAATCCACAGTAAAGTCAACAACTACATAGTCCGGATGTTCCCTTTTTAAAGTTCCCAGTACTTATTCCTGGCTCATGGTAAACTAAACAACAATCCCTCTCTATAAGAGACGATGCCTAGTAGATTGAACATCAGAAAATGAGCCTTTGTTTCCCTTTCAGTGCAGGTTATTAAACTCTCTATCATACAGGAGAGTGTTTTCTGATATAAGGTCACCATAACAGCGCTCCCAGTATTAACCCCCAATATATTTTCTTTCACTATAACAATCTCTTTTTATTACACACAGAATGCTCTACTCATAGAAATGCTCAACTGGGGTTTTGCAAGTACTCTAAGCACAAATTAGAGATGATGTGGATATAAAAAAAAGGTGTGTGGGGGGGGTCAAACTCCATCCTCCCCAGTAAGGTTACAAAGGCTTAAAGGCTTCAAACAAAAATAGAGTTGAGTTTTTCCCCAGCCTATACTGAAAAGATATTTTATTTTTCTTTTAAACAAAACAAGATCTTTTTTAAAGCTCTCAGTTCTGCTTTCAATTACATTCTTAATTTACTTTGCAGTTAAAATGGCTATGGAAATCTAGTATTCTTACAGGCCCTGATCCTGAGCCCACTGAAGTCAATGGAAAGACTCAAATTGACTTCAGTGGGCTTTGGATGAAGCCTATCCTCCATATATGCTAGCCTTTAAACTCAAAAATTCATCACTCAGGCATGCAAGAGATTACGTGTACATACAGAGAGCTAGGCTGAGGCCCCTTTGAACATTTGGCTCCAAGGATTGGAGATAACTGTTATGCAGCTACTATACATGATGATGTCCCATTCCTTGTACAGCATGAATCAAAGTCAAACGCTGAGCTGTACATAAGCATACATCCTAAAAACCTCATCTGGCCAGGGACCTAAAGGTGCAGATGTTACTCTAGTCTGCCCCAAGACTAATGGAGTAGACCTGCAGTATGTGCTGAATATTTGACATTAAAAATTATGTGAAATTTGCCAGTTAGAATATTTGGCAAATATATTTTTGTACGCTCAGCTCTTAAGAAAAATTTATTTAAGAAAAATTAAATATATCTATTAAAATAGCAAAATACATTGAATAAATTATTAGACACATAATATTCAGCCTGCGCCAAGACGGTGTTGACAGATTCTCCACAGTGAGAACTGCCAACCCGAGTATTCTGGGGTGAGGCTGTCTCTCACAGGCTGAAATTTATGTAATTTAGGGTTTGATCCAACACCCATAAGAGTCATTAGATTTCAGTGGTCATTGAACAGGCTCCATAATGCGTAGGTTTTGTGCACAGTACTCCTTCCCCAGAGGGTGGGTGGTCTGTAGTGCCGTACCCATACTGAACATAAATACACTGCCTGAAGAAAGAATCTGCTCCCAGGAGCCCTGCTGAGTATAGGCAGTTAAGAGAGGGCTGAGGCGGTAGGGGGCAGTGGTTGCACCATATTAAGAGCCTGCATTTTAGTTTCCAGCCCATCACAGAGTGGGCATAATTAGAACATCCAGGTTAACCCAAACCAGCATAGGTGATGGGGAGCTTGACAGAGACATGGAGGGCATACAAAGAAGGGGAAAGAAACTATTAGGGGAGGTAAGTGAGATAGAAGGAGACAATGAGATTGTTGGAACCCTAGTAGGAGATTTAATGTTTCTATGATGTTTTGAAAATGCCATGTACCATGTAAGTGCTGCCACTGATTTCATTAGCCTGGTGGCACAGAAGGTGAAGAGAGAGAGAAATGTGGGTTTAGTGAGGGAGAATACCATGAGGGGAATCAGGAGAGAGACTAACTGGAAAGAAGTAGGTAAGGAGAAAGCACAGAGGTTAGTTGCTAGAATGATGGAAAGGAAGGAACAGAAAAATTAAGGAAAGCTCGGGAAGGAAGAAAAATGTCGGGAGATCTAGGAATGAAGGTGGAAAATTGGTAACAGGGGAAATGAAATAGAAAAAAGAAGATGGAAAAAAGAAAAATACTGAAAAGAAAACAGAAGGAAAGAACTTGAGAAATGAAAAAAAATACAAGTAAAGAAAGGAAAGACAAACAGCTGTAAGGTTTCATTCTTTTCACCATAAATTTGTTCATTTTCCAGCATCTTTTATATTGTTAACAGAAAAAGGGGGTGTCTGAATAGAGGGAGAGAGACTAATTTTAAGCCTAGATGAGGGAGATTATTGGGGACATCATGGCCTGGGAAGGCAGGTGTTTATCAAGCTGACAGGGGCTCTGGGATGATGGGGGCCATTTATTTGCCATTTGGAGCATTGCCATTAGGAGGCAGTTGAAGATGATAACCGGACATTGGGTAATTACTTAGAACAATTCCTTCTAGTCTAGTTAATGACAACCGGTGGCAGCTGGGAAGCTTGATGCAATTGTTTGTTGAAAAATCAAACAGACCATGTAAAAACCTAAATGCTGTGTTCTTCAACAGTGTTACTTTATGTGTATGCATTGGGTGCCTTTTGTTTTTGGCAGCTGAGTTACATAAACAGGACTGGTGGTAGTAACTCTTTTAAAGCAGCATCTACTTTGACTTTCTATGTAACCATCTGAAATTGCTAGAGAATGAATCAAATGGGAAGTCAGTTAGAGTTCTATCAATCTCCTTGAGGAGTTCGATTTAAATTATGTCAATCACATTTGATTGTACAATTGCTGCCTTGTTTTTAGTTTTGTTTCTGTTTCTGAGAGGGCTATTTCTCAGCACTCTCATTCATTGCTTGACACAGCAGGAAAATCTTGCAGGGCCAAGGAAAATTAGTGCCACTGGATGGACTATGTATACAGAGAGATGTATTAGCAGCAGTAGCATGCCCCTGGAATTTAGTAATAGTGACACTAGTGACATTTATTGACAAAGAAAGAGACCTACTGGGGACCAGAGTGACACTGGCCGCTGACTTTTCCTTTTTTACATTTTAAGCGTACATGTAGCACATGGAGAGAAAAAGAACGTAAACAGTTCAAATGTTGACAGTTGGTATTAGTATGCGAATGTATGTAACTGGCATAAAATGAACAGGTTATATTCTGCCAAGTTTCTTCCTAACTGATGTCATTCAGGCTCCTCAGTAGGTACTGGAACACTAAAACGCCAATCTCCCCACAGTCCTTAGCTGTTCAAAGAAGACAATACAGTTTCTCAGTAGTTCTCAAAACTGGAAATTAATTTCTCTGAGATCTTAAAAAATGATGATGCCTTTGAGCACAGTCTTGCAAAGTGCTGAGTGCCTCAGCTCCCATTGGCTTGTGGGTGAAGGGAGGCATTCCACGCCTGGTATGATCAGGTATTTGGTTCCTGCATTTCATGTTTCGCAGCAAGTCCATGGTTTCCCTTGTGGGTCCTGGGATAAAAAGTGTGGTATAGCATCTCTGTTTTCTAATTTCCTCAGTCGGGAGATTGGAGTTTTAGTGTGAACAGCTAATTAAGCACAAAGACAGTGAATGGCTTGCCAACTACAAAACCAGTTTCTCCTCCCTTGGTTTTCACACCTCAACTGCTAGAACAGGGCCTCATCCTCCCTGATCGAACTAACCTCGTTATCTCTAGCTTGCTTGCATATATATATACCTGCCCCTGGAAATTTCCACTACATGCATCCGATGAAGTGGGTATTCACCCACGAAAGCTCATGCTCCAAAATGTCTGTTAGTCTATAAGGTGCCACAGGATTCTTTGCTGCTTTTACAGATCCAGACTAACACGGCTACCCCTCTGGTAGGGGAAAAAAGGCATATGTGTCTTGATTCAGTGCCCATTAAAGTCAATGGGAGTCTTTCTATTGATATCAGTAGACTTCAGATAAGGCCCATGCAGAATACTACTTACTCTCTGTCACAGCAGAATTTGAGAGAGAGAAGCTCTTTACAATAAGGCGGCTTATTCCACCTCAGAGGAGGCTTACTTCTAGTGATGGGTAAAGTTTCCTCTATGTACATGAGAAATCCATGTGCAGTGAGGCCAAAATATTGTCCTTGAGCAGTCTGTAAATTACCTTTGATTGTCTAATCTTTTTGGGTAAAAGACACGTCACATTAACAAAGCACATTATTGGGACTTACTAAACGCACCCATGAAATCTGCAGTTACATTGGTCTTGTGCATTGGCATTGGTAGTCTACGTCTGTTTGCTACTTTTTGCATGAGAAATGGATTCTTTCCCAATTTTTTGTGGGTACAGTTAAGGGGACCAACTAAAACTGTTGTCCTTTATGTTAAACAATATGATTTGAAAGTCATCCCTTTATCTACTACTTTGAAAAATGCACATGCATGTGCCTTTCCTTTTGCTTTAAGCATTGTGTTTTACTGAAATTGAATCTGAAAGATCTGAAAAATCAAGAAATACTCTGGCTTGGTCTAAGGAGATTTCAGTTTAATTCGATGTGTCAAAACAGTAGGGAATGTTATCAGGTACAGTTTCTTTATGTGATAACAGTAGCTCGGTGAGTCCTGAAAACCAAAATAATAACAGTCTTGTAAACAAGAGCCTAGTATGATTGTTCTTGACATTTTAATTTACTGTTTGTTAAAGGTCCGTTTGCTATGGCCTGAACAGGCTAAATTGGAATGAATTTGAACACTCATCACAGAAGTTTTGCTAAAACTGCTTATAACGTAGCGTGTTACCTGCTAAGAAAAAGGATTTAATATGCAATTGTCTTCAGCTGACAGAATCTGACTTGGATAGTTTTATTCAGTATTCTTATTGATCACATTTCCAAGATTATCTCTTTCCACAGATGGTCTTCACTTCTGATTACCTCCATCTGACAGAATAACATTCAGCCTGTGTGTAACTGTAAGCTTTTTCTCAACTTGTTCTATAGATATAACTTCATTTAATTGCATGCATATAACAGAACATAATACAATTGTCCCTTAAATATACACTCCTGTTGCTAATTTCAATAAATATTATTTTTTCTGAATTGTATCTGGAATTCAGTTTTCTCGCTGGGCCATCAGAATGAATTATTTCGATCTTCAGAACATAATGTAATGCACACTTGAGAAGTTAACACTGTAAGGAAAATAGATTTTGGGCTACAAGTTGATATAGGGCCCAGTCTCACAGCTCTTACTGAGACGCTTTGACTTGAACTGTTAATTGTTCATGTGTTCTTTCAAATTATTTCATATATTCCCAGAAACTGTTTGGATGGGCACATATTTAGACATGAAAAAAGAGAGAGAGAGACATCAGAATTGCACTATATTAACAAGAAATTCACCGATCAGCTGCCGTCCCTCCAAAAGAAAATTCCACTAGATAAAAAATGGTACTTTTTAGCTTCTTAAATACATCCCAGCAATCTTTACCAATATGTGTCTTTCACCAGCAGTTGTAATAATAATTTCCTGTGTTTATTTCTGTTTTTCTTTTAACAAATTACATTGCCCTAAATGCTGTTTCTATTGAGTGATGCTTTTGGTGGTAGTATAGATTTTATCAGTATTTCTTTTCTAAAACCCCATTTAGACTGATTAGAATTTTGTTGTGAAACTTTCGTCTGACGGAAACTTGTCATAGCATATAACAATTATTTATTTTTCCTTAACATTTAAATAAAATTATTTCAATCCATTTTAAGAACAAGATAAATAAAAGCTCCCATGTGTTGTTTTTCTTTTTCTTTTTTGCCAGCATACAGTTAATCAAAATGTGAAAGCCACTTAATAGTTTCGGTTTTCTTTTGTTGTTGTTGTTTTTTTTAAATATATTTTTTCTATTTTCAGCTGAGATTGTGGGTGTCTTTGAGAATTAAAGAAAACTGTGTGAGAGATGCTGAGTCTTTTTATAAATCTGTGTAAAATGAAAAGCAGCAGAGTGATGGCTCTGCAATGTGAAGTTCTCCATTTATCCATATAGATCAGATTGAATAAAGGTAGCTGTAATGCAAGCTTTCACCACTCTACCTAAGGTTTCAACTCTGTTCTGGAGGCATCACCTGTAGCGTGAGAAGGTTGTTCATTGGGAGACATTCATATTCTGGATCACTTTCATGTGATTACAGCAGATTTCCTTTCCCTTCCTCAGGTCATACTATGTTTTTTTTAATAGTTTTGAGGGGTAAAGTACATTATCCTTTAATTATAATCATGTATAAATATAAAGCGAGTAGCAAATTACATTTTGTACTGGACATTCAGAAAATAATCTTCATCCGACAGAATTTGAAATCTTGTATGGTAAGAAGATGTGTGTGCTGGTAATGAAATAGCTTCTACCTCTTCCTATAGTTGCGATAACTTCTTTGACAACTACTCTGCCTTCACTCGTTAACCCTTACATATTCTAGCATTTAAGTAGAAGTTGTCACTTCCAGGGGAGGTAATTGCTTTTGATTACTTAGAGTCCACACTGAATAGCTTGTTTAATTGCATATTGTGCAGTACCAAAAGGAAGGAAGCTATTTGTGTCACCATTATGCCAGCAGTGCATTAAACTATATCAATCACCTACATACACTTGAGGCATTTTAAATCAATAGTTCTTTAAACGTTCAGCCTGGTGTGATCTTTAAAGTCAAGTTCAGTCAGATATGTTTAACAGTGCTTTAAAAAAGTTATTACCAGCAGTATTGGTAGCAAAACACTCATGCTGCTTATGAGTTGGTTGGTATCCTGACTTTCACTCTTATCTAGATTATTTTTGGATAGTTTGGCAAATCTGTAGTTTCAGGCAGTTCAGCACATCTTTTCATAATACCACATAAATTCAACCATAAAAGCTAATGGACTGGAATACATCAAGGCTTTAAAGACTTATGGCCAATACTATATATTGTGTGCAGTGAAAGGGGCTATCAGCCTAGATTTGTCGTACAGAATCTCAACCTGAAATTGAAAAACTATGTAAGCTTTCTTATAATGGTGATCTTTCTTCCGTGGAGAATGATCTGACTTTTATTGAAATACAATAGTTACAAGTAGAATCTCTTGTAAGCAATCACTATTGGTGGCTAAACAAATCTTCTCATTGCTAAAAGGGAAAATGACTCATGAAAAAGCAAACATGCTTGCTTGAAAAGGAATGGTCACCACTTTAGTCAACAGCCAACATAACAGTACAAGTGGTAGGCTGATCTTGCCAATTTTAATAGTCCAACTGCTTCCCAGGTAACTAGTAAAGGTCTCCAGATCTGGCCTCAGGCCATTATGATTCTGGAGGAGTCAAAAACCTTTGCACTGCAACCTTCTCCACTACTTGGTAAAGGTTCATGTCTCCTCATAGGTCTGTAACATTGTGAAATAGGTCTCTGTGGGTATGCCTACACTGCAATTAGACACCCGTGGCTGGTCTATGCCAGCTGACTTAGGCTTGTGGGACTTGGGTTGTAGGGCTCTTTAATTGTGGTGTAGCCACCTAGATTTAGGCTGAAGCCTGGTTCTAGGACACTGCGAGGTGGGAGAGTCCTACACCTTGGGCTGCAGCCCAACCTGGAATATCTACACTGCAGCAAAACAGACCGGTGGCCCTAGCCCCGTGAGCCAGAGTCAACTGGCATGGGTCAGCTGCAGGTGTCTAATCTTAAAGCCAGCAATGTATTTAGGTGTATGCTTACCTTTAAAGTCAACTGGACTTATTTGCTTAGTGGTATTGGTCTGTGACTATTCATGTGCTAATGTGAACATGCACTTGATTATGATCTCAGTGAGTTAGTGAAGGAGCCGAGAATAGAACTAAGGGTCTCGGGCTTCCGCTACCCTCTTCCTGCTACTAGACCACACTTACATAGGGGAAATGTATCTGTTCTATACTATTTACAACACAGTGATGCTGTATGTTCTTGTCAGATGATTTTAGAAAATAAAATATTTGAGCAATGTAAACATAGAATATGAACATATATCACCCAAACCACCAGTCATAACAGTATCAATTATAGATTCAACTTGATGTAAATAAAACTACATGTAAAATTAGACACAATTAGTACAGTGGAGACAAAAGTTACCATATATACTCATTCATAAGATGAATATTTTTAGTAAAAAAGGGAAGCGCTAGAGAAGGGGGTTGACTTATGAATGGTATAGAGTGGGAGAGACGGGACACAGTCCCTCCCCCTAACAGAAGGAGGAAGGAGAGGCAGCAGAGCCAGAAGGGAAGAGGCGGGGCCAGAGTCTTTTTGCTTCTGGCCACACTACTCTCTCCTCCAGCCTCTGAAGCAGCTGCAGCTCTGGGGCTGGCAGGCTGCAGCTGTGCCGCTCAGCCCAGCCCCCTAGAGCAGGCTGTGGCTGTGCTGCCTGGTGTAGTGGCACAAACAGCAACCCTCCATTTTTGCAACTAGTTGCAGTTTCTGCCAGGCAAAAGCGAAGGTTACTGAGCATGCTCAGTGCACCCAAAGTAGGGACTTGGGAGAGGAAGCTTTTTGTGTCATCACACTCGCGTGCCAGATCACAGTGGGGCATGCTGCAGCCATGCTGCCCAGCCTGCCGGAGCAGCTCCAGCCAGGCTAGAGACAACCTCCCCTGGCCTTGTAAATGAACTGGCTTATGATTGAATATATACAGTAGTTATTTAAGTCCAGTCACACAATCTCATGTTTTACTTAGGGTGTGAATCAGTATGTCTAAAGGTTATAATTGCCCTCAGTTCCATGATACCGTGGTATGTTATCTTATGATTAGGTCTTTGGCTTGACTAATAATGAAAGGGGGAAAAAATCACAAAAAAGCAGAAATACTGTACTTCCATATTATGGACACAAAGATTAAAACTATAGTTTTAACTAGTTCCTATAAGTCAGGGGCACTTGAGTGTGATTTAATTTCTGAAAACCTTGTATGTTTAATCTTATGTGCTGGTATAAAACACGACGTATAATTTATGTGTAGTGCACAATATTACTAATGTTTTCTGAATTTATTAGCACTCCAACTTTCCTCAGATAAGTTGGCAACGAATATTACGTATAACTGCTGTCATGAGAGGCTTTTGCGTCATGCTCTTGGATAATTTGTAATATATTGAACGTTGTCTTTGATGAAAAATCTTTAGTTTTTATCTAGGAGTTAAAATGATCTTTGAACCTGGTGCATTAAATGAATCTATTGCAGTAAATACATATGGGTATTTTGGGTGTAAACCCTTTAATTGGTGCTGTTCAGACATAAACATTATTTTTTTGAAAGCTGGTTGTGCAATCAGCTGTCACTGTTGTAGGAATTCATCTTCATGGTCTATAGATTTCTTTCTCTGAGGTTTTTGTGTAAATAAATTCAAATTCTTTTTCATTTTAATATGATCTAATCAGTATGTATAATGCATTTTAATATAATAATTATTTAATTGTTACTAATTATTTAGTATAATTATTAGTTTTCTGCAGTTTATATGAATTGAATTGGGACAACTCCTGTACCCGCTAGCATTGCCAAAGAATTTTTTAGTATTTTTAAAAAATCAAGTTATTTAATAGTCTTTTGAGAGCTTAAAACTAAATCCTGTTTATTTACCAGTTTTTGCTTAATTTTTTCAAATGATAATTAATTACTATTAGTATTTTATTACTTTTCACTTATTTTATTAGAATTATATTTGACTGTTTCCTACTTTGCATACAAGAGCAAACCAAAACATCATTTTCTTTTTTTTTTTCCCTTTTGTGAATTTTATGCTTGTTAAGGAGACTCAGGGCCAGACTGTCAGCTGGCATAAATTCAGTGGAGCTACACCCATTTACTCTAGGTCAGGATTTGGTCCAAGGTCTCCTCTTTATCCTTAGGAAAGATAGTAGCATATGAATTTGTAATTTAAGCTCATGGTATCACTCAGTATGCCTCTGTCTTGTTCTGGAGGGATTTACTCAAGGGGTAAAAGTATAATTTGGCACCTGTGTCAATTCAGCCCTTGGGTGGCTTCTAAAAGGGATTGGATCCCCTTGTGAAAATCCAAAATTTTTAAGGCTGACATTTTCAAATGAGCCTAAGGGAGTTAGATACCCAGTTCTTATTGAAATTTAATGTAAGTTGGGCACCTAACTCTCTTAGGTTCCTTTGAAGATTCAAGCTTAAATCTTTTCTAAGGTGAGATTATAAAGTGAATCCACAACAGTATATGCATATGGAGGCATCCATGGTTGCATGGAGGAGTTTGTTTATGGCCAGACCAACTGCTCTTTTTGAAACATTTTTGTTAGCTACCATTGTGATGAAATAATAGATTTTGGGACAAAAATGTGGGGCTGGAGACAGGATGGCATTTCCAACAATAAAAGAATGAGACTATGTGTGTGCACCTAAAGGGAGGCTTTGCACCTCAGAAACTTGTATGCGTATTTAGGAGATTCATAGATTCCAAGACCTTTGCTTGTGGGATGGAAAGGATTTCAGAAAGGATAGCTTGGACATTCTTCTATTGTAGCACGTTTCTGAGTTCCCTGAAGTTATCTACTATCTGTGAGATATCCCATGATGCAGTGTCATTAGTGTCAATGTGAACCATCACCAGTGGATCATTTCATATCAATGTCAAAAGTGCTGGTAACATCTGCATGGAGGAAGACAATCCCAAGCACTGGGTCATATGAGGATTTATCTGCATGACAGTCTAGTTTTTAGAAACAAGCATGGATTTAAGCAGGGTCTGCATTTGTCAGTTGATGGGGCCTTTGAACCTGTAAGGAAAAAGACCATGTTCATCCTTCTGTGACCTCAAAGTCTGTTCTTTTGTCCTCATGGGTCAAGTGGAATTCATACTGTCGCAGGGTGGTCTTTCCATGTTCAGTTTAGCTATGCTGAATTGTATTGAAGAAAAATGCAACCTGTTCTTTCATTCAAGAGTATTGTCTTCATTTGTAGAAATTCTAGTTACCTTGGAGTTTCACAAGAATGTGATTTAGCTTCCCTTCAGACATCGGTCAGAATTTTTTTTTTAGCAACTGAGGGAATATCCAAGAATAACCAGGACTCTTACAAGGTTAACATGAGCTAGTATTGCTTGGAGGTAGACACACAATATTCTGAGCTACAGGTGTGACTAATTCTCCATTTTAATATCACAGACTCCTAGTTGTAGCCTCAGTTTAAGGATGCAAGGCATCAATAAGTTATTAACGTTTACAAACATTTAAAGCATGTTCTTAAAAACAAAGACCCAGATTATCCTGTGCCTACATATACCTAATCTGAGTATCTATCTATCTATCTATCTATCTATCTATCTATCTATCTATCTATCTATCTATCTATCTATCTATCTATCTATCTATCTATCTATATGGAAGTCTCTGAGGATTTCCTTATGGAGATTCCCCTGCAGCATGCCAGAGGGGTGGGAGGTTGGTTCCCTGAGGTGAAGGATACCCACAAAACCTGGCAGGTCCTGGGGCATTTGTGGGAGACCCTGTCATGTTCCCATGCTCAGGAACCCCTCTGGTCATAGTTACCCCTGGATATCTTGGAGTAGAGCCATGGAAAAGCTTTAATTTTTCTAGGCAAGTTTCTGTTCTTGATCCTAGGGGGCCCCAATTCCAACCCCTTGCTCAGACAATGCTCTGCAAGGTTCGTGGGGACAGTGCTATGGAGGCATTGCTGCAAAGACTTGGTGTGGAGATGCTATTGACACAGAAAAAAAAGTTACAAAGAAAAATACATGCTCCTGCAAACACACACGTATAGTATTTACCCAGTCTATTAGTGTATCAACTCCACCAATGGTAGCAATAGTAGGGAAGCTAGTGTAGATGTGGCTTTAAATACCACCTGCATTTTAAGCATCATGTTGTCTTATACTGTTCAGAACACGACATGGTGCTTAATATGCTGCCGGCATCTTGTCTACTCTTCTGTCTCATTGGATTGTATTTTCAAAAGTGCTCAGCATTAGCCTAACTTTGCTCTCAATGAAGTCAGTTTGCTATCAACGCTGAGCACTTTTGAAAATCCCCACCTGTTGTCACTGGAGAATCTGAATTGGTGGTCACACTGATGGGAAATATTAACAATGATATCTTAGTGTAGACAAAACTACAGTGAGTGATTTCATTTAGAAACAATCCCTTTATTGCCAACAATTAGCAGTATGACATTTTCACAATGACCGTTGCTTAAGTTTTAATGTTTTCACTATATGCAAAATAAACAACCCCCGGCCCGCCCATAGTTGATTATTAAAAACCTAAGCCTTCCCTTAGAGCTCCCTGTTCAGATCTATCATAAAGAAAAATAACATTACATCTGTTTACTACTCTCACCTGGTTCTTTTACACAATACATGTGTTCTGCAGGATATTAAAAAATCTATGATGCACATGTGAGTCGTAATAGGAAAAGCAATTACATCTTTATCTTTATTCAGAGCATATACGATACTGGGCTGTTCAGACAAGAATATGACATTTTCAGGCAGACAGCATTATTCTACACATTATGCAGTTTAGGATTTTTAATAAGAGCTTTCTCATGGAAAATTTTCTAAAATATTTTTACGTCTGTTCAGCTAGGCACTCGTGTGTGAAGGTACAACACAGGTGAGAGCCATATGCTCCTCTCCATGGGGAAAAGAAGCAGTGTCCCCACAGTCTTGGAGACTTTCTTTGGCTATTGCTCCATTGCATTGGTCTCTCTTGAAGATAAAGCCACTAGTAGAGCAGAGCAGCTAGAGATGCATCTGGTAGCTCTTCTAGGGGTAACCTCTTCTCAGATTCTCCTAGATCTTGATCCATCTGTGCTCCAGCACCCAATCCCTCTGCAGCACCAATCATGTTTTTTCCCTTTGCCTTGCTGCTACTGGCTACAGCCCTATCAAATCATCCAGATCCCATCCACTATTTGAAAGAGCCATGAATAGGGGAGTTTTTAGTGAAATAGTAATGTGAATATGTTTTGCATGGTAACTTATGCTACCCTGAAGGGAACCTCTTACATGTAGTTGCTTTTCTCAAATGCCTTCCCATACCCAGCCTTTGGCCCTGTAGCATACAGAGACAGCTTATAATGTTTGAAAGAAGCTGTTGCATAGTTATTTCCCTTCTCCCAGGTTCCCTTAGCTACCAGCTGAGAGATTGGAACATCTGTCCTGTAAGTGAAGAGTCCTGCTGCAACAATGGGGGAGGGTGTGGGGGGGAAGGAAAAAGTCTATGATTACTAATTGACAATAACCTATTTTAGGTGTAGAAGTTTTAACCACACCAAATCACCACTATAGGATGTCCAAATAGCCAGGAAAAGAAAGGGAGCAGCTCCCACTCCTGCTAAGAAAACTTCTTTCAAGCATTTTCATAGAAATGAAAAGAAACTTCAACATGACACACCTAGGCCCATCAGTTCCTCCTTCCTGGTGGTCCCAAATATCTTCCCTGAGAATGTGCTCAATTACTTTGTGTGTTAGTCCTCTACAATATTGCATGTATTGAACAGTTTAGGATTCAGGTAGTAGACTGCTGGGTTTCCTGCCATTTCTCAAATCTCCAGTGAGAGTCTTGTTTGAGCATTATCTGGCTTAACATATTTAATGGGGATGATGTGGTAATAAAGTTCCAGAGGAAATCCATGTACAATAAAATATTCATGAATGAGGACTTTAGGTTTTGAAATTTCCTAGGTAGAGGTAGTAGCTTCGCAATGTGATTTGCTTCATGGGATCGTACTGCCTTGATGCTTTATTTGTGGAGTACAGTACGTGGCACTGGGTATGGTGTATTCTCAAATACTGATATGATTTTATACACAGGAACATAACACTTGACATTCCATTAGCTAAAAAAATATTTTATGTGAGAGAGATGGATAAAGAGAGAGGGAAAAAAATAATAATCCCCTCCTTGTTCACTTACAGGCTTTATTGATGGGCTGAGACCTAGCTATATACTCTGTAGACCACAGTTTCAGATTGCTTCATTTCTCTGCTGAATTTCACCCCAGCGGAACACTAGGAGAAAACTCTTTTATGATATCTACAGGAGAAGATGGTTTTTATCTTAATATCACACTCACTTCTCTTTACTATTTTAAATCACTGTGTCATAATATTTGATAACTTACCCCTTTTAGCTGTCTTTCTCCCTCAAAAAAAAATCATCCTACCTGCTTTTGTTGGATCCCTTCACAACTGGACATTTTATCATTTTCTTCAAGTTTGCGCTGTGGCCCTTAAAGTTGTCCATCATTGCAGCATTTTTCTTTTCACCAGGATAGGTGAGTAAATGGTCTTCTCTAAGGCTAGGCCCCATTAGCAAGGGGAATCAGAGAGTGGCATATCCAGTATCATGACCCTCAAACCAGGATATAAAACATGCTTCCATGGCATGGCTGGCCTTTGTTGGCCTGGAGATTGGTAGTTCTAAAGGCTTCCAGGTACTGGAGTAATGCACAGCATGTCCTATTGGTTGACCTAATACAGTAAAGTAATTCCACTAAATGTGGTATGTGTGGAGTCCATAGTGACACAGTTAAGACTGCTTACACGTTTCCTTCTAAAGGACCTGTTTCATTCTTTTACGGGCTAACATTTTCCAACTCTGGTCTCTGCTTAAGAGTTAGTTTATTTTTGTAAAGTTTTCACAAAAATGGTTCAGCTGTTTTTGAATGTGAAGAAAGTTGGGAGGAAAGTTTAGTCATTATAATGAAAAAATAGTGAATTTTATACCTGTTTGGTTTGGGACAAAAACCTGAAATTTGGCAAGGAATTAGTCCCTCAGTTGGAAATGTCTATTTCAGTCATCTGGTGAAAATCCATTTTGATTTGGCCAAGTAATTATGGTTTACAAATAGATTTCTAGCTCCCAAAGTAATTGTCTATTTATTTGTTACAGTCTACCAATGTCCTACTTCCACTACTCAGACATACGTAAGTAATTTCAGTGAAATTTTTGATCTCAGAAGGCGATGTAGTTAAATAAGGATTTTCTGGACTGAACTATTCTTCTCTCCTTCATAGTTTGCTTTTAATATGTAGAGAAGATGGAATAGAGAAAGAGACGACAGAGGGTCATTGGAAATACACATGAAACTTATCCACAATCGAATGCCAACAAAATATTTACATATGATTAAGTGTTGACTGTACAAATTATAACAACATTTATTCATGTAGTTCTAAGACTTCAAAGCAGAGTGGGAGCAAGCCTCAAGTCTCATTTGAAACCTCCGCATTTTTTAGAAACTACATAAGGCATTTTGAAATGGTCTATTGTAGAGCTAAGATATCACAGTCAAACAGTCCAATATGGATGCAGGAGTTTTATATATATTTGGATCAATGCAGGTTAAGCTGCCAAAGACTGTTTTTGAACTATATCATTAGTTACTGTACCAAGTATTATTGAATGTTGGCTAAAATTACTGTTAGATGTTGAATTAGTAGCACAAGCTAAAGTTGTTTGTTCATCATGCAGACATTAGTGGCTTGGTCAGATCATCTTTTGTTAAAAAAATATATATATGAAGAGCTGCTTGCTTTTAAAATAGCTTTGGGAAGAAGCTTACAAAGATTGCTTGGGAAGCAACAGAATTCTCAGAATACATTTCAGGATGTTGATAAAACTTGTAGGCAAATGGATCTTAGTTAATCATTAAGGCAAATAGGGTATTTTGCAGATGGATAAATGAAACTCCTTGTTCCCAGCAGTTTTGGGTGCTATTAGGGTAAAAGAGGGGAGAAACAGCCCAACCTCTGCTGGGCTTGATCAGCCAAGAATTTGCCTTTAAAGTACAATTACAGAAAGAAGCCCAAGTGCTAAGGTCAGGAAGTATAAGAGGCATCACTGTCCAGTTGATGTGTAGTTGTAGCGTATGTTTAAGAACATATAATTCACAAATTAAATCTTAGAAAGAGGTCTCTTTGTTATCCCAGAAAGACATCTTTTTTGGTCTGTTTATCCGAGATAGACATAATTTTTTAATAACTATAAAGCTGGTGGTTATTAGTCTGTTCTTTATTATTTGATATTTAGTAGCTTTTCAGGGCAGCTCCAGTCATTTCTGTATCCTTGTTCCTTGTTCTCAGAGTTGGTAACAGAAGATTCATTTGTATCTTCCTTCTGTGTGGGTTTGTCAGGGTGAAAGGACCCAAAAAGCCAGTGCTTCCCCTATGCTGAGGGTGGCCATGCTGTTCAACTTGCCAACCCTCAAATGTGTGGAACACAGTATGTGACATGCACCAAAAAGGAGGGACACAAAAATATTCATGCAAGAAACTTAAAATGCTGTGGGATTCCTTCCTTTAGTATGGATAACATTTTTTTTGGTAATAGTTTCATGGCTTTGCATTTTAAATAACTCTTAGTAATAAAAGCTAATGAAAGGGGACACTGAATTTGGGACCAAAACAGGTGATACGTCTTGAAATGTGGGAGAGTTCAGAGGTATGTGGGTGAGCACAGTCACCATCTCATCAAGCTCTTGGTGCCATTGCATATGGAGCTTTGAGGATGCCCTGGCACCAGCCAGAAACCACTGGGGATGGCACAATAAGTGTCTGCTTTCTGTACTTAAAGGAATTGCCTGAAAATGTTGGCTTGAGGTGTATTAACCTTGGGACCTCTGTCAACTTTGTAAATTCTACACAGGCAGAAGTCCTTGATCTAAGCCATACCAGAACATGTAAAATTGTTTCTATCAGTTTTGTAAATTAATCTTGGGAAGCACAATGTGATTGTGACCTGTTATTAGTTAAACCTCCCCTTCATGTGTTTGATAGCTGCAGTAAATTGGTGCACCATGCTTTTTTTTTATGTGCTCGCATATAATTAAGTCTTATGACAAAAGAATGCTGCTCACCCCTTTATAATTTAAGGGTCCAGTTGCACGACCCTTCTTTACACAGATGAATACTTTGATGTCAGTGGGTGCGTTTACCTCTGTAGGAGCTTGCCAACGTGAGGAAGGGATGTTCTACTGAGCATGTGGTGGATTTTTTGAAAAACTGTAAAAGGAGTGAGAGCTTCATTAGGGGAATCTCCATTCTCTCTCTCTTTCTTGCTCAACTTCTCTCATGTTCGTGAGAAAACAAAATTCTACAAGGTGCTCATTTCACTGCTGTGGTGCTCAGTGGATGCTTACTGGCTTCTCTAAGTGAGATCACAGATGTTTACGTGTCCTGCCTTAAGCATGTTTGCTATAAAGCAACAACATAAAAAAGATCACATTTTGAATGGGAGTAGGACCACCTTCTGAATGTTCTTATTTCTCTGACTCCTGCACTTAGTACAGCCTAAATTTCCTGCTAGCTATGTAGTATGAATTAAGGTGATTATGTTTAGGTTAACTCCTCTCTCTGAGCTTAATGTGGTAAGCACATTCAGGCAGGCTCATGATGATGAAAAGTGAGTATTCTGGATAAATGACAGCAAACTCGAAGCTTTGCGGTGACTGTTCACACTGACAAAATAACTTTTCCATATAAAATTGCCTTATGAGAATAATTTAATTTAGCATTTCTGAATTTTTTATTTCATAATGAGAAACTTATATAAATTGTAATTCCCTGTAGCCCTTTTAACTGTATTTATTGAAGGATGGCAGCAGTTGCCAACATTCAAACAGTTCTATTCTTCAGCAAAATATAATATTTATATTTCTGTAGTAGTAGTAGTAAAAAAACTTTATATAGAAAAGAGATGACTTAAATCGGTTCTAGGATTGAAAACTCTGATATATGAAAATGGATTAAAATATCTATGTCGTAGAATACTTACTTGTCTCAGTGTAGATGCCCCATTGAATTAATTGGGAGTTTTGCATGCACGTTGAAAGGAGAAAGAGAATCTTCTTACCCCACCAAAAATGTTCATATTGTAACGTATAAAAGCTACCCCAGGCAAAAAGTCTAGATTGTAATTGCAGCAGCACTAGTGTCAATCCAACCTGATAAAGGTGTGTCGGGTTTACACTAGTGTAAATGAGATCAGAATGTGTCCCAAAATATTTCTGTTGACTGGAGTACCTTCAGCTCAAGTCTAATCAATAGGTAAAGGATTATGAAAATTAGAGACAACCTCATAATCAGCCCTTAGAAAGATCTTCCTTTGTGCAGCTGTCAGGAAACTTAAATGGGAGGAATAATCTATTAATCATGATAGCTGAGGTTAAAAAATAGAAACTAGAAATTTGGAAAATGGAGATTTTAAAAGAAATCCTCCACACTAGAAATAGTAGCATGTGAAAATAGAAACTATGGGTCTGATGGCATAAATAAGAATCATGCCCTATGGGTCTGATCCAAAGCTCATTGAAGTCAGGGTCTTTCCATTGACTTCACTGACCTTTTGATCAAACCCTGGATTTTTTTTTATAGATTAAATAGTTTTTACTATTTATTTTTAATGTTCTTTTTTAGTTACCAAGACTGGTATACAGGAGTAACTCTGGTGGAGATATTGGCAGATTTTTAGTTGTGAAGTCATGTTTGTTGCAGTTGCTCTTTACTTAGTGTTCCTGTAAAGATCCAGGAATACTCAAAAAGGAGAACATCAGAAAACTAAGATGCAAGTTTTGAAAGGCTCTACACTTAAACCTCACATAATGTATAGTATGTAAGCCAGAGGTGGGCAGACTACGGCCCATGGGCCAGATCTGGCCCATCAGGACTTTGGATCTGGCCTGTGGGATTGCCACCCCCATGGCACCACAGGCCCCATGCAGTTGCTGGAAGCAACTGTGGCCCCTGGGGGAGGGGAGGCAGAGGGCTCCATGCACTGCCTTCGCCTGCAGGCACTGCTCCTCCACAGCTCCCATTGGCCGGGAATGGGGGATGCGGCCAATGGGAGCTTCGGAGGAGGTATCAGCAGGGGAGGGCAGCACCCTCTACCCCAGGGGCCGCAGGAACGTGGTGCCAGCCGCTTCTGGGAGCGCTGCAGGGCCAGGGCAGGCAGGGAGCCTGTCTTAGCTTCGCTGTGCACTGCTGCCACCCCAGAGCTGCTCCAGGTAAGTGGTGCTGGGCCAGGTCGGAGCCTGCACCCTGAACTCCTCCTGCACCCCACACCACAACCCCTGCCCTGAGCCCCCTGCCATACCCTGCACTCCTCCTGCACCTCAACCCTGTCCTGAGCCCCCTAACCTCCTGCCTTGAGCCCCCTGCTGCACCCTGCACCCCAACCCCCTGCCCTGAACCCCCTTGTATACCCTGCACCCCTCCTGTGCCCCAAGTCCTTGCCCTGATCCCCTTCATGCACACCACACCCCCTCCCACACCTTGCAGTCCCTCCCGCACCCCAAACTCCTGCCCCAGCCCTACATTCATGGCCCCTCATGCAAGTTCCTCACCCAGATGTGGCCCTTGGCCCAAAAAGTTTGTCCACCCCTCGTGTAAGCAAAGCAGAGTTCGTATGTTAGACAGCCTTCTCCACATGTGCATCAAGTAGATGGCACAAAATTCATAGGAAGGTGAATTGTATTTCAGAATATGGCCCTACTTCCTAGAACTAACACCTGGTCTGCATCCCACTGAGAGGAAAACCTCTAGAAATTACATCTATGAACTGAACAATACTCTAAAAGAGAACATTTATTACACGGAGAACTGGGTAATACTATCTCTCAGACTTCCTGCTGCCACTCTATTTTCTCTAGTCTGTTGGTGCTAAGTAGTGATCACTTGAGGCAATACATTATGAGTTGAAAGGAACAATTTATTTTACAATTAGGTTAGCAAATATGGGCAATGGCTTACCTCCCTGTTGATAATTGCAAATCATTTATATTATATGTTTTTAAAAATGATAACTGCTACAGTGTTTTGCAAAACAAATGTTCTCAGAAAGATGGAAGATCTTTAAGGCCAAGTAAGAGAACATGTGTAGTTATTAGCAACAAAAATGTTTAACCCTGAAGCAATATTTCTGTGAAAAATAAATTAAATTAAGGTCAATCAGAGCAAACCGCTGCTAAACGTGGTTAGTATAAAAAAGAGAATATCTTCAAGGGAAAAACTAATAGAACTGATTTTTTATTTCTAATTAATTGAAGATGCAGGCTCTGATGCAAGATTGTTTTATACACTATTTATTGTATTGTGTGGGATTTCCTCCAGTTCAAAATACAATATAAGTAAGTTTTTCATTTTTAAATTAAGGTGGCTACATGGTCTAATTTCCACAAAATGTTTTTTTTTCTCAATACAAATAATTGCTGGGCTGCAGTAACTTGTAAAAAAGGACAATATTTAGATTACCTACTATACCCCTTTATGTAGGTTCATAAAATCATTTCTGAAGTAATCAAAGGCAACTAATTATTCAGTACAATATATGCACTCATAATAACAGAGAGATAAAAGACGACTATTGTATCTGACTGGCAGAAGGGTTACATCAATACATGTCCTTTATTTTTTAGAGTTGGCAGCAACAAGGTTCAGTATCCAGGGGTTCCTTTTCAACAACACAAAACTCGACAGAGGCTCGAGCCCCCATGCAGTGACCTGGGACAATTACACGCCACCCCCTGGGCACCTCTAAGAGGCAATACTTCCCCAACACAATGTGAGTGTAGCAAAAAATTTTAATAAAAGGAGGGAAGTAACTCAGCATTAATTTAGGGAAACCCCGCAACAAAGATTCATAGACGTAAACCGTGAGCAAAAGACCCACCCCCAAGTAAGTTGGGCAGTGTTCTTTTCCCCTCAGGTTCTTAAGTCCAGCAACCCAAATGTCCGTTTAATGTGCCTGCCCTTCTCTGGAAGGGAGGGCAGTAAGGAGGCACCTTATACCCTCCTCTGCTTGGGCACTTGCTCGCTGCCTTGCCGGCAGATTACTGCACCTCTCTGCGGGGCTCTGCTCTGGTCCCCTCTGCCAGCCACCCTGCTGGCCACTCGCCACACCTTTCCTCATGCCTCTCCACTAGCTGCCCCTCTCCAGGCTTGCCAGGATGTCTTCAGGGCACACCACTTAACACATTTCTGAGGGATTTCAGCTGTTGGTGGGGGAGCCTCAGTACTGGTGCACACTGGGCAGTATCTTGCATGAGAGACCTTGTCCCAGAGAAGGTCTAATTCTTAGGCCTAGATATCAGTGATTTCAGCTCTGCAGCATGTAACAAGACTCTCAATTGAGTCCAAATTAGCTCTTTTATTATACCATGGAGAGAGAAAGGGTCAAATGGTGTCTAGGACCCTTAAACAGTGTCCACACCCCATGTAGAAGTGCCTGTCCCTACCCTCTCTCAACTCATTGAGCTTTGGAACCCACGTCCCCTGCCCTAGTGAGTGCTGTTCAGTTGAGGGTGAGTCCCTCCATTGGGGTATGCCAGGTACAGTTCTGCTGCCATCAATTGACACAACAAGGATAACAATGCTTCATCACACCTGCCCCAATAACAAGGAGACTGGGGATCTAACACCAGCCACAAGTGATCATTTGGGAAAGCAATCCCACCATGCTGAGCTTCTAGGTAGGGTGGGTGTGCCCATGCAAATGAGATCAGCTCCTGAAGTCCTTTTCCAAGCTCACCACTAGATGTCAGGGAAGAGCTCATTCAGACTATGCTTACATTGAAAAACAATTACAAATGAGGGTACCTAAATGGAGCTGAGTTAGTTTGTTGTTCATAGAGCACAAATAAGCAGATTTCATGTCAATTTTATCTTATTCCTCAGTCAGAACAACCCAATAGCTGTCATACTGTATATACCAGGAAACAGCAATACTTGAAATATTTCAAATCCTTTAACAGGCATAAATGCTATATTGCATCCAACTTTTAAAATTCATTTTTTGTTTTCTCTGTTTCTTTTTCAAAGTTAACACCTCTTGATATCCTTTTGATTTAGCCTTAAAATTATTAGCAATACGTGAAAGATTATTGTACATTAGGTGAAGGGATTGTAGAGCACACATTTATGATCATGTCGTGTGGCAAAATTTGATATTGTAATAATTAATCAAAATGTTGGTTTGCGCTAAAATTGACATAAACATGTGGGCATTAGAAAACCAAATCCACTGTGCATGTGTCATTTGTGTGTACAATTACAGTGCTTGTGCATGCAAGTTGGGTAATTGTTTATGAAAATGACCAGAAGTCATTTGCATGTACAACTGCTCAGTCTGTATGTACAGTCACAATAAATAGTGTGCCATGCCTATTGGCCCAGTAACCTGTTTGAAATGAGGCCCATTATTTTTTGCATTGGTTAGTATTTGGAAGCGTCTGTTTCTTATTATACCTTGGACAAAAAATCAGGAGGAGCAAAAGTCAGCTCAGACATCATTGACCTTTGTCTGTATTTGAACAACAGTCTGATTCTTCACAAATTAATATACAACATCTCAGGTGTTGGAGATGTGTATATTCATCTTATGCATGTAGGATGGGGTAGGTCCTGTTTGGAGATCATTATATCCTCACAAATGGATAGACTCTCTTTTCTAGGAAAAGGGGCAAATGTATCAGGAAAGTACCACTACAAAATAGCATCCTGATTTCAGTCAGAAGTTAGGGGAGAAAAAAAGGCAGAAGAAGAAAGGGGAAAAAAATCTACTATGAATGGGAAAAAAAACAAGTTGACAGTTAAGGTGTCCCACGGTGAATTTGTCACTGTTCCATTTCATGATGTAAGTTGCTGATATTGCAGCTTTGTGGCATTTCCCATCAAATATGACAGGCTTTATAGCAGTTCTAAACTGGAGCATGGAGGAATGTACAAGTTGTTAGAAAGAGAGCAAGGTAGGCAATTGCTGTAAATCTTATTGTCAGTTTTTGTCTCAGTGAAGTCTAAATACTATAGTATTGTCTATTTTATTGACACAAGTGCAAAAACAAGCTAAACAAAAAACATCTTTTCACTTTTTCCTTGCTACAGAAATACTATCCGTGTTAATTCTGCTTACTTAGTCTCACATCCAGACTTTGGAACAATGCCACTTTTCAGCTGCATGATTATTGTCTAGAGATTAGACCTCAGGATGAAAGTGAAATGCACTGAAGTTTAGCTCTGGCTTCACTGATATCTGCCCACAAAGGCTGAGAGTCCTTTGATCATTCCTCCTGCAGTAATTTTAGAAACCCCTTCTGAGGACGAAAACTCTCAGCAGGAGGAGAGATCTTCCTCACTACCTACATAACAGTTTAACCCGTAGGGTGGACTAGATAACTATATATTCACTGTTTAGATGCGCTAAATATTTAATTTACTTGTTGACTATCACTTTGGTACATGACAGTATTACAGTTTGCACATCTTTGCAGGCTCTGAATATATTTTCAATGAAATAGAAAGGATGGGGAATGAGGTGAGGATGTAGGGATATACAAGATCTATTGCAACAGGCCCAACAACTAGATATGAAAGACTAGACTGTTAAACAATACTGTACATTAAAAACAAATGACTAGAAATGTACATCTGATAACAACATAGAACTCATTAACCATATAATTCCAATAACATGTACCTGAATATCTGCCCAAAATACTTTTCTTTCCCTCCAAGGTTCATTTGTCTCTCTGTATGTGCTAATTCACTCACTGAGTTTTGCATTCCACAATGTTGTTTACACACTGATTTCCAGTCCCTGAAAATGGTTCTTTTGGCGACTGCAGTCTTGAAGGTTGATTTATGCCAAGTGTCTTCTGTGGTATCCCATAAGAAACACCTTTCATTTGATGCCCTGGATAAATAACTGACATACCTTAATGCCGATTTTGATGTTTTAAAAGTAAAATGCCACCTTTTGAGGTGTGATTTGTGATTTGCTTTGTTCACAACCATTAGAACAGTGGGTCTCAAAATTTTGTACTGGCGATCCCTTTCAAATAACAAGCCTCTGAGTGCGACCCCTCTTATAAATTAAAAACATTTTTAAAATATATTTAACACCATTATAAATGCTGGATGCAAAGCAGTGTTTGGGGTGGAGGCTGACAGCTCGTGACCCCCCATGTAATAACCTCATGACCCCTGAGGGTCTTGACCCCCAATTTGAGAACCCCTGCATTAAAATGACTGTTATTGGATAGGCTGCTGCCTCCATTTTGTTTACCACATTTAAGCTGATTAACCATTTACTTAGGAGGATGTGGTGAGAACCTTTGGGGCCTTATAGCTTTTCTGTTGCCTGACGTTTAATTTGGGAAAGAGTTCATGTACTGTAGGCTGAATGGACATATAAAATAGTAGCCTGCTGAGGCTTTTTACACACACACACTTTGTGGTAGACAACATGCCAGCAGAGAATCACATGAACGTTGTATGTAGTGGCACATATATTGTTTATAGACAATTTAAAAATACCAAAATCCAGTAAATCTTATACTTCCAGTGTACAGCCAATGTACTGGATATACCAACTGAAATACGCACAGACATTTGGATTGGAATTCAGAATAAAATTCACAGTGGGATTACTGATAAATCCCAAAAAGCAGAATACGTTTTGAAAGGTCTTTCCCCAAAAGGACAAAACCAGAAAATACAGGATACTCTACATTATGAGTATCATCATCATTTGCTGTTTCTATTACCATAATACTCAGGGGCCTGGATCCGATCCTGTTCTGCTAGATGTAGTCTCTACCATGAAGAGCTTAGACATTCACAGATCTTTATGACAGGATATGACATGAAGTGACATGTTGCCTGCATATGCTGGTAGCTTATGTACAGTATTTATGCACTATATACTTCATTTTGCCCACTTGTATTTCTATATGGGTGGGTTCAGTTCATTAATAGGTAATACATCATTTACAGTCAACTGTGTATGTGAGTCCCCTAGAGTTTACTCTCAGGAAGCACAGAACACATCAAAAATAAGTCAATTGGACAGTTTTGCAATTCATCTTTCCCTATGTGCCTCCAACTGAACAGAAATGATGACTCGTCCACAAAATAAAATGTCAGTCTTTATTTATGTTAGTCTCAGAGGCATGAAGTCATCTTTTTTTCCCCTTCTTGGTAGGGTTTCACCTGCACCATAATGTTTCAGAAATGTGTGTCTGTGAGTCATTTGGGGTGGCACACAGGAGGAAACAGAGACTGACTCTCCCTACTTTCTGAGTTCCTGCTTTGGGGTATGAGAGCTCGCCTACCCCATACCCCCAGCTTTGTCAGATTGAAGAAGGAGAGTCTAAATGTGGATGCCTGTGGGCCTACCACAGCAAACAAAACAAAATAAGATTGGAGAGCTTTTTTATGAAACTTAAAGTGACATGATGGAAGAAACTGGTTATTTCTGTGCTGGATTAATTTATAGGGTTCAGACCAAGCTGTATTACCAGATCTACAGCATGGAGAAGGATTTCATTATTAGTTTGACCTTTTTTGACACCAGACTGGGTTACTTTGAAGATTATCTCTATCATTAACTCCATGTGTATTATGAATGCCGCCTTTGTCGTTTCTAAAGAAAGAAAGACGGGAGCTTGCTCCAGAAAAATTGTGCGGTCTGCCTGCTTAGTCTGATAAATTTTTCTGAGGCTTCTTGGTGTCAAACAAGAACTTGTGCATATGTGTATATATCTCGGTATAAAAACTGGTACAAGCAGATGCAATGATAGAAATGCACTCACTTATATCAAATATGAATTTGGCACAATGAATTTAATATTTCAGTAGAGGAGAAGGTATACCATAAAAGACAGCAACAAGATTATTCATTATGTAATCTGCAAAGGGGTTATGTAATCTGCAAAGTTTCAACTTGCTTTGGGGAAAACTAATAGGATTTGTTGGCATTCAGATAGGGCTAGGCCCCTGAGCAGCGCAAGAGGGACTTGTAGATTCTAGTGAACATTTCCCATGCCAGTCATCGTTCTCTGAATGGTAGTTTTTGTTGTTGTTTTCCCAAGTCCTGGACAATTACTGCCCTGCACTTGGCCAGACTTTTGAAAATACCATGTGTGCATGCTTTTTTCTTTAATTCTCAACATGCTAGATTTTATCCCCTTATCTGAGGAATTCATTGCCCTCCTAGGTAAGATCTGAGGACTATCTAGCAGATTTTTAGAATTATATAGCAAACTTATGGTACCACTTTAATTGCACTTTTATCTAGTTTCATGTGCTTTATTTGCTTTGGCATTTTATATTTTAGATTGTAAAGTGCTGCAAGGTGCCTTGCATTAATGGCTTTATATAAAATAAAGTGACTGATGCATTGACACATATTCTTTCTAATCATCAAAGACTGTTTTGGGCAAACTGAAATGTCAGGCCACCTTCACCTATGGCCTACAGTAAAATAATAAAAATAAATCACAGTGAACAACTGGAAAAGATATATTAGAGTAATTTCTTGGTTGCAAACCACATAGAGAGGAGAGGGCTCCTGCAACTGTAATGTTGTCGTCTTCTAAAATACTCACCTAGGGCATCTGTCTCCCAAAATGACATGTCTGGCAGGGAACTAAAGATCATTAACCAGGAAAGGTTAAGACTAGGAGGTTGTAACTACAGTACTTTCACAACCAGTCTCTGCTCATTGAATTTTATTGCATTCAGAGAAATGGGGCCAAATATGGTTTGAGTTGACAGCAGTGGAAAGGAATATAAGGAATACAACAGGAATCCTTATAAAAGTTTAAGAGTAACGCTATGCATATGAGACTTTTTTGAGCTTTCTTGATCTTCATATTCATCTAAAAGGAGTGTGCAAGTTGCACACAGTGTTCTTCTTCTTTAAAGGACTTCCAACCACGGCCATCAGTGGTTCTGATTGTTCTCTCACATTATCAGAGTCCATGGCATGAGATCAGACTTGGGCCCAGCGAGCCCAAGCTGTAGAGGGACTATATGTGATGAAAAGAACAATGACTTCACTTAATGACAGCTAATTTGTCAGGATACTTTGTGGCCATGCTGATATGATTATGACCATTAGAGGGAACAATGGATGAGATCCTTAGCTGGTGTAAATTGGCACAGCTCCATTAAGGGAAGTGGAGCTTTGCTGATTTACACCTGCTGAGAATCTGGCCCCACATCTTGGTAATTTTCTCTGTTTTTTCTGCCAGTTAGAAAAGTTTGTAGTAGGCTCTGCTCCTACTAAACAATTGATATTTTATAATAATACGGCATAATATTATGGGGCTATTCCACTTGTTTAAATAAATTCAGATAGTTATTAAATAACCATATACTAACCTGAAAGTCTCTTGGGGGAATATCGCTTTGGGATGGAGAAGGGGAGGGGTTAATAGTCAGCTGACAGCTTGTTGTTTCTGATGTTTGATTAACACTCTCCTTATCAGAGCAGTCTGCCAGCAAAATGTCATTTTAAAATGTGTTTCCAAGACCATGAGCCAGGGAAAACCCCACGGTCTCACATTAGCACATCAGTACATTCACTGGTCATGCCATGGAAATACCTAAATTGGTAGGAAGTGGTGGCTGCTGAGGAGAAAGAGCCCTCCTGGAGGAGGATGAATTTCCTCTAGCTTCTTAATGCAGAGTGTCTGAAGGTCAGATTAAATTTGTATCTCACTACAAGCATATTAAACCAGTGCTCCAAGATTTTCACCACTTGACTGTTGATTTTCAGGTGAAGTTAAAGGAATCAGTTTTGACTTTTAAAGCCTTAAATGGCCTATGACCTACCCAGCTGAGAGAGTGAGCCTCGCTCTCCATGCCATATGACCACAGTAGAGATCAGCAGAGGCACTTGAACTAGATCCCCGTTGGTACAAATGAGAGAGAGTCTTCCCTATGAGAGTTCTGTGGCTTTGGTTTCACTACTCCCTTTGGTCTGAAATAGCTTAAATCTGATGACCTTCAGGGAACATTGCAAAGCTCATCTATTTTTCCCAAACATTTTAAATTGGGATGAGATGGGGGGGATTTATGGGAGAAGAGCTCTTTAAGGGGAAGGGATTTTGAGTTTTTGCCTAGGACACTGCTGATGGACTTAAACTGTACATCAGCAGTGAGGATGTATTTCTAAGTTATGTCAGGGGCAGCTACAGTGTGTGGTTAGACACTCTTTTTAGCATTTATATACATCTAAATAAATACAATAGATTAGACAAAGCCCTTGGGTACAGTAAAAATGAAACGAAGATTTTCTATTGAATTTGTACAATTAAGATAATTGTTCTTGATTTTCTATTTTTTTATTTTAAAGAAAAATAAGCATTCATTCAAAACACAGTTATTAAAAATCCTAAATACTATCATTACAGAATCTCTTTGCATAGCCTCAGAGTAATACATTGGAGAGAGAACCCCAGTAAATGCTTTAATAACTGGCTGCCATTTGCTGAACAATAGTCATCAAAAATATCTGCTACTGATATATAAAGAACCATTAGTTTTTGTAACACCAAAAAAATTTAAAATTTGCCTAAAATTAAACAGTGTTATTAATTTTCATCTGAAAGACAGTATTCAAGATATTTGGTTAAAAAATTTTCAATCTTGAATAGAATTTCCTTGTACTTCTAAAAGTGTTTCTATTATGTGGGATAAAATTTCAGTTTCCTTACAAATCATCTGAGCTGCCAATACATACCCCGTCCAAAATATGTTTCAATTAAAATGACAACTTTACTTCCCTTTCATGTTGCATTACATTTTAGTGTAGGTTGATGTAAGGCATGTTTAAAACACTGGAAAGGTTGTATTATTCAAAGCATCTTTTTAAAAAATTCCTACGCAGAGAATCATGACTTCTTATTTTTGCTTTTTTAGCCAGCCATATGTTAGCCACTTCATAAAAGCAAGTGAAGACTTCATATTTATACTGCATTTCTCATTGCCCGTGCTAATTAAAGCTATTTTTAACAGCGTATTTGCAAATATGTTGTAATAGCCTAGTGTGGACATTGCAGGTTTTAGCCTTGACACCATTATAAGGCTGAGGTAAATGCTAAAGAGAAGCCCAAGGTTTGCCTCTCAGCTAACCCATATTAGAACCACAATTGCCTTGTCTTCACTAGGATTTTGCCTCATGTTAATTACCACATGTAAGGTGATTTTTGTACCATGGATTAGTTACTTTCCTAGTGGGGACTCACCCCTGATGAAACGAAATAACCTGTGTGGAGGGTGGGGAGTGGCAAGTCTCACTAATGCAGTGCACCTTGTCATGAATTTTTAAAATAATCTTTTGTACATCTCCAGTTTCATAATATCACCTGGCACAAGGCTCCTGACACCAGGGGTGAGGAAAAACATGTTTTCATTACCTAATGTGCCTTTTTGGTAATCTGGAGATATTCAGAACAATGCTTTGTTTTTAATATTGTTAATATTTTATGAAAGCCACATCATGTCAATTTAATTTTTTTTGGCTCCCTCATCTCTGAGGTCATGGTAGTATTTATTTTAATAGGGTACAATAGAACATAACTTGAAGTAAGAGTACACAACATACATTTATATAGAGCTTTATTTCTAAATATCAGATATTCCAGCCCACGATATCTTAAAAAATGAACGCATCAATTCATTTTAAATTCCCAATGGACAGTACATAGTGATTGACTTTATGCATTTCTATCCAAACATCACCTACTAGGATTCAGTTTTTGCTTTCTGGGTATTGCCTTCAAAAAAATAGCCTGTCCCTTACATAGTCAATCAATGCTGTGTACTGTAATTGTGTTAAGACAGCATTGCTGAAATCTGTTTAAGCCATCTGTCCATCCATCCAGAAACAAAAAGCAAGAACTGAAAAGCAAGAATGACTGTCAAAGTCTAAATACTTTATCACAAATCCTTATTATATATTGGATATGATCAAAACACACTAGTCGCCATTAAAAAATCAGTATTTGAAAACAGTTACCAGGCAACATTATCTGAAATAATATAGTAATTTTCTATTGCAGCTATGGGGAAATGCTAAGATATCACTTATATCTTAGTTATCACTGTATATGGTATTATTTTATAAGATTGTTAAAGAGATTTTGTTTTGAGGTTTGTAGATTTCAGATGGGTAGTACTTTCTTTAAGATACAGTATTCTATAGAATTCTATCAGAATCGTGTAAGATCCATGTTCAGGGCTACTGAGTGTCTTCAACATGGGATGCACATATCACAGCAGGACATGGAAAAGCTAAAGCCTCATCAGTTCATCAAATTGCTGTCCCTTGCCATCCAGTATCATATCTGATTATGCTCTCATTTACAGAATACTTATTCTACACTGGTGAAATTCCAGTGACTTCAGTGGAGTGATTCCTGATGTAAACTAGTATTGGGTTGGGCATTTGTCTGGTTCTCAAAAAATGAGTTAATTGACCAGTTAAATAATGTCAAAAACAGTCAAAAATTTTAAAGCACTAATTTATTAGAACAATAACAAAGAAGAGTAACACTTTTTGGTGTCCATTAGGCTTAGCCTTAGATCAGCGGTCCCCAACCTTTTCTGGGTGGCGGGCACTGGACAATAAGCCACCGAGGACCGTGGCCAGCGGACAAGCCGAAAATCAGTGGCATTTCAGTGGCAACACCTCTTGGGATTCCACTTTTTGGTGGCATTTCGGCAGATGCTTCTCCGCTGGCCAGTAGATGGGTGCACATATACGCCTCGGTGGGCTCCCTGGCGCCCGTGGGCATTGCGTTGGGGACCACTGCCTTAGATAGAGACTTATGCCTAAGTACAGAAAATAATTTTTTAATTGCATTATTTTGACTCTCAAAATGCAAAACACAATGAAATGAAGTTCTAAAAAATGAAAGAATGGCAATCAGAAAGGTAGGCTGCCACTTAAATCAGAGCATTCTTGCTGGAATATTTGACAATATTTGACTGTTGTCAACTAAACGGCAGTCAATTACACCAGTTTAGGCATGGCAAGCCAGTAAATTGACCAGTCAGTTAAGGTCTCAGATAGCTCTTTCTCATCCAGGTGTCTATCTTGGCCAAGGCTTGGGAAAGGAAGGAAACTGCACTGCTCCAAACTGATTAAAAAAATAAAATGATGTAGAACTAAGTATCAGCAACAAACTGTTGGGAATACAGCCCAAAATCATGCTTTCTCTCTTAGTAGCTTCATGTAACATTTTAACAAAATGGGCCAAATAAGATTTTATAGGATATGCACTAAGATTGGATAAAAATTAAAGAGGCTGCAAAGATGGATAGGAATTAAAGATGCATGAATATTTTCAGAAAAAAAACACATTTGTTTTATGTGTTCAACTTCTCTTTCTGCTTGGAGATTACAATTTCCTAGATATATTCATTTTTAAAGTCTACTCTAGTATCTTGTCAATTTTTTGGTCTATGGGTTCAGCCTTGTCGCTTAGTTGTGACTGGATTCCTGTACAAATACTGAATTTTGCTTTGAAATTCACTTTTCATGAACATGAGTGCTCAGATACTATGGTGAGGAGTGTTGTAAAAACACCTCAGTAGTTAGATTTCAGAGACTCTGGATAGATCTAATAATTCAGTAGTGACACCTAAACTTCATCCATCATTGGGGAATCATAAATCGTACCCAGATCTAAGACCAGATTGATAGGATCCAGGGTTCCAGCAGAATGCAGATGAAACTGGAGTGTTTCATAGTCGATCAGGTCTGGAATAAGGTTTCTGCTGTCACATTCTAGTCTTTCCTTGCAGCTTCAGTTTTCCTAGGTCCTAGTGTGCATACTAAAGCAGCCCATGATTTTGGTGCTGCGGAAAGGAAAGTTCTAAAGGTCACTGTTTGCCATGTCCTTATCTCTCTATTTTCACCAGCCTGTGGAGCTGGCTGGATTTGTTGTGGAGCACAAGCTGCACTCCATGAAATGGTGCCACTGCTTGGGAACTCCCTCTGTGGCTCTGGGTAGTATTGTGCCTTTCTTTGGTCATCCTAGTGCTCCTATTTGAATTGGGTTGGTGTAGCCCTGCAATGTCCCAAATACAGTATGGCTGCTGCAAGTCACAGTAGAGCCCTTATATATATGCCCTAGATACTGTAGGACTTACATTTTTATAGGGAGATAGCATAGCAGATTGCTTGATAAGGAAGCTGTGTGTTATGCCACCTGCTAGAAAACTTTTGAAATATAAAGTGAGTGTCTTGTTAGCATTCAAAACATGATTGAAATTATTTTTCTGAATACTATGGAAGTAGCAGATATTAAAACAAAGACAAAACTCCAAAGTTTTGGAATTTAAAATGTGTAAGAGGGATAGAGAGCTAAACCTTTTTATTACATTAAGTTCAGCCTGCACTTACTTCTAATAACGGAGCAATTACATGGATGCCAAGTAAATGTTCCAAGTAGTATCACATTTTCTTATAGCTGCTGCTGATGGTAGGGCCTTGTCAGGTTTGTGATTGCTGATCTAAACTACAAAGAAAGGGTGAAACATGTCAGTTTATAGCTTTGCAGAATTAATTTGTCATCTAGGACTTTGTAATGGCTTAGAGCCTACCCATTTCCAAATGGTTTGTTTTTAAATATTCACTCCTAAAGAGAGAGAGAGAGAGATGTTACCTGCTTTGATATCTCTGTTGGTTTCACTGTAGGGAAAAAAAAATCACATACAAGTAACTAAAGCATTTAAACTGCCTTAGGGTCCTAAACCTCATGCTCAATGAAGCTTCACTGTGACTAGAGGTGTGAGTGCATTTCAGCTTGTCAAAACTCAGGATGCTAATGATACACTACACAGGGTCTAGACTAAACGGGAGATCATTTAATTCCTCACCAGAATAATTTTCAGCTCAAGTTTCTTGCGAAACTTGTATTGGTATAGATATATTTGCAAGTGACAGTTGAATGAGAATTTTGGTCAGAGATAAAAACAAGACGACTCTTCTTCTATTGTGTATAGTGCTTCTGTTCCTCCAGCGATGATAATGGAAATATTTCTGACAAGAGGAGTCATATATTTATTGATCAACATTTTAATTTTTTTATTATTCCAGCAGGTCACTGTGATCTTTTTTCCTCTTCTTGCTCAGAAAGCAGGAGGTTGTAGAGACATCACTGCTGAAGTTTTAGAGCCTTTATGTTTTGCAAACACTGGAATTATTTGCTGGTTAAATAATTTAACGAGTCCTTGGTGTGCCATACTTCCTGGCCATCAAATATTTAAGAAACCCAATTTTTAAGTGTTTGTGTTTTTTGTGTTTTTGGAGTGCATGCATTCATTGTCCTTGAGTATTTGTTACAATTTGGTTCTGTTGTTGGGTACTTAATAAGACCCCTTCTTCCAAATCTAGGAACCTCTTCCACAATAATACTGCCATCTGCCTGACATCTCTAACTTGATCACCTTAGCTGCACCCCATCCATATGAAGTTTTGTTTCAGCAAGATGCTTTATGGTCATGTCTGTAACTTTAAGTGCATCATAATCCTGTTGAAGTCAATGGGATTCCTCAGAGCTGCTCTGAGATCTTAATCAAGTAGTCTTCAGGACCAGCCTATAGATCTCCTCCTCTTTGTTTCAATGTCAGACATCCTCTGGACTATAGTATTCCCTTTTTATTTTATTTTTAAACTACCGTATGGTTCAATGATGTGGTTAGAAATCTATGTAAGATCAGCATCCCAATGGTATTTAACATGTCTAAAGAATTGTTACTGGAATAGCAGTTGGGATCTCATTTACATAGGCCAGAATATTTGGGATGTCAGTGACATACTGTAATAGTTGAGGTTTTCATTAGGATAAAAAATGTTTTTAGAGCTGGGCTGAATTAGTGATACAAATGTCTCTCATTCGTCATCAGCTGTGCCTAGAATACTCAGTAATAAACTAGTAATCTGCCCACAGAGAGCTGCTATGTATTTAAGATCATCAGGACTCTGGATGTAAATCAGGAAAGAAACTGAGTACCATGTTATTACATACACGTTTTGACCAGTTACTTTTTAAAATAAACCTCTCATTTCATTTTCATTCTTACTGTGTGCGATGCTAGTACTGTAATATGGTTCTCAGTTTTATTCAGCAAATTGCAGGAAAACAGTAAACTCAAGCAACACGATGTATTACATAAATTCTTTACAAGATGTCTTTCATATTGGTCAGTTTTTACCAGCTTCCCATCATAACTGTAGACCTGTAAAAAAAAAATCAATTTTGTTTTAAAAAACAATATTGCTGCAAAGAGCCTTGGTGAGAAGGTGGCATCTCCCAGCCCCCCAACACTCAACATGCCGTTGCTTTAAAACTCTTCCCCTGCCTTCTCTATTAGCAAGTTAACTAAAATAAGCAAGAAACTCCAGCACAAGCATTCTGCTAGGATTCCTCCGACAAACACTGCTCAGCCATAGAGTCTTTTGAGTGGAAAGGGCACTCTTGCCTCCTTTCATAGCGAAGGTGGGTTAATGAACAGCCTCTGCCAGAGGGAGTCAGCAAAGCTCCATCATGTGCCAATGTGGTGGTCAGTTGAAGAATCTAGCCACACTTGGACGAAAAATTACAGGATGTTGTTATTGGACCGAAATTAAGATCTATTCCATCCAAACCTCTTGGTTAATTTAGACTTGAGTTGGCTCAAAGTGCATTTCTAAGTAGTAAAGAAATCACAGCTGAGGCAATATTCACACTAGGGTAGTATCTTCAAGTAGTATCCCACTGCCAGAGTACTCAATCACACCCACACACTAGTGGCTCTCTCGAACACGCTCACGCTCAATTCAGCAATATTGCCATCCTCAATGCACACACCAGAGAACTGAAAATCACACTGCCATGCTGAAGCTTCCCCTCTCTGATTCTCAGAGTTTCACTCATAACATAGTAGGCACCTTGCAGTCTGAAAAGCTTTGAGTGTCAGGCACAGAGAGACAGTTTACACTCCCAGCAGAGAAAACTTTAAGCATTAAATGGAGCAGCTATGATGGCTTCACTGGCTTCCCTGTTTCCCTGGCCTGCACAGTGCTTGAGACTCAGCCTGCTTCCTCTGGCTAGCCACTGCTCCATCCAGTTTACTCCTTGTAAGTTAGAACTGCTTACATTTGATACATATACATTTTCTTTTTCCCTGCACAACTAACATGCATGTTCTAGTAGTTAGAAGAAGACTGGATTGGGTGATGGAAGGTGCAGTAGTGATTGGGGGGAGGGGAACCGAAGCCATAGGAATACTGGGGCATTAGAAGAGAATGTAAGGGGGATGAGGAGTTCCCAAGGTCTACAGGAGAGCCAGGAGACTTGCAGGAGGGGAAGGAAGTAAGTTCTCCTGCAGACTTCCCAGGGCTCAAAAAGTCATCAATGGCATTGTCGTCCAAATTTCAAGGCATCAAACAATTTGTCAACCTAAAACTTTGGCTAGCAAGTATATTTGTCATACAACTCATCTGCCTTCAAATGACAAAGTTGGAGCCTGTTTGTCTTCCAGTATCCAGTTCTTCATGCTCTATATTTTGGGGGATAGCTGTATTAATTGCATTAATAGGCATAGGTCATTGTGTGGATTTTTTTTTGTGGTAATATGATCATTTTGGCTTGTCTTCCTTCCTTTTAACTCAGCGTGTGATAGGACATCGAGGAATACATTGCCCCATGTACTACCAGTGCTCCTCTGTGTGCATTTCGTCTGAGCTGACTGTTCCATTCTGAAGCACTGTGGGATAGCTCTCTACATTTCCCCAAAATGCACTGATACAAACAGTTAGGGAGCATGGTAATTTGGGCTTGCAGACCCAGCTGTAATGGCAGAAGAACTATTGTGTAGACACAAATTGAACTGTTACTTGGAACTGGTTACAGGGACTGTGCTTCTACCTGGATAAAAAATTCTGGTTGTAGTTTAGTGATGAAAAGGTCCTTAAAGTTCTGACACAGTCATTCAAAGAGGTACAAAAAATTCCCAATGTGCACTTGCAAGTCAGGTATTTGCATGTTCACACATCTCTGTGCACATAAATATCCAAACTGCACATGCACTGGGCATATACAAAAGTACGTGCCCACTTTTGAAAATATTGGAATGAGCTTTTAAGGGGAATGCCTGCAGGACTGGCAACAGCTCAGATTGCAGAATGCAAATATTCCACTTATCCATGGGCCTTTGACTAATGTCAGAGGTAATTACTTCATGCAGGATTCTCTTGGCCCAGCTGTAATTTTTTATGTGCTTTGCCTCTACTAGTTAAAAAATTTTCTTAAATCAATGGCAGTGAACGTGAATAAACTTTCCTATAGACAACCAATCTGTTGTGTGTAGATTGAATTTGATGTGCTGGGGTGATCATTTAGTGAAAATCAACAAGAGTCAGGAACAGTGGCTCCATGTCAGCATAGCAAATTGCTGCTTAAAAACAGGAGCTTTAATCTTGTACATTTAATTTTGTGGGAAAATTGCAACTGCCAGCTTCTCAATTTGATTGGTTCCAAGAGCAACTCGACATAAGAAATTGGAAATGCCAGAAGGCATCGGTCCTGCAAATATATTAGTGTACCATCTGGAGTTTAGTGACCTTGGACACTTTGCTTGGCCTCAGTATCTCATTGTTGAAATTAATTCCACTGCTGATACTCTCTAGAGCTCATACCAAAGACTAACCAGAACTCCATCTCTCCTTGGTATTATTCAAGGAATAGGTGACATGATTTGTTAATGTATAAAATGTGCATGCTAATAATTTGTTATGGCTCTTACACAAAAGGATCAAGTTAATAAATATGGATTGTTTTAACCTACTATATGGTGCAGAATAGGGAAAAGAAGCTCTTAGCTTTTTATGACAGCCTTGGAGAAGCATAATTAATTTTATAGATGTCTGCCTTTGGGATATTACTGAGTAAGTTTTTATTAAATCTAGCTAGTTGTACATTATCAAGTTTTAGAGGAACAATTTCTAGATTTAAATTACTGTACCACTGATTTTAGGGCCAAATCCTTTTTAATGTACACAAGAATTCCCATTGATATACAATCTGCTGTAAAAGTGCATTGGAGTTTAAAAGACTTCCATTGACTTCAGTGGGGTATAGATCAGGTCCTTTATGGGACATAAGTAAAATGAGCAGTATCAGGCCTTTAGGACTCAATCCATAGTGTCCATTGACTTGATAGGAGTTAAAGGCACTTGGACCCTCACAATATCAGACCCATAGGCCATGATCCTACAAACACATAATCACAGATTTAATTTTATGCATGCAAATAGTCTTGTTAGGGTCATTGGGGCTACTCGTGTTCATAACAGTAAGCATGTGTGTGTTTGAAGAATTGGTGCCTTAGCTTGTAAACAATTTAAATTTTAATGCAAGCTGCCCTGATATTAACACAGGATGGTAGTAATTAGCAATGTTTTAGAAATTCTATGTAGACACAGGAAGATCAAACCTTATGGTGTAAAGAGTGGGAAAAAATAATAGAGGAGACTTTTCAAGCACTTCAGGGTAAGAAAAGCAAACCTCCATTTTATACAATATATAGGGCCCAACCAAATTCACTGTCTGTTTTGGTCAATTTCACAATCATAGGATTTAAAAAATAATAAATTTCATGATTTCAGCTATTTAAATCTGAAATTTCACCATGTTGTAATTGTAGGGGGTCCTGATCCAAAAAGGAGTTTGGGGACGGGAATCACAAGGTTATCGTAGGGAGGCTAAGGTACTTCTATCCTTCTGCATTGCTGCTGGCAGTGGTGCTGCCTTCAGAGCTGGGTAGTTGGAGAGCAGCGGCTGCTGGCCAGGAGAGCTGCCATCAGCAGCAGCGTAGTGGCTTAGTGTGGTATTGCCACCCTTACTTCTGCGCTGCTGCCTGCAGAGTGGGTCTCAGTCAGCTGCCGCCACTCTCTGGCCCCCCAGCAAAACTCCTTTTGATTTCAGCAGGGACAGGATTTCATCCGCTATGACCAGTTGTGTACCTAAAGTGAATCACATGTGTAAGTGCTTTAATGAATCATTACTGTCTTTGTCTCAGACCTACTGTATGACTTTGGGAAAGTTACCAAAGCTCTCTGGGCCTCAGTTTCCAGTGCTACATCTATATAATATCAGTAGTAATATTTAACTACCTCACAGAAGGTTTCAGAGGCTTATCTCAGTATTGTCTGTTAAGCATTTTGAAATTCTTACAAAAAAGTAATAGATTCTTACTTGCTATAGAAAAAAAGTTAATAAATCTAGAAGCAGAGCATGAAGTGTTTTTTAAATTGTGTGCACAGAAATGCATACACACAATCTGTGCATTCAATGATATTGTGATACTGAGTCTGCACTTACACTAACTGCCTGTGCAAATGATCAGTTTCACATCATGCTGGTCGTTTGGAGGTGAACTCATGCTATCTATCATGCCATCACAGTCCACTCTTACACACCAAACTATGCCTGAGTTTTAAAACTTTGGCCAAGAACTGATAATTCTTGTATTCACGTAGAACCTACTTCCAAAGCACCAGATTCAATAAAAATTCCAGCTGCCTTCCATGCTGTGAAAGCCTCTATTACTTACCTAAGCCCCTCCAAAATGGACTGGATTGCACAGTTTACCACAATTGTGAAATCATCAAATGAGACCGTTTATATTCAGTCTGACTCAAAGGTTTGACATGTATATTTGGTGATTAATTTCATTGAAGAGAAAGCATTCTAGAACAGAGTGTAATACTGACCGTCTATCTAGTCTAATACACACTAAATCTTTCCATACAAGATCTTCCCTTTATTTTCCAAGACATTTTATTAAAATCATAATGGAGACTCTCCCCCTTTTCAGACACTGGACATATGTTGCTATAGTTCTCCTGTTCCCCCCCCCCCCATCTCTCTTCTTAAAGCTTGATGATTTAAGAGCCCCCTGAATAGTGAAGCTGCACTCAAAGAATCTGGACCCATGGGGCTTTAAGTGGGTTAAATGTGTCTGGAGACTGCTGGAGCAAAATAAACCTTTTGGCTTTTGGCATAGCCCAGGCAGGAGTTACTGAAATCAAATGGCGAAAACCATGAAGCATTGGTTTTCTGATGCTTAGTAAATATTCTCAGAGTGATTCAGTGGATGCAGTGTTTCCTTTTGTAAGGAGAGTAAATATGACAAGAAAGAAAAGAAACAGTTTGGCTTTTTAAAGATGTGGAATCTGTATGCAAACCAGGCTAGCAAAAATGGTTAGTCATTTAAATGAGCAACTTACACTTGATATAATTCATTATCTGAAAGGTCCATAGGAAGAATGCTCTGAATTAGGGAGGAATGATCAAAGGCCCATTCCTGCAATGTGCTGAACCCACTGTGAGAGCCAATGAATGACCTCGTCTCTTACTGAACTTATTGGGAGTTGAAGCTACTCAGCATCTCCCAGGAAGTGGTCAGCAATTACAGGATCAGACCCACGTTATCACCAGTAATGCCACGTTTGACTTGACCATTGCAATGGCTAACTCTTTTCTCTTCTTCTAATGTGGCTTAAAAAGGTAGAAATCACATCTCTTTTTTGCAAGCATGAATTGCTCTTTTCACTAACATGGCTATTTTTACATGTGAAGGATTCTGAATGAAGAATAAATGTGTGGTTTGAAAAGTGATGAGGTTTACTCTATCATTGCATTGATTCAAAAATATTAATATGCTACAAATAACGGAAACGAGTAGGATTTGAACATATTACATATGAAATATAATGCTAAACCCTGTGGGTTACATGAATGGCAAAGTTAGCTGTGGTATTGGTTCCCATTTGAAACCTCAAAATGTCATGAATGTTTTGAAGTACCTATCACCTGGTGTAGCAGGGAGCTGGTGCAAAAACACCTAATTAGCCTCTGCTTGGTCAGCTCCAATCAAGGGAAGCAAATTAGGACTGATGGAAAAGGCCTAAGGATTGGCAACAATTTTTCTCACTGAGGCAGTAATTGAGAGTCACAGTACTGAGCAGAACAAGTTAGATGAAAAGAATTAGTGATTTGTCTGTCTTCTTACATTACCTCCTTCACCATAGTATCTGAGAGTTTGTTAAGCTCCACACAGGATGGGATAAAACAAGGTGCTGGGGTCTTATTCTTTCTGGGATTCTTATGTAGATATACTATCTGGCCTGACAAGCCAAGGGCTATAAAAGCTGGGAGGGAGCTGGAGGCCTCCTAGCTGAAGGCCGACTCTGCCTATAAAATTTGTATATAGATGGACCCTGGTGGTGGGACAACCTTAAGTAAATATAGACGTGGGTGTTGCACAACCCAGAAGCCTCTTTGAGCCTTACTGGGAAGAGCAAGTGGGCTCCAGGAAGGGGGGGGGGGGGTTGTGAACCCTGTTACACCTGGTGTCTACTATTTTACTTAATGTGTGTAGAACTTTCCCTACATTTGTGACATTTATTTTTGTTATAATTGGGGCACATAATAGAATGATGTTTTTTGTATATGATGTTGGAGTGATCATAGTATATCTACATAAGAATCCCAGAAAGAATAAGACCCCAGCACCTTGTTTTATCCCATCCTGTGTGGAGCTTAACAAACTCTCAGATACTATGGTGAAGGAGGTAATGTAAGAAGACAGACAAATCACTAATTCTTTTCATCTAACTTGTTCTGCTCAGTACTGTGACTCTCAATTACTGCCTCAGTGAGAAAAAGTGACCCAACGGATTGTCCTTTAGTAATGACACTGAAAACACAACAAAAATGGAATTTTCTGAATTTCAGTTGATTTGGACAAGAGGGATCATTGAAAAAGAATGGACCGTACCCTCTAGGGAGATTATTAAAGTAGCGTAAGGTCCTGTGCTATTCCTTTGTTAGTGGATGTCATCTACCCAGGGGTTATGATCCTACAGGTAGATGAGTCTTTCCTCTCTATGGAGAAAAGTCTTTTTTAAAAATAAATTTTGGAACAGGTCTAATATCCGGCTTCAGAAAAGCTCTAGTATGCTGGTAGAGTAACTGTTGATCATATTTCAGTGGAAATTTCATTTTATTACATTTTGAAAAGAAAAAATGCTCAGTATACTGCATACAGTATTTCATACTGTAACCAATGCTTTATTCAAAGCCATGTAGAGGATTATACTGGTAATTTGGTTTTATCTAGTTAGACTTCACAGTACAGTTCCTTGGCTATCAGTGCACTAGATTGGAGAGGGAAGGGATTTTGAAATTCCTTTGACATTTGGGAAAAGTTAGAATTCTGTTCAGAATCCTTTTGCGAGTGTTTGATTTCCTTATGTAATATGCCCTGTCTAACTAATCGGAGTTAGTGCATATGATGGTGTAGTTTGTATAGTAGTTGTGAAAGCCAGTGCCTTAGGGCATTGCTTTCACACCCTTCCTTTGACCTACTTCACATTAGTTCAACACCATATGGTTACTGGAAGGCATATGCCACTATTTTATACACAGAAGCCAATACAGATAAACAGACATTCAAACACAGCCACCTACACAATAAGGTTCTAGTGCTGCAAACTCTTGATCACTTGAGTAGTCCTTACAGTATTCACACAAAAGTTTCTTTGGCTTAATTGGAGCAATTATGTAAGTAAGGATTCCTGAGTAAGGAAGGGTTACAGATCTAGGTTGTCCCAGATAAACAATGCCCTGAAAATGATGTAGGGTGTTGAGCCGGGCAGGGACCTTTTGTCACAATGCTTCTGTGAGGGAAAATGCCCTTTGTGCAAAATTGAAATGTTCTGTGCTGATTTTTTTTTCTTTTGGGAAAATTGAAATGACAGCTCCCTAGTTGCCTGACTGGAAGACTCCTGTTTGTACTTTCTGCCTTGGGGGCGAGAGGTGAGCTGAGTGGCCAGGCTCTCTGCCTCTTTGGCTGCTGGAGCTGGAGGGGAGGTCGGAGGCTGAGTGGGTCTGGGTATCTCCAGCAGCTCCCTTGGAATTTCATGTTACTTTAGTGAAATTGACAAGAGCCTTCCAGGCAGCCAGCCAAGAAGTCTGTCCCCCTCCCCTGCCCCCCAAAAATCCACTTTGGGTCTCCCAAACTGGCTTTTTCATGAAATTCCTTCCTGCAATTTTTTTTTTGCGGTTTTAACTTTTTCCCAAAACATTAATTTTTTTGCAGGAAGGGATTTCCATTTTCCAGGCAGCTCTAATAGTGTCAGCCATTCCCTGAGCTTCCCAGTCTGCAAGATTTGTATGTGAGCATTTGAATTCTTTAGGATGGTGCAACCTAGTACTCCCTAGTATGCCTACATCTTGGATACATTTCAGAGAGCAGTCCCTGTATTCCAAAATTTAGAGTCTGCAATTCTATCGCTTGCAAGGATTCCACACCCTATCCTCACCCAAGTGAGGTTGAGACACAAGCTGGGAAAAAGTTTTGGTGCCATTACAGTGGAATGCTGTAGCAATTTTTTTAAATAAGCAAGAAACATACAAAAGTTCTAAAAAAGTAACCTCTCTACTGCCCCCATCAATCCTGCGGCCCTATTCTTCACAGACAGAATATTAGTAGTTACTTCGATCCTGCAGGAGGAAAATAGGGCCCCTGGATTTTAAGAGATTACTTGTGGGTCTTTTGGCAGAGTGGGTTGGTATTTCCATTTGCAGTATCTCTGACCAAACCCTTTTGGGTATTTTGACAACCATTATTATGTTTTATCCCCACTCCCCTCCTTCATGTTAAAACAAAATCAATGTTTTATGCACTTGAAAGTACTGTTAATGAGCTGCAGTCATTCTGGGTATTGTGGTCATTTTTGGCACCGCTACATTATTGAAACTCTAAACCAAGTTTAGTGGCACTGGCTGCAAACAGTGTAGTGGGAAATAGGATCCTTTGTTGATAAATAGTGCTGAAAGGAATGGTTCCAATTAAATCTGGGGAGCTAAAACACTGAGTGGGTTTCATTCTTTTGGCTTGTTTGTCTTTTTACGTTCAATTTTGTAAGCAAAGTTAAATATGCATATCTGGGTCATTCAACCTTTCATTTAATAAATGCTCTCTGAAATTACATAAACACTTTGACAAAAAAGAGCTTTGGAGATCTGCAGGGCATAGCTAAGGATACTGCAGATAAAAATACATCTTCAAATTAGGAATTGTTAAATGAATAAAGCTGTCCAGTAAAATACAGTATTTTGGATTTGTATACAGGGGACTTCAGAAATGGTAGCACGGAGCCTTAGATACAGAGACAAAGCTGGCTAAAAATACAGTTCCCAAGCCACAGGCATTTTATTGAAGGAAGAGGAATAGATTTGGCAGACAAAAATAACAATACTCACCATATACTCTTCAACACAGCTCTTCTATTTTCTGTCTTCAGACCTCAACTTGAACACCACTGGCTGTGATTGAGCTAGAGGAGATTCATAATGCTCGCATCCTCTGCCTTCTGGTCTCACAGCAGTCAGGGATGGCTCCAGGCCCCAGCACACCAAGCGCGTGCTTGGGGTGGCAAGCCATGCGGGGGGGGGGGGGCGCTCTGCTGGCGCCGTGAGGGTGGTAGCAGGCTGCCTCCGGCGGCTTGCCTGCAGAAGGTGCGCCTTCGGAGGACCTCCCGCAGGCACGTCTGTGGGAGGTCCGCCGAAGCCACAGGACCAGCGGACCCTCCGCAGGCAAACCCCTTGAGGCAGCTTGCCTGCTGTGGTTGGGGTGGCAAAATCCCTAGAGCCGCCCCTGACAGCAGTACCTTGAGCAGACCTTCTTCCTAGTTCCTTTTAACCATTCTGTTTTATCTCTGCCTGGATCTAGTAAGCCTAGCACTGTCACTTGTACAGAAGTGGAAGTTCTCCTTGAGGAATAACCTTTAATATGTAAGGCCTTGACTATGTGGGAAAATTTCCTGGCATAACTATTCTGTTATAGGTATTCTGGCATAGTCCTCCTGTGTGGACACACTACTCCAGAATAAAAGTGATTGTATTCCAGAATAAATACACCACTTCCACAAAGTGGAATAATTATTTTGGAATAAAATCATTTTTATTCTGAAGTAGTGTGTCCACCTGAGGGAATTATTCCAGCATAACTATAGCTATTCTGGTATCACTGTAGCAGAATAGGTATTTTGCCATAACTAAACCAGGAATTTCCCCATGTAGACAAGCCCCTAAATACATATATCCTTAAATGCCAGGCTTTAAAGTAACCACTGACCATAAAAACCAGTGCTTTTCAGACCCTCTGCCATGCCTCTTCCACATTAAAATTCCTGTCTTGCAGAAGCCTTTTGTTGTTAAAACTAATCCATGCTTTCTGTGTAAGGTTTTCTGCTAAAGCAGCACTGTAGCCAGAGGGCATGCACTGATGTGCTACATTTTACCTACCCCTAAAGCAAGGCCATACCACTGCATATTATTATTAATTTGTATTACCATAGCACCTCGGAGCTTAGAATGTTATGCTAAGTGTTGTACAAACACAGAACAAAGACAGTCCCTGCCCCAAAGAGTTTATAATCCGAGCAGCACAGAGGGTGTGACCTTTGAATTGGACCTTCTCAAATTCAAGAGGAAGAATACTCCTTTCTGGATATTTTAGATAAAGAAAAGTGCAGAACAGCTTGTCACTCCAAAGGTCCTGTACATTGGCATTTTACGGGTTTTAAAACTATCTGAATGCTGCTTAAACATACTTACAGCTAAGCTGTTTTCTGATAGTGTTTAAAAACTGATACAATCAGGTTTTGCTCCTTCCTGCACTGGTTGGGGAAAAAACCACAGTAATAAACAATGGACCTGGAAACTATCTTTAAACCAGTGAAAATGCCAGTAGATAGGGTCATCATAATCAGTCCTAATACCTGGTGAGCTCTCTCTGCCACAAGGAATTGAAATACAAACAATCAAGATAATCAAAAGATTGAGCTCCATTTATTTGATGGCTGGTGTAGTAGTTCAATCACTTTTTAAGTCATTGTTTCCCCATACAAAAATCAACTTGCACTATAAAAATAAGCTTAGGGCGAGGACTGAGGAGAGGAAAAAACCACCCTAATAGGCCACAGAGAACAGAGGATAAGACATTTATCACATAAAAATGCCATGGAAATAACATCCCTTATCACAGTTCATGACAAGTGTTGAACTTGTATGGGTCCCCTTATATTTAATCTGTTACTCTTCAAATCATCTCATTTAGACCACTGGGAACTTGCATGTCTACAGTGGTTGGATTTGACTTTGGATTGCACGATAAGTAATTATTAATAGAAGCCACACTTCATTGAAAATAAAAATGGCCTTAAGTTATTCATGTGTTCTGAGCCAACTGTATGTTGCCTTTTTGGAGGGTAAAAGTGCAAGAGGAATGGATGCCTTAGAAAAAGACACTCCATTGATCCCATCTCATTGCTTTGGTAAAGCCCTCAGTTTATCTATTCAGAAAATTAAGACACAGTGCCTTGTACCTAAGTGGCATATTTTAGATTGGACAACTTCCTTACGAATACTGACCACTACACTACTGTACTTTGTATAAAGAAGACCTTTTTGCTGGCACTGTTTTTAAAAAGATGTGGGATGGTTGTATAGTGCAATACAAATCTTTAAAGTTCATTCTTCTGTACAAAGATATACTTAGTTTTGATACTTATGTGATCTCTGTTACTCCATGATTATCTGGATCCACTGGGATCATCCATTCTCTGAAGGTTATTAAAGAGATATTCCATAGATTTTCTGTGAGATTAAATCATAGAATTTTATTTTAAATAAATTGGGCAACATTCATTCCTCGTCTAAATTATATTGATTTCCTTGGGGTTACTCCAGGAATGAATTTGGCCCAGTATGATTTGGAGAGCATGTAATTTCCCTTACCTATACAGACTGTCTAATTATATATCCAGCTAGTTTTGTCATCTGTTAGTATGACATTGGTGCAATCTTATAGATACAGCATAAAGTGACAGTTGCTTTTGTAGAGAAGAAAGGCTCAAGTACTCAAAGAAAACATGCTGATTTCCACAAGTTTGTATCTCCATTACCTAAAGAGTTATTATCTTGACATTCACTTCATTAAGTAGAATCTCAGTCCTTAAATGGCAGTCACATTTGCTTATAAAAGACAAAATGGTCAGACCCACAAAATGAAAAACCTGCTTAAAGTGTAAATCCATTGTGAGCCACTCTATGTAATCCTATGTGCAGGAATTTCTAAAACAAACACTTGAAAAAGGCCCAGTTCCTTTTTAAAAGGTACGTTTACTGGACACCAATTGAGTTTCTTCGAGAGACCCTCATTGTATTAAGTTTTCATTGCAATGGAGAATGTGCTATTTATTGAAAACTGCTGGGAATAAAGGCACAGAACTAAAAGGTGCTGAGCCTCCTCAACTGCTAGAGATGATTGTGCTAAGCATCTCACTGGACTGGGTCCGACATTCTTAACACAGGGGGTCAAACTCATGTGACTATTTCTAATTCACTGAAACTACACTATGGATTAATCTGGCTATATATAATATTGAGATCATCTTTAGTCTGAATACTGAGGTTTATATATATTGAAATCATCTTTAATTCTCATCATGTATGACAGGGCAAGATCCCACCTTTCTTCTGTTCTGTCTGTACAGACTATTTGGAGACCCTCAGTTGTTATATATCACCATGCAGTTTATTTACATTGCCCTTCCCAACACCTTACTGATCCATCCATGATAGCTTTTATAACATCAGTTCCTCTTCAGCCCTCTGCCAAGGAGAGTGAAGAGATCTCTTCATCCAGAGATCATAGAATCATAGAATATCAAGGTTGGAAGAGACCTCAGGAGATCATCTAGTCCAATCCCCTGCTCAAAGCAGGACCAACACCAACTAAATCATCCCAGCCAGGGCTTTGTCAAGCCGGGCCTTAAAAACCTCTAAGGATGGAGTTTCCACCACCTCCCTAGGTAACCCATTCTAGTGCTTCACCACCCTCCTAGTGAAATAGCATATCCTAATATCCAGCGTAGACCTTTCCCACTGCAACTTGAGACCATTGCCCCTTGTTCTGTCATTTGCCACCACTGAGAACAGCCAAACTCGATCCTCTTTGGAACCTCCCCCTTCAGGTAGTTGAATGTTGCTATCACCCCTCCCCCCACTCTTCTCTTCTGCAGGCTAAACAGATCTTTCTTGGTTTTTACTCCACTAGCTTGCCTCTCCCCTGGCACTTCTTTCTGGTGCCACCTTCTGCATTAATAGGCGAATTAGCTCTTTAATCCTCCCCAGAACATTCTAATCCGCTAAATAGACACAGTCATGTCCATTGGGTGGGAATTAGTTGGTGTTCAAGTGATCAGAGTGCAGCTCAGCTGTTGACAACACTCTGTCACAGCTTGTACTAAAAAAAAGAAAGAAAGAAATGAGCTGATCTTGTGTGAAGAGAAAGTTTTGTATTAGAATTTCATAATGTTGTATTCTGTTGCTGTTAGACCTTTCCACCAAAGCCCAGTGGGTTAAATATGTATAATATTTATTGTACCTGGAATAAAACAGCACTTTTATTCTAAGATAAAGCTTCCTTGTTAAGATATTAATACTGTAAGCTGATATGCCTTTTGATATAATATTTCATAGTGTTATTACCAGGATACAGTCACAAAAATGGGGAAAAAAAGTGCCTCCCTACTCCATGGAATAATAAAAACAGGAAGTCTCCCTTAGTTATTTGGAAATGCAAGTTTTTGGAGATGCTTGTGAAAGATGTTGGCCTATTTAATTGTTGGGATAGTGGGTGACGTTCACTAAAACAACAAAGGGCCTGTACCCTTTGAGGGAGGTGCCTCCAAGTGCCAAATTTTACAGGGATAAAAATGAAACAGATGGGAGGGGACAGCTCACAGGGTCACAGTGAGGGATCCAGATGTGGGGACAGAGCAGAGAATCTCTTTAACTGGGAGGGACCATGGCAAGAGTGAAAAGGTAGTTCAGTCTCAATGCCCATTCATCTCTTGTCCTCCGGGCTGAGATCTCTAAAACCTTGCCAATTAGTGCTAGTCTTAGTAATGTGTTTTATGATGTGGACACCTATCCACTGGTCAAGATCAAGATCAATTCTCTCCTTTCTCCAAATTACTACTCTTGGTGCACTGGCTCAGTATTGCTGACCAGTGACTTGGAGGGAGCCAGGGAAGGAGCCAATTTTCCATTCATTCTCTGTTCCTCCCCATCCACTTATTGTGGGTGGAAGTTAACATGTGCACCTAAACACAAGGGCCAGACAGAGTGCATGGGCATAAAGATGGTTCTTACTCCTCTACACAGCAGCACTGTCTGGGTAAGAATATGGCTCACACCCAGCTAAACTGTAGTCATCTCAACAAACTTTAAAAAAGCCTCTTTAAAAAAACAATTGCAAGGCTTTAAAGAGTCTAACTATGAGTTCTTTTTCTTCCTCAACACATGCAATGCTGTCAGTCTCACAGTCAGAAACAAATGGAAATGGCTGCTGGTATTACAGGGGTGTCATACTAAGGGAGACAGACTGACTGAGGGCCTGACTTTGGAGGCAAGAAAAGCAGATCTGCCAAGTACCTCACTTGCATTTGATTTGTTGTAAGGCAGTTTTTTTTTTAAAAAAGTATGTCATTCTTGTGATGAAGGGGGTTGCAATGTGTTTCAAATGGGACATTTAAAAGCATGCTCATTTAAACTGTCACACCTTGAGAACCCTGGGGGTAAGCTTTTCTTGAAGCAAAAACTTTCCCATTCTTGCTAACTCCTTCTAGATGTAACATATTTGTCAGATGATTTTGTTTCTCTTTGTGTTCTCATAGAAGGAGCCTACAGGCTTGGTATAACTTTGGAAAACACCTCTGGAAGTTAGCTTGCTGAGCTTAATGGATCTAACATTGTTCCTGCCTTTTATTCAGTAGAGCACTAAGATACAGGGACTCTGGATTTGACACTTAGCAATGCAGATCACATTGTTTCTTTAAATTCTTTAATTGCTCCAGTTCGCTCCTCCAGAGCAGTTTTCTCTCCTTCCCACTCAGGCTTGACCAATGTACTGTGGCCAATGACCAACGATTGTACACCAAAGAGGATTACAGATACCAGCCTATTTTAAAAGATTATTTTAAAAGGTTTACATGCTGTAGGCTGTACAATCATTTCACAGGCTGGTTTGGATTAGTAGTCTAAACAGCCCAATCTGGTGTTTGGAAGGGAGTAAGTTACCTCCCCTAATAAATGGGCTTTTGAACACTACCAGAATGAGAAACGCTGGAAATTTACCAAACTTCTTAGGCTTATTTCCAGTTACCATTAAATATACGGTTTTGAGTATTTGTGAAGGACTCCAACATTGCCACCCCCTTGCAAAAGGAAGTTTAGGGAGTGGATTGATCGTTTTAGAAAGTGTATAATCTTCATGCTTTTAAAGAGAATATCACTCTGAGGATAAGCCTAACAATATTGGAATCAATGAGATAAAGGAGGAAAATATCGGGATCCTCTCTGATCTCCCACAAATATTGAAGAGTTTGCAAACAGTGATATAGTAACCAGATGTACATCACACAAGTGATTTCTTTGGCCAGCCAAGCTAGACTGTATCAATGCATTAGAAGGCAGAGCCATACTCCTGACCTCAGAATAAGTAATGAGCCAAGCTCTCTTTCTCTAGGCAGCATTCCTTTCCAGCCACATCAGGAAAAGTTCCCCAAAGTATTTACTTTTTGATTTCAGTTTCTGCTGACTATAATTCTGCCACATTCCTACACATACACAAAACATATGTTTGTAAAATCCTGATTTTTATCATGGAAGCCCTCATGGAGCAGGATTTTAGATCATTGTTTTAAAATTCAGACATCAGTAATGCCAAAGTCTATTATTCTTACAAAGAGGGTGTTTTTTGGCAGGTCATCTGCTGGGTCCCTGGAGTTTATTGTTCCGTCTCACAGACAGACTTTAATGCATCTCAACTGTGAGACATGCTGAAAGTGCTGCACCTTAAGAGCTGAGGAGAACATGGTCAGAATGTTCTGTATATGAGTGAGTCCTGCACAATATGTCCAGTCAAACTTCTGTGCAGACTCTTTTCCCCTGGGATTTATGCTCTTAGTCTTTGCATGATGTTTTTCCTTGTTAAATGGACATTTCTTTAAAAATACCCCAAACAAACAGATTTTCTTTTGCAGCAGGAACTGAGCACCAGCACGACTTATGAATTTAAAAAGAACAACCTCCCCAGCCCACACACTGCCAGAGCTCAGCTCCATTGGGCTTCTGCTTGCACTGCGAACTGCGTCTGCATCATGTGTATCCTTTCTAATGTCGGTAGGCACATGGTTAAAGCATAGGCCTGAGTCTTAAGAGTGCTGGTTTCAATATCTGGCTTCCTATGGGACCCAGGGCAAGTCACCAAACTTCTCTTCATGTCAGTTTCCTCACCTGTAAAATTGCAGTTCAGTGAGGCTTGTGCGGGATTTAAAAACAAACTCCTACTAAAGTTCAATGGGAGTAAATTACCTGCCCTACCTATGTCCCTTTGTACGCTGCCAGAATTATGAACACTAGAAGTTCATTAAATTGCTTAGGCCTATCTTTAGTTACTAGGAGCTGGATGCCTAATCCTTTAGATTCCTTTGCAAATCCCATCTTGAATTAATGTCAATAAAGTGTTGTGAGATCCTGGGAAGAGGCTATGAAATTGCAAAATATTCCAACTGGAACATCTGACTCAGAGATAAGAAGTGAGTGAGTAGATTTGTTCTGGTCTGGTCTGTTGTCAACATGACTACAGGGATCAGCTGGCTGGAATTCTGTGAGAGCAGTTACACCAATATCTCCTCCTCTGTGAGCGGGCTGGAAAATAAGAAGTGCAGAGCTGCACTGGGAAGAGTTAAACTCTGCTGAGTTTTTGCAACTCAGCCCGATATGACCATTGTAGTGAATGACAACAAACAGAATATTTAATATGAACAGTATTCAGGTTTTGTTTTTTCAGTTAATTTGATTTCAGGTGAAATATGCCAAGATGATTGAAGAGATCTGCTTTCCCACTCTGGCAATGCACGCTTTCCCCCACCCTACCGATCTCTTCTAGAGATGCAGTGGGTAGTTCAGTAGCCTTTCCATTCAAACATTGGTGCCTCTGCTTAGAAAGTCAAATGCTGCTAATTCTGGTGGTCGTTTTTGGGATGCTGATACTGTCCACTAGGAACTTCAAGTCCATCATCTTATGTCAGATGGAAGAACTTTCTTCACTACCAGCTCGCTGTGAATTTGAATCAGCAACCTAGAGACAATAAGTTCAGATGTCAAATGTGTTGATTGCAGCAAAGAATCCTGTGGCACCTTATAGACTAACAGGATTCTTTGCTGCTTTTACAGATCCAGACTAACACGGCTACCCCTCTGATACTTGAAAAATATGTTGATTATGCAATATCAGATATGACTAAGGGCATGTTTTCATATTTAAAGTGGCAAGGCATAAACTGAGCCGTGTGAGAATACCATTTAAGGATACTATATATTTGTAGAAAATAATGTATCTGGTTATTGTCTTAATTTGAGGATTTAAGTAATTGATGGAAACTAGGAAGGACTAATGGAGTCAGACTTTACTCAAGTGTTGTCAAACCTGTGACCTTCAAAGCTTTAAACTGTGGCCCTCTCAGGCAGCTACAGGATAGAATTTGTATTTGATTATGAATTGAAGATGTTCCCTCAGCCACACCCTGTGATTTTTAAACAAAAGTGTTTAAACTTTCTCAGTTTTTTTCTTGGCAAATCCAGGAGCAGCTTTATCATGAGCTAGGTATGCTCTGAGCAGCTGCTGCCACTATCTGCTAGCAGTCTGCTGTTTCATAGAGGAAGTAGAAGAACGCAGTTCTGGCAGCTTCATTGCTTGCTTCCCTGCCGGACTGTGGGAGGCCCATGGAGAGCAGGACAGGAGCTCAGATTGGCTCTGTCTGTAAACCTGTGCATAGTGGCTTCATGTCCCTGGCTCCTTTATTGCAGCGGGTTGCCTGCCTAACTTGATATTCTTTTAACTGCTTCGGTGTCGTTTCTGTCATTCCTCCACTGGGCTGAAGCAGACTACCCCTGATGGGAAGCAGAGCCTTGGTTTTATAACCTATCAGTCTCTATGCTGCGCTACTATCTAGTCCCTGGGAGACATTGTGTAGTGATGGTCCAATATTTCCAGGCAGGGATCCCTTTTTGTCTGTTTTGCTTTTACAATCAGTCTCTTGGCTGTTACTACTTTACTGCTGACTCTGACTTCCTGTTGCTTTGTGTGTATCCAGAGGAAAATGTCTTTGTGACACGTCCCCCCCGGGGTGCCACCTGGAACTGGAGTACCACTGAGGGTGCCTCTCCCCCCCCCCCGCAACCCACCAGCCTGGGCTCCCTTTACCCTGTATAGCTGTGACAAGCTCTTTCCAGGCCCCAGCCTGCTCTTTCACCAGCACCCATATGGGAAGGGACACACCCAGCTGCAGTTACATGCTGATGCTATGCTCAGCCCTGCATGGAAGGCTCCAGCTAGGGAACTTCCCAGCTACTCAGGCTCTGGAGCGTAAACCCAAAATTGTACCATCTTGCACTGCACCGAGAACTGTACAGCATAAGCTCATGAAAATTTGCCCCTTCCCTCAATGTGGAGAGGAATATACAACAGCTTTCTGCCCCAAGTTGTGACTCCCACACACTGGTTGAAGATAAAATAAAAACAAATTTATTAACTACAAAAGATAGATTTTAAGTGATTAGAAAGGATAGCAAACACATCAAAGCAGATTACCTAGCAAATAAACAAAAACACAAACTAAGCTTAATATACTAAAGAGATTGGATATGAATAGAAGATTCTCATCCTAAGTCATGATACAAGCAGCAGAGCCGGCTTTAGGCTGATTCCCCTGATTCTCTGGAATCGGGCCCCACGCCTAAGAGGGCCCCGCTCCTTAGGCACATTTTAAATTTTTTTTACATACCCGACAGCGGTCCGGGTTTTCAGCGGCACTTCAGCAGCGGGGGGGTCCTTCACTCACTCCGGGTCTTTGGTGGCATTTCAGCGGTGGGGGGTCCAGAGCAAGTGAAGGACCCCCTGTCGCCAAAGACTTGGACCACCGCTGGGTATTTGAATCGGGCCCCGCAGTTCCTAAAGCCAGCCCTGACAAGCAGGCTGCAGATTCTTAAGTGACAAGCTGCACTAGCCTGGGTCCAGCATTTCCCCCAAATCAGTCTTTGCTCCTCAGGTGCTTCCAGGAGTCTCTTTGGGTGGGAAGTCGGTGAATAACCAAGATGATGTCACTCCCCTACTTTATATAGCTCTTGCATATGGCAGGAACCTTTTGTTTAAATGCTTGGTTCCTACACCAGTCAGTGGAAAAATACTGATATCCCAAGATGGAGTCCAACCCCAGGTGACCTGGTCACATGTTCCTGTAGTGTCACAGCAGCCATTACTTGGAGGCTGTTTGTAGTGTCCTCAGGAAGGTCCCCAGGTGGGGGATAAGCTTCTTCTAAGGCCTGTTGTTTTTTCTAATGGTCTTTCCCCACCTAGTTTTTCAGAATGAAAGCATCTTGTCTGGTGTGCACTCCCCAGATGTAAACTCATTTGTAATACAGATACATAGTCAATATTCCTAACTTCAGCTATAAAAATGACACATGCATACAAATAAGATAATCATATCCAGTAAATCGTAATCTTTTCAATGGTATCTCACATGCCCTATCTTAAATACATCATAACTATGTCATAATCATATCATAATAATATCACTGTGAAGAATATGGGGTGCAGCGTCACAGTTTTGTGCTCAAATTACCATTTGGTGCTGAAATGTTTGAATTCTACTGCAGTGTACTGTGGCCCATTATCTGAGCATAGTGTCAAGTATGTCAGACCTTGCAGAATGTGCCTTCAGTTTCCTGATCACAGAAATAGGTTTAGTAATATACTGTGACCATGTAGTTCTGTCACTAAAAGTGAACAAATCTGTTCCCCAGGTCCGGCTGGGATTTCCTGAGGCTGTAAATTCTCTTTCTGTTGTTGATTACTGTACTCTGCACCTTGTCAGTAGATACACTCCCTGGCTCATCTCAGGCAAGCCTCTACCCCCAGGTGTGCAGCTTGTATCTGTCTAAACCTCAGCTCTTAGATTTGCAGGGATTACTGCTCAGTCATGTTTAAACAAAATCCCATCTTGTACACGCAGTTGATCTGTCTTCTGGTATTGGGAAGTAACCTCCTGTGGCACTTGCTCCTTGTGATATGGCTGACCCTAGAGTAAGAACTGTAACACCCTTTCCTGTCATGTGCTTTGTTGGATTGTGAGATGTGAAGATACTGTAGCATATTGATAGACTTGATTCCTGTCCCAACACAGAGCTGTCTGTGTTGTTCCCTGGAAGGTACACGCTGCATAGTGTATCTGCCACCAGTCATGGACTTTCCTGGGCAGTACTTCTATTCTTACATCACAATGCTGGAGTTCCAATAACATGTATTGTAGTTGCTTGGGTGCACTCAGCAGTGACTTCTTCATGATGCTTTCTAGTGGCTTGTGAACAGATTGCACATCCACATTGTGCCCAAAGGTGAACAGGTGGAATTGTTCCAAAGAGCCGTGCCAGTAGCTCCTTTTTATCTAAGCATGTCCACTATATGTGTCAGGGCTCATTAGCAAATGCTATGGATTACTGGCTTTGCAGCTGAGCTACTCCGATACCACCACTTCAGGCATCGCAGCTCTAGCTGCTCTGTAGGGTTGTGATACTTTTTAGAATTGTTGCCTGTGCTTATGGTTTTCTTTACTCTTTCAAATATCTGTTCTTGAGTCTATGGCTATTCCCACACTGCACCATTGTGTGTTCACTGTCTCAAGGGCTCACAGGCTTCTGATAGGGGTGTGTAGAATCTGGAAAAGATAGTTGGCCATCCCTATAAATCACTGGACTCCCTTCACATCTTTTGATCTGGGCATTTCTTTAATTCTCTGTTTCTCCAGGTCCATCTGGAGTCACTCAGAAGTCAACAGATGTCTGACATAGGTGACTTTAGTTTTCCTTAGCTTCATCTTGCCTGCATTTAGTCTAATATTTTGCTCCAAGAGTCCATTTAGGAGTTGGTATCATGGTCCAGGATGGCCTCTTTCTTGACATTTTCTCCTACAATAAGAATGCCTTCAGTTATAGTCTTGATGCCTGGGAATCCCCCTAGTTGCCGGTTCAGTTTATACCAGAACACCTCTGGGGCTGGGGTGATGCTCATATGTATTTGTGTCCAGTGGAACATGCCAAAAGGAGTGCTATCATTGTCAGGTGGCTGGATAGCTCATCTAGCTCAATATGCCAGAAGCCATTCTTGACATAAACAGTGAATAATTTTTCCATGAATAAACCAGGCGTATGTCTTCAGTCATTGGTAGTTGGCCCTGACTTCTTTTCAATGCTATGTTCAGTGATTTTGGGTCAGTGCATATCCTTAGTTTTTTTCACCACTACTAGACTGCTGATCCATTCTGTGCTAGTTTTAACAGGTGTATGATGCACCTTCTTTGCAAGGCTGCCAGCCCTTCTGTAGTGACTTCACTGGACTGCTGCACTTTGGTGGTTTCCAAGGCTGCTCATAAGGGTCTATTTCTAATTTCACCCTCTAGGTGTCAATCTCCATGAAATATGTCCTCTGTTAGAATGCTGGGCAGGGCCTAAGGTGATTGTTCAAATCCATGGCTTGCCCTCCTCTGCTTTGGGAGGTACTCCTGCTGGTCAACTACTGTGAACTCCAGGCGATAACGTCTCTTGTTTCATGAGCTTTTTAAGGCCAACCTGCATTTGTCCACTGGCTTCAGAATGGCTTTATGTACATCGCCAGTGCTTGGTCCCATTTCTCATTCCAGTATTTCTGTTTATCAGTGTTGCTGGAATTACACTGGAGCTGGCTCCATAATCCAGATGGAATTGAATTGGTAATTGATCTAAGAGCATGATTTAAAATATGGCAGTTGAATGGTTGGCAGCCTTCTTCTGCAATGTGTGTACACTGAGAGTCTTTCTTTCTGCTAGAGTCATACAACAGATATTCTCTTCACTGGAAGTCTCCACATCCTCAGTCACTGCATGTAGCTGTGGCATTAGGATAAAAGTGGTTTTGTTTCTCACATGCCTTCCATCATTGCCTATAGGCTGGGCACTTTTCTTTCTGCCTTTTGTATTACTTTCCACAGTACATACACTGGACCATGTACCTGCATTCTCAATCAGTCTATCTCTGTCCTGCTGCCTCTTGCTTGAGCCTGTGTATTTGTTCTGCAGTAGAGGCTCTGATTATTTTGATCCTTTTCCTTTAACCTGCCCTTGGTATTTTAGACATTTCTGTAGGGTTAGATCTATTTCTCTCAAAGGTCTCTACTGTAAGAGTGGGACCATGTGTCTCACAAATTAACCTGCCTTTAATTAGGGAATCTTTAATCTCTCCAAAGTGGCATGTGGATGCCAGAGTTCTCAGCTCTGTAATATAAGTATTTATTCCCATTCTGCTTCTTGGTTTCAGGTACAACAAACAAACAAACAAACTGCATCTCAGATAGTCCCATTCTATCTGGGGTTACAGTACTCATCAAACATTTTTATCAACTGTTTCTGGGCTTATTCCTGGCAACTGTCTCTCACTCACCTCACTTCTCATCCTCTTTTCCCAGTGAGATATTGAAAAAACTTGACCTTCCTTTTCTCATCTTTATCCCCCATGGTCAGCTCGGTATAAAGACTTGGTTCTTCCTTACACTGCTTTCATGCCTGTGGAAGTTTTTGCCAGGAAAGCTAGTATCGCAGTGATCTGAATTTTCTTCTATGATGCTCTGTTTCTTGGTGATGCTTTGTTTGCCTGTTAATCACACTGAACTCATCGCAAGGGGTCTTACTAGATTCACTGCTATTGCAACCACCATGTTTTGTATACTGCATGCTGGATCATAACAGGAAGGGACTTCGTGCTGTTAAAATTAAACTGGCTCTTTACTGAGAGAACTATTTACAATAATGTTGCAATATCACTAGCATTCAAGTCACATGTAAACAGGCTGACTTCCTCCTCCAAACTCTTCCGTCCTGCTACCTGTGCTCCTCCCTTCAAGCTCCATGTCAGTTGCTAGAACTGCTTTAGCCAAAGGCTTAAGTGTAGAGGAAATGCCTGTTTTATTAGCAAACACAAGTTAATGTCACTATCAATGTATCGCCATTACTCTCATGTGAACTATTTTAACGAGTAGCTGTAATATAATGGTGCCAATAGGTATGGCCCAGATTTTTAAAGGTATTTAGGTGTTGTGTGATCAGTGTTATAATGCCTAACTGATATAGGAGCCTTCCTGTTCTCGGCCAACGGGAGCTGCAGGGGATGGTGCCTGCAGGCAAGGGCAGCGTGCGGAGCCCTCTGGCTCTCCCCCCCCAGGAGCTGCAAGGCCCACAGCACCACAGGGGTGGCAATCCTACGGGCTGGATCCAAAGCCCTGATAGGCCAGATCCAAAGCCCTGTTGGGCCGGATCCAGCCCACAGGCCATAGTTTTCCCACTCCTGACATAGTTCCACTGAAGTCAATGAAACTATTCACATGCATACAGTTAAGCACATGCTAAAGTGCTTTGCTGGACTGAGGCCTAAGACTGCTATAATAATAAATTAAAGCTGCCTTATTACAGGGTGATTTATGTGTCTAAAGAGCAGAATAAGAATGGCTTTCCTGATGGCGATGGACTAGATCCCTTCCTTTTTCCATTTTTACTTCATCCCATTTTGGAATTTCATACCCTCTGCAGTATCCTGCATATCTTGGCTTGCACATAGTCTTTCTGATAGTAGAAGTGGCAGAATTACTATGTGAAGTTCAGATATGCTGTAGAATCAGAGAGCAGAGAAGTCGCTCTTTGTTTGTTTTCAAGGAACACATGGGTGAGGTGGGATGACATAAAAAAATAATTTCAGCAATATCTGTGAGAGACTCTAGTGCTCTGGCCTACAGTATGTAAAAGCGGAAATTAGGCATTGCATAAAGTTTGAAGCAGAATGCATTCTTTCCAACATCAGAAACTGCTGACGCTTCCAGATTGTGTGCCAAAAAAGTTTTATTAGAGAGCCATCGGTTTTGCACTTTTTCCAGATCTTTGCAAAATATAAAGCCCACCCCCCTTCGATTTTCTTGCCAAGTTTAGATGTGAATCTACTGTTTATACAGCTTGCATTGACTTTAACACATGATTTACATTGCTTCATTTCCTTTTGGCCTGTGTATTAGATTTAGGCCCAGATTTTTAAAGCTAAGCAGGTGTGGCTGTGCTCAGCATTGCGATTGCCTAATTATCATTTTCAAAAGGGATTTAGCATTTAGACAGAATCCCATCAACTTCCATGGGATTTTGGCTCCTAAGTGCCTAAATCACTTTTGAAAATGAAATTTAAAGTCCTAAATTAATGAGGCATTGCAGTGCTGAGCACAGGAACACTGAAATATCTTTAAAAATCTGGACGTTAGGGACTGCTGCGGGGGAGTCCTTCTTTGTGGTATCTAGGACATCCATCTCCTCAAGCTCTGTTTTTGTGTGATTCATATAATCAGTTTAGGAACCAATTACAACCCAGTCCTTTCAGGAAAGGCAAGTAAGACGAACTGACCCTGTTAAGTGACATCCATGGACAAAAGAAGCTTTCTCCTTGATTTGGTCTACTTAAGTGCTTTTCTGGTCTACTTGATAGTCACTTTTTGTACCAAGTGACAGCTGTGTTAAGAACAAGACTCAATTTTCTTGTTTATCATTCCAGGGTTCTTTCCTGAGGGTGGGCATATATCTATTATAGATAAGATCAGGGATCGCAAGTTGAAAAAGGTTTATGTGACAGTAATTGAAGCGCTATGTTGGCCCGGCATATTTGGTTCTTAGATTTTTTGCTGCATGTTGTTTTAAAAGCAGCTTGGCAATTCGGAGGGATAACAATTGAAGCTATTTGTTGATTTGTTTTTTTTTTCCTTATGCTTAAGCAATGGAGCACATGCAGCACCAGTGGTATTATTTCTGGAGTTCTATTTGCATGTCAGAAGATGACATTTGAAAACAGAATCTCTAAAATGAGTTGATGGTTTAGACTCACTTTGCCATATGTGAAATTAGAGGAATATGCACAGCGATGTTTCATTAACCATTCAGGGAAAAAAAAAATTGTCTAATAGGTCTAGAGCACTGTTTCCCAAACTTGGGATGCCGCTTGTGTAGGGAAAGCCCCGGTGGGCTGGGCCGGTTTGTTTAGCTGCCGTGTCTGCAGGTTTGGCCAATCACGGCTCCCAGTGGCCGCGGTTTGCTGCTCCAGGCCAATAGGAGCTGCTGGAAGTGGCAGCCAGTACGTCCCTTGGCCTGCTCCACTTCCAGCAGCCCCCATTGGCCTGGGGCAATGAACCGCGACCAGTGGGAGCCGCAATCGGATGGACCTGCAGATGTGGCAGGTAAATAAACTGGCCCGGCCCACCAGGGGCTTTTCCTACACAAGTGGCATCCCAAGTTTGAGAAACACTGGTCTAGGGTGACCATACAGCAAATCTGAAAAATTGGGACGGGGTGAGGTGTCATAGAAGCCTATATAAGAAAAAGACCCAAAAATTGGAACTGTCCCTATAAAATCGGGATATCTGGTCACCCTAGATGGGTCTTTAAAGTGCTTTAGTTAAATGTGATTTGGGTATCTTGAAAGCAGGGTCGGCAGCCCTTGGCTCATATGGAACATGTGGTCATTTGTGAGATTTGAGAGGGTTTTTTTTTAAATTGCTTTTCTTCTTTCCAGAAAATTTCAGAAAACTGAAAATTTATCTCCCTAGTTTCCTATTATACACTGTGAACTCAATGGAATGTTTAAAAGGGAACTGGATAAATTCATGGTGGCTAAGTCCATAAATGGCTATTAGTCAGAAAGGGTAAAGAATGGTGTCCCTAGCCTCTGTTCATCAGAGGATGGAGATGGATGGCAGGAGAGAGATCACTTGATCATTGCATGTTAGCTTCACTCCCTCTGGGGCACCTGGCATTGGCCACTGTTGGTAGACAGATACTGGGCTAGATGGACCTTTGGTCTGACCCGGTACGGCCGTTCTTATGAATTTAAATTGGGGACTTTTTAAAGAGTATTGTTTTCAATTTCCCATAAAGTAGTTCACATTAATTTTGTTAACCAAAAGTGCTTGGTTTTGTTTTGTTTTTTAATTCCCTACATCTGTAAAAACCAATAAAACTCTGGAGATTCCTTTTGACCTGTAAAATGAATTGAGAAGGGGTATTGTCAGTTTATACATCATGGAAAGAGGTTAAGAACATTGAAGGTATGACTCCAAGACAGCTGACAGAAGTTGTATTAACCCATCTCCTCTCCTCTCTTTGTTTCGGAAACCTATGGATTGTAAACTCACCTCTGATTTTTGATAGAGTAAGTTCTTTGAAGTAGGGACTGTCATTTCCTTTGTGTTTGTATAATGCCTTGTCCAAGAGGACCTGAATACTGACGGAAGCTGCTAGGCATTACTAGACTACTATTATATGACTTTATTTTTTAATTGTGGTAACATTTGGAGCCCCAGTTATGGATCAGAACCCCGCTGTGCTAGATGCTGTACAAATACAGAACACAAAGAAAGTCCCTGCCCCAAAGAGCTTACACTCTAGGTGTTACTGCTGCTTCCAGCATAGCACATGAAAATATAAAATCTCCACTAACTTAATCTTATTAAAGGAGGGAAACTGATCACTGATGCAAGGGGGAAGGTAATCTTTTGAGAGGGATAGTATGTAGGTCATATATGTTTGCCCACAGCCCTTCTCCCTACTACTAATAAAACTTTGAACTGAAACATGCCATAATGCTTTTCAAATGTTAATGATTTAATCCTCACAAGCGCCCTGTGAGGTAGATGCATATTAGTTTTACCCATTTTAAAGACCTGATGCACAAGGAGGTCACTTATATGCTTAAAGTCACACAATGGCAGTCATGAACAGAACATGGGTGTCCCAATTCCCAGTTATCTTGTCTGTCTGAACTCCTATGGCCCCCATTATCTTGGTATGTGAGCACTTCACAGTCTTTAATATATTTATCCTCACAATTCCTGCACTATTATGTCACTGAGACCAAGTGGCTTACCCCAGGTCACATGGGAAATCTCAGAGAAGCCTAGGGAATAGAACCAGAGTCTCTTGTATATCCAAACCACTGGACTAACCTTCCTGTCTCCATTTACCACTATTAGCGCCAACCCCATTCGGTTTTATCCTCTCATATAGGCAGCAGTGTTCAAAACTGTATGAAACAAAAATGAAAAGGGGAGCAATAGTTCCACTTGGCTCTCTTGCACCTAAGCTTGAAAGACAAATTTTGAAGGCTATCATAGTGGCCTAGAGAGTTTGAAAAGTGAAAATAAGGACAAACACAAGGCTGCACAGTTACTTATCAAAATTCAGGAGTAAATTCACAAGTTACCCCAGCAACATCATCATCTCAGGTCAGGCATACCCTCATGTAAGAAGAATTAAAAACAATAGTATAATAAAGATATGAGGAAGGAAAAAAATTAATTGAGAGCCAAGAGAGAAAAGCAGAAGGAAAGTGAAGGTTGTACAACTATGCCAATGGAGACATCTCCCTCTGGAGAGAGAAGTCAGGAGCATCTTTTAAATTGGCTAGTTGTCATCTTCCACCATACATGTGTGCTATTTGCATGTCTCTATGTTGTCTTCAAAAGTGTTGGATACCTCTCCGTTTCAATTCTGAGCAACACAGGCATCGTTAGACAGGTGCTGTAGTTCCATGCCGGCTGCATCATTCTCAGATATATGATACCATCTTCAAGCAAGAGTCATTGTCTGGGTACATTGTTTTAATGGGAGATGCTCATAAACTCAGGCTGTGATGTCATCCACTGAACGTGGCAACCATCCACCTTGGAATGTCTGTGAGGAATGGAGAGCTCCCTCCTGCTGTGTTCTTTTGTATGTATTTGATTTTCTTACTGCATGTTTGCACATCATAACTCACTGTATGAATATTTAAAGGATTAATTTCATGATGACGGAGACAGGGCTAGATCCTCAGCTGGTATAAATTGTCAGACCCAACTTGACCACCTAGAGCAGAGAGTTCGCGTATGTGGTCTCTTTGGAGAGATGGACTGCCTTGTGCTCTTTGTTCTTCCCCACTTCATTTTTTAATTCCTTTCAAGAAATATTAACAATTTGATTGCAACATTTCTGATTCTTCTTTCAGCTTTTGCCTGCAGGCTCTTGCACACACAATTATTCCTTTGGTTCCAAACCCATTCAGGTCTGGTCTCTAATATCATTGAGTATTCACTTTAAATAAGAGTGGTTTCCAAGATTTTCTTGTTTCCAGACTTTGAAATACATAAGTTCACTTCACAGTAAGCGCTAATTACCCCTCATTATGCATGCACAGAGAAGAAAAACAAACCAAAAAAATTTGCAATGCTTCTCCTACACATTTGGGATCTCTTTCTCTCTGCCTTTCTCCAATTGAATGTACCCTTTGCTTGGCACCTTTTCCTTAATTTTCAGTATATGTTTGGCCTGGCTTGCTTTTTAAATCCGACAAGATTTATTTTGCCTTGCCTTCACTCAGAACTGAATCTCAGATTGAGAAGTCCGCTCCCAGAAATGACCTGCAGCAGCAGCAGCAACTGCAGTATCATTAGGTCTTCAAGGAAGCCTCCCTTGTTCCAAACCCAGGATTTGATCCTGTCATTCAGTGACCCCGTCAGAGGGTATGGAAAGAGCACAAAGCTGAGGGATATTCAACAAGTCACAGTGCCTTAAACAGTCCTGTAAGAGTGTCAGTATGAACTCTACTTGTTCAGTATAAAGATAAATAACCTGCCCAGTTTAATTAATAATTCTAACAATTTGTTCCCAAAAATGAAATACTAAGACTAAGGAGTAGGCGCAATGAAAATATTGGGTAATGTATCAGACTCCTGGAAAAGATATGGAGCTGTTTTAGCCCAAAATCGATTCAGGGGGACAGATCTCCACTAGTGACTGCAGCTACAATTAAATGATAGGGTAGGTGATTAGTGGTTTGGCTAAAACCAGTATTTGCTAACTGGAAAAAATATGATAGTGTATTTTCTATAGTTCATTCTGGAAATAAATAAATTTAGATTCTTACAGGCAAAATTCTGCTCTTGCATATAACTACTCTTCAGTTTTCCATTTCTTCTTCTGCACTCAATGCTTGAACAGAATTCCCATTGGAAGGGAATGGGAGTTCCACCCAGGAATTGAATTCATAATACAGAATTTCACATTGCAGATAACAGCTCTGTAGGGCAGATTACAGAGGGGAAATTTGCTCCAAGAGCCAAATCTAGAGGTCTTGGCTCACTTTTATTCAGGCAAAAACTATTTATGACTTGACAGGGGACATACAGTGTTTTATTCCAAGGGCCTTATTCTACTCTTTCCTAAATGAAAAGTGATGAAAAGAGGCTGGGGGGAAATGTCACTATCAAGCTCCTTGGAGGCTAAAATTATTTCAATAAAAATTGTGTAAAATGTAGTTCAGAGTCATCATAGTGTCTGTGAAACTAACACTTTTTGGGAAACAATAAATTGCATAATGATAGTCAGTTTTGCTAAGATTGGCTAAATCGTAGAATAAAATGTCAAGTGCCAAAGCAATCATGACCAAATCATAACATCACAGTTCTACAATCTCATAAAAAGCCCCATATATGTACATCCCAGAAGAAAAACTTAAGAGTAAGAATGCCACTGAGATCCTAAAAAAAGAAAAAAGCTAAGTGTTCTCTTTTTTTTTTCAAATGAAGTTGGCTTCCCCGAGAGAGAAACTAAAGATATAATCAATCAAAACAAGGTTTTTGTAGACCTTCCTGTTGTTATTCCTCATTATTTTTGAGAGAGCAAATAAATTTACTGTTGAAATAAACAACAATTTGATTGAAGTATCAAGGGTAAATCAATAGGCAGAGAACATGGATCAAAACATTATAAACTAGGGAACATAGAATCAATATTTTCATGAGGAGAGTCAACAACTGGGACTACTGTGTTTCAACTAGATAAAAACCACATTGGTCTGAATAGCTAATTATGTTACATAGTTAGGATCATTGTACCTACCTCATATGGTCTTTTTAAATTTGAGCTTACCAAAAATTGCAACTTATCTGTTGGGAAACTATGAAGCTGCAGTGTGTCCCTGCCTGCAGGTATATGGGATCTTGGGGAGCAATTACCACACAGGTGGGGTGCCAATTAATTTCTTTATTAAAGGAAAAAGAAAGTGATGGGAATTTAACAATGAAATGCGATGGGATGGGGTGTTTAAGGTGTTTACAATAGACAATGATTGGGGGGGTTCTTATTGAACAGTGTAGGGAGTTTTAACAGTGGGGTACAGTAAGTGGGGTTCAGCACAATGGGATACAGTACAGTCAATAAGCAACTCAACTTTATATAGGAACAACTCTAGATACAGTGTGGAATGCAAAATAAAACGGTAGCTTCTATATAAAAATGGTATACAAAGTATATTAGAAAAATGGAGGCAACTAATGAGGTGTTATAACCACAAGTAAAATGTGAGTCACGGTGCAATAATACAATATGGGTGATAAGTAAAATTATGCAATGTAGAAAATTACTGACTTAATTTGTGAGGCTGTGATAGCAAGAGTGTACCTAAAAGCTAGGTCAAGAAGCGAGAGAGGGGAGGGGAGTGAGTGATTAGTGGTAACTAACGAGAGGAGAGTGCAGCTGCAAGCAGCGAGAGACTCTGAAGCCCTGTGGGGTGAAGCCCAGAGCAGCAGTCTTCAGGAGCCTGCGGGCTGGAGGTACAGGAGACGAGAGCAGCTGGAGCGCACTTAAGGGAGTCTGGGAGCAGCCAGATGGGAGGGCGCTGAACGTGCAAGCGATGCGAGGGCACGTGGAGAATGGGGGAGACGGCTGAGGGAAGAAGCAGGTTGCAGCAGCAGAGAGCACTTCAGGGAGGTTGCGGAGCAGCGTGGTGAAGACAAACGGAGCAGTGTGATGGCGATCTTCGGTAGCGGGGGGGCAGCGGAGGAGCGGGGGCACGAACACAGGGGATACAGGGAAAGGCAGCAGAGAGATGTAAAGAAGGGCTAGAGGGACACTCCCCCCTCCTCCCCCCCAAAAAAGGGAAAGAAGCGGCAAAGGGTTTGGGAAGTTACACGGGGAGCAGCAAGGGGTTACCACAGCGAGACACGGAGAAGCACACAGAGGGGGAGATTGGAGCGGGGGAAAAACAGACACGGGAAAGTTCAGGGAGAGATTGGGACAGCGGGAAGACGAATTCAAGCAGTAAAAACCTTATCTATCCCTTAACTTAATTAAACTTATATAAATTACAAGCAGCTTATACAAAGTAATAAAACAGGTACAGAATACAACCAGGCAATGGTTTTTTTTAAATCTATCTTAATCAACGACTAGGAAAACAACAAATATCACAATTCTAAGCAAACTATAACAAGCAACTATACAGAGCAACAAAACAGCAAACTGTAACAAGGCAGGTGAAACTTACAAGCTCTACAATCTTAGCAAACTATGACTTATTAAACTAAAAAGCAAAACCTACGGTGCACCTTATGCTATGGGGAAGTCACAGAGGGCGGAGTGGTATGTGCCCAGGATACAGCTCCCAAGGCAGCCCCCAAGGAAGCCAAGGGATGGTGGCTGCAGCAGTGGATACAGCTGAAAGCAGGGAGCAGAGCTTAGCAGCGGCACAAGCTTATTTTTAGCAGCAAAGCGCCAGGGAGTTTGAGAGGTTTTAAGACACAGACCAAGGTTGAGCTTGAGTCTGTGTGCTGGGGAAACAGAGCCAGCAGCTAAAGTAATAAAATGAAAGTATGGAAAGTTTTACAGAGGGATTCTTACCAGTCTCCAAGGCAGCAGCAAAGGCAGAAGCAGCAGTAACATCAGAAGAAGCAAGGAGGGCTCGGTACAGTCTTGATAATCAGGAGATCTCTCAGGCAGCAATTCGTTCTTCGTGGATTTTTTTTTAAAACCGGGGGTATGCTCAAAAATAAAACGAGAGCGGAGAAAGGACCCCCCAGAACCCATGGCTGATCAGACCAGGCAGCAATGCAGGAACCTTTCTGATGTTTGTTTCAAAAATGTCTGTTTTTAAAGGCAAACTCAGGCAGTTTCCCGCCAGTGATCCTGATAGGCTCCCTCTGTCACATGGGAGGAGGCACAGGGAAAAACTGCAGGTGAGCACAGAAACATGTCTGGGCAGAGTCCTGTGCAATAGGTGACTCAAAAGCACATGAGGCCTATGACTCATGCCCAGGATCTTAAAAACACAATAGGTCTTGCAGCTCTGGACATTGCCTGCCCTACTCCAAGCCCAGGTTCAACAAGGTGATAACAGGACTAACCCTTTGAACAGGGCAGTGGTCCCACTTAGCACGCAGCACAAGTGGCCATCCCTTTGAGAAGGGCAATGGGTCTTGGTAAACAACTTAAGGGGCCCTCCCTTTGAGAAGGGCAGTGGCCCTGGTAAACAACTTAACAGCCAGGGAAGGGCGGCCACAGGAGGAGAACAAAAACAAAATGGAGTATGGGGACAGCTGTAAGAAACAAAATGGAATGGGGGATAACTGTAACAGACACAGTGAAACCAAATACAAAACCTCAAATTATATTTGGATATTACCTTTAATGCCTGAAATACCTGTATGCATCAAAAGATAATGTCGCAGGTCATTTCTCCCTTTCCCTAGATCCACACACAAAGGTGACTCTCTGAGTGTAGATTTCCCACCTCCTACTTGGAAGGATGTTGAAGCACATATGCACCAACTTCCTTTTCTTTTGTAGCCAGTAGAAGGCATTCCATGGTCATAAGGTCAACACAGCTGAAGGTGGTGAAGGAGAAAGAAGAATGAGCATGAGGGAGCCAGCGCTGGGTGTGGCAGGAGGAAGTAGAGGGCTGGGAACGCACACAGTTCCCTGCCCCACAGATGTTGAGTGTCCCAGGATCAAGGTTTGACCCTATGCACAGATGGCCTTGGACATCTAGGTTGGAGTGGAGCTGCAGCTCAGTTTGCAGGGTAGCAAATTCCTCCACTAAAAGGCCAGAAGGAAGCTATAGGAGGTCGCTCCTGGATATTTCCTTCTCCAAAGATTTTGAAGTCTACAGGACAGGGAATCCTCTAGGCCCGTAATAGTCCTTTCCCCTGTATCTTCATTGGCCTGCTTTTGGTCCTGATATTGGCCCTGATGTTTTTTCTGCTCTCCACCATCCTGAACACCATGAATGGGGCTGCAAGAAAGCTGAGGGCTTGTCTATGCAGGAAAGTTTTACCACTTTAACTCTACTGCTATAGTTAACTATACTGGTATGGTTAAAGAGGTAAAACTAACCTAGTGTGGATAAAGTTATATTAGTATAATGGTGCTTTATACAGGTATAACTGTTCCTCTACAAAAGGTGAATAAACTACATCGATGTATGGTACCTTTGTACTCTATAACTGTATCCCCTCAGGGGGTAGTACCCAGTGTAATTATTTTGGTAAAAGATCAAACCCTTAATCACATGGTTATAAAAACTGGACGTATATCAGACCTGAATTTAGAGGATGCTGCATCTATGTGTTGTTTTAAAAGTTCAGTAGAAATAATGTGTTGTAGCAATTTCTTTTTGATTTCTAAAGGAATTTCTAAGAAAACCTCACTGCTTTGAAAAATGGATTCAACCTCCCTGCCCCTTGCATGTGTAGCTTTTGAAAACCCCCAAAATATAACTTTTATAATACAAGGAAGAGCATTAACTACTTAAACTTCACAGGTGGTCACAGTCAATACTTGGCCTTTGCCCATAAAATCATTTATCTTCTCGAGTCTTTGTGGATATAAAAATGCGTAAAATCTGCAAGGGAGGAAAGCATTTGAAAATGTTCATGTGAGGCATAATGTGTGTCATTGTTCTCAGCTCCTCAGAAAGCTAAGGACAAAATATTGTACTCTTCTGCTCAAACCACAGCCCAACTTCCTATTCTGTCTTTTTCAATTTCTTATGGCTAAAAAAGCATGAATATTGCATTCCCAACTGTATCCTATAAGAGTGCACCTGCAAGCGTGTGCACCCATCTGTTAGCATACATAATATTTCCAGCTACCACACAAATTCAGATTTTTTCACTTGTAAATGGATGCTTTTTAAAATGTGGTGATGAAAGAGTCAGTAATTCTGTGATGCTCTCCTCAGGGCACCAGAAGCATAAGTCGCTGGGTTACCTCTCTGCCTCAGCAAGGGTGAGCTTTCCTGGAACTTAAACTGTGTGTCAGCTCCCTGCCACGCTAGTCTGTCCTCCCCAGCAAACTCAGTGAGACTCTGCCACGCTTAACCTTGCCTTGCAGGTAACAGTCAGCAAATCCAAGAACCCCTGAGGCATCTCTCTTCAGTGTCCAGACTCTCCCTGGACACTCTCAGAAATTAAGTTTGCTGCCTCTCAAGGGACAGTACATATACTAACTAGCCTTTTTAGTTTAGCTAAGGACATACTTGATTTCAATGTAACAGTACTGAGTTGGCTTATAATAAATCTAAGAATAAGTTTATTAATTTTAAATGATACTAAGCAACATTAAAAAAAGACATGTATGATTACAAAAAAAATAAAATAAAACACACTCTCTAATGTCGAAGACTTTGCTTTAGCGTGCTACAATCTTTGCCTAAAAAGCTTTCTCAGTTACATCAAGTTACCAGCATCTCCAGCTATCCTGGCAAGAGGATCCAATGCTCACAGAATCAGAGGATGCTATCCCCTTTGTTCTGCAAGTGATGGATAACAAAAATGTCTCTTTGCTCCCTTTATATTTTCCAGAGTCCATTATCTTTAATGCAAAAGTCAGGAAGATCTCATGGGGGTTCAGACTCTGGAGTGTCCCCTGCTGTGCTAACCAAGCCATTTCCTCTGATACTTGTTAGCTAGACTGCTTTGTTTACCTCCTATGTAAATGTACTTCCACTGTCCTCTGCCTGTAATCAAGCTGGTCAGGCAGGTAGATCCACATTCTTTTGCTGAGGGCAGGCCCCAGTTTATACACTGCCTCCAAATCATATTTTAAGAATGTGTTTCCAGCACACATACACAATTCTTTATACACAACACAGTGATATTCATGATCAGTATGCTCCCAGTTTTGATATGATACCTTACAAGACACTGTTTGGCCAAATATTCTGACAACAGTGTGTGAAGTGTGCCCTTTGCCCATTGGTGTAAAGAGGCTCTTAGGCTCACAAGCTCCCTAAAGATTCTTATTGGAAAAGCTAATATTCACAGCATTTATGCTTTGGTAACCTATACAATTTAATTTGTGTGTGTATCTGTGTGTGTGTGTGTGAGAGAGAGAGAGAGATGTTTGTAAATTCTCTCTGACCATCACTATCAGAAATTATATTCTGAATGATAGGTGGGGCTTGGTAGCAGCTCCTATATCAACCCAAACCTCCAAATGCCACATAGATTGCCCCCAAAATCATTATTCAAGAACTTCCTCCATCAAGAATCCCGTAATCACTTTTTGGTAGGTGTTTTGCTGTTTTTCCCACTATTCTGGTGCTTCACAATGGTGTCTGTCTGATCCTGTCCCCCATCCTCCAGGAGCTTTTGGAGTTCATTGTGAGTGCCTTTAAAAATAGGCACAATAGTTACATTGAGACAGTATTTCAGGTATTTCCCACACTGAGTGGAGAGAACGTTACAAATACTGCAATAAATATAACACCATGCAATATATACATCCACTGTAGGCCTACTGCCCTTGAGAGATGCCCCAGACTGTACCATGCTATTATAACAGACCATGGCCCAGTTCTCCCATGGCACAGTGTATTGGGCTCTAGACTGGGACTCAAGAAACCATTGTCTATTACTGACTGTGACATTGTCCTGGTGTGTAACTTTGGACAAGTCACTTCACCTCTCTGCAATACTTTTTCCCTTCTCAGTCTTTGTCTTCTCTCTTTATACTGTAAGCTTCTCGGAGCAAAGGCAGCCTCTTACTATGTGTTTGTACATAAACCCTTAAGGCCACCATGTATGTTTCTGATCTACATACAGTGGGGACTGTCTGCTATTCAATCTGAACATTCCCGTTGTAGAGTTAGAGTCAGATATCTACATAACACTTTCCTCCACATTGCAGAATTGAATGGAAAACTCTCCATGGGAGACAGAAAAGGGTTGGCAGCTGACTAAGGGCAAGCTATGGAGAATCCATGACTGTCCTCCTTTAAAAAAATCCCGCCCTAAGACATCCTGATTCTTTGTAAACTCTTTTGTTTTTGCATCCTGTGCATTTTGGAGTATATTATATTTATGTTGCTGTTTTAGTTCTAAGGCATCTAAAGCACTTTATAAACTCTCTAGATTTACAAAAATTATTTTATTCAATGCAGAAATATGGAGTGGAATAAAACAGCTGATTACCAGCACACAGCAACACCACCAACAGTTCAGGTCAGTAATTTAAGAAGGACTCTATGGTCAACTGAAATAGCAGGGGGAATTGACAGTGGGCAGAATTTAATTTCCAAAACTGAACTTTGGCCTGGACTAACTCACTTACTCTTGAAAGAAGTTCCATGGGACCTTTAACACACAGAGATCATCAAAATCTCTATTTTACATGCAGTTCAGAAGAAAGCTCCTGCAGTAGCATACGACAGAATGCTAGAGTATTGGTTTACTAATCCCTCAAAGACAAACCTATCATCAACTCAATCACCAACAGCACTTCTTAAAGCACTCTAGGTTTTCCTTGGAGGTTTAGCTTCCAAGAACTGATCAACCACAACCTGACTCTGTTTAGCTTGTCACTACTGATGACATTGCAACCCGAGGTATTATCAATGTAAGTTCTGATATAGGATTCATCACCATAGTATCTGAGTGCCTCTTAACACAGTAAGTGTGCTCATAAAGAAATCTATCTCACTTCCTTCTTTCCCTCCAATCAGCAGGGACTGAACTTTGGATTTGTTATTGTTTCTTTCTTTTTGGGGTGTGTTAATTGTCAGAAGGCTGGGTCAGTGAAATGGGTTTTGCATTTTGATCTGAGATGTATATCCACCTTGATCTGTCTGGGATGAGTTCCAGATTTATGTGGATGTTGTTGAGAAATCTTCATCTCCTGAGTAAACAAGTTCCCCTTGAGTCTTGAGGCTGGCAGTTCTAGTGTGCCAGTGGAAGGTAGCTGGCATGGAAGGTCATGACATACAGATAAATTAGCCTCTTAGGTAGCCTAGGCCAATTCCATATAGGACTTTGAAGTTGAGGACCAATACCTTGAATTAGACCAGGTATTCAGCAATGTGATAGTAAGAGGAGAGAGAGCACTGGGATATTGTTTTCCTAGCTGCCTGGGCTGCTGAGCAGGTGGGCTTCTGTGTTCTGAACTAGCTTTTCTAAGGTGGAGAGTTTCACAAATATGTACAAAGTAGTAAAATCACCAAGTCTAGTGCTCATAACTGCATTGATACAGGGACAAAACTGACAAGCGGAGCTGCAATTTTTTTGTCAGCCACAGATGGAAGAAGAAATTTTTCAGTGCCCTGACTACCTAGGTATCTAGAAGCAGCGAGAAGTTCAGGTAGACCTCCATGGCTGTAGGCTAACTCAAAGACCGGAGTGACATGGAAGGGCCTGGTTTTCCTGTGGAGCTTCTAGCGCTTTCAGATGAGGGAGTGGGCCATGTTTGGAGAAGACAGGCATTGTGGTGTTTGGCCTCTGTCCATTGTTTGGTTCCTGGTGTCCTGAGAGCCCATCTCAGACACAAAGGGATTTTTCTCTGGGAAATATGCTGGTAGTTCTTGGTAGCAGTAGGTTGCTGAGTTGTGGAGCTGAGTGGAGGCTTGCTTCCCTGATATGTCTGTACTTCATTTTAAAAAAAAAATCTGAGCCACATCCTGGTGTCTCTTATGCCTGTGGTGCACTGATCTGGCCATTTGAGAAATTCTCCGTACTCCAGGAGAAACCTCATTGAGCCAGCATAGATGATTCTAAGCTTCACTCCACTCCTGCCCCTGGAGAGCATGGCAGCGCAAGGGAACATGCCTAGAGTACTCCTGCACTCCATCCTTTGAGGCCCTTTGCAATTGGTGCAAGTTAGAGAATCCCTGACTCTTCCCTTAGTTGCTCCCCTGAGCTGAAACAGAGCCCAGTAGGCCAAGGATCCACAAAAGTCAGAGGTGTAGCGAGCGCCCTCCGTACCCTCCGACCGGAGGGGGCCCCGCAAGGAAGGGGGCCCCTAAAAGTGGCAAAAAAATGTAAGGTATAACTAGGTAAGTGACATTTATTGACGCTATTGCACAATCCATGTCGGTTTTACTGACAAAACCGTGAAGTCATTATGATACATCATAATGCTATTGGCTACATCAGTTGTCTGTCGGTCAGTTTCGAATTTTAGTTGGACCCATTCAAAGAATGTGTATTTGCGTTCATAATGGCGGTCAGCGGATAAATGTTATTAATTTAGTTGTTTAGTTTTTTATTGTTTCCAACGCAGAAGTGTGCTTTGTGATGTCTAAGAGAATGTATAAGAGCGGAGCTAGTAAACGAAAGGCAGCAAAAGATGCCGAGAAGGAACTTGAGAAAATTCCAAAGTTGTCAACGTAATTTGCGCTGCAGTCCAACGTACAGGTACAGGCATATGAAACGGACAGCGCTAGCAGCGACGAATCGTATCCAGAAGTATCCAGAAGTGCTTCAAGTGAGGTTGAAGGCGAAGCCAGTTGTTCTACCAAACAAACTGTGACAGATATTCCAGCTGCTGCCGGGAAAGAAGTATCTGAATCTGAACCACTGACTGATGATCCAGGAGATTGGCCGTCTATAATATCGGACAGGCAAGTGTGTGACATTGTTGCACGTGGCCCACCGCAGCAGAATGAAAGTTACGAATTTCCATTTAACGAGGAAAGACGGAGGTTCACAAGTACTCATTTCTATCGAACCATGGCAAATGGCGAGAAAATAAGATGTTCATGGTTAATGTACTCAGTTCAGAAAGATGTCATTTTTTGTTTTTGTTGTAAATTATTTGGCACTGGCGACATACCGCTACATCGTGGAACATCTGCTTGGAAAGCACTGTCAAAAAGACTTCAGCAGCATGAAACAGGCAAAGGTCATCAAGACTTATGGTGAAATGGTTTGACCTTCGGTCAGGCATGGTAAACCATACATCTATTGACCAACTCGAATTGCAGGCTTTTCTGAAAGAAAGATATTTCTGGAGAAATGTTGTCAAACGCATGGTTGATGTAGTTATTTTCTTGTCCGAAAGAAACTTGGCATTTTGAGGAAGTAATGAAAAGCTCGGCGATCCTTCGAATGGCTACTTTTTGGGACTGTTTGAATTGCTTGCAAAGTATGATACTGTCCTCAGCGAACTTTTACAGAGGATTAAGAAGGCAGAGACACATGTTCAGTACCTCAGTCCACAGATCCAAAATGAGCTGATTCAACTTGTCGCCAGTAACATTCAAGAGGCCAACATAGCGCAGCTTAAAAAGGCAAAATATTATTCAGTTATTTTGGATTGTACTCCCGACGTGTCACATGAAGAACAGATGTCTGTGGTGTTACGCTTTGTTGAATGCAACGGTGAAGATGGTGTCAATATTCGTGAAGCGTTTGTTGGTTTTCTTAATGTTCATGATACAACTGGCGAGGGCTTATTGGAAGCATTTCTTGAAAAGGCAAACAGCTTAGGAATAGACATTGCTGACATGAGAGGCCAAGCTTATGATAACGGCGCAAATATGAGAGGAAAGAATAAAGGAGTTCAAGCCTGCATGCTAGAAATAAATGACCGTGCCTTGTATGTACCATGTGGAGCTCACACTTGGAATCTTGTGATCTCAGACGCAGCAAAGTCATCGAAATATGCCGTTGACTTTTTCGGTCTGATTAACAGAATATACGTTCTCTTTTCTTCTTCACCTTCACGTTGGGATATACTTCAAGAACATATGCCAATATCTGTTAAAGGGTTATCGGACACTCGGGAGTCGAGAATTGATGCTGAGAAGCCATTGCGTTATCACCTTGAAGAATTGTGCAATGCTTTGTCATCTTTGCGAGAATATGTGCTCGAAAAGAAAGATGGCAATACAGCAACAGAAGCCTGTGCGCTTTTAGACCATGTTACTACGTGGCCTTTTGTTCTGACTGTGTACACGTGGTACGATATACTATTTCACGTCAATAAAACCAGCAAATTAATTCAGTCACCAGATGTGTCAACTGACGTACTGCAGGCAGAGGTCGGTGCTACTATCGAAATACAGGATATAACTCTGTGGTCACAAATGAACGTGAAATAGCAGAGCATATGGGTATTGAGCAGGTGTTTCCAGAAACCAGGGTGCGATGTAAGAAGAGAATGTTTGATTACGAATGTGCTGATGATTCGAGTCGTCTTTCTGCCAAAGAAAATTCAAATCGCAGTTCTTTCTTGTTCTCCCTGATCAGGCTATATCTTCTGTTTTGTCGTGATTTGACCAACTCGTGGAGTGGTATAAGTTGTTTGGATTTCTGTACAACGCTAACAGCCTGAAGCAGTGTCACAGAGAAAATGAACTGGAGAATCACAGCAAAAATTTTGTAAGAAAAATGGGAGACATTGATGCCAACGAACTCATATTGGAATTGAATGGTTTTATTTATGTTATCGAGAAAGAGAGAGGACTTGTCACGGCAAACAATTTTTTAACGTACATATACAAGAATAGCCTTCAGGAGATATATCCGAATCTTTGCATTTGCATCAGAATTCTTCTGATCACACCAGTTACTGTCGCTGGTGCTGAAAGGAGCTTCAGCAGAATGAAACTGATCAAGAATATCCTGCGCTCACCATGACAGATGACAGGCTTTCTGCGCTTGCAGTTATCTTGGTCGAAAACAAGATTGCCAGATCTCTGGACTATGATGCATTGATTAACCAATTTGCGGAGAACAAGGCTTGAAAGAAGTGCTTTGCGTAAATACGGAATACATGTACACTGTAGGCCTATGTATACATAATATGAACCCTGTATATTGTATAAAATAAATACCGCATTTCAGTTTCTGCACTGTAAGGGGCCCCGGACATATGTTCGAAGGGGGCCACGTTCTTTGTTGCTATGGCCCTGACAAAAGTGATTGACACTCAAGTGTGTAGAATAATTGGTCCCCAGGATTAGGCTCTATATAACTGTTTCTTCAATCACTTTGTTTAATATAAAATGCAATAATAATGGGTATTCTATAGAACGTCAAGCCTCAACACTTCAGTTAATGGTTTGTTGCTTTTATGGTTGTTGCGTGGCTAAAAAGAAGATAAGAACATGTTAAGTCTATTTTTATTAAGAATAATTGAGCCATATGTCACGATGCTCAAATATCACTACAGTTTAAGGTCCAGTCATTGTTAGCAGGCTAGAATATTAGTCTAGCTCAACTAAATAGAAAGGAAAAGGGAAGGAAATTAAAAATGGCATGTAACTTTATTAAATCTGTATACTATATTTGAATTGCGGTAAGTGACAGATGGGATTTCTCTCAACAGAACAGTTCACTTGAGAGATAACAAATTAATAATATCCTTTCTGTTTGTTAAATTGAAAAATAGGGGGATTTTCAATAATGTCTATACTAGTCATTTTTTGCTACCTCTTCAGTTTCTAAAGATGTTTTAGCCAAATGCCAACAAAACCAATACAGTTTACCAGGCAACCACTGAAATAATTAGAAGCTATTTAGTTTGGGACAGAGTAAATTAAGGTGTTTCTTAACTGACACAGTAATGAGAATTCAGCTGTATTTCTAAAGCAGCATGAGAGAAGTTATCAGAACCCCAGTACTCAGGAGAAATGCTATATGAAGTATGATTGCACGTAACGCTTTAACATCAAGATTCCACTATGAGATTTTTTTATTTTCTCCTTGATACTTATGGGAAACTCCCAAACTATCAGTAACTTTCATTTATTTATTACCTGAGTGCCTAAGGCCCAACCAAGAATGGGACCCCATTGTGTTAGGCACCGTACAAACCTAGAGATGGCCCCTACAGCTCTGAACTGACAAGACAGACACAGGGCTTGTAAGGGGTATAACACACAAACTGTATATAGAGACTGTGGGGAGTAGGAGAGTGAGAGTTGGAGCAAACAGCCATCAGCACAGGGCAGAGAAAATCTAATCAAAATTGTAGGAAGTTCTCTAAATGTCCAAAGATTTCTGTTTTGACTGCATCTGCTGGAATCTCTGACTAGCTCCTCTCTGCACTTTCCCCCCATGTCTACATGGCAAGGACCACTTTGGTCCTAGTGCCTTTAGCAATGGCCAGAGAATATGTTCTGTGTGTTTGAATGAAATTGAGTACAGCATATTGGATGAAATAAACCCCAATGCAGTGGGTCCACAGGTTGCACTATTTAACCCCCACATCCAACCCCCAATTCAGCATAGTATTTAATGGGACTGCTCAGGTCCTTATGTGTACATACATAGTTAATATCATGCTGAACTGGAGCACGAAGGCTTAAATGTGGCTTTTCTGGTTCATTGGGCCTAGATGATAGGATGTACCAGCAGAACAGCATAAAAGGCTCCAGGTTAGGGTCAGAACCTCTACACCTAAATTAAATAATCTCCTACTTCCATCAATGTTATAACTAAGAATGCCCACAAAATGGAGATGATAGCCCTGAATCCAGAATTTGAACCCTGTACCCTTCAGAAGATCAGGGTGTTCCAATCTGTGATTTTGTTTGTTATATTCAGGGCTGGCAGTACCACCTCTTATTAAGGTTAGCCAACCCTTCCCATTATAAGGCCCTGTTTTTAGTTGCTTAATTTTGCCAATTTCCAATAATTTAGACTGAAATTTTCCATGCTGGATGTCTGCCTCAGAATAAATGTTTTTGGAAATTTTTCACTCCAACCAGTTCATCTGTTTCTGAAAATCAGGCTAGGAAATAATACGGTGTGCTGCCCATATTAAAAATTATATTGACCTTCTTTGAGAAGCTCTAGTGCCCGCATGCCTTGGAGCAGGGACTGAAATTTGGCAGGCGGTTGCCTTTGTGTCAGGGATATAATTTTTGCTGTCCCAGTGAAAATCTGCCCATGTTGGGGCCAAGTTATAAACCTTTGAAAAAAATCACACTTTGCATATGCTTAGTATAGACTTTGGGGAATTTAGCTATTAAAATCTATCTACACTTGGCATACTCCCACCTGGGGCTGAGCACGGTTTTCCTTGCAATTGCTGTTCTGGGCTATCGCTGGCCATGCTGGGTCTGGAAACCTGAACCGAGAGCAGGGAGACTCTTGTCCTCTCAGTGGTGTCCCCACTGGGCTCAGGCAGCCTGGAGGAGGAAGCTGTCTGATTGAAATGCAGATGGGATAAGAAAGGGACCTGCAGGGGTTGTAGATTGGGACAAGGAGCATGGTAGGGATGGAGACTACGACAAGAGATTTGAGGGAGCAGAACTGGAATGGGGAGTTGAGGGGAGACTGGCACAGGTTGTGCAAGGAGACTAGATTTGGGGAGAAACAGGTACTGACTGGGCTCCAGGGAGGAAAACAGAAGGGAGGGCTAGGAGCTAGAATGTGAAAGGGAGACTGGATGAGAAGTTATCAGGGCTGGATTAAGGGCCTTAATTTTCTTATTTCCTAACTTTTGCATGCTTGACTTTGCAAAATTAATAATGGTCTTTGAACATATATTTTGTGATATAAAAGCTGCCTCTGACATCTGGATTCTGATAGTGTTTGGTTTCTGAACATACTCAAAGTTTGGATCCAGGGGATTTATTTGGGCCTATCTCTAGTTCAAATATCTGTTACCTGAGATGATGTGATTCCTTTGAATAAAGGTAGTTTCAAAACCAAAGCACTGCAGTATTAGTAATAGGTCGTTCCACTGTATTCTTTCAAAAGTTTTTTCTGCATCAAAGGAAACAACGAGAGCTCATCTTGAATGCCTTTGAGCACAAGACTTTTGTCAATTGTCTTAAGTTACACTAAACCCTAGTTTAAAAAAATCTGTCTTGGGCTGAATGTTGGAAAAATCTTGTCACTGCGAGAGGCTAGTATCTTAGGCCTGGTCTACACTACGCGTTTAAACTGATTTTAGCAGCATTAAACCGATTTAACGCTGCACCCGTCCATACAATGAGGCCCTTTATATCGATATAAAGGGCTCTTTAAACCGGTTTCTGTACTCCTCCCCGACGAGAGGAGTAGCGCTGAAATCGGTATTACCATATCAGATTAGGGTTAGTGTGGCTGCAAATCAACGGTATTGGCCTCCGGGCGGTATCCCACAAAGCACCATTGTGACCGCTCTGGAGAGCAATCTGAACTCGGATGCAGTGGCTAAGTAGACAGGAAAAGCCCTGCGAACTTTTGAATTGCATTTCCTGCTTGCCCAGCGTGGAGCTCTGATCAGCACGGGTGGCGATGCAGTCCCAAATCCAAAAAGAGCTCCAGCATGGACCGTACGGGAGATACTGGATCTGACTGCTGTATGGGGAGACAAATCTGTTCTATCAGAGCTCCATTACAGAAGACGAAATGCCAAAGCATTTGAAAAAAATCTCCAGGCTTGATACAGAGTCCACAGCACAGTGCTGCATGACAAGCGTAACAGAAAGCCAAAGAATCAAATGGACACTCATGGAGGGAAGGAGGGGGTACTGAGGACTCCAGCTATCCCACAGTCCCCAGCAGTCTCTGAAAAGTATTTGCATTCTTGGGTGAGCTCCCAATGCCTGTAGGGTCAAACACATTGTCCGGGGTGGTTCAGGGTATATCTTGTCAATTTTCCCCCTTCCCTCTCCCCTCCCCCGTGAAAGAAAAGAGAAAAAAATTGTCTGTTGACTTATTTCAATGTCACCGTATGTCTACTGGATGCTGCTGGTAGACACGCTGCTGGGGCAATGAACAGCAGAATCCTCTCTCCTTCCTTCCCCGGTGGCAGACGGTACAGTGCAGTAGGACTGGTAACCGTCCTTGTCATCAGCACGTGAGCGCTCCTGGCTGGCCTCAGGTGAGGTCGGCCAGGAGCACCTGGGTAAAAATAGGAATGTCTCCCGGTCATTCCCAGTAGATGGTACAGAACAGCCAGAGCAACTGGGGGCTGAGCTCCATCAGCCCCCTCCCTTTCATGTGTAAAGAAAAGATTCTGTACTGCTTGGGCTATCATAGCAGCTGGAGGCTGCCTCCTCCTCATTTTATCTCACTGTCAAGTTTCTTATTCCTGCATTCTTTATTATTACTTTATCACACAAATGGGGGGACACTGCAGTGGTAGCTCAGGAGGGTTGGGGGAGCAGGGAAGCAATGGGTTGGGTTGTTGTAGGGGCACCCCCTAGAATGGCATGTACCTCATCATTTCTGTGGGATCTGACACGGAACGGCTGTGCTCTCTGGTTCCCTGGTACACTGATTCTCTAGTACACGTGCCCCATATTCTAGGCAGGACTGGCTCTATTTTTAGATACCATAAAGGAGGGATTGACTCAGGGAGTCATTCCCATTTTTGTCTTTGTGCCCCCAGCCGACCTCAGCCCGGGGCACCCATGACAGCAGCAGATGGTACAGAACGACTGATAACTGTCATTGCATCACCAATTTACAATGGCACAGCAGATGGTACAGAACGACAGATAACCATCTCTGCTATATTGCAAAGGCAAATGAATGCTGCTGTGTACTGCTGCAGTACCGCGTCTGTTAGCAACATCCAGTAGATATACGGTGACAGTAAAAAAAAGGCTGAATGGGCTCCATGGTTGCCGTGCTATGGCATCTGCCAGAGCAATCCAGGGAAAAAGGGCGCAAAATGATTGTCTGCCGTTGCTTTCATGGAGGAAGGAATGAGTGACGACATTTACCCAGAATCACCCACGACACTGTTTTTGCACCATCATGCATTGGGGTCTCAACCCAGAATTCCAATGGGCGGAGGGGGACTGCGGGAACTATGGGATAGCTACGGGATAGCTACCCACAGTGCAAAGCTCCAGAAATCGACGCTAGCCTCGGACCGTGGACGCACACCACCGAATTAATGTGCTTAGTGTGGCTGTGTACACTCAATTTTATACAATCTGTTTTACAAAACCAGTTTATGTTAAATCGGAATAATCCCGTAGTGTACACATACCCTTAGCAAGGATTATCCTCTGGGAAACTTTCCAGATTCCTTTTTAAGTCAGCAAGATATTTAATACATAGCACCAAGCAGAGGTCTTCTATCTGTGACTGTTACCACAGCACTAAAATGCAATCTGGGCCAGATCCTCAATGGCTGTAGTTGGGCTTAGCTCCATTGAAGTCACTAGAACTATACTGACTGATACCAGCTTGAGGAGCTGGTTAAATAGCTGTCTTTCCAATTAATAGCCAAATATAGTCCTGTGGCAAGAATAACTCCCATTGGCTGCAATGGAAGTTAAGTGTCATGACAATGATTAGGCACATGGAAAAACTCTCACATGAAGAGAGGTTGAAAAGATTGGGGTTGTTTATCTTAGAGAGGAGATGAATAAGAGGGGACAATTTACAAGAATATAAAATAATAAATGGTACAGAAAATGTAGATTGGACACTTCTGTCCTCCCTGTCTCATAATAAAAGAACAAGGGGACATCAAGGCAATGTCTACCCTACCACTTATGTCTGCAAAATGTATGTTGCTCAGGGTGTGAGTATTCCATCCCTGTCGAGCAACATAAATTACACTGGCATAAGCGCTAGTGTTCACAGTGCTATGTTAGCGCGAGAGCTTCTCCTGCTAACATAGCTTCTGCTCCTCGTAGGGGTGATTTTTTATGTCAATGGGAAAGCTCTCTCCAATTGGCTTAGAGTGTCTTCACTGCACACACTGCAGTACCAGTTAAGCTGTGCCATTGCAGTGCTGTAAGTGTAGACATGTCCTCAATGAAATGGAAAGATGGCAAAATCAAAACTGAGTAAAGAAAATACTTTTATACATAGTATATGATTAGACTATGGAATTCATTGTCACATGATGTCATGTGCACTGTGGGATAGCTACCCAGAATGCAGTGCTCCATGAGTCAATGCAAGTCCTGCTAGTGAGGATGCACTCCACCGATACAAGTGTAGTGGGGACACACAAGATCGACTTGCTTAAATCAGAGGCTCAATGTTGACTTACATAAAGTCAGCTTTGTAGTGTAGACATGGCCTTAGGTTGATTGAAAGGACTCAGTATTGTAGACACATACACTATTAGATCAACTTAACGTGGCTTATGTTGATCTAAGATTGTAGTGTAGACCAGGCTTAAGTGATATGGATTGCGTGGTAAACTGGGCTCACACAAACAACATGTGTTTTCATGTGGCTAAATGTAAATGTATACATCTAGGGACAAAGAATGTAGTCCATATTTACAGGATAGGGAATCTATCTTGGGAAGCAGAGACTCTGAAAAGGACTTGGGTTTCATGGTGGATAATGAGATCCTTCAATGCGTAGACAGAGGAATCTCAAGTTATTTTACCTCTCTATTTGGCATTGGTGTGTCTGCTACTGGAATACTGTATCCAGTATTCATATTTAGAATGTTCTTTAAAACAAGTGAAGAAATAGAACAAGCAGCAGGCAAAATTGTGTAGCTGGTCACTGGGAATAATAAAATGAACAGACATCATGGCATGACAGTTAGGAACATGGCCAGGAAAGCAAGGTAACCTTGCTTTCCATTACCATGTTGCAAGTGACCTGTGTAAAACTACAGGTAGGTACATGAATTAAACCTGGATTATCTGTCTTCATTATGTTCTGAAACAGTTTATCTGACGTTCTTCCGTGTTTCTATCCCTCCCTCATGCAGGTTCTCAGTTGAGATGTATTTCTTTCTCACCCTTAGAATTTGTTCCTACTATAATTCACTAACCTTTGATTACCAGTATTTTTAAATATGGAATTTTGGAAGTGTGGGTAATTGTACAGTATTTGAGATTAGTAACAAAAAACTGACAGTTTGTATATCAGCCACGTAATTACCACTTTGCGATGTATTGTCATCTCATTTGTTTCAACAGCAATTCACATTATTTTGTTTTTTTTTATTATCACATCTTTCCATTAGACAGGTTAATAATAAAATGACAAAGCAGAACATCAAAGGCTGTTGAAAGAAATGGATCTCCATTATACAGCAAATAAATTCTTCAATGACTCCCAAATATGAATGTAACAAAAGCTAGGAATTATACAGAGCATATTTCCAATACAGTGAATGTTTTCTCCCAAATATACAAATCTCTTAATTGAGTTTACAGGTAATCCTTTGTATTTGATACATACCTTTCATGTTTAATGGGATAACCATCTACATAAAACTATAGCACAGAATGGATTAACAAAGGGGGAGATTTATTCTTGAGCCTCAGCCCCGAGACACATTTTCTTTCCAGGCTCCTTTTTGCACTTAGCTGGGGGAGGGTGGTAATTTCCTACATCCTTTTTCATATTTAGCACACTTACCTTGCTACACCCAGCCAGTTTCTATTGGCCAGGTTGAAAGAGGAGAGTGGAGCCATGTATCTACCCACTCAGCCTCACTTCCTATTCCCTACCACTTGGTGACAAGAGTGCCCAGTACCAGATACATAACATGTCTTTGCCTCACTGAGCCTGAAGGTGAATTCAAGAAGGTTCAGCTTGGTCGTGTGGAGGACTAGGGAAGTGGCCTTTACTCATAAAGTTGGAAGCCATCAGTAGCGGATATTCTGACTGCCTCTATGTTGTTATTGTAGCTCTCTCTTTTATCAGCTCTGAACTCTTCCTTTGCAAATGGCTTCACGTCTTGGATCTGTTTGACTTTCTTCCTCCTCCTTTTACCTTCATCTCACATCTTCCTGTTTTCATCCCCTGTGCCAAGATTTTTTAAAACAAAGTTGACACTATCCAGTTAGAACTCGCCTTATATTCTCCTTCATCTCCCCATTCTGCCACTACTCCTACCCACTTATCCTTCACCTCAGGCTCGCCCATCAACTTCTCTCTTGCCCCTTATTCTGTTCTCTTGGCTTCATCCTCTCAGAGTCTGCTTCATTCTATCCACACTTATCTGTCATACAGATACAAATAATAGGGCTGTGTGGTTAACTGGAGTTTTAATCTCACTTTTAAACAATAATAGAATACCATTGCTCAGGTCCCCTTGGGCTCCCCCCACATTGCCTCTCCTCCCTGTGGGCTCCCCAACTTCCCATCACCTCTGGGCCCTGCTGCCTTCCAGCAGTGCTTAATTTGTATTGAAAGCACTGGCTGGATGGGCAGCGCTGGTTGGGCACCCAGCTCTGAAGGCAACATTGCTACCAGCAGCACAAAAATAAGTATGGCATGGCCTGGTGTATTGCCACTCTTACTTCTGCACTGCTGCTGTGGATCATGATGCCTGGCACTTGGCCTGTGGCTCAAGGCGAGCTGCACATTGTTGCAAGGGGGTTGCATCTTGCTGGAGCCCATTGGCCTTCCACAGCTCTCGAGCCACTCCTGGCTCACTCCAGGAGTGCCACTTCAGATTTTGGTTTGGTGTGAGTGTGTGTGTGTGTGTGTTTTGGGGGATTGCTGTCTCTTTAAGCAGAGCACTGAGGAGCCTGAATCTGCTAGCAGCAGCTCAGCAACAGACAGGCTCCTCCTGTTCCCTGACCCCAGCTCAGTGGTGACTGTGCACACTGGCCTGGGGAGGGGGAGACCCTGACATCAGCCGGCTCCTCTGCTCTGAGCAATAGACAGGAGCTATTCTCTGGTCTGGACTAGCTTGGTCAGGGGCAGCTCCATTGGTGGTGGGGAGGAGGCAGGAGCTGCAGTGGAGCAGGGTGGCAGGAGGAGGGGCACTTCTGCCCAGAAGGCATCTAGCAGCGCCCCATGAACACACCACCCTGGGTGGTGGTCTCCTTCATTAACCCCTAAGGCTGGCCCTGTCCAGCATGGAGGGGATGGTATAGGTGGTGGGAGCATGGGCTCCTTTCTTCCCCCTGAAAAGTGTTTAACTGGCTCTCCCAAATCGCCCACAGACTATGGGAGAGGATCATGATCAATTAGTGCTGCCAGCTGACACTTCCCGCATGTATTAACTGCAATTAACTGAAATCCCTAATAAATTATTTGGCCAAATGTAAATAGATTTTCACCAAACTGCTGAAAAGGACATTTCTGACCTAGGGAAAATTTCAATTTTCTGCCCCATGCCACTGAAACGTGAGAGTTGTTCAAATAAAAGGATGTGATCTTTATTTTTTAATGATAGAAGTCTATTATTTGCAGTGTCTTCATACTCAGAAACAGCTGAATCATTTTCAGTCAAACTTTTCATTAAAATATCAGCTCATTAATTATAGATGTAGCTATACATGCTGCACATATGTATACAGGAGTGTGTGGGTGTGTGTATGGACATACATTTGACTATTCAATATTAAACCTTAGAATTTAATACTGAAATCGGAGGTAAAAACTTAATCTTATTTTATTATCTGAAAACTTGGCTCAATAAAGACTTATGAAAGAAAATGTAATAAATAAGTTCAAGTAAATGTCTGCCTGTAATCGCCATGGTTCCTACCGATGATAATATTCTATATATAATATAGAGTAAGTAATATCTGGTAAACTGGAATTATGGTTTCATTCACAGCTGTGACATAAAGCTGTACTTTACTACAAGTGCAATTGTTTTTCTTTGGAAAAGGGCTAAGAACACTGGAATGTCCATTCTCTTCAGCCTGTGTAGCCTAAGATAATAAAATCATGGCCCATTATGTACCCTGGAGTCTACAAAAATAAATTCCCCATATTCAAAATGACATAATATTTACTTTTGAAAAGCTACATAAATAGAATTTGCATTGGAATATATTTAAATAAGGAGTTTTATTTTCTGCATAAACATAAGTACCCAATGGCTCAACTGTATTGATTTTACACAGATCATAAACTGTGAGCAAAGGTCCCTCAGGTTTTTAAAGAACAAATAGGCTAAAAAGGAGCTACATAGTTATTGTTTCCAAAAAATTGTAAACACATTTCCAGCATTTTACTTGTACATGATCATTGCATCTGGCAGAGGGCAGGTTATAGGGGAAAAATTATAAAGGCAGGATTTATATGCCTCCTTTCTAAATGGCAGCATTTTCTGATGAATAGTTAGACTCATTGAATTGAAAGCTTCCTTTTAAAAGGATTACACTGAAACAGTTGTTTATTATTTTAAATCTATGAAACAACTAAAAACACGAGCAACTTTTGTAACGCTGTGTATAAGGTGACCATTTATATCACTGTTACCACTGTCAGACAGTTTTTCCAAAAGTCTTTTACAAAGTATGTCATGTAAGGTAACAATGGAAAAGTTATGATTTGCTAAGTATGATTATCCTGTTTATGTGCATCCTGCTACCCTTTCATTACATTGTCATCCATTAGGTACCCATATAGAGAGTGGAGGGGGAAATATGCTGAAAGAGAATATTTCTGTACTGAAAATAAATGGACTGGAAATTATATGCTGTAAATTGTATCTCATCATGTTTACCTAAGCATATGCTTTCTTTCTTTCTTTGGTGTTACTCTACACTGCTCATCTAACTCTCTACAGAAGAAAATCCCAGGAATGGTACAGGCACAGACATAGCTATTAGGACTGAGATTTTCAAAGGAGCATAGGAGAGTTGAATCTCAATAGGTGTTGGGTGCCTAACTCCCTTAGGTTTCAGAGTCACAGCTGTGTTAGTCTGTATCCGCCATTACACACACTGAATCTATTTCACCATGTTGAGTATCCTCACACCTTCTTGTCAAACTGTTTTAAATGGACTATCTTGATTATCACTACAAAAGTTTTTTTCTCCTGCTGACAATAGCTCATCTTAATTAATTAGTCTCTTAGAGTTGGTAGGGGAACTCCCACCTTTTCATGTTCTCCTCATTGTATGTTCCATTCCATGTATCCGATGAAGTAGGCTGTAGCTCACAAAAGCTTATGCGCAAATAAATTTGTTGGTCTCTGAGGTGCCACAAGTACTCCTGTTCTTTTAACTCCCTTAGGGTTCTTTGAAAATCCCAACCTAGAATATTTTCTTAGGTCAAACACTGGCATAGCATGGTAGAAGGCTGCTGCTGAAAATGACCCCATGGCGGCAGGATGATCAGCCTCATTCACTGTTGAGCTTTCCAATAAGCCCTCACCTGAGACTGAACTTCCTGTCTAGCAAAAGATTTTATATTGCACATAAATGAACCTCATTAATTACTGGTAACAGCTTCAGAGATGCACGATCAACACTGAGTGGGAGACAAAAACTGTAATCTTACAGAGAGCTATAAATCATATGAATAGAAGAGTTAACTCCTTTACTAATCTTGCCAGGGAAATACAAGTGAGACTTTGCAAACAGAAAACTTAAAAAATGATAATTGTGCGAAATGGCTTTACCACTTCTGTGTCCTCTCTAGCCATAGAGAGTATCATGTTAAGAGAACGAAAGTCCTGATTCAAAAAAGTGTTGATTTAGGCACATGTTTAAAGTTTGATATGCTCTTAAGAGCTGCATGAAATGTGCCTGAAGTATTTACTTGATGAAGCCAAAAGTTTCCTTGCATCAGTTCTGGTCACACAGGTGTAGCTGAGAGTAGAATCTGGCCCCTGTATAGATGTAGGATCTTGTGACACTCTCACTAAAAAGAGCATTTTCAGGAGTCAGATACTTGATATCAGATCCTCCCCTTCTACAATGTAAAAACCCATCCATGATCAAGTATTTTGTTATATTTGTTACATTCCTGATAGCAATTGCCCTCCTTTCAGGAGTTGAGTATCTTTATTGATAGAAACACATGTATTCCCATAATAATTGCTCTCTTCTGGGTTTGCTTATTTCTGTAGGAGGCTGTTTTTAAACAATCCAAACTTTTTGGAACATGAACTGAGTTTAAACAGAGTCAAACTGTATATAGTTGTTCTGGGTGTTTCATTAGTGTAAGCTTACAGTAAGCAACACCTTCAGCATGGTGAAATATGTGAACCTTTAATCAGAGGTGGCTCTAGGTATTTTGCCCCCTCAAGCACGGCAGGCAGGCTGCCTTGAGCAGCATGCCTGCGGAGCGTCCGCTGCTCCCGCAGCTTCGGTGGACCTCCTGCAGGCTTGCTGCCGAAGGCAACCTGCCTGCCATCCTCGCGGCAACCAGCAGAGCACCCCCCGTGGCTTGCCGCCCCAGGCATGCGCTTGGCGTGCTGGTGCCTGGAGCCGCCCCTGCCTTTAATACCGGAGCAATAAGGAATTATTGTAGAATGGAGATGCATACTCAGAGGACTGAAGTATGACAGTTTAATTGTTTAGCTTCCCAAATCTCTGCTCTAAAAATAGAGCTGTTTTATAATTATGTACACTTTGTACATTGCAAATAGGCTGTGATTTATTAGCTAATTTGGGAGATCAGTGACCTTAGCTAATTTAAGTAATAGGTATCAAAGGAGTATGTATAATCCATGAACACATCAACATTTCTGTGTTATCCATGATATAGCACAATTAGCAGTTAACTCTCTTGTTAGCATAACTAGTCAGTATTCTCAGGAAATAATGTTTCTGTCCAGTATGTGATCTGAATTCAAGAAATTTGCTTTGTTTATGCATACTGAAGTTGAAGATGGGAGAACCTTAAAATGGGAGGGATAGCTCAATAGTTTGAGCATTGGCCTGCTAAACCCAGGGTTGTGAGCTCAATCCTTGAGGGGGCCACTTCAAGATCTGGGGCAAAAATCAGTACTTGGTCCTGCTAGTGACGGCAGTGGGCTGGACTCGATGATCTTTTGAGGTCCCTTCCAGTTCTAGGAGATAGGCAGATCTCCAATTATTTATTTATTTATTTTCTAAAATATAAAGTATTCTAGAATTTCAACTTTAAGATTGGTGTGTTATTTTTCAAATCAGATATATTATTTCACATCTTATGACAATAAAAATGAATGCATATAACACGGTGAAACTTTTCTAGAAAAATGGCCCAGACTCTCAGCCGATGTAAATTTACCTTGCTCCATGGAAAGCAGTGTTACTATGCTGATTTGGATCCTCTGAGGTTCTGACCCATGGTTCTTTCATTCAGAGGTGGGAGAATACAGCAGAAAATAAATTATGAATATTCTTGTGAATAATCTCTGCTGCTTCACTTTGCTTTCATTCACAAACATTTGGGTGGGTGAGATTTGGATGGGTGAGATGGATGAGAATGTCTGAGGAAAGCTAAAGCATCACAGATACCATAGTCAGCAAAAATTCATGTGTACTCACACCAAAATTACAAACCTGGCTCATTTGCAAAGTTCTTTTCAGTAATTGTGCAGTAGTGTAGAACAATTATAAATGTTCATGAATAATTTGCTAAGAGAAAAATAAATTTCTCCTATTTATAAAATTTAGTTCATTCAGTCAGGGACCAGGAGCAATATGATATGAATTAGATGACCCATCAGACCACTTGACTAACAGGTAATGAACAGCAAGTACTCACAGCAATCAGTCATGAGCTAAAATTTATTTACTCAAACTATTTGTTGAAAGCTCACCAATAAAATATTCATGAAACTTTTACAACCTGTTTGCAGATGATTTTCTGACAATAGATATATTTGTAAGATGAAATTTTTCATTGTCAATCTTTTTAACAGCAGTATTCCAAATTATAGATTCCTTAGCAATTCTTTTGGGGTCAGCTCTCTCTTTAGTTACTTGCTGACCCACCTTCCTGCCTTTAATTTACATAATGTGCCCACCGCAGCTCTATGCACATTTTACCAGATAAATTTAAATTGACACAATGTCAATAACATCACCTTTGACCAACGACTATGAAGATTTTCTTCATGCATCCCTTCCCTATCTGCCTTAAACGTTTGGATAAAGTCCAACTCTGTAGAACCGAGAAGGAAGTGAATATCAGAGCTGAGGCCCAATCACTGAGAATGCCTTGTCCCCAGACACAGAAATCCAGGGACCAGCAGCTCAAATACCTTGGCTAATCACATTCCCTGTGAGAGTGAGCACACCCCTAGTTCTCACCTACCACTCCACACTGTAACCCACCTAGGGTATCAGTGAACAATTGCAACACATATTTGATGGTGACCGGATTGCCAAACAAGCTGTTTGATCTTGTATTAGCTGACACACTCAAAGTACTTTTCTCAGACCTGAAGAAGAGTTCCATGTGGCTCAAAAGCTTGTCTCTTTCACCAACAGAAGTTGGTCCAATAAGATATTACCTCACCCATCTTGTCTCTCTGTCTCTCTCTAGGCATTTAAGACAATATTTTTTTAAATCTAGGCACCTACAGCTATCCTCTGAAGTTCATATATTAGGCTTCTAAATAAGTAGCTAGATTTTCAAAAGTACTGATCACCAAGCAGGTGTTGCTGAAGTCAGTAGGTGCTCACTACCTTTGAAAATCAGGCCACTTGTTTCAGGGGTGAAGTACGGGTTTAGGAGCCTCACTTTATGCTCCTGTGCTTTAAAATCTTGACCTATATAGCATGCACCTCTGCAGTATCTGAGCAGATGTATGAGTGGCTTTGACTAAAATCATTTCTTGCTTTCTGATTGAAAGACTCTTCTGTGCTTCTGCAGGCTTTTCTCTCTCTAACCAATATTCTGTGTTCTAAGAGAGTTTTCCATTTCCCTGATTTCTTACCTCTGCTGTGTACCCTTTCTTTTGCTCTCCAATTGGGAGTCATTTTGGGGCTCTAATACAAGTCTTACAAGGTCTGTTTAACTGAATGTATAGTCAGATGCATCGTGGAAGAATTTGTGTTCTGATTTGTAGTGTAGTTCTTTTTAGAAGGTGCTGCATATCACCATTAAAGGTTGTTCACTGTCCGAGTCTCTCTGACTGGAATCATTAGATAGTTGCTGTGCTAATGCCTACAAGACTCCAATGCAAACTAAGGAAAAAATAAGTTACATGGTGTCAGACACATTACACTCCCTAGCTCTGTTTTTCTCCATGCCTTCTCTTTAACCTGCCTTCTGCGTGCTATCTACCTCTTCTCTTGGCCTCTTTTTTGTGCTGACAATGCTCAGCTTTATTGCTCAACAATATTGCTTATTCAAGGGAAAAAGGGAGAAGGTCCTAATGTGCTCTGTTGATCTCCAGTGGCCTCAGCACATAGAAAGAAAATATGGGGGGAAAGAGGGAGCTTGGTTCCATGAGTGTCTTTGAATAGGTTTGAAATGAAATAAATAGGGATTTATTTTCCCATTTCTGATTAAAGTGAAGAAACTGATGCAGATTATAAATATAGAATTATATTGTGCATATCCTAATGGAATGTAATTGTACATCTCAAAACTACTAGCTTGTCCTCATTTCTTTGTCAAGGAGTATAACAGCTATAAAATCTACTAAATCATTTTGTTCCAACTGAGGATACAGTTGTTTTCTTGGTTTTCAGTCAGTATGGACTGCCCTCCCCCATTCTTTCATCATTTCACATTTGACTGTCTATCTTTCTTGGCTGGTGAGAGACAAATATTTCTGAACAGGGTAGTCTAGGGTTCTTTGCTGACCCAATCTATCACCTCTAATGAATGCACAGTTCTAAGATTGGTGACTTGGAGGTGGCAGTCTTTCCCTTATGCAGTAAAACGAAGAGGAAGAGGAACAGCCTGGCCATGTGCTACCTCAGTCCTCCATTTTTATGTACATTCTCATGCATAATGAGCATTGGGAGTGAAATAAGATAAAATGACCTAAGACATTTCCATTTGTTATGATGTGATAAAACAAAACTGTAAAAAATCAGTTTGTGCAAGTTCTAACTTGAAAATTTGAAATAACTTCTAATATATTTACTTGAGTAATGATATCTACTTTCTTTAGATTTCTCTAGTGGACTCTGTCTAGCTTTTACAGGTATTTAAAATATACAGATATGAAGGAAATTACTTCACAAAGAATATGCAATGAATACCAAACCAGAATGAAATATTTGCAAATCACATAATAACCACTTACATCTGATCCTCACCCATCCTTCAACCACTCAACAAATGCTTGAGCAACTGGATCGGTGGCAACCTGTGGCCCACTGGATGGATGCGGCCTGTCAGGGTAATCCGCTGGTGGGCCGCGAGACTGTGTTTACATTGACTATCCTCAGGCACAGCCACCTGCAGCTCCCAGTGGCTGCGGTTTGCCGTTCCTGGCCAATAGGAGCTGCGGGAAGCGATGGCCAGAACTTCCCTTTTGCCCACCACTGAACTAGATGAACTTTGTCATGTGCCTTAAAAGTTAACAAATCTGGGCTGTGCTTGGGATGAAAGGAAATGAGTCCTAAAATGAAAACTCCTCATGATTTTTACTCTTGCCCCTTTTAAACCACAAGATTGTTAGCTTGGTGCCTCTGCTGATTGCAGCTATAGTGGTATCACACAGGAGGAGACTTGCCCTCTCAGTCTGTCAGGCCCAAACTTTTAACAGGTCAGAAACAACAATTGAAACTTCACCTGGAATTATTAGGCAGCCAACACAGCCTACAGTACTAGTAAAGTATACTCAATGGGTGATAATCTATATGTGGGGCCATTACAGAAGTCCTATCACTTTGTGATAAAGGCGTAGTAACTAACAAGGGCTGTATCAGAAAGAAAAGGTCTTTCACTTCTCCCCAAGATCAGAAGGATATGGGTAAGTCTTGAGCAACACTGCTATCTGCAACATCAGAAACAGCAAAGAGCATCTAACATAACACTTGAAATGGAGGAGATGAGTAATCAAGAGCAGGTGCACTCCTTTATTAAGGGATAGATAAAATCTCTACCATTCCTTCCAGCTGCTTTCCCCAATCTCCCACCATTACCTCAATACTGCCTGTGCTGAATCCTAGCCAACAAGCTGTCATTTAGGTCCAGTCTTGAGCTGGCACTTGGTTAGACATTCCACTTCACTAACTGAGTCAAACAAGATAGTGATGCAGAGTCAGTGGTTTCATGGGTTTTATCAGCCGGGGACTCTGTAGCCTATATGTTCTCATTAACCTTTCTGTGACGGGGTGTATAGACCCCACATGGACAAGGAAGGGGCCAGAGAGGCCCTGTTGGTAGGAATAGCACCACTCCCCAGCCCTGTCAATCACGCATGATAGGGAGGAGACCTTTAAAAGGCACGAAACTGCAGTCAGTGATGGAGAAGGAGCAAAATTGTCCTAAGCAGCAGACTGTAGGAAGGACTTCTGAAGCTGTGGCAGGAACTCCTATCAGGACTTAGGGTTGCCAGGTGTCCAGTTTTCAACCGAACATCCAGTCAAAAAGGGACCCTCTCAAGCTCTCTCCAGCCTGGTAAAAATGAGTGAGGGTGGGGAAGAGCAAGTGACAGAGGGAAGGGGGGAAGGTGGAGTGAGCAGGGCAGGGCCTTAGAGAAGGGGCAGGGCAAGGGTGTTTGGTTTTGTTCAGTCAGAAAGTTGGCAACCCTGTGGAGGACACTTTCACCCTGACTTTGGGGAGAGAGTACAGTGTACTCTCAGAGAAAGACAGACTCAGCCTGTCTCAGAGAACCAGCCAGAACGATTTCCACAAACCAGTTATGATGGGGCTGAATCACTGGCAGCACTGTAGACTTCTCACCTGCCTGCCTTTGCTGGTATCACAAGGAGAAACAATCCCTGAATGCGTGGATATCCATGACTTTCATTTTGATCCCCCAGCTGGAGACACATAAGAAGGCCTGCAAATGGCAGAGCTCCCTTACAAATAATAGGGAAGTGTGGCCTGTGTTGCAACCAGGTTCCCACACCCACTGAGGGAGGAACCATCAGGGACTCTGTCACACCTTCCAATGGCTTTGTAAGTACTTTGAACAAGAAGGGTGAAACTTATTAAAACACACATGAAAAGGCAACTCTGTCTACCCCAGCAAGCGATCATAGTCTTGTCATTAATACTTCATGGTCACCAAAGGTGTAGATAGGGAACTCTGGTGAGACCTGGCAGCTTCATACTTCCATGACCCTATCCACTTTGGTGTGAAGCCTGCAGCTGGTACAGAAATTGCTCTGGCGGTTCTTCTTGACAATCTCCTTCTGATAATAAAGAATGATCAGGTGTTGATATTAATTATTTTAGAGCTGTCACTTTCAACTGCCTCTGAACCCTGGGGTCAGGCTTGGGCCACATGGGCTGGTCTTACAGAATTTTCAGCCCAACCAGAAGCTCAGAAGTTACCAACAAGAAACCTCCACCAAGATTTTATTCTTGTGAGACTTGTGGCCCACTTTTGCATTGTTAAGAAATTCAGATAAACTGCAATATATATCCAAACCAAACCTTGCACATTTGGAGGTTTGCCCATTGCTGATTCTTAGCTGATATTCAGTGACATTGCACCCTGTTCAACAGGCTAAATCCTGATCCTGCTGAAGTTCAGAATGAGTTTTGACATTGACTTTCATAGTATCGGGATTTAAGGGTGGATTTGAACTGAAAATGTTCCCTATTACACTGAACTTTGTAATAAAATTACAGTTCAATTAGCTTCTTTGGAATAATCCTCTCATTAAAAAAACATTTATAATGCTCAAATGTTTGGTTCAAATATCCCTTGATATTATTGTATTGCACAGTTGCCAAGTGTGTGCTAGGCACTTTGCACACAGTTAAGAGACAAGGATCTTGTCTGAATTGTGCACAATTGGAATACACCTCAGTGTGTCATGAGTGACCGAACATATTTTATCCTTCAAGATGGAATTTCCATTGAAAAAATGACAAGAAAACAGTTTCTTCTGAACACTGCAGTGCATGACACACATTGCTTGTTTTGAGAGGACAGAATACTGGAGTTTGTTATATCATCAGTTTCTGGGAGACTAATAGAATAGTCTTAGTGGGATATTCATTAACAGTCCCCAGTGAAAGCATTTCAAACATGCACAGTCATAAAATTACTATAATTTAAATGTTTTAATCTGAGACCCTCACCCCATATGTGTCAATCTTATTGTCCTATTTTCTTTCCTTTTCTGCTTGCCATCAGTACCTATAACTCTCAGGTGTCTTCACTCTGGGCTCTTACATGACCTGTCACTGCTGCTTCCACTGCTTCTGTAGTAATAAGTTGCTTATTCATCTCATGAGTATTCCCAGGCCCTTATTCTATTTGTTTATCCAACATGTTCCTCAGTGTCTCTCAATACTCTGGCAATTTAAATGCCTATCTAAAATTATGCTTAATATTCGATGCCATTATGAAGTCAACCTGTTTTTTCTTTCAGTTCCAGGAAAAAACAGTAGTCTGGCCAAGAACATCTTGGGACTGAGAGCTCTTTGAATATGTATTCAGACAACACTGTTGATCAGCAAAATAAGATCACACTCTTCATTTTCCCTCTAAACTCCCCTACTATTACAGCTAGAGAAAATTGTTAAATAGGTAATGAAAAATTTTGTTGAATAAAAGATCCTATCAATAATCAAAGCCAGGAGAAGGATTTTTCAGTGAAACAACTGCAGCCCATGGCTGATTGTCCATGGAATAATAGAAAATGTATCAGTTGGATTTTTGCCAGTTGTAGAAGAATCTTTTTGAAAAGAGTCTCTGAAGAGATTGCCTTCTTTTCCTCCATCTACTGTATTTGAGCAAACAAAAGAATAATGCAAACAGTTAAAGATAGTCTTATTATATGTGCTTACTTTGGAGAACAAGGGAGAAGACCAAGACAATAGTTCAAGTTTTTGTTCACTTTCCTCAGTGGCGCACCAAAGAAAAGCAAAGATACAAAAGACCAATACCGCATAATAATAAAATAAACCATAGCTAGAAAGAGGTGTACAGAATTTGGGAATATGTTGTTCAGCTATGCAGGACTCCAGTACTAGAGGAGCTGTATGTTCTCTCAGCTTCCTGCCAAATGTGTAGATCAGCAAAGTGAGGGCTTGTCATCTCTACTGGGGTAAGTCAACCTGATTTACACTACTCCAGCTATGTGAATATCGTAGCTGGAGTCGACATAGCTTAGGTCAACTTACCCCAGTGTCTTCACTGCACTGCGTCAAGCGGAGACACACTCCAGTCAACTTCCCTTATTCTTCTTGGGGAGCTGGAGTACCGGAGTCGACCGGAGAGTGCTCTGCAGTCAATTTAGTGGGTCTTCACTAAACCCGCTAAATCGACACCTACAGCATCGATTGCAGCAGCATCGATCTCCCCGGTAGTGAAGACAAGCCCCGACTAACTTCACTCTCTGGGGAGAAACATATACACAGAGTTTTTCAGTACCATCATTACTGTAACAAAGTGGCTTGCCCCAAGGGATGGAGAGCCTGGGGCTAAGCCATCCCTGACTACAGGATGAGTATGTCTCGGTTGAATCAGATGGTCTCAGGATAAAAAGAACAGGACAAGTTGACATCTCAATAAAAATTGGCAAGATAATGGTTGTTAAACCATGTGTATAAACCACCAAATACAGATAGGCCTTCTCTCATATTACCTACAGCCTATCGCTCAGCTTGTATAGCTGCCATACAGTGTGGAGCTATAAAAGCAACAGTATCGCAGGCAACACACATGTCTTCATTTTGATGTGAATGACCGAGGTATTTTCCATTCTGAATTTCTCAGGTTCCATCCAGAACCATACTTGGCAACTTTCCACATAGAATTGATTGGTGATAATCCACATTGTGATGGAAATTTTACCAGACAAACGGGCCAGGATTCACTTCAAAGCTCCTCTGTCATTGCCCTTTACTGTTGAGAAGGTAAACAAAGCCTTGTCACTTATGAAAACCAGGAAAGCCACAAGACCTGATAGTGTCTTTCTAGGATTTCTTAAACTTTAGAGCCAAGGGACAGAGATGGTTGGCAGCACTGTTCTCCAATAGCCATTCCTCAGGGTTTGTCTTGAAGATCTGACATGAGGCTATGGGCATTGCAGTTGTCATGCTCAGAAAGTCAGCCAGTAACAAGGATATTTCCAATACTTGAAGACTGTAATAACATACTGAGATTCTGATTCAAATCCAGAAAACCTTTTTGGCTTGCAAGGCATCAGCTTGAAGACTTGGGGTTTTTCCCCAGAGATCAATGGTGAGGAAGGTGGAAAACCACCACCATCCTGAATGAAAATCTCATCAAGGACCCAAACAAAGAACCCCCTTGCTTTTCACTCACACAGAAATATGGCCTATTTTGAACCCGCATACACACATCACACGGCAGAGGCACCTACTTCGTCCATAAATGAGGACTCAGAAAATCCCATTTGTGACTGCAGAAATAGATTTTAACTAATAGGACACCTCCTCAACCAAAGGCCCAAATGATCATATCCTGATGGTATCGCTGCTGTCCTCTCTGCTTCACCTGAGGCAATTGATTGGATCACCAATTTAGACTTGGGCATCTAGCATTACTCTTTTTAAGCCATACAAAGGAAGAAGACTGGAAAACCATATTCTTAAAAAAACTTCAATATCACTTTCAAAGTGCTTTTTCCCCTGGTTTCTTTTCATGGCAGAAAATATACTTTAAAGTTTCTTCCTGTATTCTCCTGTGGCTTTTCCTATTATGGTTTCCAATTACTACTCTGATTAGAGCTTGAAACCTTGAAAAATTACTTTAAACAGTGTCTGTTTTACTCAGGTCTCAGTATTTCAAAGTTCGCACAAGTTGGATATTCTCTGTAGACTTGAGTAAATGTCTTGCTTGGTTTGCTTACTGAATACCTTTGTCCCAAAGCCAGATAAATCTGATTCTTTTTTTCTTGCACTCTCAGTACTAAACTGCTCAGGGTTAAAGCTGAGGGGGAGGGATAGCTCAGTGGTTTGAGGAATTGGCTTGCTAAACCCAGAGTTGTGAGTTTAATCCTTGAAGGGGCCATATAAGGATCTGAGGTGCGCACACACATACACAACCCCCCCCTCAAGACAGTGCTTGGTCCTGCTAGTGAAGGCAGGGGACTGGACTCAATGACCTTTCAAGGTTCCTTCCAGTTCTGTGATTTAGGTATATCTATATATTACAAACTTTTAGGGGTAAAGAATCCATTGTCAGAGAAAATGGGCAAGAAAATAACTGAAAGCAGATTATCCTGTTCTGAATTTTGAAACTAGAGCTACAATACATTGTTCAAACTATTTTCAATATTCTAGGGCTTTTGTAAAATTTTTCTTCTGAGTATTTTAACTTGACTTATTTCATCAGCTTTAGACATCAATAAATAGTACAATTTGGTTTTACAAGAACCCCTAATTTAGTTAATGGCTTCTGGTTTAACTGGTGGAGGATCTGCACTAATCTTAAATTAAGTCTTGAAGTAAATTTAAAATTAATGAAATTTAAAGCTGCAATTTGTTTAAGGATCCAGAACATTCATTCTTTCATCTATTCATAAAACTCTTTAATTACCTAGTATGCATGAAACCTGTATTGTCTTATTATTGGGAGATTAATTTGATGAAAACCTCTGAGTGATACATCATTAGAGTGACTCTAGGATGATGCATAGTCTAATCTTTTATGCTAATCCCACCACAAAGGGAGGAGAGAGTGAAGATGACAGCTCTTCACCAGCTTTTCATTCCTACTGTTCCCCTTCAGAATTCTCAATTACTTGAGATTGTCTTTTCTACTCTTAATTTCAGATTCTCAACTGTGTGTAGCTGTCCATCACTTTCACTCTGAGCTTTGCATATGTGCAGGTACCAGTGGAAAAGGATCTTTGTTATTCCATTATAGTAGTATGTAGAGACCCCATTGTGCTGGATGCTATTCAAACTCATAAGATATGGCTCCACTGCAATCAGAACTGTGCCTGCAGCATGTTTAGACATATTCAAGCTAATTTTAATCCAGCATGGACTTCAGCACAGGCTAACTACTTAAGTACATACCCAGGATCCTGGGCACCTTGTACAATCTAGTTTGAAGTACAATCTGCTACAGCTTCACTGCTATTGGTGCTTGCACTAGTTTGGGTATGTCCACATGTGCTGTAGCCACATCTCTGATTGCAGTGTAGACATACCTTTTGTGAAACGAATCTCTGCTGCATAGTTTGTAGTGTCTAAATAGACAAGACAGACAAAGGGACAGAATCCCCCATTTTACAGAGAGGGGAATTGAGGCAGAGAGAGAGAGAGAGACTTGCCCAAAATCACACAGTAAGTCTGTTGCAGAGATGAGAATTGAATCCAGCACTCTTGAATCCCATTCCGGTGCCATAACCACACCACTATCTTTTCTCTTCCAGTTTGAATAGTCTGCAGCATAGAAGAGAAGCCTTCCCTTCAGATTAAATGCTCTATCGTGTTTTCAATAGCAGGTATAAAGTAATATATTTAGTAGGTGGTTTCAAAACTTTACCACTGCATTTATTTCTTAGGTTATAAATTTGTACTATTTACTGTAGTGTACAGTGTAAGTGAGAATCAATAAATACCCCTTTCATATTTTAATTATAGCTACCCGGTTGTTATACAGTTTGAAGATTATCCAGTACTGCACTGTATCAGGTTAATTACAGTGCCATCTGCTAAAGTGTTCTATGCTGTCAATGTAGTTGGTATGATCCTGCAGGGCTTCCAAGAGTGTACTAAACAGGTATTTTGCAGAGTACCTTGTTGGAACTAGTGTAAAAAATTGTTGTATGTCCTTCAGATTTACAGCACTATAAATCTTCAAAACTAAATCTTTCACCTTAAAAACACCTAGAATCTCATGGAAAACTATGGAACTGGGTTTATTTAAAATTCTGATTATATACCATGTATTTCTTTTCTCTTCCCTTGGTCATTAGACCAAAATCATTTTGTATGGCAACAGGATTTTTGTTTCTTAAGCACGTAATAATCTCTGCTGCTATTCTTCACCTGGATTCACAAACATCACCATATCACAGCAGTGAGTTGTGGAGTCACAAAACCATAATTATAACTCCAGGTGATGAATAATCAGCAAGACAAGATTAACTCTGTTACCAAGACCCTATATTAAAGAAGAAGTCCTTAATGATAAACGACAGGAGGAGAGAAATATATACACACTATATATGTATAGTATTTTGAATTTAACACACACACGTGAAAAATTATGTTGAAATAGAATGTTTTTCAGAATTTTGCAGGAGGCATCAGCTGTTGTTTAAGCAAAGGGCAAGCTATTTTAGCCCATTTGCTCTATTTAGGAGAAAGGTTTCCCAAAATATCTTTCTTTAGGGTCCAAGAAAGAGTTTTGTAAGATCTGTATGATAACTGTGGACATTGCATGACACATACTTTGGATTTCAGAGAGAAATCGAACCTTTTAGGAAGACAAAAACACTGTCATTCAGTCCAAATGACCTGGTTAACGAATGCTTCCAAGGCCTGATTTCCACTTAGATGGAATAATTAGAACTGATTGAGCATTTTGATCAAATCTATCCACCCACTTAAACAGGATAAATTTTCAAAGTGTTACACAGGAATTTAACTATGATGTATGACTCCTGCAGAAATTTGTATGAGTCATGTGGCTAAATCTCGCATGCATCAGCTCAGAAATGTATCCCTTAGAGTTTAGAAACTCCAGCCCAAGCTTAAGGGAACATTATGAATTCTAAGTCGAGTGAATGGAAATATTGATATTGTTTGCCCTTTGTGCCTGACACCTAGTAATACTGATTACCGGATTGCCCTGGAGCATTTGTGTTGATATGCTAATACAATTAGAATACAAGTGTAGTTGTTGGTAGAAGCTTTGGTAATGAAGAAACTAAGTATTGTGGTGATGTTCTTTCCTAATTATTGTGTATTTTAGTGATAAGAATGGCTACACTATTGCATTTCTGCTTCCTGTGTTTGTCCTTTATTATTATTTATTATTTTATTTTATGTATCTTACAGTAGAATCTAAAGGCCCCAACTCAGATTGGGGGCCTACTGTGCTTGCTTCTTTACAGGCACCTGATGAGAAACAGTCCATTCCACAACAGATTTTGCATTCGAAATAGGACAAGACCTACAAAGAGTGGAGAGGGTAAAGAGGCACAAGGAGGTGAAGTGATTTGCCTAAGATCACACAGCATGTCAATGGTAGAGCTAGAAATACAACCCAGATCTCCCTGAGTCCCAGTTTAGTGCCCTGGTCACTAGACCATACTGTCTAGACTGATTTTTATAAACTGGCTTAGAATGTTTGACAACTAGATTCTGTTAATGGGGATGTCCTCCAAGATACCAGAAAGTAAGAATTTCAAATTCACTGTAGTGGAGACCAGAATATCTATATTAGACTCTTCCATGTCCTGTTAACCTGCATGTGTTGTAGCTTCCTTTTAAAAATATGTTTTCATGCCTAAAGTTAAATGTAATAGTAGGAAAAATACAAATGAAATCAATGAGTGCAGAAAGTGGGTGAACCTACTGACCAAAATCTTTGCTACTTTATGTGCTAAGCACGTGCTAGTACAGGGCTATAGCTACTGTAATCATTCAAAACCAACTCCTAGAGAGAACAGCCATATCGTACATATTTGAGTGAGTACTACTTAAACCAGGGCTAATTTTGGAGAAAGCTGTACTTGCTTCTTGACTGAATATGTCTCAAAACCTCTGATAAGTGTGAATTGCTGCAGTCATGTCAATGGGGTGCTAACTCTTAAGCACAGTGAAAATGAAATGGCAACATTTTAAACTATTTCACAGTTGGTTGTTTTGGAAAAAACACCCAGCTACTCTGGCATTCAGAAAAGATTTGTTTGTGAGTGTAGACTAATATCGTCACATTTTTCCCTAGTAAATTCCATTCCATAAAACTGTGCTTATTTTGTGGATCTAAGCTGTATAAACACAACAACACAGCATACCTTGCAAGAGATGCTCATTGTCATATATAGAGCTAAATGCAACATACACATGACTTTTCTTTAATCACATTCAGCATTTTTTTCTGTTAGCAACTTGTCAGCAAGGAATATATGTTTTTCTTTAATATATTTGTGTTGCTTTTTTAATCGTTTGTGGAATAATTTCAGCTGACTATTCTTGGTCTGCAGATTGGACAGAAGCAGTTTATTGCTAGTATCTGGGTACTTTTGACCGTACATATAGGTCACACATTTTCTGACCCATGACTGGGTGACTGTACACCTTGTAAACACGTTTCCATTGTGAATCTTTACTGGACAAAGAATTCATTTTTTGCAAATGCTCTCCAATATTTTCTTAAAATGGGCAGTTTATACAGACATTTGGCCAGCAAACTTGTTTGCTAGAGTATTCTTGAGATGTAAATGTAAAAGAGGTTCAAACACTCAAAGCAAACATGTTTACAAGTTCAAAGGTATGTTAACAGGGTTTTTTTTTTCCCTCCCAGAGTTTGCCTACCCCTAATCCCATGATATTTAAAAGGCAGGACATGCTGAAGTATGCTGCATTGCTGCTGTCTGCAAATATCAGGCACCTGAAATCACCACCCCCAGTGTTACTATCCTGTGTGTATATTATGACTGATGCTACAGTGTGTATTGGTTCAGCTGTAACAGTACTGCTTGGACCTACTTTGCTTGCAGTGTTTTTGTAATGCATAAGTTATAAATCCCAAACTGGGTGTATTGCCTTACTTGAAGAGAACAGTCACTATATTTGGTTCCTTAATGAACTGATGGCTCATGAAACTTATTTTACACCAGCAGAATAGTATATTGTGAAAACAGAACCACTGTTCTTGATATGGATCTTTAAACTGCTTAAAACCTACACATTGTTATGGATGCATTTCATTCCCACCTGAAAAGTCTATCTCCACTTGGGCATATGAAATTGCACAGAGTCAGACACAATGGTCTGAACAGCTGCATTTGTGAATATGGCAAAAGTCAGAAGGGGTATAGCTCCATTGCAATAGAAAGTGAAAGTATTTGCCTTGATTTGTGGGATAAGCTGTGTCCCAAGAACTACACAAATTAAGCGTTGGAGAAAAAGAGGCAACACTATTCAGCAAAATAGGGTGTACAAAAGTAGTTCAACAAAAAGAAAAGAAGAGTGTGCGGATACATGCTATAGTGCTATGTATTCAGAATTATAATGGAGTGCTTTTGTGTAAAAATTAGTAAATCATATTAATAACACCTCTTAATAAATCAATCTAAATTAAGTAATTTCAGAGTATGGAATAAAAATACCCTTACACTGTAAATTATTACATGGGAAAACATTTGTCGATGTGTGTAGGTGTACACACCCACAGAGCTATGGGTAATAAACAAACATCACAGATCTAAGAATAGCTTAATCCTCTGTTCCTAATGTAAATATTGTAATAGATCATATGGAATATACCTTACCCCAGTAAGTCAGGAACAGAAGATCTAAGCTAGGACTCTGATGCTTGTTTCCCGTCTATAGCTGTTCCCCTGCAAAATGAAGTTGTGCCAAGTTCCTGTGGAAATATAACACAAGGATCACTTGTTTGAACCAGAAATTATGTACTGAAAAATACATATGAATCTTAAGTTGCAGTGGGGGAGGTTTAGATTGGATATTAGGAAAAACTTTTTGACTAGGAGAGTGCTGAAGCACTGGAATGGGTTACTGAGGGAGATGGTGGAATCTCCTTCCTTAGAGGTTTATAAGGTCAGGCTTGACAAAGTCCTGGGCTGGGATGATTTAGTTGGGGATTGGTCCTGCATTGAGCAGGGGGTTAGACTAGATGACCTCCTGAGGTCCCTTCCAACCCTGATATTCTATGAATCTAACTCTTTAGTTGCTTTTTTCTGTGTTCATGTTGACTTGTTTTATTATGGTGCTTTAATATCTCAGAATTGTTATTTTGGCTCACTTGTGTCTATATGTAGGACTGATACTTTTAAACAATTCAAGAGATTCTATGGAACACTTTTATTTCTGTTATTGAAAGGGAGGTATGTGATTATGAGATACTCTGGGAGCCAGCTAGATGTCACTTCATGCTTCTTTGTTGCTATATTATTGTGACTGTTTGAAGTATTATCCTTGTTGCAGTGTAGTGAGGTGGTCACCTGCTCCTGCTTGGAAGGGCTTAAAGCAGACCCAGGAGAGGGCTGTGGCAGAGAAAAGCTGGGTTGATGGGGAAAGCAGCCACAGCTGTAGCCAGTGCAATCAGGGCCCAGCTGGCCCTTATAAGAGGGCAGTGGGCCAGAAGCACAGACAGTCTCTCTCTGCTTTCAGAAAGAGAGAGGGGCCTGGCTGCTGGGAAGCTCAGGGTACCCAGAATGAGGCAGGGCTGGGGAAAGGTCAGAGGGGCTGGGGAGCTCCAGGCTGGCAACTCCCCAGGCTTGTCCAAGGCCCCATAGAGGTACTGGGTTGCAGAGAAAGGCAGCAGGTCCAAAACCCCCTTGCCTGTGATGAGTGGCTTATACTGCTGTCTGCCCCAGGAAGCGGAGGCTAGCTGGTGACTGGCAGTAGCCTATGACTGAGGTGAGGTGGGGATATTGAGTGGAGGTTCCCTGGGGAAGGAAGACCCTGAGACTGAGGGGTTACTTCCATGAGGCTGTGCCCCAGATAACAAGGCACCGGAGTCCAGGGAGAGACACAGGGGCCAAGCAGCAGTGGGATACTGGCCTGGAGGGGGTGCTCCAAGGCTGGCAGAGCTAATTCCCAGAAGAGACCAGCAGGAGGCGCCGCAGGGGTGAGTCCCGCACCGCTTACATGCAGGTTAGAAGGTTCTGGAGAAAGAACTATTAGTTGATAATTAAGTCTTCTCTCTCAGGGCTATGTTCTTAGATCCTTGGTGTGATTGTCACCTATCCGTAGGTATCTAGTTGGCAGCATCAAAGCTTATAGATAGGACTAGTCATCACTGTTGGGACCCTCCTCAGTTTTGTTCTGTCTCCTGTAGTAGTTCGCAGGGCAGTGCAATCCAGGAGTGGTGGGTGAGACCATTTTGGGTGTCTCCCACAGTACAGGTCTCATCAACCTCCCCTGCCCCTCATCACTGTTGGGACCCTCCTCAGTTTTGTTCTGTCTCCTGTAGCAGTTCGCAGGGCAGTGCAATCCGGGAGTGGTGGGTGAGACCATTTTGGGTGTCTCCCACAGTACAGGTCTCATCAACCTCCCCTGCCCCTTATCTTATTGAGCACATTTGTCTCCTTGCCTTCACCACAGGGGAAGTCAAGAATTCTGCATAGAGGTTAGAAATAGGGCATCTTCTAGGACTCCTCATCTGACTCAGGTTCCAAATCCTCACCTCCCCTAAAGAGTAGAATTTTAAAAGAGAGAGAAGGGATTCAAGAAATTATCTCAGAAACATACGAGAAAACTGGCCTGTTCTTCAGAGGATAACAGTTCCTTTGGCTCATCCCCAAAGTATGCCAGAGCCAAAGACTTTGCCACAAGGTTTTGATACATGGAAAGAAAAAGCATAACAAAAGGAACAGAATTCATTATATCCAGTTCTTCCTCATCTTCGTAATCATTTGACTCATCTTCTTGGGCATCACCAAAGCAGGCTAGGAAATCTGCTCAGTGTAATCCAGGAGCAGAAAAAAGAAATCAAGAGGAAAGTTAGAGTCCTCTTCACAGGAGGAAGATGAATCTCAATCTCAGAATCTGTATCATAGGATGAAGCAAAGCAAGAAGATCTTTTCCAGCTGAATCATTTGAGAAGATGTTATGAAAAGTGATTTGATGTTTGAGATTTTGTCGAATGAGACCAATACAAAAGATCGTAAGGAGGAAGGCGAGATACTGGTACAGAAATTACAAAAAAGTATTTTCTGGCTGGTTTAAAATCTAAACCTTACATTCCCCTTCACATCTTTTTGGAGGAAGTAATTAAGGCCAAATCGGAAACACGAGCAAAAGTTTGAGATTGTCCAAGAGTGCATAAAAATTCTACAACATACAGTGTAGCAAAGCAGAGTTCATGTCTCTTCCCAAAGTGGATGGGGCAGTTTCAGCTCTCATCAAAGACATTTTTTGACGCTATATTTGGTTGTTTCCCTGGGCAGTAAATACTTATCATGCCTGTTTTGCTGATCACAAACTGTGTTTTCCTTCTTTCCTTCCATCAATACACCATTAGGGCTGAATCTTAGTCTTTACTCAAAAAATTCAGATTCCCATTGACTTCAGTGGTAGTTTTGTCTGAATCCTTATTCAGAACGACTTCAAGAACTGCCCTAAAGTGAACAGATCTTAAAAAATTCTGTTGCAATACTACAATCTGTATGGTAGTATGCTGAGATTGTATAGCAGGCCTTGGAGACTTTAGCATTGGGCTACTGGATTGTTATTTAAGTAGATGCCAGGTAGTCCCTGCTTAAGTTTCAGCTTGATCAGAAAGCTCTGGCCAGAGGTCTCACTGATCCTCTTTATCTGGAATATATTAACCCAGATCTTTGGTCTCTGAGACAGGGCTCATTAAAATGTGCACAGCTTAAAAAAATTAATTAAAAAGGCACCATTAACTTTCAGAGTATTGCATGAAAATGGCTTGTTTACCTCATAGACCTATCATTTAAATCTGTGTCTGGTCAGCCTCTAATGGTGGTGCAATGCTGGCTCTTAGAAACTAGCTGGAAAACTGAAATCTCTTTGGATACCCATGCCTTTAGCTTCTGTGCCCCTCAAATTGGAAATTCATTGCCTCTGGCAGTTTGTCATGCTCGATCCATCTCAACAATTTAAAAATGAAGGCTCAAATCCTCCTTCTTTTCTTTGGCTTACTCTGACTGACAAAGCTTTTCTCATGTGAAAGCACCTTGAGACCCCCATCTGGAAAGGCACTATACAATGTAAGCACCATTTATGTTGCATCGTATTAAAGTGATGACTGATTTCAAGTGCCCTATTCATGAAGATTTCAAACTGAGTAAAGTTGTAAAGGATTCAAGTGCAATCCTAAACTAAACCAAACCTGAAGATTTCCCTGTCCACTCTTGTTTGTCTGCATTATCTAGCAAAGCTGCTGGTGCAACAAAAATGACTTAAGGTTTGAAATGTATGATTCGTGAAAATGATACAACTAGTTTGATGCTAATGCCGTGACTAGGTCACATAACTGTATTCACTGTCACATTTGTAAATCCAGATATTATTCCAGAACCTTGTATATTTAGATTAGGGTAAAGGTGAAACAACATCATTAAAATTGTTTTGCCAGTGGCCTCTCCTATTAGGGATTTTTGTAGTTGAAGCTTCGAGGTTTCACAATTAGATTCCCTAAACTCTCTTCCTTCCGGGGTAAGGGACATTGGTAGATTAAAGTAAGTGTGGCATGACAAAGTGGTTTAGGTTTTCTGTTTAAAGATCACTTTATTGTCTGCAATACTATAGGCAGCAACACGAGCTGAAGGAAGTAGTATATTCATCCCTCTAATCCCAGTACATTTGCTTTAAATTTTATAAAAAGATTATTCTAACATCATTGTAACCCTTCTGCTAGGTAGTGTTGGTTGGAACAGGGGCTGGGTTCAATATCTAGGGCAGGGATTGGTAACCTTTGGCACGCGACCTGCCAGGGTAAGCACTCTGGCGGGCCGTATTGTTTACCTGCCATGTCCACAGGTTCAGCCAATTGCGGCTCCCAGTGGCTGCAGTTAGCTGCTCCAGGCCAATGAGGGCTGTGGGAAGCAGCGCGGGCAAAGGTAAACAAACTGGCCTGGCCTGCCAAAAGTTACCAATTCATGATGTAGGGGTTCCTCTCACCATTGCAAATCAAAATTTATTCAAGCTCCCTCTCAGTAATCTGGGAAAACTAGACACAGCCCCTGGGCACTCCTAGGAGGCAATACTTTCCCACTTTCAAGCACTGAATCTGTGTATAACAAAAGAGAACTTTTATTACAAGGGATAAGGAAGTGAGCACCAGAACAATGATTGAAAAGCATGTAAACCATAAGTGAATACACACCCCGCAGTACGATAGGCAGTGTGAAAGTCCAACGGATGAATGTTCCTTGAACTCTGAGGTGTGCGTTCATGTTGGTTCACCTCCCATCCTTTAAAGCAGGGGTGTCACGCAATGAGTCTGCTGCTGCCACTGCCTGAAGTTGCTGTCACTGCTGGCTGGTTACTATTGCCTCTTCCACTGCTCACCACTGCTACTGTTATCGCTGCTTCTGCTTGCTGCTGCCACTGTTGGTCAGTGCTAGCTGCTGCCATTGTTGTTCTCTGCTGCCACTTGCCTCTGTGGCCGCTCTCTGCCACCTCTGTGATGCAGTGCTCTGAGGTTCTGTCAGTAGGCCCAATTCTGAGTGCTTTCAGCTTTTAGTGATTTCACTGGGTAGTGGGGAGCCTCAGTGATAGTACAGTCTATGCGTTGTTTTTCACTGCAACACTGACCCACAACTAAGGCACAGTCCGTAGACCTGCTCATCTGTGATTTCAACTCTTGTAATCGTTGTAGAAACGAGTCTCCGTTGAGTCTGATCAGCGCCGACTCTTTAAACACTGCAGGGGGAAGGGTTAAATGGTCTTTAAGACCCTTTAGACAGAGTTCTCGCCACCAGGGAGGAATACTTTCATTTGAATTTAGCATCCCTACAGCCAGTTTAGTGAATGAAGTTCAATTTTGGGTGACCTCTTCAGTCAGGGTAGGCAAAGTACAGTTCTGCTACCGTTTACTTATACAATAAGGATAGCAACATTTCATTAACCTGGATTTGAGAGGAAAGGGAATTTTAACCCAAAACAACCAAAACTGATTGCTTTGGCAAAGCAGCTCTGTCATCTAGACAGAGTAGGTGTGGTTATGCACATTGACGCTGTTCCTGAAGTCTTTTCCCCCAATTCATCACTAGATGGCAGGGAAGAGCTCATTCACGTTCTGGCTTGTATCAATAAAGGCCACATTTACAATTTAGAAACTGTTTTTATGATAAAAATGGGTCACTTTTGAATAATTACCCTGTCTGCCTTGCGACTAGTGCTGAATTATGTTAGTGGTTCAATTTTAGCCTTGTGGCATAGGAATGCTTACGGTTGACTGCTGAGATTCTCAACATTAAAAAAAGAATTAGCTTTCTTTTTAACTTAACCTAAAATTACACTGCACTCTATACTTATATATTGGATTTTTCAGGTTGGCAATGAAAAGCTCCTGTGCATCTGATTTTAGAATCCTGCCTTGTTTAAGAACATAATCTAGGGTGTGGACAGGCAGTGATGAGAACTGTTAACTTGAGAATCTTTGCCGAGGAAGGTTTGGACACTCATAGAATGTTAGTTTGACAAAAGAAGAGCGAAAGTATTTCAGGGGTAGGTGGTGTACCATGTGAAATTTAACATCCTAGTCTGTTGTTCATTTATTGCCTTTGTTGCTGTTTGAATTTGCTTTGTAGATGCTAACTATATTTGATTAGATGTTTAAGCATGCAAGGCCAGATCGTCACCTGATGTTAATTGGTATAGCCTCAATTTTCTGACCTGAGGATCTGGTTTTTAATTTTTAAAATTAAATTTTGCACCCTCTCCTTCCAACAGATCTGCGTTTAAAAAAATGGGGGGGGAGAAGTAATACCTATATATTTTTCATCCATTTCCTTTCTGTATATTCTTAGATGATGAACTTTTTGGAGTAGGAACCATCCATTGTTTCCTTGGAAAGCTCTTAGCACATAGTAGGTGCAAGCATTAATAAATAACAGTAATATGTGAAGAGATTAGAACAAAAAGAAAATGAAATCTTATCCATATAAATGTTACTGTGTCAGTATCATCAAATAGAATCTATGGTCTATTGAAAACATATAACGATGAAATTCATAATAAATAATTATTTTAATCATAATGCACATTCATAAGCCATGATGCAAGTAGAATCCATTTCTTACTGGTACAGGGGGGCACCAGATAAATGGGGGCACATGACCTCCCCACGTGACTCCTCCTGGCTCCGCTCCCACGCTCTCTTCATCCCATCCCCATGATCCATAGCACGTTAACTGGGTGTGCAGCTCAACCACCTCCAGACCTACACCTGCCCTTCCGTGGAGCTGCATCTCCTCCTGCTGTACAGTAGCCCCACCACAGGCGGAGGAGCTGCTGGTGTTCTGCTCCTTTCCCTGCTGCGGTTCCCAGGAGGGAAAGGAGCAGTAGGCTGGAAGTTCCTCTGGCAGCTGTAACACTCCAGCCCTGTTTGGTGATACAGCCGTGCCAAAGGAACTGCCGGTGTGGGGTTTCCTGGCGGCCCCACGTTCTGCTCTTCCTGTGTCTTTCTGGTACGCCGTATTGGCTATAAATATCTTGCTTCTACAGCATACCGGACCGCCGTACTTGCACTTCTGTTCATAAGTAAGAATAGTATGCTGTTTTTCACTCTTACAATGAACTTCTCTCCTAAATGGTGCAGAATTTGCAGATATATATAATGAATTTACTAGACAAAATGTAGCTATTAAAAGTCTGGATCTCCATCATGCAGTATCTACAAAACCAAACAGACAAATAGTAGCATGTTAACAACTGATTATTGGTCTCAACAAACTGATATAAGGAGACAAGCACTCATCATTCATTAGGGGCATGACCCAGCTGCCACTAAACTCAACTGAATGGACTTCAGTGGGAATTGGATTGGGCCTCATGCTATATACATCACCACCAAATATTTTGAGTCAAGTGGGAAACTTTACAAACACTCTGCATGAGTCTTCTATGGTAATATCCACTGAAAACTTGCTGAGCATTGTATTTTTAAAGCAGCTTGATACCCAGACAACTTCAGGCAAATGCTATGTAGCTGACATCTCCTATCAACAACAACAGAAAAAATTGCTCAGTATTCTAGAGAGTCAAGAAAAACCGTCAGTACTGCCTGTTGTGACAGTATGTGTTAGGGGCAATCAGGCTCAGTTTCTAAAATTAAAAGAACATAAAACTATGATTACTGCTGTTATCAATCACATGAAATCCTGTTCTCTGTGGCAAGCAACTGGATTTTGGTTATTTCTCTATATTGTAATCTGCATCTTCTTTCGGTTATGCTAAATGAATAAGGAACTGCAAATCCACAGGCATCAGGTCTTGGACTCACTATTGATTAATGGAGAGAAAGGCATGATGAGTTCTGAGCTTTGGAGTGTAGCAGGCTAGGTTGACTTGCAAAACATGTATGTACTTAACGTGATGCAAAGACTTCAACTTTGAGCATGCTTCCTCAATTAAGTGGTTGAAACACTGGTCTTAAATAGTTGTCTACAGCTGCAGTGTGTTGTTTAATTCCCTGATGACAGTTGAAGCTGCTAACACAAAGATTTAGAGAAACGTTTTTCATAAATACATTTTTGCATTAATATTAGAAGTTAATATTAACGGATTCAGAGAGGTCCAATCCATCCTTGATTCTCTTGAGGAGGAGCAAGTTACTTCACCCTTTTTTGGAGTGTAGGTTATTTCCCTCATTTTCCTGGCCAGCTACTCTGACCAGTTAGTAGGCCAAGGCTCCTCCCACTCCCACCCCCTTGCTTCAGGGGGGAATATTGGGATAGCAGCTTTGGGAGCAGTGTGAACAGCCCTTCCTCGACTGAACAGATCCCTTCTGTGACCAAACAAAGGCTGGGGATAATATAGCCCACAGTGAGATAAATGTATCATCGCAGTTAAAGAGGGAAAGGGATGTCTGTGTCTGTGTCTGTACCTGTATGGGCAGGGAGGGTACAAAAGTGTATGTAGGACTTAAAGTTTTTGGTTTTACCAATTTGTGAACTTTAATCTCTTAGATTCATCCTATATCTGAAGCCAAATGGCATCCAATTTGTCTTGTTTCCCCAGAGCTGCAATAAATGTGACTATTAGAAAATAAAATAAAATAACCTCAGCAATGTGCTTTATCAAATAAGTTTTATAGCTCATTCCGTAAATGCTTCAGTAGAATTTTTATTTGTATCAGCTGAAACTATTTAGACCGGTTGGTTGTTCAAGATTTCACTTCCCTGCTATAGGGTATGGTTTAATTGAAAGTAATACAATTAGAATGTCAAAACAAATTCATTTCAACAGACTAAATCATCCCCTTGAGATTCTAGACTATATATGTTATTTTAGTCTTGACGTGTCCGTGCTCTGTAGGAAGAAAGAACTAGCTATCTGTAGTTACATGGTGCGAGCCTCATCCACTTAGAGATTAGATATGTACATGGGGCCTGAGCCAACGCCTGCTGAAGGCTATGGAAGTCTTTCCATTGACTTCAGTGGACATTGGATCAGGATTGTGGAGATAAATACCAGTGGACATCCATTACATTACTAAAGAAAGCAAAGCCTTCCTTAAATTTCCTGGCTATTTCAAATAATTTTACAGTAGAGAAATCTTCAAAATTTGTAATGTAGCTGAAAGCAACTTTAAAAATGGTATGGTAAGCGTCTATGACTGTTATGTCTCACTGATTTCCCTGTTAAATATGCCAAACTTACAAATAAAAAGATTCTTTGTTTATTTTTTAGACTTCCAGCCCTTCAAAATCAGGGCTAGATCCTCTGCTAGTGAAAACAGATGTAACTCCATTCACTTCAATGCTATTTTTTTTAATCAATTTATTTTTCAGGTCACAAGCAGCCATTTTATTTCAGAAATATGAGTATTTTCATTTGATTCTCAATGTTAGCTTGTAACTGTCTACCTTCATTTTTTTCTCAAATTGGGTGTCTTTCATTTAAATATACACTACCCTAGGTTTTTTTTTTAAGGTGACAGTGCAGCACTACATTCCAAAATGTAGTCTCTTTGGTAGGCCTAAACACAATAATTATATTACTGAATGTTATAAAATGAAAAAGATTTACATTGATTATTAATCACTTCTCAAAAAGGCATTTTGTTGCAAAATGCAGGGTTTACTCAATATTATTAGTTGGCTGTAATGAGCTGAATTCACTGGTTAAATTAAAATGCTATTTTCCCATATTCCATAAATGCAGTGTATATGTAATTGAACTAAAATAAAATTAAAATTTACATTTTCATCAAATGAATAATCAGCATGCTGAGGATTGTTCAATTGCAATTTATGATTATGTAAATGAAAAAGGTTTTGCAACTTGAATATGTACAGTAAATGGAAGTTCCATTATTATGAATCAAAAAAGCTATTAACCTTGAAAATTATATACAATTGACATAAATATTTCTAAAATATGTTTAAAAGTTGCTAAAGCTCTGTCTTTCCCTTTCATATGTTTGTGTGCCACATAGTAGGTCTGGGAAAATAATTCAGAGTGAATAATTTATTAAATGAGTTCTGCCACTTTTTTGGTTTATGAATCATCCCCAACTTGCAATTTTCTTGGGTCTATTCATTATTTAAAATCAGTTAATTCAACTGAATAATTCTTAGTCTTCAGACAACATGAACTACAGAAGCAGTTAATCACAAGTATTTGCTATTGAAAACTTGGAATGGGTGTGTTGACTGGACAGTGGGATACATGGTAGCTTTTGGCTCTCTGCATTAGAATCAACTTTCAATTGTGAATACTCGCATATGAATTCAGAATTTGCTTTCTATGCATATTCTTCAATATTTGGTGGTTCTTGGATAGATCTTGCTACCTTTACACATGCTGAATGATCCCAAACTGTTTCAGTAGCCCTACTGAAACCACATACTGCAACTAGGAATAACAGAATCTAGTCCTCTTGCCAATAATCCTATTCACTAGATTATTTATGGAAAATGAACACAAGAATGAGCATTTGTTGAAAATGTTTTGTAGTGTTAGTCCATCTATACTGCATATATCATGCAAGCTTCTGTTCAGTTCAGATATAGACAGACATGCAGGCTGTTAAACTATTATAAGTTTTTTTAAAAACATCAATTAAAGTGAGGCAATGTAAAGAAAATTTTCTCTGGTTTTCATCTTCAAAGGCTATCATTTCTTTGGTACATCCAGGGGTTTAATTTGCCTGTCTTGGTTGGCTTTTGAAATGAAACCACCTCATCCGGACATAAGGACAATCAAAGTAAAAACTTGACTGGACGATTCCAGTGTGTAGCCACATTCTTGAAATGCTTCCAGCAATTACCAGTGTTCAGCAGTTGTGCAGTTGGCTAAATTCACTGAGGTTGCTGCATATACTTAACAGATGCTGCACTTTCTATTCAACATCAATGTTATTCTGAGGTTTCAGTAAATCTCTCTGACACATCTAACTCCCTGCCATTTATTGTCAACCTGTGCCAAAATTTTGAAGAGAAAGGAACAAATATTCCACACACACAAGGAATTGACATATATCACCTCCCTCCAAAAAAAATTGACATATAATCTAGTTTCTTCTATGTTGTTCTTAAAGTGAATGTGTTCTCTCGATGATTTTTTATTAGGACTGGGATGGTGGAAGTGACACACTTTTATCCCTGTGTTAGCTCACAATAATAATTCTACAGGGATCTAAGAGACAGATTGTCAGCTCCTTACTTATGTTGGATTTCATTTATTCCAATTAGACTGTTCATAGAGTATTCTATGGTTCAACAGCAGGAAAGGGAATCAGAATTTGGTCCTATGAGATTTGATCTATTTCAACTTCACTCAGTAATAATTTTCAAATTCTTTTCTCAGCATCCATTTAGATGTCAGAGGAGAGTAGCAAAATACACTACTCCAAAAAAACCAAACAAACCACAAACACTTTTTAATTTATTTCATCTTCATGTCTAGCTGTTGAGAGTGACCTGTGTTACCCTACATTTAGCAACCATTTTGAATAGTTCTCTTCTTGCCTTGTCTATTTTTCTTAAGGAATTGTGAGTGTTTTGTTTGTAAACAAAAACCTTTGCCTTTGGATTCTCAGCAGGGTTTGCTCAATTCCCATTGCCAAATATCAGGAAATTTGTAAGGATCTTGTTAGTAAAAGAATGGAGAGACTAAAAAGGAAATTAACATGCTCTGGAAGAAAAGATGATCTCAGAGAAAGAGGTGCAAGAAGGATTGGTCACCCAGACCTTTCCACTTGCATGAGATTCTGAGAATGAAGATACTGGTGCATGAGAATTCAGCTCTTCAAAAACAGATAAGTAAACTACAAATGATTACTCATAGACTTTAAATTCAGAAAGAACCATCGTGACCATCTAATCTGATTTCCTACACGTGACAAGCCACAGAACCTTACCCACCCACTCCTGTAATAGGCCCATAACCTCTGGCAGAATTACTGAAGACAACAAATCTTTATTTAAAAGCGTCAAGTTACAGAGAAACCACAATTTACTCTAGTTCAAACCAGAAAGTGACCCATGCTGCAGAGGAAGGTGAAGACTCAGGCGCTCTGCCAGTCTGACCCAGGGGAAAATTCTTTCCCGACCCCAGATATGGTGATCAATTAGACCTGAGCATGTGGGCAAGACTTGCCAGCAAAATATCTGGGAAAAATATTTTTGTAGTAACTCAGAGCCCTCCCCATCTAGTGTCCCATCTCTGGTGGTTGGAGATATTTGCTAATAGTAGTCGTGGAGAGGCCATTTACCATTTTAGGCAACTTCATCATATCTATCCCTCCAACCTTATTAAGCTCAGTCTTGAAACAAGTTAGGTGTTTTGCCCCTAATCCTTTTGGAAGGCTGTTCTAGAACTTCACTCCTCTGACACTTAAATAACATTTGTTACAAAGGCAAAAGACAGTGAAACCCTACCACAAAGACCAGCAGGGAAAGAGGAAGATATACCAGCTGTTCAATATGTGCTTTTCAAAACTGCGTGCAAGGATATAGCTATGTGCCTTTATTAAGGAGTCTTACATTTAAATCCGTGTGCCCCACTTTCAGAATCTACCCCCAATACTATTTACTTTGATTTTCCAGGGGGTTGAGGGGTGGAATTTGCGGACCTACCTTTGGATTTGGAAATTGCATCCAAACTGCATAGCCTATTGGTGGTAGACATGGGGATATCCTCCCCCCCATAAATTCCTAATTTCCCAAACTTTTCCTAACCTAGTATAATATGCATTTAATTGTCATTTGCTACATATTCAAACTGTTATGCTGTGGATAAGAACTGCAAATATATCCTTTAGGCTCAGCAATCTCTGTTTTTTACTTCAAGGGTGGTTGAAAGTTGTATTCTACAGTAGGTGTTAAATTAGGCAGAACTTTAAAACCAATTTAAACCTTTATACAACATGTATAGAGTACACAGCAGAGGGCATACATTTATTTGAAGTATCACTCTGGCTTCATAAATGGTTTCAGCAGCTTTGCAGCACTTCTCAGGGTGAGAATTTAGGTAGTGTGAGCCTATCTAGATGACATCATCCATGAAAAATTTGTTTTTCTTTTACTGCTTGATCCAGCACAAGGACACAGATGAGAGATCTAACAGAGTGATGTCTGCCTGTTTACTTGTAACTATGAAAAGAAGTTATGTTACAACAGCTCTCGCCTAAGTCACAAACTAGAAATAAACATTTTTGAAAAGCAATACTGTTGTTTATAATCTGTTTTTACTCCCCCGCAAGATTATGTCACAAAACGAGTATGACCAAGACCGTTGTGTTTTTGTTGTTGTTAAGCAAGACAAATATCTTATTTTTTTATTGCCTTTTTAAAACATGTCCTAAATTAATCTCATTAATAAATACCAGAAATACTAATACATAGGCTTTGTGTATAGTTACAGTACTTATTTAGGTCACCTATTTGGGGAATAGATGCAGAGGGTGGATTTTCCATAATTTATCATAAAAAATCCCTTTTTGGACAACTTCAGGATACATTTTTAAAGCAGCATGCCATGGTTTAACTATATAGTTCCTATAAACATCCATGGCTACATTAACAGTAAATAATACGTGCTCAGAAACAAAATAGACAACATATCTGTCAGCTAACCTTTATGCCTGAAGCATGGGAGCTAGGAGTTGGGAACATCTCAGTGCTAAAATGGTGGAAAAAAAGAGCAGTGATATATAACTCATGTGGCTTTTAGCTCATGCAGTAGAGGCTCAGAGATCACTAAGCTCCAGAGGCCCCAGGTTTGATTCTGTCTGCCAGCATTCGGGGTCCATCGGCATTGCAGATTCACTTCCAAGCCCTACCCAGAACCCCATTTTTATCAAACCAGAATGACAAATAAGAAGCTAGCCACAACAGAAAGCAGATCTTCTATGCTCCTTTCTCTCCTTTTTTGAGTGCTCAGGTCAGCAGTGACATAAATTAATTATATTGACACTTAACTGCCAAGGCAAATTTTGACAAATGAACAGCCTGTTTAATGAATAGAAGTTCACTCTAGGAGCTACTGTTTTAACTTGTCTGCAGACTCCGGCCGACATGACTCCAGGGCTTTACACTTGGTTCTGTCTAACTGTAAATGTTATGTTTGGTACCAAAAAGAGTATTGTTATGCCTAGTCGCCACAAGCTGGCCTGGTTCAATCATTGCTTCTGCTCCAAAAGCAAACCACTTGATCAAAAAATAAAATCTCTATTAGCCTGAATAATATTAGAGTTTTTATTCTTAATAATTCTCCAGCCACTAGATGGTGAAAAAAATGAAAACTACATGAAGACTGATTTGATCCAGCAACTATTGATACACATACAGAGGACCCAGAATACTGCATGCTGTACACTGCTTGGGAAGCTGTAGTTTAACCAGATCTCATGGGAAGTAATGGCAAAATGCTGAATTGACTTAAATAAGTACAGAATTTTTACCTTTGGGTACCTCTTGCAGCCCACTGTGGAGGAGGAAGTCTGCACTGATTCTTAACAACATTTAGAATGTAGAAGCAAATCTTTATTCCAATGTTCTTCTGAAATAGCTTGGCCATTTCATGGGTGGACATTCGGTGGTGAGGGAGGAAGGTTGACTTAAAAATTTTATGTCACGGTTATCACTCTATTACATTTTATAGGACTATTCCATAAGTGTCTGTGTCTCTTGAATCCCTTGCTAGTACAGATATTTCTGCCTTCATGTGAGATTTTTCACCTCACAACCAAGTTCATCTTCCTGTTTGATCTTGGAATGAAATCATAATCCTGTCTTTGTGACACTGGAAGCCTTCTGACAGAAATGACTTTGTTATTACTGGTTAATTGTTAGGGTAATGTCAGTGCAGGCTTTAGGAACAGGACAGTATAGTAATGCCTTACTTTTGTGCAATGCCTTTCATCCCAAAGGATCTCAAAGTACTTTACAACTGCAGTGAAATCTGTGCTGAGTTAATGGATAATTTGTCACAGTCCTCACTGTAATATTGAGTGAGCAGTCAGAGAGAAAACTGATTGGAGAGAAGGCACAGCACTTTGAGGTACTGTTTGTGCAGTAAATTAGCCTTACTAGAAACATAAACTCATTAACATGAGTAGAGCTATTAACTTCAGTACAACTACTCAGCACTACTTGGTAGTGTTTTCATGACCTAGCTCTTAATCTGTGTATATATGGGAATCCATTTACCCATCACTAAAATGCAGCCACCTCTGGAATTGAAAGTAGCAGCTGCTCAACAGCATACATCAGTACTCCTGAGCAGATTGGGACAGGAAGAGAAGATGAATACTCTACTAACTACCAACCTAAAGCTGCCAGAAGAATTTTGGTACCCAAATTGTAATTTACTCAGGATGCTAAAGGCAAACATCTCCACTATTGTGAAAAGTGCTGGGGGAATTGTTAGTAACAACAAATATTCAACACTTTAGTTTTATACGTCATTCGACATCTGGGCTATGAAAGAGAAAACTGACACTAAGATTCAAATAGCTTTGGTAATTAGCAGAAACAGGGGTAACAGAAAGTAGGGAAAAAAAGTGAAAGGTAAACAAATTGATATTTGCAGAGTTGCTTTCAAGATTATTCCACTGTGAAAGTTCTTTCTAAATTACTGATTGTGATCACACATACATTGTCTCATGTTATGTACGCCCCCTTGTTCTTTTCTTATGCCTCTTTGTTATTGTCTTTTAAACCTTAATCATTTTCCCACAGAAATGAAAATTGTTATTAGCGTCTGTTGTCTGCATAATTATTGTGCCTGTTAAATGGCTTATTTCTGTTATTTCCATGTCTTTTCTCCAAATCCCTCCATTGGTAATTACAAATACCAGTGAGGGAAAAGGATCATGAATTTGCCGCTTAGGACCAGAACCGTCCTCTAATGTCTAATACTGTAGCATGCACCATAAAATACAAGTATTACAAAAGAAGCAATAATCCCAGGCTGTGTTTTACTGTATATGTTGCCGAGGAGATCTGGCTTTGAGAGTGACTTGGGGACCCTTGCCCCTTGTTATGGCTACAGCAGAAGTTTTCAAGGAGGTGAAGCTTTCTTTTTCAGATGGAGGAATGTGCACTGTGCATGTTTCCTTATTAATTCTATTGTTTTAACACTGAGCAGTGTGGTGAGACTGCTGACTTCCCATCTGTGGTAAGTCTTGTGTGACAGTGGGTGGTGTACAACCATCTGGAAAGGATGGAGAATTCTGTAGGTGGTAAAGTTATTGCTTTGGCAAAGCAGAGCAGCCAAAAGGCTAGGTTTAACCAGAGCATGGTAGAATCTCTACATGGTTCAGAGATACTATGGTGGTTCTTATTAAACTCTTCCTCCCATCCCAGCAAGGGGTATGGCTTGCAGAAAGGGGATCCAGACTGGGCATCTCCACATACGAGCGATCCCTAGCTTTTGGAACAGTCCCTTGGAACCTTTGGTAGCTGGGCCTAAATTTGAGAAGCCCTCAGAATTAGTTTGAAATAGCAGATTAGGTTGCATTGTGTACAATGGCGAATAGTGGAGTCAGGGGATACTAATGCTGTCATGCATTAAGGATAAATTATCCTTTGTAATCCTGACTAACGTCATATAATTGGCTAGGTGTTAATTTGGTATGTTACCAGCACTCCTTTACATTTCACCCCATTATTACATTATTCACTAATACAATCCAGGTCTTAGGAAAACAGCAATCATGAGAGAGATTGGAAAGGGGAATTTGAATATCAATATACAGCTGTACAATTCAGAAATACATGTTGATTGCTTGGACTCTGGTGCCACAGCTAGTGCATCATGGACTCTGATGCATGCAGGTTGATGAATAGAATAGACTCATATAACTTGAAAAATACAAATGTAATTATGTTGCTGGCAATTCCACAGGTGTAGATGACATTGGATGTTTCCCCTGTTGGTTCTGTCTGTTGTTTGTATCAGCATTTCCAGGGATTCTCTAGTCCATCTCCACTGGTTTTATCCGGCACCTCCATATGTAACTAAACTTCAGAGTGAAGTTGTCTGTTTAAAGTGGATGTCTGTCTTTTTTAACCCATCTTTCCCAAGAATTCAGAGAAAGAGCTAATTTTGATCTTAGTGGGTATAATATCTGAGAAAAGGACTGAGAAAGCTGCTCTGGGAAGACCTTCCTAAAAAGTGTCTGTTTCAGAGATGTAATGAAACCCCATAATTCATATAAATAAAATTTGTTTTTCCAGAACACAATTTTTTGGGTCTGAAGGGGGTTCTCTGAGAGAGACAGTGGGAAACAACCCATTTTTTTGTAATTACCTTTGTGTTTAGTTTTTTGCTTGTTTTGCTAATTTTATGCTAATAACTTTCTTCCTACATTAAGTTTCACTTTATGCTGCATAAACTAAAGAGTAAAACCATATTTCTCAAACATAAATATTAAAAGCACTGTCAATATTTTTGGACTCTGCTTATAATTAGGCTATTTTATCCCTAAATTATATTTGTACTGCCACATCAGTTCAAATTTGAACATGGCACATAAATAGTAAAATACCATGATTCTATTCCCTAATACTAGTAATTAATCATGTAGGAAGCCTGTCTGAACAGAGAACTCTGTCTAAATTGTTGTTACTGCAAAGATAAGATTTACTTCTTTCTGTGGAAGTGTTGAAGATTACTTATTATTAAACGTTAAAGAAATATATTGTTATTTTGATTTAAAAAGACAAGTGAAGTACATACATGTGACGCATCTCTGGTAAATTCCACATACTGAGTGAACTCCTGAAGGCTTCATTCATGTAAGTAATCCTATGGAAGTCAATGGGATTACTCATGTGACTAAGGTAAGTAGGCTTTGGCTTTCTTTGATGCTTTCAGATAGTTCACATATGGGGCCAAGTTACATCCTCAGTTATACCTATGCCCATTGGCTCCAGTAGGGTTACATGAGCATAATGGAGAGGAGAATCTGGCCCAGTGTTTACAGAAGGGCTGATTAAATAGACAGATTTTGTTAATTCATGCCCCAGTCCTGCAAACGTGTTAAATTTAAGCCCAAGTAGTCTTAATGGAGTTAAATGGGACTACATGCCTAAGATTAACCCTATGTATAAGTGCTTTCAGAATCAGGGCCTTGATTTGTGACAGTTTGTGGTCTTATAGATGCAGACACCTTGATCAAACCTGATGGAAGAAATAATGATTAAAATCACAATATGTTTTGGCAGTTTACAAAATTGTTGCAGTATTATCATTCACCCCTCTTGTTCCCCCTTCCTAAAATATAAAATTTTCTCAGAAAATTCTGGGGTTTTAAATAAAGTTGCTTTCTCTTGAGCAGACATCTGTGAACTTAGAGTATTAGAGACACAAGAGGGTGAGCTAATATCTTTTATTGGACCAACTTGATGTAAGAGATGAGCTTTTGAGCTTACACAGAACTGTTCTTCAGGTCTGGGAAAGGTACAAATACTTGAATTCTAACAGTGAATACATTTCCCAGACCTAAAGAAGAGTTCTGTAAGCTTGAAAGTTTGTCTCTTACTTAACAGAGGTAGGTCCAATAAAAGATATTACATCATCCACCTTATCTCTCTAATATTGTGGGACTAAGACGACTAAAGTAACACTGCAAACAACTTAGGCAGTGGTTCTCAAACTGTGGGTCGGGATCCCAAGTGGGTTGTGATCCTTTTTTAATGGGATCACCAGTGCTGGTGTTAGACTTTCTGGGGCTCAGGACTGAAGCCGGCATGAACCCCACTGCTCAAGGCTGAAGCCCAAGGATGGTGGGGTTTGGGCTTCAGCTTTGGCCCCCCTGCCTGGAGCAGAAGGGCTTGGACTTCAGCTTTGGAGGAGGAGGCTCTTCAGCAGGAAAAGGCACTGATTAACCCATGCCTGGAGCAGGAGGCATGCCATAGGGAACAGGAGCATTCCCTAATGGAGAGGCTCATTGAACTGGTGGCTGAGCAAGTTCAGGGTCCACCAGCTACTGAGGTCACAGACTCACTTGATCATCAGTACATTGCATTATACCAGTGTCCAGTGCAGCATAATGTGAATACTCAGCACGAGTATGGGGAACATGTGAGAGCGTGCACACAGTGCGTTTGTCCGTGCAGACATCACCTTAGAAACAGGCAATTTTCAACACAAGTGCATCATTATAACTATGTTGTGCAACACAAGTTAGTCATAGAGCAGGGGCCTCTGCATTTTAATTTAATTTTAAGTGAAGCTTCTTAAACATTTTAAAAATCTTATTTACTTTACATACAACAGTAGTTTAATTATATATTATAGACTTATAGAAACAGACCTTCTAAAAATGTTAAAATATATTACTGGCCTGTGAAACCTTAAATCAGAGTGAATAAATGAAGACTTAGCACATCACTTCTGAAAGGTTGCCGACCTTTGTCATAGAGTTTAAGGCCAGAAGGGACCATTAGATCATTTAGTCTGATCTCCTGGATATCACTGGGCACTGGACAGTGTCAGTTAACTCTGTACTTGAAGTGTATAGAAATAAAATAGACTTTTTCTGCCGATGACGCCTAGAGGGAACAGTGCCTCTCCAGCAGGTATCAGTAGCAGCAATAAAAATTGGGTTTAAAACATATGCTCTTTTCAGGCCAGAATAAGATATAATACAAACACAGGTTTGTTTTCCTCCAACAGAAGGCTTCATGCATACAAGCCAGGATAAATGAAAGTTCTGTAACTAATAGCTCCGGCTCCATCTCCAAAAGCTCCACGCCAATCAGAGCATGTTGGAGAGTTTGTGTGTGATGTTTTCTGTATTTGGTGTCTTTTTTTATTATTATTATTATTTTTTAAAACTGGAATGTTGTAACTGAAGTGGCAGGTTTAGCTGACAAGGAAATCTGGAAAATAATACTGTAGTCAGCCAAAAGGATCTGTTTAAAAAGAAGGGAGCAATACAGCATGTGGTACTATAGCACAAGAAGATAGTAATAACTAAGCATTTGAGAAGGACAGTAAGAATATAATCAGTTAATGAATGGGTTAGGCTTGAATATAGCTAAAGTGGTGGGAGAGGCAATGGTTGTGAACTAGACACTAACTGCGTGGTGAGGGTTGGAGAGAAAACATGGGATGGAATGAGCAGAGGAAGGGGAAGAAATATGCTACAAAATCATAAATTTGGCAAGTTGCATGCCAGATATCACTTCAGAAATATCACCTTTCTTCTGTTTCCTCTGTGTTTCATCTGTTATGCCACAATCCTTCCAAGGATTGCATATGTGCTTAACTTTAAGCAGGTAAGCAGTCCCATTGGAATCTCTAATCTTGTGCTGAAGTTTTTGCAGTATGATGGCCCCTTACATTGTAAGTTTGTTGTGCAATTTCATATCTATAAATTGCCTAGTATATGTTGGATACTTAACTAATAATCAAATTTCAGGAGAAATAGACCAGTTTTAAAAAGGCAATACATGTCACTTCTGTATGTGGGTTTTTAAATGATAAATACTACAATGGCTTTTGGAGGTATATTATAATTGCCAATTACATCTTTAGAAGTAACAAGAAAAGATTCCACTGTGGAGGTTCAAAATCAGGTGGTAGGGGTTACGTAACTAGCTGCAAACTGAAATCATGTTTTTGTTGACAAACAACTTTTCTTTTCACCCGGACACGTATTATTGTATATATGTAGCTGACATTCACACTGACCTTCATTCCCTGATGTCTTCCCCTTCAGCTTTGTTTATAATGGAATAGCAGAAAGAAAGAGTATGGGGAAACGTCTGTCCCCTGCTCTACTAAAGTCCCACTACACCATTTTATCAAATGGCATTAACTACTTTTGATATTTTTGGTATTTATAAAACTACATCATGCAAATGAAGTAAGACCTTTGAAATAAAGAATGGAGACAGCAATATTTACTCTTCATAGCCACATGTAAGGGAACCACTGCCTTCTTCCACCCAGAACTGCTAGAGAAAACACCTTCTAAGGGCACTTCCAAGGTCCCTAAGTACTAACACAATTTGTAGCAAACACTTCATGCCTTTTAAAAGTATATATTTTTATTAAAATATTAGTAGCCCTCATCCCATGAACAGATGCTATGAAAGGAAGCATTAAATAAGAGTCAAAGCCATAGCATTATAACAGTACAGATTGTGAAAACAGATGAATTATGATCATTTGTTTCATGGTTGCAATCCAATGTCTTTAAGGTTCAATTGTATTTTATATATGAAACAGAGGAATTCCTTATCTAGATAACCCATGCTTAATTTAATAAATCCTATCTAACTTTTTACTTTTTGAATATTTCTTGTTAGTTTCAGAACAGAACCAAGCATACAAATGAAAGCAATCGTCAACAAAACCACTGTGAACTCAATTAATATTTCAGGTTTCAGAGTGGTAGCCATGTTAGTCTGTATCAGCAAAATCAATGAGGAGTTTTTGTGGCACCTTAGAGACTAGCTAATTTATTTGGTAATAAGCTTTCATGGGCTAAAACCCACTTTATCAGATGCAAGGAGTGAAAAATACAGTAAGCAGTATATATATTACAGCACATGAAAAGATGGGAGTTGCTTTATCAACTGGGGGGTCAATGCTAACGAAGCTAATTGAATTAAGGTGGAAGTGGCCTATTCTCAACAGTTGATTACTTTTGTAATGCTAATGAGACCAATGCAATCAAGGTGGATGTTGCCCATTTGCCACAGTTGACAAGAAGGTGTGAGTATCAGCAGAGGGAAAATTACTTTTTGTAGTGACCCATCCACTCCCAGTCTTTATTCAGCCCTAATTTGATGGTGTCCAGTTTGTAAATTAATTCAAGTTCTGCTTTCGACTGGACACTTACTAAAGCAACTCCCATCTTTTCATATCTATATCTATATCTATATCTATATCTATCTATATCTATATCTATACTGATTACTGTATTTTTCACTCCATTCATCTGATGAAGCCCACGAAACTTATGCCCAAATAAATGTGTTAGTTTCTAAGGTGCCACAAGAACTCCTCATTGTTTTTATTAATATTAATAATTAATAATTCTGAGTTTTGGTATAACCTACCTAAATAAAAGGAAAACACAATATATTAAATACAAACCCTTAATGATAGGTAAGGAGCCAAACATGGTTTTGCATTCAAACAGCTTGATAACAACGATTTAACAGGGTTAAGAGATCACATCCACAGATCAAAAGGGAAAGATTATGAATAGAAAAAAGAGGTATAGAAAATACACAAGTAAGTATGTTACCTTTTCAAAGGCTTGCATTCAGCCCATGATTGGCATTGTCTTAATACCATCATCATTTTCCTAAACATTTAGTTCCAAACAATGCTTTTTTAGTCCTCTGAATAATTCTATAGATACCTCTTGAAGTTAATGGAGCTAATAATGGGAGTAAGGTGAGCATTATTTGGCTCTTGGTCTGGGACTTATTGATTTAACTTCCTGTATATGAAGGATCAAGTCTATTGGATTAAATGTTTTGGGGTATATTTTTAGTTGTGTTAAGGCCTGGCATTTCATTTTACAGGCAGAAGCTGCATGCACAAAATTCATGCAAGTATTTTGATACGGACAGAATGGATTGCTGGTGCAAATTTCAGCATTTGCACCTCTTGCTAGCTGCACAAGGATTGAGATTTCCATTTTAACTTTGGACTTGCATTTTGCGGGCATAACTTGTGCCCAAAAAAGGGAAGCTGCCCTTCTGATCATGTGCGCCTTTGTATCACTCTATAGTCTATGTATTTTTTGCAATTACTTTTGTCACAAATGTCTTATATCAGCTCCAAAGCTTATGCCATAAATTGCTTAGGTCTATTCCATTACCACTCAGCGAGCTGCCATAGTTGACTTTTTTGTAAACTATCTGGTTGTCTAAAGACACTTGGCAAATTATGCAGCCACGGGGAAAAAAATCCTCAAGGAGTATTTTTACTCATTCGCAGAAAACCATATAAGACTGTGATGTTGTTATTATTTGCTTTAATACAATCCTTATAATGAAAACTAGTTGTTTTCTCAGTTGAAATACTCACCACATACCTGTAACTTAAAGAGGAGGGGGCAGAAATAACCTTTTGGAAGCCACTGGTTAAATGGGATAGTTCAGACTTTAGGAATCAGATTGTCAGTGTGCTTAAATGCATTAACAATTTGGAGTTTCATTTTATAGCTAATTTTACCATTCATAGAACAGGAATGAACTTCTTTTGTAGAAATGTAATTTGAAGCCACAGGCTTATAATTAAACATATATAACCACTTTAATGGTCAGTAAATGACTATATTAATGTTCAAATAGGCAATTGCAACCAATAGCAAAAGAAATGCAAGTACTAGCTTCACCTCAGGCTGCTGACAACCAAATTAGTTAACTGCTGGTGGTAACCAATTTGTTGAGTATTAGAGCACAGTTAATGTAGAAGAAAGAGACATATTAAAGTTTAACTTATACTTAAGAATATCAAGTATTGTTTGTGGGTAGCTTACTAAAAGCGAGATTAAGCAGGAGATGTAGGATAGGAGCCTGATTCTGAGAAGTGCTATCCATTATAGCCACAATTTTATGCTTGCATTTTTTGTGCACATATATGCTTTCATCCACCTAATCTCATTTAATATTTTTATATGGCCTCCTATTGTGATAGGATCTGAGTGCTTCCCTGCTACTTAAAAGCAGACATATCAAATACAATTTCTCTCTTGCTTTCTTCTTTCCCAGTCTTCAGGAGAAATAGCTCAATTCATACATCAGTTTTCTTCCATCCATTTGTTTATGTTTATCTCTGTGAGTGTGTGGATGTTTTGTATAAAGATATGTATGACTCAATTATTGAGGGAAAGCTAAATCAAGTGATTAAATTTGCATTTAGTCAGACAGTGCTGTGGTATGCAAAGGGTTTTGTTTTGTTTTAATTGCTTACAGGAGTGAATTCCATATCTAGCACCAAGTCAGGAGTAAGTTCTGTCTTCAGCACTCATGAGATTCTTCATATTAATTGACTGTTTTATTACTCTGTGGAACATATCTGGTGTGGTTCTCTTATCTGAAAAACATAGAAAGTATTAATTATATTAATATGCTATATTTGTAAGAAAATCAGCAGACTTTACAAGCTAAATTTTATTTAGCCAGCTAAGTGTATAGCCATTTGGCCTTCCTCAGGAAAATTATAGTAGTATATCTGCAGTCCAATACTTCAACAGCAAAATGTGTGTCTGTGACAGACAGTTGGCAGCTAGCTGGTGAGCCAGCACTCTGATCACTTAGACACCAGTCATTTCCCCTGGAGAAGACTGATTGGGGATATGCAGCTAATTAGCTGATCAAGCTGGGAGGGCTGATGAATCAATTTAGCTATCAGATGAGGTTACAAAAGAAGACACAGGAAGGAAGTGAGGAGGTGAGTATCTGGCAAGCTGAGGCCAGTATGCATTGAGATCTCAAAAAAGGGAGACCATTGTTCCTCCCTGGCTATATGGGAAAGGGCTAAACGCGCAAGAAGCTCTGTAAATACTTCACTGCATGAGATTGTATTAGTGTTGGTGACGGCAGCTCTGGGGGAATTTATATTCCTACTTACTAGACAGATTGTGAGAGGTTTCTGGGGCATTAGAGAATGGGGATGGAACATGCTGTGTTACAGAACCAAATATATATATGTAGGCATGTAATTGACACCATGTCCTTGAATTTGGGCACATTTTGTGATTCAATACATTGAGGGGCTTTTTCGTGAATTCCTGTTTGCTTTGATGACTTACTCAAACAGTTCACAAATGGATTTTCAACAGCAACAAAGAATTATGGGCATAATGTCAACCTCACTCATACATAGGTGATGTATCATTCTCAGTCCCCTCCATGTCAGACAATCTTCACAGCAAGGTATTCCCTGTCTTCCTGGCAGTTGGGGGCAGACCAGATCTTTGCTCTGGGACCAGGCTTAGTGCTGCTGTTTCCCTCACCCCCGAGGAACTCTCTAGAATTCTCTGCCTCCAACAGCACACACAGCAGACTCCAGGTCTCCCTTTGTAGCAGAACTTTGACAGGATTTTAAAAAGATTTGTAACTAAATCTCTGTTTCTTCATTGGTTTCCAGTTTCTCTCAAAACTGCTAAATTCTGAAAAAAATTGTTGCTTTTCTGAGGAGAGTTTGACTCAGAATGACAGACGAATGACAGCAGGAACACAGCTCCTAGCTGGTGTGTGGGCAAGGTACACACTGAGTGAGTGGACAGACCACAGTGAACCCAGCTCCCAGCTATGAATGGGTGAAGCCCATGCTGAAAGAGTGGGGCAGGCTGCAGTGAACCCAGACTCCCACCTGGCACGTGGAGAGAGGTCTTTGCTGAGTGGGTGGAAAAGACGGTAGTGAATCCAGCTCTCAGCGAGCATGTGTCTGAGGTCCATGCCGAGAGAGTGGAGAAAGCGGCAATGAACCTAGCTCTCAGCCGGCGTGTGGATGAGATCCACTCCAAGGTGGTTCAGCATGCCTCAAGGAATCTGTCTTCTCTGAGATCAGGCCAGAATCAGTGGCACAAAACTGCAAGTAAGTAGCAACCTGAAGGAAGAAATTTCTGCTTCTAGCCAGCAAGTGTATAAGGTGTCCATGCTGGGGTAGTTCAGGTTACAAAGCATCCTCCAGTCCCATAATCTTTTTTAATTGAAATGCCTCAGCTGCCATGAAATGTGTCAGCAGCTATAACCTTTATTTATTTAGTCAGCTGATACCAGTGAGACTGGCTCACTCCTCATTCTGTGCACTCAGGCCCCACTCAGCTCAAACCCAGCAGCAAGGAGCATGGGGTGAAGTGATTCAGTTCCCTTTCCTTGGGAAAGGATTTCTCTCATCTTCCATCCCTAATGGTCCCACAGGAAATCATGAAGTGGCTTCTCTTTTCCTTAGGGAGACATGCAAGATACGTGCCTGCAGACTGTCCTTTTAGCATCCCTGGTAATGTACTTGCCCCCTGACAAGACCCCTCCCGACTTCTCTTGGAGATTTGGATCATGAAGGATATTGCTCACAGTTAACTCTTGCGGGCCAGCACAAAGTCTTAAGTCTTTTCATGAGAGTCTCCTCTTTAAATTAACTAAAAAGAAGGAAAATTTCTAAAGCTTTGAGCAGGATAGCTCTGACTTTCAAAATAAGTTTCCCAGAATTAAGCATGAATGAGAGTTTAACTTCACAGGTCTTTGTTTTTAGAAAATGAAACACCAAAAAGAAAAACATCCCCGCCCCAAAGGAAAACAAAATAAAACAGCTCCCCCATCTTCTTTCCCCCTGCTTCTGCTGGAAATGGTTTGAGTTGAATAACACTTTTTTAAACTTTTAATTTTCTACTCGCCTATACTAGTAGCAATTTAACCCCCCCCCCACCAGTGCTGGAACAACTGGTTGGTGTTTTGGGGATCTAGGGAGTGGAGTGAAAGCTGCCTATTGCTCCTAGGGCTGATATGCCGTATGCATTTTTATTGTAACTCGTGTAACTGTGGAATGTAGCAATATAATTCTTCTTTAGATTTCACTGAAGCAGTTTCAGGAATGTGTGTCTTCAAATTTTAGTGTTCTATAAACCTAAACTTCAACAGATTCCTTTGCCATAACTCATTAATCCTTAGACACATCAACTGATTTCAGCACCTTTCTCAGTGTCTACAGTTACAAACAGAGAGCAGAAAGGATTCTGATTTCAAATGGTGGGCCAGATAATAAGGCATTTCTATAGTAACTAATTCAGTGCTTAAAAACATTTGCATTTCATGTAGCAAGAATTTTGTTCATGGCATGTTTTGTTTCTGTGAGAGGTTAAAAGTATAGCCATGTTTATCCGAAGATCTTTTGGGTCTCATGAAACCTTCTAAACAAGGTCTGGGTGATTGGGAAGCTCTCTGAAGGCGTTTGAAGAGGTCACTAGCTGCATTCCCAGCTCTAGAGAAACTGTCAAAAGGCTTTAAAGGGTCATTTTATATTTGCCAAAACATTAGCATCCATGTTTACTTAACCTGACTTTGGCAAACAGATTTTGCTAAACTATAAAAGTGTTGCATTTATGCCATTAACATAATGCAGCATTATTAATAATCCCTTACATTAAAGACCTGCATGCCAGTTTGGAGATATGGAACTTTGTTAATCATAATAAAATAGGGGAGGAAAGAGGGATGCAGAGGAGGAGTTGAACTGTTTGATGGCACATTTTCTGATGTCCCATATGCATGCCTTGTCTTGCTTACTATCCCTGCAGTTAATATTGCAGCGACCAAAGCTATAAGCTCATAAATGTGGTTGGAGCTGGAGGAATCTCACTTTCACGAGGACCATGTGTCAACCCATCTTAATCCAAAAAAATGAAAACTGGGCAAACAATATTCCTAGTAAAAATAGCTGCTATTCCTTTAATAGAAAAGAAACAGGAAGATATCGCTGCTGACCTGTGTCCTTGGAAACTGTGAACATATCAGTTTACTCCCTCTGCCAAGACAACTGATAGCTGTGGCCTGGGAGTGTACAGGCAAGGCCTTCCACAATGAAAGAAAAACAAGTGTTTGCAGCCACAGACTCGCCACCTGATCACGGTTTAAGTAATCAAATACTGCTGTCAGATCTACCAGTGCTATAGTTGGTTTCCCACTCTTGTAGAAAATTTTGGCCTGATATATTTATGTCCCTCTACCCTGGTGGGGATAGATCTAAGAATATTTTTGAAATTTCATTTTTATAGTTTTTCCTTTTCTTTAGTCTATTTTCAGAAATACCTCAGTTCCTATGGGAATCAATATACATAATCATGGTGAAGTATTATTCTTTGTAAAGTACACTTCAAAGCAGAAAGTTCAAGGCAAATATTATGTTAAAAGATAGAAAGACTTGCTACTTTAGTAAAGAGGACAGTATGTGGTTTTAGGAAATTGAGATGGAAATTAAACTTAAACTGACCTTTATTTGGCAGCCATTATAGTATAAAGTAACATGAAAATGCAATTTACCCTGGAGTCTTATGTTGGCTGCAGATGAAGAGAGTACATTGGGTCTTAATAATCTCAGTATATTTTTGCCATTGGACATTGTAAATACAGATGTTGAATCTCCAATATCAGATAAAGGAGAGTGGAAAGATCAAAATAGCTCTTGGACTAGAAGTGTGGAAGCAATGTGATGAGCATTGGATACTACATGACTAGAGTACGACATGAGCAACAGAGCATAACTCTGACAATCAGGAAGATGGATCGGCAAGTAGTCAGCAATCTGAATTCCTATATCAATTCTGTAGCAGAGGTGGGGGACCATGGGGGTGATTCTGGTGATAATGTGGATAATGATTTTGTCAAGTCAAGTATACCTGCTGGCTGGGTCTGAATGAGTTATCAAGGCTTTGTTAATAATATTCTAGTGATAAGCCATAAATCAAAGTGAAATCATCAATCTATCTGTAGAGGGAGACCCGCAATAGTTTAGTAGTAACCTTCTAGTTGTAACACATGTTAATATGAAAAATAAGGAACCTGCCAAGTTAAAGCAGGGTTTGCCATGGATCAACAAGCTGTTTAAATTTGGGAAGGCTGAATAGTAAAGCCAATTGACAGATTTGTTTGTGACAAAATTGATATCCAATCAGTGGTTTAGAAAAACTGGTGGTCCCTTGTCAATGATAGCAGGTCAGCATGATAGAGAATATATGTTACTAGCAACAAACCAGCGTAATCGTAACAGCTGAGAGAAGGAGATGAGGAAGTGATTGCTGGGGAGAACCAAAGCTGGGGTTAGGCAGGGCTGACCTTGCAATGGAAAAGGAGTAAACAAAAGAGTCAAGAATGGAGGAGCGTGAAGCCTGGCAAAAATCAACAACCATATCAATGGAACACAGGGATCAGAGGGCTGATCACAGACAAGAAGTTATCAGTGCTGATAGAGTGGAAGTCACAGAAAGGCCAAGTGAAAAGGTGGAAAGAGCGAGAGCTCAAAAGGAAAACTTAAGCCACTCAAACTATTCTGGAAACTCGTCTGTTAAATCTTGGACTATGACCTTTTCACACTCTATAAGATAGTGGTGAACATTTCCCCACCATGGGGCCGATTCTTCAAACCCTTACCTCTTTTTTCTCATGGAAGTAGCCCCATTGGCTTTACTGGAGTTTGTGCCACTCTGACAGTGAGGAAGTGTGATCATAGGACTCCACAAACCTAATTAAAACAAAACAGGAAGGAACATAGGTGTTGGGAGTTCTGTTCACTGAAAAGTAATTGTTTGCTCCAAATGGTCTAGTATAGGCAATCTTCTAAAAATAAAAATATGTTGGCGGGGGCAGCAAATAAATACATCCTGCAAATAGACTTTTCTTTTAAATTTCTTTTCTTTTTCCTTCCATTTGTTTTTATTATGGAGAACAGATTTCTGTTGCCTGTGAGGTTACTGCATTGAGGAAATTACTAACTAGGTACTATAATTACATTAGGCGAATGCCAAAAAAGACTGTTTCACATTATTTAGACAATTTGATTACTCTTACTCATGATTTGAGAATGTGATAATCTAAGTGTTTCTTTAACTTTAGCGCTCAACCATCCTCCACAGTCATTTATACAAATAAATGAAATGTCAAGTTGAAAAGTCCCAGTTATAGAATTCCTGAAACTCTGTGTTGGTGCCCTTTGTTAGTGATACCGTGTAAACCTCCTTGTCAGCTAATGTATACTATTGCAACTGTGAGTAAACTGTAAGGTATCTGTATTGTCTCTAAATTTAAACCAGGATCCTTAAATACAACAAAAGAATTCACAAGAAAAGTTGTTTTCATCAAACCATGTACAAAACTACCTGCTGCTCTAGTTTATTCTTTAAAAAACCCCAAATCCAAATGAATTTACATAATAAAATCTCTACTCAGGAGAAAAAGTTCTACAACCTTTCTCTTCCTAAGGAAAATGATCTTAAATCATGGCTGTGAAATAAACAGTTGCATGTCAAAATGTTATAATGAAACATGCAACTAAGAAATTGGGAAAAGGCTGTTCTGCGGTTAAAATATATGAATGAAAAACAAGAAAATGCTTGTGAGTAAAAGAAGCAGTTGTGATGATTTATGGGTGAGGAGGTTACGTGAATCTTTGTGAAACAGTACAATAATAACAATAGAGTAATTCAGTGAGATTTCACAACTATGGAGAATGTTTATGTACCATATACAACATGAAGAGGGGTTTTATTATTCATTTTTCATTATAACAAGATTCCATATTTGTTGTAAAATATGTTTGTGTCAGTACATGAATGTACTTGGTTTCCTGGAGTCAGAGTTTTACACTTCCTTACTTCCATAGTAGAATAAAGCCCTGTCCAAAGGCTAAAAGAATCAGTCTGATTTTTGTTTTTCATTCATGAGTATGGGTCTTGAATTCCTTTTGAACATTTAAAATTGAGAAACAACTGTTAAAAGAGACCCTAAGAAAATGGTTTTGAAATAATTGTAATGTTTCATTTTGAAAATTTTGATATGAAATTGGGTTATGGAGCCCAAGCTCTGTGATTCCCAGATCTTCTAGGTTCTCAGCTCTGGGGTAGGGAGCCTGGATGCCCTGGAGTCCCAAGGCAGTTCACATGACAGGGCTTCCCCAAAGCCATGGACACTGTAAACCTTGGAGTCCCCCAAGTCTGAGGCAGTGTACATGGCGGGGCTACCTTGGATCTGCACACACTGGAAGCTTGGGCTCCTCAGCAGCTTGTCAGACAAGCTGGTAGGAAATGAGGCAGGTCTTCTGCTTGCGTTTCATGAGAAGTTCATTGAAACTAATAATTTTCTGTGAAACACTGCAGCTTTTTTGAACTGGGATTTTTCTATGAAAAACTTTACTCATCAAGTTCCCGAGCAGCTCTACAGCAGACTTATCAAAGGAAAAAGCAGAGAAGAAGAACCTCAGAGACGTTGGTGATGTTTGTTCTGATGGAATGAAGAGGATATATGTCAGACTGGGGGGCATCGACAAGGGAGTTGGAGGAGGTTAAGTCAAGGCAGTGGTAATGAGTGCCTTCAAGGTTTTGGGATGAAAGGTAGAAAGCAGAGATGACAGTAGTTTGATACGCAGTTTGGACTGAGAGAGGCTTTTTCGTGATGGGGACATAAACTCATGCTTGCAGACACAGAGAAACAAATCCGTTAAAGATGGAGAGTAAGAGAGGGAGCAAGGGAGAACAGAAGGTGGGAGGGGGATAGATCAAAGTGAATAGATATCAAGGAGTCAGAACTATAATGAATAGAATAGGGTTCAAAGCAAATGGAAATTGAGAGATCAATAATAATCTGATGACTAATTTCTCCAACCAATGTAAATATATCCTGCAGAGACCTGTGTATGAGACTTTTCCTTCTAAATTGCCTTTTAGGACAGAGTGTCTGAAACTGGATGGGATTTATCTAACAGTGGTTCAGATACTGTGAGAGATATTAAATGGGTTATCATGTCAGCATTGCGTCTTCCTTTCCAAATTAACAAAGAGCACGTATATTTTTCACTCTACTAATTGAATGTTTAATTTGTTTTTCTAAGTCTACTGATAGGTCAATAAGAGGGTTAGTGGTAGATATTACTTGTTTCCTCCAGGGCCCTGAACCATCTCTTGGTTTCATATTTCCTCAGACTTGACTCACTGCAAAATTATTTTATAGACTGACAGATGAAAGTGTATCTTTCATTATTAGGACAAAAGGGCAAACAAAAGGTTAGGAAACTGATGGGTATATACAAACTTTTCCCTTAGGGTTCAGAAAAAGAGAAGTCAATGCATTATAGTCTTTATAGTGTAATTAGTGGCTTTAATAGGGGTGTAAAAATTACTGTACATATTTGCTTTAAGCAGATATAAATGAAATGCATTGCTCTAGAATACAGTATTTGCTTTTTATAAAATTCTGAGGCAGCTCCGGGCTGCCATGAGCACTTGAACAATGGGAGATGGGTTACGGTTTAGGACAGTTGAAAAAAGGTAGTTAAGACATAGCTCTAGGACATTTTGCTTGTGAACTGATTGCTTATTACCGTTAGTCTTGTTTACTTAAAATGTAAATTCTTAAGTAGAAGTGGTTGGGAATTTTTTGACAAAAAATTTTTCCTTGGAAAATGCTGGAACCAAAATATTTCACAGACATTTATCAGTTTTGACAAAAATTTTGTCGAGTATTTCTCGAGTCCAGAATGGAATTCCTGGTGAAAGAGAGAGACACAACATTCCCAGAATAGCCAATAGCTTGGCTCAGTCTTTCTTGTTGCCGTTGTCCAACTTTGTATAAATAATTATATTTGCATTGGGTCAGATATAGAGACTTACTCTATAGCCCAATGGTTAGGGCATCATCTAGGATGTGTGAGACCCTGTTTCAAGTCCTTCCTCTAAATCAGGCATCCCAGTGCATGCCCTAACTATCAGGCTGCTAGTTATTCTGGGGCCGGAATCTCTCTCCAATTTTTTTGTTGAAGCCTTGGTTTAATTCTGATGAGGAACAAAAACAGATTTTGAAACCATCAAATTTTTCACAATATAGAATTCTTGCTTTTTAGCCAGCCCTAGTATTGAGGATTGTGATTGTGGGTAAACATTTCAAAAGGTATTTAGATGCCTAAAGATGCAGATAGGTGCCTAAAGGGATTTTTGTAAGTGCATAGGTGTATAACTCCCATTGAAATCAGTGGGCATTAGGCTTCTAGGCTCTTCTGAATATCCACTAGGTACCTAAATGCCTTTAAAAATCTGGCCCATGGTCTCTTAGAAATCTATGTCCTATTGATTTTGAGACACATTTGAAAATGTTACTTTATGTCTTTTATATGATTGTATCTAATGAAATGGAGGCACAAGGATTTATGATTGAGACAATAGAAGAAAACAAATCAGAGAAAACAATGAAATATACTATGCTGTATAAAATGCCAACATTTTATTTCTGATCACAATTATTGAGTTTGTGAATAAATCTAACTCCAGACAAGCTCCTTGAAGTTTTGGATAGATGAATTGGACAATTATTTATGGACTCATAGATACTAAACTACAAGGGACCCCACAGTGCTGATTTCTGCCTGGTTGCTGTAAAAGCATTTGTAATGAAGCTCCAAAGAATGAGAAATCAATGTGTTTTGGATTTCTTTACAAAATCAGCATGTCTAGCCAGGTTTGTAAATCCCCCAGCCTTGCTCCCATCCCTTGAGGTATGCCCTTTCCAAGTTATATCACCCTCAGCTGACTTTAGTATCCTGCTTTCCTTCACTTCTCATTCAAAGTCCCTAAATTGTTTCTTGGGGAGTTCCTTCAGCCTTTACTCCTAGGTCCCAAGTTTTTCCATTCTTGGATCCTCTGGGGTGGCTTGCAGACATGGATTAAAAATAGATTTACTTCCCCATTCCAAAAATGGCTTTGTGGAGTCAAGGCACCTGCTTGCCTGCCTCAGCCCAACAGCAGTATGCCAGGAAGTGTATTCTTGCTGCTGTTCCCTATACTGACTCTGGAGCTTCAGATGCCCCAAATTTCCCTGCTGTCTGTCTATGCCTATTACCAGTAATGATAATATGAGTTTCACACAGTAACATCAGGCTGTCTGGGTCATCTGAGCCCCAAGTTTCAGTGCAAGCAGAATCAGCAGTGAGAATAGGACTGTTTCCTAGCTACCATGCAAGGGGTCCTGGTAAATTTTTCAGGCCTAAAGCCCACAGAGTCTGCTGACATTTCTCACTTCTGCTGCTGCAAGAGGAGCAGCTTTGACAGGATGCTGACTCTCTGAGGAGAAGTCCACATCCAGCATTCCTCATCCTGTGTCAGCCCAGGCATTATAAAGGTGGTAGTTCTCAAGAGGGAATGGTTGAGAGCTCCACCAGCAATGTAACAGTTGTTTATCACTCCTTTCGTTAGGCATAACCTCTGTGTTTGAGCTGCAGGACACACTTCTTTGCTGGACAGACAGCCATATCTGCTGAGTAATCTCTGTTAAGAGTTCCAGGTGAAGAGCTTCACAGAGGAATCCATTTATAGTACAAAACAAGAAGTGTCACTGCTTTTACAAATCCCAGAATCCATGCTATATACCTACTGCACCTTCTCTATTAACATTGACATAGAGCATTCCTGTAACAACCTTCAGGCTTGCTAACTGCCATTCTGTGAGCTGCTTGCAGACCACTCTGCTTCCTCCTTGGCCTGCTTCTGCTGCTGATCAGAATCCTCTGACTGAGCCCACAGATTTACCTCCATCTCTTTCTTCAGCTAGGAGATGAAGCTGATGACAGCTAGCTTCAACTCAAGGAGCTTTTCAGTATCCTTCAGGCCACCTCCGCTTCCTGTTGCCACTGCCTCTTGGCATCTCCAGCAGGGCATGCAGGTATGCCACCTTCTGTGTAAGCTGTTTGAGATTGCTGGTATTCATCTCCTCCATCCATCCCAGGCTGCTCTTCAGATGTCCTGCTTGCCTGCTCACCTTCTGACTGGGGTGCCCTACCGCTATACACAACTCTTCCCAGGTCTCTCTTTCTTGTGAGGAAAGGAAGCTTATTTCTATCACACTTCCCAAGCGGTCTTGCTCTCAGCCAATAGTTCCTATCAGTCCCTCTGGGAACTCCATCTTACATGTCTTATTTCTGAGATGATGTAATAACAGGAATCCAGGGACTGGGGCCTATCCTTAAAAGGCCAGTGTGCCATTTTACAGGAGTAGGAGAGCACTGGGGAGTAAAGGGGAAGGATTGTAGCCACACTAGTTTCCTTTACTTGGGAATGTCTCTGCAAGAGTAGACAACCCATCCGAAGAAAAAAAAATCGAGGAAACGGGTTTGCAGGACATTAGCTCCTGAAGGTAAGGAGAAAGGAGGTGGCTCCTAGTTACTTATCTGGCTTGTTTTGGGTGGTTAAAAATCCTTCTTTCAATGACTATTGTAGAATTCTTTTGTTTCCTTTATTACTTCCACTGTGGTTACACTTTCTGGAAGAGAAATGTGCCAGAACACACAGGGCAGTACTCTGAAAAAAGGTTCTTTTAAAAGGGTAATCTAGCAAAACGTGCAGGCCAGATATGTTTTACAGGGTTTGATTTATAGGAAATGTAGCATTACTTATGGGGCAGATCTTTGAAAAGGTTCAGTGGTATTTAAATAAACTAATAGATGAAGGGTCAGTCCTCTAACCCCAAAGCAAATGAAAGGCACAATGACAAATGAAAGTTTTGTGCACTACAGTGAGAATAAAGTGAAGATATTTCATAAGAACAGAAGGAAAACCCCAGACATTCTAGTGAATCTTTGTATATTCCTTGCTGTAGGAGAATGGATTTATGACTTAAATTATTTCATCTCAGGAAGAACAATGATAATTGAGACCTCTTCATATGTTTTATAGTCTGAATACTAATGTAATTAAATGCTTACAATTAAGAATAGATAAAAATTTGATCTGACAGTAACAACTCCGTAAATACAAATTGCAGTGCACATAGCCAGGGTATGAATTTGCTATTAATTTATGCGACTGTTGATAATGCACTGAATAGCGCATGCTAATTATTATGAAAACAAATTGTGTTTGTATTAGCATATCTGAGGTGATTATTGATCGCAAATAACATTATTTGAAGACCAATAGAGAGTATAATGAATGAATAATATTTATTCCTGGAGCTATCCAATACGTTTCAAAATGGAAAGTGATACTGGCAAATTTTGTTTTTTATTGATTAAATGGAGAAACAAACAAAAAAGGTCTCCTCAGATTTGATCAGTAGGGTTTTTCTTGTTCTGGTCATAAACAAATAGCCTCTTTTATCAACTAAAAACAAATGTGTTACAAAGGTGTGGGATGGAAAATGAAAAGGGAAATCCTTTTTTTGTTCTGAAATGATTTCACTAGCTGCATTCACATTCTTTAGAAAGGAAGAAAAGAGAGGAAGGGAGATTAGTGGATATTCAGGGAACTCCCTTTTAAAAACTACACATTTGCTAAGAAGTGATGATAAATTAAGCACTTAATATACATCTCTGTTGTTCATTATTCCCATTATTCCCATTATTCCCATTCGAGACGTACAAAGTAGTGGGTGTTGCCCACTGTTGCCCACTGTTGCCCACTGTTTGCTCTTGTTAGCTTCTGAGATTCTGTTTCAGTGGTAAATATAGTGAGTGAAGCTGCGATTTACTTTTTATTCTTAAAAAAGAGTAAAATAAAGTGTTATTTTTTAAAGGTTTATAGTTAGCACCTGAACAATATGGGTGGGGTAAACAAGCTGTCAGTCTTGTTTGGCTTATTAATCTGGGAGACGGGCCTGGTATCTTTTGTTCTCTTTTCTTTTGGTTTAAGTTTCAAGACCTGTTGCTTCACTTTCCCCCCTGTGTTTTCAATAAGCAAGACACAGTGGTTTTGTACCGCTGAAGCACTTAGCTCGGAAGTGAAAAAGCACTTTTTTTGATCTTGGATTCTTAATGATTATTGTAATTGAAAACTGTCAAAAACTGTACTGAGACTTCAGTGTTTTATCTCTTTTGGTATGGCTGAAGAGATGGGATAAAAGCAACCTGCTATGCAACACAATAAAATGTAGAAAATCATAGAGGGAAAAAGACTAAAGCAGTATGCAGAAATCAAAGGAGCATGGAAATGCAGTACCACACATAAATATTTCCAAGAAATTTGTTAAACAAACTCCAACCTTTGTTTAATTAGATGACAACATTTATTTTAAACTATGAAGTAGAATATGACAGCACTATAATTTATCTTAAATAATTTGTTCACACCCAGCAAGTCAAGATGCAGTCTTTAAAGTTCAATCTTGTTTTGGCTTATTTTATATTTTTGCATCTAAATTAGGAAAGTAAAATCTGAAGTGAAGCTTGCTACAAGTCAGATTTGGCATTTCCGTTTGAGATTAAAGAGGTTACTTGATTTTGTGAGATAATTACTCATCTTTTGCTACCTGATTTACATGAATGTAATATGTTAGCAGCTTGTACTGGATTTTTCCTTGAGTGGAGGGGATGAGTAGTTCACATAGCAGTTCTTCTCTCGCTCCTAACGTAACTCATTCCTATCCATCATAAATAGTACAAAGTGAAGAATTCCCTCTGTGTAACGGGAAACTCCGCTCTTATAAAGCTAGCAGAATCAGCGTAGGTGAATCCTATGCCAGCTGCTCTCCTTACCTGTGGCATAAGCCAGAGGAGGGGGCATGTTGGGGACAGGAAGGGATTTGGTGCAGCTGAACTCCACTATGACTGATTCCCCACTGGTCTAAGCTCCATTATAGAGCTTATACCAGTGGCAGAAGTTGGAGTAGGTCACCTGCTTCTTTAACTTCCACAAGGGCTGAGCAGCTGGGGATGAGGGAGCTGCTATCTACCATGTTGTCTCCATCCAGTACTTAGATTTAGTGGAGAACTGAAGCCAATGTAACTGATTGGAGAAAGGTGCTATTGAACATGAACAGTGGTACCAAAATCTGACCCTGGATTCTCAGATCAAGTTTACCATCAATTGTTTCTATTGTTATTGATTTGTACTGCAGATGTGCCCAGATGCCCCAGTCAGGAATGAGACTTCTTGTACTGGGCACGATACATACTTATAAAAAGACACCGGGACAAATTTTCATGAGTATATAATTGTTTTTGTGGTTTTTGCTTCTTATAAATTTAAGTGTTTGCATGGTTTGATACTTGCAGTTTCTTCAGTTCAAGAACACAAAGTGATATTCAGTTAGTAGATGACCCTAATATGAGATGCTCTTAATGGAAACATACCACAGAATTTAATAGAGAATTATATTCTTATGATATAAGTTTGATGGATAATTAAAAATAAAAAGCAAGGAAGGATCTCACTGTCTACAACACACATAAGATTTTAGAATATTTTTTCTATAACATTACAGGTTTTTTTGTTGCTAAATTCTATAGAATATTGTATAGGATATAGCAAAAATAGATGTGTGTTTTACAGCACAGCTCATTCACAAAATTACCATAGGTTGAATTATTTTTTCAATAATATTTTATTGTAGGATTTTGAGAATGTAATGGTGATAAAATGAAACAAAAATAAAAAATAGTGTTACTGCTTATTCAGATCCAGAATCTCCTGTCTGCTTAGCTGCATACTGCACAAGACTAGAGATAAGGAAATGCCTATATTGTATTTCATACTTGTGATTATTCATACAAGTTGTAAGGCCCTGGTTCTTGACTGTACAAGTTCTTCTAAGCTAAATACCCATGCATACAATTTGAAAGATTTTGTTTTCATGGCTCTGCCATTCACTTTCCATGAACATTCATGCTAGTGAAATTCAGTCTCAGGTATTCATAGATAAATTCACCTTTTGTAGTTGCTATGTGAGCAAAGCAAATTCCTATAAAAATGAGTGAATATAGTAATTTTTGGTACTATTCATCCAGCTCTAATTGCACCATATGACTACAAATTTCATGATATTGTGGATACTTCTGCTTTGTTTTCTATGGTTTCTAGATCATGATATATTTTAAATGAAAATACTCCTTGGCAGCACAAAAAAAGTATATATTTTCAATGATCCATTTGGCATCTAGAATAGTTTATTTAGTTTCAGAGTCTTAGACTCCCTTTTTTGTAAGCCAGTTTTCCCCTCTATAAGCTGCAATGAGCTTTTTCCTTCTCCCTATGCTTTCATTCTTGCCACAGGGTCTTTTAAAAATCCTGCATCCGTCACTGATATGTCATCAGAAATTTGAGATTTCATTGAAATGGAAGATAATCAGCTTTATGTTATTTGTTTATGTTTTGTGTGCATGTTTTATCCTTACTGGATAGAGCTGTTCTGAACCAGTGCCATCCCCCAGGAAATCATTTTGATTCTCTATGGTGACATACTTTGCATAGAGTTCCTGACATAATACAACATTACTGTTCCATACCTCAGCTCTCTGGAGCTGGAATGCATACTCTCAGAGCTGGAGCTGTTCTATATTCATGAGGCTTTGAACCATTCATTAACCATGAATCTGTTGCCTTTTCAAGTCTCTTACTAAGAAGCCTGGAAATTCAGCCAGAGGGCAGGTGTTGTGTCATCCTCCTCAGATAAGAGAGAAAATCTCCGATCTCTGAATTTGATGATCAATAAAGATCAGTACATATTAAGTCCATTCAAATACCTAACATTCATGGTGTTTTTGCTGAACATAGCTTTCCCACTGAAGTAGTAATAAAGAATTTCTCAGCTGCAATTAGTATATTTCAGTATGCCAAGAAGGGCTTCACAAATCTCATAACTTGTACAGTGACGTGTCCTCCTATTTTTTTTAACAGAAACTTTATTGAAGGGGCAGCAAAATTTCAATGGCTATGAGATATTACCTTAGGATATTCTACTTCACAATAGGCTAGTGATAGGTTAATCTTCAATCTCCCTTACTCCATGCTCATATTAAACTCCAGACAGACCCTGTAAAGGCAGACTGGGATACCTCGCTTCAAAAGGCATTTTCAGCGCCAATGATGGTGATTGATTCAGCTATTCATTAATCATTTAGAGATCCTACCGATGTACAGAACTTTCAAATAGGATTCCCCATGTTACTAAACTCATCTATACACATCCTTTCAGAAAGCATACACCAATCACAGCATATTTGAGCAAACATCTACTTTAGATATTATCCTCTTTCATTGTGAAACAGTTGTAGTCTCAACAGATTTGTACAGAGAATTACACGTTAATTTAGTGTGAAACAAGCATATAATGTAATGTTACATACAGAAACAACTAAAACCAAGCAAGATACTATGTTTAAAAGAACATGAAGTTTGCAAAGTCAAACACACAAAAGCTAGGAAATGCCAGAATTCAGGTTGCCTGCAGATTAATATGCATTATGATACATGGTATATAATTAGACTGTAATTCATATGCACAAGGGTCTAAATTAAGTGCAACCTTAATTCTGCCATTTCCTAACTTTGAGTTGCTTGACTTTGCAACCTTAACTTTCTTTTAAAGTGATTTTTAATGTAATTTCCTGAGTTTAAAAAACTGAAAAAAATCAAGAAAACCCATCCTGTGGGAACCTATTGACAGCCATATTAGTTATCTGCAGTGTTACAACCTTTAGATCCACCACACAGACTTCTGCCACTTAAGCTGATGGAGTAACTAGTAGTAGCAGGCTGTTACCCTATATGTGGACCAACCACTAGAGGGGAATGTAACAAATATTTTGCCAGTGGGTTTCACAAATATTTTCTGACAGCAGAAAAATATCAATACTCGGGATTCTTTGGTTCAGTTCCAGGTTCTGGAGAGGAGTTCGCTATAGTGTTTAAAACGGCTGGAACTGACCCAAAGAATCCTGCCTATCCCTCACCTTCCACCTCCTTAGCTCCCATTCTCTCCCCCTTCTCCTCCCTGGCTCCAGTCATCTCTTCTCACTCTCCCCAGGTCTTTACCCCTCTGCATTCCAGTTAGGCTGCATCTTTCTTCTCTATGATGCCTGGGCACAAGTAGTGGGGACATTGAGCGCACAAGAGAGGGACCATCTGCCTGCTCTCATTTCTGGTTCTTGGTGGCTTCGAGTTGCTGGGCAGATTAGTTGCAGAGAAAGCCCTGCAGACCCAGGATGGAGTAGGCTCACTTGCTTTGGGAGTGGCACATGTGTAGTCCAGTCTACATGTAGGAGCTCGGAGAGAGTGGAGCACGATCAGTGCAAGCAGAATTTCTGAGAATGTAGCTACTAAACTATAACATGCCTCCACTGAGCATGTGAATCATGCAGTTTTCAGAGGCTCCTAAACTTGGCTAAATTTGGGTGGATTTTCACAAGGGTGGAAAAGGCACATCCCTGACACAAAGGTCATCCACAGCCAAATTTCCAGTCTGTGTTCCAAAGAATGGAGGTGCTAGAGCAGCCTGCACAACATGCGGCCTGTGCAGCCTCACTGTGCGGCCCACCAGGGGATTCTAAATCCCCCGCACAAGGCGCTCTGCGGGCAGCCCAGAGTTGGGAGCCCAGAGCCCTTTAAATCCCAGCCGGGGCCGAGAATCAAAGAGCTCTGTGCTGCCTGCAGCGACTGGGAGCCCAGAGCCCTTAGAATCTCAGCCGTGGCTGGGAATCAAAGGGCTCTGGGCTGCCGGCAGCGGCGGGGAGCCCTGAGCCCTTTAAATCCCAGCCGCGGCCGGAAGTCAGAGGGCTCTGGGCTGCCTGCAGCGGCAGCACCTGCCTTCCAGATTTGAACACATCAAAATTCAGGAGTGCTCAAGCTCAGTTTGGCCAGCTGTTACTTCATTTCTCCCAAATCAAATATACTGATCCACTGTAACTTGTTGTAGAAAAATTAGGATAAAACTGAGCAAGAAATGCTTATTAGGACTGGAGTTGCTATTTTCAACAGCCATTGGCTTTTTGTTTGTTTAAAAGAAAGACAGTGATATTGCATCAGCAAATTCCCCATAGAAAGAAAGAGTGGAACAAAAGAATAATAAAGGCACCTCAACTTTTCCTCATTTATGGAGGACAGTCTTATAATATGCATCCAGATATCCTCCAATCACACAAGCTGAAAATTGTTCCACTTTACTGCAGCTCTGTAACCATATGGGAACCAATCCTGTCTGTGTTTTGTGCACATCCAAAATTCCTGCTGAATGACCCGCCCTGGGAGCGAGTCACCAGTGACCCAGGGCTGGGGCGGCAGGAGGTGTGGCGGGGACACTGGTGGGGGGAGCCCAAGGCTAGGGCAGCAGCGGGGTGGGGGGAGGGCACTGGTGGAGAGGAAAGGGGGAAGCCCAGTGCTGGGGTGGCAGGGGGTGTGGGTGGGTGGGGGGAGAGCCCAGGACTGGGGCAGCAGGGGGGTACAGGGAGGAGCCCAGGGCTGGCACGGGGAGCAGCCAAATTTTTTTTTCGCTTGGGGCAGCAAAAAACCTAGAGCCGGCCCTGCGGGGTTCCCTCAGCTGCCGGAGCCCCGGGCCCTTTAATTTGACCCTGAGGGCTCCCAGGCACCTCTTCAGCTGGGAGCCGCTGGTTGATTTAAAATCAAGTATCATCTCCCCACTGCCACCTTCCTTTTTGACCCACAGCTGTTTTGGTGGGGCGGCGCTGGGGAAGGAAGGTTTGTTTCCGCAGCGCTGGGCGGCCCTGGGGCGGGGTGTTTCTGCGGGGCCGGGAGGTTTCGGCCCTCAGCTGTTTTCTTTGGAGTAATGTGGCCCTTGCCGCTTAATGAGTTGTGCAGGCCTGTGCTAGAGCTTTTTAACGAAACAACTGTAAGATGTCTGTGAAGGAACAGAGAGACTGCAGCCGGGCACAGCAGTGGTTAAAGAACACTTGTGGGTTCAGCTAGTCCTGCCCCATTATACCTGCAGCCAATGCCAGGCCTGGAGGGGGGAGAAAAGAAGGGAGCTGGAAGGCACAGATCAGCAAGCCAATGCAGCCACTGGAGGCAGGTAAATCTTCTCCTGCCAATGGGAACGTACAGATAAGCCCCAAGTGTGCGGCAATTGGACTTGCAGGGCCATGCCCCAAACTAAAAGGAATTGCATAGGGAGCAGGCCAGGAAAACAGGCCTTGAACCCCGCCCCTCAGGACTGGGAGAAAGATCCATCTCCCCAGTTTAGGGGCTGAGCATAGGGTGACCAGAAAAGAAATGTGAAAAATAGGGATAGGGGGTGGGGTAATAAGATCCTATATAAGAAAAAGACCCCCAAATCAGGCAGTCCCTATAAAATTGGGACATCTGATCACCCTGACTGAGCGACACAGGACCCTGGGCCAGGACCTGAGGGAGAAGGAAGGGTCAAGTCCCCCTATAGCCCCCCTAACTAACGATCTAGCCACTAGTCATCGCCCCCCTCTCCCCCCAGCCACTGAAGGCCCTATCACAATTTTTTAAGAATGATATAACAACTTATATCCCTCCTCTTCTTTTAAATGGACAAAACATTTTTGCTGAAACTTTTACATTCTGTCGGTTATTGTATTTTTCCTTAAATTTAGAGACGAGAGTCTCCAATTTCAAATAGATCAGCCTAAGATTAGTGACTACTGCTACTGCTTTACAAATATGTAGTGGTTTTTCATCCCAACTGATGATCCTGGAAGCCTCACAAGTGTGGAAATTCTTTTGAGATAGACAGGTTGAGCCTATAAACTGATGATGAACCCCAGCTAAAATGCAATGAGTTCTGGATTAAATGTGGCAGCTGTTCAACAGCAACATTACGCAACAGTTTAGGACAGGAAGTGGTAAAATATATTGTGTACAACTTAAAATTTATATGTGGCAGAGGAAGTGGGGGATGGGTATCTAGGCAAAATGATCAAGTTGGGATAGGGCCAAGATGCCATACTTAATGCTCAGTGTTACAGAAGATCCATAGGATATTTACTACAAGGGATTTGGACCTCTGATTTATGTAAAATCTTAATAATAATAATAAAAAAAAATGGGCAAGGCACAATGCTCCTAAGGACCATGCTGGTTGGTTGTGGCATATATTTGACTAATAATAAATATACTGGAGTAAATTGCTGCAATCTGCTAAGAGAGATTCTCTGAGCACAGAAGGAGGCTATATTCATTGGATATATTAGTTGTGAATTATTTGCTTAGTTCTATTATATATGCAATTTACCCCTGTGAATCGATATAGGTACAGAGCAAGTTTTATAATATTTATCAAGTTGTTCCTGTATTTTCTGGTTTATAGATTTTTTTTCCATTACAAATGTAAAAATGGGAGAAATATCTGCTGAATCTGTAGTGTTTTAAAACTGATTATATATTGCCAGTCGAGGCAGCAATTAGGAGATCTTAGAAAAAAGCCTTGTCTCAGCATTAGAAGAGTTGTATTTAAGCTCCCCAAGAAACTGAGTCCATAATTAGTACTCTTTTCAAACCATGCACCTCTCTGTCAGAGAAAAATGTGGCTCTTCATCATACCTGTAATCATATTCTGCATGAAAGTGGAATCATATTCTGAAGTGGAAACATGACAGGCCAAATAGTTATTCAAAAATATTTAGAAATTGAGTATAATTGTGGGGAGTCCAAGTAAATAAGGCACTTTCTTCACAGATATGATTCCTCCTGCTGTGTAATTATCTTTTTCACTAGTACTGTACCATATACTGAAATAAACCTAGATATTTAATAATCTAAAGATGCTCCCTGCATAAGAGGTGATAACTGTGTGTACTGGCAAAATCAACTCTAGTGCCAAAGTCTGATTTTTTTTCTCACTGCTTTCAGTGTTGGGTTTGTCTAGACTAAGATAAAAGGTGCTTTTAATGATAGTTATCCATACCGATATATATTTTAAATGTTGACTGGGTCTTAACTATGTCAGACAGGGATTTGAAAAAAACACAGCCCTAGTAACATAGCTATGCTGACAAAAAACCCATAGATGAAGCTATCTGAGGGCTTCTGTTGGCATAGCTAACATTGTTTGGGGAAGTGATGTTAGTATGCTGGCAGATCACCTCCTTCTGTTGGCTTCTAAACTAGGGGGATACGCTGGCATAGAATCAGTAGTTTTAGATGTAGCCTAAATCCAAATTACAGGAGAACCTCAGAGTTATGAAGATCTTGGGAATGGACGTTGTTCATAACTCTGAAATGTTTGTAACTCTGAACAAAACATTATGGTGGTTCTTTTAAAAAATTATAAATGAACATTGATTTAATACAGCTTTGAAACTTTACTATGCAGAACAGAAATGTTGCTTCTAACCATCTTAATTTAAATGAAACAAGCAGAGAATCAGATTCCTTGTCTTGTCAAATCTTTTTTTTTTAAATTTCCATTTATTTTTTAGTAGTTTATGTTTGAAAGAGTACTGTGGTGTATTAGGTTTTTTGAGGGTTTTTTTTTCCCCGTCTCTGATGCTGCTTGATTGTGTACTGCCAGTCCCAAATGAGGTGTGGGGTTGACTGGTCAGTTTGTAACTCTAGTATTGCGTAAATGAGGTTCCACTGTAGTTAATAGGAAGTGTAAGTTCCCTTAGTGTCTAGTATACATAGTTTAATGCTATAATAAACCTGATAGCTTGTGTTGTAGCCTAGGCACTCACCTACATTCCAACATAGACAGCTAACATGATTGTAGAAGCATTAAATTGTGTCAACACTAGATATTAAATAGTATTCACATCATGTTAGCTCACTCAGTTTAAAACAGCACCTATTTCCTATTCTGTTCCTACTCTATGGGTATGTCTATACTACCCGCCGGATCAGTGGGTAGTGATCGATCTATCGGGGATTGATTTATCATGTCTCGTCTAGATGCGATAGATCGATCCCCAAACGTGCTCCCTGTTGACTCCGGCACTCCACCACTTTGAGAGGCGGAAGCGGAGTCGATGGGGGAGTGGTGGCCGTCAATCCTGCGCCGTGAGGACTCGAAGTAAGTCAATCTAAGTCGATCTATGATACGTCGACTTCAGCTACACTATTCTCATAGCTGAAGTTGTGTATCTTAGATCGATTCCACCCACACACGCACAGTGTAGACCAGGCCTATGGCTTGTCTACACAGGGAATGGGGAAGCTATTGCAAAACAAGCTAGGGTGTGAATTTAAAGCTCAATAGCTATTCTGCACTAGCTCCCAATGTGGACACTCTTATTCCACACTGAGTTTCCTTTTTTATTTATTTTAGTGGATTAAACTAAACTACACAAAACCACTCTTAGTGTGGAATAAGTGTGTCTATACCAGGAGCTATTGTGCAATATCTATTCTGGGTTATTTCCTCTTGGCAAACCCCTTATGCACTCAGTTACAGCTGTGCAAATTGAGTTTAAAAATGCTGCAAAAATCAGTCTTTTCCACTCACTTGCACTCTTGTCAGCATTAGAAATCCAGTTTTCATCAATGTAAATTACCACACAAGGTGTAAAAGCAGTGTGAAATCAAGCCCAAAATGGTTATAGCAAACTCTGAGGCTGGAGGCCAAGATGTTGATCAGCCCCAGTTATTATCAAGTTAATAGAAAGCACGTTCAAATTTTTCTTATATGGAAATTAGGAATAAATATTCTAATTTCAAAGAAAAGAGAAGCAAAAAGTACAAAAGAATGGCCAGTCAAACAGACCGATAGTAAGTTGCTGAAAAACTAGTTTAAAAACATTTTTTGGTCTTCCTTTGCTTCTTCATTATTTTCCTCCTTTCTTCTATCTTTGCACCTCCCCCCCACCTCGTTCATATGCTGTTCTCCTCAGAGAGTTGCAATATAGATCAGTTGTGCCCACCACTGATATAGATTGTCCGGCTATGGTGGGAGGAGTAGAGGATATGGTTTAATTAGGTCACAATTTAGTAACCACTGTCTGGGAGTACCCGGCAGATAGAAGTGTACAGTGCAGGTAATTCTATGATCATTTCAATATATACCTGGAAGGCTTCTGTCAGCCCTCCCTCTCTCCTATCCTGGTCCCCAGGCCACTCAGTACCCATGGTTGAATGACAGTTGAGGTGGACTATAAAGGAGGGATGCATTTTGGGTCCCTGCTGTGCCACTCATAGGAGCCCTAGCACCCTTCCCCCACCCCCACCCCCATTTCCAGCTCATTTGGTAAATGCTTCCTTTAAATACTTTACCAGTTCATTTATCTGATCACTGTATCTCTTCCTTATGGAGTATCTACACTGGACATGCACCACAAAGAGGCACCAGCAATTAGCTTGTCTGCCTCCTGCCCCTCTCCATACCCGGCGGGTACCCAGATATCTTCTAATGCCCCTTTTAGTATCAGCCAAAAACGTGTCAGCCTCCAAGTCTGACAGGTGGACTCCATCCTCCCTGAATAGTTCTGGTGCCCTGTATGCTATGTCTGGATGTGAAATTGCCAACCCCCTTATAATGCCCATAAATTTGGACACCTCCCTATTCGCATATGTCCTAGCCTTGTTGAGCCAAAAGGGCTTCACAACTCCCTGTCACACCCTGCATTTTAGCATGTCTGATCATACAATTTTTACTCCTGGAAGAAGTTCCAAGATCTGCCACATGTCCCTCTTAGCTCTAACCTTTAAGGCTAGCCCTTTATATGTTCCCAAATCACTTTCCTCAGGGTGAACCCCAGTTATATCTGGTGTTCGTTCACAGGCCCCCATGATGTACAGAAGGGGCATCAGCTGGTCCCATAACATGCCCATCTTCCCATGCCAGCTCAGGAATGTTTCACCACTGAGGCCCAGCTTTGAGCCTCCAGCCAACCTGGAAGCCTGCTTATGCATTCAGTAAACAATACTGTGCACACAGATCCTCACCATTGACTGCCTGGCCCATCTGATGGCATCTGGAATGAAAACACAACAGAAAATGAATCCTGGTTTCTCACCTGGGATCGCACATATGTTCAGTATGCTTCAGAATGTCAATGCCCAGTTGTCTGAAATGCCCTGGACCCTACCTAGCTGAGGGTCCCCATCTCAACACTGTAACAAACTGGTATGTTGTGAGGGGATCTCTGTCACTGTGAATAAAGAAGGACCCATCCCTCCGTGGTCTTATCGCCATGTATGCCCCCACAGCCTCCACAGGGCAGATCCCAAGTCCACCACCCACCTGTAGAATAACAGATTCATCCTGGCCCCTTTGAGCTTTCCTTGACCTCACGTTTAATGTAACTTCCTACCCCTCCCAGTATATATCTTTGAGTTCCAAGGCCCTTCCAGAAGAGTCCCTACATGACCCAGGTACTAGATCGCTGATCCTAAACGCTCCAAAAAATGCTACCAGAAATCCCACCCTGAACCAACCACCTCCTGTCCATAATGACATATGAAGTCCAGGAGCAGCACCAGAACCCTGAGCATGATAGGATGATGTGTATCCTCCCTGGGGTCAGTGCTTTGCCAACACCCTGCTAGAATCCTTCAAGTTAAACCTTAAAAACTCAAAAAAATGCTGCAAGGATCTGAATAACCGTTCAGCCTACTGGCAAACATAAGGGCTGATACTTGACTAGCGATAGTTGACACCAATCATCCGGTTGCTAACGACACCATTTACTGCAGCACACATTCCCCTCTAGTGAGCCGTATTAGTGATAGACCTTCCATATCCTGAAATTGCACAAAATCATTCAAACTTCTCTCATAGCTCTGCAATATTCATGGAGCCAGTGACCTCTGTGCTACACTGACAACAATCATACGCCAAGATTCAATGGCACTACTGACATTCATTCGGGCTCCTTGCTGGCTTCTGGTGCCAGCTCCCAAAATCTGTCCATCTAATAATGAGACAATGCATCTGCTATGCCATTATCAACCTGGGCACATGCCTGGCAGAGAAACAGGTGTTTCAAACTTAAACATTGTACTGTAAATGCCCTTACCAACCTCTGTCTCTGTGTGATCTGAAGGCCTGTAGGTTGATCAGACTAAAGAAAATACAACTTGTGGAGTTTCCTCTTTTTTACATGGATTAGTTTCACACTGGGGATCATGGAAAAATGAGTAGTCACAAGTCAATAGGTCTTAAGTACATGGCCTGCTAAACCCAGGGTTGTGAGTTCAATCCTTGAGGGGTCCAATTTGGGACCTGGGGCAAAAATCTGTCTGGGGATTGATCCTGCTAAGAGCAGGGGATTGGACTAGATGATCTCCTGTGGTCTCTTCCAACCCTGATATTCTATGACTTAAGTATTTTGCTCAATCTGGGCCCTAGTTACTATGAAAAGATGAATCTTTTACAAAGTATTGCTCGCAAAGTAGTCAATCACCAATTATTCTTTGTTTTCTTCTAGATGTAATAGATAATGGATTTCTCTTGTACCACAAGTATAATTGCTCATAGAGCCTAGAGTTGGAAAAGTCATATTAGATAATCTAATTCATCCCCAGGACAATTTGAAAACTGTTATATATTATACATTAGTAGGCTATCTCTTGTCACAGACGAAAGGTCTTTCTCCATTTTCCCGGTGAGAACTGTTCCACAATTTAACACAGCCATGTTGGTAAATGTAAATACATACAGTAACTCCTCACTTAAAGTCGTGCCAGTTAACCTTATGTTGCTGATCAATTAGGGAACATGCTCGTTTAAAGTTGTGCAATGCTGCCTTATAACTAGAGTGACCAGATGTCCTGATTTTATAGGGACAGTCCTGACTTTTTGGGTCTTTTTCTTATATAAGCTCCTATTTCTTCCCACGCCCATCCCAATTTTTCACATTTGTTGTCTGGTTGCCCTACTTATAACGTTGTTTGACAGCCTCCTGCTTTGTTCACTGCTTGGAGGAAGAGCAACCCATTGGAGTTAGCTGGTGGGGGCTTGGAACCAGGGTGGACTGGCAGCCCCCCATCAGCTTCCTGCTCCCCTAAGTTCCCTGTGCGGCAGCCGCCCAGCAGGCTATCAATTGCCTGGCAGTTCAGATGTCCCTCCCCCCACGACACTGTTCTGCTCCTGCCCTCTGCCTTGGAACTGCTCCTGGGAGCCTCCTGCTTGCTGTGCAAGAAGAGGGGAAAGAGGGGTGCTAATGTCACAGTGTCCTCCTCCCCCTGCTTCTTTACTCCATTGGGCCATCTCCACAGGGTGAGGAGTGGACACAACAGGGCTCAGGACAGAGGGAGCTTGCTGGCAGCAGCTGTTGTCTCAACTTGCTGATCTACTTAAAAAAAGAGTGTACATAGAGTGCGATCAGCATACTTAAAGGGGCAATGTATGTCTTTCTCTCTTTCATATTCCGTGTGTGTGTCTCTATGCCATGCTATCTCCCCTCCCTCTATCTGTGCTGCCTTGTAGAGTATGAGGCTACATTAACAACAGTGTGTTAACCCTCGAGGGCTCAGCCGAGTGCTAGTTCTTCATTTAGCAGTAAGGCATTCCCTGGGAAATATCCCACCCTCTGACTTCATCACCTCAACCAAGCTTCACAATTATCACTATTGTGTACAGCAGTACATTGTTTAAAACTTATACTGTGTATATATGTGTGTATATATAAAAAAATATTGGCTTTTGTCTGGTAAAAAAAATTTCCCTGAAACCTAACCCCTCCGTTTACATTCATTCTTATGGGGAAATTGGATTTGCTTAACATCATTTCGCTTAAAGTATCATTTTTCAGGAACATAACTACAACATTAAGCAAGGGTTACATATTTATCCAGTCTAAATTCCTTTTCTTGTTTTCAGTGCATTACTCTTAGTTATAAAATTATTAACTATATTACATAATTTTCCCCCTCCTTAATGTTTACAACCTGCAGATACTTGCAGACTCTTATCATATTTTCCCTTAGCCATCACTTTGCCAGGTAACATATTTAATTTCCATAATCTTTCCATTTGTATGATCTAATGATTAGAGCAAGAGACTGCCACTGACCTAATATGTGACCTTGGTAAATCATTTAATGGCTCAGACCCTGAGTTTTCCTACCTGTGAAGTATGTACAGTACTACCTACCCAGTCCCCAGGGTGTTGTGAGTAGTAATGTTTGTCAATCTTTGATAGCTCTGGAGAAAATGCACTATAGATAATAGGTTTTTAAAAATCAGTGTCCATTTTTGAGCTTGTGACTTGTGGGTGTATGTAAGGTCGCTTTGCTGGCTTAATCAAATGCTTAGATATCCAAATGATCTTACATGCATTTACAGAATTGCAGATGCAAAAACAGATGCAAGCCTGAAATACAATACAGTATGAAACCTCATCAAATATTTTTCACTAATCACTTATTTTGTTAATATCAATCACATTTAGGTATAATGTGCTCTCATGAACCTTAATTTAAAACATGTTAGTTAACCCGATGAGTCAGTAGGACTGATGCTGAAGGTTTACAGGATAATGATAATGTCATTTTCAAGACATTCCAGATGATATGGAAGATACTTGAACAGATATTAGTTTCCCACTGTGCTGAGTGGGTACACAGCAGCTAATTAAAAGGCATTTGAGAAGCACATAAAACTGAACAGAAAATGTTTGCTGGAGTCCCAAGCAAAATAAATAACAACTCGAGAATGCATTTAGACCCAAGCATTTTGATTGTAAATGGTTAATAAAATGTCCGTTGAACTGGCATATTCAGATGTATTTCTACATGAAGTAGTACATGGGCAGTTACACTTTTCCCCTATGTAATAAAATTATACAAATCTAAATTATACACACATTCCCAGGTTTCTAGACTTCATTAAATACTAAAGGATTAAAAACTTGTATAAATTAATCAGTGTGCTATAATCCTAAAAATTATAAAATAAGCCCTTGAGGAAGTAATGTAATACTGGCTTTTTAATTATCATGACACCAGAGATTCAGTGTTCTATAATGTAAGTCATATGTTTATGAATTACTTTATCATTTTAAAATAGAAAAACCTACAGCATTTGTACAAGTGGTGAGTAGCTGGTAAATGCATTGGGGCTCCATCCTGCAAACATATCTACATGAGTAGCTTTTACTTAGGTGGATAGTCCCATGCTCAAATGAGTAAAAGTACTCCCATGGATAAGTATTTGCAGGATTGTGCCCAGAATGATTCCTTGGACCATGTTCTGAGTTTTTTGAGCTCAGTCCTGTAATCCTTACACTGGACTAAATCCGTATTGATTCACTGGAGATTTTATCCTTGTTAAGTACAGATTAAACGTGTCCATTTGTTTTAAGAATAACATGGGATAGTTTTGACTGGGTCAAGTGGTGAACTTGAAATGGGTACAGTCCATTTGAGGAGGGTCACAAGTGTAATCTTTTTCCAAAACAAATCACAATAATTCACATTGGACCTAATCCTGTAGGGTGCTCAATATCTTCAGTTTACAAATGACCTGGGAACTGAGGGCAATGAATACTATCACATAGAATTGGGTCTATGTGCAAAACTCATAGAATCCTGGAAATGTAACTCTGAAAGGGTCCTTAAGAGGTCATCTAGTTGATCCTGTGCTGAAACAGAACTAAGTATACCTAGACCATTGCTGACAGATGTTTGTCTAAATTGTTCATAAAAATCTCCAGTGAAGGGGATTCCACAACTTCTCTCGGTAACCACCTCCAGTGCTTAACTATCATTATAGAATGTTTTACCTAATATCTATCATAAATCAGAGATGTCAACCCTCCGTAATATTCCATAATCCTCCCACTTTTGAATGTAATTATGAAATTACTAGATGAGGTTTAAATCTACAAATTTTGCTATTGTGTCACTCACTGCTGGGGATGAACATAGTGCCACATCTGCAGGGGGTATTATTTTCCACCACCAATGCCTCTGTGTAGTGGTGTCCGCAGCCCGGCCATACGTACGTCATGCATGGTCCATACCATTTTATTGGTGGGGTTGGGGGAAGCTCATAGGGCTTGGTTGCGTTGGTGAGATCCATGGCAGGGGGAGCTGGTCCCAGGCAAGTGCATCTGCATGGGGCTGGAACATGTGGCTGCTGTGGAGGGAGCAGATGGCTGGGTACAAGAGTACCAGCAGCAAGTGGTGGAGATGATGCCCTGACTCCCTGTGCCTTCTCCCCCAGCATGGCTGCTGGCATCAGATGCCTCCAGCTCTGGGACATGCCGAACAGTCACCTGTAGCACCACAGTAAGTATCCTTTGCCTCAGCACCACCTGCACCTGTTGTTGCCTGGTCTCCCCAAATCCTGCCATGAGTTTAGGAGGACCCTGCATGACACCCCACCCCCAAGACCACATCCAGGAGGACCCAGCACAACTTTCCCCACCCCCTTGAGCCCAAGAGGGATGTGGTGTGACACCCTGCTCTGGCATGACACCTCTGCCTGGGGCCAGAGCTACCCTCCCCTTTCTTAGCATACTGTGAGAGAAATTTCTTGGGATCACTGGAGCACTCATGCAGACTGTACAGTGAGGGGCACTCTGATGGGGGTAAACCATGGCAGTTTTGAATGATTGGGGTGCTGGATCATTGCCCAAGCCGCAGGCTGCATGTTGCACTCTGCCCTGTGTGCACCTGCTGGCATGCTGTAAGTAACTAGAGTGTTTGTGCTCCAGCAGGGTCCACACAGGGCAGTTAGAGCACAAAATATAACTTGTGGCTTGGGTGGTGATACACACAGCAAGCCCCACTGACAGTCCCTGCTTGCCTCCTGTCAGACCCTCACTGTGCAGTCTGTGGGGCAGGAGAAGCCAGAGGATGAAGAGGAGGCAGCCACTGAAGAGGAGGTGAAAGGGAACTCTACAGAGGAGGGAGAAGATGAGGAGGATCATCCTGGGAAGGACGTCCAGGTCCAGCCAAGGTAATTAAGGGCCCAAGGAAGTAAAGAGAGGCAACTTTCCCAAGGCCAATCCTCCTCTTCCCCGTTTTGAAGTGGGTGTCAGGACCACAGATGGGGAAGGCAGGAGTGGCACCAGAGTTTCTGGCACCCTAGGCAGAATTCAGGGGGCGGCATTTTGTGCGCTCCCCATGGGATGCGCGGGAGCTTCCGGTTCCACTCCCATCACTTCGCCGAAGAAGGACCCTCCGCCGAAATGCTGCAGACGGCAGTGGCAGTCATTGAGCTGCTCAACTGCCTGCCGCTGTTTTCCGCGGCACGTCGGCAGAAGGTCCTTCTTTGGCAGTGCGACAGGAGCGGAACCGGAAGCTCCCGCATGCCCCATGGAGAGTGCACAAAATGCCGCCCCCTGAATCCTGGCGCCCTAGGTAACCGCCTAGGGTTGTCTAATGGAAGCTCCGGCCCTGGGGGAAGGAAAAGAGGAGAGTTCCCAGTTTCAGAGGGGAGAAGATAGGTTTCTGTGAGAAGAGGGGAGGGGGACTGGAGTCAGAGAGGGGTGACAGAGGCGCCATGGGAGAATGGGGCACGATAAACATATTTTTTGCTAAGCCCCAATGACTTGTCCCAAAGTTCACCAGCCACCACCGTCAATCAAAATGGCCAATATAGGTGATAAAAATGAACCAGATATGCAAAAAAACAACCCTTCCCCCCCGGAAAAAATGCAAAATGAATATAGACATTCACAAAAGACTACACAAGCAAATTGGAAGTGATTAAGCTGTCAAGAAAAGGTAAACATTTTTGTGTACTATGAACTATATTGCATGGACATATCCATCATGCATGATGATCGTAATGACATGAAAATTAACATTGGCATAAAAAAGCATGTTGAGGTTGCAAAAACCAGCAGGCAGATAAAGTAGTTCTTCACCACACACATCAACAATAGCATGATCTGAGCCATAATGTTAGTAATGGGATTCTTCACTGAGCATAACTGGCCAATTTTAGAGAGCAATCATATCTCGAAGCTGCTGAAAAGTCCTTTTCCTGATTCAGGAATCATCAGGAATCGTGCATGTGCATGCAGAAAGACAAGAGCCATAATGAAGTAGAAAACAGCATGAACCATATAGCAGAAAGCATGCCTTGTTCGTTGTTTAGTCTAGCCGCTGATGCAGCAATGACGGAGGCACCAGCAAGCTGTTCCCGATCATCATTTGACATTTTGATGCATATGAGTTAGTGATAACTTTATTGTTGTTAGGCCCCACTCTGAACAGAATATTTTTCAGCTCCTGTATTAAAAAATTGAGGCCAGGTGGTTAAACTATCTGGTTATTGGAAGTGACAGTGTTTCTGTGAGGATGGACTTGCACAAGGGTGCTGTATCATTTATTCAAGAACGACATCCATCTGTTTTTCTCATGGGCTGTCCATGTCACTGTGTGCACGTCATGGCTGAGAGAAGTGTGATGTGCCTTCCCACTCCTGTGGACGAGCTCCTAATTGACATCTACTATTATTTCAACAAGAGCACCGAGCAGCACCAGGAACTCATCATGTCTCAGAATCTGTGCAATGCAGGAGTCTGTAAGATATTGAAGCACACCCTGACTGACTCTTGGACCATGTTCGACTCAGCTCATCCATCAGTGGGAACCACTAATCATATTCTTCTGGGCTGAAGTGGCAAAGGTAGGAGGAGTTAATTCACACAGTACCAAGCGCAAATATATGGCTGTTGGTCTGAATGGTCCTCCTTCACAGCAATGTAAAACTGACACACGTGCTGATAAGTCGCAGGTTAAGGTGATTAAGGTGACAGGCCAGCAAGACCAGACCATAAGTGATAACATAATGAAAATCAAGATGGGCCAGACAGAGCAGAAATCAGTGACAGCAGCAACAGCCAAAAACGGAACCAGGTGTAGCGGTTACTAACAGCCAGTCATCAGCACTGAAACGGCATTGCAGCAAAAACAAACATCACCCAAAAAGAACCGTGACAACAAGCATACAGTTCAGTTTGATGATGCCAAGTGTGACAGAGCAACTAATCCAACATCGGACATCATCATTTTTCCAAAAGAAGTTGCAGAACTGGTTATTGAAAGTTGTTGTGATCGTAAGAGATGCTTGCTGATTTCTCCACAAACGCAACTTTACTGTCTGTTTCTAGACTACATTTTTTGATATTTGGTGAACTGATCACTTCACTGCAAAAAGAGGAGCCTGTGATTCACACATTGAGATGTCAGTTATGCAGTCTTCTGAAATAACTTTTTGTTAGATTTGTCAAGTCATGGGTGATCACAGAAGCAAAGGGCCCATCAAAAACAGAGTAGAACCACACTTCCAATCAGAAGGACAACACATGATTGGCACTAAGATATGTGACTTTATCAAAGACAACTGAGACACTCACCAGTCAGCAAGTCCTGTTTTAGAGAACAAAGTGAGGCTGATGGACAGAGACTTTGAAGCCATTCTTCTGTTCAATTTTTTGGTTCTTCTGAGAAGCATGCACATACATAGTACAGAAACTGTCACTGTTTGATCCTGTATTACAATGTGCAGAAGTAGCTGATGTTGTATTCTAAGGAACAGCTACATATGATATCACATTTTGTTATGCACCATTTTCCACATCTGCTGAAAGATCAATCAAAACAAGACACTCTACAGGAGTAGCTTGCTTGGTACCAGGTCATACGACATGACATCAAATCTTCTGGCATGCACTAGTTGTAATAAATAGTATAGCAGATAATGGACATTCATGGCAAACCAGCATACAATTTTCCAGCCTGCATAATGAAAGTTATCCTTGTAACATCTCATGGCAACTCTGACTCATAAAGTGTTTTCTCTCTTGAGCAAGAATCAAATTGAGTTTAGACCAAATCTTAGTGACAATGGTTTGGAATCACTGATAATCATCAAAGTGGACACACTTGGTTAACCTGGCTGCTCAGAAAATCACAACAAGGCCAAGCAACCTGTGTGGTGCTTGCAATGGAATGAGGATTTGACCAATATCATTGTTGGACTTGGTCGTGGCTATTGATGTTACTCCATATAATGTTACTCCAGCTTGTACCACTGCTCTTATCACATGCACAGAAGTGCATCTAAAATGCACTACAAGCATTCAAGGTATTACCCTAGATCCCCTATCTCGATTTATATCCATATCTTTGGCACTTGCTGCTGGTACAGGCAACATCCCTAAAAGTCTCAGAGCATGGTTGACATCTGTACTAAATCTCCCATGCTGCAAACTAACCTGATTACTTCTTGTCCTACCTTTTGGTAGAGATAAAGAACAATTGGTGCAGCCTTCTGTATAACAACCTTTTACATATTTGAAGACTGTTATGTCCTCTCTGTCCCTTTCTTCCTCATTTATCATTTTTGTAGCTTTCCTCTGAACTCTCTCCAAGTTGTCCACATCTAAAATGTGTCACCCAAAACTGGACACAGTACTCCCACTGAGGCCTCACCAGTGCCAAGCGGAGTAGAACAGTTACCTCCTTTGTCTTACATCTGACTCTCCTATAAATATACCTCTGAACGATATTCACATTTTTTCACAAATGCATGTGATTGTTGACTCATATTCAGTTTGTGATCCTCTCTAACCCTCATATCCTTTTCTGTAGTACCACTGCCTAGCCAGTCATTCCCCATGTTGTAGTTGTGCATTTGATTTTCCTTCCTAAGTGTATTACTTTGCACTTGTCTTTACTGGATTTCATTTTAAATTCTACTCTGAGCAGTACCTGCTATCTTGGTATCATCCATAAATTGTATAGGGGTACTCTTTACTCCACCATTCAAGTTGTTAATGGAAATATTGATTAGTACCAGACCCAGCACAGACCCTTGTGGGATCCACTTGATATGTTCTTCCAGTTTGTCAGTGAACCATTGAAAACTACTCTTTGAAGATGGTTATTCAACCAATTGTGCATCCGCCTTTAAACTATACTGGGTCACTATAGCTTTGTTTATTCTCTGCATACCAACTCAGTCAATGAAACAAACAGGTGCATCTAATGTAAGTCAAGCACTCAGACTTCAGCCACCATAAGCAGAAAAACCGCAAAGCCAAATCGTGTTCATTTTAACTGTGAAAAATTATTTAGATTTTCATAAATCTATTATGTTTATTTACATACAGTAAAAAGCCAATTGATTAAATGTTTGTTGTGTAGAGTAGCACCCATATTGCCAACAGAAAACTGGAGTGAGCTAAAGCTCAGGGATGTAAAAGTAGCATCAATACGTACAGATGTTATTAATTTAATAACTGATTTCACTTTTCTCTTTTTATCCAAAATTAGGGCCAAATTTTCAAAATTGGCTTCTAATGTAATCATCCTATTCCATATTAAATAATTACATGTCTGCGTACTCAATTTTGCTTGTGCACTTACCAGATTTTTAGGAGCAACTTTAGAGGTTGTGCTAAGGCCTGCTGGGGAGCCAGCCTTCAAACACATACCATAGATATTCATTTTTGGTCTGTTGATATTTGGATGACTACAATTTTGTCTAAATTATAATTATATTTTGCTGATCTATGAGTTCCAGTCCCTAATTGTAATTGATGTCAGATAGGTTAATCTATAGTTCTTTTCTTTATTTGAGCAAGTAGGATGTAGTTATGTGAACACTGTGAACAAAACGTTAGTTAGCAAAGTACATCAGTGTACCTTAAAGTTAGACAAGTGAGCACTGTCTTAGGTTACCTGTTTCCTCAGGGAAAAAACAATTGGATGAAAAATTTTGGGAGGATCCCTGAGCCATTTCCTATCCTCATTAACAGCATTAGAAGCAGAGCCGTAATTATAGAAAGACATATACCATACACTAATATCCGGTCATAAACAGGTTTCTGACAACATAAAGTCCTATTAAAGTCAGATACTGCTCTGTCCTTTCATTTCAAATAGAATTTGTATCAATCATGAAAAGTAAAAGATTTATAAATTAGTTACATTTTGTGCACAGAAGCTGATTTTCATATTAGACCTTTTGTGTTCAAAATACTGGAGGGGATAAGTTAGTCTCAAATTTTATCTTTGCCGGCAAGACTACATTTCAAATATAAAAATGAGCCTCTCACAATCTAGTGATTGCTGAAAGAGCACTTGAAAGACGTTCAAATTATGATTTTTTTTTGGCGTTCTGTGCTCAAAAATACCCTAGCTGAACCATTTTTTTAAAAAGTACATAAAAGATTGCTTCTAGGCTACCAACTTGTATTTTACATTTCAGTTCAATGCATTTTGAAGCAGATGAGACAGTAAATCATGAAAAATAGTGTTTAGAAAAGAAAAGTCAATTTTACTATAAGTATAATGTCTGGTACAGTATATAAACAGGGCACTGGGAAAAACTGTGGCTGGATTGTGACAATGTCAGAACTGCTCCATAGCTACTTACTTTTAGTAAGAAAAATACAACCAACTTTGAGCCAAAAGCCACATCCAAGATTTCAGGTGACTCATCTCAGTAAACCTGTGTGAATACTATATTTCCCCAAAATATTTGTTTGAATTTTTAAGGAATATTCATGGACTCTTCTGCCTTTAATGTTCATGAAAAATCTAGTGAATTTGCTAGTAGGCATATTCACTGAAACATGAGCTATAAAGAAGTAGTGCAGAATGTCTGTGGTAAGTGGATTCCAAAGTTGTATTGAATATTCACATCAGAAATGTGATTGAGATGCACACTCACTGCGTTCAACTACAGAAACAGACCATGTGACCTCTGTCCGATCAAAATGCCTTGAGTTTCAAATACTGAGTATTCACCATGAAGTGCTTGCAGATGAATTACAGATGAATAGATGTTCAGCAAATAATACTGATGACAATTGTTTTCAGAAATAAAAAAACAAAGTCGCTGTCTGTTCACAGACAATCTCACGGAGAGAAAAATAAGTGAAATGAATTAACTAAGCTATCCATTGTGAATTTTTCACCATGTGAACCACACAACTCCCTCATCCCTAATTAGCTTACTTATATCACAAGTGACATGGAGAAGTTTCCAACATAGTTTTAAGAGGTGCTTGACCTTTCACTTGTTATATTACTGCTTCTTTAATCTTCAACACACCCCCATTAACTAAATACAGACTTATTTCAATTTTTCTATTAATCATATTTGAATATAGCAGCATCAGTATCTTAAAATTTACTTAATATCACTTTTCAGCCACTGATTAGAATTTGAAATCCAGATTAGGTGTGCCTAGAATGTCATTACTGTATAACAGCTGTTGGACAGCCCACAATGATGGTGACATAGTGAGCTCAGACTGACTCCTTGATTATAGCAGTGTGCAGAACAAAAACATCACCTTAATTAGTGGTAATTAGCCCTCTTGGCAGCTCAGCTGAGGAACAAATGGAGAGTGCATTATTCTCTTCTTCCTAGAGGTAATATCTCCAGGTTTAAATGACACTGGTAAGTTAAGGAGAAGTTACTAACAGTGCTGGGTGGATAAATGGAGGACTTCACATCTCAGTGCCATAAAGCTGTCAATTAGGACAACAGGAGGTAAAGTTTCAGTGTTAACATGTCGCCAGACCTGGCAATAGCCTGTGATTTCTCACTTTATACACTTCATTTTGCTGCCAATTAAATCTGATTCTTTGGTAATCTTCCAAGCCAATATTGCTGACCAAATTATTTTTGTAACATGCAGATGCTAATAAAAGGTTGCCAGGTGCTGTTGTTTTTTTGTAATAAAGATGTGCAAACCTTTGCATCTCACCAGATTATTTGCCCACTTAAATCAAGATGTTGAGCTCCCTGCCTTGCTTTAGTAAATTTTGAATAAGAGGCATCAGCTGGTCTCAGTATGTGCCCTTCATTTTACGGCATAGATATTTTGCTTTGGGCTTATCTGCCCTACTATGACCCATAGGGGCATTTACTGCGACCCCTTTCTACTTTAAACAATTACTGAGTGATAGGAAGCCCAGCTGTTTAGTGACTTATTTGCTAAATGCTGTCCTATAAAAGAAAGTAGGTAATATCCAAATGGAGGTTTTTATTGTGTATAAATCATATTGGTAAATTGGATGTAAAAAATGTTACTTAATGTATTTCTTAGGCGCGACCCTTAGGCTATAAGATTGGAAAACTATCAGCTGGTTTCACATAACGTCATTTCCATTGACAGGCTCATAACAAGTGAAATATATTGATGTAGGTGGACTTTTAGCTACTTGCATAGAGATTGTGATGGTGAAAGGAAAACTGGGTTGTTTTGGTAGTCCTATAAATTAGAGTCACTTTAGCAATTATTTACTTGTAGGAGCTCTAGTCCTGGACCAGGACCCTGTTGTGCTAGATGCTGTACAAATAGAACAAAAAGACAGTCCCTGTCCTCAAAGAGCTTACAATTTAAGTAAAAGACAAGTGTCAAGGTTCTTTCCCCACTCTGAACTTTAAGGTACAGATATAGGGACCTGCATGGACACTTCTAAGCTTAATTACCAGCTTAGATCTGGTATCGCTACCACCACTCACAAGCATTATTTTTCTCCCCTGGGTAGTCTTGAGAGACTTCACCAATTTCCTGGTGAACACAGATCCAAACCCCTTGGATCTTAAAACATGGAGAAATGAACCATCCCCCCTCCTTTCTCCCACCAACTCCTGGTGGATCCAGATCTAACCCCCTTGGATCTAAAAACAAGGAAAAAATCAATCAGGTATTAAGAAAAAGGCTTTTAATTAAAGAAAAGAAAGGTAAGAGAAAACCCTCTGGGAGAGATTAGCGTACCAGCTACTCTCACAGACAACAGATTCAAAACACAGAGGATGTTCCCCTGGGCAAAAAACTTAATACACACAAGAATTCCCTTAATGGTACCAAGAGAAGTTACAAAGAAAATAAACATAAACCTATTTATCCCTTTCTAAAACTTACTACTCTGATAAGAAGCTGGTTCCTTGATCTTTTTCACTCCAGCTGAAACTGCAACTGACTAAACAAAGGAAACTTCCCTCCTTCCTTTTGAAACATCTTGTTCCCCCATTGGTTCCTCTGGTCAGGTGTCAGCTAGGCTAGGTGAACTTCTTAACCCTTTACAGGTAAAAGACGCATTAACCCTTAACTATCTGTTTATGACAACAAGACACAACAGATAGCAGAATACAAGGAAACAATATTGGTCAGCATGATACAGTGATATGAGTCTACCAGCAACCAAACTATTGTCAAGTTTTTTGTAGGAATCCTACCAAAGTAGTAATATCCTGTAGATGGCAAGGACTTAAAAAAATCCAGTTTTAAAATCACTAATGTGATATTGTGGTCATTGAAAAGCATAAGGACTTTGATGGGGTCAGGATGATGCTAACCTCTCTTTGCCCATGCTGTCACTGTGGTGTATTACAAGAGAACATCAATACTAGGCTATGATTCAGCATCAGTCACTGCTCTACAGTAACAGTGGTTTCTTTTTGAGTGGTTTCTTTAATTTAGTTTAAATATACACATGGGAAAATAACCCAAGCAAGCCAGAAATGACCTGCAAAATGGCTAGTCATGTACATTCCGCATTCAAATATAACTTGTCCTTTGCCTTCTCATTCAATGCCTATTAGAACTGCTAACCTCCTAGTGTTACCTCATTGGAGATTCAAATGCAGGGAATGAAATTTTTGTGTACTGATCAGCTCTCAGGAGTTGAGTCAAGTCAACATTTTTACCATTGTGGTCAATAGACACAGCTTTTCCCAGTGAAATAAGTAATGTTCCGCCAGGGAGGCAAACAGTAAATATGTCACAAGTATTGTGTAAGCTAGAAGTGCAGAATCAAGCCCTCTATAAATACAAGTTCAGTATCATAACTGCTGTCCTTCTGTGTCCGTCAATATTAGGATATTTTTTAAAAGTTTGTAAATGCGCCTACCAGTCTCATTTATTTAAACTGATTTTGCTAATATCTTATAGTTACTTGGAGCATAGACCACCTGCAATATTCATTAACTGTGATTCTCTAAAATTGTCGTCATCATGAAACAAACGGTTTCTATTCGTATTATATTAGTTTGCAGAATAAATGACACTTCAGTAGGCCCTCATGGGAATTCTAAGAGCATGATGTTTCTATCTCAAAAAGATGTGGACAAAGGGTTATTTAATGTCTATAACATTTTTTGCAGACAAGCCACCCTAACTGAGTCAGGCAGCTTGCAAAATCCAATTTAAGCTTTAATGATTATTGTACTTCATGAAATTACAGACTTTCCTGACTTAAGCATGGACCTGTCACCCCTTTTTCAATCCATCTCTACCCTAATCACTGTCGTTGTCGTCTCCCCCCGCCCCACACACAGAAAGGAAGGCTGAAAGATGACTCATTACTAGTCACAGCACGTTGCTCTCACTGATTGGAAGGCAGTCACACTCCACCAAGCATTTATTCTGTTTACTGAGATGTAACACCCAGGAACAGCAATTCACACCTGCAGTGAAGCTGTTATACTTCCCATTTCTTTTCTTTATTCTATTTTTGTCCTTGTTCATTTATCTTTCTTCCCCCCATTTTCTCCTCTGATGGGTGCCTGAGTCTCATTCATAACACCTTCCTTAAAGCTGTAGTAAAGAATACATGGCTTGGTGGCTTTTTATATAAGATGCTGAATATAACTGTCTATAGCTGACACCCCTTCTATCTATGCTTTCTGGCCAATGCATGCAGTATTTAGCTCACTTCCAAATCAAGTACTTCATACACAGTGATGCCTGTACAAGAGATCTCCCTTTCTAGGCACCATCCCACTGTAGGAAGCCACAGTATTCCCTAAAGTACTCTGTACTATTTGACTCCACTTTATTGGAAGGCCGACTGCATGAAATAAGGCTTTTGTTGGTCTCTTGAGTGGTTGCTAAGGTTTCCCCATATTCCACTTGTCATAACTATAAAGGGAAAGATAACAGGCCTCCTGTGTACAATACTATAAAATCCCTCATGGCCAGAGACACCAAAATCCTTTTACCTGTAAAGGGTTAAGAAGCTTAGGAAACCTGGCTGACACCTGACCCAAAGGACCAATAAGGGGACAAGATACTTTCAAATCTTGGTGGGGGGAAGTCTTTTGTTTGTGCTCTTTGTTTGTGGGGGTTGTTCGCTCTTGGGACTAAGAGGGACCAGACATCGATCCAGGCTCTCCAGATCTTTCTGAACCAGTCTCTCATATTTCAGACTTGTAAGTAACAGCCAGGCAAGGCGTGTTAGTCTTATTTTTGTTTTCTCAACGTGTAAATGTTCCTTTTTGCTGAGAAGATTTTACCTCTGTTTGCTGTAACTTTGAACCTAAAGTTAGAGGGGGTTCCTCTGGACTATATGAATCTGATTACCCTGTAGAGTATTTTCAATCTTGATTTTAGAGAGATGATTTTTACCTTTCTTTCTTTAATTAAAAGCTTTCTTTTTAAGAACCTGATTGATTTTTCCTTGTTTTAAGATCCAAAGGGATTGGATCTGAACTCACCAGGAATTGATGGGGGAAAGGAGGGGGGATGGTTAAATTCTTCTTGTGTTAAGATCCAAGGGGTTGGATCGGTGTTGTCCAGGAACTTGATGAAAAAGCCTCTCAAGCCTACCCAGGGAGGGGAAGGTTTTGGGGGGAAAGAGGGTGTTCCAGACTGAGAAATCTGGATGGTGGCAGCAAAACCAGATCTAAGCTGTAGTTAAGCTTAGAAGTGTTTATGCAGGTCCCCACCTCAGTACCCTAAAGTCCAGAGTGGGGGAGGGACCTTGACACCACTGCACTCTGAACTGGCTAAATGGGAAGATATATTTGTATTCTCTCTGTTAGGTTAGAGAGAGGCTGTGTGCCATGTGTGTCTTCTAAATTTGACATTATTAAAATTAGCTCAAGTAACGTGGGAACCTTTTAGCCAAATATTACCTGTGAATAATAGTTTTTGTGGAAATAGTTCCATTAAATCGTGGGAAGTGTTACTGACAAATGTGAATCTAGTGTAATAACCGTGGGCCTTTTTAAAAGGAGAGTTAAACACTTTGCAGGATTGGACCCCTTAAGCAACAGGAAGCTGAGAGCTAAAAAGGATTCTGACATCTTTGTAACCATCTTACAAAAACCAGAACAAACAAACAAAACCCATAAAGCATAAAGAAAATTATTCTTGCTTTTATTATTAATATGAATTCATTAGCCCAGTCCTGCTTCCTTTGAGACAACTGGGACTTTTGCACTGACTTTTGCAGGGAAAATAATGGGGATGCTGGGCAGTAGGAAAATAATATGTTTTAATTGGCCTCAAGTATTAAATAATGGATATGGGTGTGTGGAGTAGTCAAATGTTTGCTGATTTTTTTATGTTGAAGATTAAATTTTCCATTAGTATTCCACCTCTTCAGTTTTGCCTGAGGACTGTTCATTATATTTCCAAAATAGCTACCAAATAATAACTCCACAAAAAGTAACAGCTGGATAAGATAAGTAGCTGATTTCTACCCCCTGAGCAGTTTATCAACTATATACTCTTGGCGTAAAAATATACATGTATTACACATGTAATTCCCACACAGCTTCCCCCTCCCCCGCCATACACATTGTTGAGCAGAAAAGCCCAATTCAGTGAGGTGGTGAGCACCTACTTCAAAATTCTGAGGTCGTGTGATGAGCCAATGCTCTAAGTGGTGCTGAGCCATTAGTTAATAGAATGAAAGGCATTTGTTTTCAGAAAACTTTCTCTTTACTATTTCACTCTTCTAAAGAAAATGTTTATATTTGTGAGTGTACTTTAAAACCTGATTGACAAGATAAATAATATCTTTTATTGGACCAACTTCTGTAGATGAGAGAGAGACAAGCTTATACAGACCTCTTCTTCTGGTGAGAAGAAGCTTGTCTCTCTCTCTCTCTCTCACCCACAGAAGTTGATATCACTTCACCCACCTTATGTCTCTAGTAAAATTGTTGGAGAAAAATTGTTCTTCTTAACCTTTGAGGATAGGACAAGAAGCAATGGGCTTAAATTGCAGCAAGGCAGGTTTAGGTTGGACATTAGGAAAAACTTCCTAACTGTCAGGGTGACTAAGCACTGGAATAAATTGCCAGGGGAGGTTGTGGAATCTCCATCACTGCAGATTTTAAAGAGCAGGTTAGACAAACACCTGTCAGAGATGGTCTAGATCAGAGGTCAGCAACCTTCAGGATAGAATCATAGGACTGGAAGGGACCTCCAGATATCATCTAATTGAGTCATGGCAGGATTGGGTATTATCTAGACTGGGGTTGGCAACCTTCAGCACATGGCCCATCAGGGTAATCCACTAGCAGGCCGTGAGACATTTTGCTAACTTTGACCATCCACAGGCACAGCTCCCTGCAGCTCCCAGTGGTTGCGGTTCACTGTTCCCAGCCAATGGGAGCTGTGGGAAGCTGCAGGCCACAGGGACATGCTGGCCACCGCTTCCCGCAGCTCCCATTGGCCGGAGATGGTGAACCTCAGCCACTGGGAGCTTCAGGGAGCTGTATCTGCGGATAGTCAACGTAAACAAAATGTCTCACGGACTACCAGTGGATTACCCTGATGGGCCGCATGCGGAAGGATGCCGACCCATGGTCTACATAATACTTAATCCTGCCATGACTTGACTAGATGATCTCTGGAGGTCCCTTCCAGTCCTATGATTCTATCCTGGGACTGATATGGCTACAATAACACTGCATATTTTAAAATACAGCATTTTAAACAGATAATTGAGGATATAATTTTATCTGAACTTTTCTTTTAGAATATCCCAGGCTGGTTAGTGTCTGGAATTCAAAAACTTTTTCTTCACTATAAAATGTAGTACCTGTTTTCCAGCATCAATGCGACTGCACCAGTGCAAGACAAAAATGTAAGTGCTAATGAGAACTGAGGCTTGTGACATTATGCCATAAAGTACTGAACCTGCCCTGCACCTGAAAAATAGTGGGAAATTTTGTGGAGTCATTCAGCCTGGAATGTGGAGTATGGACATAACTTCTCTTTTGGAAGAACTCATAAGAAGGCATTGTGGAATGTGGCAGGGTTAGGCAAAAAAGAAATTCAAATCCAACTAGTTTTGCTTAAGTGTCGTCTTCTGCTTCTGTCACTGTACAGCCTGGACTTCATAGAGTATTCTGAGCACCAATCAACCCAACTTTGAGCCAAATGACATCTTCATATAATTTAGTCCTAATGGTGCAACACATTGATAGATTCTAATGGTATAATTGCCTAGAATGTTGTTATTCCTACAGCAAGTTTAATGGAAATAGTAATCACTGTTTTGAAAAGTTTGGAAAACAGATTACTAAGGGTGGGATTTTCATATGGACCAGAGGGAATCAGGCACCCAACTCCCTTAAATCCTTTAGAAATCCTAGTCTAAATTTAAATTTAATAAAAATACCTGTAGCAAAAATATGCATAATGGCTGTTGGAGATGACCATGGACCCAGAAATATTACTGGACTTTCTTTGCAGCTAATGCAGTGTTTATCTGCAGTTTAACTGCAGTGCATTATGCTGTAATTTCCAGGACCATAGTTGTGCTTTATGTTTTATTTGGCTACTTTGTGCCTTTATAAATGGGCTGTTTTAATCTCCTTTATTAATATGCCACTGGTTGCCAACCTGAAGCATAATGATTTACCTTTGTTAGTTCACTTTACTTGATGCTAAGTAACAAAAAACTCTTCATGATAACATACATGCCCTTTCAATTGAATGGGATTTAACATTTTCTCTTCCTTTTCATAATGATGTTAATCGTAAGTCCATGGGGAAAACTTTACAGTGTCAAGGTGAAATATAACAACCTGAGTGCAATCTTCTGGAAATTGTTCAGATTTCAAGGTCTTGTCAAGGTTGTGCATTGTAGGTCTTTAAAATCATTACAATGCTTAATTGCAGGATGAAATGAAATTGTTTTAGGGCAGGTACATTAATAATCTTAGGCCCCCATGATATAACATTAAAATAGTGTCTGTACAAGCTTTTGCAGACAATATTAAAATGAATAGAACAAACGAATCTTATCCGTGTAGGTTTACAGTAAAATTAATGGTTATATAAAGACACTGGCAAGGCATTATCTGTGCACTTCCCTAGAAGTAACTATCAGATATAAAAAAAAAAAAAAAAAAAAAGTCAGGAAGTTGTCAATGTGTTCATAAAATTATTCAGAAAGAATAAAAATAGTTGTAAGTCTATAGTAAGTCTGTAAGTCTGAGGTCCATTGGGAATTTAATCTGCTTTCAGCCGCCGATGTAGCTGGACCTGGACAAACCCCTAGTGCTATTTGCCCTGGTGGAGGTTTCCTCAGTTTCACATAGGCTGGTTACACTAGAGATTTGCACTGGTGCAGTACACTGGTTGCTGGTCACTAATAGCTGTTGTTTAATATGTTTTGATTATTCTGAGTTTGTGTGCACTTTGGGGAAAGGAGTTTAGTGGACCTTGTGATTCTATGATATGCCACCTTTTTCGGTTATCAGCACTATAGCCAGCTAAAGTAGTCCACTGTTATGAACTCTCCTGGATAGACAGCATGTGCTGTAGTAAATAAAACATCTTGAGTTAAGTAAGGGTTGGGAGACAACCTTATCTTAAAAGTTAATTTAATTCTGAACTGGTACATTCAAGACTCATGCTTCATTTTACTGAGATTTTGCATCTAATATATTTTGGTGTTAGGAATGATCTCAGTACATTCACTAGAAATTATTTTTTCTAGGTTTCACAGTGAGCAACCAGTGTGTATTTTTAAATTATAACCTACAATGTAGTGTTGTAGAAATTAATTCAGCGTAGAAGCATCCTTTAAATGTCTGACCTTTTTACCTTAGGCAAAGCTTTTTTCCACTGTGGCACAAACAAACTTGGACTCCAGTAATGTGATAGAAGTAAATAATGACTGGTAGTATTATGATGCATGTACCACTTTCAAATAAATTTGTAGAACAAGGTAAATCTTTTTCCCTACAGACTTTAACAGTATAATTCACTTCACCCATATAGAACTGTGTGGGCAGGCTTTGTGTGTGTGAGGTGTGTGCAGGAAATGTGAGGAGAGGGTAGAATCATTCCTAATCAAGGGCCAGGATTGGGGTTCAGGAACAATTTTTATAGTGGGGGTACTAATGATGACAAGCTGCGGGGGTGGTTGCACCCTATTCCAGCACCAGTGGCCAGGATGTGAGTTTACAGTACAGTCTCAAGCAACTTCTCTACCCTATGGATTAGAATAGCACCCAGAGGCACTCCATGTCACTTGTGCAGATTGTCAGTGCTCCAGAGGTACCCTGCCCCAGATCAGAGCCCAAACTGCCTCTCACAACAATTTAAATATGTCAGCATTTAGACCCCCTCCAGTGTGCCCAAGAGGCCAGATCCTGTGCTGGTATCTGTCTTCTTTGCACAGCTCTGTTCCTGCAAATGGGCCTTTAAGTAGCTATATTTTTCTCTGCTGGCATTCTCTCAGCATCGGGAAGCATCAGCAGGTGCCGATGCAGAGCAGTAGGAGCAGCTCCTGTGCTTTCCCCTCCACAGTTGATGGCATAGAGGACGGATTGGATTTGGGGAAGAGTTGAGGCCAGTGCACACTGCTCTTTAGCTATCCTTGACTGGCACACAGCATCTTGGAGGCTGTTACTAGCTGGTGTAAATCTTAGACCTGTGCCAGAACCACAGCTGTCTCTCTTGCACTCTCAGCAATTGGTTTTGCTCTCAGTCTGCACTGTTTTCTGTCTTCAGTTGACAGATGGATTAATAATATTCTTCTATCCATTGTTGTGAAGGGGGGAAGTAAATTTGAGTTTCAATTTAAGCTTATGCTATCTTAAATTCCTCCCATGCTACATTGGCCTTAACTGCTTATCCAGTTTACTGAGACATAAAACAAAAGAACAATTATTTTCACTAGAACACACCTGTGATAATGGCTCACAGAGTTTAATTTTTCCCTTGATTTCCTGGAAGACTTTGTTTTGACACCTGCAAACCACCTTTTCGAAATCAAAGTGAGCTTTTCTCTTCATGTCATTCTGCCACCCAAGTAGAGCCGACAATAAAATCCAAAGTAAGAAACACAGCAATTATAAACACTGTTTTCCTTCAGTGCTTGCGCTGTTTTTAGCTTTGCTACTCTCCCTAGGAGAAACTTGTATCTAATGTTTGAAGCTTAGCATGTAAAATTAATAAAAACTGACAATTAGGCGAACAATATAAAATACAACTAAGGGTTCCTTTTCTATGTGATCTGTCTTGAAGACATCAGTTTGTTCTTAAATTACAGACTCCTTGCTCTTGAACTCCATTATTAATTTATTTAACAAGGTAATGGTAAAATATTTAACTATTTACAATAACCAGCTCTGAGCCAGCTTTTTCCCCCCCCAGAGAAAACAAAAATAGTTTTTATACTTCCAATAAACACATGTTGTACGATGAAACTCCATTAAGTACACAATATTCTGTAGTGAAAGAGAAGCATGAAAGAGACCAAGTTGTACACTGGGGGGAAAAAAACACTTTTGAGGTTCTTCTGTATCTAAGTCCACATGGGATCAGATGTTCCAGATGTCAGGACTGAGATGTGGGTGGTCTGGCTTAATGGCTGGAGCCAGAGCAAGGAGAGGACAGGAACTAGAGCTGAAGAGTCAGAACTGTAGTCTGGAGCCAAGGAACAGAACCAGAGACAGGAGCCAGAGCTGGTGTAAACTGGGGCAAAACAAGAAATCAGACTAGGGGCTCAGCAGAACACATCTGGAGCTGGGTTGGAAACAATGTAGGAGCAGGGCAGGCACAGAGGCTATCACAGCTGCAGGCAGAGGCATTGAACTGCCAGCAAACTATTGTTGGCCATAAGAGCATGCCTGCTGGCTGGCTCCCTTCACCAACCAGGTGCTCCTGCTGCTTGCCATCTGTGCTCATTAGTCCACCTGGAGACGGAGCTAGCCAGGCCCATGCTTAGCTTCAGGCCCTCATTCTTGACACCAGACATATTGAGGGAAAACTGTGGATTGACTTAAACCCAATACAGTCTCACGGAAAACAGTGGAGTCAGATGAGGTGTAAATCAGCACATAATTTAGCCCTTAGACTGTCTGAGAATAAATTAAATTTCTCTGGCATTGTTTTGAATGTTTCTTCATTTGCAATGTTAATGTTCACAATGTTCTATGTTGTTAGCCCAGTATCAGTGGCTTGCTGGTAGTTTGGCATTCATGGGTTAGATTAAGTTCAGTGGAAGTGTATTGGTCTGTGAGGACTGCATCAACTGCCTTTACTGTTTCCATAGTACTGTGCCACTAAAATAGTCCCACAGGATTAAGTACTTTTCCGGATTAAGAAGTTTCATCAAAGTATAAACATATTCTTTTTTTGTTTTTCTTTCTCAAAAGTTACTACGATGCTAACATAGTGATAATTCAGCTTTAGAGCCTCAGTAGTATTTTTAAACTGGGAATTTCTTACTTACATTTTTGTTCTTTTTACACAAAACAATATATAACACCCTGCAAAAACAGCTGCAGAATTTCACCCAATTTATAGAGTTTTAGGCATTTTGTTTCAACTTTTAAAGAATGATTTTTGATGCACTAACGGTAATATTACTGTATTGCTAAAGGTCAAAGAATTGGTCACATGATCACTAACCATGTTGTTGGATTTTATTGTCTTTCCAAGCTATTTGCTATAATCATCAGTAAGCTATTGCTGTTAAAAACAGTAAAGAAGAATATAATTAAAAGGAAAAGGACTAGATTTGAGATTATCTATTACAGAACCTTTTCTTCAGAGAAAAATGTATCGAAGAATGATGACAACCTTCCATTAGTTCAATTAACTGATTCTATCCATCGCTTGTTTGTCTTGTTGTAAGAAGATAAAAGCAAGTGCAGATTTCCTTTTAAGCAATTCTTATATCAGTTGTTTCTAAAAGAAGCAGTTGTCCGCTTTGACCAGTAACTGTTTGGATGGAGACTGAACAAAAGCTAGAAGACAAGAGCAGAATCTTTACGACATCTTAGGAGACTTTAACTCTAGGATAGATGGAGTTCATTCCAATGCCCTCTGCAGCTGATGGGAGTATCTCTGCTGATTTTGGTGAGCACTGGATGAGGTCTGTGATGAACAAAGCCTAAAATGAATGCCATCTTTCCCACATGTGGCTGGTGCTGCGAAACATTAAAAAAATAGGATGGTGAGCCAGAGTGCAGCTCACTTGCTAATGGAAAGGGTAACATTTCTTCTGTTCTTTGTGACTAAACTATAGTTGATTTGATTGGCTTTAGTGTACAGAGTCCCTAATGCAAAGCCTGTTGGTCACACTTCTATGAAGAGCTCTGAGCATTCAGGAAATTTTTTAATGGAACCCTAGCAAATTTTTGGAATTAATAATATCAAAAGACATTTACTGAAACGTAAAAAATGTTTCTTAAGTGTTGATTTTAACTCCTCAGACAAAACATAAAAACAATTATATGGTCAGCTAAGAAACAAATTCATATAAGTAGTTCAAATGGTTGGACGCTGAGTCATGCAGTTTACTTTGCAAGCAGTTTACTTTGAATGGGTGTTCATTTGACTAGAAGGAATTGTTTACACATACACTTATTTCTTGACAAGCTGAGGTGTAAATTTACCCCCCCGCAAGCTTGCTGTGCACTAAGAGTCCATGCGGACCCTGCTGCTGCACACTAAAATTTCCTTAGAGTGTACTATGATCTACTTTTGCTTGAAAGTGGTGTAACCCACACACCTTCTGGGTGTGGTGTTCTGTCCCATCTGGTGGCACCAAGATGATTTAAAGGGAGATTAATGAGTCTGCCTTAAAGCCTTAGCTAATAGCCATGGGGCTTTTAACTCATGCAATAGAGGCTCATACACTAAGCTGTAATGGTCCCAGGTTCAATTCTGTCTGCCAATGACAGGTCTGTCAGTGTTACAAGTGGGGGCTTGTCTCGGTGCCACTAGATGGGACAAAACACCACACACAATGTGTGTGGGGTAGATCAAAGTGCACTATGGAACTTTTAGTGCGCAGCAGCTTGGTCCACAGAGATACTTAGGGCGTGTCTACAGGGTGGAGTGATGCACATTACAGCCGTGTGATGATTAAAGCACACTAACTTGTTGTGCATTATTTGGACCATGTAGACTCTGCTGGCATGCATAAAATGTTCCCTAGTGTGCTTTAATGTAGCACTGTGTTAAATTGGGCTAGGGAACATTTACTGTGCAACAGCAAGGTCTACACGGATAATTAATGCGCAACGCATTAGTGCAGAGTAGAAATTACACCCTCATAGTGAGCATTACCCCTCCATGTAGACAAGCCCATAGTATGCAGCAGGCTAGCATAGGTTAGATGTATACTCCAGCTAGCCACAAACCAAGGGTTCATGTAGACAAGCCCTAATAAACCAGTCCAACCAAGCCAATCTCAAGCTGTCACCTAGAGGGATCAGCTCAAATCACAACCTTATCTGTGGGTCAGTCCACATACAATTAATACTGGAGAAAGAAGAGACCAGGAGCTCGTGCTAGATGAAGGCAGAGCCAAGGTAATCATTGTCATTCTGGCTTTGTTTGTTTGGGACAATCTGAAGCCATATGGACTTTGAGATGTATCAGGTTTTGTCCAATTGCGCTTGTTATGGTTAATGTAGAATGGCAGCCACTGCTATGTAATAAAAATAGACAATGTATTGCTGGCTCACCCTGGTATCCTTAACATGTAGTGTGCATTTAGGCACTGCTTGGACCAAATACAAATGGCAACTTTTCCCCAGTAATGTTTTTTCTGGTTAAAAATGTATAGAAGTCTTTTTACTTCTTTGTAATTGCTTTGCCTAGAAGTAGCACATTCCTGTTTCACCTGGAAAATACTTTAACTTGTGACATTACAATATTTTCTCTGCTTGCAAACTTTCCGTATTTTTGTCTAGAGCCCGCACACCTGAGGGAGTGGTATATTTCTGAGCAATAGTTTGTTAGTAGTAGTTTAAAAGCTGTCACTAATCATCAGACACAAGCATTTGTATCTCTGGGACTGTAACTGTCACTATAGTTCTTTGTACATTGCTGAGCTTGTTAGTTTGTTACTCATAGGGGTTGATATGAATATTTGTATATTTGATTTATACATTCTTTATAAAGAGACTTGTCACTGAGGGAAAGCAATTTTTTCAGTAATGCAGAGAATACAATTTTCTCCCTCTGATATTTAACAAATATCAACGTTCTCAATTATCTCATCTTACTCCAGTCTTGGAACCTAGCTAAGAATTCATTAGCTAGGTTCCAAACTAGTAATAGTTGTTTTCACTTATATAGCGCCAATTATTCAAGAATTTCTAAACATTGTACAAATATTTTTGCCAAGTAACAAAACACTCTTGTAAGGTAGATGGAGAAATATAATATATAATGAAGTGTCACTTTATGCATCACTAGGGTGCAGTGTAAAAATACTACAAAATAGCTTAGAACAAGAAGTGGAAAAGAAGATGACTACTGCATCTAAATGAAATTTCAGTAATTAGCTGCGCTGGAATTTGTCCATGCTGAATGCCTCAGCTCTTATGAAAAATGCTATGAGATCTTTTGTAGCCATACGTGGTCAGGAACTCATTTTTAATATTGTACCTAAAAGACAGTGTCCCTAACAGTGTCACAGCAATTATATCCATACTGGGGCACAGGTTCATAGCTGACCATAACCTACATGTTCTTTTTGGGTCATTAGCTAAGTACTCAGCTTGTGAGATCTAACTAGGGTGACCAGATGTCCCGATTTTGTAAGGACAGCCCTGATATTTGGGGCTTTTTTTAAAATATGGGCTCCTATTACCCCTCGCCACCTGTCCTGATTTTTCACACTTGCTATCTGGTCACCCTAGATCTAACAGGGTGAAATACAGGATGTTATGGTGGCCAGTTCCACAAAGTCAGACTCTCTCCCCTCTCCTATGTTATTCAAAGGTAAGGATAGGAAGCACTAGACCCAAGATAAGTCAGACAGTTTGGGTGAAGAAAAGCTATGATGAGTCAGAAAACTGAAAAGCGAGGAAGGGATAGGAGGAATGAAGAAAGAAAGGAGGACTGGTGATAAGATGACTGGAAGCAGAAAGAAAAGGCTTTTTGAGAAGCATTTTAAATGGAATTAATAACATGCAAATATAGCTATAAAGCTTTGAAAATACAGTAATGCTGCAAAACCTCCCAAAACTGATCTAATGTACCCTAAAACAAAGAGGGAGGGGAACCAGAGATCAGATGCTAATAACTTGGTCTTGTCTACCTTAATAGTGTCATATTTTCCAGTGCACCATCCTGACAGCTGATAGCAGCTGGGATGTCCTTGCTGACAATCCGAAGCCTTAAACTCTGGGGAGGAGTGGACTAGAGTCAGTGCATTCCCACAGGAGGAACATGACTTTCAAATTTGCTCTGCCTGTTCATTCCACAAAACCTGAGTGGTGATTTTAAAATTTTGTGACTACACCTAAAAGTTGTGTTGTGCATATATTGTATATATTAAAAACTCTAAAAGGGGCAAAAGTGGGGAGCAGAATTTAAGGGATTGAAAGTTGGTGACTCACATTATTGTAGCCACATCCCTTTTTTCTTCTCATATTGTCACTACACAACTTTTTTTCCCTTTGAGTGCTGGAAATATAGTTGGTTTTGGTGGTGTTTATTGGGCCTGAACTGACCACATGACATTCAGCTTTGAGCTGTGGTATATTCTGTGGCATGTGTTATACAGAGGTCTGATTAGCAGATCACAGTGATTTCATTGACCTTGGAATCTATGAATCAGTGTTAGTAGATACAAGTTTGTACATTAGAAACATTCTGCTTGGTCTAATCAGTCAATAAATTTTGACTGGAAAAAATATTTTAGAAAATAAGTGTGTCCCCTTTTTGCAAGCTAACATGTAGTGGCTCCTATTTTAAATGTATGGTGGAAAGGCACCACTTTATTGTTTAGGTGCAGCATGTTGCTGTTTTGCACAACATAACAACATGCCTGGCCCAGCTCACAAAAACAGGCTCTCCGCTGAAGATTTAAAATAAAATGTACTGTGCATTTATTTTTAGACAGAAAAGAAAAAGTTGATAATTCTTCTCATTCACCAGGTGTTTAATAGAGCAATCTTTTCTGGTGGAAAGGTAACAGCTACTGTAAGGCAATGGAATGAATGATATACGAGTGGTAAGATTCTGATTTTGGGAAGGGAACTACTTAAAGATTGAGTGAGATTTTTGAGTGTTCTAAGCACTCACAATGATGACTGGGTTTTTAATAGTTCAGCTCTTATTTAAGTATCTCAAATGACGTGGCCAGATTTTCAAATTTCATTGAGAATGGGAGTTTCTGGGTGGCATGTTGAGCATTTGTGAGAATCTGGTTGCTTTGTTTAGATGTGAAAATGGGAGCTGAGCTCTTCTTAAAAACGTGGTTGCTTATTTAGCTGCTTAAATATTATTAGATGCTGAGGTCCTTTGAGAGTCCAGCCACGTACATTGAGTATTTAAAGACTTAAATAAGGTAGGAGCAGTCTGCTTGTTAATGTACATCTCATTAGAGTGCTAAAGCTTGACTGGGTTGGAGCATTTGATCATCATCCTGAAGTCCAATCTTTAGGAGATGGTAATTCAAACTTTGTACTATTTTTCCAGGCAGTCCTAACGAATTTCTTACTGTCCTGTTTTTGATATCATTTTTTGATATGGTTACTGACCATTGTGAGGCTGGTCAGCTGAAGGGGTGGTATACAGATTGGCAGAGGCCCTGGAGGTTTTTCGCCTTCTTCTGCAGCATGGGGCACCGGTCACTTGCTGGAGGATTCTCTGCAGCTTGAGGTCTTCAAATCACAATTTGAGGACTTCAGTAACTCAGACATAGGTTAGGGGTTTGTTATAGAAGTGGATGGGTGAGATTGTGTAGCCTGCATTGTGCAGGAGGTCAGACTAGATGATCATAATGGTCCTTTCTGACCTTAAAGTCTATGAGTTTATACCCATTAGGTCTGGTATCTGTTTATTCGTCAAAATGACTTTCATACATTTTGTCTTGAGCTTACATTTTGTTAGATGCTGAAGGACCTTTGGGTATGAACACCTTAGTAGTTAAAATATATTGTTTTATAGTTAAGAAAGGTATAGTGAGAGTGATGGGGAGCATACAGATCAAAGAGCTGTTTGTCCCCATCAGAGCATGTTTTCCCATATATGCCTTGGTTGAAATGACTCTTTTTAAGAGCAGTTGGTGAGATGGGCTCTCTCACACACTTGGAGATTCCACTATCTTTTTATCTGAAAAACAGATGTAAAAAGCACCTGAGAATAAAATATAACTGAAGACAAAAGATGCACAGTTGGTTTTCCACAATGTGAAAATAGAGTCTTGTTCATTTGGGGACTGTTTGGCGCTCCAAGTTCTCTTGCAGTCTAACAAAAGCTGTATGTGCCAGAAGAGGACTCAAGGGAGTGAGAATACTACAATTATTTACCATCACTTCTTGCCTCACCAGCCTCATTCTCAGAGGTGTAAAGGAAACAAGCAGATGTGTGCTCTGAGATATTGTCTCTCCTTGGTTGGACCTAATGGTGTGAAATGTTTTATAATTCTCAATGGTAATACAAATCCTAATCTGTTCTGCAAAGACTGTATTCACCCACTTTAACCATTCTAGCATATATTATATTTTAAGCAATGTGTCATGAAAACATAGTAAACTATGCATAGAGTAATATGTCTCAGTAGATAAGGTTCCACTTTCACAAATGAAAATACTTTGGGCCAATTCTTCTACCTTTCCTCTATTGCATAGTAATTTATTCTGCAAGTAATCTGAATGAGCATCATTGTATACATCGGTGCATATCTAGCACACAACTGTTTGGAAAATTGTTATAAAATCAGATTAGCTCTCCTGTTTACTGAAGCTCTGGCTTGAATCTAGAAATGTGTCAGGAATGCTCATATTTTCTTACTGCATACAAAAAGGAAATGTGATACACTGAGAACTAGGTTTAGTATTAATCTTAATTTGTAGATGTTCATTTAGGTTAAATATGAATTTTGATCAGGTATAAAAAGATTTTACAATAATGTTTAAAATGTTTAATTTGACTGTTATCTACTGTCCTTGTCATTAGTTGCAGATTAAATTTGGCCAAACACTGGCAAATCATTCCTACCCAACGGATGCTAGGATACTTCTCCAGCAAAATTACACTGAAACTATCTTTTAAATGCAGGATGGGACAATGGAAAACTTCATGTGATGACAGTTTATGTTCATCCTGCAAAACCTGTCCAAAGAGTGGTTTAAAGATTCCTTTCCCACTTCAGCTAAGAGAATCAACACATCATTGATCCTTGGGACTGAAGGTATTGTACCATACCATGAGTGTAGTGCACATGAATAAAATACCCTTTCCTAGTTTTCTTTCCTGCTTTTGTAAACATTTACAGTTCCAATAGGATGGAAGCATGGTTACATTAGAATGAATTTTATGCTTTTTCAAATGAGTTTTACATCATTCCTTTAAATATCTTTTACCATATACTTAAATAATAAGTATATGGTAAAAGAAATTGGTTATCCATGGCCACCATTTAGACACACAAGTTTACTATTCTATACATTAGATTATCTCCCATCTAACTTTTGTTTTTTGTGTGCATATGACCTATCCTACACTACCTCATCTTCACCCCATTAATGTGTATTATTCTTTGACTTCTGTTAGCTTTCATAAACTGCCTTTTCCAACTTGCTCTAAAACAAATTTCGCACACTGTGTAAACTCAGAAACCCTTCCTTGTTTTATTATTATCAGTGATATAACAGAGTTCAACTCGAACCCTCTTCCTGAGTTTAGTTGCTCTCATGATTCCGACAGTCTACCTACCACAGGCTACATCCTCTTTAATAACTCATTCTCATCTCCCTTGTATCAGGATAGGTTAAGGACCCACCAGTAAATGAGTCAGAAGAACCCATTTAACCCTTTCCCAGTGCAATCAACACCTGCTAACATAGAGGTGTGTTTCAGGCTACAAATATCAGCCTGTTGCAAATACATTTTTATTTTTCTAGTCAAGTTATGTTGCATAATATATGCTCTCTTGTGGTTTGTAAAATTTGATATTTTTGTGCTTTGTGGAAAAATAAAATATGCCAATAACAAAACATTATAACAATGAAGCAAGATGGTAAAAATGGCATAAAATTACATTTATGACACTGAAAAAATTCCAAACAGCAGAAATCAACTTCTTAAGAAGTAAATCATGAAACATATCCGTCAGCTTGTAGGAAAGTCTGACTCATATCTACTAGCTGCAAGCTCTTCATTTGTCCTTCATTTGTTGCAATACTGTTGATTTAGAAATTGCTTTCGAGCAGTTGTCTTAATTTAACTTTTAAAGTCTCTGGGTTGTAAAAATGACAGTAATAGGTATATATAAAAGTTACATATTTTTGTCTTCCTCTGTGTAACAAACTGCCATCCAAGAACATTTGAAATGACAGCATACAGCTTTATTTTTCCAATGAGCAGTAAAAATGACTAAACAGCGGGACAGTTAACATTATGAGTTGCAGTTACGTATTGTGGTCCTAAATTGAAAACATGATAATAACTTTTCAGGATGTCCAATCTAGCTCTCAAGCCTGCCATAATACATACTTTCATATAGTTTATTGCTTTAATATTATCCCTTAGCTAGTTCAAATCATAGTATGATAAAATTCCTTTCAAGAAAATTCCGACAACATAATGAAGAACAATGTTTATATGAAACTTAATGATACATTCCTTGGGCCAAAACTGAACATTTGGCCTGTTTACATTTCGTTAGCTGGTGATATACAAAGGCTAATACTTTTGGTCACAAAAAGCAGCTTGTAACTTTTTAGTCTACGTACATGTACCAGAGGGCAAAACTGAAATTCATTGCATTTCATCCTAAAATAGTTTAGCACACTACAAACAACAATAAAGAGTTTATTTCTGTGGGACTAAGAGATACATGTGCAAGTTGAAATACCTTAGTGCATAATTGCTGATCTAGATTTTTTTTTCCAGTAATAATGGCAGTGGATTCTTACAACTTGGTAGGCATTCTTCACAGTCCATTCAGGAAGCTTGAGAGCAGGTTCAGAAAATTAGAGACACTACATAACCAAATGCTTCACTTAGTACATTTTAAAATAAATGAAGCTAGAGGGACAATCCAGCGCAGTGGTGAGCCTACAGTATTGTTCATCTCTTCACTCATTCAGACACTTCTGCACTCTCTGTACTTTCCATATGTCTATTATGAAATCTAAGGAAAACTGCATCCATTTTGCTTAGCCCCACAGTATAAATGTTCACTAGGGAACTTGTGAAATCTATTTGACTTAATAAATTTTTTAATTACAGTTGATATTTCTGAGACTGCTGCTGAAAGAAATCATTGTACTGTAAAGAAATGTCTTGGTAAGACAGTGCAGGAGCCCAATGGAACATATTGTAAAACAATGTCTGCAATTTCAATAATGGGTCCCCCGATAACTGAAATGTAACCAACATTGTTTAAATATCACAGCTCTTTTTTTTTATGACCAGTGCTTGGATTGTGTGGAGTGATAGTGTGTTCCAAATGTTTCCCTTGTTTTTCAGCCAGCAGCAGTGAGAAGTGTGGGTATAGGATCAGTGCCATGCTGCCCCCACTCCTACCTCAAGGGTCCAAGGAAGGGTCTGTGGCCATCCAGCATGGCTGAGCTATTTAGCTCTAGCTTTATACCAATGACAGGGCAAAGGATTTTGGCCATTCGTGTATTTACTGGACTAACTTTGTTCTTGATATTAGACTGCATGTAGTTGTCATTAGGTTTGAGGAAGATAAATTAAATCAAATCAAATCAAGTCTCTAACAGCTAGTCAATGTGAAAAGAATATTAAATATCCTCTCAAGCCCTAAACATGTAATCACGTATGCACATGTTCACCACTCAAAGAGACTCACTGAAGGCAATGGAACTTGTGTTTAAAGTTAGGTTTTGCCTAAATGTTTGCACTTTGTTCAAATGCAATTGATTTGTACTCAGCTGCATGTGTTTAGACTTTACCTTCTTCCAGGAGTTACTAATTAGTTTTTAGGATTTACTCAGTTGTTGTTACTCAGCTGTCCTAAGAAAAATATTAATCTTTAGTTCAAATATATGTTGTTATTACCCCATACATCATGCTGGCAATTTAGCATTCTTGAACCAGAAAGATGAAATTAGAAACATCTTGAGAAGAGCCTTCTTGTTATCAATCATGTCATCTTGAACATGTTTAGAAGCTTGCTTCTGGCACCAGGAATTGATGTTTTATTCAAAAAAATGTATTTAAAGAAAGTGACAGCGCTTTTCAATTTCAACCTTTCAAAACCAAGAACTCTTTCAAGTCTTCCGTGCCATGTGCATTCCAGCATTCCAATGATTAAGACTATTTTCAATTATACATGCTTTTTTATTATTTTCTCATAGCTTTTTGGTAAATTTTCAGCACTCAGCGTGGGAAATTAAACACACAAATCCCTTGCAACTTTGAGTTAAAACTGCACAGTCAGTAGGGGAACTGGCACATATCAAGAAGAACCAATACAAACCAGCCAAAACTTGAACAAAACCTATTACAAGCTATAAAAAATGTAGACAGCTCTGTCTTTTTTACTGTTGTGAATCTCATACTTCCTACTTGTAGCCAGGGAAGTGAGATGCCAAAGAATAATAAGAAAAGTTATTTTTACAAACAGGAGTTTTGAGAGAGAATTCTCATTAGATTGCTCCACGAATTTCATGTATCCAAGAATTCCAGAGCTGTGACTGGATTTGGATAAGCACGCAGACTCCTGGATTCTTGGCTGAAGTGAACGCTTCAGTCTTTCCGAGTTTGCATTTACCTAGTGCCTTTTAGTCCTTATCTGAAATTCTCCCTCAGCTTCCAGTACTGATTGTCAACGCAAAAAAGATTACCATGGTCTTAACATTTGTGAAATCAGATTATCATTAGTAACTGAGAGCTGCTTAACTCATTAAGATTTGATCTAAGTTTCATTTGGGCTTCATTCTTCACAGAAAAATCAATTCACACAAATGGGAAATGTTACTTTTCCCAACCAACTCAAACCTGAGTGTTTGCTTCTCTAACAACTTGATTGCAAGCCCATGTGAAAATATGTTTGCAGTGTTTTGACACCATAATTGTATTTGTTTGTTTGCATGGCTAAAATCTGTAGTTAGCAGCTTTGCTCCTAGGAATGAATTCAATCATATAGATTCAGGCTGAGAAAACAGACTGTATGCTGAACTTCTATTAAAAAACAAACAAAAAACAAACAAAAAACCAAGCCCTGAACCATAACTGACAATAAACATTTCTCTAAGTTCTAAGTAGTTATACAGCCCATTAAGCAGAACTTAGAATGCTATCTGCAATAGTACCATCTGATGACTCGCCATAATGTGCCACTCATTACACCTTTCCTGGAGAAGAAAAAGAAACATTACCAAGTTTACTGGTACCAAGATATAAAATTTATTCTAAGTATTGAAAACGTTGCCATTTAACTTCAAACCATATTCAGATCTGAGTTTCTGAGCAAATATATACAGATTCAACCTCTCAGATGTTTTTACAATGAGGTCATTGTGGATGTCATAATGATAGCCTATGTCTTTTATTTTCTCTGGGGATTCTCACAGTGAACCTTCAATTCTGGTAAGCAGGTTTTGTAAAGTTCTCATTGTGAAAAAAATAAACTGGTGTCGTGGTCTGAAAATGGAGTTTTTTGAGTCATAATCAGAATTAAACTTGGCTTGCTGCAATTTGAGCCAATGTATTTGATATTGCATTAAAATTGTCTGCTCCAAAGAAGCTCTCATTGCAAGTGGGCTCTGATTGTGCCAGGTTGTCATTGCTGGCCAATGTGATTCTGTATGTGCACTCCACAGATCCACATAACAATGGGATCCAGAGTCACAGTGGGCAGAGGGCAGAGGGAAAGTCCTTCCAGAGTAGGAAGAAACAACTGTAGGTTGTATGGAGCACCTCTGTTCCCCCATAGAAATAACACATGATAGGCCACAGAGGAGCCCTTTTACCAAGAGATGGAAGACACAGCTGGGAGACATGGAAAGAGAACACCTGAGAAAGGGAATTCTCACTCCCTAACCCAGTAACGGTGAAAGTGGTCCAGCTCAAGGGAGCATCTTCCAAAGGGTGCTGTGCCACTTCAGCTACCATGTGTGCTTCCTATGAGCCCTTGCAAGCATCCAGAGTAAAGTCCAAGTCAACTAGAATTCTTCCTGGTGTGCCCATTATGGTGTGACCCCTCCTCAATGTTCACAAGGCAGATATGTCTTAAAGCGGGTGGGTTTGTTTGCTTTGTGTAGTTAGTTGTGTTCTGCAAAGGAAGATTTTTCCCAGTTGTTTGTACACATGTCAGTTAGAGAACTGAGGCAGGTACAGATGTTTGAATGACAATGTCTGTCTCCTTAAGCAGCTGCACAGCTGGCAAGTTCTACCTGTGAACTAATCTGAATTAACATCATTGTTTTAAAACAATTGAGTTTCAGGAGTAATACGTGAATACGTGGCTGATTAACAGTACTGAAGCTTGGCATGGGAAGGGACTAGCTGCTCAATTTTCATTTAAAAATAAATCAAGCTACACGACACAGTGTTAGATTGCTGTATATCAACTCCAGACAATGACATTACTATAAATAGTATTAACAGTCTGACTTAGGATAAAGCAAGAGAATTTACGGATGCGGTAGCAAACTATAGCTCAGATTTCAGCCTTCACCCATCCTGTTGTCAGAAAACATAGCTAAATAAGGGGAGAGGAAAGTTCCTTAGCATGACATAAAATGGAGCTTGCAGCCCAGATACTTAGTAGGTCGCAACTTTTGACATACCCCATAAAACTGCTTACTGATATCTCATAGAAAATGTTTTCAAGCACTATGATCCCTATCCAACAGCCTTTACTCAGGTAAGAAGTCCCTTTACTTTAATGGGAATATTCACCTGAATAAGGATTGGAGGATCAGGCCTCATATTTGGAGAAAATTCTGCCTCTACTTTCTATTGATGGGAGCCGGGGCGGGGGGTGAAAATAGAGGGAAGGAACTTTTCCATAAAATCCAGATCTATATGATTTATGATCAGCTGCTTTAACTGCACGAACACCTCACTGGAAATCATAGCACCCAAATTGATGCCATCTATGGTATGTCAATAGCGTCGGGCTTTGTCACCATCTTGTAGCTTCTTTCCCCTAGCTCCCTCTAGTCCTCCCAGTTCTCAGCTAGCCAGCAGCTACTGCATCATGAAGCTGAGTGCAGGCTGCAGGCACAGAGAATAGGAGAGAGTGCTTCCTCCTTATCCCCTACCAAGTTCATGCTCCACCCAATGAGTTCTCCCGCTCATCTCTGTTGAGCAGTCATACCTGTAGAGGATGATCCACCAGTAGGTAATGGATAGAACCACTACCCCACCAGCTTAGTGGTTAGTATACACTTAGGCATCAACTTTGTTACCCTGGCAGGGAGTCATCTCTTGGTGACCTGAACCAAGAGGGGTTACCTCACTAAGCACAACTATCTCAGCCAGCATATGGCTTATCTGAGTACAGAAGCCATATCCCTTGCTGTGTACACTTACACTATAATGGCCTCAGCCCTATTGACAACCACATGAGATATATGTAGGGCCATCGTAGTCCAGGGCCTCACAAAAAGTAAAGGTCTTAAACATGGATGTGAATGACGGAGACAGCTGTGTCTGGGTCTAGTGAAAAGGAGACGCAGCTGAGTGTCATTAGCGTATTGACGACATTGTCCAACATATGCATTACAAACTCTTCTCATCTCTTCACAAACATTGACACCACAGCTAAAAGCCCTGAGGGTTGAGGAGCGGTCACCCAGAACCAGTCTCTGGCCTCTGCTCCATCTGAAAGGCATGAACAAATTAGCGTTTGTCTACTCTTGCATTGACATTTAGGGATGGGGCCTTGTGTGTGTAGCCAGAGGTGTCACCTGCTAATTGTGCCAAGGTTGAGTCTGCTTCACCAGGCATTGGGCTTGATAGAAAGGTGTCCCTGTCCCCAGGTAATTCTGCTTTTGTTTTCACATCTATTTCCCAGATGCTGAGAGTTGGCCATTTTAACATTCTTTTCCTATTAGCAGAGGCAGTAGATGAAATGCTTGCAGTTAGACTTTAAAATTAAGCTGCTCTTCAGAGAAGTACTAGAAAATAAATTCTGCATTAGTCTTATTGAAAAACAATACTTATTTTTCAATTGTAGATAAATAAAATAGATAAATTTGATGGGAATCCTGAAAAGACCTTCACTAGCTTTATGAATCATATCATAAAAGTATGAAAACCAGAACATCTTTAAAAGTAGGATGAGGAGCATCAGACACTTAAAAAATGTATACATTACATTACTCAACCCAATTTAAATCAAATAGGCTTTGTGCCTCTTCAGGTAGTTGCTTTCTAATTGGAAGTGCATCAATTTGAATTATTGCTTTTAGAGGAAAAAGGATGAGAGACCACCTTGATTTGTAGCTTGATTTTCCCCCACTGGGTGTATGTTGAAGTGAGAAGCAGTCAATAAAGATAGTACTTTTAAGGCTGAACTGAATATAGAAAGCTAAAGCCAATACTTTGTCACTAATTATGTCTGATACGGATAATTGTTCCCAATATATAACACCCTTGTTTTATTATCACCTTTCTAAATCAGAAGGTTACACACATATTTATTTGAGACACACTTATAGCTGCAAAAATATATAAATACATCCATATTTAATTTGTTTTGCAAGCATGTCACATTTCTTGTTTTTATGAAGCTTTTAACTTCCCAAGTTATTGTAATTGAAGTTCCTTTTCTGACATCTGAAATGTATAGTGGTGGCATTGAAATGATTTCAGAGAGACTGTTCATAAATTGAGCATGGAAGTTTTTATCTCTGACCCTAACCACCCAACATCTATCCTTGTTTTGTCCTTAAAGCATTAAAACTAAACACTTTTGATTATATGGGGGGAAATTGTTAAAGTATGGAAAGTGCTGGTTCTTCACGTGCAGCAATTACACTTCTATATACTTAGTTATATAGATGATAAAAATGCATAGATGCTAGGACTGAAAGGAAGTGCTTGAGTCATCTAGGGCTTGTCTACATCAGAAAGTTGCAGCGCTGGTGAGGGAGTTACAGCGCTGCAACTTTGAAGGTGTACACATCTGCAGGGCACCACCAGCGCTGCAACTCCCTGTTTGCAGCGCTGGCCGTACTCCCGTTTTGTCTCGGGTGTAGAGGATCCAGCGCTGGTGATCCAGCGCTGGTAATCCAATGTAGACAGTTACCAGCGCTTTTCTTGACCTCCGTGGAAGGAGGAAGCCTCTGGTAATCAAGCTGGTTTCCTTTCCCGGTTTGCTCTCTCGGTCCCGGAGCCACCCAGCAAACCGCAGGGAAGGAGACCTGCTTGCTCGGGGTTCCGGGACCGAGAGAGCAAACCGGGAAAGGAGACCAGCTTCGCCGCGGTTTGCTCTCGCGTTCCCGGAGCCAGCCAGCAAACCGCAGGGAAGGAGACCTGCTTGCTCGGGGTTCCGGGACCGAGAGAGCAAACCGGGAACGCCGCGGTTTGCTCTCTCGGTCCCGGAGCCACCCAGCAAACCGCAGGGAAGGAGACCTGCTTGCTCGGGGTTCCGGGACCGAGAGAGCAAACCGGGAACGCCGCGGTTTGCTCTCTCGGTCCTGGAGCCACCCAGCAAACCGCAGGGAAGGAGACCTGCTTGCTCGGGGTTCCGGGACCGAGAGAGCAAACCGGGAAAGGAAACCAGCTTCGCCGCGGTTTGCTCTCTCGGTCCCGGAACCCCGAGCAAGCAGGTCTCCTTCCCTGCGGTTTGCTGGCTGGCTCCGGGACCGAGAGAGCAAACCGCGGCGTTCCCGGTTTGCTCTCTCGGTCCCGGAACCCCGAGCAAGCAGGTCTCCTTCCCTGCGGTTTGCTGGCTGGCTCCGGGACCGAGAGAGCAAACCGCGGCGTTCCCGGTTTGCTCTCTCGGTCCCGGAACCCCGAGCAAGCAGGTCTCCTTCCCTGCGGTTTGCTGGCTGGCTCCGGGACCGAGAGAGCAAACCGCGGCGTTCCCGGTTTGCTCTCTCGGTCCCGGAACCCCGAGCAAGCAGGTCTCCTTCCCTGCGGTTTGCTGGGTGGCTCCGGGACCGAGAGAGCAAACCGCGGCGTTCCCGGTTTGCTCTCTCGGTCTCGGAACCCCGAGCAAGCAGGTCTCCTTCCCTGCGGTTTGCTGGCTGGCTCCGGGACCGAGAGAGCAAACCGCGGGGAAGCTGGTTTCCTTTCCCGGTTTGCTCTCTCGTCCCGGAACCCCCCTTGAAGCCGCCCAACAGCGCTGCAGTGTGGCCACATCTAACACCACTTGCAGCGCTGGTTGCTGTAAGTGTGGCCACTCTGCAGCGCTGGCCCTATACAGCTGTACTAATACAGCTGTAACAACCAGCGCTGCAAAATTTTAGATGTAGACATGGCCCTAGTCTACCTTTCTACACTGTAATCTTTCTGCCATTCATCTGAAAAGTGCCCATGGATTCACACATGAAGCTCCAACTGCAATCAGTTTGAGCCCCAGGCATTCATCTGAATGCAGATTTTGGACACAAGGTTTAACTTTCTCTAGAATTCATCCAGTGGTGGTGTGTTACAGTTCTTTCCCTGAGGTCATGACTCTTGTGCCTGAATGAGCTTTCTCTGTAAAATGTGTCCTTGGTTCCTAATGCGGATTTTTTTTTCTAGCTGCAGTCCATTATTCTTGGGCTTTCCACACCTGAATACCCTGAGCAATTCTTTCCTTGTGTTGTTTTCATATTTAAAGCCCTTTGCCATATCTCCTCTCTGCTGCATCTTTTCACTGCTACCTCGTTTCTCAAATACAATGGCCTACATCCTCAGCTGGTGTAAATTAACTTAGATCCACACTGGCATGGTGTAAGTCAGTGGAGCTACCACACATGTACAGCATCAGAGGATCTAGCCCAGTATCTTTAATCATTTTTGGAGCACTTCTCCAGGTAATCAAGGGCATTACTGTACTGCAGAACCTCAGACTAAGTTGCAACCTTAGGAGAAAATTTAAACTTTGATTGCATGGAGCTTCTCATTGCTTTAAACAGGTGCTCTGTGCACACATGCAAGGGCACAATGTAGCCTTTCCTGAGACGGAATAGAGAAGAATGATCATTTATCTAGGCTTATGAGATATACCAGGATAATGTTTGCTTTTTTTGGCAATAGGTTAATGATATATGTCAGGTTTACTTTCCCTACCCTCAGTCAACTTAACTAAGGCAGAAAAATTACAACAGCTAACAGTAAATTAATAGATTAAATGAAATACAGATGAAGGGGTGGAGAGAGAGGGATGCATTAATTTTGTTCTTTAAATGCTCCTAGATTGCATCTAGTTTTCAAATGTTTTCTGGAGGAGGATCCTCAGATTTCCCATCTCCAGCTGGGTTTTGGTATTCCAAATCTGTCAAATTAAGCCTGTTTCCTTGGTAACTATCTCACTCTCCCACCCTTCTGTGCAGTGAGGATGGAAGAAAAAAAAAAGAGAGGGAACAGGGAGTCCAAGTGGGCAAATACCATATGGCTGAGGGGGGGTCTATGGACCTGGAGCTCAGCCTGAGTTAGGTGGAGACAGGAAGCAGCCACTATGCCACAGCACGCTTTCCTCCTAGTGGCTATGATGATGCTCCATCTGGGTGCAGTTTTGCATACACCATAAACTGCAGGCACAAACAAAAGAATATAGATGTCTTATTTTCAGATTTGGGAGCTCAGACAATATTTTCTCCATCTGATCTGATGGCCAGACAGGTTTATCAGTCAAGTGGAGGCTCATTTGAAGATGTGGCCCTTAGAGTTCAAAATTGTTCTTTACAGCAAATATACAGCCAATGCTTTCTTCTTTATTGTTCCAGAAGAGTAGAATTAGGCAAGGCTTCAGTGTTCTATACCTCAGTAAACTTCTTTACCTCAACAGACTTTTCCTCCGTTTCTCCCCCAAACTTTAGTTAGGGCTTGAGGCCTTTGGGAGCTTTCCATCGCCAGTTAAAATCATAGTTTTCTTTCTCATCTGTCATGACCGATTTAGAATATTGCTCAGAAGACCTTCACCTAAGTCTGGCAGGATAGTCTGAGCCTTACAACACTAACAGCAGTTGCCTGTCTCACATGATGATGTGTATCCTGCACATTATATCTCACTTGGTTGCTTTTCTGTGTATAAAGAACCAGTTTGCCCATTTCTAATTCATTGAGATAGGCTCTCTCATAAGTCTCTCTTACTGCAACTGCAATGCCTATAAAAAGTGAGAGTCTATTATAACAGAGAGCCTAAAAACTATTCTTCTCATCCCAGCAGCTGAATCCTGTCTGATTAACAGATTTATTTATTTAAAAGAAATGATTATTGTCTTCAACCTTCCCTACCTTCTGAGCTGCAGATTCAGACCCTCCCCAATTTATGCAAGTGTTCCGTTCCGGAATGCCTTGCGTAATTCAAATTTTGTGTAAGTCAGAAACGAATACCGGTCCATTACGGAACAAAAACAAAAACAACTCCCCTCCTATTTCTAGCTTATGGAACTTTTTCTGTAAGTGCGGATTTGCATAAATCGGGTTTGTGTAACCTGTGGGGCATCTGTAATCTCATACCTAATTTAGTTATATTTTTTTATATAACAGAAATAGATTTTTGACACCTCTCATATAAGCAGAAAAAAGGGTGGATGTTAGAAATACAAGGTGCAGTAATACAACTGAATGGGGGCAGCATTGGTTATGTGTTAGAGGAAGCATGTGCTATTATTATAAAGGGTATATCAATGATTTCTTTTTCTGTATTCTTCTAGCTTGGTCCATCTTTCTTCAAGTTCAGTTGTTTCCTCTGGTTGACAAAAATGTTTCACATAATATTATATAAAGCTAGGAAACTGACTTGTCCGCAGACATTTCCCAAATGGATTGCCCCACTTTTCTGATCATTGAAGACTATTGCTTCTGGGCGTGAATCAAGACTGAGGTGCTCAGTGATGGAATCATCAGCGGTGCACTTACAGAAGGAGCAACTCTGTGTTCATGAAGCATGGTCAGCCAGACATAAACCTAATGAGATAAATGTTAGTGAACTTGGTCATCAGAGTTTGTGTCTTGGAAGATTTACTTAAAAGTCACAACCCTTTGTTTCTTGAGATCAACTGAATGCTTTATCTATAGCTAAGAAGACAAGCTATAATCCAAAAAACTACATAGAGAGTAAACAGGAGGCTAATGAATCCTCCAGTGTGCATATCATGTTTACTTTGACTTTTATAAAGAGGTAATTTGCAAGAGTGGAGATAATCCCACTGTACTTTATAATTTAAATGTCAGTCAGAATGTATGCTGACATGCAACTGATTAACAGCAAGCTTTGGTGGCAAATTAATTAGTATTTAATCCAGAGGCTGTATTAAGATGCAATGTGATAAAAATAACATTTTTTCTCCCAATAGCTGTTCAATTAAAATTTACAAACTATCTCTAGTCTTTTGGAGTTTTGTATTTATTTAAAAAAATAAAAAATCATCTTTAGTTTATATAAAAATAGGCACATACACAACAAACTATTACAATATAACTTGGATTGGAGTATTTTAATGGATTTAGAAATGAAGTTCTTATGATGAAAGAGTAATTGTAATTTTTTAAAAGAAAAACAAATGCCAATAAACGTGGCCAAGATGTGGCTTTTTATTTGTTGATCTTAGCATCTTTTTGTTTATTATTTATTTTCCCTCTCTCTTCATTTCTTCTTGCCAAGAACAATATGTATAGTATTTAGATTATCATTTATCTTTCAACACCTCTTTGTTTCCACTTGGAAGTGTATGTGACTGTAAAACAGATTTCTGTGCTCCTACATGGATTTTTGTGTAAAAAAATTATTTTATTGCTTTCCCTTCTTCCTTCAACATCCTTTCATCTGGTTCTTTCTTACTGGAACCCATAATGATATTCTTCTTTACTGATAAGGTTTATTCTGCTTCATGCTCCCTGTTGGAAGAGTTGTGCCACCGTGGAAAGAAATTAATGTAGATTTCTAATGACTGTGCCTCTATTCAGCAGGAAAGATCCCAAAATTTGGCTTTTGGGAAAAAAGCAGTTTAGCAGAAAATGAGCGTGGACAGTGGTGCTATTTGTCATCAGTGTCCATAAGTATCTCTCTCTCTAAGAAATTATTCAAAGGCATTTTTTTTATTCAATAGGACCACACATTTCTATATTGATGGCCAGGATCACTAGTATGTTTCCTTGGTAAGCCAATTTGGCAAAAAAAAAATTTCAGCTACTTAATTTCTTTCTAGTAGCATGCATTCATCAGTTTTTTCAGTTCATTATTACTGATCTGCTTTGTTATTTCTAAAGCATGTTTCCCAAAATATCAGGGTTCTGCCCACGGAGAACAACAAACAGCGATGCACACAACATTGAATCAGAAGCTAGTATAAAAGAGAGAGGTATCACAATAATCCCACCCACCTTAAACTAGGAAAAGCTGCAAGTAATGTAACCTGAACCAAAACTAATGTTTATAACAAACGTTTCCTTTGAAATAATGAGAAGATAGATTTTTGCTGAAAAATAGTCTAGGCTATTTTATATTTTCTGGAAAACTCAGTGGTTAGTTGTAGTAAGCAAGATTGATCTCCAAGAACAATCAAAATTTCATTTACTGTGACTTACTGGGTAGCATAAGATGTGGTAGCATTTTAGGTTGCATATACCTGGATTGAGGGGACTTTTGTGAAATCAGGCCAAGATGATTTGCTTTTCAGAGCACTTGTCTAGATGAGAATGAATCTTATCAAAATGTAACATGGAAACTTAAATGACAGGGTTGGTTTTGGTCCTTAATCTCAAGCATGTGTTTGTAATTGCCTGCATGTACTATTATGACTTGCCATCATAATCTCTGTATCTGTGTTACAGTGCTTTGTATAATCAGGGGCTATTCTGAAATTAGGTTCATATCAGTGTAATTCTTGTAAACAATTATTTCTAATGCTTGGACATTTGTGATTTTTCTTGAAAATCTAATTAAAAAACTAGATCCTTAGCTGTTGTAAATCAGTATAGCTCCATTGAAGTTAACAGGGCTCCATTGACTTACCCCGGCTGAAGATCTTGTCTGTACACTGGAGAATAGTAACAAAAAACAACCATGAATAGAAGTATGACCCCAGCTCCCCCCACCCCAAATGAAGTCATCCCTTAGAAAGAGTGGAGGGATGCCCCATGGTTAATGTTGTCTGTACCTGCTCGCCATTTAAATAGCTAACACTGCATTGCCCTTAATAATATTTGTACTCTGTAACTCTCCTCCTCTTAAAATATTTTTCAGATATTGCAAACTTTCTTCTGAGGCTGCCTGGCCTGTTTTCAACAATCCAAGTCAGACCTACTGTTGCTAAATGTCAGCAATGCAGCCACCCACACAAGGAATCAACACCTCCTCTCTCTCTGTCTGTCTCTTTCCTCCACATGGCAAATGGCAAGATTGCAGGAAAAGCACAACAGTTTCTCTCCCTCCCTCCTCCTTACTTCTTGATATTGAACAGATGTGAAATATACAAAGCATATCCCTCTTATACCATTTCCAGTGTCAGCCAAGCCAAGAGAGAGACATTATTTGAGAAAAGATCGTTCAGTCCAAACACAGGCAAAAGCTTGCCCTGAAGTCAATGGACATTTTCCAGAATACGGTGTGAGCTCTCTTTACAGGCTTGGTTTCAGTCTGAAGTAAACATTTTAGAATATATTTTTATCTGACTTAATTTGCCCTGATTCCTACCAGGGAAGAACTGTCCTGAACTTTTACTCCAAACTCCAACTAAAACTTTTTGGCCATTTTGAAGTTTGGTTGATTCCAATTGCTTGTTGTTTTCCATTTTCGCACTGCCCTTGCACTCTCTAGTACAGTTTCCAGCTTGAAGCAGGAGTGTCAAAATACCAGGAGGAAGCCTGTCTTTGTGAGGTCTACTGCCCAGTTCTACAGAACCAACAGATGTGGATAGTTCAGATAAGCATCCAGACCTCCCTAACATATATGTTTTGCCCATTGCTAATTTCTATCATAGTGGTGAATGGCAGAACTATTGAAGGTTCTGACTTTTAAGTGTACTGGTGAAATCCAAGCATGAACTGAACTGTCAGGAGATCTTAGATAGAAGTAGAAAGTGCTGCCTTATGGTTTATCCCTGCTGCAATTTCATGCATAATGTTCCAAGCTAGTTATCCAAAAAGCAAGTAGTGTTGTAGCATATTCCTTTAAAAACTGCTAGGAAATCTCCAAGTTTGAGACTTTGTTCTGATTCAGATTTATGGCATGGAGCAAAACATTCAGAATCACACCAAACTTACGCTTTATGGGAATTTTCAATCTCAGAGCACTGTCAAGATGTTTATTTTACAGGGTCTCATCTTTTCATAGTACGATACTGCTCAATTAAATATTTAATGAACTGATCACTAGTAGGATCTCTTTTATGAAACAAATAAAACCTTTGGTCAGGTAAATTCAGTAGGGCTGTCAAGCTATTAAAAAAATTAATCTCGATTAATCACACAATTAATCATGTTGTTAATAATAGAATACCATTTATTTAAATCTTTGTGGATGTTTTCTACATTTTCAAATACGTTGATTTCAATAACAACACAGAATACAAGGTATACAGTGCTCACTTTATGCTTATTTTTTATTACAAATATTTGCGCTGTAAAAATAGCATTTTTCAATTCACCTAATACACGTAATGTAGTGTAATCTTTTTATCATGAAAGTTGAACTTGCAAATGTAGAATTATGTGCAAAAAATAACTGCATTCAAAAATAAAACAATGTAAAACTTTAGAGCCTACAAGTCCACTCAGTCTTTCTTCAGCCTGTCGCTCACACAAACAACTTAGGTTACAATTTACAGGAGATAATGCTGCACGCTTCTTGTTTACAATTTCACCTGAAAGCGAGGACAGGCGGTTGAATGGTACTATTGTAGCTGGAGTTGCAAGATATTTGAGCCAGATATGCTAAAGATTCGTATGTCCCTTCATGTGTCAACCACCATTCCAGAGGACATACTTACATGCTGCTGCAAGGTTCTGCTCGATAATGATCCAAAGCAGTGAGGACCAACACATGTTTATTTTCATTATCTGAGTCAGATGCCACCAGCAGAAGGTTGATTTTCTTTTTTGGTGGTTCGGGTTCTATAGTTTCCACATCTGAGTGTTGCTCTTTTAAGACTCCTGAAAGCATGCTCCACACCTCATCCCTCTCAGATTTTGGAAGGCACTTCAGATTCTTAAACCTTGGGTCAAGTGCTGTATCTATTTTTAGAAATCTCATATTGGTACCTTCTTTGCATTTTGTCAGATCTGCAGTGAAAAGTGTTCTTAAAATGAACATGTGCTGCATCATCATCCGAGACTGCTGTAACATGAATTATATAGCACAATGCGGGTAAAACAGACTCCCCCAAGGAGTTCAGTCACAAATTTAATTAACACATTATTTTTTTTAACAAGCATCATCAGCATGGAAGCATGTCCTCTGGAATGGTGGCCAAAGAATGAAAGGGCATAGAATTATAGAATAATAGGACAGAAAGGGACCTCAAGAGGTCATCTAGTCCAGTCCCTTGCACACATATGAATGTTTAGCATTTCTGGCACATAAATACCTTGCAAGTCTGGCTACAAAAGTGCCATGTAAACACCTGTTTTCACTTTCAGATGACATTGTAAATAAGAAGCAAGCAGCAGTATCTCCCGTAAATGTAAACAAACTTGTTTGTCTTAGCGATTGGCTGAACAAGAAGTAGGACTGAGTGGACTTGTAGGCTCTAAAGTTTTACATTGTTTTGTTTTTGAGTCCAGTTATGTAACAAAAATCCATATTTGTAAGTTACACTTTCACAATAAAGAGAATGCACTACAGTAGTTATGAGTTGAATTGAAAAAATACTATTTCTTTGTTTATCATTTTTACAGTGCAAATATTTGTAATAAAATAATAATATAAAGTGAGCATGAGCACTCTACAATTTGTATTCTGTGTTGTAATAGAAATCAATATATTTGAAAATGTAGAAAACATCCAAAATATTTAATAAATTTCAATTGGTATTCTATTTTTTAACAGTTCAATTAAAACTGCGATTAATTGTGATTAATTTTTTGAGTTAATCACATGAGTTAACTGTGATGAATTAACAACCTTAGTATTCAGATTTTAAATTTCATCCCTATTACTATGCAAATAGGTATCAGGAACATCATTTTGGTTAAGCAGGGGTATATTATTCATCAAAGTACAGTACAATCTTATAAAAGGATTTCCATTGAGTTGATCAGTTACATTTGACTTTACTGACAGACTGAGTCAAGTGTCTTTTCATGTTGCAGATTGATTGGAACGTGAGATTAATTTAGTGGATTCAGAGTCACTTTGCTATAAAACCTTTTATCTGTATACTTTTTTTCTGGAAAATCTTGAAGACTGATGCTGTCTTTTTATGCAGAGTGTAATAGAACAACTGTATGGTTATCCTGTATTACTTTCTGATATAATTTTTAAAAACCACAAATTATTATACTGCAATTAAATTACCAGTAGATGGAATTGCAAAGCCCCCACAGATAAACATGCTTCATCGACTGCTTATCTGTGAAATCTAAACCAGGAACAGGCAGCAGTTCTTCCTTTTATACATTGTTGAGAAAGTTTTGTGTGGTTTTCTGATTTTGGTGCTACCTTAGAGGAGCCATTCTTTTGTTTGGATGGAATCAAATAGTATCTGCTGGAGAATGCAGACAAATAAAGTACAGAGCCCATCTAATGAGAGTCAGTTAACATTTCACATGGAGCCTCACCTCGAGATATTAGGCTGCAAGCAGATTTATGTCTAAGATCCTGCAGAAGGCAGTATTGCTGACCTGAAGTGTTCAGAATGATGAATCAGGTCTCCTAAAATCAATTGATTGGCTTAAAAATAATGAAACTTACAAAAACCATTTTGAGTTCTTTTTATTTTCCTTCTGGTTTCTGAATCTTTAGGCGATAATGTGCTTCATGTTTCCAAGCTTTTCTCTGCAACCATGATTGCTAGAAACTAGTGCTTATGTTGGCAAAACTTTTGTTGCTCCGGGGTGGGAAAAAACACACAGCCCTGCGCAACTTAAGTTTCGCTGGCATAAGTGCTCCTGTGCACAGCACTGTGTTGGTGGGAGATGCTCCCCACCAATGTAGCTCCCGCTGCTCATTGAGTTGGTTTTATCACGTTGATAGGAGAGCTCTTTCCCATCAGCATAAGAGCTACATGAGTGCTTTTACAGTGGCCCAGCAACTGTACGACTGTGCTGCTGTAAGCTTGTAAGTGTAGATATGGTTTTGCTTTTTGTTTTAAGTGAAAGCTGAGATTCTTCTTCAAGTCGTTGCAGGTGTGTATACCACTCGGGGTGTGCATGCCTACCTCACTGAAACCAGAGTAAATTGCTTAGCAGTATCTCTCAGGACGATGCTCATGCCCTCTGGCCTTGAGCCCCCTTCCATAGCTATTTAAGGGTGGCAATGCCACAACCCCCCTCAGTTCCTTCTCACTGTTCGTGGCTTGAGTCAGAGCATTCTGTGTGATATTTATCTCATGCTTTTCTTGTTATCTCGGTGAGTTTTCTCTCTGTTTTTGTGTGTATAGTTAAGTAGTTATAGTTAGTAGTAGTATCCTTGGTGTAAGATTAGTTAGTTTGATATTTTGTTTTCACTTGGTGTAATGCTTTTCAAGCATTGTCCCCCTGTGTGGGTAGCCATCCCCAGTAGTGATCTGCATACTCGTTTATTGTGCCTAGGAGAGGGGCATGTTAAGGAGACGTGCTCCATTTGCAAGTCCTTCAAAAAGAGGATGCAGGTGGCTAGAGACTTAACCCTGAAGCAGCACCTGATAGCGCAAACCATGAAATCATCTAGCCCTTCAGAGACCTTTGGCACTGCTGCGAGACTCTGACTCTTCTCCAAAAAGAGAAGAGAAGACTATTTGTCTTCCTCTCCTCTCCCAAGAAAGAGGACTCATAAAACTGACCATAGTCAATCTAAGACTTGGGGAAGATTCTTCATCCTCTTCTAGGAGGAGTGTTGGCTGGCACTGGGATTCCTCAAGTATTCAGGATAGAGCAGGGCTCTTTACTCACTCTCTAGAACTGAGGAGAGATCATTTAGGTACAATGCTTTCAACTTCGGTACCATCTGGGGGACAGCTTTTGAGTCCTGTATTGATCATATTGACAAGCTGCTGCAGATCTACTCTGTATCTCTGTGCTGGACTCAACTATGATAAAGGAGTCCTCAGCTCTGGTGAGATCTTCCACGATCCCTGGGCCAGCTAGGTTGATTGCCTCACAATATGGGCTGTTGCAGGCATTGTCTTGGGCACTGCTTTAAAGTCAGATTGTGGAGAAAAGACTACCCTCCCTGTCAGCACTGAGGGATCCCTTGTTGGTGCCAATTGCATCTTTGGCTCTGGAGATGTTGGCTTCTACAGCTTTGGTATGAACTGCAGCTATGAATTTGGAACCAGCCTCTACTTCAGTACCAACATCTATTCCTGTACTGAGTTTTCATGCTGTCTCTATGAAACTTCCAGTTATTCAAGGCACTGACTACTCTGCTTTCTTTGGTACTGATGAGGCCCATGTTTTGACTTTCTGATGAGTCAGGACATGTGTTAGCTCTTCCATGTGTGGCTCCTCCATTTTCTTCCAACTATTTGGGAGGCTCTCCTGTTTGAGTTCAGAGTCATCTCCGCCCCATCTTCTTCATCCATATACTAAGCTTGAAAGTCCTTGAGACCTTCAGGTCATCATCATGAGCACCGAGATTGCTATAGAGATAGGGGTTTATGGCCAGTTCCTACTGGCCTCCGATTTCATATCCCTTTCTTCAGTGGGATTCATGGAACCCTTGTGATGTCCCTCAATTTCCAAGGTCTTGATCCCTAGCTCATTTCAGGGTACAGTCATTAACCCTCCAATTGTCTTGCCTCTTCACATACTCAGGCTGTGTGAGTACTGAAATTGCTCCCTCTGATCTGGTTTAGTCTTTGCCTTGATTGCAGGAACAAGCAGAATTGCAGCAGACCCCAGTGGTCCCACCTCCCTTTTCATCATCTTCACTGGATGATTCCAATATATCAGATTGTACATTTTTTGTGCCTGAGGATTTTAAATTGTGTCAGGCTTGTCTAAGGTGAATAGCTACAGCTTTGGGCATTCAGGCAGAGTATGTTCAGAAGAATAACCATAAATTGGTAGATATTCTCCAGTCTTCAGCTCCAGGGAGGGTAGTTCTCCCAATAAATGAAGCAGTTTTGAAACCTGCAAAGACTGTATGGCATACCCCATCTTCCTTACTGCCCACAGCAAAATGCTCTGAGAAGCAGTATTTCATCCCTGTGCAGGGTTTAGCTTATCCTCACATTCACCACTAACTCTCCAGTTGTAAAGAAAAATTGTGACAAGGGAGACTTAAGTCACCAGCAAAAGACAAAGAATGTAAAAGGTTGGATTTAATGGGGAGAAAAAATTATTCAACCTCCGCTTTACAAATGAACATTGTCATCATCAGGCTCCATTGTTGAAGTAGGATTTTGTGAGTTGAGAGGCTATGTCAGAATTTATGGATAAGCTGCCAGAGGTAAGCATTTAAAGACTTAATTGTGGAAAGCCATTTAGTGACTAAGACATCATTATAATTATCACTGGATGTGGCAGGTGCTTCCTCTAAGGTATAGCTTCAGCTGTGACAATAAGAAGAACTTTGTGGTTTCAGAACTCTGGTAGAGCCCTTCAGGTCCAACGAAGTATAAAAGACTAACCATTTGATGGTCTTTTTTCGGGGAAACTGACAAGATGCTGCACTCTTTTCAAGACTCTCGAGGTACTTTACATTCACTGGGAGTTTATACCACAGTGATAGAGGGACATCATTATGGGGGTCAGCACCCAGAGGTATTTCTGGCAGTCAGCTAATCTAACTAGACAGCAAGACTTCTCCAGAAAGAGACATTAATGTCAAAGGAGAAAGTTTTCCAGTTTCAACCAGCAGACCCATCCTCCACCAGCTTTGAGCAAGCAGTAAATTTTATCCTCTGTGGTTGGGAGGCAGGGGCTCCCACCTAGTGGTTAGCACCCAAGGTTTCAATGTCGCCTAATGGGTGCAGTCCTCAGGCAGTAACTCTGCCTAATGGGTACAGTTCAGAGGCAGTGTAGGAGAACCTGGGCCCACCTGCTCCACTAGGGCCCTGGGAGGATGGTTTGGCTTCGCTTACCCTGCAGTGTCTTGTGTCAATCTCAGGTCATCTTCCTTGGGTCACTTCCTACCTCCCTTTGCCTCTCTGACATCCATCCCTGTTGGGTACTGCCTTCTGGGCTCCCTGCTCTGATCCTAGTCCCTGGGAGCTGTGGCTCATACATTCCCTAGCTTGCTGTGGGTTCAGATCACACCCTGTCCTGGAGCACCTACTTTTCCCTGGCCTGCCAGCCCCAAGTGAGCTGTTGGTTTTTCAACCCCACCTTTAGACTAGTCATGGTTAGCACAAACAGAAGCTTCCTGAGCCCACAGTTGCTTCGTAACCTGTTCCTGTCCAGTGAGGGGTTTGTACACCCCATCAAACTTGCCTATTGAGGACAGCATCTTAGTTGTGATCTTCCCAACAATATCTCTTCCATTTGGGGACAGACTCTGATGTGGCTACAGAATTTGGGAAGCAATAACCATAGACAATGGGATGCTAAACACTGTGGGATTGGATTATGCCATCCAATTCCTGTTTATTCCCCCTTCCCACTCCCTAATCCATCATATTTCAGGGACCCCTTTCACAAGTCACTGCTCCTTCAGCAGATCCAGACTCTTTGCACTTGAACAGCATAGAAGAAGTGCCTCTTGAATATCAGCAAAAGGGATTATATTCCCACAAGTATTTGATCCCCAAATCCCAGGGAGTAGGTTGGGAAGTGCATCTGGGCTAGGGTGACCAGATAGCAAGTGTGAAAAATCGGGACAGGAGGTGGGGGGCAATAAGGGCCTATATAAAAAAAAAAACCAAATATCAGGATTGTCCCTATAAAATCGGGACATCTGGTCACCCTAATCTGGGCATTGAACAGGAAGCCTCCCTTCATGTCAATGCTCTGGAGATTCAAGACATTTACAATATGTGCCACAGCTTTTAGGCACAGATCAAGGACACAGCAGTTCATATCCTCACAAACAATACGATCACAATGTATTTTGTAAACAAGGTGGGAGGAGCCTTCTCCAACTAGTTTTGTCAGGAAGCAGTAAAGTTTTGGCAATTGTACATTATGGAAAACATCATTTCCACAGGTTCTCAGAATCACTTGGCTGATCACTTCAGCAGGAACTTCTCCAAAAATTGTGAGTAGTCTCTGAAAAGCAATGTATTGTGGTCCATTTTTAAGGAATGGGGGCATTCTGACAGCTGACCTATTTGCGATGAAAGACAACAAGAAATGAAGTCAATGTTGCTCTCGAATGGGTTTCAGTCTGAGCTCATTAACTGATGCTTTCTGTTTGAATTGGGGATCAATCCAGATGTATGCCTTCCCCCTGATTTCACTCATCCCTGGTGATTTTCAAACTGAAGCTGGATCATGCCAAGTTGATACTCATTGCATTGGCTTGGCTGAGACAATGTTGGCTCTCTGAATTTCATGGTCTGTCTGTTGCAGGGATGGGCAATAATTTTCGCAGGGTGGCCACTCCCTGAATTTTGGTAAGTCATCATGGGCTGCACGTTTCTACTATATTAATGGAGGGGATGTGGGATCTGGGTGGGAGTTTGGGTTCAGGATGGCACACTGGGCTGTTGCAAAGTGTTGGGGTGCAGGAGAGGGTGAGGGGTGTGGCCTCTGGGAGGGAATTTGGTGCAGGAGGAGGCTCCAGGTGGGGCAGAGGTTTGGGGTGCAGGACAGGGTGCAGAGTCTGGGAGGGAATTTGGATGCAGGAGGGTGTTCTAACCTGGAACAGAGATATACAGATTCACTATAGCTTTTTTCTTACTAGTGCACATTCAATTTGCTGTTATTTCCATTAGTAAATCATGTTATCTAGACCTATTCATAATGGACCAAATTCTCTGGTTTTGACTGAGCAAAACTCCAGCTTGGCCCAGTGTCTGCAAAAGAGTAACACAATAAAAAGGACATTTGTAAGACTTTCTTGTAGTTTTCTGCACACTATAATTCTCTAATCTGGTTCCATTGTTTTAGTTCTTTAATTATTTCTGCTAATGCTTATATCCCACACCACCTTTGAGAGGAATGTACCTATATTAAGAAAATACATAAAAGCTGACAATTAAATTGTCTTATCAATTTTTTGCAGCCCATTAAGTTGTTCATTTGTGCAGGAAATGATTAGTGTCAATAATGTAGGAAGGAGACTTTGAAACAGGACTCTGTGCTTTACTGCTGTGATATCTTGGAAAATCTCATCTGTTGAATGTGTGTGAAAAAAACATGGAAAACATAAATCAATAGGGAATTTAAAAATGTGGACACATTTTAATAAAAAAATGATGCACTAGAGATCTTTGCTGTGGAAGAGAAGACGATTTGGAGGAGAATTGTATTTTTTTTGTGGGGGGGGGGAGAAGGAGGTTAAATAACAGTCCACTGTTTTGCAAAAGAAGAAACAAGATTGAATTAACAGATAGGAATTGGATTGGCTCAACATTGACAGCTCACTCATAAGCTGACCTAAATGCCTGCACAATAAGAAGATGTAAGGCAATGGTTCTCAGCCAAGGGTCCAGCGCCCCCTGGTGGGGGTGCAAGCGGATTTCAGGGGGTCTGCCAAGAAGGGCCAGCGTTAGATTTGCTGGGGCCCAAGGCAGAAAGCTTCAGCCCCATCACCCAGAGCTGAAGTAGAAGCCTGAGCAATGTAGCTTTTCAGGGACCGCTGTGGCATGGGGCCCCAGGAAGTTGCCCTGCTTGCTACTCCCTAAAGCCAGCCCTGGCATTTATATGCAAAAACCCCCCCAGTTATTGTGACACAGGTGGGCCATGGAGTTTTTATAGCATGTTGGGGACGGGGGGGCACAGGGGGTCTCAGAAAGAAAAGATTGGGAACCTGTGGTGTAAGGCACTCCTTACTTCCCTTTGTGGCTACTTGCATTGTGGGTCACAATGATGGGGTGAGGAGTGTGGCCAACGCAGAACTCTAATCCCCCTCCTGCATAGGTGGGCAGGGCAAGATCAGAAAGTGGGTGAAATCAATGAAGTGCAAAGTGGGAAATAAGCTGCATAGGCACCGGAAGTAGGGATGTGGATGGTGCTGCAGCAGTCCCCTCCTCCCTGGGCTCCTGGCTGCTGACCCCCTACCTGGGGTCCTGGATGCCAGCCCCGCACACCTGGGGTTCTGGCTGCCGGCCACATGCCCAGGGCTTTGATCCTGGCCTCAACTCTGTGTGTGTGTGTGTGTGTGTGTTAACAGGGTAAGGGGGCTGGCTTTCAGCACCCCTACTGTTAAAAATGTTCTAGCGCCACTGGTAAGGTGGGCACATCATGCTTCTCTTACAGAGCAAGGGGGAAGCAAGGACTGGAACTGTGACATTCAAGAGACAGTTTGGTCCCTAGTCCTCTCCTGCACAACTACTTGCTGCCCCTTTTAAAATACTGCTACCAGCTAATGGAGGTGCTCCATTAACTCAAGTGGTAACAGCTTCTGATTTGCAACTAAAACTTCTAGCTCTGCTAATGATCTGTGGTGAGGGGAACCATTACACTAGCAGTATTTATCTGATAGATTAGGGGTGTTTGCTGTCCCCATTTGATCTGCTTCCAGCCTCTGGAACAATCATATGTCAGGGAACCCTGCTTTTTGGGAGCCATAACGTTTATTTCCTGCCCCTTCTTCCCCTGCCTTCTTGGGATTATCAGAAGTGTCCATTTCTTAGCAAGATTAAATAATTGTGCCTTGGTTGGCACTGTTGCCCTTTAGGAGTTTTATCAGCACCTGGTCTGCTGGGACTTTTTCATCTGCACTGCTTAAGAGTTTTAAAATTCCACTTTTCCTATAGTGGATTTCCTGCTCTGCAGGATGAATTCCATTGAAGAATACTGAGATCTTGTACAGAAAAGACTAACTTCTGGAATATTTGCATTGTTTGTAATGTTCAAGTGGTGGGGTAATAATTAGTAAGGAATTTAAATATATAAGTTGAGCTACTGCTAATAATCAGCACAGCACAGGGATGCAGCAGCTCTGAGGATGGAATTGTCAGCTGTGAGTAGCTGTTAAGTTCTTAAGGTCTAAAAACTATAAAAAGTTGAGCTTTGGTTTTAGATGGATGTTTTCTTTGCCTAAATTATTCTTCCCAGTTGTTTCAACATCATTTAGTGAGAATAAATAATGAACAGAAAGAAGAGATGCTTTTAAAAGCCACTTTACTCTGAGCTGCTTTCGAATGTGTATGTTTGTTTGTGTATGAATTTAACCAAACATTGGCAGGCTTCTTCTGGTTTAAGTATATTTCAGTTTTTTCAGAGAAGTCTTCATTATAATTAATTATTGTCACAGGCTTGCTCAGGAGAAATAGATGGAGTTAGAATAACATATTTTCTAACACATCTGATTTTGCATAGTTTGTAAAGTTATTTCTAAACATCACTGTTTTCAGCTTATGAGCAGTCTTGCTTTTATTTTTTAAATAGCCATCAGCTGTGATGTTTTCTTTCACTCAGCTAATTTTTCCATATTTAAATAGCTTGAGAGTTATGTTAAGGTTCTGGTCTGTTCAAAAATCAAATTAAAATTCTGATTTCTGCAGCATCTGGCATTTCTTACTCAAATTTAGTGACTAGCTCAGATCTTCTTATCAAAGATTGCACATGATAGTTGCAATTTTAGAAGTAAAAACCAAACCAAAAATCAAACAAAAGAAAGAAAAAGACAAGAAAAAATAATAGATAAAGGCAAGCAAACAACCATTTCCCTTTTTCATTTGCAGCATACAACACAAAGTTATTTACTTTTTCATGTTGCTGGTATGGGCATGCAGTTCTTTTCCCCCTTTAGGTAATTAGGAAGCATGAGATTTTATGTAATGTTTGAAAAGAAATATATTTTGGTTGGTTTTTTTTTGTTATATTGTTCATTGTGTTTTTTGGAAAATATGGTATATGTCCACTCGAAATAATCAGTTTTCCTAACTGCTTTCAGTTCAGAAAACAATGGTTGGTTTAATGTGCCTGAAACCCTCACAGTTGTGATTGGTTGCTGTCAAACTACCCAAAGAAACACCAGGCTTTCAAGATGACAGAAAGCAGCCTTTCTGAAAAGCCAAAAGGCCTAAACAACTCCCACTGAATTCTCTCCATTAACTTCAATAGGACTTGAATCAGACCAAAAGAGGCCTGAAAATAAAGTGCCTGAAATAGGAAAAATCAATCCGTACCCTGCACATTTGGAAAATTGTTTAAACTACTGAGCCAAAGCAGTGGCCAGAAACTGTTTTGGATCAGAGTTGAAGGTTTAATACTGTAACTCCAACTCTTCCAAACATCTGCTATAGCAGGATATTTTCTTGCCCTAATAAAGGGGAGATGATCAGCTTGCCCAGATATTAGGAAGAAATGATTTCTTTAAAACGACCATTTCTTTCTGGAAGATGGAGAGGTAGTTCAGGTTAAGCGAAGACTACTCGGTTGGGTTAGGCTGGGGATCCACAGGGCTGTAGTCAGAGCTTTTTGTGGATTGAAAGCCTCCATGGACTGGAATGACCCTTTCAAAAAGTTTCATTGGATGTTTGTGCCTCAGTGGCAGAGGAACTCTTGGCCATTTCAACTAGAAGGACAATTCACTAGTTTTTTTGCAAGTGGTTGACTTCAGTATAAACACCCTCACAACATTAATGTACTAACCCCAGAGGGAACTCGTTGGATTTCAGCAGTTTTCTTGGTATACACATATTACTAGGATGGAAGATCAATGAATTACAAAGTATGTTTACTGAGGGATGCTGGTACACAACTGGCAATCACATGGTCACTAAAAGGTCTGTGGGCATGATAAGACTGCCAATCAGCCAGATGACCTTAAGGATCTAGCCTGAGACCAATCCAGGTGGCACTTTATCTGCAAGGAGGCTATAGCCCTTTGAGGCTTGCAGTGGTGATGATGGCCTCCTCAGACCCATTCCTTGTGTCTCACTGAGGGATGCTGTGGTGGAGAAAAGGCTATGAGAGCTTTGCATTATTTTAAGTAAATTTTTCACTGCTGTGGGTTTCTCCATGAAAGAGCCTGATCTCAGTCTTCGTTATTCATTTGTGGTTAAATATAATATAATTGTCCTGGAGTAAGATATTATCATTCTCATGGCACATCTATCTAGCGTGACTCAGGCCTGGTCTACACTACGCGTTTAAACCAATTTTAGCAGCATTAAACTGATTTAACGCTGCACCTATCCACACAACGAGGCCCTTTATATCGATATAAAGGGGTCTTTAAACCGGTTTCTGTACTCCTCCCCGATGAGGGGAGGAGCGCTGAAATTGGTATTACCATATCGGGTTAGGGTTAGTGTGGCCGCAAATCGACGGTATTGGCCTCCGGGCGGTATCCCACAGTGCACCACTGTGACCGCTCTGGACAGCAATCTGAACTCGGATGCAGTGGCCAGGTAGACAGGAAAAGCCCCGCGAACTTTTGATTTTCATTTCCTGTTTGCCCAGCGTGGAGCTCTGATCAGCACGGGTGGCGATGCAGTCCAAATCCAAAAAGAGCTCCAGCATGGACCGTGCGGGAGATACTGGATCTGACTGCTGTATGGGGAGACAAATCTGTTCTATCAGAGCTCCATTACAGAAGACGAAATGCCAAAGCATTTGAAAAAAATCTCCAGGCTATGATACAGAGTCCACAGCACAGTGCTGTGTGACAAGTGTAATGGAAAGCCAAAGAATCAAATGGATGCTCATGGAGGGAGGGAGGGAAGTACTGAGGACTTCAGCTATCCCCACAGTCCCCAGCAGTCTCCAAAAGTATTTGCATTCTTGGCTGAGCTCCCAATGCCTGTAGGGTCAACACATTGTCCGGAGTGCTTCAGGGTATAGCTCGTTAATTTACCCCCTCCCCCCATGAAAGAAAAGGGAAAAAAATCATTTAACTTTTTTCAGTGTTACCATATGTCTACTGCATGCTGCTGGTAGACACGGTGCAGTGCAGTGAACAGCAGCATCCTCTCCCCTTCCCTTCCCCGGTGGCAGATGGTACCGTACAAAAGGACTGATAGCTGTCCTTGTCATCATCTCATGAGTGCTCCTGGCTGGCCTCAGGTGAGGTCGGCCAGGGGCGCCTGGGTAAAAATAGGAATGACTCCCAGTCATTCCCAGTAGATGGTACAGAATGGCTGGTAACTGTCTTCATCATAGCAAGTGGGGGCTGAGCTCCATCAGCCCCCTCCCTTTCATGTGTAAAGAAAAGATTCTGTGCTGCCTGGACTATCATAGCAGCGGGATGCTGGGCTCCTCTCCCCCGCACCGTTTAATGTCCTGCCTGGACTATCATAGCAGCTGGAGGCTTCCTCCCCCTCATTTTATCTCACTAACAAGTCAGTGTTTCTTATTCCTGCATTCTTTATTACTTCATCACACAAATGGGGGGACACTGCAACGGTAGCCCAGGAAGGTTGGGGGAGCAGGGAAGCAACAGGTGAGGTTGTTGCAGAATGGCATGTAGCTCATCATTTCTGCGGGATCTGACACAGAGCGGCTGTGCTCTCTGGTTCTCTGGTACACTGGTTCTGTAGTACACTTGCCCCATATTCTAGGCAGGACTGACTCTATTTTTTAGATACCATAAAGGAGGGATTGCTCAGGGAGTCATTCCCATTTTTGTCTTTGCGCCCCTGGCCGACCTCAGCCAGGGGCACCCATGACAGCAGCAGACAGTACAGAATGACTGATAACCGTCATCTCATCGCCAATTTACAATGGCATGGCAGACGGTACAGAACAACTGATAACTGTCTCTGCTATCTTGCAAAGGCAAATGAATGCTGCTGTGTAGCGCTGCAGTACCGCGTCTGTTAGCAACATCCAGTAGACATACGGTGACAGTAAAAAAAAAAAAAAAGCTGAACAGGCTGCATGGTCGCAGTGCTATGGTGTCTCCCAGGTAAAAGGGCGCGGAATGATTATCTGCCGTTGCTTTCACAGAGGAAGGAATGAGTGACGACATTTACCCAGAATCACTCGCGACACTGTTTTTGCACCATCGTGCATTGGGGTCTCAACCCAGAATTCCAATGGGTGGGGGAGACTGCAGGAACTATGGGATAGCTACGGGATAGCTACCCACAGTGCAATGCTCCAGAAATCGATGCTAGCCTTGGACCATGAACGCACACCACTGAATTAATATGCTTAGTGTGGCCGCGTGCACTCGACTTTATACAATCTGTTTTACAAAACTGGTTTATGTAAAATCGGAATATCCCATAGTGTAGATGTACCCAAAGTTCCCCCCCCAGCTTGGTGGGTCCTGCACTTATTGGCAGATTTGCTCACCTCAGTGATCTTCCCACAGTCTGGATCAACAACTCCTGTGTCTGATCAGGAGTTGGGAGGTTTTGGGGGAACCTGGGCCTGCCCTCTACTCTGGGTTCCAGCCCAGGGTCCTGTGGACTGCAGCTGTCTATAGTGCCTCTTGTAAGAGCTGCATGACAGCTACAACTCGCTGGGCTACTACCCCATGGCCTCCTCCAAACACCTTTTTTATCCTCACCACAGGACCTTCCTCCTTGTGTCTGATAACGCTTGTACTCCTTAGTCCTCCAGCAGCACACTCTCAGCTCCTTGTGCCTCTTGCTCCCAGCTCCTCACACACACTTCCTCTCCTCTGGCTCCTCCTCGCCTGACTGGGGAGAGCTCCTTTTTAAACGCAGCTGCCTTGATTAGCCTGCCTTGATTGGCTGCAGGTGATCTAATCAGACTGGCGGTCTTAATTGGTTCTAGCAGGTTCCTGATTACTCTAGTGCAGCCCCTGCTCTGGTCACTCAGGGAACAGAAAACTACTCATCCAGTGACCAGTATATTTGCCCTCTACCAGACTCTTGTACCCCACTGGTCTGGGTCTGTCACTCTAGCTTTTAAAAAAGATCTTGGGAAGACTATACTTTTAAGACCCTACTTAATATTCTGCAATATTAGTCTTCCACTGCACTTTTGACAGTGGGAGCCCCAGCTGCCCCAGGGCTGAGAGCAGGAGGCCCCGCTCTCAGTCCCAGGAGGCCACTGCCAGCTCCAGAGCCCTGCTCTCAGCCCTGGGTGACCGACAGTGGAAGATTGTGGAAAAGCAGTAATGGATGTTACTACTGCAAACAATAAGGTCCATTTTTACTTTTCTGCAATTTTCCATGGCTTGTCCGCAACTCAGCCACACTTTTTTTTCCACAACCATCCCTCAATTCAAGTAGGGCCTTATATATTGTTTTATTTCAAACCTGTAATGAAGGTCTGTGTTAGATTTTCCTATTAGCAACAGTCTTGGTTTGGTGCTTTAAAATTACCCAGAAATGGAAGGGTATAAATTCACAATGAGGGTCACCTTTAAACTTCCCAACTCCTGACCCCTTCCCATTCCCAGTTCCACATGTGGTGGCTGCATACCTTTGGTAGTTCCCTCGTTCCACTCCTTCCTAACTCTTAGCTGTTTACAGCATCCCAGCTCCTCCTGTATGAAATAACTGATTGTTTCTAACTGGTGTGACTGACCATCATCCTGCATACTAAAAATCCTGTCATGAGAGGTGTTCAGCACCCTCAACTTCCATTGCTGGAGTGTGTTTTTTCTAGTTAATGGTGAAGGCTGGTCAAGATAGGGATTGGAGCTCTTTGTTTTTGGCAAATTGCTGGCAACACTTGTTCTTCTCAATCCATGTAATGAGCCCACCTACCTTGTCGATGATTACACGACATACATAAGCAGACTTGTGTCATAGCATTCCTTCTCAGATCTGAACCTTAGAGTTCAGAAAATGAGATACTAGCACCTGAATCCTCTAAGCTTAATTACCAGCTTAGATCTGATAGCACTGCCACCACCCAAAAATATAGTGTTTTTGGGGCACTCTAACCTCCCCAACCTTCCCTGGGGACCCCAAGAACCCAGATTCCTTGGGTTCTTAAAACAAGGAGAAATAAACCATTCCCCCACCTTTCCCCCTCCCAGGAATTTCCCTCCCTGGGCTATCCTGAGAGATACTGATCCAACCTCTTAAATCACCATACAGAGAAGCATCTCCCTTCCCTTCCACAAAGAGGCAAACAGATTCAAGGAGAATCTCTTTGTTTATCTCTCCCCCTCCCGTCTCCCCCCCCCACCCGTCTTGGTGAGTTATCCCAATCCCCTGGAATAACACAAGGGAAACAAAGAAAAAAATCAATCAGGTTCTCTTAAAAAAATAAAATCTTTTTAATAAAAGAAAGGAAAAAGTAAAGAATTATCTCTGTAACTTCAGGATGTAAATATTACAGAGTCCTATAGCCTACAGACACCAGGAAAGAGACTTTCCCCCCCTAGTACCAATACAAATCAAAATATTCCCAGCAACTACACATATAAAAGTTAACCAGCCAGATCCACAACTGCAAATAGAGTAAAACAATCAAAAACCTAAACCGCCTGTTTTTACTTACTATTAGAAAAGAAACTTAGAGAGCCTGTAGTAATGTCTGGTCTCTCTCAGACCCTCCAAGAGAAGAACCCACAACGGACAAAGAACACACACAAAACTTCCCTCCACCCAAATTTAAAAGTATCTTGTCTTCTGATTGGTCTTCTGGTCAGGTGTTCAGTTCCCTGCTTGTAACCCTTTACAGGTACAAGAGACATTAACCCTTGACAATCTGTTTATGACAACTTGTGGTATAGCAAATATACCCTTCCTTAGTCTTGTCTTAACTAGTCTGAGATGATTTTCCCAATTAGAAAGAAGTGGAAAGGACAGAACAAGTGAAGACAGAGAAGTTACCTGATGAAAAAATATTTGAAGCAACTAAAAAAGCAGTTTGGTTCCATTCTTCAGTTGTTGTGCTGTTCTTATTTAACTTGTCCAAAGAAGAGAGAACATTTGGGTGATGGTGCCTGGTAGATTAATCTAAAATATAACTTTCCATCTTTTGTCTCAGGTTTTATTTCCAATATAAACAATGACATTTGTTTTAAGTAAAAGAGGGCAGGAACCAGAACATTCTGTATCTCCATGTGTGGACTCAGCTGCGGCTCCAGGCACCAGCCCTCTAAGCGCATGCCTGTGGCAGCAAGCACAGGGAATGCCCTGACGGGTCCTTGTGAGGGTGACAGTCAGGCAGCCTTCGGCGGCTTGCCTGTGGAAGGTCTGCCGGTCCCACGGATTTGGCGGCAATTTGGCGGCAGGTATGCCGAAGCTGTGGGACCGGCGGACCTCCCTCAGGCATGCCACCAAAGGCAGCCTGCCTGCCTTGCTTGGGGAGGCACAAAAGCTAGAGCTGCCCTTGTGTGGACTTCATGGTTGTGTTTTAGTTCTTTCTATTCTTTTACAGTTAAAGTGTGGCTTGCTGAGGCCACCTCACCCCACCCCACCCCCTGTTCTCGGCTTACTAGGCTGAGGGTAAGGGAGCTTGGGGTTTCTGCCCTGCGGTGGGGGGGTGGGATTAGGGGCTTTTACCAGAGATGACTGGTGCTTGCTGAGAATGGGGGAGGGGCACTATTTAAAGGTTTGTCCCTCCCCTAACAGCTTGAGTCATGCCACCACTCTTACTCTTAGTAGCCCCTCCCAGCATCTCCCAGGTGTTAGCTCTGTGTGGACAGCTGGGAGCTGGAGGGTGGGACTGCTGCTTTAGCTTCACAGGGACAGGCAGCAGCAAAAGCAGTGGCTGTCCCTGCAGCTCCCAGCTGTTTGTCAAGGCCTCTCCCCACGGCCACAGCTCCCAATTTGGTGGTTCCAGCAACTGCTATCCAGAGAGGGGACCTGGGAGCACCATGTGACTGAGCAGGGCCACCAAATCCTGGCAAAATATGGGTGGGCATGTGACCCTATGCACCACCACGCACATTGCCTCTGGGTGTTGAGGCTTCAGCCCCATGGGCACACCTGCTGGGGTTTGGGGCTTTAGCAGGAGTGGGCTTGAAGCCCTGGCAGGTGGGTCCTGGCTCTCAAACTTCTGAAGGACTGTCAGATGTGGTTTGGAGGCTCAGTACGTTTGGCCACTCAAGAGGAAACAGGGATTTAAGGGAGGAAAAGTAAGTATTTTGCATATGTTTTCTATCAGCCACCAGGTTTCACTTGTCCCTTGAAATCTTACCATATAGACTGCAATTCTTAGTACTGTACACAGGGCACCAAATATTGTAATGCTTCTGCATTTTATGTCCAGTTCCCTCTGCCTGGGTGAATAATTTTGCAAGAAGCTGCAGAAATGTGTATTTTGCAGATGGGTAAACTGTAGCATGAAGTATTCAAATGACTTGCCTCAGGTCACTGATCCAGAGCCCACTGAAGTCAAAATGTTAAATTTTGATGAAAAATTTCAATTTTCTGTTGGGAAATCAAAATGACAGCTCCTTACTCATCTGCCTGGAAGACTCTTTTAAATTTCATCTTCCCCTTGCTTCTCAGCCATACAAACTCAGCCCAAGCCCCACTGCCCACAGGCAGGCAGAAAGAGAAATTGACCAAAGTCTTCTAAACTGGGAGCTGGGAAGCTAAAAAAATTCCATGATGGTTCTCCTGAAATGGATTTTTTTCTGGAAATCCCTTCTTATGACAAATTTTGCAATTTTGATTTTTTTGTTCTTATTTGCGACTCCCCTCGCCCCCCTCCCCCCAAAACATGAAATATTTTGCAGCAAGGATTTCTGTTTTCTGTCCAGCTCTAATGAGAACCACAAGTAATTCTCTCTTTCAACAGTGGCAAAAGCAGAAGTTGAGACCAGTACCATCACATGCGTTATTTTACTTTCTGTACTGTGATTCATCACTGCTATGGTCAGCATATTAAGTTCAAAGCTTAAATTTTTAAACTCATTTTATTTTACAAAATAGACTAAGGAAATGTCAAGGTTAGGAACAGCCTTGACACCATGAGCAACACTAAAAAAAGCATAATCCCTGAGAGCAGTGGAACTTGTAAATACCATGAATAATCTAAGCTTTTGCAGAGAGGGATATATCCCTACCAAGATAGAAGCAATATGCATTTATGCTAATGTTTTTTATTAGCCAAGGTCTTGCGGCCAGCTCAGTCTACTTCCAGCATATAAATGCCTATAATTTTGATTCATTTTGACTTTTGCCTTTCTCTAGTTAATTGCAACTCTGTTTTGGTAGTATGGAGTGACTATAAACCAGTTTTTTACCCTCTGAACTTATTTTCCCTCTGAACTCAATATTGTCTGGAAAAGGTTCTTTCCAAGAACTCAGTAGTAGCACAACTGCTAACCACCCATGTCCATCTGTGTCTCTTCCTTGGAGTGCTGCTGTAATGAGAACAAGCGAATGTATTTTTGGGTTTGCACTGTTCTGCTCTGCTTTATTTCTTGCAGTGAGCTCCTTAATTAAACAATCAAATATGTTTGTCTTTTTTTTAAAAAGAGATTTCTGAGGCTATAAAGGGTACCATAAGAAGTCTACAATAAACAGAGAACTCAAATGATGAAAGTGATTTAGGCCTGATCTAGTGAAGCACTTAAGCACATTTTTAACTTTAATTGGAATTCAGTGAGACTTAAGTGCTTTTGAAGAATCAGGGCCTCAATACTTAAATAAATTAAAGCAAAGAAAATGGAGGTGACCAGTGACAGACTTTTAACCAGAGATTCCCCCACCACCAAATTGTTAATAAAATAAATAAAGAAAATACACTCAGCCACTGAACAAAATATTTAATCCTAATTATCAGGCTCAGAGTCGAAAACTGGTGGTACTGTTCCCAGGAGTTAGTGTAGATTGTTTGTTTTTTCAATGAAATTTAATCCAAAATATGTCAAAAGAGAGAGGCTGAAACTCACAGGTCATTCGCCTTTCTATAGTAAAAGGGAATGACTTGGACTCCTATTAGTTAACTAGGCTTTGCAATTTTGAGCATTCATTGCCTTCTGCTCTTGAACTTTTGATTATCAAGCATGGCTTTAAGAGATGCTTGACATACTTATCCTGGCAAGTAAAATTATTGTGATATGCAGGTCAAGCAAAAAAGTAATGCTAGGTCTTTAGGTGAAAATCTGGAAGATTATTCACCGTGCACCGTTCCACCTGATAATAGCATGTTGCCATTTTCTGAACCCATGATCGACTATTATTCTACTTTTTTAGACAAACAGTTCTTGGTGACTTATTCATATCTTTGTGTTATGGGTCAGGTATGCTCACTTGACTCAAGTATCTAGGTATTTTGGCATAACAAATTCCACATAGGCTCTATTGTCCTGGTCCGGATAGACACACGTAATTTGGAAGTTATACTAATTTGGGGCTCATTTTAAGACACATCCCAGACACAGTGTTGTAGTGGGAACTCGACTATGGAGTTAGTCCAGTTTTACCTTAAGACCAGGATTTGATCCCTGTCCCTTGATGAATTATATGGAGAAAAGGGTAAATGAGGTGCTATTTTTCTGACAATAAGGCATTATGATGTTGTAGCTACTTCTTTATTTTTCTAAAAATATTTCTGCCCATCTCCCTCTGGTGCTAACCTCATTTCTGTGTACACAGCCTGGTTATTCCCAATACTTTTATATCTTTGTGATTGTTCTGTTTTTCCTATATGGATTTTTTTAAATTGTCTCTTCTTTTGCAAAATGGGAACACTATTTGATCCCCCAATACAAACAATCCCCCTGTAAGCAATCCCGTCCAGCATATAAAGGACTTCTCTGATATCATATGGTAATATTTTCATTCATATTTTTCAGTACTCTTGTTTAATTCACATCATAGAATCACAGAATATCAGGGTTGGAAGGGACCTCAGGAGGTCATCTAATCCAACCCCCTGCTCAATGCAGGACAATCCGCAGCTGAATTTAGTTATGCTTTCCAACCATTTCTTTAAGAACATCTTCAACATCACACCTTAATCGGTAGACTCCTGCTCAGGTGTTTTCCTTCCTATATTAGACACATTTATCTTTTCCTTTCCATCTGAACAAATTAGTAGGCTGCAAAAATTTGATAAGACAATTTAATTGCCAGCATTTACTTAGTATAGCTACAGTCCTTGTAAAGGTGGGATATAAGTGTTAGCAGAAGCACTTAATTATAGAACTAAACAATAGGAGCAGATAGGAAAACTACGGTATGCAGAAAATGACAAGAAAATCTTTTAGAATTCCTTCTTATGTGTTAAACTTTAAAAAAGTTGTAAATAGTGCAAATAATACTATTTATAAGTTGAAGGAAAAATAAAGTGAACATGCTTTGTGGAATAAACATACCAGATTGCACATATATTAATTGTCAATCAGTATTTTGCAGGTACTGTATCTTAAGATGCCTTAAAAAGTTTATTTATATAATCATTACTATTACTTTCATATGGAAGCCAAGCATGGTCATATGAGCTAGTAATTCAATTTGCTTTATATGAACCTATATACAATATTTATACTATATTTATTTAAAAAATAAATGTTAACATTAGTTAACAATAACAATATTTGTTAACAAAATAGAAAAATAACATAAAATATAATAATATCCACAAAATAATAAAAATCAGCACAAAAATCACGTTCTGTAATGGGGAAAAAGTCCCCAAACTATTTTAATTAAAAATATGATCATATTACGTAACTCAACTCAAGCTGAAATGCTCAACAGGAAGATTCAATTCATAGAATCATAAAATATCAGGGTTGGAAGGTACCTCAGGAGATCATCTAGTCCAACCTCCTGCTCAAAGCAGGACCAGTTCCCAACTAAATCATCCCAGCCAGGCCTTTGTCAAACCTGACCTTAAAAACCTCTAAGGAAGGAGATTTCACCACCTCCCTAGGTAACCCATTCCAGTGCTTCACCACCCTTGTAATGAAAAAGTTTTTCCTAATATCCAACCTAAACTTCCACCACTGCAACCTGAGACCATTACTCTTTGTTTTGTCATCAGGTACCACTGAGAACAGTCTAGATCCGTCCTCTTTGGAACCCCCTTTCAGGTAGTTGAAAGCAGCTATCAAATCCCCCCCTCATTCTTTCTTCTGCAGACTAACAATCCAAGTTCCCTCAGCCTCTCCTCATAAGTCATGTGCTCCAGCCCCCTAATCATTTTTGTTGCCCTCTGCTGGACTCTTTCCAATTTTTCCACACCCTTTTGTAGTGTGGGGCCCAAAACTGGACACAGTACTCCAGATGAGGCCTCGCCAATGTTGAATAGATGGGAATGATAACATCCTTCAATCCGCTGACAATGTCCCTACTTATAAGCCCAAAATGCCGTTAGCCTTCTTGGCAACAAGGGCACACTGTTAATTCATATCCAGCTTCTTGTCCGCTATAACCCCTAGGTCCTTTTCTGCAGAACTGCTTCCTAGTCATTCGGTCCCTAGTCTGTAACAGTGCATGGGATTCTTCCGTCCTAAGTGCAGGACTCTGCACTTGCCCTTGTTGAACCTCATCAGGTTTTTTTGACCCAATCCTCTAATTTGTCTAGGTCCTTCTGTATCCTATCCCTACCCTCCAGCGTATCTACCACTCCTCCCAGTTTAGTGTCATCTGCAAACTTGCTAAGAGTGCAGTCCATGCTATCCTCCAGATCATTAATGAAGATATTGAACAAAACCGGCCCCAGGACCGACCCTTGGGGCACTCTGCTTGAAACTGGCTGCCAACTAGACATGGAGCCGTTGATCACTACCTGTTGAGCCCGATGATCTAGCCAGCTTTCTATCCACCTTATAGTCCATTCATCCAGACCATACTTCTTTAACTTGCTGGCAAGAATACTATGGGAGACCATATCAAAAGCTTTGCTAAAGTCGAGGAATAACACATCCACTGCTTTCCCCTCATCCACAGACTCAGTTATCTCCTCATAGAAGGCGATTAGGTTAGTCAGGCATGAGTTGCCATTGGTGAATCTATGTTGACTGTTCCTGATCACGTTCCTCTCCTCTAAGTGCTTCAGAATTGATTCCTTGAGGGCCTGCTCCATGATTTTTCCAGGGACTGAGGTGAGGCTGACTGGCCTGTAGTTCCCCGGTTCCTCCTCCTTCCCTTTTTTAAAGATGGGAACTACATTAGCATTTTTCCAGTCATCTGGAACCTCCCCTGATTACCATGAGTTTTCAAAGATAATAGCCAATGGCTCTGCAATCACATCCGCCAACTCCTTTAGCATGCTCGGAGGCAGCGCATCGAGCCCCATGGACTTGTACTCGTCCAGTTTTTCTAAATAGTCCCGAACCACTTCTTTCTCTGCAGAGGGCTGGTCACCTGATATTTCTTAAGCAGAAAATGTGGGTGAACTCATAGACATTAACTAGGCCAAGTGGGGAAAGAAAGTAAGTACTTCAAAAAGTAAATGCTGGGTTGAGGGAAGAAACACTAGAATCCAATCAGAATATATCTTGAGGCAAAGTACAATCTATGAAGAAATGTGCAACAGCATATCCAGGCAAGGTTCTGGCAAGGTTCTGGATTGACACAGCTGGAACTCGGATCCAAATCTGTCCTGGTGTCTCTTGATCCAAGGTGTGAAATTCTGACTCTTGAGGTCAATGGGAATTTTGCCATTGAGTTCAATGGGACTAGGATTTTGCCCAAGGTCTACAAATTAACAGATCAAAATCAACATAATCAGTTCCCACCCACCGGGAACTGGCTGTTCATCAAAAATTGCAGTGGAAATTATTCACATGTTGCTGAAATATTGGTTTGGTATTAAAAAAAAATAAAAAAGGTACAGCACAAAGTGGTCATTATAGATGCCCAGCAATGTACGACTTAGAGCCCTCATCTCACCAGACAGTTCAAAGTCATCGTTGTTTGCAAAACTGTTATTAGTAGAAGACTGAGTGTATAGAAAAAATGTAGAGCAGTTCATGATTTGAGTTTTTCCATTTTTCATTGTACAGGTTCGAATATAGAAAACTGCTTCAAAGTGCAATGGCAATCTTTTACAGTCGAATTAATGAGTAATTGAAATTGAGTGCCCTTTGTACCTAATTTTTATCTGACTGCATCCAGCTATCAAACACATCTTCCCATTAACTGTTAAATCACAATGTCTTCAGAAAGCATTTCTTACATTCAGTTGATAACCTAATCTCTATAAGCCACTGTGGCTGCATTGAACAAGGCTGTCAATAGTCTTGTCATTTCTGGTGACTCACCGTACTTCTGTAAGTCAGAGATGCGCTATTCACACTTGTGTTGAAGGAGCATTTCTAAAGCATTTCTGCAGATAAAATTTTAGCAGATACAGTGGATTCTCAATAATATTACAGACACAAATTACTACCTGGGCCAGTCTGTTGTAATGTGTGTAAGTACAATAGGAATGAATCAAGGTTTTATTCTGTATTTTTCATGTGGGGGGTATGGACTAGAAACCACTACGGGCAATGATATAATATAGAAGGTCATTTAGGAATTGTAGCTCATAGGTGGGCAAAGAGGGGGATGATAATCAAACACAATGCAGTGCATGTGGGAGTGTGGTAAGGTTTTAAATGCAGTTCTTCTGTGGTGTGTTTAGACTGAATCCTCTGTATTCGCTAACAGAAACATATAGGTAACAAATGTGCTTCTTGTCAGGATCCTGTATTCTACTAAGATTTGCATATCACACTGTTATGTGACATCTTGATATTGTGACAAAGTTCCTCCTCTACCTTAGTGGGTCCTGCGCTTATTGGTGGATTTGTTCACATCAGTGATCTTCCCCTCTTGTGGAACCCACAGTCTGGGTCAGCTCCTCCTATGTCTGATCAGGAGTTGAGAGGTTTGGGGGGAACCCGGGCCTGCCCTCTACTCTGGGTTCCAGCCCAGAGTTCTGTGGATCACAGCTGTCTATAGTGCCTCCTGTACCAGCTGCATGACAGCTACAGCTCCCTGGGCTACTTCCCCATGGCCTCCTCCAAACACCTTCTTTATCCTCACCACAGGACCTTCTTCCTGGTGTCTGATAACACTTGTCATCCTCAATCTTCCAGCAGTCCACTCTTCACTCACTCACTCACTCACTCTCAGCTCTTGCCTTCTTGCTCCTAGCTGCTCTCACACGCTCCTTCTCCTCTGGCTCCTCCCTGCCTGACTGGAGTGAGCTCCTTTTTAAACCCAGATGCCCTGATTAGCCTGCCTTGATTGGCTGCAGGTGTTTTAATTAAAGTAGCTATCTCTGCTGCCTTCTAGAAAGATCTTAATTGGCCCCAGGTGCCTTGATTAACCTGGAGCAACTGCCATTTGGTTATCAGGCTACTAGGGATTTGTTTAGCCTGGGGCTAACATACTTGTTTCTCAGTACTTTACTGTAGCCATCAGGCCTTGCCCCATCACAATATATATTAATTTGATGGGATAATTTCATTAAAAATTACTTTTTTGAGATCATTTGTTTTAACATTCAATTCACGAGTCTGAATTCATTTAGTTAACCCCCCTCTTAAGTACTGCATTCAACAGTGTTTTGGTTGAGGGTGTTATTTAAAAAGTAACACAAGCAAAAATAAAAACAAATGTGTTGTGGTACAAGATATACGATAACAAAGCAGTTGTGTCATTTGGAGAATCTCCCTCTCTCTCTATTGCCTACATGAAATACTTTAAGGATCATAGTAAAGTGAACTCTTAAAGGGTGCATCAGCTTGACATTGTCAAGAAAATTATTATAAATTTTTGTTTGCAATTGTTGCCATGTGAGTGTGTCTCTGGCTGTGCCTCCTTTTCATTTATGACATACAGTAGTGGTGCTTTACTCATGCTGAAAACCCTGAAGATACAAAAAATCAAGAGATTTTTGAGAGAAAAAATTGCTACTGTTCTGTTCCCTAGGCTCTCTGCATAAGAGCCCTATTCACTTAATACATTCCCAGCTTCTGAAATACTTGATTAAAGTCAATTGGGAAAAATATAAGCTCTTAAAAGTGCTAATTTATGGCTCGAAAACTTGAATAAGTCTAAATATGAAATTCTCAGTTACTTTGGATTTGTGATTATGGGGCTTGTTTGGAGAATGTTTTAACATTTCATTGTACAATCTGCATTCCTCCCTCTACCATATTTCATGCACTTTTTTATGGCACTCATTACTGTTGTTTTTCAGTTCAGCTGTATACTCCCTCTGTCTGCCTTTTGCCTCTTATAGACTATGGAGCTTTTTAAAATTCTCCTAAAGGTCAGAATTCATATACTCTCTTTCCATTGTCTTTCTTTGGTCCCCCAAACACAAATACATTCTTCCTCAAAAGCCAACCCTTCATCACCCTCTGTATAATAACTAGTCAGTTAACTCAATACGCCTGTTTGGTTAACATAATTCTACTTACTTCTCAGTAACTTCAGTGCTAAAGCCACCCTCCCTCCCCACCTCCTTTTTCCTCCAGCTTCTTTTGCAGGCAGTAAGATGTGTCTGATCAATCCATTCCTAAGATTATTTTTGTGGGAAAAAAATTGCACCACTTCCCTCTGACAGTCTGTATTGCTCTCTCTCTCTCTGCCTTCTACATTCAACTCAATTTCTCTCTTGGTGCATTTGTGCAACTCATAATATTAACAGGAGTTACATATTCACAGTAACAGGAGAATTTACTCTTTCATTGGATACAACTTTCAGTCTGCCCTTGGGCTGTTATCATACTCACATTGTACAATACATATACACTCACACATAGATGTCAAATCACATTGAGAAAATTATGATTCATTGACCTCCTTCTGCATATTACTTCACATTTCTGCAAGTCTGTTTACTCCCACACTTAGAAAAGTTTATATTTCATATTAGCTCAGAGGTGCAACTTTTCATTTGTTCCTTTGCGTTCTGGTCATTGTGAAACTAATAAATGCATTCAGCTTTGCGGAGAAGAGTGAGCACACAAGGTGAACTTCAATAAGCTCTTGAGTACTTGAAAGCTTTTACACAGGCCCTCCAAATGAATATTTAGTAATTCTTGGCCCCTTCTTCCATCCACACATATATCATACATCATATTAAGGGCTGCCTTTAAAATGGTCACTGCGTTGCACTGATTCTGAAAATGATTTTGCATTTTCCTCATCCAACTGATAATGTCAAGCCTTCTGCTTCAGTGTCAAGGTTAGTTTCAAAGCTGCACTGAAAACCTTGAAACTTTAATTCTTGACTGTGTATCGACATGACATTAATGCAGATGTGTTGACACTTGAGACTACCAACTGAATGGATTAAGAAACTTTTTGAGTCTCTAAAGGTGCTAGTAAACAAATGCATATGGCACCCAAATTTATAAAGGCCTGCAATGCCTTAAGAAGATGATTTCCTCTGTGGAGCTCAAAAACATCTTTCACCAACAGAAGTGGGTCAAATAAAAGATATTATCTCACCCATCTTGTCTTTCTGCAATACCACAAGGGCAGTTTAATGAATCTAGCTGCTTGTCTTTTCTTCTACATTTAAATGTAACCCTTTTTTCTATAAAAAGACCAATGGCATTATTTAGACATACTTGTGGATTAATTACTGTACAGAAACTCAGGGCCATATAAAGCTCAGATATCTTCAAAATGACATTTAAAGGTAAAGGAACTGCTGTTAACATGGGTGTTTCCTACACTACAAATAAATGCAGGGGCAACAAGCCACAAGTGTTCTGCATAATATGTGAAGAAATGAAAATGTGGTCTTGATAGATGTTATAAAAGTTCCATGTTCATAACAAATTCCAAGGTGCAGTTGGGCATTTGTTTATGTAAGTCACAATTTTTAAAATAGCAGTTACTTAGGCTCTAAGCCTACAAGGTTCTCAATTTGGCACGGTCACGTTGACTAAATATGGGAGAAATGAGCATGCATTTTCTCAGTGGCATGTCTTAATCCTAGCATATACATCAAGTAGCTGTTGTTAGGGACTTATTTGGATAGCAAGCACAGGAGCCATTTCTCCCCCATATGAGCAGCAAGGAGGGTGACATGCCAGAAATGGATAATTTCCTAGGACTCAGGAAATCAGGATGGCTGACGACACATTTCTATTCCTATGATTACACTAGACTCTTCAAAGCTTTGACCTTTGCAGAATATCAGCCCATTTGATATATTATATTAGCTACAAGAGGAGAACAATAGTTTAATATCGAAAAGTAATGAGAAAAATAAGCAGAAAATATAATCTAGTAGCAGAGAATCAGAAAACTAGGATATGATCCAAAGGATTGGAATATTTTAAAGAGACCAAATACATCTAAGAAATTACTATGGAAGATGGAAAGGAGATTACAGTTCCTTTGAAAGACAAAGGCTTCCACAAACAAGTACTAAAAACATGGATAGGAGCATGACAGGAAACAAACTAGTAATAGCAACAACAATAGAAGAAAATTACATACATAAAACACTGAGAAATGTTATCTTATTGAATTATATCCAAAATACATGTGTATATTTTCTGTGTTTAAAAAAAAAAAGCATAGGATGATAAAACACACTGAACACACTGTAATGTTCATCGATTTCTTGTGACCTCAGTAAAGACTTTGTCACAAGATTTAACAACATCTGAGCACAGTGACATGGCACTTAGCAAAGTTGTTAAAGTACATTATAGATTAACAGTCCCAATTTGGCAAAGTTCTGAGAACTCTTAGCTCCCATTTGGGCAAATATGGGGCCTCAAGCAGTGTCTTGATGGAGCATAAACCAGAGTGCATGTAAATATTTGGACACTAGCTACAATTCAACCCCTTTTGTGTAAGGATGGGCTAATCAATTCCAGTGTATCATTATATTCTAAATATTTTGTATTTTATGATAACCTTTTCCCTCCTTTACTGAGAAAAAATTTCCCCAGCAAAATAATTGGTACGTATTATCTCTTTCAAATTGCAGCAGCCCTTACTTGTTTTGCCTAGCACTGAACCCTCTAAGCATTCTCATTGATGTGAATGAGCCCCATTCTCTGGTCTGCTAAGGCCCCATTGCATAAGGGGCCTGTTTAGAGGATCTCTGCTGGTTTAGCAGTTCCCTGTGCCTTCTGGCCCCACGGCTGCTATGAGGGGAACAAGAAGGTTGGAGAGGGGGCATGCTGGAGTGGAGCTCCATTACACCCTGTCCTCCACTGGTATGTGGCCCCTTATGGAAGCGAAGGGTTGGATTTATTGGAAAGACCTTATGCCAATGGTGTAAATTAGAGCTCCTTGTTGGCAGGTCTAACTTGATTTGGAGTTCAGTGGCTCAGAATTAGAGAGCTGTAGCTGCGACTGTGTACTCACTTCCATCACTAATCCTCCTGAGCAAAGGTCAGTAGAACTGGGGAACTGAGCCCAATGGGAGTACTTGTGAAAGCACTAATTGATGCAAATTAGGGTCGTAGAACTCTGTGCTTGTAATATTAATACAACTATGCATTTTCTTTTCAGTAAATCATTGTTCATTTTTAAAAGTATCAAATTTCATATCTAGGCTTGGAAAGATTTGATTTTTGTCAGTAAAGGTCGATTTTACCATAAAAACAGGAACCTGAAAAATATTTCCATTGACAATAATCCAAATTTACAGATAGGCAAAGAAACAAAAATGCTGATGGATCTTATTAGAATTTGATATGAAGATATTTACTTTGTATATTTTGACATGTGAGTTGATAATTGTGTTTTAATGGCTATACAGCTTTAACTTTTTGAATCTCAGCTTCTACTGTCATTAAATAGTTGTCTGAAATCTGCATAATTTCCTGCAATGGTGAATGTTTCAATGGATAAAAATTAGAAAACAAATGCTTAAAATGAATATTGATATTATCTGTCAAGATTATAAATAAATAAAAATTGAATTCTGCCAAGCCTAATTATATACATTGCAAAACACTGAAGTCCTAAATAATATAACCAAACTGTAACAAGTATTCTATTCTAGTCTAGTTCTTATACCACCCTCATCATTGTAGTATCTGAGCCCCTTCCAGTAGTACAATAAGGCATGTCTTCACTAGCAATGTAAAAGTGCTGCTATGGCACTGCGTTAATGTGGCTTTGTAGCCACGGTACCAAGAAAACCACCTCCACGAGGGGAATAGCTACCAGCACTGGTGCACTGTCTACACTGGCCTTTTATAGCGCTGAAACTTGCAGCACTCAGGGGTGTTTTTTCACACCCTTGAGCAAGAAAGTTGTAGCGCTGTAAAGTGCCAGTGTAGACAAACTCTAAGTGATGTGACTGATGTGTCACATGCAGTCCATTCTTTCTGTCATCCCCAGGGGGCAAATGGTATGTGCAGTGTGGAGTTTTTGTTTTGGTATTAATTTTTGTTATAAATTATACGCACACACCATTGTGTGTTTATGTTAGGGAAGGCAAGTAGAAGAAGAGTACTCTGTGCTAGTGCTGAAGGTGGTGAGGTTAATGGTTCTTAGTTCCTGTGGGAGTTCCTTCCACAGTCTTGGACTGGCCAGAAAAAAGCTCTGTCTCTTGTACAAATGGGTTTTATTCCCATGGTCAATAACTCCATTCTTTGTGAGGAGTAGAGTGGTTGACCATGGTCCTCATCTTACAGTTTTAGGAGAACTGTTTAGTATTCTGAGCCCAGTCCATTGATTGCCTTGAAAATAAGGACTGAGGTCCAGGTCCTGAAAGGTATTGAGGTGCCTAACTTCCATTGAACCAATGGGAATTGAGTGCCACAATGCCTTTTAGGGCCTGGTCCCAAAATGTTGAAGTTCACTCAATATTCTATGGATAGTCTATCTAGCTGCTTAGCTTTCTGTAAGGTTTCACTCTTGGAGAATAATATCTCACAGAGATGATTTTTGGCTGGTTTCACCAATTATTATTTTTTTCTCCTTTAGAGAAGCTCCAGGATTAAATGTTCTGTTTTAATATTTAAGAGTAACTGATCCCTCATAATTAGTTGTCCCAGAACTACATTATGAGAAGGCTACAAGAAAAATGTCTCTATTTTCTATCAACAAATAAGGGTACTGGTATAATCACTATAATCTGCCAGAATAGTGCTACTTTATTCAAGGGCTTTCTTTTCTTAAGCAAAGGTAGAAAGATTTATTCCCATATGAATCTAGAAGGATTATTAGCAAGAGACTTCCAGGATGTTTTAAAATGAAGCAGCTACTTGTAAGAATGTAAATCATCTTCTCTGGGAAGAAAAAAAAGTCAGATCAGTCTAAGAATGCAAATCATATTCAGGGAAAAATTCAGATCAATATAAGAATTTGCCTCATGTGACTGTAATAGCATACAGTTATCTGCTGAGTTTCTATAGAAAAGACAGTTGAGACTGGAAAAAAAAATCAGGTTTGTGGTCAGCACGATTAGTTTAAATTAGGGCTGTTGATTAATTGCAGTTAACTCAGGATTAATAAAAAATTAATCACAATTAATCACAGTTTTAATTGCAATGCTAAACAATGGAATACCAATTCAAATTTATTAAATATTTTTGGATGTTTTTCTACATTTTCAAATATATTAATTTCTATTACAACACAGAATACAAAGTGTACAGTGCTCATTTTATATTATTATTGTAATAAAGATATTTGCACTGTTTTTTTAAAAATTGGAGAAAACAAAGAAATAGTATTTTTCAATTCACCGCATACAAGTACTGTAGTGCGATCTCATTATTGTGAAAGCGCAATTTACAAATGTAGATTTTTTTTGGTTACATGCCTGCACTCAAAAACAAAACAATGTAAAACTTTAGAGCCTACAAGTCCATTCAGTCCTACTTCTTGTTCAGCCAATCACCCAGACAAACAAGTTTGTTTACATTTACAGGAAATAATGCTGCCTGCTTGTTATTTACAATGTCACCTGAAAGTGAGAGCAGGTGTTTGCATGGCACTGTTGTAGGGAATTGCAATATATTTACATGCTAGATATGCTAAATATTTGTATGTCCCTTCATGCTTCAGCCACCATTCCAGAGGACATGCCACACAAACGCCTATTCTGACTTTCAGGTGACATTGTAAACAAAAAGCAGGCAGCATTGTCTCTTGTAAATGTAAACAAACTTGTTTGTCTGGGTGATTGGCTGAACAAGAAGTAGGACTGAGTTGACTTGTCGGCTCTAAAGTTTTACATTGTTTTGTTTTTGAAAGCAGGTTTTTCTTTACATAATTCTGCATTTGTAAGTTCAAATTCCATGATAAAGAGATTGCACTACTTGTATGAGGTGAATTGAAAAATAGAATTTCTTTTGTTTTTACAGTGCAAATATTTGTAATAAAATAAATATAAAGTAAGCACTGTACATTTTGTATTCTGTGTTGTAATAGAAATCTATATTTGAAAATGTAGAAAACATCCAAAAATATATAAATAAATGGTATTCTATTATTTTTGATCAGCATGATTAATTGTGAATTTATTTAATCACTTGACAGCCCTAGTTTAAATCACTAGCGAAATTGGGATAAAAATGTTCATGAAAACTTGAATGCAGAATATTTTTTTTATATGTCAGTATATACTTATTATGATGGAAAGGAGGAACATTTCATGTTGAGGGGGAAAATAACTTGATTATTATACTAAACACAGGAAGCCAGATTTACAGAATATCTTAGCTCCTATTTAGGAACCAAAATTAATGGCCTGATTTCAAAAAAGTCAGTAGGTGGTCAGCTCTTTTGAAAATCTGGCCATAAATATCACAATGGGAGTTGCTGGGGGCCAAGCATGTTTGGAAATTTGGCTTATACTTAGGACTCTAAATGGGAAAGAAGGTATTTGGCAAATCTATCCCTAATATAGTAGAAAGACTCTTTCTAGCCAGCTTTATGATATGATTAGAGTTGAACAAATCATTCATAATGAGTAATATTATTTTTTGAAAATAGCCTTTATTTCTGCTCATTAAATGTCCACAAAGAGGTCATGATTTCCTTGAATTTGAAAATGATTTTAAATTTTGAATTCCACAAATATTGCTGCATGGAAATTGAAAATACTCTTCCATGACTCATCTTGCAAATAAAAACATAATGGTTTAAATGTTTGTGGGTTGAGCTAAAAAAATGTGTTTTTTAAAAAATGAGCCAATATTTTCTGAATACATTTTGCAGTAATTTCCAAGCTATAGAAATAACACAAGAGTCAATGATCAAATATGCACAAAGAGGGAAAGAAAATTAAGAATTCCCAGCACCTTGGCTATTCTGTAATATACCACAATTTGCAAGAACAGTCACCAAACTTGCGCATATAAAATTAGACATATGTTTGACTACATTTTTTTAAGCAGACCCTTACATTTAAAATTGGACTAATGAAAATAAGTTTATTTGGGGGATAAAATATAATAAAAATAAAAGTTCCATCCAGCAGACTTCACAACATATGTCTCATCTGCTCCTATGCTCCAGAACTCATCATCTCTACAAACTTCATTTTTCCATCAATGTTTCAAGATCATTTCATTTCAAGGTCCCCACCTTTATTCGTACCCATCTGTTTCTTCAGCTGGAGACAGAATGATGAATGAATTGAAATGTCTACTTCAAGCTGGACTTATTGCACAAATAGACAGTAACTACTCTAGCATGTATTGTATATGGACACTCAACAGTGATCAGAAGTAGAGGTGAACAAGATGTTAATGGCCAACAGTGAATTCAGTGGGAATAGATTTAAGTCACTATTTAGTGCTTTTGAAAATCCCACTCCAGGTTTACAGCTGGCCTCCAATTGCCTTCTAAACTTTGCTTGTACATAACTTGCCTTTGTGCATTTACATTAAGAAGGTAGATATGCAGTTACACAAAATGTGTATGCAAATTTCAGTTTTCATGCACAAATGTGTCTATTTATGCAATTTTTCAGGTTCAGTCAAGCCAGAAATTCCTAATTGCACATGGATATAATCAAATATATGATATTCTGTGGCTCTTACAGTACTCAGAGTCTAAGCCATCATGTGTGACACTGTCCCAGAAACATTTCCTCTAAAAAGTAATACTTCTGGGAATAATATCACAATACCAGCAAATCACCATTTCCATGGTGCAATGTCATTTCTAGAGCTACTTGTAACAGATGTGGGTGGGAATAAGAACTATCTGGAATGACTGAAAAACTTGGTGTAAAACTTGATACGTACATATCTGTGTATTTATATACACAAGGGCACGGGCTGCCAAACATAGCTTCATCTGGTAGCTTTACTAGGATCCTTCTCAGCACACTTCCAGAGCAAGCATGCCTTTATGCAAATATGCATGTGACTTTGAAATATTGTTTCCACAAACATCCATGACAGTGATCCAATGCAAAAGGCATGTGAGCGTGGCTGAAGCAAATCCATTTGTAAATGCAAGCAGCTGCTAAGACCCTAGTCTAAGAAAGTACTTAAGCATGTGGTTAATTTCAAGTACATTAGTACTTCAGCTGCTCTACGTGCTTAAAGTTAAGCATGTGTTTTGCTGGATCAGGCCCTAATGGACTATTAGTTTATAGTATTTACCCAGCTATATAATACATACTATTTAAAAGTTAATTTTGCTTGGCAGATCACTTGCATTCATATTTACAAGAATTACATGTGCTCCATGATTACAAATGAACATCAAAGAATGAACTCTGTGTCTAATTGGTGCAAAGGTAAATGTGGTGAAGACACACACCTTGCAACAAGGACTCTCACATAAAAAATGTACATTGTGTTTTTATAGTCTAACAAGACCTACAAAACTGCTATAGAAATTATGGTCAAGACTGCATATATTATGAATGTTTTAACACTCTGAGTCCTTTACCTAATCCTCTTTGTCACTGAGGGTAAGGACACTTGACAGCATAAAAGTGCACTTCTCTCAGCATTAACACAGTTAAGGGATATACTCTTGGAATGAATGAAAGAAAGAAAGAATAGCTCATCTCTCAAGGTGGTTTGATTCATCAAATGAACTGAGATGTACAGAGAATAACCTTTCTTCCCCTGATTTATGTACATTTTCTGTTTAAAAAAAATCATTCTTTGTATTGGTTTAATGACAGTCAGATATAGAGGCCTAAATTATTTGGCAGGTAGGTTATCTGCAACCAGAGACTTGGATTTCATCTACATAAAGTCCATAATAGCTATCATCTGTTTAAATAACATTGATGGGATGGGTGCAAGCCAGTTACCTGAATGAGAGAAAATCCAGCTCTCGGCAGACTTTGAAGGTTTTGTGTTGGAGGGTAACATTTCTTAGTAAGGTATGCATCTTTGTTTTTTTGGGTTTTTTTTAGGTTCCTAAGATCCCAAGATAGATGCTGCTACAGTAGAGAGAAATCAAAGGTATTGAATAATGGCAAAATGCCTAAAAGTGCTAGGTAATGAGTTCTTAGGTTTAAGAAATCACATCTTCTTTATTGGTATTTGTAAGGTTTGTGGATTCTTTGTTTATTTTTTCATCAGGCCACCAGTTTTCCTTTCCTCCTCCAATAATTCTAAAGCTATATTATCTTAGGCAGGATTTGAAATTAGCTAGGCCTATGCTTGGAGTTTGTTGTTGGAGAAGACCAGAGGAGGCAAATGTTATGTTCACAGCATAAACACAGAGAAGTTAGATAAAAACATAAAATATTCTTGCTGGACGGTTGCAATGTAACACTACTTTATTTCTCCGTGTTGGAAAGGTAAGCTGCCAGTTACATGTTGCTGCATATTTATGTCACAGGTTGAAGCTGACAAATGTTAACGAATTTTAAATTAAAAAAAAAGTGAATTCAGGTATAGTCCTTTGTCTCCATTTTCAGTGTAAGCATAAGCTTTTATAGAGCATATCTCCTGAATGGCCATGATGCCATTTAATTTTTCACCCATCTATGTATTGTGGGAGTTCTAATAAGTGACAATAATATGGACATTGAAATTGCAATCAAGCATATTAATACAACCTTTTTCTGTGTTAATGGCACAAATAATGCATGTTCATTGGGGAGGTTCTGATCTGGTTCTGCTAAATTGAAAGCTTCACTGTAGGTTTAAATGTGTATTTTACATAAATGTTCTAAGTTCCATGAGCTTGTCTTGCTCTAGTTGGTCTCCAGTAGACACTTACCCACATTGGAACTGCTGCACAATTTGGCAGCTTCTCTTCAAGAAAAGTCTTATTTTAGAATAGCCTTGGTGATATAGCCTAGGACCAAATGTATGTTTTCAAGACTGTGTAGCTATGGTAGCTCACCACTTGGGCTGATTATCAGACAGCCAGGAGATCTAAAGTTGATTAGATTGATTCAAAACCATTTCAAAAGCAGTTTCGTGGAAGAGTCACAAAAGATGTGGCTGGGAAGAAGATATTTTATATCTCACAATAAACAGGATATGTGAGCAGGAAAATCTCCCAGAATGTAATATCATTTATTGGGAGAACCAATTACCTTTACTCTTTGTGAACTGAATATGAGTGATACAGAGTGGAGATGGGAGGAAAAGAGTACTGTGGAAGTGACTATAGCTGAATTAATACTCCACTGATCGTTTTAAAATATGAGTCAAAATTTACCAGGTGCTCATCACTCTCTGCTCCAACTACACTACTTACTTCTATGCGTACATTTAAAAATATTAACAACACACTCACTTTAGTGCACTTCCCTGATTATAGCTAGTTGTTTATACTAGTGATCTGTTTCATATTTAATCATGCACAGGGAGATGAACTTAAGGAGCTACTGTACCCAGCCTGCATTGACATCTAGGATGGTACAGCATACTCTATCCAGTGCACTCAGCTTGTTATGTGGTTTGGTATGGAAGGGAACAGGGACAAGGTTGCTCCTACCCACTGCTCCCTTTGGAGAATTTGTGACCTGATGGTTCACAGAGTATCTGTGTGCACAGGGACTGTACTTATGCCTGCCCTTAGCTAGACAATAAAGTCAGGAAGATACCTCATGCCCACTCCCTGTGTCCCTGTGCAGTCTGCCTCATGATGATTGTCTGATTATCTAGGTCACAGTATAGCTAACAGTCCTCTTCCTGAATCCCCTGTGGCTCCAGCTGATAACATATCTCTACAATCAGAAATGAATGGGGGTGGGGTTCAGACTAAAACAATAAAATAATGGAAATGGCGAGGCAGGAAAATTATTAGCAGGTCCCACACAGACCATTGCTAGTAAGGACCCAGGCACATATCTAGGGATGCCGCCCACTGAGTTCCATTGTTCATAAAGAAGACTCTGATAAAATAAAAAATCACTATGATATTTCTGAAAACCTAATTGGGCTGGATTCTCCACTCACACCACTGTAAATCAGGAGTACTTCCATTGAAATCCATGGCCTTACTTTGGTATGAAGCTGGTACAAGTGAGAGGAGAATTGGGTCCATGATCTCTGGTATCTTTCCACCTAATTTTCCATAAGTATTCAGAGTAGGAAGATTATACTCTGAAAATATGGAGTATTCCCATGATACAAGCCTTAGGTTATTTAAAATCAAGGAGCCACTCTTTCTTTACTAAGAGCATGGTATAATGTATTTACAGATGAGGTGTTACTTTGAAGTTAGGATCTTGTCTTTGATCAAAAGCATACAGCCTCCCTCATGTCTCTCACAAAGAGTCAGTAGTTATATTGCACTGGTGTGTTTTTAATGTTTAGGACAGCAAAAATGACATTTACATGAAACAGCAATCCTGGGAATGTATGAGATAAGACAATTTCAGCTCTGGGGTTTGGGAAAGTCTCGCAAGCAGACTTTAAATCAAGAAAAGTAATAGCATGTCATGCACACTTTGCCTCTCTTATCTGCTGTTAATTAAAGCACTGATAAAGGAGATCTGTCAACATTAATATGATGTAAAGTAAAACATATTTTAAAAAATTTCTAGATGAAAGTATGGTTAATCAGTATTACAGAAAAAGGTTTCTAGTAGGTGCCTCTAATTTGGCTTGCTTGTTTCAAGTGTATAGATGATGGTGTGGCTTTATAACTCCAGCAGTGTCTGCTCCTACACAAGATAAAGGAGAGGATCAAGCAGGCCGAATGCTGCTGGAGGTAAAGGCCCTGAGTAGTGGTCCCTACTCCATGTGCTCAGTCCAGCACTGAACTTGGCAGCCAGCCATGGCACTAATCACAACAGCCCCAAGTCTGTTGGGGTGCCAGTGCTGCCAGTGGTCCTGATTTCCCATTGCCTGTGTTCACCACATACCTGTTGAATGGCAAATGTCTCTGACAAGTAAATATAGGGTGAATTAAAAGCCATGACTATCCCAGAGGTAGGAAAAACATGTCATCGAATATCAAGGCATCATTAAAGAGGACCAGTCATGGAACCATGTTTCACATTCTCACATGACATCAGTGGAAGACAAGTGACATTGATATTATTACATGAATGGCATTTACTACAATGATAAAACTAACGTGCACTATTAACACTAATGAATGGAGCTGCTGTGCTACAGAAGGGGGAACTAACATTTCTATTTACAATGCATCACTGTTCCGTAAGTGCTATAGCAAAGGTAACTTTTAAACAGTTGTAGAGGTACAGTGAGCAGGATTTGTCTCAGAGGAACCAACAAAGATGTAAAAATACATTACTTTTCTCTACAATGTGTGTAATAACTTAGAACCTAAAAAGTGAGAAGCCCATGTATTACAACTTACCTGGAACTTGGAGAGAGGAGTATAGGCTGCAGCTGGGAAGAGGTTGGAGGAATCTTTAGGAAATCAATGTGCATGCACATGGTTAGGAATGCTAAGTTGTAGTGGAAAAAGCTCTGTAAATATTTGCTTTAAGAAACAGCTTGTTAATTAATATGAAAGGACTCTATTCTGATTTATTGCTTAGCATGCTGTACATGAAACATGGTGGATGGGCTGAATATTTAGACTGCTCCTTCAGCAGATAGATGGATAAAGATTAAACAACAAGCTCCTGTAAATAAAGCCCAGTTCCCTGACATTTTATTTCCAATAATATCATCCCAGTGTAAAGTGAAGCTATTGCATCATTCTTCAAAGGAACCAAAACTTCTATCACTGAGATACATTATTGTATGCAGTGTTGCTGTATCCATGTCAGTCCCAGAATATTAGAGAGACAAGATGGGTGAGAAAAGTTGGTCCAGTAAAAGATATTACCTCACCCACCTTGTCTCTGGGATACATTATGGTAGGGGTTCTCAAATTCTTTCCTAGGGTGGACCACACTTTAGTAGACATTACCAAGTGTATCATGAACCTGTGCAAAGACTAACTCCCACTTGTAATCCTAAAACATCTGAGAAGCCCCTGTTCACATGGAAAAGCAATATTAGAAGATATTTAATGTATTATAGCAGCTTTCTAATGCAATTTAACAACTTTAAAGAAAGAGGAGCCAACACCCTGTGAACAGCCATCTCTCTGGGGATAACCAGCAAATGCTGCAGAGTCCCACTAGTTATCAGCAGGATAGTGTGTGTGAATATCTGCTCGATGACAGACCCATTTCCCCTTTTCTAGTATGCCTGAAGTAAGGAAATTGGGGTGTTTGGTTTGGGGAGCAAATAAACGGTTTTCAGACTCAGCCTCTCTCTGCTACATAATGAACAATGAAGAGGAGGAATAGCCAATCTTACTACCATTGGAACCAGTGGAACGACTCTTTTGGCTTGTATGGGGACTGTAATAGGCACTATGTCTTTATAGTGCTAAAGCTGCCACGAGAACAAGTAGCTCTTGCTCCCTTCACTTTTACAATATATTTTATGCCACTGTTTGACTTTTCTCTAGGCACCCAGCGCTGAGGGAGGCTTGCCTTTGCCAAGTGGATATTAGCTCCTTAATACAACAAGCCTGTCAGCCACTCAGGGTATGGCTACACTTGGAGATGTGCAGTGCTGGGAGTTACAGCTGTGTTCGTACAGCTGTGTAGGGAAAGCACTGCAGTGTGGCCACACTGACAGCTACGAGCTCTGCAGTGTGGCAACATTTGCAGCGCTGTTGGGAGTGGTGCATTGTGGGCAGCTATCCCAGCGTTCAAGTGGCTGCAACGTGCTTTTCAAAAGAGGGGTGTGGGGTGGAGTGTGACAGGGAGCGTGGGGGAGACAGAGTGGATTTTTGGAGCTGACACTGTTCTCATCTCCCTGCCTTGCAAGTTCTAAGGACTGGAAGATACACAGTGCCTACCTTCAATCATTTTAAAAGTTTTGACCTTTCCCCCACCTTTCTCTTATTCACTAAATGCAAATTATGCACTCCAAAATAGTCTTTAGACCACATAAGCAGCTGCTCAGCACTACCCCTCCCCTCTCTCCTCAAGCAAACAGCTGTGAACATTCCAAAGCAATTCCCCTGCCTTCGCTCGCTCGCTCGCTGGAGCAAAGAGCAGCTGTGTTTGTTTTTTAGCTAAGTAGCTACGGGGAGATCGGAGTTCAGCCATTCTTCCGGTTTGTTGTCGACAGGAATTCTGGGATACCTCCTAATACCCTGGAGGCTTTTGGTGCTACCACAGACAGCACCCCAAGCAAACCAAAGGTGTGCAACCAGGGAGTTGCAGCGCTAGCCGTGCTTTGCAAGTGTGGACACAGAGTGAGTTGCAGCGCTGTAACCCCATCACCAGAGCTGCAACTCTCCAGTGTAGCTATGCCCTCAGGCATTCTCCTTTCAGTTATATCAGCCCTGCCTTTCCTCTGCAGGTTGACAGTAGATGCATCCCAGCCGCTGAGCCCCTTCAAAGTGTCCCCCCTGATCCCAGCCCCTGATCACGGGATGTCCGTGGAAATCCAGCTCCTCTTTTCCCAAAGGAAGAGTGTACCCCAGTTGTACCTTAGGCTATTGTTCATGTATCACACACAGTTGAGGTCAATATAGTAAATTAAAAAAGATAATTTATTTAGAAAGAATAGTGATTCAAATAGAAACAAGTATGAATAATAAAAATAAATGGTTGTTTATAAAACAAAATAAAATATGAACTAGGGTCTACACTTTTTAATAGTCACCTTTCCTATTTAATAAAGTAGATTCTCATCCCAGGGTGCAGTCTTTTGCAGTGCTTGCTAGCCCCAAGGAGCTAGGGTCCAGTCTTTCATAAAGTACCCCGACTCATCAAAGCACCTCTCAATGAATGGATCCAAAGTGTCCTCCTTCACCCTGTGATATATTGAATCAATCTTTTATCTTTATTCTCAGACAGGGTGATCCCTTTGCTGTCATATCCTTCCTTTTCATTTCCAAGTGATTTTGATGTTTTATGGTTTGTCCTCAATGGTTTTCCATTGACTTTTCTGGGTTGGTGAAAAAGTGAACAATTGAACAATAAATTAGATATCAGCCAGCTGGAGTGAGAGGGAGTGTTGAGAATGCGCTCTCGCTTAAATGTGTCATTCCCGAGACATGTTGATTCCCTTTCACTCTAAGACCATAAGGGCATAATTTTCAATATAGTTACATTATTCCTCAAATATTACTTATAAACACATCTTGCAATGATTACGAGTATTGATAAAATACAAAGTTTTAGGAGAGACCTCACATGCTACCCTTTATGGATAAATACCATGAAAGCAGTGTATTACGTGTATTGAATTTATCAGGTCTAAGTCAGGAGTTGCTTGTAAAGAACAGTGACCCCTTTGACCACCTGGGCCTCTGTGTAACACACTGGGTTCATGTGTTTTGACATCTACTTTTGTTATAACCTTTCTCATGAGAACAGTGTTTAAATGCTGTCTATATTCTGGAAAAGACAACAACATATGTCTTTAAATTAATACTGTTTAAACTTGTTCTTCATAATAAAATATTATTGACACAACTTTATTTATAAAGTGGTAAATTACATGATGTGCTCACAGCATACAGTTTGAAGAAAAGCCAAGAAAACAATTACGTGGTTCAAAATTGTATCCTGGATCGATGGCCCGATTTTCAGAAGTGCTGAGCACCAATAAATCCCACTGATGTCAATGGGAGCTGCAGGCACTCAGCATCTTTGAAAAATCAGACAATATATTACCATTTTGTTTTTGTTAACAATATGAAATGGTAGAATAATTATGAAGCATAATGAACATCTCATTTTTATAAGACATTATTTTTTAGTTGGAACAAATAAAACCACTGTCATTATTTAAAACGTGAAGAACTGTTTTGACCTTTCAGTATTCTGTTTTAGGAATATCTTGCCATTTTATTTTTTCCCCACAGAACATGGAGGTTAGCATGGGGAAATGGGAATGTCCACCCATTCAAATGATGGTTTATTGAAAAGGTCAAGGTAATACATAATCCTATAATATTAAAAATAAGCGTATGAATATGGCATTGAAGTTCAGATACTATACTTAATTTCTGAGGAAAAAGGTCCTGTCTTGCAAACAGCATTTGGACCCTTACTTCCACCTGGTGTGTTCAGTGGGACATAGTGGGAGCAAGGGACTGCCCATGCAAATCATGCAGCAGGATTGGAGCCATGCTGCTTTCAAGACCAGGGAAAGGTACATTATAGAACACTGAATAATACTACTACTCAACAGCTAAATAAAGCTGCACAGCTGGAACTTACTGAACATTTTAAGGTATTTCAAAATTCACACAAAACCACCTGCTAAATGAATCCAGGCCTTCAAAGAGCTTAGGAAAGAAACAGTTTTTATTTAAATAACATAATTGTATGATTACTTGAATGATGAAAGGGACTAGCAGTTATTTTGAAGGACAGGCTGCAAAGCCATGTGACTTTGTCACTGTAAATGATATTTAGGTGGTCTGTAACTGGTTTTTATTTCAAATTGTAGATACTGTACCTCTTCATTTGGAATGATATCATACAGTATTTTCCATGTTTATCTACTGCAATGTGTGTGTGATATATATTGTGATAAAGTTTCTCCTCTACCTTGGTGGCTTCCGCACTTATTGGCGGATTTTGCTAGCCTCAGAGATCTTCCTGTGTTGGATCAGGAGTTGAGAGGTTTTGGGGAGAACCCGGGCCTGCCCTCTACCCTGGGTTCAGTCTAGGGCCCTGGGGACTGCAGCTGTCTAGAGTTGTCTGGAACAGCTACACGACAGCTAAAATTCCCTGGGCTACTTCCCCATGTCCTCCTCCCAACACGTTCTTTGTCCTCACCACAAGACCTTCCTCCTGTTGTTAGTTAATGCTTGTATTCCTCAGTCCTCCAGCAGCACGTCCTCTCACTCCCAGCTCCTTATGCACACCTCACTAACTAGAGGAGAGCTTTTTTATATCAGGTGTCCTGATTAGCCTTAATTAATTCTAGTAACTTCCCAATTGGCTATAGGCGTCCTAATTAGCCTGTCTGCCTTAATTAGTTCTAGAAAGTTCCTGAGTGTTCTGGAATAGTCCCTGTTATCTTACTCAGGGAAGAGGGACCTGCTTAACCTGGAGCTAATGTATCTACCTTCGACCACTCTCTTGTAGCCATCTGGCCTGACCCTGTCACTATATATATAATTTAAGCCTCTGCTGTGACCTCTCAGTGATGGTTAGTTTACTATGAGCTAGGGAACAGCAGCACAAGTCTCCTGCAACATGGGACTCTTCCCTGGAGCCAGCCAACACGTACCCTAAAGAGGGAGTCTAGCCAAATGAGTTGAGATAGTACCATATAATAATATGACAGCTTTTGCTCTGGACATTCTCTATGCTGATTGGCTGATGACTACATCCCTCTCTCTGTCTCTTTACCTCAGCCTCACTTCATCTCTTCTCTGTGTCCCTTTTTTTCTTCCCCCTTTCTTCTTCTCTGCCCTACCCCTTCAATGTTCCCGCTCCCTTACTTTGTCTATGTTCTGCTAATCCATTGCTAACAATTCCATCTAAAGAATTAAAAAAAAAAACCACTCCAATCCTTCCCAGTTGCAGTTTTTGGCACTAATTCTGCTTGTGTGTTATATCCCTTTCCCTTCCCCTTTGTCTGCTTTGTCCACTTAGTCTGCCTCAAGGACTTTACAATCTATCTGTTTGTACAGTGCCTAGCACAATGGAGCCCTGTTCTCTATTGGTCCCTGGATGCTACCCTAATGCAAATAACAACTTCAGTCTTATGACATTTTCAGTCTTAGATCTCAAAGCAGTTTACCAAAAAATAGGTATCATCATCTGCATACTATAAATTGGGAAACTTAATGTTCTACCTTCTCTGTAAGGATGAAGGGACTACAACGTGGGTCAGCACAGCCTGGGGCAGCTGATGTTTTCACAGTACCACCATGGAGCAATGTGGGGAAAAAGGTGCCACAGGAAGAACCACCCAAGGGACCCAGAATGACCTACTCTATGGCCCTCTGATTGGCTAGCCACCCTATTTAGTCCTGGAGGGTGCCACAAGAAGTTTTCTGGGCAACAATACATACTTTGGGCCTGCTGCAGTTCCAGACCTCATGTTGTCTCCTGATCTCCAGCCTCTGCTCCCAGCCTGACTCCAATGTTGGCTCTTGCCTCCTGTCTCTATCTCTGACTCTGACCCTGATTCCTGCCTCCCCATTCCAGCCTGGTACTACCACTGATTCCTGGCCTGACTTTAACCCCAACTCTTGCTCATTAAACTTGGTTCTAGCGATTCCTCTGACTTCTGCTCACTGACTACCATCCCTGATGCGTGGATTCCAGCCTAGCTGTGACTACTAAGCCAGACCCTTACACCCTACTCCCTTACATTCTCCTTATTATTGCAGAATCAGAAGCCAAAGATTTCAGTATTGTGTTTCCTTCCTACATCATAGCGTCCTCTTACGGAAGTTTGGGATGCCATGAACCACCTATGAAACCACAAATAAAGCTGATTTCTCCTTGAAATCAGAGTGAGTTTTGGCCCTTAGATGCTGATTAGTAATCTGAATAGAAAAAAACGTCACCCCAAGGTTTATTCTTCACTAGAACGATTTGCCAGTAGATTTTGCAGCAAAAGGAAATAGTTTTTGATATTTTCCTTTTCCACATGAATCCTGTCTTTGATTTTCTTTAGATGCTGGTTTCTTTATGCTACTGGTTCCCCTGGAAGTGAAGAATGTGAGAAGGAAATGTTGGAAATATTTTAACAAAGTAGATTTGGTGTTTCCCAATCTCCCTCTCAACTGTAGCTGACTAGACACAGCAAACTCTTCCACCTCCACTTTTATGTTATTATTATCTTATGGAATTTGTAGCACAACTAGACCCTAAAATGAAGATTGAAAGTCAAATTCTGTACTTACCTAACCAAGTATAAATCTCAATGGAGTCACAACAGCGGAGTTATTCCTCATTTATACCAGTGCAGAATTTGGTGCTTAATCTGGATTTGGTCCTAACATGAAAATCTTCTGAGGTTTGTCATAACATCAGAATCTTTTAAGATTTGTCCATCTCTGTATCATATTGGATAATGCCATCTGAAAAACTCAAAATGCCAATGGAACCTATGGCTTAGAACTTATGGAGAAGTGTCCTGTAACAGTTTATGGACTAGAGATTCATGATACAACATGCTTTGCATATACTCAGCAGGAACAGCTGCTGCTGTTCTTCTTATGGTTGCATTATAAAGAACAGAAGACATAACTGAGTAGATTCTAGTATGTGAAAGTTTGTAGAAAAGAGATGATAACGCTCTTTCTACTGTCTGGCGTTCATCAGATGTCTCTGATGTAATTTGTAGCAAGTACATGGTTACAAGTTGCACATCTGATAATTCTACTGACCTATGCACACCTTAAAAATTAGTACAAGGCAAATTGCAGTGATTGCCAACACTTTTTAAGTGTTTGGAGAACTTGTAAAAGGTGTTGAGCATGTGGGTGTATACAAATATGCATTATATATAATATATATATATGTAGCCAGTCAGCATTGTTCTCTTTTAAATCCTTGGTAATATAAATATATAGTCTCTTCATGTGTACAGACACTTTGAAAATTGCCATTTTTATAAAATAAATATAGTTCACGTACTACTTAAATCAACTGTTTTATTTGATTTACATTTCAATATCCAGAAGGTTTAAGCAGAACCAATGTCTGGGCCCTTAGGCAGTTCCCTTGACTGCTCAGGAATGCCTACAGCCAAGTACTGACTTGCTTACAAATCTGAAGGCACAGTTCATATGAATACTGCAGATGCTTTTATTTCTCAAGAATGAGAAGCAATTCCAGAACTAATTCTCCTAATGCTGATTTTTTAGAACAAGTCAGACATGGACGCAACTGGAACATTTTCAAAGGAGCCTTTCACCATTAATGTAGGCTCATAGATGGGGACATCTGTTCTGAACTGGATTTGAGGAGAATGGCCCTTTTCCTTTGCAAACTCGTACAGTAAATATCTTTGGGGAGGGCTACTAGTGGGGAGAGCTGTGTCTCATAGCACATATTCAGTTATAAGAAGTGCACAGAGAGCTGATTAATCTATGGGAGTTGCTAATAATTGATTCTGGATATTTTCTTCAAATGTTTTTCAGTGATTCATGAAACCCTTATCAAAATTCAAAAGGCACTTCATGAATCAGCCAGGAGCTAAAAAAATTAGCAATAATGAGCTCATTTCCATAGAAATGGGACTAAGCTCACTGATGGGTCAAACTGTTTGCTGTACTTCTACTTCTCCGTCTCTTCTTCATTTCTTATGCTCTTATTTCACGCATCATTATCTTCCATCCTCTCTATCTAAAGCGTGCCTCTCAACTCTTTGTTCTCTAAACAGGAATTGCAACTTGGAAGTATTTCAAAATGGTAGTGGAAAAGCTTAAATATCATTTTCAGCTTTGAAACCCATGATTCAATCCATAACAAACCATAGTGTTAAGCAAAAATTTATAGAGCACAATCCTCCCCATTCCCACTGGATTAGTAATGTGTTCTAATGGTACTGCATTTGTATTCTTTCCTCCACGAGATATCAAAGCTAATTCATAGTGTTTCTCTCATATGCCCCAGCAAGTTAGTGTTTTCTATTCCTAGAGATTCATCACTAACAAAGATGAAAGCTGTGGGTCTAGTGAAACAAAACCTGAAGCACCTGAAATGAAATGGTATCTCTTTGAGTTTCTCAATTTGTGGGAGAGAAGGCATTAGCTTAGTTTTTATATATCATAGGGTGAGACTTTCTCTTTCACATTCCACAGAAGTCATGATGCATTTACGCACAATTACAGATTGGTACAGAAGGTCATGCTCCAATGCTGGAGAAACTCAGATTATACTGCTGGTTTCCAAGGGAGGTTGTAGAGGTTTTAAGGATAGGTTGGATAAACACCTGTCAGGGATGGTCTAAGTATACTTTGTCCTGCCTCAACACAGGGGGCTGGATTTTGTTGACATTTTGAAGTCCCATCTAGCTCTACATTTCCAAGATTCTGTGCAGAAGCTGAAGAAGGAGCAAGAAAGGACACTATCTAGAAACAGTACATGCAAAGAACATGCATTTTGTCAGGGAGAAGCAGCTTATAGCTATAATAATTAGATATAGCACTGTGATAATTAATAACACTAATGAATGACAGAATTTAGTGCTCTCTCTCTCTCTATGTGTATACATTTTGTATATATAAAATGTATACACACATATATGTATGCCTAAGTGAAGTAAAACATTTTACAACATTAAATTGGGCATACAAATGTTGACTTTAAATACAATATTTGTATGCATTATTTGTAATAAGTATATTTTATATGTACTATATGTAAATTAGGAACGAATCACAGAAACGTTTTAAAATAGCACATCAACACTTCACAGCAGTTAGATTAGGAAATGAAGACTATCTGAATACCTTATCTATTTGAAACAGCATCTCTTCGAGAAACCACTTCTGAAAGGTCATACTTGCTGGACTAATATCTGAAAGAGAATTAATCAAAGGTTGTTGACACTGATGTTGTTCTCAGAACTACCATCTTCAGAGTAATATGTCAATAAAGAAGGCATGCAGGGAAATAAGATATTGAAATATTTCTAGCGGTTTGCTGCTTGGCTTGCCTGCTGTTCAGATTTGATGTTTGCTAGACTACCTAAAATGAGCGTATTATTGCAAAAAGGCTAATAAACTCAAGAGTCTTGCATGTACACTGAGATCAGAAAACAAATGTTGAGTATTGAGTAGGAAAAACTTTTCAGAAAAATCTAACACAGTATTAATTTTACTTTGCTAAGAAGTCAGAATATTTATTGTATGTGACCTCATTATACTTTGTCATTTATGCTTTAGAAATTTATTGTTATTCAGGAAGGACACTTACGCACTTAAGTGCTTTCCTGAATTTGGGCTTTATTTGTGAAGACCCAGTTTGCGTCCTCAAATTATCCCATAGATAATCTGACCATATGGTAAATCTCTTTTCTGTTATACTGTTAATACACATGAAATGATCAGGCAGGATACAAGGCCTCTGATGGCTTTTTATTTCATGGACAGAAATGAAATAGTTAACTAAGATAGGAAACGACACACAGGAGCAGTAAAGTTATGTTAGAGATGTTACTGGTTACTTCAGGAAAGAGGCAAGGGAGTATTAAAGAGAGAATGGCATCATCGAAGTGTAGGTGGAAAGTACACTTGGTGGTTCACTACAGATTGGGGACTGTGGAGGGAATATAAAGCACGTGTTACACATGATTGCAGTGGTGCTGGAACAGTTTTTATGGTGGGGGTACTGAAGGCAGAAACCATGTATTTGGGTTGTTATTACTACTTCAAGCAGGGGATGTGGCAGCACCTCTAGTTCCAGCACCTATGCATGATTGGCAAGGCAGAAATACAGTGCTCAGATCGTTCAGTGTGAGAAGACAGAACTTGGTAGACTACCACTGACCAGCATATATTTATGTTCCTTTGTCTTACAGGGGACAAACTTTGTTTACGAAGTCAGAGAAACATAGTGATGCACTTGGTATTAGAAAGCAATGAAAATTAGGGTTGGGTCTGCTGAAGTACTATGTAACTCATATAATATGTGCAAAAATAATCCTTACTATAAATCTACTGAGGAGATTGAATCTCTCCTCAGACTTACTCTGGGATAAATTTGAAATAAGAGCGATGGATTTTTCTCTGTAGTTTTTCATCAGTGATCAAAATACTTGGCATGAAAATAACACCTGTCATCTAATAAAGTATTAAGAGCCAAAAAGGCAAGAAATGAAGCAATTATAATTAGAGATGAGACTGTCTTCTCCTCTAAAAAATGGCTGAATTAAAAAAAATCACAAATACTTTTTAAATAAAATCATCGAATTTGATTGAAACTGATGCCCCTGTATCCCAGCTATCGTTGGCTGCCATAATGCCCCTTGGGGCTGTTCGCAGCTTTCAGGGTTGGTGCGAAGACTACAGGGATGGGGGACCAAAAAAGATGGTTTAAAGACATTTTTGTACTCCATCTTTCTGAGTTGCACCAAGTGCTCCTCAATAGGCCCAGTTCAGTTCTGCACTCATTTTACATGTTTGTAATTCCTGGTACAAACATTGATGGAGCTGAACTTTGTTACTAAGGGCAGAATTAGACTTAAAAGTTTTAGGTGACCAGCTAGTTACTTGAAGCCCAGCTATAACTCAGCTGAACATGAATTAAACTATAATAAAGAAATGACACTCTCAACTAGCACATCAAAAGAGAGGAGAAGATTAAGGTTTATAAACTTGTCTGTGGACAATAACTGGCATATTAAATCCTTCCTAGTAATTCACTCTACTTACTGTAAAATTTGGCATGTAAAACGTAAATGTTACTCATATTTAGATGTCACTCTGAGTCAGACTGTCAGAAATGATTTAATTTTGCTTCTTCACTTTCTCCTTGTCTAGTGCCAGAAATTACATATCACAACTCCCTCTTACTTCCTCTGGAGCTCAGGGCACTCAGCATCTTACAGATGGAGTTTTGCATCTCACAGGACTGGCCCTCTACTTCTTGTTTTCCTTTTTTCCCGGTTAGCTATTCCATTTGCTGCAAAGTGTCTTTCATGTTATTTTCTACTTTACTGTATAGCTGAGCAAGAAAATGATACTATTCTGCCAAAGCAGAATGCATAAAGCCGTGGTTTTCAACCTTTTTTCATTTGCAGATCCTTACATTTCTTTGAATGGAGGTGTGGATCCCTTTGGAAATCTTAGACATAGTCTCTGTACCTCCAGGGGTCCATGGACCACAGGTTGAAAACCACTGACCTAAAATATCATTTTATTTTCCTTATGCAGTAACTAGTCCCAACACATTCTTGCTTCTGGAATGAAGGTTGAGACTTGAGGTACTACAACTTCTTTTGAGGTGAGACTCGAGGTACTACACCTTTTTACACTTGGTGCTGATGCTGGGGGTGGATGCTATAATATTAGAGGTGGGTTTCTTTGAATAAGATCTTAGACATCCCTTTTGGGGGAATGGAGTTATTTATGACTGCTAATTCAGTTTGCCTAAGCGAAGACTTGTATTTCATTAGGGATGGCTTAACACATTTAGACTTAATAAGATTTGACCTACACTTTCACATAAAACTCTAAAACTAAATGCAATAGCTGATAGTATTCATAGAAGGAAAAATGAAAAGCTTTCAAATAATTCAGGACCATTTTATTACTCTCATTCTCTTTGTCTTTTTCTCTCCTATAATTTGTTATGCTTACTCATGTTTGCCTCAAATTAGATTGTAAACTCTACAGAGCAGGGGCTGCTGTGGGTATTTTTACTGCCCTACAATAACACAGTAGAGCTGATCCTGGTTGAAGTCTTGGGAAACGATCACAATACAAATCACCAACTACTGAGATTAAAAATAATTTGCCTAACTCTCTATATGCCAATTATTTTTACCCTATTCACTTCCTGGTTTCAACCAGGATAAGCAGGCTGTCAGTTTACTATCTAGATATGCTAGGTTTACGGACTCTGGATAAGATTTGGATACTTGTATTAAGCAGCAGAAGGTTTTTCCAGAGCAAATCTTGCAAAGGGATATTTGTTTCCATTACATCCTAGGTCTGGCAGCTATTTGAGTTATGGAAATAACTTTAATCTCTGTAAACAACATTGAGGAATGAAAAAAAAACACATACCAGGTACACGGGCCAGGTTATTGGCTCCTCTGCTGCCTGCTTTGCTCTGGCTGCCCAAAGCAGATGGAAAGCTACCCTGAAGAAACAGTCAAATTTCCCCTAATAGATAAAACGTGCCTGGGGCCGGAGGTGGCAGGATGGAAAATTCAGTGCTCTCTGAGACACTGATATAGCTAGCATAATTTAAAGCAGCCCCTGTGTTGGCCCAGGATCAAGGAAGAAGATTGTCCTTGCTCTGCTTAGCTGCACAAAGCATAGACACTGCACATCTGATAATCTGGAGCATTGTCTTCTGTATTGCCCTTCCTGTTAGAACAACAGCACTGGGACTGATGTTGATACATACTTCAAAAGCAATCAGAGGATAATGTGAATTCTCCCTAGGTTAGCGTTCCTTACAGTGATATCACATAGCAGAGTCACGGAGCCAAAGTATCCACTGGTAAATGAAGTATTAATAGAATATATGGGCCATATAACAAGTGAATTCTTAGGGAAGAAGAAGCTTAGTCTTCATTTCAAGATTTATGTAATTAAAATAATCAAACTTTTGCCGGGGAAGCATAAGAAAAAGAATAAGAGATCTCACAACATAAAGTATGGATAGATGTGATGAGGTGTACTTGCCCCACACTGGACAAGGAAGGGTTAATCCCATGCCCCCTCACCCATACTGAGCATGCTCCAACTGGAGCATCAGTATAAAAAAGGGAGCAGTTCAGCTCAGTCACGGCCGATCACCAAGGAGAGAGGATGCATGTTGCAGGGTCCTGTCTGGAAGCTGCTGGAGCCCCAGATTGCAGAAGCCAGTCATGCCAAGACCCAGGCAGATACCTGGCTACCTGTGTGTGCCTGAGAAACATCGGAACAATTTGGAGCTTCACAGGCTGAAGATACCAGAGACCTGTGGATCAAGCCACTGGAAGAAGATTTAGTTGGGGATTAGGTCCTGCTTTGAGCAGGGGGTGGGACTAGACAGACCTCCAGAGGTCCCTTCCAACCCTGATATTCTATGATAAGCCGAGGGAGTAGCCATTGATCCAGTTGTAGAACCAAGCAATAAGTCGGTGTGTTTTGGCCAGATCCCAGCTGACTCCATGGGCCACCCCCCTCTGGCCAATAGGCCATGAAGTCCAGTTCAGGAGGGCAGTTTCTATATAGACTCTGGCCACTAGGCCACATAGCCCTGTGAAGGAGGGCAGCTGTTTTGATTCTGGTCACTTGGCCATCCAGCCCTGCAAGAGAGGGCAACTGTATTGACTCTGGCTGCTGGGCTGCCTAGCCCTGTGAGGGAGGGCAGCCATATTGACTCTGGCCACTGAAACTTACTGCCCTGAGGCTAAGGGTGGTCAGGGGGACTCAGCCATGGGCTATAATACCCTTTTCTCTGCCCCACAGGGAGATGGGGTGTGCTTGCCCTGCAACAATAGTATATTCATTCATCGTCATCGTGTTCCTATTACAACTCTGGCGTTTAGGGCAGTGATGAAGCTCCTCCACTCCTATCTGTTTCTGGCATGTCTTTCAATGGTTCCCCATCTGTGCCCTAAGTTTTTCAGCTCAGCTTCCACAGCTCGTCGCCATGTTGTTTTCGGGCAGCGTCGTTTTCACTTGCCTTCAGGCGTACATCTTATTACTACTCTGGTGATGGAATCAGTTTCCGAAACACATGACTGATCCATCTCCAACACCTCCTGGCAATGATGGTATTCAGATTCTCTTGTATGCACTGTGTCAATAGATCTTGGTTTGAGATTGTTCTTGGCCAAAAGATATGGAGGATTTTTCTGAGGCAGGTTGTATGGAATGAAGACAGTTTGGACATGTCATACCTTCTCGTTCCCCAGCATTCTCCACTATAAAGTAGTGTTGAAAGTACGCAGCTCTGATAAATCTTGAGTTTGGTTTTGGTATATTAATTACACAGAACATAATTCTGCCACCCTTACGTGTGCTGAGTAGTACCTTGTTTTGTAAATAGTTTCACTGAAATCAGTGGTGCAATGTGTAGAATAAAGTACTATTGAACATCAGTAGAAGTATCAGAAACTAGCTCATAACATGTATATGTAATTTTTGTATGCCGGTGGCTCCCAAACTTGTTCCGCTGCTTGTGCAGGGAAAGCCCTTGGTTTGTTTACCTGCCGCATCTGCAGGTTTGGCCAGTCACGGCTCCCAGTGGCCACGGTTCGCTGCTCCAGGTCAATGGGAGCTGCTGGAAGCGGCGAGGGCCGAGAGACATACTGGCCGCCACTTCCAGCAGCTCCCATTAGTCTGGAGCAGTGAACCACGGCTACTGGGAGGCGCGATCGGCTGAACCTGCGGACGCGGCAGGTAAACAAGCCGGCTCGGCCCACCGGGGCTTTCCCTGCACAAGCAGTGGAACAAGTTTGGAAACCACTGCTGTATGTGATTCTTGCTGGAAAAGATCCTATACTTGTGAGCTGTCCTGAACTGATAGTAGAGGGTGTGCAATAACCTTTTAGCGATGGATTTTAATTGGTCTGCCTTCTCTGAGCTACAAAGCAAGCAGTAAAAGATGTGAGCTAATAACATAATGCCAATAAAATAAATCCAACCCCAAATAATTAGCTTTATTTTTGGTTCATTTTACTTTGTTTCCTCTTGAGAGCAATACAATAGAGACAAAGAGCAATCTTGCAGGCTTGCTGTAGTGCCTGTAGTTAGAATAAGGCAGGCTCCTCTTCACTATATAACATCCTTGGTATTACAAAACAGAAGGAGAATTCTCCTGTTAAAACCTTTCTGGTGATGATAGTATTTTCTGGTTAATTGTTAGCCCATTTTCTAACACCAATATAAGATCATTCATCTATGAGTAAATTGTGATTGAGGATGTCTTCCTGAGCACAGATGAAGGAAAGTTTCCTTAGCAACAGGAATAACATGGGAATGCTAAAAACCTCTCTTGTGACTCTACTTATTTCTGTACAGTACAAAAGGCTTTTTCTGTTGGTTTTTGTACAGAGCACAGACTGAAAGGCAACGAGACAACCTGTGAACAGTTTCATTTTTTCAAGCAAGTTAGAGTCAAAAAATATTTAATTCTTCCAACTATCCAGAAACCACCACCTAAATAATCCTCAGTATAATCTGTGTATCTGATTCCTTCAACAGTTAATTTGCAAAATGCTTATGAGCTAAGAGGCTTTATTTGCCAACAGTCTTAGAATCATAGAATCTTAGAACTGGAAGGAACCTTGAGAGGTCTTCTAGTCCAGTCCCCTGCACTCATGGCAGGACTAAGTATTATCTGACCATCCCTGACAGGTGTTTGTCCAATCTGCTCTTAAAAATCTCCAATGACGAAGTTTCCTCAACCTCCCTAGGCAATTTATTCCAGTGCTTAACCATCCTAACAGTTAAGAAGTTTTTCCTAATGTCCAACCTAAACCACCCTTGCTGCAATTTATGCCCATTGCTTCTTGTCCTATCCTCAGAGGTTAAGAGAACAATTTTTATCCCGCCTACTTCTAACAACCTTTTTGTGTCCTTGAAAACTGTTATCATATATCCCCCCTCAGTTTTCTCTTCTCCAGACTAAACAAACTCAATTTTTTCAATCTTCCCTCATAGGCCATCTTTTCTAGATCTTTAATAATTTTTGTTGTTCTTTGGACTTCTTCCAATTTGTTCAAATCTTTCCTGAAACGTGGTGCCCAAAATTGACATAATACTCCAGCTGAGGCCTAATCAGCATGGATTAGAGCAGAAAAAGTACTTGTAGGGTATTGCTCGCAGTCCCCTGGCTAATACATCCCAGAATTATATTTGGGTTTTTTTGCAACAGTGTTAACTTGTTGACCCATTTAGCTTATGATCCACCATGACCTCTGTGATAGACCCAGGCCAGATGGGTACAGCAGAGTAGTAGAAGGCAGATATATTGGCCACTGGATAAGCAATTTTCTGTTCCCTGACTGACCAGAGCAGGAACTGCTCCAGGCTAGGGTGAACACATGACTCCAATTAGCCTGCAAAGAGTCAGTTGAAGCCGTTAGGCTAATGAGAACACCTGACTCCAATTAACCTGCAAAGAATCAGGTGAGGCTGTCAAGCACCTGATCCTAATTAAGGCCCCTCTGGTACTAAAAAAATGGCTCACTTCAGTCAGGCCAAGGAGAGCCAGGGAGCTAGAGGAGAGGAAGTGCAGCTGAAGGGCTGGGTAATGAAGACACCCTCAAACCACTGGAAAGGGAGCCCTAAGGTAAGGATGAAGAAAGTGTTAAGAGAGAGAAGCGAGGGAGCTGTGGGGAAGTGGCCCAGGGAAATGTAGCAACTCTGGCAGTGAAAGGTCGGCTGCCAACAGCTGCTGCCATTACGGTCCCTGGGCTGGAACCCAGGGTAGAGGGCAGGCCTGGGTTCCCCCCAACCCCCCACTACAGAAACTCCTCCTGGGAAAGGAAGACAGGCTCCTGTCAGGACAGGAAGCTCAACTGTTCTTGAATAAGCCTGTAGGGACAACAGAGACTGTGGGAGTTCTCTCACCAACCTCCTTGCTGGCTTATGGTGAAAGGGCTCAGTAGACTGTACTCTGGCCCTAGAGAGAGAAGAGCTATGTGTGTGTGTGTGGGGGGTGTTGCAGTGAGCCTCTGAGGCTTGTATAAACCGCCTGGAAGTGCGGGGCCCACAGGGAACAAGCTTGGAGCTCTGCCACACCTCCCAGATCCCTTTCTGCAGTACTCCTTCCTAGGCAGTCACTTCCCATTTTGTATGCGTACAACTGATTGTTCCTTCCTAAGTGAAATACTTTGCATTTTTCCTTCACCCTATTTACTTCAGACCATTTCTCTAGTTTGTCCAGATCATTTTGAGTTTTAATCTTCCAAAGCACTTGCACCCACTTCCAATTCTCTTGAAGTCCTCAGTCTGATCACATGTGCTCCATATATCTTGTGCTCACTCTAAGAGGACTACACTCTGCGAGGACAGCCAGAGGTTCCCAAACATCTTACTTCACACATGACACTGTGACTCTTAGTGCCAGACCTATTTAAAGGCTATGATTCTATGATTCCATTGGCCAATATCTTTGAAAACTCATGGTGATCGAGGGATGACTGGAAAAAAGGCTAATGTAGTGCCCATCTTTAAAAAGGGAAGGAGGAGGATCTGGGGAACGACAGGCCAGTCAGCCTCACCTCAGTCCCTGGAAAAATCATAGAGGGGGTCCTCAAGAAATCAATTCTGAAGCACTTAGAGTTGAGGAACGTGATCAGGAACAGTCATCATGGATTCACTGAGGGCAAGTCATGCCTGACTAACCTAATTGCCTTCTATGAGGAGATAACTGGGTCTATGGATGAGGGGAAAGCAGTGGATGTGTTATTCCTTGACTTTAGCAAAGCTTTTGATATGGTCTCCCCAGTATTCTTGCCAGCAAGTTAAGTAGTATGGTCTGGATGAATGGGCTATAAGTTGAGGAGGAAGCTGGCTAGATCATCAGGCTCAGTGGGTAGTGATCAGTGGCTCCATGTCTAGCTGGCAGCCAGTATCAAAAAGAGTGCTCCAAGGGTCGGTCCTGGGGCCAGTTTTGTGCAATATCTTCATGAATGATCTGGAAGATGGCATGGACAGCATCCTCAGCAAGTTTGCAGATGACACTAAACTGGGAGGAGTGGTAGATATGCTGGAGGGTAGGGATAGGGTCCAGAGTGACCTAGACTAATTAGAGGATTGGGCCAAAAGAAATATGATGAGATTCAACAAGGATAAGTGCAGAGTCCTGCACTTAGGGCAGAAGAATCCCATGCACTGCTACAGACTAGAGACCAAGTGGCTAGGCAGCAGTTCTGCCGAAAAGGACCTAGGGGTTACAGTGGATGAGAAGCTGGATATGATTCAACAGTGTACCCTTGTTGCCAAGAAGGCTAACGGCATTTTGGGCTGTATATGTAGGAGCATTTCCAGCAGATCGAGAGATGTGATCATGCCCCTCTATTCGACACTGCCAAGGCCTCATCTGGAGTACTGTGTCCAGTTTTGAGCCCCCCACTACAAGAAGGATGTGGAAAATATTAGAAAGAGTCCAACGGAGGGCAACAAAAATGATTAGGGGGCTGGAGCACATGACCTACGCGGAGAGGTTGAGGGAACTGGGATTGTTTAGTCTGCAGAAGAGAAGAATGGGGGAGGGGAGTTGATAGCTGCTTTCAATTACCTAAAAGAGGATTCCAAAGAGGATGGATCTAGTGGCAATGAGGAGTATTGGTTGGATATTAGGAAAAACTTTTTCACTAGGAGAGTGGTGAAGCACTGGAATGTGTTACCTAGGGAAGAGGTGGAAACTCCTTTTCTTGGAGGTTTTTAAAGTCAGCTTGACACAGCCCTGGCTGGGACGATTTAGTTGGGGATTGCTTTGAGCAAGGGGTTGGACTAGATGAACTCCTGAGGTCCCTTCAAACCCTGATATTCTATGATTCTATGAAACTAGTTGTATTAAGCCTAGCAAAAATTTAAATTACTTCCGTGTGAGTTTTCACTGAGAAAGGAATTCTGAACCCCGATTCCTCTTGGCTGGATTCCTTGAAACTAACTTTTTGTTTGGTTTTGTTTTGTGTGTGATCTATTCACTTTAACAATATAATGAAAAAACAAACTAGGTTATAAGCCAGCTATGCCAAAAAAGAGAGAGAACCTTTGTAATACACCTCTACCCCAATATGACACGACTCAATATAACACAAATTTGGATATAACACAGTAAAGCAGTGCTCCGGGGGGCGGGGCTGCACACTCCGGTGGATCAAAGCAAGTTCAATATAACACGGTTTCACCTAAAATGCGGTAAGATTTTTTGGCTCCTGAGGACAGCCTTATATCGAGGTAGAGGTGTACTTAAAAAGCAGTGTTGCCAGATGCAGTGTGAATTTACATATCTTGTTCCTGATTAATTCTGTATATTGGAAAATAACATGGTTAAGCAATTTAACTAATACAATTATTGCTAAAGCTGAAAATATTTATGGTTTCTAATACCTGAAAATAAGTTGGAATCAGTGAATATTTTATTAAGTGGGAAGCGAAATAGATAAATGAGAGGGGAAAAAATATGTCAGCTGTTGGATACTAAATCTTTATTAGTGTCCCACTGTGCTATTTTGCTGACAATTTCCATTACCAAAAGACAATATTTAAAAGCGTTTAAAACAAATTAGCATCCCTGGTTACATTCTCATATGGAATATACATTTATCTCTACTTTTTACTGTGCAATGATAAAAAAGGCATAACAGGCACAGCATTAGGGTCATAAGATCTAAGAATAATGCAAATTTAATTACTATGGTAACTTACAACCATATTATTAATACAGTGCATTTGATATTTTTACATCCTTGCAGTTTATAAGACCATGCCAGTAGCTGACCTAGTGAATTATGGCTCAGAATAGAAGGTGGAGGTGTTGCATCTTGTTGTTAGGCAATGGGCATTCAGATGTATAAACCACTGCAACTGAAAGTTAACACGTTCTAAATCCAATTTCACTGCAACTGAAAGTTAACACATTCTAAATCCAATGCTTGCCCAAATGCTGGGCAAGCATTTTTAAAATCTTAATTTCCAAGTGACATTAAGAAAAATAAAGGACTGTACAGTGCAAAAGCCCGGGTAAAGAATAGGGATTAAATCCTGGTTGCATTGAAGTCAATGGGAAAATTCCTGTAGGGTTCTTGAAGGGCGACTTTAATATGGTAAAAATATCACCCTAAGAGTCTCATTTTTACCCAAGCATTGTGTATGTCTGAGAAGTCCCTCGTTCAGTAGCAAGGTACAGTCATGGCCCCAGCAAGCCCATGAGTACAGGGGTTACTCCCTCCCAATATCCTGTAACAGGGAGTGCTGGCCCTTTACAGACATGTACATGTTACAGAAAGGTGTATTCTTAACTCAGCTTAGCTAATGTGAGTTAAATGAATAAAGGTAAAAGGCAAGGTAATATGTAGGCTTTGCGAAAGTTAGCAGGTCACTAAAGACTGTGGGGGAGGCTACTCTTTAACTCAACTTGCTAACTTGTGTGAATATGATAAACTTCCTTGTCTTCATTAGGATTTTACCTCGAGTTGTCTAATATAAGAACACATGTTTTTCCCAGTGAAGACAGACAACCACTGCACTTAACTCTTGGTGCCGGTCCTTTTTTGAGGAGGCGACTGATGACCCAGGCTGCTGGTGCCATGTCTATAAGGTACCTATAAGTGCAGGTCTCTTTCATGGTGGTAGACTCTCTTGGTATGAAAGGCTATCTCCTTTTCATTGATTATGGCTGTTAATGAGACTTTAGGCCTGATCCAAAGACTGTTGAAGTTGAAAAACAGACAATTATTAACTTCAGTAAGCTTTGAATTGGTACCTTAGTTGCTGCTTCACTTTCTATGTGTTTTTTTTCCTTCCCTGTTTTCAGTTTTAAGTTCCTGGACAGTCTGAGTATCAGGACATTGATCCCTTGGGATACTTATATGTCAAGAACTTGATAAGGCCATCAATCAAAACAGTGGCTTTTGAGTATTTGTACTGCCCCTTTACTTACTTACAATCCAAGCATATATTCAGTATAGCAGTAATGCACACAGGCCCTGTTCAAAACTGGAATTAATACTGGAACTTGTAAATAAAAAATTCATACTATCGTTAGTGGATTATAGTCTGTGCTGTTTAAATCTGCAGCAGTAGATATATCAGAAGTGTAATATCTGTGGGATCATCACTCCTTAGGAATGAATTAGGACACAGCAGAGTCCAGAAATTTTCCATAGTGTGCATTACGATTCATCATGCATACTCTGATTGATTGTGACAACACACTGGCATAGCCTAGTGTTGTTTTTTTCTAAGTGCTCATTGAAGGTTTTGTGTGCTCAGTGGACATGGGGACAGACCTTGTCACAGTTGTGCTGCTTACATTTCTTTTCATTGTGCTAACCTTTTCCGTCTTCATGTCACTATGTGGTAAGTGTTATTTATTAATTATGCTGACACTGGCAGCAAAACCAGAATGTTTTTGTAGCTTGGAATAAAATGTAGTCTTGGTTCATCATGCGTATAAACTGATTCTCAGCTACCTTACTTTTAAATTTTGTCTGCGCATTTATTTTCTCTAGCTAGTCATAAGTAATACACCCACATGAAGGAAGCATCTATTTAATTGTTTTTAATGTATTTCTTATGAGCCTATCATTTCACTCATTCTACAAAAACTAATACATGCACATGATCAGGATCTGCTCTGCATAGTCAGGAGGTGGACTGGATGTTGAGCTGGAATAAAGCATAAGCATCATGGGCTCATGCCTTGGGCCCTAGCTCCTGAAGACACATAATGAGATCAGAATCTTGGCTTTTATTAAAAAAGGAGTGTCTCACCCTTATGAATGCAAAGAAATGCTTGAAAATGTGACCTGGGTTTGAAGAGCCTGAAACAATAGCTTCAGGAGCTGTGAAATGCCCCATTCATCTTAACTGAAACCTGCAGCCACTAGAATTGAGCAAAATTTGAAATTTCTGTCCTATGGGAAATTGACATTGTTTTCATCCCAAATTGTGACAAAGTTGGAATTTTGAATTTTTTTGTGGAATTGAAATTCTGAAAATTTCAGTTTAAAAACATTTTTTTGACATTTTCAATCAAAATTAAATATTTCAACATTCCTGAAATCACCACCACTGCTGTTTTGTGTGGTCCCAATCCAGTAGGCAGACTCTGAAAATGTCTACAGGATCATGCTATCCAATGAGATAGGCAGGGTAACACTTAGTTTGAGGGTGGAAATTTAGGTGCTGAGAGAATTTAGGCACCTACGGGGTTGGGTGAGGATTCTCAGATGAGGATCAACAGCAGTTGTATCAGACTCCTGCAATCTGGGTTGAGGAGCACATTTTGACAAATTGACACTTTGTGGCCATCTGAATTTCCAGTAATAGCAAAATTACACCTTATACCATGATGGCAAGCACTGTGGCTGGGATACATCCCCTATGATGCACATAAAGTTACATGACTCCCTTGATAATCCATGCAGTTAAATTGGTCCACATTGCATTGTGGGAGATGTAGTCCTCCCAGGAGCATGGCATTAAGACTACAAAGTGTTATTATTATAGAGAAGATCCAAATCCTAACTATGAAACAGGTTTTCTTTTGTTCTGTTTTCCCTCAGTTTAAATTAATAATCCATTTCCTTTAGCTATGTTCTTGCTGCCATTTTAGAGATAAAATTGTCTTCTAGTGTGAACTCAGGCAGTTCCATTAACTTTCATGAATCTGAGCCAATTTAAGAATTATCCCTTGCTAACCATCTTCCAGTTCTAGGCTTTATTCTGTCCAAGTACTCAATTTTTGAATAGTAGGGCAAGCGCTATCATTATTCCTGAAAGCATTTTAAAGATTTCCGTCCTATCCCTTCTTAACCTTCTTTTCTCCAGTGAGTACAGTCAGGTTTTTGCTGAATTATTATCATATATTGTACAGCTGTATTACATTCTCTTTCCAGCTAGGAGGAAAAGCTACCTCTTTTGAGATTCCAACTAATGCCATATTGTGAGGTGTACCCCAATAGGAATATTTCAGCTCCTCCCCGCACACGCAATACACCTCAGTCTGTCTCATACAGTGACTCTCAAGGTTAATGCCTACTTTTGCAAGGCTCAGTGGCTTACTTATTTTTTAAGAGGTATTACTTTAAATGAGTAACAATAGATTCCTACTCAGATTATAAACATTGCCAACAGGAATGTTGCAATAAATATATTTAAATGCCTACTACCCTCCCAAAATGATTGTATGATTATCAGGAATGTGTATCAGGAAAGGTATGTATGAGGATAAAACCTAAAATTATATACATAAGATCACAATGGCTAAAGGTAGTGCTTCTTCTAGAGGATGTAAATGTATTTTAAATTAAACTGTAGGTGACCAACAATTATAAAATGCCATTTTTGAAAAACTGAATTTAAGATTTGCACTATTTCTGTATTGAACCTTTAATCTATCTCTATAATAAGAGGTTAAAGGTTGACTTATGCTATTTAGAAAGGAGGTTATTGCAGAATGAAGTTAAAACTATAATTGGGTCTCCTGCTGATACAAATGAAGAAAAAACAATTAGTGGAACACTTAAAAAGACTAATCTAAAAGAGTGGCTGGATAAAAAGTTCTTTTCATTGGCACACTGACACTGATAATGCTAATCAAGGCCACTTCTGCTACTACAGTGATTGCAAGAGTAGACAACACTGTATTTACCCCTGGTAAGATTCCACAAGAGACTTCCTAATTGCAACATGCTTTTGTTTGCGTAATTTTGTAGTGCACACATGTCAGTACAGGACAGTCCAGGTATTAACATATCAAATGCAATGTATTAATTCATTAATTAGATCATCATGCACATTTGAGAGTCTTATGGTTAAAAAATATGTTGAAGTACCAGGATTTCTCAAACAACTTGGATACTTGCATACTTAATTTTGATAGCTGCACATACTCCTTTCAGCATTTGTCCTCATAGATCACACTTTAGGTATGGTTGCACACCATGCATGCAAGCCCAGAATCTTTTAGCTATCAGTGTCTACTGGGATTGTGCATGAGGCCTGCACACCATTGTGCCTCAGACAACAAGTATATTAAAGGTGGAGAAGCCCCACCCACCACTCAGGTCCTTCTCACTCGCTGTGATAGCAAGTTAGAGCCCATAGTGTTCTCCTACATATCTGTAGCTCTTAGATAGTTTAGGGTTTATAATTAGTTAAAATATTAGTGTAGTTTTTTATAAGTTTTCTTTAAGTCCTCTGGCTTTATTTATTTAATTTTTTTAAAAGGACGCGCCATGGTTTAAGTCTCACCTCACTATCAAGAAGTAGGTGTTATGTCTCAGAATAGATCTCTGGCTTTAAAATCTGCCCCTTACTTAAAGAGAGCTATGTCTACCCACGGCACTTGTTTGAAATACCTGATTTGTTTAGGGAAGTCTCTTGCCCTGAAAAAGTGCAATTTATAGTTCTTTTTTTAAACACACATGGAGCGCTTGCGATGCTTGTTTAAAGTCATTCTTGATACAAGGACAGTGCCTCTGATATTGACATCCATCAGAAGCAGTCTGACCCTGCTTCAAAACCAGTTTTAGCAACTGCCCTCCCTATGACAGACTTTGAGGGCTAAGAGATCATTTGACTCAAAGGGTACATCTACATGGGGATAAAAGTCACAGCATGGCCACTGCTGGGCTGGGTCAGCTGATTTGGGCTCAGGCTGTGGGGCTAAAAATTGATGTTTAGATGTTTGGGTTTGCAGGGTCCCAGAGCTTGGGTTCCAACCTGAGCCTAAACACCTACATAGGAATATTTCAGCCCTAGAGTTTGAGCCCTGTGATCCTAAGTCAGCCAACCCAGGCCAGCAGCCAGCCGTGGGTTTTTTATCCTTGTGTAGACATACCCTGAGAGATCTCATGCTTGTGTCAAGCACTCTGAGCTGTCTTGTCAGCCTTCAGCTGGTCGCTGTTCCCAGGACGGATCAAGGTGGTGGCTAAAAGTCATCATGCTGACTTGCCTACGATGAATCCTTTGAAACCTCATTGGTACTATGAGGCTTCAAAGACGGGGCAAGGTTACGTTCTTCAGCTATACATCCTCTGTCTGTGATGACTAACATGACTTCCTCAGCACCATTGGCAACAGCACTTCACACAGTCATCAATACTACATCCTGATAAGACTTCTGGCATCAGTACAGTTGGTTATGGTACCACTGACCCTGTTACCACTTCCTTCATCTGCTAGGTTTGTTTTTACATCTCCTTCTGACCTTATTATCACTCCAGAACCAGAGTCCCCTTTGTTGGATGTCTCTCATTTGTCTGTATTATCCAAGTATCTGCTGGTACTGTAGCCCAGGGTACTTAAAATCTTTCTGCTTCCAACCTCTATGGTACTGGTTCCTACATCTCATACAGTGAGAACTGAGTATATTTCTATTTCAACACCTCAGGGATCAGAATTCTATTCATCTGCATCACCTTCTTGTATGGCAGCTGCTCCTAGACATCATTTTGCAGAACCAGGGCCTGGTGCTCTACACAGACCTGGTATATCTACATGTGACAACTTGGAGGTTATCTGGCTAAGTTCTTTGGATAGAAGCTGTTCAGCAGCTGTGAAGGAGGTTTTGAGCCAAAGCAGAAAAGCCTCTTCTAGAGAGGCATATCGTGCAAAGTGGTCCATTCTGGTCCATGCAGAGAGATTCTCAGGCCTTGGGCTCTTTTATCCCTTCTATATTGTTACAGTTCATCTTGCTGCTATTTCTGCATATTGCCCACCTATTGAAAATCAGTCAAGGCATTTCCTCAGATGAAGAGCCATTCCTTTCCTGGCCCTTGAATGCAGTGCTCTCTCTTTAATGGGCTCTCCCTTTGACTCCACATCATGTTCATTATATCATCTGTCTGTGGAAACAGCCTTTTCGGTAGCAATTCAGGCTTTGGTGGCAAGCTCTCCATACACCATTTTTCTCGAGGACAGGTTACTCCCAGACCACGTCCGACATTTTTAACAAAAGCAGTTTTGGATTTTCATATAAATCAGTTTATACACTTACAGGCATTTTCTCCTCATGACTCTTCTACAAAGGCTAAACTCCACATACTAGATGTTCTTAAAGGTATTTCCTTTTATCTTGCCAGAACAAAGCTATTTTGTAAAATCATCCAGAATCTGTATGTCTTTTGGTAATAAGTCTCGAGGGCAGGCTGCTTCTCCTCAAATGCTCTCTAAATGACTTACAGTCTGCACTAAGATTTCCTACCCATTAAATAAACAATCCTTTCACTTTTGAGTTAGGACACTGTCATAACTTTATTCCCAGATTTGGACCTTAGCGTCCAAAATATGGGGGTTAGCATGAAAACCTCCAAGCTTAGTCACCAGCTTGGACCTGGTACTTGCTGCCACCACCCAAAATTTTAGAGTGTTTTGGGGCACTCTGGTCCCCCTGAAAAACCTTCCCTGGGGACCCCAAGACCCAAATCCCTTGAGTCTCACAACAAAGGGAAATAATCCTTTTTCCCTTCCCCCTCCAGGTGCTCCTGGAGAGATACACAGACACAAGCTCTGTGAAACTACCCTCTCCGTTCCCAATCCTGGAAACAAAAAGGACTTTCCTATTCCCCCAGAGGGAATGCAAAATCAGGCTAGCCACTTCAACACACACAGATCTCCCCTGATTTCTTCCTCCCACCAATTCCCTGGTGAGTACAGACTCAATTTCCCTGAAGTAAAGAAAAACTCCAACAGGTCTTAAAAGAAAGCTTTATATAAAAAAAAAGAAAGAAAAAATACATACAAATAGTCTCTCTGTATTAAGATGACACAATACAGGGCAATTTCTTAAAAGAATATTGAATAAACAGCCTTATTCAAAAAGAATACAAATCAAAGCACTCCAGCACTTATATTCATGCAAATACCAAAGAAAAGAAACCATATAACTTACTATCTGATCTCTTTGTCCTTACACTTAGAAACAGAAGACTAGAAAGTAGAACTACTTCTCCAAAGCTCAGAGAAAGCAGGCAGCCAGAAAACAAAGACCTCAGACACACAATTCCCTCCACCCAAAGTTGAAAAATCCGGTTTCCTGATTGGTCCTCTGGTCAGGTGCTTTAGGTGAAAGAGACATTAACCCTTAGCTATCTGTTTATGACAGACACCCTCTACTCTGGTTCAGTCCACATCTGAAGCTGGCTTTAGGGGACCTTTTTGTTTGTTTGTTTGTTTGTTTTGGGCCATCTGTAGAGCAGCTACTTAGAGTTCAGTTCCTACATTTACCAATCACTACTCCATTATGGCAGCTTCTAGAATAGATGCCCAGGTTCAAAGGGCTGCCCTATAATAGTTATTTAGGTAGGACTCCTATCACCCACCTTCTTCAGAGGTAACTGCTAGTCACTTATCTACCATGGGATCCATGTGGGCAAATCCTCAAAGAGAGGCTTGTGTGTGAGAGAGAGAGAAACAACAACTAACTGTGTGTGTGTGAAAGAGAGAGTTGGGGGGAGGGAAGAGAGACAGAGCACATGCAACCATGAACACCATTAATTTTATTATACTTGGAAGGGAAAAATGAAAATTGTTAACTTTTTTTCTCAAAATGTTTAAAAAAATTAGTCCATTTTAAACCCTACAAAATGAAAATATGTTTGAAATTTGATTTATTTTTTACAATGTAATAGCTTGTCCATTTTTCTACCACTCTAACTATTACTACTTTCTTACTGCTCACTCCTCCTTTTGTTCTACAGTAGTTCTTGGTCCAAGCACTGCTGACCTGGATTAGCTGTATTCTATCTTCAGTTTTATTTCTTTTACCTAATGCACTGCTGAAACCGGGGAACTACATCCTCACCTCAGTCCCTGGATAAACTTCAAGGAATCCATTTTGAAGCACTTGCAGGAGAGGAAGGTGATCAGGAACAGTCAGCATGGATTCCACAAGAACAAGTCATGCCTGACCAACTGATTTGCTTTCTATGATGAGATAACTGGCTCTGTGGATATGGGGAAAGCTGAGGACTTGATATATCTTGATTTTAGCAAACCTTTTGATACAGTCTCCCACAGTATTCTGTCAGCAAGTTAAAAAAGCATGGATTGGACGAATGGACTATAAGGTGGATAGAAAGCTGGCTAGATCATCAGGCTCAATGGGTAGTGATCAACGGCTCGTTGTCTAGTTGGCAGCTGGTATCAAGTGGTCTGGTCTTGGGTATGGTTTTGTTCAGTATCTTCATTAATGATCTGAGTGATGGGATGGATTGCACCCTGACAAAGTTGTGGATGACACTAAGGTGGGGGGAGAGATAGATATACTGGAGAGGTGAGGATAGGGTCCAGAGTGACCTAGATAAATTGGAGGATTGGGCTAAAAGAAATCTGAGATTCAACAAGGACAAGTGCAGAGTCCTGCACTTAGGACGGAAGAATCTCATGCACTGCTACAGGCTGGGGACTGACTGGCTAAGCAGCAGTTCTGCAGAAAAGAACCTGGGGATTACGGTGGATGAGAAGCTGGATATGAGTCAACAGTGTGCCCTTGTTGCCAACAAGACTAACAGCATATTGGGTTGCATTAGTAGGAGCATTGCCAGCAGATCAAGGGAAGTGGTTATTCCGATCTATTGGACACTGCTGAGGCCACATCTGGAATATTGCTTCCAGTTTTGGGCCCCCCCACAAAGAAAGGATGTGGACAAATTGGAGAGAGTCTAGTGGAGGGCAATGAAAATGGTTAGGGGGCTGAGGCACATTACGTATGAGGAGAGGCTGAGGGAATGGCACTTATTCAGTCTGAAGAAGGGAAGAGTGAGGAAGGATTTGATAGCAGCCTTCAGCTATCTGAAGGGGGGTTCCAAAGAGGATGGAGTTAGGCTGTTCTCAGTGGTGGCAGATGATTGAACAAGGAGCAATGGTCTCAAATTGGCGTGGGGGAAGTCTAGGTTGGATATTAGGAAAAACTATTTCACTAGGAGGGTAGTGAAGCATTGGAATGGATTACCTAGGGAAGGGTCGAATCTCCATCCTCAGAGGTTTATAAGGCCTCACTTGACAAAGCCGTAGCTGGGATGATTTAGTTGGGGTTGGTCCAGTTTTGAGCAGGGAGTAGGACTAGATGACCTTCTGAGGTGTCTTCCAACCCTAATCTTCTATGATTCTATGAAATGGAATGCAAAAAAACAAACGAGGAGGAGGAGGCTTGGTCTTGTCAGAAGGATATTTTAAATGTATAATATCCCAATGAGTTTGAAATTCCCTTGAAGCATATTCCCACCTTGCACACTGGGAAACACTACTCCTGGCTCATAAACAATTTTGATAAGCTTTTTCCTTTGAGTACTTTGGAAACCATTTTTAATATAACCTGAACTTTTGCATGAGCTTTTTGTTGGGTTTTAAGACTGATGGGACTTATATTTTAATGTCACTTTTTTCACTAAGTTTTAAATGTATTGCTTTATTTCTCATGTATAGTGTTTGAAGATTATCAGATAAAGCCCACAGTCCCTTTGCAGAAACCAGGGATGATGCACTGTGAACCAAAGTAAAGTCTTAGCAACTTTTAGCACCTGTATTTCAAAGATGTGCTTTTGTTACAATCACAGATCATTCATACATAATGTACAAGTACAGATGCATATGTGACTAGAGCTGTGCAGAGAATGGAAATTCTGTTTCACAGAGGATTTTTAGTTTATTTCTTAAAACATTGACAAAAACATGATTTCATGAAAGATTTTGATGGAACTGGATTTTCCAACAAAAAGTTGTCCTATCAAAGTTTTTCTGACAGCCCTATATGTCATTCTAAATATGAAATAATGCATATTTCATACTTTTACATAAATCTATATATGAAGAATTCACATTCTTAGGCCATAGTCCTGTGACTTGTTACCTTTGGGTGAATCCCTGCATTGGTGCAGAGCCCTATTGATTTTAATGGGTGCTCCATCCACACTAGTTCAAAGATCTGCCCAAATGCAACACAAGGTGGAAGACTGAAACCCTCACAGACAAAATACTTCGTCAGTTTTTGAAAACTATTTTCTTTAAAGCGGAATGTTGGGAATTATGCCCCTTTAACAAAATGGTCGAATACCATAGCAGAAGTCCATTTTAATATCAATTCTATGGTAGAATTAAATGTCGGAGCCAGAGACATTATGTTGTTTATATAGTCATCCTTTTCTCATACTTTTAAAATAACTAGTAGTTTGCTTTTTGGTATTCAGGTTCTGAGATCATTTTAATGCATTCATTCATTTCTTTGTTCAAATAGCAGCAAAGCAAATCAAAAGTTAAAACACTATATATTCAGACCTTCAAAATGAAGAAGGTGGTTAGCAGAGGAGGGGACAAAGCTAATTTTGCTATATTCCTCCTTGGCATCCATTTATTGTGGCTACAACTTACAATATTACTACACTGGGAGGGAATTAAAGGAGAATCTCAGGTAGGAGTAGAGAGATTATTTTACCTCTGTATTTGGCACTATTGCAACTGCTGCTAGATTACTGTGTCTCGGTCAGGTGCTCACAATTCAAGAAAGATGTTAATAAATTTGAGAGGGTTCAAAAAAGAACCATAAAAATGAATAAAGGTTTGGGAAACATGCCTTATAGTGATAGACTCAAGGAGCTCAAGCTATTTAACTTAACAATGAAAGGGTTAAGGGGTGACTTGTTCATAGTTTATAAGTACCTATTTAAAGAACAAATATTAGATAATGGGCTCTTCAGTCTGGAGGTTTAAACTGATCCAGAGCTGGATGTAGAAGCTAGACAGATTCAGAGGTGTACATTTTTAACAGTGAGAGTAATTAATCATTGGAACAGTTTACCAAGAGGTTGTGGTGAATTCTCCATCACTGGCAATTTTAAAAACAAGATTGGATGTTTTTTTAAAGGTTTGCTCTAAGAATTATTTTGGATATGTTCTATGAGCTATATTATGCAGGAGGTCAGTCTAGATGATCACAATGTTCCCTTTTGGCCTTGGAATCTCTGAATCCTCAAGGATTTGAGTTAAAACTCTCAAACGCATAGTATTGTCTTTCTGACCCATTGCATTAAATAAACATAGAGCTGACATGACAAGAATCCTCTGGGACAAGTGTATTAGTTTGGCTGTACACCAAGCTTCACATCCTCCACACACATCCTAGATACAGAAGAGACTGGCATTTGTTCCATTATTTAATGCTTCGGTGACAACGCAGGATAGGATATTTAGGAACAGAATTAAAAAAGGGTTTCTGGGCTCAGACTGGCAGAAGCTAAGCTTGGCTCAGAGATGCTATTCCTTATGGACCAGTGGTTATTACTCTACTACTTATAAGGGATGGACTCAAGAGATGAGATCGAAATCCAGACTTGGAACACCACAGAATGAAGAAAACGGTCACTTTCAGAGTTGGAATCTGGATCTTGGTTTGAATTTTGAGCACACGCGAAATAGAGAAACTATCCCTCAGGGTTATAATAAAATTTTACTGCACTCTGCACTAACCGGGCCCCACATCGTATGACAAAGTTTATAGATTCATTTTCGTGAGAAGTTTTATTTCTGTGAGAACTTTGGATACACTTGAAAAGCAGAAGCTTTTGTAAAATTAAATATAAAAATTAATAATGCAACCAATGTGGTTTTTGAATTTGATATTCTGTTCATTTTATTTTGTTGTTACCACATTTTCAGTTTTAGTTGTATTGTAGAATATCATCTTTAGTTTCCAGAGTTAACATCCCATTAAGAAGAATGGGCAGCTTGTACTTCTCAGAGCTATTGTTTCAGACTCTCTGCGAACTCAGGGAGACAGCACTGCATCCCATTGTACTATAGGCCACTTTCTTGAGGGTTTCTTTATAACCAGGGATGCTTTCATAGCAAATGGGGGTGCTCAGGAGAGTGAGTCATAACTGGAGAAACAAAAGGGTACAGATGCTAATATACCATAGGATGGTCTAATTTTATAGAGCTGGACTTCTTAACATTCTTTTTGTACTTTGCTTTGGATTTCAGGGGATTGAGGATGTTATGGCAGGTTTTGCAAAAGAACTGTTAATCTGATTATTTATTTTTATTGTGGTAGTGCCCCTACCTAACTGAGATCAGAGTCCTCTTTTGCTAGATGCAATATGTACAGCTAGTGAGAAATAGTCCTTGCCTGGAAGAACTTACAATCTAAATAGACAAAAGATAGATAGTGGGAGAAAGGAAATATTATTCCTATTTAACAGATGGGGACAGGAGACAAAGAAATTAAATGACTTGCCCACAGTTACACCCACAGTCTGTGTCAGAGCCAGGAACTGAACCCAAATCTCCATGGTCCTCGTCTACTGCCTTAATCACATGCAAAGTCTTCCTCTCTATTTTAAGGAGTTGAACAAAGAGACAGAATCTTTGGGTGACAAACAAGAACGTCATGGGGTTCAATCACTATAATGTGCACCATCTATTATAATACACATTTACCTACACATTTACCCTAATTGTGAGCTCAGCTATAAAAGCTAAATGAAAGTCACAAGAACCAATAACAAATACTGATGGGAAAAGGTGTAAAAGGGAGACTGAATTAATCCTACTGGTATAGTTTAAAGATCATGACTGGTAAGCAAGAGAAATGGAGGACTGAAAATTAATAAAACCAAATTGATAGGTCAGATATTAGGCCTAACTGGTGGAAAAAATTGGGAGATGAGCTTTTCCATCCATCACTCCCTTTCGGGGCCCTTAAGAATGAGACTTGGGGGGAGAAAAATTGGCTACTGGAGTGAGCCTCACCATCTTGGTTGCCAACCCTATTGTCCCTGGGGACCCCAGACCAGAAGATGTCCTGACCAGACCAGGCCAGAGAAGGCGAACCAAATGACATTGCTACCTCCACCAACTTCAGCTTAATCCTGAACACTGCTAGGAATGTGAGACTTTGTCCCATATCTCCTCCTTGTGTGTTCTTTTCCTTCCCAACTATTTCTCCTCTCTCTCTTTTGACATCTGAATTTGCCAATCAAGACTGTATATCTTGGTATAATGCTGCTGTATGTTTGTGACCAGAAAGAGGCAACTAAAAGCAATGCCTTAAACAAACTCATCTTGGTACCAGTTTGCCAGGTCTCAGAGTGGCTGATTAGACCATGTGCTGTGCCTGTGTTTTTACAGCAGTGAGGTTGCAAGTCAGAGTCAACACCAGAGATAAAAGGTAAATTTTCTATTTTTGCTGTTCTTTCCTCTTTCCACTTTTGTGTGTGTTTGTCTTGTTTTGTCTTCTAGGAAATGGGATCTGACGTTAACTAACTTCTTCCCTTCCCACGTCAAAGGACAGCTATTACCATCTTTAATACCAGCTCAGAGACTGTCAAACAAGAGGTTTCTTCTTTCTAAAGACTCTCTCCAGCTAAAGGGAAAGGGAATAAAGGGTAATGTTAAAATGAAAACCTTATTTAATACTTCGCATTTCAAAAGCTTTAGCTGTTTTTCCATCTTTTCTGTATCTTTTTAATAAAAGGTTAAAGGAATTTTTAATGGCGTGTTTGCCATGGTACTAAGCAGGCTGAGGTCTCTGTATACCAAACTGTTGTTTAACGCTGCTTAATGTAGGATAGTGACTAGCTTGACTTAATGCCTTTGATTCCTTGGTTCTTTATTCCTTCTAAATTAATACAACCTTATCCACTTATGCACCACTGAATTAACCTGTGCAATTTTCTGACCACTAACTGGTAGCATGTAAAAGTAAATATGCTTTGGAAGCCTTTATCATTTTATTTTATTGTCATCCTCTAAGTATGATGCTTTTGCTGAAATCCACTCATATTCCCCAGAACAAAAGCAGTTTTTCATCTTTCCTTAAGAAAAGCCTTTCTCAAGTTTCCTTTTTTTCTTCATTGAACATGCCAATGCAGACACAAGGGAGACAGGAAAAACACATTTCTTTTAAGAAGAATGCAATAAATCAGAAATTCCCAAAATCTCTAAGGTATAGTGTGCAAGAAAATATCTCAAGGTTTTGTCTGGGTCATGTGGTTAAAAACCACCAGCTGCTCTACTTTTATAACAGTACAAAAATGCTACACTGCGTTTATTTTAAAATAATTTTGCTTTTACTCAGCATTTTATAATTATATATAAATAACTAAGACTCAGTATGCCCAGCAAAGAGAAATTGAGTGTTTCTTCCCCAATGACTATTTGTAAGGTTGATTTTTATATTTATGCATATGGGGCCAGGTCCTTAGATGGTGTAACTTATGGTAACTCCATTGACTTCAGTGGTGCTCTGGTGGTTTCCATTAGCTGAGGATTTGGTCAGTTAGATTTCTGACCACTTTTGTGCACATGTGCACTATATGCTTAAGCCAATGGCAGTAAGGACAGAATTAGGTTATCAGGATTTGGCCCAGAGTGCTTGCTGGATCATATATGAAATGCTCATGAGAGCAGTTTGCAGAAGCCTGAATGATATAAAAGAGGCCAAATCAGATGTTGTTAGGGAAAGGAAGACAATAAAGAAATTCCCCAGAAAATAACCAACTATCTTTGGGTCCATAGCCCATAGTTGAGTGCTTGGGAAACAAAGCCCTTATTCAGCAGAGCACTTGAAACATGAGAGTAGGTCCCACTGACTTCATGGGACTACTCACATGCTTGAAGGCAGTGGTGCGCTGGAGCCGGTTCCCACAGGTTACCAAGAACCGGTTGCTAAAATTAGACCTCCGTGGAGAACTGGTTGTTAAAGAGCCAGGGAGTGGGCAAAGAACTCCAGTCCACGGGCTGGACCATTCTTTTGCTCCCAGAATTCCCAGCTGGGGAGGCTGAGGCTCCCCTAGCCCTTCCCCCACTTCCCCCCAGCTGCAGCATGGCCAGCCGCTGGCATCATCTGGGCAACTCATCTGAGCTCCGGAGTTGTCCTGCTGCTTTGAGCTGCCGGCAAGGTAAGGGGGGAGGAGGCTACAAGCTCTAGGGCTGCCGGGGGGTGGGGCAAGTGGGGCAATTTGCCCCAGGCCCTGCAGGGGCCCCCAGCCCCATGAGTATGTCTCCCCCTGCCCCGGCCCCTCCCCCGATCCCACCCCTTAAATCAGAACTTTTTATAGGGAACCGGTTGTTAAGATTTTGGCAGCTCATCACTGCTTAAAGGTAAACTTGTGCTTAAAATGCTTTGCTGGATTGAGACCCAGGTAAGAAAGGGGTTTGTTCATAACAAAAGCATTTCACAGTGGATTAAAACCATGCCCTAGGTTTAATTTCCATACTTTAGTGAAGATATTCTATATCTCTCAATCAAACATTCTGCTAAACTATGCAGTATAAATCTTTTATGCTTGCCCTTCTAGCTATGCCTTTTAATCCCAGGAACAATCACTTTATCTTTTCAGGTGTTACAACATCACTTTATAATGTAGCAATCAGCACTGAACATAAATTCGATGTGAGTCATACCAGCTGTTTAACCTTATAATAATTTTCTTAAATGTATCCTATACTCTTAAATTACCTGTTGCAAACATGCTAATTTTTATATATATTTTTAAAACCACCATATTGCCTAGAGATATGTTCAGTGAATACTTTCCATTACCTTAGGGTACTTCCCAGTTAAATTCCATTCATTTTGTACTTGTAGTTTTTGATGTTGTGCCAACATGTATCACTTTACATTTGTCAGCAATGAAACATTCAGTAGAACTAGCTTTGTTAGTACAGTTTGTGGCAGAAGCAAATACAGTAGTAGTTTCTTTCACAGGCCTTGGATGGCAGGCCAGTCCTCGCCCACAGACAACCTGCCAACCTGAAACATATTCTCACCAGTAACTGCATACCGCACCATAGTAACTCTAGCTCAGGAACCAATCCATGCAACAAACCTCGATGACAACTCTGCCCACATATCTACACCAGTGACACCATCACCGGTTCATTCACCTGCACGTCCACCAATATAATATACTCCATCATATGCCAGCAATGCCCCTCTGCTATGTACATCGGCCAAACTGGACGGTCTCTACGGAAAAGAATAAATGGACACAAATCAGATATTAGGAACGGCAGTATACAGAAACCTGTAGGAGAACACTTCAACCTCCCTGGTCACACTATAGCAGACCTTAAGGTGGCTATCCTGCAACAAAAAAACTTCAGGACCAGACTTCAAAGAGCAACTGCTGAGCTTCAGTTCATCTGCAAATTTGACACCATCAGCTCAGGATTAAACAAAGATTGTGAATGGCTTGCCAACTACAAAACCAGGTTCTTCTCCCTTAGTTTTCACACCTCAACTGCTAGAACAGGGCCTCATCCTCCCTGATTGAACTAATCTCATTATCTCTAGCTTGCTTGCATATATATACCTGTCCCTGGAAATTTCCACTACATGCATCTGACGAAGTAGGTATTCACCTACGAAAGCTCATGCTCCAAAACCTCTGTTAGTCTATAAGGTGCCACAGGATTCTTTGCTGCTTTTATGCATATGCATATCTTTTTTCATTTTCTTTGGCCTGTGTTGTTTTGCGTTACGCTAGGATGCTCAATTGTGGCCTGTAATACCCATCTCGGTTTGGTGATGGGCAAATACAGTATGGTTCCATAGCTGAACAGCAGGATGGGATTTGGAAGGGGACCAACATGGAGTCAGTCTCCAAAGGAATTATCTGTGTAGCACCACATAGGAAGCATTTTGGGGCAGGGCTGGGGTGTTTGTTGCTGTATAGATCCTTCATTGCTAGGCTGCCATCTACTATGCTACAGAATGTGCCATGGGTGAGGAGGTTACTCTAGCTATTACTTTGGAGTAGACTTGAAATTGTAGCTCCACTAACACTGTGACGTGTGTGTGTGTGTGTGTGTGTGTGTGTGTGTGTGTGTGTGTGTGTGTGTGAGAGAGAGAGATTTGTCTCCTTATCCTCTCCTTCTCTGACCTCACCAGCAGACATATCTTAGCTGATACTATGGATTTGGTTTGCCATTGTATGCTGAAAAGAGCAAACCTTGTCTCACAGCTGGTTTGAACTCTAAAAATTCAGTTTAGTTACATGAACCTGAGACTCAGTAGCATTTAAGTTTCCTTTGCAAATTCCATGCAATCTCTCATTGATATCAAACAGTCATGTGAGTTTTATATGAAATGCACAGCTCTTCATATCTTTTATCATTATCATGACAGCTCTTCTTTCACACATTGTACCCTTCATTTTATGATAGCTATTAAAGACTTTTAAACAACTCTTGGTTCCTTGAGGAATATTTATGCTTCTTACAGGACTCTTATGAGATGAAGAAGCAGTTATCAAGAGCATGCAGGGAAATGCTATATTAAGGACATTTTAGGATGCTGTACCTACATGATAATGACTTTGGTGCTTCATTTTTTACACACTAGTTTATGTACCTGTCTCAGCTGTTTACTTTTGGGAAATGAAGAAAACTTGTAGAATTCTAAATGGAACGGAAAACTGGACTCTACATTAGATCAGGTTAAGTTAGAATTCTCTGTAACATGAAATTCTACTGACCGAGAGGCATAATTTGGGGTGGAAGGGAAGATCTTTCCACTCTACAATTTGGCATCTAGGATTTTAGCACAAGGAATTTTTGAGATAGGGTTTGTGTATAAGGGGGTCTTATTCAAAACAAACTCTGTTGAAAATCAGCACTGCTTTTGCGTGAGAGATGAGAAGAATCAATTTACTTCTGGAGGCTTGTTAAAAATGAAGGCCTAAATGTTTGTGTTAGTCTCCTTCATTTTGTTTATTAATCTTTTAGGACCCATTGAAGTTGGTGGAAATTGAGGGTAAAAACACCTTAAGAGACTGGGTCCTTAAACTAAAAAATAAAAAAGGGGAAATATTTGAATGAGAAGAACAAGAGAATGTATAGACCAACAACTATGCTAATAAACTTAAAACAAATATAAATTCAAGGTTAAAATTGAATCTTGTTTCATAACATCCTTTTGAGGGAGGGGGTTGAGAGATGGGCGGGAGAGGGGAACTAGGCAGATTTCTGCCGTTAGAGTTTATGACTACTACTTTGTGCCTTATTATCTTGGTTGTCTAGCTCGATGCTTGCACACATGACTTATTACTAAGTCAAAACTCTTTCTGAATGCCTTTGGAGGGAAGAACTTTTTTCCTCAATCAAAGCTAACTTTATGAATAATCAGCAGTGGTTTTGTGCATGACAATCAGGCTGCAGTGAAAAGACAAGGAAGAAGGAAATCTTTCTTTAAACCAGCTCTGTGAAAAACACCCATTTAAAAAAGCCAAACTAATAAGAATACACTTAATATTATTTATAATTTACTTTATAGTGGCACTTAGAATGGGGCCCTATTATATTAGGAACTGTATAAATACAGAGTAAAATAACTGCTGCTCATCCTGAATTGCTTAGAACCTAAATGCACAAGAAGGACAGAGGGTGAGAGGAGAAACAGGGCACAGAGAGGTGAAGCGATGTGAAGGTCGCACAGCAAGTTTGTGGCAGAGCTGGAACACAGTCCAGTCTCCTAAGAGACAGTCCAGTGCCTAGACAAACTTACTACCCCTAATAAACTGAAAGGAATAGTTTACACAAGGTAGGCTTCATGAAGAAGGAGAAGACATATTCTTGCTAATAAAGAATTAGCTTGTGAATGTCTTATTCACATTGGTGCACATTTACATGAATAGTCCCCATCGATGTCATTGGAACTATTGGCGTGACTTAGTGCTCAGCAGTGTGAGCTTGTACAAACTAATCCTAAGAAAGCAGATATTATTTAAAAATATTGGGGGAAAATAATCCTTCCAGAATAATAGTTTTAAGCTATTTGCTCACAGACATCATATGTCGTTCCCTCTCAATTTTACTCTAATTGATTTAGAAGTATTAATGGTTTAGTAAGTATGAATTCATCTTTCACTGAAATCAATCTCTTTCTACAAGCTTGCTTGCCTTTTCTTTAAAGTCAGCTAAGTTCTAGTTCTACAAACTAAATGGCTCCAGGCAGAACTAGCATTCAGTTTATTACATAGCACACTAACAGCTCAAAAACATTGCTGGTGTAGATTGATCTCATCTGACCTGGAAATGCCAATCCATTAAAGAAAATAGGGCTTGTTGCTGAACAGAAGAGAAAAGCAATGAAGTTCTTTCCCATAGTACTAGCACTGCAATCTGGGGGAAAACTGTCTTAGAAACATCCTGTGTATTAAGCTACTGAGCAATTGTCATTAACATGCATATAGGCTATGTTTAAATAATACCCGTCTCCCACAAAGGAAGACTCCTGTACAGCCTATAGTGTAATTAATGTGGTTTGTTTGCTTTACTGCAGTATATTGCCATTAAAAAGACATTCTGAAAAGACCTTTTACAACTATATATTTTACAAAAAATGTAAATTAATTAAAACAACTTTCTGAGTGCGACAGAATCACTCTCAACTGGTGGTCTTCAATTTGTAGCCACATAAATAACTTTTATGGATGGCAAGAAGATCTCAAACACATGGATCAAAAATTTCAAAAATAGGAGCCTTAATTGGGGCCTGATTCAAAGTCAAGTGATAGATTACTATAGACTTCAGTAGGCTTTGAATCCTAAATAAGTGGACTGACTATTCAGAGTTCTGTGAGACAATTGATTTTAATGGGAGTTGCTGGGTGCTCAGCACTCTAGAAAGTCAGATGACTTTTATGTTTGAGCCTAAATGTGGCCTTAATAGCCTATGGGTATGTCTACACAGCCTGCAGAAGTGAGCATCCGAAACTGGGTTTTTTTTTTCATCCCTTTATTAGGTACGCTGACTAGGTTGGGTAAAAACAATTCTTTGTAAACATAACGTTGTGATATCTTGAACAAAAGGTAATCTGTGTGTAAAGAGTAGAAATTGAACTCTGTTTTTTGAGATGAACTCTGCATGTTCACAGTCTTTGGACTCATGACAATCAGTGCAGCAGGATGGTAGAACCTTCTAGTAGTGGCGCATGTTATGCGGCCATGCTCTCTTCATCTAATGCTCAAATGTATTCTGAGGGTGTTAGTATAAAGGGGGTATAAAGGTTATACCCTTTAGTATAAAGGGGGCACCATTGCTGCTGAAGGTCCTTTCACTGCTCGTATGGAAAAACCAAGATACTTTAATTTGGACTCTGCAAGAGCAGAGAGAGTGGGTGCGGTGTGTAAGTATGCAGAACCTATCTCAAATAACTCTGGTAACAAATGAGTAATGAGAAGAGAGAGCTTTTTTCCTCTCTCAGTGGTTTTGCAGGTAACAAATTAGTAACCATTCCTGTTCCTCTTTTCTTCCTATAGACAGCACTAACAGTTTCTTCTATTAAGAGTTTTGAGGAAGGGTCCTATTACCACCTCACCATTATGTTGTTCATGTAGCAATTTTCCTTCTGACTTTCTTACTAACTGATCAGGCCAGGAGACATGTCTCCATTACACCAAAAGGAAGTTCTGCCTCCTTGGTATACAGTGTAACATGGTAGCTTACACCTTAAGGGCTGTGGCTAGCCAATCCTGATTTCAGAATGAGCTACACCTGGGAGAGAGCAAGTAATTGCCCTATAAAGATCAGCCGGAGAGGGAAAGGAAATAATAGCAAGAGGATATGATAGGTTCCTACAATGAGATCAAAGGAGCTGTGACAGAGAGGAGCGGCAGTGCGCAGGAAGCTCCTGCTTGGGACTCTGACTGACAGAAGGGGGGCTTGGAAGCCAGAAGGCTGAGCTCCAGTCAGGTAAAGCCCCAGATAATTGGGACTTGGGTCTGTTAAGAAGTGCTGAGGACTGCTAAAGGGAGAGAGTGACCAAACTGTGGCTTAGAGTGCCCGTAAATAATGGGGACCCAGAAGGGGAATGTTTTAATTACCTGTGGGCTGTGAGTTGTTAAGAGAGCCTGAAGAGGGGATAAGTTGGTAGCACAGTCCCTCAGAGGCACATCCCTCATCCCCCCCATGAGGGGCGCTCAGGAGTCATAGTTACATACTGTTACGATACTGTGTACTAGCCCTGTTAATTCATCCTGCATAGCTCTCCCATCTAGGAACCAGATCTATTCCACACACTTCATCTTATGTGAAACTTTCTCTCATACTATTTTCCTGAAGTCCCTGTGCCTTCTGAGTAGAGAGGGGTGAAATTTTTCAGTTCAAACTTGGGTTCCCAAAACCTTCTGTGAACTTGTGTAGAATTTACAAAATTGTTTCAGTTAAAGGAAAAAAACCAACAACCCTGAAAAATCAAAAGATTTCTGTTTTTTACATGTGTGAAGTTAAACTTTTCAATTTTTTTATTTGATACTTTTGCATTTCAAACTTTACTTTAATTTTTGTTTTAAAAATATTTTAAAAGCTCAAAGCATCCAAATCAAAAAATCAGTTGTTCACATAGCCCTGTTCTGGAGTGCCAATCCCTCAATAGAGATGTGAATTTGAAGATAGAAGTAGTATATTTTTTTAGTAAGGAATTCTATCCCTGTAAGAACAAAGAAGTAGTTGAAACAATTGTTGTGGAATCCCGCAAATTGACTTTAAAGAGTGTTTTGACTTAGTGAGGACTGGTGAATCTGGCCTACAAACAATATTGTCTCTACAATACCGTTATGCTTTAGTATGGAGTACAGGATGTGCACAACAGTCCTACTTATTAGGAGGATGTAGATAAGAAGGCCACATGAGAAATAAACCTTTATGTTATCATCTATCTCTGAGGTCACATCAAGTTACATACTACACTTTAATTTTATGGCCCATCAGATACTATTAAGAAAATATTTGCTTTTCTACCTCATATTTCATTTTGCAAGTGGTCCCAAAAGAAGCTTCAGTGTGTCCTGGACAGCCTTGAGTAATTCTTCACATTCCAACCAGCCTACCCCTACCCTCTTCTTTCTCAAAGGTGCACTTGGCTTTGACTTTCATTTACCAAAGGTGGAAGAGAACTATTCCACAATTAAATTATCGGGCGAGAAACTCCAAGGTTGATATATATTCCCCAATGAATTCCTCCTGGCAGCATGGACAGCCATTTATCAAGATTAGCAAGTGCTACATAGTTTGCTTTTAATCATCTCTTCAGTTCAATTCTGCCTCTTAATATTAAGTCTCCAAGGAAACATTTCCATTGGCATTTCAATGATATTTCAGTGCAGCCTATGTATTTACATTGCTTTGAAAAATCCCAAACTTTTCTGAATGGTGAAGTATCTGCATTTTAATATATTTTTTTAACAATTCTTTTCATTTCTAATTTGGAGAAAGAAGTGTGTTCTTTTCCCCTTGTATTTATTCTGGCATATGCAAGGCAACCCAGAGCACAAACGGGCCTTTACGTTTTAGACAACTGCTAGGCACAGCTATTGTGTGTTTGATATAAAAATGCCGGTGAACCCCAATGAACAGATGCAAGTATGAGGATTGTATTGTGCCTACAATGTATTCATTCCTCTATTCTATGTTTTAGGGCTAGACTGTGCTTGTCTTTCTGTGTGGATGTGCAAGGAGAGGGAAATGAAGCTTTAATCTGCTTGCACCCTTCACCAGTGCAGAAGCTGGGCATAATGGAAGAATCTTGCAGTTAGGACCACAAGGGCTTCAGAGAGCCAGTGTCCCCACCTAGGCAGCCTGTGCAAAGGGGAAGGGATGGAGTGAGGCCATGGGGCTGCTCCCATCTCTTTCTGCCAGTGGGCTGTTTGCTTGGGGAATGCATGCTCAACCCACCGGGAGGATTTTGTAATACCTGTGTACCCTGGGAGATCAGGAGTGCTGGTAACAGACTATGTAATGGTGGTATGAGGTGCAATGCTGCTGGAAGGAGAAGGAACTGTATTTCCTGGCCCTAGTCACTTGACTTGAATCTGGGTTACAAAAGGGGGTGATACGAGCAGTAGCCGCTGACTCTAGTGGCCATTCTTACACCATCCACAGCAGCGAGCTGTAGCTAAATGTCATGGACCCAGGTTTTATGAAAGTCATTGGGAGTTTTATCATTGACTTCAATAGGAGTTGGATTGGGCTCTAGGCTGTCCATATATTTGTATGTTTCAATCTAGCTGAGTTAGAACCAGGCTCTCAGGACAAAAATCACTGAACATCAGAGAGGGTGCAGCATTCATTGGCCACAACAGAAAGAGCAGAGCACAGCCCCTGTATATTTCTTAGGGTACGTCCACACTACCCGCTGGATCGGCTGGTAGCGATCAGTCTATTGGGGATCGATTTATCGTGTCTCATCTAAATGTGATAAATTGATCCCCGAACACTCTGCCGTCAACTCCCGAACTCCACCAGGGTGAAAGGCAGAGTTGACGGGGGAGCCACGGCAGTCAATCCCGCGCTGTGAGGACAGGAGATAGGTCGATCTAAGATATGTCAACTTCAGCTACACTATTCTCGTAGCTGAAGTTGCGTATCTTAGATCAATTCCCCCCCCAGTGTAGACCAGGCATTACACTGCATTTACTTAGTTATTAGCTGGAAAAGCAGGAAAACTTACTTTACAGCAAATATTTTGAGCAAGTAACCAGCTGAGACTGGTCTGGAGCATGAAAATAATGTAATGTACATGTATGGCCAGCATCCTTTTTGCTGAAATAAACATGCACTAAAATAAACAGTTCTATAGTGTGTGTAGATTATTATTATTTATTCTTTGTATTGGAGTAGCACCAATTGATCCTAAGATTGATTGAGATCGGGGCCCCATTGTGGTAGGCAGTGCACTAACAAAGATAAAAGACAGTCTCCATCCCAAAGAGTTTACAGTCTAAAAATACAAGGCAGACTAAGGATTGTGGGGGAAGGGATATAACATATGGAGTGAACCACTTGGTGGTTGCAAATGCCATGTTAGTGCCACAGTAGTTTTGTTGACTGGTTTCTTTTATTGAGTGGGTTTTGTTGAGAGGGAATTAGCTTAACAAAGAGATAAAGATGAGCAGTGGGGACTTGAAGGAGAGGGGAAGGGAGAAGGATTGAAGGGAAACATGGAAGGCACATGGAATGAGGCTGCAGTGAAGAGAACAAGTTGAGGGAGTTGGAGACAGCAGGTAATCAGCAGAGACAAAAGAATGTCCAGAGTGTATATTTACCCACATGTATTCCTGCAAAAATAACCCAGACAATAATGCAACTTTAAACTTGAGAAACTATCACAGGACAAGGATGTACCTTTACTGCTACAAAGGAATCAAGCTAGATTGATTTACCCCAGCTGAGGATCTGGCCATTAGAAGGTAAGGATCAACCTAAACATTGGCCCTGGTGCATATGTACTGTATGAAAACAGTCATACCCATTCCTTTATTTATATTATTACATGCATTTTTCTATCTTACACGTGTATCCTGTAGTACAGAGCCTGAGTCAGATTCTGGTCACTAATAAGGCCCCTTTATGTCACCGTGAAGTCACCAAGAGGCTGTAAAGGCAGCTTGAAGACCATGCTGAGAATTTCCCTGGCATAGGGGAATCCCTCCCTCAGAGACCCAGCATGGGGGCATGTTGAGAGAGGTCATCATAGCTACAGTGTTACTATGCTCTGGTCATCCTTGACTGGTGTTACAAATTCTTGTAGGGCACAAGTTAGAGCAACGATCAGGTTCTAAGTTGCACCTCACTTAATGTTCAGTGAGAAGTGGAGATAAAGGTGGCATATACTACCTTTGTGTCTCTCTATACTCCATTCAATCTGGTTCTGCATGAGCAGAGATTAGCTAGCGTAGGAATGAGAGGTAGGTATTTAAAATTTTAAAAAATTATAATTTGTATTTTACTGAGGGGGGAACAGAATAAAGAAGAATCTGGTAATTCTTACAGCAAAGTCCCTCTTTAACAACAGACATTTTTAGTAATACATAATAGGAGTAGGCAACACAGGAAATATATTCTATCTCAGCCTAGTCAATGGAATATTTTCTACTCTTTTTTAAAATTATTTTCCATGTCTGTCTTTCTTTAAATTGAAAATAACTAAACTGTGTTTGCATTTTGGAGGAATATGTTCTTAAATAAGAACTTGATGCCTTAATAAACAAAGGATTATTATGATTTAGAGGAAGAATATAGCTGAAGTAGAACAAATATGATGGGAATAACCAGATCTTATTTTACTTTTGTTTGTCAGGAGAAAGTGACTGAAATTCTTAATGGTAATGGAATTCTGAATGTTATCTTATGTGAGTGTGGAATATTGAAGCAAAAAGATTAGCAGTTGGCTGAATCAGCTTGCTGGCATAGCTGCAGAATTCTTGAACTTTCAATATCTAGACTGTTTCGGTTGTGTGCCCAGCAGAGACAAATTCCATCTGCAGATTTGGAGGAAGTCAACTGCCCTGAGCAACTGTGCTTCCACTACCCCAACAGGCCAAGTTTGTTAGCAGAAAATGATGGCAAAAATAGTAGGTTTAAAAAGCAATAACCCTCCTGCCCCCATTATCTGTAAACTTTCTGTTCAGTTGAAAAGAGAGTTTTGGTTTTTCTGAGTGATTTTTGCAGGTCAGCTACAAATCTGCTCCCCCCTCTGAAAGATGACTGCTTATTCCAGAACTGGGCGATTCTTGGCATTGTCAGAGAGATTGCATCTGTCTGTTTAGTACATCCCTTAAGCAGGAAGCAATGCCTCTCCATATGCTTTATGTAGACGGTGACCTAGACCTATGAATAAGGATGAGATGTATTCTGAGAAACTCACAAGCCATGTCAAAATGATGGATTTGAAAGCAATCTCTATGGTACTGATAGGAATTCCAGGGAAGGACATAACCCGATGGTGGTATGTGCTAGTGCCACCATGAAAGTCAAAAGAGTAAGGAAGATCAAAGGGGAACTGCAGAGTTGAAACACAGAAAAGTGGGTAGCTTAGAGGTGAGAAAACTAAGTGCAGTTTTTAATGTCTGGCAGTAAAACAATTTGGTGACCTTCAGGAGGTAATAGGTTGGGGGCAAAGAGGAAAGATTAAGTTCTGAAGCAATAAATGAAGCCTAGCACAAAGATAGACAGGGCCTGTGAGAAGCTAGTTTTGAGCACAAATACAACATCTTTGTGTCTTTAGTATTCATATGCAAACTGGAATGTTTCTGTAAGTGCTAGTGAACTAGCATATTTAATCCACAGTCAAATGGATGGAATATGCTAGTTCACTGGCACTTACAGAAACATTCAAGTTTGCACATGAATTGATATTGACACCAGCAGCTTTTTCAGTGGAAATAGTGAAACTCCATCTCTTTTAAATGAGTGTGTTAACTGATATGGAAATGAGATTATTCCCCCCAGTCATGTGTTCACCTCTTTAGGGGTATTCAGTTTGTGGCTTCTTAGCCAAAGACTTGGTTGTAATTAAATTATTAAAGATGTAAACTCATTTCTGAACCTGTGAATCATCACCTCTGCCTCCACTTTCTGTACCCAAGTACAAAGTTAATATACTACAGATTCACACACTACCAATGACTTGGCCTATGCTGCCTCTGTAGTAGGATGAGTGCTAGTGATTTGACCCTGTAAACAGCCAACGGATCCATAAAATTGTTATATAGTTCTGCAATATTTTTTATTTGCTTTTGTGGATTGTAACAAAGGGAGCAACCTTTCCTGTGGGGCAAAGGGGCTGTGTAAAGTTGATTTCCAGACTCATTAAATGTCTAGCTTTCTTGATCATCCACATGTTCATATCACTTTGGAGTTTTTTAGTTTTGTTTTTCTTTTTAGGTCACTTTACTGAAAGGAAACCATGTGAAAATAACTTGAACTTCACAGACTGATCACCTCAAAAAAATCCTGGAACTTGGACAATGGGCTGAATTCCCATTAATTTTTGCAAAAAAGTCATTTTTGCTGTAGAATGCAAACTCTCAGAAGTCATTTTTAGAGGTAAAAGTAGATGTCTGCACAGGATCAGCAGGGAATATTACTGTGAAATGTGCGATGGATGTGGCAGGTCTTGACTTCCTGCCGAGTTAGTGGGGAAAAATCCATTTTTTCATGAGATTCACAAATTGTGAGAATTTCACACATTTCTGTATAGTAGCACTAACAAGCAGCGGGTGCGTTGATTCTGTCCCATCTCTAATTACATTCAGCCCTCAGGCAGACATTTATACCCAGTAAATCTTCTGTCAGATTATAGAAATCTTTGCAGTAATGGATTGTAATGAAGATTAAGTTGACAGGTGCATGAGTGATTTATTATAGATTACTGTGCTGTAGAAAGAAACTTTTCAACAATCATCATTGTATAATGAGAGCCATTATATGGCTGTATTCTTGCAACAGGCTCTGGGTTAACAATGAGAAGAAAATTAGCCAACAAACAGTGAAGAATGTATAAGAGTGTCGCACACTTTGTACATTTCCAGTTCTCAGAAAACTGACTGAAGTAAGATCCTCTTTCTCTCATGCCCTTCTGGCGTGGGTGAGGGAATGGCTGGTGAATCTTTGTAAACTTAGATCAAAAAGCTCCATATCATCTGTACAAGAACGTAATAAGCCCTCTGACTGACCTCTTGAAGGGGAAGGGGATCTAGATTATTATCAAGGCTCTCCGAATCCCGTCCTCCTCATTCCATGTTGACTCACCACGCTGGTTTTATTATGGCAAAAGGCCTCCATAGCCATGGAGGAGGTAGAAGAACTTGCCATTAGGATGGCTTCATCATCCTAATATTCCATGTGTATGTGTGTACATAAACACTTTTGAGAGTGGATGCTGTGGTGATATGCCAATCAGGAATGCATATAGATAAAGACTCAAGCCTCGACTATATTTTCATTGTTTTTTTTCTTTGTTTTAAAAGGCCAATATGCCTCATTTTTTTTATGACCCAGTCACGATACTAACATGTCTTAAGAGACGCTTTCCAGGCAGGGCTGGTGCAAGGATATTTTGCACCCTAGGCGAAACTTCCACCTTGCCTCCCCTTCCCTCCCGGTAACATTGGTTCATTGAGGGTCAAATCCCAACGAGCCTTTATAGACTCCAGGGGACAGCCTGCCCAGGGGCTGCTCCCCAGACCAGGTTCCCCCCTCCCTGCCCCTGAACTCCCCTGGAGGGTGCACAGCACCCCCATGAGCCCTCCCCGCCCCAGTGGCCCCCACCCTGAGTCCACTCACTGGCTTTGCCAAACTTGGGCCGCTTCAGCAGCTCGGCAGGGAGGAGCTGCCTTCTGGGGGATCCTGCAGCAGATGCATGTGGGCAGAGGCTCCTGTGGTTACCCCCCCCCCGGGCTCCCCTCACTGCGCTCGGGCTCTGTGGGTCCTGGGAGTGTGTGCCGCCGCTTCCTCTCCTGGAGCAGGCTCAGGGCCCTGCGCCTGGTGGTGGCTCACATGCCCAGGAGCCGCAGAGCCTGAGTGCAGCAAGTGGGGAGCTGGGGGGCGCTGCGAGGCCAGCGTCCGCATGCATCTGCTGCAGCCTGCAGGAGTCCCCGGGGGGGGGCACCAGGCCGTAGCCTGGACAGGAGGGGCAGGGGGTGTGGCTGCTCCCCGCTAGTGGTGCTACCGCCTTTGCAGGGCTCCTGCCCCCCCCTGCGCTGTGCCGGCTCCTCCATGGCTGGGGCTCGCTGCGACGCTCTGGCTCTCCAGTGCCTCCGGAAGGCGGATCCTCCCTGGCGAGCCAGGGCACCAGTTTTTGGTGCCCTCAGCACCATCCTTAGGATTTATGGGGCCCTATGCCCAGTGGAAGTCTGAGCTTGCAGCCTGGTGGGAGCAGGGGTGAAGGGACAAGGCAGAAAAAATAAGACGCCCGGCCCGCCTCACGGTGGCGGAGAGTCACAGTTCCCCGCAGAGACCCCTGTACTCTCTCCCTCATGCAGAATGGACATGCAGAACGTACCTAATTAAAAGCACTAAACTTAGGAATAAAAAATGTCAGTCACGGGTTTTTTGATATGCCCTGAAGTTTGTCAGACATTTGTTTGCAAAAACTTTGTAGTAAGGGCAAGTCAGCTGTCTTGCTGAATACAACATTAAATATTATGGAATACGTGGTGCAGCTCTTTTCTGTTTTACATTTTCTTAATCAGTATTTCTAAGCTAATTTTATATTTTAAATGTACTCTTAAGCCTTCTTAAAGTAATCATTCCAGATTACTACATATTTAACTCACTGAAATAGACATTATTTTAAATTAATCGATCACAGAGGTTTAGTGTGTTCATAACAATGTTCATTGCTTTTAGAAAAAGGGAACACTAATTTACTTTGTGTGATCTCCATAACAATACACGTTTATGAAATTTCAACAACTTTAAAAAATATGTTTCCGAAGATTTTAGGCATAACAAAGGATTTTATATCTTACTAAGGTACTGATTTTGCTTAAAACTAGTTCATCAGATAGTCAGAAGTAAAGAAAAAGAAACTCTTTGTCCAGCTATTTGGAAGCAAAGGGCTGTTGCTTCCTTCAATGGGTGGGGGAAACGGGGTGTGAAGGGAGAAATGAATGGACAGAAAGGACAGGAAGACTTTGGAAGTAAGTTTACTATAGTAATTAAAATGTGCATTTTAGATAAGGGTGGTCTTTTGAAGAATTTATTTAAAAAACCCTATGTCTGAAAAGCCAAGCATTTAAGGCTAAAGATGATAGTGCATCTAAAAATCTATGCAAGGATTTTTTAGAGATGTGATTTTATAATCTTCACTAACTCACTAATGAAATATTTTTAAAGCAAATTTTAAACTAAGGTCATGTAGACTGACATGTTCTGATTACAGTCCTGCACAACTATTTTTGTCAGTACATTCAGAAACTGACAGTGGATACCTGGGGGTTGGCAAATGCCTGTTAAATGGCTTCATTACCCCTTGAATGGCTCTTTAACAGTTTCAGTGCTGTGCTAATAGGTCTGGCAGGCTGGAGATTTTTTCCCTTTTAACTACTAGATCCCCTTCCCAGGAAGACTCAGGGCCTGCAGGAAGGGTCAGAACAGGGATAGGAAAACCAGTGGAGTGGACACTAAGACCCAGTGGTGCCCCAAATTTTCAGGTGCCCAACCTAGCTGCCTATGCCTGAGGACCACCCTGTGTGCCCTCAACCACTTGCCGCCCTAGGCGACTGCCTAGTTCACCTAGTGGTTGCGCCTTTGAAAGTTTTTTAACATTTTCACAAAACACACATTTATCTCTGAAACTGCTAAGTACAAACATATAATCAATTAGATGATTTTCCCAATGCTGCTTTGATCTTTTTTCAGTGCTGAGTCAGAATGTGTACTGAGTTATAGTGCAATGCTGTTTCATGGACAGTCATAATTCACAAATTTCTCTAACACTTTACGTGCTAGCATTTCACCATTCTGATCATGCTTGAAGGTGGGGGAGAAGAGACAGTCCTCTGATAGGGCCGCCAATCTCCTATGGACTGTGCTTAAAAAGGGTTAACTTGCTGCAAAACAAGAGACATGTACAAGTGGAAAGTAATACTGAACTGGAATAAACAGGTAAAAGTAACATTGCTGTTTAGGGAAGTTAAAAGGATGTCACGCCATTGTCCAATGATTCTTCAAAGCAGTCCTCCTTGGTCTGAGAAATCTATAAGCATTGGATCAGATCGTCAGTTGGTGCACAGCTCCATTGAATTCACTAACCTTGTTACGCCCACCTACTGAATCATTTCAATAGAGCTACCTCAATTTGCACCAGCAGAAGATCTGGTCCCTGCATTTTTAAAAAGTATAGTTTTGGTTCTGGCTTCTCTCACAGTCTCAGTGTCTGCCATGGCATAGTTGCACAGATGACTCCCATTTTTGACTTGCATATAAAATTATCAGCTATGGAACTCCGTAACTTACCATTAATAATGCACAAAGGACAAACTGGAAGTGAATATTTAGTGCAGTACATGAAAGTACAGTATATCCTGGGTACTGGCATAATATAATTTATTTCCATACAGTAATTGTTGGCAATCTTCCAAGTTATGGGTTACTTCATCATCATGTTGCTATTCATCGCTTCTATAATATAAGACATTATTCAGCTAGAGACACTGAAACTGTTCAGTTTAGAGAGCTCTGGAAGCAAATAATAATAATAATAATAAAAAAATCCAAATTCAAAATTAATTTGGATATAGTTTGTGACAAAGATCATTCTCCACTTTTAAATGGAGGTAGTTAAACTTTTTCTGGCTAAAAGTCCCCATGTTCCCTTAAACGTCTGAAAGATATAGTTGTATTTCCTCAATGAGGGCACTAGTTAGTTTCAATAACAAACTTTCTAAAATTTGAAGATTTTGTGAAAATTGTGAACACACAGAACTTGAGTATTTGGTTAAACTTAAGATAAATGTTTCATTAGTCTGCTATTTGCAGAATTAAATGTGGATGATTAATAATAGAATTTGTCTATCTGATCTTCTATAGTATAATTTGATTTTCACTGTCTAATGCAGGAAGAAAAAACTCTCACATATACATGGATAAAATGAATCCCCAGGCTAGCAAATTAATGTAAGAACTGAACAAAACTTTTCTCCTGGATTTTTGATTTAATTTGAGTTTTCTGCATTGGAGTGGGGTGACCAGCAATGCTACTTTAGCTACATCTGTGTACACCATTCAATTATAAACCCTTGTTCTCAAGAGTTTTATATAATTTGATGATACAAATTCCTGCTTGGCATATAAAAATTTCGTCTTGAGGGTTTTTTTAACGCTTGTACAAAATATATATCGAAGTGTCTGTTAAAATAACAGAGACCTAAATGAATTCAGATCCTTTAGGGCCTGAGCTGGAATCCATGGGAGATCTACCACTGACTTCAATTGACTTTGTATCAAGCCGTTAGTGCACTCCTATAACTTAAGAACAGCCTTGTTTTAAAATAGTAAATAATGTAGAACAATAATACCCAATAGAGAATGGACTTTAACTACTGCAAAACCCACCAATGATGATGAGACTAGATATGATCCACTTCACTGCATATTTTTATTATTGTGACGGTCCCTATGAGCTTCGGCCATGGGACCAGAACCAGTTGTGCTAGATGCTGTACAAACACAGAACAAGAAGATAGTCCCTGCCCCAAAGAGCTCACAGTTTAGGGCCAGTGTAACTCCAGTGGAATCACAAATGTCAATTGGTGAGGCAGAGTGAAGAATCAGGCCAAGTGTATTTATTTATTTCAAGGTCAACTTAATGGAATGAATAACAATTGGAAAAAGTGTTAAAAACCCACAAAGAAATTCACAGTGGGGTAGACTGAGGCATAGCTCTCAGGCAAGGGTTGTGTATGAACTGCCTTACCCCAGGACTCACCCAGGGAGTCGTCATGCCTCAGATATCTGAATTACAGTTCCCCCTCTGTCGTCCCCTTGCTTCCTGGGGGTAATTTCGTGCAAGCCTATACAGCTGTAGTTATTATTCCCCACGCCCCTTTACCCACCTTCATGCTGACCAATAAATCGGGGTGCGGCACGAAGATTCTACCTATTCCTGTGCAATCACTGCTGACCCATTCAGGGGCAGAATTAGGTGTCCATGTAGCTTCGCTTGTGCAAAGCAAATTCTGGATAGTCCATGAAGGGATGTAATAGGAATTATTTTTCCCTAATACAAGTGTATTGTCCAAATCATAATCTGGCCCAATGAAGTGGATGGTTTTTTTTTAATTAAGGTGTAATTTAAGCAGTGTAAACAATGTAAGTATATAACAATTGGAAGATTAAGTTGCTGCTGTATGTAATAATTCCTGTATTAACAGAGTTGCATAGTGGTTGAATTTGTGCTTATTTGCTGCATTAGCCTGCAAAAAAGCTGCTTTGAAGAAGATTAATATTTGTGTTCTTATATTTAATTTGATACTATTTTTAATAAAATGGGTCAATGGCCTGATGTACTTATTCTCCACCACTAAGAGGAATGGTGTCTGCTACAAAATATGTTGTTTTTTGCTTGGGGAAACCATTTCCTGCTTTTCCTGGCTTCAAGATGATAAACTTAGTTTGTGCCTTCATCACAGACAGGCAAACTTGTGGTTTGGCTCCAAGCAAGAGAAGACATTTCAACATATCCTTTTCCAAAATATCTGAAGACAGCAGAGGTGGTTGCTGTGCTATTGAGCCAACTTGGGCACTGCAGACCCCAGTGGGGTACTGATATAGTTATCCGTTGATTTGGCTCTCTTCATTATGCTGGTCAAATGCCTGACATAGTTTCTATTAAAGCCAAGGGGAGTCTTTTAAACTGTTTTCCATTGGAGTCAGAGTGTGACCTCAGTGAGCAGAAAATATATATAAATTGGATGTTAAAGAACAGATGAGAGTTTACTTTTTTTGTTTTAACTTTATACTGCAATTTGTGGTGAGACATTTTATTGCAACCATGCCAGCTAGTGCTGTGATCTCATCAGTTAAAAAGGGTCAGCCTCTGCATGACTTTTCTGATGAAAGACCTGCAAGGAATTCTCAGGTGCTATAGGAACTGCTGCTGAGGAATCAAGATTTTATCCTGCAAGAAAATGAACTCTCTGGCCCTGATCTGTCTCTTAAGCATTTGCTTAACTTTAAGTCTGTGAGTAGTTCCATGGAAGCCCTAATGAAAACAAGCTCAAAACTCTCAGAGAATTCAGACCCCAGACGTTTCTCATTCAAAAATGTTTGGATAAACTCTAGGAGCCAGAGTTTTCTTAAACAGCCTCACACCCATTTAGACACCTAAATGAAGAGGCTGGAAAACAGTTTCTGTCAGTGACAGCTGCTGGGGGCTGTGCACTTTCAAAAATCTGGCTCCAGTTGTGGGTGCTGTGCTCTCTTGAAAATAAGACACTGTGGAAAATATGTATTTCCTTTTCACAACTCTCTGCTCTCATGAGCAGGAAGAGAGGTGCCAAAATACTGTGGGGGGCTGTTCTTTGCACAGATTTTATAGACTTAAGAGGTTCATGTATTTCACAAAAATTCTGGATCAGCATCTGAACCAGTAAGTATATATCCCAGCTGAATAGAACTATCCAAGTCATTTGAGATTTGCCCATTATATAAAATGAAACCAGTATCAGTATGATCCTGGATTATTTCTACTTAGAGACATTGCAAATGCACTGCACTGTATTAGATCTAGGATTTTGTAAAACCAAAGAATTGCTGAGATTAAGTGATTGTGAAGTCTCATTCTGGTGTTAGCTCTGTATTCAGGTGCTTTTTTTAACATAATATTTCAAAATCAGAAATAACATTTGAAATAGCACAGGACACACAGTGAGATCCAAAACTAAAGAAAACAAGCTTAAGCTAAAAGCTGGTACTGCTTAGGCGGAACAGTTGTGTGGGCAGCCAGAAGAGAAAGTAAGTATAGGCAACTCTCCAGGGTAGAATTGAATTGTGAAATAGAGACTGCTTAACTTGTATCAACATGCAATGCATAGAGAAGTTCATCAGAGAACTTTTGATCACTTCATCCTTCATCACTTCCTCTGTTTTATCTCCTCCCTCCCTTCTGTTTACACAGCGGTCTGCTGCTGCTCTAGAAGTTTAAATGAAAATCAGTATGAATGCCGTCTTTGTTTTTAAGGGCTACTTGAACAGCCTGACCCCCTACGGTTGCAGGGCAGAGGATTCAGGTCTTCGATATGGGCTGCCAGTATACTGCAGCATCAGTCTCTGTATAATAGCAATGGTCACTCAGTGCACAGTGTCACTGTTCTAACCCAATTCATTTTTAAATAACATAATTTAAAAAAAATGCAATATGTTGCTTTTTGCCAAGTTATCTGTAATGCTGTGATAGTTAACTTTAAATTAGCTAGGTCTTTCCAAAGTAGTTGTCAAGGTATTTTTCCCACTTTGAACTTTAGCGTCCAAAAAGTGGGGACCTGAATGTACCCTTCTAAGCTTAATTCCTAGCTTAGACCTGATAGCGCTGCCACTGACCAGAAATTCCAGTGTCTGGTACACTCCCTTTCCCCCCAAAACCTTCCCTGGGGGACCCAGGAACCAAACCCCTTGGGTCTTAAAACAAGGAGAAATAAACCCTTCCCCCTCCCAGACTTTCCCCTCCCTGGGCTACCCTGAGAGACTACACTGATCCAAACTCCTTGGTTCTTAAAACAGAGAGGAATTAACCTTCCTCCCACCAATCCCCTGGTGAGTTTAGACCCAATCCCCTTGGGTCTTAAACAAGGAAAAAAATCAATCAGGTTCTTAAAAAAGAAAGCTTTTAATTAAAGAAAGAAAAAGTAAAAATTATCTCTGTAAAACCAGGATGGAAAATGTTTACAGAGTCTTCAGCTTATATAAACTAGAGGGACTCCCTCCCCCTTAGCCTAAGATACAAGTTACAGCACACAGAGGTAAAAATTCTTCCAGCAAGGTACACATTTACAAGTTAAGAAAACAAACATAAGTCTAATCCGTCTTTTCTAGCTAGTACTTACTATTTTGAACATGAGAGACTGTTTCAGAAAGATTGGAGAAAGCCTGGTTGCAGGTCTGGCCCTTCTTAGCCCTAAGAGCGAACAATCAACAAAACAAACAGCCAAACAAAGACTTCCCACCACTGAGATTTGAAAGTATCTTGTCCCCCGATTGGCCCTCTGGTCAGGTGTCAGCCAGGTTCACTGAGCTTCTTACCCCTTTACAGGTAAAAGAGACATTAACCCTTAACTATTTATTTATGACAGTAGTAATATGCAGCTGTGCAAATCAACTGACAAAGGCAGCAGCCCAACAAAACTGACCAAGATGCACAGGTGTTTTGGCTCTGAAAAATTGGCTAGGTGAGAGGTTCAGACTGATGCTGAAATGGACACTTTTTGTTGAGTTTTTAGGAGTTTTTTTTTTAAGGCATGCTTGTCTTATTAAGGTTAAATTTTATTGATAAGGCTTCAATCATGTACTTGGTCCAGGGATGTTTTTATTCTATTGTTCCTATAATTTAAAGTAGGCATAAATGAAAACTACCTACCTAAGTAAAGCTGAATGTTCAGATTCTATGAAGGACTCAGGGTTGCATTTCTGCGCAGAATTTATAGGAGTCTAGGACTTTCCTGAATGTGCAGAAGAGTCATGGCTCAATCCCTTCCAATGTACAGCCACTGTTCAGTTATAACTGCCAGTGGAATTTCAAGCGTAAAACAGAAATCTGAGCCTTTAGTGCACAGTTCAATACAATGGGCCAAAGTCTGCACTTATTTAAATGCCATGCAATAGTCCTGAAATCACTGGTGTAGCAAAGGGTGTGAGTCTGGGCAGAATGCGAGTTCTTCGTTAGGATCTCTGGACTGGATTTTGTTCTCACTTACAATTGTGTATATCTAGGGTGACTCCACTGAAGTTAATCCAAGCTCCCACCAGTGTGACTGAGAGCAGAATCTGGCCTTCAGATTTCTAAATACTCCCAGTCTGCCAGCAGTACAAAGACAGGAGGATATAGCACAGTCAATTATTTAAGATATTTTTAAAGTTTTTTTTTTGTGGGGGTGGGGAGGAAGTTAGTGCTGGACACGAAACTTTATCTTAATTATCAGTGCACTATGTTATCTGAGACTCAATAAGTTCCCTTTCCTTCACTGCTTCTCTGTAAAAGATTTTTAGGTTTAATTTAATTTGCACAATCTGTACCTTATGATATATTGGTGGTGTGAGCAAAGCTTGTCCAGCATTTTGGGAGTACAGAAGTGCTGCTGTGTTTTAGCTGTGTTAGTCTGTTTTAACTCCCAGATCCATCTATCTCAGGGGTTTATGTAGCACCCAGAACTGGAGCATCTTAGTGCTTAGGTGACACTAAGATGATTTAGCCAGTTTATCAGAAATAAACTAGAAGGCAAACTTTTCTGAAATAGGCCCAAGAGGTAAAGAACCAGATATTCACTAGCAACGTTTTCAAACTATTAACGATTTGCTTCAGAGAACAATACTATGCACTATCTTGCTCCCAGACAACCATTCTGTACATGAATGGTTTGCATTCCTTACTGGCTGGAGTTGGTAACAAAATCGATAATATGGAGTTGGAATTTGACCTGCTGGTCTTGAAAGTGAATAAACTGGGCTCCAGGATAACTAGCCTGGACTCTAGAATGGGAAATAATGAACACTAAAGGTGCTTAAAGGTACAGAATAGCATTGAGATTGTCCATTTCATAATAAGGAACATTTATTGTAGGGGACAATGTAGGAAAAATATATTTGAGTTCTTCCATTTGCGATCTCACAGCAGTACACAGATATGGCTACTTTGGTCTGACTCAATATGGCCATTCTTATGTTCCTTCATAGTAACTCAAATTCCCACTACAAGGAATGATATGATAAATCAATCCTAATAAAATTTTCCATTGATTTTTCCATTTAACATTTATATCTCAAGTGTGCTAAGTCCAATTTTACAGTTCAGATTATAAATGCTAGACAAAGGCATACACTTATTTTTTCTAAACCATTTAATTGGCTTGGGGAGGCTGTCTTTAAATATCATCTCCAACAAGGCATAGAAGAAAGCATCAATTAGAGAGAGCACTAGCAAGATGGGAGGTGGATTTGTTCTCATAAATTCTTAGAGGAGCAAAAAGTTTCCAGATTTAAATCAAACTATTCAACATCTTAACGGGCTCTAACAGGATAAAAGAATATAAATATATTCCAACCAATCAAAACAAAGCAGATTCAAAACAATCTAGTCTTGAATTGGAAACATAATGTTACTGCAGTTTCTAATTTGGATTCTTTACTGTATCATGGAGAATCCAGAACGTTTTCTGCCCAAATCTGGAGTCTAAAAGAAAATCTAATTTATATTGGAGATGAGATTCACTCCTGTGCACTGAGCCTGCCAAAGGCCAATTCACCACTCAGCTTCCACTTAAGCAATTGGGCAAGAAAACTGGGTAAAATTTTATTAGTTTTTTAGTGTAAGATTGAAGTGGAGCTCAAGTGGTGCTTAGCTCTTGTGTGGTCCCACTGCACAGGAGTAAATCTCACCCATGCTGCATAAAATAATTTTTTCAAAGTGTATTGAACAGTATCTTGATATGTTAAAAGTACTTCTTGAAGTTAAATGCACCCAACTGATACGATTTCTGTGTCAGCAGTATCATTACATTGTCAGCTTTGGTGTGGCTCAAAGCATGATATTTTCCAGTGTCTGCATCTGATCTGAAATGAGCCCAAAGGTTTATTAATTTTCATGGGAATCCTTTACTTCAGTGTGTCCCAACTCTAGGGACCTCATGTGAACTAGACCACCTGATAGTGTCCAACGACTGGAAATCTACAGTGCAAAATTTCAATTCTGTTTTTGGTTGCACTAACAATGTAACGCCAGCCCATTAAGCCCTGAGACTCCAACTAAAGAAATGTGTACGATGGGCTAACTGCCCCTGGCAAAGTCCTCCAAACATTTGATGGAGTTCAGAAGTCTCCAGTATTTCCGCACTTAAATCTGTCAACTGTTGATGCTCCATATAAACAGACAACCTAACTGGACACTCTTCAGTGTTTGTTAGTTTAACAGTGTAAAATGTGAGGGGTGTAACCTTTGATTTATGTATTCACAATTAGTAGCTTAAAGATAACGAATAAAACTAAACTCAGTTCTTTAAGGTTTCAGCCTACGGGGAGGTTACAGATAACTTAATTTAGTGGAGGATTGTGAATGACACAATGAAAGATAAAATTAAAGACTTCATTTAAAATAAAATAGTGAGTTAAGCAAACAGGCATTACAATGGAACCATACACTGCATTGATACTCACATGCTAAGATGAAATGATGCATCCAGAGGTGATCACTCCTTGGATGGGAAGAATGGGAATAATCCTTTCTCTATTGGTACCTTGACAGTGGATGAATGCTCCTAATCTAAATTAGCATGCTACCCTTTTCATAATAATTTATAATACCCCCTAATTAGTTAATATTAAATCCACTATTTACTATAGTTACATTTCTGCCACCATAATTAAATATTTTCTACTTTCATATTGGCTAGTGAACATTTAGCGTAATCTTAATATCTGCATAAAACCCATACATAGTCAGACCAATGGTCCATCTAGCCCAGTATCCTGTCTTCCAACAGTGGCTGATGCCGGATGTTTCAGAGGGAATTAATAGTGCATTGCTATTATTGAGTGATCCATCTCCTTTCATCCAGTCCATCTCCTGGCAATCAGAGGTTTAGAGGCATTTGGAGCATGGGGTTGTGTTCCTGACCATCCTGGCTAATAGCCATAGATTGAACCATCCTCCATCAACTTAATTTAATTATTTTTTGGATCCAGTTATACTTCGCCTTCACTGTATCCCCTGGCAATGAGTTCCACAGGCTGAGTGTGCATTGTCTGAAGAAGTACTTCCTTATGTTTCTTTTTAACCTGCTGCCTATTATTTTCATTGGGGGTGTCACCTGGTTCTTGTGTAATGTGAAGGGGTAAATAACTCTTCCCTATTCACTTTCTTCACACCATTCATGATTTTATAGACCTCTATCAGCTCCCCCTTAGTCAGCTTTTTCCTTAAGTTGAACGGTCCGTGTCTTTTTAACTTCTCCTTATATGGAAGCTGTTCCATACCCCTCATCATTTTTGTTGCCTTTTTCTTTCCTTTTTCCACTTCTAATATATCTTTTTTTTTTTTTTACCAGAACTACCATGGAATTATATAGTGGCTTTATGATATTTTCTGTTTTCTTTATCCCTTTCCTAATGGTTCCTAATATTATGTCAGCTTTTTTGGCTGCCAGTGCACTTTGAGCAGAGGTTTATGGAGAACAATCCGTGATGACTCCAAGATCTCTTTCTTGAGTGGTAACAGCTAATTTAGATCCCACCATTTTGTATGCATAGTTGGGATTATGTTTTCCAATGTGCATTCCTAATCACTGAATTTCATCTGCCATTTTGTTGCACTGTCACCCAATTCTGTGAGATCTCTTTGGAACTCTCCACAGTCAGCTTTGGACTCAAGTATCTTGAATAATTTTCTATTATATGCAAGCTTTACCATCTCACTCTTTACCCTTTTTCCAGATCATCTGTGAATATGTTGAACAGCACTGGTCTCAGTACAGATCCTTGGGTAACCCTACTTTTCATCTCTCTCCACTGTGAAAAGTAACTGTTTATTCCTACCTATTGTTTTCTATCTTTTAACCAGTTACTGATCCATGAGAGAACCTTCCCTTCAATCCCATGACTACCTACTTTTGCTTAAGAGCCTTTGGTGATATTGATAACTATCAGTATAGGTGGCATTTTCCAAACTATTAACATTTTATCTAAAATACTTGTAACAACTAGTTAGGACCAAAACATGTTAATAGTGTTACATGGTGTTGTGCCCTTGCTTATATCTAACTTGTTTCTGAATAGTCTTACTTCATTTTACTCATATTTTACCAGGTCTTACTTGGCTATTGTTGAGTTTATTTTTAGAAAATAGATTTTTTGGGCATACTTACATTTCAACACATTTCCATATAACATAAGCCAGCATCATGTATATGAGCTACAGTGGGCTGCTGTTCCTCAGTGCAAAGTGTTGAGTATGTTACCTTTGTAGTTAGTACTTCCAGCTTCTGCTGACCTGTGAGTATATGGATAAACGGCTATTAGATGCAAGCTAAGGTACCCCACATAGTAGCAGGATGTTGGAGTATTTTTTTCATCTACTTTTTCCCACTGGACGCTAAGTGGCTGTAATGATGATTCCTTTTTCACAGTGGAAGTAATTGAAAGTGCTTTCAGGATGTCAAAGAAAAGGCAAGGAACAGGAAGAGCGACTTCTGAAGTAAAGTGAGAAGCTTCCTCTGCGAAGGTCATCTCCATCCAGTAGATGGGTAGGGGAAAAACCCATCTTTTGAGCAGATTGGCAGGTGTTTGCAGGCATTTGATCTTTTCTAAACCAGTTTAGTCATATCAGTCCTTTTCTATTAACTGTCTCTGCTTCAGATAATTCAGGCTAAGCAATGTCAAGCTGCTCCGTAATACTGTTTTGCTCACAAACAGGTTGTATGCCTACAATATTGAAGTTTTCATAGTTGCATTCTAATTGGCTGGCAGTACAAAAGTATTTGATTGGCCTTGCATTTCGAAGGAATTCTCTTTCAACACTTCAGAGCGACCTTGTGCCTTGAAACACACCAGAGGAAGGCTTGCATCCTGCTGTAATCACATGCCCTGTTGCTTGCTCTTCCTTACATAAGCCACAATTTATTGCACCTCAATGCTTTAATATGTAATGATTAATGAGTGGAGGCAAATCTAAACAAGGGCAAAACAATATTTTTAAAGTAATGTGTACATGTATATACACAAGTAGTGTCTATGGGACCATGCTATTAATGTCAGTTACTTGTGAGGTTTAGGGAAAGGTGGGATCTTGGCAGAGACAACCTTAGGCTAAAATTATACTAGTTTTAATACTTTATCAGGACTCTTTTTGTCCAAAGTGCTGAATGCATTCAAGAGCTTAAGCATTTTTCCCTCTTTTCCAGGGATTTCTTCCAGATATAAAGTGCACATTTTGGTTTCTGAAAGTGGGATTAAAAATACACACTATAAAAACAGAGAGGCAGCAACAGTGGATTCATTGACTCTTTGTGAAAATGGTCAGGTAGAAAACTCTGCTTACACTTTTAAGTTTAGGATGTACTATAGTCTCCTGTGGAACTGACTGAAAGCATTGTACTAATTGACTAGGGAGTAGACCTTTGGTTATGGTTGATGAGAAAGCTGTATAGGGAGAAGAACACTATGAATGTCAAGGTGGAGATGGATGGGATGATGCCAACCTGGCATAAAGCTCATTTTTGCCCTTCTCTGATCCTGTACCTGCTGTGTACAGGGCACTTGATAGGTGAAAAGTACATCAGCCTGGGAGGAAATGTGCACATCCACACACACACATGTACACAATCAGTCCATGAGCCAGAGTTAAGGTTGCATGAAATGTGCATTTGTTTGTCGCTTGTAAGATTAACCTGTTTCTGTTTATGTGGGCAGTGCATGTTTTGTGCTGGTCTTAGCTCTTTGTTTCTTTGATGCTAAGTGTTTGGCTTTTATGAATGATCTGGGTAACTAGTTTGTTGTCACTTATCAACCTTAGCTGTCTTTTGAGTTGAAGTATTGTTTTTTATTTAATATATTAGTCAGCCCTGTGCAGAACTGGACAAGACCTAGGACCCAAGCACTGCTGCTCTAGCAATAGACAGCAGTACAGCTGATTACTGTTGACTGATTACTTGATCACAGCAAATTACTTTTGGTGAAGCTTGAGCTGATACACTTGGGGTGAAGATCAAGAAGTCAGAGGAAGATGAGTATACATTTGGGGATGTGGGGGAAGGAATGTGTGTGTGTGTGTGTCTGTGTTTGCACTCTCTGGAAAGAGAGGAGCCCGCCAGGAATGGAAGGGAGCACAAAATGTAGGTTTACTCTTAATTCTTCTGCTGTGCAGCCTAGAGAACTTTACAGTCTTTAGATTCTCTCTTGGTTCATTTCCTCAGTATATCTCCTATTTGGCTTATCTGATTTTTTCTGAGAACAAAACAATTGCAACAAGCCAATCATTAAACACTAGCAGTTTTTATTAGATCTCAGAACATCTTCCTTGCAGCAAAGGACCCCTGCAGCTTCACTCCCATGCAAGATGCTTGTTGCTATAATGTGAAGCCTATTCTCTGTAATTTGTATATTCTCTCATGGAAAGAGCCAGGGAGTATCCTCATATAATGGGCAGAACCCACAGAAGGCAATGAACTGCACCCACATACCCAAAGAAGCTGAGCCAGAAATTAAATGTACACCAGGAAAAGACTGATCAGCTAACGGCCTTTCTCAATACAAGACGAAATATCCTACAGCTGAGATTTATGTGGGACAAATACACAGTGTGATGACCATTGTGCCTGATAAAAAGCTGATAAACACAATCAGTTTTACATACCTATGATAATCTATCACTAAAAAAATAACTGCTATTTTAAGTATTTAAAGACAGAAACAGAAAGGATGTAGACAACTAATTATTTTCTAAAGAGTGATATAGAGATATATTTCTTAAGAACCCGTAGTTCCTGATGCTTTGTAGAGCTGTGATTGATTCTTTGGAAATCCATGAATTGTGTAATGCTCTTATCCCCCTTTACCTACCCTCGGACCAAAACCACATAACTTGAATCTCTCTTTACCTGAATCTTATGACAATGCCTGACTGAAGAAAAGGAGCCCTGCACATCCTCTGAACATGGCATCTGATCTCTGGTGGCAGAGACCCACAGTCATGGGTTCATCACCAAGATTCTCTATCAGGTGCTCCTGCCCCCTGCAAGGTATGCCCTGCCCCATCAACTGAAGTGTCTGTTTTGATTGAAATCATTGCTCTAGGGCATGGAGAGAGGCAGTTTAAGACAGGGCTGCCCAGAGAGGGGGATAAGTGGGGCAATTTGCCCCGGGCCCCACAGGGGCCCCCATGAGAATATAGTATTCTATAGTATTGCAATTTTTTTTTATGAAAGAGGCCCCAGAAATTGGTTTGCCCCAGGCCCCCTTAATCCTCTGGGTGGCTCTGGTTTGAGACAGCCAGGTTTGGGCTTTGTAAATGAGGTCCAGGACTTGGGTTCTGTATTAGGTAGGTCAGTAGTGTGATGCACAGTTAGCTGCAATGTGCTGTACAACAGCACTTCCTGACTGGATGGGGATAGCCAAGGTATAATGTTTGACAAAAATCTAGTCTGGAGGTGATAAAAGCATTATGATGATACTCTCTTTCACCAAGAGAGAGGTTTTTTTCTCTTAGACAGTCACAGAGAGCTAGGTAACCAGACAGGCCTCCTACTGGGATTTCAGGAGCAGAGACAAGTCCACCAGATCCCTGAGGGTCAAGGGAAGGATGCCCTCAACTGAGATAGTTTGCCAGTGTTCTCCTCTGCTAATCAGCACCCCTTCTGATCTGTGAGGATTGAACCAACTGCTTTCTATGCGTCGGTGAAACCCTGGCTCCGTTTACATTAATGGCAAAACTCCCATGGAGTTCAGTGGATCCATGATTTCTCTCAATGTCCCTATTTTTAGTCAGAGACTGGAGACTGGACTCAGCAAGAAAGAGGTATAGAGCTGGGTATCATCAATATAGCTGTAACAAAATGGCTGATATTTTTGGTGTATAAAGATTAATTGCTAGTATATGCAATCAGCTCTGGGAAATTAAAATTCATACCATGTACCTTACTTTGAGTGCCTGGACAGTTTTAAATTCTCAGCCTTGTTATGGCTTGTTAAAGACATCTCAACCACTGTGTTGATTTATTATCACAATTCAACTAAATAACAATGTTTTGGTTGGTTATAAAAGCTTTTAAAAGCATTTTAGAATGTTATTGAGAACTTTTCCTGCATGGACCACTTTACAAAACAGTAAGAATCATTGGGAAGTCAGGTTAAAGGCCTAGTTGATAGTTTGTTTGTTTTGTTTTTTTAAAAAGTATGTTTTCAGTTGCACATCTACTTTACACACTTTTGCACACCTTATTTGCTTCAATTTTTGTGGCTGTTGAATGTACAAATCAGTTAGTTGAAAGTACAAGTGGCCAGTTTAACTCTCTATTTATATGTAATTAATGGCAAATATTTGGACAAATTACCTGCACATTGTGTCCACACACTAAGTGCATTTGGAACGCCAGCCCCTAAGTTCCTTGAGCACAGTCAAACTCAGACTAGAACCCAGATCTCCTGACTTTCACCCTTATGCTGCAGGACCAAGGCACTTTATAGTGGAAACACAGTGGTATGTAACAAAGGCTACCTATAATTTCATTTAGCCTTAAACTAGATAAGACCCTCGTTAAGTCAAACTTTTATTGTCTTTGGCCTGATCCTACACTACTTACTCAGGTAAAATGTCATCGATACAAAATTGGATCTTGATTTTTGGCTAGTCATCGACTTGTACATCAAAGTTTCGTAATGATCAAATCTACACTTACAATGAGAGATACAATAGAAGGCCACTCATATTAATACAACAAAATAGGTCAGACTACTAGCAACCATGTGAACACTGCACAGTGTCCACCATAATTTCCCCAATACTTCATTCTGGACATTGCCCATTTTCTCTCCCTATCATCATCATGTTCCCATTACACTTCTAGCGTTTAGGGCAGGGACGAAGCTCCTCCACTGATGTCTGTTTCTGGCAAGCCTTTCAGTGGTTCCCCAGCTGTGCCCCAGGTTTTTCAGCTCAGCTTCCACAGATTTTTGTCACGTTGTTTTTGGGCGGCCTCATTTTCGCTTGCCTTGAGGTGTACATATTATTGCTACTCTGGTAATGGAATCAGTTTTCACCTGAAGCACATGACCGATCCACCTCCAACACCTCCTGGCAATGATGATACTCAGATCCTCTTGGCTGCACTGTCAATGGATCTTGGTTTGAGATTGTTCTGGGTCAAAAGATATGGATGATTTTTCTGAGGCAGGTTGTATGGAATGAAGACAATTTGGACATGTCGTAATTTCTCATTCCACAACATTATGCACTATAAAGTAGTGTTGAAAGCACGCAGCTCTGATAAATCTTGAGTTTGGGTTTGGTGTTGTATGCCAGACTGTATTTAAGCTCCTGAAGGTGTTTCTGGCTTTACTGATGTTGTTCTGGATGTCCTGGCTTGTTCCACCATCCTAGCTGATGGTGCTGCCCAAGTATGTGAATGTTTCTATATTGGTTCTCCCTATAATATCTCCCTATCCATCAGTCTCCTCTCCCCATTCCTTGTCCACGAAAATTATACTCCTTTGTGCAAAGCACTGCTTTCCTTCTGAGCTCTGAACAGAGAAATATATAAACACTAGGGATGCAGTCATAACACTAAACCAAAGTTATTTATTATTAATTTATTTTGCGAAAGATGTTTTTTCAACTGAAATTTAACTGAGGGCCTGTTTCCTGAAATTTAGTTCAGACACACAAGATTTGAATGCATAGGTGATGGATGGCTCTAATTATGCCGCTTGCCAGAAAAATAAAATCAGTTATTGTTTTTCTTTTTATTTGTTCTCTCTTTCCAAGGATTCTTCAAATCACCTTAAAGAGGGGGAAAATCATTCACTTCTTTTGTTTATGTTTTATACAGGTTCTTCAATGTTTTTCTCTCTTTTGGCAGCAAACAGTCTTTTTACAGATGACATTATCATCACTTGCTGTGCCCTGAGTACTGAAGGCACAGTAGGATAGAGAAAATAGACAAGCACAAACAGACTATGCAGGGAACTTAAAATCTTTTTTTTTAAAGCAGTTAGTTAGCAATTATTTCCATTTTTACGCTCTTTTCAAACTTTCATTCCTTCCTGGAATATGTCAGCAGAAATGTTCTAGTTTACTAGCCATCTTTTATAGGGAAATCAGCTATCATTGTTTCTCTTCATCTGTAATTTAATTAGGAAATGAAAGTGTGTGTGTGGGGAAATAGCCAGAATTAGAAGATAGCAATAGTTTGACCTGCTCTCGTACCCTATGGATAAACCAGACACTTCAATGCTGAAGGTTCAAACCTTTTGAAGTTCATTGCTGCCAACATAAAATATTTAATGTTTTGGAAGGCTTATTTTTGACAATGACTCATGCCTCATTTGCCTCTACTTAGGTTTTAAAGGGAGACACTGCACTTTTCCTAGAAAAGGGGTCAAATACTTCGTTGTTATGATAAATCAGCCCTTATCATTATACTGTGTGTTCAAAAAATAAAGCTTAAAATACATTAGTATAGCATGTATTTCTCTTTGGTAGGAAACTATTAATGCTAATTTACTTCTCAATATCCCCCAACCCCCAGGATGTAAACCAAGAAATTCCTAATTGCCTCGGTGCTTCAGCCTCAGTAATTTCTCCTGATGAGCCTTATATACATTTATGATCTTCTGTATGAAAAATTGCTTCCTGCTGTCTATTATAAATCTCTCTCTCTCCCTCTCTCTACTTATGCTTCTTTGTTCTATTATCTTTATAGGGCAGCAAGTAGTAGTTCAATTTGATGTTATCCGTTCCATTTAAAATTTTGTACGATTCAGTTTAATTGCTCCACAACCATCTTTTTTTCTAGGTTATGTAAAGCTGTGCTCTCTGACATTGTACTATAGCCTGTACCTGCTGCACTGTTTAGCAAAAGGACAATTTATCAATACTAACCAGATGCTCGTAAAAGGGATCATCCTGTCCCTTGCTTGACTGCACAAAGATTTGGGGGTGCATAGAGGGTGCGCTTACCCAAGCTGAAATCACAGCTTTGATTGCAGTGGAGATATACCCTATAAGATACAGACTGTGGAGGCTGCATGTGCCGGAACAGGAACATAGGATCTTCTGTTGCACAGATCCCTCAGTGCCTCTTTCTATAGTGGTGAATATTTGGATCTTAGAGCCACTTCTGCCTTTGGACTGTAGTAGTGTCCACAGTAAAGCTATACAGTTGTTGGGGGTGGGGCACTTGCCCCCTTGCATCTGCCTACTACAGGGCTCATCATGGGGCTGAGGATTTAGCCCTAAGTAATGTCTTAAACTTAGCTGTTGCTGGCATGGATAGCTTAGTCTTTGTGTTTAATTGCTCCTTGAAGGGTGGCAAACAAGTTCCAGCTCAGATTTAGTCTCCCTCTTTTGTTTCAGAGTTTAGTAATTAGGATGAGATACTGAAGGGTACCAGTGCAATTTAAGACAGAATAACTTCATTTTCTTCTACCACCAACCATAATGATTCTTTTTTTGTTTTTTCCTCTGCCCTGTCTTTTCACAGCATGTCAATTTTTGTTGTCACTCTGTTTTTTGTTTTTTTTTTTTTGATATATTTCTCTTTCTGCCCTACTCTAACCCCCTTTCTGTGGATGACTTTGGAAGTTCAATTCAAGTGCCAACATTGTTTTGGGAGGGTGGGGAGCATGCCCGGAGATTATGACGAAAATAGCAGAGAAGGATGAAGAGAGGAAAAAATTACAGTGGGAGGGTGGAGTCAGGCACACCAGAATCTGTTTAATCTTTGGTCACTGAGGGTACGTCTACACTACGGGATTATTCCGATTTTACATAAACCGGTTTTATAAAACAGATTGTATAATTTGGCTGTGTGCATCCATGGTCCGAGGCTAGCGTCGATTTCCAGAGCGTTGCACTGTGGGTAGCTATTCCATAGGTATCCCATAGTTCCTGCAGTCTCCCCTGCCCCTTAGAATTCTGGGTTGAGAGCCCAGTGGCTGATGGGGCAAAAATCATTGTCGCAGATGATTCTGGGTAAATGTCATCAGTCATTCCTTCCTCCAGGAAAGCAACTGCAGACAATCATTTCATGCCCTTTTTCCTTGGATTGCCCTGGCAGATGCCATAGCACGGCAACCATGGAGCCCGTTCAGCTTTTCTATTTTACAGTCACCGTATGTGTACTGGATGCAGCGGACAGAGGCGATACTCCAGCGCTACACAGCAGCATTCATTTGCTTTTGCATGATAGCAGAGACAGTTATCGGTCATTCTGTACTGTCTGCTGCCAGTGTAAATTGGCAATGAGATGATGGTTATCTGACCTTCTGTACTGTCCGCTGCTATCATGGGTGCCCTGGCTAAGATCAGCCGGGGGCGCAAAGGCAAAACTGGAAATGACTCCCCGAGTCAATCCCTCCTTAATGGTTTCTAAAAATAGAGTCAGTCCTGCCTAGAATATGGGGCAAGTGTACTAGAGAACCAGTGTATCAGAGAGCACAGCTGCTCCGTGTCAGATCCCGCAGAAAGGATGAGCTACATGCCATTCACGGAGGGTGCCTCTGCAACAACCCCACCTGTTGCTTCCCTCCTCCCCCAACCTTCCTGGGCTACCGTGACAGTGTCCCCTCCATTTGTGTCATGAAGTTATAAAGAATGCAGGAATAAGAAACAATGACTTATTAGTGAGATAAAATGAGGGGGAAGCAGCCTCCCAGTGCTATGACAGTCGAGGCAGGACATTAATGCCGCTGCTATGATAGTCCAGGCAGGACAGAATCTTTTCTTTACACAGGAAAGGGAGGGGGCTGATGGAGCTCAGCCCCCAGTTGCTATGATGAGGACGGTTACCAGCCGTTCTGTACCATCTACTGGGAATGACCGAGAATATTCCTATTTTCACCCAGGCGCCCCCGGCCAGCCTCACCTGAAGCCAGCCAGGAGCACTCACGGGTTGATAACAAGGACGGTTACCAGTCCTACTGCACCGGATGTCACCGTGCAGGGGAGAGGAGGGGATACTGCTCTTCGCTGCTGCAGCATCGCATCTACCAGCAGCATTCAGTAGACATAGGGTGATGCTGAAAGAAGTCAGGAAATGATTTCTTTCCCTTTTCTTTCACATGTGGGGGGGGAGTAAATTGACGATCTATTCCCTGAACCACGCCGGAAAATGTGTTCGAACCTACAGGCATTGGGAGCTCAGCCAAGAATGCAAATACTTTTCGGAGACTGCTGGGGACTGTGGGATAGCTGGAGTCCTCAGTACCCCCTCCCTCCCTCCGTGAGCGTCCATTTGAGTCTCTGGCTTCCCGTTACACTTGTCACGCAGCACTGTGTAGCCTGTAGATTTTTTTTTCAAACACTTTGGCATTTCGTCTTCTGTAACGGAGCTTTGATAGAACAGATTTGTTTCCCCATACAGCGATCAGATCCAGTATCTCCCGTATGGTCCATGCTGGAGCTCTTTTTGGATTTGGGACTGCATCGCCACCCGTGCTGATCAGAGCTCCACGCTGGGCAAACAGGAAATGAAAATCAAAATTTCGCAGGGCTTTTCCTATTTACCTGGCCACTGCATCTGAGTTCAGATTGCTGTCCAGAATGGTCACAGTGGTGTACTGTGGGATACCACCCGGAGGTCAATACCATCGATTTGCGGCCACACTAACCTTAATCCGATATGGTAATACCAATTTTAGCGCTACTCCTCTCTTCGGGGAGGAGTACAGAAACCGATTTAAAGAGCCCTTTATATCGATATAAAGGGCCTCATAGTGTGGACGGGTACAGCGTTAAATCGGTTTAACACTGCTAAAATCAGTTTAAACGTGTAGTGTAGACCAGGCCTGACACTGGAGCCAAACCCTAACCCCACTGAACACCCATTGACTTCAGCGGGTCTAGGATTTCACTCTATGGCTATGTCTACACTTGGAGTAAGAGGTTGGATTCTTAGCAAACATACAGTAACTCTCACCTAGGCGATGTGCTAAAAATAGTAGTGTAGCTAGTGTAGAGTAGGTTGTTATGCACATCCAATTGGAACACACAGAATAAAATAGATCTCTTGCAAGCCCCTTAAGCACTGAATGATCACTGAACACAACAAAGTCAACTTAAACTTCCAGTGAAAGCCAATTACATGCAATAACCTAAAGACTGTAAATGTTAGAGGTGGGAATGGACAAGAGCCAGAGCCAAATCTGGGTCTGAATTTTGTTTATATTCTGGGCCACCAATGAAATTCTGATCTGGATCAAGATTAAAACCTTTCCAAAATCCTGTGGGCTGTCTGGGGTTTTGACTATTTGAACTTTTTGAAAACAGCAGCATTTGGTAACAGATTGAACTTCCATAATCAGAAAATACAGAGTTAACAATCTGTCCTAGAAAACACAAAAGGCATTTGCTATCTCCTGACAAAGGCATTGATGTCTCCATATAAAGTAGTGCTTTCTAAGCAAGGATCTTAATCTGGCAATATTACAAAGGTGATAAAAGAAAGATTTAGTAACAGATATGTTTCTTTGGATTTATCTCTTATTGAACATTTGCAGCAACCAAGACTTTTATATTAAAGGATGCTAAAACTGAATTATTGTCAGAATTAATCACCAAAGAAATAATCATGCCTAGCAAGTATGCAGAACCAATCAGTAACATTTCAGTTTTGCTCAGGATTTAAATCTCATAAAATTCCCCACCATCCGTGCCTGAACATCACACAGTCTGTTAACACTGTTGCAGTGCCAACAGAACTAGATAGCACTGTTGTATCTGTGTGTCATCTACATAACAGTGAAATCCTATCCTTTAACTGAAAACTGTTTAATATTATGTGTGTTCAGAAATATACAGGATAGATTTTATCAACTGTCCTTTTTCAAACTCTGTATAAACTTGTCTATGAACTAAATAATGGGTGAATAGACGGAAGTTAGTTTATAAGTGGGCCAGTCTTCTCAAGGGACATTACAACAAAAGCAAGAAGCTGCAGAAGAGAGAGGATCAAAGCAGGGCTGACCTTGTGAGGACAGGAAACCTTCTGGAGACAGTGGAGGGAAGGCTATGGGGCCTGTGGTAGTGCTGCAAGTCAGAGAAGCAAAAGGTGCCAAATGAGTTGAGACACAAGGAAGCTGCCGGGGGAAGAAACAGCAGTGAAGGAGAGGCACAGTTGGGGGCTCAGGACTGCATTGTTTCGGTGGCTGTTTTTCCCAGCTGTGAGATGCACAGGAAAGAGGGAACTTGCTCAGATCTATTGTTGTCTGTCATCCTCACTCCACTGTCTCCCCTCAGCCATTATGAAAAACATCCTGACACAGGTGAAGGATGTAGGCTAGGAAGTGCAAACCCTTAAGTTGTGCTCATAGAGCCCTGCAGGGATCACTTATAGCAGTTGGCATAGGATCAATATCTTCTAGTCTGCACCATGTTCAGATGCTATAATGACCCAAAGTTGCAGGAAAGAAATATCTTCACTCCCACCACCCATGCTACTGCTATCATACCTCACCCCCCTAGTTCGTTTTCCTCTTCTGGCCCCAGGGAAGGGAGACAATATGAACTACTCAATCCAGACACTCTGTAGCTCCTTCCTCTCAGCACCTTTGGATTGTAGATGGGATGAAAGAGCCTTAGGTGCTGGATCCAGCCTTCTGTCATGAGTTAGGCCTCACAAAATCATGACATTTTATTATTTATACTACAATAGTACCTAGTATCCCATTCATGGACCTGGTTCCCATTGTGCTAGGTGCTGTAAAACACACCACAAAAAGACAGTCCCTACCCCAAAGAATTTACAATCTTAGTATAAGCCAAGAGATGACAGATGGATACAGACAGACCTGTGGGCAAATAGATGGAGTCAGAGAGACAACATTGGTTAGTATGATAGGCAGTTGTCTCAGTTTAAAAGAGTGTGGCTTAAGTCATTGAATTTTTTAAAAATAATTTCTTGTTTCTTTTATATGACTCCTGTTTTTTGAGTCTTTGAGTGAAAAAATTACCTTTACAGTGAGAGATTTTTTTTAATTAAAGTTTTGATTGTCAGGTAAAACTTTGATGGCAGAATCTTGGTCTTTCAGGAAAAAAAACATCAAATATCGTGAGTAGTGACAAAGACTTGAGAGTTAGTGACACTGTGGAAGCAGGGTCCGTGCAACCACTAGGTGAACTAGGGCGCCGCCTAGGACGCCTAGTGCTTGAGGGTGCCTAAAAGCCTGCTCAGGTGAGGAGGTGGAGTGGAGGTGAGCTGGGGCAGCGGGGGCGCGGGGAGGGCCGCCTGCCCACAGTAATGGGGGGATGCACAGGGGAACTGCTCCCCGTGCCAAATCACCTCCACTCTGCCTCCTCTGCTGAGCACACAGCCCCCACTCTAATTCTCCTCCAATCGGCGCTGCAAGCCTGGGAGAGGAGGAGAATTAGAGCAGCGCCGGCGTGCTCAGCGGACGAGGTGGAGCTGAGGTGAGCTGGGGCAGGCTCCCTGGGCAGTGTTAGCTGCTGCGAAGGGGGGGCAGAGTTAGCTGCCACGGAGGGAGCAGGGTTAGCTTCTGGGGGGGGGGAAGCTCCCCGGGCGGGGTTAGCTGTAGAGGGGGAGTAGCTGCTGAGGGGGGGGGGGAACTCCTCAGGTGGGGGGGCAGGCTGGGTTGTATTTCCCCATTTACTGATTTAGGTTCAGAAATACAGTTACTCCTCACTTAAAAGTCATCCCGGTTAACATTGTTTCGTTGTTACGTTGCTGATCAATTAGGGAGCATGCTCGTTTAAAGTTGCACAATACTCCCTTATAATGTTATTTGGCAGCCACCTGCTTTGTCCGCGGCTTGCAGGAAGAGCAGCCCAGTGCAGCTAGCTGGTAGGGGCTTGGAACCAGGGTGGACTGGCAGCCCCCTATCAGCTCCCTGCTCCCCTAAGTTCCTTGTGCGGCAGCCGTCCAGCAGGCTATCAATTGCAGGCAGTTCAGCTGTGTCCCTCCCCTCACTGCCGTGTGCTCCTCCTGCCCAATGCCTTGGAGCTGCTCCCGGCAGCCTCCTGCTTGCTGTGTCGGGGAGAGGGGGGGAAGAAGGGTGATAATGTCAGGGTGCCCGCCTCTCCCTGCTTCCTGCTTACCCCATCTCCATAGAGCGGGGGGATCGGGGGAGACATGACAGGGCTCAGGATGGAGGGAGCTTGCTGGCAGCAGCTGCTGTCTCAACTTGCGGATATACTTAAAAGGGCAGTGTACTTAGAGTGGGGTCCGTGTACTTAAAGGGGAAATGTCAGTCTCTCACACACAGGGTATGTCTCTGTTTCACTCTGCCATGCTGTCTCTCCTCCCTCCATTCCTGCTGCCTTGTAGAATGTGAGGTTACATTAACAGCAAAATGTGTTAACCCTTGAGGGCTCAGCCAAGTGCTAGTTGATCATTTAGCAGTAAGGCATTCCCTGGGAAATATTCCACCCTCTTCTACCCTCTGACTTCACCACCTCAACCAAGCTTCACAATTATCACTACTGTGTACAGTATTAAAATATTTGTTTAAAATTTACAGTGTGTGTGTGTAGATAGATAGATATAGATATAAAATACAGTCTTTTGTCTGGCTAAAAAAATTTCCCTGGAACCTAACCCCTCCTATTTACATTAATTCTTATGGGGAAATTGGATTTGCTTAACACTGTTTCTCTTATAGTAGCATTTTTCAGGAACATAACTACAACCTTAAGTGAGGAGTTACTGTATACGCAAAACATTTTATCAACCATCCTTTGTCAAACTCTGATCCAATGCCCGAAACAACCCAAAATCTTACGAAAAATGTCTGGTTTTGTGATCTATTGTAACAAAGTAGTGAACATATCTTCACTTTTGGCCTAAAATTTGGGAAAACAGTTCACCAAATTTTGGTTCCATTGTTTCAGAGCCTGAGCCCTGATTGAGGGTAGGATTTCGAAACAGGCTGAAGAGGCACTCTAATCTGGATCTGCACAACCCAGCCACCTCATTGGTGCATTTCTGCTTAATATAAAGAGATTCTCCGCTTCAGGTGAAAGGATTTTCTTACACCGGCCCCCCACTTTGGTAAAGTACTTAAGCAAGTGCCTAATTTTAAGCACACAATTAGTCTCATTTGAACTAATGTGCTTAAAGTTGGGTGAGTGCTTAACTGGGGTCATAATTATTAGCATCCAGGCTGTATAATTTGTGTCCCCTCACACCCCCAAGTCCCTTGCTCGCCCTCCATGCCTGATTGCAAGGGAAACTCAGACTGGACTGAAATGCCTTCCCCTCTTAGCATTCTAGAACCTCTCCCTTGTTCACTGAGAGCTTTCATGTTAAAAGGGACCGTGTCTCATGAAATATAAAAGACTATTGTGAAATTAATTACAGAGTATATAGACCATAGTCTTTCTTCTGTAGGAATACCCAGGGACTTCCTGAACTGATAACTGAATTACCAAGTATCAGAGGGGTAGCCATGTTAGTCTGGATCTGTAAAAGCAGCAAAGAATCCTGTGGCACCTTGTAGACTAACAGACGTTTTGGAGCATGAGTTTTCATGGGTGAATACCCACTTCGTCGGATGCATATATCTACTAACTAAATTTTTTCTAAGTGTATTTTGTACTTACATTTGTACATCTGTGTTTGATGTATGTTCAGTTACAAAGATTGTTCGGGGATTAACCATGGTGAAAGCCATTTAACATTGCTTCAAATTAGATGTACTTTAAAATCACTTTTGACTATTTACTGATTTTTCAACTTTTTACGTACTTTTTTTTTTTACCCAATTCTACCACTTCCCCTAAATCTCTGTGGATTAGAGCTTAAAATGAAGAGCCTAATCATTGTTTTAGGGAGAAAATAATGAAAATGAACATTACTAAGATTACAGTAAAATCTTAAACTGACACAATTGATGTGACTGAGAATATAGTCAGGAGCTCATCTGTCTGGTTTTTGAGGAAATTACTCATAAGAAATAGTGTTTCTCCTAATTAAAAGTAAAGAACAAATTTAAAAGAGTAGCCAAGTGCGTCAGAGCATCCTACAGAGGAATCTATAGGGGCACATATTGGCCATTCTCCAGGTAGAGCAAAGTGATGTTGAGACATTAGCCAGATTTATCCCTTTTATCTAGTTATTTCATTCATTCTGTTCTTAAACATGAAGAATCCTTGCTGTTTGGAATGGCTGACTCGAGTATCCTGGATGATATGTTAGACGAAGGAAAGAAAAGCGCACAAAGAGTTATCTGTAATGAAACTGCACCAGCTGGCTTGAAGGTTAAGAAAAAGATGAAACATTTGATAAAATGAGGTCCTTGTAGACTAAATATATTATGGAAGATAACAGGGTTTCATTGCAGTGAAACAGATTAAACCCATCAAGTAACAATGTAAACATTATCAGGATTTCTAATGCATTAGTGTCACTGATATCATTGCAAACCAATGGCCTGGCCTGTGTGTTAGATTTACTCCAGTGGTTTTCCTGTATGCTAAAAGCTTTGGATAGTTTTGCCAAATTTACAGCTCTAAAAATGTGATTTTATGAATAGATATGAGAAGAGAGGATAAGTCAGTCTAAGTGATTTTAATCTGAATGCAGATGAAGTAGCGCTGAGGAAACAGCGCTTAGACCTGTCCAACAGTTTTGACACGCATATATGAGGTACTGAAGCACAGTAGACTGGTACACTCTATTAAAATACACAATAGTGTTATCATCAGTAATGATCTGAGGTTTGAGTTAGATCCCATAAAGATAGATGTCACTGCAGTCTTAATTTATGACCATGTAGTTATTTGCCACAATATTTTGAATTCTTTTCTCTTTATCAACACTTCTGTAAGTCATTTCAAAGAGAATGCAGAGAATAATTAGCTAGGGTGACCAAATGTCCCAATTTTATAGAGAGAGACCCGATTTGGGGGTCTTTTTCACAAATAGGCAACCCCCCCACACACACCTCCTGTCACGATTTTTGACACTTGCTATCTGGTCAGTATGCAGAGTTCTTGAAGAAACAATATTGATTGTCTTGCTCTTTATTTTATATCTCATCTCAGCTGTGCTACAGCTTTGTGTCATGTTAATGTTTAAGGAAAATGTTTAATTTTACACTCCCCCCCCCAACATATGAAATATTTTGAACATAGATGTAAATTGGTGGAGTGAGTAAACTGGTTCAGCAATACAAGGACAATCCTTCATTCAGTAAGGTTTCCTATTCAAGGTTTTTTTTCTTGAAAGTTTAGAGTGCATTGTTTTACAACAAGCAAATAATAAATAATAATTTGCTCTTATAACTAGGAAATAAAGACCCATGGGATACAATGTAGATCTCTGCCCGTGGCAGCAGGCACTGTCTTTGTATCTTTTCAAAGATCTCTGACCATTTCTGGCTAGTAAGTGCAGTTCTGGATCCTTAAAATTCCATCTCTGCTCCAGGAAGCATTCCATTGAATAAGACTGTGTTCCTGTGGAAAAGACACCCCCTTCCTTGTATCTGCATATTGGAAGTCTAAGGCTGAAGCTGTTTTGGTTGAGTTTGCTGAGGGGCCTTCAGTCCCCAGTCTTGCTTCATTATTCCACACTGCACACTTGCATGAGGCCTAAGACAGTGTCAGATCTCTGCTTCCTGAAGATGAAGTAGGACCTTCATAGCCTGTCAAACAGGACTAGGATTATCAAGGGGAAAGAGTTACATTCAGTACACAACCATTATACAACCCCAATACAATAAAGAACAGATATATTAGGAACATGCCTAATATTTAAAATGTGGCTGATGGCAGCTCAAAACAAATTTGAGAATATTGTAGTCTATCATTTTCTCAGACATTATTATGTTTATTAAGTTTGGCACTAAAATAAATGAGAAATAAATTAATTGTATATGTGCATGACAAGAAAGAAAGATATACTTTAAAATGGCTAATGGTCTGGAGATTTTAGGTAGGTCTCAGCAATGCTCCATCAGGTCTTAAATCTTCTATAGAAGAATGAATCATGAAAATCTGTTCCAGTCCTGACAAGGTTATGAGCAGCCAGAGTCACTTTTTCATGCATGATAGGAATACCTAGTAACCCAAGCATTGTGAGAAAGTATTAAATTCTTGTGACAAAGATATTAGGACTTTTCTAGAAAGGATTACAATCCAGAGGATTTCTGTGGACATGGAAACTGGACAGATATGAAGGCACATGGAGACTTTAAAACCAGAGGGAGGTTTTATCTCACAGATGCTTCCAATGTACAATATTATTATGTTGGAAATCCCCACAAGGAGTGATTTATGGAGGGAAGCAATAAAGGACTCTGCTGTTGTAGAAAAGCCAACAGCTGGTTTTCAGGGGAATTGACAAGAATTTGAACTCTGAGTTTATTTGAGATAATCTGAATAGTTTGTAAAAGGACACACCTCCAGGAGAAGCCCTAGCTTTGTAGACTAGTTTAGATATAAATCAGACATTGTACTGGAAATTGATATATTTATTGGTTTCTTGTACAGTTTTTGGTCCTCAAGCTTTTGCTATAGCATTCTGTATATATGCCCTGTTAAGGCAAGGCTATGAAAGTGGTTAGATGGGCACATAAGAGGGGAAACACAAAATGCTTTATCGAGTGAGCAACTCAACCAAATGAGGTCAGGAAAGGGTGGGGCTATCATCCCACTCTTCTCCACACCAGCTCATACAGCAGGGCCAGCATGCAAGGAGGCAATCTGCTCTATCCCAGTGGATGGAGCAGTAAATGAACTCCTGTGCTCAGGAAGGAACAACTTCCCCAGTGCGAGGTGGCTCCAGCCCCATAGACAGCTTTGGCATACATGTCACAATGTACTGCTTAAGGCAGGAGACTACAGAGCATTTGTTTTCATTAATACAATAAGTAAAGAAAAAAGGGACTTGTGGCCCATAAGGACAAGTACAGTGCAAGCTTATTACATGTTGACTTTATAACTCTGGGCAGAATCGGTGTTGAATAACTGGTTCTAAGTGATATACCTGAGTCAAATGTCTAACTGCTGGCAACTAATATATTCCTTTCTCTTTAGTAAAATGTGTAATCTTCCCTGCCTGTCCAAAACAGATTCCCTGTGGAAAAGGAGAGTAATGATTCTCTTGTTAGTGATCCTTACATCTCCCATAGGAGTAGATGTAAAGCCTTATGAACACATATGTAAATATAAATTTGTAAAATGGTTTTAAAATGCCCCAAGCAGTTGATCGTTAAATGTGCAAAATTTTCCTCTTGCTATTTGGCTGCTTTGTCACTTTCAGTATTGAGAGCTGGCCGGAGTACTTGTTCTGTCAAAGATACTACACCTGAAATTTTATCCTGAAGTAAGTTTTACTGATAGAATGTTGAGTGATGAGTTATACAATTCAAACCAAAAAAATTAAAGACATTGTTGCCTTTTCTTCAGAGTTCAGTTGAAATACTTCCTTGTTTATATTAAATGGGCCCCCTTTTGTCTTTGATTTAAATGTTATGACTTTTTCAAGTCTACAGGGTGAGAGGTCACATTTTACGCTTGGTCAGAAATTGAAAATGTAATAATGCTGAGAACTCCTGGATCTTATTGATTCCTAGTGTTTAGGGGGTCACCTGCCTTCTGAACAGTTAGTGTGTGACCTCCATGTGCAATATCTGGATTTGTACACTTTGGTGAACTGAAACTTAAAACTGGGACTTTTAAAAAGTGGCATTAACTATATAGCTAAATCTACCGCTGCTTTACCATTGTGGTTCCGACATTTCAATGTCCTCACCCTACATAGTCTCTAATTACTTCCCTACTCCTTTAGTACAGTATTGATAACGGTACATAAAGTCTGATTTTGGCTGTAATCGGCACTCTTCAAGCAAGGCTACCTATTCTTCCTTGTACTTTTTCCCTCTCTTCTTAACGATAGAATTCCAGTTCAATGATATGTCAGGTTTCACAAACTCATTTCAAACTGTTGTGGCTTCAATCTGACCTGTGAAGATTATGGTCTCTAAAGAACAGCACGGACTTCAATAATCTCCTAGCTAATGTGTTGAGTCCCTTCATTCTATGCCTTATGAAAGTAGTATTTTTAGCAATATCTTAAATATACTTAGTACATTCATGGCATACTGTAAAGAATACAAAATGATTTTGAGAGAACTTCCCAGGAAACCTTACCTATAATGTATACATTGAAAAGCAGCTACCTAAATATTCATAATCTGTTGTTTGAAATATCTTGTGAATAATGTGCAGATACTATAACAGCAGGTATCCTTAAAATAACCTTGTAGTATAGCAACCAATAATACTGGACAATGTTACTTCTGGGAATGACTGCAAATAGCAGAAATGTTGGTCAGTTGTCCCTGTGGCCTTTCATTGCTGAGTTACTGTAGCTCTTGCTCAGGTAAAGTTCACACTAATGTGAATTGCTAATGTCCAGAGAAGATATGGCCAAAATGTGAGTAATTCAGACAACAGTAACTGCCCAGAAGTCAAGATGCATGTAGCCCTGATATATGTTAAAGTGCATTTTGTTACAAGCAGAAATGGACCTGAATCAAAACTAAAGAGCCGAACTTCAGGGAAATTTGGCCAAGATCGGATTTGCATTTGAACTTTGTTTCAGATCCCTCCTGTCAGCAGAAAGTGTTAGGTACTGTATTTTTACCTTGCGTTTTTTCAAAGGAAGCAAACTTACAAATTCAAAAGCAGATCTTTTCTATTACTTTCTTTTTAACATCTGTGCAAGTTTTTTTAAATTATTTTTTCACACTATTGCTTTAAAACAATTCCCCATATTAAAATGTCTCTCACTAATTTTCTTTGCCTTGTAGAACTTAGCAAAGCTAGAAATGCGAGAAGTTCTAATTGTTGGTCTGCAGAAATAACTATAAATGAAACAAGTTTACGAAAACTCAACACACGTCCCTGTCAATGAAGTGTGAATCTGATATAGAGCTGGAAATGGAATTGGGGTCCTCAAAAGCAGATGGTCTTTCAGGCTGGTGCACATCTACAATACAAAATAGACAGTGAATAATAAGACATGACAGGGCATGTGTTTTGTTGAGTTATACAGTGCCACTGCTTGGAAAAAGTGAGAGTCGCATGGACTTGTCACATGCCATCAAGTGGCATTGTCCTTGCTTAGAACATGCCATCAAGAATCTTGCAGATTTGTACAATTTTGTTTTCTAAAAATTCTCTCTCTGTATAAAGAAGTGTATTTTGTAATTGACTGTAGTTTTTCTTCGAACAAATCATCTTGACTGTTAAAATCAAATAATGATAAAACTATAATCACTATAATTATCATAGTTTTCTAAGTATTACTGTGTACAGTTTTAATTAAAAAGTCAATTTTTACCAGCAGCTATCACATAGTGCTATCAGATTTCTAAATACAGTTACGCCTCAGTTTTAGAATATTCTAATGTATGGTTGGGAAAGGGAAAGGCTGCAATTACAGCTTTTGGTGGCTGGTTCTTTGGATTTTTCTTTTTAAAGGAGAGAGCTTGTTTGAAACCTTAAAACTTTCCTGCTTGGGATGCCACCATATATGACTGAGGAACTAAAACTCCTGAATATTGTTTTAATGTCTGCTGCTCAATTAAAATAAAGTCACTTCCTCTCAAATGCCGCAAATCATTGAGAGTATTGATATCCTGCTACCAGCAAACACATTGTAAATAAGAGTGCATATTACTCACTTAATTGGGACTACTCACATGGGCAAAGTTGAACATGTGCAACATTTATTTGCAAAATCAAATGTGTGTGTGTCTCAGTAAAAATTATGAACTTAATCTCATATATAGGCATTTAATTTAGAAGGTTGATGTTCAAAGGAGTTGCGCAACCACATTTATGCTTTGGCCATTATGTGTAATATTGTATAATGTAGTAATTGATTGTCTTGATGCTATTTGTTTAGGGAAAATGTAAATGTAGTTGTACAGTATGTTAAATTGATCATGTGTATGTTTAGTATATATGGGGCATGTATATTAGCCTTAGTTCATTTAAATTCTATTAGACATAGTAGTGGAGGCCTTGAAGGACTTGTTTGAACACTTGAGGTGACACCTGAAAGATACAATCATATTTATTGGTATTCCTCCATAGTTACAATTTTAAAAGAAGAATTCACAAGATATCTGTACCATCTAATATGAATCTGAACCCTAGTACTAATTTAGTATAATACATGAATTGATCACTCTAGCTCAGAGATCAGCAACCTTTGGCACGTAGTCCATCAGGGAAATCCGCTGGTGGGCCGGGCTGGTTTGTTTAGCTGCAGAATCCACAGGTTCGGCCAATCGCAGCTCCCACTGGCCACAGTTCACCATTCCAGGTCAATGGGGGCTGCGGGCAGTGGCGTGGGCTGAGGGATATGTTAGCCACCGCTTCCCATAGCCCCCAGTGGCCTGGAACGGTGAACCGCGGGCAGTGGGAGCTGCAGTCTGCTGAACCTGCAGACGCTACAAGTAAACAAACCATCCTGGTCTGCCAGTGGATTTCCCTGATGGGCTGCATGCCAAAGGTTGCTGATCCCTTCTCTAGCCTATTGCTGATCCAAAGCAAAATAGACACTGGAATACCTGCTTCCCAGGCCCATTTCTAGTTAAGATTTAGGAGAAAATTTCCAAGATTGCTCCCTTTTGTGGGTACAGTTTTCAGCTGCAGAACTTTTTCTTTTTTTTTTTTGGGGGGAACCTGCATCTGAATAATGTGTTGAAGCCTAGATATGTTCACTGCTACCACATTTCAGGTGCAAATCAGGGTCTCAGTTTCAAGTATTCCAAATTGTACCTGTAATTCAATTTGCCACTGCAAAAAAGTGGCTGAGCCTTCTCCAAAAGTTACCACAGAGAGTGTTGCAACAGAGAAGAATATTCCCCCTAAAAAAAGAATCTAGAGATAAAACTGAAGAATGGCTTCTGAATAAATTTGATGGAAGTTTCCAGCCTTTGGGAGCATTGAATTTTCTGTTCTTAATTTTCTTAGTATTTCATTTGATCCCACATTCATAACTATCTGCTAAGACATCAGAGCTTGTTCTGCTTTTTCTTGTAGTACGACAGTCTACCTGAAACAAAGCAAGCATTTAGAAGCATGGCATTTTCCAACCTCATGGTAAGGAAAAGGTGCAAAGTATTATTTCAGGACACTACTTGTGTTGAGTCCCCTGACTGCAGGAGTTCTAGTTTAGTGATGAAGCCGAAGCACCTAAGGCAGGATTTTCAAAAGTACCTAAGGGAATTAGGTGTCCAGCTCCCACTGACTTTCACTGTGCTTGTTAGGTGCCTGGAAAGCACAAAAGCTACCTAACAGGCAAACCAGTTTAACGCTGCAAATTAAAACCCTAGTGGGGGTGCCATTATAAGATTACACAAAATAAATAGGGAATACTTGCTGCAGTGCTAAGAAAAATGTAATAGGCTCCACTGAAGTAGCTATAGGAGGATGGGCACAGTACAGTTCCTGTTGGATTGCATATATCCTAAAATAATCTCTTATTACCACTATGTCTTCTGTGTCATCACTTCTAGCTAAATAATACAATTTTTCATCCACACCTAGGGAAATAAGCTTTCACATGTGTGCTGCCAGCATTGTGTCCTACAAGACACCCTCATTTCACGCTGCCAGACACAAAGAGCAAATTACAGCAGGCAGAGGGACCCTGCTATCATTTGCTTTGATTTGGTGTGGGTTTTTTTTCTGGAGAGACAACTGCTGTTTATTCCCTATCTTGCATAGTGAAATGTTCTCATTCTTCCTCCCACACTAAACAGTATTGTTGTACTAAATTTAAAGGGCATTTAGAAAGCAGTATGTCACTTCACCCATGACTGCAATTGTGTGTTTTCCAGACTTGCAGTACAACCTTGAATGCATTTCTTTTTTGGATTCATAGATTTAAGGCCAGAAGGGACCATTAAATGTAGTCTGACCTCTTGTATAACATAGGTATATAATTTCATCCAGGTATATCTGTACTGAGCCCAATAACTTGTTTTTGACTAAAGCATATCTTCCAGAAAGGCTTCCAATCTTTATCTGAAGACTTCAAGAGAGAGAGAATTCCCCACTTCCCTTGGTAGATTGTTCAACTGGTTAACCACTTTCACTGTTAAACATGTGTGCTGTATTCTAATTTAAATTTGTCTGGCTTTCACTTCCAGCCAGTCTTTCTCCATTACATTAAAAAGCCCTTTAGTACCCAATATTTTGTCCCAATTAGGGCACTTGTACACTATACTTAAGTCATAGAATCATAGAATGTCAGGGTTGGAAGGGACCTCAGGAGGTCATCTAGTCCAACCCCCTGCTCAAAGCAGGACCAATCCCCAACTAAATCATCCCAGCCAGGGCTTCATCAAGCCTGACCTTAAAAACCTCTAAGGAAGGAGATTCCACCACCTCCCTAGGTAACCCATTCCAGTGCTTCACCACCCTCCTAGTGAAAAAGTTTTTCCTAATATCCAACCTAAACCTCCCCCACTGCAACTTGAGACAATTACTCTTTGTTCTGTCATCTGGTACCACTGAGAACAGTCTAAATCAATCCTCTTTGGAACTCCCTTTCAGGTAGCTGAAAGCAGCTATCAAATCCCCCCTCATTCTTCTCTTCTTCAGACTAAACAATCCCAGTTCCCTCAGCTTCTCCTCATAAGTCATGTGCTCCAGCCCTCTAATCATTTTTGTTGCCCTCCACTGGACTCTATCCAATTTTTCCACATCCTCCTTGTAATGTGGGGCCCAAAACTGGACAAAGTACTCCAGATGAGGCCTCACCAATGCTGAACAGAGGGGAATGATCATGTTCCTTGATCTGCTGGCAGTGCTCCTACTTATACAGCCCAAAATGCTGTTAGCCTTCCTGGCAACAAGGGCACACTATTGACTCATAACTAGCTTCTTGTCCACTGTAACCCTTAGGTCCTTTTCTGCAGAAGTGCTGCCTAGTCACTTGGTCTCTAGTCTGTAGCAGTGCATGGGATTCTTCAGTCCTAAGTGCGGGACTTTGCAGTTGTCCTTGTTGAACCTCATCAGATTTCTTTTGGTCCAATCCTCTAATTTGTCTAGGTCACTCTGGACCCTATCCCTATCCTCCAGCGTATCTACCACTCCTCTCAGTTTAGCATCATCTGCAAACTTACTGAGGGTGTAGCCCATGCCATCCTCCACATAATTAATGAAGATATTGAACACAACCGGCCCCAGGACCGACCCTTGGGGCACTCCGCTTGATACTGGCTGCCAGCTAGACATGGAGCCATTGATCACTACCTGTTGAGCCCAACGATCTAGCTAGCTTTCTATCCACCTTATAGTCCATTCATCCAGACCATACTTCTTTAACTTGCTGGCAAGAATACTGTGGGAGACCATATCAAAAGCTTTGATAAAGTCAAGGAATAACATGTCCACTATTTTCCCCTCAACCACAGACCCAGTTATCTCGTCTTAGAGGGCAATTAGGTTAGTCAGGCATGAGCTGCCCTTGATGAATCCGTGTTGACTGTTCATGATCACTTTCCTCTCCTCTAAGTGCTTCAGAATTGAATCCTTGAGGACCTGTGTCATAACCTATTCCCAGATTTGGACCTTAGCGTCCAAAATATGGGGGTTAGCATGAAAACCTCCAAGCTTAGTTACCAGCTTGGACTTGGTAAAGCTTCCACCACCCAAAAAATTAGAGTGTTTTGGGGCACTCTGGTCCCCCCAAAAACCTTCCCTGGGGACCCCAAGACCCAAATCCCTTGAGTCTCACAACAAAGGGAAATAAACCTTTTCCCTTCTCCCCTCCAGGTGTTCCTGGAGAGATACACAGAAGCAAGCTCCGTGAATCTAAACAGAGGGATTCCACCCTCTCTATTTCCAGTCCTGGAAACAGAAGTACTTCCCTCTTCACCCAGAGGGTATGCAAAGTCAGGCTAGTAAATCTAACACACACAGATTTCCCCCTGACTTCTTCCTCCCACCAATTCCCTGGTGAGCACAGACTCAATTCCCTGGAGTTCCCCACTAAAGAAAAACTCCAACAGGTCTTAAAAAGAAAGCTTTATGTAAAAAGAAAGAAAAATACATAAAAATGGTCTCTCTGTATTAAGGTGACAAATACAGGTTCAATTGCTTAAAAGAAATATTGAATAAACAGCCTTATTCAAAAAGAATACAATTCAAAGCACTCCAGCAACTACACACAGGTAAATACAAAAAAAACCCCTATCTTTTTGGTACTTACAACTGGGAAACAGGAGATTAGAAAGCAAGAGACAGAAATCCTCCCATAGCCGAGAGAGAGACAGGCAGAAGACAAAGAATTCAGACACAAACTTCCCTCCACCCAGATTTGAAAAAGTCTTGTTTCCTGATTGGTCCTCTGGTTAGGTGTTTCAGGTTACTTCTTTCCAGGTGAAAGAGACATTAACCCTTAGCTATCTGTTTATGACAACCTGCTGTATGATTTTTCCAGGGACTGAGGTGAGGCTGACTGGCCTGTGATTCCCCGGATTCTTCTTCTTCCCTTATTTAAAGATGGGCAGTACATTAGCCTTTTTCCAGTCATCCGGGAACTCCCCCGTTCGCCATGAGTTTTCAAAGATAATGGCCAATGGCTCTGCAATCACATCCATCAACTCTTTTAACACCCTTGGATGCAGGCCCCAAGGATTTGTGTTCATCCAGCTTTTCTAAATAGTCCCAAACCACTTCAATCTTCACAGAGGTCTGGTCACCTCCTCCCCATGCTGTGCTGCCCAGTGCAATAGTCCATGAGCTGACCTTATTCATGAAGACAGATGCAAAAAAAGCATTGAGTACTTTAGCTTTTTCCATGTCCTTTGTCACTAGGTTGCCTCCCTCATTCAGTAAGGGGCCCACGCTTTCCCTGACTTTCTTCTTGTTGCTAACCTACCTGAAGAAACCCTTCTTGTTACTCTTAACGTCTCTTGCTAGCTGCAACTCCAAATGTGATTTGGTCTTCCTGATTTCACTCCTGCATGCCTGAGCAATGTTTTTATACTTCTCCCTGGTCATTTGTCCAAGTTTCCACTTCTTGTAAGCTTCTTTTTTGTGTTTAAGATTAGCAAGGATTTCACTGTTAAGCCAAGCTGGTCACCTGCCATATTTACTATTCTTTCTACACATCAGGATGTTTTGTTCTTGCAACCTCAATAAGGATTCTTTAAAATACAGCCAGCTCTCCTGGACTCCTTTCCCCCTCATGTTATTCTCCCAGGGGATCCTGCCGATCAGTTCCCTGAGGGAGTCAAAGTCTGCTTTTCTGAAGTCCAGGGTCTGTATTCTGCTGCTCTCCTTTATTCCTTGTGTCAGGATCCTGAATTTGACCATCTCATGGTTACTGCCTCCCTGGTTCCCATCCACTTTTGCTTCCCCTACTAATTCTTCCCTATTTGTGAACAGCAGGTCAAGAAGAGCTCTGCCCCTAGTTGGTTCCTCCAGCACTTGCACCGGGAAATTGTCCCCTACGCTTTCCAAAAACTTTCTGGATTGTCTGTTCACCACTGTATTGCTCTCCTAGCAGATATCAGGGTGACTGAAGTCCCCCATGAGAACCAGGGCCTGTGATCTAGTAACTTCTGTTAGTTGCCGGAAGAAAGCCTTGTCCACCTCATCCTCCTGTCTGGTGGTCTATAGCAGACTCCCACCACGACATCTCCCTTGTTGCTCACACTTCTAAACTTAATCCAGAGACACTCAGGTTTTTCTGCAGTTTCATACTGGAGTTCTGAGCAGTCATACTGCTCTCTTACATACAGTGCAACTCCCCCACCTTTTCTGCCCTGCCTGTCCTTCCTGAACAGTTTATATCCATCCATGACAGTATTCAAGTCATGTGAGCTATCCCACCAAGTCTCTGTTATTCCCGTCACATCATAATTCCTTGACTGTGCCTCTTGATCTTTTCAATAAACTAAATGAGCCTCTTAAGTTTCACTATAAGGCATCACTTTTCCAGCCTTCAAATCAGTTTGTGGCTCTTCTCTACATCCTTTCTAATTTTTCAATGTCCTTTTAAAAATGTGCACACTGGAACTGAATGCAGTGTTTCATACAAAGGTTAAAATCACATCCTAACTCCTACTTGCTATTTCCTTGTTTATACACCCAAAGATACTATCAGACCTTTTTGCCACAGCATCTCACTGGGAGCTGGTGTTCGGTTTATCTATTGTGACCCTAAATCCTTTCAGAGTCTCTGATTTCCAGGATATGGTACCCCAAGCTAAGTTTTTTCCATCCCATCAGAATTCAGAAGAGGTTTCTTCTCTCACAATTCTCATTTCTGTTAGAATTCTGATCCAGAGATTTCTTGGGCTCTTTTTAGCCTATCCGTTTGTAGACTGGGTGGGGTGTTTCACCAGCCCCAATTCCTCCATATGGCCTTTTCCTCAGGATGGTTTATTGTGTTTGTCCTTTGTTATACACTGTACAAAGTAAATACAAAATACAACTGCTCATCTGAAAAATTCAGAGTCTTTTCCCTACCCCAACTAGTCAGGGAGAAAAAAAACCCACACTCATCCCCTCAAACATGTTCCCACCCTGGATCCATCTTCCTCTTCTAGTCTTCCTCCTGGGTTGTGAGTGACAATGTAGAACTGATAAATGAAATTGTTTTTAATTGTTCACTTTATTAATGTAACTTCTGTTCACCATTCACTACACTTGCCTACACTGTAACTTCTGTTCCATATTGTAATTCAAACCCCATTTTAAAACACTCACTCCATTTTGTAAAAGCTTCCTCCAACCTTCATTTTTGCAAACCCTGCTGTAATCTTATTAGTTTAGTTTAGATGTGTGAATGAGGTATGTATGAATGATGGAATCAACCTCCAGCACCAGCCTGTCCTGATGAGATAAAGTTCAAATACCAACGGCTGAAGACCTAGACAACAGCCCTAAACAAAGTAAGAAGCATCCACCCTAAAAAGAAAAGGACAACAGAACAACAGAAGGAAGATCAAAGCCAGGTTCAAGGCTGAAAGTCACGCCTGCAATTAATGGGTGATCAATCTAAACCCAGAGGCAGCGTGACACAGCAAGACCTATAGACTTTGAATCCAAACTAAAAGCCTATAAAAAAGAAGGGTGAGATGAGAAACTCTGGGTAACATTCTGCTGCCAACATGGAAGGACATCAGTGCCTGCCCAATAGAGATCCAGCTCAGCCTTGTGCCCAGCTTTCCTGGCCAGTTAGCTGCCACAAGCTACGAACCCAAGCTGCAAAATCAAGCCATGAACTGAAGCTATCTTCAGGACTGGTAACTATGCAGCAGCTGCAGAACACCTTATGAATGTGTGTGTGTGAATGTGTGTGTGTGTGTGTGTGTGTGTGTGTGTGTATGTATAGGTATTAGGTATTATAATGTGAGTATGTGTGTGTGTGTATAGGTAATAGGTATAATGTGTGTGTATAAGAATTAAGATATTAGTTATTAGTCATAAATTGTTATAATAATAAATGTGGCATCTTTGCCTTGTCCCCTTTAATAAGATCCTACTGATTTTTATTGGTCTAATATAATTGGTACAACATCAACTCACTCCAACCCCAGTCTGCACTGCCCTATCCAGGTGCTGCCCCTAGAGATGCCATTCATCAGAATCTCCTAATCCTTTGGTTCTCCAGCTTCTTCCACCACTCTTGCTTCTTACATCAGGCCCCAGCTGCCTTTCAATTTCCAAGGTCCTTGTGTGGAATAGGAGCATAACCTGCCTGGCTCAACAGCCTGTTCCTCTTTGCACTGACCACCCTCCCAGGCTTTTCCTAGCCCAACAGATCCTGCAGCGGTTTCTGTCCAGTTGAGCAGGTTTCCTCACACAGGAAGCACCATCTCAAACTACCATCATGTGATGTGTTAACTGACCTAATCATTGGCCATGTGGCCAGCCCTAGCCCAAATGGTGCCCCAGGAGAGGTGTGTCTTTAGCGCCTCCCTCCATTTGATAACCTTATTTTTTATTGCATTTGTAGCCCATTTCATGATCTTGCATGGTTTCCATGCATGATTTAATTCTGTCATATAAGATGACAAATTTGCACATTAGGATCTGTAAATCTGTATTTATTCATGCTAACAACAAAAATAGCACCCCGAGCCCAGTGCCTCCCAACTCTGGCACCCCAGGTGGTCGCCTGGGTCACCTGCCCCTAAATCCAGTCCTGCCAGCTCAGACCAAAACCTATCACCCCCATCACCTGGGAGGCAGATAACTGGGCACCAGTAGGGTTCTCCTAAAAGGATCAGCCCACTCTGACTCCCTATCTTGTTAGAAGTGCTGAAATCTGATGTAGAGTGAATCAATCCCTACCCCCCAATGACCTGTGCACACAGAATAGGTAGCAACAACACTGCCTAGGGTAGAAGAGGAGATAAGATATTGCTACTAATTATTTTTTCTGAGGCCTGGGCATTAGAGCTGTCAGGGAATGGGTTTCCTCTTCTAGGAAAATCTTCTGAGATTTTTGAAAAATGTATTTGTTCCAAATCAGGATGAAAAGCTAATCTTGAAATTTTTCACAAACCAAATTTCCATTTGAGTCAATCAAAATGTTTTATTTTAACATTTTCAGAAACATTTCAATTATGACTTTTTACATTTTGTTTTGTTTCAAAATCAAAATTTTTTTCAGTGCCCTCTCCCCCCCACACACAACCACCACACCCAGAAGTTGAGTTTCAAAAATGTCAAAAAGGGACATTTGACACCTTTGAAAGTCTTTTTCAAACAAACAAACAAACAAAAACATTTGCACTGAGAGATTTGTGTGATTCTTTTCCAGAAACAGTTTTGGTTTCAATGAAATAAGATATCAGAGTGTGCTAAAATAGCAGGGTTTCACTAAAGAGCACCTGAGTCGGCTCTGTGTATGCTACCAAGGCTGTTCCAACCCTGAAGCGAAAGGTGTCAAACAGTTCTGGCTGCCCAGATGGCTGGCTTCTTGGGTTTCCCATCTGAGGGGTGAGTAGGCAGACAGCAACCAGGGGCTTCTGGGAGTCTGGCAGCTTGCTGGGTAGAAGGGAATTCTGATGGTATTTTTGATTGGGAAAAACCACAACGTTCCTGATGCCCAGGCAGTTGGCTTTTGAAATGTCACTCCTGTGAAAAAATTTGAGTTTTGACCTTTTTGTACTGAATCAGAGACCTTTTATTTTTTTCAAAAGCTTGAATGTTATAGTGAGCATGAAATTCCATTTCCTGGCCAGCTCTACTCCAATGCCTAACATGCATGTGCACAAGCAACTCAACTCACTCAAATGAAGTTTTACCGGCTCTTGGTGCACAAGTCTCTGAAAGTCTGGACCTACATTATTAGGGCAGACCCTGAGCTGCTGTAAATAGTCATAGGGACACCAAAGTCAAAAGACAATTTCACCATCTGTGGATCTGCCCTATTATTTCCAGAAACTACATGCTATATACATTTCTGGGTCTCATTGTGGAGATTGCATTATTGTTTGGGGAGGGGAGAGGAAGCTGGCTATTGAATTGTGCTGTGACCTCTTTTAAAATATGTGGAGTGCCTAAGAGTCTAATCATTTGGTTTCAAAAGAACGGGTAGTGAATCATCTTTCCATGTCTGTCTTATGACAGGAAAGCTTTTTATTATTCCCTAAGCCATCCCTAATATAATAACCTAACCTAGACTACTCCAATGACTTTGATGCAAAAAAACTCCCTTAGCAGCTTCTCTGTTTCTTGTGTCCTTATAAAGCTTTTCTTAATACATAGCCTTTCTTCAGACAGCATCTCTTATTTTCCAAGCCTTCTATCACTGTAGTTGCTTTCCTCTGAACACTCTTCAATCTGTCTGTCTCTTACTAAGTGTGCTGCTCCAAACATATGCACAGCTCTGACTGAGGTTTAACCAATGCTGAGTGGGGTTGGCTAATCTTGCTTATTTTACATGCTTACAGTGTGACCCAAATAGCATTTGCTTTCTATTTGACTATGTCGCATTGTTGACTCATATTCACTTTATTATTCACCATGAAATGCAGATCCTTCTTTGTGGCCCTACTGTTTAGCTAGCATATTCATAGAGAAAATCCTAAGGGTCTTCCTCAATTTTAACTCAGTCCATACTCAAGCAAAATCAGTTGATTTCAATGGGAGTTTTCCAGATTAAGTCTTGAACAAAGACTTCTGGATCCAATTCTTTATTTGTGCATTTGTTTATTCTTTGGTACATCAGCTATTTGACATTTTTCTCACTATATATTAATTTGAATGTATCATTTCAATTTATCAAGATCTTTAATATGTCTTTCACAGTGTTTAGGTAGGTTAAATGTCATAGCAGGCTATTCTTTTCCCAATTTCATGAATAAAAATTGTGAATTTATACCTTTGTTCCAAATTCATGTATTTTTTAAAATTTACAGAATATACATAATAGCCAAATTGTGTCATCTTCCCCATGAAAAGTTGTCTGAAGTGCTAGAGATGCATGTTGGACAAATTATTGAAAAATTTATTTTACACATGCAGATAGTCATGGAGAGAAATTTGGTACTTTAGCATATTTTAGGGCCAACGTCTCACATGGTTTTCAGTTAAAAGGAAAGGATCAGGCCAAAAAGAGATAAGTCTGAAAACCTAATTTGGTACCACCTCTGTACTTATACTTGAATCAGATGATATACTGTATCTTATTTCCCTGCAGTATTTGCATGAAGCCTACAAATATTTGAACTGATTGCACTTCAGTGCTTGCATATGTGCAGCAATGAATCATCGTATGATAGGATGAAATTAAAATCAATTGAAAATGTATTCAGGGAAGCTTCCAAAATGAGCTTTGGGGAAAAAGTCCCATAAAACTACAAGGTTGTTGCTGTAGCTTTATTGGCAAAACTAATTGTGTTTGAGATAATTATTTTGCAGATTTTATTTTTGCAAACATCTGGGGCAAAGGGTTGAGGCTCTTCCTGGGGATAGTGTATACCCAGGCGATGTTTTATCATCATGCTCTTTTGTTTATTGAATGTGGCTAGTCACAAATAAACAGATGTACAAAAATCCTCTATGTACATAGATTGCAGAGGAAAGCTATAAAAAGCATAGCCAAAGGGTTGCAAACACTGTCTTCCTGACCATTTCTAGAGCTCAAACTTATCCCTGATGTAACTTTTTTTTAACTTCATTGATTTCCATGAAGTTACTTCACAGCTGAATTTGACCCCAAGTGTGTGCTGTAATTAAGGTGTACTTCTCTTTGATGTCTTTTATTGGGCTAGTATAGTTGTATTGGAGGAACTATATGGGGAACAAAAATTCTTACCACAAGTCAGTGTTTTTTGCTGAGTTGAAAAAAACAACCTTGTTCATGCCTTCATTTAAAAAAAAATCATCATTTTGAAGGCAGAGAACTGCCGTTTTGCTGCTAATGGGTATTGGCTAAACAATAATGCCAAATTTGGGCCACACTTGCTCACACCAGGGCATAGATCCTCTAGTGCAGTGAACTGACCAGCAGCAGGTTGTGGCCCTTAAACCAGCATAGCTAGCTACGAGAGGATGGTCCCATTGTAGGGGGATGTTCTGGTGTCTATAGTTAGTGTTTGCCTGTTATGTCAGCACTCTGCTGCCAGCGTAGAAGTCAAGGCCAGATAACAGGGTGTATGGCAAGAGAGAGCGTATGACTGGATGTACTCCCACTGACATCAGTTGCTCAGGCCACTGATAGGCAGATTAACTTAGAACCAATCTTGAAAAACATCTTTGGATAATAACTCTATCATTTATCCATTGGCAGCCTAGTAAAGTGAGTGAGTATTATATCATTTAGGTACAAAAAGCTTTGAATGTACTCATGTATTTAGTATTATACAAGGTTTACCCCCCCCACCCCCATATATAATGGTACTTTGCTGATGTGTGGTACAACTCAAACAAAATACATATAATTATGAAAATCTGGGAATGGTTACTGGCAGCTTAAGTAAATATAAGAGCAGAGAGTGAGCAATTTGGTGAGCAATTTGAATATACGAGGTGCTGAAGACTAAGCTAATGAAAGAATGATCATGCATAATTTTAGCAAAATTTCAGGGTCTCATTCTACAGCCTCTAAAACCGTGTCTACACTTAGGATTTCTTAGGCCTAGTCTATACCTAAAATTAGGTTGACCTAGCTACATTACTCAGAGCTGTGAAAAACTTTACAGTGGGGTTGACCCCACTGGAGACAGACCTAGACAGACAGATGGAAGAATATTTTTGTTAACCTAGCTACCACATCTCAGAGAAGTGAATAACATACACTTCCCCCCACACCACCCTTCTGACAATGTAAATAGTATCTACACTACAGTGGTAGTGCTGTAGCTGTGTCACTGTATTGTATACATACCCTTAGTTTTAATCATCGTGCACCACCACTAGTGCAGCTCCCCTAATGGTGCACTAGTATAGACAAGACAACAGCATTTTTACCATCGCATTGTCTGACCAGGATCTGAATAAATATTAGATGACACAGAGGTAAAAACACCATCAGCTGTCCAGCAAGTGACCCCTCAATGATTTTTTTTAATTAAAATATTTGAAAAACCTTAAGATCCGATTAGATTTTCGTTAAGGTTTTAGAAAATCTATTGCACCAAGTCTCATAAGAAACAGGAGCACAACTCATGGAGAGGATTAACAGGCTGACTTAATGAACTTGGCCTTGAAACTCTTAGACCCACCATGGAGTTCATCCTACCTTGAAGTGCTAGAAGGAAACAGATCTAGCATGACAGCTCAGAATAGTGTAAGAAGTAAAAAGTGAAATCACATGGTCTCAGCTCTGTTCCTACTTTTCTGAAAGTGTCCACCAACAAACCATACTGTACTGTCACTAATTTGACAGCAGTAGCAGTCAAAAGTCTCATAAAACCAAAATAAGATACTGGAACTAGTGCCAATTGAAGGCAGTTTTACCTTAAAAAACAAACACACACACTCTCTCTCTCTCTCTTTCTAACTCTGGGCTGTGTGATTGAATAAGAAGTCTAATATGGATAAGCTCTTAGCTCTCATTTGCATAAGAACTAAAGAGAAAGCAGCTGCTTAGTCACATTTTATTATTTGTTTACACTAGTGTAAATATCAGAATTTTAATACTAGATTAATCTTAAATTCTGCCATCAGAAACCCAAATCAAGATTAAAACTCCAAAACAGCATGCACTTTCAAAGATTAACAGAATTAGGTTACTCTAGGGCAGGGGAGAGAGAGAAATTATAGCTTTTGTTTTCACATCTGCATGATGTGAACATTTTTATTTTTTACAACTTAAAATCTAGAATTTGACTTGGCTTGTTATACATAAGGTAGCTGAAAGCATGTTACACCCCTCTGCAAAAAAGCCAAATAATGGTGGCGCTGTGAATTTAAATAGGCAAATAGAGATTACCTAACTGATGGTGGAGTCTGGGCCAGTAAGACAAGATGGTTCACATCTAAATGTTGTACCATGTTAGACTTTAAAAGGCTCTAGGAAGGCAGAAGATATATATGAACAAACAACCATCTAGACATACATTCATACAAAAGTTGAATGTTTAAAGGAATACTATTCCAGTGAGATACAGGATCCTTGTATTCCAGGCAAGATCAGCAAATGGTTGAAAGCTAGAAATAGAAAGAGCTATCTGAGAAAGCAAAGTTGGAGATTTCAGCTGATGGGTAAGAATTAGAGCATGGCTAGCTATGTTTTCCCTGATCAGTGTAGCAACTATTTGGTCCCCTGTTTCTACTCTCACCTTTGCCTTTTCTCTTTTCTATTGTAAGCTAAAACCTTGCTATTTTATACCTGGCTAATTTGAATTTGCCCACATAGAATGATGGTTTCTCTCCACTTCTCAGCAAAGTAACATAAGACCTCAGTACATCACACTGATATTATGATTCCAGTTCTGTAATAGATTATTATGCTAAGGAGAATTATCTACAGAGTCTGAGCTGATTTGGTGAGCGTGTAGGGAGGAGTGGGTAACAAATAAAATAATTACTGTGGGGTTGGCACCTTTCAGCCTGCACTGAGTAAGAGGCAACAAGTTATGCCAGATTGTGACTCATTTACAATTCACTTGCAGCTTCCCATTTACTCCATAGAGGAACTAAGCATCTGTATCAGCCCTTTCTCTGGCACAGCTTACCTCCTACTCCATCTGTGCTGGCTGCATACTGAGGGGATGGGATTCCTGCTACCTATGGGAGAACGGGAGTAGCAAATGCTCCCCCCATCTCCACAGCTACTTGTGGAATGAATGGGTAGCAAGTGCAGTGGAGTAAGGGAGCATCTTATGACCCCTTACTCCCACACGAGGGCTCCCAGAATCTGACCCTATATTATTAATGTATTTTAAATCTTGTCCTAGTCAGCTCTAAGTCTTTCTCTTTTGATATTTGCAGTGCAGCTCAAACATTTCCAGAGAAGCAAATGTTCTCAAACTGAACACAAAACTTTGCAAATATTTTATTAAAAATTGGCCTTCTGTCTCCTCAGATGATAGTAGCTAGATAGGTTGTCTGCCTCTTTAATTACAAAATTCTGAAGCAATACCTTGAATCGATACATCTCTGTCAGTTGTCAACGTGTGTTCCAACTCTTCTTTAGGTATTCCACTCCTTTCACAAAAATGAAGTCTAATACCTTGAGCTCTGTGGTCTGTTCGTTTCTCTTCAGTTTTGTCAGGGTTCACCTCAAGAACATCAGTGTTCAAAGGGCATAAAAAGTCCTGTCTGCCATCTATATTGCTGCTGCAGCAGGATAGCACTTGAATGTAGGTGTTTTCTGTCTCTGAAGTGTGTTACAGAAATCTATAAAACATTCATAATTGAACACCCAAAAACTCTACGTTAAAAGAACATTAAAGTTGCAAAGTCAAGTATTCAAAAGTTAGGAAATGGCAGAATTAAGCTGCCCATGTAACTTTAATTGAATCCTGTACAGTCTTTAGTTACACTAGAACTATCTTCACTGCAAGTACTGCATTTCAGCAGGGTCAAGAAATTGCCCTAGCGGAATCAGGAAGAGGACATCCAGGGGTTTCTTCAGATGCAACTATGCTCGAGAGACATCTGCCTACCTATTTTATGATCATTAGTTAGTCAGATACATTTGAATTGTTCTTCTGGTGCTGTTTAAGTTTAATGCTGCACCGAATGTGATGTAATATGTCCCTACAGTATTATGCACCGTATGTTCATGATCCTTAGCCTTAAAGTAAAAATAAAATTGTTAGCGGTTTTTTTTGGGGAGAAAACAGTGAAATGATGAAACACCCTTTTATGAACGTGCAGATTTACAGGGTGCCCTTGTGTATTGCTCTTCCTATTCGTTGATAATGGTTACTTTGAGCCTAGCTCTCTGTGTGGGTGTGCAGCATCTTCCCAAGAAGACATTACGATGCCACATAAATGGAGCCCTGTGCCCCTAACCTGCAGGCACAAATTAGGATGTTAGTAGCACAATTCCTTTTGCAGATGCAAAATTACCGGCACACATTTTATAGGCCCAGATAGTGTATACAAAAAATGAGGCTGTGATTTAGCCCAGCTGTAACTATAAGTTGTTGTTTACAGCACTGCTGAATTGAGCTGGATAGTATGATACCAGATAGTATGCCCAGTGAGGAAACTGTCCAAAGAGAATGAGAGAAACTCTACAGATCCCATAGCACTTTCCCTAAGAGTAAAGTTCATGCAGAATGCACAGGGATCATAGTTTTTAAGGCTTCATCTAAAAAGACATATGTGCAGTAAAGGGCATAGTACTCTGTTTATCTGCCTTGAATGCATGAAGGTCTGAGTCAACTCCATGAGGATTTCAGTCTTTGGTTCCTGTAAATCTATATATCCCAAACTTAAACTTGTATGCTTGCTTTACTTATGTTCCGCAGAAATTAAGGTGAGCAGAGGATTAGGCCCTTTAGCTCCTACTGACGTCAATTTTTAAATTATTATTGTCTTCAGTGGGACTGGGATTTGGTCACCGAGTTCTTTTCTTCAAGTAGTAACCAAAGCTTCCAATTCTAACAACCAGCTGTGCTCTTAGTCTATAAGAGTATGTCTGCACTGCAGATTTAGCCCATGATATAGTCTAGGTGTTTCCCCTAACTCCCTGTCTGTCCACGTGGAAAAACCTGTAGCCCAGGTTTGAGGGTGCTTCAAGCTCAGGCTTTCAAGCATAGATGAGGTGATAGCCTTGAGCTCAGTCTTGCAACAGCTGTGGTGGGCAACCCATCCATTTTTCAGCGAGCATACAGGTTTATCAAGCCCAAGGTGTGCTGTTAGTCCTCAAATCCTAATTCACAATTCCACCTGGGCAGAATGTTCATCTGCAAAGCCTTTTAACCCCATGTTTTCTTGCTTAATTTCTGCTGAACTTCCAAAGCTTTTAAACAGAGATGTCACTCAAGAAATCATTCTAATCCATACTGCCAGTTGGCCTAAAGCTGACACCAGCCTTCTGATAAAGGAGCGGTATGATTTCAGGAAGACCCATAACAGCACATCTGCAAAGCACCAAAGTAGGACAGTTCTCCTACAACACACTGAATGAATTCATAGAGTGGCCCAGTTTATTGCAGCTCAAAGAACCAAAGGACAGCCTACTGGAAATCCAGCTCAGCACACAGGCTCAAACATCACCACTGTGGATGCAGCACACAGGTCTGGCACGGGTAAGGGTTTGAAGTGGGGACTGTCAACTCATGCTAGGCTAACCCTGCAATGAAGACATAACCTACGACTGTGTTATACAAGAATGGGGCTATCGGAATGCGGTTATACTGTATAGACTGGCAGTTCTTTATCTTGATAGCAGGATGCAAAAAAATTAAATTTAAAATTGCATATCAGTGTCCAAAAGGCACTTTCTAAGAAGAAGCTTGCAATTTCACAGCCCCGCTTCCCTCAATAGAAGCATTTATGCTTGTACGCTACAGTTCTAAATATCAGTGAACCAGATGTTTCTTTGAAAAAGTGGTAGCCAGCGTAGTCAGGTGTGTAAAAGCCAACAACATTAAAAATATTGCAAAGTTCTTATACCACTTTGAAAACTAATCCGTAAATTTAAAAACTGTTTAATGGGACCAAAAAACCCCTTAGGGTTTAACCACACACTTATTGTATCTTTTGAATTTGTTATATATTATGATCTCTTCTCAGTCTATTATCCATTAACAATAAACAATTCTTCTTCAAGCTTCTCTGCCTTTTGAAACAATTCTCATTAGCACAACTACACCTCAAATTATGACTGAAAATTGTATCACATTTATTTCACAATGATTTACTATTTTAAAAAACTAGAAAACCTCTGGCTATGACTATGCTTTATAAAGCAACTTGTGCTATTATCTGTGCTATTCTCATTTGTATTTATTTATATTTTCATATGTACAGTACAGCTTTATCTATAGATATAAATGTGTATTTATATATGTATAAGATAATATGTAATGGAAGTTGAGTAATTTATTTGAAGAATTTAGCCTCTTTTTCTATCTACACAATATCCATGAACTGATTGATTCCCTAGAATGTGTTAGTTGTTTAAATTATTATATGACTGTCTCTTAGAAATGTTTACTCACATTGATGTTGAGCATTTAAAATTCAAGTTAGTGCCTAGTTGTGAGTGGTCAGGTAAGTCACATGATTGTTTGAGCAAACAATCACTTCCAGCCCAAATACTTGCTGAAATTAAAAAAAGTGTTTTCTGTGGCCTCATGAACACTAGGATTTTTTTTTTCTAAAGTTTCCATCTCTCACTGCTATCAGTGCAACTCCACCAAAGGTAGCAATTGTGAAAGCACCACTGTAGACAAAGCACTGGCTGGCACTGACTTTTTAAGCACCATGACAGGTAGCCCTGCTTGGAGCAAGATTAGATGACGTGCTTAAAATGCTAGCAACTATCTGGAGTCCTGTCTGTGCTAGTGTTTTCAATGTTCCTATTACTGAGCTGAGCCAGTGGTAGCAAAATAGGGATATTTTTGCTTTAGTTCTGCAAGGTCTTAAATATGACATATAACCTTAATAGCATGCACTGTTAGTATACATGCAGGTGAGGCAGGCAAATTTTGTTGGATTTGCTTCTATTTTCTTCAGTTAGAAGTTGAAGGTTGTACTCTGTCACCCAAAAGGGTAACTTTCTTTAGATTCCAAATAAGATATCTGATCTAAACAATACAGATTGTGGTGGCATGAGGTATCTCTCAAGACAAAGAACCAAATGTATGAATTTATATAGTTTTGTAGAATTGTGCAATGTTTGCATATAACAAAGATAGTCTCAGTTAATAGCCTTCTACCATTTCTAATACAAAACATTCTCCCTCCGTGGACAAGTAGGTGAGTCAGCATAGTCCTTTAGCAGCTCTGCCGGTGGAACTTCTGTGGAGCTGGCACTAGAAGTTGAGGATTAGACGCTGGATTCATAAAAGTCAGTGACTTCATTGGTACAGGATCAGAACCTAAATGTAAGAATTTACCAGTAGAGTTACATAAGAATGACCATATTGGTTCATCTAGCCCAGTATCCTGTCTTCCGACAGTGACCAATGCCAGATGCTTCAGAGGGAATGAACAGAACACGTAATCATCAAGTGATCCATCCCATGTTGTCCATTCCCAGCTTCTGGCAAAAAGAGGCAAAGGGACACTCTGGAGCATTGTTTTGTATCCTTGCCCATCTTGGCTAAACACCAGTTCCTCAGGTTGACTGTGTTTTGTATGAAGTAATACTTCCTTTTGTTTGTTTTAAACCTGCTGCTTATTAATTTCATTTTGTGGCGCTAGTTCTTGTGTTATGAGGAGTAAATAACACTTCCTAATCTACTTTCTCCATACCAGTCATGACTTTATAGACCTCCTCATATCTCCCCTCAGTCTTCTCTTTTCCAAGCAGAAAACTCCCAATCTTATTAATGTCTCCTCTTATGGAAGCTGTTCCATATCCCTAATCATTTTTGTTGCCCTTTTCTGTATGTTTTCCAATTCCAATATATCTTTTTTGAGATGGGGCAACCACATCTGCATGTGGTATTCAAGATGTGCACATACCATGGATTTATATAGAGGCAATATGATATTTTCTGTCTTATCTATTCCTTTCCTAATGATTCCCAACATTCTGCTGGCTTTTTTGACTGCTGCTGCACATTGAGTGGATGTTTTCAGAGAACTATCAACAATGACTCCAAGATCTGTTTCTTGAGTGGTAACAACTAATTTAGACCCCATCATTTTATATGTTTAATTGGGATTATGTTTTCCAATGTGCATTACTTCGCATTGATCAGCACTGAATTTCATCTGCCATTTTGTTGCCCAGAAATCCCTTTGTTACTCTTCACAATCTGTTTTGGATTATCTTGAGTAATTTTGTATTATCTGCAAATTTTGCCACCTCATCCCTTTTTCCAGATCATTTGTGAATATGTTGAACAGTACTGGTCCCAGTACTGACCCCTGAGGGACACAACTATTTACCTCTCTCCATTCTGAAAACTGACCATTTATTCCTAGCCTCTGTTTCCCATCTTTTTAACCAGTTACTGATCCATGACAGGATCTTCCCTCTTATCCCAGGGCAGCTTACTTCACTTAAGAGCCTTTGTTGAGGGACCTTGTCAAAGGTTTTCTGAAAATTGAAGTACACTGTATCTACTGGATCACCTTGTCCACATGCTTGTTAACCTCCTCAAAGAATTCTAGTAGATTGGTGAGGCATGATTTCCCTTTACAAAAAACATGTTGACTCTTCCCCAACAAATTGTGCTTATCTCTGTGTCTGATAATGCTGTTCTTTACTACAGTTTCAACCAATTTGCCCGGTATTGAAGTTAGGCTTACTGGCTTGTAATAGTCAGGATTGTCTCTAGAGCCTTTTTTAAAAATTGGTGTGTCTATAGCTATCCTCCAGTCATCTAGTACAGAAGCTGATTTAAATGTTAGGTTGCACACTACAGATAGTAGTTTTGAAATTTCACATTTGAGTCCCTTCAGAACTGTTGGATGAATACCATCTGGTCCTGGTGACTTATTACTGTTTAATTTATCAATTTGTTCCAAAATCTCCTCTAATGACAGCTAAATCTGGGACAGTTCCTCAGATTTGTCACCTAAAGAGAATGGCTCAGCCGTGAAGACTGATGCAAAGCAATAATTTAGTTTCTCAACAATGGCCTTATCTTCCTTGAGTGCTCCTTTAGTATCTGAACTGTTCAGTGGCCCCACTGGTTGTTTAGCAGGCTTCCTGCTTCTGATGTATGTAAAGAATTTTAGACAACCAACTTCCAATGACCTTCAATGCAAAGTGTCTCGCTTGGGCTCCTTTGAAATTCCAGCTTCAAACTGCCCATTCCCAATAGAAAGACCAAAGCAGGGCACTATCTGTGTTCCCTTGGGGATGATTTTTTCTGAAGGGCAGGTATAAATTCTCTCTCTCTTTGTGACAATAAGAGTGGATTTGAACCACTATGTCTAAGAGGCTTCTAAGTTGTAACTTGCTGTTTTAAAGAGTGATTTTATATCACTGTCAAATTCTACTTCAAAAGTCTTTTAATTAATGTAGGAACAGTCTAGCTACCAATACACATCTCTTCAGAGCAAGCAGCATGGTTTTTGCACAGCCAGCTAAGAATCCACAGTACATGGTTTGTAGGATATTGTGCTACTGGGTCATATAATGGTCAGCCATAGTCTGATTCTGGTCACGAATGGTAATCACATAAAGCAATACATAAACAAAACAGAATAAGGAAAATGGCTTCAGTTCCTTGGTTTAGTAAATTGGAAGTGTTTTACATGCAAATTTTAAAGATAGGCATTTCCACTGGGAGCAAACATAAACAAAGACTGGTTTGTTTTTCTAAAAGAAATTCAAATGACTCCATAGCAAAATGAGAGGTTATTTCTTAGTGACTTATTTACAATACCCCAATAATGAACGTACATCATATTTGACAGACAAAAGAGTAATTCGTAGTTTTTCATGCCTAACAGAAGCAAACTTGAGTTTTGAATGTTTATAAAGTTTAGTGATTTTTCAATATAACAAAGTTCACTTGCCATTAAAAATGTATTCCATAAGGGATGAAGTGATATGAGGGTAATAAAGACACTATACAACCTGTAACTATTATTCTGATTTTATCTAACATTTTTAGATTTTAATGTTTTACTACAATTATAGAATATGTTGAGTGCTAACTGTCAGATGGGGCCAAGAAATATGAATCTTCACTCTTGCTCTTGCTATAACTTCTATGGTATCAACAGATTGCACCCTGTCACAGGGTGTACCTCTCATATAGCACCTCCTTCTGGCCAAGTTTGGAGCTGTAGGTACTCTCTCCTTTCTCTCACCCTCCTCAGTTTTCCTTATATATATATCTGAAACAAAAGTCTCCTGCTGGGGTCTACTTTATTTTAAGTCCAAATATTCAAAAATAAAGTGTCTCTCTTCTCTGTGCTCTAGCCTTTTGCTGTTGCTTGACTTCCTCACTCTCCACAGCTCTAGACTCTTGAGCTTTCCTTCCCAGGCCTGGGTTCATTTCAGTCTCTGTCTTTATTCTGCCTTGCAGCGTTCACCTGCAGCCACTTTTTCCAGCCAGCTGTAGCTCCCCAGATTTCTGTGATGGTTCAGAAGGTGTTGTCATCAAGCTAAATATGAGTCAACAGTGTGATACTATTGCAAAAAAAGCAAAGGTGATTCTGGGATGCATTAACAGGTGTGTTGTAAACAAGACATGAGAAGTCATTCTTCCGCTCTACTCTGCGCTGGTTAGGCCTCAAGTGGAGTATTGTGTCCAGTTCTGGGCACCGCATTTCAAGAAAGATGTGGAGAAATTGGAGAGGGTCCAGAGAAGAGCAACAAGAATGATTAAAGGTCTTGAGAACATGACCTATGAAGGAAGGCTGAAAGAATTGGGCTTATTTAGTTTGGAAAAGAGAAGACTGAGAGGAGACATGATAGCAGTTTTCAGGTATCTAAAAGGGTGTCATCAGGAGGAGGAAGAAAACTTGTTCACCTTAGCCTCTAATGATAGAACAAGAAGCAATGGGCTTAAACTGCAGCAAGGGAGATTTAGATTGGACATTAGGAAAAAGTTCCTAACTGTCAGGGTAGTTAAACACTGGAATAAATTGCCTAGGGAGGTTGTGGAATCTCCATCTCTGGAGATATTTAAGAGTAGGTTAGATAAATGTCTATCAGGGATGGTCTAGACAGTATTTGATCCTGCCGTGATGGCAGGAGACTGGACTCGATGACCTCTCAAGGTCCCTTCCAGTCCTAGAGTCTATGAATCTATGAATCTCTGGGTCATCCTCTTTCTTAGAGGAGCTGTGTTTTCTAGGGGCATACTTTCCAGGCTCCTGCTCTGGTGATCTGTCCAGCAGTTCCTCTGCTCAGGAACTTCCTGTTTCCAGGAATCACTTTTGCTGAGTCCTAGTAACCTTTTATCAGGCGCATTAGCTAATTAGCTGCTAACCAGCCACCAGTGAATTTCATTACTTCATAGAATATCATAGTTGGAAGGGACCTCAGGAGGTCATCTAGTCCAATCCCCCGCTCAAAGCAGGACCAATCCCCAGCAGGGTTTCATCAAGCCTGACCTTAAAAACCTCTAAAGAAGGAGATTCCACCACCTCCCTAGGTAACCCATTCCAGTGCTTCACCACCCTCCTAGTGAAAAAGTTTTTCCTAATATCCAACCTAAACCTCCCCCACTGAAACTTGAGACCATTACTCCTTCTTCTGTCATCTGATACCACTGAGAACAGTCTAGATCAATCCTCTTTGGAACCCCCTTTCAGGTAGCTGAAAGCAGCTATCAATTCCCCCCTCATTCTTCTCTTCTGTAGACTAAATAATCCCAGTTCCCTCAGCCTCTCCTCATAAATCATGTGCTCCAGCCCCCTAATAATTTTTGTTGCCCTCCGCTGGACTCTTTCCAATATTTCCACGTCCTTCTTGTAGTATGGGGCCCGAAACTGGACACAGTACTCCAGATGAGGCCTCACCAATGCTGAATAGAGGGGAATGATCACATCCCTCGATCTGCGGGCAGTGTGCCCACTTATACAGCCTAAAATGCCGTTAGCCTTCTTCGCAACAAGGGCACACAGTTGACTCATATCCAGCTTCTTGTCCACTGTAACCCCTAGGTCTTTTTCTGCAGAACTGCTGCCTAGCCACTCGGTCCCTAGTCTGCAGTGGTGCATGGGATTCTTCCGTCCTAAGTGCAAGACTCTGCACTTATCCTTGTTGAACCTCATCAGATTTCTTCTGGCCCAATCCTCTAATTTGTCTAGGTCCCTCTGTATCCTATCCCTACCTTCCAGCCTATCTGCCACTCTTCCCAGTTTAGTGTAATCTGCAAACTTGCTAAGGGTGCAATCCATCCCATTATCCAGATCATTAATGAATTCCACTTCCGGGTGGCCTGAGTTGGCTCAGGCTACATCTACACTTAAAATGCTAGTGTTTCAGTGTGGACACTCACAACTGTGATGGGAGGGGTTCTCCTATCTCAGTAGATAATCCCACATCCTTGAGCTCAGCGTAACTGTCAGTATAGTTATATCTCTCAGGCATGTGGATTTTTCACACTGCTGAGAGATGTAGCTATGCTGATGTAAGTTCCAAGTCTGAACCAGCCCTCATTCTACCTTACAGGAGCCTGTCACAGGTAGGCTGGTCTCTGGTTCTCCTAAAAGGGCAGCCCTCTGTGATACACCCACTTATATCAGGGACTTGTTTTGCCCTCAATCTTCTCTGGTTTATGGAAGAGCATTTCAAGTTCAACAGGAAATATTGACCTAGCAATTTCCATGTTCAAAAGCATAAAGCTGGGCTGGGAGTGAGATCTTGGATAAAAAAGAGGTTGTGAGCATTGGGGTACATGCGGGTATTTTGTCACCTGTAATATCAGTTTGTTTTGACTGCTTTCCATAAGGAGCATTATTGAAATTAATTCCACTGGAGGTAAAATGGGAACGTTAAAATGTAAAAACTTACCTTGCTTCAAAAATAGCCTTGTACCTTTGTTACATGTCGGTATGCACCTTGGTTTTTACACTGCTTTTGAGAATTCTTATTATATCTATTTTGCCCAATCTATCTGTTTTTCTCTATTAGCCCACACCAAGTGTAAAGTGTATGTAAAATGTTACCAAATCAGAATGGGACCATTTTAATTTCACTTTATACTATTGTAAATGATTGCAGAAGGCTGAAGGAAACAGAATTAAGCTCACTGTAGATTGATCTTAATAACTCCTTCAGCCCCACATTCTTTGAAATTACATGCAAAACCACCATATGTGCAGTTCCAGATTTAAGTAGTAACATTTGCTAAATATAAATGTGTATGGGAGTTCCAAAATAGGTTTGCTTTTTTGATTTACTGAAATCCATTTAGAAATGAGCAAATACTTAATGCTTGTTACCCTGGTTCTAATGAATATAATCAAAAGTCAGAAAGTAAAAAAAAGTAGCATAGGATGACAATACACTGGTGGTAATGTAAGATAGCCACTTTAATTGTAACCTATCATGGTAGAATGCATGTTAATGGATTTGGAAGCTTTTTCAAATAACAGAAATAATTCTCACATATGACCTTAGACCGACCATATAAATCAATATTCATTCATCCAATCCAGACTTTATAGCTCAAACCTATAGTAGCAATTTTCTCTACAAAGGTAAATTGATATTACTGCATGGCATTACTTATGGAAAGTCCATTAAAACTGATGGGGTGTAAGCTAAAGGAAGAGAAGACGTGCTAGAGATATTCAAAAGAAATCTAGTGGGCCTACAGTGAAGAGAGAGTTCTCACACTGGTCTTTTTGCTGTCCCATTTCATTTTCATATTGCTAGTCACAGGTTCTTAGCTGAGCTTCAGGTTCTTAGCTGAGTCAGGACTTGAGCAGCTAGCAGAATGTAATGAGCTGTGCTTGTCTATGTGGAATAAGAGCAGGCAGAGTTCCCATGATTTCATCATATGGGGATTTCTTTCATTGATAGAAATTATTCATTTTTGCAGAAGGATTGGACAACCTAGCTAAGAATTTTTCATCTGTTTTCTGTAAGTGCAATGTTGAAAATATTATAGTAATTCAGAGCATGAGCCTTGTCATGCTTGATTTACACCCTCAAAAGTGAAGTACCATTTGGGTTTTTTTTTCATTTGCTGCAGGCTTGGAACCTATTCACAGCTGTAGGGAAATATATATTTGCTTAAAATTAATTTGTAAGTATTCTACTCCTTTAATTTATAGTTTTGGATAGCATTTGCTTTTGTTGGATAGCATGATTATTTTCCCATTAGAAATGGCAGGTATTGATTAAGATTTAGTAAGACAGAAATGCCATTTAAATTGAAATTTCCAGAGCTTTAGTGTGGTATAATCTACCATATGCAGGAAAGTTCAAGTTCCTAAACAGAGTCTGTTGTCTCAGTTTATGAAAGACTAATAGAGACTGTTTTATTCTATACCTTTTGGGCACTTCTTGTTACATTAACATTAAAAATCATAATACAATTTTCTGGGTGGCACAGTAGATGTCTGTAGCAATAGCAGCGACTGCTTATTTAAAGAATGCAAAGACTCTCTGGTGCTTGACTTTGCAGCAATGCAACATTTTTCCTTGGAGTCCTGAACTTCATGTTCCACTTCTAATGACTTTCTAGCCTATCATAAAAGTAACAGCTGTGGACTGTGTTTGCTGCAAGAGTGGATTCTGCTGGCAAATTCATAGAAAATAATTGGAGTCATCCCAAAGAGGGCAGCTCCTCTACTGTAACATCATACCAAGAGAAGCTCTGTTTCTCCAAGAGAGGACCAGAGCATATTCTGGAAGACAAGCATTGGTACACAGAATAATGGGGTAAGGGTGGTCTCCAGGAGTGTGTCCCATCCAGAAGAGCCATTGTTCAATGTCAAATGTGAAAAAGAGGATACAGAGAGAACACGAGAGAGTAGGGATTCTGTCCCTATGAATTCCTTTTAACAGCTCCACAATATTCATTTCGTTTATTATTCCTGTTTGTGTCCATCATCGTTCAAGTTCTTTCAGTGGAATTAAACTGCATAATTCTCAAGAACTCAAAACAGTATTTTTTAGAAGCTCTGAAAGGGGAGAGAGCAATTCTGTAGAGAGAGGTGTCCCTGCCCCCATCGTTAATACTTTTTAGCACTTGCGCAGGCTAACAAAAGATAGGTTCAATTGTTAGAGGAATACAACGTTTCATTTGCAGCACTAGGTACTAATAATAGGTCTGTTTTTGATTGATTTTCCACTGCTTATAATATATCAAGTCTTAGAGCTTGGATACACTTGTGAATTAGAGTGTATTAGAGCAGTCCCAGGTGCCCTAGCTCGCTATCCGTCCACATTGGCAAGGTACATAGAGCATTCTGACTCCAGGGCTAGGTTGTTCTGGTACTCCACCTCGGCGAGAAGATTAACACTTGGTGTGCATTGGCTGAAACTCCTGGGCGTCAGTGTGAACAGGGTATTGCATTACTGTGCTCTGATCAGCCTCCAAAAATGTCCCATAATCCCCTTAAGTCAAGTGGCCACTTTTGTCATTGTTTTGGAATCATGGCAGGCATGCCAATATGCCCTTTGAAAGCTCCATTTCTGACAACCGGAATGCTTATCTGCTCCAAGACAAAGCAACCATTACAGTGGAATGCTGTGGTGAGAGGAGGAAGGGGGGGGGTCTGTTGCTGTCTGAACTTAAAAGACAGCATGCTGACATGCTGTCAGCCCCCCCCAACCCACTCTCTCTCCCCCCACATAAACACAACACACTCCCTGTCACACTCCACCCCACCCCCCTCATTCGAAAAGCACATTGCAGCCACTTGCATGCTGGGATAGCTACCACAATGCACTGCTGTCCGTGGCAGTTTCAAGAGCTGCTAATGTGGCCACACTAGTGCGCTTGCAGCTGTCAGTGTGGACAGATTGCGGCACTTTCCCAACTGCACACTACGAAGGCCGGTTTAACCCAAAGCGCTCTACACCTGCAAGTGTAGCCATGCCCTAACACTTAATTTTCAGGGACTTAGGGTATGGCTACACTTAGAGCTGCACAGCGCTGCCGTGGGAGCGCTCCCACGGCAGCGCTTTGAAGTGTGAGTGTGGTCGCAGCGCCAGTGCTGGGAGAGAGCTCTCCCAGAGCTGCAGGTACTCCACCTCTCCGTGGGGATTAGCTTGCAGTGCTGGGAGCCGCGCTCCCAGCCCTGGGGCACTATTTACACTGGCACTTTACAGCGCTGTAACTTGCTGCACTCGGGGGTGTTTTTTCACACCCCTGAGTGAGAAAGTTGCAGCGCTGTAAAGCGCCAGTGTAGCCAAGCCCTTAGAAGAAAGTTCTTATGTGCCTCAAAATTAGCATGTTTTTGTAAAATTAAAATATTAGTTCAGGGCAGGTTTTTTTTTTTTTAGTTTTTTCATTTTTTTAAGGTACACAAGTACTTTTTTTGTGGATACAGACTAACACGGCTGCTACTCTGAAACATCTCCTCTTCTTGTAATGATTTTACTTTTTTGTTTTATTGGAACTTTTAACAACAAGAGCAACAGGAAAGAAACACACATACAGATTCAACCACATAATTACTTTTGCAATTTTGAGTACTTTCTAGCCATTAGAATGAGTTATGAAACAAATGCATATGCAGTTTGGGAGACAAGAGTGCAGGGCCTGGCTGTGCTGTGTTTGGTCTAGGACCTGGGTTGCAGGGTGGAAATATGGCTCTAATCCTAGGAACATCCAGGGACTGAACTTGCTCCTAAAGTAATCTACTAAAGCATGACAATCAGGTTCAGCCACCTCAAGGGGAGAACAGGTTTAACTCCCCATAAACAACCAATTAAACCAACAGTGGATACAGTGTCATTATACTATCAGAATATACTGAGTAAGGTCTTTTATAAAAGCTTGTACTGTTTTGAACTTGATGGTCACTATGAGATATGTGTATACACCATGACTATGAATGTATGTATTTGTGTATATGGAAAATAGTGCTCATCATGCAGAGAGGGGCACCTCCCAAACCAATTGTTTACATGAAGCCAACTGCAAATAACTATCCATTGTCCAGCCTAGCAAAGGACAATGGTGGGCCACTAGACTTAATGGAAAGACATTAATGGAAAGACCATTACACAAAGACACTGGAAACTGAAAAGAACATCCAGACTGCCAAACATCAGGTCAAAAGGGAATTTCCCCATTCTGAATAACCATGAGTCACCATGGTGGGGTGGGGGGGGGGAGGAGGAGGGAAGGAAAAAGCCTTTTAAAAGCAGGGTTGGAACTAAGGTTTTTCATCCAGAACTTGTGGACAATTTTGAGGCAGAAAGCTGTCTGGGAACACTGGATCCTTCCTATAGCTAGGGGGTATGCTGGGGAACTCTTTTAAGACTATAGATAACTCTATTGGAAATGGGATTTTATCTAATATGAATATGAGGTTATGTCCTTATGCTTATTTTCTGTGTAACTTGTCAATGTTTGCTTTCCCGAGCAGGTATCTGGTGTGTGGAGTGCATATGCCAAAGTAATTGGCTATCTGGAAGGCTAGCTTCGTGCCTTCAGAGGTGACAAACCAGAAGAGACTAGTCCGAGTCTCTGGTAATTAAGAACTTTGGGAGGATGTATTTGGGTAGACTTGGGACTGGAAGGGCCATTGGTGGTACCCTGCAAGATGTAGCTAGGCTGGTGAAAGCCCTGGTGAGACCTTATGCTTGTGGGCAGGCTGCTGGTGTCAGAGAATTGAACCATAGTTACACAGTGTAAAGTTACAGAGCAGTTGCTCACAGAACCCCTTAGTGGTCTGTGTGGTCCCCAAAACTTATAGTAGTATAGTGAACCCCAAAAGATCGCATACAATTACTAGACTGACTGCACCTCTGACTCCTACTGCTCTCCTCAAGCTGTCACCTCCCTCAGGGTGGAATCATGCGATTCTCCCACACTTCGGGCTTTGTTATTACCTCAGCAGGCCTTAGTTAGAATCTGTACCTGCAGTTCTGCTCCTCCAGTGACCGAACAGTGGCATCCAGTGACCGGACAGCCTTCTTCCAGCCAAACATAGTTTGTTTAAAACTAAAGCATTTCAGATAAAAAGATTTTAAAAATAATAATAGCCTGCACTATGCCTGCTGTCCCTATGGCTTACCATCTCCTGGAAATTTGGGAAGGCCTCAACTGCTTCAGACAGACCCACACAGCCTGTCTCTGTGGTAGTCTGTTCCCCTGAAAACAGCTCACTGACAACTTCCCCGTCCTTTCTCCAGAGTCTTTATAACAGTTTAGTATCTGTACGTTATTCTCTGATAACCAGAAACTTCTATGCTTAAACTCTGTACCATTAAGTTTTTTTTAAACATCATCTTAATAAAATGTTTAAATCTGAACTCTGGGATCCCAGCCTTGGCAAAACAGCTGTGTGACATTTGGCTGGAATTTAGCAGTAGCATCTTCACTGCTCATAACTTAGCCACTGTTTTGTAACAGCTCTCTAGAGTTTGTTGAGGAGCCTGTTTACCTATTTTCTTGCCTTTCAATAACCCCCATTAAGGTAAACTAATACATTCTTACAAGAAACTCTAATAATGTAATACAGCTATACAGTGACTGTGTCACTGACAAGGTCACATATAATATTAATATTATTATTATTACATAGCAGCTGTCCACCACTCGCAGCACGTCCCAACCCAGCCAACCCTCTGGTGTGCCTGGGAGTGCACCTTTCCCCTGCCTAAGAATGCATCTTTTCCCTGAAAGAGAAGGGGTTGTGAACTTTTTGTGTAGTTCTGACCATCCTTAACTCCTGTGGGACCAATGTGAGTGACGGAAGCTTAGCAACTTCAAGTCCAGAACCCCTAATCAGCTGATAAGAGATATTACAATATTTAGCACTACAATGGCAGTATACATCACATGATCGATGATGCACATGGGATTTAAAAAAAAATAGTAAAGACCTAATTGAAATCAGTGGAGTTACATCAGTATAAAACTGGAGTAATGTAGTGATGAATCAAGTCCCCAAGTGTAACTATTATCCAACCAGCCAGGGATGTAATTTCAAATGACACTGTAATTATTGTACAGACTTTAATAAAAAAAAATTCTATAAATTTTCAAATTTATTTCTTGACTTCAATTGTCTGTTTATTTGAACTGAAAACTAATTATGATATTTCATATGTTTTCAACACAACTATAGATAGCAGTTGGGAAGTGTGTAATTGATGCAATAGTTGACATGACAGAGTTGACACTATTTTTATATATCATTATTGGAAGTAATGTAGAGAATCAATTAATTTGTAATTCTGAATTATTTCAAATGCTTTGAAATACTTATGCATTTAATGTTTAATCATCAAGGAAATGTGTCTTCTAATGGTGTTAACTTTAGGGACTTAAACATGCTTGCATGGGGCTCATTTTAATAAGATAAATATCCTCCACAGCTGCTAGGCCACAGAAGCTTTCATGAGCTTTTGGGGGCTCTGCAGCAGTGCAGGCCATTCATGATTCTGCTCGTTTTTGTAGTCCTCGGGGGCTGCAGAACTCTACATTAGAGATTTTGTTCTGCCATACTCATTGGCGTGGAGCTGCTAATCTGTCCAACCTGATTGCCATATATTCTGCCTTCTCTAACAATTACAGGTATTTAGTCATTGTAGCATAAGGCTGGAGCAGTTCTGAAATGTATGACATTTACTGCATATGGAAAGTGGGTGTTCTAAAAATTATATTGAATAGGAATTGTGTGAAGATCGGCAACTTTTGCTATAGGCGAGATTGCTGTTGTGGTAGATCTACCATTCTATTCGATGGCTTCCCATCTAGCCAGGTTCTGAGATTTCCAAAGCAATACCCCACTTCCACTGACTTTCATCTTTGACTTTCAGTAGGAGCTGGGTGCCTAACTCTCACTTGGGCCTTTGGAAAAATCTCAGATTTTGGTAACGTACGATATTATCAAGCAGAATGATATATGTGTGCTTGTGTGGGGTGTGTGTGCATGTGGGGTGTGTTTGTATATAATATATATATCATGTAATTAGGGTGACCGGATGTCCTGATTTTATAGGGTCAATCCCAATTTTGGGGTCTTTTTCTTATATAGGCTCCTATTATCCCCCACCCCGATTTTTCACATTTGCTGTCTGGTCACCCTACATGTAATGGGTCCTGGTTCTCTGGGAAGCCAAAAGAACATACAATTTGTGTCAGTAGTAAAGCCACATAATCCTCACCCAACTAAAATGTGAATGAGGGAGTTTAGACATATCAAAGGTATGAAAGACTGAAGAAACTTAAAATCATTTAGCCCAAATATTTGTCTACAGAATTACATTCCTTTTGCTTTATTCAGGTTAGCAACTGAACGTTTTTCAATTATAGATACAAAGGGATGTCCCCGGGCATCAGATGATTGTATATGCAAGATATAGGTCTGAAATACAGATTAATGGAATAAGAAAAGTAATAAAATAAAATTAGTCTTTTGGAATTACTCATATTTTTCCTTGCCACTGAAACATTAAAACTGAATGCTATACAACAGTCAAAGGGAATCACACTGAATCCTAGAGTCGTGTGAAGTTTTTTCTATGAAACCCCAAAACATCTGTAACTTATTTGGTTTTAGGTTTGATTACAAATTTTAAACTCTGCCCAGATTTAATGGAAGGTTCACCCATGGTTCGTGTGCTTCCAAATGAACTTGAGCAAACTTGGGCCAACTGACAATCAGGAGACAAGAACCTATGTGACTAAAAAGATGAAGGAAAACATCTGAACTGTTGTGAACTAAACTCTGCCAGTTCAGATGAACAGTTATGATAATTAGTATAACTTATTATTATGTAACTTACAGTGTGAATAGCACTAAACTAGCTATAATTTAAGAGTTTATCATGTTAGTCCAGTTCATTGACATATATGTCAGTTATAGGGTTTAATACAGGGGTCGGCAACCCATGGCACGTGTGCCAAAGACGACCTGCAAGCTATTTTTTAATGGCATGCTGCTATCTCCCCAGGTCTCGACCACCAGCCCCGCTCAGCCTGCTGCTGAACCCAAGCCAGCAGCGAGCCTGGCGGGGCCGGCAGCCGGGACCCCAGCAGGCAGCAACATGCCATTAAAAATCCTTTCCGTCCCAGCCTGCTCTTCTCTGCCCCTGCTCACTGCTCTCTCCTGCAGGGGCAGGGGGCATAAGCTTGGTCCTGCCGGCTGCTGCTGCAGGGCAGCCTCCACTGGCAGCGAAGCTCCCTCCTCCGCCGCCTCTTCCCCCGGTGTGCTGGGTTGCTGTCCCTCCTTCTCTCCCTCCCTAGGCTGAACAGTTGATGGCCCGGGAGAGGGAGGGGGAGAAGTGGAGCCAGAACTGCAGCCACAGCGTGCTTGGTGCTCCAGAGAAGAGGCGGGGACGGGGCCTTGGGGAAGGAGGGTGGAATTAGGGCATATCCCCTCCAGCCCCCTGCCGTGAGCCACTCCACTCCAGCCCACACCCCCAGCCCCTTGCCCTGACTCTTGAACCCCCCCCAGCCCTCTGCCCTGAGTCCTGCACCTCCCACACCCCTCAGGCCTCTGCCCTGACCCCTTCACTCCCTCACAAACACCCAGACCTCTGCCCTGACCCCTGCACCCCTCATGACCCCAGTCCTAACTCCAGCACTCCCCACACATACCCAGCTCCCCCACACTCCGTGCCCTGACTTCTGCACCCTCCTCACACTCCCCACCCCCCTGCCCTGACTCCTGCACCCCCCACACATACCCAGCCCCCACCCACTGCATGCCCTGACTCTTGCACCTCCCACGTCGCCACCCCCACCCTGAGCACCAAATGGGAGCTGCCCTGGTAAGCGCTCCACACTCAAAGCTCCTGCCCCAACCCTGAGCCCCCTCCCTCATTCTAGCTCCTGGTCAGATCCTACACCCCAACCTCCAGCCTGCTTCTTCACCCCCAACCCTGTGCTCAGTGTACTCCCACCCTCAGCTCAGTGCAGAGAGAGAGAGGAAGAGAATGGGCTAAAACCAGGGAGAAGGTAGGTATCCACTCTGTCTGGACAGGGCTGGGACCCCGGACCAGCAGTGGGCTGGGGTCCCGGTCTGGGGTCCCGGCTGCTGGTCCCCCTCAGCCTGCTGCCGGTCTGGGGTTCTGGCTGCCAGACCCTTGCCAGCCGGGGTCCTGGCTGTAGGCCTCGCTCAGCCCACTGCCAGCCTAGGTGAGTGGAACCCCAGTCTGGCAGTGGGCTGAGCGGGCCAGTGGCGGAAGATCAGCATTTTAATTTAATTTTAAATGAAGCTTCTCAAACATTTTGAAAACTTTGTTTACTTACATATGACAATAGTTTAGTTATATAATATATAGACTTATAGAAAGAGAACTTCTAAAAAACATAAAAATGTATTACTGGCATGCGAAACCTTAAATTAAAGTGAATAAATGAAGATTTGGCATATCGTTTCTGAAAGGTTGACGACCCCTGGTTTAGAATGTTCAGCTATCTGATGGGCTGAGCTTATTTACCTATTAGGTAATAGGAATTTGTTGATACTTGTTTAAACTAGGAGTTCATTTGAAATGCTGAGGATATCATCTTTTTGAACCTTGAAAAGAGAGCTTTTAAAACCTTCTTTCCCAGTAAATTTCCTAAAACAGCTGCTACTCCTTTGAATGCACAGGGAAAAATTTTCTTGTGAAAGAGCTTTTTTCTGGGTCTCTGTTTCTTACCATATCACTTTGTTTGGGGTATTTGGATCCCGTGGCCACATACACAGCTCCAGTTTGCACATGTTCTCTGGAGGAGTTGTGAGCCTAAATTGGGCATGTGCCCATTTGAGTCTGGAGTCTGAGATTTTCCTTTCCTCTACCTCCGGTATCTCTTTCTTTAGAAAACTCTGATCTCACTAAATACTTTCCACGTCAAAAGTTGAATCCTCCTTAGTCATAGCTACAATTCATAAAAGAATGCAATTATGGGCAGCTGTGTGCCACGAATGGTGAAAGACAGTGTCACCCTTTAGTAGTCACCTTTAGCTTAGAAATTGGAGGACTTAAGGAACAACTTTTTTCCAAACGCAGATAACATTTATTTTTACTTACTAAGGATTTAGTCTGCATTTGTAAAGCTTTAATTGATTTCATATTTAAATGGTTACACACAGATCACGCCAAATTTGTGCTGATACACATACATCCCAAACCCATTCATGTAAACAAGATTATATGGTGTGGTAAATGAGCATTGAACTAGCCCTTCTGTATGTTGCAAAAATCCTCCCTATTAGCTATAAATGTACATAACCATTAGGGCCAGATCCTCAGCTGACATAAATCAGCTGGAACTTGACTGATTTACTGCAGCAGAAGATGTGGCCCTTTGAAACAGACAATCATAATACCTCTTGTGATGAGGTGCTCAGTCCAGCCCTGCCCTGAAGTGTTTAAGGTGCAGATAGGGCCCATTAACCTTATTGGTCACACCAGGTGGAGAATCTGGCTGTACTGGAAATAGCCGATAAAGCTCAGCTGTGGGAGAAACTGGCTAAAATATAAAGCCATTAAGTTTGAAGTAAAAAGGGACTGTGATGTGGAAGTTATTCTCTGACCATGAGGGAAGGGTCAATCCACAAGCATGGAAAAGAAAGTCTGTGGGAGGCAGAGTAGGAAGTTGTCATAACCATACAGCTAAGGGTAGCATAACATCCCTCTTTACCCTGTAAATGGTTAATTCCTCTTTTACCTGTAAAGGGTTAAGAAGCTCAGATAACCTGGCACCTGACCAAAAGGACCAATAAGGGGAGAAGATACTTTCAAATCTGTGGGGGAAGGTTTTGTGTCTCCCAGAGTCAACAAGAAACCAAGGACAGGGAAAATACATCTCCCTAAGCCATATCTGAACTAAGCATCTAGTATTGCAGAAATAGTAAGTAATAGCAAAGAAATACATTTGGTTATCTTTTGTTTTAGCTTGTGAATATTCCTTGTGCTAAGAGGGAGGTTTATCCCTGTTTTTTGTAACTTTAAAGTTTTATCTAGAGAGGAAATCCTCTGTGTTTTTAAGACTTTTGTTATTCTGTAAAGTACTTACCATCCTGATTTTTTGGAGGTAATTTATTTCCCTTTTCTTTAATTAAAATTCTTTTAAGAACCCAATTGATTTTTCAGTGTTCTTAAGATCCAAGGGTTGGGTCTGTGTTCACCTGTACAAATTGCAAAGTTATTTTCACAATGTAAATAGGAGTGGCAGGGTAGGAATTGCATGTCACATTTTAAGCGGCATGAAGCTTCTCTCCTAAATTTATTTTCTCTCTGTAGCAACCCAAAAGCTTTGTTTATAGATAAGGAGTGAAGGTGGTAGGGGTGACTAAGGGTATGTCTACACTTGCGGAGTTTTTGTGCTGTAAGTTTCACCGGTGATAGGGAACCAGTGAAAGAAAAAACTCTGGTTTGTGTACTCGCTTAATTCCTCAGGCGTCAGAGAGTGTTTACTTTAACAGCACTTCCATCACTGATGTGAGTGCTGTAGGGTAGCTGTCCCACAGTGCAGCTCTCTTGATAGGTCGTGTGGGAAGGCATTCTGGGTCCCTGCTCAGTGCCCCATGCTGCCTTGCTTCATGTTCCAGCAGCCCCATTACTTCCTTATTTCTTTCGTGGCATTCCCCCCTGCCGCACCCCCTGCTGTCTGGCTGCTTTCCCTGCCATATCTACAAGCAAAGGGAAAGGGAGCTTCAAACTTCCCGGGGCTTACGGGGGGAGGGCCAGACGTCTGTTTGCCTGGTGTCAGAGCAGCGGAGATGCTGGCCAGAGTGGTCGCTTTTGGAACTGTGGGATATCCTTCGGAGGCCAAAAGGTGTTTATGCTGGTATAATGTGTGTTCACTTTCACAACAGTGCACAAAGAACAGCGGTAAGAGCTATATGCATCTCGTGAAGGTAGTTTTCTTTTTGCAGTGAAACTTCTGAGTTTCACTGCAAAAAGTCATTAACAAGTGTAGACGCTCCTGCGGTTTTAGGGCAAAAAAAGGGACTTTTTGCACCTTAAATGGTAAGTGTAGGCATAGCCTTAGATGCAGAGGTCCATGGGTGACTGTGGAATTAAGAAAATACAGAAAGACATTACTGGGCATCTTGGTGGCTAAAAATCTGGCAGCCTGCCTGCCAGAAGACCTGTGGAGAAATGTTCAATGCATAAGGGGCTGTTATGATCTTTCGTATGTTAGTCACTAATCACTACAGAACCCTAAAATGGACAGGCCATTTAAATTGTTGAAGTTGGCACTCTGTTGAAGCATTTTGTATAGTTGTTAATTGTGGAAACTCGTAGAATTATGTGTTTGACAATGTGCATACACTGGGGGATGAAAATTACAGAACGAAGGAACTCAAATATAACAGTGATAAGAGTGGGATAGGCAGGAAACTAGGAGGTAGGCAAATAGCTATGTAGGGACTGTCTAGTAGTTAGGAAGCTGTCACAAAGTCCCTTTCATATGTTCTGTTGCCTGATTTGCCTGTAGGAAGTTAGTGAGATTGTTCCCCATTTCCCTGTGGTTTTGAGCAAGTCACTTAGGCCCAGAATTTTAAAGGTATTTAAGCACTGCTGCATTCAAGCTTAAGCCTCATTCTCAAAAAGCCAGAATCCCATTGACTATGACTGGGATATTGGCTATCATTTGAAAATGAGACTTGTGCTTTGCTATGCTGAACACAGCAATGCTTAAATTCCTTTAAAAATCTGGGCCTTAACCATAATGCTTAAGTATCAGAGGGGTAGCAATGTTAGTCTGGATCTGTAAAAGCAGCAAAGAATCCTATGGCACCTTATAGGCTAACAGACATTTTGGAGCATGAGTTTTCATGGGTGAATACCCACTTCATCAGATGCATCTGATGAAGTGGGTATTCACCCACAAAAGCTCATGCTCCAAAACATCTGTTAGTCTGTAGGGTGCCACAGGATTCTCTGCTGCTTTTACATAATGCTTAACTTTACCCAACTGCAAAATGGGTATTCTAATTAGAGCTGGTTGAGAATCTTCTGACAGAATGACCTTCCAGTGGAAAATATCCTCTTCAGAAAACCAAAATTTTGCAAAGGAAAATTTCCATTTGGCCAAAGAACTTGCCTCATAAAGTTGAAATGACTGTTCTTTGGCCACCTGCTTTGACAGCTCTTGACAATTTTACTTCTATGCCAAAAGTGAAGGGGACAAGACCCTTCTTGGTGTACTGCTGGAGGCTGAGCAGATTGGCACTCTGCTTTTCTTGTAGCCTGATTTCTGTCTCTGGCAGCTAGGCCGGGGTCAGGTGGAGAGTTGAAGAGCTGCTGGAGGGAGGCAGTGCAATTTACAAGACCCTTCCTGGCAGGCAGCTGGCAAACTGAAAAATTCCGTTTTGGTTCTCATGAAACATCATCTTTCTGGAAATTCTTTCCCACACAAATTTTTGCATTTGACTTTTCATCCTAATTTAGGATTTTTTCCCCCAAAGATGTTAAATTTTGCATGCAAAGAAATTGTCCAGCCAGCTCTAATTATAATCCCTGAATAACTCCATAAAATGCTATAAATCTTAATATTTCCAAAATGCTTTGAGATCCTTAGGTGACAAGTACTATGGGGATGCAAGCTGTCCTCCTTTGAACTAGAAGAAACTGCATTACTTCACATTACATTACCAAATAAGACCAGATTGAAATAAAGTCACCCAGACTTCTGAGGCAACTTCTAATTTTTCTCTGGAAAGAAGTCATCAGTCATGATTGTCTGTTTTTATAGCTTGCAAACATCTTCGGTTTTGTTGACATAAAGCTTATATAAGTTACTCTTGTAAGTTGTGTTCATGATTTCCCTTCTGTCACTTTGCAAGCAGTAAGTAAACTAATATTTTAAAGTTTTCTCTTAAAATGTTCTAGGGAGTAAAAATATGCTTTAGAGCCCCTTGCAGCTATCAGATGGTTGAGATAGCTTATTTGATGTTGAATGACAATCAGTATTACAGACAAAGATAGTGAGAATGAAAATATATGTGAGCAGGAGAGCAATCCTTTAAAGGTATTTTTAAAAAGGGCTCTTTTGTGTGTATTTACAAAGTGGTATTTGAGGGTGCTCAGCAACAGGCATGATCAGACCCCTTTTGTATGTGTAAAGTAGGCTAATTTTTAAAAGGATACAGTCTTACTCCTGCCCTACAGGATAGTTGTTTGAACAGTCTTGGGAAAGATATTGTTACAGTCAGCCCTCTCCTATCCAGTCCCTTCTGTATGCTGAATAAATGAGAGGCATTTGAGTAGAACTGACACCTGAAAAACTGTCCATTTAAAAAAAATGCAAAATTCAAACATATAAAAACAAGAAGATAGTTTTGCATCACTTAGTAGGTATTTCCTTCACAGTGCATTACAGGCTTTGTATGTTTTCTTTATTCAAAAGGCATTGTCCATCACCTGACAGGTTACTTGGGTGTTATGAAACGGCAGGTGACTTGTTAATGATGCATTAATATATCTTATTAGCTTTATTTTTTAATAAGATAATTTTTCTATGTACATTAATCAACTTCCTACTTCTTCTTCCTGCCACCCTTGTCTTTCCTCCACCTCTGTTTCATTCCCACTTGAAAGATCTTGTCCCTATTTAAGTCCTGATCTACATCTCCCAGGGATCAATCTCAGATTCTCATCCATATGCAACTGAGTTTATGTAGGAAAAAAATACTGAGAAATCTTTCAGCACCTCCAGAGGTTCTGTAATGAGGGAAGGGAGCTTTTTATATACCCAACTCCCTTTCCCAGCAGGTTTTGCCAGAGTTCTAGACTTCCAGTTGCCCTGGGAACTACATCTGCCTGTCTGCCTTGTTCTGCAGGGAGGTGTGGTCTTGTGCTCTATCCCCAGAGTATTGTTCCTGGAATGGGGTAGCGCAGGAGGGTTTACTCCTTAGCTGTAAAGGGTTGAGACGTATTGTATTGTAATACCATAGCATGCTAATAGATGCCAATATTGTGACCATTTTTAAGAAAGGGGACAATTCCTGAGGCATTGCTCTCTTCTCCATTGCCAGGAAGATTCTTACTCTCATCCTTTTGAACCATCTCTTCCCTGTAGTCAAAGATGTCCTTCCAGAGTCCCAATGTGGCTTCAGACTGTCTCGGGCACCACTGACACGATTTTTGTTGTAACCAGCCATCGTTTGTGGCATTTATTGATTTAAATAAGGCCTTTCATTCCATCAGTCATGAAGCATTATGGAAGATGCTGTCTAGGTTCTGTTGCCTACTGAAGTTCAATTGTGTTCTGAGGCTTTCATGATGGGATGACCGCCACCATCCTCTGAAATGAGTTGGAGATGGTGGACCTGTTTACCATCTGTACTGGTGCCAAACATGACTGCATTATCATCCCAAACCTTTTTTCCATCTATCTTTATGTGATCTTGATTCTTATTCATGACCACCTTTCTTCTGGAATTGAGACTGAGTATTGCATGAATGGCCAGCTCTTGAACTTGCTGTGTATTCATTCTAAAACTAAAGTGACCAAGACTGTTATTACTGATCTTCAGTATGCTGACAATTGTGCTATCTTCGTGCACACTGAGGCTGATCTTAGATCTTTTCTCAGGCACCTATCATAGCCTGGGACTTTCTCTCAACATCAGGAAGACTAAGGTGCTCCATCAGCCTGCCCCAGCACAAGTTGGCCCCCTTCTCCCACAAATCGTCATTAGGGTTGCCAATTTTGGTTGGACAAATTCCTGGAGGTTTCATCACATGACATAATCTTTAATTCCTGGAGACTCCAGGAGAATCCTGGAGGATTGGTGCCTGCAGGATGCATCATCGGTAATGAACTCCTGGAAAATATTAAGCATTTCCCTTACCTTGGGTAGCCACCTCTCCCAAACAGCTAACCTTGATGTGGCAATCAAACATAGGATTCGTTGTGCCAGCACATCCTTCAGAAAGTTGCTTTGTCACATCTTTATTTACAGAGATCTGCAGATGGAAGCAAAGATCCTAGTTTACAATGCAAGAATCATTCCCACTCTTCTTCATTGGTGTGAGACATTGGTGACATACTGAAGCCATCTTAACAATCTGGAGTGGTGCCAACAGTGCTGCCTTTAAAAAGATTCTCCATGTCAGATGGCAAGACCGATGCACCAATGCCAGCATTCTTTCTGTAGCTAACATCCTCAGTGTTGAGGCAAAGATTATGAAATGTCAACTTTGCTGGTTGCCCATTGTGTGTGTGGATAGCTGATACTCATCTTCCAAAGCCAATCCTCTTTTCTCAACTTAATTATAGTAAGAGGACCCAGGAAACGCTACAAGGATACTCTGAAAGTATATCTTACTAAGGGAGGCATTAACCCTGCAAATTGAGAAGAGCTGGCTGGCAATAAACTCCAATGGCATTGCTTCGTACATCAACTGTCAGCTCATTTTAAGGAGAATTGCCTTGCTCAAGAGTCTGAGGAATGGCAGAGGAGGAAGGAAAGTGTACAGCATCCTGGCCAGCAGTAGTTGCTTGGGGACAGCACAACCTGACTCTTATGTGGAAAAACCTGTAGAGCATGGATTGGACTCATCAGCCATCTTAAGACTCATCAATGACTTTTCCCTTGGCAGACATCATCCTTATATCAATGGATTGCTGATGGCCATAAAGGTAAGAGCTTCCATAAAATGTCTGAGAACATTGCTTGCTGGAACTATCATTAGAGCAAGAAACACTTGAATAGATGGGGAAACTTCATAGGCTGTAGTAAATAATTGTGTCCAGTGCCTGGTTTTCAAACATTTAGATACAAACACAAAAACCATGCACCTAACAAGCGTGTGCAACTACTATGACTGGCTATGGTTAGCTAAGGACACAACTGTCTCTTTTAGGTGCACCAACAGTAGGCACACATATATGAATGTATTTGCATACCTACAATTTTGAAAAAACAGGTCCTAAGTTCCAAATGCTTCATAGATTGCCATATTGTTAGAACATATTCATAGATTATATGAAATAAAACATTTGTGACACATGCAGGTATGGGATTCAAAACTATACAGGAGAAAGGACAAATACTAATGAATCCATAATGCATGTATAAGTGTTGCTACATATATGGAAACAGTGAACATTGTAAAAATAGAACACATAAAGCTCCAAGTCTGTACAGGAAATAATTATTGCCGTCTCCTGCGTCAGCTTACAGTTCATATCCATCAACATTAAAAGTGCACCTAAATTCTGTTTATTAATATGGCTTAAACAACAAGGAATGGAAAAATTGCTTTCCATACTTTTCTTAACAACAAGAATATCTATGTAATTTTAGTAAATGTTAACAGTGTTTTTGTAATATGAGAGAGAAGCCACTGAGTGTGTGGGTGAGGTGGGGAAGGGAATAGAGCCAAAGCTAATGCACACAGACAAAGGTATACAATGAAAAAATATTTTCCCCCAAAGGAGTCTTTTGTATAGAATGAAATACCATTATAGGCTCCTTTCAATGCACGGTGAGTTGGTGCACACAGTTTCCGTTTTAAGTAAATGGGAGTTGTTGTTATGCATAAATTTCATGTATTGCACATCAGAGTACTGCCTTTGAGCCTGTCAGCTGCTCTTGGGGGAAATCTCTCTACGGGGTCTCAGTTTTCTTCAATTGGTCCACTTCAATGTGCCTACAAATAGACTCAATTCAAGTTAAGAATTTATGGACTGGTCTATCAAACCTTACATTCCAGGGGTTGCAGTCTTCTTGTCTCCTGGTCAGTTTCTTAGGGCAGCCTGGCATGGGGTAGTTGCCCCTCTGCTATCCCAGGACATTCTGTCTCCTCTTCTCTTTCTATCCCATCTCTATTCTAGTTGGGCTTGTTTTCTTTATTGGTCAGAGCTGTGGGTATGTGTCTCCATGACTGGCAATTCTGCTAGCTGAGCAGGAGTGTGTTCAGCCTGGTTGCCTGTAAGCAGGGGAAACTCTCCTCTCCTTTCTGCCTGTGTTCAGTAGGGGGTTCATTACAGAGCTCTACATCCACATACTGAATGGTGGGCTTGGGCAGAGAATCAGTTCAGTAATTAAGTTTCCCACACTGATCCTTTGCAAACTTCTGCAGAGGGTCAGGCAATTGCAGTAGCAGCTCTGTACCCCTCTGTCTGCTCCACAGAGAGGAGGGGGAAAGAGCAGCAGCCAGGACTTCTTTGAGGGAAACCAATGTGGAAACCTTTCTGAAGAAGGGTGGGAGAGAGGTAGGGGAGTGTGTGTGTGTGTGTGTGTGTGTGTCTGAGTGAGAGAGAGAAAGAATATGAATGAATTAATCGTAATGCAGGCAGGAGCAGCTGGGCAAAGACTGAGAGTGGCTGGGGGCATGTAATGGATTAAATAACTTGTTTAACTCTCACAGTGAGGAATCAGCCTTAAAAACAGGTTCTGTAGTGAAGAAATCAGATGTATCTTGATGTGCAACAAAACTTGGGTGGTCCACACGCTTTGGCAATTTGTCACATCACATATTCCAATGGTTTCTCTTGCACATTGGCCAGCTTGAAGGTTGAGAGTAGGGCTGATCAAAAATTTGGGTCTGGCTCCCCTAGTATCATTGGGGAACCTCTAAGACTCTTCAAGATCCAGGTCAGGCCCACACTTTCCCTCATAATTGTCTGGAGGCCATAGCTGGACCAATATGGTTACTGAGATTGGCACCTTCCTCACAGCCGGGGAAGGGGCTCTTGCCTTGGTGCCTACTGGCCCCTAGTACCTTACCATAAACCCAGTTGCCTCCTTGGGATGCTCATTAGCCCCTGTAGTCCTGTTTCTTGACTTGTTTCAGAGTGACATCTAACAGTGTACTTCAGGAAGAAGGGAATTCATATCTTCCCATATCTGGATGATGAGGCAAGTCCACAGAAGAAATCCTCTCTCGTGTTCAATTTATGCTATGCTTACTCAATCATCTGTGCCTCTTTCTGAGCAGCAGAAGGTCAACATTGCTGCCAACTTAAAGAACCAAGTTCACTGGGGCCCTGACAGACAGACAACATTTCTGCTGACTGACCAATTCTTGGCTACTGAAACTGGAGTCTTAACCCTCAACCTCAGGCATAGACTCATAGACTTTAAGGCCAGAAAGAACCATCATGATCTTCTAGTCTGACCTCCTGAACATTGCAGGCCACAGAACCTCACCCACCCACTCCTGAAATAGACCTCTAATCTCTGACTGAACTACTGAAGTCCTCAAATCATAATTTAAAGTCTTCGAGTTGCATCATTTACACTTCTTTAAACCTGCAAGTGACCTGTGCCTTTTGCAGAAGAAGGAAAACTGCCCTCCCCTCCCCCCCAGGTCTCTGCCAGTCTGACCCAGGGGAAAATTCCTTCCTGACCACAAATATGGTGATCAGTACTTGGCCTAAGTCATATGGCTGCCTGGACACAGGTAGTCCTATTTGCCAGGCTGCATGTATGTGCTCCCCAGATGTGGCTGAACTCAGTCTATCATATAAATCTACACGACCGATATACCCTACTGATCCTGAACTCCTTATGATGGTGGATGACACAGGACAATGTGTGCCAGGGCATTCCTTTCACTCAGTCTCCACCGACCAGGACTATTCTCACTAATTCCTCCTTAATGGGTTGGGGAGAGTACCTGAGGTCACTGAAAGTTCAAGGCCTGTAGTCTGAACAGGAAGATTCTCTGCATATCAATATCCTAGAGCTTTGTGCCATCTACAATGCCTGTCAGACCTTTCAAGATCACATCAGCGACTCAGCAGTTCTCATACTCACTGACTGATGAGGAGATCACACTCCAATGTGTTGTGTCAGAAAGTGATCAGGTTCTGGCAGTTTTAAACTGGGGAAAACATTGTCCCCATGGCTAATCTCTTCCTGGGATGACCAAGTTTTTTCCCTGAACCACAAGTGCCCTCGGAAGCCCAGCATCCTGTTGTCCGCTTCTGAGGTTTGGGACATACCAATGATTGACCAATGATTGCCACAAGAGGTGACAAGAAATGCCAGTTGTTTTGCTCTTGTGAGGGTCTGAATCTGGATTCCCTGATTGATGCTTTTCATCTAAGCTTGGAATCCACACTTGTTAGGATTCTCTCCCCACTCTGAACTCTGGGGTACAGATGTAGGGACCCACATGAAAGACCCCCAAGCTTATTTCTACCAGTTTAGGTCAAAAACTTCCCCAAGGCACAAATTCTTCCTTGTCCTTGGACAGTATTGCTGCCACCACCAAGTGAATTAGACAAAGATTCAGGAAAAGGATCACTTGGAGTTTCTATTTCCTCAAAATATCCCCCCCCCCCCCCCCAACGCCTTTACCCTCTTTCCTGGGGAGTCTTGAGAATAATATACCAACCAAATAGGTAAACAAGGTGAGCACAGACCAGACCCTTGGATTTTTAGGACACTAAAAACCAATCAGGTTCTTAAAAGCAGAACTTTATTTTATTTATATATATATAATTATATAATTAAAAAAAAAAGTAAAAGAAGCACCTCTGTAAAATCAGGATGGAAGGAAACTTTACAGGGTAATGAGATTTAAAACAGAGTATTCCTCTCTAGGCAAAACTTTAAAGTTCCAAAAAAACAAGAATAAATCTCCCTCCCCTTTAGCATAGGGAAAATTCACAAGCTAAAACAAAAGATAAGCTAATGCATTTCCTTGCAGTTACTTAAACAATTTTTGTAATCCTGGATGCTTATTTCAGGTAGGGTTTTAGGAGATTTTTTTTCCTGCCCTGGTCCCTCTCTGTCCTGGAGAGAACAACAAGGAGAGCACAAACAAACAACCTCTCTCCACAGATTTGAAAGTATCTTTTTCTCTTATTGGTCCTTTTGGTCAGGTGCCAACCAGGTTATTTGAGCTTCTTAACCCCTTACAGGTAAAGGAGGGATTTTATGCTACCCTTAGCTGTATGTTTATGACAGCACTTCTGTATGCATTGCCTCCTATCACAATCATCCCTGTTTCTCCCTCTCCCCCCCCCCCCCCCCCGAGTCATTCTCAAGTGGACATTGTCTCAGTCATGCTAGGGCATTAAGAATGAACTTCACATAATCCAATGTTGATTCTTTCTGACCTCCTGTATTCCTTCCTCTTCATCCCAACCTCCTGACTCTGCATCGTGGTCAGGCTTTGCATACAGCTCCATGCATCTTTTAGCACAGATAGCTAAATGCATGGCTAGATAAATAGGACTAACAATGTTCATAGTCAGTCTGACAAGTCCTGCTTATTAGTTGGAAATCCTCCACCAGAGTGATCTATTTGGCCAAGTGAAAGCAGATTTTGATGTGATCATTGGCCTAGGCTTATATCCAGGACATCTAGGAGTACTGGTTACATTTTCAGTCTTCTGGACTCATGCTAAGTTAGTTCAGAATGCACCTGGCAGCAATTTCAGCATTTCATCCATCCATCCATCCAGGGACCGTCAGCAGGGGTGGCTCCAGGCCCCAGCATGCCAAGCGTGTGCTTGGGGCGGCGAGCCGCGAGGGTGGCAGGCAGGCTGCCTTTGGTGGCTTGCCTGCGGAGGGTCTGCCCGTCCCGCAGCTTCTGCGGACCCTCCGCAGGCAAACCAGCAGAGGCAGCCTGCCTGCCATGCTTGGGGCAGCAAAATCCCTAGAGTCCCCCCCTGAAATCAGAGTTCTCAAATGACATGGTAGTGAGATTCTTGAAAGGAGTCACTCATCTCTAACTGCCAGTGAAATAACTTGTTCCTTTTGTGGGACCTTAATCTTGTCCTGGCAGCTCCGATGAGGCCTCCATTTGAGCTCTGGCTACTTCTTCCCTCTCTTCTATGTCATAAACCTGCCTTCTGTATCAGAAACTTGGCAGCAATAACCTCTGCACGAGTATCTGAATTGCAGGCATTGATGGCAGACCCTTCTTAAATGCAGTTTTCCAAAGACGCCCTAAGTTTTTGCCTAAAGTGGGTTCTCAATTTCACTTAATCTAAGTACTGTATCTATATGAGATGGGTTTTTTTGTTTGTTTGTTGTTTTTTTTGTAAGCCACATTTAAAACTGGAGGAGCAGTGTCTTGACACGTTGCATGTCTGGCAGTGTCTAGCTTTCTATGTGGATAAGACTAAACTGTTTTGTTCCTCACCTCATCGGTTTTGTCTCATAACTAGATAGAATGAAGTATTGAGCAGCTTCATCCCAGATCTCCAGGTGGATAATTTCCTGCATCATGACCGCATATAGAGTAGCTCAAACTGCACCCCACCTCCAGGGCAGAAGCTCATTCTACAAAAGCATAAGCAATGTTAATTGTGTTTCTAAGCGATGTTCACACTTTGGACATTTTGCAAGGCTGCCCCTTGGTCCGTCATACGTACGTTTATGAACCACTACTATTACTCCTCTTGCTCAGATGCAAACTTTGGGAAGACAATCTTGCAGTCCTTGTTTACATAGACTCAGAGACCCACCTCCTGTCACCTTCCTGGAAGGCGCAACTGCATGAACTTGAAGGAAACACAATTACTTACTGTAACCGTTGTTTGAGATGTGATGAAGATGTGTATTCCACAGCCCATCCTCCAGCCCCTCTGCATTGGCATGTCTACTTCTGATGTCAAGTGCAAAGGAGCTGAGGGGGGGGGGCAGTTAGAGCAACACCATCCTTATATGGGTGGAGGCTAAGGTCGTAGATGTGAGTGCCATCTCTATGGGTACTGCTAGGCAAAATTTTCTGGCTCTGGCGCACTGGATGCATGCAGAGCTACATGGAACTAACATATCAAAGAACAACAGTTACAGTAAGTAACAGTGTTTCTTCTGTTTCTAAAGGAAAACAGCAGGAAAACTATAAGGAGAGGTTCCCTAGGGAAAAAGAGTGTAAGCATATGAGATTTTGAGGGAACATCTGTTGTAGGAAACACTTGATATGTAACTATGTAAACAGAATGGGAGATCCTTCTGCATAACTTATAACTCAGAACATCAACATTCGTGCAATAAGAGGAAAGCATAGAGAGCCATGATGAAGAGTGAGGGCATAGGCATCCTACAGAAAAGTATGTTATAAAGTTACTGGGTCAAATTCTGCTCCAAATACATATTTGGAGACTCTTTTAACTACATATATAGGGTCAAAATTCACCACAAGTGTAAGCAATAGCAAAGCAAGTAGTGTGTACTAGAGCAAGAAAGGTAACTATTTTCCTATCCCAGAAAAGTATTTGAGGTATCAAATTTTCTTGTCCAAAATTAGGATTATAAATTAATTGCGAAATGCTTTTTGCAACTGACAAAATTAAGAAAACTTCAGTTCTGGTTAATCAAAAATATTTCACCTTGATAATTTTCAAACATTTTGTTTCATTTCTGTCCTTTATATATTTATATATATATATATTTATATATATATATATATTTATATATATAATTTTACTGTGATTATCTTAAACTCTGACAAGTTGTTTAGAAATAGAAAAACTAAAATTTTTGGTTTAAAAAATGTCAAAACAAGATGTTTTAGCAACTTCAGAATTTTTTTCAATAAATATATTTTTTTCTCTTTGGGGTAAGAAATTGATATTGAAATGGCTTTGTCCTCTGCAGTTTTGACTTTGATTGACCTATTTTTACAGGAAAATGTCTAACTGAAAATTTTCTGACCAGCTCTAGTACTAACATACCTGGATAGTGGAGTTGATGAGAGTATGTGCAAGCACTTCTGAATTGGATACTTGTATGCAAGAGTTTAAAATTCTCTATTATAGCTTAAAACTTGTTTTCTGTGAACACTTTCACCAATAAAACTCAGTTTCCCCATGATCATGGAAACCAAAAGAACTCAATTAAAAACTCAGTTGCAGAAACAGTGTATTGCAATACTTGCTCATTTCTACTTCGTACTGGGTTTGCGAGTAGTTATTTATGATTTTCTAATCTAGACACTACTTGCCACATCACACAAAGCCCCATGGCCACTCAGAGCTTGAGTATTGGAGCACTTGTTCATATTTGCACTTACTCGTGCAAGTAATTCCATTGACTTCAAAGGGACTCCTTGTACATTACCAGCCTGTGTCATTGCAGTAAGGCGCTTTATAAGTGTCTCTAAAATCAGATTTTCAGAAGTTCTCAGCACCCAGCAGTTCTCATTGAGTACAATGGCAGCTGCTGGGTGCAAAATGCTTGGAAAATCTGGCCACTTTTTTACAAATGGCTAAATGGGTGCTGAGCTGAGCTCTTTTGAAAATCTGACTTCACAGATTTTACAAATGTTTACTCCAGATTTCATAGTACTGAATGACACGTTGAGAAATGCAAAGCCAGCAGTGACACAAACATTGCATCTACTCTTCATATTAATAATATTCTGTGACAGTGTAATATTTCGCACTTTGAATTTGTAAGTTGTGTTATAGACTTGATGCCACAGAAATGAAAAATGTCAGTCATGCTTGTATCAAATGTTGAAACCAGAAAAGGAGTAATGAAAAGTTACAGATTCAATACCTTAGGCCAAATTTGGTTTGAAGTTACATTGTTAGCCCATAATCATTGTATCTTGAATATTTATAGAAGTAGATATGGTGTCTATGTTGAAAGTTAAGGATTAAAATCAGATGAAGGAAATTTACAATATATATTTTCTAGGAAAATAGAGTAACAAGGACTTTTTCTTTGTTTTTATTGTGTGTTGTAGGGTCTGTAGAGATTAAGTAAGGTGACTGGTTGGTTGGTTTTATTTATTTATTTATTTTTGGTAGTGTTGCATGCAATGGTTCTGGAGTACTCTAATCAGAGGTACTAATTTTGTCCTGGAATCCTGTTCTTGTAAAGGTTTATTGCATTTATTTTGTGGTTGGAAGAGTAATTGGCTAGTAATAGTTGCAAAAGGTTTGTCTCAAATTGGTATAAACGAATTCAATAGGTCAAATTCTGCTCTCAGTTTCAGAGGTGTAAGTCTGGGATAAAGTCAGGTTTCAGAACAGAGTCCATCTAGGCCATTGTTTGAGATCAGTGGGAGCAGGATTGTATCTCTTTCATCTCATCAAGCTTTGTTAGCTCTTCTAGCTTACTCATTAGTCAAGCAAAACTGCCTATGAGGTCTGCAGAATATGGGCCTCATTGCGTATTCTAGAGGGTTTTTTAAAATATATCAATAAAGAATTCCACCTCCAAAGTCTAATAGTTTTAAATTTGGTCAGCTATTGTACTGAAAAAGCCCATCTTTGGCCATTTAGTAAAGCTTTCTCCATTCTCTGTTATAAAATTGTGGAGATTACTGGACTTCACAGAATTTATTAAAACCAACAATTGACTCTAATTAGTGAATCATCCTCTAATAAAAATTGGAAGCTTACTCCAACAGGCGGCCAAGTATTTCTCCCCCTCTTCGAACAATGTGTGGTATAACTTGTAATCAATCCGGCAGATCAGACATGCAGACAGCAGAATGTGTGGTGTCTTCATTGCAAAAGGCACGAAGAGACAACATTGAATTTGGTTGCAATGTAATATAGAAAGAGAGAGAAACTCACATCTTGTTTTTTTGGGGTGTGGGGGTGGGGGACTTAATGTTAAGCCAAGTATCTAATGTCCTCAAATTCCTAGTGGCCACAAGAAAATTCCAGGAAAGAAAGTGAGAGAGAGCAGCAGATGGAGAGAACTCTGTATTTAATCAACCATAATACCATTAGCAAAGCTAGGGACTTAGGTGCAGTCCTGTTTTTATAGTCAAAGAGCTGCTGTGTCTTTGAATGAATGGAGTCTCAAAGAGCCACAAGAATAAACAAATAATAATAATTCTTGTAACAAGTTTCAGTTACTAAAACTAAATTACTAATTTCCATTACCATGGCTATCCTGCATTGCATGGACATACTTAAAGCAAAAACTTCAGAAGTTTTCACTTTGCTGGGCTGCCACTATGCACACAGATGTAAATTATTTCTCTCTCTTTCTCTTTTTTTTTTTTTTTTAAACAAATCAAAATACTTTAAGGCAACTTCATTGGCAGACATTGTGTGATCCAGGAGAACCACATTCGTGGCTGCGTGAGGAGACTGATATTGTTCAGTAAATGGTAGCGAGAGAGTCTACATCTGATGCATTCTCCATTTCATTCTGCTCTCATCCCTTCTTTTTGCAACCCATTAGTTCTCTGTCAATCTATGCTGCCTTTTCACTGTCTCACCATTAATGTTCTTTCCAGCCTGGGGCTGGAGTAGAGATTTTTAGATGGAGGCAGAGTATAGACCAAGGAGACATCCTTATTTGTGTGGCTTTGAGAAGCAGTGAAGGAAAAAGAATCAGAAGCCGCCAATGAAGTGAAAGGAGGAGATTCTTCAATGAACAATTCCCAGGCCAAGCAATGCACATAAACTTATTATTTCTACTGGTCAGTTAGAACTAATATTGAAAATGATGAGGTTCTTTCTGTCCTTCTGGTAATCCAGTTTTTCACATCAGCTAGAGACTGCATTCTCCTCACTCAAGAAAGCACATGCATAAGACATTAAGAACCAATTAGTTGGCATGCTGAGAGGCTTAACAGAATTATTAGCATGTCTATTAACATAATATTATTTGCATAGTCACTCCAGTACAGATAACTTGGACTTTGACTCAATGCCTATTGTATTGAATGGAAAAAACTTGTAGTTTTGCATATTTCCTTTGAGGATGAGGACTGAGAGGTCAGATATGGAGTGATCACTTTGTGGGGGTGGGGGGAAAAAGCTTGCTCATAGGTGAAATGATGGCTTTTATTTTTAATCACTTTTCTGTACGAGCTCATTTGAAAGAAGGGTGTTTGTGAGTGAAATCAGTCATAGTTGTAGGGGTGTTCAGTGCACTGGGTGAGGTATACCTCGTGTTATAATAGGCATGTGCAGGACCCATGAATCTTGAAAGATATGTTTTACAGGTGTGCGGGGAGAAGGGAGTTGATCACTGTAGCAGTGGAGATAAGTCTGCAGGTTTTGAATCTGTTCTGACAGGGTCTGATGGTGCTTTGAGTTACTGGGTTCTGGCCAGTGAGAAGCTTGCTTCTGATGATGAGCTTCACAGGATTGAGGTAATGTTTGAAGCCAGAAGAGGACTTTTGGGCAAGATTAGTCAGCCTGTGGACCCCATTGAGCTTGAGTTTTAACTACTGAATGATAACTCATTGGTTCCAGGCTGGGGTGGTATGTGACAACTAAGGATTTGCACCCAAAGGGATTTTTACTGTATTGATGCAAGTTTTCTCAGGGTATATGGGTAGCCAATTTTATTACAGGATCTACTTCTCTGGTGGAGTGTCCTTTATTTGATGAAGGCAGCTGAAAGTGTGTTAAGGTTTGTGTCCTGGACTTTCTCATTAAAGCATATTCTGTGGTATATGAGGGCTTCCCTGTAGATAGCAGATTTCTTGATGTGTGTGGAGTGGTTGCTGGCTCTGTGAAAGTAGGTGTGATGATCTGTGGGTTTCTTGTATATCACTGTCTGTGGGGTTCCACTGTCAAAGCTGATCATAGTGTCTAAGACTCTGATGCTGGTGCTGAAGTATTCTGGAATGAATTTGATTGATGATTGGTGGTGGAAATCTATGATGGCATTGAGGTAATCTGTCCTGAGGATGACAATATCAATTGACTTTGTGGTACATTTGTCCAGAAATTCTTCCTCAAGGGGACCCATGAAGAGGTTGGCATATTGAGGAGCTATCCTAGTACCCATGGCTGCTCCTATGGTTTGGACAAAGTGTTTGTAAAATGTAAAATTGTTCTGGCTAAGGATCAAATGTAAGAGTTTGGCAGTGGTTTTGGGGTGGATATGTTGAGTATTGTCCCTGTCTTGTAGATATTTGAGGCAGACAGTGATGCCATCATTGTGAGGGATGTTGGATGTCACCTCCCTATATCCCATGGTGATAAGGATGGTGTTCTGAGGGAGGTTTTAATATTGTGCAGTTTCTGGAGAAAATAGGCTGTCCCCTGGAGGAAGCTGGTTCTTTGTGTGGTGAGTGGTTTTGAGGATGGTTTCTGAGTCCTAATATACTGGGACTAACATTGGTATAATCATACTGCAAACTTCAAAAGTCTTGTAAGATTCCATTACAGTGGAATTATATATGGAAATGGAAGCTCTCCAGTACAAATGATCTTATTTTGTGCTAGATAAAATAATTGTCTACCTGCTGGGCTGGGCAAGAGATATCATTATGTACTGTACAGTGATACAGCACTTCTGAAACTGAATTTCTAAAGAGAGCTTATTAAGGGTCCCGACTTATATGGGCTCCAGTTGTTTTGATTTGAAGTACATAGCTGAGTCGTTGTCTCAACTTTGGATTTTCCTAGAATATAATAAATTAGTGGTTTAGTACTTACACAAACCAATTCATATTTACCAATCTTCATGCTGCAGTTAGACTAGACAGTCTTTAATTTTCAGCAATCTTAAATGTGAAATGTTTGCATAAGGAAAGACTGAAACTGTGAATTCCTAAAAATAAATTTGTAATGAATATGTATGAATAAGCAGATTTAGTAATGTATAGTGTCATCCTAAAATGGTCACTAAAAGTATGGGCTAATAAGAGAAGAAATTTAAACACATTCAATGCAAAAGGAGTGTAGTATGAAATCAGAGTAGCTTAAGGGCTAACAGTACAGGCTACTTTAAATTCACATGTAGAAACACTACTGAATGAGGGGGAAATGAATATCATTCTTTTGTCTGTTAGCTATTTCACTTACTTCATTTAACATCAGAACTGTGGCAGTGGATTAATACACAAACTTTCTATGACTGCACAGCTGGGTTCAAACATATTAATAGATTGTAGCCCTGATTATGTGGTGTGATGGGGCAAGGCCAAATGGCTACAGTAAAGTAGTGAGGAATAGGCATGTTAGCCCCAGGCTAAATAAATCCCTGGTACCATGGTAACCAAATGGCAGTTGCTCCAGGTTAATCAAGACACCTGAGGCCAATTAAGATCCTTCTAGAAGGCAGTGGAGATAGCTACATGAAGCAAATCAAGGCTGGCTGGAACTAGTTAAAAGCCTCCCAGATAGTCAGTGAGGTCCATGTGTGAGGAGCTGGGAGCAAGAGGTGCAAGGAGCTGAGAGTGAGAGGGTGTGTTACTGAAGGACTGAGGAGTACAAGCATTATCAGACACCAGGAGGAAGGTCCTGTGATGAGGATAAAGAAGGTGTTTGGAGGAGGCCATGGAGGAGGCCAGGGAGTTGTAGCTGTCATGCAGCTGTTACAGGAGGTACTATAGACAGCTGCAATCCACAGGGCCCTGGGCTAGAACCTGGAGTAGAGGGCGGGCCCGGGTTCCCTCCAAACCTCCCAACTCCTGATCAGACACAGGAGGAGTTGATCCAGACTGTGGGGGAGATCACTGAGGTGAGCAAATCTGCCAATAAGCGCAGGACCCACCAAGGTAGAGGAGGAACTTTGTAACAGTGGCTATACCAATTACACGTACAGGTGTCTACTTAGGTGTCCATTTCTTTGTGTGTGCCTTTGTTGAAATTGTATGTGCAATTGCAGTAGCTGTACATGGAAAATTAGCTCAGACAGTTTTGCGCTCAAAAATGTGAGCTTGCATGTCTAAAAATCTGGTCTCTGGGTCTTTGTGGACATTTGGGCATTAACGAAAGCTAGTATGCAATTTGGCAAAAATGAGGAATGTCTCCTTTTCTGTTTAGAAAAAGCTTAGGTTTCCTAATGTAGTGTCTCGTGTAGAGTTAAGCCCAAAGAGAGGACATAGATTCCTGTTCAAATGCAGATAAAAAAGCCAAGCAGACAAAAACCCAATTTAAATCATTAACTTCAGGCTGTGAGGGTACAATTCAAATTAACTTTAATTTCCAGATTCAGAAGCTTGGATTACCATTAATTTACGTGGATATGTACAGGAAAGAAAGGTGAAGATTTACTTTTACTAGCCATTTTTTTCCTCATCAAAGGCACTTCTTAATACTGAGATCAAATAACTGGTTTAACTTTCTGAAGCATGTCATCCAAAAACCTGAATTTTAAATGAATTATACCTATAACTTCAGAACTTTGCAATATGATCAGGTTTCCAATATCATGTATGTTTTAAACTATATTTTCTTTTAATTGTGTATTTATGTATATATCACATACATATATACATATGTATGAAATATATTTTTTACTGTATGTACGACAATGCGATTCTATATTTCTTAAATGCAGCATCATTTAGCACTAAAAACTACTACCAAATAATAGGTAAGGTCTGACAACAAAGCATTGTGATGCATTGTTTTATCGTAGATAACTATACAAACATCATTGCTGAGTTGTGATTACATAAAAATCAATCAAAACCGACTACAACAATTGGGTTGGGCATCCTATGTGCGCACACACAGTTGAGTGACTTGCCCAGTCCAGGTCGTTGCCATGTTAGGTTAGATTCTTTTAGAGATATCTGATCAGGTTTTTGATCTATGACCAAATCATCATGGTTAGTTTAATTAGTGAGGTTCAGTGATGGTGCTGTATCTTAGTTATTTTAATTTAAAGTACATGATGTGGAAATCTATTATTTTTATCTCCTTCTTATAGGTAAAACTCCCACTGTCTTCCATTACAGTTCTTGCCTGTGACAACTTTGTGTGCACATATTGTATAGACTGGATATGAGGCTGCTTTCCATTTTATAAATTTTTAGATCAACAAGCCAATAGCAAATCTTAGCTTCACAAAGTGATTTTTTTTCTTCATCTTGGAACATATGAACAATTAACAAAGATGAGCCTTAGAAATTAATTGAACTATCTGTACTTCTTGGGTATTCAAAACTGGGCTAGAAATCTTAATAGAAAGATTTCTTTGGCACAGGGACCATCTCTTTGTTCTGTGTTTGTACAGAACTGAGCAGTATGGGATCTTGGTCCATGATTGGTGCTCCTAGTTGCTACTGTAATACCAATAATAATTCATGAAAAAACTCTACTTTCTACTTGTGCTGGCAATATCACAAGAACAACTACCCACCCTTGCCTGCAGATAGATTTGACCAAGAATGTCTTTGTTAAATAAATATACATAAAATTGTTAAATTGTATATAGAACATTTTTCACATCTCAGGTCTTTGGGTTGTATATGTGCCTGACACACATGCTCTCATTCTTATGTTACTTTATACTACTGTCTTTATACTAACAAGTTTGCACATCCCATTTGTTAACTTTCTAGTTCAGTTTCCCATGTGGGCCAACAGAGTACAAAGACAAAGACATTAAAAGCTTCTGTATCACCTGAGAATGGTCTCAGATCAGGACCGGCGCTAGGGGTTTGAGCACCCTAGGCGGACGGCAATTTTGCCACCCCGCGTGCTGGTCCCGTGGCTCTGGTGGAGCTGCCGCAGTGGTGCCTGCGGAGGGTCCGGTGCTCTGTGGCTCCACCGGAGCCACGCGAGCAGCCGACTGTCGGCAGGCACCACTGCGGCAGCTCCACCAGAGCCGCGGAGCACCGGACCCTCCGCAGGCACCATTGCGGCAGCTCCACCGGAGCTGCCTGCCGCCCCCTCTGGCAAAACGGCGCCCACCATTTATTCTGGCCCCCTAGGCAATTGCCTAGGCTGCCTAAATGGTAGCACCGGCCCTGTTTCAGATAGTACAATCTTTACTAACCTACTGGCTCTCACAAAGACATGAATTAGGAGTTGCATGTTTTTGTTTTTTGTTTTAAATCTCTAGTGGATTAAAACATTGCACTAGAAAAGCAGTCTAGTTTCTAGTAAGGCATCTAGTTTATTTCCCAGACAGATTTTCAACTGGTGTAAGCAGTCTAGCTTCATTGAAGTCAATGGAGACAGGATAGAACATCATTTCAGATATCGGGCCAGTTCCTCAGGTAGTCCACCTATGTACTTCTAGCAGTGTAGATAGGCTTTATTTTTCTGTTCTTTTTTATTTAAATAGATGTTAATTATGTTTAGAAATGTAATGTATTTACACTATCCAGCTTGAAAAGTTTCTTTGTAAAAGCAGAAAACTTCTCTAGCTACTGCTGTTCCAAGTGAGACTACTGAATTATCACAATCTCCATCAAATGTTATTTAAAAAATCATAATCACTTAAAACTAGGGCCCAATATGATATATTTTACATTAGTGTCTGAGTAAAAAGTATTCAAGTTACTGATGCAAAACTGGAATGAATAATAAGATAATCAGGCCCCCTGAAAAATGACTCTAAGTGGTGAAGAATGTCAAAGTTTCTATACAAAACTCGAGAAGTGAGAGCCAAAAGGAGTGACACACAATATTTCGCTATGTATAGCAGGGTGTGTGTGGAGGGGGTGGTGGTGGTGGGGGGAACAGAGATTTTTTCCAAAGATACCTCATACTTTGGATGAAAACCTTTTTGAGTAAATCCCTTGACTCTTGTGGTATTATTATACCAGGGATGAGTTTAACCCAACCAGGGAAAAACTCCAGCTTTGAAGAAAGAAATCCAGAGATTTATCCACTTTCAAGAATCAATTCCTACATTGTTGTACCTTTTCTGCATGTTAGAACTCCTTACTAGGAAGACCCTGAATCTGATCACATTCGGTCAGCCAGCCAAGATAAAAGGATACCATTGTTTGAAGGCTTTGCTAAGGAGTATTGTATAAAGCCTGACAAAAATTGTCCGCTTTTAAGATGACCCACATTTAATCATATGGTTAGAGCTTTTAAAGTGAGCTTTGGGATTCAGAATTGGATGAACCCTGCAATTTTCTATAATAGCTTTGAGAATGTGAGCTTTGTGATCTCTTATTTATTTAGAATTGATGTTGCATGTCTGTCAGTGTGTATGTATATATAGTCTTGCATAGCAGAATACACAATGACAATTTGAGGTAAGCTGAAGTCCTTTGCTAGCAATATTTACAAGTGCAATATCTGTATGGCACTAAGAGAATCTAAAGGTTTTATTGTATACTGTGGCTGTCACTGCAATGGAGCTGAATGGAGATGAGTTTAAAACACTGCAGTTAATGGTGGCAAAAAAAACATTCAGCAGTCACAGTGCTTGGTTCCAGATGTTAACCCACAGAAAACTGAACTGGGGAGAGTTAACTCCTACACTGTTATGAGAATAAGCTCCTATATTGTAACACTGAGGAAGATAACATGAGTCACTGTAATAATAGTTAAGAATGGGGTGTCCCTGATGAAGTGGAATTTATGTGCAGTAAGGCACTTGATATTCTGATCTTCTTTTTTAACCTAGTTTCCTACAATTATCACTATTTGAACATGTTTAATAAGTTATTTTGTATTGTTTGAATATATTGGAGAAATACATATCAGCCTATGGACTGCTAGGAAATTTCCCTATGAATATTTAAAATTATTCAAGTTTGGTGAATGATTTCATGAGTGTTTGCTCCCTGAATGGAGAGTCTAACTTTTTATATGCGGGCATGTCTAAATAACTGAGGAGGCTATGGCTCTCTCGGTGGGGAAAGGAGGAATTTGCACTTCTACAATAGAGAGGTAGCAGATAAGCAGGCATAGGCAATTTTGCAGGATGTTTGAAACTCTCCTTTTTCATAGCACTATATTGTGGCCAAGTACATGAACCCCAGGTTGTAAATTACTTGGGTTTCTTCCTGGCTGAGGGCTACAAAGACACAAACCCCTGGAAGCAAGATTTATTAGCTGTTAACAGCAGACCTTTATTTATTAGCTGTTAAACCAAAACACACAAGATTCCCAGGCAAAAACAAGTATACGCTTACATATTTGCAAGAATAGAAGTGCCCCAAATATTCATTCCAGCAAAATCTGCCTACACTAATATTTACAGTAAAACAAATGAAAAGGGGAGAAAACTTCGTGAGAGTGAAATGTGAACATTTCATGAATTCAAAAATTACAAGTACTCCCCTAAACTCCTGGGCAACTGAAAACTAAATATGCATGCACCGGGAAAAGGAGGGAATATATATCCAAAATCAAATGAAATGGAAGAACAAATGTTGGACCTCTTCCACTATACAGCCATTGTGCATGTAAGATTCCCACCATCTTTTCATTGGAATTGAGTGTTGCCCTCCAATACATATGAACAATGTAGTCAAAATAATTATAAATCAAAATAATGCACTTAATAGCTACACTGTTCATTGAGTTTGAGGAACTAGGGAGCCTTTTTGGAAAGGAGGAACCTATACAGGAAGGATGTGCTCCACTTCAATAAAAACCGAACCAGGTTGCTAGCATGTGAAATTAAGAAGGTGGTAGAGTTTTTAAAATAAGGCTGGGGAAAAGCCGAAGGGGGCAGGAACAAATGGTTTGGACTGATGTCCCTTAGGGGAGGATTTATTAAAGGGGGTGTGCTATAGCCTAGTAAAGAGGAGAGGATGATAAAGTACAGATAGGTACTGAAAAGAAACAGTCAGATTAAAGAGTTCAGGTACATCTCATGAAGGCAGACAACTAAAAATTGACCAATTTTATACACTTGTCAATACAAATGCAAGATGTCGAAATGCTAAGACGGGTGAAATTGAGTGCCTAGTACCCCAATAGAATGCGACCCAATGTAACACGAATTCTGATAGAATGCGGTAAAGCAGCGGGGAGCCCTTTAAAGTACCACCTGAGCCCCGCTGCCTTACTGCGTTATATCCGAATTCGTGTGGAGCCCCAGGTCCTCTAAATCCCCGCCTGAGCCCCGCTGCCAGAGCTCCTGTGGTGATTTAAAGGGCCTGGGGCTCCCCGCAGCTGCTGGAGCCCCAGGCCCTCTAAATCCCTGCCTGAGCCCCACTGCCAGAGATCTGGCGGTGATTTAAAGGACCCAGGGCTCTCCACAGCAGCTGGAGCCCCGGGCCCTTTAAGTCTCCTCCGGGGCTCTGGAGGAGATTTAAAGGGCCTGGAGCTCTGGCCGCTGTGGGGAGCCCTGAGCCCTTTAAATCCCTGCCTGAGCCCCACTTCTGGTGTTCCAGCAGTGATTTGAAGGGCCTGGGGCTCCCCACAGTGGCTGGAGCACTGGGCCCTTTAAATAACCGCTGGGAAAGCCGGTCCAGTCCAGCATGCGTACCGGCTCTTGCCGGTACGCCGTACCAGACCAAACTCGATATAACGCGGTCTCACCTATAAGGCAGTGAGATTTCTTTGGCTCCCGAGGGCCACGTTATATTGGGGTAGAGGTGTATTAAATGAAGATAATATAAGAGGTATCACAGAAACTTGGTGGAATGATGACAATCAATTGGACATGGTAATACCTGGGTACAAAATATATAGGAATGACAGATTATGCTGATGGGGGAATGGCACTTTATATGAAAGAAAGCAAAGTTAAATAAAGTAAAAATCTTAAAAGAACCAAATAGTACTATATAGTGTCTATGGATTGAAATTCCATGCATGCATATGAGTATAGCTGTAGGAATGTACTACTTATCACCTTAACATGGATGGTGAATGGAAAAGGCTCGTGGAGATTAGAGAGGCTACAAAAAACCAGCTGAAATTCCTTACTAATGGATTTCTATCCCCATATAGACTGAGTACATGTCATCTCAGGAGGGGTTGCGGAGATAATTTCTGGATCACATTAATGACTGCTTTTGGAGCAGCTAGTCCTGGAACCTACAAAGGGAGAGGCAATTGTAGATTTTAGTCCTAAGCGGTGCACGGGATCTGGTCCAAGCGATGAATATAGCTGAACTGTTTCGTAATAGTGACCATAATGTAATAAATTTAACATCCTTGTAGGGGTAAAATTCCAAAGAAACCCATGACAGTGGTATGTAACTTCAAAAAGAGGAACTACACAAAATGAGCTAGTTAAACTGAAATTAAAAGAAATAATTAAGAGTGAAATATCTGCACATTGCATGGAAACTTTTAAAAACACCACAATAGAGGCTGAAACTCCTTTGTACAGTGAGAACTGATTTAGATCTGTATTAAACACATTCAGCAACAGGAAGGATTTTCTATACGTGTTCTGTTGGTGAAGGTTCAGGGCCAACTGAAGACAGCTGAGGTAGCAATTTTGTGAGCACTCTTTACTGGCAGGTAGTCAGGAGGACTTCCCACACAACTTTGAATGATTTCACAGCCAATCATTTATGAGAAAATGAAATATGAGAGGAAACTCACTAAGACTAAAGCAATAACTATAAATGCCACAATCCTACATTTCTTACCAATGCACAATTTTCTTCAAGTGAATGAGAGTTATGCCTGAGTTCAGCCAGCAGGATTAGCCCTAGAGAACATATTTAGACCTAGGAAGAAGACTTGATCTTGAAGGCTTTTCTCTCCCCTCACTCTAAACCACAACTTGCTGGGGATTTCTTGGAGAGTTTTAGGGGTTGTTTTGTATTTGTAAGCTACATGTATTTTACTATATGATAAGTCGTTTTTGTTTTACAATTTTAGCTTAGCCCCATATTCTTCATTTAGGAGTGTTATGTACTTGTAGTTAGACTGCATTACACATAACAATCTGGCATATGAAACTGACAAAATGTCATTCCTCCTTGAAGTTCTCAAGTGGAGAACATTTATCTTTAGCAGAGAAAAAAAGTTATAATTTCCTGCTGTGTGATCCCCAGCTGTTTATAGACAACATTTTAAATATAAACTGCACATTCTGTACTTGCCACAATAGTCTCTTTTGAGATCTTTGGTATCTATACTTATTGTAACGTTTGTCACTAATCTAAATATAAATATTAGAGCTGTATTGTAGGTCATGTTTCCTTGTTGCTTTGTATGGCTGATGTAGTATTATAATACAGTCTGGGTTAACACAAAAGCAGAGAGGGCCAGGGCTCCTAAAGTAGGCGGGAGGGAATCTAGTCTATGGAAGAGCCAATCTTGGAATTAAATGCCAAATACACAGGGTTTTCCCTTTCCTGTTTTATTCATGTCAAGTTCCTACTTTATACATGACATTACGATAGCTCTGTTTAGTACAGCATCCCATCTCCCTCCACCTCCACACCCCAAGGTAGCTGAGAATAATTCATTGGTTATGGAAACAGCACTTCTTGCCTTTTGATCAACATGAGGGTACTGCCAGAATGACAATGAGAACTGAAATGCCCATGATGTAGGGGACAGATTATATGGGTAGGGAAGAAGAGAAGGTTAGTGAGTGGAACCCTTGCCTGCTGCCCTTGAAATCCAAAAGGGGACACTTGGGATAGATAGTAGATGTCCATTCTCAGGCATTCTAAAGGTTCAATGGGTCTTCTGTCATTTGAATAGCACAAGACAAAAACAAACAGCTGTCTCCTGGATATGGCTGGGGTTTTTTATTTCTAAAGCCTCAGAACCCCATTTACTTTTAATAATTTTTGTCAGGTTCCTTTTTGAAACATCTTGACCTCCATATGCATGGTCTGCATATCCTACAGCAGAATTACCCATTCTTCTCTTCTCTTCCTCTCACACCTGGGCTCATATTTCTCTTCACTTTGCTAAGCTGATCCCATATCCCCCTTTTCCCATTCCATCTTTGCTTTCCATTGCCACCTGTCATCTAGTTTCAACTTTCAGGGAAGTGCCATCCCTGACAGACCGCTTGAACTCTGCCTTTGTCCTAAGTGTCTGCTCCCTGTACACAATTTTTTTTTTAAAGCAGCATCTCCAACAGCCTCTTCCCAGTTTTAATAAAGAAAGAGGAGGCTACTCACTTGCCTCAGTGAAACTTAGTTGTGCTACATAAAGTGGTACTGCATGAAATCAGTTGCAATGCCTGGGATGTAAATTGGCATGGTTTTTAGCCCAATATGTTTGAAAGGAATCTGAAAAATCCCATGGTATATGAGTTGTTGTGTTTTCTTGATTTAATGAGATATAACTCTGCACAGATTTGGCCCCATTTGATATGATCTTACTAGACATGTTATTTTATGCTGACTGCAATTTAAAGGCCAATAATGTAGGAGGATATTGTTCTATGAAAACAGACACCAATATTTAGAATCCTGCACTAAATTTTCCTTATGGTCATTTATCTTCTACGTATGGATTATCAAACTCCTTCTGCTGATTCTCATATTAGGAAAGAGATGAGATAAGGATAGGAAAGGAAAAACGAATCAAGAAAAATGTATGGTGGTATTTATTTAAATTCCCATTTTGAAAATATTCTGACTGTTGGATAGCTACAGTATAACTCCATTATAATACATTACACGAGGGCTAAATGGCTACACAATGCAATGGATTATGCTATAACTTGAAATATGCTATAACACAACTCCCCCACCCTATTTCTCACCAATTAAATTCCCATTGCCTTAATCCCGGGTTTCTTCCTTTGAGTTCAACTTGGCTCTTTGTCTGGCCCAGTAATAGGCAGAGGCCCAGACATTGACTAAAAGTCAAGTTCAAATTTGGTGTGGCTGAATATAGGAGAGAGAGAGGTGCTCTAGGCCACCTTCACTTCCTGTAGCCACTGGGATTCAATACAGCCCCTAGCATTATGTAGAGTAGGTGCTAAGGACTGCTACAAGTTACACTGACTGATGTGGTTCCATACAAGCTAAGAATTGAGAAGTTGTGCCCTGGTACATTTCCTCTCTGTTCCCTGCTCTGGAGGTGGGAGCAAGGACCATTAAACTGGGGATCTAACCCTGTCTGATCCTGTGTAAACATTAGTATAAACAAAGCTATAGCAAAGGAGTGTTTGTCCTGGTCTCTGAAGGGTCATCTCAAGACTTTGTATTTTTTGGGAAAAAGTTTGCATGTGCCACACCAAACCAAGATCAAGAATTTGTTATCACAGAGCTCCATATCCTGAAAATAATTCCTGTAGTCCAGGGCACCAAAGTCCACTCATCTCCTCAAAAGTGCAGAGGTTAATTCTAAACCCTGTCGGTAGATGCAGTAAGAAAACAACCATGCCACTGATCCTCATTTTAACTTGTCATTCCTCAAAGCACTAAGGTTTAGGGGCCAATTCTTTCCTCAGTTACATGGACACAATCACTATTGACATTAGGTGGGGCCTGTGAACTTGATTTTGTAATCCCTTGCACTGTATAACAGGTGGGCCCTGTGAACTTGATTTTGTAATCCCTTACTCACCTCAAACTTGTACCCTACAAACATAAGAATGAAGTGACAATTGAAGGACAGGAGAGATTATCAATGAGGAGGTAAAGGGATAATTGGCATTATCACATTATTTCAAAAGTCTTTGTGGGAACTTTTCATTAAATTCCCATGATTTCTGAATACTGAAGGACCCTCAAAAGTTTATTTTTAATTTCTGAACTATTTCATTGTTCTCTAATGCTACATAATACTCTAGCTTTAAAGTCAATAGAATAAACTAGAAACCATAACAGTGACAAGGATAAGACAGAATAAAACAAAGATCCACGTCCATTACTCAGAGCCAGATTAATGAAAGAAATTGTGTGTTATTTGTAAGATTTAAACAAGTGACTAGAGTCTCTATTTGCTATTATCTGCATAAACAGTCCTAGTTATAATTATTGAATATCTCTGTCTATACAAAACTGGAACTTATGTATAAAGCTATTTCAAAACAGTGCATATACAATGATCTACAAATATACAGTACAAAAGCTCTAATTATGATTAGACTCTTGCTGAAATGCAGATATAGAAAATGCACAGAAATGTCATCTAGTGATGAACTTCCACAAAATAATATTATTTAGTGCTTTGCAGTGCTGCATTTCATTTGGAAATCATGGGTTGGGTCTACATTAGCCTTTAGGAGGAAATCTTGCACCATTTCATTATCCTTGACATGGATCCACCAATCGTCGCAATGGTAGGAATGTTAGTGTAAACAGACTACTAGTGTCTTTAATAGTTGTGTAACCCTGCTCCGAGCAGGTCTAGACAGATGTGGTCTCCTCACCTCACAAAAGATATTCTTGCACTAGAAAAGGTTCAGAAAAGGGCAACTAAAATGATTAGGGGTTTGGAGAGGGTCCCATACGAGGAAAGATTAAAGAGGCTAGGCCTCCTCAGCTTGGAAAAGAGGAGACTAAGGGGGGATATGATAGAAGTATATAAAATCATGAGTGATGTGGAGAAAGTGGATAAGGAAAAGTTATTTACTTATTCCCATAATACAAGAACTAGGGGTCACCAAATGAAATTAATAGGTAGCAAGTTTAAAACAAATAAAAGGAAGTTCTTCTTCACACAGCGCACAGTCAACTTGTGGAACTGCTTACCTGAGTAGGTTTTGAAGGCTGGGAATATAACAGTGTTTAAAAGGGAACTGGATAAATTCATGGTGGCTAAATCCATAAATGGCTATTAGCCAGGAAGGGTAAAGAATGGTGTCCCTAGCCTCTGTTCATCAGAGGATGGAGATGGATGGCAGGAGAGAGATCACTTGATCATTGCCTGTTAGCTTCACTCCCTCAGGGGCACCTGGCATTGGCCACTGTCGGTAGACAGAATACTGGGCTGGATGGGCCTTTGGTCTGACCCGGTACGGCCGTTCTTATGTTCTAGACATACTGTGATAGCATTATGCTAGCCCGCCTGCCATTGCTGCTGCTATGCTGATGGGGCAAGAGTGGGAATTTCCCAAAGAAGTTTAGAGTAGGGAAGAGTTCAGAGATCAGTACAAATGTTAATTAGCTATACCTAAAATAGATTTACTCCTTCTCACCTTCTATTCTTCTCCTGTAATGAGAGAGGTGTGGGTCAAAGACCTTGACAATCAGGCACACACATGGCATAGAGGTGTGCCAGGTAACTTCTCATGGCTCTCTAATTCTCTGCCTGCCCCCAGGAGCTGCTCTAATAATGTGCCATCAGCTAGTTGATTTAACTCAGGGCACCCCTTGCTCTGATCACATATGCTCCACATCCTGACATTCTTCTGCCTGCTCCTGACATGGAGTATGTGTCCTCATGGCTATTTAGCAAGCAAGCTAGAATAAGGTTACATCTTTAAGAGCTGCAAATGGCACTCTTAGGCCACGTCCAGACTAGGTATTAAAATCGATTTTAGATACGCAACTTCAGCTACGGGAATAACGTAGCTGAAGTCGAATTTCTAAAATCGAGGTACTCACCCGTCTGGACGGCGCTGCATCGATGTCCGCGGCTCTCCGTGTCGATTTCGGAACTCCGTTCGGGTTGATGGAGTTCCGGAATCGATGTAAGCGTGCTCGGGGATCGATACATCGCGTCCAGACTAGACGCGATATATCGATCCCCTAGCAATCGATTTTAACCCGCCGATGCCGCGGGTTAGTCTGGACGTGTGCTTAGTTACAGTGTAGATGTAGCCTATGAAAGGGAGAATGCATCCAGTCTTTGCACCATCTGAGCAACATAAAAGCAGGGTAGAAAATCCTACCCCATTGCCTTTTTGCTAGTTGGTTAGGCATTATTGTAATTCTTGCTTGGTTTTGATTTTTTTTTTTTACCCTCTCATTGGGTTTCAGATGTTTTAAAGTGAACATATTGTGATTTAATCCTTTTATATTTAATATAATTACTGGCAACTATCCCTCTTGCTTTCATCTATCCCAGCTAAGCTCAGCACTTCCTCCTATAAGTGCTTCTGTCAGAGAACAAAGTTCTACAAAGAAAAGGAGGCTGAAAGTAGAACAATAACACCAGCTGCATTGTGCCTTTGGTCACATGATCCAATAGACCCTTGATGAATGTCTTTAGAACAATGCTGATCCCCCAATGTAGATGATATTCTATAACAAGGAAAGAAGAAGAGAGTTGAATCATCAGCTGCTGTAAACACTTTGCAAAACCTCCTTTTCTCCTTTCTACTCTGCCCCACACACACTTGTTAATGCTGAGTAGAGCAGCTGAATCCCTGTTGAATAACTTTAGCACACCATTTTGGTCTCTGTAGCAAGAATGGCAGTCGGACCCTTTTAACACTTAACGCAGTGGCTTCTGCAAGACAATTTGCAGTGTAGATAAAGCAGAATTTAGCTCTGGGATTTTACAGTGCACTGCGTTGTTTTCAATCTTAAATGCAGTGGGTACTGGAATAAGCGTGTAGGTTTTAAAAACAACAACCACCGCACTGCATATTTCAGTCTTTCTGATCAGATAGGTAGGGCCCTACCAATTTCACTGCCGTGAAAAATGTGCCACGAACCATGAAAGAAGCCCTCCCCCATGAAATCTGATCTTCCCCCTTGTTGCTGGGAACACCCCAGGCAGGGGGCGCCTAGCTGCAAGTCCCTGTTGGGCTGGGGAGGGACATAACTTGTCCTTGCCTTGCATGGCATCAGGGTGGGGAGGGGAGGGGACAGATCAGACTCACTTCTGGGTACCTCTTGGTTTGGGACCCCCATAGTTACAATGCCATGAAATTTCAGACGTAAACAGATGCAAACGTGAAATTGACCAATTAAAAAACTCCATGGCTGTGAAATTGGTCAAAATGGACCGTGAATTTGGTAGGGTCCTACAGATAGGCCACAGATAAGTAAGAATGACTTAGTGAATGAAACCACTAGTTGTAGTGAATAAATGAGTTGGTGTCGCAATCCAAACAGTGACACTTCCAAGAAAAATTGAAGTAGCCCTCCAATCACTGTCTGTCTGTAAGCCTAATCTAGTTTCACATTGTGATTGTGTGGTGTTTGAAAAGAGAATTGTTCCTGTGATTTGTTAAACTACTTTGCTATATGCAGACATGGAAATATTAAATCTGAGCAAGTATATAAATAAGATTTGCTGATATTCATGCTCCATTGCTACTGAAATATTTGTGCACTTTGTATGTCCTGATTTATGATGGGCTGTGAAATAACAAGTCGAGCAGCACCTTATAATACACTTTTATTTGCATCATTCAGATATTATCACACACTTTTATTTCAACCAGATACTTAGATTCATAAATATTTTATTCTTAAATAATAAGAGGAGCATAAAATTGTTGGTGAAATGCCCTTAAACTATTAAAGTAGACAGCTTGTTTAAGATCCACTTATTTTTCCTAAGTACGTGATTGTATCTAATTTAGCACTTGGGATTGTTACCGATTGTCACAATGTTTCCAGTAATACAAGTAATGGGACCTGTTGGTTATATCAGGACAAAATTGGTAGTAAGTTGACTATTGATCAGTATGACAAAGTGGTGGGACATTAACAATAAAATGCAAACTAATTGCTGTACTAAATACTGTTTAGGACTTTTAAAAATAACTTAGAGAAATTCACAGAATTACGGCATTGTGTTCTACCAGCTAAAAATCTAACTAGCTTAAAAGAACTGTCTGCATTATCTTCAGAAAATGAGGTGGTCTCTAATGTATACAGTCCAACTTTTTAATAAATATTTCCTAAGATCTACAGCAATTTTGAATACTGGAAGGCTTAGTCATCTTGGCTCCATCAATTTACTGTCATTGATAGATGAAGGAATTAAACTTCATACAGGTCTGAATCAGTTCTTACTGTACAAAGGAATGCTTATGACAATGATTTAGAATTGTGACACTGATGTGGTGTTCCAGAAAAAAGCATAGGAACACCACTGAGAGGTGAGAGCTAAACTGATGTTAACTCAGTTCTAATGCTTTCTGTTCTAGCGGAATGAAAAACCCAATTCCATATTTATTTTGGTTTTACCTCTTTCAGGCCTTTATAATGCCAATTAGCCCTAGTGCAAGAAATGATATCTTCTACTCTCCTAAATAATCCCAAGAGTCAGTGTTCTGTCTTCATTCCGAAAACTATCCAAATTTGCTCAGTTTTCAGAACTCTCCTTGTTATAAATGTTCCTTTGAGTTTGTTTATTTCAAAATAAGTTAAAATATTAAGACTCTCTATCATATTATGTTGCTACATGTTAGATTTATTTGATGTCTGTCCTTTTCAGTTTAACTGAAAGAACATCTGGCTTTTTTTGTGTGTTTCCCCACCAGTAGAGGCTCCAAAGTGTACAAAAACCTGCTAGACAAAATACTTTAGCTATGAATTTTGATTTAATAAATGTGCATTCTAGGGATGATTCTTAGATTTCATGAATACATTCAATATTTTTTCAAACAACTCATGCTTCATTTTGTCAAGAATTTCAATCAATGCCAACTGACCAGTTATCATACTGTAAGTATCCTTTTGTTTAATGAACATTCATAAAGAATATGTTCAGTCTTGCTCTATATAAATGTCACCTGTTTACCACTGAAAATGTATTTAATATTAAATATAGGGTGCAAATATTGTTTATATTTGCCACGGAGTAGACTGTGGATCCCTTCCCTCCCTCCCCCGCCAAAAAAAAAGTTCTGGATAACACTTAAGCCAAAGAGACTGTGCCAAATTCTTCACTGAATCCAGAGGTGCAATTGTATTGATGCCTCAAAGGGCACTCATTAGATGAAGGCACAATCTGGACTATTGTTGTCATTGTCATCTTCAGTAACTTGCACCACCACTTGATATCTAGCACGTCACTTTCAGTAGATTTTTCTTTAGATCATTAAATGAGATTTTTTCACCATTTAAGTGTCCATCTATATTCTTACAATGGCACGTAAACAAAGGGAAAGAGAAATATTTAATTCCATCATGGGACTTAATAAGAGGGTCATGTTAGTGGTCTTTTCATCTTTAATCTCTGTACATGAATTTATATATTCTTTTCAAATAAAGAATAGGTATCGCAAAAATAAGAGAGATGCCTAATGGTCCAGAAATACATTGGTCTTCTATCTTAGACTTCCCATTTTATTTATGTTGGGAGGAAGTGGATAGTACTACTCACACTAACCACTTGCATATTGTATTTAAGACTTTGGGACATGGTGGCATGTTTAATCATTTACAGTGGTTTCCTTGATTTAGAACATACTACTACTCCATGGGAATGGAGCATGCTCCAACAGATAGAAAACTGGACTGGGAGTCAAGAAGCCTGTGTTCTGTTCTCAGCTCCACCGCTGACTTTCTGTATCACCTTGGGCAAGTCACTGTACATTTGTCACACTGTACTGATCACTTTCATGCTTGCTCATGATTGTTTACTCACAATTGCTGTAATATAACTGTTCGATTACATTTGTATCAGTAAATAAATCATCTCAACACAAAACACCTTCTTTCTTTTTCTTCTTCCTTCTCCACTTTTTTTATTGACAGTGGAGAGAGTAAGTAGACCCTGCCTCAAGGAGTATACAATTTCTATTAAACAAGGAACGGAGATAGGGATCTTTATCTGGTCCCTATATGTGTTGATCATGTTCCATAATTTCTGGATACATCATATGGTGTGGCAGTGAGAGGTGCCATACAAGAAGCCTAAGATAGATAATACAAATATGGTCTCAAATGGCAGATTGCAAGATCAGTGGGGCCATAATTAATATCCCCCAAGATAGATATGTGCTTAAAAGGCTAAAAGTGAAAGTAGGGGTGGGGAAGAAAGAGGGAGAGGGCATCACCATTTAGTTAAAATATAGAGAACTACACACTTGGGAGCCAGGAGCCTGTGCTGGAAGAAAACCAATGTTGTTTTGCACTGTAGGTAGGTAAATGAGGTCATAATGTGGGCCCTTTTTAAAAAAAAACAAACAAAAAAACTCACTGGGATGGCTACTTGGTGAATAGCCCTGTGTTTTATATCTCAGTCCTTCATAGGTAAAGTGTCTCAAACAATATGAATAACATTTGAAGTACATTTTTTTTATGCATTGACTTATGTTTAAGTTATGTGAAAGGATAAAAGTGCAGTTTTTATTAAGGTAGGTAAGGCGAAATCATATATTAGGCTTTGTTACCTGGGTTGCTGCATGCCTACGCCATATAATATAAAACACAAATGGGTTTAAGGCTAACTATTACCTACTTTTTTTTTTTGGTTAAGCAGCAGTATTGTAGCTAGCCTGTCAGGTGCTGCTGTGCTGAATGGAATTCGATGTTAGACTCATCAGGGAGCCTCTTGCACTGTATAATGTGCAGAACAGGAATTTTTAACATCAGCAGTCTATCCATACCAAACACAAAAAAGAGAGAACAAATATTGTTGACTAGAATCTAGTAGGGGAGGGAAAGAAGGAATAGGAAGGAGTAAGTATGAAATCACTACACTCCTCAAAAATACTTTCATATGTGAAGAGATACTGCTGTGATGTAGACTATCCAGGATAAGCATTTCATTTTAGGGGCAAATCACCCTTCACAACAGACACAAATATTAGAAAGTCTGAAATGGATGGCATGTCTGCTTCCCAGCAGAATTACAACTAGAGGGTTTTTCATCAGTTACCCTCACATTTTTTGTAATGTATGGGCACTAAAGATGGGAGAGTAATAAAGCAGATGAAACATTTGAGTATACAGATACCCATTGATGTAGACAAGACAGCAAAATGAGGACAGACACATGCATGAAATTAAGGGGTGGGCCATGACTCTTATTAAACACTGGTGAGGGGTGCTAACTGCCCATCTCCCATACTGCTATACCAGACGTTTAACTGGTTCCAATACTGGGGTTATAGGACTCCTTGTCACATAACCCCTAACTTGAGGTAGGCTCTCTTCAGCCTATGCCCAGGATTCAGCTCTGAGTTTTAGCATCTTCCTCCTGTTAGGGGGCAGAGGATGCAGAAGGGTGGGAACCTCAGCCTATGAGGGCCGTCAAGGTCTCATCTTATCCCATGACCCCAAGGCTCATCACTAAAATCCCAGGTCTTTTACCTCTGGGTCCCATTCATTTTATTCTCTTAAACACACTAGAAACCAGCTGCAACCTGCGATGAATAAACAGCTCAAGCCAAGTACCCCAGTCAGGTACTAAATGCATTCCTACTTAACCCACTGTGGCTTGAAGGTGATGTGTCTTGAAGTCACAAAACTCCCTGGTCTTCTGCCAATTGGCTAATGGGAGAAGAAGTTCCTTCTTGACATGTGAACAGCTAGACCTGCAGCATCTGTCAGGCTGGATTCCCATTCCTAGTTTGGGATGGGTAAGGTCTGGCTTCTGGAACAGAGCCATAAGAGACTCCTCCCCACTCCATGTTAAATGCTGGGAGCTGGGGAATGCTTGCCAGTCAGCACTCTCCTCCCTCAGCTGGCCCCTGGGAGTCAGACTCCTGGGGGAAGTAGCTAATTAGTGTCCCTTTTGCTAGTGTCTCCCTTCCTTGCTGCTGGGACTGTTTCCAGTCACTGCTGGCTTCATCAAGTTCCCCCACACATTGAGGCAAGTTGCATATGTGCTATCTAGTAACATGACCTGACTATAATCTCAATAAGGAAAGTCAAACTTTAAAAAATACAATACTCTACTGAAATGATCGAATATTTCTATCCGTTTATTGTGACATGTAAAGTTTCAGATCCTTAAAATAGACTACTATAGTATTTCTTAGTATGGACAGGTATCTATTAAGAATTTGCCAAGAAATGGCCCAGTGACCTAGCAATTACTCTTTAGCTTTTACATTTGCTGACTTACTTTAAGATATTACTATGATATTTAGACTTATTTCCAGAGTCACAATGGTTGTCTGAACCTTAGCTGAACTATTTGAACCTCCCTAACAATGCAAAATTGAGTTTAAAAAAATGGACAGTTTTTTATTTTGTAGTCTTTCACTCAGGATGGAAATAGGAAAAGTGAGTTCACTGAAATAATAAAAAGGGAGGGGGAAGGAGAGGAAATGGTAATCCATATATTTTAAAAAAATCTTTAACAGTTGGAGGAATTTCAAGTCAGTTGTTCTATCTGTACTGGTTGAATCAGTCCTAATACATATCCTATGCTTTCTTATATACATCATTCTTAAAGGATGGCTAGTTAGAATAGATCATAGCAATATGAGCCATTATCTTGTAATAAGATCTGTGCAGGGATCCATGTGAACATAACTTGTTGCAGGATCAAGGCCACAGAGTTGAATTTATTTCAATAAATCATAAATTGCATATAGAAAAATGTCTGATATTCTTTAAAAGTGATGCTTATTTGACAGTTATTTATAGTCCAAAAAAACCTTGGAATTCATTTCGAGTCCAATATGACAAGAAACAAATCCCTTCTGTTTGGTATTTTGAGTGACAGTACATTGTGGAGTAGCAGTATGGGTTTGTCTTCTGTAAGATTTGTGACATGCAAGTGAAATGGAAGCTGTCTGTGCCCAAACTTTAAAAAGTGAAGCGCATCAAGCCTATTTATTCAGATTGTGATGTGGCAGAACAGTCATGTTCAATTTGTCCAACTTTCCTTAAAACATTATATGCAGTGTTGTCATTTTTATCGATATGACAGATGTGGTTGTTATAGGCTTTCATCGTGAGCATCTTCTGAAGTCCTATGAATGTATGTACTGATAACAATCTTGGGATTCCTGCCACAAGAGTTGGCAATCAGGTAACTGCTCTAAAAGCTTTGACTTTGGTTTTGAACATTATGGGCCCTATATTAAGTTGAATAGTAGTACTGTATTTTGGCAAATAGACTGGAGTGTAACCATTAGTCGCAGTACCTCTCCTAGTTCTGTTGAATTCACAAGTATGTTTAATATAGCTTGCCCTATTGATTTTATAATGGTTATTTATGGAAATATGTATCTCTTCTTTTGTGGAAAAATATATTTCTTACATGTGAAATATGGTTCTACCATCTACAGCAGTTATATCAGTGTTATCAATATGCATATGGACTACAATCATATCTAAATGAAATAAAATTATAACTTAATACATATGATGTTTTATTAGTATTGATAAATGAACCACAAATGTGTCGTACCATAAACTAACTGTCTTACTGGCTTGCAATGAGCTCATTAGTAAAGTAAAATAATTACAGAGGGAATTGATATTACACATGTGAAAAACAGTCAAATCAATGAAAGACTCCAATCTTTCAGAATATAGACAGATTTTTCTTTACATATAACAAATCTGTTTGATTCGCACCAATCTATTCCTCATTAGCAGATATGCATTAAATCTGAGAAATGAAAAATATACTTAAGCGAAATTCTGATAAGGAGTTAAACTGGTTGGTGCATATATGGTAGCTGTACAGAAATAAATCTTAGCTCTTTTTAGTAAGCTAATTTTTACATGTAGGTTACTTTAGTAATGTGGTAAGTGTGAAAAATTGATTATGGGAATAGTATAAATATTTTGGGTAATATAATATAGTGTTTGTGTATTGGCTATATACTACCAGTTAAAATGCCGCATTCTGGATAAGGGAAAAAATGAAAAGAAAAGACACTATAAATTTTTTACTTAAGCGGCATTTGCTAGACAGGATCAATTAAAAATTGACTTCAAGCTCTGTTTCAGACATAGTTTAATTCATGTCTGAGTGCTTAAAAACACCACTGACCAGTTTATAAATAATTAAAACACTTAGACCTCAGGTATGGCACAAGGTGTCTACCATGATATCCATTTGACAGTTCACAGTTGTATTGACAGGGTGGAATACTTTGAGAAGGGTAAATATCAATGGAATCCCATCAGTTGTGCTGCTATATAATGGAAAAATGAAACTTTGCTAATATAACTTTATTTATATATGTAAGATAACCCTGGCCAATCACCACTAATTGGCTTGCTTACTGTGAGATGTGATACTGAATCAAGTGTGTCATAGGACATAAAATGTCATAGATATTACTTTCGGACCATTCATAATTAACATTAACACTGGCTTGGATTCATCACCTGAAATAAATATAATTATAGGCTGATAGTTGTAATCCTTGCTCGCTATGCCATTTTACAATAAGGAAAAATAAAATAATTGTCTGAAAGAAAAGAATCATCATCATATTGTGTCCAGTTCAGAATTTCTGTTAAACAATGAATATGCTAGAATCACAGAAATGTATGGCTGGAAGGGACCTCAGGAGGGCACCCAGTCCATCTCCCCATAAGGAGGTGGCAACAAGTATACCATCCCTGATGGGTGTCTGTCTGTCTAATCTTTTCTTAAAAATCTACAAGGATGGGGGTTACCTCCCTGGGTAACCTATTCCTATACTTACCTATCCTTAGAGTTACGTAAGCACTGTGGCTTGAAATCTTAGTGAGTAAAGAGACTTCTGTTGTCCCCTGTTGGTGAAATGAGAAGATTGACTAGAGCTGCTTGAGAACTGCACATGGAAGAGGCTTCAGTCTGGAGGGAACTCTGCCAGCAGCTGTTGGAGTGCAAAGGGAATTGATGGAATGGCTGAGGCACTTTTGTTAAGAGAGTTGAATTTTTGAGTTTGGGGCAATAAAATGCTGTTGACCGTTGTTGGGAAATACAAAGGCAAGACACTGACATGGAATATACCCGGGGTCGCCCTGACAGAGATTTCTGTGATCACAATTGGGTAAAGGAGCCTGGACAGAGGTATGAGGGGAAAGAGGTTTATATCTTCTAGGGTCTCTGGAGGTGAAGTGTCAGTTCAGAGTCTTTGGTACCACTGAGCTCACTTTAAAACAGTGGTTCCCAAACTTGTTCTGCTGCTTGTGTAGGGAAAGCCCCTGGCGGGCCGGGCCGGTTTGTTTACCTGCTGTGCCTGCAGCTTCAGCCGATTGCGGCTCCCACTGGCCACGGATCACTGCTCCAGGCCAGTGGGAGTTGCTGGAAGAGGTGTGGGCCATGGGACGTACTGGCTGCCGCTTCCAGTAGCTCCCATTGGCCCGGAGCCACGAACCGCGGCCAGTGGGAGCCGCGATTGGCTGAACCTGCAGACGCAGCAGGTAAAGAAACCGGCCCGGCCTGCCAGGGGTTTTCCCTGTACAAGCGGCGAAACAAGTTTGGGAACCACTGCTCTAAAGAGCTGAGACTACTGTAAAGCAGCAAATAGTGCAGAATGGTGGTATCTTTGAGGCAATTTACAGCATACAGGAGCAGTGACAAATGGCACAGAATGGCAGTGGCTGATGCAGAGCTAGACAGCCTAGGCTGAAGCCACACAGAAAGCAGCAGCTTACCTAAGGGACTCTGCTGTAGGCCACCCTACCCAGCAATTAAATATGGCCAGTTACTATCCTTGGCCTTCTCCAATGCAGAACAGCTAATTGTGAGCTGGGACAAGGGAAGTGACTAGAATGCACCAGCCACTCACAATTTCCAGGAGTAATGAGGCTGGGACTATTGTTAAGTTTCTATGTGGGGTAGAAGCCTTGTATAAAATTTGTTAATTGATTAATCACTGTTTTTTTCCAAATTCATTGTCTTGTCCCCTCTTTCTGCCTCCCGAATAACATTCTCTTAGTTTTAACCCCTGGATTCAGTGCTTGTAAGTGGGGAAGTATTGCCTATCAAGGGTGACCAGGACAGTATATAGGTTTCCCAGGTTTCTGGGTGGGAGCTTGAGCCAGTGTCTTTAGAAGAACCCCTAGAAAATTGAACCCATCTCTTTTTGCTGCCAGCACCTGTCAGAAATGTTAGTTATAAAGGTTTTCCTAATATTTAACCCAAATCTCCCTTGCTGAAAATTAAGCCCATTAGTACTTTTCCCACCCTCAGTGAACCTGGGCAACAGTTGATCACTGTCGTTTTCCGTAATAGCCCTGAACATATTTGGTCTGTAGACTAGTATGGGGTCTCCCTTCAGTCTTATTTTCTCAAGACTAACATGCCCAGTTATTTTTTCCCTCATAAATTAGGTTTTCTAAACCTTGTATTGTTGCTCTCCTCTGAATTCTCCCTAATTTGTCCACATCTTCCTTAAAGTGTGGCACCCAAAATTGGACAAGTACTGCAGTGGAGGCCTCACCTGGGCCTATTGGAGTGGATTAATTACCTCCAGTAATGTTACATAGACACTCTTGTTGGTTTATGTTCAAACTGTGCTTCTCAGTAACCTCCAGATCCTTTTCAGTGGTACCACCACTTAGCCAGTCTGATTTTTCCCTTCCTGATTGTAGTACTTTACACTTATCTTGCTTGAATTTCATCGTGTTGATTTCAGACCAAATCTCCTATTCACCAAGGTTCTTTTTAATGCCAATATTTTCTTTCAAAGTACGTGCAACTGCACCCAGTGTCATGCCATCCCACAGCTTATTAGTGTACCCTCCACTCCATTAACCAAGTGTTAATGAAAATATTTAATACCAGATCCAGGACAACACCTCCCACGGGTTCCTATTATATATATCCTCCCAGTTTGTCAATAAACTATTAATCACTACTCTTTGAGTAAATTTTTTTTTCAAACAGTTGTGCACCCACTTTATAGTAATTTCATGACCACATTTGTCGTCTTCAGAGTACTTTAGCAGAAAACTTTGGAGTGGTGGAGTAATGTAAAACAGATTACAGATACCTCTTATTCCAAAAGCTATCCTTTGGGAATGACTAAAAAAGGTAGGGGTGTGTGTGTGTGTGTGTGTGATATTAAGGATGAGTTCATGCATGGATATGGGGAGGAGTGTGCAAGAGTAGGCAATAGATCAGGAGAGATTAACATTAAACTGCATTCTGGGAAAGGTACTAAATATATAATATAAAAACATTGGTGTCATATAGTTCCACATTTGACCATCCAAGGTTTGGTTATATTAACCCCTAGAAGAATGGTGGTGTAAACAAAGTTCATTATGTCGTCTACTTCTTTCCCTCTACTCAGGTCTAATCTCTCTGATTTTATATCAGGTCACTTGGTCCTCCCCTTGCCATTGTGGCATTGCTTTCTATGATATCTTCTCAAGAGCTAGCTTCCATTTAGTTTTCAGTTGGTGGCTCATCCTCCATGCTCACCCAGGAGAGTAAGGTGCTCCTGTGAGGTGGAGTTGGAGATTGGGTACAGTCTTCACTCTGTCCCCACAGTACTCTGAGCACTCTGTTCCAGGGAGAGACATGCTATGCCATCCCTGGAGCAGAGGGATACCAAGAGTCAAACTGTGATTCTAGGTCACACCCTGCTTCCTGGGCTGCTCTCGGCATGTCATAATGCATGGAACACTTGTGGCAAACACTTCCTTACATGGAACTTTGGCAAAGCCACAACTGAGTAGGATGTTTTTCTCCAATATGTAGCATAAAGTTACCTTTTCTTTATTTCATTCCATTACTCCTACTTTGCCTTCCATTTCCCTTCTGCCGCTGTTTGCAGGCCAAGTGCATTTCATGAAAAATACCATTCTCGATCAGAATATGTGCAAGTACTAGGAAAAAATATTTCAGTTTACAAAAGAGGAATAAGGAAATGATTCCATAAACAGCAACTGTAACACCAGCACTACCACAAACTGTTAGTGCACCATTTATGAGAGCAATTAAACATATGGATAGCTTAGCTTTTGTCGTCAGCCCAGAATGGGACAGCACTATCAAGGCAGATTCAGTCTAAATCTATAACGGTAAAATTGGTCTAAGATGTAACCCTTTAATATGCTTGGAAATGAGAACTTGTCTGAGTGTTGCTAGGTTTGGTAACATTTGAAAGAATGCCAGTTAGTGCTGTTAGTAGAATTATCACTTACTAATAGACCTGCTCTATGAAAGACAGCAAATGCCTCAAATTTTATGAAAAATAAAAGGCAGCACTATACTTCTGATTGAATTACACCTTGGAGGATGAAGCAGAGAAGGAAGGGAATAATTATGTTTACATGATTGGAACAAATTCTTCATCAACTGCATACACGGTAAATGTTGAATGGAGAGATTCCACTAAAAATATTTAGTGCTTAAAGTTAATAAATGTAGAGTATTAACAGAAATCAGCATTTGGTCCCTAACAAGAGTTCTGTCCTTCCTTATGCCAATGCAACCAATTTGATTTCAGAATTTGGGTTGTTAAATACTGATAGCCAACATGAATTTTTAAAAAGAAAGCATTGTCTTTGAGGAAGGGCATAACAGAACATCTTCTGTATGCTAATGGTTAGTAATTTATATCTTAAGGTATAAGTAAATAAATAGAAAGCCTTTTCCACTCATTAACTGGTTTCTTAATGCACTTTTTTTTTAGTTAAAGGTCTTGTGCTTTTGAATGCTAGTACCTCATCTTGGCATTGTTTTTGAAAAAGGCAAGGATCACCTTGGATTAGCATGTTAATTATCATATTTCTGTTTACTCCTTGCTTCTCTTGCTATAATCATATTAAGCAACTTTAGTAACTGAGGATCAGATTGTGTCAGAGAACATCTACGGGGGTGGATCCCATAAAAATTTGCTGCTGGCAGAAGTAGAAAATTAGAATAATCAACAATAAGGCTGTCAAACACTGGCATACCCATAGAGCCGTGGATTCAGTGAGTATTCTGTTATGATCATCATCCTTTGCAATAAATCTAGGGCATAATGCCTTTCAGGAGCAGTATTTTCCAATCAGCAACATTGAAGTATTACATATAAAAGATAATTTTGTGTTTGTTTGGTGCTGTACCCCTAGAATTTCAGATCCGTAAAGGCCATGTTCAGTATAATAGTTAATAAATTCTCTGGTTGGTAGCCAAATGTGTTCAATTATCTCAATTAGTCTTCATCTAATTTCATTTTTTCTTGCCATTCATCAAGGTCTCATTTGAATAAAAAATCATTCTGCTCAAATTCACTGCTCTCCCAGATACATATTTGAAAGCAGCGATGGACACAAATTATATATCAATATGAATAGGAACCAAAGAGAGGCCAACTGGGTAGCAAAAACCAAAACCAAAAACCACATCAGTGGTTCATTAGATGACCAGATAATTTGTCAGAGGAATTCAGTAAATGTGACCAGAATAGAAAGTCAACCTTTAATAAAAAGATAGCCTGCTTCAGTGCTTCCTATTCTGTTTTTCATAGCATTATCACAAGAATCTATAAGATAATGAAATGCTTCTGGTTTCAACTAGCTTAATAATGTTGGAATCAACAATGCCATAATATAGTGAACTAATTGAAATGGTGTATCAGTGCTTTAACCACTATGCACAGAATTACTTGTAAGAACATAAACTTATTTAATCGTTATAGGCCAGGTCTTCATTTTTTTAATATTTACATGTCAAAAATGACTTTGCTCTCTGAATTTGTACAGGTGGAATGTCTCTGTTTTTACTGTCAGCTTTTTTTTTAGTAGCAGTTTGCTCAAATTTCTGAAACTTTGTTTTCAGAATTGTCAAGTGTTTTGCACTTCTGAGTCATCAGTTATAACAGAGTCAAGAACTCAGCTTTGTCTGTGCAATGAATTAAGATGATTCATGGAAGCAAGGTGTTAATATTTTGTCTACACAGTGGAAGAATCATTGGAAATCTAGCTTAGTTGATATGAAAATTTAGTCACAACATAAAATCAATGCATTCAAAGACCTTTTACATTTGTTGCAATTTGTTACTACTTATATATAAGTATGTAATTAATGCATGGGCAATAGATTAGATTTGAGTTGTAGGTTTAAGTGGTAAATTATAAGTAGGATTACACCACAAGGAGATAGGACTAATAAATAGATCTCATTGATGACTATGTATTAGATAGATATCTAAGTAAAATAAGGCTGGAATGCAAGATTTACAGGTTTTAGGTCTGTAAAATATGTAGTTTGGCCATAGAAGGCCTCCGGCCTGAATAAGGTTGGCATGACTAGTTGACCGAGAGATAATCCTGTACCAGTAAAGTGTAAAATTACAGTAAAAGATGTGTTAAGTGATGATGTTCGGGAAACTGTGCAACAGTAGACTGGAAAATATGCTGCAGTGTACCAGTTCATACCACAAAATGCCTTATAGTAATATTCTGAGGGATTCTGTAATAACATAGATGTTACTGAGAATATGGGAAACTAGGGCAGCCTATGAGAAATGGGGTACCCTAAAATTCATGGCGTGTGCAAGTGCAATTAAGGAAAAAGGGGCTAACTCACCAATGCGTATGGGTGAGTCTTAGTAGGCATAAATGTAACACAGGATAAAAGGTGTTGACCAGCCTCTGTGCTGGGGGGAACACATGGGGACATGCCAGGATGACAACCATGGATGATGATAATGACAAAGATAACGACTAGCACTCAAATCCCTCAGCGGTAGATGTGAAATGTGAGCTGTAAAATGATGCCGATCATAGGGCTAAACACTTTACGTGCGCACGCTCACGCTCTCTCTCTCTCTCTGCTATTGTATTTTTGTGTTTGTGGGGTTGTTTATCTACATAGTGAATGTGTAAATTAAGCGATCTGTGATAAATTGCAACTGTTTCTCATATGCTTCTAGGGTTTCTCATTTTTCAAGACACTGATGATGATAATCCTAATGTTTGTAGTCCACGAGAGATTGAACCTTTGTTGACCACTGTTGTCTAAAAGTTTATCAAGAATCAATATACCAATTCATCAGTAAGACGACAGATTGGTGATGTTTTCTTGCCTGAACTTTGCTAACGGCTTGTCTACGCATGGAGTTATTGCATATATATATAAGTGGGTGTGTGCATAATATTGCAGGGATTAAGTTAAACAGGAACACGATGCTCTTACTGTGTCCACACATGGAGTTATTCAGGAATAGCCATTGTGCTTTAAATTCATACCGTAACTCAATTCAAATTAAGTTTGATGTGTAGACAAGTCTGAAAGGAATCCCTTTTCCTCCCCAAATCCTTTTATCTAGTTCACAAAAGCATAGTCAGTTGTTAGTTGTTCATTCATTCTAAAGTCATTTAATTCAGAAAATAATTCATTAGCCATTTATAATGATTGAGAGTTGAAATATTGAGAATTTTTTTTAAAAAAGAAACCACTAGCATTGCTCTTTCCCTAAACATAGGCATCATAGTTTTTTGCATTTAATAGGAAATCTATAAGCTAGTGAGCTCAGTCCTATGGTCTATAGTCCAAGAACCAGATTTTCAAACTCCGGTCTTATTTAGGAAAATGGCCAGATCTTCAAAAGTGTTCAGCAGTCAACAGCTCCCACTGTTCTCAGTAGGAAGTGTTGGGTGCAGAGCGCTGAGCATTTCATTTAGGCTCATAAATGGAAGCTAATGTTTTTGAATATCTAGCTCTGTTTTTAGGGGCCTAACTGGCACTGGTAGGTTGCTGAGTTTTTGATAATTTTGGCTACAGTGTCAGGTCTGGTAAAACAATGACTACCTTCTAGAGGTTGCTGCTATAATTGATATAATTGAAGTGCAACAATCCCCTTAGAATAGATGCAACTATACCAGGTGCCTTGTACTGGTATAGCTTAGTCCTGCAGGAGAAGGGGACTAAGGCCTGGTCTAGTTAGATCGATGTAAGTCGCCTTGCATCGACCTGACTGTTCATGTGTCTACACTTAAATTTGTCTCCCACTGATATAAGTGCTCTGTTACACCAACATAGTAACGCCACCTCCCCAAGCAGCAGTGCTGAGCCATGATTGATGTATTGAGGTTGATAGTGAGTGTAGACATGGACTCTAACAGTCCTCCAGCAGCTGTCCTGCAATGCCTGACAGGGACCACTCTGATCACACTTGTGAACAATGCTGCTCAGGTTTCCTGGAGACTGGAAGGCACCACTCCCCTTTAAAGCCCTGCACATTTTAAAAATGCCATTTCCTGATTTGTCCTGAGCACACTTACCAATTTGTCATTTTTGTGCCCAGCTGGCATGCCAGCTACATGCTCCAGACATGTTCTGGCTTAGAGTAGACAGGAGTTATTGGATCCCCTGGGCCTGTGGGGATAAGAGGCTCTGTAGGCACAGCCATGGACCAGCTGTAGAAACATGCAGATTGCATGGGGGGGATGGCAGGGGCATGGCAGGGCATGGCAGGGACCAGCAGCACTGCTATATGGAGGTGAAGGAACCGTGCATCAGGCGTACCAGAAGGCCCAGGAGGCAAACAGTCCATCTTGTGCCAAGCCGCAGACCTGCTGCTTTTACAAAGAGCTGCATGCCATGCTTCATGGAGATAGTGGATACATCTTAGATTGAGTCACAAGCCCCTGGTTTGAAGGGGGGAGGAGAAGGATGGGAGAGATCTGAGGGGGTCCAGCTATGCTGCAAACCAGGACTTGTCTAAGACTCCATCGCAGTCCAGTCAGTCCTGGCAACCAAGCACTGGTGAGCCCAATGCAGGGGAAGAAACCTTGGATGAGTATGTAATTGCATTCCCATTACCATTATGTATTGGTGATGGCCCCAGCTTAACAGGACACAGCTATTGACTTTCCGTTTATTTACTCTTACTAGAAGAGCAGGAAGTACAACAAAGAGGTACAGTTATCTGCTTTTCATTCCCCTGTAGAGTTGGGTGGGGGGGCATGCAGAGGAGTTTGTTCATGTACAGAGTGATGTCCGTTGAATCCTCCTGGCATCTAGGGATCACAGCCTTATTTCTCCCTCCACAGTAGGACATTGCTCCATGCAGTTGACAAAAACTTCAGCAGGCACCACTGCAGTACACAGGCTTAGCAACATATGGGCCTGGACAGCTTCAGGATGCCAGCAGCAGCTGTGCCCTGGGTAACCTCAGGAGTGAGATACCAGCTAACATAGACACATCCAGTGGAAAATCGTGCCAGTATTCAGTGTCATTGCCCTATACTCATAGTGTCATGCAATCAAACAATTCCCTCCTCATACTCCTCACCCCCCCAACCATGGCTGGCACTGAGAGGGGTGCCATGCACAAGCACTCCAAAGCAGAAGTGTCACTAAGCATGTCTTGCTTAAAACTTTAGGAGAGTAAGTGAAGGGAGTTAACTCCCGCTTTCAGGTGACTGTACTGACAGGAGTAAGTCTGTGTTTTATCTGCAGCTGCTGCACTAGCAGTCTTAAGGGGCTCCCCCTCCACACCCAAGTAACGTGCATGAGCCACGTTCAATGAGATCCTGCAAGCCAGTGCTGCATCAGATCGTGAACAAAGAACTTGGAGGGTGGACACTGTAGACAGCCTGCAAAAGGAAAGAGAAGACAGGAGAAAGGTCCATTAGTCCTAGCAGGAAAAGAAGAGGGAGATGCACCAGGACATAATGGAGCTTCTCCAGCAGCAACCACAGATACTGTAGACTCTTGTGGACATACAAGCTCAACAGGCCTGGGCTCAATCCCCTTTTCAGTCTATGGAAAACTCCATTACATCAGCGCCCTACACCTTCCCTCAACATTTCACGTGGCATCAGGGGCTGCATTCCTATCCCTGCCACTCCACCCCAGGGAACACTACGGACAAGCACAGCTTCACATATACTGACCTTTGAAAGCCACAGTTGCTGTATGTGTAGGTAAAATGGATATGATTGTTCTTTCACTTTAAGTTCTTAATTTATTAAGTTCTGAAAGCACTGACTGACCTCTTACTGTACAATGTGGCACAACTCCTAGGATCAGTGACACAGAATGTAATAATCATAAATGTACAGCAGGCACCACAACATTACACACATGGACAGTGTTATATTCATAGATATACAGCAAGCATCACACAGTGCCTAACAGACCCAACACAGCAGGGCCAGGTAGAGCAGAGGACACCACAATGCATTACTGTGGCTCACTGTTAAAGTGCTCTTTCAAAGTCTCCCTGAGCTAGGTAGCCCTGAGTTAAGCTCCTCTGATAGCCTATGTGTCTGGCTTTTCAAACTCAGCAGACAGCCTCTCCACCTTGGCTGCAGCTTTTCCCCTTAACTTCACAGATATTATGCAGGACACAGCAGGCAGCTGTAACCATTGAGATTTTTTTTCACTGAGATCCAATCTTGTGAGTAAACAACGCCAGTCTCCCTTCAGTTTACCAAAAGCACGTTCAGCTATCATTCTACACCTGCTGAGCTGGTAGTTGATTCTTTCCTTTGTGCTTCTGAAATGGCTGGTGTACAGCTTCGTGAGCCAAGGGAGTAGGCTGGGTCCCCCAGGATCACTATTAGTATATCAATATTGCCTATGGTAATTCACCAGTCAGGAAAGAGAGTCCCAGCTTTCTCAACAGTCCTGTGTCCTTAAAGATCTGAGCACCATGCATCTTCCTTGACCAGCTAGCACTAATGTTGGTGCAGTGGCCCTGGTGATCCACCAATGCTTGCAGAACCATAGAAAAATAACACTTTCTGTTGATGTAATCTGTGCCAAAGTGGTCTGGTGCTAAAATAGCGATATGTGTGACATCTATTGTTCCACCACAGTTTGGGAACCCCATTACTGCAAATCCATTGCTTAGATACAGTCCTGCATAGCAGGAGACAATTAATGGACCTGCATGCTTAAATGACAGCAGCCACCACAGTGGATTTTACAACTCCAAAATGATTTCCCACTGACAGCATTGCCAGTGCCTACAGTGTGATCACATTGTTTTTTATCTTGGGCCCAGAAGCAGCACTCCACTATCTGCAGCTGTTCCTTGAACACTTTGAATTGGTTTTCACTATGTCCCACACCAATATGTCCTCCAAGCAATCATTGTGTTCCCCGCTGATTGGGTTCCTCTTACAACTCTGCAAATACTGGAGGATTGTGCATCCTGTGTTTGCAACACTTATGACAGTAGCACAGAGCTGTGCAGGCTGTATCTTTCTGACAGAGGGTAACAAGCAAGGAGGGGCAGGTGGGTTTGTGAGATTTTTTTAAAACAGAAGAGAAAATTGTGGGAGGTAGATGACATCATGGGATGGAGACAGTTGCATGTTGGGAAGATGACCTTTTCTTCTCAGTCACCCTGTGTGACTCATTCCTGCCCCACTGTGCACTGGCATGACTTCCCAAAAGACAATGCACTGTAAACAGTGGCAAGTTGCACTCTGGGATATCTACACATGGTGCACCACACTGTACACTGACACACGCACTCCTGGTTTGTACATGCTGTGCCGACCCAAGGAGCCAACTATGTATGCACAAAAACAGTATACTAACTGCAGCGGCCTTAGATGGATGTAACTTGTCAACCAAAGTTTGTAGTGTAGACATGGCCTAAGCCCACTTGTACCAGTACAACTGCATCCACACTAGAGGGTTGTACTGATATTAACTATATTGGTTAAAAAATCATACCCCATATTTATGTCAGGACAAAAACTGTGTCGTCCAAGCCTTAGTGTGCCAAACACACTACTTAGCTACTGCAAAGCTCACAATAATTCTACTACTACTTGTTGTATATGTGGTCATGCCTTAACTTTTCTGAAGTATGACTTCCTGAAATGCATCCATTCCTTTTCCCTGGATGAATTACATTAGTGCCTTAAAATTACCTTTTTTACCCATTGTAGAATACATATAACACCCATTAATGACAGCAGGATACAAAAGGGTGACTAGTATCAATTCTTCCTGTTCCTTTTATACAGGTTGAGTAGAAAGTTAGAGAACAAGGGTCATTAATATTTCTCATTTTAATTTTATTCACTTTTTTTAGCTTTTTAATTCTTTTATCCACTTGCACGGTCTATAGTTTTATTGCTCACCCTTTAGAACTTCTACAGAAATAAAGCTGAGGAACCAGACAAAAAAATTAGGATAATGTTGCTACACTTTGAAAGGTTTGGGCTTAATTTTTGATCTTAGTTTAGTTGCTCTATATTTATTCTGTGGTAACTGTGTAGAATCTTCCCCACACTCCCCCTCCCAGCCCCCATTCCCTTCTTTTACTGGGCTCCTTCCTTCATTTTTGTAGTAGTGGGTTTGCTGATCACACACAGCCAGGTTGATACCCTTCCACTCATTGAATATCTTCTAACTCTACAAGCAGCCCTCTACAAGTAGCCCACTTCACTGGGACTACCTGTGGAATCAGGTGCTACTCAGAGTGAATGAAGGTGGCAAAACCTGGTCATTAGATAGAATTTAAATAGAGATCAAATGAGCAAAAATAGAAGGCTGCCTTTTCCCCCTCTCATGTTTATCCAGCTGACCTGAGCCTAAATGGGACTTTTCAGCTACCCATGAAACTGATGAAAAGTGAAATATCACCATTTTATGTGTGAACATTTTTGCACACCTCCACTGTGGGAATTTTTCCTAATGCTTTTTGCATTAGCGCTTATGACAGGAGCTTTGCTTCCAGCAGCTTCAACTGGTTGAATTAATAATAAAAAATAATAATTTAAAAAAAATATAATCCTCCCTGCCTTCTGAACCTTCCATGCCCAGGATGCAGATTGTGGGCATACATAATGTTTGATGATGAATCTCTTTATCTAAAAATTAGTAAATAAATCTTCAGATATTTATCAGAGGGCAAAGGTATAATCACACACATGTGTGCCCATATGCTAGCAGTAATGATTCATTACCATTGATGAAAGGAGTACTACCAATGTAAATTGGCAGTTGATAATTTGACATATGCAGACAAGCAATACATATGTAGAGTGTGACTTTTTTGCATACCAGATAAATAAGAGTAAGTGTAAATAACTTGGTAATTGTACTGTTATCACAAAACAATGGATTTAGAATAACAACTTGTCTACCTCAAATAATTAACTTAATCAAACTCTGTAGAAAAAGTATGCTCGATTACAAGGATTAGTGTCTCAGTTGACAGTAGATTGAACATGAATCATGGGGCTAAGAAAAAAGTGCTGTCTATGATTACAGCTGGATGGCTGGGGCCTAAATTCAGTTGGTATCCATAGTGTAGCTCCATAGAAGCCATTGGAAGGTACATAAGTTTACACCATCTGACTCTGGGATCCTATTTCCCACCCTTGTTGTTCCTTCACAGAGCAGTAAACTTGTGTGATTGGCACCTGAGTTAGCTTAGCTCCAGTGTGATCAGCCCTACCCAAGTAACTGTATCCTCACTGGTGCTGCACTCAGCTGTCTGTTTCTAGGATGTCTGGGGGTTCTTTGTGCTTCGGTAAGCTGAGCTGCTCTCTGTTTCTTTCCCAGTGAATTGTAGGAGAACTTGTTTGCTCTTGCGATCACAAGGGGGTTTTGTTGGAAGGCATTGGAAGGCTATCTGCACTCAAGTGATTTAGCTTGCATCCTCACTGCAAACTGGATGGGTTACCAGCCCAAGTGAAAGCATAATTCAAGTGTTTGCCTAGACCTCCATCTGGGCCAGGGTTTAAGGCACTACCAAATTCAGGTGAGAGGGTTTTGTGTGTAGATGGGAGAGGGACAACACCATAGTAAGAGCATGAGTTAACTCTGCAGTGAAGACCTATAGTCTATTGGTGACCTATATGATATAGGTCAAATCACTTGACCTCCCTGTACCTCAGTTCCCCTGGGGTAGCATATGCATCTAAAGGGCTTTCAGATCATCTCATGAATGGATGTGTTCTAGTACAACAACAACAACATTATTTGTTGTTGACATTTTTAAAAAACAAACCCCTTTGCAGTAATACTGCTGAGGAGATTTTGAACATGTTCAGTCCACACTTTGTTCTAAAGATAAAGAAGCCTGGCTTTTTAGATGTAGTCCCTAGATGAAGATCACAGTTTAATGGGGCAGAGGGAGTCAGAAATAATTAAGGACAATGGTGGAGTACAACACCCCAAAGTAGTACAGCTTGTGTGAACATCTCCCAGTGGAGAGATGAAAATCAATCTCATTCCATGTATTCTCAATCAACTTCTGCCAACCTTAACCCCTGAACTGAACCTAAAACAAGGAACTGTATAATCATGCCCACCCTTCTCATTCATGTTGTAGGGAACGGAGGCATTAGCTTATAATTCCATCCAAAGCACAGTTCAGGCCCTTTCTCATGGTATACATCTTTTCATTTTCTAATAAAGTAGGAGGTTAACTGGCTTTTCATCTTTGCCTTTATCATTCAAATAACTTTTCATTTTTATAGAAACTAGCAATCAGATTCCACCAAGGGAAAGTCAGTATATCATCTGCTTTCTATATCTCCTATATAGTCATGCATGGCTTTCTTCTGTTCAAGGAATTAGTCAAGCATATAATAAGTAGAGCTAACAATTTAAAACTTTTTTTTTCTTTAAATGATGTATTGTCAGATTGTTGATTGGAGACAGCTCATTCTGGATTTCTTCCATCTTGCCAGTGTCTAGTAAAAATGTTAGTGTTACTTTTCACATAGTAGAATTTTTACTGGTAAAGCACCTCCCCGGCACACATCCAAGTGCTCAGGGTGCTGAACAACTGTCACAAAAACAATTTCTCATTGCATAAAAAGAACCCCGGGCTTGACAAAATTACAAACAAGGGTGGTTGACAAAACAATAAGAATAAAACAATGAGTCAGATTTAAGGAAGGAATGAGTTCCACACTTTCAGGGCAAAGCTCCATCGCCTACTGGCTTCCAGCACAACAGGGGTGGCATGTGAGCACAAAAACCTGTCAGGTGGGAGACTCTTGGAAGAGATCTTAAAGATAGCCAGGGCCAGTTTGATTTACAGTTTTATAAACCATCAAAGCTCTTTTAAAGTGAATCTGCCATTTTGTAGGCAACCAGTTTAAAGAGCACAAAGAGGGTGAATATGTAAATGTGAAGAAAAACACAAAGCAGATGGATACGTAAAGAACACAAAGCCTCTGAATATGATCATTATTGCTCAATCCCATAAGCAATCATGCAGCTCCATTCTGAACCAGCTGCCGGATCAGCCTCACTGATAAACCAGCATGCAGGGAATGACAATAATCAAGCCTCCAGGTCACCAGGATGTCATGAAATAAATAAGGGCATGATAAATAATCTATGCAGATTGTGTAGCTGCCAATGCTCAGCATTCATTCAGCAGGGTCTGGTCAAAGCTGATGCTAAAATTTATCCCAAATTAAATAGTGCGTGATTGGTGGTATATGCATGTGACTCTTTTTCATGGATGTTTTGTAGTTCCACCTTTGCCTGAGACAAGGTTACAAAAGCAGAAAGAAACTGGGAAGTAACCATATAGAGGACTGTATCCTGTACTTTGGACTAGTGCACTAAAGTACATCTAACTTGGGGTTATAAAGACTGCTTTGAGCCAGGATTACTCTGGTCTTTCTGGGGCAGGATTATCCCCAGGTGAGGTCCTTAGACCATCCCCGTGCTTCATCACTGGAATTCTGGGGCTATGATTTGGGACTGGACTACATAGATTTGATTTTCATATAGTAATTAGAACTGTTTATAGTGTGATGGTGTCATGTCATACGGATGTGTTTGACTTTTTGATTCATGTACTGGTGGAATGGTAGCCCCAAGCCCCTCCTAAATACACTATCCGTTTTCCCTTCATGTAAATGGGAATGGGAATGGGAATGAAGAAATAAAGGGATCTTGAAGTATCCCACATAAGAGGGTATTCTGAGAGGAAGGAAGTCTTTTGGCTAAGGTCTTGGTTTGAGCTCAGGAGATCTGCATTCAATTCTTGGCTCTAACATAGAATCACTATGTGATCCTGAACAAGTCATTTATTACCTGATCCAGCAAAACACTTATGTGCATAACTTTAAGCATGTGAGTAGTTCAACTGATGCAAAAAGACTACTTAGGTGGTTACATTTACACAAATGACTAAGTTCTTGGCTGGTATTGTATCCAACTATTATCCCTCATCATAGACGTAGACTAAAGCGCTTTGGGGCAGAAACTGTCTCTTCATTATGTTTCTACAGTGCCTAGCACAAAGGCGGGCCCAATCCCTGTTTGGAACTTTCTGGTGCTACCGTAATTCAAACAAATAATAATAAATCTGTCTTGGATGGCATCAGAACACAACCAGGAATGGGAAACCAGAGGAATTGAATATTTTTCTTTCCTCTGAACATTAAAATGGTTAAATCACTTTTTATTTTTGATGACAGTAAACTAACAAATCTATATGTATTGTTGACTTTGTCGAGTTCTAACAGTCATTTTTGATGACTTGTAAACCTTTCAAAGCAGTGGAGCTATATGGATTTATAGCAGCTGAGAATGTGGCTCCAAATGTTTAGGTGAAGACAGTATGGCTGAAATATCAAGCGAGTATCTTATTTGTGTGTGTGTGTGTGTGTGTGTGTGTGTGTGTGTGTGTGTGTGTGTGTGTGTGTGTGTGTGAGGGTACCTCTATAATTAGAACGAAGTCATTGTTTTATGTAAAATTACCGAGCATGATAAAAAGTGGCACCATATATATTTTTGCCAAAGGAATCGATCATTTTACCATACTTTAATCTTTATTAAATAGTTATGTTATCTTTATTATTTATCTGTTTTCTGAAAAGAAAAATAGATTTTCAGTGTCAAAATATCACTCACTGTTTCTCTTCTCCCACATGCAGAATCCTAAATATTCTCTTGTTCAGCCACTGTCTTAACATTTGAAAGAAAACCATATGCAGTGCAGTCAGACTTGGCTAATCTGAGTTCCTTTGTAAAATCCACTCTTAACATCTATTAAACAAACACTTTGAAAGAACAAATTTATACTGATTGGTACTGTGAAATGGAACATTCATTGATTCCATATTGTTACAGTACAGGGCTCTGCTACCAAGCAAGTGCAAAATTGCCATACTTTTTTATAGCAAAGATAGCTATTTTCCATAACACAATTTTATTATAACACCCCTGCAGTTCATGTTTAATGGTTTTGGCACTAATGAGGATCTCAAACATATAACACATTCAAGTAGATTAGTTCTCCTTAATAGCAAGGGATTACAATTCACACTCAAGCAGTACATTTCAACTGTTGGGCATTACTGAGCCATTGGGGCATGCTTTGATGTGTTGAGAGCTAAATGGTAAAATTAATGGTGCTGGTCACTATCTGCAAAGCTCTAAATAGTCTAGAAAGTCTTTTAAGTAACTTGGACCATTAAGGATTTCCTTTGCAGAATTACAGTCTGCAACCTAGCATACCATCTGAGTTGTTCACTGGATATACCTGAGCTATCTGTAGCAACTCCTGTGAGTTGGAGCCTGGACACTCCTGGCAACAGACCCAATCCCTTTGAAATTTCATTATTTCAAGATATATGTAAGCCCCAGCATGGCACATCTAGAATGGGATCTGGGTTCAGGGTTTCTTTGTCCACTACTGGCTGTTTGCTTTTTTTAATGTCTTTGGGAGGCCACAAGACAGGCACATCTGTAAATTTTAATAGTTTCCAATACAAGCCAGGTAAATAGCTCCCAGATACTATTGTGATGGACATCCCATAAATGTGTGTGGCAGCACTGGGGGAACCCACTCCCACCCTTTACTATGGCCTCCCAGCCTTGAACCTCTAAACAATTGGGCTATCTACCACCATGATGAAAACTGCCTTGTCTTTTCTTCTAATGGTGCTTTTTCTGCGTTCAGCCTGGCTTCCTCACTTATCCTTTCCTGACTGTTCTCCTATCTTTAATGGAGTATCTCCTCCTAGGTTTGTTCTCCCTTAAGTCTCTGCCCTTATATTTCCCAGCAGGCCACGTTTCTGGTCACATTCTGTCCCTTGCTATGTACCCAATCCCCTTAAAGGATCCCTTGACCCTGTGACGTATAAATAAAAGAGAGAAATTACTTCTGTCTGAACAATTAGTTGCTATGACTGTGTTCTGTGTGTACCTAACATCATGGAGCCAAAGAGTATTATTTCCTAGGAAAGAAAATAAATGAACTCTTATAAGAAAGTGGTCCTGTGCAATGCAATTAGAGAGAGAGCGTGTGTGTATATGTTCCATTAAAGAAAACATGGTAACTGATGGACTTTTAACTTCTCCTTGCAGTGCAAACTCTACCAAAAGTGACTGAAAAGTATAGCAGGGGTTGAAATTACACTAAGGATTTCCAGTTTGATTTAAAATCTTTTCAGTGATGAGGCCCTCGCTGTGCAAAGTTGGAAATGCATGGTTGTGACATCACTAGTGAAATACATACAACCAATATAGGTTGGATACATTGCTTTGGACACAGGTTCAGATTTTGAATGGACCTTCTAAATTGCTCTGTCTGTATTTTCAGATGCCTATATCTGCATTCAGAAAACCCCACATCTGTGCATGGAAGTACATAAACCGAAAGGGGTACTTTTCAATGGTGCTGCAAGCACTAGTGGATCACAAGGGACGTTTCACCAACATCAACATGGGATGGCAGGGAAAGGTACATGACGCTCGCATCTTTAGGAACTCTGGTCTGTGTCAATGGCTGGAGCAAGGGAATTACTTTCCAGACCAGAAAATAACCATTGGGGATGTTGAAATGATGTTATCCCTGGGGACCCAGCCTACCCCTTAATGCCATGGCTCATGAAGCCATACACAGGCAGCCTAGACAGTAGTCAGGAGCTGTTCAACTATAGGCTGAGCAAGTGAAGAATGGTGGTAGAATGTGCCTTTGGACATTTAAAAGCGCGTTGGCGCAGTTTACTGACTTGGTTAGACCTCAGCAAAACCAATATTCCCATCGTTATTAGTCCTTGCTGTGTGCTCCACAATATCTCTGAGAGTAAGGGGGAGACATTTATGGCGGGGTGGGAGGTTGAGGCAAATCGCCTGGCTGCCAGGCACGAGGGCAATTAGAAGAGCACAGCAGTGCATGGTGCGGATCAGAGAAGCCTTGAAAACCAGTTTCATGACTGGTCAGGGGGCTACGGTGTGAAAGTTCTGTTTGTTTCTCCTTGATAAAAACCTGCCCCCTTGGTTCACTCTACTTCCCAATCACCTTCCCATCCGCCCTATGATCACCGCTTACAGAGGCAATAAAGTCATTGTTGTTCAAAATTAATACATTCTTTATTACTTTGTCACACAAACGGGGATAACTGCCAAGGTAGCCCAGGAGGGTTGAGGGAGGAGGGAAGCAACGGGTGGGGTAGTAGAGGAGGGAAGGAAGGAAGGAAGGACAAGGCCACATTGCACTTCAGAACTTTTTGAATGCCAACTTTCTGTTGCTTGGGCAGTCCTGTGGGGTGGAGTGCTTGGGTGGCTGGAAGCCCCCACACTGTGTTCTTGGGCGTCTGGATGAGGAGGCTATGGAACTTGGGGAGGAGGGTGGTTGGTCACACAGGGGCTGCAGTGGCAGTCTGTGTTCCTCCTGCTGCCTGTTCTGCTCAACAGTATACCAGAGAATATGAGTTTGATCCTCGAGTAGCCTGAGCATTGCTTCCTGCCTTCCTTTCATCACTTTGACACCACATTGCCTCTCGCTGGTCCCTCCTGTCCTCTCGCTCATCCCTCCTGTTCTCACACTCATTTTGTACTTTCCTGAACTCTGACATTGTCTGCTTCCATGCATTTTGCTGGGCTCTTTCAATGTGGGAGGACTGCATGAGCTCAGAGAACATGTCATCGTGAGTGCATTTTTTTTCTCCTTCTAATCTTTGCTAGCCTCTGGGATGGAGACGATACAGCAAGTGTTGAAACGTTTGCAGCTGCGGGAGACGAAAAAAAGGGAGAGTAGTATTTAAAAAGACACATTTTGGAGAACAATGGGTACATTTTTCCACAATGAACCAAGCTGTTAACATTACATAGCACGTGTGCTTTCTTTACAAGGTCGCATTTTGATTCATATTGAGGGCCTGCCGGTTTGGTGTGAGAGATGACATGGAGGGCTGGCAGGCAACAGAATTCGGCTTGCAGGCAGCCATGGTAAGCCACAGTCTTTTGGCTTCTTAAACCTTCATAACATGTGGGAATAGTTTCAACAGCAGCACCCTCATGTCCCATACCAAGCACCCATTGGGTTGGCCATTTAAAAGGAGAGATTGCGGTTTTCTAGTTAATGTGCAGCACAAACCCAACTAAAGCCCTCCACCCCACTCTATTATCTGGGATGATCGCTTCACACCTCCCTCGCACCGTGTGGCGCACAGTAGGGATGATTTCTGTTCAGTAACAGGCAAACAGCCCAGCAGGAATGGCCACTTCTGAATGTCCCCTTAATAAAATTCCTCTATTTCAACCAGGTGACCATGAATATCACTCTCCTGAGGATAACAGAGAGAGAGAATGGATGTTTTTTGAATGCCAGCAAACACCAGGACCATACGCTGCCATGCTTTGTTATGCAATGATTCCAGACTACGTGCTACTGGCCTGGCCTGGTAATGGAGGACAGAATAAGACTGCCCTCCCCAGAAACCTTTTGCAACGGCTTTGGGAGTACATCCAGGAGAGCTTCACTGAGATGTCCCTAGAGGATTTCCGCTCCATCCCCATACATGTTAACAGACTTTTCCAGGAGCTGTACTGGCCGCGAATGCATCTCAAGTCTTCGGGGCAAATTAATTATTAAACACTCTTGCTTTTAAACCAACTACAATATTTACAAAGATACATGCACCAGAGGTGCCTTCGCTGCCTTCAAGGTCCAAGAGCCTGCCTTGAATGGGTTGGGAGGGTACTGGGTCCAGGGTGATAAACAGTTCCTGGCTGTCGGAGAAAACGTTTTCTCTGCTTCCTTGCTGTGCGCTAACTTCAACATCCTCCTCCTCCTCCTCTTCCTTGTTCCCTAAATCCGCATCCCTGTTGCATGATAGTCCATTGATGGAGTCAAAGCACAGGGGTGAGGTAGTTGTAGGGGCACCCCCTAGAATGGCATGCAGCTCATCATAGAAGTGGCATGTTTGGGGCTGTCATAAACAGATAGCTAAGGGTTAATGTCTCTTACACCTGGAAAGGAGTAACCTGAAACACCTGACCAGAGGACCAATCAGGAAACAAGACTTTTTCAAATCTAGGTGGAGGGAAGTTTGTGTGTGAGTCCTGTGTCCTTTGTCTTCTGCCTGTACTCTCTCGGCTATGAGAGGATTTCTGTCTCCTGCTTTTCTAATCTTCTGTTTCCAAGTTGTAAGTACAAAGATAGGTTTGTTTTTTTGTATTTACATGGGTGTAGTTGCTGGAGTATTTTGAATTGTGTTCTTTTAGAATAAGGCTGTTTATTCATATTTCTTTTAAGCAATTGACCGTGTATTTGTCACCTTAATACAGAGAGACCATTTTTATGTATTTTTTCTTTCTTTTTATATAAAGCTTTCTTTTTTAAGACTTGTTGGAGTTTTTCTTTAGTGGGGGACTCCAGGGAATTAAGTCTGTAGATCACCAGGGAATTGGTGGGAGGAAGAAGTCAGGGGGAAAAGAAAATCTCTCTGTGTTAGATTTACTAGCCTGACTCTGCATACCCTCTGGGTGAAGAGGGAAGTACTTGTGTTTTCCAGGACTGGAAATAGAGAGGGTGGAATCCCTCTGTTTAGATTCACGGAGCTTGCTTCTGTGTATCTCTCCAGGAACCCAGGGAGGGAACACCTGGAAGGGAGAAAGGAAGGGAAATGGTTTATTCCCCTTTGTTGTGAGACTCAAGGAATTTGGGTCTTGGGGTCCCCAGGGAAGGTTTTTGGGGGGACCAGAGTGCCCCAAAACACTCTGATTTTTTGGGTGGTGGCAGCTTTACCAGGTCCAAGCTGTTAACTAAGCTTGGAGATTTTCATGCTAACCCCCATATTTTGGACGCTAAGGTCCAAATCTGGGAATAGGTTATGACAGGGGCTCTGCTCCAGAGCGGCCATTTGCTTCTCTGTTTTTTTGGAAGGCTTGCCTCAACTCCTTAAGATTCATGCTATACTGCTGTAGGTCCATGTTATGACCTCTGTCCTTCATGCTCTTTGAGATTTTTTCAAATATTCTGGCATTTCATCTTTTGGAACGGAGTTTGGATAGCACATATTCATCTCCCCATAGAGCGATCAGATCCAGTACCTCCTGTTCGGTCCATGCTGGAGCCCTTTTGTGATTCTGGGACTCCACAGTCACCTGTGCTGATCAGCTCTCCATGCTGGGCAAACAGGAAATGAAATTCAGTAGTTTGTGGGGCTTTTCCTGTCTACTGGTCAGTGCATCGGAGTTGAGGGTGCTGTCCAGAGTGGTCACAATGGAGCACTCTGGGATAACTCTCGGAGGCCAATACCGTCGAATTGTATCCACACTACTGCAAATTCAACCCAACAAGGTCAGTTTCAGCACTAATCCCCTCATCGAGTAGGAGTACCAAAATCGATTTTAAGAGCCCTTTAAGTCAATAGAAATGGCTTCGTCATGTGGATGGGTGCAGAGTAAAATTGATCTAACGCTGCTAAATTCAACCTAAACTCGTAGTGTAGACCAAGGCTAAATGACTGAATGTCAAAACATGAGAAGTACATTTACTCCTGGTATCTGAAGACTGTGTGATGGGCCAAGAAGAGGCTTTACTGCCATTGCTGGCTTGGCTTGGCTTCGCTTTGTTTCTTTCTGTTTGTAGCAGTGGCAAAGGAAAGAAGAGAAGACATAAGTGCACAGGTGGTGGTGCTCTCTTCAGAGGTGGGTGTTGCTACCAGTAGCTAGAGTAAGAGGCTGACACAGAGGAGCAGGAGGGACAATCCATGTGTGTCAGTCACTATTGCATGGGCACATACATGGCATGAACCAAATGGAGGTATCTGTTACAGAGATGATTGAAAAGAGAAGTGGCCAACACATTTCAGGGGAGTCTACCCTCCTCAGTACACTTCCATTGGGTGTGAACAGGGCCTCTGTAGTATCAGCTGTGCAAAGCTGAACATGTGGTTTTGTTCTCGGCCCTCAACAATACAGTGGCACAATAGTGGTAAGAATGGGCCATTTACTCTTTTTTGTTCCTTCTGTATTCGTGTTGTCTTGCCCTGTATTAAGTGTAGGTGCTTGTTGTTGTGTGTTACCCTTCTCTATGGTAGGGCAACAGGGCTACAGGTTAGGTTGCTTGGGTTTTAATTACTAATTTATTTTGAATCAATTATTTATTTTTATTTTCAGAACATGATGTTTTCTTACATAAATAAATATTACATGAAAAGGTCTTGGATTTAGTGGATAAAACATTACAGCAAGACTGAAACAGTATAGGTTATGGAGTTAAAGTGTGTGTATGTTTATATATATTATATAATATTTTTTTATTTTATTTTATTATAAAAATCATGCATATGTTTTGATTTTCACTTCATCCCAGTTGGTCTATTTTTTCTCACACAGATCAGTTACTGATCAACACAACCAGTGAGTTGTTCCATTTCTTTTAATTCTTTTATTCTTGTTAAACTTATTTCTACAGCAAGGATTTATTTTTATTTTTACAACTATAAATACACACTCACAGGCTGCAGTTACACAGGATTCTAAACAGGTTTTGTCTTTATTTAATTTCAGAAAATTGTCTTTATTCAATTTCACAAAATCTATTAGCCTAAAATTAGGCTAATAGAAAATCGGTGCAAATGTCTGAAATAACTCTTGCTTCACCCTTCTAACCTCTGATAAGAAACCTTTCAATATGGGACAATCCCAGAAGACATGACACTGATTCCTTATCCCATTGCATTCCCTCCAGCATTTTGCTGTGAATTTTGCAACTATTTTACTTTGTAAGACCAATGTGTGAAAATATCTATTCATAACTTTCCTCTTGCTTTCACTTCAGGAGAGCAATGTTCCTACCATTATATCCTGCCAATCCTCTGGAGAGATTTGCTGATTCATCTCTTTTCCCCAAACAAGTTTCACAATGCATGGCCCAGTACTGATTTCATTTAGAAAAAATGTGAATACAATACACTTGGGTTTTTTGTACTGTACTTCTGGTTATCTATAATTTTCTTACTTAGACCCTTGCCCAGCAAAGTACTTGAGTGTGTGCATAGTTTTATGCACATGATTAAGCCCTTAAAGTTAATGATTTTCATCCTAAAGTCTTTCTTACAAATGGAATGGGTTCAGATACTGATAGGGTTGAGATTTTTTCAAAGCCATTTAGGGGATTTGGGCCAGCAATTCCTATTTATTATATTTTAATAGAAATTGGGTGTCCAGATCCTTCATATGCTTTTGAAAATTTCAACCTAAGTGCATGGTCCCAAGCCCAATGAAATCATCCAAAAGACTCCCATTGACTTCAATGGCCTTTGGAAAAGGCTGTAGAATATTATTGGGAAAACAAAAGGGGAGGGAGAGAGCAAAATAGTTTATCACTTAATGCAGAATTTTACCTATTTTGACTAGGTAAATTGATCCTTCCTATTTTCAATTTCAGGAAAAATGTATTTCCCAGTAGAGTGGATTAAAACCTCATATTGCAATTCCGAAACTTAAATCAGTGCTAAAAGTTGTAGCTCAACTGCTGTGCTCTGAAAAGAGAAAACACACCAGACTTGCCCATTTTCTCCCCTTCCCTTCATCCTTTCTCTAGGTCCACTGGTGGCCAGATGCAGAGAGAATGAAAAATATTAGGGATAATGACAGAGGATCCCCTGCATGTGAGTGATGTTTTATTTTGTATCTCCAAATCAAACCTAGATTATCCAAAACAACAAACGTTTATGGCCAAATTTCTACCAGTGAGAGAAACACAGAAACAGATGCTGTATTAAGTTGCAGAAAACCAGAGGATATTATGGATATATTTAAATGCAATCAAAATTGGAAACGAATAGTGCTTAGAGTTTTTAGATGTGTGCCCAAACCAAAGCTTGAGATCTGATAAGAACATCTCTGAACTCTGGAGAAGTAAAGAGCTGGATGTTCATGGCTTTCTCCTAACTCTAGAGCCTCCCCAGAAGAAGGAAGAGCAAAAACCTCTGGTGGATGCCCTTTGTAGCATAAAAGAACCTTTATTATTTTGTTATGACAGTAAGATTTAATTATTACACTGGTAAATTGATCAGATGACAAAAGTATTCATCCTGGAGAAGACATGGTGATCTGAAAGATTGTTGCAGTTCAGGTGTCTTTAATTATAATTGTATCTTTGCACGTACATCCCTCATTAACTCTCATATGTGTTTCACATAGTGGGGGGACAATATGCAGTTATACCAGCTTAGCAATACTTACGAAGCTCTTTACAAAAGGAGAATGTGTCATTATCCACATTTTTGATATATGGGGAAACCAAGTTACAGACGGTATCAGTCCAAAATCAGGAAGAGAACCCAGGTTCCCAGTCAAGTGAACTATGCATTGTACTGCTGTGCTTGCTCTTGTTCCTGTATGTGAAGTTTTGGGGGATGTTTTCTATATAATTTGACAATAACATAGCTAGATAGTGGCATGACTGAAAACATCCATCCATCTACCCCAATTTAGTTCTGGCAGGGCTCAACCTTTATGCCTATTTGCAGGTTCCTGGAACTCTTTTGAGCTGGCAATTGTGGTCTGGGAAAGAAGAATGCTTTATAAAGCTCTTAGTGATTTAGAAAACAAACTTTTGTAAGGACTGTAAACAGTTTATTAACTGAACTCAACAGGAGGAGTGCATGTAATTGCTCACCTCTTCTCTGACCAGAGCTTGTGTTGCTGCCATGCAAGGAAATCATTTTTAGAGGTGTTAAGAGGGAAGCTGATAGATTTGAGCATAAACAAAGTGGCTAAAAATATTCAAGCAGAAATTAAACAGCAATACCTTAAATTTATTTCTGCAGGTGAGCCATGAGGGATAGCAATGTTGCTGCCAAATGCCTATTTCACTTTCCAATGTAGAAGCAAAGATGTGAACCTTAATGATGCAATTTTATCTTGAGGCTCAGTGGTCAGTCGATAGCCTTTCCAGGGTATTGTGTTTGTTCCTTTTCTTTCTTTGCTTCTCCCATAGAGAAATTGTAGTTCAGAGCTGACCAAATATATATCTTTCAGAGCAGAGAGCATTAATATGCTCTAATGGTCTGCTTAAAACTGGGATGTGTAGCTTGTATGCCTATGCTGGTTAACCCAAAACAAAGACTGAGTAAGGGTTCTGTATATAAGGGGAAAATAGAATGTGAAATTAAAATGTAAATCAAAAAGTAATTGGCTTTTTTGTGCATACTTTAGATAAGATTTACTTTTGAAGAATGGCTTTGTGCTTTAACACAGCAGGCCAGGCACCATGTGGCACACTTGCACTTAATAATGGCAACCAATCTAGGCCATAAATATTGCAAACGATGCAATTTGAATGAGGAGCCCTATGAACCGTAATAAACCCCCCTGTGATTAATTCTAAAACTGCTCTGTTCATATTAGACCTGCAGTGGCCTCCCTGATGAGATCAATACAGCGTAGCAGAGTGATTCTAATAGAAGTGTTATTATCTTTTAATCTTCAGGAGAATGCCAACTTTTAGAATTCTTCAACATTCTGGCTGCTTATTTTCACGGAGCAACCTTGGAAGCAGTTGTTTTCTGGAATGAAGATACATTAGAGTCTTCAAGGATTTATCAATAATATGACACGGTCACTGTTTGTGGAGCCAACAGCTAAAAGGCACATTTGTATGCTGGGACTTACAATTGGTCACAATGACCTTCCCTGTCAGCCTCTATTTTCTCAGCAGACAAATGCCTACAGTGAATGAGTAGCAAAGAACAGAGATTTGGTGGGTGAGGGGGGGGGGAGAGAGAGAGAAAACAATATAGTGGTTTTCGGGCAACCAAAAGCATCATCTTGTTAGAACCTAGGTTGCATAAATTACATTTCGCCCCAGTCTTTTTACACAAGTACTGTAAACAATGCTAAATAGAATGAAATGTCAGTAACAATTTTTCATTATCAGTAGGATGATATAGAAGCAGCATATGCTGGAATGAGGGATACTTGGAGTATCTGAAAAATATTTTAATTTGTAGACATTTCCAGAAGGAATCAAAAGGCAGTGTGGTTTTTTGCTGCGTCTCTTTCCTGTCTTTATATTAAAAATAACAAAAATGACCCCCATCCATTGCTAAAGTAAATGCTGCAAGGTAGCATAAGGGAATCATTACATATCTGTAAGCTTTAAATCAGCAGTGAGAAAAGACAATAGCAGCTTGCTAGATCTGAAAATAAACCTCCTTAACAATGGATTTGCTTGCAAGTGTTTTACAAGATGCCTTTCCTGTTTGTTTACAGCATTGTCAAATATATATGGTGTGTTGCTACTACATAATGCGACCTGCTGGATAATAATTGAACATCAATACAGGAATTGAGACAGAAAACACCAAATAATGAAAAGATGGAAGTCTTTGTAGCTGCTACTTTTTTTTAATTAAAAAAAAAATTGTGTTTAAAAAGAAGTTCAGCCTCCGGTTTTCAGGAATTTAAACTTCGATGTCACTTAATTTGAGGTACTCTATCTGGGTTGTAATTGTGGTTTCCACAGAAATCCCCTAGGAATAGGATATACACTATAAAGATTAAACAGGTCAGTAATAAAATGAAAAGGAGAGCTCGACTCCTGTGGTGTGTTCCTTGCATGCCCCAGGCCACATTTGACTCAGGGAAGTTATTAAAATCAAAGTATGTTACGGTGTACCTGTAAAGAGGGCTGTATGCATAAATAACCTTTTATTGAATATATGGTAAGCTGATCAGAAGAAAATGGCTTGAATGAGGATATAGTGCTTCTCATTTCAGATTTGTAACTGGGTTAATTTTTATTAAGGACAGAAAACAGGATAGTTTGTTTTTCCATTGACCAGGCTTTTTCAACCCCTGGTTTCCCTTTGTAAAAAAGCACATTGTTCACCTCAGTGCCTAGTAGTTGTAAAACTTATGCACGCAGGTTTTATGTGGTATGTACAGTAACTGGAAAATTCTGACAGGGTAATCTATTTTACAGATGTTTTTGTTATTTCTGCAGCGGCCTTTGGATACATACACGATCTGTTTCTCTGAAATTGGCACCAGTGTAAACTTTCAATATCTTGCAAATAGCACAAATTCAGACACATGCTGCTGTATCTGAAATCATTGCTCTGTGATCTCAGGCTTTCTTTTGAGTGTGCTTGGTGAGCTCATTTACATGTAAATACCCAAAGTGCTCCTCCAGCTTACAGCTATTTCTTAGCTGTGCTGGTGTCTGAGTTCTGGGAACAAACCAAATAGCTTGGGAGAACTTTTGTTTTCAGGGAGTTCCTTTTTTCCTCTCCTTTTCCTTCTTCAACAACCTCCTTTTTTTTTTTTTTTTTTATTCTAATCCTGGAATCAAATGGAAGTCTCAGTTACAAAATGAAGAGGAAGTAATAATCCTGTAAGCCTTGGAGCTTGTTCAGCATCTGAAACTATGGTACCAAACTCATTACAGCTGTATAAATTATACTCCAAGCCCAAAATTCAAAATGTAGGCCCCATTCATTACTTTTCTGATGATTCTAATAATTAAAGTTTACAAAATTTGTTGGGCTATTGTTGGCTCAAGCTAATTTTGAGATTGGCAAAAGCGACAGCCATGGATGGGAGATCAATGACTCAATCACATTATTTTTATAATTGCTTTAAAAACCTATATCCAATATGAATATTTTCATCAAATTCACTCTAAGAATTCTAGTGGAAAAATGGGGACAGACTCTCAATTGAATTCACTGGAACTAGACCTATTTATAACAAGGTAACTAGGCAAATATACAAAAGTAAACTATCTGGTCGCATATTTTCTTTAAATAAATAAATATTTTCCTGCAGAATTTGTGATTTAAAGATTGCAGCATTGTGCTAGAGTGCTGTAACTGGAAAGAAAAATAGTCCAAATTTGTAAAAATCCTGTGGATTTTCCCTGGAATACAGAATGACTTTGGGTGAAAAAGTTTCATTCATTCATTTTTCACTCTGTCATTCATGCGGGAAAGCAGTGCTGCAGGGGGGGCTGTGCGCTCCGGAGGATGCAAGTTCAATATAACATGGGTTCACCTATACTGCAGTAAGATTTTTTGGCTCCCAAGGACAGCGTTATATCAGGGTAGAGGTGTAATTGACCTATGCTAGTGGTAATTTAAACGCTCATCCTGCAACGAGCTCTGCATGGTTGTACTTCTGCACTTGTATGGAGCCACCTGGAGGTAAATGAGAATCCATATGGACACATGGGGCCATCTACACAGAGCTCAGTGTAGGCTTGGGACCTTAAATAAGGCATTTATTTTATTTTATTTTTTGTTTATAATCTGATCCTATAATTCTGGCAAATCATTATATAGATATAATTGTATACATAAAATACAACTAATGAGGAAACATCTGTCACTTTAACAAGAGAGAACCTCCGTATCACTGAATTCTCACTTTAACCCAAAGCAACAATCCCTCTCCCATTGAAGTTGATGGGAAAACTACAATGAACTTAAACAGGAGCAAGACTTGTCTGTTAGTGGTGGAGGGAGTCTTGCGTGAGGTTTCTGCACTGAATGAATTTCATCTTAAATTAACATAACCCAGAGTTAATTTCTGTAATCTTCATGCGTATTTATTATTTGATTAGCAGTGTGTTAAATTTCCATTGCTATGGCAGGGAAAAGGGTGAGGGGGAGAGGGAAAGATAAATCAGTGCATTGCAGGAAGACTGAATTAAAAATTCTTGCATTCCTAGTGTTTCATTTTTCTTTCAGCAATGTGTGTGTGGTTGCTGTTAAGGAAGAGCCAGGTATCATTGTGGTTAAATTCTTCAGTAATGGAATTCATACTGTTTGTGGTTTGAAATGTTGCTTTATAGTTCTTCATTAGTCAGTTCTACCCTTTCTATTACAAAGGGTATGGCTACGCTCAAAACTTGCTTTGAAGTGTGAGCGTAGTTGCAGCGCCAGCGCTGGGAGAGAACTCTCCCAGTGCTGCACGTACTCCACATCTTCATGGGGTTTAGCTTGCAGTGCTGGGAGCCATGCTTCCAGTGCTGCGGCACTGTTTACACTGACACTTTACAGCGCTGTAACTTGCAGCACTCAGGAGGGTGTTTTTTCACACCCCTGAGCGAGAAAGTTGCAGCGCTGTAAAGCGCTAGTGTAGCTGTGGCCAAAGACTGGAAGTTTGAAAGGCCCTGCCCTTGTTCCTTCCTAAAGAAATGCTTTTTGGCAGACCCTATTAACAGTGCTAAATGCCTTTGCAAATGTAATACCCATCTTAGTTTTGTTCTCATTTAATTGGATTAGGAAGGCATAACACACCAAAAAGGTTACTTTCATGTCTTTAACTTTGTATAATCATGAGGTTGTGGTATGTATTTCTCACATAATGGTTTTTGTATATGTTATGTTGTACTTGGCAAGGGACTATTTTTTGTACATAATAATTGTAGTTCATATTCATGTTCTTACTCCACATCTTAAAATTTTAATTGGTGTTAATTAAAATATATTTTCAAGCTTCCCTTAATGTAACCTGCTAATATGCAAGCTGCAAGACAGTAAGAGGTCCTTTTGAGAAATGTTGCCTGCATCCCCATGCTGAGTATGAATAATAGGAGCAAAGTATTGAACTGTCTTCTGAACCATGCTCAAGGGGTTAATGATTGTTGGCACCCGTTAGGGCTAGGATCAGAGCACTATCAAATATCCTCCATATTTCTTTCTCTAACTCTTGATTAACCATTCTTGAGAATTACAATGAAGAAAGGAAGTTGCACAGCTACTAAAACTAGATAGTACCTTGAACAAAGGAAGCACTATATAGGATATAACTAAAGCTATAAGCTCTATTAAAGGGAGTTCCTGGTCCGTGTTTCACTACACATCAAAATAACCTACCTGGGTAAAAGTTTTTTTTTTCTTTCTTTTACATTTTTTCCCCTTTTAAATTATGTTTCAGTAGGCACTTGAATCATGGTAGAGTTCCTGGCAGTCTGCTCAAAAGGGATTGAAGGAAAAGTGTGTGTATAGTGTAAACAGAATCCAGTGTTATCTGACAAATTGAATATCTTCAAAGTTAGATTTCTCAGAGCTGTTAAGTAGTCATTAATGTGTGTGTATGCGTGTGCCCCCAGTATTGAGTACAAAGTGGTTGCCATTCTTTGTCAAATATTCTTTGCTTTCCATTATACCAATGTGAAAAGACCTTTGTACTTCTTGCTAAAAGACAGAATTCCTCATGCCTCATTGCCAGTTTCTGTCCCGCTTGTTGAAATTAATGGTAATTTTAAAATAAAAATCCCTATTTCATATACTCTGCTTGTTGTACATGTTTAAACTGGAAGTGTCTATGTGACGGGGTTGTTGGTATGGTAATACAAAATTATTGCCCTCTAGGTGAATTTTGACAAATTCATGGGGCATTGCTGCAGAGACCGACTGTGAACAGCACCTGGCCTCACTTTTTTTCTCTTTCCCTTTTATGCTTTCAACATCTGTATTTAACTGAGCACTACCTTCTCTTCAGAGAACTTTGATTCCTTTAGAGATTGCCTAAATTTGTAGCTGTAAGTAAAGCTTATGTTTATAAGCTGCAAGGGGAAAAAATCCTTTTTTTAATGGTATTTTTTTATTAAAAAAAATTCAAATTATATAGTTCTTTAAAAGAAAGTATATCTGGCACTGCACAAGTAGAAGGTTGTAATTGTAAAGAGCACTGAGGTAGACAAGGCATTTCTCTGGAGACTGGATTCTTTCAAAGAGAAACGGCTTCAAATTAAGTGCCCAGGTTGATACCAAGATTAAACTCTTTTATTTCTCTATGAGCAAAAGCCGCTTTCAGAGGAAGCTGTGGCTGCAGAACAGGATTCAAGAGGTGCAGTAAATGTTCTTCTTCCTTCTCCACAATGTCAAAAATCATCAGGGGAACAGCTCCAAAATGTTGAGTCTGTCTGTGGAATTCTGTACCTCTCTCTTTCTGGAAAATAAATCCTGTCAAACTAACTTGAGATCCCTTTTTTTTTTTTAATGAGATATGAGTTCGGTTGATAAGGGCAATAGTGTTGAGCTAATGTACTTAGACTTCTGTAAGGCATTTGGAGTCATAGTCAGAGTTTTTAAGGCCAGAAGGGGCCACCAGATCATTTAGTCAGACTTCCTGTATATCACAGGCCACCACCACCACCCAGCACTTGCACACTACACTCAACAACCAGTATTAGACCAAAGTGTTACAACCCTCAGGACACTAAATTATTGTGTGCCACAGGCAGAGAATAGCTGGGACTGAGGTGCATCAATTCCTGAGGCCCCTGCAATGGCAGGAAATTGTTTGTGAGAGATACCCAAATGATCCCTACAAGTAACCTGCACCCCATGCTTCAGAAGGTGCAAAAGTCCGACAAGGGGAAAAATTCCTTCCCGACCCCATATCAGTTATACCCAGAACACCCAAGAGGTAGAATTCTTAGTATCCACCCTCTCCAGTGTCCTATCTCCGGCTGTGGTCATTTCTGATGCTTCAGAGGAAGGAGACAAATTACCCACCACCACCAGAATGCCTTGGGCCGGGGAGAAAGGAAATCTCTTACTAATCTCTGCCAGTTACTGACTGAAGCATGAATTTTAGGAACATAAGACATTAACTGGAAGGGACCCCCAGGGCTGCTGAACCCTGTCCACTATAAACAATCCCATCATACAATCCTAATCATACATTTGTCAAGCTCTCTTTTAAAACTAATTAAGTTGTTTGCCCCCACAACTCCTACTGAGAGGCTGATTCAGAATCATTCTCTTATGATGGTTAGAAACTCCTCCTAAGTTTAGGGTAGAAATTATTCATAGCCAGTTTATATCAATTTGTTCTTGTCAACCTTGTCCTTTAGTGTAGCTCTGCACCCTCCTTGGTGTTTAGCCCTGATGTATTTACAGGGAGCAATCATGCCCCATATCGGCCTTCATTTTTTCTAGGCTAAACAACCCAACTATTTTAGTTTCCTCTCATAAGGTATCCTCTTCATTTGACTTGGTACTACTGGATATTTTGATTAAAAAACTAAAACAATACAAAATGAAAAAGGCACACGTTAAATGGATGAAAACTGGCTAACTGATAGGTCTCCAAATGTAATCATAAATGGGGAATCATTACTGAGTGTGTTTCTAATAGGGGCCCACAGGGAATCATTCTAGATGTCATGCTATTTAACATTTTTATCAATGATCTAGAAGGAAACAGAGAATCATCACTGATAAAGTTTGCAGCTGACACAAAAGATTGGGGAAGTGGTATATAATGAGACAGACAGGTCCCTAATACAGAACCATCTGGATTACTTGTGCAGGCAAAAAATGTAAGTTAAATGTAAGGTCATACATCTAGGAACAAAGAATGCAGGCCATACTGACATAATGGGGGACCCTATCCTGGGAAACTGTGACTCTAAAAAAGACTTGGGGCATGATGGATAATCAGCTGAATATTAGCTTCCAATGCAATGCTGTGGCCAAAAGGGCTAATGAAATCCCTGGAGGTATAGAAAGGGGAAACTTAAATACAAGTAGGGAGGTTGTATTATCTCTGTATTTGGCACTAGTGCAACAGCTACTGGAATATTGCATCCAGTTGTGGTTTCCACAATTCAAGAGGGAAGTGAATAAGCTGGGAGGGTTTGGAGAAAAGCCACAAGAGTAACTAAAGGAGCAGAAAACATGCCTTATAGAGATGGATTCAAGCAGCTCAATGTATATAGCTTAACAAAGGCTGGAAATAAGGCATAAATGTTTAACAGAGGGTAGTTAGCCATTGGGACAACTTTACATGTCTTCCCACAGAACTCAACAGGAATCTTTCCACTGACTGCAGTGAGAGCTGCCAGATCAGACCCTAAGTGCGGAGACTTCCCACCTATCAGAATTTATATATATCTCCGGGGATGGCAGGCCTTTCAACAGTCTGGCCTATCGAGCCTGTAGAGAAGCTGATGGATTGGCAGCGGGGCACTTAATGATTACACAATGATTTCTGCTGTATTTGCTGTGGCTTTTAGAGTGGCTGAAATAATGGCTGTCTTTCTGAGGACAAGATGTAGGCATCTTGTAGGATGGGAATATTAATGGGATATGGGTGCCTAACTCCATTAGGTTCCTTTGCAAATCTGAGCCAAGTAGCTCATTGTGTGCAAAAGCAATGTGTACTGGTCATTTCCAGGTCATACATTTCAGAAGATAGGGGTAGCCAATACAAATATTTGACACGTACAACTTTCTAATGCCTTGGAAAGATGCTGACCTGGCTATTACGGATGAGAAAAGGCCTAAAGTATGGCCAGATCTACCTGGTTAACCAAACCAAAGCTGACTGTAATTTGGTAACCTGGCCTACTCGTTACCTAAAATAGTGTAAGTTGGGTGACTAATAGCTTAAGAAATTGTATGAAAAAATGAATGGTTGAGTTGTACCAAGTTTTGTCTCCTCAGCATTGTGCTACTGCCTAAGCATGAAGGAGGAAAAAGTATTAGTAAAATGAATAGATAAGAGAAGTGAGAAGAGAAACCTATTTTACTTGAGCAGAACAGAAAGAGGAGAATTCTGTGGTTTGCAGCCAGGACTGGCTCTACAATTTTTGCCGCCCCAAGCGAAGAAAAAAAAAAGCCGCTAGGACTGCCGCCCAAACTGCTGAAGCCAAAAAAAAAAAGGCTGCCCAGATTGTGCTGCCCCAAGAATGGACGGAATGCCACCCCAGGCACGTGCTTCCTCTGCTGGTGCCTGGAGCTGGCCCTGTTTGCAGCCTCTTGTTTATGCTTTCCAAAAAAATTTGCATGCAAGTGAAAATTCGTATTTTTCCTGCTTGTAATTGCAAATGATAGTATTTTCACTATTATTTATTTTCCCAAATTGTTATCAAAAACATATTTTCTTCCCCCGCCTGCACTGAAAATGGGATGACTGGTGCATCCTTGTGTATATGTAAGTTGGAGGGACAGGCAGATGAAAGGATACTTGGAACAGGCCATCAGTCATAGTGTCTTGATCAGCATGTGGCCATGTCTAGCTGCTGCAGAGGTAGGTAATGAATGTCAAAATAAAATATAAATGCACTGTATTAATTCTTCTCTGGAATATGCTCTTCCTGTAACTCATTCCTGGGGGTAGAGCCATCTCCCTATAGCTCCTGTGAGCCAGCATGTGTCATAACACCCCCTGCAATGAGTAACAGTGCTGCAGAGACAAGCAGAAGGACAAGGAGACGTAGTGGCAGAACTGCTCTGTGGAAACTGAATATAGAGTGCTGCTTCCAGGAAACACTGAGCTGCTGGATCAGTGAATGGGAAAGTGAAATAAGTTACAGTGATTGTATGTATGGAGAAGGCAAATATCGGTTTTCAAAGCAAGCTGTTTGTGCTCAGCGGGGTAAAGGATCACGGAAGGAAAGTGGAGACTAAAGCAGTGACTGAGAGACAGAAAATCAGCATTCACTTGCAGGTCTGGGAAAGGGAAAGGTAGTTGTATGATACCAACTACATAGACTACAACCAAGCAGCCTGAACGGAAACCCAGAACAATGCTGGCCGAGTGATGTTTCTCTAGATATTAAAGGACGGTAGTAGCCAGCTAGACAATTTGTTGCTGAAGAGAAAAGGTGTCAGCAGCAAGAAGGACAGTGCACATAGGGATCATCTCTGAGGAACAGCTTCAGAAATAAGCTTAATAACGTGGGAGAAAAATATGCTTAGTGTGCAGAAGAGCGTCAATACTGCACAAAAAGAATGAAGTGGGAGGAGGTGCATGAGTATGTTCAAGGTCTCTTGTACTGTACCTTTCTGCATGCCTACTCTCCTCTGTCCAAGGGCAAAGGAAGCAGCAGCAATGATGGAGCAATACTAATGGCAAGAAGGCATGTAGTCAAATTGCCCTTCAGTTGAAGTAACCTACTAATGAAGACAAATCTGAAACATTTGTGAAAGCAATAAAACAGAGCAAAAAATCATAGGCTTAAGCAGGTTTAAATATCAAATGAGCTAAAATGCTCTGAGTGCACTTAATGGAAGGCACTGACCTTTTTCATTTTGTTAGAGGCCAGAGATTTTTGGGAACTCAGGCGAGACTTGTTTCTGAAGTGGATTCACCTGAACTTACTTGATGCCAAAGAGGGACTCAGCAATAGATCCTATGTCCAAACAACAGTGCCCAAAGTTTTGAGAGATTCTGAGGTGAGAGACACCATTGCTGTAGCTATCTTGGTAAAAATGCAGTGGAGTTGTGCAAAATGTTTCTTAAACCAATTCAGGTTTAATCAATTCAACATTCAGGCTAGGTTTGTGCACAGATTTTCAAGGTGAAGGTCTGAGTAAAGCTCATCAGATTTTTGGTTTTGCATTGACATTTTGTAAAATTCACGTTTTTCTCATAGTTTTCATGGGAAAATCAGTGGAATCTCAATAGTTTTCAACTGAGTACTGCATTGCTCAAATTAAGTTTTGGATGATTAACTACAAGAACAAGCATATCTTGTGAAAGAATGAATGAAAATGATAGCTGTGAACATCTCACACAGTCAGATTGTGTTACTGCATAGGGAGCAAGGGACGTCAGGTGCTTAATCCTATGCATGGGTTACCTGTAATGAAGGTCATGGCACAAGATGCAGAGTAGCATTCTTGGGACTACTATTCTCCCCCTTGCACTGGTGGACAGGGTTTGTTGACAGGGGTAGCCTCCTGACCAGTATTGCTCAGATGGCACCCGGGAGGCGGGAAGTAATCTGCACCAGATATAGGACTGGCACTGATTACGCCCCCTTGAAGCAATGGGGCTGGTGTGGGGCAGGTGACCAGGCATCAAACCATGACTTGCTGAGACATAGATCTGATTCCTGGTCTGCTCCTGTACCAGCACAACTGTACACTCATTGCCTCTTAGTCAGGACTTGTGGCAAAACCATAACCTAGCCCTTGTGTTGAGTGGCATCTTATGCTAGGACTCCTTATTCATTATTTCATTCTTACTGATGGTATAGGCTACTACACTACATGAGTGAGGGTGACAGAACTGACTCAATTTTATGACTCTCATTGCCATATGGCTGACATTTTTTTTTAAACAGAACTTTGACTGACTTTTGCAGCCGGCACAGAAGAGGAGTTAACTCAGTTCTACATTAGGGTGACCAGACAGCAAAAATGAAAAATCAGGATGGGGGTGGGAGGTAATAGGAGCCTATATAAGAAAAAGACCCAAAAATCAAGACTGTCCCTATAAAATCGGGACATGTGGTCACCCTATTCTACATACACAAAGAATTTATGAAAAATTGAAATGACAAGGGTGTTGTTGAGATGCCATATTCAAGCTAATATATTAAGGAAGAATAGTTCAGGTGTTTTGTGAGCCAGTGAAATGAAGTTTGCCCTCTAATCTAGTTGACACCACCGGCCCCTCCAGCACTAGAAGAGAAGGTGTCACATCCACAGTATTCTTCACCTTCAACAGCCCAGAGAAGAGGACTCCCAAGGTTGCATTTAAACATAGTGATATTAGGCTCACCTCTTCAATTCTTGCTCATACCCTGCAATGCTAAGTGTGGATTTGAATCCAGACTATCTGGCACATGGTGTCAGTTACACCTGGGCATAGTACCCTATCCCATTGGAATAGTAGCGTTCTGCGCTCCTGTGTAGAAGTGTGAGTGCCTGCTCCAAAGCCTGCTGAGGCCAATGGGAGTCTTTTAATTGACTTCAGTGGAATAGACCCTAATGATGATTGCCTGGAGTCTACAGCAGTCAAGAGAGCCAGGGCGCCTCTGCCTAGTTAAGCTCTTTTGCACAATTCAGATGCATGGTTTACCAGATCTTCGACTTATTCTTTGTGTTACCAATATTTCGCAGTGTGTGAACCTTGTTCAGATGTGACCATATGTAACTGATTTCTCCCAGGAGAGCAAAATATTTTTAAGTGATATCAAGGGAAGCATATTATGCCTTTTGAAAATATAAGACTGATTTTCTTTTTCACTTCACCCAGTTCTGTTTCATTACCCCTAGGATAATGTGTTAGCAGGGGCAAGGTCTCTCTCTGCTCTTGTATTCAACATTTATAAAATTAGAGCATTAACCTGCTGCAGTGCTATCCAAAAGCCATTTACCTCTGAATTTCTCATTTTCAGAGGCTTTTGTATTTGTTCTGATCTTATAAGCACATCCCTGCAAACAGAATTGATTCCAATTTTATGATTCACACTCATACCTTTCATGATCGCAACATCAGGAATTTCATTAGGGCAGACCTGTAATTGTTGTTGTAAATATTTACATATCTATAAATTATTATTAAGCAAATAGTAAAAAGGTCGCCCTTAATCCTTAAAGGCACTTAGAGAATACTATATGCAGATTTCCAATTAGATCAAGAAATTGGTTGTAGATTAATTATATACTGATGATGTGATATTGACAACAGAAATATGAAAGGGTCAGGTATCTTGACCATGTAAAATTGTCTCAAATTTAATAATTGTCTTGCAAGTAATGCAGTTCAAAACCATCATCAGAAACACTGTGACTAAGAATGTGGCCTCCAGTAACAAAGTATACTGGTCCTTTAAGGCTGGTGGCGGCCAGAAGATCCTGTTCCAGGGTAGGCTGGAATAAACAAAGATCCTGGAAATAGCTTCATGGCAGGAAGAGAGAAAGTGGTCCTGGAGAGTTTGCCGTTGGATGGGAAAAACTAGAACAGTGTCCCTTTAAGGGCCTGGAACCAGGAACCCTGTAGTGCAGCATGGGGCAGGGCTCCCCTGTCTCACAACCAGTTGAGAGGAATCCCCAAAGGAGGGCAATATATATGCTGTCTTCTCCCTGAGAACAGGGAGCGAACTGACAGGACAAAGGAAGTCAGAGCCAGAAGGCTGAGCTCCTGCTAGGAAGACTAGGGCTGGCAGCTCTGGGAAGAACAGTCTGGAGCAGAATGAGAGCTCCAAATATGAGAGAGAAGCCAAAAATGAGTATGAAATTTTGTTTTGCTGTAATGCAAATTGTTTTGGGGACATTGAGGGCTATTTTGAACTGCTTTTGGCTGTTAACCCAGACCAACATGGTGGTTGCTGGTAGTCCCCAGAAAGACCGTGGGAAGTTCCCATCAGTCCTCAAGAGAAGCAACAGAATGAGGATGCTGCAGAAGCACCCCTGGCCATTATTGGCTGCTCAGTAAATGGCAACCCTGCTACCCTCAGCTTTATTTTAAAATGCTACACATTTACTGAAGTGCTTCTGATAGACATGTAAGTCCCTTTGCACCTCTATTTCATTTGCATCGAAAACATGAGACATGATGGTTAATATATGAGTTATAAAGTGTTCCCTCATTAACTCCAAATCCCTCAAAAGAAAATAAATACATAAAAGGCAAAAACTGTCAGACCAACCACCAAACATATGATATATCAAATAAACATGACCTTTGCAGCCTATCGGTGTTCACTCACCATGTGTGTGATATCCCTTCTTCCCCTGCCCCTAATCTGTCATCTTTATAAATTCTTTGGGGGCAGGGAGTGTCGCTCACTCTGTGCCTACTCTTAGTTGGTCTCTAGCATTACTATTTATAAAGAATAAATAATAATTTTAGATGACAGAAGGAAATAAGTTTTCCTTATGGGATAAAATGAAAATAGCATATTACTATAAAATAATGCATTTGAAGCTGATTCTGAAAAGTACTTTAAAGTAACTTAGTAATAAATGTGGGTGTCTGGTGCTCAGAGTAAACAGTGCAAAATGTTATTTTCTATTTACCATTTGAAGAAGTCTCAATAAAAGAATACTTTGAGGGTTTTTTTGGTCCTGTTCTCATAAACTAGTATGGCAATTTTGTTCCCATGAGGCTCTTTTTAAATGTATGAATTGCTAAAACTATAAGGCCTTTTCTGTCCTCTTGCTTTGCTTCTCCCAGTAGATAAATTTTCACCTGTGCAACATGCATATGAAATCTTACCATATCCAAACAAGATCTGTGTGGGTGGCCCCATGAACCTGTAATCAGGTTAACAGTCCTCTTTTTGGATGGTTTGTCCCCTGTCCAGTGCTGAGACAAAACCACATCTGGTTTTGTCTGGTAGGGAGCAGGGGATGCCAATTTGAAGAACTCACCGTTCCACCTCACTGCCGTGACTTCTATTGAGAGCGGAGTGGCTTGCTCTTCAAAATGGCATCCTCAGTGCAGTGACCTTTTATGCACCAAATGTGCAAGTTTATACCAGTGGGGGTGGGTCCAAGCCATTCCTGGAAGTACTAGAGTGACTGATATTCTGGGAATGCGTGAGTGGCTACCCTAGTGTGAAGCTCATTATAGGATCAGGGTTTTAGTGAGACTACTCTAGAGTGGACTAAAGCTGGGATTTTCCACTACCTTATAGTTTAGTCATTTATACTTCTGTGAAAAGTAAGCATTACATGCTATCCAATCAGACCTGAGAATCCAGACCTACTATCTATCTAAACACACAAGTTGTATTGTTTTTACTCTACCAATCTAGATAAAGAAGTATAACCTTTCTAGTATGGATGCAGTTATATTAGTATAAAAGTCTCTCTTGGTGGCATGGCTTATTCCTGTAAATTTAGGGGAATAAATTATATTGATATAGTTTATTCTGTTATAACTGCATCCACAGTAGGGGTTGAACCAGTATAATTATTCTGGTAAAAAAAAAATCACCCCTAATTTAAATAGTGAAATCAATCCAAAACTCTGTGAACCAAAACTTAGCCACACTAGCTCCCCTTTACACTACTCTGGCAATGTAAATGAATCTTAAAGTGCATATAAATTATGCTTATGTCCATTTAAGGCCCCTTTATGCTGCCAGAGTAAATGAAAATCAGCCCAAATATGGTTTACGCTCATTTTACACTGGTATAAATGACTAGTTCAGTGTAGAATAAGGCCATTGAGATTGTCCAGAAAGAGGAAGATTGCAACCGAACATTTTCACAAACTATGGGGTTTCCTAGCAATTCTGCTGCACCACAATATTGAATTAAACAATTTTTCACTGTTAATGTTTCTGATAAAATGAGTAAGTATGCAGGAAACATAGTTCACTAAAACCTGATAGCTAAATCAAATATTTAGCAAAATGGCTTTCAAACACAACATAAAACAATCATTTTTTTCATAGGTGGTTAATCTTCCCTTATAGGTATCTAAAAAATCTGTTTGTAATGCTAATAAATTTGTCCAAAAAATTTAGCAATGCCCATTTCAGGGGCTATTTTCTTCATCCAAGTGAGATGGTTTTAATGTACTGCTTTTTGTTCCTGTTAGAGCACATTGTATTTCATTTTTGTCCAGCCTATAAAAGCAGCTCCACACAAAAAAAAACAAAACAAAAAAATTGCCTTTTTTCAATGTTCTCTTAAAGAAAAAGCCTGAAGCAATCACCAGCTGAAAAGATGCATGAATTTTAATCCACTAGGAAGGAACACTACCTAACTTAAAATGATAATTTATTTTAACTCAGAGGTCCAGCCAAGCATAACAAATGATGCAGTGAAGTGTTAAAAACTTCTAGAAGCTCTATCTTTTCTACAAGTTTATATTCTTTTACTAAAAGATTTGGACTGGAAATAAGTTGTATATAGTGCAAGTAATATGGCTTACAGATAATCGCAACTTTAGCACCATAAACCAGAATACTTTGTTCTTTTCAATAAAAAAACCTATTAAACTTTTCTCCAGTTACTGTTCAACAATTTCCTGTACTGTCTAGACATTAGAATACCAGAGCAGATTGTTTATATGTCTACACAGCCTAGATAAACATATACGTTTTCAGCAAAACAACAAAACACCTCATGGACTCAAGAAATAATTTGTTGGCAGCTAGGGGTAACCTTTACTCACATTTCACAGTTTTAGACTTTAATAATTTCATTTTGTATGATGAATAAGCGACTTGTGTCTTACCCTGCTCCCCATCTCCTTAGCCCCATTTTGCGCTTCAGTCCTGTAATGTGTTCTGTGTGGGTGAACGTCTGCACCAATGTAAATCCTCTTTGGAATTAGTGGGGATGCATCACATAGGATCTAAAGTAAGGACCTTACTTGGCTACCAAAAAAGTAAAGGAGCTTTTTTAGTCTATTTCTTTGCCCTGTTCCTAAGTATTTTCTGTCAGAGAATTGTCTGACCACCATTACCAACAAACTAGCAAACCTCACAATAACACAAGAACAGCTCATATCAAGCATTCAGCTACCATGGTGATGACGAGCATGTATAGATGTAGAACGTTTAGATATAGGGGAGCGTGAATACAAGTTCAGTATTGCACCCTGGTGAAGGGAACCTGATGATCATCCTGGAAATCTATTTCTGGAAATCAGACCAGCCCTTGAGTTATTTAAAACAAAAGGCTGCCAGAATCTTATGAGAGATCTTGAGCCCATATTCTATGTGCATAGAGAGCTTCTTTATTCTGTTCAATAATGGCTCCTCCATCGTTTCTGGAGACCTTAGGCCAGATGTTTTGATCCCTTCTTCTGGATGTCAGAGAGCTTCCCCTTGCATAGGGAAATCTCTAAAGTTGGCCTTTGCCACCTCCTGCAGGCTTCCCTAGTGTAGTGAGCATACTAAGGAAGACCAGGGGCTTAATTGGAAAGTACCACAGTCAGGCCATGAGGCTGATCTAACTTGTTTTGGGGACTGAACAAGACCTCAGAATCCCTAAGATTAAGGGAGGGGATGGGAGAATGCAAAAGTGTACAATAGCCCCAGTGCCTCCGATTTGTGTCTGATGCAGATTTAAATGGGGGAAACCTGATCTTACCATGTGTTCTGTACTAATCAGACACATTGGAAATCAAAGTCAGGCTTTCAAATAGATTATATATGAGTGCTCTTGTTAATACCTCATTCTTTGTCTTTCTAGAACAATAAATATGTCAGTAACTAACCAAACACTGATTGACAGGGAGATTCAGTTATTAATTGTAAATCATTTACTATATAGCTTGATACCGATTTAGAAAAGTAAACTAGTGGACACTTGAAAAAGTAACTTTGTTTAATCACCAGAAGTTGAGGAACAATGTGTTCTTGTGTTCATTGCACATTTAAGCTAAACAACTATCAGATAAACAATTTATTTCTAGCCTTTGGGCACTTTCTCGTAAATCAATCATGCTTTGGATATGAGTAATTTACATGTTCTAGAAAACTGTTACAATATAAATTTTGCTTGTAACATTGATTGTTTGATATATATATATCAACCGGGCTCAATTCTGTCTTCATTTACCACCACTCAGCTTCCATTATGACTTCATTGTGGTTGCACATGTGTGACTGAGGGCAGAAAATGGTCCAAGATAAGAAGAGAAAATGGGTGTATCATGATAGTACAGTGGGCAAATGCAAAAGGAGGCAGTTAAGGAAAATAACACAAAACTTAGAAAGTTTCTGCAGCAATTAAGTGTACTAGTTAAAATATCCTCAACAGTGCCTTCCTTTTTTAGTATAGTGATGTATTTCGGTAGAACTTCAGGAAAATTATATCCAGTAATTCTAATGTGCATTATGACAGCCAAGAGTGTGCCTTAGAAATTCCACGTGAACACAGGGAATTTCAGAGGCCCTGGGAGATTAGTCTCGTATGTATTCTCCACACTTACTCTCAGATTATTGATGCCAACATCATCTTGATTAGTATTTAGACATCTATGGCAGTACCTTCCTCAGATGCAGGATGTTTGCCCTCCCAAGAAATGAAAACAAAGATGGCAGTTCTACCAGCTTCATTGAACCTGATTCTCCATTGCCTTGCTCCTTGCATGGTCATTTTCATCTGCGCACATTGCAAATTGGGTGTAAAATGTTTCTGTTCTAATCTGGTAGCTTTATACAGCCACTTTCACAAGAGGAAATAATTTTGCAAGATGCAAGTCACCAGAGGTTCAGTCTCCTCATCCTAATATTTTGGAGTATGCTAACAGCTACCAGATGTTTTAAGTTTTGCCCACCTTTAGCTAGTAATAGTTCCTAGTGAAATGAGAGGAAGATTTTGTTAGATCACCCAAGATTCCTTTTATTGAGAAATTTGTGCATGTTGTTAATGCTTCCTTGAAATTAGAGAGCCCAGCTTTAGAGTAGAGCCATGCCAAGCCAAAAGACATATATCCTCAACCAGCAAAATCTCATGATTGGATGACAGCAGGACTCCTTTGACAATTTTTGTAAATCCTTATGTCATGGAGGTGCTCACTTGCCCCAGAAGGGTTAATGGAGGCTAGATGGACCAATTAACCTATTAGACTGCAGGATGGAAGAGCTAAGGCTGCGAGGAAAGCTCTAAGGAAGGGAAGCTCACCTGTGCAGGAATGGGCAGAGCTTCTATAAAGCCAGGAAGCTGGTAGCAAAGAGGGGCTCCAAAGAAGTAGGCTGCAGTCACTCCCTGGGAGAAGGGAGATGTGCTTGAGGCTATAGAGGAAGGTAGTTCACAGTTAACTCTCAAGGAGGAGGGAAGTTGTGAGGCTGGCAAACCCAGAGAAGGGGGAGTGCCAGCTGGCAAGGAAGGGACTCAGGGAAAGGCAATAAGGTCTAGGAAGGAACAGACCTGGCTGCTGACTAGAGGGTTGCTAACCTGGAGTAAAAGGCGGACCTTGGTTCCCCTGCCAGCCACTCAGGAAGTGACATGAGGGGATGGTGACTGGGAAGACTGCCTAAGACTGAGGAAGTGGAAGTAGAAAATGCACATAATGACTTGTCTGGAGAGCAAGTCACAAAGAGGTGGCAGATCCCCAGAGTGGCCAGGAGGAGGCACCATTCTAGTGACGAGGGGAGCACCCTGGCACACCTTAGTAAAGGACTTTTGAGTGATATCGAGAAAGGGTAGATAAGAAACTCTGTTTAAACTGCAGGATTGGAGTCTGCGAGTTTTTGTGTCTGAGTAGTCTTACTTCAGATTCTTCCGTGTTCCTATCAGTGAGTTTGTACTTTTGGTGGTGGTTTGCTGATACTGAGAATTGTTTTTCACATGCTCATTGGCAGGTTGTGGAGGACAAAAAACCTATCTTTGAAGACACGTCCCCTGTTTCAACCCTGTCTTTGCTGATTTTTATTAATTCATTTGCATGGTACTCCTTATTGGGAATATTTTTTAGTTTTTTTGGGAACTAGAAGATAACAATACAGTTGCTGATGGAGTCCATATTAAGCTTTCCATAAACAGATACTTACATACATACAATTATTAAAATGTCTGTCACAGACTGGATGGCTGGCCTTTTAAGGCAAGTCAGGCTGCCTGATGGTGGTAGGACATCTTCATGATTGGTGACCCCAGCTACAAGGAAGACTGTACAAACAGAGTAGCGAACTCAGAAAGGGAGGGAGAAATTGTAGAGACCCAGGAGGATGTAGGACGGTTCCCTGCCCCAGGAAAGATCTGAAGAAGGCAGGATTCTCTTGTCGGTAGGAAAACTCACGGGGAGCAGGGTCAGGCTCCAGTGGGCATCAGGCTCTAGGGTCCATAAAAGCACTCTAGTGGATGCTGAGGCGGTGTGTGAAAAATTATTAGTTCAGCAGAGAACGGAGAAGCCAGAGGCTGGAGGATCAAAGGGAGCCCATGTTAAGTACAGGCTGCAGGGAAGTAGCAAAAGGGGAGGTAGGGAACAGACCAGAGAAATAGCAGCAGATCTAGTGGCTTAATACAGGGTTCCTGGACCAGAGCCCAGAGTAGAGTGTGGGCCTAGGTAACTGCCTCCTGAGGAGTGGGAATGAAAGCTCAAGAATAGGATCTGAGGGAGGTCAAATAAGAATGCGTAGTGGAGCCTGAGATGGTGGAAAAATTATTATTTGACTGTTTAGCTTATACCAGGGGTAGGCAACCTATGGCAGGCATGCCAAAAGCAGCGTGCGAGCTGATTTTCAGTGGCACTCACACTGCCCGGGTCCTGGCCACCGGTCCAGGGGGCTTGGCATTTTCATTTAATTTTAAATGAAGCTTCCTAAGCATTTTTAAAACCTTATTTACTTTACATACAACAATAGTTTAGTTATATATTATAGATTTATAGGAAGAGACCTTCTAAAAACATTAAAATGTATTACTGGCACACAAAACCTTAAATTAGAGTGAATAAATGAAGACTCAGCACACCACTTCTGAAAGGTTGCCGACTCCTGGCTTATACATTCAGTTGGATATTTTGTTACCCTGGAATTGGACTGAACTTTACATGACTTTGCCAGAGGGCTGAGCCACACAAGTCCTGGGGAAAGACCATCAGGAAATGCTGGAAGCAAGGACGTCTTGAAGCATTGCACTCTGACACAAGAAGGTGCTGTGGGCGGTGAGAGGCAGTGTAATGTAGCATAATCTCTTTTGCAGAGGAGGAAATTATTTCTTTGTTTCCACTTTATGCATTGAAAAAGAGTAAAACAGTTTGTGATATATATACACTACTAAAATAGGAGTGCTTTAGCGTTATCCCACTTTACATTGTTGCTCAAAAATAAAGCTTGCTGTATGGAAGATAACTGATTGATACACATGGACTAGTTTTATAATTCTGAGCACTTGTTGCAACAAAACATAAAATTTAGAAAATAAAATAAGGAATATGAAGATTTTTTGGATCTACAGGGCCGAATATATTTTCTCTGAAATGGACTCACACCCAAGGGTAAGTTTGGTCCCTCCAATCAAAAGCTGCTCCTATTCATACCTCTGAACACTCTCTGACAAGGGAGATTCAGAAATTCAGGCCTCACTTACAGTACTTCCATTTTCTCTTGCAGCAGCATGACTCCAAATTTCAAAAGAGCTTTACTCATCACAAAAAGCAGCAATTCATGTTTATTTCTTAATCAAATGTGAAAAATAAAAGCAGCAGGAATGTAGCTGAAACCTGCAGATATCCTAATGCTAGTAAAACCAAAAATCCTTTACAACAAATCCCTTGTCTTTCAGCTTTTTTTGAAACTGACATGTAACAAAGGTTTTTAAAGGATAAAACAATATGATTCTTTAAGCAATCAAAAGGTACCTAAAAGTTTATCAAAACCAAACGTCTTCCAAATGAAAAATTAGAGAATTCTTCCAAAGCCAAAGAGTAGTGGCTGACTTCCTAATTTTAGAGTACAAATCCATTAATAGGCTTATGAAAATCTGAGACATTCAGACCACATATATACACTCGCATTCACACATGTAGCTAATGAATATATATATATATAAAGTGTAAACAGAGCAAATAGTTGGGAAAGAAATCTTGTTATTAACTATTTCTAGCTTTGCCATAGAATTCTTGTGTGGTTTTGAGCAAGTCAACTCTTTGCCTGCCTTTCTTCTGTAATGTGGAGATAATACTTACCTGCCTCTCAGTGGCTAAAGGGACAGATTTACAAAAGAATTCTACTCCTCTTTAGGCATGACATGGCTAAATTGTCAAAAGTGCTCAGCACCTTGTTCTCAGTGGTTGCTCCTGGGTGCTGAGATCTTTTGAAAATCTGATTGAAACTATTAGTGTTGCTAAAATGCTTTGAGATCTTCAGCTAGGATGCTCAACTTGAATACAAAGTGCTATTGTATTTATTTAAAATATATTATACAGAAACAGAATGGAAAATATGGCACGATAGTCATACAAAATTAGAATAATAAAACATTTTATGCTAAAATGTAAGTCTTATCTAGAAAACTTCTATTGTATATATGCGTGTGTGTGTGTGTGTGTGTGTGTGTGTGCATGTGCATGCATGTGTGTGTGTGTGTGTGGTGGGGGAGTGAGGAGGTTAACTGAATGGTATCTTGTATTCTGAGATGCAATTAACATTTATTCAATTGTCAGTTTGACAACTTTCCTATAATTTTGTCTGTATTCTTTGGGCTGGATGCAGTAGGTCTTCTTTCTCCCTCCCTCCCATGGAACACCCTTTGACTTCAACAAGATTTATTGGGATTTCTCTGGGAGTTCAGAGCTTCTAGGATTGGGCCCTCAAATGAAATATAAGCTGAGCTATTAACATTCCATTGCCTAGAGTTTTGATCTGTTATTAGAACCACGCAAGTCTTTAGACAGCATCTTGCAATTTTTGAGGCTCTTTAGCCTCTGGAGAAGGGTTAAAAGTGCAGTAAAACAATCTACTAATCAAATTTAACATTTTGTGCCAGGAATTTCTAACCTATAACTGGAAGAAGAAAGTATTTAACTTGGTTTTGATCCAGACTAAACTGTGCTTTTTACCAGGAAATAGCAGCATCTGATTACAATTAGAGAATTATCATGAGCAGAAGATGAACAATATTGTATTGTCAGGTGCACTTCTGTAATAAATGTGACTACCGTTACAAAGCAAATGGAGAAATCTGGTAAATTAGGTGCATCATAAAAACAGTAGGCACACACTTTACGAAGTAAAATGACATCAAGAAATCAAATGAATCAGTTTCCAGATTTTATTTTTTAAATTTAAGCCTCTACTTTCTATTCCAGAACACACATAACACTAGATTTTTCTGCTTTATAGGTAAGCGCTGAACAATTATTCTTCTATTACTGAGCTACGTGAAACAGCACTTTTAAAAAATATTTTTAGTGATCAAACTCCTTCATACATTTATTTCATAAGAACAATCTTTGTGCATTGTCTTGAAAATTAATTTAGAGTTGTGAGCTAGAATGACCATCACTTCTTGAAAATGCTGGTGCTTCCATATAAAAATAGCTGTTTTAATTAGCCCATTCCTGAACTCCTTTCTTCAGTTAACGGGAATTTTTAGTGAATAAGGAATTTGATATCAAACTCTATATATGTATGATGCATTCTACTTGCGCAAAGATTAAGTTACATGCATTACATCATTTACTGATCCAAGATCTTGAGGGCAGCATGCAGAAGTTCAGGAACTCCTCAGTTTGTTTGTAAATATAAAGGGCCTGATATTGCAGCCCTTACTCACACTAGTAGTCCCACTGGGGTAATGTGAATTAGTCACATAAGTAAATGTTGCAGGACTGGTATTTCATATAGCTATTCCATTATATTACCCCCATTCTCCCTGCTCCCCCGCCCCCACACAAATACAATTCTTTGCATGTGTAATAAAACAGAGGAGGTACACAACTAAAAAGATTTACTTCTGTCAATTGTGTTTAGAATATTACTCCAAACCAAATCAAACTAAACTGGTTTTAGGTCTAGCAAAAAATTGGGTTTGGTTCATATGAACCTTATTGATATGAACGCAAAATGAAAAACATCAAGAAAAAGATTACCTTAGGCCAGCAGGTTTATGAAACTGACCACAATTTTCTGTCGGATTTCCAGTGAATTTGAATCTGAGGTGTTAGTTACAGATGAACCTGAAACTTAAGGCCAGGTCAGGGGCTCTGAAAACTCTTGGAATCAAAACTGCTGGGAAGGTTTGGTGTAAACTCATGCAAATGCCAAAAATGGGCTTTACACAGCTCCAGTTATAAAACCAGATCCTGCAACGGACTTTGCTGCCCCTGTTGAAGTCAGTGGGGGAGTGGAGGGTCCTCAGTCCATGAAAATAGTGGTTTGAAAGCCAGCTTGAATTACTCTTCTCATCTTGAGAAAGATCACTGTAATTTGTGTCAGAAAAGCAACATGCATAGACCTGCTTAATACAGAAACTACAGGATATTCGTGACTGAGATATTAACTTGCTGGAAGCCCTTCACCATTTTATCTGACACTGCTTCCTAGAGAGATTCTTCCCTTCAGCATTATAGTGAAAATCTTTTACTGACGAGAAGCTCTGTCTAGAATTGTGTTCTTTAAAGGATCAGCCTTTTCTATTGACTTTTTTTGGAACGTTTCCAGAATGCTAATTCCAATAGGTTTCAGAAAAGAGGGAATTATGGCTCTTTGAATAAATAGGCCAACTATTTTCTTCATCGCTAACAACTTCACACAGTGTCTTATCTAAAATCTAATGATTTTTTTAAATGTAAAAGTCCCCTGTAAGCTCAGCAGTAGAGTCCACATGCAGAGCAGAGTCAGGATGAGTCCCTAAGATTTCAAGAAACATTTACATACAGTAGATCACCATATTTCAAAAAGAGAACAGAAACGTCTTTTAAAGGTTATCTAAGTCCAGAAGAACATATCTGCTAATGATATTAAACTATCAGAGCTGGAACATAAGGTATCAAATTCCCAATGCACTCTGGGAGTAGAGCACGCACAATAGTTAATAGAGTTCTGCCCTTTGAAGGCCAAACTTGATTTTCTGTGTCCACAACTTCTAACCTACTATGACACAGACATACCAATCTTCTCAATATTTCACAAAAGGGATAGTGCGTGGTCTCTGCCAAAAGCAAAAAAACCTGTCTCATTGTCATGATGTTTATATGGGATTTTTGTACTGAGTGATATTTGTATGGGAAATCATTTTAATCATATGTAATATGTAGGATATGGGTTTCAAAACTTATCACCTGAGGCAAGATTGGTCTCAGGGCTAACTCAGCTAACACTGAGAATGATGGACAATCTGTGGAGCCAAGCTGTATGTTTACTGTCTTGACAGCACAGGCTTGATGATTTACAAAGAAAAAGGACCCCAAGACAAATTTCTGAATTGAGGACCACCTGGGGTAAGAGACAATAGTCTGTATAAGAAATGAAGAAAGAATACAAGATTTTATCCATTATGGAGGATACAGTCTTCCAGTGGGGTTGTCTTATAAAAGACGGATCCCAGCTTTCTGAACTGGACAAGCACTATAAGAACTAACCATTGGGTGAGGAAAGTAACTTGTCAGTAAGTATAGCTATAGATCAAATTTTGTTTTTACCCATAGCCTTGTTTCCAAACCCTTAGACTGGCTTATTTGAATCTCTATCTCAAGTTCTTAAATAAACTTCAGTTTGGTTTTATCAAAGATACATCTAAGTGCCTTGTGCTAAGGAAGGTGTTGAACAGAGGTGAAGACAGTGAACTGGGGTGCACTGTTTCTGAAGGCAGTGGATCGGTGTATACTGCCCGTGTCCAGGAGTCAAGGACCTGTGCACTCAAGAGTAGCAAAAGTGGGATGTGTAAATTGCTAGCCTGCCTTGAGAGAGTGTGTTGTTGGGGAGGGTTTCCCCTCATCGGCATAGACAAAGCTTTCTACCACTGTAAGCAGGTGGTAGTAATTCACCCTGGACACTTCCATTAAATGTCACACCTATTTGTAAAGTGTGTTTAGTATCACCAACATTGTACAAAATCAGAAGAAGGGGAAATTGTGGCCAGTTACAGAACTATCAGTCCCACCCAAGTGTTTATACTCTAAGTACTTAGTTGTAGATGGCTTGTTAAAAACTCCTCAGCTAGGGGGAAAATATGATTGAGGGGCTTTGCATGTTCTGAAAAGTGTGTTATTAGTTCCATTGTAAAGATGCAGATGTCTGTCCCCATGGTACAATGAAAGTTAAAGAAAACACTGTTTAGAAGCTATTGATAACACTTTTTTTCCCCCTTTTAACAGAACTGAGAGAATCAGCGACATATTTCATATTGTTCCAATGGTTTAGATGAACAAATTAACATGAAAATGTAAGTGCAGTATAAGCGTGGAGCTCTTACTCTAAAAATGGCTTTATTCAAGGATGCTCTGAAACCAGTGATGGTTTGAAAGTAAATTACACATTCTCCCTGCCCATGTTTCCTAAATAGTGCAGTAAAATAAAAATCAGTCCATCAGTTATGTCTGAACACACTGGAGACATAATAGAGAGAATGTGCTGCGCTGGAGAGACTGCAGCTCCAGTCCTATGCTTAAAACAGATTAGAAATAACTTCCTGTGGGGTATGGAAAGAATTCGTGATGGAATGTTGTTTAAAAATCTAGGCCTTGTTTCCACTAGGTCCCTTTCTGGGAGGCACTACACTGTGAAAGTACACAGTATCCTTTTGTCTCAGACTAATTCACGGAAGTGCACATGATATCCATAAATGAGTGTGTGTGTGTGTGTGTGTGTGTGTGTGTGTGTGTGTGTGTGTGTACATTTTTGCTGTGTACTCCAAGTATCTTACATTTCAGTTTCTTGTAGAAAGGATGCATTATCATGGTTATGCAAGGGTTTTTTTTCATAGACATACAATTTTAATTCTTATATAAAAGCTGATTTTTACAAAATGTAAAGCACAGCAATGCCTCTAACAGTGTCCTACATACAAAAATGTTCACTTTCCATTGAGAAGAACATCTTGTGCCAATCCCCAGAAAACATTCATCTAAGGTCAGATTTTTGGCCTTGCATTAGTCATGTTGTCCCCCATGTCTGGAGAATCCCCCTTCTGATCATGGTAGTTTTATGGTTCCCTTGCACCCACAGAGTGGCATAAAATGATTGTACTGACATGAGGATCTCATCCAAAGTGGTGAGATAGTCAACCTTGGAGGTCATCGGGCTTCCCTCCTCTTACCTACCTCAGTCAGTCTTGCCTGAATTCTGTTTTAGCCAGGTGCTTTTCATACAGGTGCTAGGCATTAAGGAAGCTGTTAGTTGGTGCTGTTTTTCTTTGGTGTAAGCAAGATATGGAGTTGGGTATCATCTGTAAGCTGAATTGTCAGCAAAAGATGTTGTCTCACTAATTCTTTCACAGCTCCATGAATATCTAAACAGAAAAATAATACCAACACTTGTACTTACAGCTTTAATTTTGTATTTTTTTGGGGATGGGGGAACGGGTGAATGAATTATGCCCCTGTAGTACTTTTAAAATGTCTTCCTCCAACTTCTGAAGTCACTTACCCAAGGCAGCAAGTTCTTGGCAAATTTGTTCTAACTGATTAGTTAACATGACATTAGCTGAAGTTTTAAAAAAGCAATATTTGTTTCCCTGTGAAACTAGTAAACTATATTTTTTGCTTTTCCCTGGCTTAAAAAAATACTCTGATATTGGCTGTCACCCAGAGAGTGTGACAACAGATCAAAGCTAGGTCTATGGCCGACATTTCAAGTCAACACAAGGTCATTGTATTTTAAACGTGGGTCAATTTGTACTTTGAGGTAAACGATAAAAAGAAATGAACTAACATGCAAAATAGCAAGACCTCAGTTTGAGATGCTTCAGGACTGATTATGTCTTTAGTTCAACAAGATATCTAAGCACAAGCCGAAGGTTAAGTACATTAGTAGTAGAGCTGGGTAAAAATTTTCAGATGGAACATGTTTTCTTGAAAACTACCTAGGTTGGGAGGCCCAAATAACTTCGGAAATTCATCAAAATATCTAGCTAAAAACAAATCAATCTTTGTTGTGCCATCTTTGAAATGAAGCATTTTGACTTTTCAACTCAAAATGACTTTAAAAGTTAAGTAAAATTAAATAAACTTCAAATGAAAGCATACCTTACTGAAAAACTTGCTTTGGTTAAACCTGAAACAATTTTTTTTTCAAGTCGGTCACTGAATTGGAAAACTCATACATACAGCTTTAATTAGTAGTCTACATGTTTGTGAGGTGTTCATTTACTATGATGATGACAGCCATATCATATAGACACATTTCTGCCTGTTATATGAAGTAAATTTTTCCCCACCAAAACAAACAATCCCTGTTATATCCCAGGCTGATGCTTGACAAAAGATATGAGTCTTGTACTAAACGTCAAGAAACTCAGCCTCAGTTAGATCAGTTTAGGACCACTAGCACAAATTCCTCAGATCAATTCAAAGAACCATGGAAATGTAGGGCTGAAAGGGACCTTGAAAGGCCATCAGGCCTATCCCCCTCTGCTGAGGCAGGACCAAGTAAACCTAGACCATCCCTGACAGATGTTTGTCTAACCTGTTCTTAGAAATCTCCAGTGATGAGGATTCCACAACCTCCCTTGGAAGCCTATGCCAGTGTTTAACAATCTTTTATAGTTAGAAAGTTTTTCCAAATATGTAACCTAAATCTCCCTTGCTGCAGTTTAAGCAGGTTATTTCTTGTTTTACCTTCAGTGGACATGGAAAACAATTGATCCCTGTCCTCTTTATAGCACCCTTTAGTTTGTTTGAAGATTATCAGGTCTTCTATAAGTCTTCTTCTTTCAAGAGTAAACATTCCCAGGTTTTTTTACCTTTTTTCAAAGGTCAGGTTTTCTAAACTTTTTATCATTTTTATTGTTCACCTCTGGCCTCTCTCCAATTGGTCTACATCTTCCCTAAAGTATGGCACCCAGTGGACACAGTACTCCAGCCAAGGCCTCACCAGTGGCAAGTAGAATGGGATAGTTACCTCCTGTGTCTTGCATGTGACACTCCCATTAATACACAACTGCATCACACTGTTGATTCTCTCAATTTGTGCTCCACTATAACCCCCCAATCTGTTTCAGCAGTACTATCACCTAGTCAATTATTCCCCATTTTGTATTTGTGCATTTGATTTTTCCTTCCTAAATGTAGTACTTTGCATTTAATTTGTATTTAATTTAATTTTGTTTATTTCAGATCAATTTTCCAATTCCAAAGGTCCTTTTAAATTCTAATCCTGTCCTCCAAATTGTTTGCCTCCCAGCTTGGTGTCATCAACACATTTCATAAGCATACTCTCCACTCCATTATCCAGATCATTAATGAAAATATTGAATAGCACTGAACCCAAGATGGACCCCTAAAGGATGCTACATGATATGCCTTCCGAGTTTGACAGCAAAGCATTGATAACTACTTTTAGAGTACAATCTCTCAATCAGTTGCGCACCCACCTTATAGTAACTTCCCTAATTCTCTTATGAGATTATCATATGGGGCTGTATTAAAGTCATCTGTCATGGTGGATCACAGGAAGAAAAGGCAAAATCTCAGACACACACACAGTTTAGGAGATCAAAGTCAACACCACAGACTGTATCCAGAAGCAGGTAGTGAACCACTACAGTCATTGATGAACTGGTGTTATGTGGCACTGCCTGGCAAGCAGTTGCAGTCTGTCTAGTTATATTATATCCTTTTGTTCTCCTTCTCAAGCCCCTTTCCTGGCTTTCTGAAGTTCATGTATGAAGAACATTAAAGCTTTAAGGCCCTGCCCCTGCCTGCATCGCATTTCATTCACCCTATGCACAGTCACAAACTTCAGTCTCAGTGTTCTCAAATGACGTCATGAAGGGAAGATACTGTAATGATTAGTGTAGACAGCACCTCCACCAACAGATGGTGCTATATCTTTATCTTACTGTTATGCTGTCTTGTGTGCTATATTGTTCTGGTTCTGACCTGGAAGAGGGGTGTGTGTGTGTGTGTGTGTGTGTATATATATATATATATATATATACATATATATAAAGAGAGAGAGAGAGAGAGAGAGACAGAGATACCTGTCTCACAGAACTGGAAGGGACCTTGAAAGGTCATCGAGTCCAGCCCCTGCCTTCACTAGTAGGATCAAATATTGATTTTTGCCCCAGATCCCTAAGTGGCCCCCTCAAGGATTGAACTCACAAACTAGCAGGAAATTAAGCATTCCAATAAATCCTTATTACTCTATAAGTAAGTATTACAATAGTTTTAGGTATCAGTTTTTAGCAGAGTTTCTTGCAGCCCTTTCTGTTAGAAAGTCTCTGTAGAATCAATGATTAAAAGAGAGTGCAAGGTTCTTCCCAACGTTGCTGAAACAGGGTCATGAAGCAAAGTGGGCAGTAACTTTAACAGGTATTTTTATTAGGCTACATAATAGCCTGCAGCAGAAAATCCACACAGGAGAGCTAGTGACATGAGGATTTCCATAGACCTGATTAACCCTAGGATCATCACCATTAATATCATTTATTATTTGTACTGTGGTAGTACCCAGAGGCCCAAAACAGGTACAGCACTGTCTCAACACAAATATATATATACAGGAACCCTGCCATGAAGAGTCTAAAACACATTAATTTTGTTTTATGATTTTCCGTTTGTGGAATTTGCAAGGAATCAGGTTGACGGGGAAATGGGGTTGGCCTATCTGGAAAGAGGGTCATGTCTTCCAACCCCACAAATATTGCAAGATCTCTGGTGACAGCTGGAAGGGCTGGTACATCCGCATGTAAATCCCACCTATGTTATTTCTTGAGGCCCTCTTCCCAACAGACATGCTGCCAGTGCCTCCTCCCTGGACAAGAACCAATGAAGATTAATATTTGTAAGGTCAGCACTAAATTCGTCCGCTCTACTCTGCGCTGGTTAGGCCTCAAGTGGAGTATTGTGTCCAGTTCTGGGCACTGCATTTCAAGAAAGATGTGGAGAAATTGGAGAGGATCCAGAGAAGAGCAACAAGAGTGACTAAAGGTCTTGAGAACATGACCTAGGAAGGAAGGCTGAAAGAATTGGGTTTGTTTAGTTTGGAAAAGAGAAGACTAAAAGGGGACATGATAGCAGTTTTCAGGTATCTAAAAGTGTGTCATCAGGAGGAGGGAGAAAACTTATTCACCTTCGCCTGTAAGGATAGAACAAGAAGCAATGGGCTTATACTGCAGCAAGGGAGGTTTAAGCTGGACATTAGGAAAAAGTTCCTAACTGTCAGAGTGGTTAAACACTGGAATAAATTGCCTAGGGAGGTTGTGGAATCTCCATCTCTGGAGATTTTAAGAGTAGTTAGATAAATGTCTATCAGAGATGGTCTAGACAGTATTTGGTCCTGCCATGATGGCAGGAGACTGGACTCGATGACCTCTCGAGGTCCCTTCCAGTCCTAGAGTCTATTAATCTATAAATCGCCTTAAGGTATTTCCCTGCTGGGCTCCCCAATAACAGTGCTGTGTAGTAGCAATGGACCCCAGAAATTCTGCTTTCTCACTCTAAACCATGCACCTTAAATCTACAGAATCTTACTGTGTAGTGGTCACTTGGCCAGGCTTCCATGAGTTTGGAAGTTGAAGTGGGAAAGAGAATGCCACTTCACTGGCTTCTTCTGACAGAACTTAGGCCATATAGGAATGTAGAAATTGTCTCATTGGACCATACCCTGAGTGAGTATTTGGTCTCTTAACAGTGGCCAGCACTATATACGTCAGATGAAAGTATAAGAAATCCTGCTGTTGGCAGATGTGGGAAAATCTATCCCCCATGAAAGTCCCATCCTAATCCCTAATATTTAGAGAGTGGCTTAAACTCTGAAACATGAGGCTTTACCTCTCTTACAATACTCTTTTTGTTAGCATGCTAACTCTTATGGTCCTGTATCCCATTGCAGTGATTTGTAATTTAAACCCATGCAGAATATTTTTAACAGGCATTTGCATTTGATTAGATATTCTGAAATTCATTTGAAAGGAGTTTATCCTGTATGTGCAGCAGTAAAGTGATACCTGTGTGATGGTAATAATCTTCACCAGAACATTGAGAAGTGTCTTGCATGATGTTAATTTTCCCTATTTAATGTAATAGGATCATTCATGTCATTTATTTGTGTTTGTTTTTTAAAAAGATGATCTACAAAGAAAGAAAGTTGTCTCTTTATGCCTTTTTGTGCTGTAGAAAGGTAGCCTGAAAGTTCATTTTAAAAGAAAAGTGTCCCCCATCCCCTGCCATTTTTTGGCATTAGAAATTCAAGCTAAAAAGCTTTATAATGAGTGGAAGGAATAAAATAATGGCAATTCACAAATCAAGAGATTGAAAGCTGAGCAGATGAGAGAGGGATGGAGAGATTTTTAGTGAGGTTGTTCAAAACTTCAGTGATTAATAAACAATTTGATAAGTTGCATCTTTGTTAAAGACTGAACTCCTTTACTCCTTCAATTACGGTGCACAAGAATACCAGACACATGCTGTGAAACACCCCAGAAGACTTCTAGCAAAATCGGAGAAGAAAAGATGTGGCATTCCTGATATTTATAATGTGAAAAATTGTGGGAGAACAAAAGCTTTAAAGACTCCTTTAAAAATTATAAGGATGGAAAAAATGGCACAAGTCCCATTTAAAAGTAGTCTTCATAGACTTTTTAATATAAATATTATTATTATTTGTATTGTATTGTGTATTGATCCAGTCATGGGTCAGAACCCCAGTGCAATAGATGCTGTACAAACAGAAAAAAATGATGGTCCCTACCCTACAGAGCTTACAGTCTAAGTATCAGCTGTATTTGTATGTTGCTGCCATGGCTTTTGGGGCATTCTAACATAATGAGATATTCAAAATGTCATTACTATTTGGCCATTCAATCTAATAGCAGCAAGGATACTCTGACTGTAAGACTTTTCTTGTGAATATGAACATAATGAATTGAGAAATTTTAGTTTTCTTTTGTTCATCAAAGGTTTGTGATGCATTGCCCCCCCCCTTTAAGGTATCACTGGGATACCACTGAGCCCACCTGTTCTGCCATCCTGGGCCCCCTTTACCCTGTCTTGTTGAGCCAGGCTCTTAAGCTGCCTCTAGCACACACACAGGCAGGGCTACACCAAGCTGCAGAAAGACAGAGACACTGAGATCAGATCTGGGAACACTCAGTTTAAGGGACTGCCCCAGCACTCAGGGGCCCACCTCCTTTGGAGTGCAGACCCAAAGGTATATTGTCTTGTGGTGTATAGAAAAATCCGCACAGCACAAGCTCATAAAAATTCACCCTCTCCCTAAATGTGAAGAGAGATATGCACAGCTTCTTGTACCCCATATATGGATTGCACAAACTGAGTTATGTTGTAAACAAGAAATAAGTTTAACTACAAAAATTTTAAGTGTTTATAAGGGAAAGCAAACAGAACAAAGCAGAGTGCTAAGCAAATAAAACAAAACATGCAAACTAAGCTTGATTCACTAAAGAGACAGGTTAGAAAATGTAATTTCTCACCCTAAATATTGAATTAGGCAGGATGCAGTTTCTGTAGGATCCAGTTCTCTCTTCTTATAGACTGGACCCTTGTCTCAGTCTGGACTCACCCTTGCCTTTCCCCTCAAGTACTTTCAGCAGTCTTTCTTCTTTGGTAAAAGCAGCAAAGAATCCTGTGGCACCTTATAGACTAACAGAGGTTTTGGAGCATGAGCTTTCATAGGTGAATACCTACTTCATCAGATGCATGTGACAAAGTAGGTATTCACCTACGAAAGCTCAGGCTCCAAAACCTCTGTTAGTCTATAAGCTGCCTCAGGATTCTTTGCTGCTTTTACAGATCCAGACTAACACGGCTACCCCTCTGATACTCTTCTTTGGTAGGCAATGGAGGAGAGTCCAGATTAACCCCCTGCCCAGCCTTAAAAAGGATTTACCTAAGGTGTGAAACCTTTGTTTGATCACCATCCCCCTTCAGAGGAAAATTAGCAACAGTGTCCAAGGTGGTATTTTGTATCAAGTGATCTTATCACTTGACCTGGTAGTGTCACAGCTATGTCCCGGGACACCTCTCAGAAAGGAGAGAGATTAATATCTTCAGTCTTATTGTTTCTTCCTAATGGCCCATTAAGGCTGTAATGGCCAGTTGTCTGGTGAGTGTCTCACAAATACACTCACAGTTGTAATTATTACATAGTCTTTATTCCTAATTTTAGATACAGAAATGATACATGCCTACAAACAGGATAATCACATTCAGTAAATCATAACCTTCCCGATGATGCCTTACATGAGCCATCTTGCATGAAGTATATCTTAGTTATGCCATATTCATATCATAACCATATTTCTATGAAGAATATGAGGTATAACATCACAATAATTACTTATGATTGCTTATGTTCTGTTAAATGGAAATAACTTGCAGAAGAAAGATGTACTTGGAGAATCAACATGAAAAGTGAAAATTCCTTCCAATCCTGTAGATGTCTGGAGACAGTCTAGCAGTTTTTTTCTGCTCACTGAAAACAATCTCTTACTTTGGAATAGTCTGAGACTTTTCCATTATGACTGCTCTATAAACAAACCAACTTTCAGAACTCTACCCCTTTTCCTCACAAGAGTCCAGAATATCAGGTGTTGACTAAACAAACACTGACCGAAGATCAATGAAAACTCATCTGGTAGAACTCCAGATGGCACAACCCTGTCTTTCTAGGGAGGGCCTTTTTTTTTTCTTCTTCTTCTTCTTCTTCTTTTTTTTTTTTTAATAAAAGTGAAGGACATATAAATAAATCCAATAAGCTGGAGCTTCAGATGTGAAAAGAATCCAAACATTTGTTTAGCAGAAACATCATTAAAATAAATGAAAACTACTGTATTTTTCTTTATTTAATACAGTGTGGAGAAATAAGGATATAGGATATTTTCACAATACTAAAACTAATATACTATACACATTGATCCTAAATTGCTACTTTCTTTGGCTTCTTTTCTCTATTTGTGATAGACCACTGAAACCAACAGTTATAAAGTTGTCATTTTCCTATGCATTTTTCAGTATAGTCAAGATACTGTTCTTAGAGTTAATTAAGGGCCTGTTGGAGTCAATAGAAAGAGTTCTCTTGACTCAGTGTAAATGTACTTATATATGTATAATACAGAAACATAAAAAATGATTCCTTTGAAAATGTATATTGCATTTTAGAATGAAGAAATGAAACTAAATTTGAAAATCTACAAATATTTGTCTTGAACTTGTAAGTGCCTCTTTCACGCTGCCTTCAATCCTCCACTGCAAACAGCTCCTAGATTTAGACACTGACCTCCATTGGCTTGTACCTTCAGTAGTTATTTACACCTATGCAAAGCAGGTGCAAAATGGTACCATATCACAAATCTCTTGCATGGGAATTGCATTGAAAACTTTTTACTCACTTTGCAGAGATAAATGAGTACACAGGGTGCAAGGCAATAGTGAATCAGGTCACTAACATGGAGAGGATCCCTATAAACTGTAAGCAATTCAGTGTTTCATGGTTTCTGTGTTCAGTTATTTAGGAAGAAAGCATGTGCATAGAGTGTTGGATTCTTCAGCTCTTTAAGAATAAGATAGCTTATCTCAAGAGCCAGTTTGTTGCACTGCATAACATATTGGGAAATGAAAGCTTTGGAGAGGAGTTGTTTAGAAAGGTGACCATGCCAAAAGCAAGAAAGTGGGGGGAACAGATGTAGAATGGTAAATGTGAACTCTTTTCTTTTTTTATTCACAGTAACCCAGAAGATGATGATGTTCAGAAAGGATTGGAGACGGTGCACTGAAAATTGTCTGAAGGGTTTTTGGTGCTGTGAGGGTTTTCAAACATGGGTAAAGGATGCAGTAGATTTGAGGATCTGATTGGATGCAGGAGCTCTGTTTCTGTTCACTGGCAGACAAATGGTTAACACAGACCCACCTTTTTTTGCACAGGTGCTTAGGAGAGGAGAAGAGGCAGGGCTGGAGACTGCTGCTCAAGCAGATTCTTAGGAAGTACTATCAACAATAGTGGCTGTTTGGGAAAGTGAAGGTGGTTGCTTTGAAAGAGCAGTTACTACAGGGGGAAGTAAGAAACCCAGGGTGAGTGTTTGCTCTTATTTTCTAACCTTTTGTGATCAGTTTGGTTTGTTGCCTCTGGTGTAAATATTGTCCTGTGGACATAAAAAGGAATGTGGCTAGCTTGAAAAACAATGTCTGTGGGGTTCTTTGTGACTCTGCCTGTTCACAAGTGGCAATGAGGCAACCTCCCTTCTATTTTTTAGGGTAGAGAATAATGATTGACACTGTTATTTTCAGTAGAATAAATCAATACAGGCTTATTATTGTGATGCAACAACTGTTGATGTGGACTTAGTGTAAAAGGCTAGGTAGGCTTTGGATGAAACTGAGAAAGGAGAAAATGGAGGGGCTAGGAAGAGCAGTAGAATCATCATCATCATGAATGGTTATGTGGTTACAGTATTTGAAAGTGACTTTATGCTGAATTTTTAATCCATTTGGCCAACATGAAGAACTGATGAAAGCAGAACTAGTACAAATTTTTTTTTGCAGGGAAAAAGTTTAGTAAGTGATCAGAACCTTAATTTGGGTTTGTGTAACTGGAGTCATAAAAGAGGGATTGATTAAATCAAAAACCTTTTGAGATCAGTGACCGAGTGCAGGAAGAAGTGAAGGCGAAGGGCAGAGTGACTTTTTTTTGTGAGCATATCTGTGACTTTCCCAAAACGTGTGTGAATGACAGTCACAAAAACATCTGTGCATGTTCTCTAAGAGATGCTATGCTAGCATCATTCTTATGAGTAATTTGCATAGCAAAATGTCCTATACCCTGAAAGCAGGAAAATGTGTCATAGACAGCTGAGCACTCTGCAAAGTGTGTGTGTCAAGGCAGGCCATAGGGTGCTGAGCATCCGTGTGTGACATGCAGGCTGTGGATGTAGGCGAGCTGCATTTTCAAGATGTTGTAGTCTTTGCAATTCTTGTGTCTCTTCTTTATGAAGAGAGACAGTTTTCTATACATGCACAGTCTACAAAGTGGCATGTTAGAAGGGCCAAGATTGTCAAAGAAGCTAGCTTTCACTTCTTGTTTCTGTGGGAGCGCTTCTGAGAGGTGAATGGGCTTATCATATTAGAAAGCCATTGCATTCAGGATGGTTAGGCCTTGTAAATGACACTTGTCCATCTGGTTCTTCTTTCATCTTCTCTGATACCTGAAAAGACCTTGCAGTGAGAATATAAAGTAACTTGATGAGTACCTTGAGAAACTTCCTTTAATTTTATTTCTGTTGCCTGCAAATGTTCACAGCAATTTTCAAGAGCCCTTTATTCAGCCAGTAGAAAAGAAAGTATTTGAACTTCCTTTAATTTTATTTTAGTTTTATTTTGTCTCTTTATTACCCTGCGAAGTGCTTAGCTCATTAAAACCCTGTGTTTTGAAAGCACCCTTTAATTTTGGGTGCCTCTGTGTTGGGATGTCCCACTTTAGACAACTCGGTACATCAGATTTAGATACCTAAAATTAGAGGCTACTTTTGAAAACATCATTATAATTAATAAATTGTTGGTCATAAAAATCTGATCTGAGTCCATTGAAATCAGTGGCAAAGTTCCCCTGAGTGTCATTGGGAACAGGATTTGACACTTAATCCCCCGAGTGATATTTGAAGAATCAGTACCTGACCACAGATCACTAGCCAATTCCTGAAAGGGAGAGGCCGGTCAAATTCTCTTTTTGTTCCTCCCTTGCTCTCCTCAGTTTGGCCTCATTCCATACCTTTCTCCTTCAGCCACTCCCTCCTCTGCATCCTCCCGCTGCATCTTGTCCCCTTTCCCCCTCTCCCTTCCGGAGTCTCCATGAATCCCCTCCCAGAAAACCTGATTAAAAAAATGAAACCCATGGAAATAGCATGGCATTTGCAAACTATCACTGTGCTTGTGTATTATACCCCTTTCCCTGTTTTGTCAGTTTAGATTGCAAGTTCTTCAGGATAGGAACTGTCTCTTGCTTTGTGTTTGTACAGAACCTAGCACAATGAGGCACCAATCTGAGTTGGTCCCCAGATACTACTATGACATAGTGAATAATAAAATAATGCAATTTTGGTTCAGTAAGGTTTCCCTATTAGCTTTTAAACCCAAGAGTACTGGAAGTATTTTCCCCTCATTTCCGAGAGTCTACAAGGTCAGCCTTTCTGTGTTAGTCAATCCCAAAGAGAAAAAATATAATTTTCCCTCAGAATGCTCTACAAGTTGAAGAATATTTTGAGCACATTTCAAAGCCTGACCAACACTGTTTGTAAGCCAGGAGCAATATGTATGGTGTGGAATACATACAATACCTTGAACTGGATGACTAATATGCACCTCTTTTTTTTTTCTGTCATTATTTTCTACCTGTTTTTATAAGCTCACAAAAAACCAAAACCAAAATCATATCACAAATCACTATGCCCCCTGCGCTGCAGGAACACTGCATTTATTTTCTTTACACCCCCTCAGCTTCATTATGTATAAGTAATATCTCAATGAACCATTTCACACCAAGTTGCATATAAATTCTCCTGCAGCAAGATGACGGAGAGAGGGAGTGAAGAGATCTCCACTCCCTGGTGAATATTTCTCCCGCATTAACTAGTAATGGAAAATATTATTCAATTTCCAGACTTCATCCCTCCTTGAGTAAGAATGGCAAATCCTCCTCGCTATAGATGTTGAAGCAGATTATGGAACCTTGTATTTAAAGTTGTGGATGTTAAAGATGTGGATGTTGTGTTTAAAGTTGGGGCATACCGCAGATCCTGCTGCTGCCGACACTCGTACACATGTGCTATCATGGCGCTGTGCTTAACCAAAAAAGTGGCATGCCAATTTCAGTAGAGTACTGCTGCAAACCAGAGTGAGATCTAGAGGCTCTGTCTGCCTAATGATTTAAGATTAATGTTTCTCTCACTGACAGAAGTTGCTCCAATGAAAGATATTATCTCACCCACCTTGTATCTCTAATGATTTCACAGGTCTTCTAGAACAAATACACCACATTTATAACTTACGTTGTCGTATTTGTTTTCCATTCAGATAGTGTTCCTCCACCCTCACCTTTGACTTCTGTTTTTAGTTTCTCTCAATGCTGAGATTTCTGTGTCTTAAGGCAGAATAGCACAATACAATGTATCTACCTGGATGGCAAGAAAGATGTACAGAGCTTTATAAATCGAAGAACTCTTCATTTAGTGAAAGGAAGAATGAATATTATAATATTACAATGTTTAACAGCATCACCTATGAACTAGAGTCACTAATGAATTAGAAACCTTAACTCAAACTCAGGCACTCAGATTATATACTGATGGGAGTCATAAGTTTCTGGATGCACAGAACAAAGGCATTTCCCCCCTCAAAGTAGGGCTAAGTGGATAACAAGTTTCCAAGTTGGTGGTAGTCTTAAAAAAAAGTCAGATTGTAAGATTTTCTGACCCTAGTTTTAAATCTTGTGGGAAAGATGTATGAGGTAAGGAGATGTTATAGGTACTGATCCCTTGGAACCATGGGACCAAATTACAGGCAACAACTCTTAAATTGCATGGCACCATTGATATATTCTACTGCGTCTTCCCCCCACAAATACTCAGCTATGACTCAGAGTTAAAAATGCTCATTGATATCAATTCAGACAGTGATTATCGTTGATGAACTTATTATTGAGGGTGACCTTTTTTTATTGTGTTTTTTCCATTGTGCTCTCTGCCATTGGCCTGCTGTGTTGAAAATGGGAAGTTTCAGGCCCAACAAGAGATAAGGTGTGGATTGAACCCTTGTCTACTGTTACCACATTAAACAGTCAAGTGCAGTCTGGAGTTTTATGTCAAGTTATCACTGGCTTACTCCCATTGTAACAACCACTATTATCTCTTCCATTAAAGATACAGAAAAAGGCAGGGGGAGATTGAAGTATTTGAAATGTAAAGTATTAAGTAAGATTTTCATGGGTACAAATCCTAATGTTTCAGGCCATAAATCAAGTGCAAGAAACTTTTCATATGAGAGGGTTATTCTATAACTATTTACTACATGTAAACTCATATAGCATTTCTTGCTCCTTCCTCCAAAGTTTTGGGTCACCTAGAGATGGGACACTTCTCAGTGTGCCACTGGTCTGATTTCTTATGCAAATTCTTATGCAGGCCTTGTGGCTTTGTACAAACCACTTAACCTTTCTGTGCCTCAATTCACCCATCTGCAAAATGGGCCACTCCAGCCCAGAGGCTTGACACTGGTTCTGTTCTTCTTGAGGCTTTCTGTAGCTCTGGGTTGGGTCGGAAAATTTAGCCTTAACTGAGAGAGATGATCATACTGCTAAATCCCAGATGGGTTTTTAATCATTGCCACTGTGCATTTGAGGGCATTGTTATATGGAGAATGAAAATACATTAGGGAAAGGCTTTAAGAGGTCAGTAATGCGTTACTATTCTAGAAAATTACATTATATGTTTCTAGCTATTTGTCTTATGATAATAAATCTAAATTTTAAAGTAGCTTTTTATTTCTGTCACTTAGAGAGCAGCTTATCCCATGAGTGAATATTTTTTTTCAATAAGATTGATTTTTTTTTCTGTTTTTTAGGAGAAATTTTGCATTTCTTTAAAATGCAATGTAATTAAGCTGAAACATGAGCTAATAAAAGGGGCAGGGATTAGGAAAATATCAAATTCATCCCTGATTTAAATGGATACAACTCTGAGGGAGGCTGGTAGGCCTAATTTAGCTGATATGAAGTGTTGTAAATTGCAGTTGGGATATATCTAGTAAAAGAGCATAACCTGCACTAGTCTGGCATTGAGTCAGTATGTCAACGAGTGCAACCTACATGTGTCAAGGAAGAAGTAGTAGAGGATGGATTGCAGGAACAGCATTTACAGTAAGAGAAAAGAGCAAGATAAATTGGTGGTGACGATGTCCCTGTGATGAGTTGCAGAGCCATGTGATAAACAGCATATATTATGCATTTATAATCACCTCATTTACACTCTACATGCTAATTCATCTCCCTGGGGATTTACTCTAAACTCCAAATCTCTGAGCAGATTCAAACAAACACTATTTTTGAAAAAGCTGATATAATGTTTCTTCTTTCTCAACAAGTGTCTGTGTGGGAGAGAGGGGGATTGTATTGTTTTGGGTTTTATTCCCCCTCCCTAAAATCACATTGAGCCAGGCTCCAGCAGGGCCGCTCAGAGAATTCAGAGGGCCTGGGATCTTTGGTGGCGGGGTGGCCCCTGCCGCCGCATTGCTGTCAAAGACCCGGCACTTCAGCAGTGGGTCCTGGGGTGGAAAGACTCCCCGCTGCTGAATTGCCGCCGAAAACTGGAGCGGAAGAAGCTCCACAGGCTCCACGGGAGTTTTCTGGGACCCCCAGAGTGAGTGAAGGACCCCGCTCCAGGGCCCCTGAAAAACTCTCATGGGGGGTCCCTGTGGGGCCCGGGGCAAATTGCCCCACTTCCCCCCCCCCTTCCCGGGTGGCCCTGGGCCCCAGGAACAAGCAATACTTACTCCTGCACTAGTGACAAATTTCAGATTTGACCTACCTTGACTCTCCCCAACCACAGAGAAATCCTGTACATCACTGAGAAGTGGAAATTCTCCCCTTTCTAATGAGAGATGGAGCACTTCTGTCTTTGGAAAAAAACCAAGTTCTCTGACTTTAAAATGTCACAGTTGTAATATATAGAAATATTGTGGACTTGACATTGTTTAATTTTTCTGGCTCTCTGAGTCCTATCAAGTTGAAGACATGGTGGTAAGGGGTTACCCAAAGGTTTGTTCAAAAACTCTCAAATGTTTATATGTGCTACAATATAAGCAATTGTTTGGGAGGAACTGCATAATTCATAGTTTGGCTCAGGGATCGGCAACCTGTGGCACGCATGCCAAAGACGGCATGTGAGCGGATTTTTAATGGCACGCTGCTGCCTGCCGGAGTTCCAGCAGGCAGCAGTGTGCCATTAAAAATCCGGCCCGGCCCACTCTTCTCTGCTCTCTGTTCCCTCTGCTCCCTCCTGCAGGGGTAAGGGGCAAAAGCTTGGTCCTGCTGGCTCCCCAACCTCTTCCCATAGTGTGCTGGTTCCTGCCCCTCCTCCGCCTCTCCATCCCTCGCTCCCTGCCGGCCAATCAGCTGATGACCCTTGCGAGGGAGGGGGTCGGGAAGGAGCAGAGTCAGCGTGCTCGCTGCTCCCAGCAGAGGCAGAGAAGAAGCAGGGGCAGAGCCTTGGGGAAGGGGGTATGAGGAATAGGGGAATATCCCCTCCAGCCCCCTGCTCTGATCCCCCCATACGTCCCCCAGCTCTCTGCCTTGAGCCCTGACCCCTGCCACACACACAGCCCTCTTCCCCAAGCCGCACAGCCCCGCACACCCTCCAGACCCCTGCCCTGAGCCCTGTACCCTGCTCATACACACCCAGCCCTCTGCTTGACTCCTTCACCTCCCCCCACGACCCCAGCTCTGACTCTGGCACCCCTACACATACCCAGACCTCCTCACCCCCTGCCCTGATACCTGCACCCCCCTCGCATGCCCCCAGCCCTCTGCCCTGACTCTTGCACCCCTCACATGCACACCCACTGACTCTTGCAACCCCCACGGCCCCACCCCCACCCAGAGCACAAAACTGGAGCTCCTGCACCCCCCCACCCACATTCCCACTTGCACTCGCACCAAATGGGGGCTCCCAGGTAAGTGCCCCACACCCAAACCTCCTTCCCCAACCCTGAGCCCCCTCCCTCATTCTAGCTCCTGGCCAGACCTTTCATCCCCAGCCCTGTGCTCAGTGCAGAAGAGGAAGAGAATGGGCCAGAACCAGGGAGAAGGTAGGTACCCACTGTATGTGGGCAGGGCCGGGACCCCAGACTGGCAGCGGCTGAGCGGGTCCAGCAGCCGGGATCCTGGCTGGCAGGAGCCGGCTGATGGAACTCCTGAGGGGCAGTGGGCCCTGCACAGCCCGCTGCTGGTCTGGGGTTCTGGCTGCCGGACCCTTGCCTGCTGGAGTTCTGGCCGCAGGCCTCACTCAGCCCGCTGCCTGCCTAGGTGAACAGAGCCCCAGACCAGCAGCGGGCTGAGTGGGCCGGCGGCATCAGATCAACATTTTAATTTAATTTTAAATGAAGCTTCTTAAACATTTTGAAAACCTTGTTTATTTTACAATACAGCAATAGTTTAGTCAGGGCCGGCGCTACCATTTAGGTGACCTAGGCAATGGCCTAGGATGCCAGAATTTTTGGAGGGCGCTATTTTGCCGGGGGGGCGGCACACGGGTCCGGTGGACCTACCGCAGTCATGCCGGCAGACTGTCCGCTGCTGGAAAAGCTCCGGTGGAGCTGCCGCATTCATTTCGGTGGACGGTGCGCTGGTCTAAAGGCTCTGGCGGACCTATCGCAGTCATGCCTGCTGCAGGTCCACCGGAGCCTTTAGACCAGTGGACCACCCACCGGCATCACTGCAGCAGCTCCACCGGAGCCTTTCCAGCAGCGGACCGTCCGCCGGCATGACTGTGGTAGGTCCACCTCGGCTGCGGGGGGCGGCGAAATGGCCGTCCGCCTAGGGCGTCAGAAACCCTGGCGCCGCTCCTGAGTTTAGTTATATAATATATAGACTTATAGAGCGAGACCTTCTAAAAAATGTTAAAATTTATTACCAGCAAGCGAAACCTTAAATTAAAGGGAATAAATGAAGACTCGGCACACCACTTCTGAAAGGTTGCTGACTCCTGGTCTGGCTGCTTCTCAGTAGGCAATATGGGTATCTGTGGATAAATGTTAAAATTTAGCTTTGTTCAATTAGGCTCCTAAATCTGCAATTTTAGGCTCCTGAATTTGAAAACTGTGGCCTATCCTTGCCTATGAACATGTTTATATCTAACTGATATAAATTATGGGAGGAGTACTGTGATTTCATGGTAAATGACTTAGGTCTCCTTGTGGTAGTTATTAGTGCAGGAAACCAATTGATGAACAACCCTACATAAGAGGTGTGGCATGACTTTATTTGGACAGGAAAAAACAAAGCATGGTTGATTGTTTGCAGCAAGCCTTCAAATCCTTTCCTTTTTATTTAAAAAAAAATGCACATGTAAATTACACCATATGACACATTTTAGAGGACCTGAAATGCTTTTCAAAAAAAGGTAATTCAAGACTGTTATGAGACAGTGTTAGTCATATTCCACATACAAGGGAAATGAGGCTCAGAGGGCATAATTCTGTCCTCATGTGTGCTGGTCTGACTCCATTGACTTTGACAGAGTTACTCTTGATTTTACACCAGTGTAACTTAGAGCAGAATCAGGCACCGAATGGTTTGAGTGACTTTCCCAAAGTGACACACCAAAGCAGTTGCATAGCCAAGGATGGGGCTCCAATCTCCTGCCTCCTGGCCCTATGCTAGGCCAAACATCTATTCTCTATAATAATGAACTAGCAAACATGTCAATTGCAAGCTAAATGTAATTAGTGTGGGTCAAATATCTTATTGTTGTATGCCATCTCAAAATCTGGGCAGTTCTGAAAAGCCATTGAATTTGGTTTTAATTACTAAGTCAGTAGTTGCCATGAATGACAATAAATGATTAATAAACCACACCGACTGAGACCAGTTTCAGAAGGATTTTTCCATACAAGCTCTTCAATGCTCTGGGGGAAAGAAAGGCATTAGAAATCAGAGCGGGACTACTACCAAAGGATTCTAATTAGAGCAACAGTTATATTGCACTTTCTGTAGCAGAAATATCTTGTGGCACCTTATACAGCCGACAACTTGTATTCAGAACTGTGATAGTAATGTTATTGCAAATTAATTACAAACATTTTGTTTAATGGTTGACTTTTACCGTTGCTCTGTGATACTGTGTATCAAATACAGCAAGAGAGAGAAAAAACATCTACATTTCATGAGTGAACTATAATGCCACTTGTTTCTGAATGAAATTTTACTGAATATTTACTGTTTCAGAACAGGCAAGAAATTTTTGTTAGTGAAACAGATTTAGGGTCACTGTCAACAGAGGGACTACAGTTCACAATTTTAAGGGTACATAAAACACTGGCCGTATTCCATAGCATGCACTACTAAACTGCAGACAACAGTAAAATTTCCCTGTTGCAGTATAAATATGGTATGAAAGTCGATTAACCAGTTTTATGTTATCTGAGCCTGCAATCCATCTGGACTCAAATTACAAAGATGAAAACTGAGTTTTAGCCACAGCAAAATAATAAAAACGGAAAAAAAAAATCCAAGTAGTACACATTGAAACTTGTAGCAAACAAAACTGGTACTTCAGTGTGTATGATGCCCTGCTTAATTTCTGTGGAATAACTGTCAGTCTCTACCACGTAGGATTGAGAATGGTAGCATTAAAGAAGAAAGGCCTATTTGATTTCCCCACAGGCATGTATAAAGTATGTTGTTTTTACGCATCCTAGGCCTGGGTTTGTGGTAGCGTTTGCGTTTCTCTGAAGGGAAGACAGATTCTAACATCCAGGATGAGACCAAATAGGTCTGGATGTAAAATATATTTGGTTGACTATTCATAACGTTCTCCAAAGTGGGCCAAGATCATGAATCAAGTTCTACATAAAGTTTTCCATCTACTATATGCTTTTTGCTGTACTTTTCATGGTGCCAGCGTATTTGTATTTTAATTTTGAACTCCTTTATAGACTACTGCAGCTTCACAATCCAGCCTGATATTGTTGCCTGAAGTGTTTTAGACATTATTAGTTTGCATCTTTTTAAACTGTATATTATGTCAGGAAACTATATTTTAAAATCTCCTTTTAAACCCAAGTACAAAAGGGGAGTGGGAAACAAGATCACGTAAAACTGAATTTTCCTCCATTACCAGTGTTTTGAAAATAGGTGCAAACAAATCCACAGGAACAGAGCCACACCATAAAACACATACTTTTTTTTATAATTTATGTTATATGGGCCTGATCCTGAAATCACACATGAACAATATTGTCCACATGGAGTCTGAGTCAGCTCCCACTGGAGTCAATGGGAGTGTTTGCATTGACTTGAGTGAGCTTTGGATCAAGGTCATGGGAAGTCCCACAGATTTACTTTACATGTTTGTATGATAGGGCTTCCAAGCTGAACCTTGTAAGGTAGTTTTGAAACACAGCGGTTACTAACTGAAAGTTTGGGGCTAACCCTGTCTTGAAATTTTAAATATTCCATGAAATGCCAGATCTTGACCAACATGTTCAAGTGCACACATACCTTCTGTGGCGCAGCTAGGAAGATAGCACACATCTTCTGCTTCCTGTCTTGTACCTTAAGCATAAAGTCTCCTTTCTCTCCAGTACCTGAGCCATCTCTCTAGTCCAGTTGAGTGTAGCCTAAGAGCCCCTAAATGAAACTTTCAGATATCAGTCACCTCAATTTTGATAAGAAATACCACCTCCTATTTCTGATTAGATAAAACTGCTTCCATGCTCTCCTGATGCATATGTCTACCAGCCAAAGCTTCACCTCTTCTAAGTAGCATGAATTTTTCTTTTAATCAGTTAAATAGAATAAAACCCAAACCAAGAAATATTCCTTGTTCAGCACCACTTTTTCTGTAGCATGCCCACTAATTACAGAAAATAGGCACAGCAACACAGTGAAAGTGCTGACTTTAAAAGAGCATTCTCTTTTATAGTGCAGAGTCATAATCATGAGTATTAGCAGAATCCTCTGTTATCTACATTTATTGCTGAATTGCTTGGTAAATAATATGCTCTTGATTTCTTCTTACTTTCTGAAATTAAGCCTATTTATTGAAGGTTGTTAAGTAGTAATAGCTTATAATTCTACAAAATGTAAAAATAAAATGGCTTCTAGCCAGGGTTCATATATCAGTAGAAATGGAGATTTAACTCATGCCAGCAGGGGTTTTTCCATGAAATTCCAAAGAAAAAGAGCTTGGTCTAAAAATATGAGAGTGATTCTCTCTTCTTCCATAGTGATGTTGTGAATATTAATGGAGTACTTTAAGAAGACCAGTTTTGCAATGAGAACATAAAATCCCTATATCATTTTAAAAAAAATTGTCAACACAATGCTGGTTCAGTTAAATTACACACGTTGTTACATGCTCATGAAAATTGAAGTCCTAACAATGAGACGGTGTTAGACTTTGCATCTCAAGGTCACAAACTGAGCATGTAGAAATAAAAAGATGCTATAATGATTTGTTGTTATTAAACAGGCATCCTGATGGGTTTCTAAACAGAAAAATCTTAATAAAAAGTATTTACATAAAAACTTCATTTTTACTTTGCTGTTTGTCATTCTGTTAGACAAACTAAAAGAAATGCAGTCTTTGCAAGGCACACTAGAAATTGTACCTTGTATGCTTATTTAGGGGGAAAATAGTTTATATGTCTAGTTACTGAATCAGTGCTGTTTTATGCGTGAAAGAAGGGAGGTGAAGCTCTGATGGGGATGAAAAATGTTTGCAGGTTGCTGCTTATTTTTTAGGGGAGTGGGAGACAAGATTACGTATCACAAAGAAAAGGTATTTGCATCAAGGAAATTCGAATTCAAGTTTTAAAATCAAGCTAGTTGGCACTAACTATTGTGCACATCATTATGCCATGCTATTATAGTTCTACAAAATGTTATTTCAAGAGTACTGAAAATGCACTGTGTGCTAATATTTCATTCAGGGGACTGGTTCTAAAGTGACTCTCTGAATCAAGAATCAATGGAATATTTTTAAAAGAGAACATGTGTTTGCAACATTGTCTCTAGCTCGTGAAGGGTGAAAAAAGACTATTTCCACTCCATGAAGACAAGACACAGATGTCTGGAAGGAAGTTCAAATAAACAAAGTGCTGGAGGTCCTGTTATCATTGCATCTTGCTGCTGCTCTTCTTGTATCCTTCCGCTCTAGAGTTTGAGGCCAGGGTATATGTCATTGCACAGAATATGAACTGCTAATTTCCATGTAAAATAAGAGAGTCAAACATTAACAGACATATTAATAACAGTTTCAGAATAAAAACATGCACACATTAGTTTGGAATTCAAAGGAGCACAGAAACAGCCCATTAATGTGACATGAGTTTATAGGTGTCCTGGATATTTTGGGAAGGTTTATCCAGACTTCATTCTGTAGTATGGACTTAGTTAAGATAATTGTATATTGCACAACACCCACATATACCACTTGGGAATTTTGATTGATCTCTGCACAGGTTGGAGTCACCTTCTTGACTGTCATTATTTCCTGTCTGTAACTTGTGGAACAAAGAAATGCCTTTAATAATCTGAATTGCAATAATTCAAGGGCTAGAGTCTTAACAAGTGGCTCATCTGACACTTTTATAAGGTGTCCAATGCTACAATTACTCATATTTGCAATAACATAGGTGGTCTTTTCCACAGAACACACTTTTCTTCAAGAAGGCAACATAAAGGAAAAACAGGAGATCTGGGGAACATCACCTCAGATGTCATTCCCCCACTAGGCACTTATCATTTACAAGTCTGAGGGAACAATGAACTTATGAACTTATCATGAACTTTGAGTGGTATGTTGCAAAGAACTAGTTTTGAGAGGAAGTGATGGATGAATATTTAATGGATGAAATAATGTATGTCATGTGTAAATGTAAAAGCGATCACATTGATCATGAAGACAATATCATATGTAGTGGTCTTGTAGCAGAAGGAGGAATTATGAAAGGTTCTGACAAATATCTAGCTTTTCCATCGTTATCTATTGACCAAATGAGTATTCAATATTGGGCCAGATTTTTTTATTTTATTTCATATTTTTTGGGGAAAAGACTTCAGCATTCACAATTGGGGCAAATTTTGCACATTGCCAGCTGTGCCTTAGTCACCTGACTGAAGAGGCCAGTAGCTGTAGTCCAGACTTCTGACAAAATGTATCCTTATTGGAAAATCCCCATTGGTCAAAACTGAGACTTTTTGTGATTTCTGTGAAACTTTCTCAAGTCCAGGATGGAATTTCTGATCAGAGAGAGATTGAGGTGGACCCACAGCTGAGTAGTTAGGTTACTCACCGGGGATGTCTGATTCAAGTCCCTGCTCCGAATCAAGAAGAGCAGGGATTTGAACCTTGGTCTCTCTCATCTCAAGTGAGAGCCTAGGCACTGAACAATTAGTTAGTTATGTGTGTGCTGGAAAGATCAAGTTTTTGTTCCAATGTGGTTTGAAAAAGAAGATTGGAACCTCTGATTTTTTCCAAAAAGAGAATGTTTGCATTCCAGCTAGACTTGTGACCAGATCTTTCAAGTTATCAGCACCCAGGAATTCCCATTTAGAACAGTGTGAACAAAAATTAAATATTTACAGTGGAGGAATGACCTCTCATTTTCAAGTCCCCTGTTCTTTCAGAATCTTGTCTTCTTTGGAAGATGTGTTCTTGTGGGATTGACCTCAAACTATGTACACAGGCTGATATTTATAGTTGAATGTGGTGTTTGAAATGCCACTGACTTCTTAAATTATTTGTGCTAAAACAAAATAAATCCATTTTTATTAATAAGGACGTTGTTGGCTCATACCATACCCATACACTGGAATGTTCTTTATGAACATACAGAACACTCATCAGATTATAAATTTTCATGACAAGGAGTGTTCCTGATAATGCATGTGTACTATAACGAGGACAAGAGGGTTCCAATTTGCATATAAAGGCACCAGAGAATGTAAATATTATGTGCAACAATGCAAGACGACAGCCTGCAACGGAACTTACAAGTGTAATGGCATGAATTATTGCAGTGGATGGGGTTCTAGAGGGTGTAAACTTGGTGCAAATGTCTATGAAAATATCAAAATAACAATAAAAATGAGAGAAAATGAACAGCTTGTGAAGGAGGAGAGGAAGAGGAATAATCCTGATTCCTGCTATTGTATGTTCCTTCATCACCACTCTAATTTAACACATCATCTGTCCTCTCATTTACTAGCAATATCTGGCTCCAAACTACCAAATGGTTAATCAAAATTTACTCTTGTTACCCAGGAGTCCTAATTACTATCACATGAAAGCCAAGATTTTCATAAATGATGAGAAATATCTTAAAGAGGCCTGACATCCAGAAAGTGCTGAGCACCTGTGCAGGAAAGCTGGTCCCTAATTTGGTATCTCATGTTGGGCACCCAAAATCACAAGTTCCTCTTAAATCTTGTCTCAGATGTTTATGGGAGTGATCATTTAGCTTCCCGACACCATTTTTCCTTGCTCTCTTATGAGGATATCCACAATACACCAATCCTGTCATTTGCTAACTAAAGCTAATAACTTTCATTCAGTGATGTATTGGTACTATGGCAAGATTTGTAGTGACTTCTCCTGGTTCAGCTTACTTCCATGCTTCATACAGATCAAAAGAAAGATGTACCTATGAAATTACAGTTAGTGATTGCTGTTTTAATATACTAATATGTCAAGGTTGCAGCAGGACAATGGATAAGAGACCTTGTAGGATTGTTTGATGGTGACTATAATTGATTTTTCTCAACTCCTAATGCCAGGCCCCCGACAACGGAATAAGTTATGGTCAGTTCTTTCACATGACGAGACCTTTTTATCTGCTTGTATGAGACTCTGAATAGAATTGCAGCTTTTAAACCATAAAAATCTTTACAAGCGTAAATATCAGTATAATTTTATTATAATAAATGGCACAATTGACAAAACATATAATATATATTACTATTAACTTATTTTTTATTTATTATAATATTTCTAAACATCTTGGGAAGGGAAACTGAAATTCTTGGCACTGTTTATCTTCTTTTACTTTATAGTTTGTTTATTAACTGTAGGCTATCATCCATCACTGAGGGGCTGTTACGTTAACTATCCAAAGAATGGTACTGGTGGAAGGGAAAACAAATGGCAGGACACTTGAAAGGGAGAAAAAAGCATCAAAGGCTTGGGATGATAAGGAAGGGGATGCTATTTTTACAGTGATATTACTTTTCATCCCCAAAGACCTCAGGGCTTCACACACTATATACAACACCATAATTTCTTGGGTGGAGTTTAGGAGCTAGCCAGCACTCAGAATGCTTCACAACACTGGTAGAGTGGCAAGAGGGGAAAAAAAAGTAGAAAGAGGATATGTTATCTTTAAGGTGTATACAACAAGAGCAGACAGGACCTTGAGGTTTTTTTAAGTCTTCCAAGGGTATATCTGCAGCACAATTAAACAGCTGAGGCTGGCCCGTGTCAGCTGCCTCAGGCTTGCAGGCCTTGGGCTAAGGGGCTGTTTAGCTGCTGTGTAGATATTTGGGCTTGGGCTGGAGCCTGGCTCTGGAACCATGGAAGGGGAGAGGGTCGCAGAGTTCAGGTTCCAGTCTGAGCCCAACTGTCTACACCGCAATTATACAGTCTCTTTGCCCAAATCCTGCAAGCCCAAGTTACTGACATAGGCCAGCTGCGGCTGTTTAATTGCACCATAGACATACCCTAAATGGTAACCTGCAGGGAACTTATTTTTTCCCCCTCTTTTCAGGATGAAAGACCTTCCTGAATTGAAAATTCTTTCATTTTGTTTGGGTATTCCAGATTTGGTCCTTGCAAAACTAAGCAATCACTTTGAATGAGGAAATACAAAGGGAAACATCACATTTAAAAAGGTTAAAACCAAAATCTTAGAGGAGATTTAGAATAACAGAAGTAAATGTCATTTGCATGATCCATTCCTTACCGCCCATCATTTCTGTCCTCCCAGACTACTAGTATTACTCTTCCCCTGTCTCTCAATCTTTATTCCAGACCTCAACTTTATCTAGGTTTCTCTCTTGTCCTCTCAGCTCTGCCTTCTGTGGTCTGTTATTGCTGATCTCCTATTCCCTCCTCTTTGCAGTCAGTTGCTATCAATATTCTGATCTCAACTTCCCACAGCAAGGTCTACTTGACATGGTTATTTACAGCAGACTTTCTCTTGTAAACATACAGAATTTAATTGTTGTTCTTGTTTGGTACACTGCCTTTGAAACAGCACCATTGTCTAGCTTTTAAGCCTAATGCCATGGTGCTTTGGACAATAAATGTGAAGGGATGCTACTTTAAAAAAAAAAGTGTCTCGTTCAGAGTACAATATGAATTTGTTAAAAACTTTGAAGGGAAAGAAGTTTCTCCTATAATTTAAAGTCTTAGGAGATAGTGATAGCAATTAGCTTCTCTTATAAAAGGTTCAGCATCTCGGGGTGGGGAGAGTTCTGCTATATGGAGAATTAACTCAATTTGTTCATAAAAATTCAGCAGCAGTATCTTCCTTTGAAAAGACTCAGTGGTCTAATTTTTCTTTTTTTACATGTAACAAATGAAACAGGGTAGCACTTGCGCTCTCATTTGTAGTGAACCATTGCCTTCAATGTGAGTTGCACCCGTACAGTTCAATGACAATCTGCTCCAAAAGCTAGGAACAGAAACAAAGAATCTTGGTGCTCAGTGTCCTCCTGCTGTCTTACAAATACTTGTATAACCCCACTAGCCTTGTATGTATTGTGTCTCCCCACATGGGCTATGGTACATAGAGAATAGCAGCAAGCTTTCCCTATTGACACCTACCATTTTCTCCTACAGCTAATGTGGAAGGGGTCTGAAGGCTGTGGGGTCACCCACTGTTAAAGACCCATGTGGGTGCAGGGAAAAAAATAGTTATATGAGTTAGTGATGGGGCCCTCAAGTTATTGTCAGTAATTTTGCTTCTTTCCTGTTGTTCTTTTCCAAATATATTATATGCTGCACTGAATAACTGATCAAATGTCTCATTTTTAAAAGGCTACAAGTTAGTGTTGCTGGGGGATGGGAGGTTTATATTTATTGCTCAAGTATTTGAGGGGTAGCCGTGTTAGTCTGGATCTGTAAAAGCAGCAAAGAATCCTGTGGCACCTTATAGACTAACAGACGTTTTGGAGCATGAGCTTTCGTGGGTGAATATCCACTTCCTCAGATGCATGCAGAAAGCTCATGCTCCAAAACGTCTGTTAGTCTATAAGGTGCCACAGGATTCTTTGCTGATTTATTCCTCAGTGTCCTATGGATGACTAATGCCCCTTTCATACAAATAGTTCTGTGCAGGCTCAGGAATCTGCCTTCCTGGAGCTCACTGCAGGACGCGGGCCTAGGGTAGGGTGACCAGATGTCCTGATTTTATAGGGACAGTCTTGATATTGGGACTTTGTCTTATATAGGCACCTATTACCCCCAACCCCCTGTCCTGATTTTTCACACTTGCTGTCTGGTCACCCTAGCCTAGGGACACAGGGACACTGATGGTAAAGAGACAACTAAAGTTTCTCTTCTGATGTGAATGCTGCAGCCAGTAGAAATTCTCCAACTTTTGGCAGAAAATTGAATCAAAATTTTGATGGAAAGGTCAGATACTGAGACCTATGGAGCTCTAACAAGTCGCACACAGAGCCGAGCTGAAGCTGGGAGTCTGTTTCAGCAAAGAAGCCCATCCATGTAGCTCCTGGGGCTGGGGAACAAATCACAGGAGACAGCACTCAAATAACCACAAGTAAGCTTTACTGCCAACTTAGTAACCCTCTTGCAGCTCCTCTCTTCCCTCATCAATCCTCTGAGCATCCCACAAAAATGCTTTAATCGTCCAGCTTGCCGCTCTTCTTGACAATTCCCTCACTGCTCCCCATCACCATTCTTTTGGTGATCTCTCACTGATCCCGTCTCATCCTTCTCTGTTTTACAGTGAGTCCTCACCACTCATCTAGATTGTCTGCTTCCTGAGGCCAGAAAGTTACAGGACTGCTAGGCACCAGCTGAGCAAAGATGCTTACATACCAGCGGTGGTGCATCTGCATTTATGGGGTTATGTGGGACATGAAGGGCTCCAGCTTGTTTCAGTTATTCCCTTCACATGTTGTTGATTGTGGTAGAGAGGGCAGTCTAGTCGTTAGAGAAGGGGCCTGGGAATTGGTGCTCTCGGATTCTATTCCAGCCTCTGCTGCTCTTCACTGTGCAGTTTTGAACAAGTATCTTTTCCTCCCTGTTAGCCCCATTTACAGATGAGGAAAACAAATAATTCTGACCCGGCACCCTCAGTGAAGTGCTGTGAGCTGCTTTGGCATGGTGCAGTCTAGAGCCAGGGCAGTATTGGTAATTGGCTCAGCTCTCATGGCTCCCTGTTGATGTTCTCTAGGCTACTCAATCCCCTGTGGAGGGGTGAGCTGATGAAAGATCTCGCCAGGCCCTTCATTGGACATTACAGCTTCATGAGGAAGCAGAAGGGTGCACTAAACTGCAAGCCTGGAGACCTTTATCATCTGGGAAGCATCAAGGTCATCTCCCTTCTGGTTTTTAAAACAGAATGACTGGGTCTGTCACAAGGCATTTGGTGAGACTTTTTTCACACAGCCACACAAAGCAGAATGGACTAGAGAATGGAGCCTGCACAAAGCTATTAGTAAAATTAATCTACAGCTCATTGAGCAATAAATATAACTTCCCCTCCACCAGCCAGACTAACTCATAGCCTATTAAAAATGCCACATTTTTGTCAGCTATTCAGTGCATTCTTTTTTGTTCCCGCTGTGGTAAACAGCAAAAGGAAACAAGTTGCTGACAATCAGTCCAAGGTCCCGTGTTAACTTTGTGTGCATGTGTGTATATTTTTGATTATTCCCCTCCAAAATAAGTGAGAAGAGGAAAAAAAATAACTCATGAAGGGATGGAAATAATTTCTCTCTGCAGTGTTTGAACCAATAACTTTCAGAAGCACAGTACAGACTTTCTCCCTTTCAGTTACAGGAGAATGGGGGAGTGGGGTGTGGCAGCTAAAAAGAGTATTTGTCCTTAACATTTGTACTTGCTATAAAAAGGCCCATAAATTAAACATCCCCTGACTTGGTCTCAATTCAAGAACCATGACTGCATTAAAACCATCTTCATTCTTGATAAAACCTCAAGGATCTCACCCTAAGCTGGAGCTGCTCCTACTTGCAGCTGATCTGAATTGTGCCCCTACTGTGTAAGTTTTAATTGTACTGAATGTAAACTCTGTATTTAAAGAGACACATTTAAACTATATAACATTTGGATACAAAGACAGGTATTGAATTTAGCCAAGTTATAAATTATATGCCAGTTCAGGACTTTAAACAAATGCATGTGCATGAAGGAAAAAAAAATGTTACCCTGTATTTCAGAAATGTCATATATATTGGCTCAGCCAGTCCCCTACTATAATTACTCTTGCAGTCAGCTGCTGTTTAAAAGTAAGACAGTTTCACTGACCATTAAGATTGAATGTTACATTACATATTGAATAAGTATAGCACTCTAGATCAAGATCAGAAATCCATGTATATATTTGGCCTAAATCTTGTTCACTTTCATAATTCCCAATGATAAATATCAGAAAACACACACAGCTAGGTGTGTAGGCGCTTCAAAGAGCAGAGGGGTGGGGGTGGGGGAAACTTGGCTTGCATACATTAAATTTTCATGAAATTGTTTATCTTTCAATTACACCACAAAAGAGAAAATGAAAGGGGAAAAAAATCCTAATATAGTCTTCTAAATTACACTCAGTACTTAAAACGCTTCATATATAGCATCATTTTATTGTGGATGACTTTTTAAAATTATGATAATTTTTTTTGCCAAGTTGGCCAGGTCAGCAGTAGAGTAATCAAATGCAACCATAATATTATGATGGATTCAGATTTCTTTTGTGAAGAGAACAGAGGACTTTTATGCTTCAGGAGTCTTTCAGTTAGTCCAATCTGAGTTCCTAATTTTTCTACTAAAGATAGGTTGAATTTCTTGACCAGGATTTGCAGTAACGTGAACAGTAACCTTTTAAGTCCTCTTAATTGAATTGATTCACAGAAATATAATACTGGAATCTTCAATAGAAATTCCTGACAATAGGAAGGGCTTTCTTTTTAGAATCCAAGATAAAATTAACATGACTGGCAATAAGTCATTCTAAAATTGTCACATCTTTGTGAAAATATGCATAACTCCCCTAAAATTAAAATGGGTTACCCTGTTAAGAGAGAGGTAATCAAAGCTCACCCTTGAGATATCAAGCTGATCAGTCTATGGATCAGAGAGGAATTTTTCACCAGCACCAGGTACAACTTTGTGAAATGTCATGGATAGCAGTAACAGAATACCAGACAATATGTATAAATGATCTGTGATAACACCTTAATTAACAGTATGCTTTAACAATCAGTTGGCAGTCAGGACTTCATTCTCCTCTCACTTATACTGATGTAGCTGACAGGCTTCAGTGGAGTTACTCTTGATTTAAACTGGTGTAAGTGAGATGAGGATCAGATCTTCACTTGGAGTCTGATTTTTTTTCATCGCCCTGCACCTTGCATAGTCACTCAAGTGACTATAGAACACTACTGTGCTGATTTTATTAGCATTTTGCATTCACTTTGCACTGGTGTAAATGATAGACACAAGATGTAGAGCAATGGAGGATTAGACCCTTTACATTTAAATCTAGATGGGGCCAGAACTGCAGAACCAAACATTCCTTGTAATTTTGAACATGTACACATTTCCAGATCCAAAATTAATAGCTTAAGCCAAGGCAACTGTAGTCATATATTTCCAATAAGCTACATATACTCACATACTTCCATGTTGGGTCTATAATTATAACGTGTCTGGTGATCTAAATATAGACACACACTACTATGTAGCTAGTTAAGAATATTTTGTGTGTGTTTATGTGTGTGTGAAGAAATACAGGTTTCTTGAGACTAGTAAGCTTTATTGATTTTAAACTATTTAACTAGTGCCATGTTTTGTATACTGTCTGGGATGACATACACGATAGGTCTGATCCTGGAGTCTGTACTTTGAATTTTTGCCTGAGTAAGGATAGTATATTTTTACAGATCCAAAAGTAGGTGAGGTGTTTGACACCACTTGTAGAATGACCTGGTGCCAAATCTTTGGTGTGAACTGGCACAGCTCCACTGACATCAATGGCAATGCAATAATTTTCACCAACAGAGAATTTGACTTAGTCCTTGCTTACAATCTACTTTTAGACGTGAAGCCACAAATCAGGCATCCAAACTGGAAGGACAAGGATTTCAGCAATGAGAATGCACTCAGTTTAAGCCATGTACATTTCTTAGAGAAGGAAATCTCTGTGGAGGAAGTGATCTTAAAAATGGAAATAGGAAAGTATAGTGGTGTGATGAATTAGCATTGCAAGGGGCATACTAGGTGAAATCACAATCCCATTGAAGTCAATGGTAAAATTCTCATTGACTTCATTGGGATCAGGCTTTCATTCTCCATGTGTAGAGGTTGTCATGGCAAAAGGCATGGACAACATTGTAAGAGAGCTAGATGAAAGGAATACAGAGGTTGGAATCATTGACAGATCAAAGAGGGTGATATGACAAGAGGCTGTCAGATATTTAGGTGAAATGGAGTTATATAAGGCTTACGTTGCTTCGTGATAAGGCTGTCTCTTTTGTCTTCATGCCAAATACAATAAACCCTTCATAATAAAGGAACTTTCACACAAAAAAGAGAGACTTTAAAAAATAATCTGCACAAAATATAATTTACTCTAACCCCCTCCCCGCCAAAAAGAGTCTGCTTTTTTTACTAGTGCTACCATATTTGTTGAACGTATTTGGAGCTGGATGTGAGTTTTCTTTATAAGTAAGCTTTCCCTTACCTTTGATCCTCCACAGAGGCCGTCATCTTGTGTTTGACAGTTTGCTTCCATGGAAACATTTATGATGCCACAAATGCCGAAAAAAAATATGTTCACTGTGGGCTAGATCCTGCAATTGTTACACAGACAAACCCTTATTGAATCCCACATGAGGCTTGCCTGCATGGAGACTGCAGGACTGGACTCTAGAGAATCAAATAAGAACAAAACCTTTGTCTAGCAATAGTTTTGTCTCTGATTAACAGCGATAAAATGAATTTACACAATGCTCATGGAATACAAGCTGACTGCAGTTTAAAAGGTCATTTTAAAGATTTTTTTCCCCCTAGTATTAAAGCCCTTGCTTAAAAATACATAATTGTTTTCAAAATAATATTTTATACAGTTGAGCAATGTATAGCACAACCCTGACTTCACTGGTTTTCCATGGGGCAAAGTGAGGCAGAATTTGGTTAAGTATATATGAAAAATTCTAGAGTTAAAATTTAGTGTGGGCGAAATTCTACCCTTGCTTTTACTCCCTGTGCAATCCTCCTGAATGTAAAGCAAGTGCCTTGGCTGTATCTGAAGGCACAACTGGGTTTTATAGCACTGAGAGAGACCTGTGAATGTCTGCCTGCTTCTACAAACCCTACAACCTGGAATGTTCCCAAACAAAAACCTATTTCCTTTTAAAAGTTAAGGTTGAAAGTGTGTGTTCCAAAGAACCCTGAGTACTCCTACCCCTGAAAAATTGCACTTAACTTGTATTTTTAAGTGGAGAATCTGAAATGACCCTTTGCCATATAATCCTTCATTGCTCACTACCACCCAGCCCAGCTCCCCTGATGGGGCTTCCCTTAGGCCACTTCCACTGCCTCCCTTTTATATCCCATCCAGGGCTGCCCAGAGATTCAGGGGGCCTGGGGCAAAGCAATTTCAGGGGCCCCTTCCACAAAAAAAATTGCAATACGATACAATATTATATTCTTATGGGGGTCTCTGCAGGGCCCGGCACAAATTGCCCCACTTGCTCCTCACCCACAGGCGGCCCTAGGGAAAAATAAACCTTCTGCATCTTGGCACAAACCCAGTTTTGAGAAAACTTCTTTACAAGGTATCACTGGTTCTCAGCATCAGCTAGTGCTAAAAGGCACTAAAGCCTATTAAAAGGGTTGGACAAATATTTTCTGTCAAAACTTTTTCTGGATCGAAAACTAGGGGTTTTTAAAAAGCAGAAAAAAAAATCACAGACAATGTCTGCTTTCCTACAAAATTTGTTGTGGTTTTTTTAATTGAAAAGCTGAAATTTAGTCTGCCAAAACCTGAATATGGTTTGAGGTTTCAGAAGTGTGTGTGCTGTGTTTGATTGTTTAAAGAAGCAATAAAAAAATTCTGCTTAAAAAAAATCCAAAACTTTTGAACCACCTCAGCTTGTGACCAAATGTCTGAGCCTATCGAGTCACAGATTTTTCCAGGTTTCTGATATTCTGCTGGCTTCCTTGACTCGTATCTGTCTCCATAACTTTGGGTTCATTTAGGTTAGAACATAAGAACAGCTATACTTAGTCAAATCAAAGGTCCACCCAGCCCAGTATCCTGTCTATCGACAATGGCCAATGCCAAGTGCCCCAGAGGGAGTGAACCTAACAGGTAATGATCAAGTGATCTCTCTCCTGCCATCCATCTCTACCCTCTGACAAACAGAGGCTAGGGACACCATTCCTTACCCGTCCTGGCTAACAGCCATTAATGGACTTAACCTCCATGCATTTTTCTGTTTCCTAGAGACTGGCTCCATGAGGTCCCTCACAAACTGGAGATGGTTACTGTGGGTTTGTCTTTTGTATAGCTTATGTATATACTCCACGAACTGAGCATTTGAGCTTGTTCCAGAATCTGGGATGAGCCTATGCTGTGAAAACTGAAATGCTCAAAATAGCACATGCATGTGAATGGACACAGAGTGCTAAAATTAAATTAACCCAGGGGTTCTCAAACTGGGGGTCAGGACCCCTCAAGGGGTCATGAGGTTATTACTGGGGTCGTGATCTGAGGGGTCAGCCTCCACCTCAAACCCCGCTTTGCCTCCAGCATTTATAATAGTGTTAAATATATAAAAAGGTGTTTTTAATTTATAAGGGGGGGGTCGCACTCAGAGGTTTGCTGTGTGAAAGGGGTCACCAGTATAAAAGTTTGAGAACCATTGAATTAACCCTTCCGAAGCCTCAGGGATTGCAGGGGAGGTGGGGGTCTCCCTTGGTAGGGCTGGGAAGGATATTGCTCTTCTCATGTGATCCCTCTCCCAGTGGCTAATTTTTAATGAAGCTACCCTCACCTGACATGAATCTCCCTATGGCACTGAAATTAAATATAGACTATAAATTTGAATTTGAGAAGTGAAAGGGATGGTAGCCCTAATGGAAAACCTAACAGCTTGGCTTTTCTGCAAGCCTCAAACTGCTGAATGAACTTTAGGGTAGGGAAGGCTATGCCTCCCAAACAGCCTAGCCCTGCCCCCTATCCGACCCCTATCCACCCACTTCCTGCCCCCCAACCGCTCGCCCCCCTCAGAATCCCCGACCCATCCTGCTCCTTGTTCCCTCACCATCCACCAGAGACCCCACCCCTCACACCACCCCCGGACCCCATCCCTGCTCCCTGTCCCTTGACTGCCCCGACCCCTATTCACCCCCCGCTGAGTCCTGACAGACCCCCGGAATGCCCAAAATCCAACCCTCCATTTCCTGTCCCCTGACCACGACCACCCCCAACCTCTGCCCCCTGACTGTCCTCGGGACTCCCTGTCCCTTAGCCAGCCAACTCCCACGGCCCCGGCCCCTTACCCCTGGCCCCCCTCTCATCCGGAGCTTCAGTGCATCCAGGCGCTTCCCTCGACAGCTGCAGTGTGGCTCCAGCGGGGCCTGAGCTCCGCCCTGCTCAGAACCGCTTGGTAAGGGAGCGGAGGGAGAGCTCAGCCTGGAGCTCGCGGCCCCACCCCCTTATCACGCGGCTCTGAGCCGGGCGGAGCTCAGGGTCCCTGTTGGAGCCACGCTGCAGCTGTCGAGGGATGCTGCTGCATGCACTGAGGCTTCGTGAGAGGGGCGGAGAAGGGATCGGGTGGGGCTGGGGAGGGAGCCTCAGCCATTCTCGTGGGGGCCCCTGTGGAGCCCGGGGCCTGGGGCAAATTGCTCCACTTGCCCCCCCCATCTCGGTGGCCCTGATCCCCTCACTAATGAGTCTCTTTTTTGACCCCCTCCACTATGAGGCTACATTCTTACAAATGCCTCCACCAGGACAGATCCCTGCTCAGTCACTTGGAAGATTGCAGCCTTGTATATGCAAGAGGTATAAGAGGCATGTCTAAACACCCTCATTTTAAGGTCTTTTCTGATTTTTCTCTAAACTTCAAGCAAGACTATGTCCTGAGGTGTGATGCCATGTTAAACTTCAGGGCAATTGATTTATTTTGGGGGAAGTTGGGGATGGGAGGAAGTCCCTTGAAAATTGGTCATACCACAGAAAACTAGTTTCAACATCAAATTATGGAGCAGCTAGCGTCACTCCATAATAAATACATCTTAATAGTTACGTTGCTTTATAAATTTGACTACTCGGCTTCAGAATATAATACAAATAGGAGACATATGAGCTTCGGCTATCTCAACACCCAGTATTTGCATTACGTGGCAAATTCATGAGGATGTTGCAAACTGAAATATGCTACTTTTAGAAAGATCACCATTTGCATTTGCACCCATTTACTCTAAAACTCTGCTTAATGCTGCTATAAATTCCTCTGCCTCCAAAAAAACACTTTAACATAGTAGCAAGAAAACTTTTTTTTATTACTTATCACTAATATTCAGAGCATGACTTTGTCAGAGAGGAAAGATGTTTATTACCACAAAATAGTCTATGGCTCTGATCCTGCAAATGCTTACTCATATGAGTAGACTGCTCATTAACCTCACTGGGATTACTCTTGTGAGTAAAGACTACTTGTATAAGAGTTTGCAGAATCACATCTTCTATTTTTGAATAAAAGTCCACATCACTGTAAAATGGTAAATGGTAAGCCAGATTTCCAAGAATAGTGCAGTAGTCCTACTGCAGTGCAGGAACAATGCAATTTACTTACTACTCAATATTTCCATAGAAAAAGAAAAAAATACTGTTTTACATATAGGTCAAAGATAAAGATATAGACACTGTCCTGTTATCTGCATCCATTAAGCATTTCTATTCAGTAAGCATTTTTCTTTAAAAGAATGCTTTACCAGCAATATTATTTTAGCTTAATATAGCATGAATACGGGGACTGTGGGGGGCTGGAGGAGATAAACTCAAGGACATTTCGTGGTGCTGTGCCATAGTCCATAGCAAAGAATTAGCAGTTATATTTTGAAACATGTTGACTGAACAACTTAAAACTGAAAATATTGAGAAATAAAATAATTGTGGGTCATTCAGTTGACCAGCAATTATCCTGTGAACTTTGACTGTTACAAGACAATGCAGACTCTAATCAAATCCAGTATAATTTGCTGGGAGCATTTTCTGTAGTTCAGTTTAAAAAGCACGTTATGGTTGAGAATTTTAACACACTAAAATCAGGATACTGAAAATTACGGTTCCCTGTGTAAATAAAACTGACTTCTTGTTGTAGTCTATATTAATCTACACATTTTAAAAATGTCTCTAATGCATGTTCAACTTGGCTGATTTTCAGTGGCTGTTGTCTCTGTTACTGATTTTTTGGGGTTGTATATTTGAATTCTCAGTCATAAGAATATAACCTTTTCTACTGAGTTTCCTTTTTTAAAAGATAGAATAAAAGCATTGAAAGATTAAACATTATCATGGTGAAGCCTGTGCAGTTGGAAGGATAGAAAGAAGGGCAGAATTTGTCCTTAAGTCCATTTCAAGGTCAATTTTTTTTTTAAAGCTAGTTTTGAGATATGAGTGGTAGCAAGCCTCCTGAAAGCATGAACTGCGTTAAAAGCACACTCAGTCATGTCCAAGAATAATTTTATCAAAATGTCCACAAAAATTCACCTTTTGTGCACGAGAAATTCATCTGCATAAGAAATCTCAGCTAAAAGAGAGAAAAGTCTTTAAAATAATAAATTGATGCTTGTTTAAGCTTATGCTTTTGGAGTCCGGCAGATATCCTTTATTTTATCTATGGAACAGGTACAGCACAAACAATGATGAGTGAGAGCTTTCTAATGCCAAGAGGGAAGTTTATTCTCCAGGTCTGTCCAGTCTCTGACCTCAATATTATTGCTACTGTTAATGAAGGTTCTGGTTAATACCAGCTGCATTGGTGGTTTTGTGGAATAGATTACTAGCATCTGGACAGAAAACACTTATTGACTAGAGATGGTTGAATTTTTTTCATTTGAGTGATTTTTTTTTTAATGAAAAATGCCCTTTTCACAAAACCATTTTTTTTCTACAATAAAACTTTGGTTTTACCTAAAAATATTGATTATTTTTTCCCCCACCCCCCCCACACCTTCTCCTGGGAAAAATGAAAAATGACAGCTGTCTGCCTGGATGGCTGACATTTTGACAGTGAAACTGACAAACTTTCATGTTGGGCTCTGGAGACTGAGCTTCCCGCTCCCTCCTCCAATCCCTATGCTCAAGGAGATGGAGAGGCAGACAGCCCCGATGCTCTGCATCTCCCAGAGTTGTCATGGAAGACTGGACAGCTGGAATTTCTGCCTCTCTTGCAGATGGGTAGAAGGATAAGTTGACAAAGTCTTCCAAGTGCAAACCAGAAAAATTCCATTTTGGTTATCCAAAAACCAAATTTGCAAAATGTGTCACTAAAAACGTTTAAGCCAAAAAATTCCTCTCGTCTCTATTTCTAACAATGTGACTGTTGATCTGGTTTTCATTAGAGATTTTGTTTTAATAGTGAAGGGTTTCTTTTTATACAATTACCAGTTCCATAAGACATCCACCATGCCCCCTTTCATCATAGAATAGTTTTTTTCACCCCAGAAAGATGAGTCCTGCAACAGTGGATTAAAATTAAAGTGCTTCCTCAACTTTAATTAGTGTGTTGCTAGAGTGATGCCATAATGAAGTTTATGGGAAACTTGAATGTTTGCTCTCATTTATGTATATCTAAGTTTACTCTGTCTCCCTGACATCTAATTAATGCTGCACTTCATGAGGATTGGCATTGTTTTTCATCAGCATTCAATACATTTTTAAAGTGAAGTCATTTCTAATTGGCAGGACTGAGACAGTAGAATTTCTGTTGGATTAAGAAAAGACAGAAACCTACAAGAGCTTAATCAGTAATATTCTAGTCACAAAGTTTCATTGTTCAGATAACTGGCACTGCCTCACAGCCTGCCTCAGGTGGTAAATCTGATTGATTCTCCTTCCTTCATGTCACTCCCAATGGTTAAGTACTCTGTAGCACATTAACTAGTGATATACCAGACTAGAAATAGTCATAATTTCCACTCTTGCTATTTAAATGCTGTTTATTTCTTCTAAGCAACTTAACATCATATTTGTTCTCTACACAAATTAACCATAAAAGAGGCAATATATGCCTGGATATTCAGTATTCTGTGATTTCCTGATGAATTCATGAATTATTATCTTGCATCTTGATCCTATCAACTTTTACAAATGGTCTTGGGGGGGAAGCAATGCAGGGTTAGGGGCCTTAGTGAGATTTTTGGGACATATTTTCAGTTGGTATAAGTTCTCATATGAGAATTTACAGCAACTGAGGATCTGTCACTAGGACTTTAATATCCTAGTATTTGGTCATTGGAGAAAGGTGTGGGATAAAAAAGGAACATGCAAGGCAGGGTTTAGACTGGAAACAACAAACAAAAAATAGAAACACATTTTGTAGACATCTGTGTCCAAAACTAGGACTGCCCCACTTCCCTATTTGGGGGGGAAATGTACAATAATAGACTAGACAGGAATGGACACTTTTAAAAGTACTCCTGTGAATAACAATTGTTTTGATAAAATCATATTGTGGGAGGAGGAGGTGTGTGCATAGACTTAGGTTGGATTGGTGTATGTTTCAATGTAATTTTCTGCATAACTTTTATCAAGGTTAATGACATGAGTGATGAAATATTGTCAGTCAAGAGCAATGCAGAAAATTGTAGGCAATATCTTTTTTTATATATATTGAATAAAAAGTTAAGGAAGTTTTCCCACACTTGTGAAGCAAACAAAGTAGCAAAAAAAATTCTTAGTGAACCAAAATATTCTCCTCTGATTATACCTACTATTCTTGTCAAAAGTGAAAACTTTCTCTATCTTGACTTGGGTTTCATGCTGTCTGAAGTGCTAACCACCAGGTAAGATCAACCTTCCTTTATCTGAGATTATAGACTTGCAGGTGTAAGATTCTTTAGGGAGATCCGTCTTCTATATTTGTAAAGTGTATTCTGATGAAACTGTGTAAATAAATAATGCTCAAGGAAGTATTCCTAAGCAGATGAAGGGAAGTGACAGAAGACTAGGATACGGAGGCCATATGGACTAGCACTTAGAAAGATATTGAACTTCTCTCCCCCTAAGAAAATTCTTGCTCATCTTACTCAAATAATTTCTGTAGATATACTTAATGGGAATACTCACATGAGTACAATAAGTAGGATTTGGTCATGGATGTCACCTTTTGGCAACTATTGACCACATTATGTCTCAGTTACCGTTATCTAAAATGCATAAACTCACTCTGAACAGGTGTCAGACCCAATCTTCTCTAAAAAGGGTCTACATTCAACAACAACTATCCTTTCCTAAGGTTTGGCTTGATAAAACGAACATATTATACACAAATTTTAGCCCAAGCCTTTCATGCATACTTGGCTGCCCCTAGGGTTCCTTCCTGAGGACTGAGATCTTATTCTGTCCCCCTCAGAGAGCCAGCATGGGGTTAGTACATACCATCTGCTTCTTTGGTGCATCATGAATCCATCAACCCCTTCCTACAGTGTTTTCAGCCTCTGCTAACAAGATAGATCAACTGAAGATTCCTATTGACCTGTTACACCCATTACAAACACTTTTTTGAACTGAGCTTCAACACTAATAATTTATAGCGCAGCTACATCTGGGCAAATTGGAAGCTGATGAACACTGTACAGTAAATTACGCAATAGCCTTCACGTCCTGCTGTAAACTATCAGTAAAATTGCAGGAGGAATTTAGGTTAACAGAATCTAATTACCTGAAATTGAAGCCCATAACATGCTTACTCTTATAAAGAGTTCCAAAGGATTTTTAATGATGATTGGCCAGGGCCTTGGCTTTATATCTCTTATGAAAGATGGCTCTGACAGAACCACCTAAAATCAGGCTGGGACTTTCTCCCTATAATGACTCAGAAGAGTGCCACTTCTCCAGTGCTAGTTCTTGCAGCATGAATATCGGCAGACAAGTGTTCCCATCCAATTATGGATGTAGCCCCAACTTGCTAAGTTGGTAAGATCTAACAGAAGCAGAACAGTAGGGAGTATGGATGTAAGCCATGGGCGGTGTTCTTATTTTTTAATGGCATATGCTGCAGTACAAGAACATACTTCTATCAATCAGTACATGTACTGTATGCGTAAAGAGGATTAATTTAGTTCTTGCATCATGGGTCAAGCAATATTGGCAACATATTACTTATTCTACACTCCTAAAAATATCCTGCATGTGTCATTGCAATGGTGTCACCTTTGGTTTCAAACTTGAGTTCATGCATGCTTTATGCAGTATTTGCAATGTAAGAGAGAAAAGTTTTACAAAGTGAACTGGCAATACGATTCCAGTGAGCTGAGGTCAGAGCAGCATCTACCTTGTCTAATTATTACTTGTCTGCATCAGCATGAAAAGCTTTCTGAAATTTCCAGTTGGTAAGTTTTCAGTTCTCTAAATGCAGCTTGCTGCGGTAATATTAAACCATGTGTTTGGGGATGATCATAATGGAGATGTCACACTGGTAAGAGACCTGATTCTGGCAGGCATATTTAACCAGCAGTTCAAACTATCCTAGGTAATGTGTGTGAATCCCCCTTGATTCTGTTCAGTTTATGCATGACTCCTGTCTGTACAACTTTATAAAACTGTGAAATAGATTTTGCACAGAATAAAGTCCAAGAAACTACATGACAACATGGCTCAGTGCCAGCAAAATAAGTGTTCTCTTGAAAAACTGCAATGAAAAAGCAGCAAATAGGTGATTAGCCACCAATGGAGTTCTGAAATGCACTTTATTTAAGGTGCTGTAAGATTTGACATTTGTTTATAACTATCATAGTTATAGGTATTATCAATTCCTTTTTCAGGCAGCGGTGGTCCCTGCCAGCCTATTGATTTAATGGATACTGTTAATGTGGAAGTACCTAATAATAAAACTAATATTATTGCTACCACATACCATTTCACATTTTTGCATAATATCTCTCATTCTCTCTGCACTTTGGATAATCTGTTCCTTCCTTTTCTGTTCCCTGTTGAAACGGATCTTTAGTGGCTCATAGCTGGGCAGATCGTTATTGGTACCAGTGAAAATTCGGAAAACAATATGCTTAATTCATAGTAATTTATTTGAGAGAGAAGCACATAGGCAGTAAATGTTATATAACACATATCTCCCTAATGAACCTCAATTCCCCAAGCATAAACCCTCAGTAATTATGTTAGCCTTACACAATATCCTGATTGGCAAACAAAGCAGGTATAGCTTCCAATTCTAGGTGGAGATTTCTTTTTCTTCTCTTCTTTCCCCTTCTCAGGTCTGCCAAATGTCCTCTGAAGTTGGGTCTTGGTTACCTCAGGTCTTCTGTCTCACAATGTCACGGACCTCTTCAGATGTTAATTGGGAAACTAACTAAATTATACTGCTTAGCACTCATATCTTTTGTTCTCAAGGAGTCACATGTCCCAGGAATATGCCCTGTGGTCATTTCATTACTGGTTTTTCAAATTAATATTTTAGAAGGCGGCTGCAAAACAGACAAACCAAAGCTCAATCAACATTTACCCTCTCATCAATCATTCACTTGAGCTCTTAGCGTGATGCCATCCAGAGGGGTCAGCCTGAGCCAGCCCAGGTCAGCCTGTACCAAGCTCAGTGATCACGTTTTTACTTTTTCTTTATTTTATGAGTTGGTCCCCAGCGGATGTGTTCCAAAGTTTGGATGTTGAAACATACATGCAAATAGAGCCATTTTAGCACTTCCAATAAATTTCCATCTATCTAATGCTAAGGGAACCGTGCTTCCAGAATTCTCCAGCAAATTAACATCCCAATCCACACCAAACTTACACTTACCACATTCATTCATATCAGCCACAGTAATTCATAATAATTTGGCACCGTCCCAACATTGTCCATTTCTACTGATGCTTTTACTTTCTCCGAAAGGTCCCTAGATATCTGATCTTATGACTGGTATTAATTTTTATCCAGCAGACTAAGTGCATCATGAACATTTTGTAAATATGTTGTGGGAGGGATGCTCAGATGTTACTGTTTCACATAAACTTGCTTGCAAAAAAAAGAGCACACAATCTGGAAGTCTTTCAGTCTCAGGAAGACATGTTGTGTAATTATAAGGTTTTGTTAGCCAAGTTTCGGTGTAGAGACAGAGGCCATTGTTAGAGAGAAACTATGTAAGCAGCAAGAGAGTTTTGACTTTTTTGCCTTGGTTTCTGATTGGATTGGATTCAACTCTTGAGGCAGAGTTGATCTCTGGGAACCTGGCATTGGTGTTGGGCTGAGATTCTAGGAAGAAGAAATTGCTAGTTGACCACCTCTCTTCCAGGACTGGTGTATATTAAATAAAATCAAATCAAGTTACAGTTAGAATATATCCAGACTTTGTGTCTCCTCCACTGGCAAGTTCACCTGCAAAGTCATGAACATCTGCTACTGCTTGGCAGAAGAATGACACTCAGAACAGGACTCTGGTGTTTAGAAGAAGGATTGATAGGTTACCAAATCAACAACAATCCCCCACTGCCACTGATATGGTTCTGATGTGTTTGCTTGTTTGTCCACAACATTTTCCATGCTTGCTCCACACTGGTGGGAGGGCCATTGTAAACAAGATACCACCAATCCCCAAGATTTTAAACACTACATTGTCTAGACCAGTTCTGTCCAAGATCACAAGACAATGATTAAAGCATCAGCAAACAGTCTGTGCTTGTGTTCACACCTTCCCTACCACTAGTGGAACAGCACCAGTAACAGCAATCCTGGGAGAGTGCTCTAACCTCTGGGCTAAAGATCATAAGAGGGATACTGCCACCACCATCTTGTTGTCTTCTCCTCCTCCTCCTCATTTCTGATGGTGTGTGTTTGTTTGTTTGTTCTTTTTCCTTTCAAGAAATATTTGGCATCTAATTCCAAGAGAGGCTTCATGGCTGTGAATCCCAGGCAGAGGATGGTGCATTCCTCTGGTCCTCATTTAGGTCCCTAAATTTCTTTGAGGAGTGGGAATTAGGCCACATCCTTCTCCTTGGCATTTCCTTTTGGCTAGCTTAGGTGGCTCCCTGCTTAGCATGCTGGCTTTTTCGGCATCTAACTCCCCCAGGCATTTCATAGAGAGCTGGACCTCTAACTCAGGGTTGTGGATTCTGCTTGATGGCAGAGTGCCCAAACATTAGGTATTGCAATGCTGAGTCTAAGTCCCCTTTGTGGGTCCTGCCTAAAACAAAATAAAACAAAATAAAAAACAAAACAAAACACCAGTTGCCATGCCTCCTTTCTTTACCTCTGTGAGAGCCCACAAATATGAGTAACCCATGACAATAAATTAGAGAGATGATCATGATCACTTGACTGTGATAGTCTCAGATAAACAGAAATATAACATGCTGATGTGCATAAGCCACATTTCTCTGACTTCAGTTGTATAGCCCTGATTATTTAATCATTCAATAGCGCCTGAGAGAGCGAAGCAGAGTCTCCTCTAGACTTGCCATGCATGGGGGCAAATCCTACTATGTCTCTCTCACCTTCTCTGACTGACTTTGCTATGGAAAAGTTGGGAAGGATACAGGGACTTTCATCCTATGTGCTCTGCGGGTGCTTATTGCACCCCATCACAGCACAGTTTTCAGGATGGGTAGCAAAGGAGCTGGGATGAGGTTTTTAAGTCCAGCACTAACAGTGTGCATTAGCCTTCTTCCTTTCAGGTTGGATGCATGGGCACCTGTATCCCTGTGAATGACATAGCTGTAGGTAGGAGGGTGTCAGTTTTGAAGGAAGGACACTCTTCGCTTCATCCTCACCCCACACATAGAAAACCCCAGCTCATAATACTGTTACTAAGGGCTGAGCTATGGATTTTGCCTCACAACAGAGATAAAATTAAGAATTACTTTATCTTTATCTCCAGGCTTTTGTATTATGTATGAAACCTAAATCAACATGAGCCAGCATCACAGGTCCTCTTGAATTTATTGGGACTAATTGCATGGGAAAAGTAAGCAGGATTTGACCCATGGTTCAAATGAAATTGCCAATACTCAGACTAAAGAAGTGGGCGGCATTGTGCAGACTTCCTACAGTAAGATGTGCTTCTGCATTAAATTTAAAACTTAGCAGGGAAGAAGTATTGACATTCCAGTAGCTACAAAATAGCTCTCTAATGTACCAAACATATTATTTATAAACCTCCTAATGGAAATAACTGTAGCCACTTTATTATTTCAATGAGCTCTTAAAATGTTGGAGAGGAGTATGGTGTTTCTACCACACAAAGTTAGCACTGAAAAATAATGCTTTTATGTATATATTTGTGAAAATGCATTTATTTACCATTAGAGAGACAAGGTAGGTGAGGTCATATCTTGTACTGGACCAATTTCAGTTGGTGAGAGAGATGTTATAGTCGTTAAGCATTTTTTCAGAAGTTTAGAATAGGCTCTCTAGATAAAGGGCAAGTTTTGGATCTTGTTGACATAGTCGTATAACAAACTCAAAGCTGCTTAGTTTGGATACTGTTTGAAAATAAAATTATAATGACAATACTTAAAGTTCTTATCATATGAAGAATCCTGCTAAATGAAAGCAATCTTGAATTAATCAAAACACTTCAAGGCAGCTTAAAAGAGAACTGCGATAAATGTATTTCTTGTCTTGATATTAACCAAGCTCAAACTGAAGGAACAATCTGTTAGTGCTTAGAGTGACTGCTTTGGAAATATTTACTATTTAGACATTTTCACCTGTAGATCTCAAAGTACTTAACAAAGGTGGATCAGTTTTTTAAATGGAGATTTGAAAAGTAATGTGGAATCAACAAGGTAGAGAGAGGAAGATCATTTATTATATCAGGAACTGTAAAAATGACTCTGGCACCAGCACCTATGAGGTAAGTGGAGGAACAGTGAAGAGGCCAGAGACAGATGAATGGAGGTAGTGGGAAGGGCAGTAGAAAGTTAAGATCCGTCATATGGTGCAAGTCTGTGGAGGATTTTATGAGGAGGAGCAAAAGGGGGGGGGGGGCCCTGAGGAGTTCTTGAGTTGAAGGTATAGAGGTAAGCTCTCTCTGTCTTGCATGCCCTTCTCCTCTTATCTATGTGCACATCGGTTACTTTCCAACAAGGTTAGAGATTTTGCCTCTTTTGAAAGGTAATTCAAACTAGGCTTTCATTGGAATACATAGTGTTGGTTTCAGGAAATCAAAATCCATTAAATTTGGGCAAATGTGAATGTTTAGACCTGACTAGGCTAGGCTGAGTTTAAGATAAAGATTCTTTCAAAAATCACTTTAAGAAAATATATTGTAATATTCTGAGTAGGGCATAGTTTTTAATACACTTTGCATTTATGTACAACAATGACCAGAAGCGAAGGGAAATGCAGGCAAAAGCTAACGGGATAGAAAGCTGTTGCTCTGCATTGGGGATTGCTGCAGAGTCAGACTTTCAGGAGGCATAATGCAGCTGCTGTACTACCCTTAAAGAGGGTGCAGCATAGATCCATAGATTTTTAAGGCTGGAAGGGCCATTATGATGATCTAGTCTAGCCTCCTGTATAACACAGGGCATAGAATTCCATCTAGTGATTTCTCCTTGTAGCCCAACAACTTGTGCTTGAACTACAGTATGTATTTTAGAAAGATATCCGATTTCTATTTAAAGACTCCATGTAATGTGGGAAATGATGGCCATGTCACTTGATAATCTATCCCAATATTTAGTTAACCGCACTGTTAAAAATATGCATTTTTATTTCCAGTTTCAACTTTGCTAACTTCTACTTCCAGCCATTGGATCTTGTTGTTAGAGCTGGATGGAAAATGGTCTTCCTGTCCCATGAAAGTGTTCACCCACGAAAGCTCATGCTCCAAAACGTCTGTTAGTCTATAAGGTGCCACAGGATTCTTTGCTGCTTTTACAGATCCAGACTAACACGGCTACCCCTCTGATACTTGAGATTTCAGAAGTTTTCCTGTTCTGCATTGGCACTAAACCTAGATCTTTACAAGTTTTTTCACAAGGCAGACCAACAGCCCTTCTCCCCACAAATATGATTAGAGCACTCACCAAGGATGAAGGACACCCAGATTCAAAATGACTGCTCTGCCTGATTCAGACCAGGGTTGTAGAGTCATAGAATCATAGACTTTAAGGTCAGAAAGGACCATTATGATCGTCTAGTCCAAGGATAGGCAACCTATGGCACGTGTGCTGAAGGCGGCACATGAGCTGATTTTCAGTGACACTCACACTGCCTGGGTCCTGGCCACTGGTCCGGGGGGCTCTACATTTTAATTTAATTTTAAATGAAGTTTCTTAAACATTTTAAAAACCTTATTTACTTTACATACAACAGTAGTTTAGTTATATATTATAGACTTATAGAAAGAGATCTTCTAAAAACGTTAAAATGTATTACCGGCATGTGAAACCTTAAATTAGAGTGAATACATGAAGACTCAGCACAGCACTTCTGAAAGGTTGCCAACCCCTGGTATAGTCTGACCTCCTGCATAACGCAGGCCACAGAATCTCACCCACCCACTCCTGCAACAAATCCCTAACCTATCTCTGAGCCATTGAAGTCCTCAAGTCATGGTTTAAAGACTTCAAGATGCAGAGAATCCTCCAGCAAGTGACTCATGTCACAAGCTGCAGCGAAAGGCAAAAAAAAAAACCCAGGGCCTCTGCCATTCTGCCTTCCCAACCCCAAATATGGTGATCAGCTAAACCCTGAGCATGTGGGCAAGACTCACCAGCCAGACACTCAGGAAAGAATTTCTGACATGTTGCATTTTTGGATATTTTGGATATTTTGTCAAAAAATTCCCAACCAGCTCTATTTGTTATGCCTTTTATATGGTGGATTTGAAGAGCTCTCATGTTCAAAGATCATCTTCTCCCTGTGTGGGTAGTAATTATACCCGGTGATCAAGTTGCTTCTTAACTTTCTCTTCATTACGCTAAATAGATTGATCCCTTTAGAACACCTGTAATGTTTTCCATGGGTGGCTGGTGCCTGTTTTGAGGGAAGGAGGTGTCATGGCAGTATCTTTCTCTCTCATCTATTTTGGGTGTCCAGTGTCACTAATATTATTTGTGTCAAGTATCAGGAGGTAGCCGTGTTAGTCTGTATGCACAAAAACAACAAGGAGTCTGGTGGCACCTTAAAGACTAACAGATTTATTTGGGCATAAACTTTTGTGGGTAAGAAAACCTCACTTCTTCAGATTCCTGGAGTGAAAATTACAGATGCAGGTATTATATAATGACGCATGAAGAGAGGGAGTTACCTCACAAGTGGAGAACCAGTGTTGACAGGGCCAATTCGATCAGAGTGGATATAGTCCACTCCCAATAATAGATGAGGAGATGTCAATTCCAGGAAATGCAAAGCTGCTTTCATAAAGAGCCAGCCACTCCCAGTCCCTATTCAAGCCCAAATGAATGGTGTTAAATTTGCAAATGAATTTTAGTTCTGCTGTTTCTCTTTGAAGTCTATTTCTGAAGTTTTTGTTGTTCAAGAATAGTGACTTTTAAATCTGTTATAGAATGTCCATAGAGATTGAAATGTTCACCTACTGGCTTTTGTGTGGTACCATTCCTCATGTCCCAGTGGCTGGCTCATTACAAAAGCAGCTTCTCTTCATGTGCCGTTATATAATGGCTGCATCTGTAATTTTCATTCCATGCATCTGAAGAAGTGAGGTTCTTTTACCCATGAAAGCTTAATCCCAAATAAATCTGTTAGTCTTCAAGGTGCCACCAGATTCCTTGTTGTTAATGTTATTTGCATTTGGGCCAGTGCGAAGATTATGGTTACCCCTTATGGGGCTGATCTGAAGACAATGGGTGCATTTCCATTAACTTCAGTGGGCTTTAAAGCATCCTCTCTCTAGTAGGGGGTCCTGAGGTGGGAGATAGAAGTATTCACATCCCTATAGTCTCCAACAGCTGCTAGATAACCTCATGTGCAGTGCTCACCTGTGCAGAGGTTCGCCACTTTCTGGCCCCTATATTTTTGCTTAATTTTTTTAAGGGAAGACATTGTCAGTCCTTTCAACATGTTCAGAGAAAATGACTCCAAACTCACTCAGTTCAAATTATTTTATAGTAGTTACCATGTTTTATTACAACTACAGAAGATTGTGTTATAGTGGGACATAGCAAGTAATTTGTTTGTTTAAAATTACTCTGCATTTGCTGAGATAAAGCATAACTCAATGAATGAGTTAATTAATTGCAGCGTATCACAGCCATTTCCATGTACAATAATAATGTATGCACTAATAACAATGAATGGGGGGCATAAAATATTGTGAACAGCGCAAAAGGAATGGAAAGCCCTGGAACTCACTGAATGGCTTTAACAGATGTGCTGGAACACTACATTACAGTGCTAAGGAAAGCTTGACGAAGGCACAATGGCATAAAAAAGGGCATTATACAGCCCTCAAAGCTGTGCCAAAGACATCACAAAATTAAAGACAATAGGAAAAGGTTACTGATGCTGCTCTGCAGAGACTACTTAATGCAAGGCGATTACATGTATGGGAAGAAACCAAGGTGAAAGACATTGACTATAAAACCTTATCAAATTAATTAAAATAAAATAGAACCTACCAGTTTTTAACTGTCAGAATGTTGCAGCTAAGAAGGTTGCTATAAGGAGAATTCCAATCATATCTCAAGGTAATCCTGAAAGCACAACTTTGCACTGATTTGAGTGATCTGATGTTGTGAATTTGGAATGGATCCCAAACAAGGATTTTGTATTAATATCTGTCTCTTTAAACACCCATGGAATGATTGGAGTGCTTGAGGGGGACCGCAGTAATATCCCCCACACAAAAAGAAACTTAACATGTTATGTTATTTCATAATTTTGAGTGGCACATCACTGAAAGTCTGAATCATCCAACAGAATTCTCTAACTTGAATAACCAACCACTCACCTCCCCATTCCTCATTTAAAGAAGTTACAATAATGAAGCTAACCTCCTGGATAGTGCAATAATTGTACCTATTATGACATTTCGATGCTGGATCATGTGAACCTTTTGATTACTAATTTCAGAAGTGCCTTGGGATCTGATATGATAGGATATGGCTCACTGCGATCATACCGAACGGTCTAGTTTCTCATATAAACATTGTCTTCAGTGGGAGTCCAGTAAGAGCTCAGTGAAAACGGCAATGAACAAGGGCCAAACCCTGGTCTTAGTGCAGGCAATGGAAGTTTTTCTGTTGGCTTCAGTAGGACTCAGGTGTAGAACATGTACAGTTTGGGGTGTTACATAGATTTGCCTGCTTAGCATGGAAGTGCAACCCATGTCATTTTCTGTATAAATAGCAGTATTTAGCAATGTTCAAGAAGGCATAAAACTAACATCCTTCAGAAAGTATTTAGAGCAGATATTAGCTGCCCTCTTAGCAACATGCCAATGCTGCTGCTGATTAATTTCTAAGGAAAATTGTACATCGTGAATAAGTTGATGTTTAGAAAAGGCGATACAGAGGTAAATGAAATGAACATTCTTCTATCAGTATAGCAAACTCTGGTGTAGAAACACTCAGGTATGTCAGGAAACTTGTTTACGGTTATATGTAGATGGTTGTACTGCAAGTGGCACCCTGTTCAGTGGTCCTAAGATGCTGGTGAACTCAATATGTTTTTTTTTCTTGGGGGGTACCTGTCCATACACCAAATGGACAGTGTTCTCGTGGGGAAAAAAAAGAGTTCCTTTAAGTGTCCATAGTACCATAAGGCTATGTTTAGCTTCCTGTCCTGAACTTTTGTGTAGTTTGCTTTTCACAAAGAACTGGGTAGCGCACGACTGCTGTGGTTTAAGGCCTTCATGAAGGTTTCTATTCCAACCCCCTGCTTTCACACTCATGTCACTTTCTGACAGTTGTTTTCTCCTTCAGGGCTGATGTATTCTAGGCTTGATCTCTGCCTAAACACGAATAGGGTTTTTTTTTAGAAGTTTGAGCAAAAATTGTTGCACTGTGTTTGAGTATAATGAGAATGAAACAAATACGTTTCCCAATTATAAAACAATTAATGTGACCTTTTTTGAACAGCTGTCAGCTGGAGTAGCAAGTATGAATTTGCCATGGAGTAGCACACTCCAAGAGGGGTCTTTAAGAGTTCAGATGAAATTTGGTTATCTGACCCTTCCAAGATCATATAATTTGTACAAGGAAGTAATATTTTCCACTGTTCTCGCTAAGCTAAGAAAAAACATAGCTAAGGAAGGGTGTCCCTTAACTCTATATAGCTGTGTAGTGAACCAAGGGTGTGAATGGACAATGCACTACCCCTTGGCTCAGGCACCTCTGGACCTTTAAATATGAAAAGATTTGGAAAGGCTGCTGAGTGCTTTGTAAGGTTCATAGAAGGCAACTGCACTCTGATTTGTCATAGGAGCTCAGCATCTACTGATGTTAAAATTTACTCCTCTGCATAGTCTTTTTGCTGGTCCAATGCACAGGGATGCATTTTACCAAAGGTATGCATCAGAGGGGAACAAAGAGTCCTGTGGCACCTTATCGACTAACAGATATATTGGAGCATAAGCTTTTGTGGATGAATACCCACTTCATCAGACACAACAGAGAGGATACTCCTGCAAACTTCTGAATGTGCGAGAGAGACCTATGTTCCTGTTGCTATAGCCAAAGAGTTACAGATTTTGAAACCTTTGTGTGCTATTGCCAGGTCTTTTTCCAGTTCTTGGGTGAAATCTGGATCCCACTAAACTCAACTCCCATTGACTTCAATAGAGCTAGGTTTTTCCCTCCTGTCTTTTCACCACCCCTCTCTCCCCAAAAATCCTAAACCCATGGAATATATAAATTGCTAGTACAATCATTTTTAATTACAGCAAGGACTATAATAATGATTGCTTGGCAGTCCTGTGGTGCTCATATAGACATCATTTTCTGTTAGACATTCTATTGTCTAACTTTTTATCTAATTTTTGATGTTTTTGATAAAAATCAAACCTGGAAAAAATTAGTTTTAGTTTTGCCAAAGTGTGATTGATAAGGCTTTGCAAAACAAAAACTATCCCAGTCTGCCACTTTACTGAAGAGAATGAAACCAACATCAGATCCTTCCCAGTTTGAACTTTGTTTCAGTGAAAATGTACCCCGTATCCCAATTACGCCAGGTTTTGGTTTGAAAAAAAGCATCTGCACAGTATCTAATTGCTAACTAAGCACTGCAGATATGTTCTGTCTTACTGATGTTTTGAGAAAACTATTGACTTTTGTGTCTGTATTACTAACACATGTCTATAAAGAAACATTGGACTATACAACACCACAAGAAGGAGAAACAAATATTTACACTTCAGTTGAATCTTTGAGTCGAGATTACAAACTTGCTGATAAAACAGCAACAAAACCAAAGTTTTTTCTTCTGACCTGTGGTGTCCCCACAGATATTAAGTTGTTTTTACCAACAACAAGTATTATTTTGGTTAGCAAAGTCTGGAACCAAACCCCACTACCTGCCAGGAACAATTTGTTATGCAAAGAGAAAGTAGCAAATAAAAGATTTGGAGTCAAAGATAAAATACTGTTTATTCTAAAAATCCACACTGGTCTCTATTTACCAGTTAAAAAAATGTCGGCTAAACTTTATTTTGCAGCTTATTTGGGAAACAGCAGGCTTCACACAGTGAGACCACCACAATCAAATTTTCTCTTATTGGTGAGCTCTTTTTATTGTTTCTTCCCCTGTGGTTTTTCTATTCACACTTCATGACAACTTTTCACTTCTCCTTGCTCTCAACTGCATCTTTTTTTACAATCTGATAACCAGTGGACTGAGCTGACATCAGGGCTTAGCAAATCATTGTGTTAAAACATGCGTGCACACATGGACTTCTGTCACAGTTTCATGGCAACTGCTCCTGTATTCCCCCTGGTATGGTCCATCCAGTGCACCTACTTTTAAGTTTCCAGATCCCCACCCATTGACTTTCTTGGGCAGAGACACACATCTCACTCCTTTCTGCCTGGAGATTTTTAAGGATGCACAGCTTCCTGCCTCCACTGTGATAACCCCAGCAAGCCAAACTACCTAAAAGGCCAGAGTCTGTGCTTTCTTTCTTTCTTTCTTTCTTTCTTTCTTTCTTTCTTTCTTTCTTTCTTTCTTTCTTTCTTTCTTTCTTTCTTTCTTTCTTTCTTTCTTTCTTTCTTTCTTTCTTTCTTTCACAGGCTATGACCAGTATATTGGTCAGTTATAAGTTATCACAGAGCTCCTTCTAAGTAAGCACATTTATTCTTAAGGTAAAAGTATTACAAAGAAGGCATCAAAACAATAAAAGTGCCTACATTCATACTGAATGTACCACTTACCAATCTAGGGTACAGCTTACCAGTCTAGGGCCCTGGTATGTTTTAGTTCTTAAAAACCCACAACTGGGTTTTCCCTATGGTTACAAGTTCATAAGTCTTAGATCCAGAACAGAGGCTGGGCAGATGAGCCATTTCTTTGTATAGTTTGGGTCTTTGATTTAACAGATAATTGGAAGAAGCTAACCCCTCTCCTCATGGCAGATCTTTAAAAGTCTGCATTTATGCATACCCAGAGTGTAATGCCCAGAGGGTCTCAAATTCAAGCCTGCCTAGCTAACACTAAGGCAGCTAAAACTGGCTCATACTCCGCTACTCACAAGCCACGGCAAGTGCCACCTCAAAGGGTTTGCCAGGCAGCAACCTCATTCCTTCTGATTGGCTCCCTGCCCTAAATAACTCAAGGAGCATTTCAGGAAGTGGCCAGGCAACAGTATGGATCTTCTGTAGCTACCATGACTATTTCTATTCCCTGTTGTTGAACTCCTGGCTTCAGCCTCTGCTTGCTTTGGACCTTGTCTCCTGAAATGGGCACTGAAATCTGACTTCAACTCTGATCTTTGTTATCGATCCCTGTCTGGAACTTGACTACAAACTGCTCTGCTACTCTCGGCCTCAAGTTTGACCCTGCTCTGACCCTTGGTCCTTGACTGCCCCAGCTGGGATCTTGACACAAAGTTGGGGGATTTGCATTAACTTCTGCCTAAATGGATTTCCTGGGGAATCTGTAATGCTTATTGTACTAGAAAAGTATGGTCTTTTGGGACACTTTTCAATATAATCTTTGAACTCCCAGTGTCACATCTCCCCACCTCCCCAGAGAGGTTATATGCAATCCTGGTCCACAATAGTACATAAATGTAATACAGTAAAGTTTTTAAAATATATTGCATGAAATTCCCATATCTCTCACACCTTCAAGTGGTCAAAATGCAAGAAATAAATTCTGCATGAGATCATTGAGTGAGAAGCTGTTTGGTTGGCAGTATAGTCAATTAACTTAATTGACTCTACACATGTTGCTAATGAGACACAAATAGACATGCAAATAAATTATTTTCATTAAATATCATTTGAAAATAATTAGTAAAATACAAACTAGTGTAATGATTGAATTCAACATCTGGAGAGCAATAGCTGTGATGCTGCTTTGCATGTAGGACTTCTTGGTGTCTAGCAGAGTACACAATCCAGCTTTTGTAATTGATGTGAGTCTGCTAATACCAGCTTAATATGTCCTTTTATACACCTATCATAAATATCAGATGTGTAGGAGTGGAAGTCTAAGAGCCAGATTGCAAACCCATTACTCACATGAGTATCCCATTGACTTCATTGGGCCTGTCCATATAAGCAACTACTTCACAATTTGCCCCCAACGATCTAGCAAATCGAAGCACATAGGTATGGCTACAAGATAGTATATAAGAAATCAGGGGACACATGAGATCTGAGTGACTTACAGAGGATCCGTTTATCTCTGCAGAGAAACTTATGCACTAAATTTGCCACATGCTGATGTAAATCAGGAGTAACTCCATTGAAATCAGTAAAATGAAATCATTTTAAAACTGGCATGTCAGGAGGACTGAGCTCTCAATATGCTAATTTGGTTGCAAAATTCTGGTAATCTTTTACGTGGTTTGAGACTAGGGTTTTAAATCACTTTGTTTAAATATAAAATAGGCTAGGTAAATTTTACATAGAGTCAACATGACCTAGTGGCCTGAGAATATGCCAGAAACTGCTGAGTTCTACCTCAGTTTCCAGCATTGATTCATTTTGTGGCATTGGGCAATTGGACGCTCAATCTTTTTTTTTTTTCAATACAGAACATTGGGTTTTCAACCAAATGAAAATTTTACAGAAAGCGTCTTCGTCCCATATATAAACATGAACATTTTTCAATTGAAAATGTTGTAGTTTCGGCTTGCCGAACAGAAAGATATTCAATTTTATGACAAAAAGCTGAATTCTGCCATGAGATAATCTATCAATGAACCCAATTATTTATCTAGGTCACTTTTCCATCTTGTACTCCAGAATCTAAGCCTTTTTTTTTTTTTTTTTAAGTATTCAATGTCTACCCCTTCTGGTTGCTGAGAAAAAATCTTAAAGAAGTCAACTGATGAAGCCATATCTGCCTGGATCTGCAGGAAGGCTAATACAATAGCTATAAGAATAGTGTGAATGTCTTCTAGTCATTTGAAGGTGGTATGACTCCCAAGCCTCATGAGAATGCAAATATTGTCATTGTTAATCAAAGCTATAGAGAAAGAAGAGGGATAATTATATTGTGATAATATGCAGTCTGCTATGAATGTTAACTCATTTAGCATCATGAGTGGAGTGTCAGCTTTTTTTAAACAGTCTGACCTCTGGGTGAGTTGGAGAGAAGCTCCTAAGTCCTGTTCCTGCTTACACTAAAGTCAATGTGAGTTTTATCACTGATTTATCTCTATCAGTAAAATCAGGATAATACAGTATCCTCTATCACACATGGGTCAGAAGTGGATTGCTTGATACTTGTACAACTCTTAAAGGTGAAAAGTGCTGTCTCTACTTAGTGAGTAATAAATATGGCTAGATTTTATTATTATTATTATTATTATTTATTAATTTATTTTTTGTTTGGTCTAGTCCGGCATGGTTCGGCAAGAAGTGGGGAGAATTCAATGAACCTGCCCTTCCACTTCTCTTTTAAACACTTGTTCCACTCCGTTACCTGAACTGGTAGCAAACTCCTGAAAGGGAAATGGGGCAGGGCTATTTCCTACTCCTATAGGAGCCAACAGAGCTGGGTTGTTCACCCTGGGTGGGCAGCACATCCTGCTCATTGTCAAAAGGTGAAGCTCAGCCTGTGTCTCCCTCGCCTTGTGCTCATTATCTCTGGGGATGGCTGCCAGTACAAAGCCCTTCCCAGGGGCGGCTCTAGACATTTTGCCGCCCCAAGCACTGAAGGTTCGTTGAAGCCGCGGGACTAGCGGACCCTCAGCAGGCACACCTGCGAGAGGTCCACTGAAGCCGCGGGACCAGTGGACCTTCCGCAGGCAAGCCGCTGAAGGCACCCTGCCTGCCGCCCTACCCGCGACCGGCAGAGCGCCCCCCGCGGCTTGCCGCCCCAGGCGTGCGCTTGGAGCGCTGGTGCCTGGAGCTGCCCCTGGCCCTTCCTAGCTCTCTACCTCCATGACACACGCTAACACAAACAGAAGCTTAACACCACAGCATTGTCTTATTATGAGCCATTCATTCAGTCATTTATTATGCAGTGTGTACCACAGGACTCTAGTGGTATTTAGAAGCTGTAGGTCCAGCTTTTCCAGCCAGGGCACAGCTAAACCCCATTAAGATAACCATTATCTGTAAAAGGAGTTTGTTCATTCCAGAGGGTGACTCAGATCCCAGTTCTGCACCTAGCCAACCTATCGATCAGAATTTTAGCTGAGACAAAGGGTCATTTATGTTGTCACGCAGTTTGGGCCAGAGAGATGAATGGAGGTGGAGGGCTGATGTAAATAAGTCTCTCTGTACCCCATTCATCTCTCACTTGATTCACGAGGGCTAAATGTCTGTTACTTGCTGGCTGCAGAAACAATTTTTAAAATAAGCAATGACAACAGCTCTCTGATGGATTAACTTCTTCTAAAGCCTTTGATCTCTAAAGTGAGATGCCTGTACCATGTTACTGGCAGCTAAAGTCATTCTACCTTTTTAATATACTACCTCCATGCTACAAAGGAGGCCTTAGCTTATCCAGCTGAGAGCATCATGGCCTCAGTCTCAATCTGTATTTAAAATCTACATGTTCTCTTCTGTTATGCTTCTTTTTTCTCCAGGCCTCCCCCCAGCTGGTGGTATAGGATGCAATTTTACAACACAAGAAATGCTTACTGCTCACACAATGAGTCCCACAGAAATTAATGGGACTTCTATTGCGAAAACTATTCAGGTTGTACGATCTGGTACACAAAAAGTAGATGTCTGAAAACGAAGGACATGATTCCTGCTTTTGCTAAGCCCAGGGAAAACTTCTATGGGAACTGGTTCAGGTCCATGACTCTCTGATTAGAGTAATTTTAGACTAATTTTTTTGCCATCACATAAATGGACTGCCATAGTCCCTCAGGAGCACATGTGATTTTAACCTCTGTAAGTGACAACTTGAAATGTTCAGCAATCTTTTCATGCATGCAGAATTATTATGATAGAACTTAAAAGATCTTCATTGTGATTAGGTCCTGATGGTGCATATGTAGATCAATACTCATAACTATGACATTTCTAACACTTTGCTTACCCGTTAATTGCTTGCCAGAATATGAAATAATTAATGAAGTGAATTAGTTCAAAGGAATTGAGATGTCCTGGTTTTTTGGTAAATGTTATCTCATATGACTTATCACAACTAAAACATAATAGTGAAAGCAATCAATTTCTGAACTGGTATTCAGCTTCTCTCTCTCTCTATCTAGTGAACAACAGACCAAATTTCAACAGGGCAGATAACTTACCAGAGAATCTGCTGGAGTAAAAACTATATCCTGCTTATGCTGGGTTGCAACAGTAATCAGGGAGCTGTTATTGTGCCATGCTTTTCTTCCTGGTCCCAGTCCTCAGTGCAGGCCTTTGGCATCTATAATGACCTACACCAGGGGTAGGCAACTATGGCACAGGTGCCAATGGCAGCACACGAGCTGATTTTCAGTGGCACTCACGCTGCCTGTGTTCTGGCCACCACTCAGTAGGGCTCTGCATTTTAATTTAATTTTAAATGAAGTTTCTTAACCATTTAAAAAACCTTTTTTACTTTACATACAACAATAGTTTAGTTATATATTATAGACTTATAGAAAGAGACCTTCTAAAACCATTAAAATGTATTACTGGCACACAAAACCTTAAATTAGAGTGAATAATAGAAGACTCGGCACACTGCTTATGAAAGGTTGCTGACCCCTGACCTACACCAACTGACTGTAGATTCTATGGTACCACAGCACTCTGGTGATTGCTTCACTGCAACGCTACCTAAACTGCTCCCACTGGCTTACTGAGCACCTGGCAGGATCAGATCTCCAGAGGGACAAGACTTTCAGAGCCCAGAAGTTTACAGCCAATCACGAAGCAAATTAATCACAAGCCCAAGTGCATCCATACTAGACCCTGGGTGAAGATGGAGCCTAAAATGAAAAGCCAGAAATTATGCTTTCATGCCACAAGGAAATCCAAACTGCTATATATATATTTGTTGTTGTTGCTTGAGATATTCCTCAGGCAGCCTATTGTGCGTTGCTGAGCAGGTGTGGAACCAACATGTACCGAGCACCAAAAAGGCAGTTAGTTTTTTTTTTTTAAATGTCTCTCAGAGAACACAAGTGAGGAGGGCAGATTGAGTGATTACAATGTGAGTGATTGAACGTTAACAAAACAAACCCCTTAGAAATAATAGAATTTTTCATATTGTGATTCATTTCAGTTTCACGAGTCCCAAAACAGCACTTCCCAAGTGATTAATGTTTTCTTCATTGATTGTAACTATGCTTGAATTAAGGCCATGTTTCTTAGCTTCAAACAAAGAAACACTTTTTGAGTCACAGTATTAATGGACTGATCTAGCCACCCTTTTTATAGCTATCCAGTGTGCCAAGTAAATTCTAACAGGAAATAATACCCCAATGAATGCTATAAAAATCAATCTGGTGATCCACTTTTGGATATAAAAATCTATCTCAAACCACAATGTTCTTAAATGATTTTTGCATCCTTGCATTGGTATCACTTTCTCTCTCACTAAGATTTTTTTCTGAATTCTCTCATTTTCTTTCTTTATACTTGCCCACCATCATAATATTGAAAATAGCCAATTTGAGGGGGGTTTTAAGGTGATATAAATTACATAATGATAACAGTTGTTAAGGTATGAGACCAAGTGAGCAAATTTCTCTTCACATTTACACTGTGCAACCACCAGCAGAATTTGACCCACGTAGTCTAAGTGTAAGGGCATCTATATTGGTTTAACTTAGATATCTAGGACTTTTAAGGAAACAACTTATGGTTATTATCTCTTCTCAGCCTTCTGTTAATTGCTTTTCCTTCTGTTTCCATTCATTTCAGTCCATTGGTATATTAAGACCAGGAGTTAAGATCAATTTAGATTCCTTTTTGAATTGGCCCAAACTTTGTAAAGCAGTAGCTTTTTGTCAAGGGTAGGGCAAGGAATGCTTAGCAAGAATTGTCTAGTGGGTGGAACTCTGAATTGGAACTTGATAGACCTGGGTTCTTCCATGGGAAGGTCACTTAATCTACCCTGTTCCTCAGTACTCCTCTCTTTCTTACTTATCTCACAGAAAGTTGGGAAGATAAGTCTATTAATGGTTCTAAGGTGTTCAGGTACTATGGATAACTGTGAGGCTGTATTGTTGCATTTTGTACTTGATACTCCAATTGTTGCTTATGTAGGCTTGATTGATGGAATATTTAACTGAAATGTTACTTAAAACAAGGTGGGAGGGGAGGAAGAGGTTTTGTAGGCATTGTGACTATATGAGAATGGTTTGTCATTTGTGAAAATATTAAATAAGTCAGCATTGGGCTCAGAGGAAATGGAATCTAGAACTAGAAGTTGGGAAACCAGACACATGGTGTGTGGGATAATGGAAGAATGAGTTTGTTTACCAGCAAGTATTAAAAGGTTTCCCACAACTCCTGTAATCTGATAGGGGTCTGATTATCTGATCACAACCACATGTCATGGGGACATTTATTTAGAAGACTTTCGTTCTTCTGGGCCAAGATCCTGAGCAGTAAGTTTGTGTGGTTTCTCATACATTTATTTTTCATCTTTGAATCTTCATCAAAGCTTTCTTCACGGGACAGTTTTATAGCAAACAGTAAGTTGTACCTGGCATTTACAAGGTAAGAAAAGTTGCCATTAGAATGGGAGATAAGAGAGATGTACTGAAGGCATAATATTAATACCTATGGCAGCCTTCTCTTTCCTTTGCCCTTAAGAAAGTGTAGCACAAAGTAGTGAGAGAATCTCTAGGGGAGAATGCTAGATTTAAAAGTACTTGCAAACGTAAACAGACCCCAAAACAATACATATGTCATCAGTGTTGCAAAACTGCCATGAAAATGTATTGGTTTAGGCACAAAACCTTTACCATCAGGAATGGTGGTGATAATGAAAAACCTAATGACATTTTACTTGCCTGTCAAGGTTACTTGTTCTGGGTGAATGGGCAAGTGTGTGTGTGTGTGTGTATGTGTGTGTGGAGAGAGAGAGAGACTGACTAGAGTTTGGGTTGGTCACATTACTCACGAGTGGTTGTAACTGTGAATTATTCAGAACATTTCAAGTGAGCGTCAATACAACTCTTATACAGAACACCTGATGGGGTGGTATGTGCTACGTACTCTGTGGGAAACTTTAGAAATGGTGTAGTGTGTTTTGAAGAAATGCATTAGAGCTATTGTTTTTGTACCTCTCCTGTAATCCTAGGCACTCTAGCTACTTCAAGACCAACTGTACATGACTGAGCAGGAGACATAAAAACCTCTTACATAACCTAAAATAGCTTTTGTTTACGTAACAATATCATGATTTTAAAGTCTAATGACTCAGGTATGTGGAAACTGGAAACCTCTCTTTTTTCCAGTGGTACAAAGGTCCCACTTCCAGTCATGAAGGACCATGAGACAATAGATCTTACACCATTCACTTGATCCTGATCTGAATAAAATCTACTGTAGGTTTGAGAAGAAATTCCATGACTGGAAGGAGAAACTCTTTTTTGTGGTATATTCAATTTTTATTTTAATGGCAGCTATTTGAAAATTCTCATGGAAGTAGGGGGGGGTGTGTGTGTATGTATATAAAGGAGAGAGAATTATCTGAGTTAGGCCCTGATTCAGGTAGACACAAGTTTAAGTTCTTGTCTTTTGATTGGACAGATGTGGGCACAAATGATACTACAAGATGTGACACTGAGCAGATCAAGAATGACTACAGGACTCTGGGAGTACGGGTGAAGGGGTTTGGAGCGCAGGTGGTATTCTCTTCGATTCTTCCTGTCAAAGGTGGGGCCCGGGCAGAGACAGATGCATCATGGAGGTGAATGCCTGGCTGTGAAGATGGTGTTGCCAGGAGGGCTTTGGCTTCCTCGACCACAGGATGCTATTTGAGGAAGGACTGCTAGGCAGAGATGGCGTTCACCTTTCGAGGAGGAGAAAGACCCTATTTGCATACAGACTGGCTAACCTAGTGAGGAGGGCCTTAAACTAGGTTCGACGGGAACAGGTGAGCAAAGCCCACAGGTAAGTGGGGAACATGAAGACCTGGGAGATGGGTCAGAAACAAGAGGGAGCGTGGGCTATAATGGCAGAGAGAAAGGAGCGTCAGGGCAAAACTGGGAGGAAAGATCAAACCAGTATCTTAGATGCCTATACACAAATGCGAGAAGTATGGGTAATAAGCAGGAAGAACTGGAAGTGCTAATAAATAAATACAACTATGACATTGCTGGCATCACTGAAACTTGATGGGATAATACACATGATTGGAATGTTGGTGTGGATGGGTATAGTTTGCTCAGGAAGGATAGACAGGGGAAAAAGGGAGGAGGTGTTGCTTTATATATTAAAAATGTACACACTTGGACTGAGGTGGAGATGGACATAGGAGATGGAAGTGTTGAGAGTCTCTGGGTTAGGATAAAAGGGGTAAAAAACAAGGGTGATGTCGTGCTAGGAGTCTACTATGGGCCACCTAACCAGGTGGAAGAGGTGGATGAGGCTTTTTTTAAACAACTAACAAAATCATCCAAAACCCAAGATTTGGTGGTGATGGGGGACTTAAACTATCCAGATATTTGTTGGGAAAATAACACCGCAGGGCACAGACTATCCAATAAGTTCCTGGACTGCATTGCAGACAACTTTTTATTTCAGAAGGTTGAAGAAGCTACTAGGGGGGAAGCTGTTCTAGACTTGATTTTAACAAATAGGGAGGAACTCGTTGAGAATTTGAAAGTAGAAGGAAGCTTGGGTGAAAGTGATCATGAAATCATAGAGTTTGCAATTCTAAGGAAGGGTAGAAGGGAATACAGCAAAATAGAGACAATGGATTTCAGGAAGGTGGATTTTGGTAAGCTCAGAGAGCTGATAGGTAAGGTCCCATGGGAATCAAGACTGAGGGGAAAAACAACTGAGGAGAGTTGGCAGTTTTTCAAAGGGACACTATTAAGGGCCCAAAAGCAAGCTATTCCGATGGGTAGGAAAGATAGAAAATGTGGCAAAAGACCACCTTGGCTTAACCACGAGATCTTGCGTGACATACAAAATAAAAAGGATTCATATAAAAAATGGAAACTAAGGGCAAGATTAGAAAGACAAAGGCACAAAATGATCTCAAACTAGCTATGGGAATAAAGGGAAACAAGAAGACTTTTTATCAATACATTAGAAGCAAGAGGAAGACCAAGGACAGGGTAGGCCCACTGCTCAGTGAAGAGGGAGAAACAGTAACAGGAAACTTGGAAATGGCAGAGATGTTTAATGACTTCTTTGTTTCGGTCTTCACTGAGAAGTCTGAAGGAATGTCTAACAGTGAATGCTTATGGGTAGGGGGTAGGTTTAGAAGAGAAAATAAAAAAAGAGCAAGTTAAAAATCACTTAGAAAAGTTAGATGCCTGCAAGTCACCAGGGCCTGATGAAATGCATCCTAGAATACTCAAGGAGTTAATAGAGGAGGTATCTGAGCCTCTAGTTATTATCTTTGGAAAGTCATGGGAGATGGGAGAGATTCCAGAAGACTGGAAAAGGGCAAATATAGTGCCCATCTATAAAAAAGGAAATAAAAACAACCCAGGAAACTACAGACCAGTTAGTTTAACTTCTGTGCCAGGGAAGATAATGGAGCAAGTAATTAAAGAAATCATCTGCAAACACTTGGAAGGGGGTAAGGTGATAGGGAATAGCCAGCATGGATTTGTAAAGAACAAATCATGTCAAACCAATCTGATAGCTTTCTTTGATAGAATAACGAGTCTTGTGGATAAGGGAGAAGCGGTGGATGTGGTATACCTAGACTTTAGTAAGTCTAAATTTAGTAAGGCATTTGATACGGTCTTGCATGATATCCTTATCGATAAACTAGGCGAATACAATTTAGATGGGGCTACTATAAGATGGATGCATAACTGGCTGGATAACCGTACTCAGAGAGTAGTTATTAATGGCTCCCCATCCTGCTGGAAACGTATAACAAGTGGGGTTCCGCAGGGGTCTGTTTTGGGACCGGCTCTGTTCAATATCTTCATCAATGACTTAGACGTTGGCATAGAAAGTGAGCTTATTAAGTTTGCGGACGATACCAAACTGGGAGGGATTGCAACTGCTTTGGAGGACAGGGTCACAATTCAAAATGATCTGGACAAATTGGAGAAATGGTCTGAGGTAAACCGGATGAGGTTCAATGAAGACAAATGCAAAGTGCTCCACTTAGGAATGAACAATGAGTTTTACATATACAGAATGGGAAGAGACTGTCTAGGAAGGAGTATGGCAGAAAGAGATCTAGGGCTCATAGTGGACCACAAGCTAAATATGAGTCAACAGTGTGATACTGTTGCAAAAAAAGCAAACGTGATTATGGGATGCATTAACAGGTGTGTTGTAAACAAGACACGAGAAGTCATTCTTCTGCTCTACTCTGTGCTGGTTAGGCCTCAACTAGAGTATTGTGTCCAGTTCTGGGCACTACATTTCAAGAAAGATGTGGAGAAATTGGAGAGGGTCCAGAGAAGAGCAACAAGAATGATGAAAGATCTTGAGAACATGACCTATGAAGCAAGGCTGAAAGAATTGGGTTTATTTAGTTTGGAAAAGAGAGGACTGAGAGGGGCATGATACCAGTTTTCAGGTATCTAAAAGGGTGTCATCAAGAGGAGGGAGAAAACTTGTTCACCTTAGCCTCTAATGATAGAACAAGAAGCAATGGGCTTAAACTGCAGCAAGGGAGATTTAGGTTGGACATTAGGAAAAAGTTCCTAACTGTCAGGGTAGTTAAACACTGGAATAAATTGCCTAGGGAGGTTGTGGAATCTCCATCTCAGGAGATATTTGAGAGTAGGTTAGATAAATGTCTATCAGGGATGGTCTAGACAGTAGTTGGTCCTGCCATGAGGGCAGGGGACTGGACTCGATGACCTCTCGAGGTCCCTTCCAGTCCTAGAGTCTATGAAGCTATGCATGTGCTTAACTTTACGCGCATGTTTGAGTGCTTTTCTGAATAAGGCCCAGATTCAGGAAAAAATTCTATGTTGTGCATATCCCTCACTAAGATACAGTCTGTAATGGATTTTGGTCCTTTACAAAGAAATGCACTGTATAAATTATGCAAAATGCTGTTTTTGCATTCTTGTGAAGCTACCTAAGAGCCAAATTTCAATACTTTATTTTGTGTATAGTTCAATTCACTAATGTGCAAATACATGGATTTTATTATCTAGTGCTGTAAGTTTGCAGTCTGCAAATATGGTCATTAGCCAAGCCAAGTACACATTGAAGGACCTAACCTCAGTTATGTTTTTTGAAAAGTATTTTTGCATGATTTCCATATTTTTTGTATGTACATGTTAATGGAAATAATTGGAAATAAGAATTTAAACCTTTTGTTTACATTAAGAAAATAAAACTAGACAAAGGGTCTCAAATGCAAACTTTATATAAATGAAAACAGACTATAACCTTTTCTTACTATAAGGTTTTCTTAAAAAAACAAAGAAACAAAAAAAAACACAAACAAAAACAACCTGAGATTGACATTTTTTTTATACAGTAGTTTTGATTTATGCTTCAGAACTCGAGCCTGTTAGATCTTTGACAATGTCTTGAATTCACATGCTGAATTCAAACAGAATGCTATTGTTTTACTGCAATTAGCAGTGGTGCTTAGTAGAGGTTGCAACATGCTGAAAAAATTGTAGCAATTAGTAGAGATGGCAACATGCTGAAAAAATTAATTGAGAATTTAGCCTTCAAATGAAAAATACATAGTCCTTAGATTTCATTATAATCAGCTTATGTAGTCATACATACATTTAGAAGAATAATTTAACTTTTTGCTATTTTACTTCTGGTTGAGAAAACAATGCCATTTTTGCATAGGTTACTTTATAAATATTATTCATACAATATCTACTATCTTCCCTGAATAGCAGGATTTTCAAGGATCCTTGTTTTCATTTGCTAAGTGGATGCATAACAAGATTAACAGCTAAGTCCTTTCTTTTTAGACTTTCAGAACAAAAGCCAATCATCACTTCCACAAAAGTTTAAGATTTTTATATTCTTTCATTTTACATATTGTTAGCTGCAAGCTGATTCCTAATGTTTGTTTTATTTCCATCTGTCAGAAGCAATGCCAAATATATTTTGTTTGACTTGAATTGGCTCAATTAATCCTTAGCTGGAACAATTTCTGTCATTTTTTTGTTTGGTTAAGGGATTTGATCCTGAAATGCATATACCCCAGCTTTCTTCATGAGAAAAATCTGAACTATATATTTTAATAAACCTGCTCAAGTAGGATCCATTTGACTTAGAAAAAAATCAGTAGATGTTTTTGTTGGGAGCATAAGTAAAGAATAATGGAATATGTTGTTGTCATGGGGTTTGCTACTCAGCACTGAGGCACCTCATTGTGGCTCATATTGGGGTTAGCTCTCAACTTGTATGACAGTCCTGCCTTCAGTTGCTCACCCCATGGCATGACACACTCACTCTCTCTCTCTCTCTCTCTCTCAATCTCGACTCAATTGCTCTCTCTTGTAACTCAGAATGCTCTCTCTTTGTGGCTTTGCTCTCCAACCAGGTCACTAGTTTTCCTCCTTCCAAGGTATTAAAGTCTCACCGGATGATTTGCCTCAGGCAGTCTTTCATTCTATTGCCCAGACTGTGTCACTTCTCCATTGGCTGGTAGGGGAACCTAGGCCCACCCGCTACTCTGGGTTCCAGTTCAGGAACCCTCAAATCAGCAGCACAGGTCTGCACTGTCCGAAACTTTGAGGCCATTTCCCTGAGCCTTTTTCTACTCCACCTCTGTCTGGCTTCTGCTCTCCCACCCTTCTGAGTAAACCCTTCCTTCAGATCAGATCTGAGGTCTTGGTTTAGGCCTATTGCTCATGTTGAGATGTTTATAACTTCTTGATAAAAATATGCAATAAACAGAAAGTTAGAATTCTCAGACCACATTTTTGTTCTAATTTCTAGTGTTGCAGCAACAAAGTCTCTACCTGAACCTTTCTTTTAGAGCAAAGCTTTCTATTTGAGATGAGCAAGAAACAGAATTTTCATCCAATGAGAAATTTCAGTATTTTGAAATTGTGATTTTGTGCCTAATCAGGAAGAAAAGTTGAAATGTCAATTTTTTTTCTAGAAAATGTTTGATTTGGAATTGCCAAACAGTTCTGGTCAACACATACTGACATTTGCTTAGTCAGTTTGATATTAAACTGCATCTGCTTTAGCTTCTGCACTGCCTTGGGGGGAATTGTAGTCCATGTTCTCCTCTATGGGCTAGGCTTCCTGGCCAGACTACATGTCCCATATGCACCATAATAGCATCACCTATAAAATCAGCTTTGCAAACAGAGACTGCTAACAGGGAGTTTTGAGAGGGAGTTTGGAAGGGGAGTGGGAAGTGGGGGTGAGGTACACTTGCCGTTCTTTAAAACCTTGAAACTAAACTATAATCAACACTTCTTCTTGATTTAAACAAAAACCCTATCAGTAACCTAGGTGGCTGTAGGAGAGAACACAGGCAGAAGCCCAGCAGCAGAGTGGGGACTATCCTGTTTATTGTGTTCAGTGTAGAATGTATGACTACCTGCCCTGTGGGTGGGTGGCATATGTGTTCATTTGGTGCAAGGAGCTCCTGGCCCTCAGAGATGGTGTACAGGCTTTGGAGGCCAGGGTGGCAGAATTAGAGGAGCTAAGGGAGGCAGAGGGGTATATTGATGAGGCTTTCCAGGACACTGTAGATTTGTCCCACCTCTGGTCAGACATCCCCTGTGCTGTTAAGGAGGATGAAAGTTTCAGGGAAGGAGAGAAGTCAATGGGAGCAGAGGGAAACCTTCCCATAGTCGGGACCCTCCTTCCAAATGATGATGGAGCACTGAGGTTACCTCTCTGGGGGAGAGAACTCCAGTCATTAGGAAAAGGCAGGTGTTAGTAATGGGAAATTGGATCATTAGAAACATAGCTGGGTTTGTGATTAACGGTAGAACCATATGGTGACTTCCCTGCCTGGTGCGAAGGTTGCGGATCTCTCGAGGCATCTAGATAGACTTATGTGTAATGCTGGGGAGGAGCCAGTGCTCGTGGATTATGTAGGTACCAACAGGGCCGGCTCTAGCCATTTCGCCACCCCAAGCACAGCAGCATGCCGCAGGGGCGCTCTGCTGCTTGCCGGTCCTGCGGCTCCGGTGGATCTCCCTCAGGCGTACCTGCGGATGCTCCACCGGAGCTGCGGGACCAGCAGACGCTCCACAGGAACGCCTGCAGGAGGTCCACCAGAGCTGCCTGCCACCCTTCCGGCAACCGACAGAGCGCCCCCCCCCGGCATGCCGCCCCAAGCACGCGTTTGGCACACTGGGGCCTGGAGCCAGCCCTGGGTACCAATGACATAGGGAAGGGTAGGAGAGATGAGGTAGGAGAAGCCAAATTTAGGCTGCTAGGAAAGAAACTGAAATCCAGGACCTCTATGGTGGCATTGTCAGAAATGCTTCCAGTTCCACACGCAGGGCCAGGTAGGCAGGCAGAGCTTCAGAGTCTCAATGCATGGATGAGATGATGGTGTAGGGAGGAGAGGGTTAGATTTATTAAGAACTGGGGAAACTTTTGGGATAGGAGGAGCCTATACAGGAAGGACGGGCTCCCCCTAAACCAAAGTGGAGCCAGACTGCTGGCACTTAATGTTAAAAACGTTGCAGAGCTGTTTTTAAACTAAGAGATGCGGGAAAGCCGATTGCTGCAGAGGAGCACATGGATCAGACAGAGACTTTTCTTAGAAGAGAATCTATTGATAGAGATATTTTAGTCAGGAGGAGCGGATGGAAGAGGATAAAGTATGGGCCAGGTCAGATGAGAAACATTCACATAAAAAAGAATTTGACACCTCAGAAAAGGGCAGACAAATAAAAAGTGACAAGTTTTTAAAGTGCTTGTACACAAATGCTAGAAGTCTAAATAATAAGATCGGTGAACTAGAGTGCCTTGTCTTAAAGGAGGATATTGATATAACAGGCATTACTGAAACCTGGTGGAGTGAGGAGAATCAATGGGACACAATCATTCCGGGGTACAGAATATATCAGAAGGACAGAACAGGTTGTGCTGCGGGGCAGGGGGGAGGGGTGTGGCAGTATATATGAAAGAAAATGTAGTATCAAATGAAGTAAAAATCTTAAATGAATCCACATGTTCCATAGAATCTCTATGGATAGTAATTCCATGCTCTAATAAGAATATGACAGTAGGGATCTATTATTGATAACCAGACCAGGACAGTGATAGTGACGATGAAATGCTAAGGCAGATTAGAGAGGCTATCAAAATAAAGAACTTGATAATAATGGGGGATTTCACTTATCCCCATATTGACTGGGAACATTTCACCTTTAGGACGAAATGCAAAGACAAAATTTCTCAATACTTTAAATGATGGCTTCTTAGAGCAGCTGGTACAGGAACCCACAAGGGGAGAGGCAATTCTCGATTTAGTCTTGAGTGGAGTGCAGGATCTGGTCCAAGAGGTAACTATAACAAGACCACTTGGAAATAGTGACCATAATATAATAACATTTAACATTCATGTGGTGGGAAGAAAACCTCAGCAGCCCGACACTCTGGCATTTAATTTCAGAAAGGGGAACTATGCAAAAATGAGGAGGTTAGTTAAACAGAAATTAAAAGGTACAGTGACTAGAGTGAAATCCCTGCAAGCTGCATGCACACTTTTCAAAGACACCATAATAGAAGCCCAACTTAAATGTATACCCCAAATTAAAAAACACAATAAAAGAACTAAAAAAGAACCACCATGGCTTAACAGCCAGGTCAAAGAAGTAGCAAGAGATGAAAAGGCATCTTTTAAAAAGTGGAAGTAAAATCCTAGTGAGGTAAATAGAAAGGAGCACTAACACTGCCAAATTAAGTGTAAAACTGTAATAAGAAAAGTCAAAAAGGAGTTTGAAGAACAGCTAGCTAAAAACTCAAAAGGTAATAACAAAATGTTTTTTAAGTACATCAGAAGCAGGAAGCCTGCTAAACAACCAGAGGGGCCACTGGACGATCGAGATGAAAAAGGGAGCAGTTTTTTGATTAATTATTATTAAATTAAGTTGTCATGGGATAAGAGGGAAGATCCTTTCATGGACTGAGACCTGATTAAAAGACAGGGAACAAAGTTTAGGAATAAAAGGTAAATTTTCAGAATGGAGAGGGATAACTAGTGGTGCTCCCCAAGGGTCAGTCCTAGGATTAATTCTATTCACCTTATTCATAAATGTTCTGGAGAAAGGGGTAAACAGTGAGGTGGCAAAGTTTGCAGATGATACTAAACTGCTCAAGATAGTTAAGACCAAAGCAGACTGTGAAGAATGTCAAAAAGATCTCACAAAACTAAGTGATTGGGCATGAAAGTGGCAAATTTAATGTGGATAAATATAAAGTAATGCACATTGGAAAAAAATAACCCCAGCTATACATACAATATGATGAGGACTAATTTAGCTACAACTAATCAGGAAAGAGATCTTGAAATCATTGTGGATTTCTCTGAAGAAGTCCATGCAGTAGCAGTCAAAAAAGCAAACAGGATATTAGGAATAATTAAAAAAGGGATAGAGAATAAGACAGAGAATATCTTATTGCCCATACATAAATCCATGGTATGCCCACATCTTAAATACTGCTACAGAAGTGGTCTCCCCATCTCAAAAAAGATATGTTGGCATTAGAGAAAGTTTAGAAAAGGGCAACTAAAATAATTAGGGGTTTGGAACGGGTCCCATATGAGGAGAGATTAAAGAGGATAGGACTTTTTACTTCGGAAAAGAGAAGACTAAGGAGGGATATGATCGAGATATATATAAAATCAGGAGTGGTGTGGAGAAAGTGAATAAGGAAAAGTTATTTACTTGTTCCCATAATTAATATAAGAACTAGGGGCCACCAAATGAAATTAATGGGCAGCAGGTTTAAAACAAATAAAAGAAAGTTCTTCTTCACACAGCGCACAGTCAACCTGTGGAGCTCTTTGCCTGAGGAGGTTGTGAAGGCGAGGACTATAACAGGGTTTAAAAGAGAACTGGATAAATTCATGGAAGTTAAGTCCATTAATGGCTGTTGTCCAGGATGGGTAAGGAATGGTGTCCCTAGCCTCTGTCTGTCAGAGGGTGAAGATGGATGGCAGAAGAGAGATCACTTCATCATTACCTGTTAGGTTCACTCCCTCTGGGGCACTTGGCATTGGCCATTGTCTGCAGACAGGATACTGGGCTGGATGGACCTTTGGTCTAACCCAGTATGGCCATTCTTATGTTCTTAATGCACCACGTGGTTCAATCAGAGGAGCAACTGTGATGCATAATAGGAGATGCAGTCCTGCTGGGGTGCTCCGCCCATAGAGGAGAATGGAGTTTGAACCATTTAGCGCAAGCTATTTCAGAGTTATGAATGAACAAAAAAGTAGTAATATAATGTTAAAATAGTAGAAGGATCGCAGTTTTTCTAAATCCCCAAATTCCAATTACTTTTTCAATTAACCTCAAGTTACTGTCCCCTACTCCCACCCCCCCGCCTCATCTATTCAATATGGGCCTAAGGCTAATTATCCAAAGATCAGGACAATAGGAGCAGACCAGTCCCAGTCTGGAGTAACCCCATTAGCTACAATGGAGTTGTTCCAGGTTGACACTAGTATAATTGAATACAGAATTTAGCCCATCTATACAACACTTTCCAGTCTCCACTGTGTATTCTGTGCATAGTAGAAGAGATTGGCAGTGTTGTTACATGCTGATTTTTCTTAGTGTATTTTTTTTTTCAAAATGAAAGAGAGCAATCTTTTTCATCTCTTGCAAGAGTGGTTGTTAACTATAGGAAAATTGTCTCAAATAGTAGGTCAATTAATTACTGCATTTTTATGCTCCCCTTGTAAAACAGCAATTAATTTAACTACATTTCAGTGGATTTCTTCCTCTAGACTTATCAGTTTGAAATCACTGTAACTCTAGGCAGATAACGCTGCTTTATTATAGGTGACAGCTTTTCAGAAGATCGTTATTTTCTTCTTTAATGAATGTTGGGATTGAGTTTGTCTTTAATTATCTGTTGCACCTTTTTATTATTAATAGAATAAAAAGGCAGCAAAAACAGGGAATATGAACTGAAAGGGGACTAGCAACCACTACTAAAAGTGGTTGTTAAATTGAATGGATCTAAAAATCCAAATATTATGTGATGAGATAAAAATTATAAATATTTGCAGTGGAAATACAACTTGCCTGAAAGGACTTTAGCTGCTTTTTTTTTGTTTTAAAGCTGCCTTTTGTACATTTTCATTCCAAATGGATATGACTGCTGTGCTATTTAACTCAGTTGTTCAGTACCGTGCAGACTTGTTGAATAAGGCAGAACTGACAGCATTGTGATCTAATATCTCATTGGGCATTAAGATAGACATTCTCGATTATTTTTTTTTCATGGTCAGGGCTGCTCTTTGACCCACTTAAATAAGGGTTTTTTTTGTCATATAGTTAGCAGCATGTAAGAAGGATGGAAAGCAGCAGTTCCATTCAGTTATATGTTGGACTAAGATGGGTCAGATTTCTGTGCTAGTGGGAGGGAAGTGGAGTGTCTCTTCTCAAGTACAGTGGGGCCTAGGAAAGGAAATCTGCATGAGGGTCCCCTGGATCATTCCATGGGCCCAGTAGACCAGCCTCTGAACTCAGGGATCTCCTAAGATCTTCTAGAGTCACAGGTCTATCTACATAGTGCTGTGCCTCTGTCCCTCGCAACTCCATTCGTTCTCTGCAACAGTGCAGCTCTTTTGGAGCCACCTGTGTCTCTCATTCCCATGAGTAGGGGCTGGGAAGTTACCCCATTATGGACAAAGGATGCAGGCTACTGCATTAACTTATTAGCAGATTTAGTGCTGGTGGGAATGAACTGCATCCAGTTCCTCTCCACCCATGGCTTCACTCATTCGCCCCTTTCTTACATACACATGCCTGGACCATGAAGGGCTCGCCACAGTTTGGGGATGGATGGATGGAGGTAGGAGACAATGCTGTAGAGGTGGCTGACTCTTCTTTGAGTAGAGACTGGATTGACATAATGGGGGACCCCTGCATGAGATTATTTAAATTTCATTTGTACCCCCAATGCATTAGTAAAGAACAACATGAGAGGCAAAAAAAAAATGATAATGAGGGAATGTGATAAAAACATACAAGCTACCTGACCAGGCTGATGGCACAAGTGCAGTTAGTTCAGTGGATTTTTGTTTGTTTGCTTGTTTCTTTTTGGCGTGTTATTTTGGATGTATAAATTATCCCCACTCACTCTTCTTTCTAAGATCGTTACTTGAGTAGCTTTTTGCAGGCCTTGCAGGAAACATGGGGAGGGATGCAACTGATGAGGTTAGTCCAAGGAGGACTTTCCATGCATAGGGAGTGTGGAAAGAAGCACAAAGAGGGCTGTAGGAGAACTAGACAAGATAAGAGATGAAGGTGGATAAATAGGAAGAGGGCTGAGTTCTGCAAGGCGTTAAGGGCAAGGATGACAAATTTAAATTTGATGTGGAGGAGCTGGTGGAGAGATTCAAAGAGAATGTGTGAAGCGATCAGATTGATGGGCAGGAAGATAACATAGAGAGCTGTGCTTTGTACAGTTTATCAAGGAGGGATGTCAAGGAGGAGGTTACAGTAATCTAGACTGGAGATGACAGGGAAAGATCAGAGATTTTGCTGTCTGTCAGAGAGAGAGAGAGAAAAGGTCACATCTTACAGATGCTGAGGACAAATAAGCAGTGGGATTTGGATTCAGGTTGGAGAGTTAGTTTTGGAAGCACATTATATCCAAGACATTAATCTGTCTCAGTCACATCTGGGATGCAGTATCAAAGTATGGTTCAAACTAGAGTGCAGAGTAAATGGGACATTATCCTTCTGAGTTGCCAAATGTAGGGCACCAAATGTTTGCTTGCATTGAGGCAAGCTGATCAATGAAGTAACTTTTTTGACTTGAGGGGAATTATGCCAGGGATAAACTTGGCCCAGTGACCCTAATCAAACTGAATAAGATCAAAGGGTTGGGGGGAAAGAGCTCAATCTATCCATAATAAGATCTTTATAAAGTATTATGGGATTAGGCCTTTCAGGAAAGAAAAAAAATATAGCTGAGTTTTAATCAGGCACATCATGGTTGAAGGAGACATACAACATCTCATTTAATGAAAGGATTTTCATACTCATCCAAGACTACTGATAAGACTAGGCAGGATGAAATATGTCTCACACGTTTAGACTATAATATGATTTGCAAGGGAGGAGTATCTGATACCCAGCTTTAGAAAATTATACTTCTCTATTTCCACTAGCCTGTTCTTTTTATATTGATTTTGAATTACAATGAAACCTATACTGGAAACCACCCTTATTAAGCAGCATCCTGTATTAAAAAGACTACCCCAAACATACTTGCTACAATACTTCTTCTCCTTTATTAGAAGGCTACATCTGCTAAACAAGTGATGATAATTGTCAGTCCCTTGACCACTCACTACAGTCTTCTGTACATTTTTCCATTCAAATTAGGAATGGCATGTTGTGTATCCATCTCAATAGTTACATCTTAAAGCCGGCCGTGCAATTCCCAGTGTGGGTCAATATCCTATTTGCCAAGTGTGCAGAGCTGATATACAGGATTGGGTTGTCCCTGTCCCTCCCCTTCTTTTGGCAATCTTAAGGAAGACAGGAATAGTAATATTAAGAATAGCTGATGATTCATTTTGAAAAGTATCACATATAATTAAATCATGAATTCAGTTTTAACTGTGGTCAGTCCTTTCATATAATCTTTGTCTCATAGTGTGTTGTTCTTTGACACACTCTCTCTCTCTCTCTCTTTATCAGAAATGCTGACAAGGGAACAAATGCTCTTTTGTTTTTGGTCTGCCTGTGGAGTGGAGTTAGGGTTGGAACCCCGCACAGGACAGGAGACGCTGAATTTTCTCTGCTTACATCTTTCTCATCTTCTGCCTGCACACAAGATACAAAAGGAACCCGAGAACCTTTCATTAAAAAGGGAAGAGTCGTCCTCATCAAAAGGGGAGGATAGAGGGAAGTGCTGATCTTCCACTTGGAGGAGGATATTTGGGGTGGAGTGAGTGATTCATGATGCACAGACTGATTATCAGGAGCAGTTCACACCCAGGGATCATGTCAGTGTGATAGTGGTGAGCAGCCAGAGGTTAGTGGGTCGTCTTCATACTAACAAGGTCTGATGTGCTGGGTTATGACAGTAATTGTTCTTGCCATTTCTGACAGAAAATCACATAGGAAGAAGAACACCTATATGAGCTGGAGACATATTTTAGAAGCATCACACTTTTTCTCTGACCATATCCTCTTGTTCTCTGTATATTTAGCCATGTGGAACAGAAACTGAGAGCCCTAGGTTCACTAGCTCAGAAGGCATCACTAATGAATTGGACACCATGTCCTCTGTGTAGATATCCCATTGGTGGCACACTTCCACAGGGCACAGGTGCCAAAAGGATTTAGCTCCTAAGTCAGTACAATGTTTTTGTACTACGAGGTCTTGAGTGTTGGGCAGGCCACCTTGTTACCTCTAATGCCAAGAGGCTTTGGCCCAATCAGCCCTGATCAGTTAGTGCTGCCTTACTACATGTGTGCATGGTTGGCCAGATAGGAAAGCCTAGGAGTTACCGATCAGGAAAGAGTTGGGGCAACTCAAAAGAGTCAAGGAGAGGCTTTGACAAGAGACAGAAAGGAGTCCAGGAAGAATGGAAACATAGGCCAGAGGGTAAGCAGAAGAGTGTCTGAAATTAGAGGAGAGGCAATGGTCCCCTTGAGAAGGAGGTACTGGGCCCCGTTGGTGTTTGGCGCAAAGATTTTAATTTTTGTTTGGTTTGTACTTGTAAGTAGCTTGGCCAGAGGGCCAAGTCATATCTTTGGCAGAAAATCATCACTATAACAGGAATAGGCCAATGACTGACGAAAGGGAAACCAAGGCAGAATACAGCAGGGCCACCTTATGCAACAAGAGGGTGCTCTGGAGGTAGCAACCCTGTTACAGTACCCTGCCAGCAACTGAGGGACAGGTGCTGAGTCGGTGTATCACAAGAAGGTGGATGGAGCCCTGGCTTTGAAAGTTAAATGCATGAAATCAAGATTGAGGAACGGTTTGGTGGCAAAGTCTTTGTCTAGCTGGAAAACTCTTAAGTGATCTGCAGGTCCCAAAGAGGAGTCCAGTTAACTCCTAGATTCTGTAAACAGGAATGAACAGAACTCAACTCATTAGCCATGTTTCTACCATCCAGTGCAAGGGTACAAAAATGTGGGGAAGAGCCGTTTTACTCTACCAGGCAAATTCTATCGGGTCCCTCATTCAGTGCTCTCTGTGCAATGTATATATAACAGAACTTTTGTTATCCTTTGGCTTCTGTAAGATTCCCTTGGTTTGCTGCAGAGTTACTAAAAGTGACATTAAGGAATGAGAATAAATTACTAATAAGAGAAAATATTGGGTGTTTGGGGGGAAGAGAAGGGAAGGTTACTGCTGAAAGAAACGAGTGTTTATTTACTGGCAATCAGCTGAAATCTCCTTTATTTTAGAGCATGGGGAGGAACAATTTTTCCAATGACAATTGTCCTGACACGTCTCCTTTATACCACAGGGATCATTTCATATAATTGATTATACTAATCAGCACCAGCTAGGGGGTTTATTATTAGCCTTGCTAGAGAACAGCCTGGATTCTAAAAAGAATCTCCTATTTCTCTGGCACATCAGGAAAGGCTCTAGGGGGAGTAAAGCAGCCACTAATGGTGTTTGTCATCATTCTGCTCATTTGCAGTCAAAGACATACACAAGGGCCCATGAAGCTTTTACATTCTCTGCCTTAATGTGCCTTTTTCTAAAGGAAGCTGAAGTTTTTCATCTTCCATGTGACCGTTTAGCTGAGATGAGACTGATTGATTGGACAACTCTAGTGATAGACTAGAAACAAAACCAGAAAGAAATTCACACTCTGCCCGCCCATTAAAGTTTCCAGTAGTCAATTCTTCACAATGCACAGAGCTGTAGATTGTTTTAGTTACTGGGAGGTATTCTCAGTGCAAGACTTCCAGCAACAGAAACATTTTGATTTACCGTTATATTTAAAAAAAAGCAGAGTAAAGAAAACAATATTAAAGTGAGTGGGGTGAGAGGAGATCATGTAAATCAGCCTTTAAACAGCAGCCCCTCTAGACTCACTATCTTTAGAAGGACTTGCCAGAATCACAGGGGGAGGAGACATTGTGTTTACAATAGTGCTTAAAGTGCTCTGGGCACTTTTCAAACACTCAAGGAGGATAGTCCCTGCCCTGAGTGCTATCAGTCTAAGGACAAACAGACAAGTGGACGGAGGTTAAGGGAAGGAAAATAATTTATATACAAGTCAAGTGGATTTGCTGTAAGCAGCAGGGATGGGGTTTGTGGATGAGCTGGGAGAGATCATGCCATGCATTGGGGATGGGAGGACTGCTTGGAAAAAGGCATGGAGGTGATATTGCAATAAGCTGGCACATGGGAGGATAGTGCTGAGACCATAGGAATATCCTCCCAAATGCTTAATCACTGGGTTGATTCTCATGAGCATACTGCACTGTAGAAATGTTCATACACATTATTAGGTTCTCAGGTTTATAGAAGTTAACTGTGTAAAGTAAAAATACTATTAAAATATTACTATAGATATTCTATTTTTTGTGGTCACTAATAAAAAAAAAAAAGCGAGTCTAACAGAAAATACCAAGGAAAGAAAAGAAAATAAATGGTCCCGTGGATCACAGCTAGTCATAAGTATCATGTGAGATCTTAATAAGGAGAAAGGTTCATGAAATGTTTGCAATAAATGAAACATTTCACAGTTTATAAGATGTACTGCCCATAACTACGGCAATGTTAGGGGTGGCCCAATTCCTTCCTGGGGAGGACCTGCCAAACCCTTCCCCAAAGAGTTGTTGTGTAGTAACAATGATGAGCCGCAACATTATTTTTGGCATATTGTACAAGAATCCCATGCTGCAAATGTCCTTGGTTGTCATCAGCTATTGCAAAATGCAGTGAATCATCCCTATTTTACTTTATAAATTGTAAAATCTAGCCTACATTTCACAGATATCTCAAGGCATGATGGTAAATTTCAGTTTTTCCATGAATTTATAGTAAAGTATAGAAAAAAACCCAAAAACAGCTGCTGATACAACTGGCAAAAAAAATCTCAGCACAGCTCTTAAGGGTCATACATTATCTTCAATTTGTGTGCACAACTCCTACTGACATCAAGGGCAGTGTGTGGCCCATGAAGTACATTTTCTGTGGCATGTGGAAGGAAGAATACAGGAGAATTTTTGTAAATGGAATAAACTATTTTGAGCATTTAGGAACGTTTTTTTCCCTTGTGATAGTTATTCTTCACTTAATAGATTTACATACAGCAACATCACCAGAAATCACAGTTGTCATATTTTTTGGACTATTTTAACAATAATGCTCTCTTCCATGAGGTCAACTTTTATTTGTTAAAGATTTTCTGTCAACTTGCTCAAAATAAATTACATTAATCCTCCTTGTAACTTTACTTTGCTTAGTTTAAAGGCCTGATTTTTGTAAACCATTTCCGCAATTGTTTGTGCACAAATTTCATGTACAAGTGTATGTTTAACTTATGTATGTGCGCACACACACAAACACACACACTGGAAATTTGCATGCACAGATGGTATTTGTACATAACTGGAAATGGACAGTTGGAGCTATCTGTTCATTTGTCAGTTCAACTATCTGATTTGCATATGTAAAGAAACTACAGTCTCGATTAGATGCCTAACTGTTAGCATAATTTTGAAAAATAAGACTTTAATTATAGAAATTCCAAAAATAATATGTAAGTTGTACAGAAAGCAGCAAGTACATAAATCAACCTTCTCTTTGTTCAAGATATCTATGGTGTTCTACCAAGTCAGATGTTTTACCAAAAAGCGCAGACTTGTTTCCTTACGAAGAAGCTAAATGCTGCCCTCTGATGTGTTCACATCTTCATTTAAAGTAAATGAGTGTTTCTCATCCAGACAGAATCTGACCCCAAAGTAGCAAGTAAAACAAGAAGAAAGCAGAAAATAGAACATCAGAAGCATGTGTTAGCAATTGAGAGTCTGTATGATAGTTAATCTTTCTCCAAATTGCCATCTGATCTTACTTGACTGTAGGTTCTGGGACAAAATACCGAGGCATTGTTATTCTATGTGGGACCAGATGGCACTAGGTATCTGCTCATTTCAAAATTTAAAATGTTTCCAGCTTTACAATGAAAATGAACTTTATTATTAACGCTCACTTTAAAACTACTCTTGCTCTTAGTTTCATCATATTAAAATAAATTTTAGGACTCACCTATTATTTCCAAAAGAAATTAGGCTAATACAAACTTTTAAGATCTGCATGCCATCTCAGTGTAGGGATGCGGGGAAGGGTGGGGGTATGAAGCGGTGGCGAGGCAGCAAAGCAAATGTTAGTCTTCTTTTCTGTGACAATTCTAAATCATTTTTGTGTGAATTTTTCCGCCTTTTGTCTTTTTTATGTGATCCATGATCTTTACATTTTGCTCACAGTCATGGAAAGTAATAGCATAATTTTCCTGCAAGGACACAGGCTTGTCAGCTGACAGTGGTTAGCAATTCATATTACAAATATGCCTTCTAATTCTCTTGCTATAGCTGTAAAGCATTTTTATAGTGACATTGAACTAAAATATCTAAATTGTTCTGATCTTTACACAAAGAAAGCAAAGGTTTGCCAAGCAGTTCTCAAATAATGTACAGTATCTAGTGTACTGATAGCTAGCACTTTCCTTTTACTACAGATCACAGAGTAGCTTGTTGATGAATACTAAAACTGAACATTTCAAATAAAAAATGAACTGAACTAGAAGAAAGGAATTTTTAAGAACTTCCTAGGTGGTTTCTGTTAAGGATGTGCTGATGTCTATACTTGCAGCATAGCCCCTGGCAGTTAAAAATAGAAGCAAATACATTTTGTTTCCTTAAATGTTCAAAGTTGAAAGCCAGTTTTCATTCATAACTGCAGACTTTGGCAGCACTGTTGCAAAGGGTGTGCATGAAATTTTATTTTTAGATAAAGATCTAATAAAATATACAACTCAATTAGGGAAGATTAATCTATGAAAACAATGAGCGCAGCCAGCAGATGTTAACAGAGGAGATCCAGAAGCACATCCTCTGCTGAGGTTTCACTGCATACTGCTGTAGCCTTCTGTTAATTTCAAAGGACGTTTCATTCCCCAAGTAGTGATCAAGGAAAACAATCCAATAAAAATACACATTTTTTTTAAAAAGTTAATTCAACATCGTGAAAGAGAACAATGAAACCTTTAGCATTGGATACAATGGAGGAGGGTAAATGTGGAAAAAGAGAACACTCCCTGCAGCAACAGCTGAAACAGTCTTTAATCAGGGCCCCTTAGAAAGTCCCATAAAAAGGCACAAGGGGCCTGATGAGGCACAGCTGCACCCAATGCGTGTATTAAAATAATATTCAGAAAGACAGGGCTAAGTGGATGAAAGGATTGATAATAAAACATCCGGTTGGTTTCAGAAAAAGAGATTAATGTATTAAAAGCAAAACAACAACAACAAAGGAGCCAGCACTTGGATTGTGAAACCGCATCTTCTCATGGGGCTTCCAAAAAAAGAGAAAAACATCTCATAGCCCTGCACAACTCCCAACACTCCTCTAGATCACAGATAAGCCACGTTTAACATCTGAAATATAGATGGGGAAATGCATACTCCTCTCCTAGAGAAATTGGCTCATGGCACCGAGCAATAGAAGGAGAAATTCTGTATATCACAGAAAAGCTGAACAGCCCCATTCCTTTTGACAAGTTTTTAACTAACTTGGATGGAGTCCCAGATTCAAGTACGAGTGGCCCTATCATGAATATGCCGCATGCCTGCCCCCCCCATTCCCTCCCTCCCTCCTCACCCACTTTTTCTCCTTCACACATTGGTGCTGGCATTGTGCCTACCCCCTTGTCAGAGTTTGTACTGAGAAGTGTAAAAGGACCCCACCTCCACAAGTAAAGATTCCCTGAATGCTGTTTCAGCAGAATAGGGATGACAGAGATACAATACTTATGGACTCTGTGAGAAATAGGACTGATACTTCTCCCTAATCTATCTCCTGGTTCTGATGTGAACTGAGAGCAATCTATGGCCCTACATTTGCAAAACCTGGACAATCCTGGAGCAAGGCCCCTACCAAAAAAACCTAAATATTTCGTTCAAGAGTTATCACTTGTGGCAAACTACTTACTATAACACTGCTCTCCTTGCCTTACCCTGATTGTTTTTGAAGATCAATTTGTCTTTGATGTCTTCCCTCCTCAGCAACATATTTTCATTCATTCACTGAACAGCCATTAGCTTTTGGCAGCATTTCATCTGAACCAGGGATTAATGCAGTATCCTCTAACACTTCCTCTAACAACAGGGTACAAATCACAGGCAAAATGCAAACAGTCCAATACTTTTTTTTTTTAAGAAGGATCCAATAAATCAGATACTTCTTCCCAAGTTTTCTAATGCAGACTTTATACTTTTCAACTTTCAGTTTGTTGTCATTAGGCATTTTCCATGTTCACAAAGAAGTAGCTTAAACGAGAGCTTTTGTTCAAAACACAGATCCCATGTCAGGCAAATAGTTAATAATGCAGATTACTTTCCCACCCTTGACTCAAATTTTGGTGACAAATTTCAGGTGGCAAAGCTTGTTAAAAGCAAGCATGAAGGAACAATGGGCTACTGGCGCCTCGGTGTATTCTAATACTATAGTTGGAGGAGCCTAGAGAGTTTCTGGCAAACTTTAGTTGAAACCTACACATCTGAAGCAGCACTTTTGCAACTGAGTAATTGACCATAATAAGAAATCCGTGATTAGCTTTGCAAAGAAACACAAAAGAGAATATACTATTGTGTGTGTTTTGAATATATACTCCTGAGCTGATATACTCCTTGCCTGGAGTGCTGTACGCAGCCTATTAATCCTCCCTCACTATTCCTTTAATCCATAGTGTCTAGGCTAAATATATTTAGTGTTTCTTTCTCTAATCAGCATGTCATAGATAAAAGTGTGGCACATGTTGCTACGCAAAGAAATATACCATGATAGTCCATTTTATTTTGCAGAGTGTGGTTATAAATTCACTGTGACCCCTCTGTCAAGTTGTTTGGTTGTCATTATCTTTCTCTTTTAAAATACATTTTAAATATCTCCCCGTCCTCTGGTCACTGATGTTTGGGAAAAAGTGTTTCTCCTTGGTAGTGCAGACGGGTGTTTCTGCGCATTGCAATCAATTATCAACTCCCTACATTAAGAGAGAATTATAAATCAAGCCTGTTTGCTTTAGTACCTAGTGGAAGCCATTTCCAAACCTGTCTGATGCATAGCATTGTTTTTGCCAGATTTCCCTTATGCCACCTCTACTGTATTTATCCCAGTAGAAGTATATTGAGATTATAATCTCCCCTGCAAAGGTGACCTGGCCAGTAATGGCTTTACAAGATTTTTAGCAACACATGGCATTCCTTCAAGTGGACTGCCTTAATAATGCTTACATTTCTGTTCCTACTGTATGTTACATTGGTTCAACTATTTTAAGCTTGTGTACTGTTTCACATGCCCATCTCTCTGCATTAAAAAAAAATCAAGAGTTTCTTGTATCATCATTCTATGAGCCCAAGTCCCATTGAGTACATCTGAAAACCTCATTTAGGGCTTTTTTTTAACATGATTTAAGTACTCATGGAAGGTGTTTGACAGCCTTAGAGACACATGCTCTTTCTTCGTCTGCAGAACATGCACAGCACAGACTGCATAAACTTGATCATATCAACCCCCTCAACACTGATTTGATTGAACTCTTTAAAACCGATGCCAGTTTAGTAACATAGTAGCAGTTGCTTCAGATTAGTGGTGACGGCTAGTAACATAACAGTTGGTTGGCTTCCAGAGTGTGAGGGCTGCTCATGCTACTAGGTCAGTGCTCCTGAATTGTGAAATTTTTTTGGCAACAGTTTCAGAAAAACCCAAATGATAAACTTTGCTAGCAAATGTAAGATGCCCTGTGAACAGTGCTTATGGGACAAAATGCAGACTAGAAAAGCAGGTGAAAATATGGGCACAGATTTTTTTTGAAATCAGTAAATGTTGGCCTAAATTTTCTCCCATTGAAATTGATGGTAAAACTTCTATTGTTGTTGTAACTGGTTACTGTAACAGAGTTAGGCCAGAACTGAGCACTTTTGCAGCTGAGCAGGTAGTTTGGAATTTTCAAAAGTGTGTGTGTGTGTGTGTGTGTAATATTAGAGCACATACATAAAACTAGAGTACTTACCATGACTGCGTGCACTTATTGCTTATGTAAGTTGTATGTGAATTTTTGTGTCCACAGTTAGAAATTTTGGTTCATGATGACAACCCTAGAACAACAAGGAAACTGAGCAAATGAAGCAGAGTTTATTCTCTGATAGTTCCTTAACACTGATACAGTCTTAAATGAAAAAAATCCTCAATTCACTCCACATTATTAACAACACAGTTTACATTTAATGGAGCTATGGCGGACAACAGTGGTGTTTAAAAAGCAATAAAATCAACTAATGCTTTCATTATAATAATGATAACTACATCAAAGGGAGATATGTACTCAGCAAAAATATCTCCTGTTGCGCATAAACATCATCACCACAGGAGATGTTTATTGCTTTAGACATGCTCCCTTTGATGTATTTATCAGTTAAATGTATTAGTTCTACTTCACAGTTGTGTGCAGAAATAGGGCTAAGGAAGATCATATTTTACATAGAGGGGTATATATAACATTACATTCTTTGGATACCAGAAGCAATAAATAAAATTTGATCAAAATAATTACCTACTATTGTTGGATATTTTAACTTAGAAATAAGAACGTGGGTTTTGCACCTATCTGGGACACTGGTGGAACTCCAGTGGTCTTCGTGGGTATTTTCTGTGTCAACTCCAACAAACAAACAGGAACTTTAGCAGTGTCCAAGGATAACAATATTTGATTGTACTGAGAGATTTTCTCTTACTGGAACAATAAACCATCAGCCAACAGAAGAGTGTTTTTCACCATAAAGATGGCCACCAACCTGGTGAAAGAACTGAGTCATGGTTCTGAACTAGATTTATAAACTTAGACCATCTGGTGTTCACATGAGACGTGTGGAATATTGACTGCTTTGCAGCAGAATGTAATAGAACGGTGGATCTATTCTTTAATTGTATTGCAGTTTTACTAGTTCTGTGTGTGTGTATGTGTGTGTTTTATAACCATGGCAGCTGTATCATGTATCATATACTCCGTAATAGCATGAGAGGACTCATGGTTTCTGAAACTAAACTGGGGTCTTTATTAGGACAACCATTTGCAAAGGTGCTGAAACTGCAGCCAGCATTCTAGTCATATGTACATAGACTGCCTTCCTTGTGCTCCCTCCAAACTCTTCCCTCATGCAATCTGTGCTCCTCCCTCCAAGTTCCATGCAGATTGCTACAGACATTTTTTTTGAAAGAACTTGTGCTATAAGCTCAATTACTTTTGCAGCTATTTGATAGCCTCTTTTGGATCAAATGATGAGTGTATGATGAGTGTATATTTTTGAAATGGCTGAGCCCAAGTTCTATTCCCAGTTTAACTGTGAATTCCTGGTGTATAATCTCTTTCCATCCCACCTCACATACCTGTTGCCAAGGGATAAATTATGGTCATTGTCAGTAGGAAGAAATTTAGAAGATTCCACTCGCCTAGTCTGTATGGGTTTACCTCGAAGCATCAATGGCATCCCATGGGAATGATGGTGCTAGGTGGAGCTAGAATGGTAAACTGGAGCTCGGGGAATTAAAAAATGCTGCATGGGAATTATTTTGGGGAAGCTCTCTGGCCTGTGCTATACAGGAAGTCAGACTAGATGATCACAATGGTTCCTTCTGGCCTTAAAAGTTATGACTTCATCACTTCTCACTGTACTACCATCAGTATGCTGGTGTTCCCCTTGGACTCATATTTGTGCTAACACCTGGATTCTGCCTGGCCCCGTATGGGTGTGCAAGTGGAAAGAGGGTCACAGGAAGAGCGCCATTTTTACCTTCTATGGAATATAGATAGTAGGGATTACTCAGCCACATGTGAAACACATCTATGTCTGGAATGGAGTGGCAGCCTAGTTTTGCACCATTGATACCACACAACCGTTTTTAGCAGGGGAAGAGAAAACTAGCACAACTTCATCTTAGCTACAGGGGGAATTTAAATAGGCAGAATGTATTGTAATCAATTGTACAAGTTGGAATTTGGTCAGGACATCAGGGTTAACTTACTATCCCTTTCACATGACATTTTTGCAAGGAGGTTTATTTACTGGAAAGGTCATTGACTTGCTCATACTTGTCATCTGGAAATGGTGCCTCTTCTAGCTCAGTACTCTAGCACCATGCTTAGGTATTGATTTCAGTTTATTTCAGGAGGAAAAAGTGAGCTATAATAGCACTTTGCCTTTCCTGAGAACTTTTACTAATTACATCTGTATCTACATCTTGCAACAGCCTTCTTTGGTAGAGAAATAAGTATTATCTCTATTTTACAGATGAGGCCAGAGAAGGACTCCATGTCAGATCCAGGATTAGAATTCCTGGCATACTGTATTCCGTGTAGAACACTACATAATACTATCCATTATTACTACTTCCTAAAACAGTACTTGAGCTGATCAGAAACTGAGGGTGGATAATTTCAATATTGGAGGGGGAGAAGGGAGGGTTTTTAAATTTTGTTTTAATTGAAAAGCTTCCAACTTCCTATAAGTAGCATCTTTGGGGCACTACCACGGAGCTGCTGACTAGGCCCAGATTGCTTAGTATGTGAGATTTGATCACATTTGACAGTGGTATGGCTGCATTTCTGAGGATCCTTCTATTCTGAAGTGTGAATTTGTGAAAAGTCATGTCAGCAAATAGTAACAGCTTAAACAAACCAAAAAAAAGTTTGTGAAATTAGTTAAATAATTTACTTAATTTTTGTAATGCGTAAATATTCTCTCTGATCTTCCTTTTTAACCAACACCTTTTTTCACCTACATTCCAAATGGCATGTTTTTTACTCTGCGTTAATAGATATGCTAAAGCTATTTCTCCCCCCCCCCATCTGCCGATATCAGGTGACCTTTGACTATTCCATTCTATGTGATACAATGTGCTAACCATTGTGTATGCAATGATTGATGGAGTTTTCTCCACATGTTGTATCCCATTGAAACAAACTGTTGCCTGCTGAAGTACTTCTTGAGTGTCTAGTCATACGTAATTAACAACACGCTAAAGTTCCACTATTTGGAACAGTTTTATGACCAGCAATGAAGGAATATTTAAAATGCCTTTTAGCTCATCTGTCAAATGGTATTTATTCAGAAAAACATGTCAGTGCTCTTGGTATTATTGTGACAAACACAAATAGTAAAAAAGGAACCATTTACATTACTGGATACTAGTCTCTCATACTGAGATGGCTATTCTATGGTGCATTACATTTGAGGAAGGATTTTGATGATGCTAATAACTTGACACTTATTATCATGCTGATTTTAACATCAGTATGCAATCATTTTGGCCAAATGACAATTTCTTGTATAGGAATGAACTTTATGATTTACAAGGCATATACAACAGAAGATACAATATGCTATCCAGGGACAACCTCTTTAATTATACCCCTTTCAATAAACCCTTATTTGCTATTTTTATACTCTTATTTATTTATTTAATGTTATACATTGATTAATTACTGGGTAATATTGATAATTAATTAAATGTGATTCTTAATCTTGTCTTGATGATCTCTTATTTATGCCTAATTAGAGATCTAAATTTTATGAGTGTATGTTTTTTCATGACTAATTATTCAGTGTAGGACCTTTACTCTTGGATAGAGAAAACTCTTCTCTGAGAAATCAAACATGCAGGACAGTCTTTTGTCAGAAGCATGGATCGTTTGGAAGATGGCAATCCTGTTCTTGGATCAGTTCATTTGTTTCTTGCAAGGTATTACTCTAGTTCAGACTTTCTATAAAACATTCAAGCAAAACACTGGTCTCATTGAGATCTCTGGATGCTTTTTACAAGGCAGAGAGAGAGCTCTGTAGGTCACTTACTGAGAAATTTTCAGGGGCACTGTTCTCATTATTCTATTGATATCAATATAATGGGTGTTCTCTTCTGGTTATGAATCACTGTAAAAATCACTGTAAGCTGCACATATTGATTTGGGCTTTATAATACAAAAATTTATAACCCTAAGTGCACATCACTTACTTTTTTCAGTTGCATCTTTCAGGGAAACTAGTCTATATTTTGTGTAAAGCTTTTTCTATAGCTTGTTTGTTGTCACTCCAAATAATCCTTTATAGTCTTGAAAAACCATGTCCAAAATTGAATTAGAGGTGATTCTTCTATAAATGCTTAGAATCAGGGTGAAATCCTGGCCCTATTGAGGTCAATAGCAAGACATCCGTTGATTTCAATAGGATCAGGATTTCACCCTGAGAACGCACAGAAATTTATTGGAAATGTCATAAACAGGGCAGTGAAGCCCAGTAACTGAGTTAAGACAACTTGTAGTGGATGTGCTAAAAAGTTGTTCTGTTTCTTCCTATGATTCCATCTTGTTGCTTAATGCTATAGCACTGCATGTGGTATAAGGGGAAAAAAAAATTCAGAAATGCATTTCTGTGTTGTTCTTTCCACTGCCATTCCACTTTTGTGCACCAGGTAGCAGGACTAATACGATTTCATATATATGCCCCCAGCATCCTGGGCAACCTGCATTTCAGATGCAAGTGCAACTGGTTGTGGTGGTATTTCCTTCAGCTAAGCATCCAATCAAATGTGACCAGGTGCTAGACAAGAAGGACTTTGTGTAAATCACTTTGAATGGAGAAAATACAAACAGGCCTGCTTGTCACAATTAAGCTAGAGAAGGGTAGGTTTAAAAGATCAAAGGCGCAATTTTCAAAGCCATCTAAGGGAGATCTCCACCTGAGTCCCACTGACTTTCATGGGCAGTTGGGCACCTCATTCCTTTAGCCCTGGTCTTCACTACAAACGTATGCTGGCATAACTACAGTAAGGATTTTCCACACCCCTCACTGATGTAGTTATATCAACCTAACACCCAGTATGTTGATAGGAGGGTTTCTCCTGTTGACATAGCTACTGCCTCTCGGAGGTGGAGTACCTACACTGACAGGAGAAACTGTTTTGGGATGTTCAACAACTGGGAGGCATTCATGGACAAAGGACTGTTTTCATGGGATTGACTCCATGCAATTTGGGAAGGAAATAGACTTCTGGGATGGAGGTTGGCACAACTGATTAAAAAAGCTTTAAATTAGGAACTCTGTGCAGATGATTGGGAGATGCTCATGTAATCTCCATTCCTGATTCTAATATTGAGTGGGAGGAAAATCAAGAAAGAGAGAACACAGCAATGGAGAAAGCAACATCAATGGGTAGGAAAAGGGACATTATGAGGAAAGATGGTGCTAATACCAATGAAGCCAACAGTCAGCAGTACAGCTGCAGCACTGTAAGTGTAGATCAGGCTTCAAAATTCTTAGTATAAATGTTCATGACCTCTTCAGGGAGGTATCCAGATTTTCAGAGGCCACTATTGTTACAGTGTTGAAGTTTCTGAATGTTCCCTTCCCACCTTAAGAAACATTTAATTCTCTGTATCTTCTCTCACTCTCTTTCAGTCACTCTCCTGACTGGTGGTAAATTGAGGGTGAGGAGAATTTATTTCATATTTTGTCATTTATTAAACCTGTTGGTTTTCAGGCAACAGAGTTTTCACTCTCACTGTCCCAATTAATATTTAATTTATACAAAATTGAACAGCTTCATCAGGAAAAATTGAGAGATCCCTGTAAGATTATCTCATAGTCCAGTAAATCCCTTCTTATCAGATGTATGGGTGGGAACTGAACCAGTGTCTCCTACATCCTTACCTACCTTAACCACTGGGTTAAAGGTTATAAGGAAGGGTTCCTACCCCACCTCCAGCCATTTTGTGTGGAGTTGGGTATAATATAGTCCTGCCGCAAGTGCAGGGGACTCGACTAGATGACCTCTCGAGTCTCCTTCCAGTCCTATGATTCTGTACTCTGAACATGCCTACTGGATTTTCCCCACCTATCTTCCTCAGAGGCTTAAGTAGGAAATAGGCATCTGGGGCCAGACCAAGACAGCAATGCATATGCCCAGAGCCAGAAACATAGGGTACACTTACAGTGGAGCTGGCAATTACCATTGGTTGAGCTAGTGCATCAAAATGAAAATGTAACAGAGATGCTGGGATGGCCAATGCTGCCCAGGACCGTAGGTGCTTACTTGGGCAGCTAGCCCTGTCTACTGCATGTGCCACAGTGTCTACATGTCTATTTTTAGCACACTAACTAGTGAATGCATATCTAGCTAATTTGGAAATTACACCCTCAACTCAAAGTGTAGATATACCTTTTGGTGTCTAGAGGAATTTTATAGCAATTATTTGCTGAGTAAGTTTAGGCACCTACAAGGTTAGGTGGCAGTTGAGCAGGGGTTTTGTAGATCATAGGAGTGGTCAGGGAAACACTAACACAGGCTCAAGTGGTATTCACTTTCTCCTCATCTTTTCTCACAGTGCTTGGGGGCAGATGAATGATGCACTTTATTGACAGTCCACCCCTCCCCAACCACAGGTGGCAGACTTGTAAAAGGTTCTTGGTAGAGCGTGGGCCAGGAAGGATGGTAGCTGCATATCTGATCAGGCTCTAGGAAAGAGTCACAAAGCCAAGGGAGATGCAGGAGATGGTGAGGGTAGCTGAGAGAATTGCAATGTCTGGGAGAGTCTTCAGGGTTAATACAGGGGAAACTGAGGGGCTTTGACTTCAGAAGCAAACTTTCCCAGAGCCTGATCTGGAGTAGGAAATTCCCAATATAAAGTTGCATACTGAAGGTCAGGGCCTGTGCGCATCCTCCAATTAACTGAAAAGAGCAGCCTATCGCTTTGTTTTAATTGGAAAAGAACCCAAGCTTTGCATTCCCATCACTCCTGAAATGCGAGATCTGATTCAGATTAGTATCAGAGCTTGATAAAGCAGCTTAAGAGCTCAAATCTCATTTAGCGTTTGCTTCCATGCTCTCCAAAAATGTCATATCACTAAATTGTTATGGTTTTTTCCCAGGTGTTAGAGACTATAAAACACGTTAGATGTCTTTTCAGTAATGTGAAAAGTGATTTTTTCCAAGATTATACTGCAAAGGGAAAACATTGGAGTTGAAAAGAATTTTTAGCTGGAGTACACGAGTCTGCTACAAATGGGATGAAGGGAAATAAAACAAAATGGATTTATAAGCCATAAAAGCACTGTCAGGTTTTTAAAATGTGAGTGCTCCATGCCAGCTTTAAAGTTGTACAGTGCATTTTCTTAGTACTTCTTGAATCTGTGGTGCTGTTCAGGTTCCTGACAATATTTTGCAACACTTTTCAAGGCTTGTGTTCATTGTCATACATATCTGTGCATGTTTTGATACATGTGTCTGGGCATCTTCAGCGGGCTTCTAGGGGGCTTGTGCTTAAAGCGTAATTTGCCTCTTTTCCTAGAGGGGATTAGTAATGGGAGACATGTCTGTCACCTGTTCAAATCTAATCTAGGGCACAGAAGACATTATCATTGCACTACCTATATGGAATGAGTTGGAGTGAGTCCATTTCTTATTGGAAACACCCTATAGCCCCTCAGCCCTAATTAGTATCCTTCACATTCATTCAAGGGTTAATGTGCCCAGAAACTGAACTGACCCTTGTTTTCTTCTCAAGTGGAAAAATGCTCATGATGGTAAATTAGTAACACAATTCACCAAGAATCTGAGAGGCAGCTGGTAAGATGATTTCCCCCTTTCCCCATGGCCCTTCATGATGTCAGTAGGAATTCTTGTTTCCCCATGCTCTAATTCTGGCCTGCCTCTGAGCTTCCTCCTGCATCCTCTAATCCAAAGGCAGTAAAGCTGGCCCCAGCCACTGAGCTGCTGGCTCTTCACCCTGAGCCTCTGCTGAAGGGAACAGCAGAGTATGTAAAACTAGTTAGTGCCAGCCACAGTAGTTTGTGTTGAATAAGTTAAACTTCAAGGGATACCACTTAGCATGTCAGCTTCTACTCCCAGACTCTGGTCCCATTCTCTTTCCATAATGCCTGGCTGCTGCATGGATTTCCTGTGGAAGGCAGTGAAGGCAGTCAGGGGGTAGAGAGGGGTGGGGGGCAGAGTTGCCTCTCTCCTCCCCGTGGACCACATCCCCACTGAGGTCTTGCTTTTCTCCACACTGCACAATTGCAGAAGCTAAAAGGGATGATATATCTGTGTAATCCACACTTAAATCTTATTGATCTTAATAGTGGGTGTAGGCCCATCTGCTGCAGGATCTGATAATGCTAATCTCTGGCAGAGGGAGACTAGTACTGTGGTTCAAAGATATAAGATGGGTCAGATCTTCTTCCTTGTTTTCCTTTACATTAATGAATAACATTTTTTCTTTCTTTTTTTACTGCAACCTCTCCTTTTCCTGCACACCTTGGGAGTCTCAATTCACTGTGCTGGTGCCACTTGACATGCTTAGCAACTTATGGAAATAACAAATGGTCCTTAAATACAGCATTTTCTACCTTTCTATCCACAGAAGGCTGCTGAAAGCAACACAGCTCATTGTCTGTCTTGACTACAGGCAGTGTATGCAAACATTAAAATTCACATCACTAATCAGAAGTGATCATTATGGACAATGATGGATTTAATGCTGGATTAATAAATAACATTCTGTTGTGTTGTCCTCTTTAGCAGAGTAACTGAGGGGTCACATTAGTTTTCTGTGCAAAAAAAAAAAAAAAAAAAAGAGAAGATATCTATTAGAAATACAATTCTTAGTTCTTTTGAACCTAAAGTGAAAATTGAATACTTCTAAATCAAGTTGATACTAACATGCACTCTACACACCAGTGACATGAGTTTGCAATAAATGAAACATTTCACAGTTTATAAGATGTACTGCCCTCCAAAAAATCCATTTCCTCCTCTCTAGATTGTTAGGAAGGTCTATGTCATGTCTATTTCTATTAAATGTCTGCCTGGAGAATTCACTTTCCCCTTTATTGTGCAATTAGATTTTGATAGTTACCCCTTTTTTAGTTTTGTATTTTAATAACACTAAATATGGCACTGCACCAAGCAAATCCTTGCTCTTATTACATAAGTTTGCCATATTTTATACATTTCAGATAAGTTTTCCTTAACTTGACACTTCATAGCAAAGGAAGGGAGTAATCACACACGCATTAGCTTCAAAGAGAAATACAGATTTCCCTCCTCCCCCATTGGCTGGAGATTTAATTTAGCTTAAAGGTAACACAGTTGACACTAATGAGATGGTGATGTCTTAGTTTGCATATTAGATTAGATAAATATTGTGCTAATTAACACCTAAGATGAATTTTCATTGGAGTCTACACATTCCACAGTAATATTCAATCTACATTAGAAACCTTGTGTGTCCAATTTGAGGGAAAATTCTGAAAATAAATAAAGCATTTAGACAAGGAGGGGGGAATATGGTCTTTTTTTAGTGCCGTGGTTAGGTTTGCATTTGTGTGAGAAAACATAGGCACACTTTGTAGTCATGTGTTCCTAATTTGTGTGTGTCAGGACTAGATAAGTGAATATATAGTAATCACATTTAAAACTGGGAATATGTGAATGGACAAAATCAGTGTGCAAATGTGTGCCTACAGGGACTTGAGGTCAGTCACGGGATCATAGAAATGTATGGCTGGAATAGACCTTGAGGAGTAATCTAGTCCAGCCCCTATGCTGAGGCAGGCTCAAGTAAACCAAGAGCGTCCCAGATAGCTGTTTGCCCAACCTATTCTACAAGGATGGGGATTCCAAAATCTCCATTGGAAGTCTAGTCCAGAGTTTATCTACCCTTATAGTAAGAAAGTTTTTCCTAATATCTAACCTAAATCTCCCTTGCTGCAGATTAATCCCATTACTTCTTGTCCTATCTTCCATGGAAATGGGGAACAATTGATCGTAGTCCTCTTAAAATCAGTCCCTAACGTATTTGAAGACTGTTTTCAAGTCTCCTCTGAGGCCTGGTCCACACTACGCTGTTAAACCGATTTTAACAGCGTTAAATCGATTTAATGCTGCACCCGTCCACACTACACTGCTTTTTATATCGATTTAAAGGGCTCTTTAAATCGATTTCTGTACTCCTACCAAATGAGAGGAGTAACACTAAAATCGATATTACTATATCAATTTAGGGTTAGTGTGGACGCAAATCGACATTATTGGCCTCATTCTTTTACAGTAGCTACCCACAGTGCACCACTCCAGAAATCGACCTCGGACCACGGGCGCACACCACCGAATTAATGTGCCTAGTGTGGATGCACACAATCGACTTTATAATATCTGTTTTATAAAATCGGTTTAAGCTAATTCGAATTTATCCTGTAATGTAGATGTACCCTCACTCTTCTTTTTCTCATGACAACATATGTAGATTTTTTTTAACCTTTCCTCATAGATCAGGTTATCTAAACCATTGCCATTTTTGTTGCTCTCCTCTGGACTCTAAAATTTGTCCACACTTTTCCTAAAGTGTGGTGCCCAGAACTGGACATAGTGCTCCTGATGAGGTCTCACCAGTGCTGAGTAGAGCAGGACAATTACCTCTCATGTCTTACATATGATGCCACATATGGTGTGGTGTGTAGTTGTTGGTGAGTATTTGCTGAGAGAGTAAACCTAACCAGCGCATCATCAGCGATTTACAATCTATCCTGGAAAATGATCCCTCACTCTCACAGACCTTGGGAGGCAGGCCAGTCCTCTCTTATCGACAGCATCCCAACCTGAAGCAAATACTCACCAGCAAGTACACACCACAGAAACACTAACCCAGGAACCAATCACTGTAACAAACCTTGTTGCCTACTCTGTCCCCATATCTACTTTAGCAACACCATCCAAAGACTCAACCACATGAGCCATGCCATCAGGGACTCATTCACCTGCATATCTACCAATGTAATATATGCCATCATGTGCCAGCAATGCCCCTCTGCCAAACCATTGACCAAACCAGACAGTCTCTATGTAAAAGAATAAACAGACACAAATTGGACATCAGGAATGGTAACATACAAAAGCCAGTAGGAGAACACTTCAATTTTCCTGGACATTCTATATCAGATTTAAAAGTCACTATTCTTGAACCAAACAACTTCAGAAACAGACTTCAAAGAGATACTGCAAAACTAAAATTCATTTGGAAATATAACAGCATTAATTTTGGACTTGAATAGGGACTGAGAGTAGCTGGCTCTTTACAAAAGCAACTTTGCCTCTCCTGGAATTGGCACCTCCTCATCAATTATTGGGAGTGGACTACATCCACCCTGATCGAATTCGCCCTGTCAGCACTGGTTCTCCACTTGTGAGGTAACTCCCTTCATGTGTCAGTTTAATAATGCTTGCATCTGTAACTTTCACTCCATGCTTCTGAAGAAGTGAGGTTTTTACCCACGAAAGCTTATGACCAAATAAATGTTAATCTTTAAGGTGCCACCAGACTCCTTGTTGGTTTTGTGGATACAGACTAACACGGCTACCCTCCAATACTGGCTACTTAGCTGGTTATTCTCCATTTTGTAGTTGTGCATTTGATCTTTCCTTGCCAAGTGTAGTATTTTGCTCTTATATTTACTGAATTTCATCTTGTTGAATATAGACCAATTCTCCAATTTACCAAGATCCTTTTGAGTGCTAATCCCGTCCTCTAAGATGCATGAAACCTCTCTCTTGGTGTCATCTGAAAATTTTATAAGTGTATGCTCCACTCCATTATCATTATGACAATATTGAATTGTACTGGAACCTGGACTGACCCATGCAGAACCCCACTAGATATGCCTTCCCAGTTTGACAGCAAATCATTGATAGCTACTTTTTGAATACAGACTTTCAACAAGTTTTGCACTCCCTTGATAGTAAATTCACCTAGACCACATTTTCCTAGCTTGCTTCTGAGTATGTCATATTGGGTATGTGACAAAAGCTTTAATAAAATAAAAAAAATCAAGTGTACTACATCCCCTCATTCACTAGGCCAGTAACCCTGTCAAAGAAGGAATTTAGGTTCATTTTGCATGATTTGTTCTTGACAACTTAATGCTGGCTATTCCTTATAATCCTATTATCCTTTAGATGCTTACAGATCGATTGTTTAATAATTTGCAGTATCTTTCCAGGTACTGATTGGTCTACAATTCCTGGGGTCCTCTTTGTTCCCCCCTTTTAAAGATAGGTACTATGTTTACCCTTCTCCAGACATCTGGGCCCTCACTCATCCTCCAAGGGTTCTCAAAGATAATGGCTAACAATTTTGCAATTGCTTTAGTTTGTTCCTTAAGTACCTTGAGATGAATTTCATCAGACCTTGCTGAATACAACAAATCTAATTTATCTAAATATTTTTAATCTGTTCTTCCCTTATTTTGGCTTGTTTCTCCCCCTTCTTCCCCCCCCCCCCCCGATTTGTTAATTTTAATTGTGCTCAGTATCTGGTCACCATTAACATTTTTTAGTGAAAAATGAAGCAAAATAGGCATTAAACACTTCAGCCTTCTTGACAGTAAGTTATTAACTCCCCATCCCCACTAAGTAGTGGACCTATCCTTTCTTTTGTCTTTCTCTTGCTCCTAATGTGTTTAAAGAATCTCTTATTATTCCCCATTATGTTGCTAGTTAGGTGTAACTCATTTTGTCTTAGCCTTTCTGATTTTGTCCCTACATGCTTATGCTTTTGTACTCCTCCTTAGCAATTTGTCCATGTTTCCACTTTTTGTAGGACTCCGTATTAATTTTCAGGTCATTAAAGAGTTCCTGATGGAGCCATACTAGCCTCTTATTGTTCTTCCTGTCTTTCCTTCACATTGGGAAGGAATCGTTCTCAGTTGTGCCTTTAATACTGTGTCCTTGAGAAATTGCCTGCTTTCCTAAACTCTTTTTTACCCTTAGATTTTCTTCCCAAAAGAGCTTATCAACCAGTTCTCAGACTTTAACAAAGTCTGGCGGAAGGGCAAAGGTTCAGGGTAGGAGGGGAAGATGCCAGAACTTTCCCCAGTGCCTCCCCATTGGCAGAGCCTTTTACTGCTGCATGCAGCTACCCGCTGCAGTGTGAATGTAGCCTGCTTTTCACTGCAGCATGTTGGTATGCATACCCCATATGCTGCTGAGGGAATAGACAAGACCTATGTGTATGTCGAGTATAAGTGGGGACTAATTTCAATTGGGGCCTCTGTGTGTTACAATAAATGATAATGTTTTCCAAAGGAATTTGAAAAGAATTAGAAGAGAATAAAATGGCGAGGAAGAAGCAGATGGTTCTAGCCAGCAGGATGCAGAGAAGATGATTCTTACACCAACAGTTGTCAAACACAACGAAAGACGGAAATAAGGAAACAGCCATACTAAAGCAGTGAGACAGGCTGTTTTGTGTATTTCTGTAGGCTCTTTACTGTTCTTTAAAGACTTCAGTATCTACATTAGTTCAAATGGTTTAAATATTTTAAGTATGCTCTCTGTCTTCTATTTCTATTACTTTTGGAAGTTTTTAGGACTGTGTGTCTTATAAGCCCTGTATCCATGTGAGTGATGAACTGAAATAAACAAAATTTTTATATGCTGCAAAACTGGCAACTGTGGATGTGTTTTTTCAGTGGCGCACAGAAGGAGTGCAATCTTTGTTCCTTTTGGGGTTTGATCCTGCATTTCTTGCACACCTCTAGCTCCCAGGCATCAATGCAGGAGTGGAGCCATGGTCCATTAACTGTTCAATTTTACTATTTAATAGTTGAGCAGATTTTTCCTTGGGGAATACAAAATTCCAAATGGTAACAGCTTTCAGGGATATGATGCCTGTACCCATGGGGCCCCCACCAGACAGGCATCCTGATAGGGAGGCTTCCACCCAGACACTGGCCTTGACTTAGTGGGAATGAGTACTGCATGTCCCCACTGACAAAAGCCAGGCAGGAGGAACCACCAGGTGTGAGATGTGTCTTTTGATGGAGTCCCTCAGGAAGTAGGTAAGGAAACTGCAGGAGGTGGCTCATCTGCTTTGCATCCTGGAGCATGGCAATTTCATTGATAGGACGCATATGGAAACGTCTGGGATGGAGGATGCTAGCTGCCTCCTAAAACAAACACATTTGAATTTGGGAATGAAAAAGTGACAATATGTAAAACAAGTCAGGTAAAGAGGTCACAACAACACACAGCTCCCATCATAAAAGATTCACAAAGCTATCAAATTGGTTGGGACAAAAACTAAACAAACATAAATCACCCTGCTTAAATTAATACTGCTTTATTTCCCTACTTGCTAATATGACTGAGAAAAAGCATCAAGTTGAAGAGGGACATAGGGAATTTTTTCCAGGCTACACCACAGATGTCGCAGATGTCACAGACTATCAGGGACAGCTGAGAGTGATGATAGAAAGCATGATAATGGTTTTATGTTGCTTTTATGTTGCTCCCCCTTCCCTAATATACTTACTTTCTGTTCTAGAACAAAACTGGCCATTGCCAGTGGAGCTTGCATCAGTTAACACAAATGTTACTCCAGTAATTAAATGGATTATTGCACACTAATGTTTGTGGCAGGCTGCAGAATCTGAAACTTTATAAAATCACTGTACGCTATTTAGAAATAAATACAGCAATTATATGCGTAGAAGTAGAATCAGAATTTCAGATAGACTTCTTTTCTAAATTAAATATTAAAATATAAAGATTAGTGGCCAGATTGTCAGCTAATGTAAATCAACATCTTTCCATTGTAGACAGTGGAACTATACCAGTTTGCAGCTCCTGAGGCTCTGGCCCTTTGACATTATCAATGGAAAGTCAATGCAAAAATCTTTTCAGGTGAATTTCACACTCCTGTAGAGAATCTGCACAGGACCTTATGCTCCAAAACCCGTAGGGCAAAGTCGTGGTTCCACTGAAGTCAATGGAGCTTTTAGTATTGAAGTCAGTGGAATCAGGGTTTTTCTCATAGTGAAGAAATTACACTCTGGCCTAACTTTGCTCTCAGAGAAGTTATAAGGAGGTCTGCTGCTGATTCCAATGGAAGCAGTGTTAGGCCAGCACTAACTACTGTTGAAAATCCCACACTTGATGTTTATAGCTTCAGATATAGCATCTTCAGTTGCAAATACTCTTCATCCACTCTGTCAGTTAATCTATGCATCCTGAGATGTATTTTTGCAATTGCATGACAAAGTTGCAGTGAACAAAAGTAGAAAGTTTGTTAATGCAGGAGGTGTTTATGCACATAGGTATGCACAGGACCAAATTCTGCTCTCAGATCCTGTTTTCTAGATTTACACTGGGTCAGTCAGGAGTAGAATTTGTTCCATTGAGTAGAAGTTAAAAATATTCCAGGAAGTTCTAATGTGTTGAGTATGACTATGGGAGCTTGATTTGAGCTTTAATCCTGGCTCTGACTGGGTAAGTTATCTAAGCCTGATTCTCTCCCTCCCCTCTCCTCCCCCTCCACCCCCCGCAGGTGATGAATGCACACAGCTCCCATTAGAAATCAGGCTATTCATCTATACGTACTTTCTAAGGACAGATAAAAAGCCATTACAATGGGAATGAGCTAAACTAATTTTATGGGGTGTTGTGAGGGTGAATTAATTAATGTTTGTACAGTACTTTGAAGATGAACAGCATGTAAGTGGTAATTGTTACTGTTATTACTTGGGCATCGTACCTGTGACACAGAAAATTGTTTAAGAGATTGTGTGTGTGTGTGTGCGGGGGGGGGGGGGAATGCACAAACACATGCTCTTCCCTGTATGCCTTAAATAAACAAAAATAAAACAAACACTCTCCACCAAAAAGAACAACATCTGGGTTAAATGAGACCTTACCACAGAGATAAGTTATCAAAGAAAGTGATAAAGACTATTGAAGGATATTGTTTTTTGACATTAGTAAGAGAGAGATTCAAGGGGAAATTCAAACATCACTGTTTGGCAGGACGTACTGCAACTCTTGTTGCAGGGTATAAAATGAAATGGTCATGGAGAAAAGGCTCATTTTAAGCACCTGAGCCAAAGCATTGAGAGATAATTATATATTAATTTTTCACATGATTCTAAAATAGCAATCTAAAACATGGGAAATAGTAATAGAAGAATGAGTACATCATCTTTCTGTGTCACCTTTGTGTAAAAAAAAAAAAAAAAAAGGAGGGGGTTAAAAAGCTTGTAAAGTTTTTCAACAAAGCATATGGCAAGATTTTCTAAAATTCACGTTTTAGCAGAATAAAGAAACCCCCAATGATTCAGGACAGAAAGCTTCCATATATATATATATATGATGAGCTGCATAACTTGTCCTTGTGAAGAAAAATGAATCTAGTCACCTAACATATGGTATAATACCTTAGTTTTATAGCCTATCCATTGTGAAGGTTAATAATTATAATGATATGCATATTTACAGCAAACTGAAGTGCTTTTAATTAAAGCGTCTTTGATTATTTGGCTTTCCATATAATTAATGAATATTTTATACCTTCTGAATCATGCTAGTTATTGTTCCTATGCTTTGTCACTGCTCTCTTGAAGCCTAATATTTCCAGTTTTGTTTCTTGCTTTACAAATATCTCAGTGCCTGAAGCAGCAGATGGGGAAAAAGTTGCACAGTAATATTTGTGGAAGTTCTACCATTTCTGTTTCTATTTTACATTTAAAAAATCAGAGATAACAAAGCCCCCCGCAGCCAGAAGAAATGGGGAAAAAAAATCCTCCTTCATTAACCATTTAACTTTCGTCATTCTTTGAGACCCAAATTTTAGACAATATCTCAATATGTACTGCACTGTGATTCCAGACAGATGTTTGTAACTTATTTCCTATTTCTAGGTATGAAACTGAGTCTCAGCTTTGTTTTCTTGTGGCTGTTCACCTGATGAGATCCATGCATTTTGATACTATCCTAATGTTTTATTATCCTGAGCTTGCAGTGATGTATTTGCAGGAGTTTCAGTAACCATGATTGTACAATTGTTTTAGGCCTTGTCGAAACTGGAAAGTTTTTTCCCCCCCGTTATACAGGTTTAACTATACCAGTATAACACTACCTGACCTTCATGTGGACACTTATTTCAGTATAAAAATGCTTTTCTTTTGTATTGCTTAAGTCCCTTCCCAAATGACATGTTAAAACAAAAAAGTCACTTTTATACCAGAATAAGTGTGTTCACACAGGATAGTTATACTAGTATAAATTCACACCTTAGATTACATGAAAAGTCTTTTCTATGTAGGTGAGGCACTATTTAATTGGCAGGTCCATGGGGAGATTGGTGGAGATATGTTACCCTTAAAATATATGAGTGTACTGGTCAGGGAAGGGGTCAGAGTGACATCCATGGGAAATTAATTTCTCATTTTACTCGCAGAAGTAAATGTAAATCATTGGCTGCAATAGAGAAACTCCATCACAAAACTCTGTCAATATGCTGGAACCCTTTGTCTATTTGGACCATTTTTAGGAGTGAGCTGTTCTGTCTTCATGCCCACTCATACTGGTCCTTACTTCTGACATGGCCAACAAGGTTGCCAATTAGTTCCAGTGATGATACCACTTTTTGTGATATGGACAACCCTCACAAGGACTTGGCTCAGAACACAAACACTCATTTAACATTGAATAGCCACCCGCTGGAAATACTTTGCCCTTATCTAACCAGAAGGATGAACCAGTAACTAGAACTATGCCAAATGTTTCTAACAAACTTTGAATTCTCTTAAAATTAGATGAGGATGTGAACCTGGACTATTGGTTTTGAAAAACTCCCAACCATTTGATGAAGTTCACACTTAGGCTTCCACTAGCTGTTTTTCCAGTTAGTCTGCCAACTTCTCTGAATACATTTGGCTTTCTCCTACAACAAACCCTACCAACCTCTCCTTGACTTTTGAGGTCCTTGAGGTTCCTGATCCTGATGCAGGTGTTCTCATCTTTCCTTCTGCATCTTCAGAAACCTTCCTTCAATACCATGGAGCAAGAAGCGGTGGTTGCTCTCCTGAATACCCTTTGGGCTAGATGGGATTGTTTTTTAATGGCATGGAGTAGGATTTTCAAAAGCATTGTATTCAAAAGCCAATGGGATTCTTTTGAAAATCCCCTTTTTCTCTCCTGCCCTTAATTATTATTTTTTACTGTCAGATCCCAGAAGGTAGTTTGGGGAAATTGCTTTTCTATCCCATAGGCTCTCAGGCATACTGTTCTGCAAGGCTCCTCCACTCTAGTTTCAGTGTGTCTATGTAGGGGGGTTTGTTGAGGAAATGGGTTTAAGTGTTGTCTGTATGCTGCCAATACCGAGTTCTAGCTCTTCACTCACTTCATCCATCCTTGAGGGTGTGGTTAAGTCTTTCTGATGGAGATTGGGTCATGGATGAATGCCAGCTGGCTCACTCTAGAGAAGACTGAAGTGGTGCTTGTTGCTTTCAGCAGGCTATGAAATTAGTTGACAAAGATGGTGTCATTCCTTCTGACTGAGGGTGAATGTCCACCATTTGTAAACAGAGCTTTAGTCTAGCAGCAGCAGCAGTTGGGAGTCTAAAACAGTACCATTTGCCAAATGGCTTTTACTCCATCTATATCTAGCACATGTGACCATTTCCCTCTGATGTGGGCCTCACAATCCTCATTCATGCTTTTGTATTTTAAGATTTGACTGTCACAATGCACTCTACCTGAAAACAAATTGGAAAATGTAGGCTGATGAAACCTGCTTTTTCACATGGTCTGTATGATCATTATTACATGACACCCATGCTCCAGAATCTGCATTGGCTATTTAAGTTTGAAGAGGCATTTAAAGTGCTCATTCTGATCTCTTTTATATAAAATTGTAGATTGCTTAAAACCAGTTGATCTAAGAGATCAACCTTTTCCCATAATGCTACAACAGAGTTCAGTCTAGTCTCTTGGTATTTTGGGAAACAGTGCTGATGGCAGAGTGATCTAATGTTGAGGCCCTCACACAGAACTCTCTCTCCCCTCTTCCCCTAGGACAGAGATGACTCTCATTTGTTTACCTTTAGGGCACACTGCACAGAAAGTTGTGATTTGATTTGCACAGGCGTTTGAGAGAGGCTGAGTTTAGAGGGCTGTTACGGGAGTGTGGATTTTTATTTATCAACATTCTGCAGAGGGGAAATTTCAGTTAAATAGACTGGATTATTTTGTGTGAACAAAGGTTATTGGTTTGGCCTTTGTTGGATTTTACCTTTCAATTATTTGCCAAGGGCACAAGAGTTGGGGACAGCTGTTCTTGTATATGCTGAAATGGAAATAAATAAAAACAATTAAATTAAGCACATGGTACTAGGGTTGTGCCATTTGTTCGGCATGTAGGGGTGTGATTCTTTTCTTTGGAGGTTTGAGTTTACAGCACTTCAGCTTCTGAGTAAGTATGCATGGACTGGTTTGCTAGGACCTCTGCAGATAAACCTTAAAAGGTTCAGTTCACAATCCCTGCAGTGTTCGTACAGCTCAAGCAATGACCAGAGATAACAGGTTTGCTATGCTGTTACCATCCTCCAGAGCCATCTAATCCCTCCCCAAAATTTAATATATTTGAATCCCCTAAAAAACAAAACAAAAAAAACCCTGTCCCATTAGCGGTGACTGGGAATTTAAATATGTTCTAGATCTAAGGGGTTTTTTTCCTCTCTGCTCTTTCAAATAAGGAAATGACTCTGGCTATAAAAATACTGGCTTCTCTTGGTGGTAGCTGGTTCATCATGGGTGGCAGCTAAAGCCTCAGAAAGCATGATCAGATCAAGGAAACTGTGGAATATAGTTTGTAGGGCTCTCTGCAGTTGCACAAGGAAACTTCATTTTTTCTCTGTATATTGAAAACAATTAATGAAAAGAGGGATGAAAAAAGAAAACACTTTCTTTGGAAGACTCACCTGACAAGTTAACTAGGCTTTATGCCTGTCTACCTACGTTCTCAATTTATGTCGTCATTAGGAACCATTTGTTTCATCCTTATATGGTGCTGATGTCCTGAAACCAAGAGTTTGTTGACATAAAGCTTATTTGTTTACAGATATCCCCAAACTCCTGCTGCTTTTTTTTCTCTGATGCAGTAAAGTGAGAGGCTAGGGATTCAATCATCATGTTTAACTTCTGGAGAAGTGTTTCCTTTAGGTCTCATGTTGTTGTCAGCAAATAAGGAGCTCTGTAGTTCCTCTCTACACTGCAACATCTGTAGCAGACAAAACTCTAAACCCCTCAATTCCCAGTCATGAATGTACTATAAAAACAATGTGGCAGAAATGAAAATTGTTCCATCATTTTTCACAGTTCTTTTTGACAAAAGCCAAACAGCTCTCATGAATACACATTTTTCTATAACCTTATACATAATGCATTAGGCTATACTAGGAGAGTTGGGAATTACTTGTCCCTAGTAAAGGGCCTTTGAAAGTGCACATTTGGTAAACAAACCAAACCCTGTGAGTGATAGGTACTCTTAACATATTATATTAACAACTGGGGAGTGTGAGCAGAGGGCAGGCACAACATTCTTTAACTATATAACATCTTCTAATGTAACACTATGAGGTAGATCACTTTCTCTTTGTATTCTGCTCTCTAATTTCACACTCTCCAAGCTGTCATTCTAAGAGAGCTGAATAAACTCCTACAGGAGAATGCACCAGGGGCTGGTTTCACAAGAGGACTTTGACAGCTGCCACCTTAGGCACCTAAATTCCAGAATCAGGTCCGGATGGGATTCACAAAACCCCTGTTCAGCTGCCACTTAACCCTGTAGATGCCCAAGCTCTCTCAGTGCCTATATTCTTGCAGTCAAAGTTCCCTAGGCACCTATGTTTCTGCCTCTGTATGTGCTGCAGCCCCATGCCACACATCTAAGCCTCAGAGTCATACATGACCTTGGGAAAGATAAGCCTTCTTCCATCTAACTTGCCTGTAGGCTTGATCTGGTAGGCATGCTCAGAGCTTGCTTATTGGATTGGGCCCCGGTCTGCTTGCACAAAGTGACTGGGGGTGGGGTTAATTTCCTCCCTCACAACTTTTAACCTAGTGGTTAGGGTACTCACCTGGGATATGGGAGATCCTTCGTTCCAGGCCCTGCTCCACCTGAAGAAAAGAAGAGATTTGACAGTGATCTACTCCCTCTGAGGTAACTGCTCCAGCCACTGAACTATAGGCTATTCTGGCGTAGGGCTCTCTCAGTCTCTCCTGGTGTTATATTGTGGGTAAATAATGAAATAATTCTGGGGTGGCAGCGCAGAGAGAGAGTGTACAAGTTTTCGACTGCCTCTGTAGCTTGGTATTAGAGCACTCACAGGGGAGACCCAGGCTTCCTGTGCTAATGACCATTAAAAATTATTTATCCACAGAGGAATAGCTTTAACAGGAGAGACAGAGAGAGCCCCATATTAGAAAATTCCCTAGTCTAGTGGTTAGAGCACTCACCTGGGAGGAAGTAGATCCTTGTTCAAATCCTCTTCTTCCCCTAAGTTGGAGGCTGGACTTAAACCTGGGGTCTCCCATATCCCTGTAAAGCATTCTACCTATTAGGGTAAGAATTATGCGGGAGGGCCTTCCTCTTGCCAAAACAGCATAGACACCTAACTCCAAGAGAGGATTTGCAGCTGAGCATCAGGAGAAGAGGAAACCCTCTCCCAGAGATGGGATTTAGGCACCTATCTGAGAAAGTGAGGGTGGAGGGGTTATCTTAGGCAAGGAGCTGCTTAGCCTACTGGCTTTTCTGAATCCATTCTGATGCTCTTCTCTCTCCTCATTCATTGTATAGGGAGCCCACGGGCTGAAACCAGGTTTTGTGAATCCCAATATTTTCTAGGTGCCTAAAAGTTAGGCGTGGTGACACTCAGCATTGCCACATCTAACTTCCTTTATGAATCTAGCCCACCATTTTACTGGAATATGATGTCAACCAATGTTAAACAGTAGCATTTATGGCTGGTTGTGCTACAGATTACTTGGTGCTTTTCAAGTGGAAAACTTCTGAACCCAGATTAATGTTTTAATGCTTTTATTTGGTATTAGGTAGTGGGGAGTTTTGCAATCTCTATCTCAAAGCTTTTCAACCAGATCGATTTCTAGTATGAAGATATTAGACATCTTGTGGAAAGAATTATTATTAATCATTTGTGCGTAGTTTGTGTTCTACCTGTAAATAAACATTAACAGAGATACTAACAGGATGATTGATTTCCCGGGAATGGGAAATAAGCAACCCAAGCAATGTTTATCTTAGACATCTGCAGCACTATGCTTCATGTCAAGAGGTTATAAAGAGTCCAGGGTAAGGATCAATTAAAAGAAGTTGCAGGAAATTCCTCATCATTGTTAGTCAATGAAGATTTATGGTGTTTGCTTCTGTAATAATTTACTGATTGGTACTGCTTGACTAATGCAGGCACATACCAGCTGAGCTCTAAGTTTATTTGAAATGATAAGGCAGTTTGTAACTGCTCTTCAGTGTCACTGGATAATTTACTTACATGATTATGATTTAAGCTTTCTCCCCACTGTCCTCAACCCGACAGGAACTAAGAATATTATGGAAGTGAAAACATAAATTAGCTGCAGACAAACTGCATTTGTCTCTACAATACTTTATAGTGAGACGCAGATGGAATATACCTCCCTGAAAAATAAGAACTTGTCGATATCTACTTAGCTGCAGAAAATACCCGTCGGTCAGTAAACACAGAGCTGCAGATTCTACTCCCACTGAAGACAATGGCAATTTTGCCACTGACTATTGTCTGAGCAGAATTGGATTAAGAGCTGTGAGCAGAGAACAACACTTAGAATTTCTATTACAAAGAATTCCAGGTGAAATTGGTTGGTATTTTGTATAATTCTGATATTTCTCATCTCACTTACCGCTTAGTTTCATGGGAAATGTTGATTAAATGTGTCTATCTGGTTTTAAAAACATGAGGAATTCCATGTTTTTTTAATATGAAAGTCATTTTGACTAAAAATATTTCACTGGAATATGGGCTAAAAGATGTGTAACTTGGCCAAAAAGGGGGGGGGCGGGGAGAGGGATGGACAAAATTCTTGAATGAGTCGTAATGCATTCCATTGTAAATAGCTTGCTCACATATAAGTAAGAATGATCTCCATAAAGCAACAAATATTCACAGTTTATTATAATCTTTGTATATCCGTGGGAGTTTAGCAATTGACTTCAATAGAGTCAGAATCTTTCCACATGCATTTAATAATGTAATGGCAAAGATGCTTATGATTAAAAATTATGATGCTAGGATACCACAGTAGGGTGACCAGATGTCCCAGTTTTATAGGGACAGTCCCAATTTTTGGGTCTCTCTCTCTTATATAAGTTCCTATTATCCCCCACCCCCGTCCTGATTTTTTACACTTGCTGTCTGGTCACCCTATACTATAAAGACAGGCATTTTAAAATATTTAAGGCAGATAAGTGTTTGGTAGATCTGATTTTGTTGCACAAGAGAATGCTATATTTATATATTCTTGTATCAAGTAGATAATAGACCCATTTTGCTTAGAAATCATGCCTGGTTTTGTGAAATTTTCCATCAAAATGTATCCATTCTTTAGCTCATATGGAAAATCCTGGAATTTGAAGTAGTTTCACATTTTCTTAAGAATATTTTACATCTTCCTAGTGACAGTCCAGAAATGAAACGAAAGTGTCTTAAAACAAAGTAGCTCTCTCTGTGAGGCAGTGTGGTCCAGTGGTTAGTGCACTGCAGTTGGAGTCAGGACACCTGGATTCTATTCCCAGCACTATTAGTGATCTCTTGAGCAGGATTACTAGCTGAGCTTTAACAAATAACATTACCCATTTCCCATCCTTTGTCTATTTTATTTATTTAGATTATGAACTCTTTAGGGCAGGAACTACCTTTTGTTATGTATTTGTTCAGTGACAAATGTGATAGAGCCCCAAGCTCTATTTGGCACTACCATAATATGACTAGTAACAGTCATTTTAAAAGTGCTTTAAACATGGAAAGCATAATATAAATGGTAAGGGCCGGACTGTGAACCCCTGGCTTGTACTGGGAAACAGTCACCCTCATGTTCCCATTCAAATGAATAATATAGCCAGCTGAATAAGTACTCACTAGTATAAATGAAGGGCACACAAACTTATCCTAAAAAGTCACTACTATTGTTCCTAGAGGTAAAATCAGCTTTCTGATAGTAAACGCTGCCTATTTAAATGCTATCTGTGCTGAAAGATCTGTGTGTTTCTGCAAATTCACATCATTTAAAAATAGACTTAAAATAGTAATGTAACCTGTGTACCAACGAGAAGCAGGGAGAAGATGAATATCTCTCTTTATGTGCCAGACAGCTCCTACAACTTACTGAAGACTTGCAGTATTGACTGTTCACTGCCAAAGCCATCAAAGCAGTAAGAAGGACCCAGAAAGTGAACCTTTAACTTTCTATAGCTGCAAATATTTCAGAGGTGAGTGTGGGGGGAGAAGGTAGAGAAACCAACAGCGATTTAATTGAAGGGTGTGAAGAGAGTATGAGTGATGTGTGTCTTCCAGCAACTCACAAAGTGGCAGGAGCATAACCAATAATTTTATTTATCTTTGGCAAAAGGTATTTGGCCTGCCACTGTAGATTTTTCATTCTGCCACAGCACACGTGTCAGATATAGAAAGTTCATCCTTTCCATACACTAAGGGGTAAGAAAACAAAAAGTGCAGCAAGCTCATGTTCTCAAGGCAAACTACGACAAACAATAAAGAGGGCATCTGAGTACAGTCATATTCATTCAGTTGCCCAAAGGTACAGGTAGTATTGATAAAAATGATTGTGGAAGATAAGTTCTTCTATTTTTCTATCAAGCAAAGGCATTGGGTGATTTATGTGGAGTGAGTAGCAGCAACACAGCAGGGCATGCTTTTGTACTTGAGCAAAGCCAAAATTGCATCATGCCTTGTGGGCATGAATGACCCAGGTCTTGCAAGAGGCTGGGGAAAAACAGAGGCACTGGGTAACCTCACAGATCTGCACTGGAGGTCAACCCCAAATTGCACCATTTTTATCTGGGAAAGGAAATATTTTAGATTGCTTTCTGTTACCTCTGCCAGCATCAGTTTTTTCTCACTTTCCATCAACAACCTGCACTAGTATTTATTTTTGTTATTTATTATTTTATTTAAAAAATGCAACACAATCTTTTACTGATTTTTTTATCTAATTGGTCATGTATAATTCTTCAGCCTCCTTATCCGAGTTGGTTTGAGGAGATCATGGAGGCATGATAAATAGACTAAGGAGGAAAATTATAGGCATAGGGAAAGCATGGAAGGAGGAAGAGATGGGAGAACACCAAGGGAATGGACGACAGGGGATGGATCACTTGATTATTTCCTGTTCTGTTCATTCCCTCTGGGGCACATGGCATTGGCCACTGCTGGAAGACAGGATACTGGGCTAGATGGACATTTGGTCTGACACTGTGTGGCCGTTCTTATGTTATTTCGGCCTCTCTTGCAAGTGGCGTGGACTAACTGAAGTGGAAGTAACTGGAAACAAGAATCATTAGGTAACAAGGAGCTAAGCCGCAGAGGGCTGTGACAAGCTGTACAGAACTTTAGAGAACTTCACAGCCCACACCCTACCCCACTGATGATTCTACTGAGGCAGAGTATAGACTGCTATATTTTTATGGAGACTAGTGACCAGCTAAGGTTCAAAGTCAATCTAGGGAGACACTCCATCTGGGGGCTCATTTTGCAGCTTAGTTTATAAGCTAATGCTATAAGGCAGAAATGTTAGTGGAGACCTGTGCCAAGTTTGTATGATTTTGGTCAAACCAGGATAGATGGTAAGGATCAGTTTTTTATTATTTGTGTTTTGCTAATGAACCCTATGTACTAGATGCTTTCCAAACACATTCAAAGACACACATACACTTCTAAGAGTTTCATCCTGAGTCTTCTGGGAACCCAGTGCCAGATTATCAGCTTTTGTGAACTGGGATAGCTCTATTGACTTCTATAACGACTCAGACAAGGGCTCCAAAGCTAAGAATGGGAACTCGGGATAAATGTGGACTTTTAAAATAGATAACATTCTTTATCAGAATAATATTAAGTAATATTAAAATATATATTTGAGATCATATATCAACTACTATGATGTTACATTCCTTTTACATTCCAGACACATGTAATGTATATAAAATCGATGAGATACTTATCTATAAATATCAAATATACACATCATGGCCACATGGGTAAAAGCAGAATGATTTCTTTTCATAATATTTTGAAGCATATTTATATTCTTAGACATATCAACCAGACAAAAAAGGCGTGCAACACTTTTACTTGGCACCAGTGATGGACACCTCATATTTTCTACTTACCTAATCTGACAAAAATGATAGAAATCACCTTGTTGCAGGGGAAAAATATTGAAAAACTCCTGGACTTCCTTGGAAAAATCTAAATGCCTTTTGGACACTTAATAAATATTGGAGTTTCTGATTTAGGGCATTTGGGGGAAGGTGGTAGGCCTGGTAGCTCTTGCAGAACATCCAATGTAAGAGAAAACAGCAGAATGGAAATTGAGAGTACGAACATAATTCAATACCTTTTGGTAAAGTGAATTATATTTATTGAATCTGTGCCTATGGTGATTATAATAGTCATGGATAAATGAGAAGAGAAGGAGCAAATGCTTTCTGTGTTGTGTGTTTTAGATATACGTATGTCAGTTAAGCTGCTAGGATTTGTCTGTTTAAGCTGAGGCTTAACCCTCAAAACAGACACATTGGCATGGATGTCAGTGACATTTTTCCTTCCTGTTTAGCACTGATCAGTCATGATCTATTAGAATCTGCTGGGCAAACCCATATGATTGATTTATTACAGTTACAGAGAGGCTGGAGATAGGCAGACAGATCACAGAAATGTAGGGATGGAATTGATTTAGAGAGGTCATCTAGTCCAACCCCCTACGCTGAGGCAGGACTAAGTAAACTTAGACCATCCTTCATAGATGTTTGTCTAACGTGTTCTTAAAAATCGTCAAGGATGGGGATTCCACCATCTCCGTTGGAAGTTTATTCCAGTGTTTAACAATCCTTATAGCTAGAAAGTTTTTCTAAATCTCTAACCTATGAGTCTCTTGCTGCAGTTTAAGCAGATTTCTTCTTGTCCAAACTTCAGTGGACATGGAGAACAATTGCTCAGAGTTCTCTTTTTATAATAGCTCTTAACGTATTGGAGATTTTTATAAGGTCCCCAGTGTCGTCTTTTCTCAAGGCTAAATGTGCTCAGTTTTGTTTAACTTTTCCTCATAAATCAGGTCCAGCCTCAGTCCAGTTTGTCTACATCTTTTGAAAAGTCTGGTGCCCAGAACTGGACACAGTACTCTACCTGAGGCCTCACAAGGGCTGAGTAGAGCAGGAAAAATACCTCTCATGTTTGACATATTGCACCCTTGTTAATACAGCCTAGAATGATATTAACCTTTTTTGCACATTGTTGACTCATATTCAATTTGTCATCCACTGTAAAAGTAAATCCTCAGGTTCTTTTCAGCAGTGCTACTGCTTAGCTAGTTATTCTCCATTTTGTAGTTGTACATTTGATTTTTTTCCTTCCTAATTGTATTACTCTGCCCCATCTATACTAAATTTCATCTTTTTGTTTTCAGACCAATTCTCCAATTTGTCAAGATCCTTTTGAATTCTAATCCTGTCCTTAAAAGTACTCTTAATCTCTCCCAGCTTGGTGTCATCCATACATTTTATAAGTATATTCTCCACTCCATCATCCAGACCATTAATGAAAATATTCAATAGTAACATGAGACCAGGACAGATCACTGCAGGACCCCACTAGATACACCCTCCCAGTTTGACAAAGCACCATTGATAACTACTTTTTAAGTGCAATCTTTCCAACAGTTTTGCATCACCTTATAGTAATTTCATTAAGTGGTTCACTAACTGTGATTTTTATCACTATTACACTCATCGTCCTTTCCCCCCTTTATATTGTTATACTCATTTTTCATCTGGTCTTTAAGTACATTGTATATTCTTTTAGGAAGGATTGTGTTTTACTTTGCATTTTCACAGCAACTAGCAAAACAGACTCTCAGATGCTGAACATGGAAAGGACTGATCCATGCCTATGTAATCTATACATTTTTGAAATATCCATCACTGTGGCATTCATAAATTCATAGATTTTAAGGCCAGAAGGAGCAATAGATCACAAATATTAAAATAGATTATAACACGAGCTAGAGAATATCCAGCCCTGTATTGTGTTTGACTAACACACATCTTCCTTTTAAAGCATCCAGTCTCCACAAAGAGAAAGTAATCTTCCACTTCTCTTGCTAATCTCTTCCATGTGTGCCCGTATCTAGGAAGCAAATAGAGAAGGGATAGTTGACAAAACCATTTTGGGTTGGGTAGGTAGAATGAGGCTCCATGGAACATAGAAAAAAATCTGCCCTCAACTATCTCAATTTATAGCAAGGTCAAGGGTTCCAGCAGGCCTGAAAACAATGACTGAGCCATCCTTAACAAAGCCAGCCTGTTACTGTACATTGAAATGTTATGTTGGCAAACTGAAGAATCCATCTGGTTCAAGCTGCAACTCAACCTTCCAGCATCACTTCTAAGTATATTAAAGTTTAGTTTCCAAGCAGATCTAATCTGCTTTTAATTTTTAAGTGTTTCATCATGTGGATAAGAATAGAATCCATTTGTAAGAAGGTTTCTTGGGGTACAGCTCTGTGGATTTAAAATACAATTTTAATAATTTCTGAGAATTATGCAATGTGAAACAAGTATTCAGTTTCTTAAAGCTCTTATCTCTCTGTTTACCACTTTATCAAGGACACTGAACTGAATTCCAATCCTCAGACTTAACTCTCAGCAAGAGAAAAATGCTGGAGTTTATGTAAATTTAGTGTGTGTATTTAACAACTGAATGTTATCTGATTATAGCTTTCAAAAAGGTCTTTACTTTTATTATTTTATTTCAATAAACCTTGAAATTTTTGACAAAACCTGGTTACATTTCTGGCACCATTCTGCGGGAACCCGCTATTTTCATTGAAGATAAACTTTTTTATTACAACTTTATTAAAAACTCTGACACACCACACAGTTCCAACAAGACATTAATCACTTTTCACATATGCTCTAAATGAAATGTCAAGTGGATTAGTTCCACCTCCCAGCCTTGCCCCTGCTTTATTCCATATCATTCCTGAATACCCTGAGCTTGGTTGGCATGAATCAGAACATAAGCAAGTTGGCGTGGCTATAGACTGATCACTTATGTAATGTGCACTCCGATGTGTACAGAGGGGAACTGGTAGTTACGTGGTATATCTGCATATGCAAAACAGAAAGGGACCACATGTCTATAGTTCCTGCCTCTGAGATTCTTTCTAGATCCTAAGAGACTTCGCTCTCCCCATGTGAAGCCTCATCTGAGGTATTCAAACTAACATTACCCTCCTGATGATTCTTGAACTGCCTTTTAGTTTTAAGTATGTATAATTCCAATGAAGTCAGAGGTACAAGTCACGTGACTAAAGTTGCATACCTGCTTATGAGTTTGCAGGATCAGGACCTTAACTTTCAATATATGTCTTCCCCCATAACAGGGAAGAACTGCTGGGGAAAGTGATTTTTATATTAATTAAACATCTGTTCCATCCGTATTACAAGTCTGAAACTTTGTTTAATTTTGGCACAGGTGTATAGCTTTCCATGCTGAAATAATCAGACAATTGCATAGTAAAGCTAATTATTTTAGCCCCATAATTCTTTTAAATGGAATACAATTTTAAGTTACCATCTGTTGTCTGTTCAGGAAAGTAGTTCGTGTTCTCAGTCCATCTAGCTATACTGGAAAACCATTGCCACATTTGCCACTAATTGACAGCAGAGAGGGCATAGATTGAATGGCCACAGGCCATAAAGTATCTTCTTCCCCTCTAATGGGGTGGAGCACACTGTGGGGACAGAATGGGGAAGCTTGTACTTTTTGCAATTCCAGTGTACCTATGCTGTAGTGAACAAGTGTTTTCAGGACTCTCAATCCTGTATCTGTCAGCAGCTCTAAATTTACACTAAAAACTCTGGAGTGTTTGAAGGAGTTGACATACTGAATTGACAACTGTCAAGACTTGTTACATGATGTGAAATACAGATTTCTGAGTATCCATTTGGCAGTAGGGATTTCAGTATATAGCATCTTGCTATACAGTAACAACCTTTTAATGCAACACCGCATATTACCAAGAGAAAAGAACACAACTTTCTCTGATTAGCAGGCAAATTTGTAGTGTGTATAATGAAGCAATTAAGTGAGCTGTAAGATTGCTCACAAAATGTCCGAACAAAAATTCTCTAGCTATAGTTTGTCTATTAACATGAACCAAACCAGGTGATTAACTATGGTGTAGCTAAGAGTGGTCCAAAAGTGCTGCAGAGCGAATCTGCTGCATTCATTGTACATCTTATCCAGACACTTTAACATTCTGAACACATATTTAGTGCTGCTAAAGCAACTGTGTCTGATAAAAGGAAATTCTCTGTCTACAGATCATGTAAAGCTGCTAATGATCATCTTAATTAACCTCCAAAACTTTATACATGACTAGTATTCAGCCAACCTTTTGATACTAGGCAGGAACCTATTAGAGGTAGTTTGGATGATGAATAAATTGATAAAAGCTTCTGTATCAATAGATGTTAAAACACGTTAAAGCTTAGTTGGTTTAATTGTTACAATATTTGTAGTGATCTATTATTCAATATCAGTATTGATATTACTAAAGCTAAGTTAAGTTGGGCTAAAAATTGGTGCATACGTGAAAACACAAGAAACACTAAAGTGAGACAAGCATGCCTGTTGGTGCTTAGGTCTGATACAATAATAGCAGGGCACAGCAATTAACTTGATTACATTTTCATTCGTTGTCATCCTGCAAATAAACAAAATGGGAACATAAACAGGTTTATTTCTCAGTGTAGGGAACATTTTTACATGGCAGCACACATTTTTCTGCTGTTGATTTAAAGAAATGCACACTCATTGTTCAGGGTCTTGGCTTACTCGATTTATTTTGAAGTGGTGATTATCCATAAATGTCTGCGTTCAAGGTTTTTGTTTTTTGCTTTTATAACAAAGGATCAATTATTTTGTGTAGATTTAATACCAGGGAACTAATTGTTTTTCAATATATACCCTGCTGTATATCTAAAGTTATTGAGCCTGGGACTGCAGAAGAGTTATTGTCTGAGCAGTGCGGTGAGGACTCTGCTAAACTTCTAATTGCTTACCTCCTCACTCTCTAATATTTCCTTCAGGGGTGCAATCAATTATTCTAACAAGTGGTGTTTCTCATTTCTTTTCAGGCATGTCTTATACCTTACCTAATCCAGCCTCCTTTCAAAACCATGCTAGAAATCTTCTCAGACAGATCTGACATTCTGTAAATTCAGAATGGATATTTACATTGATAATTAGTTCCTTGAACATCCTAACCTCATAGACACACTGGGCTTGGAGGATGAGAAAGCTTGAGCACTCTGATCGTGATAATATAGAATGCTTGAACTGTAAAACATCTCCAGCATACTGCCGTAATTTATGCCACATATTACAAATTAAAAGTCTGTGATGACTCATTTTTATTGCAAAGATCATAAAAAGGAGAGAAAGTGGGACAGATTAATCAACGGTTTAATGAGGATGGAAAATGGTATGAAATTAATCCATTCTCAATATACTATTAAAATTGTAATCTCCATATCCTTTGTCGAATGAGGAGGTTTTTTTAAAAGCAGTAGCACTTTAAAATATCAAATCTATGCTGTAAGAGCAAAGTGATGGTACAATCGCAGCACTGCAATGACCTTTTTCACTTTTTTCTCCCCCCTGCATTAAAAAGCAAACTTTGTTCAGGGAAATTTACTCTAAAATATATCAGGAGCTAGTTAAACAAATACTGTTCAAATCAGTGTATTGCCAAGCCTGTTAGAGGCCCCGTTTTGATTCTGATTCAGTGGCCAAACTGATTCCATCCCCCTCCTCCCTTCACACCCTCAAATATTGTTTTGATAGAATGAAATACTTCATTCAACTTAAAACTAAACATTTAGTTTTTGGTGGGATTTTTTTGTTACTTTTTAAAGTTAAATCTAGCTAAATTTCAAAACAAAATATTATTTTGAATCAAAGTTGAAACATTTTCATTCTCAAAATGTCAAAGCAAAGCATTGTAGCTTTTTAAAAAAAAAAATTCACCATTTAATTTTTTTGGCCAAAACTATTTTTTACCCAAATTCACAAACAGTTTTGGTAAAGAAATTATTCCCTGAAAAAAATTCACCCCACTCTAATTCTGAAACTGTTTGGCCTGGATTGAGGTGGCATGATACTATGCCATCCTTGGAGTATCCCAGGAAAGGAGCTGTAAGGCTCACTTGTTCCAGGGGGGAACTAATCTGCTATGTCCCTTGACCAGAAGGGGGAAACTATTCACCTTTCCACTAGCTCAGCTCCACAGCTAGCTGGCATTGGAGGGGGTCAAAATCAAAGTCCTTCCCACTCTTTACTCACATGCACGGGAGCAGCCTCATACAGATTGCTGCCCTTGTCCCTATTGTGTGAGCTGTGATGGAGGTAGCCTGTGCAGCATAAGAGGTGCCCTGCTGTGTGGGCTCAAAGGGAAATTACTGTATTATTTTATTGTAAAGAAAGAGAACTGTCCTGATGCTTTGGATTAATAGCAATACAAGAGGGAAAATAATTTTTCGTTTTCATATGGTCTTTATGCGTTAACTACAAAGTGGCTTCAGTTTAAAAGGCTTGGCAGAGGACCAGAACTTAACATTAGGGTTAGACCTCTGAGCTATTTTAGTCACCCTCACTTCAAATGGTTTCTTCGCTCCTGACCAAATCTTCTCATCAAATCTTGTTGCTTCTCCCTCTGTAACGTTTGTCATCCACTCGTCTCCATCCCCACTGTCACAACACATTTCTCTCTTACACAAGGGTGACACTAATTGCCCCTTCTCCAACCTCTCTAATGCTCACCTTTCTCCTTTCTTTCTGACTTCTAGTGGGTAAAATAATCTTCTTCTCCCACCACTCTGCCTGCATTGCTTCCCTCCTCTTCTTATTATTTGTGTTATCATAGAGCCAGCATCCATTGTCCTAGGTGCTTCACAAACCCATCTGTAAGAGCTTAGAATCTAAGTATAAGACCAGCCTGGACACAGCCTGATGGAGGAGAGTACGAACAAACAATGAGACAATATCAATAAACAGATAGGTGGTGGTCTCAGCAGCCTAACTTTTATCATATTTTATATGCTTCACTGCAAATGAGAGTTGCAAGGAGGAGAATAAGTTAGATGTGCAGATGTTTATGGGATGCAGTTCCCAAGTGTGGGGGGCAGCGAAAGGAGAAAGCACAAAAGTGATTGCTTGAAAATTCCAATGGAGGCTGTTATCATGGGCCAGTTGGAGGCAGGAGATGACCTTTCAAAACTGAATAAGAGACGATAGAAAGGGTGGAGTTAGGCCATGAAGGACCTTGAAGCTGAGCACAAGCAGCTTATGTTTGGTGAGGTAGGGAAGGAGGAGCCAGTGGAGGGATGATAAAAGGAGGGCTGACATGGTCAGAGTGATGGGGTAGGAAAACGATCTTTCCAGCAGCATTCTGAATGGATATGATTGGGGCAATATTGCATTTGTCAGAGAAAACGATGTTTTAGTAATCGAGACATGAGATAAGAGCCTGGGAAGAATTTTAGTGGTATGAATGGTTAGGAAAGGCCATATCTCAGAGTTGTTATGCAGAAAGAATCTGGAAGACTATCATAGCCTGGATGTGAGGACCTACAGAGAAGTCTGAGCTGAAGATGATGCCAAGGTTATGGTGAGAGTGACAAGCAGGATAGTGGTGTTGTCCACAGTAATCAAGGAAACTACCAATAATACTGGCTTTCTGCATAAAGTTCTGTCTTTTTATCTTGATTTTAAGGCTGTACATGACTCAATCCCAGCCAAAATTTCATCTACCATCACTCCTCACCTTTCCCTCTCCTTTCTTTCCACAGTGCTGGGCTGATTCCAAATAGGTTAAAGTTTTATCCTGGGGAGAATTTTTGTGTCCCAATTATGATCCCAAGAGAAGGAGGATTTATTATAAACAGAACTATAATTTTACCTAATGAAGTCCTAACATGAGTTTTAAATTCAGAACTTCTTTTGTTAAACGCTTTCACTTACATGTTCATATACATTTTTTGTCTTGCTGTACCTGCTTAAATTTACTAAGAGGTTGCCAATCAAATGGTTGTTCCATTGTCAGCAATAAAATTATGCTTAAGATACCCTTGGTATACACATGTAATTTAAAGAATGACATCTGTCATTAGATCCACATACATAGTTATAATGTCAGATTATTGACAAGTGGCATTAGTTGGTACATTTTTCTATCTTTATCTGTTTAGTAACATTATTTAAGTCTGCAAGAGATGCTGGCCTTTTAGATATAAATGCATTTCTGATGTCTGACATGATGTGACTAATGGCATTTTACATCATACTAAAGAAACAGTGCTGCAGATCAGTTATTAGCAAAATATTGTCTAATATATAGAGACAATATATATTGTATAATTGAAAACTTCAGTGAAAGAGGCAGGAAATTAGAGACAGTCAGATGAATTCTATCCTTAGTTACTTGAGTTACTTCTGATTTTTAAATATTTAATGAAAGCACAGTTCTTGTCCAATTAGAGAAATATACTGCTTATTTTATTATTGTGTAATACTTAATTCAACTGACGTTTTAGTAAAGTAAAGCTGACCTAATTCTTTTCAAAGTGTCCATGTCTTCAAGTATGTGAGATATTGCTACCAGTCTGACTGTGGAAGAGGTATTTATTACATAACACTGCACTGGCAAAATGTCAGATACAATAGTTTGGACTGTATCCAAACAGCCCCCAGAGACATTCAACTTAAATAAAGGCTTTCCTTGACTCTGAAGTGACTTCCTCGAGTCATATGATCTTTCTGTGTCCTCCTAGCAGTGCTGCTGGCAAACATTGCTTACCGAGTTATCATGTTGTGACACTACAATTCTTGGATTACGATGCATTGGCTCTAGGAAAATAGTCTATGAATCCTCAGTGAGTAGGACAAAGGTAGAGTTTAGTTTCATGGCTGGTAGCAGCTGATAGTGTGCCTCCTACAACACAAAACAAAAAATGCAATGTGTTGTACAGTTTGGCCACTTCTATTGTAGCTGGGCTTGAAAGAGGCTCTGATTGTCATGCTGAAACTCCTATTTGAACCTAGCAGAGACAGTTTGGTGTTTGTAGAAGCACTAAAATCAAAAGGAAAGCTCTGCAGTAAAATGTAATGGAAGGAAGCTCTGGAGGAAGTCTGGCAGAGACTTCAGTTGCTGGAAGATTCCAGTTGCTACAACAATCACATCCAGGAGGTGCTTATTATTTGTTTAAACTTAAAAATCCAGAGAAGAAAATTCTGTCTTTTTACCACAGGGATGATGTTTACTTCCCTCTCAAATTCCACACAATTGTTCTGCTAATCCTCACTGGGCTAGTGTTAATCCCTGATAAAACTGGCCATGCCAGTATTTGAATACTGCCCACCTTAGTCTGTTTTGGATCTCTGGAACAACCCATTTCTCAAAGTTTTCAATTTTGATAGTGTTCCAATTCTCCACTGCTACAGTTGGTACAGATCCAAGCCTTTTAACATGAGAAATAGCAAGGAGAGGACAGGAAGCTTAGGTATGAAGTAATGGAAAAGGGAACATCAGTGGAGGGATTCATATGGGTTATGTGGTTACAATGAAGTATATGATGTATTATTCTGCCATGAAAAATAGTTCCTAATACAATAATAAGAGAAAATAGCAGGAAAAGATAAAGTATAGTTTTTCCCTGATGCAATAAGTATTTGTTAATTTTTTTTTCCTATTTTCCTTTTTCTTGTTAAAATTTCTTGGACTATTTGGACTTCTCCCTCGTCTATTCCCTTATAATTCCAGATATTATTTTAGTATCATATTAAATCACTTTATTAAAACTAAAGGCTCAAAGACCATTGGTTTCAGCAGTTGTTGGATCAGGTACTATACAGTTGTGAGTTAAAAGTTGGGTTGAGACATCATACACTGCTGCTGAAATGGCCACATGGCACCCTGAAAGGAGAGATGCAATTTAATAATTTCTTCTCTCTCCCTCTCCTCTTTATTTTTCAGCTTCCTTAAATCTAGATACAGTCCAAATCACCTGTGTGAAGTATGCATATTTTCACATACACTGCTTTTGGTTCCTGATCATCTCATTAGCCATGTGCATGCATCTCCTATTGCATCCTATCTTCAGAACCAATGACAAGGAGAAAGGAACTGACTTCAACAGAAGTTGCACATAAGCAACTACATTAGAACATAGCATGTACCATGTTGTATTAAACAGTGTAGCGATAGTTGAGCAAGGGAGAGTGAACAAGTCCTCACAACTAGTAAGAAGCAGTTTTATTTTTCATTGCTCTTCATCTAACCCATTTCCTTCTTCTCTTTCTGAGCATTTTTCTTCGTTGTATCACAGCTATGAAATCAGGGGTGGCAAAGATGTTAGCTTCTCTAGTGCCTGCCAAATCGTCAGTGCAGAACTGTTCTCTCCAGTATATTATTCTAATGCATTGTCTACTTCTGTTTAAAATTCCACAAGAGATGAAGTTCTCATGCTTAAGTTTGTTAAATCTTGCAAGTTTGGAATTCATTTTTTCAATTGTGTCTTGTAATATGAAGCATCTGATGTGCATTTTTCCGCATGTGTTAGACCAAAGTCAGATTACCCTGTTACCGTTAATTTGAGAGTTCTGGCTGTTACCTGAGCAGGCTGGGTATTTTGGTTGGCTGTCTGGTCTTATTTTCATGCTGGAGGTATTTGGCATTAAACACAATAACAAAAAATAAAAAACCATCATGGTCTTGTGATAAAAATATTGTTTTAAGTAAAAAAGAATAGGCATTCAGAAGAAACCAGACCAAATGGCAATTTCACTCCCAAGCTTTTCTGTTCCATTTGTAAGCCTTCAAGGCTGGGGTTTTATAAACAGTTTGAAAACCAACATAAACATCTCTGAAATATTGGGTACTGGGGCATGAAAACTTCAGCACAAACAGCAGATTCTTTTATGTTTACAAGAGAGAATGTCTGCGCTCCACACCTCATCTGCAAGTGCTGAATTTTATGTTATACCCCTGCAGCAGCTTGTTTTACTTTATACAGTAAAAGAATGAAGCATGCTTTACCTCTCAGCTCTAGGAACAAAGCATAAATATCCTTTGTATCATTCCTTGATAAATCTAAACAGTGAGGTATGGGGAAAGGCACATAACTGGTCTCATTTAGAGTCAACAGAACTCCAAAGTGACCTTTCTTTTTAATTGTTGGACTTTATAGAAGGACTGCACACAGTGGTATCACATTCTGATCATGTCTAAATAAGGGTCTGAGGGTCATTAAGCAAATTTGAGGGAAGGGCTGAAAACCCTAAGTTCCCGTGCTGAAACTACACATTACTCTAAGTTCACTCAAAACTCACCGCAGGTTTGCCAAACCCGATGAAACCCAAACCTCCATTATAAATAAAACCAAGACAGATGGCACTATTCAGGCTCAATTCGCTCCTATGTATGCTGATCTGCAGACTTTTAGGAAGTACATGATAGTGAGGTGATTGGTTCTTCCCTGACTCTAGGATGGGGCAATAAAAGTATGTGTGAATGTGTGGGGGAAGGTAGGGGTATGAAACTCCACTCTAATCCATATTCTTATTTTCATCCTCAGTCTGGCAAACTTTGTTATTTCTGACATTCCAAACTCACTTGTTTGTTCTGTCTCTTCAGATATGTGTTCAAAATTGTCCAGTTTCCTCAGCTTTCTCATTATTTTTTCCAAAACCCCATGAAATGACACATAATAAGAGGACAAAGAGGTCTAACATTTCATACAAGGTGACTTGATGGATTGAGTGATTCTAGTAATGATATCCAATACATGAAATCAATAAAAGATCGATAAAACATAACATACGATAAATATAGCACATTTATGTAGTTAATAGAGGGTGAGATTAGGTAGTCCTTACCAATAGAACTCCAAGATTGATCCCAAAATAAATTACTGCTGGAAATCACATTTTTTCCAGTTTTCCATCTCAGTACAGACAAAACAAATCAAAACATAGATATTATTTATAATATTTTAATGTGTTCATGTTAATAGATCAGTATTCAAATGTGGAAGCCTCTAACAAATGGTTTGATTCTTTCAGAGGTGCTGAGTACCTTCAGCTTCCATTGAAGTCAAAGAGAGTTGTGAGCACTCAGCCCTCTGAAAATCAGGCTAGGTCATTGAAGTCAATGAGAGTATTCACTGTGTGTACAGTTAAACATGTCTTTACATCTTTACAGACCAGAGCCCTACTTAACTAAACAATAATTTAAAGCTCCAACCTTGCAGTTAATTCACTGCAGGCAGACACTGCAGTGTGGACATGTGAAGCCCAGTTAATGTCAATGGGCTCCATGCTGGCTCAGCTGTTTGCCTGTACAGAGTGAACTGAAGGATCAGAATTTTTGTGCTTAGCTCTAGACACTCAAGTTTAAATCCATTAGCTATACATTTTCAGTAGCGAACAACAGTGGAAGTGTTTTTCGTTTTGGCAGAGAAAAGTCTAGTGTTATATTTCATATAGTTGATGGAGTAGCATGCAGTATGAGATTAAGAAAATCTGCATTGTAATAATAGGAACTAGAAACACAGCAAAAGATTTAGTAGATGATGCAAAGGAAACCTTAATCTGTTAGGATCCAAATTGCATCTGATTTTCTGCAGTCTGTTACACAAGCAAGGAAAGGTCAGAAAAGTATACACGAAAAGTATACAACTGCATTCCACCATTTAAGGACTATTCTCACAGGCTTTCACTGGACAAGGCACAGTCTGAGCCTAGGAGCAGAATTTGGCCCTAAAGTTACTAATTAGAAAACGTTAAAAGCGGAAAAGGAAAACCAAAACAACTTGGAACAGGGTTTTTGTTTTTAATTGTCTAGCCAAAGAGGCTAAGTAGTACTGCAGTGAAATCAACAAAGGAGTCTAAAAGCCTGGGCTTGCGCCCATGGTGCCAAGGAAAAACAGTGTGTGACCTGTATAATGAAATCTGCAGTTTAAGAAGTGGAGACTGTTGGCTCCATAAAAATCAGATGTGCTTATAATAGCAAATATTAATGCCATAATTTAGAATTTTATACGTTGGGATCTTTCAATTCAAATTATTTATCTGGATTCAGTGGGGTTGTGAGGATTTTTGTTTGTGCTTTTTGTATGTGTGCAGAAGTATGATTTATTGTCACTGAACTTTTTATATGTTATAATAATTCTTCAAAGTCTATAACACAATAATTAGATGCCTTCAAAATGTATTCTGTGTATGTCAGACTTCTCAGTTTATTGTTATGTCAGACAAAAAACACACACATTTATAATGTTATTGCATGCCCTCTGGCACTATTTATATACTAAAAATTCAAAAGGAATTGTGTTACCAGAAAATGTCTGACAATGGTGTATCTCAAACCTCCAGCTGCATTTAGGTAGCTTTCTTTTCAGTGGTTTAAACTTTAATACTCCAAGAGATAGAAAGTGCAAACATATCAAAATATTGCACAGGCTTCTTTGGTGCAAAAATTAAGGAGGAATAAAATATATTTTCTATAGATTTCCTGTGTCCTGAGCTAAAATGTACGCATATGAGTAATCCTATTGATTTCACTATATGACCTCCCTAATTTGTGATGCAGTAAGGGAGCTCTGCACAAAATGAGGGGAGATCTCACTCCCCAATATTTGTTTGAATTATCTGCAAGCTTTTAGGCCCTAATCCTGCAATCATATATGTGCATGAGTAACTTTCTAGATGTCAGTAGTCCCACTGAATTCAATGGGACTGTGTCTATGTGTAAAATGAATCACATATGTAAGTGCTCGCAGAATTACGGCTGTCTCCTGTAATGTTTCACAGCTGTTTTCTGGAAAAATCTTTAGCCTTCATTGACCTGATGCAGGAATTAAATTGAAATGGATGATCTTTTTAAAATTAAATATTACTGAGTCATGTTATATTATGGTGCACCCCAAAACTCCTCAGTTTAAAAACAATCTATTCTATTGAGAATTGTGACTGAATCTTACTAAAACCCTATTAAACGCTGAGGATTTTCAGGCACATAGGAGGCTTTTGTTTCTGTTTATACACACGTCTGCCACCTTTTTAAATTGTTGCTTTTACAATGTGTAGAGTGAAGTGCCCTAGTGTCCTTGTCTACCTTAAAAATAACAGAAACCAGGTGGCTTAAGTTCAGAAAGGAAACTCAAAGGATTCCATTGCAAGTGATACATGGCAATAAATTAGAAACAACTGGATCCAGACAAAAGACAAATAAAAAGCAAAACTTTGACTGGATTTGATATAATAAAATAAACTGATAAGGAATGTATTTGCTTACGATGAATTTCACAACAAAGAGGTTAGCAAAGAAATTAAAGCTGCCAATCTGGGTTTCACTCCAGACTGAACACTCTAGACTTTTAAGTGGCATTCCTCAATCTCTCTCAAGTGAAAAACGTCAGGGATTCAAGCACTGTTCTTGTGGATGGTGAGATTTGTGAAACCAGTTCTTAACAAAGTAAGGAAAGTATTTCTTTAATATAGATTTGCATTTCTATACAAAATAAGGTAACCATATGTCAGCATGTAAGATATAAAATAGAGTGCTCTATCTTCATGAAAGTCAAACTTCAGATGAATTATCAGTTGCATATGACATGAGGCTAGCTTCTACTAGCCTTAAACAAGTTCTAACAGAAGGCCAGTTTAAAGATTTGTCTCAGTATAAAGGAATGTTTGTGAATTGGATAAGGTCCTTTTGTGTCTTTCTGACCTATTTAAAATTGTAAATGGCATTTCTCATGCTACAGGGCTGCCCCTATAAAAGGGAGATGTTTCCACCTTGAGGAGCACTGCATTGTGCAGGATCCCCTAGGGAGCACATGAAACATGGATTCAAAATGGCAAGAGGTGACTTTGAACTGGCCTGTTGCCTTTTAAAAATGTCCAGTTTTATCTTTTATAAAAAGGCATATTTGAACCTATGCCTCCATGTGTGTGTTTTCAAATTCCTTTTTAAAACAAAACACCACCTTTTAAAAGTGGGCACTTGCTTTTTGATGGTGCAATTTCAAAAATAGCCATTCAGGCCAACTGACAACATTAGGGGTCAGATTATGCATTGCTTACAAGGGCAAAACTTGCATGGATGTAATTTTAATATCAGGGCATTTGTCTTCAAGCAGAATTCCCAAAACAGCTGTCTTTTATACACTGTTTTTCAAGTAGAAAAAAACTTTCTTTTTATCCACCTCTGAATTTCTTTCAGAGAAAGTAAACATTTTTAATACAACCTAGAAAATAGGAGGCATGTGAAATGATGAAACATTGTAACTGCCCTGATCAGAGAACTCTTCAGATCTCATTGCATTTCTGAATGGTGCTCAGATACCGCAATGATGGGCAGAGGCACAGCATGAGAACCTGAATAGAATATACAAATCCTCAGCTAAATTTTCCAGCATTGACTGTCTAGTCACAGTTTACAGAGGTTAACATTTTCAGTGATATACTTAGGGAGATTATCATATTCCTATGCTTCCTATTTCTGTTTTGGTATCTTACTGTGGCATCATTGTTGAGAGTCACTATTGAACAATGAATAATACAGGGACAATGGAATAATTTATTGGAAATCTAGCACTGTATAGTCCATACTTTCTGATGAGAGAACGGTATAAACTGAAATTAAAGATAACTTAAATCCTTCAGACATGTATCCTCTTTCTGGGGAATGGCCAGAAGTGGCTAAATAAATTACAACAAATGCTCTTTTAAGCAGTGTTTTTCTACCATTTGAATTCTGTCTGTATCCTGCATATCTAAATAAATAGGAGGTGTAGGTTTCAGTGAAAGAAAAACAGTTCAAAAGTTTGAATCTGATTCACATACCATTGGGTAGGCTGGAATCTGAGGCTTGAATTTAATATGTCCATGTAAGGTGTTTCCTGATCTACGCCTTGTAGACAGAGGAGTGCTGAGGGAGGCAGTCAGCTCTGTAGCCAGAGTGCAATTGGATTTGAAACCTTTCCTTAATGTAAAACAGATGCTTAACAATAATAACTTAAGGAATGGGGCATTCACAAGGAGGACAGTGCATCTGGCAATCTTACCAGTTACTGGTCCCTTTATCGTTCAACAAACAACAATAAGACTGGAAGTGTGGGACTAGCAACTCTACGGATTCATGGAATAAAGTGCAGGTATAGATAGGCCCTGATTCTGCAATAGACTCTGTGACTCCCATCATTGAAGTTTCTCCCACATGCATCACACTGGAGGATTGGGACCATAGTTTTTGCCAATACAAACTCAATATTTACCAGTAATAGAGCTAGGTGGTTACCTAATAATATTACGTGAATGTTTGCTAGAAGAAAAACTGTAGCAACTGGCATCTCTTTTGTATTTGCTGTCTATGAACTTTCTAGTAAATGAATGTTTGGCTGGAATGTTCACATAGCCTGTACATTTGTATCAAATAGCTAATTGCTCTTATCTGAGGGTTTTGTACTGCTGCTCATCACCATTTTGTGCCCCTTCCACACACAATAAATTGGTAGTAGGGAAGGACTTTGTGGAGTTTCTGGTGGTTCTTCTTTTTCAAGTTATGAATATTTACAGAAAATGAACCTGAAACTCATAAGGATGAATGTTCATACTGTAAGCTTGATTCTGGAAGTTGTTTCTCTATTGAGGAAACAAATGACATGTGACATGAGTGGGCAATCAAAGCTAAATCACACTGCCCAATTTTTGAATATTGACTACTCATAATTAAATTTGTGCAAAAATTCTGTAATCCAAGAATAAAGATGGCTAGAATTTATTCAACTAATAACACTAAAGAATGAATATATAGATATATTAAACTGTAATGCTTGCACACAATGATATTGATGCATTCAGTAGTCAATTTTTCACAATTTTATGGTGGCTCAGTTGATTTTGGAGTGTCTATTACTTATCTCATAAAAACATGATGAAAGGATGCCAACTCACGAATTTACCCTTATTCAAAATGGCCACCATTCCCTATTACAGTCAATGGGACTAAAGCCTGCAAGATGGCTGCCATTTCTCTCCTGTGTGTCTGCATATGGAAGTGAAGCTGCTCTTAATAAAGTTGGTTGCTACCTTCCACTGTTTTCAAAGAGATTGAAGACATGCCCCCAAGCAAAATGCCATTCTATGGTTTAAGGGTAAGACAGGAGCACTGTGAGGCTCAGCAGAGACACTGAATATTTTGGAATATTTTTAATTACTATTATTTTTGTATTTCTCCATTAGGAGACAGCCACCTTAGGGCCCTGATCTTGCAAGCACACTGGTGTACATGCATACCTTTATCCAGAAAAGTAATCCCCATCAAAGTCAGTGGTCTACTTATGTGCTTAAAGTTAGCATATATATAAGTGTTAGCAGGACTGAAGCCTAAAAATTCAGGCCTCTAGAAAGATAAATGTTAACTAATAGATTTTAGAATTCTTTAAAATGATCTTCAATTACATTGTTTTCAATAGTATATATGGGGAAATAACTGTATCAGGGTGGTCTGTTCCTTTAAGGGCTAGGGAATCTGGGGCTAGTCAGCACTTTTCAATTTAGCAGGCCCAGCTGGGAAGGGGTTAGGTGAATTCCTATAAAAAGCTGAGAGCATGTTCAGATCAGAATGATCTGGACTAGTGCAGTAGACTCTGAAGCAGGAGAATTGAAAGAGGCAAAGGGAAAAGCCCCTGGGTTCTGAAGCCCAAGGTGGGTGTAGAAACAGTTCTTTGTGTTGGATGTTTTTGCCCAACTTCTATATTGGAAGAATAAAAATGTTCTTAGAAAGAGATTGTGTGGGAGCAAGTCCTTCCTGGGCTGAGGGAAATGAGGTGAGGAGCCCACATGTGATGGAGGATGTGAGTAGGTAATTGACCCTGGAACTGAGAGGGGAACTGAGGCAGTGCCTGAGCTGAAAACAGACTAGGTTTGTGGCACTGCAGAATTAGTTTTAAATGTTTGCGCTTTGGTTTGTTACAAGGAGGATACCCATAAAATATGAAGTTAGGTTTAAAAGTAATAAAACCTCAGTCACTTTCAATATTGCTAAAACTGTACAGAAAAAAATAACTTGGGGGAACTTCAAAATATTTGTTTCAAGCACAGGAAAGACAAAAGAGGATGGTCTGTGTATTTGTGAGGGATGAGAGCTGTTGGCAAGTCTGATTTAGTGCAAGGTACAAACATATTTCCATGCTCCTGTTCTCTCTTTACTGAAACCCACTGAGTGAGATGATCAGCTATTTAGTTAATTTTACTTTGTTGCTCAACTGCTGTAAGGAAATAGCCAGCAGGGTGGGAGACCAGCTGAATCGTGTCACAGATGGACAATCAGTTAGAGAAATGTAATCAAGTTGAGTGTAGGACCTTGCTTTCCTTGCCTGAAAATGTCAACACAAATTGTGAGGAATTGACTAAATAAAATAGCGCAAAACTGCCAGGTGTAAAGTAAAGTTGCACATGCTCTTCATAATGTGCCATAAAAGGTAAGAAATATCTGAGGATCTGGTAAGATAAGAGGAAAAGTACATATGATGAGGGAGGAGTGTGGGATAATGTTTTTATTGGGGTGGGCCTCATTACCCGGGAAGGCTGCTGAAGCCATAAACGAGTTATCCCAAATGAGGGAAATCTCAGATAAGTGTTCTTTCACCCTGGGAATCAACCCCTTCCTGTGGTCTGAAATTTCTATTTCTACCCCCTGCTTTTCAGAGCGGAACATAGGAAATATTTATCTGCCAGCTCAATATTTTTAAAAAATGATAGTGGTTTATTTGGGGGGGTGGGAGGAGTGTTTTTTTTTTTTTTGTTTGCTCAGTGGTTTGGAATATTGGAGGTAGTCCCAGTTAAATTAGGAGTCAGAGTGTAGGTGAAGTCATCACTTTTACCTAACAAACATAATTTATCACATTCCTCTGCAGTTTTTCATTTGGAAGTCACCATACTTAGCCCAATGCAAAGTATATAAAATATTTGTCTTCTATACGTTTACCATTGCAGTTAATATGACTTAAACCGTACACACTGAGAGAGCAGTATAAACCAGTGTGTATGGTAAGATTCGCACAGCATCACAAATTATTCCATAACACTTTTTTACACTTTCTTTGAATCGACAAGGTCAGAACATTCAGCATTGTTCTACTATCAAAGAGAAATAAGATTTTGTTCTCTTTTGGAAACTTACTCACAGATTTTGTTTTCATTGCAGACAGTTCAAAACACGATAACTAGCGAAGTAAAAATGAAATATATTTTGCTTTTTTTTTTCTTTTTTTTTTTAACAAAGTTCTCTCTAGAGAACCAGAGGCACTTCACAAATCTAATTGTATACATCAGCACTCCCAACAAAATCTGTTTGCACAGCAGCCAAGGCTATTCTTGCCTGTATCCTCAGCTGTAGACTGACAGTATTCTGAAGCAGGGAAACTGCTATTTCTTTCTGATCTTTTTATGAATTCTGTGCATTTCCCCCAATTTCCCCTTCATGTTGTCTTAGAAAATGATTATTGTTTGTTCTGGTAGCATCTAGAAGCCCAAATAGTGACTGAGGGTCTGTGCTAGACATTGTATAAGAGTAGAATATGATATTGACAAAGACAGATGATCTAGCGGTATACGCCCAAGAGGGGTCTAGAAACTCCTGAGTTCTAAACCTGCCTTTGATACCAACATGCTCTGTGGTCTTTAGTAAATTACTTAGAGCCTTACCCTCTTTGTTGAAGTGAATAAAAGTTTTATCCTGATTTCAGTATGAGCTAGATTTGACACCAAACCTCTTTGTTTCAATTGCCCCACCTGTAAAAATGGGCTAATACTTACTTCACAGGAATGTTGTGAGGATTAATATTTAGTGCTTTGAAGATTTTTTTTTTTAAACCTTGATTTTAGGATGGTTGGCTAATGACTGTTCCATGATGGCTGCCACGGTACCTTTGCATGTCATTAGCTGCCTCTTTATCATAGGGTTTTGCTGATACTTGCCTTTTATGGCTGCTGAAATCTTCAGGTATATTAGTAGCACTTCTAACTACTGCTGGACACATCAGAAATACTATGATTTTCCACTGACTTCTATGGACTATAAATAGAAAACAGGGCAGCACAGCACTGAAAAGGGAGGACCAGCAGCAAAGATTTAAATACACTGCTGCTTGGATTTGATGTTAGCTCGCTCTAGGTCTGTGCCATGGAGCTGAGGTGAGAGACAGACATACTGGAAAACATGTAGGATATGAGCTATTATGTAACATACATACTTGTGCTGAAAAACTGATATTTTTAGAAAGTTTGTCTGACCTCCTCAAGTTCAGGTAAAGTTACTGTGTCTGGATCATAGCATATACATTCTAAGGGAGAAAAACCCACACGTTCTTCTTTTTTCCTGTGTAATGAAGACATTCCACTCTGTTTTGGTACAATTATATTGTCAAATGGAGGACTGTTCAAGTAATTAGTAACATAATTAGGAAAGCTTTTTCTGCTCACCATGTCTTCAGTTGAAATACAATCCTTATTTCTCATGCTCTTTAGAGCAGGGCAGATTTCTTAAAGAAGAAAAGCTTTAATGAACAAGGGAGCCATGGGAATCTGATACATTATATTTTTATAACGGTCTCAGACAGCCTTAACTCCCCATCTGTAGCAAATAAAAGCCAGGTTATAACAGAAGATACATTTTGTGCTTGTATCTTCCCTCCCATCCCCTTCCCCCCACCCCGCTCCCTAGGACTTTCAGTTTCCAATGGCTGGTTCATGTCCTTATTTACTGACGAATATTACATCAGGCATACACACTGTGGGGGAAATCTCCTCTGGAATTATACTGGTATGACTGGAGAGTTTTGAAATAAGCAGACAGATGCTGAAGCTGTGTTAGGAATGAAACACTCATTGCACCAGGGAATTCCATGGCATTTCCTTAACTTTGGCATAATACAACACTCTGCTTTAATATATAGACTCTGATAGCCTTTATACAGAAAATATAGTTATCTAGAGCCGCTGGTGACCCAAGTGGTAGTAGGACTGGGGGTCAGAAATGAGAGAGTTTACAGATGGGTACATCTATAACAAAGAATATATTTAAGATTTTGCAGTGCTGGGAAGAAACCTGAATAGATAACTCTTCATTAAACATATTTGCCATGGATTTGCAAACATAGGGCTCAACACTGCCGAGTGCTGGGCCCTCCCCGGAAAAAGCTAGGCATACCACTTCAATCGGATTTGAGAGTACTCTTTACTTGACCAGAAGCTCTTGGCACCTTGGAGGACTGGGGTCCTAGGGCCTCTCCAGTGTGATGTTGAGATTCTGCAGCTCCTAATTAAATGAGGGTCCCAGTCATGAAGTTTGCCGAGCACTTCGTGCAAGGGCTAAGTCACCTTGCTGTGCTTGAAGACTAACGTTCTTGAAGTAGTGCCCTTTAAATCAGTGGCTTAACTCAAAGAGTAAGGCACTACTTAACATGGATAAAAGTAGCAGAATCTTGCTCAAGATCAGGCCCCATATTGAGTAGCAATTCATTTGTGAAGGAGAGTAAGGAGAATCCCAATGTATGCTATACTCACTCTTGTCCCAAACCTGTGCCCAAGCCTGCCCAGGGGTTGGGGGGCAAGTGGGGCAATTTGCCCCAGGCCCTGGACCCTGCAGGGGCCCCCATGAAAATATAGTATTGCAACTTTTTCTTATGGAAGGGGACCCCAAAATTGCTTTGCCCCAGGCCCCCTAAATCCTCTGGGCGGTCCTGCCTGTACCTTATGCAGGGCTAGCACAAAGGCCAGTTGCTTTATGTAAATTAAGTAGCCATTCCAAAGACTGATGATGACAGGGTAAAGAAATGCTGTTTCAGGCCCTGATTCAACAAGGTACTTAAGCATGTGCCTAAGCTTAAACACACTGATAGTCTCACTGAAGTCATGCTTAAAGCTAGGCATATGCTTAAGTGCTTTGCTAAATTGAAATCTCAATCTGTTCTGCTAGATTATTTTACGAATTCTTTCCTCTTACAATTGAGGCTGGTAAATTATTGCTTTTAAGAGGGTGCATAACTTTGTCCTGTTACTATTTTTAAATGGTCTCTTAAATGTATTGATGGTCATATGGTGAATTTCTGTTCTTGAAAGTGCAAGAAAAAAAGAACAACCCTCCCTATTATATTTTTATACCATGTTGCAGAAATTTTATGTAACATTGTAAATTTTCATTGTCTTCTACCTTTATCAGGACAAGCAGATTCATCATCTTCACTGTTTTCTTTTATCTCATCACTCTATAAATACCCATGTATTGGGGGGTGCGGTGGTGGAAAACAACTGGTTCTTCCAAAATGGCAATTAAATGTATCAGTTTTAAAGACTGTGTTGAGATCCATTTGAATAAGAATAAGAATCATGTATACCTGAACACACATCGCTTGTTGGTGAATTTCCATTCAAAACCTTTTGACGAGGGTGGCACCAGCATAGAAGAATTAGTCTTTGAGATAATTTGTCTGCTAAATATGGATTAGAAATAGTATCTGATATGCAACCATGCTGCATATTTTGTATTGTATCACTTTACTCAAGAGCAAGCATGTAAATTGTCAGAGCTGTAAACAGGGAAATAAAGACACAACTCCCACTATACGTTATTGTATACTTATAATATACCTATATTGTATATATGTATACATTATACAAGTTAATATTTGGTGCATTAAGCTGCTGACTGTATTGATATTTCCATCCCTGTCATAAACAGAACTGATCAAAATTATCTGTACCTGATATTTTTCTTTGAAAAATAGTTCTCAAAATCAGATGTTTCACAAAAAATACAAAATTTCAATACCACTTTCATTGAAAAAAGTTTGAAATTAAAGTTTTGTCTTCATTAAAATGTCAATTCAAATAATCTATGTTTTGAAAAAGAAAACATTCTAAATGTCAACTTGAAATTATACAGTGTGTTGTTCTAGTCTAGAATATCCTTTTCAAAATCATTTTCTTGGAAACATTTCACAAATATAAAATTTGATTTTTTTCTACCAGGTTTAGTCATAAACTAGAAATGTGGAGATTCCAGGTGTAATATTTATGAACATCAAGTACGATTTGGGTAATTTGTACACACACTGAGCCAGATGTTTGCAAGAGTTCAGCAGGTTGGATACAGGACTCTTTAAAAAAAAATTATCCTTATTTAAGTGCCTAAATAGGAGCTGAAAATCTACCCCACAATGCTTCCAAAATTAATTGGTTTCTCTAGTCATACATTTGCCAAATTACATAGCAAGAGAGACAATTTACCACAGATCAGCCAAAAATTTAAAGCTGACTACTCAGATAGGTTTCATAGTCTTTAACACTATCGAAAACCTTTAGTGTTTACCCAGTACCACATCACAAGGCTGCCATTTAGGTTGTGTCCAACCAGGTAGAATGAATATTGGCATAGGCCACCCATGGGAATGCAGGAATGCACAGAAGCAGCAAACGTGCTCCCACAGGGAGGTCAGCAGTTATATGTGGCGTGATTCCTAATAGAAAACTTATGTGGTATTGCTGCTTTCATTTTACTGCACTCATGGGTCAGAGTGATCAGCGTTTATTTTTATTGATGATTAATTGAATTCATAAACTTTATAGACCCATTTAGTAAAATGAGTTGGCTTCCTGTGGTTGTTGAACAAGGAAGAAGTCCTCAATTTACAGAAACAAGATTGGGGCTAATCAATTTTGATAGTGCCAGCCATTCGATACCTGTCAGTATTAGGTGCCCAGATGGCTTCAGCTTGCTGCTGGACAGCTCTTCCTCTTGCTGCGCTAGATAACAAAATAACAGCTGAAAAAATATAGTTACATTAACATCTTCCATCTTAAATTCCCATATCTGCTCAGAAAAAAAAAACTGTTTCACAAATGCAAAAAATGGGAAACATAACATGAAATGTGACAAACATTGAACCATCTCTGGAGCTGCAATCACAGTGGCAGCTGTGAGAAACGATAAAGTAGCAATATGTACTGCAATCAGATTTTCTGTCAGGAAATAGTAGCAAAATCTTTTTTTATTATTTAAAGAGCCAGACAGGCACAAACCAGTGTGCAGACTTAAGCTATATAGTTTTGATTAACAGCCATTTTCTTACAATAGACAGAATTTTAAAGCGAGTAAAATCTTTTTCCAAAATGTGTCCAAACCCGTGTAGGGTAAATTCTAAACCTGGAGATTGGCCAAAGAATCAGAATCTCTGCTAAACTTTTCCATGCAGTGCTGTATAAAAAGTCAAAAAGTTTGCAAAAGATTTTCATTTCTTTGACACATATGGTCTACTTTTTCTTAACTACAAAAGAAAAATAGACATACATGATCAAGATGGCCTAGTTCTTCACAAAACTGATAAGGTTTTCCTGTAGCTAAATGACCTTATAGAGCATATGAATTATCCATCCATATATTTGTGATGGTGTCATTTCACTTATGCAGTATCTATGGTTGTCTACCTCCACAGTGAATGTACAAAACAATGTAATATACCATGCATGGAATTCCCTTAAACTTAGTGTTTCAGAAAGATCTGCAGGAAATGATTCTTTTGGTGACTTGAAGTCTCCTATATGTAATAGTTTATATTCATTGTCCATACTGCAGCAGAGTTGTTTAGGCCTCAACTCAGTTTCCAGTAACAAAATCCATTTATAGTCTACTTTTGTACTCTCAGATGCACATGTGCAGCTCTCATTACAGTCAAGGGCACAATTTGGACTGGGATATTTTGGCAGGTCGATAGTAACCTCAAGACCAATTCTAGGTTTAACTAGCAAGGATGACAGAAACCAGAAAATCAAAGCGTTTCAGAAAATTATTAGGACTTCTTAAGTTCACCACTTGACCAGCTGCTGAAGTCTATGATGCAACTTATAATTACCTTGCTGCTTTTACTTCTGCTCTTTACTCTTCTTCTGCCCATTCCTTATAATTTAATTGACTAGCAGGGGGAAGGAAAAAACACTACTCAAAATCACTTGTATTTCAACCAGTTTTTAAAAGACCAAGTAAGAATGAGGTTTGATGTTTGTCTGGAAATGTAAAATCACTATTCTAGAAGCCTCATAATTTCCTAAAACCTGCTCTAAACAGCTAGAAAGTGTTAAGGCTTAGAATACATAAGCATTCTGTTTGGAGATGGGGGAAGCAAAACAGATATGTCAGGAGCATTTGTGAATACCTATATCACCATGGGTGGCTGCAAACAACCAGTGTGTTTTTGTTAATTTTTTTTAAAGCAGTATTTACCAAATTAATGTTCATATATAGTTAAATTCTGCCCTTGGATACTCGTGCTTGGTGCCCATTTAAGTCATTAAAAATTGTACCTGTCTATCTGACCTGAATAATTTTTTTTTCTTAATCTCGGATTAGGAGTCATAGTGGTATCACAAAAAGTGGTAGGAAAGTGTCATTTTAATGTGGAGTTCTCCCTGAAGAAAACATGGTTTTGGAAAGGAAGGTCATTTGAGTAGGATGACAACCTTAATCTAGCATGCAGGTCTGTCTAAATACAGCTTGACAAATGAAGTGTTTTGGAGCACCAGTCACCACGCCATAGTAAAGGTTGAAGATATTAGACTTTAATGGGAAGCTTTTTCAATCCTCCTAACTTCTTAAAAAGACATCAATCCCCTTGAGATATGATATATGAAATTTCATCCTGCTAGGTATTTTTTCCCCTGGGAAATTTAGAAAACCTCAGAAAAGATATGTCCCTGTTGCTGACTGTCTCTCTCTCTCTGAAAATCTTTAATGCACCTTCTGGCTTATCCTATCTCCTAACTTGTTTGATCAACAAATATCATTGTGTTCATCTTCTCCTCCCAGCTAGTGCCTTCTAGTGTGTTTTTTTTGGAGTTAGTGGGAGATTTAGAAAGCAATGCAAGTATTGTGAGATGAGGAATATCATACCTGTGCCACAATAAGCATTCAGAGAAAAAGTTAAATAGGGCTCATTAGCACAGGAGTGGCTGAAGGCTGAGAGAGAGAGACTCTGCAGAAGAAGCAGCATGCTCCTTCCTTACTCCCAGATGGGGAAATGGGAAATGGACCATCCAGGATGTTGCTTAAGAGATTTTACAAGTTAAGGATTTATTCCCTCCGTGCCCAGGCTGAAATAAGGTTGCCTACAGTACAATGGCTCACTGGTGCCAAACGCAAGTTCTGTACCAATGTCGCCTACTCAGCAGTACCAACACATTCTCTGCGCTGCAGTAATGCTGCACCACTATTCTTGGTGCATATCACTGTTTCAGCTCCATGGTACGACTGTGCTCCATTGCTGCCAGTCTTTGGCTCTTGAGTATCACTCCCACCACCCTATACTGGAAACCTACTGACAACTATACTTACCTACATGCCGCCAGCTTTCATCCAGACCGCATCACATGATCCATTGTCTACAGCCAAGCTCTAAGATACAACCTCATTTGCTCCAATCCCTTAGACAGAGACAAACACCTACAGGATTTCTATCAAGTGTTCTTAAAAGTACAATACCCACCTGGTGAAGTGAAGAAACAGATTGACAGAGCCAGGAGGGTACCCAGAAGTCACCTACTACAAGACAGGCCCAACAAAGAAAGAAACAGAACACCACTAGCCGTCACCTACAGCCCCCAACTAAAACCTCTCCAGCACATCATCAAGGATCTACAACCTGAAGGACCTTGAGAGACAGGCCAGTCCTCGCTTACAAACAGCCCCCAAACCTGAAGTAAATACTCACCAGCAACTATACACCACACAACAAAACACCAACCTAGGAACCCCAAACCCTGCTACAAACCCCGGTGCCAACTCTGTCCACATACCTATTCAAGGGATGCCATTCATAGGACCTAACCACATCAGGGGCTCATTCACCTGCACATCTACCAGTGTGATATATGCCATCATGTGCCAACAATGCCCCTCTGCCATGTACATTGGCCAAACTGGACAGTGTCTACGCAAAAGAATAAATGGACATAAATTTGACATCAGGAATTATAACATTCAAAAACCGGTAGGAGAACACTTCACTCTCCCTGGTCACTCAATAACAGACATAAAAGTGGCAATTTTTCAACCAAACAACTTCAAAAACAGACTCCAACATGAAACTGCAGAACTGGAATTAATTTTCAAACTGGTCACCATCAAATTAGGCCTGAATAAAGACTGAGAGCGGATGAGTCATTACAAAAACTAATTTCCCCCTACTAATTTTCCCCTGCTGTTACTTGCATCTTCTTGTCAACTGTTTGAAATGGGCCAAGTGATTTTTTTCCCTCCCTTCTACTGTTAATTCAATTATCTCATTAGACTGACCCCCCACTTGGTAAGGCAACTCCCACCTTTTCATGTACTGTGTAAATATATAACTGCTACTGTATTTTCCACTCCATGCATCTGATGAAGTGGTTTCTAGCCCATGAAAGTTTATGCCCAAATAAATTTGTTGGTCTCTAATGTGCCAAATGGACTCCTCATTGTTTTCATTGACATTCTGACATGCATTACACTTCATAGAGACTGGACGTCATTGATATTTGGGTTTCCTGTTGTGTCACTACCATTTGCTTTAATCTCTGTAGCCTCGATCAGTCTTGCACTGAAAAACTACCATACCTCTCCTGTGGACTGGCGGTCTGAGGGACAGTTAGGCACTAATGTTTCTTCAGCAGATTCTAGTAGAGAAGAAACCAAAGCGTAGGAAAAAAACCTCCATATGAAGAGACAGAGGGGTAGCTGTGTTAGTCTGGATCTATAAAAGGCAAGAAAGGTGCCACAGGACTCTTTGTCGCTTTTTACATGTGAAGAGAAGGGGTCTGCAGGGATGACTGACTGAGATGGTAAAGGTGGATACTTCATCAAAGCACATCACACTGAGGGGAAGCTGATGCTATCAGTGAAGTGTCAGGAATGCACTAAGAACTGAGAAAATATCAACAGCCAAGGGAAAAGAGGCAGAGATGTGCCAAAACTGACACATGAGTACCAGCATGCCCTAAATTCCTCCTTGACTCTCAGATGACAACTCAAAGGTGACCAATTCTATGATGAAAGCATCAAGGGAGAGGTCAGCATTACCAGGAGCCGCTATGGGGGGCCAGGGAGCCAACGTGGAAAAAGGGAAATCAATAAAAGTGAATACCACTTTAAACTGAAAGCTGAGGGGTAGTAGAGACCCATAAGTAGACAACAGGGCAGGAAAAGCTAAGCGCTGGTGGAAGGCACTGAAGTGGGGTGTTCTGGAGGGAGGCCCTAAGGATCTGGCCATTGGTCTCAGAATGGGGCTGTACTCCTCAACCTCAAACACTTGTTGAATTCTAAGAGAGTTTCAACTTCTCTCCTGCAAAAGTGCCAAGGTCTGAGAATAGGGATCCAAAGCTCGCAACCCAGCATCTCTAGTTGTCCTCAGCACTCAGCAGCTTCCACTGACATCTGAAAATCTGGTTGCTTCATTTAGGTGCCTAAATGAGAACACAGCTGAAAATGTAGCCTTGTTTGAGGTGCTGCGCACCTGTAACAAATTGGCCTGTACTATCTTTAGAGAAGGCAACTTTCTGACTTCAGTGAGTTTGCTTTCATGGGAAAGTCAGGTCAGATTTTGATACTGCCTTTGTAATATTTTAATTGAAAAGCTGAGAAAAAAACATATAGTTGGCTAGACCTCTAAGCTCTTTGAAATACAAACTATCTTTCTTTTCATGAAACATCTCTCAGATGAGCAATTTTTAAATGTGCTTTACAAATGAAATTAATTAAAAGCTTTTAACTGTCACATTTTACATTATCACTTCTCCAATGAACAATGCAGGACAAAAATGGCTATTTTGTTATATGTAAATCAAATATTTTCTATGCTTATTTAATGTAAAGGAACTGTTTGAATTTATTTTTAAAGTAAGCAAGCAATTGCTTGTTCCACTAGGTACTATGTATCTACCCCAATGAGACAGTGATCTGCTATATGGGGATGTAGGTTTTCTTTTCATTTGATTTGTAGAATCTAAGGCTACAACTACAGCAGATTTTTCAGAAATGCCACAAGTCAGCTGTATCACCTTCACAGTTCTAAATAAAGACCCAATGCTCATTCAGGAGAGGAAAAAAAACATTCTGTTGTACAACAGTATAATATTACTATTTTTTTCTGGATGGCTGAGTCTAAAATCTCAGTTTGAAACCCCACTGAGAGATGAAAAGTCCTGCTATTTTTATGTATAGTCTTTTATTCTCTCCTCCCTCCCCCCACCTCCTGAGTAGAGTTTAAAGCAGATATATTTTGTTTTCAAACTCTGATACACAAAATGATGTAAATGGGCTTTTTAAAAGCACAAAAGTTTCTTTGGGGTAAGGCATCAAACTTTTTTTTAATCACTGGCATGTCTGTGGAGGAAGCTGTTATTTACGTGGGCTAACATTAGCTTTCTTGGGATAATTCAGGATTTCACTATCTTCCTCTGGAGTAGTGATGGACGTTTATTTTTGCTATGACCCAAGTGGGCGAACTACTAGAAGATTGAGGACTTCACCTCCTAGTGGGAATAGGTAGGTAGGACTCCACTCAGTCTACTCTTAGGGAGCAAAAGTTTTGTCCTCTGCCTCCTCTTATGAAGTACTGAAATGCCTTGCTTTATTAAAGGTTAACTGTTGCATTTCTTAGTTAGGCAAACCACTTGTTGACTTTGATGATGTTTTGGCTGTTAAAAGCATATCCAATCCTGCAAAGTGCTCAGATTGGGAAACTCCTGCATGACATCTATGAGTCCGTGTGAGTCTGCATGAGGATAGGAGTTCACAAGCATGGAGCAGCTTGCATAATCAGGGCTTTAATTTGCAAGGCAAGTTTGGGAGGTGGCTAGGAGTGGGAGAAACTTCCCCTTTTCCTCCAACTGCTGGCTGGGAATGGGACTCCCTCTTCTGCCTTCTGAAAGTATGGAAATGCACTCTCATATTATGTTTTTTTCCCCCAAGAGGCAGAAGTTCCTACCCTATTTGATCCACTGTTTTAGTATAATAGAGCAAGATCTGACTGATCTATACGTGTAGGCCAATGTCGAGGTCTTGAAGCAAATGTCAACAGTAAATTAGAGACCATTAAATTATTACATTGGTAATGACATGGGGCCATATTATTCTGATTTACAGCTAGTAATAGTTCCATTGCTCTCAATGATCTATCTCAATTTACATGAGCTGACAATCTGGCCCATAGCTTTGAGGACTGCAGACAGTTTCTTTACACGGTATAATAAAGCATGTGCATCCTCTGGGCCACCAGTTATCTAACACCTTTTTCTTAGAACTTCAAAGTAGCATTGCCACTCACACTGTAAACAAGGGACAGCACACTTTTATTGCACTTCTCATGTGTCAAAACAGACCTGAAGTTTCTAGAAAGCATATTGCTAAAATATATTTCCTTATTTAAAATATTTTTAAACATGCTTTAATGTTAAATTACTTAATAAGTAGATCTGAATGTTAAAAGGAAAAAAGAGCAATTTCTCTCTCTGTCCAACATGTTTTTATTACTTGTACAAAACCAATATTTCTTTGAAATGCCATGTGAAAAAAGAGAACTCACATCAGAGAACTGATTGAAAGACAAGTAGGTGTTTGAGTTGGTCATCCTTATGCAAGTTGTGGACCCATGATGACATTCATACTTGGAGGTCCTAAGGCGTGTTGGCTAGGTAAGTCCAGTCTCATCTGTAGTAGAGAGAAGGTGTGTGTGGTGGGGGAGACAATTAATGGCTTTTTGCAGCAGCCAAAATGTGTGCAGCTATTTTCTTTTGAGCAGGCAATTCTTGTAACAGAACACAGCTCAGCATGGACAATCAACACTTCTGTAATATTGAATAGTGAACAATACATTATAGGTCTGAACATGAGGCGGATCTCTGGCCCTGAACACTGGCAAAAAATTTATTCCTCAGGCTCCCATTTATTTTATTTTATTTTCTTTTCCTGAACATATACCTGTTCATCTGATCTTGCCAGCATATAGAATTCCTATAAGCAATGTGAAGTTAGCTTTTCACACCTTATTCCTTGGAGAACATGGGTTAAACTGTAGGTTGTAGATTTCTTGCGGTATGTAGCTTTCTTTTATGAGTCACTCCACCTACCTCAGGAAGTATCGTGGGGTTTATGCAATGTGGAAGCCTTGCATGGGTCCTCCCTCTGCCAGGGGATTAATTTCACCCAATAGGTTAATTCAAAATCAGAGAACTATTATGCTTCATACTTGACCTAAAAGTGTGTTGTTTTTCAACAATCTTCACTATTAAGGCTTGCTTTGCAACCAAGTCTGTGAGGTATGCTTCTACCCATCCCATGTCATTATAGGGTGAGCATCTCACCATGGTCTCATAACATAATCTAATATATTTGCTAAGATGCTCCTGTTGTACACACATGTTAAAATGTGTTTGAGGATAGTGCATCATTTTCCTTCAGTGGAACCAATCCTATTCTGTAGATAGAGGCAAACTTTATTTGCTTCATTGTATCCCCTTCAACAGCATATTTCTCTATCTAAACCTTCAAAGAAGTAAAATTAGCAAGGATTCGAAGTGGAAGATGAGGACAATGAAGCATTCTCACTATGAATAAAAATAGTGAGCACTGTAAGAGGAATATAAATGAATTTTAAAGCATTGTAAAGGTTCCTAAGTCTGTTTTTTTTTTTCCTCTTGAGGATTGTGCAGACTTCCAACCTCTACTCTTATGGATGCTAAGCTGGGAAGACTACTACTGAGTAGCAGTGAAGGGCTATATTTTCTTCTTGGCCCATTTCAATCCACACTACAATTAGTTTTGGGCTAACCACCTACAGTTTTCTGTTCTCTATTGTTATTAAAGGAAGTTTTCTCCCAGAAAACATTTAATTTGTGCAATCCATTGCATTTTGTTTTTGGGAAAGCCATTATAAATAATAATAGTGGCTTTCCATGCTGTATACCACTTAAAATTTTCAGCTGCGTGCTAGAATTTTAACCTTTAGATGTATCATAGTAATGACATGTCATCCCTAAATAATGAAATACCAACTGTCTGCTGAAAGTAGTATACACCTATTTTCAGCCTGAAAACCATCATTGGTTTTATAATAGCTTAACTTCTGGTATAGTACATCTACTGAGGACTATACCACAGTGAATACAATAAGTGTGATGGAGGGACAAGGTCATTTTTATCAGAAGCCAAATTATTAATGAACCAAGCAGTCTGCGCAACTACAAAAATAATAATAATGATACAAATAAAAATCACAGTAAGAAAATTTAAACTTTTTTTCATTTGCTGTTAAAAGACCATTTGTTAATCACAAAAATCTTAAGGATTTTTTTCAGAATGAGTTAAATCACCAGGCATAAAGTAATTGATGATTTTGCAGCCCTGCAGTTACTCTAAACAATTCCAGAATTGTGTGGGAAATGTTGGCAGTTCCCAAGTGTAGATTATTTGAATCCCAGCTTGTCTCCATGCATGGACAGAAATTTAAATTTCTACGATAATTTAAGAATAAACACAAATAAAAGTTCTACACTAATTAGATATCTGCTAATATTCACCACATTTTTTTTCCTTTTTGTTGCATTCTGTCTTCAATTCCTCTATCTTTAGGCCTCTTTGAAGTTCAACCAAATAGACTTACGTACGGTCTATTGACATCAAAGGGATTTACATTGTAGCCCAATCTATAGATTATGTATTAATTATATTGATTACTTAAGAATTCCCAGTTATTACTTTGAAGGTTAACAGGATTTTGTCCCAAGATCAGGCCCGGTATTATTAAAATTGTATATTGACTGGAACACCATTGTGCATGATTGCAACACTCACACTCTTCTCTATTCACACTATTCACATATAATTTATTAATCCATTTTATAAAGTCTCAAACACTCTAACTCAGTAAGGTAGATAGACTACAGAATGTAAATCTGAACATATATATGCTCACACGATCCCATGCAAAGCAACCTGAAATGTGAGCCCTCATCTTCCTCATCACCTTCCCCCTCATCCCCAGTGGCTATCATTCTGACACCTGTCACTATGTCTGATGCATATACAGTAGGGTTTTTTCCCCTCTTCCTTATTTGTATTTTCTCACCCTAATAATGTTAAGTGCCCTTCACCTATAGGTTGGTATACTAATGATCTCAACTTATCATATACAACGATTTGTTGCCACGGTACTCTTGTGGTTGGATGTTCTTTCCAAAGTTTCCCAAAGCTGGTGTTACCTCATGTTTCTGTGGCTGGCTAGTGTCATTTTGGACAAAATTTTGCCTTACACTCTATTTCCAGATCTCCCCAATTTAGGGGTTACTGTTGGACTGTTTATCAATGCCAAAGCTCATAAACCTCAAGCCTTATGCTAAGTGATGAAGCTAATGTCTTACAGGATACAGGCCTGTATGTTCTTTGCATTAAGCTGAATATAATAAAGACTGAATATAATGAAGAAAAGACAATGAATATAATAAAGGCAAGCTAGCCCTATGGTCTACAACAGGGGTAGGCAACCTATGGCACAGGTGCTGAAGGCGGCACGTGAGCTGATTTTCAGTGGCACTCACAGTGCCTGGGTCCTGGCCACCGGTCTGGGGGGTTCTGCATTTTAATTTAATTTTAAATGAAGCTTCTTAAACATTTTAAAAACCTTATTTACTTTACATACAACAATAGTTTAGTTATATATTATAGACTTGTAGAAAGAGACCTTCTAAGAACGTTAAAATGTGTTACCGGCACACGAAACCTTAAATTGCCACCAAGCATTCTCAAAACTACAATACCCGCACAAGGAAATAAGGAAACAGATCAACAGAGCCAGACGTGTACCCAGAAGCCTCCTACTGCAGGACAAACCCAAGAAAGAAACCAACAGGGCTCCACTGGCCATCACATACAGTCCCCAGCTAAAACCCCTCCAACGCATCATCAGGGATCTACAACCCATCCTGGACAACGATCCCACACTTTCACAGGCCTTGGGTGGCAGGCCGGTCCTCGCCCACAGACAGCCTGCCAACCTGAAGCATATTCTCACCAGTAACTGCACACTGCACCACAGTAACTCTAATTCAGGAACCAATCTATCAACAAACCTCGATGCCAACTCTGCCCACATATTTACACCAGTGACACCATCACAGGACCTAACCAGATCAGCCACACCATCACCGATCACAAGTTCATTCACCTGCACATCCATCAATGTAATATACGCCATCATATGCCAGCAAGGCCCCTCTATGTACATCGGCCAAACTGGACAGTCTCTACGAAAAAGGATAAATGGACACAAATCAGATATTAGGAATGGCAATATACAAAAACCTGTAGGAGAACACTTCAACCTCCCTGGCCACACAATAGCAGATCTTAAGGTGGCCATCCTGCAGCAAAAAAACTTCAGGACCAGACTTCAAAGAGAAACTGCTGAGCTTCAGTTCATCTGTAAATTTGGCACCATCAGTTCAGGATTAAACAAAGACTGTGAATGGCTTGCCAACTACAAAACCAGTTTCTCCTGCCTTGGTTTTCACACCTCAGCTGCTTGAAGAGGGCCTCATCCTTCCTGATTGAACCAACCTCGTTATCTCTAGCCTGCTTCTTGCTTGCATATATCTGCCCCTGAAAATTTCCATTACATGCATCCGATGAAGTGGGTATTCACCCACGAAAGCTCATGCTCCAAAACATCTGTTAGTCTATATGGTGCCACAGGACTCTTTGCTGCTTAAATCAGAGTGAATGAATGAAGACTCGGCACACCACTTCTGAAAGGTTGCCAATCCCTGGTCTACAAGATGCATGCTTTTCTTGTTCTTCAGGGCAGAGACTTTGTCTTCTTACTGTCTGTAGAGATCATACTGACACAGTCTGTGCTAAATAAATATTTTGTGTGTGTGGATGGGATGTTTTACACATAACATGTTTGTGTGGTTAGTTAAAATGAAAGAAACCCACAAGCTAGTGCACTTTTTTTATACAACAAGAACATTCTACCTGCTGTTGAGCAGTGTCAGCCTAGTCTGCATACTTTAATCTCCTACATAGTTTATGTAAATACAGCTGTATAATGATAAATTTAATCTTGTGGGAGTTCAGAAAAATCTTTAATATGAAAGCTTAATTAAGGCTGGGTTGGTATTCCTCATCTAGGTAAAAAGAAAAAGCTTTCCTTGCTTGACTTTAGGCACATTTAGCTTTGACTTCAAACAAATATCTGCAGCTCTATCTGCTCTCTTTGAAATTACTTATTTACTGGGGAGATTCACTCACTCACTCACCCCTTCCTCCCATCCCAATCAAATAGGATGCACTATATAATTGTGTTACATAGGACTGGTTCTGCAGTGGAGGTGAGATTTAATGATACCACCATTAACCTATGCAGCCTGAGTCATCATGGCTACAGCCATTGCTTCAAAGGTAAACAATGGCTAACAATAATGTGCCCTGTCACAGGGTCTGGCAAGGATAGAAAACTTATTGATGTTGCTTACCACAGTATGTCTTTGAGCGCCTCACACTTTCCAGCAAAATTATTTCAGCTACCAAGGCTGTTGGATAAAGTAGGATTAACTGTATAAATATCTAGGAGTCTCTGCTATTGCTAGAAGTTATTATGGAGGGAGCAATTGAATGGCCTGAGCTTATAAAGGCTGAAGTTATTTTATCCTTTCACAGACTGGTCTCTATTAGCCTCTAGAAACACCATTGTATTGATTCTTTTTTTAAAGAAGGCACCTATGATGTAATAAAAATTATACTTTGGATTTATGTAGCTTTCTTCATCTGAGTATCTCAATTTCTCAACACACTATATAAACATTAATTAATTAAGTCTCCCAACACCCTGAGGGGTAATGAATGGATACACAGAGATCACTTCCGCCACCTCCTGGGATGCTCAATAGCTTTTTAACTGCACATCAAGATCATAAAACAGTTTAGGGCAAGAAGCAAAGAAGAATAACTCAGGTGGAGTTAGAGCAAGCATAATATAATAACCCAAGACAGAATTTGTTTAAGACTCTGGCCAAACACCCCTTATCAATTTTAGGGTAAGATACATGAACAATAAATGGTTTATGCCACCTCAGTAAGATGGCAAATCGGAAGGCAAAAATCCTCTTGCTACACACTGGGGCATTGGTTCAAAACTGAGTTGGTGGGAATAATGTGTCAAATCATGCACCAATGCCAAATCCTATAGCAGCTACACAATACAGCCTGAATGTTTTCCATTAAAACTGTTTTTCAATTTAAAACTGTGTTTTAAATATTTTTTAATATGTTTGAAAACCAAATACTACCAAAAAACCTGAAAAGAGACATGTTTTTTGGCTTTTTTTTTAAAATACCTATGTAGTGCCTCAGGGGAGTTGTAGTTCCCCATGCTTTATGGGACAAGCTCCCCCTCTAGACTTTATCTTCCATAATACATCATGGCCATGTAATTTCCATAATACACCACCCCTCGCTGAAAGAGAAGACTGTGGTGCATTACAATTCCAATGAGGCTTTTGAAGTGAATCAAAATTAAAATAATTTGATTTTCAGCTGAAATATTTTTGGATTACAACTTCTGGATTACAACTCATTTTCCAGCAAGCTCTTAATACCATTCCTTGGTCACTGAAGACACGTATTTCTCAACTATACTAGCCAGTATTTCAGAAGTATTTATGCAATTTGGGTAAATGTGAGCTGAACACTGTAAAAATACCAAACCAAACCAAACAACTCTGTGTTATGCTATCTGTGCAACTATAGGAAAATTTACCCCCTTAGTAAAAAGTATTAGGATAAATCTTATAGCTCACTGTAGAAGTCTACTACTGAAAATACAGTTCTCCTTTCAATCCTGTAGAATTTGACAGGGATTTAGACTGGAATTGTCAAAGGAGACCTAAGTGACTTAGGCACTCAAATGCTCATTGAATTTCAATGGGAGCTGAGTCTCTGAACACAGACAAGGTCTTACCTTCCTTTGAAAATTCCAGCTTTATCCAATAGAATTCTACAGAAATTTAATAGCAATTGGGAGTAATCTAAAATCCATTAGAATTCAATAAAGAAATGAGATCTTTCCTGAACATTTTTCCCTCTTTGAGCGTGTTATGAGAATTCTATGAGATGGTCCAAAAATGGCATAATTTTCTATTAAAGTGTACAGAACGCTTCTATAAGGGGCAATATTATAATATTACTGTTTATGCAGTACTGCATGTTAGCAGCACTAAACAAATTAGAATAAAGTGTAGATCTTGGCACACAGTTCTTATAATCTAATCCTGAGATGCTACCGATCTCACTCACTTCAGTGTAAGTTAGGAGGGACTGCGCTCAGGTAATGGAAACATACTTGTGGAAGCAAGGAAAGAATACGATACGTTGTGATCGGAACAAGAAATAGTACAAACTGCAGCAATGTTTACCACTGTAATCTGCTCCTCTGGTTGCTATAGGTAAATGGGGTGAGAGAGTTCGGTGTGGAGGAGAGCAGGGAGTTTTTCTTCAGTAAATGGGTATCTAACTCCTGCTTCAAAAATATTCACAAAATACTTGGCTCCAATTAGAAATCAATAGTGTTTGAATAAGCAACACATCAGCATCTACATGTGCATTCTTGCGGTAGCAGGAATGCAAATAGAGGTGAGGTTACACTAAATTGTGGACCCTGACTGGTGGAAATGGATTTGTCAGTAATAGATACTGAAAGAGTTTATAAAGATTAAAGGACCTATTGTCACATTCTTCAGAAATTCAGCCTTTTGAGAAAATTGGTTACTAATTAGTCAGGTAATGTGCATTATTCCGTCATTAGCTGAACTTGATGATAGTGTCATAAGTTTAAAAATGACAGGCACTTTCAATGTTTTCATAGTAAAAAAAGGCCCAAATTAACGTGCTGTAAAAGCCATATGTTTCAAAACTTAAGCTGCTCTGCTGACTCTCAGACTGTCAAATCTGTATAGTCAGTCAAGATAACCATGTGAATCTTTTATTTCTGTTTGCTAAGCTGATGAAATCCTCCTCTTCCCCCTCCCTGAGAAGGCTGGAGAAAGGGACAGTCTACTAATTCCCACTGTCAAATATGGATAAATGATAGCACTGTCTTTATCTGTGAAATGTGAAGTATCCTGGAATGACTGCTCAGTTGGTGTAAATTGCTTTAGCTCTAAAGATCTTCATGACACTGCACTGATTAACCCCAGCAGATGATCATGGCCCCTCATTTCTCAAAAACCATATACTGTATGGTGCCCCAGGTGAATGATTATGAACAGTGATGGATGAATAGAATACCCAGTCAGTGGAATGAGTAGCAGTCTTCCTAGCCATTAGAAAGTCAGCAGTTTCCAATACTTTCCACACAGTGGTGGTGTTTGGGGTACAATGTTTTTCCTTAGAGATAGAATAAGAAACAACAGTACTTATGTTATGGTAGTTGTCAGGGCTGATGGGGGGTGGGGGGTGGGGGAAAGCTGGTACAAATTATCAGGGCCCAGCGGTGTGCAAAGGGGCCTGGGGCCTGGCTTCCATGGCTTTGTCAGCCCTGTTTAGCTGGTCCGCCCTTGCTGGGGGGCCTGAACATTTTTTTTTTCACCGGGGCCTGAGCCCGCTCTTGGCGGCCCTGGTGGTTGTTGACAAATGTTTAATTTTTGGTGGTTCCTGCTGTGTGTCATCTTGTTTGTGACTGATATTCCAGGGTCCTCCTAACTAACTGAATGATGAGCCTCTGTGAATGTTTATATGCTGCCACCACCTGCCTTCAGCCATGCACTTGGTAGCCTGAAGGGGGCAGCCCAGCTCTGTCTTTATCTGGTGTTCCCCATCTCCTCAGGGGTGCCCTGTTTACCTTAGGCCACAAGACTAATAGGATCTGCTTAAATAACTAAAATGCAAAATTTAACATGGCTTGGGAATTGCAGAGGTCTGATTTTCAACTGCTTTGCAATTTGTGTAGTCATTTTCATCTGTGCACAGTGAGTGTAAAAAGTTACTGGTTTGGAGATGATTGTTTTATGTAATGTGCTCCAGTAGAGAATAGGGCACTAGGCAGAGACAGCGATTTCTATTCCCAGTTCTCCAAATAAAGTGCTTTGTGACATGGGGTGAATCATTTCACCTCCCTTTAGAGAGGAAGGATGGTCCCATGCTTAGGGTGCTCGGACCTTGAGATATTGGTTCAGTTTTCTGTTCTACCATGGACTTCCTGTGTGACATTAGAAATATCTCTTTATGTCTCTGACTGTAAAATGGAGATACTGGTGTTCCCATTCCTCCCATGGTTATTGTAGATGTTGGATAGTAGAGACTGGGTCCATAACTTTTCTTGTTACATTATTTGGCTGTTGCCATGCGCTCCACAGTTCCCACAATAACTTGGTTAAATAGTGGAAATGATCAGATGCAACAGAAGGTCTAAAGCTGAATATGGAATTTACTCTTGTACACAGAGATGAATTGGGAAGCTGTCACCGGTTTGTAAATCTTTCCCTTTTCATTTCATTTTCTCTCTTTCATTTTGACCTGTGTTTTTCAGGGACCAGGCAGGTCACATTACTGCAGGGCATCAGGATGGATTGGGAATAGCAGTACTTGTCTATCTCTATTCTAGAGTCATTCATTCTGAGATATGTGGGCTTTATCTCCCCCCACCCCTTCTACCTCTACCCCTTACATTTCTCATGCAATACACTGCACTTTTGCCAGACAGCTGGAGCTAGCTTGCCATTGTATAACTATGCTTGACATTTAATTTAAAATCAAAGGTACTATTGTGTAAAAGTTTGTTAATCTCTGTCTCCATCCTGACTAACATAAATAACATTCTCGTCAATGAAAGAGGTAACTCAGTGTCTGGAATATATTTTCAGACTGATGCCTTCTCATGGTAGGAAAATTGGAAAGGTAAGACACCATTCTGCATTGTCTGAACAAGCTCCAATTGAGGTCCTATAGTTTGTAGACATTGCTAGCACAATGTACATCCAAATGCCCTAATTGCTTGTTGGTGAACATGCTGTATGGAAGGAGGAAAGCAGGGAATGACAAGAGACACTCAAGTTGATAGAAAACATCACTGCCCTCTTTACATCTGTATATGCTGTGTTTGCTATATTCAGTTATAGTTTTTCAGAACAAGGATAAGGGAGCAAGGCGGGAAGAAAAGAACACGTAAAATGTGGTGTGTACATACACAGAAGCCAGTTTCTGAATGCATTTTAACAAAGGGCCAAATCCTGAACTGCTTGTTTTCATGTTAGCCTCACTCAGACAAACAGCAGTTTGGAATCAAGCCTGTTTCTTCTGTTATATTTTAGTCATAAAGCTCTAGGATGATATATTATTAAATGTATCAAGCTCGCATTCATTTGAAGCATCTGTTCCAAGTGAGTAGAACCATAATTCTTAAGTCCCACTCTTCTATTTTGTTTTTATCTGCCCAAATTCACTCAAAATCCATGGATGGATTATTCAAACTCTCTGTATTAGAGGATCATATACAGGAGATATTCTAGGGTCAAGGGTATCGCCTCTGTGTGACCCTCTGCTCTGACAAAGGTCAGTTACTTTGTTTCCCTCTGGAGATTATTAGTACTTGTAGCAAGAACTGTCTGTGCAAGGGCCTCTTGTCAGTTAGAATATGGGTTGCATGTATTATTTTGTGGGAATTTTATGGCAAGACAATCTGTCCTTTAATTTGTGCATTTACTGTTTTAAAGGCACCTTCCTCTAAGCACCAGTAATATATGAAGGGCAGTGTTGGAGACCTAGTACTTGAAACTATGACAGATTTTTTGGGAGCATACTGCCTATTTTAGAACTAAAGAATCATTACATCTAAATAACATGCATGTATCATTATAAATAACTGTAAGAGTCACTGAAGCATAGTTTCAGTTATTGCAAGCACCAACAGTGGATAACAGCCTGCAATGTGAGTGATGCATGGTGACTGGAAGATGAGGGAGAGTAATAGCAATCATGATTCATAATCTCCCATTGAATCCTGCAGGGAACAGGCATTTGCTTTTGAAGATATTGCTATTTAAACACTGAACACAAGAGCTAGTAAATGTATTAAGGTTATTATTTAAAATGAGAGCATTATTTTGAAGGTGTGTATGGAACCTAATATAGATGAAAATGACACATACTCGCTATCCTGGAAGATCCATGAGCTAAATGGAATTTGACAAGAAATATTATTATTAGTTTTGTGACTGGGTCATTGCTGGAGGGATTTGGAGTAGTCTAAAGGAAGATGGGAGGGAATGCCCTCGAAAATGGGAGAGATTCCAAGGTTGGGGGCAGTCTGAGGGAAGGTATGGTGACGCCTGTCGCCTCTGCCCACAAATGGAGTGTGAAGAAAATGTGACGTTGGCTGAGTGAAAGGCTCAAGCAGGGAAGATCAGGGAACGCTGAGTGATGATATGAGGAGTCTGTGGTGATGTGGTCCCTTCTTGGGGCATCCTCCTCCAACAAGCCACCTCACAACTAGGCATCACCAGAAAGTGAGGCTATGGCCTCATTTTCTCCTTTGTTGATTCTGAGAAATAGTCCAAATAACCTTTGAGTATAAATAGCCCTTGTGGGATTAATGTTTTATAAAAGAAAAACCTTTGACTATAAACCATAATGAACCAATCCCCCAATTGTCCATCAATATACAGGCCTGGTCTACACTGGGTGGGGGGATCGATCTAAGTTATACAACTTCAGTGAATAACGTAGCTGAAGTCGACATTCTTAGATCTACTTACTGCAGGGTCTTCACTATGGTGAGTCGACTGCTGCTGCTTCCCCGTTGACTCTGCCTGCACCTCTCTCCAAGCTGGAGTACAGGAGTCAATGGGAGAGTGCTCAGGGATCCCCGCTGGATTGACTGCTGCCTGCCGATTCAGCCAGTAGTGAAGACATACCGCTAGTGTCTCCTACCACACTCAGACTCTCTGTAGCTCCAGTACCATGCTCACCTCCGAAGTATTGCTCCTTTGTCTCTGACCATGTCTCACCCCAGCCTTCAGCCCTCTCTAGTCATCTGTCTTAAGCTCTCCTGCTCAGAGAGCCAGCAGGCATCTATCTCTGCTGCACTCTGCCTTCTCTGGCCACAACTTTCTGGCTCAGGAAGTTCAGCAGGCATCTCCCTCTGCCAGCTTTCTGGCAATTCCTCCCTCTTTCCCAGGAAGGGCTTGCAGAACTTCTGCTCTCGGCAGGCTTCTCCCAGGTAATTCTCTGCTGCTCCTTCTGTCTCTCCTGTGGGCTCAGGCAGCTCTCACCAGCCCCTTCCTTTCATACTTCAGGAAGCCCTCCACTAAGGCCCAGGTGCTCTCTCTAAGCCTAATTGGGGGGTGGGGTCACCTGATTAGTCACTGGTTTCTTCCCTCTTAAAGAACCACTGACCCTTTGTGACAGGATCATATTGCAGTGGAGCCCCAGAGTGGTGACTCTGCCACAGTTTCTCCTGGAGTTCGGAGGAATGAACTCTGTAGGGTCAGCTCCAGCACTTTTTTTCAGTGCCCGGTTTTCTTTGCTCATGGGAAGAGAATGAGTGGTTCTGCTCTTCACAGCTGTTTCCAGGAGGCTAGTGTCACCAGTGGAACTAATCAGGGGCACTGCCTGAACTCCTGCAGGGCCTGTGTTCGGCCCTGTGCAAAGGAGGGTGGTGTACGGGGGCAGCTGCTCATTTTGCCCTGTTCTTGCCTTGGGCATTAGGGTAAAATCTAACCCTAAGCTTTCTAAATTAGTAGATTTCTCTGCATAGAGTATATTCTCTCTTTATTTAGACACACTAATTTTTACAACCAAAAGGACCATGTGGAATCTGAGTCAGAGAAACCAGAGTTGTGTGAAATGTCTCCAAAAGCCTCTGCAATTCACCTTGTTTTATGTTTTATTAAAAACCCAAATCTCTGGCTGTGTTCATTGATTCGCTAAGGTCCACAAATCTTATGAGGGAACCTTGTCCAATTTATAATTTGTGTCAAAAATTGTGTGCAATTTATCACTTCAGTGGGAAACCAGGTGAAGCTCTGCGCTTGTGGTAGCATTTTGCTTTGTGGCTTTCTTTTAAATTGATCCATATACTCAAAGGAAGATGCTGTGAGAGGGGCCTGAAATCTTATGACTCACAACTGAAGAGTTTTGGCACAAGCCCTTGTGAAGTGCTAATGCCATCTTCAACTCACTTCTGTTGTAAACCCAATTGGCAGGTTTTCATAGAAAAGGTTTAAATATTTTTGATTCTTTTCTTAGTAGGATAAATAAGAGACGTCCTTTAAAGGGGCTGCCCCTTGGTGTAACTTGGCCTTATTTGAATGACTACACTGAACTTTCCTAGCACCTCACTTACATTTGACTCTTATAAGGTAAAGCTGTGTCACTCTCCACAAGAAGCAAACATGGTGGATTCTTTGAAATACAAAGTGTGTGGGGGATGAGGAATGATGTATGGCTAGAGCAAAGGTTGCCAATTAGTCGATGTATTCTCACTGATCAGCCTAGACATCACACTTTCAATCCTCTCACCCTATTTTCTTATTGTTTTGATCTCTCTCTCTCTCTCTTTAGTTCATCTTATAGCAAAGACATTGCATTTCCATCTTATAGTGCAAAAATGGTCATACGGCAGGATGATAACCTGCTGAGTGTGACTGTGAAAGATTAGAGGTGATAGAAAAAAATCACAAATGAAAGGACACATTCTAGCTATCCTTTTCACATGTGGTAGGGGAAACACTCTGCTGGAAGGAAATGGTGGGGACCATTGCTTATGTCTCAATCCTAGATCTTCCTCCTACTCATGAAGCTGACAGGCAGTGGGTGAAATCCTGACCTCATTAAAGTAAATAAGGCCATCATATCACCCAATAACTTCTCTTCACATACAACCATGGGGAAGCATTCTATGATAGGGATTAAGGATCTGGGTGTATGTGTCAAGTGTTTCCTTCCTGTGGCCTATTCTCTGAAATTGCAGTTATATTTGACATGGAGTGTTCTGCATGGATGACCATATAGGTCAGAGAGAGGATGCATGCATGGCTGGACAGTAAATAAATGTAAAATAATGCTGTTTAAATAGTGGTTATGTCATTTGTACCCATTTGGGGAATAATGTCAAAGAGCTAGAATTTGACTCTAACAGCCAAATATATTTTAAAAATGTGGGTGGAAAGGTTTATTTTGCCTCTTGAGAGAGAGAATAAACAGAATAAATATCTAACTACTGCTTAATAGAGTAAAAGGCTAAATATTTTCAACTGGAGCTGAGCAGTAGTTACTTAATATAATGCATCACCACAATTTTTTAGCTTCCTGCTAATGAATGGAGATTGTTACAGCTGGTTCCCATCCCACCCCCAATAAGAATTACTTCCTTTGTATTGCAATGGGAAGCTTTCAGAAGAGTTCAGGAAATTATTTTTTACTGGACTGCTGGCACTTACCGTACCAAAGTGATCTCATAGCGATCATTTAAAAGAAACATTGTTTTTCACAGCAATTAATTCATGGAGACTTGATTTTTTTATGATGATGATGTATGGAAAATCAGTGTAGTAAGAATCTAGCACAAGGAGTTTTTTCCCAAGGTGTATTATTAGCCCTGGTTCTGCAAGGGACCTGCAAGAACAGACCTTTTCAGTTCAGTCTACCTCTCTTTATTTCATGGAAATTTTGTCAAGATACATGCTCATCTCCTCTCTCTCCCAACACACACACACACACTCCTCCACTGGCAAAATTTTGAATGGTGATGGGTGAACCTCAAATGGCTTACAGGTTTGGTTAATTTCAAATATACATCCAACATTTCAAGTCTTAAGTTTAACTTCTTTGATCTGGAATTTATACTGAAAATATGACCAGGTTTTCTAGTAAATGTTTCTGGCTTCAGTCACATAGAAAATCTCATGAGGGAAGCCTTTCTTGCATTTCCATTTGCAGTCTCAGCAGACACCAGGAGATGCACCAGCATGCATGCAGATGTTACTTTTAGACTGAGATTTTAAATGCAATCTAAATGACTTGGACACTTAATTCCTGTTCATTTTAATCAAATGTTTGGGCAGCTTTGAAAATCTGAGTCTTAAAAGTCCACTAAACTTCAAACGTCAAGATGTTTGGATGTGAAAATGTCAGCTGGTTCTGTTCTGATTTCCCCTCCCCCTCACCCCCAACCGACCATTTCAAGCTTCCCTAATTTAGGTCCATGTAATGCCGTATGTACCCACCCTATTGAGGGGTATGTATGTGTAAAAACTTGGTAACTTTTTACAAAAGCAACTGCAGTCTTTTAAATAAACACTTTAACTTATAGAAGAACAATAAAAAGCTTCTGAGACCTGTAAACATATTATTTGCATACTTGCGAAATGAGCCAACACATTTTATTTTTTGAAATTTCAGCAAAAAATTCACGTTTGCTTTTACCACATACAGAATATTAATGCCAAGATCCAAAGCATAGGAAATAATAATACATACTGGAAATGCTGAGTGACCTTGACTTTAGAAGTGTTAGTGGATGTTCCTACATAACTGTAAATAGAATGAAAATCTTTCTTTATTTATCATTAAAATACTATATAGTCAAATAATGTTGTAGTAAGTTATATTGCCTAGAATGTAAACTGAAATATTGCTATTGTTTTCCCAACCTATTAAAATTTAATATTAATGTTCCATAGAAATCTAATGTAGCAATCGTGGAGTTTTGGTGGATTTGTGACATTTGAAGATGATGTCTGGAATTTGTCATATCTAAACAGTTTTTATGCTCAACAGTGGATAGACTCAAATGGTGGAGGTTTCATGCATTTTTTTTTCATTGTTCATATTAGTGCAGCTGTTGTCTGATCAAGTTCTCACAGGGAATATAAAAACATTGGGCAAAGGGAGCTGGGGGATTCCAACTATATTCCAATTATGATATAAACATAATTGTAAATGAGGGATCTGTTAACTTTTAAAAGGATCCTACCCTGTGCAGCAATTATGGTGTGACTCACCACTTTTAGTCATGGTGAGCTCTTGCCAAACCTTTTATGGTGAATCAGAGCTCTTCTTTAACTCTTCCCAGTTATAGGGCTTTAGGTGTAGGTATTCCTGTGCAAATATTTCTAAAACTGCTAATAAAAATTATTTTAATAGTTGATTCATATTTTAGATGCAAAGTAGTTCACATTTTAGATGAAGTGTCTGATTACAAAATCTGGGCAATGATCAAACTCCCCACTAGGAGCAAAGGGCCTAATTATAACAGGACTGGTTATTAAATGTGTCTTAGTTACAGACTCATCTCTTACAAACCATGGTGTACGTGGTGTACATCTTTGGCTGTGTTCTTTGCTTGTTTGTATGTTTACTCGTAAGGGTATTTAGTGCTCCTCAATGTGCCAGATTAACCACCTTGTTCAGCGATTGTTAATTCATGAAGACTTGATTTTTTTTTGATGATGATGTACAGCAAATCATTGTAGTAAGAATCTTGCACAAAGAAGTTTTTTTCCAGTGTAAATTATTAACTCTGATTCTGCATGGTCAACCATGGAACAAGCTTCCTAATCTCCACAATGTCCCACCAGGATACCTCATGCCTTTTTTAGGACCTCAGCTTCTAGGAATGAGAGGTTAATTTAGATACCTTACCTATAATTACTTGGCCTTCTGGTGAGATCACCAACAAAGGAGCCAAATGTGTTGGTGGACTTGTACCATTTATACCTGATCTCTAAGAACTGGATCTATTAGTTGCCAAGATTTGGTCCCTACTAAGTTGGGAAAATTTAACTGGTATTTTAGAGTAAAAAGCCTCCATAATCTAATATTAAACTTCTGAACTCTCTGGTTTTCACCTTTATGTTAATGCTTCTATTGGTAGCAGGGCTGGCTCTAGCCATTTCACTGCCCCAAGCACGGGAGGTCCACCGGAGCCACCTGCCACCCTCCCAACAACCGGCAGAGCGCCCCCCGCGGCATGCCACCCCAAGCATGCGCTTGGCGCGCTGGGTCCTGGAGCCGGCCCTGATTGGTAGCGCAGGAGACTCTACACATCAGCAAAAATCTTTCATCTTTCTCACATGAAAGTTTTCCTCTTAAACTTCAAGTGTGACATTATTTTAGTGAGAGATGGGTTATACTTGAATTTGCATGTTAATATATGGAATGCTCTGTCAGTTCATGGTACTTCATAGTAATGCTAGATGGGACTTTTGGAAACAAGAATGCTTGGAGAGGGTTGCCAGTTACTTTGCAAGACTCATACAAAAAGATGTTTATCTACTGTAAATAAAAGTTTCATTTTTAACTTCCATTTTAATAAAATAATCTTTAGAAAGGCAGTGCCCTAGTGATGCAAACTTTTCTGAAGGTAGGTCCTACACTTGAACATTTTTCAAAGGCCTACTCCCATCCCAACAATGTGTAAATCTTCAAAGGCACTCCGTCAATATGTAAATCTTCAAAGAGGGAATTACAAAATAACATGAAAACTCTCAAAGGGAGAGCAGTTACCTCGTGATGTAAAAATCTTAGTTAGGGATAGCTCCTCTATGATTTCAAAGTTCTTCAAAGTGGAAATCACCTAAAGCAATGCAAATTCTCCCAGTGCATGGGAAATCACTGAATAAGAACACTTCCATGATGTGTAATCTTTAAAGCAGCAGTAAGTGTTCACTTAAAAGTATAAACTGTACAGACTTTTGAGGAGATGGTACAGTATAATTACATTACTGACGGGATGCCCTGAGGGCCCACTACAAGGGTGGCAGGGTTGTAAAAGTTTCATTTGACCAGCTCTGGCTATATTGATAGCAGTAAGAAATGGAGGTACCAAATAGTTCTTTGATATAGGAGTTACTTTAGTTACTTTTGAGTTACTCATGATCCCAGATCACAACTGATTTATGAAACATTTCTCACTTGTAACAGCTACAGGTGCATTGTCAAGGGTTGTACTAGGAGCAACTAAAACCTCAGTAACTCTTCTGTTTTGGAATAAATATGGATAATGCAACTGTGGTGTAGGCATGCCAGTTACAGCATCAGCTGGAGTTAACCAGAGACATGAGGAGTTAACTAAAGTTTCACTTTCCCCTGTTCTCTCCCAGGTGCTCAGGGAGAGAAGCAGGAGGATAGGAACTGATGAGGGAGGCCAGGGCTCCATGCTCAGCTCTGAGGTCTGTCTGATGCTTCCAGATGGCAGGGATGTTGTATATGTTTCTACGTATGGGTGCTGTTGGGTTTTTAGTTTTGTTTTTTTTTATAAAGATTTGCTGCTTAAGGAAGGCTCTGTTGGCTACATCTAATTGTGGCATCAATAACCCATTTTACAGTAACAGGTGCACTTTGAGAACACTTGATTTCTGACACAGCACCAAACACGCACTCCATTCCTTCTATTTCAGGAGAGTTACTTACTGCTTTCACTCCATTGGTAGCTGGCCTATTGTGAAAATGTATGAGCTCAGCCCTGTAGGGGAAGGGCTGAACAACTGAGTCTCTTTGGGGGAAAGAAAAGGAGGAACATTGCTGAAGGACTAAGTGTTGGTTCCAGAGACAAACAAACACTGCCTGAGAACTGTGTCAAGAGAACCCATGCTCATAGAGACAACTGCTGAGCCACACACATAGTTACAGACTGGGTGAAATCCGGGCCCCACTGAAGTCAAGGAGAGTTTTGCCTTCCAATAGCCTTGCTCGGTTTTTTCACTTCTGTTAATCACAATAATAAAAGCCTCTAACCTTTAAGCTTGCTGCAGATGTTCCTAATTTGACTTAAATTTTGATTATTATTTGTATTCAGTGTTAGCTATCCACTGAAAATACACCTCTACCGCGACATAACATGACCCGCTATAACATGAATTGGATATAACACAGTAAAGCAGTGCTCCAGGGGTGGGGGGTGGGGGTTGTGCACTCCGGCAGATCAAAGCAAGTTCGATATAATGCAGTTTCATCTATAAAACAGTAAGATTTTTTGGCTCCCGAGAACAGCGTTATATTGGGGTAGAGGTGTATATAAAGGAAAGTATGCTGCTAGTCCTTTAAGACTAGCTAGAGATTCCTCCAGTTTCTATGAAGCCAGGAGGGCAGCCTTTTTTCAAGAGAAAGCAAAGCTTGTAACTTTTTTCAAAAGTGGCTCGCATATATTTGCCAATGAATAGCTAAGAGGGAAAGTCCATTGAAAAACTCCTACAAAATCCCTTTTATTTTATTAAGTCAGAAAACAAAGTCTTAAAGGTAATTAAAAAGGGACCATTATCTTCCAAACTAAAGTATGTCTCTGCAAGAATATTAAATATTTCACCAACACTAAGGCAAGTGTGAGATATTCTTAAGTTGCACTTATTTTGTTTCATAGTGTTGCCTATGTTGAATACACATCTTGTTCAAGCACATTTTTATTATTTTAGTAAGCTGTTTATGCATCATACATATGTAAAAAGACCTTGAGGTTAGCAAGTATTACAATTTCTTATTAAAGACTAGAGTTGCCTTCTCTTAAAAGAAGCTATCATTCTAAACAGGAAATATGGGGCTTTATCATCGCCATGCCCAAGCAATGAACCAGCAATTTCCCTAAACCAAACTCTGACATGATGATTTTATCCCTATGTGACTATATAATTTCTTCTTTTCTCTGAAGCACAGTAGTCATTGTGTGTACAGTGTTTTTATATTATAACTAAGTGTTCTGTGAAGTGGTTTGAGACTAGTTCTTCAATGGGTGTTTAGGAGAGAAAAAAGACTATCAAGAATCTGAGGGATACTCCACATCAGATTATAACTATATAGGGCACAGGGGTTGAAAGGTTGGGTGAAGCTGTTTAGCAATATATAATATGTATCTTTTAACTAAAGGTCTAGTATGCTATTGTGTCTCCAGGGAACTATGGTGGGTTTGTGGTGGTGGAGGGGAGGGGAGTAGTCATGAATACGACACTAACTGAGTGAAGTGTTCTTAGAACTCTCTTGGTTTTCCTAAACCTTTATTTTAAAAAAAGTCCAGAAATTAAGAAGGAAGAAACAAATTTTATTTAGTTGCTTTTCTTTTTAACAGTATTATCCCTAGATGAGTAGGATCTTGATTTTTTTAAAATGAAGACAGTTTAATTGACTGGAGTCCTGCATCCTAGAGAGTGCAGGTGTCAAGGTTTTTTCCCCACTTTGAACTTTAGAGTACAAAAAGTGGGGACCTGCATGAACGCTTCTAAGCTTAATTACTAGCTTAGGTCTGGTACGCTGCCACCAGCCAGGATTTAGTGTCTGGCACACTTTCTGTCCCCCCAAAACCTTCCCTGGGGAACCCAGATCTAAACCCCTTGGGTCTTAAAACAAGGAGAAATTAACCATCCCCCTCCTTTCCCCCCACCAATCCCTGGTGAGTTCAGACCCAATCCCTTGGATCTTAAAACAAGGAAAAATCAATCAGGTTCTTGAAAAGAAAGCTTTTAATTAAAGAAAGAAAAGGTAAAAATTATCTCTGTAAAATCAGGATGGAAAATGCTTTACAGGGTACTCAGATTCATATAGACCAGAGGGGACCCCCCCCCCCGAGTCTTTGATTCAAAGTTACAACAAACGGAGGTAAAAATCCTTCCAGCGAAAAGAAACCTTTACAAGTTGAGAAAACAAACATAAGACTAATCTGCCTTGCCTGACTATTACTTACAATTTTGAAACATGAGAGACTGATTCAGAAAGATTTGGAGAGCCTGGAATGATGTCCTGTCCCTCTCAGTCCCGAGAGCGAACAAAAACAAAAAGCACAAACGAAAACTTCTCTCCACTAAGATTTGAAAGTATCTTGTCCCACTATTGGTCCTCTGGTCAGGTGTCAGCCAGGTTTACTGAGCTTCTTAACCCTTTACAGGTAAAAGAGACATTAACTCTTAACCATCTGTTTATGACAGCAGGAGTCTCTCATAGCATATGACCACAGTTCTGGAGGTGCTTAAGCTGGATTCCGCAAGACTCTCTGTGTGGGGGCTTCAGAACCCAGGAACATTGTGCTCCCCTTGGTTCCAAAATAGCCTGATTCTGACACCCTTCAGGCTTGCTGTAAAATGCCATTTATCTGATAGGTGATTTTGTTGGTTTTGTTGTTGGAGTGGGGGTGGGGGGAATGTTGAAAGGTGAAATAAACTTTTCTATTGGTTAAATTTAAATTGTTCCACTGGTGTGGGTTTATTTGTTTATTTGTTTTAGTAAGTTGCTGGGTGGTTTCCACTGAGTCATCATTTTCTTAAATCATGGGTATTATTTCTTTGGAATCCAAAGAAAGGTAAGTTTGTAGTGAAATATATCTGAAGCAGTTTTATTTGAGTAACTTTTGAATATTAAGAAAATTCAAATAGAACTAAATAAACCAGAATCCTTTACTACAGTATTACTTAGTAGGTCACTTTTGGGCTTCACCGCTACATAATGCAGAATGTGTCCTCTTAGATATGAGTATTTTCATCTCCTTCCAACCACCTTCAAGAACTGTTCCCTTTAAAGCAGAATGCAGTCACATAGAACAGATTGCAGATTCTGAGAGGAAAAATTGATGTACAGAGTGCATTCTTGACTTGTGATATCCTATAGTATATAAATGAAATTGTTCTTCTGATAGAAAACAGTCAGACTAATATGATTTTTGTGTTTAAAATTGATTTTATAAGTTGTATTAGCATGCTCTGAATTAAAAGCGAAGGTGGTAGTCATGCTGAGCAAGATATTTTGGCCAAAGCACTCCCACCTCTACCAGCATTGTAGAAATACAGACAGCATTTTCCATATGCAATTTGTTGCTAAATGGATAAAAACAGTTTTGTTGCTCAAGATGTGGCAAAAACCCTGGCAAAACATCTCCCTTTCAGTGGGGGAAAAATGCGCATTTCCTTCTAACTTACTCTACAATTAGTACTTTAGGGGTAGAAGGAAAATTATTCTTGTTTTTGTTTGTTCCAGCCACTCTGGGAAAAGGAGAAATTAGGACATGGCTTCTAAGAGGCTTTTCTATTTGGTGAAATAGTCATCTGACCCTAGATTACTTGCAGACTTCTAGAATTTGAGGAAAATCCTATCCCTGCTTCCCTTCCTTCAACTTGGACAAAAACTCAAAATATCGCAGAAAAGGTCTGCTTACAGGTGGGTATGGCTAGACAGTAGAATCCCTCCAGAGTATTCCTGAACCTCCAGTAGGCAATGCTACACAGCCCCTTTTGTGGCTCTGCACTGTCCACTGCATGTGGAGAATATGAGAGGGACAGGGCCTCTGTTGTCTTGTATGCCCTGTGGACAGTCTGGTCCAATACCTTGCTTGGAGGGAGCAGTGGATCTTATCTGCTATTCCTTTCCATTTCCAGGAGCATTGGCCACCCAACTGCACATACACCTCAATTATTATTATTTGAAGTTTGTAAGAGGATTCACAAATCGGCCCTGAATTTGCAGGGTGCAGAGGAGGGTGATAAGAACACCTGTAGGGCTGCTGGGTGTTACACTTAGTGGAACATTAATAAGAGAAGGAGAACAAGTGCTGCAGGCTTATGGGATGTTGAGAACACCATGCCCAGTATGTGTCACGAAGCAGTGACTGCCTGTGTTGGGTAATGCCTTCTCAACCTTCGGATCTATTTCTGTGTCAATAGTTGGCAATCATGACTGCCCCCATCTCTATAACAGTTAAAGTGTAGCTTTTAAATACACTGAATTAAACTATTAATATTGTAACGGGTGATCCTTCAAAAGGTCACTGTGTACTTGGCCAGGGCAATGAGTATTTTATCTCCACTCCTCTTTCAGACCAGCGTTTGCCCCTCAGCTCACCAGTTCTTAGCTCAATGTGGGGAAAGAGGTTTAGTCACTTAGCTCAGCATTTCTGTACTCTGTAGAGAAGCTTCTGCATAGGAGATTAGAGCTGATTGCATGATCAAGCTTGCAGTTCCTGCAGGCTAAGCCATTGTTCTATAGCTTGTAGGGTTGGTGTTGACCCTTAAACAATGTATGAATGCCAAACCTTTATCATTTTAGTGATGCACATAATCTTTATTGTCTCAAGACAGACTTTCTTTAGGTGTACCCGGAGGTTCTCAGAAGTGAGCAGAAACTACCTTTGGGTTCATAGTCACATATTTTGTGATATAGTATGTTGCTGATATACAGACAAATGTTCAGAAAGTAGAACATATTAAACTCATAGGCTTTTTTTTCAAAATATGTGAATAAAAGCAATTGCCTATTCCAAAATTATATTGTATGAAAAATATTTATTGCAAGTCAGGCTAAGTTCTTTGTAGGGATCAGTTTAACATAATATAGAGACCCTGCAACATTTAGTTAATGGTGTCTTCAGAAATTCCATGCATATTTTGAATGGTTTAATGTGTTATTAGACTATAAACATGATATTAAAGTCTGAATAGAATTCTAAAATGTAAGACTCTATAATTCATTCAAAGTTTAAAAGAAGCATCCTGATCTGTGCTGATTACTTCGTGGTGTTGCAGGGTTTTTGTTCATTTTGGCTTTCAGGAAGATATTTTGAATGAATACTTTTGAGATTTTTCCAGAAGTATAAGCTAAAGAAAACTACCTGTAGTTATTTTTTCCCAACGGAAGATTATAGTGTAAGTGCTTTGTTGTAACAAATTTGACTGAAAGCTTAGTATAATGCTTCAGAAGGATGGAGAGTCAAGAAAGGGCAAAATATAGGTGTAAAGAATATTCCTTTCTTTTAAATTTACTATTAGCTGTCCGACTGCTATACAAAGCTAATGGGGAATCCACATTTGATCAGTATTGTAACAGCAAAAACATCCCTTTGTGGGCTTAAAATAGTCCTTCAGAAAAGAAAAAACAAATTGTTTGCACTAATAAATGATAGTTCTCAGTGTGCTAGTAAATAAGAAGCTATTAAATTTTGTGTGCTATATGTACAACTGTTGCATTAATTAAATATCCCCCATCCCACTTGAAAAATATGGATCCTACCAGTTTAAGATTAAAAATGTCTGTCTTGAGGGTGCTTTTTTTCTAGAAAGCTACTCCTATTGCATAAAAACTGGTCAATTACTTCATGTGGCATATATGCGTATATCTGGATTGAGAATATAGTCAAATGACAAATCAGATTGACAACATAGTACATAATGTAGATGCAGTGGGAAGAGCCAAGTCCCTGTATGTCCTCTGGAACACAGAACATCAATTTGTGTTAACTTTCTTCTTCTAATATGTAAATTAATATATCAAATATTTGCTCTGGAGGGTTTCACTGTTTATAGTACTGACATCAATCAGTGCATGGCAAGGATATTAATTTAAGATGATAGATAATCATTTTATTGTAATACATAGCATTCGCACCTTACAGTTGGCAGATCTGGAGCATCCTAATTTTAGCAATATAAGGAAGCCCCCCCCATTAAACATTTATTAAAGAGTTGTTTGTGAAAATCAGTTCTGTCTCTGCCTTCAACTACTTTACTTTAATCTTGATTATTAGTACAGCTAATAAAAGGATCTCAATGGAGAAAATCATGAATCATGTAAATAATCATTTAGCCCTTTTTATTATCTAAATTCTCTGGTTCCCTTTCCTCCTCTTTCCTTTGTGAGGGTGGAAATGACAAGTGCCTGGACTTCAGATGAATATTTTCTTTCTTAGATTATCTGTGCATATAAGAGGCTAGTGTTAAAGTGGTTGCAACTAGACTTTGAAGGCAACGAAAAGTGGGCTTTTGAAAAGCACTCAGTGTTGGCTCAACCCTGCTGTCATTGAAGTCAATGGGAACAGAATTAGGTCAGTGCTGGGTGTTTATGAAAATCCCATCCAAGGTACTTAGGGTGCTGCATGGCAGAGCTCTCAGCTCCTTCTGAGTAAGGATATAGTGGGAAATAGGGCTTATGATATTGTTATTACTAGAGACCTTTTTCTGCAAGGAGGGAGGAGCACATTGGTTAGCATTATGAAAGTTATTTCTACAGTGGACAAGGGTAGTTGTGGTTTTGAATTAAGGCTTGATTTATAGAAAACATAAAAATACTCATTTGAAAAAGATCTCGGCAAATGCTTGATTCTTATGAACCGTTTCCATTCAAATATGAAACACAGGAACATATCACATCTGGAAATCCTGATTCTCAGTGCAGATAATTTAGCATTGGGTAGGGCTATAAGGAAAAGCTGACTACTACTGAGATCAATTAAACTTAATATGTGGTAAAAGACAAAAATATTTATCAGCACACTTTATATGAGAATGTCCTATAAATCAGACTCTTACTTGAACTCTGAGGACACTGTGGGCATAGGGCTGGAAACTACTGACTGCAGTTATTGACTTGTTGTGTTAATGATATGATAGCTTTGTTATAAATTACCAGAGGTTAATGGGGTAAATAATTGGTCTAAAAACACTCTCACTTAGGAATTGACTGTGCATTATTTCTTTAACTTTCTTTCATGAATATGTATTGGGAACAATCTGGATATAAGCTGAGAGTATAATACTTCACAGATACAAGCCAAGACAACAGCTATGCTACCCTCAAACAAGAAATAAAGATCTTGGCTCTTAATTTTCAGGGGATCAAACACTGTTTTATATGGAATATTTGTTTTGGAAATCAGTTTGAAGCCTCTAATCTGTTGCTAATGATACATTTCAAGATGTGTTACTTGATATGGAAATTCAGCTGTACTACCTTGGGCAGTGCACCTGTTAAATCTTTTAAGTTAAGCAGGGTTTTGTCAGCCCAATATTTGGATGACAGACTTCCAAGAGCACCCAAGTGCTTTAGGAAATTATATTAATGGTGTAACGTCAGTCTTCTAGTGGAGACAGTGCTGATTGTGGGGAAAATCTTCTGCTATTTCACTTCACTCAGGTTTAAGCACCTGGAATGGCGTGTGTGTGTGTCTGTGTGTGTGTGTGTGTGAGAGAGAGAGATATTATGACCCAGTTCTACACAGCCACGCATGGGCCTAATGGGAATAGGACCCCTGCCACCCCACAGCATGAGAACAGGCTTTGGAGGCAGGTGTTGTGACAATTGGGCTTACAAATTTACTTGAACTGTGAGCACAACTGTTAAAAATATGAGAATTCATAAAATGTTGCAGTAGCCTATAATAACAAATGTTAATTGGGAAAAGGTATGCAATGGAGACAGAATAACTAAGGCTACGATTACTTCATGGAGATCACTGAAGTCATGGATTTCCATAATTTCCAGAAATCTCATCTCATGACATTTTCGATGCCAGAGCTGGAGCCATCAGCCAGCAACCCTGCAGATAGCACTGGCAGCAGGGGTCTCCTGGAGCCTGGTGGTAGTGGGACCCTGCAGCTCCAGGACCACAGAGCTCCCAGCCCATCTGGGTGATGGCAGGACCCTGCAGCTCCCAGCTGCCAAGGGAAGCAGGGAGACTCGTGAACTCTCACTCGCTGTGGGTGGCGGGGCTCCTCGCAGCTTCCCAGCCACAGAGAGGGTCCCCATGCAGCTGTCCAGCTATGGGGCGGGGAGCAGCAAAGCACCCAGCTGCTGCAGGGAGGCCAGGGGACCCTAGAGCCCCCAGTCGCTGTGGGTGCTGGACCCTCATTTTGTTAGGGATATTTTTAGTAAAAATCATGGATAGGTTACGGGCTTCTGTGAATTTTTGTTTATTGCCCATGACCTATCTGTGATTTTTACTAAAAATATCCACATCAAAATCTGGGCCTTAAGAATAACTAAATTAGAAGTAAAACATAATAACTAAATTAGTCTGAACAAAAAGGCCAAGCTAATAAAATTCAAGGACTGTTGAAATTATGCTCCTTAAAAGTAGGCGATATGAAGTGAGAAGTTAATGAGCTGAAATTGGTATGTTGGACGTTAGGCCCAATTGGTGAACAAAATAATGAGGGGATGGGCTATTCCACGCATCACTCTTTTTGTGGTGTGTCCTTTGAGAGAGAGAGTTGGTGGGAAAAGTTCAAAAAAAACCAACAACTGACAGAACAGAGGGAGGCTACTGGAGAAAGTGTCACCATCATGGCTATGAGCCCCACCTTTTCTTGGAACCCCAGAAACATCCTGGCCTTGAATGGTGAGCTGGCCAGAAAGAGAGGGACCCAGATGACATCACCCTCCCTCCCCCCCCAGCAGGTCCAGCTGAAAGTCAAACTCCATTGGGATGACAGTTATTTTATACCATCTGAGAGAGACTCAAACAACAGTGGTAGAGGAGAGTTTCCTTTTAAAAACTGTCTATAGCTTAAGGGAAAAGAAACCAGGAAGGATGTTAAAATAAAAACCTTATTGAATCATTTAAATTTCAAATGCTTTAACTGTTTTTTTTTCTTTTCTGTATCTTTAATACAAAGTTAAAAAAAATTAATGGTATTTTTGCCATGGGGCTAAGCGGGCTGAGGTCTCTGCATACCCAGCCCCAGAATTTGTTTAACATAGTTTAATGTTGGACAGTGACTGGATTCTATTAACACCTTTAGCCAATTTATTCAATCAAAAATAACACAACAAAGGGAAAAGCCTAGGCACCTAGTCATCACCTACCACCCTCTGCAAAGAAAGGGAGGTAGAAGTGGGAGTATTGGATAGCAAGGGGTGGGAAATGTGTGGAGCTGACATTGCGTGGGGGAGGTAGTAGTAGAAATCTATCAGTCAAGGATAGAAATAAAGAGAGGAAAGAGGAGAGAAGAAATGCAACTCTGAGATTGTTAGCTTCATTCCATGGTTAGAGGACTGATTTTCAGTCTATTGTATACATGCAAAATCTGCATATTTGTTTTCAGTTCAGAGATTTGTCTCCTATGTCTGTGTGCAGATCCTGGAGTTCTGCAAACACAGCTTTGAGAAAATCCATTCCTAAATCCCCATCTTGAGGTGGGAGGTAAACAGGACTCAGCATAGATATGTGCAGGCCAGACAGAATGAAATTCTTCTGCATTTTTAATACTTAACTGATTTGTTAAAGTAATAAATACCCATCTGTATGTGTAATGGTGACAAATAACTAGAGTAGTTATTGCAAGATTACCCAATGAATCTAGGGAGTGGTGATTAATACTCTGTATCCCATATTAAATTCCAAATGAAATCTAATTAGGGCCCAAATATTTTAATATCATCTTGTTTGTTCCTCATGCTAGAGCCTTCTGGTAATATAACCTAGTATCTTGTTGCAACACCAGTTTTCCATATGGTCTGCACATCTCTGATGAATGCATTTTGTGACAGATACTGTAACTATTCCTGGTAGTGGTTGGAAATCTTTTAACAAAATATAATAGAAATCATGACAAATGTCTTCAAGATTAGGACACCTGAAAATTTTATATATTGTAAATGGTGTTTATAAATTGAACAGCAACACTGAACAGGATGAAATATTTTTGCAGAGCTTGGGATGTAAGAGTAGTATAAAAATAGTCAAGTAATATAAGATTCCCTTCATTTAAGGTTAGACAAATGATGGCATCTTAAAGTTATGAGATAATTATAGTAATAAAGTGGAAAGAATCTCAGAAAATCAGAAAAATATCTTTAATATTACTAATTTGTTATATAAAGGAAAAAAATCACAAGGTTGTGTTCAAAACCATGAGTCAAATGGGAAAAAATTGAACCTATTTCTGTTTGCTGTTACAGTCGTTGAAGGAAGATTTGAGTTTTGATTAGGTGCTCCTTTTCAAAGAGTAAACAAAAACAGCCTTGGCAAAAGTGTTGAATGTAAAATAAACTGTTTTCAGAACTGTGTGTAACATTGATGGTTTTCACATAGGTGAGATGCATCAGTAAAATATCAGATGATATACCCATGGTAGCACAGACACACAAACCACCCCCTGCAAATTGCTGAACATAATATGATTTGAGGTTTAGCTCTTGAAGTCTGCTTACCAAAGTTAGCACATTGTTTCTTTTAGCAGTGAAATTTGTGGGATCTCATTCAGACTTGGTGTAAGGTGACTGAACTCTGGATTGAATTCAACGATGACATTAACAGGAGTGTTATATGGCAGACATAAGCTGTTAGAAAACAGTCTTTTATGTGGTAAAAGACTACACAGCAACTTGATGTTTGGTGCTAGATTGGAGCTGGTGTCCCTTGAACATCTAAGGAGATGGCATTGTATGTGTTGAGACTGGACATGGAACAAAATACCTTTTGCCTTTGAGTCTGAAATACAGAAGTGGTGCACTCATGAAAACTAACAGCTTTGAATCGAGGGATAAGGACATTGTTGGTATCCTGAAAGTCTCCAGACCTGCAAGCAGAAAGAGCTGCTTAGAAGAGCTGGCAGAACCCCTGTCCAAACTGGTGGTGAAGTTTTCAAGAATTCTCTAAGGAGATTTCATGTCCTGTGTTGTCAACATCTCCAGTGCTCCAGCATGAAGTTGTATGTCAACTATGTGTTTAAAAAAGATAATGGAATCCCCATATAATTGGTCACACCCTAGATCTGATCTTTAAGCTGAATGTGGACATAAGGGGGTATGAGAATATACTTACTACTTCATTAAATTGGGGCAGAAAGACTGGCTGAGGAAGGTTTGAGACAGGAGCCCAATAATGAAGCAGCGAGAGAGAGTGAGTAGCTTTAGAGATGATTCTGTTTTCCTTACTGTGATAAAGTTCCTTTTTCATAACTAGAAGAATATAGGAACACGCGACTGGATGGGACTTTTGGGGTTGTTGAGTCCAATCCACTGCAATCCCAGGCAGCCACATCATATAATGATATTCATAAATTTATCAGCTCCATTTTAGAGCTCATTAGGATTTTGAAGCTAATTAGGTTATATGCCCCCCCAATACTCTCATACCACTCCTCTGATAGTTAGAAATCTTCTAATTTGAAGCCTAAATTTATTCATGGCCATTTGTTGTTCTGTCAAAGGTTTTCTTTAACTTTTAAACAGCTCTTCTCCTGCCCTAGTGTTTAGCCCAGGATATATAAATCTAGAGCAATTGTATCCCCCTCAGCCTTTGTTTTACTTGGCTAAACAAGACAAGATCTTATAGTCTCCTCTCGTAAGTTAGCGTCTTCGTTCCCTTGGTCATTGACGTAACCTTTCTCTGTACCTATTCAAGTTTGAATTCATCTTTTTTGAACATAGATTTTATTGAGGCACAGGACAGCTTTGAAGATGGAGGCACTAGAAACATTGGCTCAGGAAAAAAATTGTCCTATAAACTTTTTATAAGAGTCAAAAACTGTCAAATCCTGGATTTTTGCTATATTCCTGCTTGGCATCTAATGATGATTGCTGTTGCAGTTACATAATAAATCCATCCTTGCCATTGCTGAGTCTTAAAAATACATGCATCCAAGGGATTTTTATAGTGAACTAGTGCAATACAATGCATGCTCAAGTAAAACGTCCAATGTTATAGTGTGTGACATGGTTGATAGCTGAGTCCTATTCCTTGTGATATCATTTGATGTTGATTTTTTAAATGTACTAAATATGGTTGAGTAGGTAATAAAACTTGAGGTGCTAAAGAATAATCAGAGCAGATACTGTAAATCACCTACAGAAACAAGACAGTTTTACGCAAATACGAATAAACTTAAAGCTTCCAGGTATTTCAGGGCAAAAAGTTACTAAATAAGCAGAAATGTGAATGCAATTGTTTGTAGTACCCGACGTATGTATGAGAGAGAGAGATTTACTGGTGAAAATGATTTAGTAAAGATTGTATGTAATGTTGAAAGGACATTGATACAGACCTGACAAGCCATACCCATGAACTGTGAATTCACATAAAATCCTGTCATATTCTTCCGTGTGCCATGAAAATTTTCAAATACTTTTGATGTAAGCCCTTGTCTTTCAGGTCAAGTACATGTTTCTAAACTAAAGCCTCACTTTATAGGCAGCTGCTTCAGATCTTTTTTTATGTTCTGTATTTTTATTCAGATTTCATGAGCCAAGGCTATACAGTTGGGAATCTGGTAACACCAGAGAGAGGCATTTTGCTTAAGAGCTAATAGCAGGAGATTTCAGCTTGCTTATCCATTTATTTCATCTATATACTCAGACTGCAATGTTTGTTTGTGAGGTGGTAAATACAGAATTTACAAAGGGAAAGGCACCTTCAGTAGCTATGCTCAGAACCGTAAAAGTACAACCTAACATGGAGTGTACCCAGGGATTGTGATAGTGGTGATCTGTATGTGGAGTAACTGACCACATGGTTAGCATAGTCATTTCTGGAAGGAATACTTGCAAATTAAAAAAAACCAGACAAACTGATCTCAGGGAGGCTTTTGTCTTTTCTGAAAGTACTATTATCTTGAGACACTACATAGAAAGCATCTCTGGGTAGATACAGAGGTTGTGAGATATATACAAGTAAAATTAAAAAGTACAAACTTTCAAAAGACTTCCATAGTAAAACTTCTCAGTCACATTGGCAAAACCAAATGGATAAAGAAACTAAACATAAGAAAGCTCTCTTTCAAAGGGGAGAGGAAGTGGAGAGGTCAGAGATGAACTGATATGAACAAAATATCTACATATACAAACAGGACATAACCTGGAAGGAAGTTCCCTAAAAGGCCTTTCTGCTAATGGAATGAGATCTTGACACACTTATCCACCTGTTGAGCTATACGGACATTAAATGTTTATGGGAAGGTAAGAAGTATTGGTTTTACAATATGTAGGGAACAGCCATCTTTAGCAATTGTACAGTCATGTCCTTACCTCAAGCCTTGATATTATGTTTCCACTGACAGTCTACATACAGGTCAGTATATCAACTTTAAATTGAAGTACAGAGCACTATCAGGATTTGGTGGTCTCTGTATTTTTAATATATCCTGTTTCATTTAGGTATTTTCTTGAGTTCTAGTTATTCAGATCAATCTGAAACAACAACAAAAAAAGATAGAAACAGGACTGGTTGGTAGAAATATAGGAAATTATATAATACAGCAATGGTAATATAATACCTTTACTATGCTGATAATGTACTACATTTCCAGACAGAAAGAATCACTTGTGTGGTGTATGTCCAAGCTTTTCAGTCATGAGGGTCTGTCCTAAACCTGGATTTTCCAAATGTTTACTCACTAAACCATCTAAATAGCTATCCAGATGTCTCTGAAATGTGCTGAGTGCTGAGTATTTCATTTTGTTGGAGAATTTTACATCCAAAAGGAGAGCATGTTCTGAAGACCTCCATGCTGGAGAAATCTCTAAGAAAACACAGCAGGCAAGCTATCAAATTTTTACGTAGTTTCCCTTTGGGGAAATAAACTGCTCCACAAGATATACTAAGAATACTTACTCTTAAAACTGAATATATCAAGAATGTTATCACCACCACCCCTTTTTAAAAAATGCTGTAGTTAAACTGAAAAGTGTTTTAATTCCCAATGTGACTTTTTTTCATCTAGTTCAAAAAAAAACCAAAAAACCTTAAGGCCTTAAAATCCATTAGGATACACTTGACACCATTCTATTTAAATATTTCTTAATCCAAGAGAAAGACATAGGATGTCACAGACAGAATGAACTATTGTGCCACCCCATCTTGGCTCTCCTCTTGACAGATTAAATCTTTATGTACTTGTTTTATGATTCACCATCAGCAACAGCTGATTAAAATTCCATAAACTGATCAAATCAGTCCAGAGGCATTGTTCTATACACTGGGAATAGAATGAAAAGTTTTCTCTTTCATAAACAATCTCTAATATTATTTTCTTCCTAGATTGACATCAACCTTATTATTAACACACTCCATCCCTCATCCTGACTTGGGTAATTCTTCTTGCCTTGAGCTTGCTTCAGGCCAGTAGAGTTGAACAAAGAATGAGATCAGATCTTCAGCCAGGAAAATGTGACTTTATATTCTATTTTTTCTGACTGGTTAAATCCTAGAAGAACCTATTAAAATTTGTAGTTATTTTTCACATTTTTCAGGATTATCCAATCTATAATGAAGAACAATAAATATATTTATACAAAAGATGTGTTTCTCATTTCAAGATACCTCCCAGTTGGTGGTGATTCCCGCAAACTTAGAAGCAACAGGAGGCTTATTCCTTAACTGAAATTTTTCTCAACATTTTTTGACATAACTAGGGAACATACAAAATAATGAAGGTTGGACAATTGCAGCTGTGGTGCCCTAAATACAGATATAGGCAACAGTCTTACAAACAGCCCTATACGAAGGGGTACCTGTGCAGATCCACGTGCATTTTGTATGAAGTGTTTTTTACCTGGTTCCATATCTGCAGGTTTCCATTCCCTACCTTCACTCCCTCCCTGCCAAATTTCCTGATACTGGGATTTTACACTGAACAATGTGGACACTCTAAATTTGCATATTTCAATGTGTATGTCGATATTTGTCTGAACACAGTTCTGAAAGTTAGTTTTGAAGTAGAGGTTTGAATTTAGCCAGTTTTAGAGGGGAATGAGCTAATTTTCATTCACAAATGATCTACAAGTAGAAAAGTTGTTTTTTTTTCAACAAAATCCATAAACTTAAATGTTAAGGTTCTTGAATGTAACAATAATCTCCTGCCTTACTTCTCATCCGTGTGTGGTTACAAACCTGAAAATCATCCCTCTCTGCTCACTTCCCTATCAATCTTGTACTGAATATTAACGTACAACTCCTCACTTGGAGTCATTTGAATGTTTCTGGTTTTGTGGCCTAGACTACATCGGATTTCAGACCCTCTGTTCAGTGTGAATTTAGCAAGCAATTTTATGTTCATGGGGGAAAAAAAAGCTTTGGTGAACAAATCAATGCTGCTCTAATAAGTGCTTATGAAGTCTGCAGACATGACCAGCATTTTGATTATTATAACATTATTAAAGATACATTTTTTTAGCTTTTTAACTTAGCTGTATCTGTAGTATTAACTGACACTTCCTTTAACACCCTACTGCACAGCAGTACCAAAATGAAATGCATGATCTAATAATGTTCATGGGCCTTGGTTGTATATTGTATTATCAAGCAATTAGCATAACAGCAGGAGATCCTGCAAGCAGAATATTTGTGAGTGACCTATCATCAAGCAGATTACGTTTTACATGGAAACTAAATGAATCCTGCCAGAATTTTGGGGCCAGGGAGGGGAAAAAAGACTCATTATTCAATCTGCATGGCTTGAAAGATGGGACATAGAGAAAAAAAGAACTGTTTGTGCAAACAAGTCGTGGTCTTCCTGTTGGAAAAAATGCATTTCTACACAAATGTTAGAAACAGGAAGTATGTGTTGACAAAAACAATGAGGAAGAGCAAACAAACCATTACTGTGTGTTTGTATAATATATTAGGACACTTTTCTGAAAATGAAGGGCCTAAAGCTTCAACTAACCATAACATTTCATTGGGTCATTGGGGAGGGGATGTACTTGTGCACAAATGAACTATCAAACCACCTGCTATGTACTCAGGTGCTCTTAAATTTTTGTGTATGTGCACACTCATTTTAGCATAATTTAGAGAGTTGTGGGTGAGGAAAAATATGTCTCAATCAGAAATGTCTTAATAAAGAGGATAATTATAAATAATGATGAACAGGGATAGAGAAGGGTGAGGGGGAGAATGGCAAAGCAGAATGCCATAGGTTCTGCAAATTGGTACAGATTCATCAATTCCAAGGCCACGAGGCAACTTAGGAGTCACACTAGATGATCCCAATATATAACACAGGCTGTAGAACTTCCCCCAAATAATTCTTAAAGCATTAGAAGCATTTAGAAAATATCCCATATTGATTTATAAACTGCCAGTGATGGAGAATCCACCATGAACCTTAACAAATTGCTAATAGTAGTAAATGGTTAATTACTTACTCTGTTGAAAGCATGGAATACATGGTTCATTCCATCTTAAGAAGAATCTTGCTCACCAATAGAACAGGTTTGTTCATAAATGTAATTTTAAATGGTTTAGCAGTATGAAATTATATTTTGTTTTTTAGATCATTTTCATCCAAGAATTTGAAAGGACTTCACAATCATTAATTAATAAACCCTTGTACTCAGTCAAAAACAAACAGAAAATTCCCAGGTAGGGATTATAGCAGGCCAAAATCCAGTAAATATTTTGTTGAAAATTGTTAAATGTTTTCCCTTTTTTTCCATTGAAATCTTGATGGTTGTAAAACTGTCCAAAATTTTCAAACTTTTTTTTTTTGCCATTGTTGTAAATTAATTTTTAATAAATTTGAAATATCTCTGCTAGCTTTAATAAGGAATGCATTACCCACCTTCACTGTGGAATATAATGGCTATTTAATAGCATGCTAACACAACACAATGGTTTAAGACAGGAGGAGTGCCATATCCAGTTGAAATTGCATGAATTTAAATTTGTCTGGTCCCTGAAAGGAAACACTCTTACTCTGGAAAAAAAAAAGTATTATGGGATTATAAACGGGTATTTCCTAGGCAAATAATAATATAGCTTGGCTCTGCTTAGTAATGAGATCTAGCAGGACTCATTCAGAGTTTCCTCTAGCTGCAGACTAAACAATAACAAGAAAAATGCTTACCAAAATGTCATAGTATGAATACTTTCAGGTTGGTAGGACATACGTTATTCTTAGTGTGCTTTGGCGACAGCAACTATTTATAGTATTTCTTGTAATGCATATTAAGAATGGACTAAGAATTTGTGTGTGTTTTAAGCTGAAGGGGGATTTCTTGGGGAACTCCCAAGTAAATGAAAAGTTTCAAAGCACATACCAAACTCGGTCTTTCTGAGCCTCCTATGAAATTATTTACCAGTGGGTTTACAGGATTGCTAATGTGCAATGCATTGTACAATTCCTTGGCTCAGAACAACCCTTAATGAAGACCTACTCATGGAAGGAGTTTGGGGTGTGGGGACCTCCCCTGAAGTTGTGGTCTCTTCTCTGATAGTTCTTTGGCACATTCTGTCAGGGGTAAGGAGGCTGCCTGCCACAAATGGCCTTTGGCATTGCAGTCAGAACTCATGGATCTCTGGCTGAGGCCCAGTTGGAGTCTTGCTGTTAGAATTTCCCCCGGTTCCCCCTACTCCAAGAATTCCCTTTAAAGCACACACACACACATCACAACAGGAAGAGGTAATATGTGCAGAGAGTCCTCTCCACACAGCTAATATCAATCAAAGGGTCTGTCTCCTCTTAGTGGACACTTTGGGTGAAATCTTGGCCCTATTGACTTCAATGGAAAAACTCCCATTTACTTCAATGGGGCTAGGATTTCAGTGGACTGGTTCAGTATGGATTCATGCTGGGACGGAGAACAGTTGCTGATATGTTTGTGCTATGAATCCTCATGGAGAAATTCAGAGGAAAGAGATGGCAGCTGGGTATGGTCTCTGTAGACCTGGCAAAGGCATATGATTGGGTACCATGAAAACTAGTTTGGTGCCATTTATGACCAGGAAGTGTGCTAAAAGCGTATGTCAGTTTTATCCAGGATATGTATTAGGGAGTGACTATCATAATCAACACTAAATGGGGCTACGGTACCAAATTTACAGTAGTTAGCCTGCATCAGGTGGTCAGCATTGAGTCCCTTTTGTTTCTGGTTATCATGGATGTGATAAGTGAGAATATATGAAGGGAGCCACTTTGGAACATACTATTTATTGATGGCTTAGTGCAGGGGTAAGCAAACTTTTTGGGATGAGGGCCACTTCTGGGTGGGGAAATTGTATGAGGGCCGGGGCAGGGGGTTGGGGTACAGGATTTGGGAGGGGATGCAGTGTGCAGGAAGGCACTAAGGGCAAGGGATTGGGGCAGAAGAGGGATAAGGGGTGTATAGCCGGCTCAGGGAAGGGGGTTGGGGTGCAGGAGGGGTGCAGGGTGCAGGAGGGGGCTTGGGATGGGGTGCAGGAGGGGTGTGGACTGCAGAAGGTGGCTCAGGGCAGGGGTTCAGGTGCAGGAGGGGTGCAGGGTGTGGCAGGGGACTCAGGGAAGGGGATTGGGGTGCACAGACGTGCAACAGGGAGCTCAGGGCAAGGGGTGGCATGCAGGAGGCATGTGAGTTGTACGAGCGGGCTCAGGGCTGGGAGTTGGGTGTAGGAGGGGTGTGAGGTGGAGGCAAGGGGCTTAGGGCAAGGAATCGGAGGGCAGGGTTCAGGCAGGGTTCAGGTTCTGGCCAGGAACCGCTTACTTAAAGCAGATCTGGAGTGGCAGCAGTGTGAACTGAGGCCAGGGCAGGCTCCCTGTATGCGTGTCCTGTCCCCAGCCCCACACCGTGCTGCTGCAGGAAGCGCTGCGGCCCTGCGGGGAGGGAAGGCGGAGGACTCTGTGTGCGCTGCCCTTGCTGTACCTCCAGGTACCTCCCCCGAAGCTCCCATTGGCTGTAGTTCCCCATTTCCAGCCAATGGGAGTTGTGGGGGGCAGTGCCTGGAGGCAAGGGCAATGCATGAAGCCCTCTGCTCCCCTGCTCGGGGTGCTGCAGGGACGTAGTGCCAGCCGCTTCTGAGAGTGGCGCAGGGCCCACGGCACCATGGGGGGCAATCCCATGGGCGGGATTCAAAGACCTGAGGGGCCAGATCCAGCCCACAGGCCTTAGTTTGCCCACCCCTGGCTTAGTGCTATGTGTGAAAAATTGTGAGACTGTGTGAGCCAATTTTGAACAGTTGCAACATAGTTTTCAGAAGGCCTTAGAGTAAATATAGATAAAATTGAGACTGAGATATCTGGAGAATTCCCCTTAAAAGGATATCATGGGAAGAGACTTTTGAGTGAAAGAATTTAAATACCTAGAATCATGGTTGCTGATGTTGGTGCCTTTATGAGTGATGCATCATAGTAAAGCTTCTTGTAGCAAATAGCTGGAGCTGACTCCAGTTCTCTGTGACAAAAAGATGCCAGTATAGTAAAAAGGTAGACTGTATAAAACTGTAATTTGACTCATCTTCATGTATGGAGCAGAGACTTGGCCAGCCACAAGAAAGGAAATCAACATGCTTCCTTTGTGGAAATTAGGATGTTGAGATGATCAAATAGTTGGACACTCAGTCATAGGACACAAAATGAGGTTATAAATGGACTACAGTGGGTTGCCCTAGCTGAAGACAAGTTGAGGTAGGCTAGGCTACTTTGTTAAGATGAGAACACAGTGTTTATTGGTAAGATGACTCTTGCAATGATTCTGGATGGACAACCAAGGGGGAGACCAAAGACTCAGTACGTGAACCTGACATCAGAGGACTTCAGAGAGGTAATCTGCACGACAGCCTGGCGTATGCTCATGAGTTTTGGAAGAGTATAGAAGTCACCAAAGCTAAATAGTGAAGTGGCAAGGAAGAAGAATTCATAGATTTGTTATAGTTTGCATAAGCATGACAATGACAGCCATCTCCGTGTGATAGCAAGTAGCTATCTTTGGCCAAAAAATACAATAGTAATAGTCCTTTCTCAGTTTGTCTTAACTCAGCACTTTTTACTCTTTGTCCCAATTGTGTTTGTGATTCCCTCAATGACTATACTAAATAATTTTTACAATTTAGAATCATGGATTTTTTTCTGCTATTCTTGTGGCAATCTACAGCTATTGTACTGTGATGGGTGCCTCCCTTTAAGGTGCCACCTGGTGTGTTGAGATACGACTGAGCCCGCTTTTTCTGCCACCATGGGCCCCCTTTAACGTGTCTTGCTGAACCAGGCTCTTAAGTCTCCTCTAGCACACACACAGGCAGGGCCATACCCAGCTGCAGAAAGACAAGAGACATTGAGATCAACTCTGGGAAGACTCAGCTTAAGGGGCTTGCTCCAGCACTCAGGTGCCCACCTCCCTTGGAGTGCAGACCCAAAGGTATATTGTCTTGTGCTGTATAGAAAAATCTGCACAGCACGAGCTCATAAAAATTCGTCCTCTCCCTCAGTGTGAAGAGAGAGATGTACATCTTCTCCCCCCCCATTAGAAAATGCACAAACTGGGTTTAATAATAAACAAAACAAAATTATTAACTATAAAAGGCAGATTTTAAGTGGTTAAAGGGGCAGAAAACAGAACAAAGCAGTTTACTAAGCAAATAAAATGAAACATGCAAACTAAGCTTATTTCACTAAAGAAATTGGCTACAAATTGTAAATTTTCACCCTAAAAGTTGTTTCAAGCAGACTACAGAGATTCTTGAAAGCCAGTTGCATTGCTCTGCAGCTTGAAACTTCAGGTATTACTTACAGACTAGATAACCTTCCAGCCTGGGCTCAACTCTTCTCCTCTCAGCTAAGTTCTTCTTTTCAGGTGTTTCCCAATGTCTTTTGGTGGGGTGGCAGAGGAGAACCACGATGATGTCACTCCCCTGCCTTATATAGCTTTTGTGTATGGTGGGAACCCTTTGTCTTCCAGTGGAAAAATACTGGCGTTCCAAGGGTGGGGAATGGTGACTCAAACCCATGTCTCTGCAGGATTGTAGCAGCCATTACTCTCAGGCTGTTTGGAGTGTCCACAGGAAGGCTAAACTCTTTCACAGTCCATCGTCTTTACTAATGGGCCATCAACCCTGTCTAGCTTTTCATTGTTGTAACTGAAGGGCTAGTTGTGGGTGTCACCCAAAGTAGCACATTTGAAATACAGATACATGGTCAATATTCCTAACTTCAGATACAGAAATGACAAAGGCATACAAATTGGAATTTCACATTCAGTAAATGATAACCTTTCTAATGATATCTTACAAGAGCTGTCTTGCATAAAGTATATTTCAGTTATGCCATATCCATATCAGAAGCATATTTCCATAAAGAATATGGAGTGTAAGGTCTGCACTAAACTTTGCAAAGCCTTTCTTACATTAAGAAAATCTTGTTTGTCACTGTATTACAGCAATACATATATTTTGTCCATTTCCCAAATGGAAAGAGGAAAACACGGGGTTTACATTATAAGATGGTACAACTAGTTCTCACCATTACATAAAACTTAGTATAAAGTCTAATAAATCAATAATCATTTTCAAATGGTGTAATTTGTCATCTTTGCCTTAAACTGCATCTGCATTAAACTTTTAATAAAGTCTTTCATATGTGGCTAAAAAAAGTTTGTCTCTTCAAACTCTGTGTATGGGCTTATATTCTTGCAACCCTCCTCATTCTGTGGTTCAGAGAAACAAACAAGACATGTGACTGCCTAATAATGCAGTTACTCATCAAACACTTTGGGCTAGATCCTGCCCTCAGTTACAATGACATAAATCTGTATTAACTCCACATGTCAGTGGAAATGCTATGGATTTTCACTGATGCAACTGTGAACAGAATTTGGACTCACTTTTGTAAAACCGCAAACAAAACACTGCATATCAGTGAGGTTAGAGAATGTAAAGGAATCTGAAAACAATGTTTCACATACTCAGTGGTTTTGATTCTCCTTTAATTTATGTTGGCTTCACACAATGATAATTCTATTGACTTCAGTGTGATTATTCATTACTTTCTTTTAATTGTAAAAGCAGCAAAGAATCCTGTGGCACCTTATAGACTAACAGACGTTTTGGAGCATGAGCTTTCGTGGGTGAATACCCACTTCCTCAGATGCATGTAATGGCATCTGAGGAAGTGGGTATTCACCCACGAAAGCTCATGCTCCAAAACGTCTGTTAGTCTATAAGGTGCCACAGGATTCTTTGCTGCTTTTACAGATCCAGACTAACACGGCTACCCTCTGATACTTTCTTTTAATTGGTATATCTCAAAGTAAATATACGAGGTGTATTATTATTACACTAGGACACTTTGTTTCTGATTATTTCAGTATGACTCTAAACTGTGTTCTTGGAGACCATCCAGTATTGTAAAGAACAATCAAATATGCCCCGTGGATGAGATCAGGATGGCCACTGTAGTCTTCTACCAGCAGGTGTTGCCACCGGAATCTTCTAATTGCTACAAGTTGTCCCCCTTTCATGTTGGCTTTTTCCTGATGAATAGAATACTTCTGTGACTGCCAAGCCAGTTATACTGGTTTCAGATCTGTGCACGTGAACAAAGATAGTGTTCATTAGGCATAACTTCAGTGAAAACGCTGGGGCCTAAGTTCATTGTTTTACAGTACACAACACTTTTTTGAGGGAGGATGCCATTTCTGAAATGGTACATCAATTGTTGTGGGTCAGAGTAAGGGCAGCAGGGAGTGACTTATCACGCTCATTCCTTTTTCGTAGTAATGCTGCAGAATCAGGACCTTGTGTGTGGGACACAGAATACAAAAAACAACAAATAAAAGTAACAATAAATTATAGACAGTGCATAGTGAATAACATTTATTGTACTAGGTATATGCAACTAAAAGATCAGCTCTGAACCCCACTGAAGTTAATCAAAGTCTTTCCATTGACTATTAAGGGTTTTAGATTAGCCCTGATATTGATTTATTCAGATTGGGCATACAAATTCCCAGTAATAATATGTAGTAAAATCAGTAGTCCAACAGTCATCAGTATGATATTCATGGGTTCTTAGGAAGGAGCCTTTGACAAAGCTGAGGGAGATGGTTCTTTATTAGAAGTAAGTCCTGGACCATCTGCTCAGTCAGACTAGGTGGCACTAACTCCCAAGCATGGTTCTTTTAAGGAGCGATCCTCACATATCACCTTTACAAATAAACATGAACACACATAATACACAACAATATACGTACAAATAAATAAAATAACTCACTAAGAATGTTCTATTAGTCTTTGAGGTGGCCTTCTCAGTCTTGTGGATCTGGGTGTCATCCCTTCATTCTCTGCATAGTGATTCTCAGATCCGCACATGCTCATTGGGGCAGTCTGCTCTGTGGAATCAAAAACTGGACCACCTGATATCTGCACCTAAACAAAACAAAAATGTCCTACTTGTATCCCCGCTCCCTGGAATGGAATTTCTGGCAGCTTTGTCCCCTCCCACAGTGAGCTCATTTACTGTATTCTGAGCATTTGACATACCCAAATCCTTTTTACACACCCAATACTTCTCTTTTGCAATCCACATCTTATCTGGACGGAATATCTGGAACAAATTTCCATTGTTTTTAATTTGCTATTGATACCAATGAATTGTTTACATTTACTTTACTGTAGGAAAAAACCTCTAGCCCTTGTTCTGTTTGATCATTTTAGCTTTAAAGATAACATTGTAGCATTATTTCTCAGGCTTATGTTTGTTGTCCTCTTGAATCAACCATTTGACTGTTGCTTAGAATAGATACTTAGATCAAATGTAACCGTGACATAAATCTGACTTGCACCTCTTCTAGATCCACTTTTGGACAGGAATTGGAGAAGACAATGGTTATTTCTGTATTGGGAAGACCTAAAGAATTTCACCAGATGAAAGGAAGGCCAAAAGCTAGTAAAACAAAGAGCGGCCATATGACACAAATGAGCAACCGAAGAATAAGACGACAAAGGACGGCAAGGCCTTTCCATTTCAAAGGTATGAGTTGTAGCCTGCCTGGTTATCCTTGTTCACTTTTCTTTAGACACGTTTTTGTTTTGGAACAACAAAATCAATGTTTTCTTTAATTAGAAACACTCTGTTTTCATTTGATGCAAAAGCTGCCAAGTGGTGAGATACTAATCCTATAAAGCTGTGATTCTCAGCCTTCAGGTTATCACCCCAAAGTGGGTTGTGAAGTTGTTTTCTGGGTGTCATCAAAGTTCCTATGGAAACCATTCAACATTATATTTTAGTCCTTTAGTTGTGAAGAAAATAGATTCAGTAATTAGGCTGACTGACTATATAACATTTGGAAGGAATAAGCAATTCATTAAACTTTCAGTAACATTTATATACATTATACTTTAAAATATATATTTTAATTGCATAATAATGCTAATTTCAATGTAAATACTACGATGATCACTTTAGAAAAGCCTGTGGATAATAGATACTTCACCTATACATCTTACTGAGGCTTTAGAAATGAACAAATTATTATTCATTATGGCATTTTGGTTTACTTTGTTGGCTAAAACATCACAAAAGAATCTGGGATAGAGCAGAAATGAATTTGGTATATGGGGTCCCTGGAGGAAAAGTAGGTGGGAGGGTTGGAGGAGCTGAATACACTTGATCTACAGCTATGACCATCTGCTCATAAGAGGTTATGTGAAATAAGCTAATGCCTCACAAATAGGAGTGGCAATATTGTATGTATGTTTTTTGTTGGGTGGTTTGTTTTTTCACATTGCTTCAATGAGATATCTTTGGTTCCCAGACATTGTCAATGGGAATTTAATTATCAGTTGTGTGATTTCTTGAGTGCTTGTATATGCAAGCAGAGTTTGAATGTGCTCTCCCCTGACATCTAGTGGTGAGCTGTGGAAAAGAACTTCAGGAGCTGATCTTATTTACATAGGCACACCCACCCTGCCTAGGTGCTCAGCATGATGGGATTGCTTGCTGAAATGGTCACTTTTGGCTGCAGTGGGATCCCCAATCTCCTTGTTGTTGGGGCAGGAGTAATAAAGGGTTGTTATCCTTGTTGTTGGGGCAGGAGTAATAAAGGGTTGTTATCCAGAACTGTACTTGGCATACTCTGATGGAGGGACTCACCCTCAACTAAACAGCACTTTCTAGGGAGGGGACATGGGTTCCAAAGCCCAGTGAGTTGAGAAAGGGTGGGTATAGGTACTTGGTGGTATGTGCCCTGTTTAAGGGTCCTAGACATCATTTGACCTGTACTCTCTTGACAGTATAATAAAAGAGCTAATTTAGACTCAGTTGTAAGTCTTGTTACACACAAAGAGCTGAAATCACTGATACCTAAGTATTAGACCTACTTTGGGACTGTGTCTCTATTGCAAGAGACTGCACAGTGTGTACCAGCAGTAAGGTTCCTCCACTAGTAGCTGAAATCACTGAGAGTGGTGTTAAGTGGGGGGTTCTGAAGACATCTTGGTGAGTGGTCAGCTGGGTGGCTGTAGGAGAGGCATGGCAAGAGGCCAGCAGGTACAGAAACTATGAGTTGTTGGCCAAGGACAGCAACTATGAGTGAGGTGCAGAGAAGGGACAGGCACATTAAAGGGACTTTTGGGTTGCTGGATTTAAGAACCTAAGAGGAAAAGGACACTGCACAACTTACTCGGTGGTGGGTCTTTCAATAATGGTTTGTTTATAAACCCTGTTTGTGATGTTTCTGCATATTAATGCCACATTATTTCCTTCCTTTTATTAAAAGTTTTTGCTACACTCAGACTCTGTGCTTGTGAGAGGTGATGTATTGCCTCTTAGATGTGCCCAGGGGGTCGTATGTAATTGTCCCAGGTCACTAGGTGGGGGCTCGAGCCAGTTTTATGTTGTATTATTGAAATGGAACCCCTAGATACTGAACCCAGACCTTGTTGCTGCTAACTCTGACTGGCAAACATTTTGTCATCAGATTTTGAAAGTAGTCTTTTGAAAGTGTACCTGCAAGATTTGTAAACTCCACTCAGATTTACACCTGTAAACATATATTTGTATATGCTAATGAACATTTAGGCATAAAGGTTACCTATAAGCATGTTTAAGTGTCTACTTGCATGTGATATTTCCACTCAATGTGGAAAGGTGGATTTCTTCTCTGCATGCAATCAGGTGCAGTCCTGTTTTGCAAGTCATATTTTGGCTGTTTTGACTGTTTGTTTACTATGGATTAATTTATATAACTTGGTTACGTGGATGATCTCATATTTCAGAACACTTGATTTTGGTCTCAACAAATGCTGAGTGCCAAGAACTCCCTCTGAAATCAAAGCAAGTTGTAGAGGCTCAGTATTCCTCTAGGTCAGGCTCTTTTATGAGTGACACACAACAATTAGGATGATTTTCACAATCCAGAAGACGGCACACTTCTTGGGCACATTACTCCAATATATTTTGGTTATCAGTATATTTTGATAGATGTCTTGCAGCCTTTACTTTCTTATCTTCCATTGTGATATGGTTAGCCAATGTATACACAGCCAGTCTATCACAGGATGACTGATTCCATTATTGTGATATCCTAAGAAAACCACCAGGGCAAATTCAAAGACCAAGAGGGAGACCTTTTTAAACAACAAAATAATTATAATTTCAAAGTATTCTCAAAATTTTTACTAGCATATATTAAGTATTTTTCATAAAGAATGAATTGTAAAAGTGACACACAAGCATTGGACAGCTTAAAAAGACAGCTTTGATTAATGAACATTGCTAATTATAGTACAGCACTATTAAGAGGAGCAGGGGAAGAGGAATAAAGTACTGTGTAACTTACTTAAACTTTTAGCTCAACACCCTGATCTGTGCCATTTCATCAAGCAGCTGTGGTGGGATGGGGACAAAGCACAAAAGAAAGCCATAAATTATATGAATGCTGTAATTAAGTTAATATATTCAAAAACTGCAAAAGACATATTCAGGATACAATACAGAAAACATCTACAATCTTAATAAATATCACTTGTCTGAGGTTTTTATTACCATATGTTCATAATTTCATCTATGTGGAAAGTATTGACATAGAACTATCAATGAAAAAAATTATGCATGCAAGTGCCACACACACACAATTATTTAATCCTGGGGGAATTCTGCGCCACTGCACAATGCAGAATTTCACAGAAATTAATGGTTTTTTGGTGCAGAATTTCCTTTCCACCACAAAAATGAACTGCAGTGCTGCTGGCGACAACAGGGAGCCGCTAGACCTGGCAGTTCGCATGAGGGGAAGAGAGCTATAGGGTTCCTGGCAGCTGCAGTTCCTCGCATGCTGTGATGGAAGGAGAGGGTGGCACCAGGAAACTCTGTGCAACCCAGGGACCGAGCATCAGGCTGTTTCTCCCTCTGGATTCCTGGGCTCTGAGAGGTAGGGGGTGGGTGTCTGGGCTGGGAGGACCACAGCTGTGCTCTCCGAGGGAGTGAGGCCCCACGGCTGGGCTCAGGGGGGAGGGGTTGTGGGTATCTGGGCTAAGGGGTACCCTGCAGTTGTGTTCTGGGGTTTAGGGGGATTGGGTACATTGGCTGGGGGGGCACGGCTGAGCTCTGTGGGGAAGAGGGTGTGAGTGTCCGGCCCCCAGCTGGGCTCTGGGGGTAGGGGGACAAAGAAACAGGAACTGGGGTGTCATAGGTGGTTTCTTTAATTCTCTATTCCTGGGGAAAATTTTATGTGTGTCTGTATTGTTACAGACACACTTGCTGACAGGTATTTTTGAAATAAATTACCAACATAATTGAAACTGGTGTGATTATATAGTATGATTTTGACAAATTAAATTTGCAGAATTTTAAAATATTGTGCGCACAATCTTTAATTTTTTTTTTGGTGCAGAATCCCCCCAGGAGTAATAACTAGATGTAGGTATATAAAACATATGTACAGAGCAGTGGACAGAGATAAAACATTTCTTTTACCATTTTAATAGTATGTAAGATATTACTGGCTTAAACTGATGTTTCCTATGCTTGTCATGGGGAATTGTTTCTAGTCTGGAGTATAGTGCACATGGATATTTATAAGGTGCACAGTTACACATGTGTAGCTAGGCAAAATAGTTCAGGAGGAAATTCTAATAAAATCACTGCATTAGGATCTGTCAAAATGGACATGAACATGGTGAACTTGATTCTCTGTGACACCTTTTTTTTTTTTGGCTGATGTGGCTCCACAGATTTCCTATAAGGTCCTGTATATATGAAAAAGCTGCACCAGTTTAACTTAAATCAGAACAACCCCCCCGTATGAACACATTTATTTGGGTTTTAAGAATGGCTTATTTTCATTTAGTCAAGTGAAACAGCTTTGACTTCTTGTTCTGAAATATTTCATTTCAAAATTTATCTAGATTTAAAAAAAAAAAACCACACACACACATACACAAAAAGAAATCATGTGTTTTGTTTTGGGACAAACAAAATGTTTTTGTTCCACCTGAAACAAATATTTCTGGTTTATGTTTCGGTGAGAAAAAAACAAAACATTTCCATTTCATGTCTACTCCAACCAAATTTTGGGGAGGGATTTTTCAGTTCAGCAACCAAACTAGAAAATCAGTTGTTTGTTGAGCTCTAGTTATGGGCTGTTTCACTGAAAAAACCATTTCTGGAATGTGATCAGCAGGAGGGGTTAAGCTACTTCCCCACAGCTGGACTAGAAGAGTCCTCTGTTGGAGCCTAGAGGCAGTAGAAACTCCAAAGAACCCTGTGTTCAGGGGTGGCTCTAGACATTTCGCCAACCCAAGCATGGCGGCATGCCGTGGAGGGCGCTCTGCCAGTCGCTGGTTCCGCGGCTCCAGTGGACCTCCCACAGGCGTGCCTGCGGAGGGTCTGCTGGTCCCGTGGCTCCACCGAAGCCGCGGGACCAGTGGATCCTCCGCAGGCATGCCGCCAAAGGCAGTTTGCCTGCCGCCCTCTCGGCGACTGACAGAGCGCCCCCCGTGACGTGCTGGGGCCTGGAGCCACCCCTGCGTATGCTCTTTAAAGTATGAGTTAGGAACCAGTTTGCTCAACTCTTCTGAGTTGAGGTTGGCACTAAAATCCAAATGTTTCCTGCTGTGCTCACCCCTGCTGAGTAGTTAATGAAAAATTAGTTAAGTGTTAGCAAAGGCTACATGTGGCCAGCTAAACTAGTCTGCTTTCTGAAGATAGGACTGAGATAAAATAATTTGCACATATGTTTTTCCCTTTCCCTGTTCTCCTTGCTGTGTCCCATTAGTAACACATTTTGTTTAGCATCTCTTCATCTTGTACTTTACATATTCTTATTGTTCTGCCCAGTAGTATGTAGCAGTTTGACTAGTCTTTGTATTCTCCATTGAGAGTTGTCAGACACAACAGATGAAAACTGAAATTTGACTGCTGTCAAGTTTTGTTTTTTTTTCTTTTTACACGGCAAATCCTAAAAAACAATTGCTTTTGTTTGTCAGCAAGGAATATTTTGAAATGAAACACAAGAAAAACCTGAAAAAAAAATCTTGTGAATGCTGAAAGAAAAGAAAAGAAAAGAAAAGGGCTAGGGAAAAAAAGGGTGTATTTCTTTTTCTCTCTCTCCTTCACCCGATTCCCATATGATTTAATACTAAAATGTTTTATGTTGTATGTCATTTGGGTTTGTGTAAATGTTGTTGGCAAGGCTTCTGCTGACTTGGTTCTAGAAATTTTAACCTCTCATTAGCCTTTAACTACGAAGCCAGGAAAACAAAAAGCAGTCATTACTTATTCTCAGAGTCTGGCTGTGCCACATCAGACATGGAGCAATTTCCAGCTCCTGAGTCAACTGTGTCCTGTTGTCGGGAGGGACAACAATGGGTTAAATCTCCCCAAAAGCCTTTCCCAAACCATAAGAACTAAACAAGAAGCAGACTTTAAATGTTTAAGTATGGGTTGTAGTTAACTATAAACAGCTGTTGCAAGATAATGGCCTTTCCATTGGTAAAGTGAGTCCATTTCACCCCGTGATGAAACCATTCTGAAAGCAGCATTGAGAGAGAGGCTGATTCTCTGTCTGGTAATAATCAGAATTAAGAGGTGGGGGGTGGGGAGTGAATTGTTGGATCTCTCAGCTCAAGCCGACATTTATATAGCAATTCCTTTTTCTGCTTCTGACAGCCAAAACATACAAATGCATCGTATCTGGACGACTAAGAAAAAGAGAACAAACTTGCCTGCCATTCCCCCTTCTCTGCTACCACTCCTTTGCATTAAAGTTTATTTGGGATAATGAGGAAAGAGTGGTATTAACTAAGTTCCATCTATCTTTCCCAGTTGGGGAACATCACATTTGAATTAAATCCAAATAATACCTGGTTGTAAAATACTTCTGTAGAGCTACTGCTCGTTTGTGAAAGTCAAACAGTAAAACATTAGAATTTCCTTTCATTGTGCTGAAGTTTTAAAACCCTGTGAAATTTTAAATGAAATGTCATTTTGAAAAGAAACCTGAAAGCCAGTTGTTTCTGATCCAAATCAGATGTGGGAAGATTAAGTTGGGCAGTTGTGGCAGACAGTGTTTTGTTAAATGGATTAAAATATTAATGATTTTCAAAATTGAAAGAGAGAATTCCTTGTAATTTATGTTAAAAAAATGTGGAAAATCAGTCTGTTAATGTTAGACATTTATCACATGATCTCTACCACAGTACATATGGAAAAAAGAGAGACAAAGAAACAGATGTGCAAACTTTCTACTGCTAAAATCTCAACAATTTTGTTAACAGGAGGACTGGTTCTTTGTTTCTCAGCTAGGAAATACTAGGCAACAACTTTGTAAGAGATGTGGAATCGTCCCATAGAAAAGTGCATTGCCATGTGCTGAAGCTTTGTTAATCCCCTGAATTGTTTTAACCAGTAAAACAATCTTCATAAAGTTGGTGGGGGGAGAAGGAAGTGAAAAGAAAATCTGCGGCACGGTTACAGTAATGTGGATGGGAACCTAAATGAAGATCTCCTAGATGTAGGCCTTGCTATCTCTATGGCATCATCATCATCACTTATGCCAGACCAACAGAGTCCTCTGACGGATCAGGGATTTCTACAGCTCGGGAAAGGATATGGCCCTCAGTGGAAAAAAAAACAGCAAAAAGTTTGAGTCCTGAGGCCTGGCTAATTGTTCGGCAGCCGCCTCCCTGCTGGGGGAAACTCCCTGGAGTGTATGTGGGTGAGGTAGATGACAGGCTTCCAGTGGCAGCAATGGCTAGAAAAGGTCCTGGCAGCACAACTGCAGCTGAACTATAATGACTGGTGGAGGGCAAACGGGTCTAGAAGGGCCAAAGCTGATGCAGATGCCCAGGGCTTCTGTGCAAACTGAACTGCCTTTTTGTTTATCCAGGATCTGTGACATTTGGGGGCAGAGCTTCTGCCCATTGTGTAGGGTGAGCAAAATGCCTTGCTACTCCAACACCACATGATGATCCTCAGAGTTTCGCTGTGTACTCCACCTGTGATCCAGGCCTGCACTGCCACAGGCAGGGAGTTGTTCCATTCATTTGCCTACTGAAAGTCTAAGAATGACAGACAAACTAAGGACTTCATGCTCTCCACGCTTCCTTGTTGAAACAAGACCCTGAACCTACAGTTACAATGAGTGGAAGCAAGTATTTCCTAAGCAGCATGTTCCTCCCGCCCCTCCGGTGGAAACTCCTCAGCCAGGCCTCTGCAGTGCAGATGTGGAAGGGCCACCCAAAATAAGAGCCATCAGATAACTCACTGCAAACAGACTCATATTAGTGTCCATTACCCATGCATGAGTAATAATGTAGCCACTGAAGCCCGTGTCGAAAATCTGTTATGCCAGTCCATTGAGTATTCCCTGGCATAATATGAATAAAGAGCAGCATGGTCTTCCCTCATATTCATCAGCTGTCTTCTAAGCAAACCACTTACTGCAAAATAAACTTAGTTGAAATTAGATCTAACATAATTGTTTCCCAATATTATTTCTTTTTCATCTTGAGGTGGTTTTTGTGACGTCTTAACAATTTGCATTGCATTTTTAAATGGGTTAAATTTGGAAGCAAAGGAAAACAAAAGCCATGACCTAACTTTTAGATGGAGTGCAAATAATAACTTGAATCTTGAGCCATTTTATACACAGGATACTCTATCCTTGTAATAACAGAAAGGAAATAATGAACAATATGAAAGGTTTTGAAATAGCATGGATTTTTTAATATATCAGCACAAGGTTTTCACTTGTTTATGTCATTATCATAGATTGAGGCAGAATTCTGTTCAATGGCTGCCCAAATCACAATGATTTCAGTAGCTATATGGTCTGCAAGTCCCAAAATAGACAAAAAACTTTAAAACAATAACAAAAAATCTTAAGCTACATTGTATAGCAGCTTGTACTTTTAGAACTAAACCTCAAGAACTCAGATGATCTTTAGGGATTATTCTAATATGCACTAGTTTAAAAAATATTTAAAATAAAAGCCAAACTGATTTACACCCTGGTGATAAAAGTGAGAACAATGTTCCTTTTGACTTAAGCCATGTCCTGAACTGCTGTTAGTGTTTCACATCGCAGCTCTGCAATCATGAATCATTTAATCATCACAAAACAAAGAGCCCTGTTCATGGAAAACAGTTTCATGTGCACACATGCAATATCATTCATTTTTACAGCAGAGGCTGTATACTGTTCACTTTCACTAAGAAATAGACAAGTCACACACCTTTTCAAGGCTGATTTTTAGGCTCACTTACAAGAAAACAAATATCGACTATATTGATATATTCACATGGAAAGCCATGGAACTGCACCAGTTTACAACAGAGGAAAACTTGGCCTGGAGTTTACAGACAGTTTTCCAAGCACGTGTACCAAGTTACTAGCTATTGCGTAATGTGTAGCATAAACAATATGTCATCAAATAGGGCAATTGTTTCAGTAGAACATGTGCTGTTTCTGGCTTGCTTGACCAGGATTACAGCTCCTACACCATACCAAATCCCTAGGTATCCTGAATCTCAAAGAACTGCTCTTTCAAAACTGCTGGGTTTTTCTATACAGCAGCTCAGGAGGGTCCTCGCAACTACTCTTTCTGAAAGTGTCATTTGACAAACTTGTCAGATCAATCCTGCTGCAATAAATGATTTAATCTCTAATGGAAAATTTTTATTAATAAAATTTGGTAAACTGCACACTAATACTTTTGGTTCCAGATTATCATGACCTATATGGGATACAAAGATTTCTATCAAAATGTTATGATTTCATATATGTGTTAGACAAAAAATTACAAATGTGATAATGATTGTTAATATGAAAAATACAGAAAATGAAGGAAAAAAAACTTTACTCCATCAAATACAAATATTAGATTTCAAAGCCACAGGTTTTTTGCAGAATTTCACTGGAAGTCTCATGGACAAAGATTCAAAACTCAGAGCAAAGGAAGGCCACTTAAACTCTCTTTAGTTGTGAGACATAGGGCCAGATTATCAGATGGTCTAAATCAGTAGCTCTGAATCAGGTCCTGAATGTTTGAAAAATGTTTCTTTACTTTGTTTTTGGTCATATAAGTTACAGATGTAAGACTGGTTGGTGGATCTAGTACATTTCCCTGTAATTACAGAGTGGTTCCCTATGATATAGGTTAGACCAAACACTAGAAAAATGTATTAACTGTGCCAAACAAAGGGAATCCTTCATGAGAGAGACTGAATCTTAGCCTGATGCAGCAAGTACACACAAAGTTTACTCTACTTGTAGATAAGTCTACACTGAAAAAAAGAAAGGGGGTATATTTTAAATTCAGGTTAGCTAATTTTCATTAGCTAACTGAGGTTTAAATAGTAGTGAAGACAATTCTGCTTTTAACTCAAATTAGTAGATTGAATTCAACCCCTAGCTGCCCTATAAGCTTGAATGTGAGCTGTGAATCCTGATTAAAGTTCGAGTTGCCATGTCATTACATTATTTTAACCTGAGTTAGTTAATGCGGGTAAACTAACCTGAGTTACAAATACCTTTTTGTCCCACCAGTGTATATGCCCTTAGAGAGATTATTAGTCCCAGAATATATACAATGGAGACTATTCATAATAATTCTTCAATAATATTTCTTGAAACAGAATGAAGTAGTATGAATACACATACAAATATCTCACTGTGAGAAAGTTCTTTCTGATATCCACTTTGTCTTCTTTAATGTTGTCTCATATTTTCTAGTTATATCCCACAATAAAACATTCCTCTACATTCTTGTGTTTATACCATATCCTAGACTAGTATCTTTCCCTTAATCACTGCTTAACCAAAGGCACATATATAGCCTTAAAAGTCACTTCCATCTGCTCTGATAACATACTGATCTTGTTTCAATTAGCCTGCTATCTCTCCTTTTCTGGGCTATATCCTTCACTACAGTCTACCAGTGCTCAGCTTTGTATGTGTAGGAACGTTTATGGATCTTGAGAGGACTTCTCAAGATACTTGAAAGCAGAAAACTTTAGGGCTGGAGGTTAGACCTTGCTGAATGGCTTCCTCTGTCTTCTTGCTTAAATACCAGTGGAACCTGGGAACCTAAGTCTCATTGGTGTGTTTGAGACCTCCGCCCCTTTACATATTTACTCTTTTCCTACATTTTTTCAATAGAAACTTCCAAAGTCCAAGTATATTGTACATTTCCTTCAATTATAGCTGTCCTCAGATAGAAGTCATTACAATCATCTCTGTTTGGAACCTTTCGGCTATATTAATATGCATAATAGAAGAACAACAAGCTAGAGAGGATAAACTGAAGAGAAGTGAAAGAGAGCTGTTCTTCACATAGGTCATCTTCCTACCTCTTGGGAGGTTGGTAGTAAGTCCTAGTTGCCATAGTGACAATACAGACTTCCAAGGACTTTGTTAGTAATAAAATAATCAAGAATATATTTGAAGCAGTTCTGATGCCATATTCAGGATGTCTTCGAGCTCACTTTCACACTCTTTTGTCTTAGTGATTTTAGGCAGCCATTTTGCAGTGAACCATTATTAACATCAATGCTTTTGAAAGACAAAATTTGTGATCCCTCATCTGCCTTTCACGCTCATGCACATACACTGTGTTTCTGTATCATCTCTGTGTGTGTATGAGAGAGAGAGATGTTTGTATTTGTATATAATTGGTGTTTGTTAGAATTAACACACAATGTTCCAAATAGTCTTTTGTGAACAAATTATTCAACTGTGTGAGTATACACTCAAGTAACATACTGTCAGACAGAAGACAGTGAATACAGAAATAAAAAAGAGGAAAAGATTACTTGAGACTTTGGAAAAATACTTTATTATTTGTAGATGGAGACTGGAAAGTTTGTTAGCAAGTGGGAACTATTTCCATAACATAAAATCATAAGGGTGTCAGCCATACTGTAAGTACCTGGCTGCAGAATAATCTTGTAAATTAAACAAAATATTCAAATGTATTTGATAGCTGCACAGTTCAACAAATTGTTGCTACATGTGTTCATAATTTATTTACTTTATTTTACGTACTTGGCAAACTTTATAAGGATGTTGCGCAATTGGTTATGTCTGGAGATCTGTCTGCTTTGTACATAGAGAGGATAAGAATTTTGGCAGTTAAAGTAGACCTAAGAAGCCACTGTTTACTTTTCACAACCGTTGAAGCCAGCTAGTTGAGTTCTATCTCCAAAATAGCTGTTGCAGAGACTGGCTAAAGATGCTGAGGAAGACTATATCACTCTCTGTACAAACTGCATCCCAGAAAGAGCATATTTGTAAGTTAAGACCTCCTGTTAAGCCACTTGCAACAGCTGTCTGTTAAAAAGATAACAAAGCTTCCTGAAGAGTTGTAGGAATCCAATGAGATTTTTGTGCTTGGTTGTTCCCAAACTCAATCCCATGGAGGGTTTATGCACATTAATTTCTTTCCTCATGTCTTGTTCCAGGCCATTTTAGGTTAAACGTTTATGTGTTTCTGTGTAATAAGGAATTAATATATATTTGAGATAGATTGGATGTTCTATGTTAGAATCAGAAAAATGTAGGACTGGAAAGGTCCTCAATAGATCCAGTCCCTTGGGCCCACTCAACAAGAAATCTCACGGTGCATCCTTCCAAAGGAAGCGTGCTTCTAACTTGCCCCTCATTTTGAGGAATATAGTTCATTCTAGTCTGGGCTAATGATGTTCCACACAAATTTAGCATCTTTTTTATTATTTAAAATCAAGTATATCAGAATAAGAGACATGAAAGTGAGGTGGTACAAAGAATTATGAACACAAAATGCTGAGGGATTCATTTCTGCAAAATTTCATGCATGAATCATTTTGTGTGGCTCTCAGTTTTGGTCTTTGTTCACACATTGATTCACTACAGTGTGTGGCTGGTTAAAAGGTATGTTTTTGGAGGGCAAAACTCGAATGTCCTTATTTTTTCTTCTGATGTATATTTTTTTTAAAGTGAAAATACTTCCAGATTTTATGTCCTAGGTAATTCAACTTTATTTGGGATTTGTGGGAAGTTTTAAACATAATATATACTAATAAGGCTTTTGTGTGTTTGTAATTCCTTGTCCTTCTCCTTTAGACAATACAAAACATACAGCGAACGTTGGCATATACCACTACACAAACCAGAACAGATACATCCCAAAATTTCTAGAACTTTTTTCCAGAATGCCTGACCATTGAATATTAGTGGCTTTAAAGTCACTTTGACTTTATTTTGCCCAGATCTGAAGAAGAGTTCTGTGTAAGCCCAAAAGTTTGCTTGCTTCACCAATAGAAGTTTGTTCAATAAAAGATATTACCTCACCCACTTTGTCACTTTGACTGTAGACATATGTGATGGGAATTCTATCAGTAGAATTGTTGATGATGATTACCAGTCGTATTTGTTTTAGAGGTGGAATTTGTCATTCTATAATTGCTGTTGTGAATCTGTATGAATTCTGACCTTCCCTGCCCTCAGACTGCTCCACAACTCTTTGGCTGCTGTGCAAGATTCCATGTGGGCATCTGCGACAAGTAACCTATACTCAGTAAATTGGCTCTTTGCTGAGATAACATAGACAGTCTTCCTCAGCTTCTCTGGCCCAGAAGGCCACAGATATTTTGTGCTGGATTGGCCCAGCATTTCTGATGTTTTGGATGTAATATAATGCTTAATGTTTCAAGGCTAAGATTAAACATAATAAAAAGTGGGATGAGTTGCTATTTTTTTAAGAGTTATTTAGGCCAGTAGGTACCATGTGACTCCATGAAAACATTATTATTATTATATATTAATAGTCACAAAAAAGACTGTGTGAAACTATTTTTTTTCATGCTACAGTCACCAAACATCTTTTTGTGTGTGTTTGAGGTATCTGCAAAATTTACAACAGGACTTTTAAAGTATTACCAGCTGAAATAACAAAGCTATTTCTGCTGTGCTGGATGAAATGCAAAGTAAAGGAAATGGGGGAGACAAAAGAGAACTTTTCAGAAGATTTTTATCAAACCAGTAATGTCTGAAATATTTTACTTGGTTGACTTCTTAGCATTTAATGCTTGTTGGAAAGAAAAGCTTAATTGGCTGTTTTGTGGGAAAATATCTAGGACTTATTTAAAGTTGGGGCCATGTTTTTCATTTCAAACAATGTATATTATGTAGATACAAGTATCCAGTGTGCTTTTTCTATTTACAATGTACCATAAAATTATACTTTTTTTTTTTTGCTGTCATCTGAGCCCCCAGAGGTTTTTTTCCCCCCTGTGTCCTCTGGAAGCTTTATATAGTGCACTGCTGATAGTGTATTATGTCGGTACTTCAGAGAACTGACTCATCTGAATGACATGATCTTGAAGTCTTTTATATGAGGAATTAGGCACTATTTTTAAACATGCGAATCTTGTAGATTTTGCACCAGGCAACATTAAAATCTTCATGCCAGTTCCTAGGAATTGCTGTTATAAAACCAATGAAAACTCAAGATTTTGTTCCTTACCATATTGGCAATGATATTGCCAGAATAATGAGCCAGATGTTCTCAGCTGGTGTAAATTGGTGTAGCTCTGTGGGTTTCAAAGAAACTATTCCGATTCATGCCAATTGAGGAGCTGGCCCTGGATTTTTAGGTAATTGTCTGTATTTGCCTTAATGATTTAAGTTTCAACATCTCAGGAAGTCATTGTCATATCTCTGCAGTGAGTCACAAACCACACATTTTAGCTGTGCTTTCTTCCTTCTTTTTAAACACCATAGGAGTAGAGGAGCAACATGCATAGGAGAATGGACTTGATAGTCTTTCCAATGTTGGAAAATTTACAGTAGCAAAGAAGGAAGCACATGATAATGATAAAATTTGATATTTGGTAACTAACAATGCATATTTCTATTTTTTTTAAAATTGTCTCTTTTTTAAAATAAAAACTAACATTTTCCTCCAAAAGAGAGATCTATATCCATAGGGCCTAACTGATCAAATTTATACCGGTTTAATTGTTAGATTTAATCCCAGTATTGTCATGCCATGGACTGATTGATATTATTGGAGTAAAACACTTCATTCCTTGAGGTAGACAAACATTTAAATAGCAAGAGTTATATTAATATGCAACTGTAATTTGAAGTACATTTCAACTAACCGTTGATAAATCCATTTGATAAACGTTCAGTAACATTTTTTAAAATTTAAAGTGTTTAATGTGTTGTATGCATCAAAACTGATGAGTCGAGATAAATGCATTTTAGTTATTTTTCCTTGTTTACTGTCACTGACTAGAAGAATAAGACTGTTATAATTTCCTCTCTCCTAAAGTTCTATTTTGTTTTACTGTGACATCAATCACGTAACTGTTCTATATTCTTAGATGTCTTTCAAAGAACTTCCATGTCATGATCAACAACTAAACTCATCATGAAATCTGGTACCAAGGTGCAGCTTTGATGCAGTGTATTTTTCTTTAAAGCTCAAGTGCTGTTTGTAGGTGTTTTCTAGTGTACAGAACTTTTGGGAAAGTGACTTTGTGGATTTGGAGTGGGAAGGGTGGTGAGATACAAAGAGCAACTGCACTATATACTGCAAGTCACCATAACTTCTATTTACATTAAGGGAAACAAAACAAGAATGAAGGGGCAGCGGAAGTGAAATCTCCACAAATGAGACATTGTGTGTCTCCTTTGTTACATGCTTCATTGACTTTGTGTCACAAAATGGCAGCTGCTCCTGCACATAGGCTTCATAAAAATGCTACTTATGCCACTTTGGAAGTTGTAGGGCTTGTGTAACGGATGCAGTTCAACTGAAATCAATGAAGCTTTACCATTTTACACCAGCAGGGAATTAGGTCCATATTGTGCTTCCCTCCTGGGTCATTTGTTGTGACTCAAAAAGTTTTGTGTTTGTGTTCTGTTTGAATTAGAATCCAGAAGACAGGTTGCTTGCTTGCTTGAACCACTTGAGGAAATGAAATGGGACTGGAAAGCGTTTATATGACTAACCATTCATTTAAATTCCAGAACTTCCACTTACATCACAAATACATCAAGAACAGCCCTTTTTTTTTAAAATCAATATTGCTACTTCACTTTTGATGTCAGTCAAAACGCTGAAGTGCAAAATGGCAGGTGAAGTGAAAAAAGAAACTCTCTCCAAACATCTCAGAACATTAGAGGAGAAACAGTTTGGGTTCACTTTTGAAACCAGACAAAAGTTCGTGTGGGATAGGAATGGCAAGAGTGGGTTCCCATATTTTTCCAAATTGAGCCACCTGTAGTCTGAAACCTAGCAAATAAATCTATCAGGAATTGGTCAGCTGGAAGCAGCATAGAAAATATCTGAATAATTTTACAAGGGAAAAACAATGTTTTTAAAAAACTAAAATTAAACCGCCTTGATCAATGTTTTTGACTAGCACAAGCTGATACTTCTTTAAGGGAGGAAGGTGATGATAATGCGGAGATGATGCATCATTTGAATCATAATAGGAAAGTTACAACCATTGCACACAGTTCTCATGTGTTCCCCTCTCTCTATCAAGTTATATTTGGTGTCACTCGGGTCACTTCTTAAGCTGTATATGCAGTATATTATCTGAGAGAAAGGAAGAACTCTTAATCTTTAGTGAGGTTCCCAATCCAGTTACACATTTTCTACTCAAATGCTCACTACTTTTTATTAGTGATGAGCAAAATCTCTGGATAAGTGACCTCACAGCCCCTTGTTAACGTTCCATCTGAAAGAGTTCTGCTTTCTGGGGGGAATGAGGGACCTGCTTCACAGCAGTTCAGTACAAATAGATGCAGGCTTTTTATTAATCCAGAAACCCAGTTATGTTAAAGAAACAAAGACTCAAGTGCAGTGTGACACGAACCTGTTGACAGAGCCCTCTTCTTTCATGCTTCACATGGCAGCACTGTGTGTCATGCAGAAATGTGAGTTTGATACTTTGAATTTTAGCAAAGATTTTGCAATTACAAAGCCATCTGTCCTAATTAACAGCAGTGTTCTGCCTTCTTTATGAGAGAAGTACACAAGAGAAGGAAATCTGACAGATCGCCATTGCCTCTAAAGACATCGGAATTTATCCTTTTTTCTCAAGAATATTGCAATTGGGTACACTGGCCCTTGAAGGGCAGAAGGTGAAGTCTAGGATGTCAGACTACCCCATTCCAGGAATTCTGGAGCAGACAGGGGCCTAGGAAATCACAGAGGCAGGTACTGGGAAAGAGAAAGTTGTCCTGAGCTGATCCTTTAAGATCCTGGGTTCAGGAGCCTTGTAGTGCGAGACAAAGCTCCCTTCTCTCTTTCAACCAGGATAAGTTCTGGGAAAGAGGGCAGCTTATGACTTGCCTCTTCCCTCATAATAAGAGACATTAGCAAGGGAAGGACTGCAGTCCTGCTTGCTGACTACCCTAAGACCAGGAGGAAAAAAGGCTGAGATGGTTTGAGCTGGCCTCCAACCTATGGAGAAAGGTTGGAAGACAGCACCTCATCAGGAAAGAAAGGGTTTTGTTCTGTGTGGTGCTAGGTTCTGTTTTTTTGCATTTTAGACATTGCTGTCAGCTCAGGTAAAACTGGTTGAGGACAATTTAAAATAATCACCTGGTAGAGGCCACCTTAAGTGTTGCAGCCTGCTAGAGACACTTATTTTGGTCTAGGTTCTGCCTAAGACTTATGTAGTTACACAGTAGGTGAGTACAGAAGAAGGAGCCTTCCTGATATGACTTCACAAGGGCATGGAGGATGTAGTAAGAAGAGGCCCTGAGATATAAACCTTGGTATCAGAGGCCTGGTATGAGGCCTAAGGCCTGAACTAAAGTAATGGTCAAGACTTTGCTAACATAAAGCAAAGTGAAGCTGTGAGCCAGAGGCAGGCCCTGCTCACAGAAGCTGGCAAGGAAAGGGCTGATGCTGCAAGAAGATACGTACCTAAAAGGTACTGAACACTAGATATCAGAACATTCACATACTTGTACATTCCATACAGATAACAAGGAACAGGCTGACCCATCCCAACGACAGGGGCAAAAGGGTAATATGATGGATAGAGTTGTTTTGTTCAAACCAACAGATACAAGGTGAGAGGTGGCACCTTACTATGTAGAGGGGTTGTACCTCAATATGTCAGGAGTGATGTGTAACTTGTTTGTACTTGTATATAAGAATGCATCTCTGGGGCGGTGTCTTTGTCCAGCCGAGGGGGCAGTGGAAAGTCCCGCCACTGACTGAGCTAAGTCCATTGTCAAAAGGCATTTTCTCGTAGTATGCCCTGAATTAGACTAAGAAATCTACAGGGAACTGCAATTGTGTCTGTACGGCAATAAACCTGGCCGACGTGCCTTCGTACCTTACTAGACTCTGTGGTCATTGGGGGTTCTCTTCGGGTCTGCTGTGTCAGCTATTTGTGCAAAGCTGGGACAGCACACAGAGGGAACACACACACAGCTGAGTGATACCAACATTGGAGAGAGCAGAGTACCACCCGGTAGCATCTGACAACAGAGGATGACAGCAGGAATGTTCCCTAACAGCAGAGAGTAGGTTTCACCCACACTATGTGCTTGCCAATGTAGGAGATTGGCAGCATTTGGTTGGGGGATGAGATGGCCACACTTGTTTAAAGGGATGAAGCTGTGTTTGTGGTGCTCCAGAAGGCATTCTGTTTCCAGTGCTCCCCATGGGGCGGTACAACTATGCAGCGTTCTCAATTCAGGGTTCAACCTACCCGGCACAATCTAGCTGCTGCTTTCTTTCTCTTATTTTTTTCTTAAATGTAAACTTTTGCCTTGCTATGTTTTTGCTGAGTGACCACATCATCTTATTGCTGTAACTCTTGGCTTTTCTCTACCCAGTCTCTTCCTATTGTTTAATGATTTGATTCTGCACTATTAAAATAAAAGAAAGTTTTCCTATTGACTTAAATGGGAGCAGGATCAAATCCTTAGTAGGAAATTTTATTTTGTATGCTACTCAGGGCAATGCCTGTGTCATCTTTGTATACTGGGAAGCACCTAATATGCTCATGGTGCTGTAAAAATAATAGATGAAGCCACAAATGGTTCTTCTATCTTTCTGTTCTACTCTAGAACTTTGCTCAACTCAGCAATGTCAGAACTGTTCAATTCCATCTGCCGTTCAGATATCCTTGCAGGTTTATCGATGCGTGAGTAACTTTCACCCGTGTAAATAGTGCAATTGCTTTAGTACTATCTGGTTTGTGATGGCTTTGTCACCTAAATCTAAAATGTTTTTGGAGCCCCATAAATGGATATTGCCATTTGAAGCTGTGGTGTTTTACTAATGAGTTCTTGTTAACGCCAGCAACCTAGGGTCTTACAGAAATGGCCTCAAAATAAGCTTTGTACATGCCAATTTTCACAATAGGATCCTTGACAGAATGACTTCTTTTCATATAATTATGAAACTTGGGGTTGTTTTTTCCTCCTGTTTTCTGTCATAATGTCCCAAGAGAGTTAGTTCAAAGAAAAATGTAAAGACGGTCTGGCATTTGTGAATATAAACTTAAGCAGCTATTATCAAACAGAAACTAGAAATGTGTCCCGGTTAAAAAAAACACAGTAGGTTAGTAAACTACCAGATCTATTTCTGGGTTCCCACAAATATGCAAATTAAATCAAATACTGGAAATCACTTTGGGCCTGAATCCCCATAGACCTATATATTGTGTAGTCATGTGCACTAGTATAGACCAAATACAAAGTGTGTAAAATACTGCTTTGTTTTGGTGTAAATGCCTGTGCAAAGTGTAGAGCAATGGAATTAGGCATTTTCTTCTTCTGTCACTGTAAGAATAAAACTCATGTTGTGGGAAAATTACCACTTTCTTTGAGGGTTCTCATTCCAAACTGACATTTTTGCAAGCAGTAGAGAAACTTTAGAGAGAATTGAAGCTAAAAAGTAAAATCTTTTTTGGTTTTCAAATTGTGAAAAAAATATAGTTTTTCTCTGGATTTATTGTTAATGTGGATTTTTCCCTCTGTCAAAGCAGTTCCCAGGAAGCAGCTAAATATGCAATGGCCAGTGAGTGTTCTGATGTCAGCCTTGAATCCATTTAGTTGCTGTTTACTGCGTGTGTCTTTCCAAGAAAGAAAAGTTAAAGATCATGGTGGCTATTCCTATGAAAGTAAAGATTGGAGAGAAGCAAAATATATATCTTTTTCAAGGGTTTCTAAACAGTCCTGTGTTCTTAAGGTAGTAGAAAGATTGTCTAATTAATTTGGCCCATTTCTATTTTTTTCTGCATAGAGAATTTCTTACACACACATTTATTTAGCACCTCAGTTTACCTTGCATTGTGATAATATATTAACATTGTTTATTGGGCATTACGGTAAGATTTTGGAAGTCATAGAAAGTTCAGGGTTTTATCCTTGTAATAATATATGACTTTCAGAATGTTCTAAAAATTGTTTAATATTAACTTCATTACCTTCCTGCTCTGTCATAACAGTTGAACAAGGATTTCTTCATGAGCAGTATTCAAATCAGTTTTTAATGAGCTATTTAATTAAAGGCTAATTGAGGTGAATTCATTAAAGATTTCTAAATTATGCTTATCAGGGTTGCTAGGTTTTAAGATAAGTTTTAAATATTTGTTTTATAATACATTGTTTGATCATAAAAGTATGTATAAAATGACTTTTAAAATGCCTAATTAGACTTTGTAAGCAGTTTTCTTCCTTAATACCCCATTAGGGCAGTTAACATATGTGAATATAAAATATATTTAGTGTTGGGCTTACAAGATAAGAAGCAACAAAACCGTTAAAGCATATTTTTTAAGTCTTAATATCTAAGAATTCAAGGGTCTATGGGGATCTGGTGATTTCATGGGTATCTTATTAGTCTTTCATTCTTATTCCTTGATGGATAATGACTATTTTTTGTTTATGCATTTCCTTCTAACCTGAGTGACTATGCGAGGCTGCAGGGTAATACTACTGGGAACACTGCTACATGAGGACAGTAGCAATCAGTCAGTTAACGAATGAGTCCGTTAATTAATTAGGTGAATTTTTCTTTCTGGAAGTAGTCATATCGTCTTGTGTCTGACAGGATCAAAGTGAGTTTGGAAAGTAGGTTGTGTACTTTAATCTTGTTGTGTAAACTGAAATACCTCAACTGTTGCTTTAATGATAGGGCAAAAAAGCAAATACAATAAGAAATCTGAGAGAGGATGGCAAGCCACAGAATTAATCTACGTTTCTACAATTCCCAAAGGTTTGTGGGATCAGGAATAAGAAAGCCTTATAAGAGAAGTGTTATAATGGGTCAAAGACCATATTAAAGCAAACCCAAATCCCTTTTTATTTATTTTTTTCATTTCTCATCCTTCTTCCATTCATTCGAACAGCAGAAGTTGACGGCTCAACTGGCCTGCCCTTGTATTTGATATAGTTGTGCTTCAACAGTACCTCATTAAATGCAGGGCATTCCTGCAGCTGATGTGAGGGGAGGAGCTGATCAGTGCAGCAGTGGCAGCAGGAGCTAAAACTGAGTGAAATATTATTGGTTATAGATTCATCAATTTCATCCTGCACTGGGTTTGTCTCAAGATTGATAGCTCTGCATTTCAGGCCTCCATGATATAACTGCAGCTGATTATTACATGGTCTTCAGGTACCTATGAGGTTTCTGTAGATTGGTGAATAGAGAAGCTGAAACTTTGTAATGCTAAGAATGGAGAAGGTCTCATTAGGACTGAGATTACACCTATTATAAAAGGGGGAAGGAACACGATACATAAGAGGGGAAGAAAAGGTTAAATAATATTTAGGTCTGTTAAATGTATTCAAGTTGTCAGGGCCTGATGAAGTTCAGCTTGGGGTACTTAGGGAACTGGATGACACAATCTTGGAACCATTAAACATTATCTTTGAGAACTCATGGAGAACAGGTAGAACCCAGAGGACTAGAGAAATGCAAGCATAATATCTGTCTTTGAAAATGGGAACCAAGAGGATCCAAGGAATTCTCCATCAGGCAGCTTAACTTTGATATCTGATAAGATACTGGGCCAAATTATTAAACATTCCGTTTGTAAAATAGAGGACAATAAGGTAATAAGTAACATCCAACATGGAGTTATCAAAAACAAATTATGCCAAACCAAACTAATTTCCTTCTTTAAAATGGATACTGGCCTTATGGATGGGAGGAAGCAGTAGTCATGAAACACCTTGATTTTTGGTAAGATTTTTGACACAGTCTCATATGACATTTTCATAAGGGAACTAGGGAAATGTGGTCTAAATGAAATTACTAAAAGATAGGTGTATAACTAGCTGAAAGACTATACTCCAAAGAGTACTTATCATAGTTCATTGTCAATCCATGAGGACATATCTGAGAAGGGGTTAGTCCTGGGGCTGGTACTAGTCAATGCTTGGTTAATGACAGTGTAGTGCAGTGTAGTGTAGTACAGTGCAGTGTAGAGTATGCTTATAAAATGTGCTGATGATGCCAAACTGAGAGGTCTTGCAGGCACTTTGGAGGACAGGGTTAGAATTCAAAATGACATTGACAAATTGGAAAATTGGTCTGAAATCAATAAGATGAAATTCAATATAGACAAGTGCAAAGTATTGTACTTAAGGAGGAAAAAGTCAAATGCAAAGCAACAAAATGGGGAATAACTGGTTTCAGAAAAGGATCTGGAAGTTTATAGTGGATTCTGAGCCAACAATAGGATGCTGTTACAAAAAAGGTTAATATAATTCTGGAGTGTATTAATAATAGTGTAATGCCCTGCTTTGCTTAGCACTGGTGACACTTTTGCTAGAGGATTGCGTCTAGTCTGTGAGAGATGAGGACATATGGAAGAGAGTCCAGAGGACAGCAATAATAATTTTTTTTAGAAAACCTGACTTATGCAGAAAGGATTTTAAAAAATCTGGTTATGTACAGGCAAGTCTCATCTTACGCAGGGGTTCCGTTCTGCTGTTAGTGCGTAAAGCGAAAACCGTATATAGTGAAAGACTGAGTTAAATGGCGAGCAGAAATGCCCGCACTACAGATGCAGTTTTTATATTGTTATTTTTCTTTTTTTTCCTGTTTTTGCCGACCGCGCAAAGCTGAATTTGCGCATGTTAAATGCGCCGAAGATGCGACTTGCCTCTATAATCTTGAGAAAAGAAAACTAAGGGGGGAACTTGATACCAATCTTCAAGAAAGAAGTTTGCAATCAATTGTCCACTGAAGGTAGGACAAAAAGTAATGGCTTAATCTACAGCAAGGGATATTTATGTTAGATATTAGGAAAAATGTCTAGCTCTAAGCAGAGGTACTAGAACTATGGGTGCTGAGGGTGTAACAGCATCCCCTGGCTTGGGGTACGTCTACACTACGGGATTATTCCGATTTTACATAAACCGGTTTTATAAAACAGATTGTATAAAGTCGAGTGCACGCAGCCACACTAAGCACATTAATTCGGCGGTGTGAGTCCATGGTCCGAGGCTAGCGTCAATTTCCGGAGCATTGCACTGTGGGTAGCTATTCCATAGCTATCCCATAGTTCCCGCAGTCTCCCCTGCCCCTTAGAATTCTGGGTTGAGAGCCCAGTGGCTGATGGGGCAAAAATCATTGTCGCGGGTGGTTCTGGGTAAATGTCATCAGTCATTCCTTTGGGAAAGCAACAGCAGACAATCATTTCACACCCTTTTTCCCTGGATTGCCCTGGTAGACGCCATAGCACGGCAACCATGGAGCCCGTTCAGCTTTTTTTTTTTTACAGTCACCGTATATGTAGTGGATGCCGCGGACAGAGGAGATACTCCAGCGCTACACACCAGCATTCATTTGCTTTTGCATGATAGCAGAGATGGTTACCAGTCGTTCTGTACCGTCTGCTGCCAGTGTAATTTGGCAATGAGATGATGGTTATCTCTCCTTCTGTGCTGTCTGCTGCTATCATGGGTGCCCCTGGCTGAGATCGGCCGGGGGCGCAAAGGCAAAACTGGGAATGACTCTCCGAGTCAATCCCTCCTTTATGGTTTCTAAAAATAGAGTCAGTCCTGCCTAGAATACGGGGCAAATGTACTAGAGAAGCAGTGTATCAGAAAGTACAGCTGCTCTGTGTCAGATCCCGCAGAAATGATGAGCTACATGCCATTCACGGGGGGGCGCCCCTGCAACAACCCCACCCGTTGCTTCCCTCCTCCCCCAACTTTCCTGGGCTACCATGGCAGTGTCCCCCCCATTTGTGTCATGAAGTAATAAAGAATGCAGGAATAAGAAACACTGAGTTTTTAGTGACATAAAATGAGGGGGAGGCAGCCTCCCGGTGCCATGATAGTCCAGGCAGGACTTTAAGCAATGTGGGGGAGAGGAGCCAAGCATCCCACTGCTATGATAGTCTAGGCAGTAGGGAGGGGGCTGATTGAAGCTTAGCCCCCAGTTGCTATGATGAAGATGGTTACCAGCCGTTCTGTACCATCTACTGGGAATGAGCGGGAGTCATTCCTATTTTCACCCAGGCGCCCCCGGCCAGCCTCACCTGAAGCCAGCCAGGAGCACTCACGGGTTGATAACAAGGACGGCTACCAGTCCTACTGCACCGTCCCCCACCAGGGAGGGGAGAGAAGCGGTTACTTCTCTTCACTGCAGCAGCATCGCGTCTACCAACAACATTCAGTAGACATAGGGTGACACTGAAAGAAGTCAAGAAATGATTTCTTTCCCTTTTCTTTCACATGTGGGGGGGAGTAAATTGACGAGCTATTCCCTGAACCACACCAGACAATGTGTTTGAACCTACAGGCACTGGGAGCTCAGCCAAGAATGCAAATACTTTTCAGAGACTGCTGGGGACTGTGGGATAGCTGGAGTCCTCAGTACCCTCTCCCTCCCTCCATGAGCGTCCATCTGAGTCTCTGGCTTCCCGTTACGCTTGTCACGCAGCACTGTGTAGCTTGTAGATTTCTTTTTCAAATGCTTTGGCATTTCGTCTTCTGTAACGGAGCTTTGATAGAACAGATTTGTTTCCTCATACAGTGATCAGATCCAGTATCTCCCGTATGGTCCATGCTGGAGCTCTTTTTGGATTTGGGACTGCATTGCCACCCGTGCTGATCAGAGCTCCACGCTGGGCAAACAGGAAATGGAAAATCAAAATTTCGTGGGGCTTTTCTTGTTTACCTGGCCACTGCATCCAAGTTCAGATTGCTGTCCAGAGCGGTCACAGTGGTGCACTGTGGGATACCACCCGGAGGCCAATACCGTCGATTTGCGGCCACACTAACCCTAATCCGATATGGTAATACCAATTTTAGCGCTACTTCTCTCATCGGGGAGGAGTAAAGAAACCGATTTAAAGAGCTCTTTATATCGATATAAAGGGCCTCGTAGTGTGGACGGGCGCAGCGTTAAATCGGTTTAACGCTGCTAAAATCGGTTTAAACGCGTAGTGTAGACCAGGCCTTGAAGTGGTTTCCATTATTCAGCATTTACAGTTTTGTTCAATGTCTTTCAGCACCACCACTGACTGTAAGGGTAGATAAGCTCTGGAACAGGCTTTCAAGGGAGGTGGTGGAGTATTCATCATTGCAGGTTTTTAAGAATGCATTAGACCGAAACCTGTCTGAGATGGTCTAGACACACTCGGTCCTGCCTCAATGCGGGGATGTGGACTAGGTGATTTATCAAGGCTCCTTCCAGACCTAAATGTCTATCATTCGAAGATAATGCAGGTTTCCATGTTGCACTCATGTTTGATGAAGGGCAGGTCCTTTGTTACTTTCTAGTGTTTGAACATTCTTTTTGCTTGAGTTATGAAAGTTTCTTACTTGTCGTGAATATAGATATTCTGGTAGTAACATTCTAAAACTTTCCACTGAAATGCTGAAAGTCATTATTGTATGAAGCAGTTTTCTCTTCAATAAATTGAAACTATTGTATCTAGTGTGACAATGTAAACACTTTCAAAAATACTTGTTAATGTGATTACATTTGCTTTTTCAATCATTTGTATTTATGTACTGACCAAAGTCTTCCAGAATTTCTCATTTTGCTATTGGATGACACATCACTTGGGTTTATAGTTCTAGGTTTATACTCTGCCATTGCCAGACATTGACTTCAATTACGTATGACCAGATAAGGTAACTACTCAGTTGTAATATGTTTTTGAAGCACTAAGAAAAATCTAATTTAGCTCTGAAAATATTTGCATGTGATAACTTTAATTGCAAAGTAAAACAATTATCTTTCAACTTCTTGGAGGTAACAAAGTATAAAATACCATTATGAAGTTGTATAGACCTTGAAGAAAATATGTAATGTGACCTTCTTAATAATTTATTTTCATTGCTTTTCTATAAAAGTATTGCAAAAAACTGAATTACAGGAAGATTACATCTGCTTAGCCTTTTTCAGTTTTGAGGGTTTTTTTTTAAACTGATACCTCTTTTTACAGAGGGTTTTTATGCACTTGGAAAGCAGAACACTTGAAACTGAACATGGTTCGTAATTGACTAAATTCTAATGATTTTTACATTGTACATATAATGCCACAGTTGCAGTCAATTTCTTGGTCTCAGCAGCTCAGAAACTGGAACACTTTCCTTAGGAGTTGCATCCCCCGTGTTGTGACATACTAGACCCGCTCTTGTTCACATCAAATTTAATAGCAAAGTGTGTTTTTCTCGCTTACTTTTATTATTTCATTATAATAGTGAATCAACCTAAGATCAAGGCCCCCTCGTACTACATGGAGAGCTGAGGTCCAGAGAGACTATCATTTGCCAAAGGCCAAACAAGAAGTCTGTGGCAGAACCAGGAATTAAACCGGCATCTCCTGAGTCCTAGTCTCACATCCTAACCACAAGTCTATCCTTTTTCTAATATCCTTCATTGGGTATCACTCTCATATGTTCTACGCAGGCTACATCAGAGAAAATTAACACAAAATTTGGTGGCACTTAGCAATATTTCTGTTGGGAGTATATTATACCACTGGTCCCCAGTCTTCACTGGATTTCAGTTGATACCAGGCAGAATTAACTGTGCTGGTTTCAACCTGTTAAGTCCTATGTTGCCTGTATTCACTAGAGCTGGTTGAAACATGGCAAAAAATTGCAAACTTTTTCCCCCACATATTTGTATATACATTTAAAAATCTACTAGCACTGTAGCTGGGGAGGGGGGAGTGAAGAGGAAATTGCACAAAAAAATCTCAAATTTCATTTTTTCTTAAGCAGCTCTAGTATTGAGTGTCTTGAACAACACAAGTCAGATTGTCTCATGCAGCCGAGCTTTGCTCAGCAACAAGGGACAGTAGGGAATGTTCAGGAGCCAGTTACAGCTTCCTGTGTGTGATGGTCAGTGTGAGTGCCAGCCTCAGTTCCCACAAAAGTTAAGCAGCTAAGGGGCTGGTGTAGGATGTCTAATACATCATATCTCCAATATGCTCTATCCCTCCTCTCAACATGTGCCTTTTGCCAGAGAGGATTATGGGGAGTGACTGGAGCGAGATTTGGCTGTGACAGCATTACATCAACAGGGATTTGCTGTACAGCAGGGGAATTCTCTGCTGGCTATTTTCAGTCAAATTCTGGGCTTATTGCGCTGTCTGACATCTCAAAGCAGATAAATTTCAGTTGAGAAACTGCCCCCACCTCTTGGTGAGATACTACAAGAGAAGAGACCAGTTAATCTCCCAGAAGGGACTGGTGACATGAAATGTTTAGCAAAGGGGATATGTCTCTGGAATTACTGTCTGTGATAAATTGCTATCCTAATGGAGCCAGTTGGAGGGTGAGAGGGGAGTTTTATACCCAGATTTTCATTAAAACGCTGCACTCAAGACCTTCCATTAAGGACAGCAGGAGTTGCTGGGTGCTGAGCCCTCTTGAAAACCTGGCCTGATTTGTGGGTATTGAGCATTTCTGAAAATAATGAGCCTTACTATTTACTATATTCATCTGATTTTTGTTCATTTATTAATTGTTCATGTGCCTTAAGACATGGATTGGGGCAAAAGAAGGCTGTACTCCATCCAACTATACCAGGTACTCTCCTAGTGCTTCTGGCAGCTCTTCTAGTTACAGGAAATCCTCTCTCTAGAAGCAATCTAGAACACAGCTCCATACAATATCTTTTGTGAGGGAGGTGGCTAGAGAGGGGAAGACCGGAGTCCTGTAAAGTGTGAGGAAGTTATAATTCAGGTATCTAGCACACAGAGGGCACTACCACTGTTGTTGTGTTCTTCTGTCTTCAACAGTTGGGGCTAGCACAATAAACTTGCTGATTTTAAGAAAGTAAAGGTGTGTATTTTATAGATATTAAAGAGCTGCATCTATTTTTAGTACAGTTACTGCACCACATTAAGATCCCCTTATCCTGTGATTACTAATGCAGTGATACACCAGCCGAAAATTCCTTGCAATGTCTTTCTTTCAGCTGCTTCCTTGCAATTCTTTGTTGGTTTCCCTCAACCCTCACATTAAAATTGAAGGTTTAACCTATGTTCAACATTGTAATGAAATACCATAGAAATAGATGTACCCCATTTGGCACTTTGGTGTTGGTATTTCATTGAAGGCACCCCGCAATGTTTGTAGGAAACAGAAGGATTTAAATGCATTTGTGGCGACAATATTAGTTAGGTGGAAGAGAGATGTTTGTGACTGTGTGAGAGGAAGATCAATACCGTAATCTGTAAGTTTCTATGTGTGTTTTACTGCTTATTGTCTGGAATGTTTTATAAAGGGCTGGGGGATAGAGTGAGCTACAGTTAGTGATTACCTATCACTCTGCCTCCTGTGATATGTTAAAGCTTTGAAAACGCAGCTGAGGGACAGCAGGTTTTAAAACACAACACTGGGATTTTTTTTTTTTCCTGTAGGTGGCTGAGCCAGTCACAAGCAATAACCCTGTGTCTTTAAGTTTTGATGCATGGCTTCTTCAAACTCTGTTTTAATGATAAATTAATCTTTCATAATACCATGAAAGTCTTACATCTACATTATAATCAGTACACTAAATACAACTAGAAATTTTCTTTTGTTACCACCAGTATACATTCCCTTCATACTCTGCAGGCTACCAGCACAGTGGGAAAATGCAGGCAATCAGATCTATCTTGCAGTTCACCGAAAGTTAAAATGTACTTTGTTCAGAGATCAGTCATAGGAACAACTGTGTTAATGAAGATATATAGATTTTCATTATTTGCTTAGTTTGTGCAATTCAATTGTAATTGAATAGGGTTCAGTAGCACACAAAGCCAGTTGTGGGATTGTGACTGTAATGTTATAATTATCATAAATCATCAACATTTTGTGTTCACAATTGGGAAGCTAGAGAACTTAATATAACTTAGTATTTAGGCTTAGAAACCTGGAAATCAAAGTAGCAATAAGGTGTTTTTTGTTTGTTTAAAGAAATACAAGTAATGAAAATTTGGTCCTGTTATGCAAAAGAGTCCTAATATGTAGTACATCTTGCATGGAATGTGTCATATCTAGTAATTTGAGGAAAGGGAGAATGCTGAACCCTTTGTAAGTCACTTACAGATCACTCAGCTCTTGCTTCTAAAATGCATTGCTCCATTAAGAATCAGTGCTTCTAGTATTATCCTCTGAGAAGCTGCTGTAGTACTTAAGTTCAATAATAACATTCTGCCTGAGAAAATGTGAACTCTGTGATATACAGAGCAGTTTGCCTTATGAAGAAAATGTTGGACATACAATTTATCAATTATTCAGATGAACTTAACATTCAGGAATTCAGCTATCAAACTATAACTGTTTCCAATAAACAAGTCCAGATAATAGCCCTCAAAAAAGCCCCTATTTTGAAACAAATAACATAGATATCCATTTCCCACAGGCAAGAAAAAGGAATAGAGGAAAAACTGGAGCGCCCTCTAGACAGATAAACTCCAAAGCTTGAAGTGAATTCACTCTATGATTCAGAAAAAAATTGACAACATATGTAGGGAAACCCTTAGCCAAATCATTGTCACCTCTTTGGAAACAGCAGAGGAACCAGTAGATGAAAGAAAATACCTAATGTATCACATTTAATAGTTAAGAGAGGTTCTAGAAGCACCTGAAGAAACTAGCTCATTTAGGGATGGTCGATGTACATTTACAAATAGTAGTTTTAGACATTTTGTTATTACCTTTTGAGTTTTTGGCTAGCTGTTCTTCAAACTCCCTTTTGGCTTTTCTTATTACATTTTTACACTTAATTTGTCAGTGTTTATGTTCCTTTCTATTTATCTCACTAGGATTTGACTTCTACATTTTAAAAGATACCTTTTTATCTCTTGCTGCTTCTTTTACATGGTTGTTAAGCCACGGTGGCTCATTTTTAGTTCTTTTACTGTGTTTTTTAGTTTGGGGTATACATTTAACTTGGGCCTCTATTATGGTGTCTTTGAAAAGTGTCCATGCAGCTTGCAGGGATTTCACTCTAGTCACTGTACCTTTTAATTTCTGTTTAACTAAACACCTCATTTTTGCATAGTTGCCCTTTCTGAAATTAAATGCCACATTGTTGGGTGGTTGAGGTGTTATTTCCACAACAGGATTGTTAGATGTTTGTCACTATTTCCAAGCAGTCCTGTTATAGCTACTTCCAGGACTAGATCCTGCTCTCCACTCAAGACTAAATTGAGAATTGCCTCTCTCCTTGTGGGTTCCTGTACCAGCTGCTCCAAGAAGCCGTCATTTAAAGTATTGAGAAATTTTGTCTCTGCATTTCGTCCTGAGGTGACATGAACCCAGTTGTATGGGGATAAGTGAAATCCCCCACTATTATTGGGTTTTTTATTTTGATAGCATCTCTAATCGGCCTTAGCGTTTCATCGTCACTATCACTGTCGTGGTCAGGTGGTCGATAATAGATCCCTACTGTTATATTCTTATTAGAGCATGGAATTACTATCCATAGAGATTCTATGGAACGTGGATTCATTTAAGATTTTTACTTCATTTGATTTTACATTTTCTTTCACATATAGTGCCATTTCCCCCTCCCCGTACGACCTGTTCTCTCCTTCCGATAGTTTTTGTACCCTGGAATGATTGTGTCCCATTGATTGTCCCCACTCCATCAGGTTTCTGTGATGCTTATTATATCAATATCCTCCTTTAACATGAGGATATTTAACACGAGGCACTCTAGTTCACCAATCTTATTATTTAGACTTCTTGCATTTGTGTACAAGCACTTTAAAATCTTGTCACTGTTTATTTGTCTGCCCTTTTCAGATGTGTCAGATTCTTTTTTTTGTAAATGTTTCTCATCTGATCTGGCCCATACTTTATCGTCTTCCATCTTCTCCTCCTGACTAGAACCTAGAGCATCTCTATCAATAGATTCTCCTCTAAGAGAAGTCTCTGTCCGATCCACGTGCTTCGCTGCAGCAATCGGCTTTCCCGCATCTCTTAGGTTAAAAACTGCTCTGCAACCTTTTTAACGTTAAGTGCCAGCAGTCTGGATCCACTTTAGTTTCGGTGGAGGCCCCATCCTTCCTGTATAGGCTGTCCCATCCCCAAAGTTTCCCCAGTTTCTAATAAATCTAAACTCCTCCTCTCTACATCATCATCTCATCCATCTGTTGCTTGAATGTCAACAATTCACAGTAGGGAAAGTGTTCCCAGGGAAAATGTTGCTCATAAGCGATGGTTGCTGTTACAAGGTGTTACTGCAAACAAGTGTCTACTGTATAAATGAAGTTTTAATGTTTTTACATGTCAAATTGCTATCTCAGCTCTAGTAATAAAGACCTAAATGGAATTCTATGAACTTACATAATCAGTCTTTCATAAACCTCCTATGTTGTTCATCCCCAAAGTATGTAAGATAGATTTTCTTTTCCTTTTATATGACTGTTTCTAATGTGTTCTCACTTTTTACACAGGATAGGAACTTTAACTTAAGGACAGATAACTTTGGAGTCATGTTAGTTTGCTTCTCCTCATTGCCAAGATTGATTACGACCAAGGTCTGTTGTTATGACTTTAAAGAAATAAGTTACAAGTCACATATATGTAGAGGACAAGGAAAGTAATCAATACAAATATTGCAGTCAAAGGAATGACATTCACCACATGTGACTCAATAAGGAGCTAATAACCAAACAAAAAGATATTGTGCTGGATTCCAAGATCTGTGGACTTGACTCATAATACTCCAATTTACAGTATTTCTAATTTATTATACTTCTTGTTTGTTTCTAAATACTTTTATTTTGTGCTAACTCCTGGATTAGCAACAGAGGGGTGCAATGCTCATGTAGAAGAATTCTTGCTTATACAAAAGTCCCAGAGAACCCAGTGGGTCTACTCGTGTCATAAACATACAGCTAAGGGTAGCATAAAATCTGTCCTTACCTGTAAAAGGTTAAGAAGCTCAGATAACCTGGTTGGCACCTCACCAAAAGGACCAATAAGAGGGAGAAGATATTTTCAAATCTGTGGGGGAAAGCTTTTGTTTTTTTGTTCCTTTGTTCTCTTGGAGTCAGCAAGGAACCAGAGCAGGGAAAATACATCTCCCTAAGCCATATCTGAACTAAGCATCTAATATTGCAGAAATAGTAAGTAACAGTAAGGAAATGTGTTAGATTGTCTTTTGTTGTAGCTTGTGAATTTTCCCCGTGCCAAGAGGAAGGTTTATCCCTGTTTTTGTAACTTTAAAGTTTTGCCTGGATGGGAAATCCTCTGTGTTATAAAGTTATCTTCCATCCTGATTTTACTGAGGTGATTATTTTATCTTTTTTTAAAATAAATTCTTTTAAGAAGCTGATTGATTTTTCATTGTTCTTAAGATCCAAGGGTTTGGGTCTGTGTTCACCTCTACCAGTTCGTGAGGCTATTATTCTCAAGCCTTCCCCAGGAAAGGGGGTGTAGGTCTTGGGGGAATATTTTGAGGGAATAGGACTCCAAGTGGTCCTTTCCCTGATTCTTTGTCTAAATCACTTGGTGGTGACAGCATACTGTTCAAGGACAAGGTGGAATTTGTGCCTTAGGAAAGTTTTTAACTTAAGCTGGTAAAAATAAGCTTAGGGGGTCTTTCATGTGGATCCCCACATCTGTAGCCCAGAGTTCAGAGTGGGGAAGGAACCCAGACAACTCGCATGAGTAACTGCTCAAGATGGTGAGTATAGTCTCCACTATCTTGCCTATAGTGACTTAGAGAGGCAATTGTAACACACACACACACACACACACACACACATACACACACACACACACACACACACACACACACACACACACAGTTTAATACCTGGACTTTATTTCATGTATTACAAATAAATATGTCTTTAAGCAATAACTTATTAAAATGGCACACAAGTGGCCATTTTGTTTTTTGAAGGAAAAACAAGCAAACTCTCTCTACCCCCAACCCCCATAATTAATTATGCATAACAGATGGTTATAGGGTGAGATATGCTTTATTCTTCATTAGAAGATCTGTTTTGCTTTAACATGTTATGCACAATGACATAAAATATGCAGCTTTTGTCCCAGAACATCCAAACTTAATATTTCCCATGTGGACAAAGGGTTTTTTATTAGAGGAGAAATTAACCCATACGGGGGGTGGGGGGGATGGCAGGAAAATGCCTATGCTTTGCATTAGAGAGACAGGGTGAGTGAGGTAATTTTTATTAGACCAATTTCTGGTGCTTAGGCTTTAGTACATTATGCTGTCCCTTGCCATGGAGTGAATTTCACCCTGAGAGATCAGAATTCACCTTTCCCTCTTGACATTATTACACATTTGTTGGTTTGATGTCTCGTTTTTGGATATACTGATTTGTTTAAAAAACCAAACCATAATATCAGCCAGAGTCTATTACTTTCCTTTGCTTTTAAGTATTATCAGCAGGATTCTCAATCCTAAAAGCTTGACTACACAATGAAAAAGAGATCTCTAGCCACTTAGGCTACCAGAAAAAAAAGGCATAATTAGCATTCAGTTATACTGCCATAGGAGTATGTTCTCTGCCCAATCTCTTCTGATTGCTTTTATGGCTCTTTTTACAGCCTGTAGGAATGAGTTGAAACTCACATTGTCTTCATATTATACTTTAAGATTACTGATCATCACCCAGCCAACAATCTGTACTTTATGCCCCAAACCCTCTAGCAGCATCCACGTTGCTATCTTATCATAAATGGAAACATGAAGGAGTGAGAGAATTCAACTGTGTCATTTTTAGTAGCAAGCATTTGTTGCTGAAGGCAGCAAAATATCAGTTCTACTTTCAGGTCAACAGGTTCCCTTTCTATTTACTATAGAAAAATAATGATTAGTAGCTCATTACATCCATTCTTTGGAAGGAATCTGGAACTGTAGAAAGCTGATCTGTAGTTGATTTAAGGAATGAGACTGTCCATTTCATTTGTTTTTTTTTCTTAAAGGTGACAGCAGTTATCTTAGTCCAGACATACGTCTTGACAGCTATAAACTATTTAATTTTATTTAGAATGGTTAAGTGTTTACAGCAGCCTCTGACTCCACAGTTTAATTATAATACGTTAGGGCAGCTTGCCTCTTTGTCTGAAGCTAGGGTATGGGAAAGAGATTTTGTGGAGGCAGTTTTTGCTTTAGTTTTTGCTTCATAGATTATTTTAAGACTTTGTGGATCAGGGCCTTACACTTACAGAACAATTTCTGGAGCATCACTTAGCTCTTTATATAGCTGCTGACAATAGTCTGTCTTGTCATCTTCCTGTTCAAGTGGCATTTTGCCATCTGTTACTTAGATACATTACAATGTGAAGTGAAAATTTTAGTATATTCATCTGTTGTGATAAAGAGATTGTTTTCTTGGCTGTGCCGTTCCAGTTCTGTACAATGCTTGTTGATGTATTCCTGTTTGTCTTGTCTGAGTAGCTATTATATTTTTCTAAGTTCTCTTATTCAGCTTGTGCAGTCCTCATTAATTTAAACACTTGTCTTCCCTTCATTAACAGCAATACCTCATCTGTTACTCAATCCTCAAATTTTTCCTACTATATTTTAATTTTATAATCTGGTGTAGACTTCTAAAACAAGAAAAGAACTGTTATATAACTCAGTTTGTATAATTTTCACGAGGTTTGATGGCATACAATGACAGTAAAGGACATCTGCAAAATGTCTTCTATCAAACAATTTTTTTAGTGAGTCAAGATTATTTTCTGTTGCACCAAAATAGCTATGCAGATTTGCATTAGACACCAATGTTGACTTGAAACTTGATTGACATTTTGGCAAATAATGTTAAATTTGAAGTTGTCATTTATAATTTGAGCAATTCATGTTTTATTACAGCACAACCTGATATTTACACAAAAGTTTTGCAGTTCTGACAAACAGCAAAGAATACAGTGAATGCATATATTATATATGTATGGAATTCACAGCTAATCGTGGCATGGAGTATTGTTTTGTGCAAAAAAAACCCAAACCAAAACAAAAAAACATGGTTTGCTCTTGGTTCACAAAAAGTGCACCCACCACAACATAAATATATATGGGATAATTTTAAAAATTTACATTATGTGTTTACTAATAAATATTTTACAGATATAAATTATATGTATTGTTTATTGCCATATCACACACGTGCTGAACTTTGGTAATTGAATTTTGTCAGGTTTGTTTTTGTCTATAAAAGGCCCTCCAAGAGATATGTTAGCTTCAATTCTGATTATATTCTTTTTAATCTGAAGTTCCATTTATCAAAATTTGCCAGAGCAGACAAGCATTTCCATAGTACAAGGATAACTATTATAGGATGGTGAATGATACAGTACATGGAGTATCATGGCGTGGAATTAATAGGCACTGAATTTCAGAGGAAACTCCTGACTTAAATGCCTTCTTATCAAACCTGAAGGGGACAAAGAGAGATAGGGAACATAGCCTGCGTGCATTGTCATTGCCACAAATGACATCTGGTTTGGCATTTTGTGGTCTCCATACTATTAAATGCCATTCTGTATTATGCATAGGATTCATTAGTACAAATTAGGTTCTGTTCGCATGTAATCAATTATATTAGATACAAAATATCTTCTTCATAAATCTGAATTATAATGTCCTTGGAGCACAGACCAGGTCCTCAGCTGGTATAAATTGTTGAAGCTCCACTGAAGCAAATAGAACTTGCAGATTTACGGTAGCTGGTGATCTAGCCCCATGCTGTCTTCCATGCCTTGTGCAGTGCCGAGCACACTGTCTGCCTTCAGATTAGCTCAAATGATACAGCGCTTACTTAGCCTGTGAGAGATAATAGGGTTGATGCCTGCCTTCTTCAACAACAGTGATTGTTTCAGAGGCAGTGTGGCCTAGTGGGTAGGGCACTGAACTGGGACCTGGATTCTAACTCAGGCCCTGGCTAACCTGTTTGACCTTTGGGAAGTCAATTCACCTGTCTCTGCTTCTGTTTATCTTCCTACTCTCTGTTTGTCTTGTCTATTTAAATTGCAAGCTCCGTGGGGCACTGTGTCATTGCATAGCCATAGCGCAATAGAGCCTTAATCTTGGTTGGGACATCTCAGTACTATGGCACAATGCTGACCAATCATGGTAATAAACAAATAACTGCCTTATAATGCAAAAATATTAAATATTTAAGATGTAAAATATGCCACCATTTTAGATTAATAATAGTAATTCTGTAGTAAGTCACTATGTCAGTATTTAGCCATATGCAATGTGGATGTTTATTAGTGATGGCCGAGTCTGATAAGGCTTGTTGGTCCAGTTTCTTCAGGTAGCTATTACTTGCCTAATCAAATATATCTCTCAACCTATTTAGTTGGGGAATAAATCTGGAAGAATTTTGAGATCCTGTTTCCTTCTGTAATTTCCAGTAGTTCCTCAGTAGGGCTGGGCCAGAAATAATGACTTATGCTACTGAAAAAAAAAGGTTACAATTGGATGGCTCTTTAGTGGCCTCTGCAAATGAGTGGGATAGTACCAGTTCACAATCGTACAAACTATAAAAAATTTGCACGAATTGGCAATCTTATAGAGAACCTGAGCATGGTCACCAAAAACTGAATTATCGTGGAGAATGAATCCCTTCTCATTCCTAAGGGTGAAGGATGGGAAAAGCTTAAATTGTTACTCTCTCTGTCAAATGTCTTCTGAAGGCAAAAAATATTCAATTAAAATTTTTGCATTTTAAGAAAGGGGTGAAGTTTATTGTGACGATTTGGTTCATTCATTTATTTTTCCTTCATCCTGTCATATCCCTCTGTTTCAGATATGGACTGGCTATTGAGCTTTCTCATACACACCAGATGTTTTCTTCATAAGAGCGGTTAATAGTCTGCCAGAGTTCCGGACATAGCTAAGGTTAGCTTTAAATAAGGTATTTTACACACATCACCAGCTAGTGGCTGAACAGTATAATGGTTTAGCATTCCATTATATCTCCTCCTTTAGGCTCTACGTTCCTATCATTTACAAAATATACACTGTTATGCTATCTTTGAAGTCCAGTACAGTTCAGTCTGTTAAATGCCTCGGAATCGTACTGTTTCTAATTACATGACCCAAATGCGTAACAGCTTAGTCATCTGACTGACTGCCATTAGTGGCACTGACTGGCTGTTGTAGGTCTGGAATTCTTGAGTTGTCGCCTTGTGCTTCATCTGCCATCTGTAGAGTTTGCTCTGTTGATTGCTGTCACTGAGGAACAAACTGTACATGACAACTGTTTCTGCTGAACTCTCCACTGTCAGTCTTGATCATGTATGATCTGGGTGTTGAGTTCTTTTTCTTAATGACAGCTGGATTGTGTCTCTCTTTTCCATCCAATTTGTTATTAACATGGTCACCAGGTTCTAGACCTGGTAGTTGTCCAACTGAGTGACATCTGTTTTAAAAATGTTCATAAACTCTTTTTAGCAGCCTTATCCAATTTGGCGGCTTTCTTCATGTCTGGCCACTTTGGAGATGGATTCTTTTCCAAAGTTGGAACAGTAGTTCTGAGTTATCTTCCCATCAGGACATGTGCTGGACCATATCCAGTAGCTCTGAAGAGAGCAGAATGAATATTTGGGCTAGAGGATTTTCTTGGCTGTGTGTACAGCTCTCAGCCTCTCCATTAGCTTGTGTGTAACATGGGCAGTTAGTAATATGATCAAAATCCTATTTCATTCAGAATGACTTAAAATTCTGCTGCAATGAATTGTGGTCCATTGTCCATCACTAATTGCTCTAGAATGAGCAAAATGCACACTTCACTTTCTTGATAACACTGCGGCATGTTATGTCTTTCAAGTATGCCTTTTCTATGTAATTGAAAAAATAGTCCAGGACGACCAGGTAATGATGTCCTCAGAATTTGCATAAATCTGCAGCTGATCTCTTCCAAGGTCCCTCTGGCAGAGGCATTGTTATTAAAAATTCTTGGTGTTGTGTTGGTCTGTTAGTTCTGCAATGTTCATATGCAGATTCTTTATGTCCTTGCTGATGCTGGTGACTCTGGTTTCTCCTCTCATTTTGTTTGGAATTATTATGGAGTTGCCTTTAATTATGAGTTCACTTGATTTGCTTATTTGTGCATGTACCACAAAGTAGTCCCTTGTTACTTTCTTGGTGTCCTTTAGATTCCTGGGCCAGCTGTTCCTAAGGCAGAACTTCCTGAAGTTGAATATCTGTCAGGGTTGCTTTTTTGCAGCTGGAGGAGTCTCTTTTCTGACATTGGTCTGAATGTATCCACAGCATCCATGTACACCTTTATGTCATCTTCTAGCTCATGAATAGTTGAGTGTGATAGTAGGCTCTGTGACGGAGTGCTTGATACTATCAGATATTTCGCAGTAATATATTTAGCAATTGGGTTAAATCACATTAATTTTAGCAGCAGGTACTAGCATCCCAGTGGTTCTTGATCCATGTTTTTTCCATTGATGAGGGTTACAAGCAGTTTATGGTCTATCAGTGTAAATGTATCCATTCCACACAGATATCTGTACAATTTCTCACATGCCCATAAACTTGCCAGGCACTCCTCTTCAGTCACTGTATATGATTTTTCTGCTTCTGTGAGTGTGTGAGAGCAAAATGCACCTGTCTTTCACAAAGAGTCATGTTGTTGCAACAGTGCACCACCTAGATCATACTTGCTTATACTCACACTGACCATTGTGGGTTTGTTCACCTTGTAGTACTTGGGAACTGGAATTGTTGAGATAATTTATTTTACCTTTTTTGAAGGCAATGTCTTGATTTGGCCCCCATAGCCAAGATATGTTGGACTTTAACAGTTCATTCAGTGGCTTTGTCACTGTGTAATGTTTTGTAGACATCAACCAAAGTACTTATCATCCCCAGTATACATCTCTGTTCTGGTACATTAGTTGGTGCATTCAGTTCTTGAATTACCTTTACTTTCTCAGGGACAGGACTGTCCCAGCAACTCAGTTTGAGGTAGGCAGAACATGCCTTTTTTTCCTTGTTTAGCTTCAGTCCAGACTGATTGAATAGGTTTAGGACTTCATTGAGGTTTTGTTGTGTTCTTCCATCCAAGATCCATATATCAAAATACCATCCTTGGACACTAAAACTATGTTTTTGTTCACCAATAGTTCTGCAATCTTTCTCTGGAAAATTTCAGGTGCAGTGATAATCCCGAAAGGTAATCTTCTAAAGCAAAGTCTCCCAAAGGATGTGGTGATATGTTGTCAGTTTAGTACTTTCTTTGGCTAAAGGAATTTGCCAAAATTAGTATGAGGCCTTGTAAAGTCTTTTAAGATCCATATAGATTTGTATTGTTCCATTTTTCTTTATAACTGGTACCACAGGGGCACAGAGATTTTTTTTTAATTCATGCCAACCTGCTCAGTTTAATTCATTCTCTTGAGCTCAGTTTCCACTTTATGAAGTACGGAGATAGGAATCCTGCAAAGCATAAGGACAATATATTGTTCAGCATTGTCTCTTAAAGTTATTTTTACTGAATCTCCTTTAAATATTCCATGAAGGTCTTCTGCATTTCTCACCAGACCCATCATAGATGCCATGCTGTGGCTGGGAAGGCCGTTGGTCCTTTGATCACATACACTTTTGTCTTTGTAAGTGGTTTCTTTGGTAAACAGGTTCATGCAGTTCAAAATATGTCCAGGGCTGGTCGGGGCTGTGTCAGTAACTTTCAGCTCTGGGAGGGGTTGAAGGTGATTGTAAGTCCCATCTGAGATAACTGTGATGTCAGCTCCTGAGTCAATTTTAAAGTAAATAGTTTTGCCATGAATATTTCACTCTCCAGCCAGGCTCTGGGTTATCACAAGTGATAGAGCCCAGAAAAAAATGGCACTCAAATGTCTGTAATATGAGTAAATTCCTGACTGCTTTGGTATGGTAAACAGCTGGAAAATGTCCATATTTCATGCATTTACTATATAGTGTTCTTATGGCTAGATACGGTGACCAGACGTCACAATAAAATCGGGACCATCCCAGTATTTAGGCATTTGTCCTGCATCCCGACTGATCTTTGCTCAGGATGCAATGTGTCCCTATATTTCACAGTACTCTCTTTTTTTGATCTGCTGGCAGCACTCAGCACTTTTTTTTTTTTACTCTGCTGGCAGCAGTCGGCTTCTTTTTTTTTTTTCTCCGCCGGTGACACCCTCCTCGCCCTCCCCCTTGTGTCCCAATATTTTCTTCCTCTCATCTGGTCACCTTAAGGCTCGACATGCATCATCTCTTGGGCTATGACTTTTTCCATACCATGGGTAGGAGGCTGGAATTTGTTCCTCTTAGCCTTGAAGTCCTCTCTCCTTCGCTCTTTCATAAACCACTTTTTATGAGGTACAAAGTATGCACCAAGCATAGCCAGAACCCCTTAATAATCAGAACCCCTTCATAATCATCATCTTCAAATCAAAGGATTTTAAGATGCTCTGCCTGCTTACCTATAGTATCAATTGATGACGATACCTGTATATCTCCAGTTTCTTTGTGGAGGTTTTTTTTTGCCGTTTGAAATCTTGTAAAATGCTGCTTCCTATGTGTCCATTGTGAAGGTTTGTCAAAGCTGAAGTTCTCTGGGGCATTGAAGAATGGCATGTTGATGTCAAAACCCTCAATTTTTGTTGCTTTGTTCCTTCTTTTCTATTCTTAATTTATTCCTGATGCCATGCCATGTTCCTCTATACCACATATGGACTGGCTATAGAGCTTGCTTATACATGCCAGATGTGTTCATCATAAGATCCTTTAATATTCTGCCTGGTATGGCTAAGGTTAACTTTAAATAAGGTATTTTACACACAACATCACCTAGTGGCTGGACAATATAAAACAGTTTAGCATTCCATTAAACACTCCTCTCTTAAAATAAGAAGTCTCCAAAAATTGATTTCTAATGAAAAATTCAACTCAGCGTTGAGTATCATGGTACTTTGTGAATTATGCTGCTGCTATAAATTTTTTTAGAGCTTCTGTGCATTTGTATTACATTCTTTGTGCTTGCATTCCATCTGTAATAAAGAACTGAATGCAGGGTAATTATTTGCAATGCTGTTTTGGGGAGACAAAGGCCAGGATAATTTGATCTCAGTACTGTATTTTCTGAAAAAGCCACCCCACTAACACAGGTCTTTGATGTCCGGCAGTTAGCAACTAAGGCAGCTAATAGCAAGCTTGAGGTTATTTTTGACTCAGCCTTCAAAATTCACATATCTTTAAGTCTCTGAGGTTTCTCATTACCATCTGAGAAGCATAACTAGTAGATTGCAGTATTTTATGTCTCCTGCTGATACTCTAGTTCAGATTTAAATCTTTTTTTCTTCTTTGGGATTGATGACTGCAATTCCCTGTTTCCTTGTTTACCCTCTACTGTTAAAAATCGACTTCAGCCGGTGCATAGATGTGCTTACCTGACTGAATCTAGTCAGCATGTTTCTCCTGAATTTGCTACTCCACAATGGCTTTAAGTTAAATGTTATATTGATTTTAAGATTTTGTTACTCAGATACAAAGTTTTGAACAGCCAAGCACCTGAATGCATTGGCAACACTTGGAAAATGAAGATCGTGATGATTGCATCCCTGTCCTCAGTATGTTCTAAAGAATGGCTACTTATTTGTTTTAGGATTTGAGGGCCACCACTGCGCCATTAAGCCAGCTGTTATTAAGAATGCAGAGTATGTACTCTTAGGATACTTGTTCATACCTCATTCTTGAATTCACTTATACGTAGGACCCCAGGGGAAGAGACTGTAATTAGCTACAGTACCTATTGAGCGACAAAGGGTAGCAAAATCTTGTCAAAAATTAAAGTTATGTGCAAGGTATATTTATTTATTTTGGGGGAGAGAGGGCTGTCTACCTGATTTTCTGTTTCTTGAAATTATTCTCACAATCATATTTTATCCAGAATCCCTTTTATGAAACTACAAAAGTGGAAAATAGAATACATTTTCTGCCAGATTTCAGATAGTAGCTCTAGGAAGAAGGATTCTTGACTTCCATAACAATAAGCTTGTGTTATCATACTGAATCCTCTGAAGATGATTTCATGGAATCCACCTGAGCATCACATACTTTCCCATAAGCATCAGTTATTTTTGTCATGGATAGAAATGTACAAATATAATCAGTGTATGAATAATTAACTACTCTGTAAAAAGCAATGTGCAACAAGTTTTGTGATGCACTCATACTAGTATTTTGGTAGAACAATCATCCATTAGAGAACTTGATCAGATCAGATATTTATAAAGAAACGGATATTTGAAATCCCATCTCCTTTCTTTTTCTTGCTCCAAAACATATTTTTATTGTTACATGTCTTTCATTTGATTTCTCCAATCTGGACTTCATTGTCTAATGCTGTGGAGCCAAAGAAACTACCAGTGAGAATAGGCAAAGGTATTTGTTGGAACAATTATAGCTGGAAATCACTGCTAATGAGATATTGAGCGTTTTATTTCTAGGTCGCTGGTTTAAATCCAGCCTAGGTTGGGAGTAATCAAAAGTCCTTATCAAATAATAGAAGTACTAATGAGCAGATGATGAGTAGATTAAATTAGATTAGTAAAAAACAACAACAAAAAAAACTATTTTTCCAAATTTATAATCATAAAATAGATACCAGTTCTGTTGTAGTATGGAGACCAGTATGAGTCTCTTGCATTTAACATAAATATTTTTTTTAAATGAAGTGTATTCTACTAAGCTTATTTCCAGCTGATTGAAATAAGGTATATTTATACAACTGTTTTTGTAATGCAACTTTTTTTCATCTCATATTAAAGGAAAGTGACCTATAAGTCACTAATACTTTGGATTGCTTTTTGGGAATGGCATGCCTCTTTGATCTTGCTCTCTTAAACTATTTACTTATTTTAGAAAAATATATGTATACAGTGTTCTATAGTAATATTTAACTACAGCCTGATTTTGCTATCCTTGTATTGTATAGTACCAAAACTATTTGCAAGTAATCCCACTGAAATCAAAGAAGGGACTTGTTCAGAGAGGAAGGGTGATCCAGTTCTTAGGCCACCAACCTAGGACATGGGAAATCCTGTATACAAATCTCTACTCTGTTACAGAATTCTTGTGTGACCACTCTGTGCCATCTGTAGAATGTGATAAGAGTCTATTCCTGCTCTCACAGGGCTGGGTTATGGTTTCCCAAGCAGGGGACAGTTTAGCATTTTATCCATTCTTATTCTGTGCATGTTTTGTCTGTCTTGTTAGAACTGTTCTTTCAGTAAAGATGGCAGCTTATATCCGTGTGTGTGTGTGTTTGAACTGAAAGTCTTGTGATATATTTTGTGGCTTTAGACAAGCCACTCAAAACCCAGTAACAAAAGATGTATGAAAATCATGTGAGGTAGATATTTTACCCCATTTTAAAGTTGGAGAAACTGTATTTAACATAGGCATCACTGCTGTTGACAGGGAAGTTCAGAGTTCAAAGCATGTGTACTGATGACTGTTCACTGAACATTGCTGAACAATGTGACTTTAACTGTTTGCAGGTAATATACATCTGGGGCCTGATTTCAAAGAGGTTTGACAAGTAATGGGCTAAAATTCATTTTTGTTTTGAGATATTATCCCTGTTCTTGAAGAGGCTGGGATGGAAAAGAAAGAAGAGAATATTAGTTATATTAAGTATTTCCAGAGCAACATTATAGAGAAAGAATTGAAATAAAGGATTGGAGAACTTCTGGAAGCTCTATATACACTGGAGTCTCCTAGGACTTAATCATGTCAAAATAAAGCCATGTACTACATGACAAGTGTCATAACCTGTGTTCTACCATTCCATTATAATTTTGGATTGATTCAGAGACACTTTCAGCGTATTAATTGTTAACATACAAAACATATCTTTTGCTCTCGCCATATGAAGACTTAGAGAGAGACTTTCAGAGGCTCAAGCAGGAATTAGGTGCTCAACTGCCATTGAGAGTCAATGAGTTAGGTGCTTATTTCGCCTTTGTTCCATTTGGATACAGCATAGGGATAGTACCACACTTTAGAAGTGGCCTGAACCTTGCCTCTCAAATTTACACTTATAAGATTTGTACATAGAAATCCTATTTTTATACTACCAATTGAGTAGTTAGATGGTTAGCAGATCAATCCAGAGGCATAGATATAGAGTTTCTACCTGTAAACTATTGTGCACCCAAAACTTGTGGATGCTAAATTGGGAGGCTGCTCCTGAGAATCCATCCCATTGTGTTTCAATCTGTACAATACAATACTTCCTCCTTAACATTCATTTGGCTGGCAGTCTGGAAAATGACAGCAATCTAAGAAGATTAAATTTTTCTTCCACTTCTACTTTATTTGATGACTGTCATGCCTTATGACTGTCATGCCTTAGAATCTCCAAGTGCTTTGTCCTGATTATCACAGACTCATGATGAATGCTATGAAGCTATGAATGCTAGGTAAATATTGACAATTCTATAAACCTTAATTACTGTACAGTCCCACTCAGGGCTTTCTTAGGAAAAGCTCCCTTTAGCTGCAGTGGGAGTTTTTCTGAATAAGGACCTATAATTAAAATATCAGGCCCGTAGAGTATATTGATAAATTTTAGACCTTTTAATTGTTAAGCAGTTTTGAATATATTTGAGAGTATAGTTGTATCATGTCTGCCCTGCAGTGGCATGCTAGGAGAATTAAGCACAGGAAATGTCACTCCTCTCCCCCACAGATAAGCAGGGCTTAAACTGATTCCCAGTGCTAGAGGTGTGGAAAAAGCTAGCACTGCTGGTAATACGAGGTGCTCTAGAGAGGGCATTTTGTGGGTGGGGTGAGAGATGGACTATAACCTTAGAACCCCCACACGTCATGTACTGGGATAGCTGAGTGTTGGTAGAACTCTGGTTACACCTCAAACAGTTGTTGCAAGGGGCATCTCTTCCCATCCTACCTCCTTTTAAAAGGCCAAGACCACTTGGGCAGTGCAAACCCATGCCCTCCCTGGAGCTACGAAGATTCTATGAGCCATAATTGATCTCTTAGTTTCTTCTCACAAGATGATACTTCTAAAGCCTTTGAAATACTTCTGAATCTAGTTAAAGTAGTAATAGGACAAATATAATTGATGATCAAATGTATTGTCACCTTGAAGCACTCAACAGATGCAAATTGTATAAAGAACAATTCTGAATTCTTGGTAATGTTGTGAATCTTTAGCTGCTGTAATAAATGTTGTTGTCACGTTATATAGGTTAAATAACTAATGATGGAAGTGTGTTCTTATTCATGAAAGCAGCTGCTGAGAAGTGTGTTGTCCTAAAATATACCTTCCTGTCTGTTGAGCTGACAACCATGAAATGATGAAATCAAGCTCCTGTCCTTCAGTGTTGCTTACAGTTAAAATTGTCACACACTTTTTTAAAAAGGCTGTCAAAGAAAGAGCCATAGTTCTGACATAATGTGGAGAACAAGCACTTGGACATCTTAAACTATAGACAGTGTTAAATGCTGCAGTTCAGAGCATTTTTTACTTCCTGTTTCATTTTTCATCACTCTTGGCTTTTTTTTTTAAGCCTCTCTTGTACATTTCAGGCCACCTTTAAAAAAAAAAAATCAATAAACCAAGGTATTATAGCAATGAATTTAATGTAACTTGCTTTCCTGAAATATACCTCAGGGATTAAAAGAAGCATCACTTTTAACTACTCAGTTTTTAAAATAAAAATTCAAAGTAAATTGGACTAACACTGGTTTGGAACATCTTTGGTTCTCATTGGAATTCTTTGAAGGCCTGAAAGGCAAAGTGCCTTGCTGACCCTGGTAAACACCAAAACTAAACTTGTAAATTTCATATTGTTCTAATGCTGTCATGCTGTAGTACAAGTACATGAACCTTTCTATCACTAAAGCCCTGCTCCTGCAATCTTATCAATACATGTGAGCCTCTGTGCACATGCAAAGCCTATCAATTCCAGTGTTGCTCCAGGCAGGTGTAAAGGTCCATTGTGGTCTATCATATTGCAGGGTCAGAAAGATTTAAAGATGAAGCACTGTAAAACCAAAGTTTGCACTAGAGTTTCATCTCTCAAAGTATGACTTTGTTCTTGTGCCACCACAATTCTCTACATACAGTAGTTATTTAAGGATAGATGCTGAAAACAGATCCCCATGCACTCATCCGTGCAGAGATGCCCCATCACAGTCAACAGGGCTCTATATGGTGCAGGAGTAAGCTTGTGCCACACAGAGCCACTTGAAAAACCTAGTCCTTAATGGTCATTAACAGAGCAACAAGAACCACACAAACATACCAGAAGTGATGGTCTCTACCCCAGTGAACTTACAGGTTAGAACAGACCTGAACAGAACGAGGTATGATGTAGTTAGAGCAGCTACTTTAGTATTTTTATTTGCTGGAATGGAGAGAGCCATTTTTAAAAGAGGGATATGAAAGTGTCACTTGAAACAACAGTGGATACAACTGGTTGCTTGTTAATAGTAAAAACATGGGGAAAGTTATGCTATGGTTATATTACAAATGCAAAAGTTTAGGGGAGAGGAAAGTTTAGTTTGAAAAGAAAAAAGCTGTTTCATGCAACATTGTTATAATTATGATTATTTTACATGTAAAATGGTAAAAATAGGTGTCATGGTTATAAAATCTGTTTAAAAAATGGGTCAGTAAGTCTTGTTAGCATAAAGCTTGTGAAACCTTGTTAAATTGTCATCTCTAAACAGATCTTTATAGGCACAGAAGAGATGACAATGGACTAGATTCTTTGCTACGTCTCAGCATGAAACAGCACAGTTTGGAGTGTAGGAGTTTCAAAGATGGTTGCATTCCTCAATCCTCACCCCAGTTTATGTCAGACTGGTTCCCTAGTGCAATTTACAGCAGTGTGGTCACAAGTGTTTACAGGAGTGAGCCCTTAACAATTGATAGTCTCTCCATAATACAATAGAGCTCAATGGCCTGATCTTGAGAACTACTGATCACCTGGTACTCCCATTGATTTCAGCACCTTTCAGGATCTATCTTAACACCTGTGTTTGAAACATGCATGTTAGTGAGATTACGTGTATAATTTTTTTTGTATAATATCTTAAAACACAGTAAGGCGTAAGACCTAGTTGGTACACAGTTGACCATATGTATATCACTAATAATATTTCAGTGACTTTAATATGTAATTGATTGTTAATTTTCATTAAATATTTATCTGAATATGTATAAAACTTGAAAGCTATGTTTATAAAACTATATTTGTATAGCTCCAGAGATATTGGAAATTAGATTACTCAGTTAATTGGATTACTTAACAAATATTGATTAGTATTTTTAGCAATCAACATTAAAGACATTTAATATATCATTATCTTTTAAATTTTAATTAACTGTTTAAACATTGCTTTGAAGTTTAAAGTTTCCAAGACTATAATTACATTATTGCCTGTGCAGTTTTGAACTAATTATACAACATTCCTATAGACTTGATAAACCACAAAATGTATCCTCTTAACAATCAATTGCTATTAAATTACTTTCAATTAGTTTTTGTTAAAACCAAATTAGTTTCATTTGAGATACCATAAGCGAGGTACACAAATCTTTCCATACAACAGTGATTCTGTTTCTGCTGCACATAGTGATTTCCAGATGTCTAGCTGGGCAGACAGTAGAAAAGACTTTAAAACTAACATAATGATGAGCCTTAAAAAAAGCAAGTCACTTGAGTTGCTGGCCTGCAGACACTGAGGCCTGATCTGAATTCCGTTTGAAATTAATGTAAAAAGACTTATTGACTTGAATGGACCAGAGTATCAGCTGGTGTAAAGTTTCATAACTTCATTGATTTCAACTGCAATGTAGGAGTTGCCAGCACTTTGGAGGACAGGATTAGAATTCAAAATGATTTTGAAAAATTGGAGAATTGGTCTGAAATCAACAAAATGAAATTCAATAAAGACAAATTCAAAGTACTACACTTGTGCATTTTATTTTTGCTTTCTAACTACAAAATGGGGACTAACTGGCCTTGGCAATACTATTGCAGAATAGAATCTGGAGCAACAGTGGTCACAAATTGAATACGAGTCAACAATATAATGCAGTTGTGAAAAAAAGTTAATATTAACATTATATATAAAAGTTGTAGGAGGTAATTGTACCACTAGACACTAATGAGGTCTCAGTTGGAGAATTGTGTCCAGTTTTGAGCACCATTCTTTCAAGAAAAATGTGAACAGAGGAGAGAACAATAAAAATTAGATTTTTTTTTACAAAATCCAACATAAGGAAAGTATGGAAAGTTGGAAAATAATCCCTGTTTATGCACAATCTTCAGAAATAAACATTGAGGCATGGGAGGCCTGATACCATGTTCAAATATACTAAAGGCTGTTATGAAGAGGAGGACGATTAATTGTTCTCCATGTTCACTGAAGGTAGGAAGAGAAATAATCAGCTTAATCTGATGGGGGGATTTAGTTAGATATTAGGAAACATTTTCTAACTATAATGATAATTAAGTACTGGAATAGGTTACTAAGGGAGGTTACGCAATCCCTGTCATTGGTAGTTTTTAAGAACAGGTTAGGCAAACGCCTGTCTGGGATGAGCTGGTCTTTTCCTCAGCATGTAGGGGAATGGACTATATGTGCTTTCTAAATTCTTTTTACAGTTCTATTATTCTTTTTTACTCTGAATTTCATATACATTGTTCTTCTGAAGCCTTTTCTTTTCCTTTCAGTAAAAATGAATTATGTAATATGATTTAACCCAGAGGAAACAATTGATCAGATTTTCAAATCAGAATAACCTTAAATTGTGGATATTTCTACAAAGCGCATAGGGAAAGAAATAGGTGTTTTTTTTCTCCCCTTTAGTGTCATAATAAGATGATTGATTGTAATGTTCACTTGCACAGTTGATGAAAGTTTAAACTAATCTTGCTCAGGGCTTTACAGAAGATTTTCTTTGCCTAGAGATTCCCAGATTACTTTGGGGTTAAATCATTAAAAACTCTACTATTTTATAATAAAATAAATTTAATCTGGATTGGAAAAAATTTAATGCACTGCATTTGTATAGTGTTGTTACATAATTTATAAAGATTCCTAAATAAATGTGTGGGGTTTTTGTTTGTTTGTTTTTGTTTTTTTAATTACTGGCTTACAAAAGTTGACCTGTTGATGTCATTTGAGTTGAGATTGGTGCCTACTGGGATTTGCAAAAGTTCCTAAGCAAGTTAGGCACCTATCTGCCTCTGAAACCAATGAGACCTAGAAATCTAACTTGGACACTTTTGAAAATGCCAGTAAGCACTGATCTCCCTCTGTAGGTGTCTACATACTTTTGAAAATCTGGCTACTTATCTGTATTCAGAGTTCTGTCTTCAGACTCTTACTTTGAAGTACCTTGGCCTTGATATTTCATGGTGAAAGCCATTTTTCCTAAATTCTTAGAAATCATCTGCCAAAATTATTCATTTGAATTCTTTGGTGCATTTTTCAGATGTACAGAATATAAAACTGGCATTATAGCTGAGAAGTAGAAATTGTCAAATGGAAGATAGATAATAAGATTGGGGATGTCAACCTGCATGCACTGTCTTGAGAAACTGTGTTTCTAGTAGCAAAAGCAGGGGAGTGGGAGCCAAGTTCTTTTCTTTTCTTTTTTTTCTTTTCTTAATTGCAGTAATGCCCAATCAGGACGTCATTTTACTAGGCATGTGCAAACACAGAACAAAAGATAGCTTTTGAGATAGGAACTAACAATCTAAGTATCCTTTATTATTTCTCTTGCTCTGCCTCTGTTATACTGTTTAGCTTCGGGCAAGTCACTTAACCTCTCTTTACCTCAGTTTTGTGATCATTATCTATTTCACACGAGTATGTGAAGTTTAATTAATTACTTTTTATAGGTTCTTGGATGAAATGCATGATATGTGAAACGTTGTAGCACTACAAACAAGTTCAGTAGATCTATGCCTGGTTAACTGTATTCAAATCTCTAGCTTTGTATGAAATTATCTAGCACATTACATTATATTCTGTGGTTAATTAGAAATAATATTCATGTTTAAAGTGATATGCATGGAGACTCTGCAAAGACACCCATTAGGCTGCAAGAGCACTGTGTGAAGTATTAACCATGAAAATATTATAATGTAGCAGAGAGTAAACTAAAAATGGACCCCATAGATACATTTCACTTCAATCATTAAGAAGAAAATGACTACATTCCTTACTTGGAATAATGAGCTATACTGATTGTCATTATTGTGTGCCACAGGAAAATGATAAGAGGCAGCTTGAGAATACAATACTAATGCAATGTTTTCTTAATCAAATATTTTGTAATTGATTGCCTGTGGCAAAAGAAGCAAAATCTTGAATAAGATACAATGCATCTTATACCTGTCTCAAAGGACAGATGTTAGTTATGCCAGCTTCATAACCTTCCCTTTGGATGAAAAAATATGACAAATATTCTATCATAGTCATTAGCAATTTTATTCTAAATAGACACCAGGACATGGTGAGTTTATTAATATGCAGACTATGGTATTATCCATAAGATAATATTTCAGTTATTGTATTCTTATATCTAGAATGTATGACTAGATTATCATATTAAGTCACAATTTTGTAGTCCAAATCAAATGAAAAATCATTTACAGTGGTCACTGTTAAGAAGTCAGCATTTACCTGAAGCCACACACTGGGGTATACCACATTATTTTCTTCTACTTAGCCCCTATACATTTATTTCTTATTCTATCTAAAAACACACACATATAGGAAAGTAATTTTGATATAAACTATTCCCTTCCTATCAGCTCCAGCTCTGAGGCTGTTGAATGGTTTATTACCATACATAGGATTTCTCTTACGCTCAGTAGAAAGCAGCAAGGTTTTACCTGAATATAATACTGGGTGCTAAGATACCTCTCATTAAAGATTTTTACTTGAGATGAAAGATAGGGAAGAATTAACTTGCCTCTTTCATCGGCAGACGCACTGAACTGTGAGGAAAGGGAAATAAAACTCATTTCAATACGTACAGAGGGAGAATTTCTTATTTCTGCTGATGGCTGCCACATCTTTTCAGTGGGAACAGCTGGTATCTAAATGGCTTCTTCAGCTAAAACAATGTCTATCTCACTTTAAAATTTCAGCAGGAAGCTGCTGTTTCATCATTTAGTCATGTCACATATTTATAGTGTTGTGTTTGTTGTAGTGTTTGAGAAACAAAAATGAAAGAAAACTGATGCACTGTATGTCTTGATGCCAGTGAATATATAGTTATAGTTAGTCATAAACTCGAAATCCATTGTAAATGATACAAACAAAATCCCAAACATCATTTTAAAACTCTTTAAATTAGAACAATTAGAAAGTCTACAGCAAATGTGTCCCAGTGCAGCAGAGCATTTATACACATGCCTATCTTTAAGCTCATTAACAGTCCCGGTAAAATCATTGAACTGCTCATGTGCTTAAACTTATTCAGGCACTTACTCAAAAACTTCGCTGAATCAGGGCCTATATGACTGCATGTATTTTACAGTAATTTTTGATCTAGATGCTGGAATATTTCTGCTTGAAAATTTCAAATTGAAAATGAAATGTGAAAAACAGAAGCAATATCTTGTTCAGAGCCACAATGGGATTGAGAGATGAAAATTAAAAACAGGACAAAGGTCAAATTAAAACAAGGGCATAATATTATACTCTTCACTTAATGACCATGTGAATACAACAGGATTTCTTAACCTAAGTGCCTGGTTTTCCTTGCCATAGTTTTTATACTTGGAAGTCAACATTAATATTTAATAAAAGCCAGTGCTGTGCTTTTGAAATGGAAAGTACCAAAATAAGTTTATTAATATAAGCTGAATAAAACTACAATCTACGAAAAGGAGAAACATTCCTTCTCACTTGGAGCTCAGACTCCCCTTCCCATGGAGACTTTAATTCATCAGACTATGTTTGGACATACCCAAGCCTTGCATTAGTTATGCAAGTGTCATGTGTTTGCTACAAACATTGTTTTCAAGGAGTCTCCTGAAATACACAGAGAGAGAGAATTAGGAGCACAGTTCTTAGCAGACAATACGGCCAAAATGTCGCCTTCACTACGTCAGTTCTTTAAAGGGTGGTGTCGCTCCTGTATTTTCTTTGATCCACATTTGTAGAAAAGCCAGTGGCCGGGATATTTATACCCTAGTATGGATTTACTTAAAAATAATAGAGCCTCTTGTAACAAGAGTAAGTCCTATCCCATGCTCATGACATCTGAGAGGAAATTTAGGTCGTCTTCATCCAATAGCAGGATCAGCTAACTGGCTGAATTGAGCTGTAGATACTTTCAGTGAATCCGAGGTTGGGAAGAGTCAGGGTCAAGTAAGTCCATGCTCCAGAAACCAATAGTAATGACAGTGGGACAGTAGACTAACTGGCCCTCCAGGTATTTGTGACTAGCAATTCCTCCCCCCTCAGAGACAACCTCAGAGACAACCAACTGGTAATAGTGATGGGTGGGTGGCTGGAGACAAATCACAACTTCCAAAGAGCCACAGTTACATATATTTTGAAGGCTGGGAATACAAGATTGCCAGCGGAAGCTGGTCAATTATTCTCTGATCTTCTCCCTTCTCTCTCATGCTCTCAGTGCTGCTGCTGGACTCTCTTCTCCCACTCTGTTGCTACCCAGAGTAAAGAGGCACTCAGCTCTATCTTGCTCTCTCTCTCCTCATCTATGCCTTCTTGGATCTCCATAGCTTGGTGCTCATTGCTTTCTTTACTGTATTATGTGGCCGTCCAATATCTTGACAGATGAAAGTAGATGTGACAAAGTCAGTTGGTTGGTGGTGCTTAGCAATGGTATGGGGAAAGACCCGATGCGTGAGCGGCAAACCTTCCCACAGTGGCTACAGGTCCACTCACCAGATGGAAGTTGAAGCATACTCCACTTCTTGGCTCACCTGCGGGCCTCAACCTGGGCTCTCTGGTGGCTTTCCATGGTGAATATACCAATCCTAACTCAGCATCTCTCAACTGAATGATTGTGGGCAGAATTGTCTCGGTTGTCAGGGGGAATATTGAATTTCTTCAGGCCTTGCTTGACCTTCTTACTGTACCAGAGCTTTGGCCTTCCTCTGCCTCTTGGGCAGTTAAGTTGGCCGTAGAACATAGCCTTCCACAGATGATCTTGAGGCATGTGCTCCACGTGTCCCAACCAGTGAAGCCTGCAAACATCCAGGATAGTCTGCATAGACTGTAGGTCGGTTCTCTCAAGGATCTCATTATTGGTGATCCATTGCTACCAAGTAGCTTCAAGGATTTCTCTAAGACTGCAAAGGTAGAAACTGTTCTATCTCTGCCCCTGCTCAGAGTACGTAACCCAGCTTTCCCAACCATAAAGGAGGGTATTGTCTTCATGTTTGTGTTCATGGTTAGCAACTTTTTGTTCTGAACACATGAGGTAAGTTTGCCAAAGGTAACAGAAGCTTTCCTAATTCTAGTATCAAGTTCCCTATCAAGGTTACGTGAGCTGTTAATAATAGATCTGCGATAGCAGGAGTGATCCACGTTGTCTAGAACTTCATTATTGACATAGATTTTGCGTGGAATGTTGGTACCTTGTGACATGACAACTGTTTTCTTGATACTTATTACCATGCCAAACTTGGGGCATGCATCAGAAAACTTATTCATCATGACCTGCAGTTCATTAGGTGAATTAGAGACAAATGCAGAGTTATCTGTGAAAAGCAGCTCCTAAATAGTAAGATGGGTGACATGCCTTCTGCTCTGGAATCATCTACTCTTAAACAAGTGGTTTGCCGCTCCAGGCCAATGAGGGCTGCGGGAAGCGGCGCGGGACAACGAATTTGCTGACTGCCGCTTCCTGCAGCCCCCATTGGCCTGGAATGGCGAACCGTGGCCAGTGAGAGCCACGATTGGCTGAACCTGCTGAGCCGGCAGATAAACAAACCAGCCCAGCCCACCAGGGGCTTTCCCTACACATCAGCGGCCCTAGTTTGAGAACCACTGCTCTAGGATCACTCTAGGCTCTAGAATCTAGTAACACAATAATATCCCAGACACATTAAGTAACCATGTCAATAGGAATTCAGCCAGCCACGATATGGGAACTACAGTCACAGTAAAAAACAGTTCAAGGGTGAGCAGGACAAATTACAGGGGGTGGAGGGAAACAGGTAGCATACGTCTGTATTTCCTAACTAGACTTCTGTAGGTATTGTGACAATGAGCTCTAGGCATATTTATTTTCATAAAGCCCACTGTTAATAAATCATCTTTCTGTTCTCTTTTAAATTCCCTGCTCATTGAACACAATAGAAACATTTGGTTTGGTCATTTCATGAATCATTTGTTTAAATTGCATTTCAACCTGCTACCAACTCAATGCCTAGCCTGGCTGAAAATGGGAAGGCATCATAATAACTTAATAAATCATGGATAAGTTTGTTTTAAAACCAAAAATCCTGTAATTTTGTGTTTGTGGAGATTTTGGAAGAATCTATATAGAAAAATGGGAATAAGAATGAAGGTACAGCTAGAAGTCTTATATTGGTCTGTAAATGAATCAACTGTCAGCTTGAAGATTTGGAGTGAGGAGAAGAAATTAATGTTTGAAGCAATATTATAAATTAATCAGTTTTCTGTTTGGGAAGTTCAAAGAGTGGTTTTAATAGCTCAAAATCCTGACAATACTCCCAAAAAGAGTGTCCATACTAGGTCTGTAGGGCTTTTCCTCAAAAAAACCTCAAAAATGTGAACCGCTAGATCTCCAAGAGGAAATCAGATACAAACAATACTCCGAATCTAAGCTATATAATCTTTTATTATAGCTGGAAAATTGGAAAACCAACATCTCCTCTTACTTCACATCCCTCCTTGAGAACCACAAGAGGCTGCCAATGTCCCTGGCTAGGTAGAGAATGAATGAGCTTTGGTGACAATTTTTATTTATTTAGGGCCTTAGCCGCACAGATGAGCATATATGGATATGAATATGAAGCTCATGATGTATGAGAAAGGGTTTCACAATCTGATCCTTAGATTGCATGTGTCTGTCTATTTGCTATCATCTCAGAACCATCAACTTATGCATGTTGTTAGCCAGTATCAAAACCTAGTATCACAAATATTCTCAACCAGTCTCTTGTGACTTCCCCCTTCTGTTTGTTACACCCACTGCTTCATCTTTAAATTAGATTGTAATCTGTGTGACAAGGGCTATTTCTTGCTTTGTGGTGTTATAGTACCCAATACAATGGGCCCCTGATCCCGACTGGAACTTTGAGGCATTACTACAATATAAGTAAAAATAAATAACAGTGCTTTGGTCATCCCAAATCAGGACACCATGTGTATGGTGTAGTTCTGATATATCTTAGGCCATTGTGGCCTGCTTGAATTCTACTCAGGAATGGTCTTTCTGGGTGGCTGTTAAAGGGTGGTTAGAATCATAGAACTGGAAGGGACCTCGAGAGGTCATTTAGTCCAGTCCCCTGCACTTAAGGCAGGACTAAGTATTATCTAGACCAGTGGTCCCCAACCTTTTCATCTGGCAGACGCCAGACGAAGGACCGTGGCGGTGGTGGAGCATCTGCCGAAATGCCGCCGAATTTCTGCGGCATTTTGGTGGTAACACCTCGATAATGTCGCTTGTCAGCAGCAAGTGGTGTCATTGAGAGGCGTCGCCGCCGAAATGCTGCAGAAATTTGGCTGCATTTTGGTGGATGCTCGACCGCCGGCCAGGACGCAGGCGCATTTAGGTGCCCCCGCGGGCGCCTTGGTGCCAACGGACACCATGTTGGGGACCCCTGGTCTAGATCATCCCTGACAGGTGCTTGCCTTACCTGCTCTTAAAAATCCCCAATGATGGATATTCCACAACTTCCCTAGGCAATTTATTCCAGTGTTTAACTACTCTGACAGTTAGGAAGTTTTTCCTAATGTCCAACCTAAACCACCCTTGCTGCAATTTTGCTTCTTGTCTTATCCTCAGAGGTTAAGAAGAACAATTTTTCTCCCTCCTCCTTGTAACAACTTTTTATGTATTTGAAAACTTTTATTGTGTCCCTTCTCAGTCTTCTCTTCTCCAGACTAAAGAAACTCATTTTTTTTTCAATCTTCCCTCATAGGTCGTGTTTTCTAGACCTTAATTCATTTTTGTTGCTCTTCTCTGGACTTTCTCCAATTTGTCCACATCTTTCCTGAATTGTGGCGCCCAGAACTGGACACAATACTCCAGTTGAGGCCTAATAAGTGTGGAGTACATAGGAAGAATTACTTCTCCTGTCTTGCTTACAATATTCCTGCTGATAGATCCCAGGGTACATCTACACTACAGGATAAATTCGAATTAGCTTAAAACCGATTTTATAAAACAGATATTATAAAGTCGATTGTGCGCGTCCACACCAGGCACATTAATTCGGTGGTGTTTCGTGCCGTGGTCCGAGGCTAGCGTCGATTTCTGGAGCGGTGCACCCTGGGTAGCTACTGTAAAAGAATGAGGCCAATAATGTCAATTTGCGTCCACACTAAACCTAAATCGATATAGTAATATCGATTTTAGCGTTACTCCTCTCGTTTTGTAGGAGTACAGAAATCGATTTAAAGAGCCCTTTAAATCGATATAAAGAGCAGTGTAGTGTGGATGGGTGCAGTGTTAAATCGATTTAACGCTGTTAAAATCGGTTTAACAGCATAGTGTGGACCAGGCCCCAGAATGATGGTTGGATGCTGTTAACACCAAGTGAACTGAAATAAGGCAGCCTCTGCTTTTAACCAATATGTTTGTGTCTCATTGTTCCTGTGTTATTTTGGAAGACAGGCAATAGATGAATAAGCATTTTGTAAGGGAATAAATACATATGTCTGATCTACTAAATAGATTAATGCCTACATTGTTTCTCTGTATGAAAAAAATAATTTTACATTTAAACAAAAATATTTTACATTTAAAATACTGTCTACCATTACGATAAGGTGGGTGCACAACTGGTCGAAAAATCATACTCAGACAGTAATTATCAAGGGTTTGCTGTCACACTAAGAGGATATATCTAGAGAGGTTCCACAGGGGTCAGTCCTGGGTGTGGTACTAATCAATATTTTCATTAATGACCTGGATAATGGACTGGAGAGTGTGCTTATAAAAGTTGTGGATGATACCAAGGTGGGAGGGGTTGCAAGCACTCTGGAGGACAGGATTAGAATTAAAAGGGACCTTGACAAACTGGGGAATTGGTCTGAAATCAGCAAGATGAAATTCAATAAAGACAAGTGCAAAGTACCACAGCTGTAAAGAAAAAAAATCAAATTCACAACTGCAAAACTGGTAATAACTGGCTAGGTAATAATATTACTGAAGAGATTCTAGGGGTTGTTATAGTGGATCACAAATTGAATATTAGTCAACAACATGTTGCAGTTGTGAAAAGTGCTAACATTCTCGCATGTATTAACAGGAGTATCCTATGTAAAACATGGAAGATAATTGTCACACTCTGCTCGAGACTGATGAGGCCTCAGCTGGAGCCCTGCGTCCAGTTCTGATCACCACGCTTTAGGAAAGATATGGACAAATTGGAGAGAGCTCACAGGAGAGAAATAAAAATGATTAGAAAACCTGACCTACGAGGAAAGGTTAAAAATACTATGCATATTTATTCTTAAGAAAAGAAAACCAAAATGGGACCTGATACCAATCTTGAAATATGTTAACGGCTGATGTAAAGAGGACTGAGATCAATTTTCTCCATGTCCACAGAAGGTAGGACAAGAAGTAATGGGCTTAATCTGCAGCATATGAGATTTAGATGACATATTAGGAAAATTTTCTAACTCAAAGGGTTTTAAACTTTGAAATATGCTTCCAAGGGAGGTTGTGGAATCCCCATCATTTGGTGGGTTTTTAAGAAGTTAGACGACAGGAGAGTCTAAGTTTACTTGATCCTCCCTGAGTTCTAGTCCTACATTTCCAAGGTGCTGTGATTCAGTAGCAGTACACAAGATTATTCAGTTCACAATAATCCAAGCTCAGTGTTTGTGCAGGTAACTCAGCTGTTATACTTCATATGAAAGTGGTGGATTAAGACATTTTTAACTATGCTGTTGTATCAAAATAGCATGCTGTGGCATGCTATACTATCGGGTGTCATTTGCAGCTGTATTAGTCACATTCTAAACCATTATCTAATATGTTCTGATATGTGAGGGAATGATTAGTGGAGTTGGTCAGTGTCAGGAATTGGGGCCTACAGCAGGGCCAGTCTCTGGGCAACTTAATAAGCACAACTGGCTTGTAGTAGGCTGCCTGATTGGCTACATGGCCTGATTGGTGGGAAGAGTCAGCAGAGCAGGTCTTAAGCCACCAGTAGTTTAGTGGCTTGCTCAAAGCATTTGCCCACGGCTGCAACAGCTCCTGCCTCTGCCTGTTCCCAGCCCTGCTCCTGCACTGGACTAAGCCTGGCCCTGCCTTGCCTTACTCCAGGGAGCTTTGTTCTGATCCTCCACTCTGATTCCTAAACTTCTGATTTCAGCTCTGACCCATGGCTCTGGAATCTGGCCTCTGACTCCAGTTCTGCCCTTAGCTCCGATCCTTGCTTCTGACTTCAGCTGTGGGCCTTGGCTCTGGTGCCTGGTATCTCATACCTGGGATCTGAATCCTGGGTGCCTGACTCCTGCTCTAACCACTTGGCATGACTGCCCACATCCCAGTCTCTGACAGTCAACAGTTTTTCCATTGGAGATGTCATTTTATAAAAATTGACAAATTTCCTGGAAATGTCAATTCTGATCAATTTTTATTTTTTAAAAATTGAAAAAAAAATTGGTGAGGTCTAAAGGGTTTTGGTTTTCCGTCGTGAAATGATGTTTCATTTCCATTTTTATTTGATATCAAATAAAAGTAGAATTTGAAAAACAATTTTTACCAGAATTTTATTTTCCAGGAAATGTTTGAATGAATGTTTTATTTTCATTCATATTTGGAATGAAAACAAATTTTGTAATGTCATAATTTCACAAGGAACAGAAATTCTGTGTTTTGACTAGCTCTAATAATCATTCATCATCTAACTTGGGAATTTTCCAAACAACCTCATTTCTGAATTGGCATGTTGGACTCTGGCTTGCAGAAAAGTATGAAATTTGTGTCATTATTCACGTCATTACTATAAATACTATATTTTTCCCCCCAGTCAAACATTTAAATTTTGAGCATATGAGCAGTCACAGTTACTTCACTGGGACTAGTGATGCTTAAGGCTAGATGTGTATATGTGCTGTGTGGATCGGGACCATAATAAACCCATGCTTTGAAATGAGTGGGGTTAAGAACATAAGAACGACCATATTGGGTAAGACCAATGTCCTTCTAGCCCAGTATTCTCTCTTCCAACAGTGGCCAATGCCAGATGCTCCAGAAGAAATGAACAGAACAGGCAATTACTGAGTGATCCATCCCCTCTTGTCCAGTCCCAGCTTCTGGCAGTCAAAGGTTTAGGGACACCCAGAACATGGGGTCGCATCACTGACCATTTTGGCTCATAGCCATCGATGGGTCTATCCTCCATGAATGTATGTAATTCTTTTTTTAACCCTATTATACTTTGGCTTTCACAACATTCCCTGGCAATGAGTTCCACAGCTTGACTTTGGGTTGTGTGAAGAAGTACTTCCTTTTGTTTTCTTTAAACCTGCTGCCTATTAATTTCACTGTGTGACTTCTAGTTCTTGTGTTATGAGAAGGGGTAAATAACACGTCCTTGTTCACTTTCTCCACACTATCATGTACCCCCTTAGTTGAAGAACATATTGAAGGACATGAGCTGATTGAATGAGCAGAGGTGACATGCTGATACCATCCATATAATAAAATTGCACAATCTCTGATAACACAGGAGCTGTCGCATCGAAATATCACTGTTTTCTATGGAAGCAATAGAATCCCATTAGCAAGGATAAGCACAACACTGTGCAAAAATTACATCCCACACGGTGCTGGATGTGAGGTTAGTTTGTGCTGCCGTGGTAATAACCCACAAATCAGCTTCGGATCCTTCCCAGTGCTCAAGGAGAGGCTGTACTGCTGTTAGTATTGTAGCACTCCAGTCAGGTAGCAACGTGATCAGCAGAAAGAACGTGCCAAGTAGAACTATGTTATTAAAGTAAATTGCTGCCAAAGGAATGCTTTCCTGGTGGATATTATTTTCTGAGAGCAACTCAGAGCAGATGACAGACCAAAAGACATCCATATGAAATAAACAAAATCCTTGAATCGTAATGAAAGCTGTAAGGTTCTGAGAAGCTGGAGCACTGGGAATCACAAGACATCTATATTTCAGATCCAAGTTATTGGATACTACAGAGCCATGTATACCCACTATTAACTCAGTAGTAGGCTGGGGATAACAATCAAGTATTACAGCTTTATTTAAAATCAAAGCGGTACCCAATGTTGTCTTCCTAACATCTTCAGTGGTTCGGGGGGGAGGTAATTGCAATGTTAGAAATCCATGGTGATACATAAATGGACTCCATCCTTTTCTTAACCAAGAAATATACCACCTTGGTATTGACCATCTCATCAAGGAGCTGAATTTACAGCAGATACAGTGGGTCAGTCCTAGAACCAAGACAATTTCTAACATCCCAGTCCTTTGAAAAAAGGCCAAGGAACTTCTTGGAAAGAAAACAAACAAACACAAAACAAAGAAGAAAAAAAACATCCTGCACTATAAGGTTAATATACATTTTAGTTCAACCTAGGAAAGAAGGTGAGCCTGTGACATTCGCCCAGTGTATAATATGTGTTGTAAGGCATGAGAGGGAACCATCCTATATTAGACAGCAATATTGTTATTCCTGATGGATCCAGATGTGAATTTCCCCATAGTTCCAGGAGATTTGAGATCCCATGTGAAGGTCTAAAATTATTTTTAGGTACCCCTCAAAGACTGAAGGAGTTTGGATGTAGTGTTCCAGTTGAGACCACCTCTGAAATGGATATACTGTATGGTACAATTAATGTTGGCATGATAACCTATAGGAACTGCAAATGACTACTGCTGGAAAAGGTCTGCAGCTATCCTGGGCAAAGAGTGACAACATAGTCCCTGGTATTTTGTAATTTGTATCTATGCTGTACAAAATATGTCATAGGTATATACCTATATAGATTGCTGTCAGGTTATGACTGATTTTTTTTCCTAAAATTATCATGCACAATAAGTTGCTGGAAATGGGACTTAAGCTGACCTGTATTCCGTTGTTCAAAGATTAGGAGAAGAAATTTTAATTCCTGTAATTTCTATTTATGGGCAAACTACATCATTCTGTGCTGGCATTCCATGGAAGTACTATCTTCCGTGTGGTGTAACAGGAGTAAAAGATCATGATTTACTGCATTAGTGGAAGCATTGTTTCAAGAAGTGCAAGAAATAATGCTACAGATCTGTGTATGTGGTAATATTTGCACTTCTCAGGCATTTGTCTACTTACTTACATACCGTGCATGCTGGCAAATAGTTGTCAGGCAATAGGGTAATGTTCTTGTTCCGTCTCTAATCACGCTGTTGTCTGATACTATCAGATTTTCAAAAGGGATGAAACCGAAGATTGGTGTAGGGTATCTACTCAGTCATGTGGCTGTTTGCATGTTTAGTTAATGCAATTTCATGTTCAAATTAGGGAAACAAGGAGGGTGATGTAATATCTTTTATTGGACTTTGGACCAAGTTCTACTTGTGAGAGAAACAAGCTACTCAAAGTATAACAGCTAAATATACAAGGTCAAACAGTTTAACGTAAGTAGTTAGCACAAATTCTAAGGGACAGCTCAAGGTGAAGTGGCCTGTTAACATCCCTGTGGTCATAGGACAAAAAGGGGATTAGTGGGTTACAGATTTCTTGTAAGAAACCATAAATCAGTGTCTTTATTAAGATCATGATTTTTTAGTGTCTAGCAAAGTTATGAATTTAAGCCCCCTCAGGCTCATCTTTTGAAAATGGTGTGCAAGTTTCCTTTTTGTATGCATTCCCAAATTAGGGAATGCATATACTAGCCTACTTAGGCACTTTACATGCCATTGTGTTGTGGTAAAATGGGTCTGATAGATGAGGAGGCTCTTTCAGGTATGAAGCTATTGCTGTAGCTGTGTGGAAGATGGAGGAAATGATCATTTTGCAGAGGAGTGTGAGGTTATGTTGTATTTAAATCATAATAGCTTAAGAGAGGTTCAGAAGCACTAGATGATTGCAGGTAGGTGATGAGTTAGACTGTTCTACTACTGAGAGCAGGTAAATTTAAAGCATCTGAGGGAAGAGTCAGCTAGCAAATATATATATTTAGGCATCTTTAAATTTTATGTGGTAAAAAAAATTGACAGGCTTTCACTGTTTCTACTTAGGTTAATGACTACAGGAGAGGAGGGTGAATTAATAAAAATGAATATCCTAACTAGGAAATGCCATCCAAATTCACACATGCAGCGACTTCTTTCCTACCATACACCAGAATTTTCTCTGTTTTAATTTTGTTGCAAGTTGATTGATTAGAATACTGATGGAAGAGAGATTATCTTGAGTCTCAACAATCACATATGAGATTATATGATCTTGATTTTTATCCCGACATTTCAGCTGTCCTGCAATATTTAGGGAGCCTTTTTTTACCTCTGTGATTAAATGAAAGCAATTTGTTGCTTCATAATTGCTTCTACTAATATTGCACTTGCAATCAGTTACTTCTAACCTTAATTTAATTATGGGAGCAAAACTACATCCAGAATATGTGATTGCTTTTCAGAGTGTCTGAGCAGGGCTGCCCAGAGGATTCAGGGGGCCTGGGGCAAAGCGGGGGAGCTGTGGCGCTTGTACTCACCCGGCAGTGGTCCGGCTCTTCGGCAGCACTGTAGGGCCCCCTGCCACCAAAGACTCGGACTGCCACCAGGCCAGGGCTCACGGGGCATTTCGGAGGGGGGGGGGCCCTTCAGTTGCTCTGCGTCTTTGGCAGCACTGAAGGGCCCCCCGCTGCCAAAATGCTGCCAAAGACCTGGACCGCCACCAGTCCAGGGCTCACGGGGCCCCTGTGGGGCTGGGGCCTGGGGCAAATTGCCCCACTTGCCCCCCCTCTGGGCGGCCCTGTGTCCGAGTTACATATCTGAGAGTATGTCTACGCTGGCAGAGTTACAGAGCCGACAGTTATAGCACTGAACAGAAATGGCTGTTATGTGTTCACACTGCCAGCTGCCTGTGCAATAGTGTATTCAGGTATTGCGGCACTTGTAGCTGTATATGGAGCGGTGAACTCTGGGCAGCTATCCCACAGAGCATCTCTTCTGCTGCTGCTGCTAAGAGTTGTGAAAAGATGGAGGGAGTCACAGGGCATCCTGGGTCCTGTCCCAGTGCCCGTGATGCATTGCTTCACATCCCAGCAATCCCTGTGCTTCCATCTGCATTTGGTGCCATCTTTCAACAGTTTGTGTACTGCATGCTCTGTTCTGCCTCTTTAGTCTGCAGGAATGGATCCTGACTGATATTCTGCTCGCTGTCTCTAACACGTCACGAGTGGCAGTGGAATTATTCCTTGAACTATAAAGGCAAGAGCAGTTTGACATAGATCTTGCCATGCATGGTAGCTACGACACAAGATTGTTTGTGGCATTCACAGAGGTGCTGATCACAGTGGGATGCTGTTTTTTGGCCTGGGAAACAAGCTCTGAGTGGTGGGATCACATCGTTATGCACGTCTGGGATGATGAGCAGTAGCTACAGAACTTTCAGATGAGGAAAGTCACGTTCATGGGACTGTGTGAGGAGCTTGCCCCAGCCCTGCGGCACAAGGACATGAGAATGAGAGCTGCCCTGTCACTGGAGAAGCACGGTGATTGCACTGTAGAAGCTGGCTACTCCAGACTGCTACCGATCGGTCGCTAACCAGTTCAAGAGCAAAAGAGACTGTTGGATTCGTGTTGATGGAATTGTGCAGCCATTAAGCACGTCCTGCTCCAAATGACCATGACTCTGGGCAACATTGTGACATTGTGGATGGCTTTGCACAAATGGACTTCCCTAACTGCGAAGGTGTGATAGATAGCATGGACATTCCAATTCTGGCACCAGACCACCTAGTCATCAAGTACATTAACTGCAGGGGGTATTTCTCAATGGTTCTCCAGGCACTTGTGGATCACTGGGGGCATTTTACAGACATGAATACAGGCTGGTCCGGAAAGGTGCATGACACTGGCCTGTTCAGGAAGCTGCAAGCAGGGACTTTCTTCCCAGACCAGAAGATGACTGTAGGGAAGTCGAAATGCCCATTGTGATCCTGGGATACCCTGCCTACCCCTTAATACTGTGGCTTATGAAGCCATACATGGGGCACCTTGACAGCAGCAAGGAGTGGTTCAACAGCAGGCTGAGCAAGAGCAGAATGACTGTTGAGTGTGCTTTTGGCCGTTTAAAGGCCCGCTGGCACTGCCTGTATGGGAGGCTGGACCTGGCCGATACTTATAGCTGTGTGTTGTACGCTCCATAATGTTTGTGAAGGGAAAGATGAAAGCTTCACCGAGGGCTGGACCACTGAGGCTCAGTGCCTGGAGGCTGAATTTGAACAGCCAGAGACCAAGGCTATTAGAGGGGCACAGCACGAGGCCATAAGGATGAGGGATGCCTGAGGCAGCAATTTGAAGCTGAAAGCCACTAATACTCATTGCTATGCTTGGGAATGCAATGCTTATAATGCTAGGAGGTGATTGTGACTGGTACAGACGATGCACTATGAAGGTTTAAGAAAATTGCCTGTTGCTTTGCAGGGCTCTGTTTGCTTTCAATTAAAGGAATAACAATTGCTTTCAAACCAAAACAATTCTTCTTCTTCTTTTTTCTTTGTTCTTTTTTTAAATAAAACAACCAGGGGAGAGAGAAACAAAAAAACACATAATCTCTGAGGAGGTTGGGGGAAGGGAAGGTTCCAGGAGGAAGTGGGATCCCAGATTGGTTAAAGATTTATGTATGTCCAGGTATTATATCCAATCTTCTTCTTTGGTGCAGTGGGTACTGTACTTCAGCAGGGGTAAACTGCAGAGGGATGGATGTTGAGTGCAGTGGGTACTGGGAGTCCGCAGGGATGGACTGAGAAGGGGCAGGAGTGGAATGCAGCAGGTACAGACTGGAGTCAGGAGTTTGGTAAGAGTGTGTTGGCAATGTCTGACTGGTGCATGGGAAAGAGTTTTGTGACAGCAGCTGCAGGGAGGGCAGGCGTGGAGCTGCTTGGTTTGCAGTGCTAGTAGCGCCTGGAGCATGTCCACTTGGCACTCCATAGTGTGTAAGAGACGCTCCATGGATTCATTTTGGCGTGCCACATTATCCTTTTGGTCCCTCTTCTTGTTGTCCTGCCACTCCTTCAATTCTTGTTTTTCAGCCACGGAATGCATCACAACATCACGCAGAAAGTCCTCCTTAGTTCTTCATGGCTGCTTTCTAATTCTACGCAGCTGTTCAGCTGGTGATAACAAAGAGGGAGGCTGGGCTCCCAAGGTCATATCTGTGAAGTGAAAATGCAACATTTTACAGAAGCAGTATTGTTTGCAACACAGAGAACACTTATTTCGTGATTTAAAACACAACCACTACCTATTACTAACTGGCTGACCCCAGCCAAGCACATGTGAGCCACTGTACCCCCAAAATGATGAGAAACCACAGGGACAGGGGAAATCAGTGTTCTGGGACCGTACTGTACACTGAGCATGTGGCCAGCACTTTGGGGGCGGGGGGGAGCTTATAATAATTATTGTCTCCACTTTTTCCAGCCTGTTTTCATTATGGAAGATATCGCTGCTGAGGATGAGCAGGGAATCAAGGGAGGATCTTCTCGAAGACTGAGGCTTCTGCCTTGGCCTTTATGCAGCTCACCTGAATACAGCAATGGTTCCTCCCACCCACTCCCAGTGATGGCAGAGTGGCGTGGGAAAGTTACCCTTAATGGGACAAGAAACAAAGCAGCTCTGCCAAAGAACCTGTGTCAATGAATTGCCCAGTATTTCTATGAGAGTTTCCTGGACATCTCTGAGGCAGATTCCCATGAAGTGAGGAAGTCAATCAACAGCCTGTTCGACTGCTCAGACTAGGTATGTGGTAGTATGTGCATCATACAGACACAAGCCTGCATTCTGCAACCCTCCTCCCCCCGACTTGCTTCAGTGATTCCCAAAATTAAAGCCACTAACCAGGGTCCTCTCCTCCTGTTTGTGCTTCACCAAGCTCCAACAGCTGTGACTGGCTATCTACCTCTGGAGTAGAGAAGAGCTCCTGTCTGCATGCAACTGTGACCTCCGAGACGTCGTCTGGGTCCCCCTCCACATCCTTGTCCAAGATTTCCTCCTCCTGGCTCAGTCCACTCTCAGCTGGCACTCTAGCCACCAAGTATCCACGTGGCCTTCACAGTGGAGGTGGGGTCGCCACCAAGTATCGTGTCCAGCTCTTGGTAGAACTGGCAGTTCGTGGGTGCATCGCTGGCACAGTGGTTTGCCTTCTGCACCTTGTGGTAGGCGTTCCGCAGCTCCTTCACTTTGACCCTACACTGCAGTGTGTCCCGGTCATGGCCCCTTTCTGTCATGCATCATGAAATCTGTCCATAGGTATCATAATTCCTATGGCTGGAGCGCAGCTGGGACTGGACAGCCTCCTCTCCCCAAATGCTGATGAGGTCTAGCAGCTCAGCATTGCTCCAAGCAGGAGATCACCTGGTGCATGGAGCAGGCATGGTCACCTGGAAAGATGCATTGAGAGCACTGCATGCATCACCGAGCAAATAGGAAGGGGACTTTCAAAATTCCCAAGGAATTTAAGGGATGGGGCTCACAGTTCACTTGAGAGCAGGGCAGTAGAGTTCACACCAATGACTAGACAGGTGAGAATAGGCATCACAGTACTGTAATCAATCAGGGTGTCTGCACTGGCACCACGCACACTAGCCCCGGCACAGAAAGCTGTACACCTCTTGTCGGGGTGGGTTTTTTTATAGCGCTGCAACTGTGCAGTTTCTGCACACTAAGTGGCTTGGCAGAAAAGTGCTTTACTGCGCAGAAACTTGCCAGTGTAGGCAAGGCCTCAGTGTTATATAGGAGCAGAAATACTGTAATGTGTTCATTTGAAGCTGGTCAAACAGCAGAATGAGCATGTGAATTATTTGCACTGGTATGGTTGTATTATCTTCTTTCTAGACTGACATTTATGAAAGGTTAACAGGTATAAGACCCGATAAAAGTTAGCAGCATCAGGGGCCCTATCTGATAGAATCACTTCACCACTGTTTATTTTCCAGTGAGATTTCTTCAGAGATGAACACCAGATGCTGTAGTACCTGTCAGGTTTAGGCCAAAGGTTTGGAAACTTACAACTTTCTTGACTTCTGAGAACAGAAAGAGAGAGGGTGGTGTTTTTTTGGGGTAGGTGGGTGGGTTTTCACTTGGTAATTTCAATATAACAAATGCTATTTCCTAACATGCTGCTATTCTCTAATATGAAGTGCAAGTTCTGTGATAACCCTTTCATAGATTCTTTCTCCACTTTTACACCTCAATACTGAAAAAACTCAGAATCAAAGGTGAATAAACACCCCCCACACAGCTACCAGAGTTAAATACATTAATTCAGAATAAATATTTCAACATTGTCTTCAGACAACAGAAGCTCCTTGAACCTGTGTATTTGTATGATAAGGCTAGTGCAGTGTATATAAATAGAAAGAAAACATTTTAAAAGACAGACTAGAATGGACAACTGAACTCTCTGGGTTCGGAAGATCCAACTATATCATTCCTACAATCTGCTTGGCAATAATGCATTGTTGCATATTCACTAGCAATGTATGGATGTCACTGAGGCTAAATGTCTTGTGGAAGTATATTAATTTCAGTATGTTACCTACCTGAAATGTTACCAGAGTCGTTTAATAAAAATTACCTCCACTGTGTATCCTAAAACAGTCTTCTTTCTTCAAGGCTGAAAAAAATAGTTTGGTAAATATTATGTTTTTATTCAGTAAGCGCTTGGTCCAAAGAGCCCATTGAAGTCAATGGGAGTGTTTTCTAGCTGGCTGTGAATTGTAGTATTGATTGTCATCTCTGTCACTGGAAATATGAAGTGTTTGCTTTGTGACACTGGCTATCTTTGTGACCCCTTTCATTGGAATCCTTTCCAGACATAACACATATACAATAGATATCTCCTAAGCTGCATGAGACTGCTGGCACCTGACAATCCAAACAATTCTGGAGTACTCGGGGAAAATGGTCCCTGTCAAAGTGCATTTCAATACCAGGATACACACATTTCAAGTACGTTCACCTGCAGCTAGTATATGTGTGTGCACCCAGCCAGCGTTATGTGTAGGTGGCAGCTAGAATCCAGATTTAGCAATTCCCTAACTGATAAGTTATTCAGCGGCCAACAATCTTGCAGCACTTCTACACTCAGTAATGGTGAGGCTGTCTAGGAACATGGCCATGTCCTCCTGCTTTCCAAAAGCCATCACTGCTGGAGCTAGGCCACTCACATTACTCCTTCTTAAAGGAACAATAGGCAGTGGCAGGGATCATACTGTCACCAAACCTCCCGAGATGCTGTCTTTATATCTACCCTGCACGGGCAGAATGGCTTAGATTGCCAGCACTCAGGCTCAATGGATATGTTCCCTCCTCCTCCCCCTGTGCGTTTCTGCCTGAAAAAGCTAGAATTTTTTCCCCTATAGTGTATTAAACGTTGATGATACATTCAGTGGAATAAAGTGTTGATTGATTACACTGGGCTCCATCGCTTTATGTCAGGTCATGTGATTTGTCTTGTCCTTAATTGAGATGAATGAGAGGCTACACTGTAAACGAACATGGCCCAGCTCATGCAATTAGCAAACAACCCGACAGAATTCTTGAAAGAGGTGGAAGATGGTGTGATGAGTGCAATAAGGGAACCTAGATGGATGTGTAGAATTGGAAATGAATATAAAACATTTTTTTCAGGCATGTTCAAATCAAGCAGTTGCACGCTGAGCTCTGAGTCCAATAACAGGCTTGTAGGCAGTTGTCGCAAAACTTAAGAAAATTGCAAAATGACGACAGTTCCAGGTGCTTTAAAAGTCATTAGAAAACATTACAGTTCGATGACTTCAGCTTCCATATGCTGACTACAATCTAGAAATATGTCACATTATGTGGCATTCATGTAAATGATCTCTTAGGCATTCTTAACATGCAGACTTGTTTATATACATTGCTATCCTAATGTCCTTCAAGGCCTCTTCACAAATGTTCAGCATGTATCAAACCACTGATAAATATGTCCTATTGCTGCTAGAATCACTGTAACAATAATATATTCACGCACGTGGTTTAGAGAAATCTTTTCATTCTGGCACAGAGGAAGAACATTTGTTGGGGGGGTTCAAATAGTCTTCATACTTCATACTGACAGAACAGGAGAAATAAGCAAAAATATAACAAAATCCTCCTGTTGCTAAATACGAAAGACTTTGAGATTGTTCAGTCCTTATATCTATATCTATTAACATTAATCATCATGTGTTTTTCTAAAATAGCTTTTCTACAGCCAGTTTCAGAATATATGGATGTTAAAAGTATGAGCCTTATTTCCTGGCAAACATGTTGAACTGCAGTATATGGTACACTGAATTACAAAGGACCAATGTTTCAAAGTCAGAAACATATCAAAGCAGTGTATAAATTATCTTGACACCCCTCAACATACATAAGGAAACAAGTTTCATTTACTTTTAAAAGGTTGAGAGATGTTTTGGCTGATACTGAGAGTTATTTTTGTTTTGCCATGTCTTAGTATAACAACAATACATGAATGAGAGAGAATTGGTTGTCCCAGAATAACCTCTTTAATATTTAGGCAAAGACGAAGTTTTTTCATTAGGGTAAAATTAACTAGTTTGCAGAGGGTCAGCACAAGTCTGGGTGACAGGTCCCAATTAACCCTGAATTGTGCATATGCTCATGCTGGCTCTCTGCGAGGTGTCAAAGAAAACACATTAGGCACATCTCTGGGGACACTCCAACTATGCAGAGGACGTTGCTCTTGAGTAGAGCTTGTTACATATAGAGATGACTGCAGTGGCCCCAAGCAGCAGTGGTGTTTGGAACAGTGTATCAGCCTGGCTGAGGTGCAGCTGCCATTGCGCCCATGTGGTATTCCAGCCCATGCTGCAAGTGGTAAGCATTGTCCTTTTGGAGATGCATTCAGAAGACTGAACTGTGTTGCTGTAGCTGTTTCTCTGGTGCCCTGCAACTTTGGCTGTGGGTGGAAAGTTCTATCTCCCACAAATCCCACTTACTGTACTTAGATTTTATGAAGGCTGTAAAGATAGCACGAAATCCTGGCATAACTGAAGTCAATGGGAATTTTGCCACTGACTTCCAGAGGACGGAGATTCACCATTGGTCCTTACGGAGTACACAGTATTCTACTTTATCAGTTGAACCACCTTCTCTAACTGTCCCATAAAAAGTATTTGTGTAGCTATCTTCTCTTACCAGAAGCAGGCTAATAGGGGGTCCTTTGGTGTATGTCTGTCGCCTTTTCAAACATGTTATACACAGAGGTCACTCTAGGCATAGGCAAACTTGGCACCTGTCTAGTGTGGCACAGCTACCTAGATTGGCAGATTTGTGCAAAGTGGGCTGTGATCTATCCTGTACTAGTTTGCTGTGCTACAAGTAACTGTCTGTGTGCATCCTGGTTCCTTAATGTGCTCTGATCTATCCTCTTTGAAATGGGACTAAATCAAAGTGCACTAATTGTAAATAAAGTTAGTGGGCGTTAGCAGTGTGATGGGTAGACCCCCCTTCTGGGATGCCACCTGATGTACTGGAGTTTCACTGCTTCATCAAACCTGGATTCCCACTCCCTGTTTGCTCAATTAGGCTCTCCGGCTTCTTGCAGTACACACATATTGGGCCACACTCAGCTGCAGACACAGACTGAAGTCAGGTATGTATGAGAGGATTCATCCAGCACTCACGTGCCCACCCCCTTTGGGAAATAAACCCAAAATAATTCTGTCTCCCGCTGTATAGAAAGATTTGCATAGCGCAAGCTCATAAACATTCACCCTCTCCCTCAATGTGAAGAGAGATATGCACAACTTCTTGCCTCCCCAGTTAGAAATTGCACAAACTGGGTTAATAATACACAAATCAAATTTATTAACTATAAAAGGCAGATTTTAAGTGATTATAAAGAATAGAAAACACAACAAAACTAAAGAAACAGGTTACAAAATGTAATGTCTCACCTAAGTGTTGAATTAGGCAGGATGCAGTGTTTCTGTAGCTCAGAGTTCCAGTTATTTCTTTTTACAGACGGGACCCCTGTCTCAGTCTGACTCATAGATCATAGACACTCTAGGACTGGAAGGGACCTCAAGAAGTCATCAAGTCCAGTCCCTGCCTCATGGCAGACCAAATACTGCCTAGACCATCCCTGATAGACATTTATCTAATCTACTCTTAAATATCTCCTGAGATGGAGATTCCACAACCTCCCTAGGCAATTTATTCCAGTGTTTAACTACCCTGACAGTTAGGAACTTTTTCCTAATGTCCAACCTAAATCCTCCCTTGCTGCAGTTTAAGCCCATTGCTTCTTGTTCTATCATTAGAGGCTAAGGTGAACAAGTTTCTCCTCCTCCTCCTGATGATACCCTTTAGATACCTGAAAACTGCTATCATGTCCCCTCTCAGTCTTCTCTTTTCCAAACTAAATAAACCCAGTTCTTTCAGCCTTCCTTCATAGGTCATATTCTCAAGACCTTTAATCATTCTTGTTGCTCTTCTCTGGACCCTCTCCAATTTCTCCACATCTTTTTTGAAATGTGGTGCCCAGAACTGGACACAATACTCCAGTTGAGGCCTAACCAGCGCAGAGTAGAGTGGAAGAATGATTCTCATGTCTTGTTTACAGCACATCTGTTAATGCACTCCCAGAATCACTTTGCTTTTTTTGGGGGGGGGGGGGGGGCAAAACAGTATCACACTGTTGACTCATATTTAGCTTTGTGGTCCACTATGACCTCTAGATCTCTTTCTGCCATAGCCCTCCTAGGACAGCTCCTTCCCATTCTGATAGTGTGAAAAACTGATTGTTCCTTCCTAGTGGAGCACTTTGCATTTGTCCTTTATGAACTTCATCCGGTTTACCTCAGGGACCCATTTCTCCAATTTGTCCAGATCATTTGAATTTGACCCTGTCCTCCAAAAGCAGTTGCAATCCCTCCCAGTTTGGTATTGTCTTGCGACTTAATAAGCATACTGTTCTATGCCAACATCTAAGTCGTTTGATGATTATTGAATAGAGCCGGTCCCAAAACAGACCCTGCGGACCATCACTTGTTATACCTTTCCAGCAGGATTGGGAGCCATTAATAACTACTCTCTGAGTACGGTTATCCAGCCAGTTATGCACCCACCTTATAGTAGCCCCATCTAAATTGTATTTGCCTAGTTTATCGATAAGGATATCATGCGAGACCGTATCGAATGCCTTACTAAAGTCTAGGTATATCACATCCACAGCTTCTCCCTTATCCACAAGACTCGTTATCCTATCAAAGAAAGCTATCAGATTGGTTTGACACGATTTGTTCTTTACAAATCCATGCTGGCTCTTTCCTATCACCTTACCACCTTCCAAGTGTTTGCAGATGATTTCTTTAATTACTTGCTCCATTATCTTCCCTGGCACAGAAGTTAAACTAACTGGTCTGTAGTTTCCTGGGTTGTTTTTATTTCCCTTTTTATAGATGGGTACTATATTTGCCCTTTTCCAGTCTTCTGGAATCTCTCCCATGACTTCCCAAAGATAGTAGCTACAGGCTCAGATACCTTCTCTATTAACTCCTTGAGTATTCTAGGATGCATTTCATCATCCCTGGTGACTTGCAGGCATCTAACTTTTTAAAGTGATTTTTAACTTTTTTTTTTTTAACTTCTAACCCTACCCCTTCTCATAAGCATTCACTATGTTAGACATTCCTTCAGACTTCTCAACTTGCCCCTGCCTTTCACTTCAGGTTAGTTCCTTTGTCCCTTCAGGGGTTCTTTCAGCGGTCCTCCTTCTTGGGTAGGTAATGGAGGAGAGTCCAGATCAACTCCCTATCCAGCCCTAAAAAGGATTTACCTAAGCGGACTCCTTTTTTGATCCCCATCCCCCTACAGAGGAACGTATCAGCAATGTCAAGGTGGTATTTTGTATCAGGGTCATCTTATCACCTGACTCGGTGTAGTGTCACAGCTTCATCCCAGATATCTCTCAGGAAGGAGAGAGATTATATCTTCCAGTCTTATTGTTCTTCTTATGAGTCATTCAGGAGGATTGTCTATGTCTGGTGGTGTTCCCTCCAAGTACACACATGTTGTAATTTGTTACATAGTCAATATTCCTAATTTTAGATACAGAAATGATACATGCATACAAATTGGATAATCACATTCAGTAAATCATAACCTTTCCAATGATATTTTACATGAGCCATCTTGCATAAAGTATATCTTAGTTATCCCATATTCATATCATAACCATATTTCTATGAAGACTGTGGGGTGTAACGTCACAAGCAGGAAGGCACATATTGTGCTCTCTGTGCACATTAACATGTGCTGAGGCCTCAGTGCAGACCTAGTTGCTGGAGGACCCAGCCCAGTGGGGGCAGTTCAGGGGAACCCGCAGCTTCTGGCCCCTGACGGCCTTTCCTGGACAAACCCAACAACAAGGGGTTTCCCTGGAGTGGGGTGGCAACCAGTTAAATGTACCCCTCTGCCTCCTCTGTCCTTGCTGCTTCTCTCTACCCCCCCCACCTTCCCCATGTCCTATTTTCCCTCCCCCAGCTATCCTTTCCCCTCAAGGTCAGGACCCATGTCTTAACTGCTGTCATCCCTCCTGGTTGCACAAGCTGACTGAGTCACTGGTTTGTCATGTAATACTTTGTTTGTGACATTCTTCCTCTCTGTCCATTTGAATGTCCAAATTGGCCTAGAAGATTTTTGCAAAAGAGAATCCTTGTTTCTTGTAATTTAATGAATTAAGAGCTTCATTGTATGGCTCTTGTTTAAAATTACAGAAAAAGCTGACGGAGGGTAGCAAGCACAAATTACAGAACAAAATGGTAATGTGGTTAAAATTGGAGAATTTCATAGAAGGTTTGCAAACCCACTGAAAATCTTAATCTTAAAGACAGATGTTCTGGAAAACTGGTTTAAGGTAGAAACATGCCTTTGCACTATTAGAAAAGAGGATGCTTCAGTGTAACTGTTTCAGAAATATATTAAATGCATGGGGTTCAAATCTCTCTATGGCCACACACACACGTCGCTGGTTGAGAGAGGACAAAATACGTCCATGAAAAATAGTCTAGAGTTTTCTATACAATCAGAGATAAAATGGAGATAAATCACAAAAAGCTCTTAATCTATATGTTCCTCTATTATGTTTGCCGCCTATATTGACTTGTTATGAAGAACACCATTGATTATACCAGGGGTCGGCAACCTCTGGCACGCAGCTAGCCAGGTAAGCAGCCTGGTGGACCAGGCCAGTTTTGTCTACCTACCGCGTCGGCAGGTTCGGCACATTGAGGGATGTGCTGGTGTGGCTTCCCACCGCCCCCATTGGCCTGGGACGGTGAACCGCGGCCAGTTGAGCTGCGATCACTGAACTTACCAGTGTGGCTGGTAGACAAACTGGCCCACACCCTGTCAGAGGTTACCGACCCCTGATTATACCTTCAGGCTTTAATCTGAAAGAGATGTAGGAATATGACTTGAGATTTACTTGGTTCAATGTGCAACCTCTTGCTTCATTCAGCAATGTCCTTGTCTTGATATTCCTTTAAATAGAAAAGGTTCTGTTTGCCTGAAAAAGCAGGATCAGCCTGTCACCTATAGATTGAGGCTGATGTTGTGTGATCAATATACAATGATTAGCGTACAGTTGTAATTATCGCTCCATCACCACATTTGGTTAGGTATAACTGAAGTTGTGTGTATTAAGCGTTTGAGGGCTTTGTGGGCTAAAATCATGTTAACCCATCCATTTAAAAATAAATATACACCAATATTTAGGAGTCTCTTCTCTAGAAAATATGAACATGAAATAGCCTACATGATTTTTAAAGTGCATTTAATGTCACGTGCAGCTAGTAATATTTTCTAGTACTGTAAGATGAATAAAGTGTACATAGTTTCCTTTTATTGCTGAATATTAAGTTACAGAACAAGTTCCAAATCCTAATGTCGTATGAAGCTGATAATTTATCTATGAAAGAAATATTGTCTATAATAATAACTTGGTTTAAAGTTTGAATTTATAAATCAGTAACATAATGGCTAGTGGGAACATGAGGTCTGATTCAAGAATCTCCCATTGAAGGAAATTCATTGAAATAATGCAGCCTTATCTGTTTTCCCACTCAAATGCCCATTAATTCCTCCCAGATTTTGTAATTATTGGTCTGATTAATGGACCAAGACAACACTCCGTTGCTAAATAAGGTATTTCTCCCCTGGAACTGTTGTTCCATTAAATCTTTTAGAAAGACCAAAGGAAGAACACACGACGCAACTTTCACATTAATTAAAAATGTAACATAATGTATTTTAGTTTATGAAATATTTTGTTCAGGCTAAAGTGAATGATTCAAGGGGAAATTTAATGCAGTACATAATAATCTACAAATCAGCCAGTTGTATAAGATCGATAGTACTTTGTCTTGTTAGTCCACCTAGCTAGGAAAAATACGTAACACATGGATTCCAGAATGTAAGTTGTTAGAGACTTTTTTTACTTTTACAAATTAAATGGTTTTAAACTATAAAGTACTTAATATTACATCAGTATTCCTAAAAGTCTGTGAATATGAAGTTCTGAATATATTTGACTTCACGTTTATCTACAATATAGATCCAGCTTTATTTTCTGATTATTAAAACACTGAAGGCAGTTACTATTCTCATTTTTTTTAGTGCATGTATGAGTTTCCTGCCGTGTTTTGAGTGTATTGCAGATGTTCACAGCACTGCTGCTGGTGCACCCGGGTTGTTCTACTAGTTCTGAATTATGTTGTCTCTCTATCTTTGCAGCCACCTTCTCAAGATGATCAGGGAAGGTGAGGTTGCAGTCGAGTTTTACTCCAAGATGTGCTGGAGTGTAATCATGTTGCACATTTTTACCACAGAAAGTTACTTTCCATGTGGTTTTGGCACTCCTATTATCACGATGAAATGCACTTACTATTGTTTTTCCAGGGTTTGGTTTGAGCCTCCATTTCCAGAAATACTGTTCAATAGTTTGAAGGTCCTCAGTTAATGCTTTCTCAATATCATGGAGGTTTGATGCTTGTATTGTCATGGGAAGATCATCTGCATATCCAAATTTTCATGATTTAGTTGGAGGCATGTCACTTATGTAAATATTAAAAAGGGTTGGCACAAGCACAGAGCCTTGTGGCAACCCGTTGTTTGTGATACGGGATGAGCTGTTCTTATTACCCAGGTACACCCGTAGGCGTCTGTTACTCAGCGTGGTCCACAGCAGGCGAAGTGTTTGGTAGCAAGGTATAATTTTAGCAAGTTTCAGCATCAGGTCCTTAATCCATACAGTATCATATGCAGATGATCGGTCAACAAATACTGTGCCAGTCTTTATGGTTGTTTTTTTTTATAGCCAGCCTTAATGTGAGTTGAGAGTGCCAGAATTTGGTGACAACTACTGCATTTTGGCTGAAGCCTGCCTGTTCAACAGGGATAATTGGCTCAGTAAAAGGGCATATTTTTTTGTGGATGATACGTTCAAGAAGTTTATAAGTCGTACATAGTAGAGAAATTGGTCTATAGCTTCCCCTTTCATTGGGGGCTTTCCAGGCTTTGGAATGGCAATTACCATTTTCTCACATCATATTTCAGGGATCCATACTATCCTTAAGATAATGGAGTACAATGGTGCTATCCATTGGAGTCCTTTGCGGCCAACATGCTGAAGGAATTCTGGCGGAATACTGTCAGGGCCTGCAGCCTTCCCTTTTTTCATCGCGGCAACTCCTCCTTTTACTTCTCAGTGCTGACAGTGGAAGGTTCTCCTTGGGGGATTGATGCAAGTGTTCAGCAGAGCTGTTGATACACTTCTCTTCTTGTGTGTCCTTTTGTGTTCTCCACCAGGCTATTGAGTTTGCCTCCAGGAGGCTATTGAGTTTGACCGGATTTTGGTGGCTGTGTAGCTATGCTAAAGTGAACATGAGTTTTAGTTCAGATTGAGAGTAGAATCACACTTCTTGTCTGAGCTCTGAATCTCTTAACATTTTCATTTTCATTGAGGACCTGTACACACTATCTCTAGTTCTCTACAAATAGATAGTTGGCTGCATTAAGGACATGGGGGAAAAACAAACAAGATATTTCAGGGGAAAAATACAGTCATTTACTTCCCCATTCCTTGTCATTTCCTCACTCATCATGATGATATCCCTGGCAAACGCGAGGGTGAAAATAATCTTACAGGACAGAATAGTGTGTTAATAGTTTTAGATTCGGGAGTATCCAATTGGATTAAAGGTATATTAGTCTGTACATTTCTTAAGGATGAATCTGAAAGGGTATATAATATATATACATACAAATATATAAATAATAAATTTCTGTTTATATGTAAATGTGGACTTGCATCTCAGGACCACCAAAGGGCTTTTCAAAAAATCATTGGGAACAGGGACCCTTTTAAATTGAAATCTCTTCCTACATTATTTTTCTCTAATCTTTGAGGATCATCTTGAGATACATATAATAAAAGCATCCTTTTGCAAAAGGGAACAGAGAAACAAAATCTATGGAACAGCTGTGATTGTCAAGACGACACAATGTGCTGCTAGTGACGGAGCATGTTCATACAACTCACATTGAGACATAGACATATTAGTTTGGGGACTGCTGCTTTCAAAGCAATATTATCCTGTCACAAGTAATGTACCCTCAGTCAAGGTATATATTAATGACTTTATTATTAAATTTGGTTACCATTTTAGATCTATAATCCGTCTGTTATGATATTTCCAAAAAAAACAGAAACACAAATTAATAAAAGTTTTCAGTTCAGCAGAGCAACGTGCAAAGTAAACACATATATCATCCCAGGCCTGGTTGAAACATAGATTGGTTTTTGAGTTGTAATAAAATATTTGTTTAATGCAACATTTTATTTCATATTTTTGTGAAGCTCCCGTCATTTCATAGCCCAGCGCTGATGTGCCTCCTTTATCCTGTAAGAGTCTGAAAAAATGGAGCTTGCTTCACACATGGGAGAGTCAGGTTTAGGAGGAGATTCAAGGGACTCCTATTCATTTTTCAGAAAAAGGTTGAAAAGGGTCTTGGAGGTCATGTATGTGGGCATGGGTCATGGCATCCCTAATAACCTATTCAAAGAGCAACACATAGGCAGCAATGAAAGGAAAGCTGTTAGAGTGCCATCCCGTCACGAGAACAAGTACTGAATCAACATCTCACAATTCAGTGGGCCCCTCGACATTCTTTGTTTGAGGAGGTCAACAATCGAAAGGCTGCTCTGCATTTTAGGAAGCTATTAAAACATACCAAAAAAAGTGTGACAATAATTTGCACAATAAATAAATAAAAGAATTTACAAAGGCATTGCCCCTGTTGTGGGCTTTTCAGGGAAACCCAATAAAACTAAACACATTTTGGGAGCCACATTTTGATTCTCTCATTCTCATCACATGCTATTCTTATTCCTCAAGCAGTCCCATGAAATGAGTCTAGGACCAAAAATTAAAAATGACATGGTTTCAGCTTAAGAAGAACCAGGTAATAAAATATAATTAATAACCCTGAATAAAGAAATGCTTTTGTTTTTCATGTGTGGCCTTGTCTACAATAGGGATTTTTGTATAATTATAGATTCACCAGTATAGCCAGCTAGTGCAGATGTCTTGCACTGAACTATATAGCACAACATTTGCACACATGTCAAATCCAAGTTAACTGCACCAGTACCCAAGTGACTGCCTCTACATGAGGAGCTTGCTCTGGTGCACTGTGCCGCAGTAGCAATGTGAATGATGATCCTGGGCTTCCCAGAAACAAACCCTTCCCCAAATCTACCTAACTAGTTTCTTTTACTTAAAAGCTAGGGAAAATAATTCTGAAAAACAAATATTCCTTAGACCAATCATACGTATCTGAAAGTACATTACTGAGGCAAAGAAAACTGAATCTTATTAACAGGATTTACTTCCTTATATGCAACTTCCTTTTAGCAACACCCATTAGAAATATCTGTGACTGAATTAGTAACAAGGCCCTGAGAAATTTGTTTAATTAAAAGCTTTTTTTACTTTTATCAGCATATCATTTTGCATCAGGATGACTTTGAGCATTAAGGTTCTGTCATAATGAATAGTTCAGTTACAGTATGTTTGTGATATAAAATCTGGGTAAAGCATCTAGCCGAGTCTTAACATACCTAGAATTGGGGATGAGATTTATATTGTAAAGAAAACATTTCTAAAGGGTAGAATAGAAGAAGAGGAAATTAATACTATAAACCTGTCATGAGGCATTTTAGTCAAAATGGAACCAAGGAAAAATGAATGCTTTGTGGTGGCAAAATAGAATTTTATTGAGAGTTTTAGCCATGAAACCTGCATACAGCCTTCAACTTCCAAATAATAAAAACAATTCAAGGCTTTCTTACAAATTCTCTTAAAGAAATTAGTTAATTTTAAATGGATTTTTCTGGCTATAAACCTGGAGGGCAAGGAGAGTTAATTTTCTTGAGTTCCTCCTTTCATAGTTATGTGTATGATTTCTATGTGCATGCATGTTATGATGTCATTTAAAAAGAACATCTTTAATAGGCTTCCAACACTGACCAACTATTCCTCTCTGTTCTTCATCTAACAATCAACCAGATGAATAAGCAGTCGGTCTTCATTGTTTGTGCAGCCTAATTCACAGTGTCAGTTTCAAAATCGTATTTAGTTGGGTTAAGCCCTTTAAGTATATACTTTAGTTCACTCCTTTAACATTTAAAGTCAATGTATTTCTTCCTTTTTTAAGTGGAACTTTCTTTACGATGCAATTAATAGCAGATTATGAGCTTGATATGCAGTGCCCACATACGTAGTCCCAGGGACAAGGCCTCTCATGAGAGAATATAACAGTACAGAGGTATGCTGCTGAATTAAACCGCTGAACAATCTAGACCCATATCCTCTCTCCGAGAATGGTGATTACCAGATGCTTTAGAACAAGGTGCAAGAAATCCCATAGTGAACAAATATGGAATGAACTACCAATAGGGAAAACGTTCTAACCAGTTGGCTATGCCTTGAATTGTGATGTGTTTGCGGGGGGGGGGGAGAATGTGTGGGTGCATATATGAATTTTAATTACTATCAATCTAAGCAATTGTGATTAAGAGCTAACCAGCTTGGTTTTATGCTCTGATGCAGTTAAAGTATCAAAGTCATATGAATTTCCAATGCAGTACTAATACATATTTCACAAAGCAAAGCTAACAGAGTTCCCTGATCGTTCCATACACTGATAGTAGCAAGGCTGATGTATGTCTGGGTTTATGCACCTCTAATGCCCTGACCAAGGCTATGACCACATTGAAAGTCATTATTATTGTTGTTGTTATTATTTATTTTTTTTTAAGTTATTTATTTATTTATTTATTTATTTATTTATTTTAAGTTCTGTGGCCCAGCATCATAAGGTCCTGTCAGCATTTTTATTGAATGAGCTAGTCATCTGTTACACATTCCTATTACACTGTTAGGGTTAAATCCTTTCAGATCTAGTAGATCCAATATAACCTTTTCTTCTAGAAAATATGAATTAGCAGTTTTTGGAAGCACTTTCTTTTTTCTTACCCCAGAATGAAGCATTGACACACATTTTAAAAAAATTGTCTCATTTAATTAACTTTACTGCCTACCGTTTTGAGTGTCTGTGTTATCTTATATTTCTTAATGTTAAAACGATGAATGGAGAGTTAGTTAATTGCTTTATTTCAGATCTGTTCTGTTCATTAGGGTAATGCTTCCCTTTGAAAGTTGTCATCTACTCAACAGCAATGCAACATATGCTTGATGTCACATAATAAAATGTATTTCAGTTTTGCCCATCCTATAGATTATCTTTTTACCATATATTTTAAAGGTTTTTCATTTTCATCAGTATTGTTTTATTGGCATATTCAGTGTTTGAAAATGTTTTGTCAACTACATCATTGCATAGAAAGATCTACATCTAAAAATAATTGTACATGGGCACGCTCTCTCTCTGCCTTTCTTCCCCTATTTGGGACTTATGTCTAAATTTCATTGATATTCATAGGAAAAATGTGTGCATATCATGGGGAGAACTGAAAGCTTTGGCCCAACACTGCTTTTGGTTATATTGACACCACAGTCGGCAGAATTTGACCCAATGTCTTGTTTATCTTCATTCAGAATATTGACTCACCCTTTGATTTACTTAGCTTTCTTCATGCCATTAAATTCCTTCAGTTTACTTTGACTCGAATCTTACTTACTTAGTCTGTTTAGGTGCTATTCCCACCACACCTACCAATAAGGCACAATCACCTTAATTCGTCACAAGTAATATGATTCATTATATATCCCCATGGCAGCTTTTCTGATATTACAACCATGTTTTCATGTCCTCATGTGCCATGCTCCTTAACAATTTTTGTATCTGTAGTAGGCATCTTTCAGTCTTGAAAGGCCAGGGTATGCACTCCTGAGAAGTAAAGAATTTGCTCAGTTGGTTTTATGGTTGCTGTCAGCTGAAGAAACTCACTCAAAAGAAACAATATCTGCTGCATCTGTCACATTTAAAGGTGATGTTTTGACCCTTTGGGCTCTTCCAGCTTAGCAGAGGAGAAAAAAGCTTGCGGAAGGATTGCTTCCTCTCATAACTATGGAGACCTTTGTTAAGCTTTTGTTTCCAAAGGCTTCGATCTTGAGTGTGATCTTCCCATTTGTCCACATCCATGTCCATTTCTTTAAGGTCTCACTTGCACAGATCCTTGAAATGCAATTTTGGACGTCTTTTGGCTCTTTTTCCAGATGCCAATTCACTGTAGAGGATGTCCTCTGGGATGCGCCCATCATTCATTCGGCACACATGCCCAAGCCAACAAAGGCTTCTCTGTTTGAGGAGTGTTTACATGCTCGATATGCTGGCCCGTTTGAGCACCTCAGTGTTGGTGACTCTATACCACCAGGAGATTCCAAAGATTTGATAAAGGCAACGCATATGAAAGCTGTTGAGTCTCTTATTCTGATCAGAGTATAAGGTCCATGTCTCATTCCCCAAAAGTGTGCTGATAACACATGCACGATACACACAGACCTTTGTGTGTTCTGTCAGACATTGTTGTGGCAGCTTTTCCAATGTGGATGTTGAGTTATGTTTCAAGTGAAAGGTTGACTGTGATAGTGGACCGCAGGTCTGTGAACTCATTCACCACTTTAAGTTCATAGTTGTTGATCTTGATGGAGCGTGCTTCCTCAACTCCTTGGCACATTATGTTAGTCTTTTTTAGGATTATAGGAAGCTCAATGTCTTGGCAGGTTTTGGAAAAACTGTCCATAAGGATTTGAAGATAAGCTTCTGTGTTAGTTGTCACTGCTGTGTCATCAGCAAAGAGGAGGTAGTGGATAAGGGCCTCCTGAGTCTTGGTTTTAGATCTGAGTCTTGCAAGACTTTCCATCAGATCTTCTGTGCAAGTAGATTCCCTCAGTTGAGGAACCAAAAGCGTGTTTCAGTAGCAGGGAGAAGATGATCCCAAACAACGTAGGGGCAAGCACTCGACATTGCTTAATTCCACTATGAATCTGGAAAGCTTCAGAGACGGAGCCATCATATTGGACTTGCTATTCATGTGTTCATGGAAGGACTGAATTATGCTTAAGAGCTTGTGGGGGGACATCCAATCTTTTCTAGAAGAGCAAGTAGTCCACTCTACTGACAAAGTCAAAAATCTTTGTTTGATCAATGAAGGTTATGTAGAGGGGCTTTTTTTTTGTTCTCTGAGTTTCTCTTGTAGTTGTCTCAGTGAGATCATCATGTCGATAGTAGACCTTTCAGCTCTGAAGCCGCTCTGTGATTCAAGATAGATTTCATCTGCAAGGGTCAGGATGACACAGAGAAATCCTGGGTAGCTATTTCGTAATGCAACAAGTTCAGCACACATTTTGGTATGCTGCATAGCACAAAAGACTGGGAGGTAGGAGTGGCCCAACTAATTACAAAGGTATGGTTAGGGGATCTTCTGCACACATAAATAAAACCATTCAGGGAGCAGAGGGAGCATATACAAAATTAGGCTGCTGGCAGAAGCAAAGCAATGTTGGACACCAGAATTACCTAGTGTTTTAACCATGCCATATGTAGATTACCCACATGAAGGGACATATATAGCAGCTGGGTGTGAATTACATGATTTATAGAAGGCAAAATAATAGAAGAAGGGGAAAAAACTTCTGGAAGGTCTCATATGAAAGTAACTATTTACATCTGGACAATGTGTGCTGTGGGCTCTTGGCTGTATCTTTTTTAAACTGCTATTTTGTGTTGTGCTGTCTAGAGGCTTGAGGCAGGCCCTCTTGATTTTTTTTTTCCTGTTAAATAAATTGGGATTGGTAGGAGAGATACAGGGAAATTGTTTTATAGTTATAGATAAGATTCATTATATGTGTGTGGGAATATGAAATTATGGGGCTAATGTTTATAAGGAGACATGTCTGTATAACTTAAATGATTACATTTTCTCAGTCCATATAGGTTAATAATAATAAAAAGAATAGTCAACCATGCCTGTACCTGGTTATAAACTTGATTAGAAATAGCAGTGTAAACAGGGATGTGATAAGTTTTGAAGAGCGTTTCACCTTAAACCACAGAAGGGCTGCAAATGTTTCTACATTCGCATAACATAGAAAACTCAACTATATTCAGAAATTGAAAGCCAGGAAGCTAAGTATCTATAATTTTCAAGAACAGAGCACTAAATATTTCACCTTATATGATAGTTTGTATTGTTCACAGGGAGCTTGTGCAATTAGTGGTTTTCATGGCCTCGAGCTTTTTACATTTCTTAATTGCTCCATGTTTGTTCTCATTAAAAAATAGCAACACTGTATTTTCCTTTGTTCAGCTCTTTCTTGCATTTTAAGTCTATGTGTTCGGTTTTGAGGACTCTTTACTTATGGACCAGCCAGCGTGAGAGTGGTGGGGTGGTGATGGGTGTGCTATTATGGTTATTTCTTAGTGGCGCAGGGGCACAGACCTTGGGTCATGAGTTGAACTGAGTCGAGAATGAGTTTGCAAGTAGAAGTTGTTGTCATGACCCATTCTTTTGTCCTGCTTCACTGAATGACCTGAAATCCATGCCCTATAACCTACCAAAATGAATTCACAATAGTATATTCATAACCCTGTCCTCTGGAATTAAAACACTCTGTGGTGGACATACGCTAATAATCCTGAAAGGCTCATTTACTTGCTGCACTGTTGATTCAGCATGGTGACAGATGGATAGATAGAGTCAAAGGGCAAAATCCATAGCAAAGTACTGTCAGTTGGCCATCTGAATCTTCTTTTTTTAAATAATTCTTTCTTTCCAATACTAAGTTCTCTCTGTCTCTTCTCCTATGCAGTGCAGCTGGTGTCCATTCTGACTCCATTCTCTACTTCAATTACGTATTGAGCCTGCTCCTATTGAAATCAATGAGAATCTTTCAGCTGAGGTTAATGGGGACAGAATTAAAGCCCTTATTATCCTGCCTATGTTTGATTCAGATGCCTAAATAGGGTGGATGAGAGAGCCTTTCACAAAAGTGTATTTCTGCAGTTCCCTATTTTAAATTCCTCCTCCACCTACAGTGACCAGATGTCCTGATTTTATAGGGACAGTTCCGATTTTGGGTCTTTTTCTTATATAGGCTTCTGTTACCCCCACTCCCTTTCATATTTGCTGTCTGATCACCCTACCCCGTCCCCCCAATAGTGCACTGCACGAATCAATAAAAACTCTCAACACCCAGAATGATGGGTGGGAGAGGGAGGAAGTAAGCAAGATCAAATTAGAGGTTAATGCTTAAGAGTCAAATAGTTGGCACCAAAACTTTCATATGAGGTAAGAATTATCATAATTTTTTTATTTCCATTCTTGGCCTAGGGCCATATTGTCCTGGGCTGTGATCTTGTGAACTCTCAAGCTATCCGTCTCTGGCCTGCCCAGTAATGTAGGCAAGAGGAGTTTTCTGCATTAAAATCTTCATGACTTGAAGTCAGACTGCAGCACAGAACAACTATAGTAGCACATTGCGGTTGCACTACTTCTCCTTCTTCCACTTAGCTCAGGCTTTGCAAAAAAAAAAAAGAGAAGAAATCCTCTTGGAATGCAGCATGTCACACTTAGCTGCTAAATGACAAATGCTTCCATCCAAAGTTGTTGGCAAAGTGAAATTCTCTCTGCAGCCTGATCTACACTAGGGACATTTTTCAAACATTTCCCAGTGTTGCCAGCCTTTTCTAGTGTATAGCTCTCCTGCTTTTAGCAATGTTGGGGTCCCTAGAGGAGACTGCCCACAACCAGGATAGGCACCACTTTGATTAGACATCTTCTGAGAAGTGTGAGGTGAGTCAGCACTTAAAAATGTCACATCGCTGCTCCAGGGGAGCACAAAGGTTTATAACCACCTTTATATATGCACACCAGGGTACGGTGCACTTGGTCACTGCTGAGGATCAGGTCCGTAGTCTACAGAGCACTTTGACATTCTGTAGGACAAAGGATGTGATGAAGAATGCAAGTCCCTATTATATTTTATTAAACGAAGCTCCATTTCATAGGGATTTTTGTGCAACATTTCCTGCCCTTTTTATATAGTAAGTTTGCACATAACAGTGTTTCTTGCAGTTGTAACATCTTTCAGTGACACTTTAAAAAAAGGGAATAAAGGTACATGACTTGAAACATTTTTAGTATAAACCAGAAATAGCACGGAACTCCTGAGTTAAGGGTACCGTAGAAGCTGCTTCTTGACCCTTCTGTATGCAGATATTGTAGCAAAAACCAAGTGACCACTGAACAGTGTGTAATGTTACAAACTGAATATGATTCAATACCAAGCAAAAGGATTCATTTTTGTAACCTTTAATCAAAATGTTCTTGCATTTGTTAGTTTCGGTGCCCGCTTTAACTTCACTTTTTTGCTTGCTTTGGGGTTTTTTGTTTTTTCATTTCAAGATTAGTTAATACTATTCTGAAGTGTAAATAAATCTAGTTTTTTCCATTGGGCTTGGTTCAGCTGCCTTGAACTAAAAGCATGTTAAAAAGTCCCAGATTGGTTTCTAAGGAATGTAGTGGGGGAGCACTGTGAATAAAAGTTACAAAACGGGATGCTGGGTGGGAACCAATAGTTAAAGGGAATGTTCTTAATGCTATTCCCACTTTTCCAGTGCTGTTCACATCAAATATTCATGATGTTATTTCTCACTTTGTTAGGTCCGATGGGACCCTCCAGTAATGCCATCTGACAGTGGTCCTGATTAAAGGCCCAGTTCTCTGCATCAGACTTTTACTTGTTGTTAGTAATGACTGGAGCTGCATTGGAGCTAGCAGTCGGTGCAGTCTAGACTAGCTTACAGGGCTTTTCTCAGTATGTCATCAAATCCTTTGTTTATTGGGAGTGTATAACATGAGGTTGAAAATTCCTGAGTCCAGTTTGGACTGTTGTTTACACTGATGCAAGCAATGTTGCAGCTGCACTCATATATAATAATTTGTAAAATAATTTGCTATTTTATTTTGACTACAGCTATGCTAGTAAAACTTAGCAGAGCAGTACAGCATTGAATTTTTCCCAGTGAGAGTGCAGCATTTCTAGCCCTGTAGTTTAGAGAGAGCATTGCTGGATTTTAGAACAGCGAGGATGTTATACCCAGCAGAAATGCAAGAAACTTGCAGACCGCAAACCTGTAAGCACTTTCCATAAGGCAGTCAGGCCTAGGAGCCTGAGCATAAGTTATTTTGTGATATTTAGTTTTGCTGAGATCTTACATAAAATGCTGACAGGTAACAGCAAGAAGTCAGCTTACGCCAATTTTGGGTATTTTGAGATGGGAACACGAACAGATGTACAACAGCAATATTGCCATAGTAAAACAATTAAAAAATATTTTGGATAGCCTGCAAACTGAAAAATCAATTATTTGCACAGCTCTAATTGTATATGGCTTTTCTGTGTCTAATGGAAGGGCCTGTATTTCTTTCCAGTGTGAATGTCCAAATTCTAAATTTTCAGTATGCAAAGAATCTTTACAGGGCAGTATTTGTATTGAAGTGTTTGAGGGAAATACAGCATGACGGGGATTGATACAACAGAATACTTCTGTATGTGCTTAACATTATGCATGCACTTAGGTATGCTGATAGATCTGGGCATAGATCATCAATTCAGGCAGAGAAAAAAAGTCTTAACACCTTGATCCTTTTCACATTGAATTTAGTGATGCAGAAGTGTGGCGTAAACTGGCAGTTGTGTGTGTGTTCATGCCTGTGTGCATGTAGATATTGAAGATCATGCCTCACAACAGAGCAAACGGTCCTTTTGAGAGCTTTCTGACTTTATTAAAACTTTTCATGCTCAAGTTCTGTTAATTTTAAGCTTAGCCCTAATTCTTTTCTGTTAGAAAAAGCCTATTCATATCCAGAACTGGTAGGAGAGCTATGTGGATTTTTTTTGTAACATTCCAAACTGTCTGCCAATATTTCTTAATATTGACTATACTGCAGGGCAGCTGGCCCTTTAAGAGGGGTTCACATCAGCCCCACCTTGATTAGTCAGCGGTCTCCTAGGTATGACCAGGTGATAGGTTGAAAAATCACCTGGTCCTCATAAAAGCCACCAAGAAGCTCAGCTGAGCTGGAGAGCTGCAGGGAGTGGGAAGGCTCCTGCAGGAGACCCTCAAAAAAGAGACCAGTTTATATGTGACATTTAGGTGTTAGCTATATAACCCTGCAGGGAGTAGATAGACCCAAAGTCCTCTGCAGGAACCAGGGACGTGGTTGATGTTTGGAACTTGTGGTACATATTCTGAAGAAATCAAACTGAGTGCCTCAAGAAAAGAGGATGGATTCTTGGGGCTGGAGAGTGTTCTTTGGTTTATGGGCTGGTGAGTGAGCCCACGACATTACAGCCAGTGACTTATGGATACTTGAAAATCAAAGTAAAGTACACATTTTAAATCAGCAAATAACTGTCTGGGTGTATATGATCCCCTTTGTTTTCTGTGTGCATTGCATAGGAAGTTGAGTGTGTAAACACCCTTGATCATTTATTACATATAATAAGTTTGCATTCATGGTGTCATATAAAACTATTACTAAAGTAATTGGAGAAGTGCCAGAATATTACTAGATAAAATCACTAGATATTGAGACTAGCAGATGTGTAGATCCTAAGTAAGCATCATGCATTTTATTACAGCAACCAATTGTATAATAAAATATTCTTCTCACTGATCAAAAATCACTGGGCACTACTATCGACTAACTCCTTTAACCTTTTATTTCAAAGCTTTCAAAAGTGGGAGTATGTTTACAGTACAAAGGAAGACTGTTTGATAAAGCATTCTCTCTCTGTCTATATACTCTCACAGTCTCAGAGCCTGTTACTGCATGAACTGATTTTTACCTTAATGCCAGGGCACTTCTTACGGCTCTTTCTATTGCCATGTGAAGGTATTTCTTTTCTCAAGCCTGAAGATGAAATCAAGAACTCAATAACCTTTAAGTGCAGAAGTCATAATGTCTCCCTTCTGAAGGATGGTGTCACACAGAAACCTTTAAGAAGCACTTTTCATTTGGCTGAAGGAAGTCTGTGTCAATCAGATTTATTGTTATTTGTGGGTTTAGTGTAAAATATATACTATTTATATGGAATTTGAATTAACACAATCGGCTTGGGCTGAATGTCATCCTTCAGTTCAGCCCAGCTATCAATGTAGCCCCTTTTTAAATATTGTTACATTGAACTCACTAAACACAGTGATTCATTATGATGCCCTACCCACTTGCATGGTGCATGTACCCTCATACACTGGTCCATATATTCTGTAGTGATTACGTAAATACTTTCAAATGACAGTCTCAAAGCACTGTGCAGGAATGAACACAGATACCACGCAAACAGCAAACTACACAAATCTGTGGAATAAACACAACCTATTTAGCTGTACAAAAATGCATTTTCACTTGCTCCTTCAGGGGGCCTTGGATCAGACCCTTAAGCTAATGGAAAGGTTCTCACTGATTTTGGTGAGCTTTGGATCAGACCTTAAATGCTTGTACATCAGAGCTGCAAGTAGGCTTAATAGGCTGCAAGCCATAGTCCATACTCCTATAGCTGGCACCATCCAAAATAAAACATGTAGTCTGTAACATTCAAATGAGTTAGGGTCAGGGGCACGTGCGTAGTTTTGCACTTCTTTGCCTGTACAAAGCTAGAAAACCTTTCTGACTTCGGTGGTTGTTACTAGAAGCACCATAATTAGTAGATGTACTATAAAGCAAACTCTATGCAAGCCCATCTTACTACAAGTATGTTGTCTATTAGGCTAAGTACACACTACCACTTATGTCGGTATTAAGGTATTAAGTTAAGCCACTCTTCAAGCGGCGTAAGTTACACCGACTTAGTGGAGGTGTGGACGGTGCTATGTAAGCAGGAGATTTTCTCCCGCCGACATAGCTACTGCTGCTCGCGGGGCTGGAGTAATTAAATCGATGGGAGAGCTCTCTCCTTTTGGCTTATAGAGGCTACAGGAGAGAGCTTACAGCGGTGCAGCTGCACCGCTGTAAATTCTGTAGTGTAGCCATGGCCTTAGTTTTACTCTTCTCCTTTGCCATTACTCTCCCTTGTCTCATCTTTTCCATTTGCATCTTCATGTATCTGTCTTTTGCCCTCTTCAGGTGCTGTGGTTGTTCCATCAGGCTAAACTGATTCTCACCTTCATTGTTATCTTCCTGTCCTCCTTCCCATCTCTGTACCAGTTGATCATCACCATTCATCTTCTCTCTCTCTCTCTCCCTCCCCCCATCCTTTTTCTTGGATTTCCACCAACTTGGTTCTCTGTTCCTCCATTTTTACCCAAGTGGATAATCACTTTTATTTACTCCCCAAGGCTTTTCTCCTCTCCATATTTCACCCCCTTCGCCTCTTATCCTCTTAGATGTGGATCTACTCAAAAGGTGAGACTGGTGACTGTGAGCAAGTGACAGACCGAAGTTGGGCTGAAATTTGGTGAACTGAGAGGGTCTCATTCCAGTTGTGCACTGGCAGTCATGTTATTCAGCATGAATTGGAATCATTGGCACTGGTTTTGCCTGAATGAGGACATATGTATTGGGCCCAGAACAATTATTTGATATAATGCCATACCATGTATTAGTTAAAATATTCATACCTCAGTCAACATATACTTTGACATGCTGTGATTTAAAAAAAAAAATCAAAGGAATAACAGTCAGATTCTGTCTGACTTCAGGAGGGTCTTGTGTACAAAGCCACTGCAAAATCAGGCCCCGAGAGAATGTTGCTTCACTCAGCTAACAAAGCAATACTGTATTCTTAAAATAACTGATAGTGATATAAAAAACACAGTTTCACTCTTTAAGGTTTATGAATGGGACATTGTTCCAAGTCCTGATAGTAATACTCAAAATACTGGTTAAATTATGGGTATAGATACTGTTAAGTGAACCAGAGAATGGCTTTATTGTAAGGATGAATTAACTGATTCCCAGATTTTTGTTAAAATTCTTTTAATGTATTATTCTTTCCTGCCTAAGCCCTTTCAAATGCATATTCCATCAGCCTCCTATGAATGCAGTGAGTGGGTTTAATTCTTGATTTAGCTGGATCTTCTGGTGATTCTACAATAAAATATGCTGAAATTTTCCGTTAGTGTTGTGCAGATTGAAAGACAGATGCAAGCTGTGTACTGTAATCTAAATCTTTATCAGATGGTCTAATCTGGCTGGATAATTTACACAGACTTTCATAAACCCCTTTAGCATGTCTGCTCTGAAGGCAAAGCTTTAAGATTTGCTAAATAGACTGCAAAGCTTGTATTTAGGACTCTTTCTTGTTAAGATTAAAACAATAATAACACAATAGAAAAACACAAGGGGCATTGGGGAGAGGGAAAGCTTGAGAGTGTCAGAGCCAATGCAGTGGAAAAAGCATAGCTATATCTGTAATTTGGTCATTGAACTAGCTCAGCAAATAGCGCTGCAGTTTTTCTGCATCACTGAAATTGCAACAGTTTTTGACAAATCCCTTTATATCCTGTATTGAAATGAGATTCATATATACATTCCTTTTGTAGGGAATTTGAACACAGTTCTTTTAAGTCACATCAAAGCAATAAAATGTTTTCAGTTTTGGGGGTTTTTTAGATCAGGAATGTTATTAATAAAATATAAAACATTTATTGTTTTTAGCTGAAAATTGTGGTATCCTTTTAGATATAAAAAATGAGAGCTAATACAGCAGGGATGGAACACAAGATGCCACTGAATTTGGAATTTGTGCAATTACTAGTATTGCAAAGCAGACATGATTTTGGATTAACATTTTCTTGAGATTGACAGTCTGAATGAACTGTTCATTTACACTTAAGAAGCTGGTTTGATTTCTTTTAGAAATAGGCCTTCTGGGGCATTGCAATAACAATGAGCATCTGGATTCTAATATACCAGGGAGTATGCTACTCTGGGAACTGGTCAAAGAAGAAAGGAGCAAGTGTGTGCATGTACCTTGCACATGTTACACTGAGTGGTATGAGTGACTGGATGCATGTAGCACTATCATAAAATGTTGGCTAACTGACTTTTTTTTTCCCTACTGTTTGCATCCAAAGAAGGATCAATGATAAGGAAAAGGAAACTGTAATATATGCATAAATAAATAAGGTGATTTTCAAATACTGTAAATTAGACATCCCATTTAACAATAATCATGTGATTAAAAACTAAATCTAAGCTTCCAACTCAGAGCTATGCTCAATCTAACAATTTTGTATATCTTTTCTACCAGCATCATTACGATGAGATTCCTATTAATGTATCATTAGAAACAGTAGATATTACAGAATGTTCAGTGTGCTGTATTGGTTATTCTTACTCTGCTAGTGTAATGGTGGGTATTACAGCCTGAGGCATACATGATATAAACTCACATTTATACTGAAGAAGTTTGATTAATTTATCTGCCAGTATAATCATAGTATTTGGAGACACTGTGCACCTTGATGGTGAGCTGTGACAAGCTGCTTTTTTAATTAAACATTGGCAAGAAACTCTGTTTACACAAGATTCTATGACATTGTTTAAACAACTGTCAAGTCTGTTGGCACGTTGAGTTGAACAAGGCTGTGAGCGGTATCACCGAGGTAGTTTTATGGTATGTGGCAGTGGATCTTGCTAACTTTTAACCAAGGGCCAAATTTCATCGTTAAGGTCTCTACGAAAGGCTGTATTACTTGGCATATTGTCATATTAGGTCATCAGCAGGTCTTTACTCAGTTAATTTGCCAGAATGTGTCTGTTATTTTGGCACACGTCACCATGGTGGTTGTATGCCAAGTTGTCACTAAGTCAGTCCCAGCAGCTTGAAGTTGTGCTGGTCCTAAAAGTGGAAGTGGGATTTTGACTGATTTCAGACATTTTAAAGTGAGATTTATTTATTTTTTAAATGGCAGTGGGGACCATTAAGAATGTAGGAAAAGGCCGGAAGTGAACTCTGGCCAATTGGTGCCTTCCCTGGAGCTACTCACACAAGCATTCGTCACCAACATCAGGGTTGCACAATCAGACTCCCTCCAGAAGTCAATAGGACTTACTCATATGATTAATTTTAAGCATATCTGTAAGTGTTTTACTAGATGAAGGGCAATAATGAATAGCAAGGCTATGGGCATATAGTAGGAAGTCCTTTGCTAGAAGAATGCTTGCATTGATTGAAGTCATTTAGGCAAAGGGAGCACTTTGTTTAGTATCCTGTCTACAGTAATGGGAAAGGACGAGAAAAAAGGCTGAAAACAAAAGAGGAACAATAATATGATTCCTTCTTATTTTACTCTATTCCAAAACCAGATTACTTTCAAGTACCTTCTGCCCTTGTTATTCAACTTTCAAGTCTGCTCCCAGAGCTTGCACTGGATATATTATACATTTAGAGGTTACAGTAAACCTCTTTATCGCTTTAGGAAAGGGATATAACATTAGCATGGATATTTGTCCAAAAAATCTCTGATTATATACATCAGAGATTTAAGGTCCTTAAATATATGATGTTTTCATTTCAGCAATAAATATTTCCAGTTGAATACTACTAAAAACAAAACAGATGCTATATCATGAATGATTAGGTTCATGAAAACTATTTTTAAGACTATAGTTAACTGAAGGACATTAAGATGTGTAGATCATTTCTGATAATGAAATTAATTCATAGACCTCAAAGTTAGAGCTTTGGTATAGTAGTATATTTATATTCTCAAATGGGTGTCTACAATTTATTGAAGAAAGGTAACTTCAATCATAGTAGAGTGACCTCTGAAAAGCAAGAATACTACAAATATAATCATGTTAACAAGCATATTGAAAAACATAATTTAGACTCTCAGACCTTGAAGCCGGAAGAGGTCATCATGATGTGAAGATCCCAGGCCTCACAACCTGACCCATAACCTCTTGCTGAGTTACTGAAGTCCATAAGGCCAGCAAGTCAGTAAGGGTGAACGCTCAGTGCAATGCAAAGGGATGGCCAAAAACCTCTGCCATTGAGCTGTTTGTGAATATAAGTCAATTGGTTTCATATGAATATAAACCCAACTATTTCAGACTTCCCTCACAACCAGCACTGCTTTGAGCTAGCTGCCAGCTACAAGAACATTCTGGTTACTGACATTCAGATAAGCATACCAAGTAGCTCACTTTGCTGTGAAATTTGCATATCCTATCACAAGTAGCCTTTGAACAGGTGAAAGGTTTTCTTAGGCCAGATATGTATTATTCACATGTTTCACCCATCTAGCAGCTATTTAGTAGCAGTTCCGGGGAAAAAAAATAAACACAGGAAAGTGGTTCTATTCTGTATGCTCACACAGAACTCAATCCCGAGAGTTGTTCTGTACCTCAATACTGACTGATAGCAACTGAAGTTAACAGAGCTCAGTGCCTCCCATAGCTGCTCCGCATTTGTAGGATCAGGCCCCCAGGAATCCAAAGGGTCATGTGCTTCCCTCAGCTGAGTGAGAGAATTATTTTTCCTCTTCTTTATAGAAAAGAACCAGTAAACACCAAAGTAGGTCAAACGTCAACTGTAATTCCATAGTTACCATAGTTGTGTGCTGTTCCAAACATAAGAAATATGAGAGCACCATAACATGGAGAGGAAATTTTCTTCAATTTCTTCATACAATTACTGGGAAAAACACACAACTTACGGCACTTGCTCTGTTATTGCACATTACTTTTCTCAGTGAATCTCAACTCTATGCATGCACTCCTGTGACTCTGTAACCTGTCCATGAGAGCATCTACATTCAGAAATAATTTCCCCCATGAAGTGTTGGAAGCCTTGTTTTTTGGGTCTAGAGGTGTGTCTAAACCAAAATCCTGGATGTGGAAGTTGTGATTGGCTCCTATCCCCATACTGCATGAAACCAAAACCACAGATCCAAATGACCCTAAGCTTTGGGATGTTTTTCAGGTCAGTCCTATTGCTAGTAGGATGTTTAAATTAGACTGCACTAGAACATGTACCAGAGGGGGAAGCCAGCATTGGCACTGAGGTGGACTTGGTGATACCATGGCTTTTTTTCTAGTTTCAGTTCCTGTGATTTTATAAAGATAGTTATTTTTTCCATTTACATGTGTACACTTCATATGGTTCCATGGGGCACAGTATATCAATGGAATGACACTGGAAGAGACTAGGTGTCCCCATGTAAGAGTCAGTTGCAAAGATTAAAATGCTGGCGGTACTCCCAATTATTGAAAATAAGCTGCTTTTTTTTTTTTACTACATACATATTCATTTCCTCCTCCTAAATTTGAAGAGTGGAAGATCCTTTAGTCCAATTCACCGGGTCTATTAAATATTTTGCAGAACAACCTTATTTTGTCTAGAGATGGAAAAGTTATTTGAAATATAAGGAAATTTAAGCAGCCTCATCATGGCATGGAATCATATTTATCTTCTTGGTGGAATGGGGAAAAATATAGGAGGAAGAAGACTGATATAATCTAAAAAGTGAGGCTCAGAGGACAGACTTTCTAATTAATTTTCTAGGCAGAAGAGAAATCTTCATTTGGATGTGGATTGATATGGTAAAGGGAAAACCTTAGAAGATGCTGACAGATAGAAGGGATCCTGAGGGATAATATCTAAAATGTGGACAAATTCCAAGAAAATAGAGGGAATGCTGTATTTGTGATTCTGTGAATCTTGGGAATTCTAAGCACATTGTCCCCATTACAGCCATCCCTAATGTAACTGTTACAATGTGCTTGTGGGGAAGATCCATAGATGAGTACAAAAGAAAATGTTTGAAATGGATTACGATAGACAGGTTCTAAATGAAGTTCTTTATTTATAATCTGAATTGTATACTCCATTACTATTATTATACACATGCATTATTTTTATGCATACTACTACAAACAGGAGTCTAAGTATCTGGGCTTGAATCTGAATCTCTCCTATTTGTCAGATTCTGATCTTTCTTACATTGGTGTTAGTGCAAGCAGAATCTGGTCCATTGCTTCTTTTGGCAGTTACTCTGTATCCAGAGCTTGTCTTTGAATGATCTTACATCCATCAAATGTACAGTTTATTAGCAAAGTTGACCACTGCACAGCTATTAAATGTTATGTTCCACATTCTAAGGGGCCTCAGCTCTGCCCCTGGATGCAGGCACACAACTTCTTTTAACTTTATCAGACTTAACATGTGTATGTGAATGTACACTGCTCTCATCTGGCTGGCTGTAACTATATGAGGTACATTTGTAAATCAGTCATGAAAGACATCTCCAGGTAATAAAGGAGTGAAATGAAACAATTATGGGAGCAAAGATGAGAAATCTTGGTCTTGTTATATATCTGGAGCCAGCGGAGAAGGAGATAGATGGACTGAAACAGAGGGAGTTGATAGACACACAGCTGTGTGCTGTGCCTGCTTTATTGTTCTGGCTTCAAAGCTGAAACTAACACAGAAGCGAGGTTTTGCAATGCAGAGAACTCAGACATTTAAAGGGACAGGACAGCATAATGTTTGTCAATGAAATTCTAGAACTAGTGATTGAATAAAAATATTCACACTTTTATTTGCATTTATTTAGTTAGTTTTAAAATAATAAAGGCTCCTATTCAAGTTCCTAGATATTTCCATATAATTAAACATACAATAAATATAACTGAATAAACCTCAGCAGTATTGAAATCACTTCCACAGGAATTTGGCTGGGGAGCCCTTTACCCTTTCATCATCTAAGAGGCACAATCTTGGCCATCTCCAGAAACCTTATTGAACAGATGTGTTTTGTAGCATGCCTGACAAGTCACAAAACATTAAAATAGAAACTTCAAAAATAAAGCTTGCATGTTAAGCAGAAAAACTCCAAAGTCTAAACTCCAAACTCATGTTTCATCCTTGGCCAAATTGTGACAGCTGCAAGTCCCGCCACCTTCTATTTAGCTCTTTGTGAACTGTAGGTGCTCATTACTGCTCAAAATTTGGCCCATAGATTCTTCTGCAAGTCCATAGATTCATAGGCTTTAAGGTCAGAAGAGGCCATAATGATCTAGTCTGGCTTTCCACAAAATGCAAGCCATAGACATTTGCACAGTGATTACTGCACAAGCTGTGCTGTGAAGATCCGATACAACCACTTAATTGAACCCACTATGTTGTACATGTTGTATGTGGCAAAGAATCACTGCTTATAAGTTGAAAGCAGTTATGATCTGTCTTCAGAGAAGGCTATAAACTGTAAAGCAATAGAGAGAATGTCTACAAATTCGTTGTATTTTTTTTTCCAAGCACCACCAGAAGTGGGATAGGGGAGGAAAAGAATTTAACATTTTTCTTTTGTACTTATTTGTGGTTCTGATCAAAAAGTTGTGGGATGTTTAGAAAAATGGAAACAATCACTTGGATAATAAGTCTCCACTAATAACTATCTGATGTGGCTTCCACGGTGCTGCAAGTGGGTAACATCTTGAAATCCAACACCTCTGGCTAACTTCACATCCTGCTAAAATAATTTGCTGTGCTTCCTTTTCTCAGAAAGATTTTAGTGCCTGGCTTCTTTTGAGGGGCATAAGGAAACACAAGCTATATCAATCTGTATTATTGCAGAAGCTTTCAGTAGTGTGGACTTTCGTGTAAGATCTGCCCTGTTTGTTATAGCTTTGAATGCTATATTCTGCCTTTGTCAGTACTGCAAAGCAGGAAAGAAGGAGAAGATTCTTGGTCTGCATTTGGAAATAAAAACTAATAACAATGCATTACAAAATGAGTAATTTATGCCGAAATTCTGGAAACCCACACTATTCCCAAACAGTTGGTTTTTATGCAAGTTTTCTATGAACGGCTGGGTTAGAGAGGCAGAGAGAGGGAAGAAATCCCAAGGCCCGAATGTTAGGACAAGAAGAGCAGCCACTTCCCTTTTATGCCCACGGATCCAAACACCCCGGAAGTCAAGAGGAGCCTTTCCACTGATGTCAGTAGGCTGTTTGAGCCATTATGCCCTACTCGGGTATTTGGCAACTGAATCAACAAAAGTGCAGATCTAGGGGTCCTGCCCCTGCCCCGCTTCTCTGTGCTGGCTTATTTGGAACCCAAATGTGAGGTTACTGTGCACATCTCTGTTGAGCATGATAAGTGGTGCAGTGAGGCAAGAGTGAATTTTACCTTACAGAGTTTGTGTTATCTGTGGTTCTTTCATGCTCCTGAAAAAGATTAGCGGTAGTCATCTCTATGTGGTGGCTAAGGCTGCAGTTTGGGCACTCAAGCTGCACCCTCAGGCTTGAGAGCACAAACTGCAGCCTAGACTACTGGAGCCTCCTAGTGCAAGTCTGTCTACCCAGACTAGGAGGAGTGTCTCTAGCTTCAGGGCAGACATACCATCTGAAAGTGGCGAGGGGATGACAGTTGTGTAGCTGCTTCATTAACGGTACAGAGTCTTGTCAGATAAGAAATCACAAGCACTTATTCCATTAGAGTGCTTGACTCTTACACAGAACATACATGACCTTAGCAACAGCAAAAACTAAAGGGATGTCTCATTAAAGCAGTCTTTGTTAAAACATCTTACCTATAATATAATATTTTCGAAGAGTAGGGAGTAGCTTGAGAACATGATCTCAGCATTCGCTTTATTGAAAATGTTTCCAGAGCATGAAGCCATTTTGATCCTGCTGTCATCTTTAATTAACTTTTTGCCCAGCCCAGGAAATACTCCAAAATATGACGCTAACTGTGGTCTTTAAATTGAATTTTAGATTAAACCAAGTGATCCTCAGTTTTAAGATAGCAATTGTAGTCTTGGGTGTGCAGCATGCACTGCTGACTCTCTTCTCTTTTTTCTTAGGGATGTATTCATACTGCATAGCAGGGACTATTTAACAATGCTTTCCATGTATCTAAGGTACATGAAAGCAATCTCAAGCAACAAAGTGCATTTAAGAACCTGTTTGATTTCCAGACATTCATCACTCACATTACAGAAAACTGCTTGACAGTGGGTACAATTAAAACATTTTTTCTTACCAGTCTAAAAGAAATTCCTTGTTTGAGAGAGTTTCTTTAGACCTGAGAATATTCCGACAACAGGTAAAAATTTAAAAACAGTAAAAACTTGGTGTACCTCAATATTTCCAACCTTTTACACAGTGAGGTACTTTGATTTCTGTGGGCCTTTCATTGTTTTTTGTAGATGTAATTTATACTTATCAATGTAGTTGTATTATATAATAAACCTTTCCTGTATAAGTTTTAATAATGACCCAAATTAAGTGCATACTAGCTTGTAATTTTACTCATCTTGGGCCAAACTCGTATATCCTTGTTCATTACTGAGCAGTACGTTATGCCACAAATAATCCTACTAAAATCAAAGGGACTATTTGTACAGCATGATGTCACTGTACATGACTTAGAAGCTCAGACACCTTCCCCCAGAGATCTCATCCTACATTCGCCACAGTTTCAATCTGAGCTGGGGTGTGCAAGTTACACAGGGGAAGAGCTCATGTCATACCAGTGCACAGTAATATTAAGTAACTGCTGTTATCAGAGGTCTCAGCAAACTTTTAGATCTTGGAATGCCATGAGTATGTTCCTATTATTGTGTCTGAGTAGTGACTCAGAAGTGGATGGGAGTTACCATTGTAAAATATAAAGTGTTTTACTTGAAAATAATTTATCTTGAATATGACCTATCCTCGTTCCATCTCCTCTGCAGTGAGCATTTGAAAAAATATAACACATTGTGGAACTTAGACAGAAATGTAGAGGTCCAATAGTTCTCCAGCAAGCCTGCCTTGTCAAAAAATAAGTGTGAGCTCAGAGCAACAGTAAAAACATGTTACTTGTGCTTTATTCCACCAAAACAGCATCTCGTTTCACTACTAAAATATATCTATTTACTTTGAAAAAAATGCACTGTCAAATGCCACCCTTCCCCCCCCCCCCAAAAAAAAAAAATAGAATTTGTAGTTTGTTAGGAGAGGATAATTGTAGAACACATTATTGAAATGCTTTGGCAACCAAAATGGCATTATATGAGGGCATAAGGAAGACACAAAGATGCATTTTGCAAGGCAAAGTAACATAGGAAAAGCAGAGTCCCATAACCTGCCTGCTAGCTTTTTTATTAACCACTGAGTGATTTCTGCCAGATCTAAGCAATAAAATGTCTGAAGCTGAATAGTTCAGGCATTGATTATGTGACAGACCCAGACCAGTGGGGTACAGAAGTCTGGTCCTATTGGCATCCAGCGGGGGTGGGCGGGCGAAGCCCGCCCACTTCTAAAGGGCCTCCCCCCAGCCTAAGGGGAGGATCCACAGGTCTGGGACACCAAATAATTAAGGGGGACAACTAATGAAAAAAAACAGGATCGGGAGTGAGGTCATAGGGCTAAACGAAGGGAACCCGATGGGGACACCGAGCAGAGAACCCCGGACAACGCCCACTGCTCCTCGAAGACATCAACGGAGCCAGTGGACGCCGCCCAGAGGAACAGACGGAGCAGACGGAGGAACGGAAATAGGCCCTACAGTCGCAGGAAATCCCGTCGGCCAACCTCCTCTCCCTGGTGTTGTAGATGGTCAGTTTGGCCAGGGCCAAGAGGAGGTTGAGAAGGAGATCCCGCAACTTCGTGGGGCCACGGATGGGGAGCGTGTAGATAAAAAGGTGAGGAGAAAAGTGCAACCAAAAACGCAGGAAAATATTCAGGAGGAGCCGGAACAGGGGCTGCAACCTGGCACACTCCAAATAAACGTGCGCCAAGGTCTCCTTCTCACCACAGAAAGGGCAGGTGCTAGGGACAGATGTGAACCGCGCCAAGTACACGCCCGTGCTCACGGCTCCGTGAAGGAGCCTCCAACTGATATCCCCGGCGGGCCTCGGGACCAGGGCAGAGTACAAGCTGGCCCACCGGGGTTACAGAAGTCTGGTAGAGGGCAAATATACTGGTCACTGAATGAGTAGTTTTCTGTTCCCTGAGTGACCAGAGCAGGGGCTGCACTAGAGTAATCAGGAACCTGCTAGAACCAATTAAGGCAGCCAGACTGATTAGATCACCTGCAGCCAATCAAGGCAGGCTAATCAGGGCGCCTGGTTTAAAAAGGAGCTCACCCCAGTCAGGCAAGGAGGAACCAGAAAAGAGGAAGTGCATGTGAGGAGCTGGGAGCAAGAGGTGCAAGGAGCTGAGAGTGAGAGGGTGTGCTGCTGGAAGACTAAAGAGTACAAGCATTATCAGACACCAGGAGGAAGGTCCTGTAGTGAGGATAAAGAAGGTGTTTGGAGGAGGCCATGGGGAAGTAGCCCAGGGGGTTGTAGCTGTCATGCAGCTGTTACAGGAGGTACTATAGACAGCTGCAATCTGCAGGGCCCTGGGCTGGAACCCGGAGTAGAGGGCGTGCCCGGGTTCCCCCCAAACCTCCCAACTCCTGATCAGACACAGGAGGAGTTGATCCAGACTGTGGGGAAGATCATTGAGGTGAGCAAATCTGCCAATAAGCACAGGACTCACCAAGGTAGAGAAGGAAATTTGTCACAATTAATTAAGGGTGAATTATAGGCTTATTTCCTCTTGCCCTTAATTTAGGGCCAAAATCTTGTGGCTTTATTGTGAGCAGTTGGGAGAAGGCTAGGAAACCTTTGTACAGTAAGTATTCTAACTTGGAAGAGCAGGAAATGCTCAGGTAAATGACTAAGCTTTAAAAGGTTAATTATCATTAATCATTATGAGAAGCAGGCTTATTATAACTTCAGAATAAATATATTTTGCTGACAAGCAACATTTTTTAAATTGACCTCTTGCTCATGCTTATATACTGCCGGCTCTTAGTAATGTGGAAATTAATAATTTTACCAATGAATTATAATGTAGTTTTTCTCCCAAAGTTTTCTCTCTCTCTCTGTCTCTTTCCATTCAAAATGTAAAGACATTAGCTGAAGTAAGTTACTGTAGGTGTCTGTTACAGAGGTAATCACCTGACAATATTTTATCAATGTGTTCTATTGAACTGAACATTGAAAGAGTTCAAAGGATACACATACGTTTTATATATCCTTTAAAATGTTTGAAATATTCTGTAGTTCTTTATTTTGTTTCTGGACAATTTTTCTGAAATGGTACAGCTGCTTGTCTCTAGTTAGGGCTTGTCTTCTTCTACTGGGGTAAGTCAACCTAAGTTACGCTGGAGTCAACGTCGCTTAGGTTGACTTAGCCTGGTGTCTTCACTGCACTACGTTGACTGGAGATGCTATCCCATCGACTTACCTTACTCTTCTCGAGGAGCTGGAGTACTGGAGTCGACTGGAGAGAGGTCTGCCTTCAAATTTAGTGGGTCTTCACTAGACCCGCTAAATCAACACCTGTTGCATCGATTGCAGCAGTGTTGATTTCTCTGTTAGTGAAGACAAGCCCTGTTACAGAGCTAATCACCTGACAATATTTTATCAATGTGTTTTATTGAACTGAACATTGAAAGAATTCAAAGGATACACATGCATTTTATATAACCCTCAAAATGTTTGAAATATTCAGTAGTGCTTTATTTGTTTTGTGGACAATTTTTCTGAAATGAGAGAGCTGCTGGTCTCTAGTATCTGATTCACATTCTGAATTCTTCATGTGCTTCATGAAACTCTATCAGAAATGTACCCAGATTCTAATGCTTTGCATGCTGGCTGTAACAGACATACCCATGCTTCCCAGCTGGTGGCCATTTTACATAGTACGCATTATCTCCAGGGGAGGCAGACTGCATTTGATGAGTGTTTCTGTGTGAGAGAGAGGGGAAATCTGGAGCAGACATTAGAGAAGAGCAAAATCCAGTCTTTGGTTAATAGGTATATTTAATACAAGTCTTTAGTCAGGAAACAAGAGATTAATTTTATAGAAGCTTCTAAAATAAACAGCAATGTTTAAAGCTGTTGACTATACAGTGTTGCTGCCTTGTCTGTGGGATCTGGACAGGATTATTCTTCAGTGGCTCTGTTACTTGCTTTTTTCAGCCATCTCGGTGGGCCGTGTTAAGTAATTGGTCATCCACCCTGAGGGTCCTTTCTCAGCAGGATTTTGTTCTATCTTTCTAATTTAAACATTTCTAGGTGCCTGTCACTGGAATATGTTCTGTTGGCCCTCCTGTTGCGAGGTCGCTAGAGGAAATGCCAAGAGATTTCATATTACATTGTCATCCTTAGGCTGATGACCAGGGCTGCTGTTATGACCTAGGATAAAAAGATCCTGTGACTTTTTTACCCTTATTAACATTAACATTTTTTTTAATTGAGTATCAGAGGGGTAGCCATGTTAGTCTGGATCTGTAAAAGCAACAAAGAGTCCTGTGGTACCTTATAAACTAACAGATGCATTGGAGCATGAGCTTTCATGAGTGAATACCCACTTTGTCGGATGCATGCCGACAATTTTTTTTAAATTGTGTGTCTGAAATGCAATGAAGTGAAATGTTAATCTGTTGTTCTTGTTGCTGGTATGGAGTAGGTGCAGGCAGGAGCAATGAGAACACAGAAGCACTTGTTATTTCAGCAAGAGTAACTACTTTATTACAGACAACTTGGAAATGATACAGATAGTAAGCACTACTTCCACTGTAGTAAAACCTTCTGGATTCACTCTGTAATCCAGACACAATTTGTGTGTGCCAGCACAATTGTTGCTATAGCACCATAAATGTTAATAGAAGACTCCAGCCAAATGCTAATATACCACCTCCCCCAAAGGTTCAAAGATAAGCGCTGAAGACCAGGAGACCAAGGGGATGAAAAAAAGAGGGATGTTCCCAGGGACCATCAAGCATAATTGTATGATCATTGGGGAGATCTGGGGAGATTTTCAGAAAGGAAACCCTATTCAAACACAAAACTGAACATGATGTTTTCTAAGATGCTGCTGAAAACAAAGCCCTGCTGGCACACTTAATAAATACTTTGTGTTCAAATAAATAAAACTTCTACTGCCATATATTGTGTGAGGATGGTTAAAATTTTCAGTGGGCTTTTGGAGTCTAAGTCACTTTGATGTGTTAGCCATATTTACCTCTAGATTTGTCTTCTCTACTATAATGTTATTTATCCTATAATGTTTATATAGATGGTGTTTTTAGTTCCTAGTTTCATTATCTTATATTTGATAGCCTGAACTTCATGATCTCATTGTCTGCTAATAGCTAAATCTATTCAGATCATTTTGAATTTACTATTTGCTTGCTAATTCCCAATCATAAAGTGTAATCTCTTTTGTAAGGTCCTCTACATACAAGATGTTGGTTTTTTTTAAGTTAATCTAATACTACTTTGGAGCCCCTTTGGTACACTCCTGCTCAGACTTTCTGCAATACCTTCTAAGTTTTCTAATGATGCAAATTCAGGACTGGACCTTTGATTAAAAAAAACAAAAACAAGTATAATATCCTTTAAGAGTAAGTTGCTAGTGCAGAATCCGTGCCTAGCAGTGTGTTTAATTTGCACACACAAGTACTTCAGCTGCCCATGCAGTTGTAATCAGAGAATGCTGCTTAACTTGCAGTCGTGCTGGGGCCCTGCCACTTCAGGGACTGGCTCAGATGCCAATGTAATCTTTATTGTTCATATTCCAGTGCTGTGTGGTGTAAAGTGCGTGGTGTAAAGTGAGGGTCTGCTTTATGTTTATGAAGCATTCCATGGCAATAACAATACGTGCTAAAGTACAGGGATGCTAATCAAATTACTTCATCTATTGTACAGATGGGCTGTAGTATTAAAATTAATATCTAGAGATCAGGGGTGTTCAGAGAAGTGGTTTAGCGCATTATGAAGGCAAGCTTCAAACATAACATTGGGATACTAATTGGGATCCAGATTTGGGGATTTTTTTAAATGTATGTCTCAAGTTTCTTGTCATCTTTATAGGTCACTGGAGTCTGAAACTTTAGCATCCTCTTTCACAATGAAGTAAATCCAAATCAAGACCAAATTCATACTCTGAAATTCTCTCAAATATTATTTCACATTATGAACCGTGCAAACATTTCTATTGTAGTAAAATAGCATATTTACCAGAGTTTCTCTGTCTCTCTCTTTTATTTTGCATAAGATTGTGCTCAAGTCCCAAATCCTGCAAATGAAGTGCAATATAGATTCAGACATAGTAAATCAGCTAAAAGAAGGTGGTCATTAAACAGATTAAAATTCAGGAAAATTACCCAAATATAAATCATTAGATTAAATGATTCAACTACAGTATATTATCCTGATGACTCTGGAAACTCTATTTGGATTATAGCAGTACTAATACTGTGCAAATCATATGATTAAGCAGAACATTACAAATCCTTTTTTCCTTCCCACTCCCCAGTTCCCCTTTCTTTAAGAGTTTGCAATTTCAATTCCTCTAAGGTTTAATAAACAGTTACCTCAATAAAGGCAATTTCAGACATTCTGCACCAATCTGCATTTTGATGTGGTACAGCATGAAACCTTATCTCAATGCGGCATGTTTGCAGAAATAACAATGGTTAAATAATGTCTGAAATGGAGCGTAAAAATCTTTTGTAACTAAAATGAACGTATTGAGGAATCTTAAGCTCAGTTCCTGTTACTATTTTGATATTTCCTTTCTGTGGCTGACACTTATACATCATACCCTCTGCAAAGCATTTCTAAAAAAAAATAAAAATATTGCATATTTTGATTTAGGTCTGTGTTACATATACTTTCCATATCATTCCACTGACTGTCACCTTTGGCTTTAATGCTCCAGCTGTTTCATGAAGTTTCATTTTTTAAAAACAGTATATTAATTATATCATTCTGTTTTTGACTGAGCCTCCCAATCCAAAAGTATTACTTCTATATGGCACTGTTCTCAGTGTATAATCTCTCAGATGAAAATGTTGGTGTGATTCTTGTGTAAGGATTTTTCCCCACTGTATACCGGAGTGGGGAATCACAATATGTTTTTAGAAAATTAAATGGTTGGTTTCCTGCATCAATTTATTTTGTCTTTCTGTTGATTTCAATTGTCTATTTTTATTGGGGCCTTTAAGAATGAATATTTAGTTATGCCTTTACCTGCTATCTTGTTATTAATGAAAAAAGAATTATCTGTGTATGCACCTATTCTTTTACTCCCAATTGATGTTCACCGCATTTCTACTATACCAGTGTAACTCCATGGATGCTACAGTGGATGAGAATTAAGGTAACATGCATCAATGGATGGATGTCCAGAGGAACCATCAATGGAATGAAATTGTGTGTGTGTATATACAGTAGTTCCCACAGACATAAGTGACTGAACTTTATAATGTAGACAGCCCTGCCAAGAACTTTCCTCAGACTCCCTCGTTCCTCCCACATGGCTGCCTGGTAATAGGATGACCAGGTGTGCAGTTTTCGAACAGAACACCCGGTCGAAAAGGGAACCTGGTGGCTCTGGTCAGTACCACTAACCCAACCATTAAAAGTCTGGTCAGGGTGCTGAGGCAGTCTAATCCCTACCTATCTTGGCTGGCACTGTGCTGCACCCCAGAACAAGCAGCCAGCAGGTCCAACTCCTATGAGGGGGGGCGCACAGGGCTCCGCATTCTTCCCCCACCCCAAGTATCGGCTCCACGCTCCCATTGGCCAATGGGAGTGAGGGGGCAGTGCCTGCGAATGAGAGGTGCATGTGGAGCTTCCTGGCCACCTGCCCCCACCTTGGAGCTGGACCTGCTGGTTGTTCGCTGCTTCCGAGATGTGCGCAGTGCAGTACCAGCATAGGCACAGGAAATAGGGGTGCTTCCTACATCTATGCCCTGCTCCCAGCCTGCCGCCCTCCAACCCCTTACCTCACCTTGAGGGGGGTAGGAGCTTGGATCCTGGCCGCAGGCCCTGCCCTCAGGCCTCCACTCCCGGGGCTCTGTTCCTGGGGCCCCGGCTGCTGGCCCCATGCCCAGAGCCCTCACCCCTTCCCAAATCCCAACCCTCTGCCTCAACCTACAGCCCCCTCCAGCACTCCGAATCCCTCGACCCCACCCCCCAGCCTGGAGCCCCCTACTACACCCCAAACCCCTCATTCCCCAGCCCTAGTCCAGAGTCTGCAACCCCAGCAGGAGCCCTCATCCCGTCCCACACCCCAACTCCCTGTCCCAGCCTGTAGCCCCCTCCTGCACCCTGAATGTCTAATTTCTGGCCCCACCAGGGAGCCCACAACCCAAGTAAGAACCTTCACCCCCTCCCGTACTGCAACCCCCCAGCCCCAGCCCAGTGAAAGTGAGTGAGGGTGAGGAGAGCAAGCCACTAAGGGAGGGGGAATGCAGTGAGTGGGGCAGGACCTTGGGGAAGGGGCGGGGCTAGGGTGTTTGGTTTTGGGCACCTAGAAAGTTGGCAACCCTAACTGGTAAAAAATTTAAAGAAATAGTCCTCATTCTTACATCTGGGCCTGTCAACGTATGGGTAGTATAGCCAGGGTTTGAATTAATTCAGCATATCCAGTAGGCACCCTTTGCTGGAGAGGCCACAGAGATTAAAGTTGCCCTCTCTCAGCAGAACCCTTGTAGAGGATTGCGGTGATGTGAATCATTACATGGTGCAGCATAATATGAAAAATAGATAATTTGGCCTTGCCTCATATCTGAGCATTTTACAGAATTCCCTGTGCATTTTTCTATGCATATTCCTCTCCGACATGGTCTTGCTTGAGCTATTTTAATATAAAAAAATCAATAACAAATCCTTCATTTTTAGAAGCAGTTGCTAATGATGCCCAATATTTTCATCATTAGTGACCACCCCATCTCTTCTTAATCAATACAGTGTAAACCATACACAAGCACTGAGGATTTACACATCTCTTTCAAACAGAGCACCCCATTTAGAAAGAATTAATTTTTCATCTCAATGGTAATCATGCCTAATCATTTTTAGATTTGTTTATACTTTAAAATCACATCCATCAAAATAGTGTCAATAGAACAATTATAGTCCACCCTTATTAGGAGATTCTTATTTATAGCACCATCCCTCCTATGACTCTTCTACCTTAACTGATTCATAACAAGAGTCAAGCAAGTATATCTGTATTCTTCAAAAAATTAGAGATATTTTTTCTTGTTTCACATAAACACAAAAATCCACACTTTTCCCTCAGGAAATATATATAGCTAGAGAAGCAAAGGAAGGCTTTCACATATGAAGAGAGAGGAATGTATAAACCCAGGCTATCCTCCTGTAGAGTATAGAAACTTAGCTGTTATACTTGTATAAACCCATCAAACTAAGATGCTTTTTGAATACATTTTTAATAATGCCTTCTCAATGGTTCCCATGCAACTTTCTGCTGGCTATGTTTAAGAAGGATTTTAACATTCTGGAAAGTCAGGAAAAGTGTGTATTAGACTCCTAATGGTTACCACCAGGTTACAGGCAAAGCTGGTAGAATAATAATCATCAAATAATTTATTCGCTCAATATTTTTGTCGTCATTTCACTGTCTTAGAGTGTAAAAACTACCATAGAGATGCACAAATATATATTATGATTTTTAAATATATAGAGATAATAGTTATTAATATTTTTTTCATTATTCACCATCAAATATACATAGTCTATTAAGGACTATTGAGTCAGCCAGAGTAACCACAGTTGATGGCATAACACCAGGCATCATGAATTCACTCAGCTGTAGTTAAAAGATACCACAAGAAAATCATAGATTACGTAAGACATAACCAAAGTCTTCTTTATGGTAAGTCCTTAAGAATATGTTAGTTGGAGCAAGCTCAGCTGTGCTTTAAAAATTTATCAAATAAGGGCAGTGATGGTAAGTTCCAGACATTTAACATTTGTTTTTTCTAATCTAAAAGTGAACATTGTGAATATTGAGTGGTGGCCTATAAGTCTTCTATTTTGGTGCCCAGGGCAAACATCAGGGTTCAAGTCATCCATTTCATTTTACTTTTCAACTAAACGTTGAGAGCTTGGAACAACTTGTTATATTTGCACTATCATGGCAATAGATAGTGGAATGGATGCAATGTTGCCCTGCACATTGTTCAGTCATCTACACCAAGGAAGTGAATGTAAACCACTGCCAAGCTGATTTGGCAGCATTTTACAGTCACATTGACCTGGTGTAAATGATTATACAAGGTAGGTACACTGGAGATTCAGGCCAGTGAGTATGTGCTGGCATACAGTAGCATGCCCTAGCTAGTTTACAGGGGATTGGAATAGATACTCAGCTTCACACCTTCCCAGGCTGAATAAAGATCCCCCATATGACTCTCTTGTTCAGCCTTATCTTATAATGCATAATGCACATTAAAGAGGGCATTTGTGTATTCTGAAAGGTTTTCTATGTACTTGGTGTTCAGATCAGGCTAAAATAAACAGTCTTTTTGCTTATTGCTTAGTGCAACAAACAGCAGTTATCCAGCACGTTTAGTAGTTTACACTGTCTGTATTCCCTATACCTTGTTCTGGGATTTTTATTTCATACATCATTTCATAGTCACAGCTGTATAATCATAAATCAAATATATAGAGCATAGCATGGCATTGAGGATGCATTGTGCATGTTCACTAAATGCTGAAAAAAAAATCAGGTAGAGGACAGTATTTTTTACCAAAGCTTGCCAAAGTCAACTTCTATAAATTCTAAGCCAAGTTCTATAAACATCACATATTTTCCTAACATTTCTAGACTATTCATCGAATAAATAGTATTCTGTTGATATAGACACAGAGAAGATTTGGTTTTCTTGGATACATCTGAGCTACTCTATGCTAATATAAAAATGTCCAGGTGATCCATATCTAAACTATACTTAGAAAAGACACTAATACTCTTGCAGCTATTGCTGTTGGGTCCAGAATACCATCTGTTGTGGTGGGCAGTATCTTGCATACATAAACCTCCCCTCCATGGTTTGTCAGATGGACAGAACAAAGGACATGCTGCAGCAAAAACACAGGTCCCTGCCACTTCAGCTAATGGCATAATTCCTAGAGCTGGTAGCAATAGTAGGCTTTTATCATCTGTGTGCCCCAGCGTCTAGATAGTGACACAAAATGACACTTACCCAACATGTTATATATACCTTGTTTTTTTTAATCAAGATTCTGAACTCAGCAACAGAGCTTCTGATTTATTTATCCCTTCATTAAGCGCAAAAGGAAGCTCCAGGCAGCCTTTGGTATTGTTCAGTCAAACAAGTGATTTTTCTGAGGTTGGCAGCCAGCAGTGACACACTGCACTGTTCCTCAGATGTTCTTTAGTTGGGAGGAACTTGTGTAATGATGCACAATGATACTTCCTAGGCTGTAGCACGCTTTTCTAATGCAGGTTTACTTGTTATAACAGAAGAACCTGTAGAGTGGTGCCCAGAGCAGAGACTATAGACATGTCAATTAATTTTCTGTCTAGGAATTCTTTTATCTTTGTGTGTGAATGTGGGACTGTTTTATTCCAGGCCATTAGCTGTGAAGGCTGAGGAGATAAAAGACCTCACAGAGACACAGAGTTTAAGGCCAGAAGGGACCACTAAATCATCTAGTCTGACCTCCTTTATAACACAGGCACTACCTAGCACCCACACCCACACATTAACCTCTACAAGCAAAAGGAGACCAAAGTATTACAATCCACAGGAAACTAGACCGTTATGTGCCATAGGCAGATAATAGGATGGACTGAGGTACACCAGTGCTTGAGGTCCCCACAATGGCAGGAAAATGACCTTAAGTGATCTACAACTCTTTTTGACTGGGAAGGCCAGACCCTCCCTCTTTTTTCAGGAGGAGATTACCTGCTACTTTTGCTGCATGTATGTGTGAATTTGTGCAGCACCATGGATGTATATGGTGCAAGTCAGGTCCCCATCTGGAAGAATTAAATGCAGATGAAGTGGAAGGAGTGCATGGATGCAACATACTAGCAAGGGGGCTGAGATGTTAATGTAACCCCCCCTTTCTTTCCTGGGTTACTTTGGAGCAGGCAACACTCACATGTGTGCCTGGGCATCTGACGTTGTTGACATTAAAGGAGATCCTGAGTATCCCAATGGTGATGTTGGATAAGTTGGAATCCTCAGTCCACCCCTCTCCTGCAGTCCCTTTACTCCTAAATGAAATTAAAGTTGGCGGTGCCTCCACCTGGCTTGCCCCTGTACACACTCAATGATGTGACTTGGGAACCTCCAGGAATAAACTCCTTCAATAGTAATAACAACCTGTGGCATGGGTGTAACTCAGAAATACCAATTATAAATAATATACATCCCATATACTTAAATTAGAGTTAACACACCTTTACTTAACAACTTAAAAAATCAGGGTATAACAGACTAAGATTAAATGTCACTACTAATTTAAATCCACAGGGGCAGTTGAATAAAATCAATTAACAAATAGAATATACAGTAATAAATGAACCTATTTAACTAGCATTTGCACTGCCACCATTTACTCCACCCTGGAGCGTACGCTCCTCTGGATTTCAGAGTCGTAGACACTTGCGTGATGCACTTGGAGATCTGCAGCTGGAGACAGTACTCTGTTGGTTCTGTGTATCAGTCCAGTCAAGGCAACAAGCTGCACAACCCCTCTGACAATTGGAGCTGGTCCCACCGAATGTCAGCAGCTCTGGGTCCTGGTTCGGTGGGAAGATCGCTCTGTCTCTCTTCAGACTCCGTCTCTCTGCTGTGCCCCTTCCCTTGCAAGTACTCTCCCAAACCAGAGTGGGGGTTACTCACAGTCCTTCACTGCAGGCCCACCTCAGTCAGCTCTAGGCACAGCAACAGTCTCTAGCTCCAGTGAAGCCACCAATAGCCTGAGGCTCCCTGCTCAATCAAAGCCCTGCAGACTCCCTGCAGCAGCTTCTGGCTCCCTAACAGCAGCTCCTGGTATGAACAGAGCTCCACACCAGCAGTCTCACTTCTCTTCCCAAACTGGAGTCCACTGCCTGCTGTCCCTGCAGTGCCTGCAAGTCTCTCACCCTTTCCCCAAGGCATCATGGGAGTTGTCATCTCTAAGGCTAGATTGTAGCACACAGGATCTTCCCAACTGGAATGCTCCCAGTAAAGTTCAGAGGCCCCTCTAGTAAAGGGTGCCTACGTTAAGTTCAGAACAAGTCTTATTAGTTCCAAGATTTTTGTTTCCAATACTTAATGATCATGGCGTTACATGCGATAATGGATCCAAAGCATGATGGAGTCAATTGGAGTCCTTCCCCTGATTTCTGTCACCTTTGGATCAGGCTTCTTGAAAATAGGTAAGGGCAATTGTTGATGGAAGGCTGACCTATGCTTTGTTTCTAGAGGCGCTTTCTACTTCTCTCATGCCCGCTGTGTTTTCAATTGTGTTTTATCAATATATAATAAAACCCATCCAACCACTCTTAGAAGATTAAGTAGAAAAAAACTTGTCTTAAGGACAAGCTTCTGAGCTACCTCCCCACTGGAGATACCACTATTTGTCCCACAGCCCTTAAATTGTCCCTCAATTCTATGTCATATCCCATAAAACTACCTCCCGTTATAACATAATGTGTACTCCACAAAGATGATGCTATAATGGAGACGATGGAGTGTTCTTTTACACTGTCCTCTATCAAACAAACCCACAACAGCCTAATCTTATCAGACTCAAATAGTGGCAGAATTCTGTTCAAACTCAAGTTCTCACTGTCTGACAATGTCAGTGAAGAACCACAGTTCATCTTCATTCAAGATATCAGTTGTCACAGAGAACGGATGGTACACAAAATAATGCAGTATATAGTACCAATTGTATAACTGAAGATGATCCTTAACACTGATGTATTTTTCCAGAAGGTATGAGAAAGCAACCTTTTCTCAGATGGGGAAGAGGAAGCCTACATCCTGAACAATATATCCAAGAAAGCAGCAGTTACCTACAAATATATTTCAAAATCCCGTTTTCTGCTTTTTTAAACAAGTATTGTTAAATTGCTTTTACAGTATACAGGATACAAAAAAGGCTCAAAAGGCCAAACTATTGAGATTTTCCCCGTGTTTGTGTGTGTTTCTTTTTCAAAAGGAAACATGATATCTTAAATTCTGAATTCCTTGCACACCCTAAACTCTGGAGTTTGGGGTTTTCAAAGGTTGTGAGGAAAATAAGTTTTCTTTAACTTAATCTTAATGATTTAATGTGCCCAATGAAGTTAATACTTTTGGAATGCTAATCAGTTACACTAAACAGGATTGTTTACGCATCCCTGGAGGCAACCACTTAAAAAAAATCTTTAAAATCCATTCAAGTAAGAATCATTAAAACTTTATACTCTGGTGTGCTTTAAAGGATATGCTTTTAGGAGAAGTATAAACTGAGCCAGATTTCCAAGCAAGTTAGATGCCCATGTACCATGACTGCATCCACAAATTGGGTAATTGTGAGTGGCAATGGGCAATTCTGCTAATTGGCACACTCCATTTCCAAACTAGACATAACATTGCACTTGTATTTTGCGCACGCAACTGTATGTCTAATTTGTCTGAAATCCTGTATGGTATGATAACTTCCGTATGTACTCCTATCTGTCTATCTGTAGACCAAGTGGGCCAAGAAGGTGGAGCTGAGATCAGGATTAGGTGACAGGTCCAGTGTGAGGCAGAATCAAGGCTACGGTATGGATGAGATGGGACCACATTGTAATGAATTGTTCTCCTGAGATTTTGGCAGAATCTGAATTGGAAAAATAGGCCTTTTTTGTTCTGATCTAGACTCAAAACCAGCTATATAATGCAGGATGTGACTGATAGACATGACTTACCTTGAAAGGTGGTAAATCACTGATATGTCATATGTTGCACTAGCCAATTCAGTCGTCAGCATCAGCACAGCTGCAGCCTCCCATACTCTTAAAATATAGTAACTTGTAATTTTCAGATTAAACAAACCACAATAAGAGAGAAAAGATTTGTGTTAAAATCCTAAAGATAAAAGTGGCACAATCTTTAGGTGCTATAAAACAGACCAGCAGTAACAAGAGCTTTTGATTTTGACTTTTAATACCTGACTGGCATTTTTGAGAATAGAAGAGAAGAATGAGCGGGATGAGAAGAGTTGGAGCTGAAAGGAGAGAAAAAAGAAACAACAGGGAACTGAACAAATGTAGGAAGTGAGAATAAATGAAACAGCATGTAGATCAGAAAAACAAGAAGGAGCCAAATCAGGGGTGGACATATTGGAGTGAACTGAAGAGCACATAAGAACAAGCAGAAACATTATCCTTTCTGATTTGTAATAATGCCTGTGTTTTGTATTTGGACTTAAATGTAGATGGCAGCATGCATTCTACAAGATGAAAAAGGGAGACTAGAAAACACAAATGCTGCAAATACATCTTATCAGATAGTATAAAAGCCTTTCAAATACTGGTCTTTTGATTTATTATGATGTTACCAGAATTCAACAATGTCTACATAGTCCTACATTTCAAATTTATGAATCTCTGCAGTAAAGACCATGGTTTCAATTATCATTTGACAAATGCTTTGATTTTATTCATTGGGATTTTTTTTCACAAGAGCAGTAATGTTAGCTCTGTTGTCCTGCCTAAGTGTGACCTACCTATCAGATCCCATCCCCTTCCATTTAAATTGAGTCTTCTTCACTTCCTAATTAAATTGTTGTGTCCTGTTCCACCCAAGAACTGGTTGCATTTTAATGATGGGCGAAGTGGAAATAGTTATGTAAAATGTCTTATGGGCATTTCCTATGGACATAGTTTGTAAAATGTCTTGGGGGGGTCCTTCATTAGTTACTAACTAAATGTAACATATTAACGTTGCTCTAATTTGAGTATGCTGTGAGTTATTTCCCCAACTTTAATTAGTGTTGATATGAGACAGAAAGGAAAAATAGTGTTTGGACAAGCTAAAAAGTATTCACCTTGACATTTCTCTGTCTCCTTTACTCATTAGGTGTTGATATAAATGTAAGTATCTATGAGAAATGTAGAGAGGAAAATGTAAGGTCATATACACTTATTTTTGTCTGGGGAAAAGCTGTACTTCTGAGTCAATTTAGTCGTACCAGCCTAATTGACTTGGCAACTATGAAGGTGATGGCATTTTGAAACAATTTTATACATTTGCTCTTAGGGTTTGATCCTTCAGGGTCCTGCACAGCTTCATATCTGTGTAAAGTAAATAGCAGTAAAGGGTGGTCAGTAATGCAGGTGAGGTGAACAGCAACTCATAGCAACAGCTTAGTACTTAGCTTTCTCATGAATGCAGACACTCATTCCCACATTCGTCTACCCTACAATTAACCATATAATATTCTTACAACAAAATGGAGGGACTGCAGTTAAAAATAAATGAAAAATCATAATTCTGAATTTCTTGTGAAAACACAAGCAACATTGGGGGATATTTTCTCCTTTTCGAACGTGTTTTTTTTTTGGATTTCAAATTGGTATACACAACTATGTAGAAAGAAAATACATGATTGCTGAGTATGTGAATATCCTGTGTGTGCTCCGAAATGTGCAAAATTATCACCACTAAAATATTTCAAAAGAGCTGAAAAATGACTGAACCTCTCCCTTTTCAGATAAATTAGTCCTTTCTTGATCCCTAGAATAAAATTAAATCTAACTAGGAACAAATTGTTTCCATTGATAAACATAATCCACCTATACAGACAAATACTTTTTTGGGGGAAACTGATACAGTACCAGAGTTTTATACAAACATTTCAGAATAGAATCAGAATGGGAAGATGTAGGGATAGGTGGACAGGAGACTTTGCAGCTGTCACATCAATAAAGCCAGAAAGAAAACTGACTCATGGTGGGGAACTGGGGGAGACATAAAACCAAACCTCTTTACTTGTAACAAATAAGCAAAACAATCAACACTTGCCTGGGTTGGGTACAAGCTGAGGTCAGTTCTAAAGGAGAAAAATCAGTATCTAGGTCTTGTCTTCAGTCAGAGACAGTGCTTTCCCATTCCTCGAGTGATCATGCTGCATTCTCAGAGGCAAGAAAATCCCTCACAATCTGCCCCCAGGCTGTCACTTATTATCTCTGAGAGTCCTAGATATATACTCCATCCCAATGGTTGGTCAGACAGTCTGTTAACTAAGCCATCTTTTCCTCTGACTTACTGACTGGCTGTAGTTCCAAAACCAGTGAATCCAGCTCCATCCAAGCCTGTAGGGATGTGTGTTTCCCTGGCTGTCTTTATATCTTGTTTCTTCCTGATTATTAACTATAATTAGGCCATGTCCACAAAAGGAAAAAGATATGTGTTTTTAACAAGTGTTAGCGTCAGAGTATAGATAAGGCATTGTGGATAGTTTTCTGAAAACATTTGCTCAATGTGCAGTAGCAATTAGAAAAGCTAACACAGTTAGGAACCATTAGGAAAGGGATAGAAACTAAGACAGAAAATATCATAATGCAACTATGTAAATCCATGGTACGCCCACACCTTGAATACAGCATGCAGTTATGGTAGACCCATCTCAGTGGAAATAAACTAATATTGTAGAAGATACAAAGAAGGGCATGACAAGTGATTAGGTGTATGGAACAGTTTCTATATGAGTAGAGCCCTACCAAATTCATGGCCATGAAATCTGGTCTTCTGTGTGCTTTTACCCTATACTATACAGATTTCATGGGGGAGAGTGGAGTTCCTCAAATTGGGGTCCTGACCCAAAAGGCAGTTGCAGAGGGAATCAAAAGGTTATTTTAGGGGGTCACAGTATTGCCACCTTTACTGCTGTGCTGACGTCAGAGTTGGGTGGCATACCACACCTTACCATGCTACCCTTACTTCTGCGCTGCTGCTGGCAGTGGCTCTGCCTCCAGATCTGGGATCCTGGTCAGCCACACTCACCAGCTGCTCAGCTCTGTTGGTTGAGGTGAACTGTAAGTACCTCCTTAATATTCCTGTCTCCAGGACCATTATTAACTATATTCTTCCCTGGACCCCTCTGAACCTGGGAGTTTATAAATGCCGTTTGCAGAGCCTATTCAACATAATATACAGATCTTGTGAACCTGTAGATATAAGTGCTAGATGGCTGTGCTTGAGGACTATGCTGCAGATCAAGAGCTTCCTCCCTGTAATAATAGTACAAGTTCTTTTTAAGACTCTATGTTCATTTTATATTATACCATTTTCAATTATATTTGTAGTACCCGTTTTGTCTGCACTTTATATGACAGCTATGAACATTGCATTTTTCCCATGTAGGTTTGGGAAATATGATAATCGGGTGTTTTTAGTTTGAATCCAACGAATAACTACAATGGTAAACTGGCTATTAGGATAACATGGAGAATATTGGTCAAGTTTACAGATCACTGTAAGAAGGTGAGTTGGTTTGCTGTATTTACTATCAAGAGACAAAAGATAGGTCCTGATCTACCATTACTGAAGATCGTAGAAGTGTTGCTTTTTACTCAATGGAAGTAGGATTGGTCCTTACGCAATATAACATTCAGTCAATCTAGTAACGCACAACAGTGCAACAGGTATAAAGAAATTCACCTATTTGCACAATGTTTTGTGTTTAAAATCATTAGCATCATTAATTTACCACATGTTCAGGCAAACATATATAAGCCATGCGGTGTTAGACCACATATTAATCCATAATCATATACAATGCTATCTATATAGTTTTAAACTTAGTCATTGTAGTACATTATGTACAGATCTACAATACAACTTACTTCGCAGTTCAAGTATTTAGCACTGCCAGAGAGAGTTTGTTCTGTGCTAGTTGTTGATGAAGGTCAGATTAATTGAAAAAGATTAAATGTTTTCTCCTGGGTATAAAAAAGGTGAATGTAATTCATAATGGGAATATATTTTCCTTTGTGGCATTGTCACTTGCTTGATTTTATTTTTCCCTAAAAGAAAACTCATCCAGCTGTCATATAACCTCTAGGGGCAAATACTTATCAACTGTAAAATATAAACAGCTATTGGTAAAATACTTTTTTTCCTCCTCCAGTAAACATCTTGTCTGGCAATATAAGTAAAAGATAAATGATTCTGACTTTGGAAACAATGTTCTACACTAGCAGAGTTGTGCTCAGTAAACCTCTCTCTTTTCGTGATTTCACAATTGGGTGACACTCACGTGTGCACTGCATTTTACGTGGTGGCAATGGGTGGCCAGTCTCTAACATACAGATCAAGTATAGACAAAGACAAAGGAGGAGGGGGCATGGAGAATGGTCCAGTGGTTAGGGTGCTAGTCTAGGATTTTGGAGAATTCAGGTTCACTTCTCTACTCTGCCAGACTTCCTGTGGGACCTGTGCTTCAGTTCCCCATCTGTAAAATGGGGATACTAGTGTGTTTTCCTATTGCACAGGGGTGTTGTAAAGATCAATACATTAAAGACAATGAAGGGATAAGAAACTACAGTAATGGGGGCCTGTAATGAGGTACTGACCCTATAAGGCCAGAGGGGAAGTGTGAAAAGCCAGTTACCCCATTCTGTATGTCCAGGGAAGCAGAAAAAGGTGAGAAAATATTTTAAAGTGTAACTGGGAGAGAGGAAGATAGTCCCTGGGAGCAGTTGGTATCAGGAGAGAGAAAGGTTGTCACCATCTACTGAGGGGGAGGGATAGCTCAGTGGTTTGAGCATTGGCCCCCTAAACCTAGGGTTGTGAGTTCAATTCTTGAGGGGGCCACTTAGGGATCTGGGGCAAAAATCAGTACTTGGTCCTGCTAGTGAAGACAGGGGGCTGGACTCAATGACCTTTCAAGGTCCCTTCCAGTTCTAGAAGATAAATATATCTCCATTTATTATTATCCCAGACCATTGTTCCCTTCAGGCACCAGGCTAAGGCTCCCCTCTCTCCCAACCAGCAGGGACAGGTGTTTGGGGTTATTAGACCCACATGGGAAGAATTAAGAGACTGATTAGCTAACTGGACAGGGGAATCAAAAGGAAGCTCCAAGCCCATCAGAAAGAACTGCTGACGTGGAAGGACACAACTGTGACATAAGCCCAGGAAGAAGAGCTATGAAATGCCTGAATCTGGGGGGTGGGGAGGGGAATTTACAGGTCAGGAAAGCAGCCCTGAAAGGGAAGTACTCAAGCCAGGAAAGGAGGGCTGTGAAACCCCAAGGGGTGGAGTTGGGGTTGCAGGCCCAGGAGGTCAGGATTTAAAGCACAGTCCCAAGGAGGGGGGATGGGAAACCCTGAACCTAAGGGGCAAAGGATAGCAAAGAGGATTCTCTTTTGGGGAGTGGGAGGGAGTTGGACAGTGTTTAATAAATTAGACCCTAGGAGAAAAGAAATATTATTTTAAAGACTCTGGATGTGAGTGAATTATTTTTGGAACCTCAGAGGGAAACTGAGGCAGTGTTCCTGAAGGGCCACTCAAGGCTAGGAGGGGTCACCCTGAGTTCGTACCTGTCTATATGTCCATGTAAGTACTTCAGATAGATGACAAGATCCACTGGGTAGAATCTGAAGCTAGACAAACTCATAATAGAAATTAGGCACAATTTTAACAGTGAATGTAATTAAGTACTGGAACAAGTTACAGAGGAATATGGTGGATTCTCAGTCACTTGGGATTAGATCTGCAAAGGTGCCTAAAGATCTGCTTCTTTAGTCCACTAAGTCCAACATCTAGACCATCACTTAAACCTGTAGATGCCTTAATGTCTGTGAGTGGGGCATGTGCAAAGCTGGATAAATCCTGACACTTCTGAGCTGCTTTCTGTCTAAGCTCCAGTGGGATCCCCAAACTAGGTGTTCATCCACCTATCCCCGTGCAAGGCCTGAACTTGTAGGTGTTCTAAGAGACCGTCTAGCAGATTGGGCCCTGCATTAAACCCAGCTGATGAGGATGTGGTTCTGAATAGCTCAGTAGTTAGAGCACTCACTCCCATTATGCCTTATTTGGAGCAGGGTCTTCAACCATCCAGGTAAGTGCTCTAATCATCGGGCTCTTGGGTATCCTGGGGTGGGTTTCTCACAATCTCTTCTCTTGAATCTCCTACTTTGTATAAAATAGTGAAATGTTCACTGGAGCAGGGACTGGAACCTGGATTTCCCAGGTGAGTGCTCTAGCCACTGGGATTTAGAGTCTCTCTGTCTCAATGCCACCTCCTCCCTTCTCTTTTTTTTGTGGTAAAGGAGTGACCTGATGTAGGCGCCTAACTCCAGGAGAGAGTTTATGGTGTGAATCTCAAGTGCAGAAAGGTGCCCCCTCTAGCCCAGAGTTAGGCACATAACTACTCCCTTTGGGGAGTAGGTATCAAGCCCACCTCTCTCCTCACCATTGTCTACTGGCTAGATTAGGGCACTCCTCATTCAGCATTATGGCTTTTGTGAATCCCACTCTTAGGTGCCTTACTCTCCCCAACAACACACAGGAAGCCTGAGCACCTAACTCAGCATGGTGGATTCCACTAGGCTGCAGGAGGCTTAAACATTAGGCTTTGCAATGCTAAGTCTAAGCCCCTGTGATGGAGTGTATAAACCCCACGCTGGGACAGAAAGGATTAAGGAACAGTTCTGGGCCCAGATGACTTTTCCCTGTGGCACCTCCAGAGCCTGTTCCAGCTGGAAGAAGAGTTTAAAAGCGTGCTAGACAGCCCAGTAGGGTGGGGTAGACAGGAGAGGAGAGATTTATATGGAAGCTCCAAAGTAAGGGTACAACAGGAGTCCTGGTTGCACAGGAAAAGTCTGCAAGCTGCAGCTGCCCCAGGTGGTAATGTGGAACACATGAAGGAATCAAGGGAAGTGATATCAGGTGCAGCTGGACTTAGGAGGTTGAGGGGCATGAGGTAGGGTTAGAATGGGAGCTAGCTCCTGGATTGGGAAGGAAGGTACTGAACTGCAGTAGGTAGGGATGAAAACACACTTTTCACCCAAAGTTGTTTCTCTCACCTCTTCGGCCTTGTCTTTTTGACCATGACAAGAAAGTTACAGAACATTGGCAGGGTATATTGTAACAGCATTGTGCCTCTGCGAACATAATGATGGTTAAGAATTATTCGGAATTTGTAAATTTCCGAGCATGATTCCATCACTTTATTGGTGTTCAGCTCAAGTCGGGGAGTACTTTTTAATGGCTATATTCTTTATGTACCTTCAGGTAGATAGACAGTGAACATTGTTGTGGAATAGGGGGCGGAGAAAAGGAGTTGAAAACAAGAAAGAGCAGAGAATTGAGCTTCCTTGTAAATAATTTTGACACTATCTTTAATCTAAAAGAACAAGGAGTATTTGTGGCACCTTCGTACTCCTCATTCTTTTTGCTGATACGAACTAACATGGCTACCACTTTGAAACCTATCTTTAATCTGTGTATTCAGTGCCAAAATACTAGGTTTGCATTAGAAATACCCTAGGTAAAATAGACTGTGAAAATTAATTCATATAGTGGTAACACTATGACAGAATGGTGACATTTCTGTCAGCAATTCTGTTAGAGCTCCCAGTTTTCAAAGGTTTATATGTAACTCTCTCTTTCTAAATTGTGCTGGGCTACATTTCATACACAAGTTGTCAGCCCAAATGCAATTTTTTACAAATAAAATTTTAAATCCATTAGAATTGCAATTCCTACACTGCATAACTTCATGTTATTTGATACATATTTTCATCTTTATAGAAGATAAAAGAGAAAATTGGTTCTCTAAAAATTGATAGCAGAGAATTGAACACAGACATGAAAGAAACAGCAGTTGTTAAGTTATTTTATTTTGACTTTCCAGTGAAGGAGGAATAGAATGGAAGGCTGCCTGGATCAAGGATTTAGTTATTCAAATGACGTATAGGAGTTACTGTTTCATAGTATAAAGATAACAATGGGGCAGAATTATGAAAAGGCTGTTGCAGATGCCATTAAAGTTGAAAAATACAGGGGAGTGTTTAAAGAAGAATGAGAATAGGGCTGGGGGGGTCTGTGCTTTTCAAACTACACTCAATGTTTGTGATTTGCACAGATGCCATATGTTCAAATATTTGACCTCAAAAATCAGTCATTTATCTACATAAGTGGAGGATTTGCATTTGCAAATGGGTGTTCATCAAAACTTGAGAGTTATGTTTTGGAAGACTTTTGGAGTATCCATGTGAAAAATAATTTTGGCCCACACTAATGAAGTTTAAATTATCCAAGGCACTAAATGATGTCTTTCAGACTGTCCTTTTTGCCTTGATATCAAGAAAATACAGATGCAGTAAGAAATGAGGACTGTAAAAAGTAATAAGGCTTAGTTTTGACCCAGTGAAAGACGTCAAAGGAGAAATCCATGAAGTTATCCTTAAAGCCTTGGAGGAGTCAGAGGTGAGGAAGATGTTCAAAATGGTCTTTATAGCAGTGGTCACGACATTATATCAGAAAATATCATCTAATTGCTTAATAGACTCATAAATAAAATTTGGAAATTTCTGCAAAGGACCAGGATACCATAAAGAAGAATTTCTGCCTTAAGGAAAGACCCTGCAAAGACAATGTATGGTTCTTTCTATCTTAGGTGGTTATATGATACATCTTGTAGTATCTGTGAGCCTTACAACCTTTTAATGTATTTAGCCTCACAGCAGCCCTCAAATGCAAGGAAGTACTAAGGTGAATGTCCCTATTTTATAAGGACAGTCCTGATTATGGGGTCTTATTTTTATATAGGCTCCTATTACCCCCACTCCCTGTCCTGATTTTTCACACTTGCTGTCTGGTCACCCTAGGAAGTACTACTATCCACATTTTACAGATTGGGAACTGAGAGACAGAGTAACATTCCCAAGATCACACAGTAAATCTATGAAGAAGGGACAGTACTGTTTCCCAGACCAGCATCCTCACTATTGGATCATCCTTACTCTTCTAGGAACAAAAATCAGAGAATACAGAAAATGATTCATGAAAATTCCTCTAAAAGCGCAGGATATATTTTGCTTCTTGTAGGTATGCAAAAATTCAGATTCTCCACTGAAGTTTTTAAATAATAATAATAATCCAAAATAACATGAAGTGCAAAACTAGGGTGGCAGTCTCATGAAAATACCCTTTCTCTTAACAGTTTAGAGCTTCTGCTTCTAGCCCCAACCAGGATTTAGAAACATAGATGAAAGTGAGAAAAAAAATACAAATAACTAGGAAGAAAAATCTGCCTTTTTTTTTTTTAAACCTTTACCCACCCTCTCACCCCAAAACAGAAAGCTTAGTCCATGTTCAGTTAAAGTTTTGGCCGATGGTTTGGGATAGCTCTTAATGTACGCCAAATATTCACATCATTACTGAAAATAAAAACTAAAAGCAAGCAAAATAGAAGGAATGGCTACCAGAAGTCCTTGCACAAAATCACCCAGCTCATTTCCTTAAACATTGTCTGCCAAAAGATTGCAACTTAAAAGCAAGAGAGATTACTTAAACATAGATAAAGCTACAGCCTCAGGATAATGAAACGCCAAAAGAGATCATAAAGAAACTGTTTTTCTGATATATTAAGGGTTTGGCAGTCAGTAAGGCAGTCAGGCCAGTTGGAACAACAGGAACAGAAGTCCTGTATATAGTATTTCAAAATGATCAGTTCAAATACAAAGAGTGAAGGAGTTTTTAGAAGTGACATGCAAACTTGAGTGCAGGCTATTATGTATCCCCAACTGTATCAAGCTATGCTCAAGTTTCTTTAGGGAGCATATACCCACACTTTTCAAAGACTGGTGAGCTTTTTTGCATGTGTTACTGGTGAGCTTTTTTGCATGTGTTGCTGAAGTGGGAACAATATTTCAGTTTTGAAAGAGGGCTAAAATTATTTAGACAAGAATCTAGGTCCACGTGCCCATATGTTAAATACATGAGGCAGAAAATAATATCTTAACTAAGGTTTACCCAAGTGCCCTTGGGTATTTTGTATCAATGAGAGAACTTTGGGTGGCTCAGAGTTTGAATTCATCTCAAATCAGGATCCAAACTTCTCATGCCATCCAAACTCTCCAGACTTCTAGGGGGTTTTCCCGTTTTCTGACTCCACAGAGCCCTATTTCTCAGCAGATCTCATGACTCCCCTTCCTATCTACATGTCATGGCATAAATTCCCACTCTGAACCTTAGTGTCCAAAAGATGGGGTACCAGCATGAATTCCTCTAAGCTTAATTACCAGCTTAGAACTTGTAGCACTGCCACCAACCAGGAATTACAGTGCCTGGTACACTCTGGTCCCCCAAAAACCTTGCCCGGGGACCCTCAAGACCCAGACCCTCTGGATCTTAACAAAAGGAAAGTAAACCCTTTCCCCCACCGTTGCCTCTCCCAGCCTTCCCCTCCCTGGGTTACCCTGGAAGATCACTGTGATTCAAACTCCTTGAATCTTTAAACAAAGAGGAAAATTCACCTTCCCCCCTCCTTCTCTCTCCCCCTCCCAGACTCTCCCTGAGAGAGAAAGTAATCCTGACACAGAGAGAAATTAACCTTTCTCTCCCCCTTCCCTCCTCTCTCCCCATCAATTTCCTGGTGAATCCACACCCCGTCCCCTGGAGTCTCACACCAGAATAAAAAAAAAACAATCAGGTTCTTAAACAAGAAAAACTTTTAATTAAAGAACAACGGTAAAAATTATCTTTGTAAATTTAAGATGGAATAGGTACAGGGTCTTTCAGCTATAGACATTGGGAATACCCTCCCAGCCTAAGTATACAAGTACAAATTAAAATCCTTTCAGCAAAATACAAATTTGAACTACTCCCAGCCAAATACACATTTGCAAATGAAAAAAACAAACATAAGCCTAACTCGCCTTATCTACCTAGTACTTACTGGACATTAGAAGAGACTGTATCAGAGAGATTGGAGAGAAACCTGGTTGCTCGTCTGGTCACTCTCAGAACCCAGAGAGAGCAACAACCAAACACTAACAGCACACACAAAAACTTCCCTCTCTCAAGATTTGAAAGTATCCTGTCCCCTGATTGGTCCTCTGGTCAGGTGACAGCCAGGATCACTGAACTTGTTAACCCTTTACAGGCAAAAGAGATATTAACGACTTCTGTTCTTCTTACTTATCTGTTTATGACACTACACAACATACTTCTTCCAGCAGGCCGTGGTTCCTGGTTATTTCTTCAGCTCAAGAAACATGGGGAAGCCTGGCAGTCAGCTTACCTCTCTTCAGGAGGCAGCCTATTAGGCATGCTATCCTTCCAAATCCAGTCTGAGGGCAGTCAGAAATACCATGAGAACAATCTTCCTCACAGCATTTTAACCTATGCCAGGTCCAGCCAGAGCCTGTCAGTAGAAACTGATTGGGTCAAGGGGAAATATGATCTTACTAGAGCTGGGACCAAGTTAAAAACATGAATCCCTGACACCCCTGAATTGCAGGAATATTTGCATCTGGATCTTAACTTTCTGACTTGTGCTGATTTATGGTTTTCACTCTGATTTACTCAACCCTTCTGATCTAGAGGCGCCTAGGCTGTAACTTCTTTGAAGGAGGGTGGGGGGAGATAGTGGAGGCACCCTTTTGTAGGTCAGTCTGTTACAGCAGAGGGTGCAGAATGTCTTAAAGACAGCACAGTAGAGTCAGTCAGCAGTCTCAGAAGTACCATTTTGTGGCTGCTACTTAGAAAGTGATAATATGCTAGCAGAAACTTGATTCTGTGATTGTCATGGTGAGAAATACCAAAGTCTGTATGACTAATTTGGATGACATTTTGCCAATGCTGCCCAAATTAGATTTATAACTGATAAAGAGGAGGGAAACAACCAATTAGACTCAGATGGATTTGGATCTTTTAAACGGCTAGGTCAGTAAGTGAAAAATACTGTTTAGTGTTTAACATAGACAAATGTGAAATAATTGAGGTGTAGGCAATGAACCGAAGTAGAAAGTGTATATGCAAAAGAACAGTTATGAGCATAATGACAAGGGAAAAATCTAAATGTTGTTATAGACATCCATTAAGACGTTAGCATGGTGTGTGAGTCAGAAAAAAGGCAAACATGAAACTGGATTGCATAAATGAACAATGTACAAATCCAAACAGGTAATATTGATAGTTTCCAAGGCTCTTTTATTACCTTGTTTAAATTAAGACAATTTTCAAATGTGGACACCAAGGTTCTAACACCCAGTTCTGTATCTGGGCATTCAAACTGGTATTTGGGTTCCCAAAATGAAGACTCTGGTTTTTGCTATTCATGTACAAAATGAGCTTCTATAATTGCTGCAAAGAATCCTGTGGCACCTTATAGACTAACAGACGTTTTGGAGCATGAGCTTTCGTGGGTGAAGGGGTATTCACCCACGAAAGCTCATGCTCCAAAACGTCTGTTAGTCTATAAGGTGCCACAGGATTCTTTGCTGCTTTTACAGATCCAGACTAACACGGCTACCCTCTGATACTCTATAATTGCTGTGCAGCTATCACCATGCAGTGCATGCACCTTCCCAGTATTGTATGTGCAAATGACTAATCAGACATCCAAGTGGCTATTTGAATGTACAGTTACTTGAAATATACCAAACAACTGTAGTAATTCTGCATGCAAATTATCCATGTGTACATTTCTAAAACTCTGGGACTAGTCTTCTGAGACTTTCAGCCAGCAAAGCACTTAAGCACAAAATTAATATTAAGCAGGTTAAGAATTCCATTCACTTCAATGCTTTGCTGACTCAAGGCCCAAGTACTGATTTGTTAGACTTAGGCACCACATAGAGAAAAAGAACAAAATTGTCAGACACATAGATTAACATAATTTGTTTGGGGGGGAAATCAATATGGTTTTTGTAAAGGGAAATCATGCCTCACCAATCTACTAGAATTCTTTGAGGGGGTCAACAAGCATGTGGACAAGGGATCCTGTGGATATAGTGTATATAGATTTTCAGAAAGCCGTTGCCAAGGTCTCTAATCAAAGGCTTTTAAGCAAAGTAAGCTGTCATGGAATAAGAGGGAAGGTGCTCTCATGGATTGGTAACTGGTTAAAAAATAGGAAACAAAGGGTAAGAATAAATGGTCAGTTTTCAGAACAGAGAGAGGTAAATAATGGTGTCACCTAGGGGTATGACCTGTCCTATTCAACATATTCATAAATGATTTGGAAAAAGGAGTAAACAGTGAGATGGCAAAATCTGTAGATGAAACAAAACTACTCCAGATAGTTAAGTCTCAAGCAGACTGCGAAGAGCAACAAAAGGATCTCTCAAAACTGGGTGACTGGGCAACAAAATAGCAGATGAAATTCAATGCTGATAAATGCAAAGTAATGCACATTGGACAACATAATCCCAACTATGCATATAAAATGATGGGGTCTAAATTAGCTGTTACCACTCAAGAACAAGATCTTGGGAGTCATTGTGGATAGTTCTCTGAAAATATTCATTCAATGTCCAACAGTAGTCAAAAAAGCAAACGGGATGTTGGGGACCTTTAAGAACGGGATAGATTATAAGACAGAAAATATCACATTGCCTCTATATAAATGCACGGTACACCCACATCTTGAATATGGCATGCAAATATGGTTGCCCCATTGCAAAAAAGGTATATTGGAATTGAAAAAGATTCAGAAAAGGGCAAAAAAACCTATTAGGGGCACAGAACAGCTGCCATAGGAGGAAAGATTAATGAGACTGGGATCTTTCAGCTTGGAAAAGAGATGACTGGTGGGATATGATAGAGGTCATGACTGGTTTGGAGAAAATAAATAAGGAAGTGTTATTTACTTCCCATAACACAAGAACTAGGGGTCACCAAATGAAATTAATAGGCAGCAGATTTAAAACAAACAAACAAAAGGAAGTATTTTTCACAAAACACAGTCAACCTGTGGAACTCGTTGCCAGAGAATGTTGTGAAGGCCAAGACTATAACAGGGTTCAAAAAAAAAACTAGATAAGTTCATGCAGGATAGGTCCATCAATGGCTATTAGCCAAGATGGGGAGGGATGGTGTCCCTAGCCTCTGTTTGCCAGAAGCTGGGAATGGGCAACAGGTGATGGATCTCTCGATGATTACCTGTTCTGTTCTGTTGAAAATGTGGGTCCTATGAGCTGAATGTTGCCCTGCATTTCACCTGAGGTTGCACAGGCATAAGTAAATAAGTAGGTTGTATATGTTTAGTTTTGATCACCTTGACAAAAAGAAAGCTAATGTCCTGGAGAAGTACTATATTTGTATTATAGGGTGACTGATACAATTTTTGTAGCTACATGTGTGCTCACACACCCTGATGATATTACAAATCACTGGAGTTTTTCTTGTAGGGTTGCTATAATGTCATCAGAACCCTTTGCTTTGTGTGTAAAATCTCATAGTTTATACTTCCAATATAGCATCCTATGAAGACAGAGAGCTGTTTTATTTAAAACTGGCATAAATTGTCAGGTTTCCACACTAAATTTGAATCTGCCTCATGGGATAGGTGCATCATTTTAATAGCCTCTGATTTCTATTTTAAAAAAATCAAGTTTTTTCTTGTCAAACATTCTAGTCATTTTCTGTTTGTGTGTGTTTTGATGGAAAGTTCTTAAGGACACACAATTTATTTTCCCTTTCTTTTAAATAATTACTGATAATGGCTAATATCATGCTGCTAAAGACATCAGATTATCTCTTTCTGTGTAACTTAACTTTTTCACATGCCATATATAAAATCTGGTCAATAAGTATTTTTTCTCTTCATCCTCTTGTGCAGATGGTTTCATATCATTTGCATAATTTTACACATTCCTCTTCAGGTGGGTTATATGATGTCTCATAATACCAGGGTTTCTTCCAACTGGATCCATGTATCTGAACTAAATTGGATTACAGTTACCACTGTCAAAATTAATAACATTTCAAATACAATATATTTAAATGTCTGATATATGTGTGGTATTAAATGGCTCATCAAGTGCTAGAAGTAACACTGAGAAAATTAATCCATAGGAAGAGTATTGTGTATAATTCTCATTTGAATGTAACAACTAGATTCTAGATGGGTTACATTAGAAATAGGATAAATAGAAAGATGTGCACATTGTGTAGGTCCTTTACTGAACAGTCTGCTGCGTATTTGGCCTTAAACAGTTTTTAATCACATCTTATCTTATTTATTTAAGTGAACCTGTCAAATGGAAATAAATAGCAAAGGTCCAGAGCAGGTTTTAGCAATTCTCAGGTTGGTCTGCAAGACTCCTTCTGGCAATGCCTCTCTCAATCAAAAGTGGAAGCCATTATGCCCATCTCTCGCTCCCCCAAAAAATGTAGAAGGAGCAGTGGCCAAGGGATTCACAAATATCAAAGACCAGCCCTTGGTAGTTGCAGGGGAAATCCACTGCATAACCCATTATTACTAGGAAAAGTAACAAGCTATCCATGTGAGCTCTGGGGTTTACATTTTCAAGGCTTTCTTTACATTCCATTGCTTGAAACACCTTTCTAAAAATTATGATTGAGTCTAGCATTGATGTTTACCCAAAGTTGAGGTTCCCAAAGTGCCTGCAGGTTTGGTCAGCCACAAGTCCAGCACTGACAGGGTTCCACAAATGATCAGAATAGATTTAATTGATATTTTTCAGAGATTAACCTGATGCACAATACATTTGAGCGAAGATTGCATGCATACCCACTGTGCTGTTTCTAAATTTCCATGTCTTGGTTGGCTCTAATTTTGAAGCTGTAATGCACTCTTAATCACCTCTCCAGACCTGATTTAAAATCATTATTCATATTACTATTACTCTTAAGTGTGTGTGGCATTTTAAAGACAGTCAAGTCAGATGACCCTGCCCAAGAAGCTTAAAATATAAGGGCCTAATTTTGTATCATTTGTCTTGTTCATCTGAAATTAATGAGATTACATGCAAAGTGCAGTACTATTCAACATGTGTAAGCACGGCAGGACCAGGCTCTCTATTAAGGCAAAGCATATGAAGGATGTGGATAAACATTAGCATGCCTGTGCAGGTGCATAGGGGGAGGTTCAGCACTAAGACAGTGTGGGTACTTGGCAGGTGATGCACAAATCTTTAACCTAATTTACATCCTCATGTTTTCTCCTACCTAAGAGAATGGACAGTTAGGCCTGTGGCAGAGGTATATTTTGAAAAGAGATTTGAGAGGAAGAAAGAGTGACAGGCTGTTGAGACAGGGGCAGGAATAACTGACTGGGTGATTCCCTCCATATCAGGACTAAGGCATATTGGCGGGGAAGACTTTACTTATATGGCCAGTGCTCAACCTTTTTTTGGATAAATTAAGGGAATCCATCTGTTAATTTGGTGCCTTTCCTGAGCATTAAATCATTTACTATTATTTTTTAGTTAGAAAACATATTATATTCTAAATATATTTATTTGTAAAATACACACGCACACTGTTAAGCATCACATACAAACATCATGAAGGGCCACAAATCACCTTTTCCTCCTTCAGTCATACTTTGGAAAGAATTCAGTCAGGGGGAGGGATAGCTCAGTGGTTTGAGCATTGGCCTGGTAAACCCAGGGTTGTGAGTTCAATCCTTAAGGGGGCCATTTGGGGAACTGGGGTAAAAATCTGGGGATTAGTTCTGCTTTGAGCAGGGGGTTGGACTAGATGACCTCCTGAGGTCCCTTCCAACCCAAATATTCTATGAATTCCTGCATGTGACATGTTTCCAGCTGTTCAGTGATCCTGCAAGATGCTGAGCATCCTTAACTCCCACTGAGGTCAATAGGAATGACAGTTGTTGCTCAGCACTTTGCTGGATTGAACTCCAAGACAGATAATGCAATGAAGAGAGTGGAAAATGTATCTAGAATTCTGTGAATATTAGTTTGTGAATTTTATCTATTTATACTACTGCCCATCACTGGAGTGTCTGAGTATCTTCCACATAAATTCAATATTAATAATGAAATCCCTAGTGGATTTCATGGAATCTTTTCCATTTTCAGAGTAAAACTTCTGCTTGAGATAAGGTTTCTCTTTTTTATTTATTTTTTATTTTTGTAATCTTTTATAAAATGGTTAGCCAAAGATATATTTTTTTAAAAGTAACAACCTACCAAAGTTCAGCCCTGTTTGATCAGAAACAGCCAAGTTATAAACCACTTTATAATGGAAATGCTAATAGACTTTTAGCTATAACAATGTTATCAAGCACCAGGGTAAAATTATAGTCATGATTCACTTAAACCTATGCAATCAAGTATTTTAAGTTCATTGCTGGCACTATACTCAAGGTCATCGCAGTGGGAGCCAAAAGCCAACCCCAGAAGAAGAAAATGTGTCAGAGATCGTTTTGGTATGTGCAAGATAACTGGGTAAGTTGTAAATGACAACTAACTTTTATCCAAAACACACAGACCAAAGACGAGGCAAGTGTGTGCGGGGAGCTCAGGGGAATTCAATGTCACCATCTAGGACATGATCAGATAACTTCCTGCCACTCTTCATCTGAAGTAAATAGCTGCATCATGTCTCTTTTCATTTTGCCTTTGTGTTTAACTAGATATTTTAAATGTGCATGAGGGAAATTTGGTGCATTTATTGTAACAAACAGTACCCTGCTCTGGGCAGGATCCCTTCCTTGGGATTTTCACACACATGGGTGTGGGTCTCCCTTTGCATGGCTTTGAAGATCCTAGTGAAGGGAGGGGTTGGAGAGGGAGTGTTGGCACCTCGTCACCATATAAAAAAGGTAATGCAAACTAAGGCTATATTAACTCTTACATGGAGCCCCATCCATCTGAAAACCTCCACTCACAAAAGGTGAGAGGGTATCAGGTGGATTTCCAGCATGGAAACCCCAGTGTCAAAGCTCCAGAGGAGCTACACTACACGGAAGTGGAAGGAACCCAAGAGCCTGTACTAGTTCTGAGCTCCCTGGCTTCCATGTGGATAGTCCCAGCTTCCTACTGAACAGCAGCATCTGAGGCTACGGGCATAGTTCTCCCATCACTAACTCATTCTGCTCTGGAGCAACCCCGCCCTGCCCCTAGAATGACTGATGGAACAATCCCCTGGAGTTTTTCTCCCTAACTCCCTCCCACAGATTGTTCCACAAGAGGGAGGAGGTTGAGGCCTAGGAATACCAAAGAAAAGCCAGACTGTAGTAAGTATTCCAGGTCTATGTTGTAGGCAGGCATGAACTGAAAATAACCTACTTTAGGAAAGTAAAATTACCTAAGGGAACTCTTGTTGCTATTATAATGGCCACATGATAACAAAATTGCTCTTCAGAAAGACAATAGAAATTTATACTGATAATTTTAAAGACTCCTACATCCATTTTAAATATAAGTGAGCCCTTTATTACCCAAAACACGAGGCATGTAGATGATTCTTTCAATATGCTCACTGGCAAAAATAAATAAACGTAGTCATGGATCCTGCAGTATCTTTTCCAGCATGTAAATGTTAAGGCAACACAAAAGTATATTTTAAACTGATATAGAGAATTCCATATCTGGGTTAAATGCTTTCTTTAAAAAATGTCAGCTAAAACTGGTAAAACCCTCATATCACCAGTACTGTAAGCATACAAGAACTGTGACTATCTTTTGCAAAATAAGTGAGTAAAAATGTAATTGTTTCCTTAAAAGCCTTAAACATGCTTTGAAGCTTAACAAAACAGGTAACCTGAAGTCAGTTATCTCTTGGTTTGACCACTTTAAAACATTTGGCTCTAGACCCAGCCCTGATATACATCAAAGAACAGGAACTTCAGCATGTGATAAAAAAGATGACTAGAAGTCCCAATCTTAACGAACACAGATGGTTAGTTGCTAACGTCTCCTCTTGGTTTATTGGATTTGTTTATGTAGAGAGAGATCTGTGAAGCTGATTGATAGGCTCTCCAGTGACTGTGTAGCCAGTAGCAGAAATGGCTGTAGTTGCAAATATCTCCCTATCTGCTTTATTTTATTTTTTTAAAATCAGATCCTCATGGGTTTTTTTCATTTTCTTTTCCCCTTTAAGTATCTTCTCTAATTTTCTGCACCTTTCCCAGCGCCAATATCAGTTTGTTCTCCTTATTTTCACAGAGAACAATGGTATTCTGAGTTTTTAACTTCTTTCTGTATTTTCCGATAAGCTCTTTCAATGGTTGACTCCAGGCCAAGTTGCCAGGTAACTCCTCCTGATTCTTTTTTAAAAGGCAATATTTCCTTGACACCTTACTCTTGAGATGTAATGCTCTAAAGCATAGAAGGCCTGGGTGAAATCCTGGCCCCACTTATGTCAATGGTAAAAAGTCCATTGACTGCAGTGGGCCAAGATTTCACCATTTATTCTTTTCCTGATGATTTCTTCCAAAGCACAGAAGAAAATAGTGGCTTGTCAGGCACAGCCATGTGGTAAGTCTTGGCAAACTTTGGCTTTTAAATGGCAACCACTGTCCCTGAATTTGTGTGCAGTAGCAATAATGTTTATATTTTGCATATCATTCTCTATTTTCAAAGTGCTGTGCAACCATTAACTAATTCTTTCCGATTTTAAAGCTAAGGAAACTGAAGGACAGACAGGGTGAGTAGTAACAAAGTAAGTCAGTGGCAGAATTATGTTTAGAACATTAGATTTCTGGACTCAGAGTCTGGTGTACATTACAGTAGACATTACCACACAGCAGCCCACCAAGCTTCTAATCTTTTCAAGAATGTTTGGGGGAAATAGTCTTACTTTATAAATAAATACCTGCAGCTCCTTATTGCTTTTCATCAAAGTTCCAACCAAGTGTATAAATAACTCCAACTTTTAAAACACAGCATTGCAGTGACTTGTGCTGCATGTGATACAGGCAGGCGGATTGCTTATTCTACTATTGAGGCATTTTCAAGGTCTTTAATCAAGATGTTTTTCCAAACTGGTGCTTCTACACCAAGTATTGAAATACAGTAAGCCATGGAAATTGATTAAAATATGAATTTTATTCCCTTAGAAGAAATTTTAAACATAATGAAAGGAAAATAGAACATGAGTAGTACAAATAGAAAATATGCTGCTATAATTCCACTTGGAAAAAAATAAATAAAGATAAAAGCTACAGGAAAGAGGAGGTGACAATAATTAGTTTGTTGTTTTAAATTAGGAGGTCTCTTGGGCCAGATGTTGCTTGTCAGGGAGCAATGCCCCCTCCTGAGAAATGTAATGAAACTGAGATAGCCAGAGGCCTTGGGGAAAAAAGGCGCTGTGTTTGGAGATGTCATTTTATTACAATGCTCTTGACTTTTGCCTGAAGCATCTTGCAACTAGGGATAGAAGGAGAAAGGGAGCATGCTTGAGTTGATAGAAGGGATGTAGCCAGCATTTGTATTCAATCATAGTCTGGTCAGCAGAGCATGCATGCTTCTAATTAGCATAAGGAGGAAGGCAAGAAACCTGTCTCTGCCACCAGAGACAGAGCAGCCAGGCAGAATCTCAGGGCTGTCCGGAAGAGCTGCCACACATGTCTGGAGCTCATTGCAATGCAGGTGACAGAATTTAGAGGAAGATATCTGCAGAATTATCCTTATTTTCTCTGCCACTCACGGTCTGCTCTCATTAAGCAAACACAGAATCCAAAGTGGTTTTCTGTGTATTCGAGCACTAAATGTAAAAGTCACTGCCATCCAAATAACACTATATGGGTCACACTTACTCACACTGAGTAATATACTACTCCTTGAAACCCAATTGCAATGAATGAGGCTACTCAAGGAATAAGTACTACTTGAAGTGAGTAAGGGGCAATCATTTATTTGGGATAGTGAAGCCTGGCTTGGTGTGTCTGGGTTTGTATGGGTCAGACTGTGACCTCCTCTCCAGGTTAGAGTACTTTAACTTCAAGAATAGCCCCACTCAAGTCAGTTTGGCTACTCATGGAGTAAGCTGCTACTCAACACTCTGGCCGTATGTTTTTACTAGTACCAACCCCCCCCACCAATAATTTACTGATGTGCTCATTTTATTCTACATGTTTAGGCTCAATGTTTGAATCTGATCTCGGCAAATGATTAAAAACATTGGTACAAAAAATATTTTCAAAGTTCACAGATTAGTTAATACTTTGGTACGATAGCTCCTATGGTACACAAGGACACAGCCAAATAGTCTACCTAAAGCTATTTCAGCTGGAGCAGATCAAAGCTTTAATTTGTGTCACTAGCACACTTATGCCATTCACATTTCACATGTATTCATCTTCCTGCATTATATTTCTGCAATAGAATAAGGACACGTATTAACCTGCTTTTATATAGAGAATAATGCATTTTTCAATGCTCACACATAGATGTGTGATGCCATTAAAATTTGTTTTATGCATGAGCTACAAATGTAAGGGGATAGGATAAATACAGAAATAAAGATAGATGTTTTGGAAAGTTCTTGTCACTCAAAATTATTTTAAAGTGCTCAAATATTTCTTTGCCAATTTACTTTGAGACAGCATTAGTACATACCCTACCTCAGTGGAGTGAACAGCTGAAGTGCTTTTGATTTATTCCTGTTCATAGAGTGATTGGGAACAAGATCTTTTTAAAAATGAATGATTTGAGGTGCCCATATAATACACATTTTATTGTTTTCTAGAAGAGGTTTCCCAACAGGGTTATAGTGTATGAATAGCCTCTAATTTTATAAAACATAGTTTGCATTCATTAACCTGCCCAGCATGGGCATTGTATTACTGCTTGTTATTAATCAAATGATAGTTTTAAAAAAATGCTTTCCTTTTCTTCACTGGTTACAAATTCAGGGTACTAGAATCATCAAGGAAATGATAAAACTGCATTCAAAAGTACAGTGCATTAATGATTTCTTCTGTCTTCTGGTGAGACCTTCATAAACCACCTTGTGGCTGGAAGACACAGGATTATTTGAAGCACTAATATAAGGCTATTTTTTACTTCCTCCTGCTCTTCTGGGCCTTCATTCTGCAATGTGCTGAGCATCCTCACCTATCACTGACTACATATGGAGCTTAAGTGAGTGCTTGGCCCCTTGTAGGATCAACCCCCTGGTCTGCAGACTCCAAAGGATCAAAACATTTTACAGACTTAGATTACTGAAGTTCCTATTTAGCTGTAGTCATACTCTGTGTAGACACACTGGGAGTCAGTTTCTACCTATGTATTTGTTATACTCAAATCTCCCGCTAACCCAGTCTGCAGGGCATTATAAATATACTACAAGACTGATAACTATTTACGTTAGCGAGATAAGGTGGGTGAGATAATATCTCTGATTGGACCAACTGTCGGTGAGAGAGCTATTATCTCATCCAGCTTGTCTCTCTAATATCCTGGAACCAACTACACTGCATACAACTATTTAATTTTCAGTCACATAACTAGCTGGATAAACAAAACCTGGATGTATTGTAAATAGGTCTGTGTTATAGGGGTTAAGTAAGAAAAAATAATTAGGACATGTTTTGTGGTTTTAGAATTAATGACATGGTGAAATTTTCAGAAGCACCAAGTGGCACTGGCAATTAGGCATATAAGTCTCATTGAAAATGAATGGACACTTTTGAAAATTTTACCTTGACCCATGTCTATTTGCATATGAAAAATAAAGAAATATTTTCTACATAGGCTAGGTAGGAACTGGATTGTCCATTTCTCAGGAAATTCCATAACTTTGAAATTGTTTTCTGTTGTGAAATGGAACAAGACAAAAAAAATCAAAATTTCTCACAAAATAAAATAAGGAAATAATAAAAAAAATCATTTGCATCTAATGGAACATTTGGTTCTGAATCTAACCTTTTAAAACTTTGTAAAATGTGTTATACAAAAAACAATGAAATTCCATTTAAAAATGTCAAAATGTGACTTTTCGACTTATTAAAATGTTTTAGTTTTTAAAAACAAATGAGATGAAATGTCAATTTAGATTAAAATGGAACTTTTCATTGTAAAACTACTTTGATGAGGAACTTCCAGTCACCTCCCTCTGGCAGTTTAAAATCTGAACCTAATTTTGTCTGTGTTGAGGTAGATTAAAAAGCACACTGACATGCAGTTTGCAGGTGTTTTCTAGCATATCGTGTGACTTTAAATGCCATGACTATGCTGTCATCATTCCTTAAATTTGGAGCTAGATCCTCAACCAGTATAAATCACCACAGCTCTACTCAAGTCAATAAAGCTATGTCAATTTACACCATCTGAGGCTTATGTCTGGTAATGAAGAACTGCCTTGGGAGTCACCGTGTACTGGGACATGGTAGTGCCTGCAGTGATGGGTACTTCAGAAGTGCTTAGACAGATTATTAAGACTGGGCAAACGGGTCTGGGATAAATAAACTCAGTGACTTTGCTTTTTTGGTAAGTTTAATATGAGATCTCTATTTTAAGGTTGGAGTATATACAACTAATTCCCAACCAGTCAAGCAATCTGAGCCATTGTCTTGCTCAGCCCTGTAACTTTCCAGTGCTTATTAGAAACTGCATATTCTACTTCTTTACTGAGTGTTTGCTTCCAGAAGAAAAGCCTGTCTTATTATTCTGCTGTAATTTGACCTCAAGCCCACACCACATCCGTCTCTTGTAGTGCTCTGTTTTCAGGATGTCTGCCTTTTTTCTCATTTTGACTTCCCTTTTCTTCCTTTTATTTGCTCATACTGTAAATGTGTCAGTAAGAGACAGAACGCTTGGAAGTTCTGCTTCAAAAGTTAAAAGTAAAAGCGCATAATAAAATGTACATGTCCCTTTTTTTGTTCTTCTGGATTTTAAAAAAGTACTTTCTGCTTGATGAAACTTTTAAATTCTCTTCAAAACAGTTTTGGATTTTTAGGTGATCTGTTTCCTCTGCCTGTATGTTTTTTGCCTGGAGTGCAATTGTTCTCAACCTTTTTTTGTTGTTGTTTTTTTTAATGTTCTCCAAAGCAAACTCTGTCTGACTATCCCACCCAACCCATAGAGAGAGCAGAGGCCTTTGAAAATTCTTGAATAGCTTTCGTGCATGCTCAATATAGTCATTTCTGATCTTAGATCTGCACACACGTTACACTAAGAAGTGGAACAATGTTTGTTTCAGGGGGGCTAGCATCAGCCTGAACTGAAATCCTTTGATGTCCAAGGGGCCATCTTCTCACTAAAAGTTATAGTGCTAGGATTGGCCTTTTAGGCCCGTGCCAGAGCCAAGAAGTGGATGTGTAAACTACACTACCCTAGGATAGTGCTGGGAGGCATTGTCACTCATTGACACCACTCTAGGGCAATTTCTTCCCTGCTTCCCTAGTTCTCTATAGTGGTGGTAATTTCTGCTAGCTGTCACCAGAAGCAAATTACACTGTCTCTCAGTGTGGGTCAACTGCACCTGAACCCCACCCATTCTTGGCCCACTTGTGCAGGGGCCATGGTCCTTGGCTAAAATACCACATTTATAGAATCATAGAATAAAATAATAGAATATCAGGGTTGGAAGGGACCTCAGGAGATCATCTAGTCCAACCCCTTGCTCAAAGCAGGACCAATCCCCAACTAAATCCTTAAATGACCCCCTCAAGGATTGAACTCACAACACTCTCATTCTCTATTGAACCTCTGATTCCCTAGCCATCAAACATATTGTTGCTTCGTTCCTATGCTGTCACATCAACTTTTTCCTTAAGATTCTTCTATATAGGACTTCTAAAAACTACTTATTTTATTTTTATCTGTTTTTTTTTTAATTTGAGGCCTGAGCAATGTCTTTGTGTTAAAAGTGGGCGTAGGTGGCGCCTGACAGCTTTTTGTTCACTGCTGACTCAGAAGCACGAGAGGTGGAAAATTATAAGACAAAGTGTAAAAAGATATTTCCAACACTGGAAGCGTCACACTGCTTCCTGCTTCACATAAATAGTCACAAAAATCTTGGCCAGAGATTATTTCTACCTTACATAAACGTAAGGCCTGATTTTTAGTTAGGACACAGCCTGGTACTGGACATGTGCACTGAAACAAATGTGTGCTGTGCTTAAAATTTATTTCACCTTCATAACCACTGTTAGTGCTGGAAAAGTGCACACACTGGTATTTGCCTGGGCAAAGTGGATGCCAGACTGAAAATCAGGGCCCTGGTACCTATTTACCACCAATATATACATTTTATCATTAAGATGATTTATTTACCAATAGCAATGCGTTTGGTGCAGTACAATCCACCAAAAAATCAGGATGGTTCCAAATAGCTTGCAATACCTAGTCTTTGGACAGAATATCGAATTATGCAGTACATTCAAATAAACATATATATGTTGTTTAAAAACAAAGTGCAATAAAAATGTATGTGGGAACTGGTAAGTTTTGGTAAAGGGACATTTCAGAGCTGGACTGCACTACTCTCGGAATGGTCTGAAACATTTATTTATAGAGTATAAAGTTTATCCTGATGAAAATCATTTCTAGTTTGACAATTTCATTTTAGTGTTACTTGATCTACTTGTTAGACACTTGGGGGAAATCAATGTAACATTTTACCTCTCCCCATGTCAGTGTGAGCTTTTAGATGACTAATTCCCCTGCAAGATTGGTAAAATGGGATGCATTTAGTGTTTGTTATTTGGAATAGATTTTCCTCATCTCTCTTGGGCCAAATCCTCTATGATACAGGTACAGGCATAATGAAAAAGAGATACTCAGCAGTCCTTCTTTGCAATCACTTTTCTACATCTTTTCACATCAGTGAGATCTTATCACCCAAATAACTGGCTGCAAAATAAAAAATGGTGAAGTTACAATAGTTGTTTTTCAAAACATAGTATTCATAAGGAGTAAAAGAACAGTGCTTTGACATGACTTATTTACACTTGACCAGAACACATTTGATTCTACTTTGGGGCTAACCAATGTTGAAAAAGACTATTGTTATTAGGGATGAAAATGGTTAAGAGACTACACCTGGCAAAACACACATGCACAAAAAAAAATCCACTTTTTCTCTTGGTACATGTTTTTCAAGCTACAGCCCTTATGGCTGACTTAATTAAATTCAATAGGGCAAAATAAAAGGAAGGAAATAAAGCAGTGCAGGAGTTCCTGAAAAGATGTGTGAAAAATAAATTCTTTAAGAGGTCTTGAACCTATGAGTAAGTATAGTTTACATAGCAGCCTGACTTGCAACATACTAAGAAACAAGAAATGTTGAAAGCTGGTGATCAGAGTGGATCATAACCAAGTTATTTCAGAACATATGTTTTTGCACTTGTGATACTTCAGGAAATTCTCAGTGGGAGAGGATTTCATGCTCGTACTGTAATGGCATGATGTGTGACTGGTGGGCCAAACAGGTTTGGTCTTAAGCTATACTTCCAAATCCTAGAAGGGCAGCTCTTCAAAGTTGTACATCTAAACCGAGACCTTGGCACTGACTAGAGCTGATCAACCAACACTGTGATGGATTCTTAGGAAAATGTAAAAAAGAAATGGTGGTCTTAGTGGTCAATGGGACTACCCGTGTATTTAAGTTTGGACATTCATTTAAATAACTTGTTGAATCGGGAACATGATTAGAAGGGTGTTCTGGGGTAATATATGACCACTCAAGTAACACATCTCTATTGATACACTAGAATAAAATACAAATTAAGGATTGCTGAGATTCTTGAGCTTTGCTGAATTTTCTTGCTCTGAGGGCTGGTCTACACTGGGGGGGAATCGATCTAAGATACACAACTTCAGCTACGTGAATAGTGTAGCTGAAGTCGAAGTATCTTAGATCGAGTTACCTACCATCCTCATGGCGCAGGATCGTTGTCCGCAGTTCCCCCGTCGACTCCGCTACCACCGTTCGCATTGGTGGAGTTCTGGAGTTGACAGGAGCTTGTTTGGGGATCAATATATTGCGTCTAGATGAGACATGATATATCGATCCCTGAGAAATCGATTGCTACCCGCCGATACGGCCAGTAGTGAAGACGTACTCTGAGAAGGAGCCACAAATCTGCTCTACAAGAGAAAGTAGAAATGCAGTTTAGTGGGCTGGGGGTTTGGAAGAGTGCAAGATAAAAAAAAATTGTCCCATCATCTTATCATTTACCTATTAGAGTATATTGGATAAATTAGTAGTTTTACAGCTTTTTAAACTGAGGAACATTTATGCCTTAATAAACGCAAAGAGGGAAAGCGAACAAGGAGGTACAATATAATTACAAATTCTATGCCTGTCTAAAATGGAGAGCATTAGTAAGTGAGTAACTTTTATGCTTACAATCGTACTTCCTCTTGCCAGCAACAGACAATTCATCCTTCACAAGCCTTTCCCTAGTCATCTCCCAAGCCTCATCCCCAGCTCCTCCTCATCTCTGTCTCTTTCTTCCACTCTCAACTTTCCCCTCCATCTGTGGTGTCCCCTCTACTTGAAGCAGTCTTTCTGCCCTTGTCTTCCAATCACCTGCTTTGTTCTCTTTCAAATCCTTCCCTAAAATCTATTTCTTCCAGGAATCCATCCTTACATAGTGTAACTCCACTCTCTTAACTCTCTTGTTTGCCTTATCCCTTGATCACGCTATGTGTATTGCTCTGTTTTAAAAGGACCCTGAACATTTAGGACACTGTTGCATTTTTAAAAAATGTAACACTTGCTGCACTTTCATTGCTACTTCCTCTGTTTCTAGCTTTGATGTAAGCAGCATTGGGCCTGATTTGTTTTTAAATTGAAATCAATGGGATTCCTCGTGTAAGAGTTCACTACCATGAATAAAGGTTTAACAATCAAACCTTCAGTGTTACAACTTAACAAAAAGGAATGGAGAATTAGATTAGCAGGGTTCCTCTTTGGATCCTTTGCTATATAAAGGACTGTTAGGTAGTCTAGCCATACCCTTCTGTGAAGTGCCTGACTAATCACGAGTGGTGGCATTTTCTAGGAGCCTAGGGCTGTCATGAGCCCTATCACAATATCAGAGATGATGAGCAATAAAATTGCAGGAGGAAAATCTACACACTATGGGAATCGTACTTTCAAAGGCTCAGTTTGATCTGCTAGCTAATCAATCAAACTAGTTACAAAAACATAGAGACTGTCAGGACAGAAGGGATCATCATGATCATTTAATCTGACCGCCTGCACAATGTAGGCCACAGAACCTCATCCACTCACTCCCGTAATAGGCCCATAACTTCTGGATGAGTTACTGAAGTCCTTAAATCAACTTACATCATTTACTCTAGTTCAGACCAGAAAGTGACTGATGCCACATGCTGCAGAGGAAGGAGTGAAAAAAAAACCTGTCTTTCTGCCAGTCTGACTTGGAAGAAAATTCCTTCTGGACCCCAAATATGATGATCAGTTAGACTCTGACCATGTGGGCAAGACCCACCAGCCAGAAACCTGGGAAAGAATTCTCTGTAGTCACTCAGAGTCCTCCTTGTCTGTGTCCCATCTCCAGCCATTGGAGATATTTGTTAATAGCAGTCCTGGAGGGGTCATATGCTTTTGTAGGCACCCTCATCGTACCACCCCATCAATACATTTATCAAGCTCAGTCTTGAAACAAGTTAGGGTTTTTGCACTCACTTCTCCCCTTGGTAGGCTGTTCCCAAAACTTCATTCCTCTGCCAATTAGAAGCCATAGTTTACTTTCAAACCTAAATGTGTGGTTGGACAATTTATATCCATTTGTATTTTTTTGTCATTGCTTTGCCCTGTGTTAACTTTCCCCGAGGTCAATGGTGTAGCATCTGTCCAACAAGCTCTCAAGAAAGCAATATCAGTGCTCAAAACTGGGAAAAGAGCAAGATGTTAAGAGAACAGGAACTGAACGGACTCTTAGTTATTGGAAGCTGAGGGTTATAATAGTTCTCAACCCACTAGCCAACATAATCCTCCCGTTGCAGTTGGCAGACTTAAAAGGTTCCTCTGTTTTGACAGTGTGAACTGGTCCCAGCTGTATTCCTCATTATATGTAAAGGGAATTTCTCTCAATCTGGCAGATTCTGTCAAAAGGAATGAGCACGTTAAGTACTCCCACTGAACCTGGGGAGAAAGGTAGTGGACTGGAGCCTGATGGGAAAGTTAAATTGCAGGAACAGTCAAAAATTCTGCCAAGCTGCAGAGTAACGGGGAGATCAGAGTCTGTAAGAAACAGAGTCTGCTGAAGAGGGAAACCATATCATGTAAAAAATTAGTCAGGGAGCCAAAAGCAGAAATCAAATACCCAGTGTCATGCCAAAATGGAATGCAATTTCAGCTGAGCTACTGCACTTTTCCTAAACATCCATTTATGCCCCCAAGTATAATGATAAAGAAGTCAATAATCCAACAAGGTGTTTACATGGATACAGGTGATTTTGCCCTTACTGCAAATAAGTTGTGCTTGTGACAGGAGGGGAGTAGATAACTGAGCGGGGCGCTGCTGAAATGCCATTTCAAAGGAGAACTCCTGTATACAAGAGTAGATTTCTGCAGTATTTCCACACCAAACAGCATATTATATATTGCTAAATTCTCCTCTCAAAGGTCACGATGTCCTAACAGACCAAGTGAAATCCATTTAATGAAGAAAGAGGTGTGTGATTTTATAGACTGTGCAGAAATCAGATCACTGAATGGCAATATTCTATGTCAGGTACTTCTCTGGGCCTCAATACCGCAGTGATCTTTAATGTAAGTATCCTCCCAGCATCCCGTGAGATAGGGCAGTGCTATTATCCCCATTTTATAGACAGGGAGCTAAGGCACAGAGAGAGCAAGTGATTTCCCAAGGTCTCACATGAAGTCTGTGGCAGAGCAGAGAATTGAACCTTGGTCTTTCAAGTCCCAGGTTAGCACCCAAATCACTTCTGTTGATGATAGCCACATCATCAGTAAGAAATTACCGCAGCATCAAATACCGTGATTGTGCCTGGCCCATTTGTAAATGTACAGTTTATGCATAGCTCAGAGTTTTTGTCATCAGTCTAGAATTGGCTGGAGCTATCTAAGGAAATCCAGTCTTCATATACTATACATCAGAGGGAGCATATTTCTATGATGAAGGATAAAAATATGTCAGTGAAGATAATTTATTGGGAACCGAGACACTCCCCAATGAGTTGTGGTTAGCTTTAGCAAAAACGATTGTTCCCTACCCAGCTTGCACACCAGCCAACAGGTAATTAGAGTACATTTTCAGTACTCCAAATAATGTTGCGAAAAGGGAGAAGTCCCTTGCTTAGTACAAAGGGCTGAATGCCTCACATTTTTAGTTAAATCTGGAAAACTTCACTGATTACTGTATCCAGGCAACTATCCCTCTGAGAAGTCAGAGGGATAGTTGGGTAATGACTATGTTATAAGCACTAGCTACACACACACACCATAGACCATATGCTGTGTTTAAGCTTTATCCAAAATTCATTTTCCCCCTAAAATGAGATGATGGGAAGCTATGGCTAGGGAACGCAATTTAAGCTCCTCTTATATTATGTATCAAGAATAAGACTTTGCATGTGCCGCATTTGGGAGATATGTTACATGCCAGATTCCTGACAGGCTGAGTTAGGAAGACTTTCAAGGTGGTAACGTTCATGGTAGCATAGAAAATATGAATATTTTTTCTTCACATTGCTGTTTTGTGGCCTCTGCTTTCCCTATTTCTGAGACACTCTACCTGCTTTACACTGGTGTTGTTAGCACAGCTTACTGCCTGATGAGACAAAATGACATGTTGTTTTTAATTTAAGGCAGAATTTTGAGTGATAACTTCTTTCAGTGCTTGCTTTATATAATTCTTAATCTCCTGGGTTGGATTAATTGATCATCCATTTCAGGCAGATAAAATCAAATGGTTCTCAGAACACCACCGCCAACACCATTGTTCTATCAACACTCCTGCCTAACTATGCTTTGTTTTTTCACACAGCCTTGACATAGTTCCTCCATGTTTTCTCCTATGCTTGGACCACTTTGTTTCCCCTGGTATACCATGTATTCACATTCCTTTTGTTGCAACCCAGCTTTAAACACCTTTCTTCTGCACAACCTACCAGCTGTATTCAAACATAATAGCCACATTATGATAATTCCGTCTTTCAGTCACATGGGGCAGACCTTTGTTTACAGATCTTGGGCTTCAAATATGATTGCTATTCCAGGGCTAATAACCTGCATGTGTAGCTAATACAACTTGCAAACATTAACGTCCATGGGTGCACTCAAGTTTCACAAAAGTGTAGGCTGTGTTGAGGCCCCAGTTATCATCTCACCCTGTGTGTCCGAACTGCAATGTTTGTTCAGATTTTGAGCTCCTTGGAACAGGACCTGTATATTCCTTTGTGTTTTTCAGAGCACTGAGCAGGCTGCTGGTAATCAGTAAATAGTAGATGTCCGAATGATACATCAAAATGGGAATGATAGTCACAGATACATAAGTGCTTCTATTTCTGATTCAATATGGGAAATAATGTCAAGATCAGGACTCCTTGTTGTTAATATGGGAAATGATATTCCTAGTTTGACTAGGAACAACACAAGCGCACTTTCCTCTCAAAACCAGCTGGCTGGCATTTCAGTGACTGATGTGAACCAGAAGTCACTGTACATTCTGACCACTTCGATACTTAATATCTGGAAGCTATGTGTATATAGAAACAAAATAATAGATCTGATGTTTTTATATTTACAACTGAGCTCTGGATTTTGAGTCAACAATATTTAGTTGAATGTTGTGATGCACGGCAAATATGATGGATCCATTTAGATATCAAAGCATATAAATAGAAAGAAATCTCACTTCTACCATGACAGTTCTAAGGAATGATTCCTAATGTAAAGCAGTACACCAAAGGGAAATAGTATCTAATCTTAGCTGAGAGCAATCCTATGATGAATAACAAATGGTGACCCTTCCTGTTTAAAGCTAAGTGAATAAAGGAAAAAGTTGCCTGTGAATAGTTGCCTGAATTTCAAAACAAACATTGATCTGATCCTATGTGTTTCCAGCTTTGCATCTTTGTGTCATGTAACTCCTAATAGGGAAGATTTGGTTTTCTGTTATACAACTGAGGGTGGGGGAAAGAAACATCGATTTCCTCATCGTAACATCTTCTGCTTCCACGTATAAAACTTTTCTGATTCAACACTTATCTGTTCTTTTCAAACGTTATTAGTTTCCTTTGTATCATTCCCTGTAGTGTAATTCAGAATTGGCAGTATTAGTATAGTATAGTATAGTAATGCTATTCAATATTGGCAGCTAATCTTACATGTAGAGCCCAGCTTGCTGCTATTGTGCTGTACCCAGACCAGAATTTACACATTTTTGACTCGTGCATTCCTTGTGCACCTAACTCCCGTTAACTCTAATAGCCATTTTGAGTGTGCAAAGAATGTAAGATGATGTGCAACTCCCACTAAGGTTATCAAGAGCTTCGAGCAGAAGGGCTGTAAGAATCAGGAGAAACATACCTATTGAAGCAAAGATGTTAGATGCTGCAGCAAACTGCAGGAATACAATCTAGGGCTTGCCACACACAATTTCACGTCTTCCATTCGTATTGAGGAATATCATAAATGTCTTTATTCAGCATTGCTGTGTTCAGTTCTAATCATTTGAAGAGTGCCTCCAGTTATTGCTTAGATTGGTAAAAAATGCATGAACAATAGGAACTAATTTGAAACTGCAAATGCTAATTGTATAACCAAAAAGAAACTTTGAATAATGATGCCCTTTGAGGTAATTTATTCCGAAATCATGAGGGCTCTGAACAGCATTTAGTCCCAGGGGAATTACTATTTAGTGCCAGAGGGTGTAATTTCAGAGTCTGGGTCTTTCATAAAATTCAAATCCTACTACGAGTAAAATAATTGATATTTCAAAGAGCTCAACATTCATTCTTAGGCAGCTTTGTCTTCATAACTCTATTTAGGTTTTACCCATTAAAAGGAGGGGATAATAAAAATACACAGTTGTACCACATTTGAAAATCCTGACCATAATTTCTGCTTATGAGCCTGGATAGCCTCATAGATTGTAGTGGAACAAACAGAAAGTTTATTCATCACTAACCTTCAGTGAGACTTTCAAGTTTGGAGTTATCACCTTGGATTTACCCCTGACTCTATGGCTTTGGTTCCTGGTCAGGTCCAAAGCTGGACTGGAGAGGGATTTGTTTTCCAGCTGTTTCAGATGAAGCTGAAATGAGACCAGCATTTCTCATGATCTGTCAGCTCAAGCAATCAGAAATCTCATGAAAACAGTGGTGGTTTGAGATTTCCACCCTAGAAGATGACAGAAAAAAAAATCACAATATGATGTGAAAACCTGGGATTTCTACAATTTGGGCAAAAGTCTCCTAAGAAAAGCTCATATTTTACAAGGCTGTTGACTCTGAACCACACACATGATTCAGCCCAAACCTAATTTAGAACTGTCACACTGCCTCATGGCCTGTCTATAATATTTTTTTAGAGGAGTGTTTCTTTGGATCTATAAAGCTGACGTGGAAGTCAAGTGGAACTGTTCATGCATATTAGAAAGCAAAATTTAGCTGACATTTACAAAATATGGGTGTCTACTTTGCATCTGAAGTCAATGGAGTGGTAGGTCATCAGCATCTCTGAAAATCAGGCCCAAGGTGTCTCAAACTAGGCTTCGAATACCAATGCCCACCCTTGGAAAATGTTGGCTTCAGTGTTTTGGTTCCGAAAGGACAAGTGAGGCATTTGTACTCTGGATCTTTTACTCTTTAACTAGCATATTAGTTGCATACACATGAATGTTTTAAAAAACAAACTGTGAGACCATTATCAGTAGATGGGTTATTTTAATGAAACTGTACATCTGACATGTAAATGGATTCTTACATTAATTTTTTTCCTTTCCCCTCCCCCAATCCTCTTGTCTCACCTTTCCCTGGGCTGTACTGCTGCCTAAACAGCTGGAAGTAGCTTGGGTTTACATGGGTAAAACTTAACTGGTTATTCATAAGTGATCTCCCCTCTTTCCCTACCCTTTTCTCTTTCTCCTTCATTTGCCTTACAGTAGTCTCAGGCAAGGCTGCTTTTTCAACTCTTTTGTTTAGCATGTGATTATGTAGGTATATGGGGCAATAACTTTCTATGTTTAAAAAAAGCCATAAAAATTTAATGAGAACATGGCTGCAAGACCTTCCTCTAGGAGCAAAACAAAACAAACAAAAAAACCATGTGTCTTCAGGGGAATCCTCTCTGTAAGACAATGAAATATTTTCGGACTGCTGTAAAAATTAAAATGTTGGAATCCGCTCACAAGAGTGTAAATGTCATAAAGAATCACAAAACCCAGTGTACTTTGCATGGAGAAATTATGCGAGGAATATAAGACTGAGATATTAGATGAGCATGTTTTATTCATTAATTGAACCCTAAGTTGGACCTACTGCCTTCTCTCGTGCTGCCAGCGTGACTTATTGTTCACACCTTCATTCTAGAGACAGACATTTCCCTTCATTGTTCTCCGGTGTTATTTTTAATATCTTCATTGCCATAGCATTGATCTTGGCATCTTCATTGTACAAGTAATTGCCCCACTTTTTCTGCCTCTTCATTCAAATTACAGCATTTTTTTTCCTCAGGCATCCTATCCTGTGGTCTTTTTAATCCATTTGAGTAGGAAGAAGACCCATGCATCATATGAGACTTCTGTCTGTGCTACTCATCAGACTGAATGACAGATAAATCCAGAAGAGTAGAGTGATTTATACTTTCTGAAGGCTAAATGTTATCTTAATAAAATTAACACACACACCACACACATGCCTTTTTATATTTGCTGGTCAGAGGAATGACATTTTTTAAATCAATTCTTACACTCTACTGTCCCAGATAATTAATGCTTGGCTTCATATGATGCACACTTCTTGCAAAGTTTCCAATAGCAATACTCATAATCGGGGAAATACTATGTTTTGTTAATGTACCGGAGAGAGAGAGAAATATTTATAGAGAAGACTCATTTCAACAATAGCAGTTGAGATATGTTGATTAACCAACAAGAAGCACAGCTTGGAAGGTGAAATGGATGGTGAGAGTCAGCCAGCACTGACCAGGTGAAAACCCCACAAATCTCAGCCAGGATGCTACCTTTCTTATAAAATGGAGAGTGCAGGGAGAGGATCCCAAAAGCAGATCATGCAAATCAAGAAATAGAAGGAAGTCAGTATCCCAAAGCTCACAGTCACTAAGTACAAGGAATGGGGAGGCATAGGACCACCTTTTGCTCCTAAGTAGTAAGGCAGGAGAAAGACCCTAACACTGCTTCTCTCCAGTTGGCTGTTGTTCTGGAGACAGCGTTAGGGGAGCAAACACTGCACTCTGAGGATGTAGCACTTGCTGATACTCCATGTGCTTCTCTAGCACACTAAGAACCATTCTATCATCTCTATTCTGTGCAAGCGGACACCTCCAGATGATTCTGCTGATCTAGTGCCTCTTTGCATGCAGTCCTTATTAAGCTATTGCTGATGCAGCCAATTTTTTGGCCCTTTTTAATAGTTTTGAATTCATTAAAAGCCTGATCTGGTGCTTATTGGAGTTTTGTTAGTCTTTGTATTACCTTCAGTGGGTTTGAGATCAGGTCCTAAGACTTTTGCTTCGAAGACTGTGATACAGGTAAGCTATTTTCCTAGATTTGTTTTAAAACAGCATCCTTATTTGCTATCCCTCCTGCCATGTGAATTAACTTGATATGTGTATGCTGGCTGTCACTTTCAGAGACATACCAAGATATAGTCCATCTTTTCCCACCAGTTGGTCAGATTATGCTATTGTATGGCATACAGTATATCCAGATGGCCACAGAGGTTCCCAAAGCACTGACAAGGCTTAAGTGTTATAGAAACATAAAGAGTTTATATTTTTTAATATAAGCTATAAGCTAATCTATATTTTTAAAAGCACCCTACCAATCAACTAACGATGTAATTTCTCTTTGTTTATTTGTGTGCCTGTGTCTATTCAGTTGGTTTCCTGGTGATCGCCAGATAGTTAAAATACTCTGATATTGGTTTTACAATGGTTCTTTAAAGGCCACGGCCCTGTAAATAAGATGGATTGGCAACTAAATTTTATGTGGCACACTTGTTCTTGTGGAGAAGCAGATGGGCTGATTCTAACATACACATGCTCATACAAATGGAATAGACATTACATTATTTATCCACAGCTTCCCACAGCAGATTCTTTACCACAAAGTCTCTGTAAAAGTTTTAGTGAGATTTTACTGCTTGTTCTTAATGGTAGAATCATCACTGGTGCCAGAAGTCCAAGCACAATGAGTTCTTTTAGTATTTTGACATATCAAACACTAAAGCTTCCTGGGAGTCTGGAAAGTGAGCAGAGTTGGCACATAATTTAGAATAAAAGGGGAGAATGCCAACCTGTTTGGGGAAAAAATAGGCATTTTCCTGCAGAGAAAACTTTGTATTTTAAGGTAAAGAGTGTTCCTCTTTATTTTCTGTTTTACACAGAAGGAATAGCTAGGCTCCCTATATTCTATGTGATTATCATTGCTGGAATTTGTTTTTTACTGTTCTTTTTCACTGTGCTAATAAGCCAGATGTTCAAACCAGTGCACTGAGTAGCCTTGGGGAAGGTACAATGGCAATGGACACACTCTATAGCGTGGGAGATAAGGATTACTTTCCTCCCAGGAATCTTGTTCAGTTCCCCAGTATACTTTGGTTGCTGCAGTTACACCCCATCTGTGAAGGTAAGGGAGGAGGACAGAGGCATTCATGTAGTAGTACATTCTCCCACTAAGCCCTAGTACTCTTTCTCCCCAGGGGTGCACACAGCTGCCATGAGCAAAGCACTGTGCCACACAGTGGGTATGCATCCCCTGAGTGGGCCCCCATACAGCTAAATTCAGTGCCTTGCGTGGTGTCAAGTATCAGGGGGTGGCTGTGTTAGCCTGTATCCACAAAAACAGGAGTTTGGTGGCACCTTCAACCTCAACAAAAAACTCACACAAATACAGACAGACATCTTCCTCTCCAAGTGGAAACAGATGAACATCATACCAAAAGGACTGAAGGTAAAAAGTCAATTGCAATCGGCATACTATACTGACTATGGTGAGCTCCATTTGTGAGATAACTCCCTTCTCTTCAGGTGTCAGTATATAATGCATACATCTGTAATTTTCACTCCATGCATCTAAAGAAGTGTTTTTTTACCCACAAAAGCTTATGCCCAAATAAATCTGTTAGGCTTTAAGGTGCCACTGGACTCGTTGTTTTAGATAAGAAGCTCCAGTGTCTCCATGGGTTTGAGGAAGCATTGAAATTCACCATTTTGTCATGGATATGCCTTTTGCTGTCCCTGTGAAATTTTGGCCATGTTATGACCCTCTGAAAAAATTTCACTTCATAGATGTTCAGTAGAGACTTGCCTGAAGTTTGTAGCTAAAAAGTCAGAAGATTCCAGCCTGACTGCTTGTGCTCCAGCCTAGGGCTGAGCAGGACTTTCCTGGCAATTGCAGCTCTGGGCTGCACTGGACTGGGGCCCGGCGCTAGAACTGAAAGCAGGGGGAACCTGTCTGTCCTGTGTTCTCAATGACCCACCACAATGGACCTAGGCAGAGTGGAGAAGGAAGATGCTTGATTCAAATGCAGAGGGAACCAGAGCCCCTGAGGTGGGGTTCTTAGGGAGTAGATTGTGATAAGCCACATGGTGGGAGAAAGGGCATGACTGGGACTGCAGGCTGGCATGGGGAGCAAGAAAATAGGAATGAGAATTGGGGATGGGGAGACTGACAATAGTTGGGTAAGGAGACAGTGATAAGTTGCCTGTGGGATGGGGATTCAGAATGGCAGGGCAAGGAAACTGGAGGTGGGGGCGGGGCATGACTAGGAGTGGGAGGGGCAGGATGGAGGGACTGGGCAGAAGGTGTCAAACTTGGGGGAAATGAGTAAAGAGTCTGTGCCCACTAGAACACTTCAGAGTCTGAAATGGAAGCTGTGATTTCTGAGTCTCACCATTCCGTTGCTGTCAGCAAATATCTGGGAAATCCACTGGCAAAGTGTCTCATCCCCCTCTAGTGCTGGCACTCACACAGAGGATTACAACCTACTATTGCCATCCAATACTCTGTTAGCTTAAATGCCAGAGGTTTGTATGGTGCATCTCCAGGGCCCAACTCTGCTGATGATGACTGTGGGTGTCATTATAATTCCATATAGTAACATTTTTGTTTTTTCAGTTTGGTTTAAAAAAAAAAAGCTAACAAATTATACCTATGCAGTATGTGAGAGAAACAGTATTAAGGTTCCAAAGTCGAGCACTCAGAAGTTAGAAAATGGCAGAATTACCTTGCAACCTTATCATTCATGATACAGTCTCTAATTGTAAGACCCCTTACTATTTTTTTTCCATAACACTCCTGCCTCATTCAGTGCATTGGATGGACTTTCTCTTGGAACAAATCAGGGTTGTGCAGTGAAGGAGACTGTTTGTCTCTAGTACCCCATCTCATATGTTGCAGAAGTTGGAATGTGTTTGAATGTGTGGAACCTATTGCAGATACTGGGAGAGGCAGGCCTATTCCCACCCAAAACTAAACCCTTGGAAGATATGTAGTGAATGAGGCCGGGGATTTCAGGAAAGAAAGGAGTAGCTTATCATTAAGACAACTGAATCCTGTCCTGGAGAACTGGATTTTATTCTTCTCTCTATCACAGAGTTCTGGGTGATGCTTGGCAAGTCTCTTAAACCAAACTCTTCATGGGTGGTCAATAATTGTGTTCCTCATATTTTGGGTGCCTGATATGAGAGGCTTGGGGGACTGATTTGCAGAAGTGTGGAAAACTTACAGGTATAACTGAAGTCAATGGGTTGTGTACTTGGAACGTAAAAAGTGCTATACACTGCAAAGTACTCTGAAAAAATCAGGCCCTAGGTATATCAAATCGGACACCTAGAGTTAGTGCAAACTTCTGATCTTAATCACTCAGTGCCTCAGCTGCCATCTATAAAATGGGGATAATATGTCCCCTCATTTCACATGTGAAAATAAGGTAATGTTTTAGAAGCACACAGAGACTACAGTGGTGAGCACCATAGAAAAGCCCATGAGGAAATAAATAAATGTGTCTTCAGAGAAAGATTTCATTAGTGTGCAGAAAATAAGGCTTAGGACCACACAATGAGCAGTGAGGAGAAAACAAAATATTGAATAGCTGCTTGTTAAGTAAGCACTGTGCTTTGTGTGTGCTGAATGAGACAGGGTCTGGTTGAAAAACATTATATGTGAGCATGTTATTAAAGGCTGCATTATAATGCACAAAGACAGTGAACTACAGTTGCACAGGTAACCTTAATTCTGGCATTTCCACTGTTTGACTTGGCAGCCTTAATAATGCTCTTTTCAATGTATTTTTTGTTTGTTGATGTGTATTATTTCATTCTCTGATCAACTGTGTTGAAATTAACTGTGCTATCAATCCCTGAATATAGATTTTGGTAATATCAGCATTTCTGAATACTTTAAAACTACAGAGAAATAGTCAACTTACTTATCTTCCAGTAAAAGCCTTTTATGAGCCAATTCTAACAAATATATACAAAGCCATTAGAATGAATGGTGCGATTACAGAGTGATTATTGCATGACAGAGCGGGCAGAGAAGGTATTTAACACAGTATTGCTTCCCTTTAAATTGTAAAAAAAATCCTCAATTTTAGGGAATACACTAGGACTGTAGCTTGAACAATTATCATTGATTATTTATTAGGGATAAAACATGCACTTGCCACAGATACTAGGTTCTTTTTCAGGCAGCTACTTAGAATTACTTCAGAAGATGAAATTTGGTGATGCACACACAGAAACTTTGAGCTTTATTTAACACAGACACACATAACTGAAATAATAGAAAAATCAATGTACATAAGTATATAAATAAAGGTTCATATAGTAAAGTGGTTTCCTGCACTGTTCATACTTACAACTTGTATGCTTACAACTCTTAGGGCAGGTTTACACTACGAGGCATAATCTATGTGAATAACATAGCTGGTGTCAATGTGTTCCTTAGGTCAACTTATTGCGGTGTCTACACTGTGCTGGATCGACAGGAGAAACTCTCCTGTCGATTTACATTATGCTTCTTGTTCCAGTGCAGTGCCAGAGTCGATGGGAGAGCAATCAGCAGTTGATTTATTGGGTCTTCACTAAACCTACTAGATTGACCCCTGGTGGATCAGTCCCTGCAGCGTTGATCCACGGTAAGTGGAGACAAGACCTTAGAGACCATTAGAAACAAAGATGGAAGAAAAAGTAAGTGGAGCCCATCAGAAAGTAGGTCCTGATTAAGTTTTTACTGTTTCAGGGACCTGATGAACCAAAGAAATGGAAACCGGGTATGGTTTATATACCCTTCTTTATGGTAATAGTATGAATATATATTTGATCCTTTATTCTGACTATAATAAGGTCAATACTGCCCCTATCCATATGTGACCTTTGTGGTATCCACAATTGAGCATCAAACATGAATATCAGACATAAGTCATTGCTTAATGATTCCTATATGTAAGTGAGATTTAACTGTACAGCAATCGGATTGCCAAAGACCCCCAAAACTCCTGTCTTCCAGAATTCTGTGATGTACTGTCCCTGTTGTGGTCACTTGTTTGTCTTTTCAGAATGTGAGTTCAGAGTTTATGGCCTGGGGTTATTTCTTTAGGCATACTCTATTTACCTAAATCCCAGCTATTAGCATAACTATTCCTTATTCATAGCAAGCCTAATAAACCAATTATTTGTTCTCTAACTTGCCATTATAGATTTCATAACTTCCATTAAACGTGCTTAGCAAAGGAATTATATGTTACCCAAAATTATAAAACATACAAGATCAGGTGGGGGGCCAATGGTCAATACCACAAAGAGCTTACAATGTAAGTTTAAGGTAAGAGGATATAGAGAACTAGATTCACAAAGGAACTTAGACTTTATCAATTCCAATGATTGTCTAGGAGCCTAAAAGTTAGGCATGGTGAGACTCAGCATTCCTAAGTCTAAGTTAGGCTTGCTATGCAATGAAAGGGAAGAGAGAGGCATCTCAGAATAAGATTCAGAAAAGCCAATATGCTAGGTGGCTCACCCCATAAGCTAGCCAATGGGAATGCCAAGACAAGGGTTGTGTCCTAAGCCTGATTCTGTCAGGGAGTTTGGCACCTAAGGCCAGGCTGCATTTATGTGCAGGTTGCTTTCTTGTCAGGCAAAGCTCTGCCTTTGGGTTTTGCTCCTGGTAATAGTGCCTAACACTATATGTTTCATTCCTGGTTTTCCATCAGAATTTTCTAATCCCCTCTCTTCTCCTCCCTCCGAACACCTGCTCTCTCTCATCACCCTTGGATCAGCAGGTATTGCTCTCTGATGAGTGATAGATACCCACATTTCTTCATCTCTGCTACAGAGCTGAGAATCAGTGGGATAGAGGGAGATTTTCCCATCCCCATTTCTGCCCCTTCATTGATACACAGCCTGCAGGAAAGGAGGAAGCACTGATTGCTGAAATGATTCCTCGCCATCTCCTCATCTCCATGAAGTGATATGACCACCCAGGAGAAGTTGCACAGTACAGCTGCTCCCCTCTCTCCCACTCCACAGCAGCCTTTATGCGGAAAGAGGAGGAGGAGGAAACAGCACCAGTAAGAGGGAACAGGTGGGACTGCAGAACCTGAGTTGTAAACTTGCTTGTAATTAAGAGGAAGAGGGCATGAGAATGTGTGTATATGAGGGGCTAGAGAAGGTGCAGGCAGCAGCAGAGGAGAGAGGATGTATCTGAGATGTTGGAGTTCAGAAGTGTTTGTGTGTGATTTGAGCATCTGTGGGATTTAGGGGGCAGAAGAAAATGTGAGTTATGTGAAGTGTGTAAAAATTTTCAGGAAGTAAGAAAGTAAGTGATGTGGGGGGCAGGAGAGAATATTAATGTGATTCTTTATTGAGAGGCAAGAGAGAACAGCATGTATATGTTTTATGGGGAAACAGGAGTGGATGCATGATCTGTTGGAGAGAGCTGGACTAGGGAACAGAGAAAGGGATTGGGAAGAATCAGTTAAAGTTCTTCATACTTAATAGAAAGTATATCACCAAAATATTATAATAAACCAGTAGTTAAAAGCCCTACTATTTCTCCAGCATGATTCATAAAGTCTTGTGTAAAACTTATTGAAAAATGGCTGGGAATTAAAATTGGACAGTGATAGACTGAAAATCCCAGAGATGATTGAACTGGTGGTATGGTAAACAAAGAGAGCTTGCAGCCAGAGAACTGTTTCCATCATTTCACACTGACTTTTTTCAGCACATCGTCAGATCTACAACCTATTCTGAACGACGATCCTTCACTCTTACAGACCTTGGGAGAAAGGCCAAGTCCCTGCTTACAGACAACCCCCCACTCTGAAGCCAATATTCACCAGCAACTACACACCACACCACAAAAACACTAACCCAGGAACCAATCCCTGCTACAAACCCTGTTGCTAACTCTGTCTGCATATCTATTCAACAGACACCATCATAAGAACCTAATCACATCAGCCACACCATCAGGGGCTCAATTCACCTGCACATCTACCAATGTGATATATGCCATCATGTGCCAGCAATGCTCCTCTCCATGTACACTGGCCAGACTGGACAGTCTCTATGCAAAAGAATAAATGGACACAAATTGGACATCAAAACTTGTAACATAAAAAAAACAGTTGGAAAGCACTTCAATCTCCCTGGACACTCAGTAACAGACTTAAAAGTGGCCATTCTTAAAAAAAAAATAAAAATAAAAAAAAAGCAAAACCCTTCCGAAACAGTCTTAATGAGGAAACTGCAGAATTGGAATAATTTGCAAACTTGACACCATGAATTAGGCCTGAACAAAGACTGGGAGTGCCTGTAATTTTCCCTCCATTGATATCACCCCTTCTTGTCAACTGTTGGGAATAGGCCACATCCACTTTGATTGAATTGGCCTTGTTACCACTGACCCTCGACTTGATAAGGCAACTCCCATCTTTCAAGTGCTGTAATATATATACCCGTCTACTTTATTTTTCACTCCAAGCATCTGATGAAGTGGGTTTTAGCCCATGAAAGTTATGCCCAAATAAATGTTAGTCTCTCAGGTGCTACAAGGACTCTTCATTGTTTTTGCTGATACAGACTAACACGACTGCCCCTCTGAAACCTGTCACACAGGATAAAGTTTACCAAGGCCAAATCATGCCCTCGATAGGGAGAACTCACGTAAGAGAAAAGAAACAGAGTTCCTATTTGTAAAGTGTCCACCTTGTTGTTTGCTGGTGAGATTAGTTTTTTTGCCCACCTGTGAACTGCTGGAAGGTTGTCCTCTTCACCTTTAGGAAATCAAAGAGGGCCAAGACCGGCTGTGTTTATAATAATTGGTTATCAAGGGTTAACTGGGTTACTCAGAGCCATGGTTTGGAGCCCTGCTCCGCCCCTCTCTTACTTCCTGTTTTACTAAGGAGTGTGTGTTTTGTTATGTAGTTGAATACAGGGCCGCCCAGAGGATTCCAGGGCCCTGGGGTCTTCGGCGATGGGGGTTCCCACTTCGGTGGTAATTCGGCGGCAGGGGCCCCTTCCGTTCCAGGACCCACCACCAAAGTGCCCTGGAGACCCGCAGCGGGGGCCCCCCTGCTTCCGAATTACCGCCGAACTCTTCAGCGGTAATTCAGTGGTGGGGTTGTCCCTGCCGCAGGTCTCCGGGCACTTTGGCGGCGAGTCCCAACGGAAGGCCCACTGCCGCCAAATTACCACTGAAGACCCCGCTGCACTTTGGCGGCGGGTCCCGCTTCGGCGGTAATTCACCGGTGGGGGGGTCCTTCCGCCCCAGAGTGGAAGGACCCCCCGCCAGCAAAGACCGGAAGCAGAGGAAGTCTGGGCTCCGCAAGAGTTTTCTGGGGCCCCGCAGTGAGTGAAGCACCCCCACTCCAGGGATCCCAAAAACTCTCATGGGGACCCCTGCAGGGCCCAGGGCCTGGGGCAAATTGCTCCTCTTGCCCTCTCCTCTGAGCGGCCCTGGTTGAATAAAGCAGGCATGTTCCTAGCAACACGGAATGTGTTGCTTGTGCACTGAGTCGCCCCTTTACCAAGCGGCCTTGCAATAGTTCCTGGCCTTCTCTTGCCTTGAAAGAATAGAGCAGAATGGCAGCATGGCTCCTGCAGGACCTGCGTGACCGGGGGAGTCCCTGCTTGCTATGCACCCAGTGGACTGCCTATGTATAGAGGGTGTTGGGGCACTACCCCACCAAACTTTGTCTTGACGCAGTCCCATTTCAAACACACTATGTTAATGAGCTTTTAAGTACCTTTTAGAGTACACATGCAGGGTCTCCACGGGGCAGTTAGAGCACAACACTTTAGAGCAGTAATGGGCAACCTGCAGGCCCACACCCCTTCCCGCAGCTCTCATTGGCTGGGAATGGCGAACTGTGGCCACGTGAAGCTGCGAGCAGCCATGCCTGCAGACCAGTCAGTGTAAACAAACTGTCTCACAGCGCACCAGTGGATTACCTTGACAGGGCCATGTGCGTGCCACATGTTGCCACCACTGCATTAGAGTGCTCTACAGTCCCTGCAGCCTGTGGTTTGGGTGGTGAATGCAGCACCCCAAACCCCAACTGTGCTAGGACTGTCCTCAGGTGGCAGGCTGTCGCTCCCTCCGCTGACTAGGGCTGTGTGGCTTAGTGCTCCAGGGAAGGTGGCACAGCTGCTGGAGGAAGCCTTGTCGGGCAGGGAAGAAGGAGGAGGTGGTGGTAGGGAGGAGAGAGGGAACGCAACAGAGGGAGAAGAGGAGAACCCTGGGAAGGAGGTGCAGGCCTAAGGTAATTAAGGGCCTGAGGCAGCATAGAAGGAAGAGCCGCTCCTCCCCTTCCTCATGTTTTGGGGACAGAGAGGGGCAAGTGGGCTTGATTTTTTTTGTGCTACTCATATTTTGTCCCAAATGTCCCATGCATCTGATGAAGCGGATATTCACCCACGAAAGCTTATGCTCCAATACATCTGTTCGTCTATAAGGTGCCACAGGACTCTTTGTCGATTTGTCCCAAAGTTCGCCAGCTGCCACTGCAAACCACCCCTCAGTTACTCAGTGCAGGGAGACAAATAAAAATGAAGGTGGAGTCAGCATCATCTTATCAGGAATTCCTTTATGGGCGGGGTTGTAAGATGCTGCAGAAAGCAGCAATGCCCTTAGTCCTGCTCAGTCTACTTGCAGAGTAAGGTCCCTGTAGAAATTCTATGGGGTCAGGAGAGCGAGCGAGCGTGTGAGAGAGGAATGAAGCCAGGGTGCACCTTTTCATGATAATCCCTACCCACAGAAAACCGAATACGTCGTATCTCAGCCTCTTACATGCAAGGAGTGGAAAAAACAAGAGGTTTTTTAACATTCCTCTGTATCTGTCATGGGACTAAGAGGAACATTTCTGCTATGCAGTTTTCCTTCGTCATCTATTATAATTACATTTTGTTTTCGTTTTAATTCCAAGAGATTTTCTGGTATATAAACCTAATCTGTGTTAGCAAGTCAAGCCAAAAAAGAAAATTGCCTAGAAGGCCTATTGTTTAGCCAGTTAGCTTGACTTGAACTAAATCCCATATTTATAAACTCATTACTTGCTCCTTGACTTGATTAGGCCATCCTCTCCCACTTTCCCAGGCCCATGTACTCTTCAAGAGTGTAATTAAGCCTGTTTTGGCTCTGTCTTACAAGTCTTGATTCAATAAACAGGCTACAGTTATCTAAATCCTATGATTTCCTATATTCTGCTCTCCTTAACTTATTGACTCCTTAACTTATTGACTTGCACGGATTGCCTGTGTCATTTCGGATCCCTTGGCAATTTAGCTCATGTTTTCCCTTGCCCACAGTTATGTGTATTGCACAGCTTGGCTAGAAGGGGAGATGTGATAATTGTCTGCAGGCATCTGAAGAATGTAAACACCAAGGACAGACAGGAATGGTTAGGATAGTTCAGGGATTTGTGGTAAGAAACTGATCAAAGGAACATTTATGCTAAATATTAGGGATAAGTATCCTCACAATCAGTCCTCTGGTATATTCCCCCAAGTGAGGAGGTGGAGACTTTCAGACCAAAATTAATCAATGATGAAAAAGAAGAGGGAAGAATGGAAACACTTACGCAAACTTAGCTCTTGAAGATACTGTGACTACATGTGTGAGCACAGACAATCACACATATGCCAGCCCACCTTCTCTTCTTTTGTAAATAGGGCAGGGGGAGAGGAGAGAAATCTGTGCCTGACATGCAACACAAGGGCAGACACTTTGGCATTATTGTTGTTTTCCAAATCTCAGAGACTGCTCTGAATCTTCAGTATAACTGAATGCCTATGTAATTCTAGCTGACAAACTGGGACTTTTCTTGCTTCCCCAAATAAATTTTGCCCTATTTTTGGGTTCCCACCAATCCCAACTAGCAGCTCTTGCTTCTTTCTTTCTAGGAACCTTTTACTGTTTCTGCTGCTCAATACTGGAGACCCAGAAGGTTGAGATGAACTGGATCTGTGAGTTCTAGGCTTGTCCATTGCTGGGTTGTTAATGCTTCATGTGAATGATATGACAGTCACAAATTTATTATCATCCCACAGCAAAACCCCTATGTGTAGGTGATAGGAATGTATATACTCATCTGTATGACTTGTTTGTCCTGCATCTTCAGCTCTGAGAGGCTGGCAGATATAAGACTATCTCATGAGGACAGCATGGCCTCCAAGATCTGCATAGGTCAGAGATCCTTGTGATTCATAGATCTGTGATGCAGTGAGAAGACTGTCCCATCGCTGTGCTCCTCCCAGGCTCCAACTCTCTGCACTGCTAGAACAACTGCTTAGCAACTGTGCTGAGACTGGCTTCTCACTGCTGCATTGCTCTCTGTGATCCATTCAATGGGCAGAGGAGGAATTAGCAGCGTTGTAAGCTTCCATTGCTTCCAGTGGGGTTATTGGGCAGAAAATCCAGTTTGCACAGGAGAACGTGCTAGGGACAGCCTCTGTACCCCAGCTCCTCACTGTGCGTCCTGGCCACAAAAGGTTTTTGCCAGAGGAAAAAAGTGCTGGCTAGACATGGGGGAAGCATTCCACCTTAGTGCAGCCCCCAAAGCCCTTCTGCCTGTGTCTGACTGAAGTGGTTTTGCTCCTCACAAAACTGAACAGAGATTATTGTGCCAAATATGCCTTTTGGCTAGCATTTAAACTAGAGAAACTGATGATGTTTTAAGAGTCCCGTCCCCCTCCCCCCGCCCCATTTTAAAGTACTGCTGTGGTTTTCTGTCACCTCACTTCAAGCCTGAGTAATACTAGCTAAAACTGAAAACCTCTCAGCTATTCTTCAAAAGGAGCTAAAGTCCCCTTATTTCCCATAGTGAAATAAGCAATTGCCTTATCTCAATGTGAAGGAGGAAACATTAAGATCAATATCCTGTTGTAAATACAATGCTGAAATCTGTAATGAAAACTGTGATTAATTTTTTTTTAATGCTAGTGAACCCAATATAAATCTGAATTATTTTATTCTATCTATGTGCACACTAATAGCACTTCAGTTAGTTGTCTTGATTTGGATATCAGGGCCCCAAGATATCCAAAGCAATCATCATCTGAATCTGAATTTGTGTAAAAAAAAAAAAATTTTTTTTCAAATCATTCATGCCTTTTAATAGTAATAGGGAAAAACAGACAAGCTTTATTAAATAAACATAACTTCTCCTTTTGTTGCATGGCTAATGTGTGAAACATAGAACATTTGAATCCTAAGGGATGAACACAAATTCCTAAGTAATATGGACACCCAAGTCCTATTAAAATGAACTGGAATGAGACATCTTTGAAAATCTAAACCTCAAAGTACATGGGCATTCAAATTTAAAATCAAATGGAACAGGGAGCTTTAAATACCACCTATTAAAAAATTAAAGGCTGAATTTACCAAAATATACTGAAAAATGGTAAAGGCCTGATTCTGCAGTCACTGCACAGTGATTACTCCCAATAGGGGTTACATATGCTCAAGGTCTACCATTCCAATTCTATGTAATTAGGAGGTAGAGATATGCCCATGTAAGGTATTTCCTCCTTTGGGGTTCAAATTTTTTGTTGCTTCATTCACCTACATCCAAAGATTTAGGTTTGGTTCGGTTTAGTTTAGGAACCTTCACTGGTGAAAGTGAGGATGAGAGAATTCCTGAACTTTAGGTGGGTATCAGGGATTTTCTATGGGAAACTGATCTGGCTAGGAAACCTTGGTTGGAATGGTGATGGGGCATCAAAAGATTTTCTATTTCCAGAAACAGGTGAGGATGCAAATTAGCTTTGCAAGGGGAGGATTGGGAAAGCCTTATAGCTGGCAGGATATCAGGCTGGGAACTCTAACTAGTTTAGAATACAAAGAATTCTGAACACTGCAACGTTTATGATGTTTGGTGTTTGTATTCATGTCTATCCAATTTAAATACTGGGCTAATTTGTATCTTAAAAGCAAAGGCCTATGCTGATGGGAAAGGGGGCTACAGAGATCTCTCACTGATGAATCCTGAGATCTGTGGAATTTGAGGGCCAGCCCTCATAGCTTACACAGATAGTTTAGATCGTTGGCAGCTGTGGTCTATAGGAAGCCTCTTAGCATTTGCACACAGTTAGGCATTCACAACAGGATCTGACTCCAGAATCCATACTTTTGTTGATCCACGAATGGCTATTGTCATGTGCTCAACTAGAGGTTACTTTAATGTTACATTTGGTGGAGAATGACTCTGCTCACCTCATTGGTAGTGTTAGAGTGATGTGAATATTTTACGCCAGTTCTCCAAGAACTTGTAATGGGTTCCTGTTCACTTCCATATGCAATTCAGTGTAGTGTTTGGTCTACAAATCTTAATATGGTTTGGGTCCTGGCTATCTGAGAGACACCTCTATCCCTAAAACCTACTACAGTACTGGAGATTGGTTGATTTAATTATCTGGGGACTCATAGAAAATTTTCAGTAGATGTCCCTTGACTATGGAATTCATTACCCCAACTGTTCTGGCAATGTCTCATTTTGTTGTGCTCAGTGCAAGACCCACCTATTTTGCTTAGAGGCCTTGCAGGACTGAAGGGAGTGGTGGGAATTAGGCACTTTTTAGGTGCATAGTCTTTTAATCCAGCTTTTGAAAAGATGCAGAACTTGAATTATGTGGTATTTCATAAATGATATATATTGCCATGAGCCTTATGCAAAGACGCAGTCTGTAAATCTAAGTAAATAAGATATTCCTTAGTTCCTTGTTGAACAGGTCTATTTAAAGATATGTTTCTTGCTCTGTAATTTCCCCCCTGAGATATGGAATTTTTTGTAAGTTCTTAATCTTTTATAAAGCCTCTGTTAGGATGGCAGTGGAGGGCAGGGAAACAAGATTCCTTATCTGACAAGTCTTCCAGAGTACATTTTTACCAATATTGGCTCTTCATTGTGTCTAGATTGCGTCCTTGTAACCTTCACTCCATGGAGAGGGATGGGACTAATTCATTTTTCATGTTTCCTCACTTAAGAGATCCTTTGAGGGGAAAGCAGTTTGCTGTCAGTTCAATGAGGGCTGTGATGAGCTGACTGACCACATTCCACTTGCTTAATTCAGCTTATTTTGTACTCTGATATCCAAAAGATAAGGACTTTGCATTAAACTAGAGGATCTTGCTCTCTTCTGCAATCTTACCTTGCTTATAAAAAAATAGATTATGAAGAATTGTACTAGTATATGAATAAAGCACCAAATTTGCAGTTTCCATCTGAGCTCTGGTTCCGTCCAGTGTGAAATCTGTTTGGTGCTTTAGACTTGATCCTTCTGGAAGAGCATTCTTCACTGCAAAGTTATTAAATGTTAAAAAAAAAATCCAGGACCGTGAAGCAATCGCAGTGTCTGTTTGAGAAAGGCCAGAGATTAAGTTAACAGAGAAGCTGATTTACCTCCCACTCATACAGAAGAGTGTCTGCAGGTCAGCCTCTAACGGAATATTACAAGGAGTCTGTATTGTGGTTACCTGCATTCTCTGTCTAGCGTCAGATCAGTGAAGAATTTCAGTGCTTGTGCACTTAAGCAAAATGATTTTTGTCAAACAGCATTTCACGAGAAAAATCCTGAACATTTATGATTCGAAATAGCAAATACTTCATGTCACTATAAGAACGCTGTTTTGTCAAACAATCTGCAGCTGCCATCTACATGATGTTTACAAATCTTCATAAGTGCCATACTACAAAATGTGAAAGCAGCAAAGAATCCTGTGGCACCTTATAGACTAACAGACGTTTTGGAGCATGAGCTTTCGTGGGTGAATACCCACTTCGTCAGATGCATGTAGTGGAAATTACCACTACATGCATCTGACGAAGTGGGTATTCACCCACGAAAGCTCATGCTCCAAAACATGTTAGTCTATAAGGTGCCACAGGATTCTTTGCTGCTTTTACAGATCCAGACTAACACGGCTACCCCTCTGATACAAAATGTGCTAGTTTTACTTTTTAGATTAATTTAGCCTCTATAATGTGAATATTGAATAGAATTATCTTTAAATAACCCAGGGTTAGACAGTTCGGTTTGCATTCCATGTCTTCCAGATTTATTGAAAAGCATGGCTCGGTACAAATATTTGTCTGTCTTCAAATGAGCAATGGTAATTTCAAATGAATTATCTCCATATACCTGAATGGCCTCAAAGTCCTAGCTAAGGTTCACTAACTGAAAAATACTGAAATATGGAATATTTAAACAGCTGTCATGAATGCAAAGAGAATTCAGTGGTTTCTAATGTATTTCAAAGTACAGTCACAGAACTCTTTGAAACTAAAAATTGACTCTGCAAAAATTGCATGATATGGCCTGAAATCAAGACCATTTTTATGTGTTGGCCTCTTTTTATGATAGTTGCTGTACAAACATACAATAAAAGGCAATGCCTGTCCCAAAGAATTTGTTCCTGTTCGGAGTTTTAATATCTGCATCATTTTCATTCTAAATTGTTTTTAATTTTTGTAACATCCAGAGGCTATGGGAAATTGGTGTGCATAATGATAATGATTGTTTTACATAACTGTTCAAAAGGTGTTTTATAGGCAAACAGTTCCCTGCCCCCAAAAGCTTATAGCCCAAGTTCACATTTTGCTATGGCTCCATGCATGCACAGGGGCCACCTATACAAAGGCCTCAATCCTGGAAATAGCTCTGTTAGCATGAACCCCTGTACCTACGTGGAATTTTGCTGAAGTCAGTGCATGGAGGGACAAGGGACAGCATTATCACATGTATTTCTATAATCCAGGCCTATGTAAGACATGCTAATGTAAAGAGAGTTTACAGTCTAATGAAAGATTATCACTTATTCTTCTATGGATGTTTTAATAAAAATTATAGCACTCTAACATCCCATGTAGAGCATTGTCATTTTGAGGAATATCACCAAGGAGCCAATCCAAAGCCTACTGAGGCAAGAGAAGTTCTTCTACTGGGTTCAGTGGATATAGATTAGAGTCTAAATGAACTAATTATTTTGACCCCCTTCTATCTCAAAACCTGCTTAATAGTGGGAAGAAGTTGGTAAGGTAAGGGAATGTGTGCATATAAAGGCTATATGTTGTTGCTCCCTGTAAAGTATGGACAGCAATATTGTCTGAACCAATAACTTCAACACAAACTATGCTACTAGAAATCAGGATGTCCACCTGCCAATAAAATCATTTAATAGCTGCTTACTGAAAGGAAGAAATCTCACAAAAGACAGTGCAGTCAAACAGAGTGCAGATTCATAGTCAGATATATATTTAGCTAACTTGGGGGTATGTCATGCCGCTGGTCTCTTTAAGCAAAACACACCATTGATTTCAATGGGGAACTCTGCCCAAAAATCTGTGGTGCAATGTGGTTGCCAGATCTCAATTTACTTTCATATTTGAGAAATGATTTTGCTGACCATAGTTTTAAAAGTTTGCAACTATAAATAGTACACTTGTCTGGCCATGAAGCCGGACATACTAAATACAAAAATACTTTATAATACATGCATGTAATATAGTCAGGATATAAACTTCAACAATTTCACAGTGATCACCACATCTGTTATTTGAGGAAATAGATACCATTGACCTTTGGAGATGTGAGGCTCAATAATTTATGTTGGCTTTAGGCTTGCAGCCTCATGAACTGTCTGAGGGACTCTGTCAAATATATCTATTTCAATTAAATGTTATGAGACTTGAGAACTAAAAGGAGCAGTTTCACAGTCAGGGCCCACTCATCTTTTTGGCATGCTATCTTTACAGTGAACATACATTTTTTATTGGGAGCCTGCTCAGCGGCCCTTGGTCATGTGTAAAACAGTGCTATGTTAGCTTTCAAGTCAAAACACCTCCTGGTTTGATTCTTTTGATTAGGGATGAACAGCCAGTCCGGGTAACCCTCGTCTCTGCCACAACTCTAAACTTTTTCTAGAAATGGAAGTTGGACTGATGAACTTAATTGACGTTCTAAAATGTGTTGCTCATTTTTTTCTTCACCTTTCATGTGCTTTATCACAACTGAATTCAAACTCTGAGCCCCATGAAGTTTGCTCATCACTAATTTTGATATTATTGTGCATTCTATCATTCTTGCTTTTGTCTTTCATGGCATTTTATATCTCTTCTTAAGATGTCCCGCTGTACAGTGACACAATTTAGACATACCTATTGGCGTCAGTGGAGTGACAACAAGGATACATTCGGACCATTAGATCTTTGATTTTTGTTCCCTGATCCTCAACTAGTTTCACATAAAGTCTCCTTGAAGTCACTGAGACTTCTCATGCATAAAAATTTGACCATGTATGTTAGTGTAAGTGTTTGAAGGATTGGTGCCTTAGGTGGTGGGAGGGGAGTTTCCATCAGTGTATTAAAACAGCCTACAATTTTTCTTCTGTTTCACCAAGCCCAAACATAGAAGGGATGCTATCAAATAGTTCCTACTCTAGTTGATCTCAGAGCACAGAAAACATGGTTCAGTGGTTGTGATTATTTTCTAAATTTATTGTCTACCATTCCTATTGTGATTATGAGGTTCATTATAATAGGAGGGCTTTTTTGAGAAAGAGATAACCCAGGCTTGCTAATCCACTGTGCTCATCACTTAAAATTTAGATAGTTAAATGGGAATTTCAGAGGTCCTGGTCTTTACTAAACAACATATTATTAAAAGTTTGCTTATGGGATGTTAAATCTTTGGTTTTCAAACTGTTCATGCTTGCAGGGAGTTTCTAGATTATAGTTGACCAGGCACCCATTATTACAACAGTGATTATTGCCAACATGCAGTAATAATGCAGGTGATATCACAAGTGCACATGTGCGTGCACACACACAATCGGAGGAATATAAACAGGTCTTTATTTTAGTGTACTTAGAGCCTGATCCAAGCTCCATAAATTCAAGGGAAAGACTTCCATTGACTTCCGTGGGCAGAACTCTATCCCCAAATATGCATGTAGCAAGAAATTTTCAAAATGACGTCAATTTGGCCTTTAAAATGATGCTCATGAATTGTACACCCTGCAAATTTTACATTTGCTAAGCATACCAACGGGAAGCACTTGTGACAGATTTTAACATCAGTATTCCTGTTTGTTCATGCAAACATTCTTGTTCGTGAGAACAGCTTCATATTTAAAACTGACAGATGCTGGTTTTGGAACGTATTTTTTTGACCATGGAACTTAGTTATTTCCCCATGTAATTGGAAATATTTAAGCAGTAAATATTTTACTTTACATTATGCTTCTAAAGATAATAAAAGCTGACAGTATAATCAAGACCATAAGGGAAGAAGGAAGATACTAATGCTATGAGTATATGCTACTAGGAGACAAAAATTTATTTGAAGCGGTTTTTGGCACCCTACGCGCAGGGCTGGCTCGCCAGTCCCGCGGCTCGGTGGATCTGCCATAGGTGTGCCTGCGGATGCTCCACCGGAGCGTGGGACCAGCAGACCTCAGCAGGCATGCCTGTGGGAGGTCCACCGGAGCAGTCTGCTCGCCCTCCCAAATCCTGGCACCCTAGGCGACTGCCTAGGTCTAAATGGAAGCGCCAGCCCTGTTTGAAGACTTATAAAAAGCGATCAAGGCTGTATCTTCATGGTGCCCTCAGACATGTGCAGAAATGCTTAGCCATGTTTAATTCAGGCTATACTGTCACAGCGTTTACACTTGTCCAGTTTGCCCTCCTACTCTGGCCGGTGAGGAGAGGTTGGGCTACTCATCCAGTACTATCTAATGTGAACAAACATATGAGGATGAGGAAGGGTGAAGAGTGGGTGTAGCTTTCATTCTGCTTGTTTTCTTTCTCACCAGCTACATAGTTGGATGGGTGCATGGGCTATTCTATGGAAAGGGATAAAGTAACTGATTCGTCCTTCAGAGTAATAGACAAGCAGGGCAGAAATTGTAACTCTCAGAATCACAATTTGTTCTCTGCTCTGCACTTGAGGTGGTGCAGCTAACCTACTTCCCCTTGCTCAGGGCATATTGTAAAAGTCAAATCTAGCCCTTACTTAGGAGCTTTCTGAGTATTGGTAAAGCTGATAAGGAATTTTCTATCGTAAGTATTTTCTGATAGAAAATGCAGTTTCTGCAAAATCAAAACTTTTTGTAAGGGAAAATTTTCAATTCTGGAGCAATTTTTCTTTGTTGTAGTCAGGAAACTAAGTATTTTGTTTTTAGTAGGTTCAACTCAAATCAGAAAATTTCATTTGGTTGAACTGACCAAAGTATTCGGTTTCAAATCAGCTCAACAACTTGTTAAGCTTGCATTTCCCTATCAGTATGTTGCCCCATTGTAGATGGGAGTTGTAGTATGCCCCTCTTCTCTCCTATGGGCTGAGCTTCCTGTAAGACTACATTTACCATAATGTAATGTGGTCCCATTCCTGACCAAGTTCTGTGGTGCCTCAGGGGGGTCACATGATCCTAGGTTCTCATGGAAATTGTAGTTCTTCCAGGGAAAATGGGGACATTGGGCTCCTAAATTACAACTCACATGAGGCAATGCACCAGAGTAGGGAAATGCCATTTAATTAAGAACTAACTTGAAACAAAATGTTTTATGTCAAGTCAACAAACCAAAAGGAAATATTTTGATTTTGTGATTGTTGAAATGTTTTGTTTCAGTCAAAAATATCAAAATTAAACATTTTGAGATTTCTGAATTGAAGTTTTTCTGAATATTTTATTCTGCAAAAATTTAAATATTTCAACATTTTATCCTAATTTAGGGTGCAAAAATATGTTGAAACATTGGAATTTAGGTCAGATTATCTGCTTACTCCTAGTCATATTGTAATGCCCTCAGGTAGCATTCACTTCAATTCCAGCTCATCTCTACTCCCTACTGAAACACAAAGTTGTTATAATGTTCTAATTTGTACACAACATTAGAGAGCAAGAGAGCTCACAACAAGAGATAAGGTGTCACATATTTCTAACCAGCTAAGTGTACATGTAATCTCTTATGCCCTTAATCCAAATAAAATAGGAATGCTAAATTGATATAAGCAACTGGTAAAAAAACAAGAACCAGTTGCTTTATAAAATGGGAGAGAGACAACATTTGGCAATCAAAATGCCTAAGAAAATACTAAAGCAGCAGAGCCATATAAAGTCATGCTTCAAGAGTGAGTTCTGGGAAAAGATTGCTGTGCTGTTGAGCAAGGAATAAAGGCTCTAAGGCCTTGCCCATGAATGTTACATTGGCCAAATGCATTCTGGAAATACTACCGTGTGTCTGTATTCTGTGCTGTTTGAGTTCATATGCCTGAGTCTTTTTGTAGAAAGATTTTGTAGAACTCAATAATTAACTCACTTCTCATAAATAGTATTAGAAAAACAGGCTTCTTTTTGGAAACACTGGTGAAAAACTGATTTTTTTAATGTGTTTTCTATCTTTTGTTCAATATTTGGTGAATGTTTTATGTACCCAGATGGCTTGAACAATTATATTTTTCCACTACGGCATACATTTAAAGTTTCTTAGCAATCATAACATTAGGTACAAGGCTTTGACAGTTTCTAAAACACAGGACTCATATATACCATAGACGAATACTCATCCTTGCTAATCAGAAAGTATTTATACTTGCGAAAGTTTAAAAAGCTGTACAGCTATCACTAAATGTGCCTGTTCAGCTAAAAGTATTTATGAAACTTTAAATTTCTAGAACTCCCCATCTCAGAAGACTTGAAGCAGCCATTCTGATTCTTCAGTGAACAAGGCTGCTTTAAATACAGATTGAAAGTATGTAATAGCTGTAACGTTAGTGATTCTTTATTAAAAGTAATGTTTCTTCTTGGAACAGTAAGTAACAAACTCTGCATGGGGAAATGAGGCACCTTTCCCTGTGGGGCAGTATGTAATTAGGCTATAAATGTTGGAAGTACTTACTTCATACTAGGAACCTGCCTTCAGTACATCCATTTTCTACAGAGGCTTTGTATGTGTAAGTTTCAGTTAGAGATGGGTGAACTCATTTTGCATAATTTCAAATCCACTGAAACCTCATGGTTAGAAACATTGATTCAGACTCACGTTTCTGGGTTCACATTCCATCTTGGAAAGCCTGAAAAAGAACACAGAAGGAAGAGAGAGGGAAAAAACAGTGGAAAAAAATAGGGTGAAAGCATAGTAGAAATGAGGTAAAATGGAAAAAAAAAAAAAAAAAAAAAAGGACAGATAGACTTTGCAGAGAAAACGGTGAGGTGTTCCATACTTAAGCTGCTGAATGTTTTTTTTTTTTCTAATTTTCCAAAGTGCCCAGCATCCATTGACTTCCCTATAGATGATCAATGCTTGGCACCTTTCAAAATCTGGATACTTATTTCAGAACCTGAAGAAGGACTTAGCAGGCTAACTTTAGGCTCCTGTTTTTGAAAGTCTTGGCCTAAATATATTTTCCTAGTATACTGTATTACTGTAGTCGTGAATCCTCTAGCTTTGGGAGTGTAATTTCTATCCCTTTAGCTATATATAAAACCATTTAAAAAGTCAGCCTTGGGGGGAAAAAAATGGTTTAAATTACTAGGGGGGTGTCTGCTAACTCAGTCTAGTTTTGTGAACCTAAAATAGACTTTGAGAAGCATGTACAATATTGAATCACATATCAGTCAGCCATTCCTAGTTTAAATAATTGCTTAGATGATAAATGGCCTGTTTCAAGGAATTGAGTACTTTCAAATCTCATTGATTTCTAATGGAGCTGAGATTGCTCATCACTTTCAGGATTGGACACAAACAGCTAAATATGCTAGAGTTCTTTATATAAATTGAGAACAGAAATCTACAATAGTATTCCAAAGCCTTATTTCTCTATATTAGGTAGATATCTATGGTACTCTAATATACTTCATGTGCATAAAATGGCAAGTTTACCACTGTAGTTCTTATTATTTCCTTTATTGTCATTGACAGCTTAAGGACTTTATCTTTGTGATAGTGCTGTAATGACTCTTTCCCTAAACTAACACTTGTCACTTGGTGATACAATCACTTATAGTAATCATAGACAATTGAAGCTTTGTGCCCATATAATGCATTCTAGCTGTATCCTGAGAGAGGCTATTTCTGGATATTTGGATCCTCTCGAAATAAATCAATATTTCACAATTCTCCCAGCTCAAATGTCTTAAATGTAGGGCTGGTCAAAAATGTTCATTTGAAACCATTTTTGACAGAAGTTTGAATTTTCAACAATTTATATTTTTTGCTAAGAGTATCTGGTTTATGCAGAAAACTTTTTGACTTTTCATTGAAAATCTGAACATTCAAAACATAAACAGTTTTGGCTGAAAACTGAAAATGTCTCATAAGTGCCACCGTGGTGCTTCATGGGAGTTTTTAGTTCAAGTGTCTCATGCTCCCATAGTCTTCAAAGGGCTGGAAGCCTTATCTGGACTACAACTCCCATGATGCACTGTGACAGATCAGCATTATTGCACCATGGCAACATTTCTGAATCAAAGTTTTTGTCTTTCATCCAAAAGATTTTGCTTTTCACTTTTTTTTTTGGTCAAAACTCTTTAGATTTTCTGCAGAAGAATAAATTATTTCCAGCCAGCTCTATTTAATTTTAAGTTGGGAATGCACCAATCCTGCAGCTGTTTGAGGACAGATAAAATTATGTATCTAATGAACACAGTACAATAGAATCAGTTGTTATCATTACCTTTAGTAGAAAGTATTCTCCAAAGTGCTTTATAAACATTCTTGCCCAGATTCTGCCCCTTTACACAAAGTGAGTGCTACTTTACTCTGTAAGTAGTCCCACTGTAATTAAATGTATTTCGCAGTAGAGAGTAGATATATTTAGTAACCTGCTTCATTGTTCTCAGAATTAATTAGACGGGGTCCAATTGTGGCACCCTAACTCACATTGCATATTATATTATCCAAAAGTAATCCCTTTCATGACAGTACAAAAGGTTTGCAGTAGTCAAGGTTGGAGTTGACAATGCAGGGAGTTGACAATTGTGACAGAGAAGATAGTTTTTTAGCAATACTATAGTGGGAAAAGTGAAAACATTTGTCAAGTACCTGGATGTGTTTCGAAAAAGAGAGGAGACGACGATGAATCTGTCTGAGCATAGTGGTCAGAAGGAAGGGTTCAGGAGGAATAACAAGGAGTTTGTGAACATGATGGGACATCCAGGGCTGAGATACAGAGTTAGAGGGGCACTTTGTAAGTCATTTGTATAAAGGGTGTTCCTGAATCTATGGTGGACGATGAGGTCATCAGGGAATAGATATAAATGGAGAAAAGAAGTAGATTTAACACAGTCCTGAAGGATACCAACAGAACAGAATACTGTTTCAAAAATGTTTGAAAAAAAAAAGTAGGACCAAATTCTGCATTCAGAATCATGTGGGCAGTTTCCACTGACTTCAGTGAGTCAACTTTTCCTGTCTAGGAGATAAAATTTGGCTTGAACTGGAAGAAATAGAGACAGACAGACTTTTTAACTGCTTCCAGTAACAAACAGGATGAATAGTTAATAAAAGAAGTTACCTAAGTTTTGAATTCCTAACTAATCAATTTTTAACTCCAAAGTCAAGAACAACTTAACAGAATACCATCCCTGTGTGCAATGAGAGATAGTATTTTAATTACTTTGTACTGCTGAAGCACAACAGAAATGCATATGTTAGTAGAACACATAATGTATTTTGCATGTTAATATTGACTAACTAGTTGGTGTTGACTAACACAGTTGAAATCATAAATGTGCCATTTTTTCTGGATCAGTTTCAGTGATTGTGCAACCCATACCCTAGAGAAATAGTTCATGCTAATTGTGCTGGTAAAGTACAAGAAATCCTCACATACTGTATATTTTTTTCCTGAACACACTGCCACAAATGACTACTGGCTCTATGCCATAGTCCCATGCGATATTGTCAGTAATTGTGTATCCAGGCAGTATTTTCTGGATTGGCATACAGTAGCATGTTATGCCAGTTATAGTGATAAATAAAACATTGCTGATCTATCTATCTACCTATATATTTTTTTTTACTTTTGTTTTCTTTCTCTGCCTTCTCCTTTTAGGCTGAAAATCTGCCACGTTTCAATATGTAGGAATGCATCTAAAAAAGTCTCCTCAGTGGAAATATTTGCAGTGATGATTATTAAACCAGAGACTTGGATCCCTGTAACTGTACCCCCAACTGAGAGCAGCATGTGCACTGTAAAGCACTCCAGTTGCGCACGGTACTGTAATTCAAACATTGTTTTTCATCCCATGTCAGGTATCTGTTCTCAGACCTGACTTGTTGACTGAAGCATTGTGAATGGGCAGGAGGGGGATTCAAGTCTTTCTCATATTGACCCATGGTGCTACAAATCTGGCTGTAAATCAAACTTAGCTTTTCAAAAGGTTTTAGATTTGCTCTAGTCATTTGACTGTAATATAGACACTAGAAATGAATGTCAGTCCCTGAAATGTTTAGCCTTTTAATTTTGTCCCCAAAATACAATGTTAATGAATTGCAAAAAAGAAGTAGGTGCTAATTATCCAATTCACAGCAAAACTTTTGTGTGATGCTGTCCTCTTTAAATAAGATTTTCAAATCTTTTTTTTTCTGACTGCAGAATACTAAATACAATACATTAAAGCATGATGAAAATTCCTGTAGCAGACTGAAGTTCTGATAGCTCTTCCAAGAGCTTTAGGTACTTGTCCAATCTTTTAAAGCACATACACCATGGATCAAGCTTTATATCGCGTTTATATCTGTGCAATTTCTAACTGAGGCCAGTTGTCACAAATTCAAATCATTTAAACATTTTTTTAAATGTAATTGTCTTTTTCTCATGGGGGGGACACAAAGAAAAAGAGTGTTGCTGAAAGTTTATAAAATGCCTAATATTTGTTCAACAGATTTGCAATGTTAAGGATTATGTTTATGTTCATGCAATTAAGGATTTAGGTATGCTTACATTGCATTGAAAACCAATCAAAATATTTCTTTCAAAATAGTGTAACTTCCTTTTCATTAAACACAGTTCACAAAGGACTAGCACCCTTGAGTTGTTTGCCTCTCCCTATGCTTAATGTGACCCTTGCTAGCTTCTTGTAGCTCTGTTCAGGGCTAGCAGATCAGAGCCTTTGACCTTACGAGTAATCAAGGTGTTACCATCTAAAGTTGGGGTTCAGATCCTTCTCTCCAAGATGAGAAGAAGCTAAAGGGGTTATCCCAAACTGTTGTATGTATCTAAATCCCATGATTCAATACTATTGGCACAATATAGAACATAGAAACTGAAAATGAGAGCCTTCTCTATAGGCTCTTATACCATCTTATCACCATAGTATCTGAGTGCCTTCTGCCATTGCTTTAAGGGATATACTAATGTCTGTCGTGTGTTTGCTCTCTCATCCCCTTCTATTGATGATCAGTATTTAGACAGTACACAGAAGTCCCTATTAGAATTGGGGCCCCACTGTGTTAGACTCTGTATAAACACATAGGAAAACATCAGTGCTCCTGGCATAAATTATACTAGTTTTTTTCCCAATACCTCCCTGACTATATACCTTGTAGATAAATTAATTTTCCTCATACATAGGTACTGAGGTACGACATGTTACTAAATCGGGGACGGATGCATGCAAACATGGTCACCTTGTCAGTACACATAGCTGCCTGATTCAGTATGAAATTCTGCATTTGTCTTCCCCTCTGTTCTGTACAGCAGAGTAGAGCATATGCCATAGTTTGGATTTTTGTGTGTATAATATATATACTTCCCACATCTCAAGAGCAATTAGACTATATTTTGAATGCACAGAATAGCAGATTTCAATTTTTAAACTAAAGCCATATCTGTGTTGAAGGTGGAAAGATCATCTTAAACTGGTAAATTTGCTTTTTTAAAATATAATTTTAGAATAGATATTTTTAAATACTGTTCATGACAAATATGTGAAAGGAAGGCAGATTGGCTGGGAGGAGAGGACCCTGGCTGACACTTTCAGCCATGGTTCAGCTTGGAGCAGATTCCTACAGCCATTTACAAAGACACCCAGGAGAGAGTTTCTAACAGAAATATTAATACAACAATAATACTAACACTATAATAATGGGAAGATCATTTGCTTTTACCATTTGGCAGCCATAGAAGAAAAATGTATCTCTTTGAAAAGAACCTAACATGATTATATTTAAATTGTTGGGGTATAGTTTTTAATACAAAGCATTTGTCATATGCTACGAGTTACTCCTTGAACACCATAAAATTTAAAAGTAGCACAGCTACAGTATGATCAAAAGAAGTGTCTGGTAGTGGAAGCCATTTTTTATTTTATTTCCTCTCATTGCACACGAGGTAAAAACTTGGACCAATGGATGTTTCAACTGATCTCACCTTTTTTAACATTGACTACACCTCAGCATATTTATTATACAGGAACTTGGCTGAGATATTTGCATTTCACAGAATATCTTCTGGTGCAGTTCCATAGCAAGAGCATAATGATACGTCTGTGTTTGTTCAAGATGCTGGAACCTGTAATGGAATCTATATATAAAATCCAGTTCCATACACTTAAGACAGGTAATTGGAACACCAGATGGATTGAAGTCTTTCTGCCTGCCTGTGTATGGATGTTCATATGCAGTTTTTTACCTTTAAAAATGTACATTTCTAAATCATGTCATTAAAAAAATATAAAAATAATTTAAAGTACCATTTAGGTAATCACTGATGTATAGATATTTTAGAGATACTTAATTACTATTAATATTTAAATCAAAAGTATTAAGTGCTTCATGCTTCTTTCACTGGGTTTGTGACTTGAGGGTATACAGAAATTTTAATATTCAAATAATTAGATTTTTGGCTCCAGTTACCCTGGGCTAGATTATATCACAAGGACACAGCACATGTTTGAGCCACATATTCCCCCTGTTCTCCCTTTTGCTCTGATGAATAACCATTTGCTGTTGCTCGGTGCTGCAAATTATTGACCATCCTCAAGGGTTTTAAAAAAAATCATAAGGCAGGCCCCAAAAAATCATGAGACTGGCTTAAAAATCAAATGATTCAATTTTGGATCTGTTTTTTGCCTTCTGGTGTCACAGCTTTTAGGGTGGTTGTGATGGGGTTCCTGGGGTGCAGCACTGAGCCCTCTGTCCCACCAGCCTGGGGTATCTCTCTCATACTGTGATGCTGTGTCAAGACACAAACCTGTGTTAGGTCCAGTAACAGGTTTGCAATGGTGCCAGTGGCTCGGGGCCCACACTCAGAAGGGGCCCACAAGGCCAATTTCCTCCCCTCCCACAGTGGAGATTACCATAGCACCCAGCATCCAGTCCCAGAGAACACCTACCCCGGCCCCCATGCCTGGCCAGGCCCAGGGGTGGGCAGAGCGCCAGCTGCCCCACTCCCCAGAATATGATACATTGTATCCTGGGCCCTGATACATGTATTCTCCACCCCACTCTCCAGCTCTCACCTTCTGCCTGCAGGGATCCAGTCCGGGAGCTGAGAGTCCAAGGAACCCAGGAGCTGTAGTTTCTTGGCCAGCTCCCTGCCTGGAGAGCCGGCCTTGGAGCAGGAAAGGAACTACGTTTCCCAGCATTCCCTTGGCTGATAACCCGAAAGAGAGGGGTAGGGAGTGAGGAAACTGCCAGGGCTGGTGAGATCCAGGTTCTGGTTCCACAGTGAGCTTTGGGGCAGAGCTGCGACGCAGGGATGGGTGACCTCCTGGAATCCCAGCCTCCCAAATCATCCAGGGTGCACCTTCTGCATGACTATGCACTAGTTGAGGGGTGCATGAAATTTGGGGCCCCTACTGCAGGGGTAGGTATCTCAGGTACTTAAGGCCATGACCTGGAGGAGAGAAGCACCTAACTGCAGGGTCTGCAGCAGCCTAGAGCCAGCTCTAAGGATTGGAAGTCCATAGTGCTGCCATCGCATGGTTCAAGCATGATCAGCCTGGGAATTGCAGCCCCTCCCATGGCTAATAGCTGCAGGTGTCTAAGGCAACTGGCCCCATGACTGTAGCCAGAGAAGCTAGAGGTGGCTCTGTGATTACTGGGGTGGAGGGGGCACAGAGGGGCATTAAGGTGGGAGCAAATAGAGAAACTGAAGTTAACCTTAAGGAGCAGAGGTGACCATCAGGAAAGGAAGGTCTTGGGGAGCAGGGAAAGAGGAAGCCGGTCAGGCTTGCAGGGGGAGAATACAACCAGGTGGCTGAGGAGCACATCCAAGGCAGAAGGGAAACAAGCATGGAGAAAGGGGATGGTGACCAAGTAGCGGAATAGCATGTAGATTGGAGCATAGCAAAACTTCATATCTTCACATAAAATGATAGCACATACAATCCAATGGGATATTAATGTTCAACAGAGCAAGACTTTTAAAATACCACCTCACAAGGCATACTCTGTATAAAACATATCATAACTATATGACAGTGGTGAATATGGGAGGTTCCAGGGTACTATTCTGAGGAAACAAACAAACAAAAACATCTAATACTCTTCTGTAGTGATGTGACTCCAGGAGCTGGGACTTTAAGAAAAATGCCTCATATCTCAGGACTTGCGATAAGATCTTGAGAGCTGGCTACTTTGCATCCCACCTGTGAATTTTATTGATGGACCCTTTGTTGGTTTCAGAGTTCTGCATGTTCCCCATCCACCTGCTATGAGACAGAGTAGTGAGTACATAGTGGACACATACTCTTGCAAGCCCAGACCAAAGGTAACAAGAGCATAACGGGGAATAGAGTCTTAGCCTTCCATACATGCCTGCACGAACTGAGGGACAGTCTTGCCCATCATAGAAATATAGAACTGGAAGGGATTTAGTTCATACCCTTGTGCTGAGACAGAATTATCCCTAATAGGTGTTTGTCTAAACTATTTTTATGTCCAGTATGTTATTCATTTTATTTTTCTTTAATTTTGTTTTTTAAGTAATCAAATTTCCTGCAATAATGATACGTTTCATCACTATTTCTATGACATTGAAAAGCAAGTGCATAGTTAAATCTCATTGAATTGAAAAATAGAAAATCTTTATTAAAGCCCTTACTCCTATACTCAATTCTCAATATGTATATTGTATGTGAGAAGTCAAATGTTAATGTACCTTCACTGTGCACTGTATTTCAGGGAAAATATTTAAATGCATGTATGGCAATTGTACATTCCTTTTTTGCAAGAACAGATAACTAAGGTTAGTTTTATTTAATTTTTAAATCAAATCATGCTAGTTATTTTCCCGTGATCTATCACAAGAAAGAGAGAAAATAGATGGTCAACACTGACACTAATACAATAGTAGACTCACTAAATATGTGCACATCCACAGTACATTGGCCTCTGATTTGGCAGATCTAATAAACTAAGCAGAACCGGGCTTGGAATAGGGAAGTATGGGTGGGAGTATAAGGTGGTAAGTGTTGTAGAGGGAAGGAGAAAATTCATGATGGTTTCATCTGGTATAAATGTAGGAATTTGGAATGGCAGCATCACTCCCAAGTTGTGAAATCATGAGAGAGTTATGCATGTCATCCCAAACGAGTGCTAATAAAATCTTTATACCATGTACTTTCATGCTGCATATGTTGTGGGAAAACCAAAATTAAAAACTAGAGAGAGGAAGAGAGAGTGGCATATCAGCCTGAATTTTGGGATGGGTGCCTTGCCCACAAGAGCAAAGTTGCATATATTAGATTGAACTTTTCTCTCCCTCTGAGGCCTGTACACACGAGGACTTGCTAAGATGCTTGGGTTTATGGGCCACAGAGAGGTATAGCAATAGTCTCAATGCAATTTTTTAAAAAGATTTCTACAATAGATTTGTGTAACGTGGAATATACGGTATAAAGGTTTTATGAGCAGTCATTTGGAATGACATGCAAACTCACTCACGGCTTTGCAGCTCAGAAGTGTATATGCACACACGTCATACATATGTACCATAAATACAGTCACGAGACCCACGTGACTAATTACAGTCATGTATTAAATTACATTTAGAATCCAAAATATCTCAGCTATTTCGGAAAGGGAACATTTTTTTTTAAAGAAAAGCTGTGCAAGAAATACCTGTTTCTTTCTCTCCAAATGTGCAATTTCCTTTCTCTTTCCAAACCACACTGATCTGAGATGTTAAGCGGGCACAGTTCAATCACGGATCAATGACAGGTTTCTAATTAGATATTGTATCCCATGACCTATCAGAACTCAAAATAGAAGCTTATTTCATTGGAAAAGAGATGTACAGAAGATCCCAATAAACTTAACGTGGCAATGTTGTTATGTATGTAAAATCTACTTAGCTCATATTTAAAGGCATCAAATATAAATATTCTAATGGTAATTTTCCATTCCTTCTAAGTCTTCTACAGTTCGAGTCATAATATTAATTCAGGCTTGCTTTACTGGCAGAGAGATGTGAGAAATAGAACCAAAATAAAATTTTAAATGCTCTGTGAAAGATTCTGTGGAGTATGTATGATGTATACAGAATGCGTGAGGGTACAGTGATAACGATAGAGGGGCACATAGTTATGTGATGGGATGTTCACCCCACACTAGCCCTGAAGGGGCTACAGAATCTGGTAAGAAGTCAGAAGGAAGTAGGAAGGGGTCCAGGGAAATAGCAACAGGGTCTTGAAACAAGCTGACCTCAGTTGCTAGACAGTGTCCCTGGACTGGAACTTGAAGTAGGGGCAGGCTCAGGTTCCCATAACAGCCACTAGGAAAGTGGCATAGAACCTGGTTTTGGAGCAGAAGACTCTCTAGAATGGCATGCAGATACCTGATCCAGTGGGACTTTGATACCCCAAAAGGGGAAGATTATACAGTGACCTGGCCAAAGGGCAGAGTCACAAAGAGAGAGAGCTCCCCAAGTCACAGAGAGAGAGAGGCCAGGAGGTGAGTGAATGACAGAAGGGGGCACCAGATTAGAGAAGAGCTGATTCCCCAGGCAGAGCTATGAGGAGGCACTAAAGCAGTGAGTGAACCCCATTACAAGGGGAACATTTAAATTCTCATTCTATATTTTGTCTTTTAACAAATAAACTAAATTAAAAAAAAACCCACAATGAAGTCTTTGTGTCATTAAGAGCCTATTACCTTCATCTTCTGCTGCTGTAGCATTATTTCTGTTCCTTCTGTTTGTTTTTGTTTTCCCCTGTGCTGTTTCGCTTGATTTATCTATGATTGTGGTTTCAGAAATACTGGTATAACTAGCATTCTGTATTGGGTGAGCTGACCCAGAGAATCTTAAACTAATAATAGATGGTAGCAGTCTCTAATAAAAATGACCTTTATGGGTACCTGGGAATACTGTTTGCACCACAGATGTCCTATGTAGGAGCAGTGGAAGAAAAAGCTATTGTTTGTGAACAAGAGTATATTAAGACAGGAGGAGTCAGTACTACTTGCTAGTGGGAGGAAAAGAAGACATTACTGTTCTATTACTCACTGTAGCATATTGGTGGGTATGTTTTCATGTCTGTTTCCATTCCATTTTGCTAAGCATCTTGGGAAAAAAAAAGAACATTTATAGGGTTTTGGAGAAGGGATGGATGGATTGGTTGGGGGAAATATGAGGGTTCTTTCTCTTTTTTCTCTTTTCGTATTTTGTCCTAACAATAGGAATCTCTCACCTGATGTCTGTCTGCTCCTCCAAAATAAAAAACTATAGTAGGAAAACAAATCTTAAACCATACTCCAGAAAAAAAGAACAAAGTGGCTTCAAGGGATTTGGCCCAACTTTTGGTATAGTTTTGATTTTCTTTCTCCTGGTTTCTCTCCCTGTGTAAACTATCCTAGAAGTTCCAAATCACAGAAGCATGTAACAGGAATCAGAATTTTCTCTTTGACCAAAAGTCTCCCACTGGCTCCAATATGATGAAAAACAAATATGACAAGTCAAAATGCAGGGGTGTGTGTGTGTGTGTGTGTGTGTGTGTGTGTGTGTGTGTGTGTGTGTGTGTGTGTGTGTGTGTGTGTGTGTGTGTGTGTGTGTGTGTGTAAAAAAAAATCTGATCTTTTCTTACCTATATTTGAAAGTAACTTTCTTTTTAATTTCAGTTCATATAAAAGAAGTTTTGTATGACTTTCTTGGCCACAACATGAAGGTCAAGCAATTGAGAATGGAAACAATTTTCTCCAGTAGCATACCCATGAAAATTTGTGTTTAGTTTTTTCTGGAAAACTGCCCTTCAAAGCTCTTTCCCAAGTAAACTTGCAATGGCATTTCAAAAAGGATTCTGGGTGCCAATAACTATGGGGTAAATTTGGATTGTTACTGCTAATTTTCTAGCCATACACAAAATACCTGTTGAACAAATCAGACTATAGTAATTTACTATCCAGGTGCCTAAGCTTGTAGAAGCTAGCATGCTGAGAAAACATTTGAAGATACTCATTGGAGTTTATATGTTTTCTGTATTGCTTTTCCTATTACTCTGATTGCTGATCTTCACAAAGTCTATAACACTGAGAAAGATAAAGCTGCCATCCCAGACTGATGGCTGTACTCATGGAGCAGTGGAATGTCAGAGTAATTTGATGTCAGATGGGTCACCCCATTAGGAGGTACAGGTTCATCCTGTTTTTGGATTATTTGTTTTGTTTTGTTTTCCTTTTTCATACAGAAGCAAAGCTGGGTTCACTGCATTTTACAGCAAGATAAACATGCTAATGTGTAGATACCTAAACCTGCTGTCTTTAGCAATAATACAGAGGAGGAAGGTTTGGGGTCTAAATTTCAAGTCTAGAAAGTTCAGGATCTAGGTTATCATCCCCTACTTGTCAGATTTAGTGATTAAAGCTTCACAACAGCCTTGTGAGGTAGATAAGTATCATCCTCATTTTACAGATGGAGAAGCTGAAGGAAGAAGATTCACAGAATGTAAAACACAGAATGCCTTACCAACAGTTACAGTGGAAGTCTGACAGAGCAGGAAGGATAACCCAGAACCTCTGATATGTTTTTGAATTGGCCAGACCATGTCTGAATGGGAAGGTTCACTTCTCCTTCATTCTCATTTGTCAAGGGAGTACAGAGTCAAGTTAGAAATCTGCATGTCCTGGAACATGCCTTCTCCATGAAAAGCCGTTTATTGGAAAGTGTGCTAATGGGGTAACTTAAGATGCACAAGTTGCAGAGGGTGCATCTTTATTTAACCTTTTCTCTATCTCCCCTTTTGCCTATATAGGTAACAACATCACCATGTATCTGGGCAATGTACCAAAGTTAAAAGCAACAACAAATAAAATAAAATTTGGCCCGACCATTCTAAGAAAAGCAAGGTAAAGAAAAATAACCTACGAGAGAACAGTGATTCAAGAGCAGAGAATTGCATGGTAAAGAAAGAAAAGTGTTAAACTGAGCTTTGTGAACATCCATAAAGGGACCCAGCTGGACATATACAGGGAGGGATCTCCACAGACTTAGAATACTATGCCTTAGTTTGATCCACATTAAACTTTGACCAGAAAAGGAGCTCAACTCAGCATTATGAAACATAAGGGCCCACTACTGTAGTGTAGTCCATACTCAGGAACAAATTCTTGCTGAAGTCAAAGGAAGTTTTGCCTGTTTAACAAATGCAGTATTGGCTTGTGATTGGATAAGTGAAATAGCTAATTCTTAGAGTTTAATTATTTGACATCAAAATTTTCATTTTATTAATAACTACTGATATTGTATATTAAAATAAGATAGTCAAGACCACTCTGTAGAATAACATGTGGCAGATTTTCATTTAAAACTTCTTTTTCTATTGTAACGTTCCCAGTTAATACACTTAGGCCTTGATCCTGAGAACACTCCCTGCCAGATCCCTCGCGCCGCAAATAGCTTTGTGTGTGAATAGTCTGGTGTGTGTGAAGTTACTCACATGGGTAAGTGTCTGTGGGATCTGGGCCTCTCTCTCTTTGTATTTGTTTTAACTTCTTAAACTTTAACATGACCATGATTTGTCCTTCTGTATTTGTAAAACAGGCGAAAAAAGGTTTCCACTGAGACATGTTCTCTAAAGGAAACACCATTTATTGATCCACAGTCACGTGGTCTTTGGTGCTTGGCATAATTTTATTGGTTAAATTTAATAGTTGTATTGGTTAAAACTTTTAGTCTCAAATCACAACTGCTAAGGGTGCATCATGAATGCCTTGCGGATATAAATAGCATATTAACTTGTCGTGTTTAACTGCCAGCTTTTTTCTCCAGAGGCATCATGCTTGTCAGCTCATTTTTCAACTATATCTCACTGCTCTGGGTGTAGTAGAAATTATATTCTGCCTGCATCAAATCCTTAATATATGGTTAGGGCAGTTAGCAGCTCTATATCATTATTTATTTTATTTTATTTTATTTTTTATTTTATTACTTTAAAAAGAAGTTTTTGCGAAATCTTTATTGTATTATGTTATTTTTATTAGTAGCATAAATTCTTCTCTCAGTTATATTGGTGTAAACCTGGAATCCACTGAAGCCACTGGGAGTTAATGTGGATCTGCTCTGATGTATATGAGAGCAGAATCAGATGGATTGATAGCTTTTTATTACTGGAATATCTCCCTAGTTCCTTTCAAAGGTGTTTCATGGTTTCAAATGATGCTGTAACGTGTACTGGAACCATAAGGACAGTTCATCAGTTGTCTCAGTTGGGACCGTGACATCAATGTATGTCAGATCTTCTTGAGGAAGTCATGTTAAATTATGTGATCCCGTGAGGAAAATCTGAGGCATTGCCAGCTGGCCAACATATTTCAAGTTCAATACATCTACTTTAGGGTTCAAGCTTGTGCTATTAAGGATCAAGACCTAGGACTCATTCCTGAATTTCCCTACCAAGCCTGAAACACAAACAAACAACTGGAAATGTTGACATTCAAGGTGACAAGCATACTCACACACAAAGGGAAGTTTCCAGGTCAGGGCATGTTTCCTTGTCAATAAAAGACAGAGCCCAAGGAAACTGTCCCCGACTTGAAGAGATTCTTCCCTCCTTGTTGTATTCATACCTCATCATCTATGTGAGGTATTTAAAAGCACCGATCACCTCAGCATATAAACGACATGGACTTCCCATGAAAAGCAGTTAAGATAAAACATCTCCATGGAAATAATGACAGCCTACAGCCTCATCCATTGTGAGTCCATTTGTAAAATTACATACATCCAGCACCACAGAACTACTAATGTATAAGTCCAATTGTAAATATTAACACTCAGCAGTATAACGCACAGTTTGGGAATCGTCTGGGAAATTTTAATCTGTAAAAATTTGGCATTTTGAGACAACTGTAATCCCACTCTTTTATATATATATAAATATATATATAAAACAAATAAAAAGAAATTGTACCAATTTGCCATAGACAAGTATGCTGAATCTTATTATGAATTAACTCAAAGAAGAGTACATATAAAAGTGTTTGGCATCAACTTTGAATGCTGAAGATTTGTGGGCTGGGGAAAGTGGCAGGGTTTTATTTTTAATTATTTTTTTTTAGTGAAACACTCTTGGATGAATTCGGAAATATTACTTGGAACTCAGTAAGAATTCCTAGTGACATCAGTGGGATTTTCGACAAAATGTGGAATACAGTTTTTGGTGCAGAATTGAAGAAAACATCCTATTCAGTTGTGTTCTTCAATGTGCACGAAGTTGGTGTATGTGTGAGGGGCATTTTGTGGCATGTTGCATGTTTACCATTGAACCAACTGGTAAATTTCACTGAGACTAGAATTCAGCCAGAAGAAATGCAGCACTGTCCCACACTTATCTGTCTCAAATGTGAATGAGTAGTGGTTCAACATCTTTATGAAATAACTGAGCATCTCTTACTATGTGAACTGAAGCCATTGAACAGACATTTGCAGGTAACCTTACGTTATGGAATGAGGCAAATTGTAGACCCTGCCTTGCACCTCTCAAAACTTTTTGAATGCCTTCTGCAATGTATGTTGTGACCTCAGAACCCTCATTTATTTTATGATCTTCCCTTCATAAGGCTGTTGCCAATAATGTAGGACTATTTTGTGGATTGAGATAAGTACAGTGGATATTTCATATAGTTCTCTTGGCTGACCTTTGCAGACATCTGTGGAAATGTTGATAGATTTCTGTATAGCTTATTGTATTCAGTCTTACACAGAATAGCAAAACCTTCTTTGAAAATTTCTTTAGGGTTATCAGTCCTACTTAGGCATTTATAGAGTGCCCAGCACTCTAGTGCCAAGGTCAATAGGACATCAATCTCATACAGTTTATGAAAGTCCTTATGGAACCTGAGTTCAAGTACCATAAAGTGAACATATCTTTCTTTCTTTCTTTCTTTCTAGTTGTTATTAAAGGTTTAGTGAGCTGCAGCTTATATCAAGTTCCATAGTTCTGTGTATTCTTCCAAAACTCCTTTTTCGATTTGTGTTAATTTTGCCAACCTGCCAAGTGGTACACGCTACATATATTTATCAAGCATTATATCTGTGGCACAGCATTAGAGAGAACTGGAGTAGGATTTGGATTCTGAGTGGCACATGCCCTAGGTAACTGCTCCACTTTGACTTCTGACACATTACTCAAATGAACAGCATCACATTCTAGTTCCTGACCCTTCATGCACAACACAGCAGTTATGGGGTTAATATCATATACCATTTCAAGGAAACTGAAAAATAAAGATTGGAAATTACCTGTGGTTTTACCACTAGTACAAAAGCAAAGGCTGGGTTGTTGCTTTTTTTTTTAAACACTCTCATCTATTTCCTGTCATGAAGAGTGCATACAGATATAGGCAAAAAGTATTTTGGTGAACTGTGTGCACTTCAGTTTATCCCGGTGATGAGCTCTAAATCTGAAAAGGTGACAGAATATGGCTCTCTCAATGACTTGTTTGCACAATCTCATACTAGAACTAAAACCTCGAGCATCTATAAAACATGTGCCACACTTTAAGCAAGTAGAATAATGCATTTTCTGCTCCTAAACAAACTTTACCATTTTTCATCTGGAGTTAGTTTTCTACTGTCAGCTAAAAATCCATGCATGTGGTTGTGTATTTATGAGCAAGTTTTATCTCTAAACAGATTTGTAACTAAAAACAGAAATATCTTTTTATGGGAGACAGCTGGTTGGGAGATTAAAGAAACACAGCAAGGGAGGGGAGTTCAAATTAACAAACATTCCTCAATAAGGAATGCCTTTAAGCATTAGCAAGCTCTTAGCTTGCGACCTAAAAAACATATCTAATCTTACCCACTGCTCTGTACTGATGTGTTTTGCTTTATTTTGATGACAAAAAAAAAATGAGAAGTCCAGTATGGAGCCATAACACTTTTTCATCTCAAAGTATCAGAGAGAGCCTATAAATATTATGTCAGAGTAAAAATGTCCAATTATGCTATGAGTTGGGATTCAGTGATAAAGACTTATATGTGACAATGTGTGCACTAAAGTTCTGCTTGGGACAAATGATGCTAACTCTTGAGTGGCTTCACAAAAAACTTGCAGCCCATTGTGTAGCCTCACAGGGGGGCCTCCATCAAAAGCAGTCCCTTTGCCCTGCGGAGTGCAGGCACTGTTTTCTCCCTGCAGAGCGAATAACCAGAAAGAGGAGAGAGAGGAGGCAGGCCCTGCTCGCATCTTCCACATCAGACTTAGAACAAAGTCAGTGCACCATGGGAAGCAATCTGTGCCAGCCTGAAGCTTGTCCATCTTACATATGAAAGAGAAACTGTGCCTGCATGAGACATAATCTTCCCCAGTGTTCCTTCTAGGGTTGTGCAGTTCCACATTCACCTTTATGCAGGGCTGTAGCCTTTAAGTGTCTCTGTAGGAACTGCTGGGCACTGAGCACTTCTGAAAACCTGTCCCTTATTTAAGTGCCTAAATGGGGGCTGAGCTGTTTTGAAAATCTGGCCTCAGTTGTGGTTGCTGGACACTTGAAAATCTGGCCTTGAGTTTTTGAAAAATCTGGCCCAATGTATAATGTTGCAGTGTATAATAATTTCCACTTTTTTTTTAAATATGGTCATTGGGAATGCTGCCAACTTCCAGTGGAGCTATTAGTTTTTAAGTCAGAAAAGTTACATTTGGAATTGTTATCCTTTAAATTTTTCCTATGCTCTTCTTCTGCACATATGCTTTGCTGGAGTAAATTGACACAGCTTTATTGAATTCAGTTTGCACCAGCAGAGGATTTGGCCCATAGGTTTTCACAAACTTTCCATAAATAATTGGACCAGGTAGGATACAATCATTCTTAAAATGAATCACTTTCTTCCAAGTTCCTTGCAACTCAAAGCCATATTTTTGTGTGTGTTTCTTAACCCTCCACTACAAAATGGTAAAATATCCCATCCTTTCATGTGGTAAGTTAAAACCACATTCCTGGCGTCCACATGTTTGACATATCTGCTTTACTTGTTAAGAAGACGTTTGCTGGTTTTGAGAGAACAAGAAGAAGAGAGAAGAATAATAATAAAAAAAGCCCTTTCAGCTAAAGGACATTTCTTTATTGTTTCAATTGGTTAATAAATGTTGCATTAGGCAGGGATGAGAGAGACCAGTGTGGCTCTCTCGCTCTGTGTTGCAGCTAGCAGCATGAGAAATGTGTTAGACAAACTACATATGTTAGCATTCATATGCCTAGTCAGATGCTTTTGAGATAAAACATGGAGCATAACTGCTGTGTTCCGAGAGTGGACAGGCACTTCGTAAGTCTAGCCATACAGAGCAAGGAGACTCGGGGGGTGTGATTTAGGGCATGGCTACACTTGCAGGGTGTAGAGTGCTGTGAGTTAAGCCAGCCCTCGGAGACCGCAGCAGGGAAAGCGCTGCAGTGTGTTCACATTGTCAGCTGCAAGTGCACTGGCATGGCCACATTTTGCTGCACTTGCAGTGGCATTGGGAGCAGTGCATTATGGGCAGCTATCCCACAGAGCATGTCTTCTCACTCTGGCACTATGGCTTGTGGGAAGCAGGTTGTGTGGGCTGAGGGGCATTCTGGATCCTGTCCCAATGCTTTGCATCCCAGCAATCCCTGTGCTTCTGTCCACATTTGGCACCATCTTTCAACATTTATTGTTCTGTGCGCTTTGTCTTCCCTTTTGGTCAGCAGGAATAGATCCCAAACTGCTGAGAAATATGTTGATGGGTCGTGCTAGCACGTCACGAATTGCAGCTGAGTTACTCCTTAAGCTACAAACTGACAGTGAGGAGTCCGATGATGATGTTGACTTGCATAATGCTTACAACACGAGATTGCTTGTGGCATTCACGGACATGCTCGGCACAGTGGAACACCTCTTTTGGGCTCGGGAAACAAGCACTGAATGGTGGAATCACATCATCATGCAAGCCTGGGATGACAAACAGTGGCTGCAGAACTTCTGGATGAGAAAAGCCACTTTCATGGGACTGAGCTCGCCCCCACCCTGTGGCGCAAGGACACGAGATTGAAAGCTGCCCTGCTGGTGGAGAAGCTGTTGCAATCTGGAAGCTAGCAACTCCAGACAGCTACCGATCGGTCGCTAACCAGTTTGGAGTAGGAAAGTTGACTGTTGGAATCATGTTGATGCAAGTTTGCAGGGCTATTAATTGCATCCTGCTCAGAAGAACCATGACTCCGGGTAACATGCATGACATTGTAGCTGGCTTTGCACATATGGGTTTTCCTAATTATGGGGGGGTGATAGATGGGGCGCATATTCCAATTCTGGCACCAGCCCACCTAGCCTCCGAATACATAAACTGGAAGGGGTTTTTCTCATTGGTTCTCTGACAGATCACCGTGACTGTTTCACTGACATTAACACAGGCTGGTCTGGAAAGGTGCATGATGCATGCATCTTTCGGAACACAGGCCTGTTCAGGAAGCTGCAGGCTGGGACTTTCTTCACAGACCAGAAGATCACCATAGGGGAAGTTGAAATGCCCATTGTGATCCTTGGAGACCCGCTTACCCTTTAATGCCGTGGCTCATGAAACACTACACAGTGAGCCTTGACAGCAGCAAGGCACGGTTCAACAACAGGCTGAGTCAGTGCAGAATGACTGTGGTGTGTGCTTTTGGCTGTTTAAAGGGCTGCTGGCACTGTCTGTATGGGAAGCTGAACCTGGCCGATGACACTATCCCCACAGTTATATCCATGTGCTGTACCCTCCATAACATTTATGAAGGGAAGGGTGAAAGATTCACTCAGGCATGGATCTTGGAGGTTCAACACCTGGAGGCTGAATTTGAACAGCCAGAGAGCAAGGCTATTAGATGGACCCAGCATGGGGCTGCAAGGATTAGAGATGCCTTGAGGGAGCAATTTGAGGCTGAAAGCCACCAGTAATGTTTGGTGCCCTGCACGGAAGTGATGTGCAGTGGTTCCAATGTGAGTAGGAATCTGTGTTTGCTATGTATGATGCACTGACTTGCAGTGCCTGTTGCTTTCCTGGGCTACGGTAGCTTTTACTTAATGCAATAATAAAGAAAGTTTTTTAAAAAATAATCATTTATTGAAAAGAAAATTCATTTATTGAAAAAAACAACTGCTTGGGAAACAGGGCATGACACATCTGTGCTGTGTGGATGAGGGAAGGGGGTGGGGTGGGGAACGGGACACTCACAGATTTGCGCTTGTCCTGTTATCATACTCAGCCTTTCTGTCTGGAGTGCCGTGCAATGAGTGTAAATAAAATGTATGGTGATGGGGGTTGAATGCAGTGGGTAAGGGTCGTAGTTTCCAGGGCTAGGTGGTGAAGCTATAGGTGTTGGAGGCAGCTGGTGGTGATAAGAACCAAGATGTGGGGGAAAGTGGGTTGGAGGTGACATGGGGGCACAAGGGAAAGAGTTTTGGTACAAGGGCTGCGGGGGGGGGGAGTGTGAGGGCTCCACATGCATTGCTACGAGCACCTGAATTGAGTCTGCTTGGCGCTCCATGATGCATGGGAGGCGCTCTGTGCTTTGGTGCCGGCAATCCGTATTCTGCTGGCAGCACTCTCCTTTCACTCTTGCGCCACTCCTACACTTTTTGATTTTCATTAAGGGACTGCTGCACGACTTCATGCAGCATGTCCTCTTTGCTTCTTCGCGGACGCTTCCTAATTCTTTGGAGTCTTTCGGCCATTGATAACAAGGATGGCTGGGATCTCAAGGTTGCATTTGTAAAGCCAAAATACTACACTTAACAGAGGTAGCATTGTTCACACCAGACAGGCCAATGTTCAGCTGTACTTAAAGAAAAACACAGTGCACATAATAGCAGAAATTGCCCATCCCAAATCAAGTGCACATAACCCACAGGAGCCACAAAATTGTGAGTAAGCACAGTGGCAAGGGGGACTGATTTTTTCACGGCCGTACTGTCCTCTGGGGTTCTGTGCCTTGGGGAGATCGAACAGCTGCAGGGGGCACCTACACTGAACACTGTCCCAACATTTTCTACAGGATGAGTTCGTCCTGGAAGATATCTCACTACTGAGGATGACCTGGGAAGCAAGGGAAGGTCTTCTATGGCTTCCGCCCTGGCCCATATGCAGCTTGCCTGTGTGCAGAAATGGTTTCCCTGCCCATCACAGCATAGTGGCGCGGACATGTTAGCCATACTGGGACAAGGAGCACAGTAGCGCTGCCAAGGAACCTGCTCAAGCGGATTGCCCAGTTTCTGCATGAGACTTTTGAAGAGATCACTGAAGCCAATGGCAGCGATGTGAGAGAGCATATTAATGCCCTATTCTGCATCTAGGCATGCATGCAGCCCTAACCCTGTCTTGCCCCAGGAGCCCGCACCAAACAATTACCTTCCCAAAATAAAAGCTGCTTACTGGGCACCTCCTCTGGTGTTTGTTCTTCCCAAGCACCATCTGCTGTGACTGGCTACGTTTCTCCTGGCTTGAAAACGGCTCCTGAATGCATGCATCCGGGCTGTCTTCCTCCTTCTCAGCACCCTCGCTCATGCTTTCCTCTTCCTCCTGCCTTGTTGAACCGGTCTCTGAAGTGTCCATGCTGGTCTTCAGAGTGGAGGTGGGGTTGCCCCCAAGTATTGCGTCCAGCTCTTTGTAGAAATGGCAGGTCGCGGGGGCATCACCTGAGCAGCAGTTTGCATTGCACGCTTTGTGGTACACATTCTGCAGCTCCTTCACTTTAACCCTGCACTGCAGTGTGTCCCAGTCATGTCCCCTTTTGTTGATGTGCCTTGATATCTGCTCGAAGGTATCATAATTCCTATGGCTGGAGCGCAGCTGGGACTGGTCAGCTTCCTCCCCCCAAACACTGACCAGGTCCAGCACCTCACTGTTGCTCCATACTGGGGATTGGCTGGAGTGTGGAGGCATGGTCACCTGGAAAGATTCACTGAGAGCACTCCCTGCCTGGCTGAGCAAACAGGAAGGGGATTTTCAAAATTCCCAGAGAATTTAAAGGGTGGGTCTGATGGTTGGTCACCAGAGGGAAGTTCAAAGTGATGACCAGGGTGGCTAGAACAAGCATTATGGGACACTTTTGGAGGCCGATCAGAGTGCATTACTAGACCAAAGCATCCACACTGGTTGCACAACGCTCCAGCCAGGGGACAGCAAGTATTATGCTTCTCGTGGAGATGGATTACTAGGAGTGCTCCAGCCGCAGAGTCCGGGCACTCTACATGCCTTGCCAGTGTGGACGCGTCATGAGTTAAGATGCCCAGGTTGCTTTAATGTGCTCTAACTTGGAAGTGTAGCCAAGCCCTTAGAATGGACAGTGCTGGCCCATCAAAGCTGATTGTGTTGTATTATTTATATTCCCCATTTGAATTGTTTGGTGTGATTTATCCTTGCCCCAAGGTAGCTGAGCAGGCTTTTTTCAGAATTTGGGTGCAAATTAACACGCAAAAATCCTGGGGCCTTTTCAGAGGGGCAGATGCCAGAATTTGGAGCTACTTATTAGACAGTTATTGTATTTGTATTAAATATCTATAGTTAGTCACTGGAGGCTTACTCAGAAACGTTCAAAATCAGGTAGCTTGACTACTGGAACAGGCTTTTTCAGTTGGCAGTGTACTATAACTCAGGATCTAATACAACTTGAAGTAGGACAATGTGAAATATTTGTTTGGATTGTTTTCTATTTGAACTCATCCACATTCAAAGTGAGTTAGTGTTAAGTGCAATTGGTAAATACTGGGACATGTGGCAGGCTGGTCACAGAACCACTAGTTACCTTTACCAAATCCCTAAGACGCAGTCCAGCTAATCAACTCATCCCAGGCCCTGTCCCAGTTTACTCTTGTGTTCAAAGGGGCATTAGTTGTCCCTGTGCACAGTGTACCAGGATTCACAGTGGGAGAGGGAATGTTTTCACTTCCTACTCCCCTAGGAGACTGTCAGGTCGTTTTTTGCCCCAATTACCCTTTTGGTGAGTAGGGCACACTTCTCTGCTGGTCCCCCAGTATGCTGTGGTAGCTGTGTCCTAATATCCTCTGAAAACCCAGAGGTGGGGGTCTTCTGGACCCAGAAGTGAATGGAAGAAAAAGCCAGGCAGCAAAGACTGAGAGGCTGGAGGGAGGAGGGGAAGAGTCCATGCCAGAAAATGACTTGGGAGAGGGCAACTGGACTTAGTGGATGGAAGCTTCCTCAGAGTTCTGTGTTCTGTAGAACCATAGCTTCCAAGCAAACCAGCAGGGGTTAGTTGGATGTAGTCCCTAGCAAATAGGCCTCGCAAGTTCTAACTCACATATACCTTGCAGGATTCACTTACCCCTTCCTTCCACTTACCCATTCATAAACAATGCCATTGAAAATCTACGTTAATCTACAATAAATGGTTTGGTGAGATGAATTCAAACAGAATTTAAAAATGATTGGTAATGAGGTCTCTATGCTATGCTTCCAATTTCAAATCATAGATTTAATGCAGAAGCTGCTTTCGTCTCTCCCCTTCCCAATTTTACAGGACCTTTGGCCACATATCTGACCTTAGCCTTTTCTCTGCTGCATTGGGACACACATAGATTTGGGAATAAAAATGGAGTTTTGAAACAATTTTATTTAATTTAAAAGGAATCTGGCTGCATGTGTGGATGTCAATTTGTTTTCTCTTTCAAACTCACAAATATGTACTTGATGCACATTATAAAATGATGTCATTATAAAATGAAGTGGGTATTCACCCATGAAAGCTCATGCTCCAATACATCTGTTAGTCTATAAGATGCCACAGGACTCTTTCTTGCTTTTTACAGATCCAGACTAACACGGCTACCCCTCTGAGTATAAAATTGGAATCCTATCTTCAAAAATCTATTTCATTCGTTGCTTTATGTAAAGCATTGTATCCATCCTACTTCTCTTTATCACAGATGCTTACTACTAATTCATGATGAGATAGTAGCAACATTTTGTTTTTAAGTTCATAAATAAAATGCAAAGGAGACTGTCATAAACAGATAGCTAAGGGTTAACGTCTCTTTCACCTGGAAAGAAGTGATCTGGAACACCTGACCAGAGGACCAATCAGGAAACAGGACTTTTTCAAATCTGGGTGGAGGGAACTTTGTGTGGGAGTCCTTTGTTCTTGGTTCTTCTGCCTGTATGCTCTCTCGGCTATGAGAAATGATTTGTTTCCTGCTTTCTAATCTTCTGTTTCCTAGTTATAAGTACCAAAGATCAGATAGGGATTTATATGTTCTTTTGTATTTACATGAATATAGTTGCTGGAGTGCTTTAAATTGTATTCTTTTTGAATAAGGCTGTTTATTCATATTTCTTTTAAGCAATTGACCCTGTATGTGTCACCTTTATACAGAGAGACCATTTTTATGTACTTTTCTTTCTTTTTATATAAAGCTTTCTTTTTAAGACCTGTTGGAGTTTTTCTTTAGTGGGGAATTCCAGGGAATTGAGTCTGTACTCACCAGGGAATTGGTGAGAGGAAGAAGTCAGGGGGAAATCTGTGTGTGTGAGATTTACTAGCCTGACTTTGCATTCCCTCTGGGTGAGGGGGGAAAGAGAGATTAACTCTCGGTACTTCTGTTTTCCAAGGCTGGGAACGGGGAGGGTGGAGTCCCTCTGTTTAGATTCACGGAGCTTGCTTCGGTGTCTCTCTCCAGGAACACCTGGAGGGGGGAAAGGAAAAGGTTTATTTCCCTTTGTTGTGAGACTCAAGGGATTTGGGTCTTGGGGTCCCCAGGGAAGGTTTTTGGGGGGACCAGAGTGCCCCAAAACACTCTAATTTTTTGGGTGGTGGCAGCTTTACCAGGTCCAAGCTGGTAACTAAGCTTGGAGGTTTTCATGCTAACCCCCACATTTTGGACGCTAAGGTCCAAATCTGGGACTAGGTTATGATATGAGTGGCAGTGGTGAGTTAGAATCCAGAAGCCAGTAGGAATATTATATTTTTCTTTTCTCTGCTAGGGGCAGAGAGAAACAGTTTGGTTTTAAAAGGGAACCAGAGAGAATTTTTTTTCTCTTTCTCTGGTCTCTCTGGCAGTTGTGGCTTGCATATTAAGCAAGAAACCATTAAGAGACTATTTCGGATCTTTTGTCAGACAATAGCACTCCCATTAGGAGGCAAATACCAGCACTATATACATGCAAATAAAGTGGTTTTTCTGGTTTACTTTACATTGAAACAATTAGCTAGAGAAAGAAAGGGAAAAAGGCACTGTTGCTAGGCAGACCCCAGGAGGCAACAGAGCCTGCAGTTCAGACAATAAACACCGGAGGGCACCCCAACACAAGAAAACAGGAACCATGCCTTCCAATACAAAAATGGAGTCTGAAGGACAAATCAAAGAAGGTGAACACAGGCGACAACTGGAAAAAAGACAAAAAGAGGTGGAACTGAAAGAAAAGGAAGAAAGCATCAAACTGGCAGCCTACAAAAGAGAACAAGCAGCCAAAGAGGCAGCCCAGAAAAGGAAACTAGAAGAAGAAGAGGTGGCACACAGAAGGAAACAAGAAAAAGAAGATGCAGCCCACAAAAGACAGATAGAACTCCAGAGGGAGGCACACCGCCAGACCCTGGAATTAGAAAAGGCTAAGCAACAGGCTCCAGCCAATCCTAACAATCCTCCGCCAATTATGGTTCCACAGCACAGGAAATTTCCCACCTACAAGGCAGGTGATGACACCGAGGCCTTCTTGGAAAATTTTGAAAGAGCCTGTCTTGGGTACAGCATCCCTGAAGACCAGTACATGGTAGAATTGAGGCCACAGCTCAGTGGACCTTTAGCAGAGGTGGCAGCTGAAATGCCTAAGGAGAACATGAACGACTATAAACTTTTTCAAACCAAGGCCAGATACAGAATGGGGATAACCCCGGATCATGCCCGTCGACGTTTCAGAACCCAAAAGTGGAAACCAGAGGTGTCATTTCCCAAACACGCCTACTACGTTGGGAAAAATTATGAGGCCTGGATATCAGGACACAATGTTAAAACCTTGGAAGAACTGCACCTCCTCATACAAATGGAGCAGTTATTGGATGGTGTTCCTGAGGACATAACACGGTACATACAAAATGGAAAACCCAAAAATCTCGCTGAGGCGGGGGAGATTGGAGCCAGATGGATGGAAGTGGCAGAAAGCAAGAAAGCTACTGTCAAGGGGAACGAATACCCCAGGGGGCACACCGACCATAAACCCTACAACCGAGGACAGCCAAAGACCCCACATACAACCCAAGTAAAGACACAGACGCCCTATTCTTCCACCTCACCAGTCTCCAGTAACTCATCTCGGCCCAGTGATCCATCAGATGGCAGATGCTTTAAGTGTAATGAACTGGGACATATCAAGGCCAACTGTCCAAAGAACGCCATCCGAGTGCAATTCATTACATCACCATCACACCAAAGATCCCCAGGCCCAGATGCCTCTCAAATACCCTTGGAGCGAAGGGAAAATTTGAGAGTGGGCGGAAAGAAGGTTACTGCGTGGAGAGACACGGGGGCACAAGTGTCAGCTATCCACCAATCCTTCGTAGACCCCAAATTCATCAACCCAAAGGCCCAAGTGACAATTTACCCCTTCATGTCACAAGCTGTAGACTTGCCTACAGCTGAACTGCCTGTCCAGTACAAAGGCTGGTCAGGAATGTGGACTTTTGCAGTCTATGACAATTATCCTATCCCCATGCTACTGGGGGAAGACTTGGCCAACCAGGTGAAGCGGGCCAAGCGAGTGGGGATGGTTACACGTAGCCAAACCAGGCAAGCTTCCAGACCCATTCCTGTTCCTGAGCCGTCCACAGACGCCCCGTCTGTGTTACCAGAGACACAGACAGAGGTAGTGGACCCGGATTCCATGCCAACCACTGAAACAGCCACAGCACCTCCAGTCCCAGGCCCGGAACTGGAACAGCAACCAGCACCAGCAAATGCAACCACATCTTCAAACTCAATGCCAGAGGGCGCCAGCGAGCCAGAACTGGCAGAAGCAACAGACAGCCATACCCAAAAGGCTCAGACCGAGCCTGAAATACCCTCAGGTGCACCAGCGGAGAGCGGTTCACCAGCAACGGAAACAACCCCATCACCTACATCGCTTCCAGAGGGACCAAGCCAAAGTCCACAGTCTGAGGAAGAACTGGTGACCCCAGCCTTAAGGGAACAGTTCCAGACTGAACAGGAAGCAGATGACAGCCTTCAGAAAGCTTGGGCGGCGGCACGGAGCACCCCACCGCCTCTCAGCTCTTCTAATCGATCCCGGTTTGTTATAGACCAAGGACTTTTATACAAGGAGATTCTTTCTGGTGGACACCGGAAAGAATGGCAGCCGCAAAAACAGTTGGTGGTTCCAACTAAGTACCGGGGGAAGCTCTTAAGCTTAGCCCATGATCATCCCAGTGGCCATGCTGGGGTGAACAGAACCAAGGACCGGTTGGGGAAATTCTTCCACTGGGAGGGGATGGGCAAGGACGTTGCCAAGTATGTCCGGTCTTGTGAGGTATGCCAAAGAGTGGGAAAGCCTGAAGACCAGGTCAAGGCCCCTCTCCAGCCACTCCCCATAATTGAGGTCCCATTTCAGCAAGTAGCTGTGGCTATTCTGGGTCCTTTCCCAAAAAAGATGCCCAGAGGAAAGCAGTACATACTGACTTTCGTGGACTTTGCTACCCGATGGCCGAAAGCTGTAGCTCTAGGCAACACCAGGGCTAACACTGTGTGCCTGGCCCTAACAGACATTTTTGCTAGGGTAGGTTGGCCCTCCGACATCCTTACTAATTCAGGATCTAACTTCCTGGCAGGGACCATGCAAAAACTGTGGGACACGCATGGGGTGAACCACTTGGTTGCCACCCCGTACCACCATCAAACCAATGGCCTAGTGGAAAGGTTTAATGGAACTTTGGGGGCCATAATTCGCAAATTCATCAACAAATACTCCAATAATTGGGACCTAGTGTTGCAGCAGTTGCTGTTTGCCTACAGGGCTGTACCACATCCCAGTTTAGGGTTTTCACCGTTTGCACTTGTCTATGGTCACGAGGTTAAGGGACCATTACAGTTGCTGAAGCAGCAATGGGAGGGGTTTACGCCTTCTCCAGGAACTAACATTCTGGACTTTGTAAGCAACCTACACAGCACCCTCCGACACTCTTTAGCCCTTGCTAGAGAAAACCTAAAGGATGCTCAGGAAGAGCAAAAGGCCTGGTATGACAGACATACCAGAGAACGTTCCTTCAAAGTAGGAGACCAGGTTATGGTCTTGAAGGCACAACAGGCCCATAAGATGAAAGCATCATGGGAAGGGCCATTCCCGGTCCAAGAGCGCCTGGGAACTGTGAAATACCTCATAGCATTTCCCAATTCCTCACTAAAGCCCAGAGTATACCATGTTAATTCTCTCAAGCCTTTCTATTCCAGAGACTTACAGGTTTGTCAGTTTACAGTCCAGGGAGATGATGCTAAGTGGCCTAACGGTGTCTACTACGACGGGAAAAAAGACGGTGGCGTGAAAGAGGTGAACCTCTCAACTACCTTGGAACGTCTGCAGCGGCGACAAATCAAGGAGCTGTGCACTAGCTTTGCCCCATTGTTCTCAGCCACCCCAGGACGGACTGAACGGGCATACCACTCCATTGACACAGGTAATGCTCTCCCCATTAGAACCCCATCCTACCGGGTGTCTCCTCATGCCCAAGCTGCTGTAGAACGGGAGATCCAGAACATGCTACAGATGGGTATAATCCGCTCATCTACCAGTGCATG